>NC_140580.1:2556000-5112000 GCF_964204655.1 Triturus cristatus | reverse complement strand
TTTTAATTGTGCTGCAAGTAGACGACTTTTTAAGATGGTGCTGTGGTAAAGGAGAGTGTATAGAGGCTGCAGGACTTGTCTTAGGAGTGTCACGGTGCCAGGTGGACTGTTGCTGCCGGTTCATTTGGGAGAGTGGGGTCTCTTCCAGTTGCAGTACAACACTCAATGTGATGAAGAGCAAAAGTTGTGTTTCTTGGAGTGGTTGAGTGTGTTCCTTGCTGCACAGTTGTCTCAGGACTACTGTTGTTTTTGGGGGGAATGGTTGGAGTAGAAAGATGTCTTGCCCTTTGGTGAAGGATCAAGAGAGGAAACGAGGGAGCTCACAGTGGTCTTGAGTGGCTGATGCTCCATGAGGTCTGTGTGTGTGTCTTTAATTTCTCTCCTTCTTGACTCTCATTGCATCCAGGTGTTGGTTCTTGTATTTTGCAGTTATTCTATTATATCAGAATTGCATCCATTTCACTACTTGATAGCTTTGCAGTCCCATTTCATTGCATTATGCTCATTGTTATATTTCATAGCAATACATTGCCTCATGTTTTGCTTCAGTGTATCTTCTTTGCCCTTTCAGACACTAACCTGCAACAGGAACATTTGATAGGGCTGAAAGACTTCAGTGCATTTGACTAATACCGGCTGCATGTTTAGGGTTTTAGCAGGATAGCTTCATTTTAATACAATTTTATAACATTTTTCCTCCATAGACTTACTTTTCCAAAATATTTTTATTGGCAGAAACCATAAGGTTTCACATCATCGTTGGTCCATGAATCAAATATCTCAAGTTCAACAGCCTCTGGTGAATTCAGCCCCTCCCCGGCTCGTTCTCATGGCCCACTCCTTCACAGAGCACCACTATCAGACCGCGGTCCCGGTCTACTGTTGAATCGCCTTTTGGTTCCTCATCTCTACAGCGGGCCCCAGCATGCACTGGACAGTACCCCAAAAATGAATCCTTCACCAACCACTCCAACAGCGCTATCTGCAGGTTGTCACCACCGGTGCCAGGAAACATTTCACCACCTCATTAGGTCTCGCCTGGCTATCGCGTAAGCGATCGCACAGCGAGACTTAAGTAGGGGCTTCAGAAAATGCTCCAAAAGGCTTCCCAGGGGGATCAGGTGGCGGTTACGCGCACAACCACGCGCATTCCATTTGCCACCAGCTACTTCCTGCGCGTGCGCCGCATCACGCATTCAGAGAGATTTAGTAAGGGGCACAAGACCTTAGGAATGCGATTTATGTCCAGTGCATGTGAGGCATTCAAGCGGGAAGCTGGCATCTGGCATCGGACTTGAAAGCAGCAGACTGCTTTCGCCAGCGAGAGCTCTGCCTCACTTCCTGCATCCCCTCTTACAACAATTAACTTTCGTTATAACTCACATCCCATATGCTCGTTCCCTCCCACCCTTCCTTTGATGTCCGCTTTTCTTGTTGTTTACAAACCACGCTACACACTGCTGCATGCCGCACACTGCTGCTTGCCGCACACTGCTGCATGCCGCACACTGCTGCATGCTGCACACTGCTGCACGCCGCACTCTACCGCACGCCGCACTCTACCGCACGCCGCACTCTACCGCACGCCGCACTCTACCGCACGCCGCACTCTACCGCACGCCGCACTCTACCGCACGCCGCACTCTACCGCAGGCCGCACTCTACCGCATGCCACACACTGCTGCATTACACACTGCTGCATTACACACTGCTGCACGCCGCACACTGCTGCACTGCTGCTCGCCGCACACTGCTGCATGCCGCGCACTGCTGCATGCCGCACACTGCTGCATGCCACACACTGCTGCACGCTGCACACTACCGCACACCACACACTGCTGCATTACACACTGCTGCATTACACATTGCTATTACACACTGCTGCACGCCTCACACTGCTGCACGCCTCACGCTGCTGCACGCCTCACGCTGCTGCACGCCGCACGCTGCTGCACGGCGCACGCTGCACACCGCTGCATGGCACACACTGCTGCACGCCACACACTGCTGCACACTGCTGCACGCCACAGACTGCTGCACGCCACAGACTGCTGCACACTGCTGCATGCTGCACACTGCTGCACGCCGCACACTGCTGCACGCCACACACTGCTGCACGCCACACACTGCTGCATGCCGTTGCACGCCGCACACTGCTGCACGCTGCACGCCGCACACTGCTGCACGCCGCACACTGCTGCACACTGCGGCATTACTCACTGCTGCATGCTGCACGACATTGCTGCACGCCGCACGCTGCTGCACGCCGCACAGTGCTGCACGCCGCACAGTGCTGCATGCCGGACAGTGCTGCACGCCGCACACTGCTGCACGCCGCACACTGCTGCACGCTGCACACTGCTGCACTGCTGCACTCCACACACTGCTTTTATGCGAGTTTATGCTACTGACATTGTAAATGACACTGCTGCATTACACACTGCTGCATTACACACTGCTGCACGCCGCACACTGCTGCACTGCTGCTCGCCGCACACTGCTGCATGCCGCGCACTGCTGCATGCCGCACACTGCTGCATGCCACACACTGCTGCACGCTGCACACTACCGCACACCACACACTGCTGCATTACACACTGCTGCATTACACACTGCTGCATTACACACTGCTGCACGCCGCACACTGCTGCACTGCTGCTCGCCGCACACTGCTGCATGCCGCGCACTGCTGCACGCCACACACTGCTGCACGCCACACACTGCTGCATGCCGTTGCACGCCGCACACTGCTGCACGCTGCACGCCGCACACTGCTGCACGCCGCACACTGCTGCACACTGCGGCATTACTCACTGCTGCATGCTGCACGACATTGCTGCACGCCGCACGCTGCTGCACGCCGCACAGTGCTGCACGCCGCACAGTGCTGCATGCCGGACAGTGCTGCACGCCGCACACTGCTGCACGCCGCACACTGCTGCACGCTGCACACTGCTGCACTGCTGCACTCCACACACTGCTTTTATGCGAGTTTATGCTACTGACATTGTAAATGACAATGCCTTTTATTTGTTTTAAAACCAAAACATAAATAAAAGGCATTGTAATTTTACAATGCCAATAGCTCAAACTCTTATAAATGCGAGACCTATTGCATTGCAAATGCTGGTCTTCTTTAGCTTGTGTAACATAGACCTGGTGTAACCCAGTTCAGTACGCTGTTGTGCATCATTCGTGAAATTCCCGCTAACCGCTTACATAGGTGAGTTAATAATCCGGCTGCTAATATGTGTAACTTGCATGTCAGGGCTTCAAACGCCATCAGAGTTAACTTACCCTTTGTCCCCCTTGATTAACTGTATAACAAGAGATAATGTTAGGCACACATTTCATTTAAAGCAGCTCGGATTAATTCTACAACTCCGGTACATGTCCACCCAAAGGTATTCAGATTTATTTTAGTGGCACAATGCAACAGCAATTCACTGCATATTCTAAATGTAAGTTTGTTGTTCATAAGATGTCCCATATGTGTTGAAAGGAAGTGCCATTTCCTCGCAGCCTGTTCTCGGATGAATACAATGTGCTCTTACCAGCCAGTTATACAAGAATAACACTTTAAATAAATCCTTCTCAATGCAGTTCTATAATATACCTATGTGTCCTTGCGTAATGTAACTGAAGCTCCTGTTATGCGCCCCAAAACCTTCATGTCTAGTTCAGGCTATATAAAACTGTAAAAAAAAAAAAATACTTCCACGTTAAAGAACACTAGATGTTGGAGCACACAGGATAATGTGCTGCATAGCTAAAAACTAATAAGGTCCCAAAGGCGAGACCGATCGCATTGCAAATGCTTGTTTAGGTTTAGGGCAGTGCTGTGGTGTTTGGGCAGTTTAGGGGGTTGTTCTGGGGGTGGTGTTTTAGGGTTTAGGGCAGTGCAGTGGTGTTCGGGCAGTGTAGGCGGTCATGCTGGGGGTGGTGTTTTAGGGTTTAGGGCAGTGCAGTGCTGTTCAGCATTATAGGGGTCGTGCTGGGGGTAGTGTTTTAGCGTTTAGGGTAGTGCAGTGGTGTTTGGTTAGAGTAGGGGGTCGTGCTGAGGGCAGTGTTTTAGGGTTTACGGTTGTGCAGTGGTTTTTGGGTAGTGCAGGGGTCGTGCTGGGGTAGTGTTTTAGGATTTAAGGTAGTGCAGTGGTGTTGGTGTAGTGTAGGGGGTCGTGATGGGGTAGTGTTTTAGAGTTTAGAGTAGTGCAGTGGTGTTTGGGTAGTGTAGGGGGTCGTGCTGAGGGTAGATTTAGGGTCTAGAGTAGTGCATTGTTGTTTGGGTGGTGTAGGGGGTCTTCTGGGGGTAGATTTAGGGTTTAGGGTAGTGGAGTGGTGTTTGGGTAGTGTAGGGGGTCATGCTGGGGGTAGATTTAGGGTTTAGGTTAGTGCAGTGGTGTATGGCTAGTGTAGGAAGTCGTGCTGGGGGGAGTGTTTTAGGGTTTAGGGTAGTGCAGTGGTGTTTGGATAGTGTAGTTTGTCATGCTGGGGGTATTGGTTTAGGGGAGTGCAGTTGTGTTTGGGTTTTGTAGGGGCTACTGGTGGGGGTAGGGTTTTAGGGTTTAGGGTAGTGCAATGGTGTTTAGGTAGTGTAGGGGGTCATGCTGGGGGTAGTGTTTTAGGGTTTAGGGTAGTGCAGCGGTGTTTTTATAGTGTAGGGGGTCGTGCTGGGGGTTAGTGTTTTAGGGTAGTGCAATGGTGTTTGGGTAGTGTAGGGGGTCGTTGCTTGGGGTGGTGTTTAAGGGTTTAGGGTAGTGCAGTGGTGTTTGTGTATTGTAGGGGGCAGTATTTTAGGGTTTAGGGTCGTGCAGTGGTGTTTGTGTAGTGTAGGTGGTCGTGCTGGGGGTAGTTTTTTAGGGTTTAGGGTAGTGCTGCGGTGTGTGCGTAGTGTAGAGGGTCGTGTTTTAGGGTTTAGGGCAGTGCAGTGGTGCTTGTGTAGTGTAGGGGGTCGTGCTGGGGGTACTATTTTAGGGTTTACGGCAGGAGCAGTCGTGTTTGGGTAGTGTAGGGGATCGTGCTGGGGTAGTGTTTTAGGGTTTAGGGTAGTGCAGTGGTGTTTGGGTAGTGTAGGGGGTCGTGCTGAGGATAGATGTAGGGTTTAGGGTAGTGCAGTGGTCTTTGGGTAGTGTAGGGGTCGTGCTGGGGTAGATTTAGGGTTTAGGGTAGTGCAGTGGTGTTTGGCTAGTGTAGGGGGTCGTGCTGGGGGTACTGGTTTAGGGTTTAGGGGAGTGCAGTGGTGTTTGGGTAGTGTAGGGGGTACTGCTGGGGGTAGTGTTTTAGGGTTTAGTGTAGTGCAGCTGCGTTTTTGTAGTGTAGGGGGTCGTGTTTTAGGGTTGATGGTAGTGCAGTGGTGTTTGGGTAGTGTAAGGGGTCGTGGTGGGGGTAGAGTTTTAGGGTTTAGGGTAGTGTAGTGGTCTTTGGGTAGTGTAGGGAGTCGTTGCTGGGGTGGTGTTTTAGGGTTTATGGTAGTGCAGTGCTGTTTGTGTAGTGTAGAGGGCAGTGTTTTAGGGTTTAGGGTAGTGCAGTGGTCTTTGGGTAGTGTAGGGGATCGTGCGGGGGTAATGTTTTAGGGTTTATGGTAGTGCAGTGGTGTTTGGGGAGTGTAGGGGGTCATATTGGGGTAGTGTTTTAGGGTTTAGGGTAGTGCAGTGGTGTTTTGGTAGTGTAGGGGGTCGGGTTGGGGGTAGTGTTTTAGGGTTTAGGGTAGTGCATTGGTGTTTGTGTAGTGAAGGGGTGGGGCTGGGGGTAGTGTTTTTGGGTTTAGGGCAGTGCAGTGGTGTTTGTGCAGTGTAGGGGGTCGTTGCTGGGGGTACTGTTTTAAGGATTACGGCAGGAGCAGTGGTGTTCGGGTAGTGTAGGGGGTCGTGCTAGGGGTAGTGTTTTAGTGTTTAGGGTAGTGCATTGGTGTTTGTGTAGTGAAGGGGGTTGGGCTGGGGGTAGTGTTTTAGGGTTTAGGGCAGTGCAGTGGTGCTTGTGTAGTGTAGGGGGTCATGCTGGGGGTAGTGTTTTAGGGTTTAGGGTAGTGCAGCGGTGTTTTTATAGTGTAGGGGGTTGTGTTTTAGGGTTGATGGTAGTGCAGTGGTGTTTGGGTAGTGTTAGAAGGCGACCTCAGAGGGGCCCGGAGGGGGCCCTGACTGCCCTGAGACCCACCCTCGAAGTATCGTAGCCGGGCACTGGCGGGAGACTCCTCAGGGGAGGAACCTCGCTTCTAGGATCGTACACTCGGCACCACACGACAGAGACACACCACACGAGGAGTTCTTAAGAGCAAATCTTTATCAGATCGAGTGGTAGGATCTTTATGATCAGCAAGGCAAAATATATACAAGTAGAGCGCGGGCTCACAAGGTCTTGGAGGGGGGTTAGGAGGTAGCGGGACAGTCTTTGGGGTTAGGAATCAAATGCAGGAGCGTACCCGGCGCACAGCTCACAATCCTCGAGCTGGGGGATACGCTTGTCGTCGTGGGGTCCGGCGGGACCACGAGAGTCTGTGTGAGCTGCGAGTCACTCAGCAGGGCTCAAGCACAAGTCCGGAGGTCTTACGATCTTCAGGGAGCCGCGAGTCACTCAGCAGGGCTCAAGCACAAGTTCGGAGGTCTTACGATCTTCAGGGAGCTGCGAGTCACTCAGCAGGGCTCAAGCACAAGTTCGGAGGTCTTACGATCTTCAGGGAGCCGCGAGTCACTCAGCAGGGCTCAAGCACAAGTTCGGAGGTCTTACGATCTTCAGGGAGCCGCGAGTCACTCAGCAGGGCTCAAGCACAAGTTCGGAGGTCTTACGATCTTCAGGGAGCCGCGAGTCACTCAGCAGGGCTCAGGTGTTTCCAAGGCGAATCTGCCGGACAGTCCCAGAGCACCCCTTGTTATAGGGCGACTCCTCTTTGATGTCCGGAGTCTGTGCAGGCAGGGGTCTTGTCACCTGGGGGTCGCTTGTTGGGGTTTCCTGCCATTGTCCTTTGATCCTTCCAGGGCCGGGTCGGGAGGAGTCCCAGACACCCAGCAGGCGTGGAGCCAGCCCTCGGGGAGGCCGGCAGGGAAGCGCAGAGGTGTGATAGAAACTGCTCCTCCCTCCCTCATCCCAGGGGGAGCGCGATGTTCTCCAGCCGGAGTGGCGCCTCTAGGCCAGGGTCGCGCTGGGGCTGGGCGGCCATCTTGTTGCATGAAGTGGGCACGCGGGCCCGGTGTGGCCGAAAGGAGGAAGGCCACGGACGGGAAGTCCGGGTTGGGTGCGTGTGAGTTCTGGTGGGAAGAATCGGCTAGGCCGTGGGTTTGGGGGCTGGTGTGAGGTGCAGGGGTCAGGTCTAGCTATGTTACGAGGGCCGGGTCTAACACGCGTCCCCCCCAGCTGAAAGCCGGAGAGAACTACCCATCCTCTTGGGGGTTCTCTTCGCTGAGGCGGAAGAACCGGGAGAGGCCATCGGCGTTGGCGTGGTCAGTCCCAGGGCGGTGTTCCACAGTGAAATCCATCCCCTTGTGTGTGTGTGTGTCAGTGATACCTCGTCCTGAGGCGGAAGCCGGGACTCTGTATGCACTCTTTGTAGAATTGCTAATTTTAAATTCGTCGCATTTTTAAAAAGTACCACGAAAAATCTGTCATCAGCACTTTATTTACCTGCTCACTTTGTTGTATCTTGGCGCTTTTAATTACTCCCTGAACACAGATTCGCTCTTAAAAATAGGGGATCTCTTGGCTGCTGATCGCGCTTGATCTCACCCCTCGCAGCCGATTGGACGCTGCTCGGGGGGCCGCCATCTTAGGTGAGGAGCCGGACCAGGGTCAGCATTCCTGTGCTTCGCCCCTCCCGCCCTCCCGCCCTCGACCACTACAAAATGGAACCCCCATTCTGTCGGCGCCAAAGGCGAGCCCGTCTTCGCCCGTCCGCGCCCGCACGGGCCCAGGGGCCAGAACCCCAGGCCCCCTCATCACATACCCTGCGAAAACACTCAGGGACCTGCAGCTTTCCAACTGCCCTTTGCCGCCTGGTGTGTGGGAGCGCACTGCCCTCCTGGAGATCACTAGTAAGCTGCCTGACCCTGGCACTCACTCTGACCATGGTCTTGTCCATTCTTGTCCTATGGCCCCCCCTTTGGCATCTAACAATGACACCCATCTCCGTGTGCTCTACCTTAACACTCGTTCCATGGTGAAGCATCAGCTTGATTTATTCTTGCTGCTCAACATGGATAAACCCGACATCTTGCTTCTAACGGAGACCTGGCTCACGCCGGATTCCCACCCGGATATCCTGGCGACCCTCCCCCCGGACTATTACATCCTCAATGTAAACCGCCCTCTTAGTCGCCCGGGAGGGGGAGTAGCGGCCATCATACACAAGAATCTCAGATTCCTCACCTCCGCCTCACTTACCCTACCAGGGGCAGATAACATCAGTGTGGAAACCTCTGGGGGTGCCTTGGCGATTGTACTCCTCTATCGCCCCCCCAGCCAATGCCATCATTTCCACTGTCCTTCAGTGAGCAAGTAGCCGAACTGCTCACCCACCATTCCCGACTCGCCGTATTTGGCGACTTCAATTACTGGTTTGACGATGACCAAGCCGGACCCCACGCCATTGAACTGTTTGAAATCTTGACAAACCTAAATCTGTCCCAACACATCTCTTCCCCAACTCATATCAAGGGTCACATTTTGGACCACATCTGGACTCACAACCTCGTCCTGTCTTGCCCAGTCATCTCCCCCTGCCTCTGGTCTGACCATCACCTGATTGACGTCACTATTTCAATTAAAGGGAAACTTAAGGCTCCTCCCCTCCCCGGGGGACTGAGTCGCAAATGGAATTCTTATGATTCCCAGGGATTTATTGATCACCTGACCAACACCTACCCCACTACCCTCCCCGAATCAGATATTGATTCTATGTCGGATGGGATCACCACCTGGCTGTCATCAGCCAGCGACATATTCGCCCCTCTCACCAAATTTGCTCATACTAGACATGGTAACTCTCATCGCTGGTTCTCAGAGGAACTGAAAGTACAGAAACTTAAACTGCGTCACCTGGAACGAAACTGGAGACGGGGCTACTCCAAGGAGGACCGCACCGAGTTTGTGAGGGCCCGGAATGAATATAAGAACGCTATTACTAAAGCAAAGGCCTTACACATCACGGAAAGAATCGATACAGCTAGTGATAAATCTAAAGAAATCTTTAAAATCTTCAACGATTTCTCATCTGACCACAGAGTACTTCCAACCCAGGCCCCCACCCAGGAAACCTGTAATTCGCTCAATTCTTATTTCATCCAAAAAATTATAAACATCAAGAATGCTATTCCTCCCTCTACCCCTCTTAGCCTTTCTGACTCCCCCCCTTTTAACCCTTGCTCTTTCATCCAGTTCCCACCAATCACCGCCAGCACTCTCGCTGAGCTTACCACTCGTGTTAAATCTGGATCTCCTAGGGACTGCTGCCCCCCCCAAGTTCTTAGGGCAACCTTCTCTGCTCTGCCTGATTGTATTCTCCCCCTTCTGAATACCTCCCTCAGCTCCGGCTCGGTCCCCAGGGCTTTTAAGGAAGCCATATTGGTCCCCCTCTTAAAGAAGACAGGAGCCGACCCCGCCAATCCTGCCAACTATAGGCCCATTTCTCTTCTGCCTTATATCTCTAAACTTCTCGAGGCCTACGTCACCACCTGCCTCTCGGCATTCGTTGAGAGCTCCGGGTTCTTGCTACCTAACCAGGCAGGATTCAGACCGGCGCATTCAACCGAAGCAGTCATTCTAAAAGTTTTGGACACCCTTCGGGAGAATGCCGATAGAGGGTCCCCTCTGGCGTTGGTCCTTTTGGACCTCTCGGCCGCCTTCGACACGGTGGATCATGACATCCTTCTCCACCGTGTCGGACAGGCAGGCATCAAGGGACCCGCCTGGGAATGGATCAAGTCCTTCCTCTCGGGCCGAGCTCAAACAGTCCATCTAGGCCCCTTTACCGCCACCCAGGTCCCCACCACCTGTGGAGTCCCCCAGGGCTCCTCTCTGTCTCCATTATTGTTTAATTTATATCTGCGCCCACTTATCCATTCACTGAGCTCTTGGAATTGCACTGTCCTCAATTATGCTGACGACATGCAAATCATTTTTCCATTAGATTCCCAGGATGCTGCACCTAACTTTCAGGGAGCAATGCTGCATATCCAACAATGGATGATCTCCAACCAGCTCAAATTAAACCCTGAGAAGACGGAACTCCTCCTGCCTGGTACCAGCCTTCTATACTGGGGCCCTCACTTCTGGCCTAAGGAGCTTGGCATTCCACCTAAACCTTTGAATTCGGTAAAAAGCTTGGGCGTTACCATCGACACTGATCTCTCTCTTAAAACTCATGTTGGTACCACCATTTCTGCCAGCATGTTTCAGCTACGCAAAATTCGCAAGATTTCCCACTTATTCTCCCACGAATCCCTGGTGCAAATTGTCATCTCCCTCGTCCTCTCCCGCCTGGATTTTTCTAATTCAATCTACTGGGGGCTACCCAAGTCCCTCCTCCATCGTCTCCAGCTGGTGCAGAACCAGGCAGCTAGACTTATCTGCAAAACTCCCAAATGGCAATCCGCCAGGCCTCTCCTGGCCAAGCTGCACTGGTTGCCTATCGAACAGCGAGCTGCTTTTAAAATTGGCTGCCTGGTATACAAGGCCCGGCAGTCCAAGGGCCCTGCCTTTTTAGAATCCCTTCTGAACCCTCATTGTCCGGTTCGTAACCTCCGCTCTGCCCATCTTCATCTTCTCACCACGCCGACGGCCAAATTAAAAAAACTGGGCGGCTGTAGATTCAGCTACTTGGCACCCAAATTATGGAACTCCCTCCCTCTTCACATTAAAACTTCTGGTACCCTACTAAGCTTCCGAAAGAGCCTAAAAACATGGCTCTTCTCAAAACTCATGTAAACTATGACTCCCACCTCCAATCTCAATCATAGCGCCAGGAAACCTTTGGTGTCAGTGCGCTTTATAAATATAGCATAAGATAAGATAAGGGAGATTGACCACCGCAGTAGCTTGGGGTTTTCTCCTCGCATCTGCATGAGCCATCGCAAGGGGCGATGGTCGGTTTGGACCTTGAAATGGGTGCCGAACAGGTAAGGGCGTAGTTTCTTGAGGGCCCAGACTACGGCGAACGCTTCGCGCTCGATGGTGCTCCATCTCTGTTCCCTGGGCAATAGCCTTCGGCTGAGGAAGGCTACGGGCTGGTCGAGGCCTTGGTCATTTACCTGGGAGAGGACTGCCCCGATGCCATGCTCGGAGGCATCAGTTTGTACTACAAACTCTTTGGAGTAGTCGGGGGCCTGGAGGACGGGGGCAGTACACATGGCTGCTTTCAGGGCCTCGAACGCCTCTTGGCAGGCAGGGGACCACTGTACCTTCTTGGGCTGCTTCCTGGACGTGAGTCCCGTGAGGGGACCGACCAGGCTGCCGTAATTCCGGATGAATCTCCGGTAGTAGCCCGTGAGGCCCAGAAAGGCTCGGACCTCCGTTTGGGTCGTGGGGGGTTCCCAGGCTAGGATGGCGTCGATTTTGGGCCGTAGGGGGGCGACCTGTCCGCTTCCGACCTGGTGCCCCAGGTAGGTTACCGAACCTTGCCCAATCTGGCACTTGCTGGCTTTCACGGTGAGGCCTGCCTGGTGCAGGGCGGTCAGCACCCTCCGGAGGTGCTGGAGGTGCTCACTCCATTCGGAGCTAAAAACTGCGATATCGTCGAGATATGCCGCACTGAATTTTTCCAGCCCGGCCAGGACTCTATTTACCAGTCGCTGGAAGGTGGCCGGGGCATTTTTCATCCCGAAGGGCATCACGCGAAAGCGATAGTGCCCATCCGTGGTGGAGAAGGCGGACCGCTCCTTGGCTCCCTCTGTGAGCGCAATTTGCCAGTAGCCGCAGGTGAGGTCGAAGGTGCTGAGGAACCGAGCAGCCCCGAGCCGGTCAATGAGCTCGTCGGCTCGGGGAATGGGGTGGGCATCGGCTCGGGTGACTTCATTGAGTCCCAGGTAGTCCACGCAGAAGCGGAGTTCCGGTGCGACCCCGGGGGCAGCTGCTTTTGGGACCAGGACCACGGGGCTGGCCCAGGGGCTGTCTGAGGGTTCGATCACGCCTAGGGTCAACATTTTCGAGACTTCGGCTTGGATACAGGACCGGACCCGATCAGGGACCCGGTAGGCCCGGTGTCTCACTGGCGGGCTGTCCCCGGTATCCACATCGTGGACACACCAGTCGGTGACCTTAGGGACCAGGGAGAAGAGGTCCGAAAACTGCCCTAGGAGCTGGCGGCAATCCTCACGTTGCTGGGGAGTGAGAGACGGGGAGAGGTTCACTCCCTCTACGGAGCCGTCCTTCTCTTTGGTGCACAGGAGATCAGGGAGAGGATCTGACTCTTCCTCGGACCCGTCATCAGTGGCCAGTAGGAGGCTCAGCTCCGTCCGCACAAAGTGGGGCTTGAGGCGGTTCACGTGGAGGTCCCGGAGGGGGTCCCGGGGGGACTGGACGTCCACCAAGTACGTGACCTGGCTCTTCCGCTCAACCACTTTGAAGGGCCCGGTCCATTTATCCTGGAGGGCGCAGGGTTTCACGGGGGCCATGACCCATACCTGCTGGCCCGGCTGAAACTCGACCAGAGTGGCGTTCTGGTCGTACCAGCGCTTCATCTCCTCCTGACTCGCTTCCAGGTTGGCCTCGGCCATCTCTCGGAACCTCCTAGTCTGATTTCGGAGGGTCAGGACGTAACGGAACACATCTCGGGGGGGGGGCCTCGGGGCGCCGCCTCCCAGCCTTCCTTGACCAGGCTGAGGGGCTCCCTGACGGGGTGCCCGTAGAGTAACTCAAAGGGGCTGAACCCCAAGGATTTCTGGGGAACTTCTCGGTATGCGAATAGGAGGCAGGGGAGCAGGATGTCCCACTTACGCCGGAGGGGCTCTTCCAGGCCTGCGATCATCCCCTTCAGAGTCCGGTTAAACCGCTCTACCAGGCCGTTTCCTTGGGGGTGGTACGGGGTGGTGAACTTATAGGACACCCCGCATTGTTGCCATAAGGACTTCATGTATCGGGAGATAAAGTTGGTACCGCTATCGCTCACGACCTCGCGGGGAAAACCCATGCGGGAGAAGATCCCCATCAATGCCCGGCCCACTACGGGGGCTGTGACGGTGCGCAGGGGGATGGCCTCAGGGTAACGGGTGGCATGGTCCACCAGGACGAGGATGAACCGGTGCCCTTGGGAAGTTGGGGGGTCCAGAGGTCCTACAATGTCGATCCCGACCCGCTCAAAAGGGGTACTGACGACAGGGAAGGGTTGGAGGGGAGCCTTGCGCTTTCCTCCGCTCTTCCCACTGGCCTGGCACGTGGGGCAGGACTTGCAGTGGGCTTCTACGTCTGCTTTCATTCTGGGCCAGTAGAAGTGAGTCACGAGGCGACTGTACGTTTTGTCCTGGCCCAAGTGGCCTGTGAGGGGGACGTCGTGGGCCAAACCCAGGAGGAGGTTTCGGAAGCGTAGGGGTACCACCAGCACCCGGCCGGACCCTAGCTCCACCGACTTCTGTTCGCTGTACAAAAGGTCATTCTCCCAATACACCCGGTGCGTCCCCGTCTGGTCGCCGGCGGCCTGGGCCTCTGCCTGTTGCCGGGGCCCGACCAGGGAAGGACAGGTAGCCTGCTCTCGGCAGAACTCCTCTCGGGAAGGGCCCCCTTCGTGGTGCCACTGGGCTAATTCGGGCAGATCGCCTAACTCGGTGACTTGGGGGGAGTCGGAAGGCGGGGGTTCGTCACTGGCGATCGACTCTTCTGGTGGGGGGATGTGGGGACCCTCGTCCGGGACCATCCTATCTTCAGGGGTCGGGGCGTCGTCGACTTCCCTCAGGGGGGTCAGTCGAGCCGCCATGGATCGAGTGGTGGCGCACACCCACTCAGGGAGGCCCATCATCCCTAGGTGGGTCTTGCGCTCGACTTGTCTCCAGGGGGAACTTTCTAGGTCGTTCCCCAGGAGACAGTCGACGGGCTGGGAGGTTCTTACCGCGACCTTCAGTTTACCGACCACCCCTCCCCACTCAAAGGGCACCAGGGCTACCTTACATAGGCTTTCTGTGTTGTCGGCTGAAATGACAGGGCAAAATACGTTGGGGAGGACCTGGTCTTCGTGGACTAAATGGCTGAGGACACCGGTGATGCTGGCCCCGGTGTCACGGAGGGCTTCTACTTGGTGGCCATTGATCGTTACGAGCTGCCCATATTTCTTTGTGTTAGGGGGCAGGAGGCTCCCGGGGACCATCTCTCTATCTCCTAAGGATACTAGGGCCATAGCGGCGGGTTCCCACTCCTCTGCCTCCTCAACCTCCTCCCCCAGTGCTACATTGGCTATCTGTCTAGCGGGGGGTGCTGACTGGGTGGTGCGTGGGGCCATGGGGCATTCAGGGTCGTTGGCGTAATGCCCGGGCTTCTGGCAACGAAAACAAGTGATGGTTACCCGGTGCCCCCGTCTCAGGGGGGGGCCGGATACAGCTGGTGGGGGTGCCGGGAAAGGTGGAGGTTGGGACTTCGGGGGACTAGCCTGGGACTCTCTCTGCCCTCCCTGGTTTCCCCCCCCTCTCTGGCGGGGTGGTCCCTGACTGGCTCGGGGGTATTCTCCTACAGGGCCCCGGGAGACCCGGGTGTTGGTCCAGCGATCCGCCTCGACAGCCAGCTTTCTTGGGTCCGTGAGCTTGCTGTCAAGCAGATGCTGGCGTAGTTCCACAAAGCAGTTTGCAGCCAGGTGTTCCCACAACATAAGGTCGGTTAGTTCTTCCAGGGTGGTTACCTTGCTGCCCTTGATCCACCCATCGAAGGCGCGGCTGAAGAAATTCACATATTCCACCCAGGTGGTACCCGGGATCTTCCGGCAGTCCCGGAACCGCTGGCGGTACATCTCCGGGGTGAGGCCGTACCTTGTGAGGAGGGACGCTTTCATGTGGTCATAAGAGGTCTGCATGGAGGTGGGTAGGTCGAGCAGGGTGTCTCTCCCTTCGCTCAGGAATCGTCCCCACAACCCAGCCCCCCAATCCTTCTGCGGGACCCGATGGGAGGTCATGGCGACCTCGTAGGCCCGGAACCACTGCTGAATGTCATCATTTTTGTAATATTCTTTGACCACATCCTTGGGGATGTGGACCTTCTGCTCCGCCGGGGCGGCCGCCTCCCGGTTCCCCGGGGGCCGCGCCTCTTCGCTTCTTGCTTTCAGTTCTATTTCCTTCAAGCTGCGTTCATGCTCCAGTTGAAGTCTCCTTCCCTCGTGTTCTCGTTGGAGTTTCTTCTCTTCTAGTTCCCCTTGTACTCGCAACTGTTCTACTGCTAGCTTTTTCTCGGCTAATTTCAACTCGCCCTCAATTTTGAGTTTGGCTAATTCGAGCTCGTGATGGCGACTTTTTACTCTGTCTGCGAGTTCCTCCGGGGATAGGCCCCCGTCTGGTACGAAGCCTCGCACCTGGTTGCTGTTGCGTTCTCCTTGGGAGGGTCCAGCTTCGTCGTGGGGCTCCCCTGCTCCTTCTGGGCGGGAGGCCCCAGAATCCACCCAAGCTTGCAGTGCCTTTTGCATATCTTCTTTGGTGTTGAGACCAGTGGTAGTGATTTTGAGTTCCTTACAGAATTGTTTTAGTTCTTTGTGAGTGTACTCTTCCAGCTGTTCCACCTGGAACACGGCACTGGTGTCGTTTTCTGTGAGAACCACGGCGTTTCCTTCTGCCATCTTTGTCGGTAGTGCGTCAGCCGTTCACGGTACGATCTCTAGATGATGAGCCCGAATCCCGTCGCTTGCCACCAATGTTAGAAGGCGACCTCAGAGGGGCCCGGAGGGGGCCCTGATTGCCCTGAGACCCACCCTCGAAGTATCGTAGCCGGGCACTGGCGGGAGACTCCTCAGGGGAGGAACCTAGCTTCTAGGATCGTACACTCGGCACCACACGACAGAGACACACCACACGAGGAGTTCTTAAGAGCAAATCTTTATCAGATCGAGTGGTAGGATCATTATGATCAGCAAGGCAAAATATATACAAGTAGAGCGCGGGCTCACAAGGTCTTGGAGGGGAGTTAGGAGGTAGCGGGACAGTCTTTGGGGTTAGGAATCAAATGCAGGAGCGTACCCGGCGCACAGCTCACAATCCTCGAGCTGGGGGATACGCTTGTCGTCGTGGGGTCCGGCGGGACCACGAGAGTCTGTGGGAGCTGCGAGTCACTCAGCAGGGCTCAAGCACAAGTTCGGAGGTCTTACGATCTTCAGGGAGCCGCGAGTCACTCAGCAGGGCTCAAGCACAAATTCGGAGGTCTTACGATCTTCAGGGAGCCGCGAGTCACTCAGCAGGGCTCAAGCACAAGTTCGGAGGTCTTACGATCTTCAGGGAGCCGCGAGTCACTCAGCAGGGCTCAAGCACAAGTTCGGAGGTCTTACGATCTTCAGGGAGCCGCGAGTCACTCAGCAGGGCTCAGGTGTTTCCAAGGCGAATCTGCCGGACAGTCCCAGAGCACCCCTTGTTATAGGGCGACTCCTCTTTGATGTCCGGAGTCTGTGCAGGCAGGGGTCTTGTCACCTGGGGGTCGCTTGTTGGGGTTTCCTGCCATTGTCCTTTGATCCTTCCAGGGCCGGGTCGGGAGGAGTCCCAGACACCCAGCAGGCGTGGAGCCAGCCCTCGGGGAGGCCGGCAGGTCGATCGAAACCCACCTTCCCAGGGAAGCGCAGAGGTGTGATAGAAACTGCTCCTCCCTCCCTCATCCCAGGGGGAGCGCGATGTTCTCCAGCCGGAGTGGCGCCTCTAGGCCAGGGTCGCGCTGGGGCTGGGCGGCCATCTTGTTGCATGAAGTGGGCACGCGGGCCCGGTGTGGCCGAAAGGAGGAAGGCCACGGACGGGAAGTCCGGGTTGGGTGCGTGTGAGTTTTGGTGGGAAGAATCGGCTAGGCCGTGGGTTTGGGGGCTGGTGTGAGGTGCAGGGGTCAGGTCTAGCTATGTTACGAAGGCCGGGTCTAACAGGTAGTGTAAGGGGTCGTGGTGGGGGTAGAGTTTTAGGGTTTAGGGTAGTGCAGTGGTCTTTGGGTAGTGTAGGGGGTCGTGCTGGGGGTTAGTGTTTTAGGGTTTAGGATAGTGCAATGGTGTTTGGGTAGTGTAGGGGGTCGTTGCTTGGTGTGGTGTTCAAGGGTTTAGGGTAGTGCAGTGGTGTTTGTGTAGTGTAGGGGGCAGTGTTTTAGGGTTTAGGGTCGTGCAGTGGAGTTTCTGTAGTGTAGGTGGTCATGCTGGGGGTAGTTTTTTAGGGTTTAGGGTAGTGCTGCGGTGTGTGCGTAGTGTAGAGGGTCGTGTTTTAGGGTTTAGGGCAGTGCAGTGGTGCTTGTGTAGTGTAGGGGGTCGTGCTGGGGGTACTATTTTAGGGTTTACGGCAGGAGCAGTCGTGTTTGGGTAGTGTAGGGGATCATGCTGGGGTGGTGTTTTAGGGTTTAGGGTAGTGCAGTGGTGTTTGTGTAGTGTAGAGGGCAGTGTTTTAGGGTTTAGGGTAGTGCAGTGGTCTTTGGGTAGTGTAGGGGATCGTGCGGGGGTAGTGTTTTAGGGTGTATGGTAGTGCAGTGGTGTTTGGGGAGTGTAGGGGATCATATTGGGGGTAGTGTTTTAGGGTTTAGGGTAGTGCATTGGTGTTTGTGTAGTGAAGGGGGTGGGGCTGGGGGTAGTGTTTTAGGGTTTACGGCAGAGCAGTGGTGTTCGGGTAGTGTAGGGGTCATGCAGGGGGTAGTGCTTTAGCGTTTAGGGCAGTGCTGTGGTGTTCAGGCAGTGTAGGGGGTTGTGCTGGGGGTAGTGTTTTAGGGTTTAGGGTAGTGCAATGGTGTTTAGGTAGTGTAGGGGGTACTGCTGGGGGTAGTGTATTAGGGTTTAGGGTAGTGCAGTGGTGTTTGTGTAGTGTAGGGGGTCATACTGGGGGTAGTGTTTTAGGGTTTAGGGTAGTGCAGCGGTGTTTTTATAGTGTGGGGGTTGTGTTTTAGGGTTGATGGTAGTGCAGTGGTGTTTGGGTAGTGTAAGGGGTCGTGGTGGGGGTAGAGTTTTAGGGCTTAGGGTAGTGCAGTGGTCTTTGGGTAGTGTAGGGGGTCGTGCTGGGGGTTAGTGTTTTAGCGTTTAGGGTAGTGCGATGGTGTTTGGGTAGTGTAGGGGGTCGTTGCTTGGGGTGGTGTTTAAGGGTTTAGGGTATTGCAGTGATGTTTGTGTAGTGTAGGGGGCAGTGTTTTAGGGTTTAGGGTCGTGCAGTGGTGTTTGTGTAGTGTAGGTGGTCGTGCTGGGGGTACTATTTTAGGGTTTACGGCAGGAGCAGTCGTGTTTGGGTAGTGTAGGGGATCGTGCTGGGGTAGTGTTTTAGGGTTTAGGGTAGTGCAGTGGTGTTTGGGTAGTGTAGGGGTCGTGCTGGGGGTACTATTTTAGGGTTTATGGCAGGAGCAGTCGTGTTTGGGTAGTGTAGGGGATCGTGCTGGGGTAGTGTTTTAGGGTTTAGGGTAGTGCAGTGGTGTTTGGGTAGTGTAGGGGGTCGTGCTGAGGGTAGATGTAGGGTTTAGGGTAGTGCAGTAGTGTTTGGTTAGTGTAGGGGGTCGTGCTGGGGGTAGATTTAGGGTTTAGGGTAGTGCAGTGGTGTTTGGGTAGTGTAGGGGTCGTGCTGGGGTAGATTTAGGGTTTAGGGTATTGCAGTGGTGTTTGGCTAGTGTAGGGGGTCGTGCTGGGGGTACTGGTTTAGGGGAGTGCCGTGGTGTTTGGGTAGTGTAGGGGGTCGTGCTGGGGGTAGTGTTTTAGGGTTTAGGGTAGTGCAGCTGTGTTTTTGTAGTGTAGAGGGTTGTGTTTTAGGGTTTAGGGCAGTGCAGTGGTGCTTGTGTAGTGTAGGGGGTCATGCTGGGGGTACTATTTTAGGGTTTATGGCATGTGCAGTCGTGTTTGGGTAGTGTAGGGGATCCTGCTGGGGTAGTGTTTTAGGGTTTAGGGTAGTGCAGTGGTGTTTGGGTAGTGTAGGGGGTCGTGCTGAGGGTAGATGTAGGGTTTAGGGTAGTGCAGTAGTGTTTGGTTAGTGTAGGGGGTCGTGCTGGGGGTAGATTTAGGGTTTAGGGTAGTGCAGTGGTGTTTGGGTAGTGTAGGGGTCATGCTGGGGGTAGATTTAGGGTTTAGGGTAGTGCAGTGGTGTTTGGCTAGTGTAGGGGGTCGTGCTGGGGGTACTGGTTTAGGGTTTAGGGGAGTGCAGTGGTGTTTGGGTAGTGTAGGGGGTACTGCTGGGGGTAGTGTTTTATGGTTTAGGGTAGTGCAGTGTTGTTTGTGTAGTGTAGGGGGTCGTGCTGGGGTAGTGTTTTAGGGTTTAGTGTAGTGCAGCTGTGTTTTTGTAGTGTAGGGGGTCGTGTTTTAGGGTTGATGGTAGTGCAGTGGTGTTTGGGTAGTGTAAGGGGTCGTGGTGGGGGTAGAGTTTTAGGGTTTAGGGTAGTGTAGTGGTCTTTAGGTAGTGTAGGGAGTCGTTGCTGGGGTGGTGTTTTAGGGTTTAGGGTAGTGCAGTGGTGTTTGTGTAGTGTAGAGGGCAGTGTTTTAGGGTTTAGGGTAGTGCAGTGGTCTTTGGGTAGTGTAGGGGATCGTGCGGGGGTAGTGTTTTAGGGTTTATGATAGTGCAGTGGTGTTTGGGTAGTGTAGGGGGTCATATTGGGGGTAGTGTTTTAGAGTTTAGGGTAGTGCAGTGGTGTTTGGGTAGTGTAGGGGGTCGGGTTGGGGGTAGTGTTTTAGGGTTTAGGGTAGTGCATTGGTGTTTGTGTAGTGAAGGGGGTGGGGCTGGGGGTAGTGTTTTAGGGTTTAGGGCAGTGCAGTGGTGTTTGTGCAGTGTAGGGGGTCGTGCTGGGGGTACTGTTTTAAGGATTACTGCAGGAGCAGTCGTGTTTGAAGGGTAGTATAGAGGGTCGTGCTGGGGGTAGTGTTTTATGGTTTAGGGCAGTGCAGTGGTGTTCGGGTAGTGTAGGGGGTCGTGCTAGGGGTAGTGTTTTAGTGTTTAGGGTAGTGCATTGGTGTTTGTGTAGTGGAGGGGGTTGGGCTGGGGGTAGTGTTTTAGGGTTTACTGCAGAGCAGTGGTGTTCGGGTAGTGTAGGGGGTCATGCAGGGGGTAGTGCTTTAGCGTTTAGGGCAGTGCTGTGGTGTTCAGGCAGTGTAGGGGGTTGTGCTGGGGGTGGTGTTTTAGGGTTTAGGGCAGTGCAGTGGTGTTCGGCACTGTAGTGTTTTAGGGTTTAGGGTAGTGCAGCAGTGTTTGTGTAGTGTAGGGGTACGTGTTTTAGGGTTTAGGGTAGTGCAGTGGTCTTTGCGTAGTGTAGGGGTTATGCGGGGGGTAGTGTTATTGGGTTTATTGTAGTGCAGTGGTGTTTGGGAAGTGTAGGGGGACGTGCTGGAAGTAGTTTTTTAGGGTTTAGGGTAGTGCATTGGTGTTTGTGTAGTGAAGGGGGACGGGCTGGGGGTAGTGTTTTAGGGTTTAGGGCAGTGCAGTGATGTTCGGGAAGTGTAGGGAGTACTGCTGGGGGAAGTGTTTTAGGTTTAGGGCAGTGCAGTGGTGTTCGGGCAGTGTAGGGGGTCATGCTGGGGGTGGTGTTTTAGGGTTTAGGGCAGTGCAGTGCTGTTCGGCAGTCTAGGAGGTCGTGCTGAGGGTAGATTTAGGGTTTAGGGTAGTGCAGTGGTGTTTGGGTAGTGTGGGGGTCGTGCTGGGGGTAGATTTAGGGTTTAGGGTAGTGCAGTGGTGTTTGGGTAGTTTAGGGGTCGTGCTGGGGGTAGATGTAGGGTTTAGGGTAGTGCAGTGGTGTTTTGCTAGTGTAGGGGGTCATGCTGGGGGTTCTGGTTTAGGGGAGTGCAGTGGTGTTTGGGTAGTGTAGGGGGTCGTGCTGGGGCCAGTCTTTTAGGGTTTAGGGATTGTGCAGTGGTTTTTGGGTAGTGTAGGGGGTCGTGCTGGGGCAGTGTTTTAGGGTTTTGGGTAGTGCAGTGGTGTTGGTGTAGTGTAGGGGGTCGTGCTGGGGTAGTGTTTTAGAGTTTAGGGTAGTGGAGTGGTGTTTGGGTAGTGTAGGGGGTTGTGCTGAGGGTAGATTTAGGGTCTAGGTTAGTGCAGTGGTGTTTGGGTGGTATAGGGGGTCCTTCTGGGGGTAGATTTAGGGTTTAGGGTAGTGCAGTGGTGTTTGGGTAGTGTAGGGGATCGTGCTGGGGTAGATTTAAGGTTTAGGGTAGTGCAGTGGTGTTTGGCTAGTGTAGGACGTCGTGCTGGGGGTAGTGTATTAGGGTTTAGGGTAGTGCAGTGGTGTTTGTGTAGTGTAGGGGGTCGTGTTTTAGGGTTTTGGGTAGTGCAGCGGTGTTTTTATAGTGTAGGGGGTCATGTTTTAGGGTTGATGGTAGTGCAGTGGTGTTTGGGTAGTGTAAGGGATCGTGGTGGGGTAGAGTTTTAGGGTTTAGGGTAATGCAGTGGTCTTTGGGTAGTGTAGGGGGTCGTGCTGGGGGTTAGTGTTTTGGGGTTAAGGGTAGTGCAATGGTGTTTGGGTAGTGTAGGGGGTCATATTGGGGGTAGTGTTTTAGGGTTTAGGTTAGTGCAGTGGTGTTTGGGTAGTGTAGGGGGTCGGGTTGGGGGTAGTGTTTTAGGGTTTAGGGTAGTGCATTGGTGTTTGTGTAGTATAGGGGGTCGTGCTGGAGTAGTATTTTAGGTAGTGTAGTGGTGTTTGTGTAGTATAAGGGGTCTTGCTGGGGGTACTGTTTTAGGGTTTACGGCACAGTAGTGGTATTTGGGTAGTGTAGGGGGTCGTGCTGGGGTAGTGTTTTAGGGTTTAGGGTAGTGCATTGGTGTTCGGGTAGTGTAGGGAGTCCTGCTGGGGGTAGTGTTTTAGGTTTAGGGCAGTGCTGTGGTGTTCGGACAGTGTAGGGGGTTGTTCTGGGGGTGGTGTTTTAGGGTTTAGGGCAGTGCAGTGCTGTTCGGCATTGTAGGGGGTCGTGCTGGGGGTAGTGTTTTAGGGTTTAGGGTAGTGCAGTGGTGTTTTGGTAGTGTAGGGGGTCATGCTGGGGTTAGTGGTTTAGGGTTTATGGTAGTGCAGTGGTGTTTGTGTAGTGAAGGGGGTCGGGCTGGAGGTAGTGTTTTAGGGTTTAGGGCAGTGCAGTGATGTTTGTGTAGTGAAGGGGGTCGTGCTGAGGGTAGATTTAGGGTTTAGGGTAGTGCAGTGGTTTTTAGGTAGTTTGGGGGTCGTGCTGGGGGTAGATTTAGGGTTTAGGGTAGTGCAGTGGTGTTTGGGTAGTGCAGGGGTCGTACTGGGGGTAGATATAGGGTTTAGGGTAGTGCAGTGGTGTTTGGCTAGTGTAGGGGGTCATGCTGGGGGTACTGGTTTAGGGTTTAGGGGAGTGCAGTGGTGTTTGGGTAGTGTAGGGGGTCGTGCTGGGGGCAGTCTTTTAGGGTTTAGGGATTGTGCAGTGGTTTTTGGGTAGTATATGGGGTCGTGCTGGGGTAGTGTTTTAGGGTTTTGGGTAGTGCAGTGGTGTTGGTGTAGTGTAGGGGGTCGTGCTGGGGTAGTGTTTTAGAGTTTAGGGTAGTGGAGTGGTGTTTGGGTAGTGTAGGGGGTCGTGCTGAGGGTAGATTTAGGGTCTAGCGTAGTGCAGTGGTGTTTGGGTGGTATAGGGGGTCATTCTGGGGGTAGAGTTAGAGTTTAGGGTAGTGCAGTGGTGTTTGGGTAGTGTAGGGGATCGTGCTGGGGTAGATTTAAGGTTTAGGGTAGTGCAGTGGTGTTTGGCTAGTGTAGGAAGTCGTGCTGGGGGTAGTGTATTAGGGTTTAGGGTAGTGCAGTGGTGTTTGTGTAGTGTAGGGGGTCGTGTTTTAGGGTTTTGGGTAGTGCAGCTGTGTTTTTATAGTGTAGGGGGTCATGTTTTAGGGTTGATGGTAGTGTAGTGGTGTTTGGGTAGTGTAAGGGATCGTGGTGGGGTAGAGTTTTAGGGTTTAGGGTAGTGCAGTGGTCTTTGGGTAGTGTAGGGGGTCGTGCTGGGGGTTAGTGTTTTGGGGTTAAGGGTAGTACAATGGTGTTTGGGTAGTGTAGGGGGTCATATTGGGGGTAGTGTTTTAGGGTTTAGGGTAGTGCAGTGGTGTTTAGGTAGTGTAGGGGGTCGGGTTGGGGGTAGTGTTTTAGGGTTTAGGGTAGTGCATTGGTGTTTGTGTAGTATAGGGGGTCGTGCTGGAGTAGTGTTTTAGGTAGTGTAGTGGTGTTTGTGTAGTATAAGGGGTCTTGCTGGGGGTACTGTTTTAGGGTTTAAGGCAGAGTAGTGGTATTTGGGTAGTGTAGGGGGTCGTGCTGGGGTAGTGTTTTAGGGTTTAGGGTAGTGCAGTGGTGTTTGGGTAGTGTAGGGAGTCCTGCTGGGGGTAGTGTTTTAGGTTTAGGGCAGTGCTGTGGTGTTCGGACAGTGTAGGGGGTTGTTCTGGGGGTGGTGTTTTAGGGTTTAGGGCAGTGCAGTGCTGTTCGGCATTGTAGGGGGTCGTGCTGGGGGTAGTGTTTTAGGGTTTAGGGTAGTGCAGTGGTGTTTGGGTAGTGTAGGGGGTCATGCTGGGGGAAGTGGTTTAGGGTTTATGGTAGTGCTGTGGTGTTTGTGTAGTGAAGGGGGTCGGGCTGGAGGTAGTGTTTTAGGGTTTAGGGCAGTGCAGTGATGTTCGTGTAGTGAAGGGGGTCGTGCTGAGGGTAGATTTAGGGTTTAGGGTAGTGCAGTGGTGTTTAGGTAGTTTGGGGGTCGTGCTGGGGGTAGATTTAGGGTTTAGGGTAGTGCAGTGGTGTTTGGGTAGTGTAGGGGTCGTGCTGGGGTAGATGTAGGGTTTAGGGTAGTGCAGTGGTGTTTGGCTAGTGTAGGGGGTCATGCTGGGGGTACTGGTTTAGGGCTTAGGGGAGTGCAGTGGTGTTTGGGTAGTGTAGGTGGTACTGCTGGGGGTAGTGTTTTAGGGTTTAGGGTAGTGCAGTGGTGTTTGTGTAGTGTAGGGGGTCATGCTGGGGGTAGTGTTTTAGGGTTTAGTGTAGTGCTGCAGTGGTTTTGTAGTGTAGGGGGTCGTGTTTTAGGGTTGATGGTAGTGCAGTGGTGTTTGGGTAGTGTAAGGGGTCGTGGTGGGGGTAGAGTTTTAGGGTTTAGGGTAGTGCAGTGGTCTTTGGGTAGTGTAGGGAGTCGTTGCTGCGGGGTGGTGTTTTAGGGTTTAGGGTAGTGCAGTTGTGTTTGTGTAGTGTAGGGAGCAGTGTTTTAGGGTTTAGGGTAGTGCAGTAGTGTTTGTCTAGTGTAGGTGGTCGTGCTGGGGGTAGTGTTTTAGGGTTTAGGGTAGTGAAGCGGTGTGTGCGTAGTGTAGAGGGTCGTGTTTTAGGGTTTAGGGCAGTGCAGTGGTGTTTGTGTAGTGTAGGGGGTCTTGCTGGGGGTACTGTTTTAGGGTTTACGACAGAGCAGTGGTGTTTGGGTAGTGTAGGGGGTCGTGCTGGGGTAGTGTTTTAGGGTTTAGGGTAGTGCAGTGGTGGTCGGGTAGTGTAGGGAGTCCTGCTGGGGGTAGTGTTTTAGGTTTAGGGCAGTGCTGTGGTGTTCGGGCAGTGTAGGCGGGTGTGCTGGGGGTGGTGTTTTAGGGTTTAGGGTAGTGCAGTGGTGTTTGGGTAGTGTAGGGGGTCATGCTGGGGGCAGTGTTTTAGGGTTTAGGGTTGTGCAGTGGCTTTTGGGTAGTATAGGGGGTCGTGCTGGAGTAGTGTTTTAGGGTTTTGGGTAGTGCAGTGGTGTTGGTGTAGTGTAGGGGGTCGTGCTGGGGTAGTGTTTAGGGTGGTGGAGTGGTGTTTGGGTAGTATAGGGGGTCGTGCTGAGGGTAGATTTAGGGTCTAGGGTAGTGCAGTGGTGTTTGGGTGGTATAAGGGGTGATTCTAGGGGTAGATTTAGGGTTTAGGGTAGTGCAGTGGTGTTTAGGTAGTGTAGGGGGTCGTTCTGGGGGTAGATTTAAGGTCTAGGGTAGTGCAGTGGTGTTTGGGTGGTATAAGGGGTCATTCTGGGGGTAGATTTAGGGTTTAGGGTAGTGCAGTTGTGTTTGGCTAGTGTAGGAAGTCGTGCTGGGGTAGTGTATTAGGGCTTAGGGTATTGCAGTGGTGTTTGTGTAGTGTAGGGGGTCATGCTGGGGGTAGTGTTTTAGGGTTTAGGGTAGTGCAGCAGTGTTTTTATAGTGTAGGGGGTCATGTTTTAGGGTTGATGGTAGTGCAGTGGTGTTTGGGTAGTGTAAGGGATCGTGCTGGGGGTTGGTGTTTTGGGGTTTAGGGTAGTGCAGTTGTGTTTGTGTAGTGTAGGGGGCAGTGTTTTAGGGTTTAGGGTAGTGCAGTAGTGTTTGTGTAGTGTAGGTGGTCGTGCTGGGGGTAGTGTTTTAGGGTTTAGGATAGTGAAGCGGTGTGTGCGTAGTGTAGAGGGTCGTGTTTTAGGGGTTAGGGCAGTGCAGTGGTGTTTGTGTAGTGTAGGGGGTCTCGCTGGGGGTAATGTTTTAGGGTTTACGGCAGGAGCAGTTGTGTTTGGGTAGTGTAGGGGGTCGTTCTGGGGTAGTGTTTTAGGGTTTAGGGTAGTGCAGTAGTGTTTGGGTAGTGTAGGGAGTCCTGCTGGGGGTAGTGTTTTAGGTTTAGGGCAGTGCTCTGGTGTTCGGGCAGTGTAGGGGGTTGTTCTGGGGGTGGTGTTTTAGGGTTTAGGGCAGTGCTGTAGTGTTCGGGCAGTGTAGGCGGGTGTGCTGGGGGTGGTGTTTTAGGGTTTAGGGCAGTGCAGTGCTGTTCGGCATTGTAGGGGGTCGTGCTGGGGGTAGTGTTTTAGGGTAGTGCAGTGGTGTTTGGGTAGTGTAGGGGGTCATGCTGGGGGTAGTGGCTTAGGGTTTATGGTAGTGCAGTGGTGTTTGTGTAGTGAAGGGGGTCGGGCTGGGGGTAGTGTTTTAGGGTTTAGGGCAGTGCAGTGATGTTTGTGTAGTGAAGGGGGTCGGGCTGGGGGTAGTTTTTTAGGGTTTAGGGCAGTACAGTGGTGTTTGTGTAGAGTAGGGGGTCGTGCAGGGGGTACTGTTTTAGAGTTCACGGCTGAGCAGTGGTGTTCGGATAGTGTAGGGGGTACTGTTTTGGGGTTTAGGACAGTGTAGTGGTGTTCGGGTAGTGTAGGGGGTCGTGCTGGGGGAAGTGGTTTAGCATTTAGGGCAGTGCTGTGGTGTTCGGGCAGTGTAGGGGGTCATGTTGGGGTGGTGTTTTAGGGTTTAGGTCAGTGAATTTTTGTTCGGGCAGTGTAGGGGGTCGTGCTGGGGGTGGTGTTTTAGGGCTTAGGGCAGTGCAGTGGTGTTTGGCAGTGTAGGGGGTAGTGTTTTAGAGTTTAGGGTAGTGCAGCAGTGTTTGTGTAGTGTAGGGGTATGTCTTTTAGGGTTTAGGGTAGTGCAGTGGTATTTGCGTAGTGTAGGGGGTCGTGCTGGAGGTAGTGTTTTAGGGTTTAGGGTAGTGCATTGGTGTTTGTGTAGTGAAGGGGGTCGTGTTTTAGGGTTTAGGGCAGTACAGTGATGTTTGTGTAGTGTAGGGGGTCATGCGGGGGTACTGTTGTAGGGTTTACGGCAGAGCAGTGTTGTTTGGTTAGTGTAGGGGGTCATGCAGGACATAGTGGTTTAGGGTTTAGGGTAGTGCATTGGTGTTTGTGTAGTGAAGGGGGTCGGGTGGGGGTAGTGTTTTAGGGTTTCGGGCAGTGCAGTGGTGTTTGTGTAGTGTAGGGGGTCGTGCAGGGGGTACTGTTTTAGGGCAGTGAAGTGATGGTGTAGTGTAGGGGGTCATGCTGGGGGTACTGTTTTAGGGTTTACGGCAGAGTAGTGGTGTTTGGGTAGTGTAGGGGGTCGTGCTGGGGTAGTGTTTTAGGGTTTAGGGTAGTGCAGTGGTGTTCGGGTAGTGTAGGGAGTCCTGCTGGGGGTAGTGTTTTAGGTTTAGGGCAGTGATGTGGTGTTTGGGCAGTTTAGGGGGTTGTTCTGGGGATGGTGTTTTAGGGTTTAGGGCAGTGCAGTGGTGTTCGGGCAGTGTAGGCCGTCATGCTGGGGGTGGTGCTTTAGGGTTTAGGGCAGTGCAGTGCTGTTCGGCATTATAGGGGGTCGTGCTGGGGTTAGTGTTTTAGGGTTTAGGGTAGTGCAGTGGTGTTTGGGTAGTGTAGGGGGTCGTGCTGAGGGCAGTGTTTTAGGGTTTAGGGTTGTGCAGTGGTTTTTGGGTAGTGTAGGGGCCGTGCTGGGGTAGTGTTTTAGGGTTTAAGGTAGTGCAGTGGTGTTGGTGTAGTGTAGGGGGTCGTGCTGGGGTAGTGCTTTAGAGTTTAGAATAGTGCAGTGGTGTTTGGGTAGTGTAAGGGGTCGTGGTGGGGTAGAGTTTTAGGGTTTAGGGTAGTGCAGTGGTCTTTGGGTAGTGTAGGGGTCGTGTTGGGGGTTAGTGTTTTAGGGTTTAGGGTAGTGCAATGGTGTTTGGGTAGTGTAGGGGGTTGTTGCTTGGGGTGGTGTTTTAGGCTTTAGGGTAGTGCAGTGGTGTTTGTGTAGTGTAGGTGGTCGTGCTGGGGGTAGTTTGTTAGGGTTTAGTGTAGTGCTGCGGTGTGTGCGTAGTATAGAGGGTTGTGTTTTAGGGTTTAGGGCAGTGCAGTGGTGTTTGTGTAGTGTAGGGGGTCGTGCTGGGGGTACTTTTTTAGGGTTTACGGCAGGAGCAGTCGTGTTTGGGTAGTGTAGGGGATCGTGCTGGGGCAGTGTTTTTGGGTTTAAGCTAGTGCAGTGGGTTTTGGGTAGTGTAGGGGGTCATGCTGAGGGTAGATTTAGGGTTTAGGGTAGTGCAGTGGTGTTTGGGTAGTGTAGGGGGTCGTGCTGGGGGTAGATTTAGGGTTTAGGGTAGTGCAGTGGTGTTTGGGTAGTGTAGGGGTCGTGCTGGGGGTAGACTTAGGGTTTAGGGTAGTGCAGTGGTGTTTGGCTAGTATAGGGGGTTATGCTGGGGGTGGTGTTTTAGGGTTTAGGGTAGTGCAGTTGTGTTTGTGTAGTGTAGGGGGCAGTGTTTTAGGGTAGTGCAGTAGTGTTTGTGTAGTGTAGGTGGTCATGCTGGGGTAGTGTTTTAGGGTTTAGGGTAGTGAAGCGGGTTGTGCGTAGTGTAGAGGGTCGTGTTTTAGGGTTTAGGGTAGTGCAGTGGTCTTTGGGTAGTGTAGGGGATCGTGTGGGGGTAGTGTTTTAGGGTTTATGGTAGTGCAGTGGTGTTTGGGTAGTGTAGGGGGTCATATTGGGGGTAGTGTTTTAGGGTTTAGGGTAGTGCAGTGGTGTTTGGGTAGTGTAGGGGGTCGGGTTGGGGGTGGTGTTTTAGGGTTTAGGGTAGTGGATTGGTGTTTGTTTAGTGAAGGTGGTGGGGCTGGGGGTAGTGTTTTAGGGTTTAGGGCAGTGCAGTGGTGTTTTTTCAGTGTAGGGGGTCATGCTGGGGGTACTGTTTTAGGGTTTACGGCAGGAGCAGTCGTGTTTAAAGGGTAGTATAGAGGGTCGTGCTGGGGGTAGTGTTTTAGGGTTTTGGGCAGTGCAGTGGTGTTCGGGTAGTGTAGGGGGTCGTGCTAGGGGTAGTGTTTTAGTGTTTAGGGTAGTGATCGGTGTTTAAGTAGTGAAGGGGGTCGGGCTGGGGGTAGTGTTTTAGGGTGTACGGCAGAGCAGTGGTGTTTGGGTAGTGTAGGGGGTCATGCAGGGGGTAGTGATTTAGCGTTTAGGGCAGTGCTCTGGTGTTCAGGCAGTGTAGGGGGTTGTGCTGGGGGGGTGTTTTAGGGTTTAGGGCACTGCAGTGGTGTTCGGCAGTGTAGTGGGTAGTGTTTTAGGGTTTAGGGTAGTGCAGCGGTGTTTGTGTAGTGTAGGGGTACGTGTTTTAGGGTTTAGGGTAGTGCAGTGGTCTTTGCGTAGTGTAGGGGATATGCGGGGTAGTGTTATTGGGTTTATTGTAGTGCAGTGGTGTTTGGGAAGTGTAGGGAGACGTGCTGGAAGTAGAGTTTTAGGATTTAGGGTAGTTCATTGGTGTTTGTGTAGTGAAGGGGGCCGGGCTGGGGGTAGTGTTTTAGGGTTTATGGCAGTGCAGTGATGTTTGTGTAGTGTTGGGGGTCATGCTGGGGGTAGTATTTCAGGGTTTACGGCAAAACAGTGTTGTGTGGGTAGTGTAGGGGGTCGTGCTGGGGTAGTGTTTTAGGGTTTCGGGCAGTGCAGTGGTGTTTGTGTAGTGTAGGGGGTCGTGCAGGGGTAGTGTTTTAGAGTTTAGGGTAGTGTAGGGGGTCGTGCTGAGGGTAGATTTAGGGTCTAGGGTAGTGCAGTGGTGTTTGGGTGGTATAGGGGGTCATTCTGGGGGTAGATTTAGGGTTTAGGGTAGTGCAGTGGTGTTTGGCTAGTGTAGGAAGTTGTGCTGGGGGTAGTGTATTAGGGTTTAGGGTAGTGCAGTGGTGTTTGTGTAGTGTAGGGGGTCATGCTGGGGGTAGTGTTTTAGGGTTTAGGGTAGTGCAGTGATGTTTTTATAGTGTAGGGGGTCATGTTTTAGGGTTGATGGTAGTGCAGTGGTGTTTGGGTAGTGTAAGGGATCGTGGTGGGGGTAGAGTTTTAGGGTTTAGGGTAGTGCAGTGGTCTTTGGGTAGTGTAGGGGTCGTGCAGGGGGTTAGTGTTTTGGGGTTTAGGGCAGTGCAATGGTGTTTGGGTAGTGTAGGGGGTCGTTGCTGGGGGTGGTGTTTTAGGGTTTAGGGTAGTGCAGTTGTGTTTGTGCAGTGTAGGGGGCAGTGTTTTAGGGTAGTGCAGTAGTGTTTGTGTAGTGTAGGTGGTCATGCTGGGGTAGTGTTTTAGGGTTTAGGGTAGTGAAGCAGTGTGTGCGTAGTGTAGAGGGTCGTGTTTTAGGGTTTAGGGCAGTGCAGTGGTGTTTGTGTAGTGTAGGGGGTCTTGCTGGGGGTACTGTTTTAGGGTTTACGGCAGGAGCAGTGGTGTTTGTGTAGTGTAGAGGGCAGTGTTTTAGGGTTTAGGGTAGTGCAGTGGTCTTTGGGTAGTGTAGGGGATCGTGTGGGGGTAGTGTTTTAGGGTTTATGGTAGTGCAGTGGTGTATGGGTAGTGTAGGGGGTCATATTGGGGGTAGTGTTATAGGGTTTAGGGTAGTGCAGTGGTGTTTGGGTAGTGTAGGGGGTCGGGTTGGGGGTAGTGTTTTAGGGTTTAAGGTAGTGCAGTGGTGTTGGTGTAGTGTAGGGGGTCGTGCTGGGGTAGTGCTTTAGAGTTTAGAATAGTGCAGTGGTGTTTGGGTAGTGTAAGGGGTCGTGGTGGAGATAGAGTTTTAGGGTTTAGGGTAGTGCAGTGGTCTTTGGGTAGTGTAGGGGTCGTGTTGGGGGTTAGTGTTTTAGGGTTTAGGGTAGTGCAATGGTGTTTGGGTAGTGTAGGGGGTTGTTGCTTGGGGTGGTGTTTTAGGCTTTAGGGTAGTGCAGTGGTGTTTGTGTAGTGTAGGGGGCAGTGTTTTAGGGTTTAAGGTTGTGCAGTGGTGTTTGTGTAGTGTAGGTGGTCGTGCTGGGGGTAGTTTTTTAGGGTTTAGTGTAGTGCTGCGGTGTGTGCGTAGTATAGAGGGTTGTGTTTTAGGGTTTAGGGCAGTGCAGTGGTGTTTGTGTAGTGTAGGGGGTCGTGCTGGGGGTACTTTTTTAGGGTTTACGGCAGGAGCAGTCGTGTTTGGGTAGTGTAGGGGATCGTGCTGGGGTAGTGTTTTAGTGTTTAGGCTAGTGCAGTGGGTTTTGGGTAGTGTAGGGGGTCATGCTGAGGGTAGATTTAGGGTTTAGGGTAGTGCAGTGGTGTTTGGGTAGTGTAGGGGGTCGTGCTGGGGGTAGATTTAGGGTTTAGGGTAGTGCAGTGGTGTTTGGGTAGTGTAGGGGTCGTGCTGGGGGTAGACTTAGGGTTTAGGGTAGTGCAGTGGTGTTTGGGTAGTATAGGGGGTCATGCTGGGGGTGGTGTTTTAGGGTTTAGGGTAGTGCAGTTGTGTTTGTGTAGTGTAGGGGGCAGTGTTTTAGGGTAGTGCAGTAGTGTTTGTGTAGTGTAGGTGGTCATGCTGGGGTAGTGTTTTAGGGTTTAGGGTAGTGAAGCGGTGTGTGCGTAGTGTAGAGGATCGTGTTTTAGGGTTTAGGGTAGTGCAGTGGTCTTTGGGTAGTGTAGGGGATCGTGCGGGGGTAGTGTTTTAGGGTTTATGGTAGTGCAGTGGTATTTGGGTAGTGTAGGGGGTCATATTGGGGGTAGTGTTTTAGGGTTTAGGGTAGTGCAGTGGTGTTTGGGTAGTGTAGGGGGTCGGGTTGGGGGTGGTGTTTTAGGGTTTAGGGTAGTGGATTGGTGTTTGTTTAGTGAAGGTGGTGGGGCTGGGGGTAGTGTTTTAGGGTTTAGGGCAGTGCAGTGGTGTTTTTTCAGTGTAGGGGGTCATGCTGGGGGTACTGTTTTAGGGTTTACGGCAGGAGCAGTCGTGTTTAAAGGGTAGTATAGAGGGTCGTGCTGGGGGTAGTGTTTTAGGGTTTTGGGCACTGCAGTGGTGTTCGGGTAGTGTAGGGGGTCGTGCTAGGGGTAGTGTTTTAGTGTTTAGGGTAGTGATTGGTGTTTAAGTAGTGAAGGGGGTCGGGCTGGGGGTAGTGTTTTAGGGTTTACGGCAGAGCAGTGGTGTTTGGGTAGTGTAGGGGGTCATGCAGGGGGTAGTGATTTAGCGTTTAGGGCAGTGCTCTGGTGTTCAGGCAGTGTAGGGGGTTGTGCTGGGGGGGGTGTTTTAGGGTTTAGGGCACTGCAGTGGTGTTCGGCAGTGTAGTGGGTAGTGTTTTAGGGTTTAGGGTAGTGCAGCGGTGTTTGTGTAGTGTAGGGGTACGTGTTTTAGGGTTTAGGGTAGTGCAGTGGTCTTTGCGTAGTGTAGGGGATATGCGGGGGTAGTGTTATTGGGTTTATTGTAGTGCAGTGGTGTTTGGGAAGTGTAGGGAGACGTGCTGGAAGTAGAGTTTTAGGATTTAGGGTAGTTCATTGGTGTTTGTGTAGTGAAGGGGGTCGGGCTGGGGGTAGTGTTTTAGGGTTTAGGGCAGTGCAGTGATGTTTGTGTAGTGTTGGGGGTCATGCTGGGGGGTAGTATTTCAGGGTTTACGGCAAAACAGTGTTGTGTGGGTAGTGTAGGGGGTCGTGCTGGGGTAGTGTTTTAGGGTTTCGGGCAGTGCAGTGGTGTTTGTGTAGTGTAGGGGGTCGTGCAGGGGTAGTGTTTTAGAGTTTAGGGTAGTGTAGGGGGTCGTGCTGAGGGTAGATTTAGGGTCTAGGGTAGTGCAGTGGTGTTTGGGTGGTATAGGGGGTCATTCTGGGGGTAGATTTAGGGTTTAGGGTAGTGCAGTGGTGTTTGGCTAGTGTAGGAAGTTGTGCTGGGGGTAGTGTATTAGGGTTTAGGGTAGTGCAGTGGTGTTTGTGTAGTGTAGGGGGTCATGCTGGGGGTAGTGTTTTAGGGTTTAGGGTAGTGCAGCGATGTTTTTATAGTGTAGGGGGTCATGTTTTAGGGTTGATGGTAGTGCAGTGGTGTTTGGGTAGTGTAAGGGATCGTGGTGGGGGTAGAGTTTTAGGGTTTAGGGTAGTGCAGTGGTCTTTGGGTAGTGTAGGGGTCGTGCTGGGGGTTAGTGTTTTGGGGTTTAGGGCAGTGCAATGGTGTTTGGGTAGTGTAGGGGGTCGTTGCTGGGGTGGTGTTTTAGGGTTTAGGGTAGTGCAGTTGTGTTTGTGCAGTGTAGGGGGCAGTGTTTTAGGGTAGTGCAGTAGTGTTTGTGTAGTGTAGGTGGTCATGCTGGGGTAGTGTTTTAGGGTTTAGGGTAGTGAAGCAGTGTGTGCGTAGTGTAGAGGGTCGTGTTTTAGGGTTTAGGGCAGTGCAGTGGTGTTTGTGTAGTGTAGGGGGTCTTGCTGGGGGTACTGTTTTAGGGTTTACGGCAGGAGCAGTGGTGTTTGTGTAGTGTAGAGGGCAGTGTTTTAGGGTTTAGGGTAGTGCAGTGGTCTTTGGGTAGTGTAGGGGATCGTGTGGGGGTAGTGTTTTAGGGTTTATGGTAGTGCAGTGGTGTTTGGGCAGTGTAGGGGGTCATATTGGGGGTAGTGTTTTAGGGTTTAGGGTAGTGCAGTGGTGTTTGGGTAGTGTAGGGGGTCGGGTTGGGGGTGGTGTTTTAGGGTTTAGGGTAGTGGATTGGTGTTTGTTTAGTGAAGGTGGTGGGGCTGGGGGTAGTGTTTTAGGGTTTTGGGCAGTGCAGTGGTGTTTTTTCAGTGTAGGGGGTCATGCTGGGTGTACTGTTTTAGGGTTTACGGCAGGAGCAGTCGTGTTTAAAGGGTAGTATAGAGGGTTGTGCTGGGGGTAGTGTTTTAGGGTTTTGGGCAGTGCAGTGGTGTTCGGGTAGTGTAGGGGGTCGTGCTAGGGGTAGTGTTTTAGTGTTTAGGGTAGTGATTGGTGTTTAAGTAGTGAAGGGGGTCGGGCTGGGGGTAGTGTTTTAGGGTTTACGGCAGAGCAGTGGTGTTTGGGTAATGTAGGGGGTCATGCAGGGGGTAGTGATTTAGCGTTTAGGGCAGTGCTGTGGTGTTCAGGCAGTGTAGGGGGTTGTGCTGGGGGTGGTGTTTTAGGGTTTAGGGCAGTGCAGTGGTGTTCGGCAGTGTAGTGGGTAGTGTTTTAGGGTTTAGGGTAGTGCAGCGATGTTTTTATAGTGTAGGGGGTCATGTTTTAGGGTTGATGGTAGTGCAGTGGTGTTTGGGTAGTGTAAGGGATCGTGGTGGGGGTAGAGTTTTAGGGTTTAGGGTAGTGCAGTGGTCTTTGGGTAGTGTAGGGGTCGTGCTGGGGGTTAGTGTTTTGGGGTTTAGGGCAGTGCAATGGTGTTTGGGTAGTGTAGGGGGTCGTTGCTGGGGGTGGTGTTTTAGGGTTTAGGGTAGTGCAGTTGTGTTTGTGCAGTGTAGGGGGCAGTGTTTTAGGGTAGTGCAGTAGTGTTTGTGTAGTGTAGGTGGTCATGCTGGGGTAGTGTTTTAGGGTTTAGGGTAGTGAAGCAGTGTGTGCGTAGTGTAGAGGGTCGTGTTTTAGGGTTTAGGGCAGTGCAGTGGTGTTTGTGTAGTGTAGGGGGTCTTGCTGGGGGTACTGTTTTAGGGTTTACGGCAGGAGCAGTGGTGTTTGTGTAGTGTAGAGGGCAGTGTTTTAGGGTTTAGGGTAGTGCAGTGGTCTTTGGGTAGTGTAGGGGATCGTGTGGGGGTAGTGTTTTAGGGTTTATGGTAGTGCAGTGGTGTATGGGTAGTGTAGGGGGTCATATTGGGGGTAGTGTTTTAGGGTTTAGGGTAGTGCAGTGGTGTTTGGGTAGTGTAGGGGGTCGGGTTGGGGGTAGTGTTTTAGGGTTTAAGGTAGTGCAGTGGTGTTGGTGTAGTGTAGGGGGTCGTGCTGGGGTAGTGCTTTAGAGTTTAGAATAGTGCAGTGGTGTTTGGGTAGTGTAAGGGGTCGTGGTGGGGGTAGAGTTTTAGGGTTTAGGGTAGTGCAGTGGTCTTTGGGTAGTGTAGGGGTCGTGTTGGGGGTTAGTGTTTTAGGGTTTAGGGTAGTGCAATGGTGTTTGGGTAGTGTAGGGGGTTGTTGCTTGGGGTGGTGTTTTAGGCTTTAGGGTAGTGCAGTGGTGTTTGTGTAGTGTAGGGGGCAGTGTTTTAGGGTTTAAGGTTGTGCAGTGGTGTTTGTGTAGTGTAGGTGGTCGTGCTGGGGGTAGTTTTTTAGGGTTTAGTGTAGTGCTGCGGTGTGTGCGTAGTATAGAGGGTTGTGTTTTAGGGTTTAGGGCAGTGCAGTGGTGTTTGTGTAGTGTAGGGGGTCGTGCTGGGGGTACTTTTTTAGGGTTTACGGCAGGAGCAGTCGTGTTTGGGTAGTGTAGGGGATCGTGCTGGGGCAGTGTTTTAGGGTTTAGGCTAGTGCAGTGGGTTTTGGGTAGTGTAGGGGGTCATGCTGAGGGTAGATTTAGGGTTTAGGGTAGTGCAGTGGTGTTTGGGTAGTGTAGGGGGTCGTGCTGGGGGTAGACTTAGGGTTTAGGGTAGTGCAGTGGTGTTTGGCTAGTATAGGGGGTCATGCTGGGGGTGGTGTTTTAGGGTTTAGGGTAGTGCAGTTGTGTTTGTGTAGTGTAGGGGGCAGTGTTTTAGGGTAGTGCAGTAGTGTTTGTGTAGTGTAGGTGGTCATGCTGGGGTAGTGTTTTAGGGTTTAGGGTAGTGAAGCGGTGTGTGCGTAGTGTAGAGGGTCGTGTTTTAGGGTTTAGGGTAGTGCAGTGGTCTTTGGGTAGTGTAGGGGATCGTGTGGGGGTAGTGTTTTAGGGTTTATGGTAGTGCAGTGGTGTTTGGGTAGTGTAGGGGGTCATATTGGGGGTAGTGTTTTAGGGTTTAGGGTAGTGTAGTGGTGTTTGGGTAGTGTAGGGGGTCGGGTTGGGGGTGGTGTTTTAGGGTTTAGGGTAGTGGATTGGTGTTTGTTTAGTGAAGGTGGTGGGGCTGGGGGTAGTGTTTTAGGGTTTAGGGCAGTGCAGTGGTATTTTTTCAGTGTAGGGGGTCATGCTGGGGGTACTGTTTTAGGGTTTACGGCAGGAGCAGTCGTGTTTAAAGGGTAGTATAGAGGGTCGTGCTGGGGGTAGTGTTTTAGGGTTTTGGGCAGTGCAGTGGTGTTCGGGTAGTGTAGGGGGTCGTGCTAGGGGTAGTGTTTTAGTGTTTAGGGTAGTGACTGGTGTTTGTGTAGTGAAGGGGGTCGGGCTGGGGGTAGTGTTTTAGGGTTTACGGCAGAGCAGTGGTGTTTGGGTAGTGTAGGGGGTCATGCAGGGGGTAGTGATTTAGCGTTTAGGGCAGTGCTCTGGTGTTCAGGCAGTGTAGGGGGTTGTGCTGGGGGTGGTGTTTTAGGGTTTAGGGCACTGCAGTGGTGTTCGGCAGTGTAGTGGGTAGTGTTTTAGGGTTTAGGGTAGTGCAGCGGTGTTTGTGTAGTGTAGGGGTACGTGTTTTAGGGTTTAAGGTAGTGCAGTGGTCTTTGCGTAGTGTAGGGGATATGCGGGGGTAGTGTTATTGGGTTTATTGTAGTGCAGTGGTGTTTGGGAAGTGTAGGGAGACGTGCTGGAAGTAGAGTTTTAGGATTTAGGGTAGTTCATTGGTGTTTGTGTAGTGAAGGGGGTCGGGCTGGGGGTAGTGTTTTAGGGTTTAGGGCAGTGCAGTGATGTTTGTGTAGTGTTGGGGGTCATGCTGGGGGGTAGTATTTCAGGGTTTACGGCAAAACAGTGTTGTGTGGGTAGTGTAGGGGGTCGTGCTGGGGTAGTGTTTTAGGGTTTCGGGCAGTGCAGTGGTGTTTGTGTAGTGTAGGGGGTCGTGCAGGGGTAGTGTTTTAGAGTTTAGGGTAGAGTAGGGGGTCGTGCTGAGGGTAGATTTAGGGTCTAGGGTAGTGCAGTGGTGTTTGGGTGGTATAGGGGGTCATTCTGGGGGTAGATTTAGGGTTTAGGGTAGTGCAGTGGTGTTTGGCTAGTGTAGGAAGTTGTGCTGGGGGTAGTGTATTAGGGTTTAGGGTAGTGCAGTGGTGTTTGTGTAGTGTAGGGGGTCATGCTGGGGGTAGTGTTTTAGGGTTTAGGGTAGTGCAGCGATGTTTTTATAGTGTAGGGGGTCATGTTTTAGGGTTGATGGTAGTGCAGTGGTGTTTGGGTAGTGTAAGGGATCGTGGTGGGGGTAGAGTTTTAGGGTTTAGGGTAGTGCAGTGGTCTTTGGGTAGTGTAGGGGTCGTGCTGGGGGTTAGTGTTTTGGGGTTTAGGGCAGTGCAATGGTGTTTGGGTAGTGTAGGGGGTCGTTGCTGGGGGTGGTGTTTTAGGGTTTAGGGTAGTGCAGTTGTGTTTGTGCAGTGTAGGGGGCAGTGTTTTAGGGTAGTGCAGTAGTGTTTGTGTAGTGTAGGTGGTCATGCTGGGGTAGTGTTTTAGGGTTTAGGGTAGTGAAGCAGTGTGTGCGTAGTGTAGAGGGTCGTGTTTTAGGGTTTAGGACAGTGCAGTGGTGTTTGTGTAGTGTAGGGGGTCTTGCTGGGGGTACTGTTTTAGGGTTTACGGCAGGAGCAGTGGTGTTTGTGTAGTGTAGAGGGCAGTGTTTTAGGGTAGTGCAGTGGTCTTTGGGTAGTGTAGGGGATCGTGTGGGGGTAGTGTTTTAGGGTTTATGGTAGTGCAGTGGTGTTTGGGTAGTGTAGGGGGTCATATTGGGGGTAGTGTTTTAGGGTTTAGGGTAGTGCAGTGGTGTTTGGGTAGTGTACGGGGTCGGGTTGGGGGTGGTGTTTTAGGGTTTAGGGTAGTGGATTGGTGTTTGTTTAGTGAAGGTGGTGGGACTGGGGGTAGTGTTTTAGGGTTTTGGGCAGTGCAGTGGTGTTTTTTCAGTGTAGGGGGTCATGCTGGGGGTACTGTTTTAGGGTTTACGGCAGGAGCAGTCGTGTTTAAAGGGTAGTATAGAGGGTTGTGCTGGGGGTAGTGTTTTAGGTTTTTGGGCAGTGCAGTGGTGTTCGGGTAGTGTAGGGGGTCGTGCTAGGGGTAGTGTTTTAGTGTTTAGGGTAGTGATTGGTGTTTAAGTAGTGAAGGGGGTCGGGCTGGGGGTAGTGTTTTAGGGTTTACGGCAGAGCAGTGGTGTTTGGGTAGTGTAGGGGGTCATGCAGGGGGTAGTGATTTAGCATTTAGGGCAGTGCTGTGGTGTTCAGGCAGTGTAGGGGGTTGTGCTGGGGGTGGTGTTTTAGGGTTTAGGGCAGTGCAGTGGTGTTCGGCAGTGTAGTGGGTAGTGTTTTAGGGTTTAGGGTAGTGCAGCGGTGTTTGTGTAGTGTAGGGGTACGTGTTTTAGGGTTTAGGGTAGTGCAGTGGTCTTTGCGTAGTGTAGGGGATATGCGGGGGGTAGTGTTATTGGGTTTATTGTAGTGCAGTGGTGTTTGGGAAGTGTAGGGGGACGTGCTGGAAGTAGTGTTTTAGGATTTAGGGTAGTTCATTGGTGCTTGTGTAGTGAAGGGGGTCGGGCTGGGGGTAGTGTTTTAGGGTTTAGGGCAGTGCAGTGATGTTTGTGTAGTGTAGGGGGTCATGCTGGGGGGTAGTATTTCAGGGTTTACGGCAAAACAGTGTTGTGTGGGTAGTGTAGGGGGTCGTGCTGGGGTCTTGTTTTAGGGTTTCGGGCAGTGCAGTGGTGTTTGTGTAGTGTAGGGGGTCGTGCAGGGGTAGTGTTTTAGAGTTTAGGGTAGTGTAGGGGGTCGTGCTGAGGGTAGATTTAGGGTCTAGGGTAGTGCAGTGGTGTTTGGGTGGAATAGGGGGTCATTCTGGGGGTAGATTTAGGGTTTAGGGTAGTGCAGTGGTGTTTGGCTAGTGTAGGAAGTTGTGCTGGGGGTAGTGTATTAGGGTTTAGGGTAGTGCAGTGGTGTTTGTGTAGTGTAGGGGGTCATGCTGTGGGTAGTGTTTTAGGGTTTAGGGTAGTGCAGCGATGTTTTTATACTGTAGGGGGTCATCTTTTAGGGTTGATGGTAGTGCAGTGGTGTTTGGGTAGTGTAAGGGATCGTGGTGGGGGTAGAGTTTTAGGGTTTAGGGTAGTGCAGTGGTCTTTGGGTAGTGTAGGGGTCGTGCTGGAGGTTAGTGTTTTGGGGTTTAGGGCAGTGCAATGGTGTTTGGGTAGTGTACGGGGTCGTTGCTGGGGGTGGTGTTTTAGGGTTTAGGGTAGTGCAGTTGTGTTTGTGCAGTGTAGGGGGCAGTGTTTTAGGGTAGTGCAATAGTGTTTGTGTAGTGTAGGTGGTCATGCTGGGGTAGTGTTTTAGGGTTTAGGGTAGTGAAGCGGTGTGTGCGTAGTGTAGAGGGTCGTGTTTTAGGGTTTAGGGCAGTGCAGTGGTGTTTGTGTAGTTTAGGGGGTCTTGCTGGGGGTACTGTTTTAGGGTTTACGGCAGGAGCAGTTGTGTTTGGGTAGTGTAGGGGGTCGTGCAGGGGGTACTGTTTTAGGGTTTACGGCAGAGTAGTGGTATTTGGGTAGTGTAGGGGGTCGTGCTGGGGTAGTGTTTTAGGGTTTGGGTAGTGCAGTGGTGTTCGGGTAGTGTAGGGAGTCCTGCTGGGGGTAGTGTTTTAGGTTTAGGGCAGTGCTGTGGTGTTCGGGCAGTGTAGGGGGTTGTTCTGGGGGTGGTGTTGTAGGGTTTAGGGCAGTGCAGTGGTGTTCGGGCAGAGTAGGCGGTTGTGCTAGGGTGGTGGTTTAGGGCAGTGCAGTGCTGTTCGGCATTGTAGGGGGTCGTGCTGGGGGTAGTGTTTTAGGGTTTAGGGTAGTGCAGTGGCTTTCGGGTAGTGTAGGGAGTCCTGCTGGGGGTAGTGTTTTAGGTTTAGGGCAGTGCTGTGGTGTTCGGGCAATGTAGGGGGTTGTTCTGGGGGTGGTGTTTTAGGGTTTAGGGCAGTGGTGTTCGGGCAGTGTAGGTTGTGTGCTGGGGTGGTGTTTTAGGGTATAGGGCAGTGCAGTGCTGTTCGGCATTGTAGGGGGACGTGCTGGGGGTAGTGTTTTAGGGTTTAGGGTAGTGCAGTGGTGTTTGGGTAGTGTAGGGGGTCATGCTGGGGGTAGTGGTTTAGGGTTTATGGTAGTGCAGTGGTGTTTGTGTAGTGAAGGGCGTCGGGCTGGGGGTAGTGTTTTAGGGTTTAGGTCAGTGCAGTGATGTTTGTGTAGTGAAGGGGGTCGGGCTGGGGGTAGTTTTTTAGGGTTTAGGGCAGTACAGTGGTGTTTGTGTAGAGTAGGGGGTCGTGCAGGGGGTACTGTTTTAGAGTTTACGGCTGAGCAGTGGTGTTCGGGTAGTGTAGGGGGTCGTGCTGGGGGTACTGTTTTGGGGTTTAGGACAGTGTAGTGGTGTTCCGGTAGTGTAGGGGGTCGTGCTGGGGGAAGCGGTTTAGCATTTAGGGCAGTGCTGTGGTGTTCGGACAGTGTAGGGGGTCGTGTTGGGGGTGGTGTTTTAGGGTTTAGGTCAGTGCATTTTTGTTCGGGCAGTGTAGGGGGTAGTGTTTTAGAGTTTAGGGTAGTGCAGCAGTGTTTGTGTAGTGTAGGGGTATGTGTTTTAGGGTTTAGGGTAGTGCAGTGGTCTGTGCGTAGTGTAGGGGGTCGTGCGGGGGTAGTATTTTAGGGTTTATTGTAGTGCATTGGTGTTTAGGAAGTGTAGGGGGTCGTGCTGGAGGTAGTGTTTTAGGGTTTAGGGTAGTGCATTGGTGTTTGTGTAGTGAAGGGGGTCGGTCTGGGGGTAGTGTTTTAGCGTTTAGGGCAGTACAGTGATTTTTGTGTAGTGTAGGGGTTCATGCGGGGGTACTGTTTTAGAGTTTACGGCAGAGCAGTGTAGTTTGGTTAGTGTAGGGGGTCATGCAGGACATAGTGGTTTAGGGTAGTGCATTGGTGTTTGTGTAGTGAAGGGGGTCGGGCGGGGGGTAGGGTTTTGGGCAGTGCAGTGATGTTTGTGTAGTGTAGGGGGTCGTGCAGGGGGTACTGTTTTAGGGTTTAGGGCAGTGCAGTGATGTTTGTGTAGTGTAGGGGGTCGTGCTGGGGTAGTGTTTTATTGTTTAGGGTAGTGCAGTGGTGTTCGGGTAGTGTAGGGGGTCATGCTGAGGGCAGTGTTTTAGGGTTTAGGGTAGTGCAGTGGTTTTTGGGTAGTGTAGGGGTCGTGCTGGGGTAGTGTTTTAGGGTTTAAGGTAGTGCCGTGGTGTTGGTGTAGTGTAGGGCGTCGTGCTGGGGTAGTGCTTTAGAGTTTAGAGTAGTGCAGTGGTGTTTGGGTAGTGTAGGGGGTCATGCTGAGGGTAGATTTAGGGTCTAGAGTAGTGCATTGTTGTTTGGGTGGTGTAGGGGGTCATTCTGGGGGTAGATTTAGGGTTTAGGGTAGTGCAGTGGTGTTTGGGTAGTGTAGGGGGTCGTGCTGGGGGTAGGTTTAGGGTTTAGGTTAGTGCAGTGGTGTATGGCTAGTGTAGGAAGTCGTGCTGGGGGGAGTGTTTTAGGGTTTAGGGTAGTGCAGTGGTGTTTGGATAGTGTAGGGGGTCATGCTGGGGGTTAGTGTTTTAGTGTTTAGGGTAGTGCAATGGTCTTTGGGTAGTGTAGGGGGTCGTTGCTTGGGGTGGTGTTTTAGGGTTTAGGGTAGTGCAGTGGTGTTTGTGTAGTGTAGGGGGCAGTGTTTTAGGGTTTAGGGTCGTGCAGTGGTGTTTGTGTAGTGTAGGTGGTCATGCTGGGGGTAGTTTTTTAGGGTTTAGGGTAGTGCTGCGGTGTGTGCGTAGTGTAGAGGGTCGTGTTTTAGGGTTGACGGTAGTGCAGTGGTGTTTGGGTAGTGTAGGGGTCGTGCTGGGGGTAGATTTAGGGTTTAGGGTAGTGCAGTGGTGTTTGGCTAGTGTAGGGGGTCGTGCTGGGGGTACTGGTTTAGGGTTTAGGGGAGTGCAGTGGTGTTTGGGTAGTATAGGGGGTCGTGCTGGGGGTAGTGTTTTAGGGTTTAGTGCAGTGCAGCTGTGTTTTTGTAGTGTAGGGGGTCGTGTTGTAGGGTTGATGGTAGTGCAGTGGTGTTTGGGTAGTGTAGGGGGTCGGGTTGGGGTAGTGTTTTAGGGTTTAGGGTAGTGCAGTGGTGTTTGTGCAGTGTAGGGGGTCGTGCTGGGGGTACTGTTTTAGGGTTTACGGCAGGAGCAGTCGTGTGTGAAGGGTAGTATAGAGGGTCGTGCTGGGGGTAGTGTTTTAGGGTTTCGGGCAGTGCAGTGGTGTTTGGGTAGTGTAGGGGGTCGTGCTGGGGATAGATTTAAGGTCTAGGGTAGTGCAGTGGTGTTTGGCTAGTGTAGGAAGTCGTGCTGGGGGTAGTGTATTAGGGTTTAGGGTAGTGCAGTGATGTTTGTGTAGTGTAGGGGGTCATGCTGGGGGTAGTGTTTTAGGGTTTAGGGTAGTGCAGCGGTGTTTTTATAGTGTAGGGGGTCGTGTTTTAGGGTTGATGGTAGTGCAGTGGTGTTTGGGTAGTGTAAGGGATCGTGGTGGGGGTAGAGTTTTAGGGTTTAGGGTAGTGCAGTGGTCTTTGGGTAGTGTAGGGAGTCGTTGCTGGGGGTGGTGTTTTAGGGTTTAGGGTAGTGCAGTGGTGTTTGTGTAGTGTAGAGGGCAGTGTTTTAGGGTTTAGGGTAGTGCAGTGGTCTTTGGGTAGTATAGGAGATCGTGCGGGGGTAGTGTTTTAGGGTTTATGGTAGTGCAGTGGTGTTTGGGTAGTGTAGGGGGTCATATTGGGGGTAGTGTTTTAGGGTTTAGGGTAGTGCAGTGGTGTTTGGGTAGTGTAGGGGATCGGGTTGGGGATAGTGTTTTAGGGTTTAGGGCAGGGCAGTGGTGTTTGTGCAGTGTAGGGGGTCGTGCTGGGGGTACTTTTTTAGGGTTTACGGCAGGAGCAGTCGTGTGTGAAGGGTAGTATAAAGGGTCGTGCTGGGGTAGTGTTTTAGGGTTTAGGGCAGTGCAGTGGTGTTTGGGTAGTGTAGGGGGTCGTGCTGGGGGTAGATTTAAGGTCTAGGGTAGTGCAGTGGTGTTTGGCTAGTGTAGGAAGTCGTGCTGGGGGTAGTGTATTAGGGTTTAGGGTAGTGCAGTGATGTTTGTGTAGTGTAGGGGGTCATGCTGGGGGTAGTGTTTTAGGGTTTAGGGTAGTGCAGCGGTGTTTTTATAGTGTAGGGGGTCATGTTTTAGGGTTGATGGTAGTGCAGTGGTGTTTGGGTAGTGTAAGGGATCATGGTGGGGGTAGAGTTTTAGGGTTTAGGGTAGTGCAGTGGTCTTTGGGTACTGTAGGGGGTCATGCTGGGGGTTAGTGTTTTGGGGTTTAGGGTAGTGCAATGGTGTTTGGGTAGTGTAGGTGGTCGTTGCTGGGGGTGGTGTTTTCGGGTTTAGGGTAGTGCAGTTGTGTTTGTGTAGTGTAGGGGGCAGTGTTTTAGGGTTTAGGGTAGTGCAGTAGTGTTTGTGTAGTGTAGGTGGTCGTGCTGGGCGTAGTGTTTTAGGGTTTAGGGTAGTGAAGCGGTGTGTGCGTGGTGTAGAGGGTCGTGATTTAGGGTTTAGGACAGTGCAGTGGTGTTTGTGTAATGTAGGGGGTCTTGCTGGGGGTACTGTTTTAGGGTTTACGGCAGGAGCAGTTGTGTTTGGGTAGTGTAGGGGGCCGTGCAGGGGGTACTGTTTTAGGGTTTACAGCAGAGTAGTGGTATTTGGGTAGTGTAGGGGGTCGTGCTGGGGTAGTGTTTTAGGGTTTATGGTAGTGCAGTGGTTTTCGGGTAGTGTAGGGAGTCCTGCTGGGGGTAGTGTTTTAGGTTTAGGGCAGTGCTGTGGTGTTCGGGCAGTGTAGGCGGTTGTTCTGGGGGTGGTGTTTTAGGGTTTAGGGCAGTGCAGTGGTGTTCGGGCAGTGTAGGCGGGTGTGCTGGGGTGGTGTTTTAGGGTTTAGGGCAGTGCAGTGCTGTTCGGCATTGTAGGGGGTCGTGCTGGGGGTAGTGTTTTAGGGTTTAGGGTAATGCAGTGGTGTTTGGGTAGTGTAGGGGGTCATGCTGGGGGTAGTGGTTTAGGGTTTATGGTAGTGCAGTGGTGTTTGTGTAGTGAAGGGCGTCGGGCTGGGGGTAGTATTTTAGGGTTTAGGGCAGTGCAGTGATGTTTGTGTAGGGAAGGGGGTCGGGCTGTGGGTAGTTTTTTAGGGTTTAGGGCAGTACAGTGGTGTTTGTGTAGAGTAGGGGGTCGTGCAGGGGGTACTGTTTTAGAGTTTACGGCTGAGCAGTGGTGTTCGGGTAGTGTAGGGGGTCGTGCTGGGGGTACTGTTTTGGGGTTTAGGACAGTGTAGTGGTGTTCGAGTAGTGTAGGGGGTCATGCTGCGGGAAGTGGTTTAGCATTTAGGGCAGTGCTGTGGTGTTCAGGCAGTGTAGGGGGTCGTGTTGGGGGTGGTGGTTTAGGTCAGTGCATTTTTGTTCGGGCAGTGTAGGGTTTCGTGCTGGGGGTGGTGTTTTAGGGTTTAGGGCAGTGCTGTGGTGTTCAGGCAGTGTAGGGGGTCGTGTTGGGGGTGGTGGTTTAGGTCAGTGCATTTTTGTTCGAGCAGTGTAGGGTTTCGTGCTGGGGTGGTGTTTTAGGGTTTAGGGCAGTGCTGTGGTGTTCGGGCAGTGTAGGGGGTCGTGTTGGCGGTGGTGTTTTAGGGTTTAGGTCAGTGCATTTTTGTTCGGGCAGTGTAGGGGGTCGTGCTGGGGGTGGTGTTTTAGGGTTTAGGGCAGTGCAGTGGTGTTCGGCAGTGTAGGGGGTAGTGTTTTAGAGTTTAGGGTAGTGCAGCAGTGTTTGTGTAGTGTAGGGGTATGTGTTTTAGGGTTTAGGGTAGTGCAGTGGTCTTTGCGTGTTGTAGGGGGTCGTGCGGGGGTAGTGTTTTTTGTAGTGCAGTGGTGTTTAGGAAGTGTAGGGGGTCGTGCTGGAGGTAGTGTTTTAGGGTTTAGGGTAGTGCATTGGTGTTTGTGTAGTGAAGGGGGTCGGGCGGGGGTAGTGTTTTAGGGTTTCGGGCAGTGCAGTGGTGTTTGTGTAGTGTAGGGGGTCGTGCAGGGGGTACTTTTTTAGGGTTTAGGGCAGTGCAGTGATGTTTGTGTAGTATAGGGGGTCATGCTGGGGGTACTGTTTTAGGGTTTACGGCAGAGTAGTGGTGTTTGGGTAGTGTAGGGGGTCGTGCTGGGGTAGTGTTTTATTGTTTAGGGTAGTGTAGTGGTGTTCGGGTAGTGTAGGGAGTCCTGCTGGGGGCAGTGTTTTAGGTTTAGGGCTGTGTTGTGGTGTTTGGGCAGTTTAGGGGGTGTTTCTGGGGGTGGTGCTTTAGGGTTTAGGGCAGTGCAGTGGTGTTCGGGCAGTGTAGGCCGTCATGCTGGGGGTGGTGTTTTAGGGTTTAGGGCAGTGCAGTGCTGTTCGGCATTATAGGGGGTCGTGCTGGGGGTAGTGTTTTAGGGTTTAGGGTAGTGCAGTAGTGTTTGGGTAGTGTAGGGAGTCCTGCTGGGGGTAGTGTTTTAGGTTTAGGGCAGTGCTGTGGTGTTCGGGCAGTGTAGGGGGTCGTGCTGGAGGTAGTGTTTTAGGGTTTAGGGTAGTGCATTGGTGTTTGTGTAGTGAAGGGGGTCGGGCGGGGGTAGTGTTTTAGGGTTTCGGGCAGTGCAGTGGTGTTTGTGTAGTGTAGGGGGTCATGCAGGGGGTACTTTTTTAGGGTTTAGGGCAGTGCAGTGATGTTTGTGTAGTGTAGGGGGTCATGCTGGGGGTACTGTTTTAGGGTTTACGGCAGAGTAGTGGTGTTTGGGTAGTGTAGGGGGTCGTGCTGGGGTAGTGTTTTATTGTTTAGGGTAGTGTAGTGGTGTTCGGGTAGTGTAGGGAGTCCTGCTGGGGGCAGTGTTTTAGGTTTAGGGCAGTGTTGTGGTGTTTGGGCAGTTTAGGGGGTGTTTCTGGGGGTGGTGCTTTAGGGTTTAGGGCAGTGCAGTGGTGTTCGGGCAGTGTAGGCCGTCATGCTGGGGGTGGTGTTTTAGGGTTTAGGGCAATGCAGTGCTGTTCGGCATTATAGGGGGTCGTGCTGGGGGTAGTGTTTTAGGGTTTAGGGTAGTGCAGTAGTGTTTGGGTAGTGTAGGGGGTCATGCTGGGGGTAGTGGTTTAGGGTTTATGGTAGTGCAGTGGTGTTTGTGTAGTGAAGGGCGTCGGGCTGGGGGTAGTGTTTTAGGGTTTAGGTCAGTGCAGTGATGTTTGTGTAGTGAAGGGGGTCGGGCTGGGGGTAGTTTTTTAGGGTTTAGGGCAGTACAGTGGTGTTTGTGTAGAGTACGGGGTCGTGCAGGGGGTACTGTTTTAGAGTTTACGGCTGAGCAGTGGTGTTCGGGTAGTGTAGGGGGTCGTGCTGGGGGTACTGTTTTGGGGTTTAGGACAGTGTAGTGGTGTTCCGGTAGTGTAGGGGGTCGTGCTGGGGGAAGCGGTTTAGCATTTAGGGCAGTGCTGTGGTGTTCGGACAGTGTAGGGGGTCGTGTTGGGGGTGGTGTTTTAGGGTTTAGGTCAGTGCATTTTTGTTCGGGCAGTGTAGGGGGTAGTGTTTTAGAGTTTAGGGTAGTGCAGCAGTGTTTGTGTAGTGTAGGGGTATGTGTTTTAGGGTTTAGGGTAGTGCAGTGGTCTGTGCGTAGTGTAGGGGGTCGTGCGGGGGTAGTGTTTTAGGGTTTATTGTAGTGCATTGGTGTTTAGGAAGTGTAGGGGGTCGTGCTGGAGGTAGTGTTTTAGGGTTTTGGGCAGTGCAGTGGTGTTCGGGTAGTGTAGGGGGTCGTGCTAGGGGTAGTGTTTTAGTGTTTAGGGTAGTGACTGGTGTTTAAGTAGTGAAGGGGGTCGGGCTGGGGGTAGTGTTTTAGGGTTTACGGCAGAGCAGTGGTGTTTGGGTAGTGTAGGGGGTCATGCAGGGGGTAGTGATTTAGCGTTTAGGGCAGTGCTCTGGTGTTCAGGCAGTGTAGGGGGTTGTGCTGGGGGTGGTGTTTTAGGGTTTAGGGCACTGCAGTGGTGTTCGGCAGTGTAGTGGGTAGTGTTTTAGGGTTTAGGGTAGTGCAGCGGTGTTTGTGTAGTGTAGGGGTACGTGTTTTAGGGTTTAGGGTAGTGCAGTGGTCTTTGCGTAGTGTAGGGGATATGCGGGGGTAGTGTTATTGGGTTTATTGTAGTGCAGTGGTGTTTGGGAAGTGTAGGGAGACGTGCTGGAAGTAGAGTTTTAGGATTTAGGGTAGTTCATTGGTGTTTGTGTAGTGAAGGGGGTCGGGCTGGGGGTAGTGTTTTAGGGTTTAGGGCAGTGCAGTGATGTTTGTGTAGTGTTGGGGGTCATGCTGGGGGGTAGTATTTCAGGGTTTACGGCAAAACAGTGTTGTGTGGGTAGTGTAGGGGGTCGTGCTGGGGCAGTGTTTTAGGGTTTCGGGCAGTGCAGTGGTGTTTGTGTAGTGTAGGGGGTCGTGCAGGGGTAGTGTTTTAGAGTTTAGGGTAGTGTAGGGGGTCGTGCTGAGGGTAGATTTAGGGTCTAGGGTAGTGCAGTGGTGTTTGGGTGGTATAGGGGGTCATTCTGGGGGTAGATTTAGGGTTTAGGGTAGTGCAGTGGTGTTTGGCTAGTGTAGGAAGTTGTGCTGGGGGTAGTGTATTAGGGTTTAGGGTAGTGCAGTGGTGTTTGTGTAGTGTAGGGGGTCATGCTGGGGGTAGTGTTTTAGGGTTTAGGGTAGTGCAGCGATATTTTTATAGTGTAGGGGGTCATGTTTTAGGGTTGATGGTAGTGCAGTGGTGTTTGGGTAGTGTAAGGGATCGTGGTGGGGGTAGAGTTTTAGGGTTTAGGGTAGTGCAGTGGTCTTTGGGTAGTGTAGGGGTCGTGCTGGGGGTTAGTGTTTTGGGGTTTAGGGCAGTGCAATGGTGTTTGGGTAGTGTAGGGGGTCGTTGCTGGGGGTGGTGTTTTAGGGTTTAGGGTAGTGCAGTTGTGTTTGTGCAGTGTAGGGGGCAGTGTTTTAGGGTAGTGCAGTAGTGTTTGTGTAGTGTAGGTGGTCATGCTGGGGTAGTGTTTTAGGGTTTAGGGTAGTGAAGCAGTGTGTGCGTAGTGTAGAGGGTCGTGTTTTAGGGTTTAGGGCAGTGCCGTGGTGTTTGTGTAGTGTAGGGGGTCTTGCTGGGGGTACTGTTTTAGGGTTTACGGCAGGAGCAGTGGTGTTTGTGTAGTGTAGAGGGCAGTGTTTTAGGGTAGTGCAGTGGTCTTTGGGTAGTGTAGGGGATCGTGTGGGGGTAGTGTTTTAGGGTTTATGGTAGTGCAGTGGTGTTTGGGTAGTGTAGGGGGTCATATTGGGGGTAGTGTTTTAGGGTTTAGGGTAGTGCAGTGGTGTTTGGGTAGTGTAGGGGGTCGGGTTGGGGGTGGTGTTTTAGGGTTTAGGGTAGTGGATTGGTGTTTGTTTAGTGAAGGTGGTGGGGCTGGGGGTAGTGTTTTAGGGTTTTGGGCAGTGCAGTGGTGTTTTTTCAGTGTAGGGGGTCATGCTGGGGGTACTGTTTTAGGGTTTACGGCAGGAGCAGTCGTGTTTAAAGGGTAGTATAGAGGGTTGTGCTGGGGGTAGTGTTTTAGGGTTTTGGGCAGTGCAGTGGTGTTCGGGTAGTGTAGGGGCTCGTGCTAGGGGTAGTGTTTTAGTGTTTAGGGTAGTGATTGGTGTTTAAGTAGTGAAGGGGGTCGGGCTGGGGGTAGTGTTTTAGGGTTTACGGCAGAGCAGTGGTGTTTGGGTAGTGTAGGGGGTCATGCAGGGGGTAGTGATTTAGCGTTTAGGGCAGTGCTGTGGTGTTCAGGCAGTGTAGGGGGTTGTGCTGGGGGTGGTGTTTTAGGGTTTAGGGCAGTGCAGTGGTGTTCGGCAGTGTAGTGGGTAGTGTTTTAGGGTTTAGTGTAGTGCAGCGGTGTTTGTGTAGTGTAGGGGTACGTGTTTTAGGGTTTAGGGTAGTGCAGTGGTCTTTGCGTAGTGTAGGGGATATGCGGGGGGTAGTGTTATTGGGTTTATTGTAGTGCAGTGGTGTTTGGGAAGTGTAGGGGGACGTGCTGGAAGTAGTGTTTTAGGATTTAGGGTAGTTCATTGGTGCTTGTGTAGTGAAGGGGGTCGGGCTGGGGGTAGTGTTTTAGGGTTTAGGGCAGTGCAGTGATGTTTGTGTAGTGTAGGGGGTCATGCTGGGGGGTAGTATTTCAGGGTTTACGGCAAAACAGTGTTGTGTGGGTAGTGTAGGGGGGCGTGCTGGGGTCTTGTTTTAGGGTTTCGGGCAGTGCAGTGGTGTTTGTGTAGTGTAGGGGGTCGTGCAGGGGTAGTGTTTTAGAGTTTAGGGTAGTGTAGGGGGTCGTGCTGAGGGTAGATTTAGGGTCTAGGGTAGTGCAGTGGTGTTTGGGTGGAATAGGGGGTCATTCTGGGGGTAGATTTAGGGTTTAGGGTAGTGCAGTGGTGTTTGGCTAGTGTAGGAAGTTGTGCTGGGGGTAGTGTATTAGGGTTTAGGGTAGTGCAGTGGTGTTTGTGTAGTGTAGGGGGTCATGCTGTGGGTAGTGTTTTAGGGTTTAGGGTAGTGCAGCGATGTTTTTATAGTGTAGGGGGTCATGTTTTAGGGTTGATGGTAGTGCAGTGGTGTTTGGGTAGTGTAAGGGATCGTGGTGGGGGTAGAGTTTTAGGGTTTAGGGTAGTGCAGTGGTCTTTGGGTAGTGTAGGGGTCGTGCTGGAGGTTAGTGTTTTGGGGTTTAGGGCAGTGCAATGGTGTTTGGGTAGTGTAGGGGGTCGTTGCTGGGGGTGGTGTTTTAGGGTTTAGGGTAGTGCAGTTGTGTTTGTGCAGTGTAGGGGGCAGTGTTTTAGGGTAGTGCAGTAGTGTTTGTGTAGTGTAGGTGGTCATGCTGGGGTAGTGTTTTAGGGTTTAGGGTAGTGAAGCGGTGTGTGCGTAGTGTAGAGGGTCGTGTTTTAGGGTTTAGGGCAGTGCAGTGGTGTTTGTGTAGTTTAGGGGGTCTTGCTGGGGGTACTGTTTTAGGGTTTACGGCAGGAGCAGTTGTGTTTGGGTAGTGTAGGGGGTCGTGCAGGGGGTACTGTTTTAGGGTTTACGGCAGAGTAGTGGTATTTGGGTAGTGTAGGGGGTCGTGCTGGGGTAGTGTTTTAGGGTTTGGGTAGTGCAGTGGTGTTCGGGTAGTGTAGGGAGTCCTGCTGGGGGTAGTGTTTTAGGTTTAGGGCAGTGCTGTGGTGTTCGGGCAGTGTAGGGGGTTGTTCTGGGGGTGGTGTTGTAGGGTTTAGGGCAGTGCAGTGGTGTTCGGGCAGTGTAGGCGGTTGTGCTGGGGTGGTGGTTTAGGGCAGTGCAGTGCTGTTCGGCATTGTAGGGGGTCGTGCTGGGGGTAGTGTTTTAGGGTTTAGGGTAGTGCAGTGGCTTTCGGGTAGTGTAGGGAGTCCTGCTGGGGGTAGTGTTTTAGGTTTAGGGCAGTGCTGTGGTGTTCGGGCAATGTAGGGGGTTGTTCTGGGGGTGGTGTTTTAGGGTTTAGGGCAGTGCAGTGGTGTTCGGGCAGTGTAGGTTGTGTGCTGGGGTGGTGTTTTAGGGTTTAGGGCAGTGCAGTGCTGTTCGGCATTGTAGGGGGACGTGCTGGGGGTAGTGTTTTAGGGTTTAGGGTAGTGCAGTGGTGTTTGGGTAGTGTAGGGGGTCATGCTGGGGGTAGTGGTTTAGGGTTTATGGTAGTGCAGTGGTGTTTGTGTAGTGAAGGGCGTCGGGCTGGGGGTAGTGTTTTAGGGTTTAGGTCAGTGCAGTGATGTTTGTGTAGTGAAGGGGGTCGGGCTGGGGGTAGTTTTTTAGGGTTTAGGGCAGTACAGTGGTGTTTGTGTAGAGTAGGGGGTCGTGCAGGGGGTACTGTTTTAGAGTTTACGGCTGAGCAGTGGTGTTCGGGTAGTGTAGGGGGTCGTGCTGGGGGTACTGTTTTGGGGTTTAGGACAGTGTAGTGGTGTTCCGGTAGTGTAGGGGGTCGTGCTGGGGGAAGCGGTTTAGCATTTAGGGCAGTGCTGTGGTGTTCGGACAGTGTAGGGGGTCGTGTTGGGGGTGGTGTTTTAGGGTTTAGGTCAGTGCATTTTTGTTCGGGCAGTGTAGGGGGTAGTGTTTTAGAGTTTAGGGTAGTGCAGCAGTGTTTGTGTAGTGTAGGGGTATGTGTTTTAGGGTTTAGGGTAGTGCAGTGGTCTGTGCGTAGTGTAGGGGGTCGTGCGGGGGTAGTATTTTAGGGTTTATTGTAGTGCATTGGTGTTTAGGAAGTGTAGGGGGTCGTGCTGGAGGTAGTGTTTTAGGGTTTAGGGTAGTGCATTGGTGTTTGTGTAGTGAAGGGGGTCGGTCTGGGGGTAGTGTTTTAGCGTTTAGGGCAGTACAGTGATTTTTGTGTAGTGTAGGGGTTCATGCGGGGGTACTGTTTTAGAGTTTACGGCAGAGCAGTGTAGTTTGGTTAGTGTAGGGGGTCATGCAGGACATAGTGGTTTAGGGTAGTGCATTGGTGTTTGTGTAGTGAAGGGGGTCGGGCGGGGGGTAGTGTTTTAGGGTTTTGGGCAGTGCAGTGGTGTTTGTGTAGTGTAGGGGGTCGTGCAGGGGGTACTGTTTTAGGGTTTAGGGCAGTGCAGTGATGTTTGTGTAGTGTAGGGGGTCGTGCTGGGGTAGTGTTTTATTGTTTAGGGTAGTGCAGTGGTGTTCGGGTAGTGTAGGGGGTCATGCTGAGGGCAGTGTTTTAGGGTTTAGGGTAGTGCAGTGGTTTTTGGGTAGTGTAGGGGTCGTGCTGGGGTAGTGTTTTAGGGTTTAAGGTAGTGCCGTGGTGTTGGTGTAGTGTAGGGCGTCGTGCTGGGGTAGTGCTTTAGAGTTTAGAGTAGTGCAGTGGTGTTTGGGTAGTGTAGGGGGTCATGCTGAGGGTAGATTTAGGGTCTAGAGTAGTGCATTGTTGTTTGGGTGGTGTAGGGGGTCATTCTGGGGGTAGATTTAGGGTTTAGGGTAGTGCAGTGGTGTTTGGGTAGTGTAGGGGGTCGTGCTGGGGGTAGGTTTAGGGTTTAGGTTAGTGCAGTGGTGTATGGCTAGTGTAGGAAGTCGTGCTGGGGGGAGTGTTTTAGGGTTTAGGGTAGTGCAGTGGTGTTTGGATAGTGTAGGGGGTCATGCTGGGGGTTAGTGTTTTAGTGTTTAGGGTAGTGCAATGGTCTTTGGGTAGTGTAGGGGGTCGTTGCTTGGGGTGGTGTTTTAGGGTTTAGGGTAGTGCAGTGGTGTTTGTGTAGTGTAGGGGGCAGTGTTTTAGGGTTTAGGGTCGTGCAGTGGTGTTTGTGTAGTGTAGGTGGTCATGCTGGGGGTAGTTTTTTAGGGTTTAGGGTATTGCTGCGGTGTGTGCGTAGTGTAGAGGGTCGTGTTTTAGGGTTGACGGTAGTGCAGTGGTGTTTGGGTAGTGTAGGGGTCGTGCTGGGGGTAGATTTAGGGTTTAGGGTAGTGCAGTGGTGTTTGGCTAGTGTAGGGGGTCGTGCTGGGGGTACTGGTTTAGGGTTTAGGGGAGTGCAGTGGTGTTTGGGTAGTGTAGGGGGTCGTGCTGGGGGTAGTGTTTTAGGGTTTAGTGCAGTGCAGCTGTGTTTTTGTAGTGTAGGGGGTCGTGTTGTAGGGTTGATGGTAGTGCAGTGGTGTTTGGGTAGTGTAGGGGGTCGGGTTGGGGTAGTGTTTTAGGGTTTAGGGTAGTGCAGTGGTGTTTGTGCAGTGTAGGGGGTCGTGGTGGGGGTACTGTTTTAGGGTTTACGGCAGGAGCAGTCGTGTGTGAAGGGTAGTATAGAGGGTCGTGCTGGGGGTAGTGTTTTAGGGTTTCGGGCAGTGCAGTGGTGTTTGGGTAGTGTAGGGGGTCGTGCTGGGGGTAGATTTAAGGTCTAGGGTAGTGCAGTGGTGTTTGGCTAGTGTAGGAAGTCGTGCTGGGGGTAGTGTATTAGGGTTTAGGGTAGTGCAGTGATGTTTGTGTAGTGTAGGGGGTCATGCTGGGGGTAGTGTTTTAGGGTTTAGGGTAGTGCAGCGGTGTTTTTATAGTGTAGGGGGTCGTGTTTTAGGGTTGATGGTAGTGCAGTGGTGTTTGGGTAGTGTAAGGGATCGTGGTGGGGGTAGAGTTTTAGGGTTTAGGGTAGTGCAGTGGTCTTTGGGTAGTGTAGGGAGTCGTTGCTGGGGGTGGTGTTTTAGGGTTTAGGGTAGTGCAGTGGTGTTTGTGTAGTGTAGAGGGCAGTGTTTTAGGGTTTAGGGTAGTGCAGTGGTCTTTGGGTAGTATAGGAGATCGTGCGGGGGTAGTGTTTTAGGGTTTATGGTAGTGCAGTGGTGTTTGGGTAGTGTAGGGGGTCATATTGGGGGTAGTGTTTTAGGGTTTAGGGTAGTGCAGTGGTGTTTGGGTAGTGTAGGGGGTCGGGTTGGGGATAGTGTTTTAGGGTTTAGGGCAGGGCAGTGGTGTTTGTGCAGTGTAGGGGGTCGTGCTGGGGGTACTTTTTTAGGGTTTACGGCAGGAGCAGTCGTGTGTGAAGGGTAGTATAAAGGGTCGTGCTGGGGTAGTGTTTTAGGGTTTAGGGCAGTGCAGTGGTGTTTGGGTAGTGTAGGGGGTCGTGCTGGGGGTAGATTTAAGGTCTAGGGTAGTGCAGTGGTGTTTGGCTAGTGTAGGAAGTCGTGCTGGGGGTAGTGTATTAGGGTTTAGGGTAGTGCAGCGGTGTTTTTATAGTGTAGGGGGTCATGTTTTAGGGTTGATGGTAGTGCAGTGGTGTTTGGGTAGTGTAAGGGATCGTGGTGGGGGTAGAGTTTTAGGGTTTAGGGTAGTGCAGTGGTCTTTGGGTACTGTAGGGGGTCATGCTGGGGGTTAGTGTTTTGGGGTTTAGGGTAGTGCAATGGTGTTTGGGTAGTGTAGGTGGTCGTTGCTGGGGGTGGTGTTTTCGGGTTTAGGGTAGTGCAGTTGTGTTTGTGTAGTGTAGGGGGCAGTGTTTTAGGGTTTAGGGTAGTGCAGTAGTGTTTGTGTAGTGTAGGTGGTCGTGCTGGGCGTAGTGTTTTAGGGTTTAGGGTAGTGAAGCGGTGTGTGCGTGGTGTAGAGGGTCGTGATTTAGGGTTTAGGACAGTGCAGTGGTGTTTGTGTAATGTAGGGGGTCTTGCTGGGGGTACTGTTTTAGGGTTTACGGCAGGAGCAGTTGTGTTTGGGTAGTGTAGGGGGCCGTGCAGGGGGTACTGTTTTAGGGTTTACAGCAGAGTAGTGGTATTTGGGTAGTGTAGGGGGTCGTGCTGGGGTAGTGTTTTAGGGTTTATGGTAGTGCAGTGGTTTTCGGGTAGTGTAGGGAGTCCTGCTGGGGGTAGTGTTTTAGGTTTAGGGCAGTGCTGTGGTGTTCGGGCAGTGTAGGCGGTTGTTCTGGGGGTGGTGTTTTAGGGTTTAGGGCAGTGCAGTGGTGTTCGGGCAGTGTAGGCGGGTGTGCTGGGGTGGTGTTTTAGGGTTTAGGGCAGTGCAGTGCTGTTCGGCATTGTAGGGGGTCGTGCTGGGGGTAGTGTTTTAGGGTTTAGGGTAATGCAGTGGTGTTTGGGTATTGTAGGGGGTCATGCTGGGGGTAGTGGTTTAGGGTTTATGGTAGTGCAGTGGTGTTTGTGTAGTGAAGGGCGTCGGGCTGGGGGTAGTATTTTAGGGTTTAGGGCAGTGCAGTGATGTTTGTGTAGGGAAGGGGGTCGGGCTGTGGGTAGTTTTTTAGGGTTTAGGGCAGTACAGTGGTGTTTGTGTAGAGTAGGGGGTCGTGCAGGGGGTACTGTTTTAGAGTTTACGGCTGAGCAGTGGTGTTCGGGTAGTGTAGGGGGTCGTGCTGGGGGTACTGTTTTGGGGTTTAGGACAGTGTAGTGGTGTTCGAGTAGTGTAGTGGGTCATGCTGCGGGAAGTGGTTTAGCATTTAGGGCAGTGCTGTGGTGTTCAGGCAGTGTAGGGGGTCGTGTTGGGGGTGGTGGTTTAGGTCAGTGCATTTTTGTTCGGGCAGTGTAGGGTTTCGTGCTGGGGTGGTGTTTTAGGGTTTAGGGCAGTGCTGTGGTGTTCGGGCAGTGTAGGGGGTCGTGTTGGAGGTGGTGTTTTAGGGTTTAGGTCAGTGCATTTTTGTTCGGGCAGTGTAGGGGGTCGTGCTGGGGGTGGTGTTTTAGGGTTTAGGGCAGTGCAGTGGTGTTCGGCAGTGTAGGGGGTAGTGTTTTAGAGTTTAGGGTAGTGCAGCAGTGTTTGTGTAGTGTAGGGGTATGTGTTTTAGGGTTTAGGGTAGTGCAGTGGTCTTTGCGTGTTGTAGGGGGTCGTGCGGGGGTAGTGTTTTTTGTAGTGCAGTGGTGTTTAGGAAGTGTAGGGGGTCGTGCTGGAGGTAGTGTTTTAGGGTTTAGGGTAGTGCATTGGTGTTTGTGTAGTGAAGGGGGTCGGGCGGGGGTAGTGTTTTAGGGTTTCGGGCAGTGCAGTGGTGTTTGTGTAGTGTAGGGGGTCGTGCAGGGGGTACTTTTTTAGGGTTTAGGGCAGTGCAGTGATGTTTGTGTAGTGTAGGGGGTCATGCTGGGGGTACTGTTTTAGGGTTTACGGCAGAGTAGTGGTGTTTGGGTAGTGTAGGGGGTCGTGCTGGGGTAGTGTTTTATTGTTTAGGGTAGTGTAGTGGTGTTCGGGTAGTGTAGGGAGTCCTGCTGGGGGCAGTGTTTTAGGTTTAGGGCTGTGTTGTGGTGTTTGGGCAGTTTAGGGGGTGTTTCTGGGGGTGGTGCTTTAGGGTTTAGGGCAGTGCAGTGGTGTTCGGGCAGTGTAGGCCGTCATGCTGGGGGTGGTGTTTTAGGGTTTAGGGCAGTGCAGTGCTGTTCGGCATTATAGGGGGTCCTGCTGGGGGTAGTGTTTTAGTGTTTAGGGTAGTGCAGTAGTGTTTGGGTAGTGTAGGGAGTCCTGCTGGGGGTAGTGTTTTAGGTTTAGGGCAGTGCTGTGGTGTTCGGGCAGTGTAGGGGGTCGTGCTGGAGGTAGTGTTTTAGGGTTTAGGGTAGTGCATTGGTGTTTGTGCAGTGAAGGGGGTCGGGCGGGGGTAGTGTTTTAGGGTTTCGGGCAGTGCAGTGGTGTTTGTGTAGTGTAGGGGGTCGTGCAGGGGGTACTTTTTTAGGGTTTAGGGCAGTGCAGTGATGTTTGTGTAGTGTAGGGGGTCATGCTGGGGGTACTGTTTTAGGGTTTACGGCAGAGTAGTGGTGTTTGGGTAGTGTAGGGGGTCGTGCTGGGGTGGTGTTTTATTGTTTAGGGTAGTGTAGTGGTGTTCGGGTAGTGTAGGGAGTCCTGCTGGGGGCAGTGTTTTAGGTTTAGGGCAATGTTGTGGTGTTTGGGCAGTTTAGGGGGTGTTTCTGGGGGTGGTGCTTTAGGGTTTAGGGCAGTGCAGTGGTGTTCGGGCAGTGTAGGCCGTCATGCTGGGGGTGGTGTTTTAGGGTTTAGGGCAATGCAGTGCTGTTCGGCATTATAGGGGGTCGTGCTGGGGGTAGTGTTTTAGGGTTTAGGGTAGTGCAGTAGTGTTTGGGTAGTGTAGGGGGTCATGCTGGGGGTAGTGGTTTAGGGTTTATGGTAGTGCAGTGGTGTTTGTGTAGTGAAGGGCGTCGGGCTGGGGGTAGTGTTTTAGGGTTTAGGTCAGTGCAGTGATGTTTGTGTAGTGAAGGGGGTCGGGCTGGGGGTAGTTTTTTAGGGTTTAGGGCAGTACAGTGGTGTTTGTGTAGAGTACGGGGTCGTGCAGGGGGTACTGTTTTAGAGTTTACGGCTGAGCAGTGGTGTTCGGGTAGTGTAGGGGGTCGTGCTGGGGGTACTGTTTTGGGGTTTAGGACAGTGTAGTGGTGTTCCGGTAGTGTAGGGGGTCGTGCTGGGGGAAGCGGTTTAGCATTTAGGGCAGTGCTGTGGTGTTCGGACAGTGTAGGGGGTCGTGTTGGGGGTGGTGTTTTAGGGTTTAGGTCAGTGCATTTTTGTTCGGGCAGTGTAGGGGGTAGTGTTTTAGAGTTTAGGGTAGTGCAGCAGTGTTTGTGTAGTGTAGGGGTATGTGTTTTAGGGTTTAGGGTAGTGCAGTGGTCTGTGCGTAGTGTAGGGGGTCGTGCGGGGGTAGTGTTTTAGGGTTTATTGTAGTGCATTGGTGTTTAGGAAGTGTAGGGGGTCGTGCTGGAGGTAGTGTTTTAGGGTTTAGGGTAGTGCATTGGTGTTTGTGTAGTGAAGGGGGTCGGTCTGGGGGTAGTGTTTTAGCGTTTAGGGCAGTACAGTGATTTTTGTGTAGTGTAGGGGTTCATGCGGGGGTACTTTTTTAGAGTTTACGGCAGAGCAGTGTAGTTTGGTTAGTGTAGGGGGTCATGCAGGACATAGTGGTTTAGGGTAGTGCATTGGTGTTTGTGTAGTGAAGGGGGTCGGGCGGGGGGTAGTGTTTTAGGGTTTCGGGCAGTGCAGTGGTGTTTGTGTAGTGTAGGGGGTCGTGCAGGGGGTACTGTTTTAGGGTTTAGGGCAGTGCAGTGATGTTTGTGTAGTGTAGGGGGTCGTGCTGGGGTAGTGTTTTATTGTTTAGGGTAGTGCAGTGGTGTTCGGGTAGTGTAGGGGGTCATGCTGAGGGCAGTGTTTTAGGGTTTAGGGTAGTGCAGTGGTTTTTGGGTAGTGTAGGGGTCGTGCTGGGGTAGTGTTTTAGGGTTTAAGGTAGTGCCGTGGTGTTGGTGTAGTGTAGGGCGTCGTGCTGGGGTAGTGCTTTAGAGTTTAGAGTAGTGCAGTGGTGTTTGGGTAGTGTAGGGGGTCATGCTGAGGGTAGATTTAGGGTCTAGAGTAGTGCATTGTTGTTTGGGTGGTGTAGGGGGTCATTCTGGGGGTAGATTTAGGGTTTAGGGTAGTGCAGTGGTGTTTGGGTAGTGTAGGGGGTCGTGCTGGGGGTAGGTTTCGGGTTTAGGTTAGTGCAGTGGTGTATGGCTAGTGTAGGAAGTCGTGCTGGGGGGAGTGTTTTAGGGTTTAGGGTAGTGCAGTGGTGTTTGGATAGTGTAGGGGGTCATGCTGGGGGTTAGTGTTTTAGTGTTTAGGGTAGTGCAATGGTCTTTGGGTAGTGTAGGGGGTCGTTGCTTGGGGTGGTGTTTTAGGGTTTAGGGTAGTGCAGTGGTGTTTGTGTAGTGTAGGGGGCAGTGTTTTAGGGTTTAGGGTCGTGCAGTGGTGTTTGTGTAGTGTAGGTGGTCATGCTGGGAGGTAGTTTTTTAGGGTTTAGGGTAGTGCTGCGGTGTGTGCGTAGTGTAGAGGGTCGTGTTTTAGGGTTGATGGTAGTGCAGTGGTGTTTGGGTAGTGTAGGGGTCGTGCTGGGGGTAGATTTAGGGTTTAGGGTAGTGCAGTGGTGTTTGGCTAGTGTAGGGGGTCGTGCTGGGGGTACTGGTTTAGGGTTTAGGGGAGTGCAGTGGTGTTTGGGTAGTGTAGGGGGTCGTGCTGGGGGTAGTGTTTTAGGGTTTAGTGCAGTGCAGCTGTGTTTTTGTAGTGTAGGGGGTCGTGTTGTAGGGTTGATGGTAGTGCAGTGGTGTTTGGGTAGTGTAGGGGGTCGGGTTGGGGTAGTGTTTTAGGGTTTAGGGTAGTGCAGTGGTGTTTGTGCAGTGTAGGGGGTCGTGCTGGGGGTACTGTTTTAGGGTTTACGGCAGGAGCAGTCGTGTGTGAAGGGTAGTATAGAGGGTCGTGCTGGGGGTAGTGTTTTAGGGTTTAGGGCAGTGCAGTGGTGTTTGGGTAGTGTAGGGGGTCGTGCTGGGGGTAGATTTAAGGTCTAGGGTAGTGCAGTGGTGTTTGGCTAGTGTAGGAAGTTGTGCTGGGGGTAGTGTATTAGGGTTTAGGGTAGTGCAGTGATGTTTGTGTAGTGTAGGGGGTCATGCTGGGGGTAGTGTTTTAGGGTTTAGGGTAGTGCAGCGGTTTTTTTTATAGTGTAGGGGGTCGTGTTTTAGGGTTGATGGTAGTGCAGTGGTGTTTGGGTAGTGTAAGGGATCGTGGTGGAGGTAGAGTTTTAGGGTTTAGGGTAGTGCAGTGGTCTTTGGGTAGTGTAGGGAGTCGTTGCTGGGGGTGGTGTTTTAGGGTTTAGGGTAGTGCAGTGGTGTTTGTGTAGTGTAGAGGGCAGTGTTTTAGGGTTTAGGGTAGTGCAGTGGTCTTTGGGTAGTATAGGAGATCGTGCGGGGGTAGTGTTTTAGGGTTTATGGTAGTGCAGTGGTGTTTGGGTAGTGTAGGGGGTCATATTGGGGGTAGTGTTTTAGGGTTTAGGGTAGTGCAGTGGTGTTTGGGTAGTGTAGGGGGTCGGGTTGGGGATAGTGTTTTAGGGTTTAGGGCAGGGCAGTGGTGTTTGTGCAGTGTAGGGGGTCGTGCTGGGGGTACTTTTTTAGGGTTTACGGCAGGAGCAGTCGTGTGTGAAGGGTAGTATAAAGGGTCGTGCTGGGGTAGTGTTTTAGGGTTTAGGGCAGTGCAGTGGTGTTTGGGTAGTGTAGGGGGTCGTGCTGGGGGTAGATTTAAGGTCTAGGGTAGTGCAGTGGTGTTTGGCTAGTGTAGGAAGTCGTGCTGGGGGTAGTGTATTAGGGTTTAGGGTAGTGCAGTGATGTTTGTGTAGTGTAGGGGGTCATGCTGGGGGTAGTGTTTTAGGGTTTAGGGTAGTGCAGCGAAGTTTTTATAGTGTAGGGGGTCATGTTTTAGGGTTGATGGTAGTGCAGTGGTGTTTGGGTAGTGTAAGGGATCGTGGTGGGGGTAGAGTTTTAGGGTTTAGGGTAGTGCAGTGGTCTTTGGGTACTGTAGGGGGTCATGCTGGGGGTTAGTGTTTTGGGGTTTAGGGTAGTGCAATGGTGTTTGGGTAGTGTAGGTGGTCGTTGCTGGGGGTGGTGTTTTCGGGTTTAGGGTAGTGCAGTTGTGTTTGTGTAGTGTAGGGGGCAGTGTTTTAGGGTTTAGGGTAGTGCAGTAGTGTTTGTGTAGTGTAGGTGGTCGTGCTGGGCGTAGTGTTTTAGGGTTTAGGGTAGTGAAGCGGTGTGTGCGTGGTGTAGAGGGTCGTGATTTAGGGTTTAGGACAGTGCAGTGGTGTTTGTGTAATGTAGGGGGTCTTGCTGGGGGTACTGTTTTAGGGTTTACGGCAGGAGCAGTTGTGTTTGGGTAGTGTAGGGGGCCGTGCAGGGGGTACTGTTTTAGGGTTTACAGCAGAGTAGTGGTATTTGGGTAGTGTAGGGGGTCGTGCTGGGGTAGTGTTTTAGGGTTTATGGTAGTGCAGTGGTTTTCGGGTAGTGTAGGGAGTCCTGCTGGGGGTAGTGTTTTAGGTTTAGGGCAGTGCTGTGGTGTTCGGGCAGTGTAGGCGGTTGTTCTGGGGGTGGTGTTTTAGGGTTTAGGGCAGTGCAGTGGTGTTCGGGCAGTGTAGGCGGGTGTGCTGGGGTGGTGTTTTAGGGTTTAGGGCAGTGCAGTGCTGTTCGGCATTGTAGGGGGTCGTGCTGGGGGTAGTGTTTTAGGGTTTAGGGTAATGCAGTGGTGTTTGGGTAGTGTAGGGGGTCATGCTGGGGGTAGTGGTTTAGGGTTTATGGTAGTGCAGTGGTGTTTGTGAAGTGAAGGGCGTCGGGCTGGGGGTAGTATTTTGGGGTTTAGGGCAGTGCAGTGATGTTTGTGTAGGGAAGGGGGTCGGGCTGTGGGTAGTTTTTTAGGGTTTAGGGCAGTACAGTGGTGTTTGTGTAGAGTAGGGGGTCGTGCAGGGGGTACTGTTTTAGAGTTTACGGCTGAGCAGTGGTGTTCGGGTAGTGTAGGGGGTCGTGCTGGGGGTACTGTTTTGGGGTTTAGGACAGTGTAGTGGTGTTCGAGTAGTGTAGGGGGTCATGCTGCGGGAAGTGGTTTAGCATTTAGGGCAGTGCTGTGGTGTTCAGGCAGTGTAGGGGGTCGTGTTGGGGGTGGTGGTTTAGGTCAGTGCATTTTTGTTCGGGCAGTGTAGGGTTTCGTGCTGGGGGTGGTGTTTTAGGGTTTAGGGCAGTGCTGTGGTGTTCAGGCAGTGTAGGGGGTCGTGTTGGGGGTGGTGGTTTAGGTCAGTGCATTTTTGTTCGGGCAGTGTAGGGTTTCGTGCTGGGGGTGGTGTTTTAGGGTTTAGGGCAGTGCTGTGGTGTTCGGGCAGTGTAGGGGGTCGTGTTGGCGGTGGTGTTTTAGGGTTTAGGTCAGTGCATTTTTGTTCGGGCAGTGTAGGGGGTCGTGCTGGGGGTGGTGTTTTAGGGTTTAGGGCAGTGCAGTGGTGTTCGGCAGTGTAGGGGGTAGTGTTTTAGAGTTTAGGGTAGTGCAGCAGTGTTTGTGTAGTGTAGGGGTATGTGTTTTAGGGTTTAGGGTAGTGCAGTGGTCTTTGCGTGGTGTAGGGGGTCGTGCGGGGGTAGTGTTTTTTGTAGTGCAGTGGTGTTTAGGAAGTGTAGGGGGTCGTGCTGGAGGTAGTGTTTTAGGGTTTAGGGTAGTGCATTGGTGTTTGTGTAGTGAAGGGGGTCGGGCGGGGGTAGTGTTTTAGGGTTTCGGGCAGTGCAGTGGTGTTTGTGTAGTGTAGGGGGTCGTGCAGGGGGTACTTTTTTAGGGTTTAGGGCAGTGCAGTGATGTTTGTGTAGTGTAGGGGGTCATGCTGGGGGTACTGTTTTAGGGTTTACGGCAGAGTAGTGGTGTTTGGGTAGTGTAGGGGGTCGTGCTGGGGTAGTGTTTTATTGTTTAGGGTAGTGTAGTGGTGTTCGGGTAGTGTAGGAAGTCCTGCTGGGGGCAGTGTTTTAGGTTTAGGGCTGTGTTGTGGTGTTTGGGCAGTTTAGGGGGTGTTTCTGGGGGTGGTGCTTTAGGGTTTAGGGCAGTGCAGTGGTGTTCGGGCAGTGTAGGCCGTCATGCTGGGGGTGGTGTTTTAGGGTTTAGGGCAGTGCAGTGCTGTTCGGCATTATAGGGGGTCGTGCTGGGGGTAGTGTTTTAGGGTTTAGGGTAGTGCAGTAGTGTTTGGGTAGTGTAGGGAGTCCTGCTGGGGGTAGTGTTTTAGGTTTAGGGCAGTGCTGTGGTGTTCGGGCAGTGTAGGGGGTCGTGCTGGAGGTAGTGTTTTAGGGTTTAGGGTAGTGCATTGGTGTTTGTGTAGTGAAGGGGGTCGGGCGGGGGTAGTGTTTTAGGGTTTCGGGCAGTGCAGTGGTGTTTGTGTAGTGTAGGGGGTCGTGCAGGGGGTTCTTTTTTAGGGTTTAGGGCAGTGCAGTGATGTTTGTGTAGTGTAGGGGGTCATGCTGGGGGTACTGTTTTAGGGTTTACGGCAGAGTAGTGGTGTTTGGGTAGTGTAGGGGGTCGTGCTGGGGTAGTGTTTTATTGTTTAGGGTAGTGTAGTGGTGTTCGGGTAGTGTAGGGAGTCCTGCTGGGGGCAGTGTTTTAGGTTTAGGGCTGTGTTGTGGTGTTTGGGCAGTTTAGGGGGTGTTTCTGGGGGTGGTGCTTTAGGGTTTAGGGCAGTGCAGTGGTGTTCGGGCAGTGTAGGCCGTCATGCTGGGGGTGGTGTTTTAGGGTTTAGGGCAATGCAGTGCTGTTCGGCATTATAGGGGGTCGTGCTGGGGGTAGTGTTTTAGGGTTTAGGGTAGTGCAGTAGTGTTTGGGTAGTGTAGGGGGTCATGCTGGGGGTAGTGGTTTAGGGTTTATGGTAGTGCAGTGGTGTTTGTGTAGTGAAGGGCGTCGGGCTGGGGGTAGTGTTTTAGGGTTTAGGTCAGTGCAGTGATGTTTGTGTAGTGAAGGGGGTCGGGCTGGGGGTAGTTTTTTAGGGTTTAGGGCAGTACAGTGGTGTTTGTGTAGAGTACGGGGTCGTGCAGGGGGTACTGTTTTAGAGTTTACGGCTGAGCAGTGGTGTTCAGGTAGTGTAGGGGGTCGTGCTGGGGGTACTGTTTTGGGGTTTAGGACAGTGTAGTGGTGTTCCGGTAGTGTAGGGGGTCGTGCTGGGGGAAGTGGTTTAGCATTTAGGGCAGTGCTGTGGTGTTCGGACAGTGTAGGGGGTCGTGTTGGGGGTGGTGTTTTAGGGTTTAGGTCAGTGCATTTTTGTTCGGGCAGTGTAGGGGGTAGTGTTTTAGAGTTTAGGGTAGTGCAGCAGTGTTTGTGTAGTGTAGGGGTATGTGTTTTAGGGTTTAGGGTAGTGCAGTGGTCTTTGCGTAGTGTAGGGGGTCGTGCGGGGGTAGTGTTTTAGGGTTTATTGTAGTGCAGTGGTGTTTAGGAAGTGTAGGGGGTCGTGCTGGAGGTAGTGTTTTAGGGTTTAGGGTAGTGCATTGGTGTTTGTGTAGTGAAGGGGGTCGGGCTGGGGGTAGTGTTTTAGCGTTTAGGGCAGTACAGTGATTTTTGTGTAGTGTAGGGGTTCATGCGGGGGTACTGTTTTAGAGTTTACGGCAGAGCAGTGTAGTTTGGTTAGTGTAGGGGGTCATGCAGGACATAGTGGTTTAGGGTAGTGCATTGGTGTTTGTGTAGTGAAGGGGGTCGGGCGGGGGGTAGTGTTTTAGGGTTTCGGGCAGTGCAGTGGTGTTTGTGTAGTGTAGGGGGTCGTGCAGGGGGTACTGTTTTAGGGTTTAGGGCAGTGCAGTGATGTTTGTGTAGTGTAGGGGGTCGTGCTGGGGTAGTGTTTTATTGTTTAGGGTAGTGCAGTGGTGTTCGGGTAGTGTAGGGGGTCGTGCTGAGGGCAGTGTTTTAGGGTTTAGGGTAGTGCAGTGGTTTTTGGGTAGTGTAGGGGTCGTGCTGGGGTAGTGTTTTAGGGTTTAAGGTAGTGCCGTGGTGTTGGTGTAGTGTAGGGCGTCGTGCTGGGGTAGTGCTTTAGAGTTTAGAGTAGTGCAGTGGTGTTTGGGTAGTGTAGGGGGTCATGCTGAGGGTAGATTTAGGGTCTAGAGTAGTGCATTGTTGTTTGGGTGGTGTAGGGGGTCATTCTGGGGGTAGATTTAGGGTTTAGGGTAGTGCAGTGGTGTTTGGGTAGTGTAGGGGGTCGTGCTGGGGGTAGGTTTAGGGTTTAGGTTAGTGCAGTGGTGTATGGCTAGTGTAGGAAGTCGTGCTGGGGGGAGTGTTTTAGGGTTTAGGGTAGTGCAGTGGTGTTTGGATAGTGTAGGGGGTCATGCTGGGGGTTAGTGTTTTAGTGTTTAGGGTAGTGCAATGGTCTTTGGGTAGTGTAGGGGGTCGTTGCTTGGGGTGGTGTTTCAGGGTTTAGGGTAGTGCAGTGGTGTTTGTGTAGTGTAGGGGGCAGTGTTTTAGGGTTTAGGGTCGTGCAGTGGTGTTTGTGTAGTGTAGGTGGTCATGCTGGGGGTAGTTTTTTAGGGTTTAGGGTAGTGCTGCGGTGTGTGCGTAGTGTAGAGGGTCGTGTTTTAGGGTTGATGGTAGTGCAGTGGTGTTTGGGTAGTGTAGGGGTCGTGCTGGGGGTAGATTTAGGGTTTAGGGTAGTGCAGTGGTGTTTGGCTAGTGTAGGGGGTCGTGCTGGGGGTACTGGTTTAGGGTTTAGGGGAGTGCAGTGGTGTTTAAGTAGTGTAGGGGGTCGTGCTGGGGGTAGTGTTTTAGGGTTTAGTGTAGTGCAGCTGTGTTTTTGTAGTGTAGGGGGTCGTGTTGTAGGGTTGATGGTAGTGCAGTGGTGTTTGGGTAGTGTAGGGGGTCGGGTTGGGGGTAGTGTTTTAGGGTTTAGGGTAGTTCAGTGGTGTTTGTGCAGTGTAGGGGGTCGTGCTGGGGATACTGTTTTAGGGTTTACGGCAGGAGCAGTCGTGTGTGAAGGGTAGTATAGAGGGTCGTGCTGGGGGTAGTGTTTTAGGGTTTAGGGCAGTGCAGTGGTGTTTGGGTAGTGTAGGGGGTCGTGCTGGGGGTAGATTTAAGGTCTAGGGTAGTGCAGTAGTGTTTGGCTAGTGTAGGAAGTCGTGCTGGGGGTAGTGTATTAGGGTTTAGGGTAGTGCAGTGATGTTTGTGTAGTGTAGGGGGTCATGCTGGGGGTAGTGTTTTAGGGTTTAGGGTAGTGCAGCGGTGTTTTTATAGTGTAGGGGTCGTGTTTTAGGGTTGATGGTAGTGCAGTGGTGTTTGGGTAGTGTAAGGGATCGTGGTGGGGGTAGAGTTTTAGGGTTTAGGGTAGTGCAGTGGTCTTTGGGTAGTGTAGGGAGTCGTTGCTGGGGGTGGTGTTTTAGGGTTTAGGGTAGTGCAGTGGTGTTTGTGTAGTGTAGAGGGCAGTGTTTTAGGGTTTAGGGTAGTGCAGTGGTCTTTGGGTAGTGTAGGAGATCGTGCGGGGGTAGTGTTTTAGGGTTTATGGTAGTGCAGTGGTGTTTGGGTAGTGTAGGGGGTCATATTGGGGGTAGTGTTTTAGGGTTTAGGGTAGTGCAGTGGTGTTTGGGTAGTGTAGGGGCTCGGGTTGGGGATAGTGTTTTAGGGTTTAGGGCAGGGCAGTGGTGTTTGTGCAGTGTAGGGGGTCGTGCTGGGGGTACTTTTTTAGGGTTTACGGCAGGAGCAGTCGTGTGTGAAGGGTAGTATAGAGGGTCGTGCTGGGGTAGTGTTTTAGGGTTTAGGGCAGTACAGTGGTGTTTGGGTAGTGTAGGGGGTCGTGGTGGGGGTAGAGTTTTAGGGTTTAGGGTAGTGCAGTGGTCTTTGGGTACTGTAGGGGGTCATGCTGGGGGTTAGTGTTTTGGGGTTTAGGGTAGTGCAATGGTGTTTGTGTAGTGTAGGTGGTCGTTGCTGGGGGTGGTGTTTTCGGGTTTAGGGTAGTGCAGTTGTGTTTGTGTAGTGTAGGGGGCAGTGTTTTAGGGTTTAGGGTAGTGCAGTAGTGTTTGTGTAGTGTAGGTGGTCGTGCTGGGCGTAGTGTTTTAGGGTTTAGGGTAGTGAAGCGGTGTGTGCGTGGTGTAGAGGGTCGTGATTTAGGGTTTAGGGCAGTGCAGTGGTATTTGTGTAATGTAGGGGGTCTTGCTGGGGGTACTGTTTTAGGGTTTACGGCAGGAGCAGTTGTGTTTGGGTAGTGTAGGGGGCCGTGCAGGGGGTACTGTTTTAGGGTTTACAGCAGAGTAGTGGTATTTGGGTAGTGTAGGGGGTCGTGCTGGGGTAGTGTTTTAGGGTTTATGGTAGTGCAGTGGTTTTCGGGTAGTGTAGGGAGTCCTGCTGGGGGTAGTGTTTTAGGTTTAGGGCAGTGCTGTGGTGTTCGGGCAGTGTAGGCGGTTGTTCTGGGGGTGGTGTTTTAGGGTTTAGGGCAGTGCAGTGGTGTTTGTGTAGTGTAGGGGGCAGTGTTTTAGGGTTTAGGGTAGTGCAGTAGTGTTTGTGTAGTGTAGGTGGTCGTGCTGGGCGTAGTGTTTTAGGGTTTAGGGTAGTGAAGCGGTGTGTGCGTGGTGTAGAGGGTCGTGATTTAGGGTTTAGGGCAGTGCAGTGGTGTTTGTGTAATGTAGGGGGTCTTGCTGGGGGTACTGTTTTAGGGTTTACGGCAGGAGCAGTTGTGTTTGGGTAGTGTAGGGGGCCTTGCAGGGGGTACTGTTTTAGGGTTTACAGCAGAGTAGTGGTATTTGGGTAGTGTAGGGGGTCGTGCTGGGGGTAGTGGTTTAGGGTTTATGGTAGTGCAGTGGTGTTTGTGTAGTGAAGGGCGTCGGGCTGGGGGTAGTGTTTTAGGGTTTAGGGTAATGCAGTGGTGTTTGGGTAGTGTAGGGGGTCATGCTGGGGGTAGTGGTTTAGGGTTTATGGTAGTGCAGTGGTGTTTGTGTAGTGAAGGGCGTCGGGCTGGGGGTAGTGTTTTAGGGTTTAGGGTAATGCAGTGTTGTTTGTGTAGAGTAGGGGGTCGTGCAGGGGGTACTGTTTTAGAGTTTACGGCTGAGCAGTGGTGTTCGGGTAGTGTAGGGGGTCGTGCTGGGGGTACTGTTTTGGGGTTTAGGACAGTGTAGTGGTGTTCGAGTAGTGTAGGGGGTCATGCTGGGTGAAGTGGTTTAGCATTTAGGGCAGTGCTGTGGTGTTCAGGCAGTGTAGGGGGTCGTGTTGGGGGTGGTGGTATAGGTCAGTGCATTTTTGTTCGGGCAGTGTAGGGTTTCGTGCTGGGGGTGGTGTTTTAGGGTTTAGGGCAGTGCTGTGGTGTTCGGGCAGTGTAGGGGGTCGTGTTGGCAGTGGTGTTTTAGGGTTTAGGTCAGAGCATTTTTGTTCGGGCAGTGTACGGGGTCGTGCTGGGGGTGGTGTTTTAGGGTTTAGGGCAGTGCAGTGGTGTTCGGCAGTGTAGGGGGTAGTGTTTTAGAGTTTAGGGTAGTGCAGCAGTGTTTGTGTAGTGTAGGGGTATGTGTTTTAGGGTTTAGGGTAGTGCAGTGGTCTTTGCGTGGTGTAGGGGGTCGTGCGGGGGTAGTGTTTTTTGTAGTGCAGTGGTGTTTAGGAAGTGTAGGGGGTCGTGCTGGAGGTAGTGTTTTAGGGTTTAGGGTAGTGCATTGGTGTTTGTGTAGTGAAGGGGGTCGGGCGGGGGTAGTGTTTTAGGGTTTCGGGCAGTGCAGTGGTGTTTGTGTAGTGTAGGGGGTCGTGCAGGGGGAATTTTTTTAGGGTTTAGGGCAGTGCAGTGATGTTTGTGTAGTGTAGGGGGTCATGCTGGGGGTACTGTTTTAGGGTTTACGGCAGAGTAGTGGTGTTTGGGTAGTGTAGGGGGTCGTGCTGGGGTAGTGTTTTATTGTTTAGGGTAGTGTAGTGGTGTTCGGGTAGTGTAGGGAGTCCTGGTGGGGGCAGTGTTTTAGGTTTAGGGCTGTGTTGTGGTGTTTGGGCAGTTTAGGGGGGGTTTCTGGGGGTGGTGCTTTAGGGTTTAGGGCAGTGCAGTGGTGTTCGGGCAGTGTAGGCCATCATGCTGGGGGTGGTGTTTTAGGGTTTAGGGCAGTGCAGTGCTGTTCGGCATTATAGGGGGTCGTGCTGGGGGTAGTGTTTTAGGGTTTAGGGTAGTGCAGTAGTGTTTGGGTAGTGTAGGGAGTCCTGCTGGGGGTAGTGTTTTAGGTTTAGGGCAGTGCTGTGGTGTTCGGGCAGTGTAGGGGGTTGTTCTGGGGGTGGTGTTTTAGGGTTTAGGGCAGTGCAGTGGTGTTCGGGCAGTGTAGGCGGGTGTGCTGGGGGTGGTGTTTTAGGGTTTAGGGCAGTGCAGTGCTGTTCGGCATTGTAGGGGGTCGTGCTGGGGGTAGTGTTTTAGGGTTTAGGGTAGTGCAGTGGTGTTTGGGTAGTGTAGGGGGTCATGCTGGGGGTAGTGGCTTAGGGTTTATGGTAGTGCAGTGGTGTTTGTGTAGTGAAGGGGGTCGGGATGGGGGTAGTGTTTTAGGGTTTAGGGCAGTGCAGTGATGTTTGTGTAGTGAAGGGGGTCGGGCTGGGGGTAGTTTTTTAGGGTTTAGGGCAGTACAGTGGTGTTTGTGTAGAGTAGGGGGTCGTGCAGGGGGTACTGTTTTAGAGTTCACGGCTGAGCAGTGGTGTTCGGATAGTGTAGTGGGTCGTGCTGGGTACTGTTTTGGGGTTTAGGACAGTGTAGTGGTGTTTGGGTAGTGTAGGGGGTCGTGCTGGGGGAAGTGGTTTAGCATTTAGGGCAGTGCTGTGGTGTTCGGGCAGTGTAGGGGGTCATGTTGGGGTGGTGTTTTAGGGTTTAGGTCAGTGAATTTTTGTTCGGGCAGTGTAGGGGGTCGTGCTGGGGGTGGTGTTTTAGGGTTTAGGGCAGTGCAGTGGTGTTCGGCAGTGTAGGGGGTAGTGTTTTAGAGTTTAGGGTAGTGCAGCAGTTTTTGTGTAGTGTAGGGGTATGTCTTGTAGGGTTTAGGGTAGTGCAGTGGTCTTTGCGTAGTGTAGGGGGTCGTGCGGGGGTAGTGTTTTAGGGTTTATTGTAGTGCAGTGGTGTTTAGGAAGTGTAGGGGGTCGTGCTGGAGGTAGTGTTTTAGGGTTTAGGGTAGTGCATTGGTGTTTGTGTAGTGAAGGGGGTCAGGCTGGGGGTAGTGTTTTAGGGTTTTGGGCAGTGCAGTGATGGTGTAGTGTAGGGGGTCATGCTGGGGGTACTGTTTTAGGGTTTACGGCAGAGTAGTGGTGTTTGGGTAGTGTAGGGGGTCGTGCTGGGGTAGTGTTTTAGGGTTTAGGGTAGTGCAGTGGTGTTCGGGTAGTGTAGGGAGTCCTGCTGGGGGTAGTGTTTTAGGTTTAGGGCAGTGATGTGGTGTTTGGGCAGTTTAGGGGGTTGTTCTGGGGATGGTGTTTTAGGGTTTAGGGCAGTGCAGTGGTGTTCGGGCAGTGTAGGCCGTCATGCTGGGGGTGGTGCTTTAGAGTTTAGGGCAGTGCAGTGCTGTTCGGCATTATAGGGGGTCGTGCTGGGGTTAGTGTTTTAGGGTTTAGGGTAGTGCAGTGGTGTTTGGGTAGTGTAGGGGGTCGTGCTGAGGGCAGTGTTTTAGGGTTTAGGGTTGTGCAGTGGTTTTTGGGTAGTGTAGGGGTCGTGCTGGGGTAGTGTTTTAGGGTTTAAGGTAGTGCAGTGGTGTTGGTGTAGTGTAGGGGGTCGTGCTGGGGTAGTGCTTTAGAGTTTAGAATAGTGCAGTGGTGTTTGGGTAGTGTAAGGGGTCGTGGTGGGGGTAGAGTTTTAGGGTTTAGGGTAGTGCAGTGGTCTTTGGGTAGTGTAGGGGTCGTGTTGGGGGTTAGTGTTTTAGGGTTTAGGGTAGTGCAATGGTGTTTGGGTAGTGTAGGGGGTCGTTGCTTGGGGTGGTGTTTTAGGGTTTAGGGTAGTGCAGTGGTGTTTGTGTAGTGTAGGGGGCAGTGTTTTAGGGTTTAAGGTTGTGCAGTGGTGTTTGTGTAGTGTAGGTGGTCATGCTGGGGGTAGTTTTTTAGGGTTTAGTGTAGTGCTGCGGTGTGTGCGTAGTATACAGGGTTGTGTTTTAGGGTTTAGGGCAGTGCAGTGGTGTTTGTGTAGTGTAGGGGGTCGTGCTGGGGGTACTTTTTTAGGGTTTACGGCAGGAGCTGTCGTGTTTGGGTAGTGTAGGGGATCGTGCTGGGGCAGTGTTTTAGGGTTTAGGCTAGTGCAGTGGGTTTTGGGTAGTGTAGGGGGTCATGCTGAGGGTAGATTTAGGGTTTAGGGTAGTGCAGTGGTGTTTGGGTAGTGTAGGGGGTCGTGCTGGGGGTAGATTTAGGGTTTAGGGTAGTGCAGTAGTGTTTGGGTAGTGTAGGGGTCGTGCTGGGGGTAGATTTAGGGTTTAGGGTAGTGCAGTGGAGTTTGGCTAGTATAGGGGGTCATGCTGGGGTGGTGTTTTAGGGTTTAGGGTAGTGCAGTTGTGTTTGTGTAGTGTAGGGGGCAGTGTTTTAGGGTAGTGCAGTAGTGTTTGTGTAGTGTAGGTGGTCATGCTGGGGTAGTGTTTTAGGGTTTAGGGTAGTGAAGCGGTGTGTGCGTAGTGTAGAGGGTCGTGTTTTAGGGTTTAGGGCAGTGTAGTGGTGTTTGTGCAGTGTAGGGGGTCTTGCTGGGGGTACTGTTTTAGGGTTTACGGCAGGAGCAGTGGTGTTTGTGTAGTGTAGAGGGCAGTGTTTTAGGGTTTAGGGTAGTGCAGTGGTCTTTGGGTAGTGTAGGGGATCGTGTGGGGGTAGTGTTTTATGGTTTATGGTAGTGCAGTGGTGTTTGGGTAGTGTAGGGGGTCATATTGGGGGTAGTGTTTTAGGGTTTACGGTAGTGCAGTGGTGTTTGGGTAGTGTAGGGGGTCGGGTTGGGGGTGGTGTTTTAGGGTTTAGGGTAGTGGATTGGTGTTTGTTTAGTGAAGGTGGTGGGGCTGGGGGTAGTGTTTTAGGGTTTAGGGCAGTGCAGTGGTGTTTTTTCAGTGTAGGGGGTCATGCTGGGGGTACTGTTTTAGGGTTTACGGCAGGAGCAGTCGTGTTTAAAGGGTAGTATAGAGGGTCGTGCTGGGGGTAGTGTTTTAGGGTTTTGGGCAGTGCAGTGGTGTTCGGGTAGTGTAGGGGGTCGTGCTAGGGGTAGTGTTTTAGTGTTTAGGGTAGTGATTGGTGTTTGTGTAGTGAAGGGGGTCGGGCTGGGGGTAGTGTTTTAGGGTTTACGGCAGAGCAGTGGTGTTTGGGTAGTGTAGGGGGTCATGCAGGGGGTAGTGATTTAGCGTTTAGGGCAGTGCTGTGGTGTTCAGGCAGTGTAGGGGGTTGTGCTGGGGGTGGTGTTTTAGGGTTTAGGGCAGTGCAGTGGTGTTCGGCAGTGTAGTGGGTAGTGTTTTAGGGTTTAGGGTAGTGCAGCTGTGTTTGTGTAGTGTAGGGGTACGTGTTTTAGGGTTTAGGGTAGTGCAGTGGTCTTTGCGTAGTGTAGGGGATATGCGGGGGGTAGTGTTATTGGGTTTATTGTAGTGCAGTGGTGTTTGGGAAGTGTAGGGGGACGTGCTGGAAGTAGTGTTTTAGGATTTAGGGTAGTTCATTGGTGTTTGTGTAGTGAAGGGGGTCGGGCTGGGGGTAGTGTTTTAGGGTTTAGGGCAGTGCGGTGATGTTTGTGTAGTGTAGGGGGTCATGCTGGGGGTAGTATTTCAGGGTTTACGGCAAAACAGTGTTGTGTGGGTAGTGTAGGGGGTCGTGCTGAGGTAGTGTTTTAGGGTTTCGGGCAGTGCAGTGGTGTTTGTGTAGTGTAGGGGGTCGTGCAGGGGTAGTGTTTTAGAGTTTAGGGTAGTGTAGGGGGTCGTGCTGAGGGTAGATTTAGGGTCTAGGGTAGTGCAGTGGTGTTTGGGTGGTATAGGGGGTCATTCTGGGGGTAGATTTAGGGTTTAGGGTAGTGCAGTGGTGTTTGGCTAGTGTAGGAAGTTGTGCTGGGGGTAGTGTATTAGGGTTTAGGGTAGTGCAGTGGTGTTTGTGTAGTGTAGGGGGTCATGCTGGGGGTAGTGTTTTAGGGTTTAGGGTAGTGCAGCGATGTTTTTATAGTGTAGAGGGTCATGTTTTAGGGTTGATGGTAGTGCAGTGGTGTTTGGGTAGTGTAAGGGATCGTGGTGGGGGTAGAGTTTTAGGGTTTAGGGTAGTGCAGTGGTCTTTGGGTAGTGTAGGGGTCGTGCTGGGGGTTAGTGTTTTGGGGTTTAGGGCAGTGCAATGGTGTTTGGGTAGTGTAGGGGGTCGTTGCTGGGGGTGGTGTTTTAGGGTTTAGGGTAGTGCAGTTGTGTTTGTGCAGTGTAGGGGGCAGTGTTTTAGGGTAGTGCAGTAGAGTTTGTGTAGTGTAGGTGGTCATGCTGGGGCAGTGTTTTAGGGTTTAGGGTAGTGAAGCGGTGTGTGCGTAGTTTAGAGGGTCGTGTTTTAGGGTTTAGGGCAGTGCAGTGGTGTTTGTGTAGTGTAGGGGGTCTTGCTGGGGGTACTGTTTTAGGGTTTACGGCAGGAGCAGTTGTGTTTGGGTAGTGTAGGGGGTCGTGCAGGGGGTACTGTTTTAGGGTTTATGGCAGAGTAGTGGTATTTGGGTAGTGTAGGGTGTCGTGCTGGGGTAGTGTTTTAGGGTTTGGGTAGTGCAGTGGTGTTCGGGTAGTGTAGGGAGTCCTGCTGGGGGTAGTGTTTTAGGTTTAGGGCAGTGCAGTGGTGTTCGGGCAGTGTAGGCGGGTGTGCTGGGGTGGTGTTTTAGGGTTTAGGGCAGTGCAGTGCTGTTCGGCATTGTAGGGGGTCGTGCTGGGGGTAGTGTTTTAGGGTTAAGGGTAGTGCAGTGGCTTTCGGGTAGTGTAGGGAGTCCTGCTGGGGGTAGTGTTTTAGGTTTAGGGCAGTGCTGTGGTGTTCGGGCAGTGTAGGGGGTTGTTCTCGGGGTGGTGTTTTAGGGTTTAGGGCAGTGCAGTGGTGTTCGGGCAGTGTAGGTTGTGTGCTGGGGTGGTGTTTTAGGGTTTAGGGCAGTGCAGTGCTGTTCGGCATTGTAGGGGGACGTGCTGGGGGTAGTGTTTTAGGGTTTAGGGTAGTGCAGTGGTGTTTGGGTAGTGTAGGGGGTCATGCTGGGGGTAGTGGTTTAGGGTTTATGGTAGTGCAGTGGTGTTTGTGTAGTGAAGGGCGTCGGGCTGGGGGTAGTGTTTTAGGGTTTAGGTCAGTGCAGTGATGTTTGTGTAGTGAAGGGGGTCGGGCTGGGGGTAGTTTTTTAGGGTTTAGGGCAGTACAGTGGTGTTTGTGTAGAGTAGGGGGTCGTGCAGGGGGTACTGTTTTAGAGTTTACGGCTGAGCAGTGGTGTTCGGGTAGTGTAGGGGGTCGTGCTGGGGGTACTGTTTTGGGGTTTAGGACAGTGTAGTGGTGTTCCGGTAGTGTAGGGGGTCATGCTGGGGGAAGTGGTTTAGCATTTAGGGCAGTGCTGTGGTGTTCGGACAGTGTAGGGGGTCGTGTTGGGGGTGGTGTTTTAGGGTTTAGGTCAGTGCATTTTTGTTCGGGCAGTGTAGGGGGTAGTGTTTTAGAGTTTAGGGTAGTGCAGCAGTGTTTGTGTAGTGTAGGGGTATGTGTATTAGGGTTTAGGGTAGTGCAGTGGTCTTTGCGTAGTGTAGGGGGTCGTGCGGGGTAGTGTTTTAGGGTTTATTGTAGTGCAGTGGTGTTTAGGAAGTGTAGGGGGTCATGCTGGAGGTAGTGTTTTAGGGTTTAGGGTAGTGCATTGGTGTTTGTGTAGTGAAGGGGGTCGGGCTGGGGCTAGGGTTTTAGCGTTTAGGGCAGTACAGTGATGTTTGTGTAGTGTAGGGGTTCATGCGGGGGTACTGTTTTAGAGTTTACGGCAGAGCAGTGTAGTTTGGTTAGTGTAGGGGGTCATGCAGGACATAGTGGTTTAGGGTAGTGCATTGGTGTTTGTGTAGTGAAAGGGGTCGGGCGGGGGGTAGTGTTTTAGGGTTTCGGGCAGTGCAGTGGTGTTTGTGTAGTGTAGGGGGTCGTGCAGGGGGTACTGTTTTAGGGTTTAGGGCAGTGCAGTGATGTTTGTGTAGTGTAGGGGGTCGTGCTGGGGTAGTGTTTTATTGTTTAGGGTAGTGCAGTGGTGTTCGGGTAGTGTAGGGGGTCGTGCTGAGCGGCAGTGTTTTAGGGTTTTGGGTAGTGCTGTGGTTTTTGGGTAGTTTAGGGGTCGTGCTGGGGTAGTGTTTTAGGGTTTAAGGTAGTGCCGTGGTGTTGGTGTAGTGTAGGGCGTCGTGCTAGGATAGTGCTTTAGAGTTTAGAGTAGTGCAGTGGTGTTTGGGTAGTGTAGGGGGTCATGCTAAGGGTAGATTTAGGGTCTAGAGTAGTGCATTGTTGTTTGGGTGGTGTAGGGGGTCATTCTGGGGGTAGATTTAGGGTTTAGGGTAGTGCAGTGGTGTTTGGGTAGTGTAGGGGGTCGTGCTGGGGGTAGATTTAGGGTTTAGGTTAGTGCAGTGGTGTATGGCTAGTGTAGGAAGTCGTGCTGGGGGGAGTGTTTTAGGGTTTAGGGTAGTGCAGTGGTGTTTGGATAGTGTAGGGGGTCATGCTGGGGGTTAGTGTTTTAGTGTTTAGGGTAGTGCAATGGTCTTTGGGTAGTGTAGGGGGTCGTTGCTTGGGGTGGTGTTTTAGGGTTTAGGGTAGTGCAGTGGTGTTTGTGTAGTGTAGGGGGCAGTGTTTTAGGGTTTAGGGTCGTGCAGTGGTGTTTGTGTAGTGTAGGTGGTCATGCTGGGGGTAGTTTTTTAGGGTTTAGGGTAGTGCTGCGGTGTGTGCGTAGTGTAGAGGGTCGTGTTTTAGGGTTGATGGTAGTGCAGTGGTGTTTGGGTAGTGTAGGGGTCGTGCTGGGGTAGATTTAGGGTTTAGGGTAGTGCAGTGGTGTTTGGCTAGTGTAGGGGGTCGTGCTGGGGGTACTGGTTTAGGGTTTAGGGGAGTGCAGTGGTGTTTGGGTAGTGTAGGGGGTCATGCTGGGGGTAGTGTTTTAGGGTTTAGTGTAGTGCAGCTGTGTTTTTGTAGTGTAGGGGGTCGTGTTGTAGGGTTGATGGTAGTGCAGTGGTGTTTGGGTAGTGTAGGGGGTCGGGTTGGGGGTAGTGTTTTAGGGTTTAGGGTAGTGCAGTGGTGTTTGTGCAGTGTAGGGGGTCGTGCTGGGGGTACTGTTTTAGGGTTTACGGCAGGAGCAGTCGTGTGTGAAGGGTAGTATAGAGGGTCGTGCTGGGGGTAGTGTTTTAGGGTTTAGGGCAGTGCAGTGGTGTTTGGGTAGTGTAGGGGGTCGTGCTGGGGGTAGATTTAGGGTCTAGGGTAGTGCAGTGGTGTTTGGCTAGTGTAGGAAGTCGTGCTGGGGGTAGTGTATTAGGGTTTAGGGTAGTGCAGTGATGTTTGTGTAGTGTAGGGGGTCATGCTGGGGGTAGTGTTTTAGGGTTTAGGGTAGTGCAGCGGTGTTTTTATAGTGTAGGGGGTCGTGTTTTAGGGTTGATGGTAGTGTAGTGGTGTTTGGGTAGTGTAAGGGATCGTGGTGGGGGTAGAGTTTTAGGGTTTAGGGTAGTGCAGTGGTCTTTGGGTAGTATAGGGAGTCGTTGCTGGGGGTGGTGTTTTAGGGTTTAGGGTAGTGCAGTGGTGTTTGTGTAGTGTAGAGGGCAGTGTTTTAGGGTTTAGGGTAGTGCAGTGGTCTTTGAGTAGTGTAGGAGATCGTGCGGGGGTAGTGTTTTAGGGTTTATGGTAGTGCAGTGGTGTTTGGGTAGTGTAGGGGGTCATATTGGGGGTAGTGTTTTAGGGTTTAGGGTAGTGCAGTGGTGTTTGGGTAGTGTAGGGGGTCGGGTTGGGGATAGTGTTTTAGGGTTTAGGGCAGTGCAGTGGTGTTTGTGCAGTGTAGGGGGTCGTGCTGGGGGTACTTTTTTAGGGTTTACGGCAGGAGCAGTCGTGTGTGAAGGGTAATATAGAGGGTCGTGCTGGGGGTAGTGTTTTAGGGTTTAGGGCAGTGCAGTGGTGTTTGGGTAGTGTAGGGGTCGTGCTGGGGGTAGATTTAAGGTCTAGGGTAGTGCAGTGGTGTTTGGCTAGTGTAGGAAGTCGTGCTGGGGGTAGTGTATTAGGGTTTAGGGTAGTGCAGTGATGTTTGTGTAGTGTAGGGGGTCATGCTGGGGGTAGTGTTTTAGGGTTTAGGGTAGTGCAGCGGTGTTTTTATAGTGTAGGGGGTCATGTTTTAGGGTTTAGGGTAGTGCAGTGGTCTTTGGGTAGTGTAGGGGGTCGTGCTGGTGGTTAGTGTTTTAGTGTTTAGGGTAGTGCAATGGTCTTTGGGTAGTGTAGGGGGTCGTTGCTTGGGGTGGTGTTTTAGGGTTTAGGGTAGTGCAGTGGTGTTTGTGTAGTGTAGGTGGTCATACTGGGGTTAGTTTTTTAGGGTTTAGGGTAGTGCTGCGGTGTGTGCGTAGTGTAGAGGGTCGTGTTTTTGGGTATAGGGCAGTGCAGTGGTGTTTGTGTAGTGTAGGGGGTCGTGCTGGGGGTACTATTTTGGGGTTTACGGCAGGAGCAGTCATGTTTGGGAGGTGTAGGGGAACGTGCTGGGGGTAGTGTTTTAGGGTTTAGGGTAGTGTAGTGGTGTTTGGGTAGTGTAGGGGGTCATGCTGAGGGTAGATTTAGGGTAGTGCAGTGGTGTTTGGGTAGTGTAGGGGTTGTGCTGGGGTAGATTTAGGGTTTAGGGTAGTGCAGTGGTATTTGGGTAGTGTAGGGGTCGTGCTGGGGGTAGATTTAGGGTTTAGGGTAGTGCAGTGGTGTTTGGCTAGTGTAGGGGGTCGTGCTGGGGGTACTGGTTTAGGGTTTAGGGGAGAGCAGCGGTGTTTTTATAGTGTAGGGGGTCATGTTTTAGGGTTGATGGTAGTGCAGTGGTGTTTGGGTAGTGTAAGGGATCGTGGTGGGGGTAGAGTTTTAGGGTTTAGGGTAGTGCAGTGGTCTTTGGGTACTGTAGGGGGTCATGCTGGGGGTTAGTGTTTTGGGGTTTAGGGTAGTGCAATGGTGTTTGGGTAGTGTAGGTGGTCGTTGCTGGGGGTGGTGTTTTCGGGTTTAGGGTAGTGCAGTTGTGTTTGTGTAGTGTAGGGGGCAGTGTTTTAGGGTTTAGGGTAGTGCAGTAGTGTTTGTGTAGTGTAGGTGGTCGTGCTGGGCGTAGTGTTTTAGGGTTTAGGGTAGTGAAGCGGTGTGTGCGTGGTGTAGAGGGTCGTGATTTAGGGTTTAGGGCAGTGCAGTGGTGTTTGTGTAATGTAGGGGGTCTTGCTGGGGGTACTGTTTTAGGGTTTACGGCAGGAGCAGTTGTGTGTGGGTAGTGTAGGGGGCCGTGCAGGGGGTACTGTTTTAGGGTTTACAGCAGAGTAGTGGTATTTGGGTAGTGTAGGGGGTCGTGCTGGGGTAGTGTTTTAGGGTTTATAGTAGTGCAGTGGTTTTCGGGTAGTGTAGGGAGTCCTGCTGGGGGTAGTGTTTTAGGTTTAGGGCAGTGCTGTGGTGTTCGGGCAGTGTAGGCGGTTGTTCTGGGGGTGGTGTTTTAGGGTTTAGGGCAGTGCAGTGGTGTTCGGGCAGTGTAGGCGGGTGTGCTGGGGTGGTGTTTTAGGGTTTAGGGCAGTGCAGTGCTGTTCGGCATTGTAGGGGGTCGTGCCGGGGGTAGTGTTTTAGGGTTTAGGGTAATGCAGTGGTGTTTGGGTAGTGTAGGGGGTCATGCTGGGGGTAGTGGTTTAGGGTTTATGGTAGTGCAGTGGTGTTTGTGTAGTGAAGGGCGTCGGGCTGGGGGTAGTATTTTAGGGTTTAGGGCAGTGCAGTGATGTTTGTGTAGGGAAGGGGGTCGGGCTGTGGGTAGTTTTTTAGGGTTTAGGGCAGTACAGCGGTGTTTGTGTAGAGTAGGGGGTCGTGCAGGGGGTACTGTTTTAGAGTTTACGGCTGAGCAGTGGTGTTCTGGTAGTGTAGGGGGTCGTGCTGGGGGTACTGTTTTGGGGTTTAGGACAGTGTAGTGGTGTTCGAGTAGTGTAGGGGGTCATGCTGGGGGAAGTGGTTTAGCATTTAGGGCAGTGCTGTGGTGTTCGGGCAGTGTAGGCGGTTGTTCTGGGGGTGGAGTTTTAGGGTTTAGGGCAGTGCAGTGGTGTTCGGGCAGTGTAGGCGGGTGTGCTGGGGTAGTGTTTTAGGGTTTAGGGCAGTGCAGTGCTGTTCGGCATTGTAGGGGGTCATGCTGGGGGTAGTGGTTTAGGGTTTATGGTAGTGCAGTGGTGTTTGTGTAGTGAAGGGCGTCGGGCTGGGGGTAGTATTTTAGGGTTTAGGGCAGTGCAGTGATGTTTGTGTAGGGAAGGGGGTCGGGCTGTGGGTAGTTTTTTAGGGTTTAGGGCAGTACAGTGGTGTTTGTGTAGAGTAGGGGGTCGTGCAGGGGGTACTGTTTTAGAGTTTACGGCTGAGCAGTGGTGTTCTGGTAGTGTAGGGGGTGGTGCTGGGGGTACTGTTTTGGGGTTTAGGACAGTGTAGTGGTGTTCGAGTAGTGTAGGGGGTCATGCTGGGGGAAGTGGTTTAGCATTTAGGGCAGTGCTGTGGTGTTCGGGCAGTGTAGGGGGTTGTGTTGGCGGTGGTGTTTTAGGATTTAGGTCAGTGCATTTTTGTTCGGGTAGTGTAGGGGGTCGTGCTGGGGGTGGTGTTTTAGGGTTTAGGGCAGTGCAGTGGTGTTCGGCAGTGTAGGGGGTAGTGTTTTAGAGTTTAGGGTAGTGCAGCAGTGTTTGTGTAGTGTAGGGGTATGTGTTTTAGGGTTTAGGGTAGTGCAGTGGTCTTTGCGTGGTGTAGGGGGTCGTGCGGGGGTAGTGTTTTTTGTAGTGCAGTGGTGTTTAGGAAGTGTAGGGGGTCGTGCTGGAGGTAGTGTTTTAGGGTTTAGGGTAGTGCATTGGTGTTTGTGTAGTTAAGGGGGTCGGGAGGGGGGTAGTGTTTTAGGGTTTCGGGCAGTGCAGTGGTGTTTGTGTAGTGTAGGGGGTCGTGCAGGGGGTACTTTTTTAGGGTTTAGGGCAGTGCAGTGATGTTTGTGTAGTGTAGGGGGTCATGCTGGGGGTACTGTTTTAGGGTTTACGGCAGAGTAGTGGTGTTTGGGTAGTGTAGGGGGTCGTGCTGGGGTAGTGTTTTATTGTTTAGGGTAGTGTAGTGGTGTTTGGGTAGTGTAGGGAGTCCTGCTGGGGGCAGTGTTTTAGGTTTAGGGCTGTGTTGTGGTGTTTGGGCAGTTTAGGGGGTGTTTCTGGGGGTGGTGCTTTAGGGTTTAGGGTAGTGCAGTGGTGTTCGGGCAGTGTAGGCCGTCATGCTGGGGGTGGTGTTTTAGGGTTTAGGGCAGTGCAGTGCTGTTCGGCATTATAGGGGGTCGTGCTGGGGGTAGTGTTTTAGGGTTTAGGGTAGTGCAGTGGTGTTTGGGTAGTGTAGGGGGTCGTGCTAGGGCAGTGTTTTAGGGTTTAGGGTTGTGAAGTGATTTTTGGGTAGTGTAGGGGTCGTGCTGGGGTAGTGTTTTAGGGTTTACAGTAGTGCAGTGGTGTTTGGGTAGTGTAGGGGGTCATGCTGAGGGTAGATTTAGGGTCTAAAGTAGTGCATTGTTGTTTGGGTGGTGTAGGGGGTCGTGCTGGGGGTAGATTTAGGGTTTAGGTTAGTGCAGTGGTGTATGGCTAGTGTAGGAAGTCGTGCTGGGGGAGTGTTTTAGGGTTTAGGGTAGTGCAGTAGTGTTTGGGTAGTGTAGGGGGTCATGCTGGGGGTACTGGTTTAGGGTTTAGGGGAGTGCAGTGGTGTTTGGGTTTTGTAGGGAGTACTGCTGGGGTAGTGTTTTAGGGTTTAGGGTAGTGCAATGGTGTTTAGGTAGTGTAGGGGGTACTGCTGGGGGTAGTGTATTAGGGTTTAGGGTAGTGCAGCGGTGTTTTTATAGTGTAGGGGGTTGTGTTTTAGGGTTGATGGTAGTGCAGTGGTGTTTGGGTAGTGTAATGGGTCTTGCTGGGGGTAGAGTATTAGGGTTTAGGGTAGTGCAGTGGTCTTTGGGTAGTGTAGGGGGTCGTGCTGGTGGTTAGTGTTTTAGTGTTTAGGGTAGTGCAATGGTCTTTGGGTAGTGTAGGGGGTCGTTGCTTGGGGTGGTGTTTTAGGGTTTAGGGTAGTGCAGTGGTGTTTGTGTAGTGTAGGTGGTCGTGCTGGGGTTAGTTTTTTAGGGTTTAGGGTAGTGCTGCGGTGTGTGCGTAGTGTAGAGGGTCGTGTTTTTGGGTATAGGGCAGTGCAGTGGTGTTTGTGTAGTGTAGGGGGTCGTGCTGGGGGTACTATTTTGGGGTTTACGGCAGGAGCAGTCGTGTTTGGGAGGTGTAGGGGAACGTGCTGGGGGTAGTGTTTTAGGGTTTAGGGTAGTGTAGTGGTGTTTGGGTAGTGTAGGGGGTCATGCTGAGGGTAGATTTAGGGTAGTGCAGTGGTGTTTGGGTAGTGTAGGGGTTGTGCTGGGGTAGATTTAGGGTTTAGGGTAGTGCAGTGGTGTTTGGGTAGTGTAGGGGTCGTGCTGGGGGTAGATTTAGGGTTTAGGGTAGTGCAGTGGTGTTTGGCTAGTGTAGGGGGTCGTGCTGGGGGTACTGGTTTAGGGTTTAGGGGAGTGCAGTGGTGTTTGGGTAGTGTGGGGGTACTGCTGGGGGTAGTGTTTTAGGGTTTAGGGTAGTGCAGTGGTGTTTGTGTAGTGTAGGGGGTCGTGCTGGGGGTAGTGTTTTAGGGTTTAGTGTAGTGCAGCTGTGTTTTTGTAGTGTAGGGGGTCGTGTTTTAGGGTTGATGGTAGTGCAGTGGTGTTTGGGTAGTGTAAGGGGTCGTGGTGGGGGTAGAGTTTTAGGGTTTAGGGTAGTGCAGTGGTGTTTGTGTAGTGTAGAGGGCAGTGTTTTAGGGTTTAGGGTAGTGCAGTGGTCTTTGGGTAGTTTAGGGGATCGTGCGGGGGTAGTGTTTTAGGGTTTATGGTATTGCAGTGGTGTTTGGGTAGTGTAGGGGGTCATATTGGGGGTAGTGTTTTAGGGTTTAGGGTAGTGCAGTGGTGTTTGGGTAGTGTAGGGGGTCGGGTTGGGGGTAGTGTTTTAGGGTTTAGGGTAGTGCAGTGGTGTTTGTGTAGTGAAGGGGGCCGAGCTGGGGTAGTGTTTTAGAGTTTAGGGTAGTGCAGTGGTGTTCGGGCAGTGTAGGCGGGTGTGCTGGGGGTAGTGTTTTAGGGTTTAGGGCAGTGCAGTGCTGTTCGGCATTGTAGGGGGTTGTGCTGGGGGTAGTGTTTAGGGTTTAGGGTAGTGCAGTGGTGTTTGGGTACTGTAGGGGTCGTTCTGGGGTAGTGTTTTAGGGTTTAAGGTAGTGCAGTGGTGTTGGTGTAGTGTAGGGGGCCGTGCTGGGGTAGTGTTTTAGAGTTTAGGGTAGTGCAGTGGTGTTTGGGTAGTGTAGGAGGTCGTGCTGAGGGTAGATTTAGGGTCTAGGGTAGTGCATTGGTGTTTGGGTGGTGTAGGGGGTCATTTTGGTGGTAGGGTAGTGCAGTGGTGTTTGGGTAGTGTAGGGGGTCGTGCTGGGGGTAGATTTAGGGTTTAGGGTAGTGCAGTGGTGTATGGCTAGTGTAGGAAGTCGTGCTGGGGGAGTGTTTTAGGGTTTAGGGCAGTGCAGTGGTGTTTGGATAGTGTAGGGGTCATGCTGGGGGTACTGGTTTAGCGTTTAGGGGAGAGCAGTGGTGTTTGGGTTGTGTAGGGGGTACTGCTAGGGGTAGTGTTTTAGGGTTTAGGGTAGTGCAATGGTGTTTAGGTAGTGTAGGGGGTCATGCTGGGGGTTAGTGTTTTGGGGTTTAGGGTAGTGCAATGGTGTTTGGGTAGTGTAGGGGGTCGTTGCTGGGGTGGTGTTTTAGGGTTTAGGGTAGTGCAGTGGTGTTTGTGTAGTGTAGGGGCAGTGTTTTAGGGTTTAGGGTTGAACAGTGGTGTTTGTGTAGTGTAGGTGGTCGTGCTGGGGGTAGTGTTTTAGGGTTTAAGGTAGTGCAGCGGTGTGTGCGTGGTGTAGAGGGTCATGTTTTAGGGTTTAGGGCAGTGCAGTGGTGTTTGTGTAGTGTACGGGGTCGTACTGGGGGTACAGTTTTAGGGTTTAGGGTAGTGCAGCGGTGTTTTTATAGTGTAGGGGGTCGTGTTTTAGGGTTGATGGTAGTGCAGTGGTGTTTCGGTAGTGTAAGGGGTCGTGGTGAGGGTAGAGTTTTAGGGTTTAGGGCAGTGCAGTGGTCTTTGGGTAGTGTAGGGGGTCGTGCTGGGGTTAGTGTTTTGGGGTTTAGGGTAGTGCAATGGTGTTTGGGTAGTGTAGGGGGTCGTTGCTGGGGGTGGTGTTTTAGGGTTTAGGGTAGTGCAGTGGTGTTTGTGTATGTAGAGGGTCGTGTTTTAGGGTTTAGGGCAGTGCAGTGGTGTTTGTGTAGTGTAGGGGATCGTGCTGGGGTTACTGTTTTAGGGTTTACGGCAGGAGCAGTCGTGTTTGGGTAGTGTAGGGGATCGTGCTGGGGCAGTGTTTTAGGGTTTAGGGTAGTGCAGTGGTGTTTGGGTAGTGTAGGGGGTCGTGCTGAGGGTAGATTTAGGGTTTAGGGTAGTGCAGTGGTGTTTGGGTAGTGTAGGGGGGCGTGCTGGGGGTAGATGTAGGGTTTAGGGTAGTGCAGTGGTGTTTGGGTAGTGTAGGGGTCGTGCTGGGGGTAGATTTAGGGTTTAGGGTAGTGCAGTGGTGTTTGGGTAGTGTAGGGGTCCTGCTGGAGGTAGATTTAGGGTTTAGGGTAGTGCAGTGGTGTTTGGCTAGTGTAGGGGGTCGTGCTGGGGGTACTGGTTTAGGGTTTAGGGGAGTGCAGTGGTGTTTGGGAAGGGTAGGGGGTACTGATGGGGGTAGTGTTTTAGGATTTAGTGTAGGGCAGCGGTGTTTTTGTAGTGTAGGGGGTCGTGTTCTAGGGTTGATGGTAGTGCAGTGGTCTATGGGTAGTGTAGGGGGTCATATTGGGGGTAGTGTTTTAGGGTTTAGGGTAGTGCAGTGGTGTTTGTGTAGTGAAGGGGGTGGGGCTGGGGGTAGTGTTTTAGGGTTTAGGGTAGTGCATTGGTGTATGTGTAGTGAAGGGGGTGGGGCTGGGGGTAGTGTTTTAGGTTTTAAGGCAGAGCAGTGGTGTTTGTGTAGTGTAGGGGGTCATGCTGGGGGTACTGTTTTAGGGTTTACGGCAGGAGCAGTCGTGTTTGAAGGGTAGTATAGAGGATCTTGCTGGGGTAGTGTTTTACGGTTTAGGGCAGTGCAGTGGTGTTCGGGTAGTGTAGGAAGTCGTGCTAGGGGTAGTGTTTTAGTGTTTAGGTAGTGCATTGGTGTTTGTGTAGTGAAGGGGGTCAGGCTGGGGGTAGTGTTTTAGGGTTTACGGCAGAGCAGTGGTGTATGTGTAGTGTAGGGGGTCGTGCTGGGGGTAGTGCTTTAGGGTTTATGGCAGTGCAGTGGTGTTCGGCAGTGTAGTGGGTAGTGTTTTAGTGTTTAGGGTAGTGAAGCGGTGTTTGTGTAGTGTAGGGGTATGTGTTTTAGGGTTTAGGGTAGTGCAGTGGTCTTTGCGTAGTGTAGGGGTCATGCGGGGGGTAGTGTTATAGGGTTTATTGTAGTGCAGTCGTGTTTGGGAAGTGTAGGGGGACGTGCTGGAGGTAGTGTTTTAGGGTTTAGGGTAGAGCATTAGTGTTTGTGTAGTGAAGGGGGTCGGGCTGGGCGTAGTGTTTTAGGGTTTAGGGCATTGCAGTGATGTTTTGTTTAGTGTAGGGGGTCATGCTGGGGGTCGTGTTTTAGGGTTTACAGCAAAGCAGTGTTGTTTGGGTAGTGTAGGGGGTCGTGCAGGGAGTAGTGTTTTAGGGTTTAGGGAAGTGCATTGGTGTTTGAGTAGTGAAGGGGGTCGGGAGGGGGGTAGTGTTTTAGGGTTTCGGGCAGTGCAGTGGTGTTTGTGTAGTGTAGGGGGTCGTGCAGGGGGTACTGTTTTAGGGTTTAGGGCAGTGCAGTGATGTTTGTGTAGTGTAGGGGGTCATGCTGGGGGTACTGTTTTAGGGTTTACGGCAGAGCAGTGGTGTTTGGGTAGTGTCGGGGGTCGTGCTGGGATAGTGTTTTAGGGTCTAAGGTAGTGAAGTGGTGTTCGGGAAGTGTAGGGAGTCCTGCTGGGGGTAGTGTTTTAGGTTTAGGGCAATGCTGTGGTGTTCGGGCAGTGTAGGGGGTTGTTCTAGGGGTGGTGTTTTAGGGTTTAGGGCAGTGCAGTGGTGTTTGGATAGTGTAGGGGTCATGCTGGGGATACTGGTTTAGCGTTTAGGGGAGAGCAGTGGTGTTTGGGTTGTGTAGGGGGTACTGCTAGGGGTAGTGTTTTAGGGTTTAGGGTAGTGCAATGGTGTTTAGGTAGTGTAGGGGGTCATGCTGGGGGTTAGTGTTTTGGGGTTTAGGGTAGTGCAATGGTGTTTGGGTAGTGTAGGGGGTCGTTGCTGGGGTGGTGTTTTAGGGTTTAGGGTAGTGCAGTGGTGTTTGTGTAGTGTAGGGGCAGTGTTTTAGGGTTTAGGGTTGAACAGTGGTGTTTGTGTAGTGTAGGTGGTCGTGCTGGGGGTAGTGTTTTAGGGTTTAAGGTAGTGCAGCGGTGTGTGCGTGGTGTAGAGGGTCGTGTTTTAGGGTTTAGGGCAGTGCAGTGGTGTTTGTGAAGTGTACGGGGTCGTACTGGGGGTACAGTTTTAGGGTTTAGGGTAGTGCAGCGGTGTTTTTATAGTGTAGGGGGTCGTGTTTTAGGGTTGATGGTAGTGCAGTGGTGTTTCGGTAGTGTAAGGGGTCGTGGTGAGGGTAGAGTTTTAGGGTTTAGGGCAGTGCAGTGGTCTTTGGGTAGTGTAGGGGGTCGTGCTGGGGTTAGTGTTTTGGGGTTTAGGGTAGTGCAATGGTGTTTGGGTAGTGTAGGGGGTCGTTGCTGGGGGTGGTGTTTTAGGGTTTAGGGTAGTGCAGTGGTGTTTGTGTATGTAGAGGGTCGTGTTTTAGGGTTTAGGGCAGTGCAGTGGTGTTTGTGTAGTGTAGGGGATCGTGCTGGGGTTACTGTTTTAGGGTTTACGGCAGGAGCAGTCGTGTTTGGGTAGTGTAGGGGATCGTGCGGGGGGCAGTGTTTTAGGGTTTAGGGTAGTGCAGTGGTGTTTGGGTAGTGTAGGGGGTCGTGCTGAGGGTAGATTTAGGGTTTAGGGTAGTGCAGTGGTGTTTGGGTAGTGTAGGGGGTCGTGCTGGGGGTAGATTTAGGGTTTAGGGTAGTGCAGTGGTGTTTGGGTAGTGTAGGGGTCGTGCTGGGGGTAGATTTAGGGTTTAGGGTAGTGCAGTGGTGTTTGGGTAGTGTAGGGGTCCTGCTGGAGGTAGATTTAGGGTTTAGGGTAGTGCAGTGGTGTTTGGTTAGTGTAGGGGGTCGTGCTGGGGGTACTGGTTTAGGGTTTAGGGGAGTGCAGTGGTGTTTGGGAAGGGTAGGGGGTACTGATGGGGGTAGTGTTTTAGGATTTAGTGTAGGGCAGCGGTGTTTTTGTAGTGTAGGGGTCGTGTTCTAGGGTTGATGGTAGTGCAGTGGTCTATGGGTAGTGTAGGGGGTCATATTGGGGGTAGTGTTTTAGGGTTTAGGGTAGTGCAGTGGTGTTTGTGTAGTGAAGGGGGTGGGGCTGGGGGTAGTGTTTTAGGGTTTAGGGTAGTGCATTGGTGTATGTGTAGTGAAGGGGGTGGGGCTGGGGGTAGTGTTTTAGGTTTTAAGGCAGAGCAGTGGTGTTTGTGTAGTGTAGGGGGTCATGCTGGGGGTACTGTTTTAGGGTTTACGGCAGGAGCAGTCGTGTTTGAAGGGTAGTATAGAGGATCTTGCTGGGGTAGTGTTTTACGGTTTAGGGCAGTGCAGTGGTGTTCGGGTAGTGTAGGAAGTCGTGCTAGGGGTAGTGTTTTAGTGTTTAGGTAGTGCATTGGTGTTTGTGTAGTGAAGGGGGTCAGGCTGGGGGTAGTGTTTTAGGGTTTACGGCAGAGCAGTGGTGTATGTGTAGTGTAGGGGGTCGTGCTGGGGGTAGTGCTTTAGGGTTTATGGCAGTGCAGTGGTGTTCGGCAGTGTAGTGGGTAGTGTTTTAGGGTTTAGGGTAGTGAAGCGGTGTTTGTGTAGTGTAGGGGTATGTGTTTTAGGGTTTAGGGTAGTGCAGTGGTCTTTGCGTAGTGTAGGGGTCATGCGGGGGGTAGTGTTATAGGGTTTATTGTAGTGCAGTCGTGTTTGGGAAGTGTAGGGGGACGTGCTGGAGGTAGTGTTTTAGGGTTTAGGGTAGAGCATTGGTGTTTGTGTAGTGAAGGGGGTCGGGCTGGGGGTAGTGTTTTAGGGTTTAGGGCATTGCAGTGATGTTTTGTTTAGTGTAGGGGGTCATGCTGGGGGTCGTGTTTTAGGGTTTACAGCAAAGCAGTGTTGTTTGGGTAGTGTAGGGGGTCGTGCAGGGAGCAGTGTTTTAGGGTTTAGGGAAGTGCATTGGTGTTTGAGTAGTGAAGGGGGTCGGGAGGGGGGTAGTGTTTTAGGGTTTCGGGCAGTGCAGTGGTGTTTGTGTAGTGTAGGGGGTCGTGCAGGGGGTACTGTTTTAGGGTTTAGGGCAGTGCAGTGATGTTTGTGTAGTGTAGGGGGTCATGCTGGGGGTACTGTTTTAGGGTTTACGGCAGAGCAGTGGTGTTTGGGTAGTGTCAGGGGTCGTGCTGGGATAGTGTTTTAGGGTCTAGGGTAGTGCAGTGGTGTTCGGGAAGTGTAGGGAGTCCTGCTGGGGGTAGTGTTTTAGGTTTAGGGCAGTGCTGTGGTGTTCGGGCAGTGTAGGGGGTTGTTCTAGGGGTGGTGTTTTAGGGTTTAGGGCAGTGCAGTGGTGTTCGGGCAGTGTAGGCGGTCATGCTGGGGGGGATGTTTTAGGGTTTAGGGTAGTGCAGTGGTGTTTGGGTAGTGTAGGGGCTCGTGCTTGGGGCAGTGTTTTAGGGTTTAGGGTTGTGCAGTGGTTTTTGGGTAGTGTAGGGGTCGTGCTGGGATAGTGTTTTAGGGTTTAAGGTAGTGCAGTGGTGTTGGTGTAATGTAGGGGGTCATGCAGGGGTAGTGTTTTAGAGTTTAGAGTAGTGCAGTGGTGTTTGGGTAGTGTAGGGGGTTGTGCTGAGGGTAGATTTAGGGTCTAGGGTAGTGCATTGGTGGTTGGGTGGTGTAGGGGGTCATTCTGGGGGTAGATTTAGGGTTTAGGGTAGTGCAGTGGTGTTTGGGTAGTATAGGGGGTCGTGCTGGGGGTAAATTTAGGTTTTAGGTTAGTGCAGTTGTGTATGGCTAGTGTAGGAAGTCGTGCTGGGGGAGTGTTTTAGGGTTTAGGGTAGTGCAGTGGTGTTTGGATAGTGTAGGGGGTACTGCTAGGGGTAGTGTTTTAGGATTTAGGGTAGTGCAATGGTGTTTAGGTAGTGTAGGGGGTACTGCTGGGGGTAGTGTATTAGGGTTTAGGGTAGTGCAGTGGTGTTTGTGTAGTGTAGGGGGTCATGCTGGGGTAGAGTTTTAGGGTTTAGGGTAGTGCAGCGGTGTTTTTATAGTGTAGGGGGTCGTGTTTTAGGGTTGATGGTAGTGCAGTGGTGTTTAGGTAGTGTAAGGGGTCGTGGTGGGGGTAGAGTTTTAGGGTTTAGGGTAGTGCAGTGGTCTTTGGGTAGTGTAGGGGTCGTGCTGGGGTTAGTGTTTTGGGGTTTAGGGTAGTGCAATGGTGTTTGGGTAGTGTAGGGGGTCGTTGCTGGGGGTGGTGTTTTAGGGTTTAGGGTAGTGCAGTGGTGTTTGTGTAGTGTAGAGGGTCGTGTTTTAGGGTTTAGGGCAGTGCAGTGGTGTTTGTGTAGTGTAGGGGATCGTGCTGGGGTTACTGTTTTAGGGTTTACGGCAGGAGCAGTCGTGTTTGGGTAGTGTAGGGGATCGTGCTGGGGTCAGTGTTTTAGGGTTTAGGGTAGTGCAGTGGTGTTTGGGTAGTGTAGGGGGTCGTGCTGAGGGTAGATTTAGGGTTTAGGGTAGTGCAGTGGTGTTTGGGTAGTGTAGGGGGTCGTGCTGGGGGTAGATTTAGGGTTTAGGGTAGTGCAGTGGTGTTTGGGTAGTGTAGGGGTCGTGCTGGGGGTAGATTTAGGGTTTAGGGTAGTGCAGTGGTGTTTGGCTAGTGTAGGGGGTCGTGCTGGGGGTACTGGTTTAGGATTTAGGGAAGTGTAGTGGTGTTTGGGTAGTGTAGGGGGTACTGCTGGGGGTAGTGTTTTAGGGTTTAGTGTAGTGCAGCAGTGTTTTTGTAGTGTAGGGGGTCGTGTTTTAGGGTGGATGGTAGTGCAGTGGTGTTTGGGTAGTGTAGGGGGTGGTGCTGGGGGTTAGTGTTTTGGGGTTTTAGGTTAGTGCAATGGTGTTTGGGTAGTGTAGGAAGTCGTTGCTGGGGGTGGTGTTTTAGGGTTTAGGGTAGTGCAGTGGTGTTTGGGTAGTGTAGGGGGTCATGCTGAGGGTAGATTTAGGGTTTAGGGTAGTGCAGTGGTGTTTGGGTACTGTAGGGGTCATGCGGGGGGTAGTGTTATAGGGTTTATTGTAGTGCAGTGGTGTTTGGGAAGTGTAGGGGGACGTGGTGGAGTTAGTGTTTTAGGGTTTAGGGTAGTGCATTGGTGTTTGTGTAGTGAAGGGGGTCGGGCTGGGGGTAGCGTTTTAGGGTTTAGGGCAGTGCAGTGATGTTTGTGTAGTGTAGAGGGTCATGCTGGGGTAGTGTTTTAGGGTTTACGGCAAAGCAGTGTTTGGGTAGTGTAGGGGGTCGTGCAGGGGGTAGTGTTTTAGGGTTTAGGGTAGTGCATTGGTGTTTCTGTAGTGAAGGGGGTCGGGCGTGGGGTAGTGTTTTAGGGTTTCGGGCAATGCAGTGGTGTTTGTGTAGTGTAGGGGGTCGTGCAGGGATACTGTTTTAGGGTTTAGGGCAGTGCAGTGATGTTTGTGTAGTGTAGGGGGTCATGCTGGGGGTACTTTTTTAGGGTTTATGGCAGAGCAGTGGTGTTTGGGTAGTGTAGGGGGTCGTGCTGGGTTAGTGTTTTATGGTATAGGGTAGTGCAGTGGTGTTCAGGTAGTGTAGGGAGTCCTGCTGGGGGTAGTGTTTTAGGTTTAGGGCAGTGCTGTGGTGTTCGGGCAGTGTAGGGGGTTGTTCTAGGGGTGGTGTTTTAGGGTTTAGGGCAGTGCAGTGCTGTTCGGCAGTGTAGGGAGCCATGCTGGGGGTAGTGTTTTAGGGTTTAGGGTAGTGCAGTGGTGTTTGGGTAGTATAGGGGTCATGCTTGGGGCAGTGTTTTAGGGTTTAGGGTTGTGCAGTGGTTTTTGGGTAGTATAGGGGGTCGTGCTGGGGTAGTGTTTTAGGGTTTTGGTTAGTGCAGTGGTGTTGCTGTAGTGTAGGGGTCGTGCTGGGGTATTGTTTTAGAGTTTAGGGTAGTGCAGTGGTGTTTGGGTAGTGTAGGGGGTCGTGCTGCGGGTAGATTTAGGGTCTAGGATATTGCAGTGGTGTTTGGGTGGTATAGGGGGTCATTCTGGGGGTAGATTTAGGGTTTAGGGTAGTGCAGTGGTGTTTGGGGAGTGTAGGGGGTCGTGCTGGGGGTAGGTTTAGGGTTTAGGTTAGTGCAGTGGTGTATGGCTAGTGTAGGAAGTCGTGCTGGGGGAGTGTTTTAGGGTTTAGGGTAGTGCAGTGGTGTTTGGATAGTGTAGGGGGTCATGCTGGGGGTAGTTTTTTAGGGTTTAGGGTAGTGCTGCGGTGTGTGCGTAGTGTAGAGGGTCGTGTTTTAGGGTTGATGGTAGTGCAGTGGTGTTTGGGTAGTGTAGGGGTGGTGCTGGGGGTAGATTTAGGGTTTAGGGTAGTGCAGTGGTGTTTGGCTAGTGTAGGGGGTCGTGCTGGGGGTACTGGTTTAGGGTTTAGGGGAGTGCAGTGGTGTTTGGGTAGTGTAGGGGGTCATGCTGGGGGTAGTGTTTTAGGGTTTAGTGTAGTGCAGCTGTGTTTTTGTAGTGTAGGGGGTCGTGTTGTAGGGTTGATGGTAGTGCAGTGGTGTTTGGGTAGTGTAGGGGGTCGGGTTGGGGGTAGTGTTTTAGGGTTTAGGGTAGTGCAGTGGTGTTTGTGCAGTGTAGGGGGTCGTGCTGGGGGTACTGTTTTAGGGTTTACGGCAGGAGCAGTCGTGTGTGAAGGGTAGTATAGAGGGTCGTGCTGGGGGTAGTGTTTTAGGGTTTAGGGCAGTGCAGTGGTGTTTGGGTAGTGTAGGGGGTCGTGCTGGGGGTAGATTTAAGGTCTAGGGTAGTGCAGTGGTGTTTGGCTAGTGTAGGAAGTCGTGCTGGGGGTAGTGTATTAGGGTTTAGGGTAGTGCAGTGATGTTTGTGTAGTGTAGGGGGTCATGCTGGGGATAGTGTTTTAGGGTTTAGGGTAGTGCAGCGGTGTTTTTATAGTGTAGGGGGTCGTGTTTTAGGGTTGATGGTAGTGCAGTGGTGTTTGGGTAGTGTAAGGGATCGTGGTGGGGGTAGAGTTTTAGGGTTTAGGGTAGTGCAGTGGTCTTTGGGTAGTATAGGGAGTCGTTGCTGGGGGTGGTGTTTTAGGGTTTAGGGTAGTGCAGTGGTGTTTGTGTAGTGTAGAGGGCAGTGTTTTAGGGTTTAGGGTAGTGCAGTGGTCTTTGGGTAGTGTAGGAGATCGTGCGGGGGTAATGTTTTAGGGTTTATGGTAGTGCAGTGGTGTTTGGGTAGTGTAGGGGGTCATATTGGGGGTAGTGTTTTAGGGTTTAGGGTAGTGCAGTGGTGTTTGGGTAGTGTAGGGGGTCGGGTTGGGGATAGTGTTTTAGGGTTTAGGGCAGTGCAGTGGTGTTTGTGCAGTGTAGGGGGTCGTGCTGGGGGTACTTTTTTAGGGTTTATGGCAGGAGCAGTCGTGTGTGAAGGGTAGTATAGAGGGTCGTGCTGGGGGTAGTGTTTTAGGGTTTAGGGCAGTGCAGTGGTGTTTGGGTAGTGTAGGGGGTCGTGCTGGGGGTAGATTTAAGGTCTAGGGTGGTGCAGTGGTGTTTGGCTAGTGTAGGAAGTCGTGCTGGGGGTAGTGTATTAGGGTTTAGGGTAGTGCAGTGATGTTTGTGTAGTGTAGGGGGTCATGCTGGGGGTAGTGTTTTAGGGTTTAGGGTAGTGCAGTGGTGTTTTTATAGTGTAGGGGGTCATGTTTTAGGGTTGATGGTAGTGCAGTGGTGTTTGGGTAGTGTAAGGGATCGTGGTGGGGGTAGAGTTTTAGGGTTTAGGGTAGTGCAGTGGTCTTTGGGTACTGTAGGGGGTCATGCTGGGGGTTAGTGTTTTGGGGTTTAGGGTAGTGCAATGGTGTTTGGGTAGTGTAGGTGGTCGTTGCTGGGGGTGGTGTTTTCGGGTTTAGGGTAGTGCAGTTGTGTTTGTGTAGTGTAGGGGGCAGTGTTTTAGGGTTTAGGGTAGTGCAGTAGTGTTTGTGTAGTGTAGGTGGTCGTGCTGGGCGTAGTGTTTTAGGGTTTAGGGTAGTGAAGCGGTGTGTGCGTGGTGTAGAGGGTCGTGATTTAGGGTTTAGGGCAGTGCAGTGGTGTTTGTGTAATGTAGGGGGTCTTGCTGGGGGTACTGTTTTAGGGTTTACGGCAGGAGCAGTTGTGTTTGGGTAGTGTAGGGGGCCGTGCAGGGGGTACTGTTTTAGGGTTTACAGCAGAGTAGTGGTATTTGGGTAGTGTAGGGGGTCGTGCTGGGGTAGTGTTTTAGGGTTTATGGTAGTGCAGTGGTTTTCGGGTAGTGTAGGGAGTCCTGCTGGGGGTAGTGTTTTAGGTTTAGGGCAGTGCTGTGGTGTTCGGGCAGTGTAGGCGGTTGTTCTGGGGGTGGTGTTTTAGGGTTTAGGGCAGTGCAGTGGTGTTTGGCAGTGTAGGCGGGTGTGCTGGGGTGGTGTTTTAGGGTTTAGGGCAGTGCAGTGCTGTTCGGCATTGTAGGGGGTCGTGCTGGGGGTAGTGTTTTAGGGTTTAGGGTAATGCAGTGGTGTTTGGGTAGTGTAGGGGGTCATGCTGGGGGTAGTGGTTTAGGGTTTATGGTAGTGCAGTGGTGTTTGTGTAGTGAAGGGCGTCGGGCTGGGGGTAGTATTTTAGGGTTTAGGGCAGTGCAGTGATGTTTGTGTAGGGAAGGGGGTCGGGCTGTGGGTAGTTTTTTAGGGTTTAGGGCAGTACAGTGGTGTTTGTGTAGAGTAGGGGGTCGTGCAGGGGGTACTGTTTTAGAGTTTACGGCTGAGCAGTGGTGTTCTGGTAGTGTAGGGGGTCGTGCTGGGGGTACTGTTTTGGGGTTTAGGACAGTGTAGTGGTGTTCGAGTAGTGTAGGGGGTCATGCTGGGGGAAGTGGTTTAGCATTTAGGGCAGTGCTGTGGTGTTCGGGCAGTGTAGGGGGTCGTGTTGGCGGTGGTGTTTTAGGGTTTAGGTCAGTGCATTTTTGTTCGGGTAGTGTAGGGGGTCGTGCTGGGGGTGGTGTTTTAGGGTTTAGGGCAGTGCAGTGGTGTTCGGCAGTGTAGGGGGTAGTGTTTTAGAGTTTAGGGTAGTGCAGCAGTGTTTGTGTAGTGTAGGGGTATGTGTTTTAGGGTTTAGGGTAGTGCAGTGGTCTTTGCGTGGTGTAGGGGGTCGTGCGGGGGTAGTGTTTTTTGTAGTGCAGTGGTGTTTAGGAAGTGTAGGGGGTCGTGCTGGAGGTAGTGTTTTAGGGTTTAGGGTAGTGCATTGGTGTTTGTGTAGTGAAGGGGGTCGGGCGGGGGGTAGTGTTTTAGGGTTTCGGGCAGTGCAGTGGTGTTTGTGTAGTGTAGGGGGTCGTGCAGGGGGTACTTTTTTAGGGTTTAGGGCAGTGCAGTGATGTTTGTGTAGTGTAGGGGGTCATGCTGGGGGTACTGTTTTAGGGTTTACGGCAGAGTAGTGGTGTTTGGGTAGTGTAGGGGGTCGTGCTGGGGTAGTGTTTTATTGTTTAGGGTAGTGTAGTGGTGTTTGGGTAGTGTAGGGAGTCCTGCTGGGGGCAGTGTTTTAGGTTTAGGGCTGTGTTGTGGTGTTTGGGCAGTTTAGGGGGTGTTTCTGGGGGTGGTGCTTTAGGGTTTAGGGCAGTGCAGTGGTGTTCGGGCAGTGTAGGCCGTCATGCTGGGGGTGGTGTTTTAGGGTTTAGGGCAGTGCAGTGCTGTTCGGCATTATAGGGGGTCGTGCTGGGGGTAGTGTTTTAGGGTTTAGGGTAGTGCAGTGGTGTTTGGGTAGTGTAGGGGGTCGTGCTAGGGCAGTGTTTTAGGGTTTAGGGTTGTGCAGTGATTTTTGGGTAGTGTAGGGGTCGTTCTGGGGTAGTGTTTTAGGGTTTAAGGTAGTGCCGTGGTGTTGGTGTACTGTAGGGCGTCGTGCTGGGGTAGTGCTTTGGAGTTTACAGTAGTGCAGTGGTGTTTGGGTAGTGTAGGGGGTCATGCTGAGGGTAGATTTAGGGTCTAAAGTAGTGCATTGTTGTTTGGGTGGTGTAGGGGGTCATTCTGGGGGTAGATTTAGGGTTTAGGGTAGTGCAGTGGTGTATGGCTAGTGTAGGAAGTCGTGCTGGGGGAGTGTTTTAGGGTTTAGGATAGTGCAGTGGTGTTTGGGTAGTGTAGGGGGTCATGCTGGGGGTACTGGTTTAGGGGAGTGCAGTGGTGTTTGGGTTTTGTAGGGAGTACTGCTGGGGTAGTGTTTTAGGGTTTAGGGTAGTGCAATGGTGTTTAGGTAGTGTAGGGGGTACTGCTGGGGGTAGTGTATTAGGGTTTAGGGTAGTGCAGCGGTGTTTTTATAGTGTAGGGGGTTGTGTTTTAGGGTTGATGGTAGTGCAGTGGTGTTTGGGTAGTGTAATGGGTCTTGCTGGGGGTAGAGTATTAGGGTTTAGGGTAGTGCAGTGGTCTTTGGGTAGTGTAGGGGGTCGTGCTGGTGGTTAGTGTTTTAGTTTTTAGGGTAGTGCAATGGTCTTTGGGTAGTGTAGGGGGTCGTTGCTTGGGGTGGTGTTTTAGGGTTTAGGGTAGTGCAGTGGTGTTTGTGTAGTGTAGGTGGTCGTGCTGGGGTTAGTTTTTTAGGGTTTAGGGTAGTGCTGCGGTGTGTGCGTAGTGTAGAGGGTCGTGTTTTTGGCTATAGGGCAGTGCAGTGGTGTTTGTGTAGTGTAGGGGGTCGTGCTGGGGGTACTATTTTGGGGTTAACGGCAGGAGCAGTCGTGTTTGGGAGGTGTAGGGGAACGTGCTGGGGGTAGTGTTTTAGGGTTTAGGGTAGTGTAGTGGTGTTTGGGTAGTGTAGGGGGTCATGCTGAGGGTAGATTTAGGGTAGTGCAGTGGTGTTTGGGTAGTGTAGGGGTCGTGCTGGGGTAGATTTAGGGTTTAGGGTAGTGCAGTGGTGTTTGAGTAGTGTAGGGGTCGTGCTGGGGTAGATTTAGGGTTTAGGGTAGTGCAGTGGTGTTTGGCTAGTGTAGGGGGTCGTGCTGGGGGTACTGGTTTAGGGTTTAGGGGAGTGCAGTGGTGTTTGGGTAGTGTGGGGGGTACTGCTGGGGGTAGTGTTTTAGGGTTTAGGGTAGTGCAGTGGTGTTTGTGTAGTGTAGGGGGTCGTGCTGGGGGTAGTGTTTTAGGGTTTAGTGTAGTGCAGCTGTGTTTTTGTAGTGTAGGGGGTCGTGTTTTAGGGTTGATCGTAGTGCAGTGGTGTTTGGGTAGTGTAAGGGGTCGTGGTGGGGGTAGAGTTTTAGGGTTTAGGGTAGTGCAGTGGTGTTTGTGTAGTGTAGAGGGCAGTGTTTTAGGGTTTAGGGTAGTGCAGTGGTCTTTGGGTAGTTTAGGGGATCGTGCGGGGGTAGTGTTTTAGGGTTTATGGTATTGCAGTGGTGTTTGGGTAGTGTAGGGGGTCATATTGGGGGTAGTGTTTTAGGGTTTAGGGTAGTGCAGTGGTGTTTGTGTAGTGTAGGGGGTCGTGCAGGGGGTACTTTTTTAGGGTTTAGGGCAGTGCAGTGATGTTTGTGTGGTGTAGGGGGTCATGCTGGGGGTACTGTTTTAGGGTTTACGGCAGAGTAGTGGTGTTTGGGTAGTGTAGGGGGTCGTGCTGGGGTAGTGTTTTATTGTTTAGGGTAGTGTAGTGGTGTTTGGGTAGTGTAGGGAGTCCTGCTGGGGGCAGTGTTTTAGGTTTAGGGCTGTGTTGTGGTGTTTGGGCAGTTTAGGGGGTGTTTCTGGGGGTGGTGCTTTAGGGTTTAGGGCAGTGCAGTGGTGTTCGGGCAGTGTAGGCCGTCATGCTGGGGGTGGTGTTTTAGGGTTTAGGGCAGTGCAGTGCTGTTCGGCATTATAGGGGGTCGTGCTGGGGGTAGTGTTTTAGGATTTAGGGTAGTGCAGTGGTGTTTGGGTAGTGTAGGGGGTCGTGCTAGGGCAGTGTTTTAGGGTTTAGGGTTGTGCAGTGATTTTTGGGTAGTGTAGGGGTCGTGCTGGGGTAGTGTTTTAGGGTTTAAGGTAGTGCCGTGGTGTTGGTGTACTGTAGGGCGTCGTGCTGGGGTAGTGCTTTAGAGTTTACAGTAGTGCAGTGGTGTTTGGGTAGTGTAGGGGGTCATGCTGAGGGTAGATTTAGGGTCTAAAGTAGTGCATTGTTGTTTGGGTGGTGTAGGGGGTCATTCTGGGGGTAGATTTAGGGTTTAGGGTAGTGCAGTGGTGTTTGGGTAGTGTAGGGGGTCGTGCTGGGGGTAGATTTAGGGTTTAGGTTAGTGCAGTGGTGTATGGCTAGTGTAGGAAGTCGTGCTGGGGGAGTGTTTTAGGGTTTAGGGTAGTGCAGTGGTGTTTGGGTAGTGTAGGGGGTCATGCTGGGGGTACTGGTTTAGGGGAGTGCAGTGGTGTTTGGGTTTTGTAGGGAGTACTGCTGGGGTAGTGTTTTAGGGTTTAGGGTAGTGCAATGGTGTTTAGGTAGTGTAGGGGGTACTGCTGGGGGTAGTGTATTAGGGTTTAGGGTAGTGCAGCGGTGTTTTTATAGTGTAGGGGGTTGTGTTTTAGGGTTGATGGTAGTGCAGTGGTGTTTGGGTAGTGTAATGGGTCTTGCTGGGGGTAGAGTATTAGGGTTTAGGGTAGTGCAGTGGTCTTTGGGTAGTGTAGGGGGTCGTGCTGGTGGTTAGTGTTTTAGTTTTTAGGGTAGTGCAATGGTCTTTGGGTAGTGTAGGGGGTCGTTGCTTGGGGTGGTGTTTTAGGGTTTAGGGTAGTGCAGTGGTGTTTGTGTAGTGTAGGTGGTCGTGCTGGGGTTAGTTTTTTAGGGTTTAGGGTAGTGCTGCGGTGTGTGCGTAGTGTAGAGGGTCGTGTTTTTGGGTATAGGGCAGTGCAGTGGTGTTTGTGTAGTGTAGGGGGTCGTGCTGGGGGTACTATTTTGGGGTTAACGGCAGGAGCAGTCGTGTTTGGGAGGTGTAGGGGAACGTGCTGGGGGTAGTGTTTTAGGGTTTAGGGTAGTGTAGTGGTGTTTGGGTAGTGTAGGGGGTCATGCTGAGGGTAGATTTAGGGTAGTGCAGTGGTGTTTGGGTAGTGTAGGGGTCGTGCTGGGGTAGATTTAGGGTTTAGGGTAGTGCAGTGGTGTTTGAGTAGTGTAGGGGTCGTGCTGGGGTAGATTTAGGGTTTAGGGTAGTGCAGTGGTGTTTGGCTAGTGTAGGGGGTCGTGCTGGGGGTACTGGTTTAGGGTTTAGGGGAGTGCAGTGGTGTTTGGGTAGTGTGGGGGGTACTGCTGGGGGTAGTGTTTTAGGGTTTAGGGTAGTGCAGTGGTGTTTGTGTAGTGTAGGGGGTCGTGCTGGGGGTAGTGTTTTAGGGTTTAGTGTAGTGCAGCTGTGTTTTTGTAGTGTAGGGGGTCGTGTTTTAGGGTTGATGGTAGTGCAGTGGTGTTTGGGTAGTGTAAGGGGTCGTGGTGGGGGTAGAGTTTTAGGGTTTAGGGTAGTGCAGTGGTGTTTGTGTAGTGTAGAGGGCAGTGTTTTAGGGTTTAGGGTAGTGCAGTGGTCTTTGGGTAGTTTAGGGGATCGTGCGGGGGTAGTGTTTTAGGGTTTATGGTATTGCAGTGGTGTTTGGGTAGTGTAGGGGGTCATATTGGGGGTAGTGTTTTAGGGTTTAGGGTAGTGCAGTGGTGTTTGGGTAGTGTAGGGGGTCGGGTTGGGGGTAGTGTTTTAGGGTTTAGGGTAGTGCAGTGGTGTTTGTGTAGTGAAGGGGGTGGGGCTGGGGGTAGTGTTTTAGGGTTTAGGGCAGTGCAGTGGTGTTTGTGCAGTGTAGGGGGTCGTGCTGGGGGTACTGTTTTAGGGTTTACGGCAGGAGCAGTCGTGTGTGAAGGGTAGTATAGAGGGTCGTGCTGGGGTAGTGTTTTAGAGTTTAGGGTAGTGGAGTGGTGTTTGGGTAGTGTAGGGGGTCGTGCTGAGGGTAGTTTTAGGGTCTAGGGTAGAGCAGTGGTGTTTGGGTGGTAAAGAGGGCCATTCTGGAGGTAGATTTAGGGTTTAGGGTAGTGCAGTGGTGTTTGGGTAGTGTAGGGGGTCATGCGGGGGTACTGTTTTAGCGTTTACGGCAGAGCAGGAGATAGTGGTTTAGGGTTTAGGGTAGTGCATTGGTGTTTGTGTAGTGAAGGGGGTCGGGAGGGGGGTAGTGTTTTAGGGTTTCGGGCAGTGCAGTGGTGTTTCTGTAGTGTAGGGGGTCATGCTGGGTGTAGTGTTTTAGGGTTTAGGGTAGTGCAGCGGTGTTTTTATAGTGTAGGGGGTCATGTTTTAGGGTTGATGGTAGTGCAGTGGTGTTTGGGTAGTGTAAGGGGTCGTGGTGGTGGTAGAGTTTTAGTGTTTAGGGTAGTGCAGTGGTCTTTGGGTAGTGTAGGGGGTCATGCTGGGGGTTAGTGTTTTGGGGTTTAGGGTAGTGCAATGGTGTTTGGGTAGTGTAGGGGGTCGTTGCTGGGGTGGTGTTTTAGGGTTTAGGGTAGTGCAGTTGTGTTTGTGTAGTGTAGGGGGCAGTGTTTTAGGGGTTAGGGTAGTGCAGTAGTGTTTCTGTAGTGTAGGTGGTCGTGCTGGAGGTAGAGTTTTAGGGTTTAGGGTAGTGAAGCGGTGTGTGCGTAGTGTAGAGGGTCGTGTTTTAGGGTTTAGGGCAGTGCAGTGGTGTTTGTGTAGTGTAGGGGGTCTTGCAGGGGATACTGTTTTAGGGTTTAGGGCAGTGCAGTGATGTTTGTGTAGTGTAGGGGGTCATGCTGGGGGTACTGTTTTAGGGTTTACGGCAGAGTAGTGGTATTTGGGTGGTGTAGGGGGTAGTGTTTTAGGGTTTAAGGTAGTGCAGTGGTGTTCGGGTAGTGTAGGGAGTCCTGCTGGGGGTAGTGTTTTAGGTGTAGGGCAGTGCTGTGGTGTTCGGGCAGTGTAGGGGGTTGTTCTGGGGGTGGTGTTTTAGGGTTTAGGGCAGTGCAGTGGTGTTCGGGCAGTGTAGGCGGGTGTGCTGGGGGTGGTGTTTTAGGGTTTAGGGCAGTGCAGTGCTGTTCGGCAGTGTAGGGGGTTGTTCTGGGGGTGGTGTTTTAGGGTTTAGGGCAGTGCAGTGGTGTTTGGGTAGTGTAGGGGTCGTTCTGGGGTAGTGTTTTAGGGTTTAAGGTAGTGCAGTGGTGTTGGTGTAGTGTACGGGGCCGTGCTGGGGTAGTGTTTTAGAGTTTAGGGTAGTGCAGTGGTGTTTGGGTAGTGTAGGAGGTCGTGCTGAGGGTAGATTTAGGGTCTAGGGTAGTGCATTGGTGTTTGGGTGGTGTAGGGGGTCATTTTGGTGGTAGATTTAGGGTTTAGGGTAGTGCAGTGGTGTTTGGGTAGTGTAGGGGGTCGTGCTGGGGGTAGATTTAGGGATTAGGGTAGTGCAGTGGTGTATGGCTAGTGTAGGAAGTCGTGCTGGGGGAGTGTTTTAGGGTTTAGGGCAGTGCAGTGGTGTTTGGATAGTGTAGGGGTCATGCTGGGGGTACTGGTTTAGCGTTTAGGGGAGAGCAGTGGTGTTTGGGTTGTGTAGGGGGTACTGCTAGGGGTAGTGTTTTAGGGTTTAGGGTAGTGCAATGGTGTTTAGGTAGTGTAGGGGGTCATGCTGGGGGTTAGTGTTTTGGGGTTTAGGGTAGTGCAATGGTGTTTGGGTAGTGTAGGGGGTCGTTGCTGGGGTGGTGTTTTAGGGTTTAGGGTAGTGCAGTGGTGTTTGTGTAGTATAGGGGCAGTGTTTTAGGGTTTAGGGTTGAACAGTGGTGTTTGTGTAGTGTAGGTGGTCGTGCTGGGGGTAGTGTTTTAGGGTTTAAGGTAGTGCAGCGGTGTGTGCGTGGTGTAGAGGGTCGTGTTTTAGGGTTTAGGGCAGTGCAGTGGTGTTTGTGTAGTGTACGGGGTCGTACTGGGGGTACAGTTTTAGGGTTTAGGGTAGTGCAGCGGTGTTTTTATAGTGTAGGGGGTCGTGTTTTAGGGTTGATGGTAGTGCAGTGGTGTTTCGGTAGTGTAAGGGGTCGTGGTGAGGGTAGAGTTTTAGGGTTTAGGGCAGTGCAGTGGTCTTTGGGTAGTGTAGGGGGTCGTGCTGGGGTTAGTGTTTTGGGGTTTAGGGTAGTGCAATGGTGTTTGGGTAGTGTAGGGGGTCGTTGCTGGGGGTGGTGTTTTAGGGTTTAGGGTAGTGCAGTGGTGTTTGTGTATGTCGAGGGTCGTGTTTTAGGGTTTAGGGCAGTGCAGTGGTGTTTGTGTAGTGTAGGGGATCGTGCTGGGGTTACTGTTTTAGGGTTTACGGCAGGAGCAGTCGTGTTTGGGTAGTGTAGGGGATCGTGCTGGGGGCAGTGTTTTAGGGTTTAGGGTAGTGCAGTGGTGTTTGGGTAGTGTAGGGGGTCGTGCTGAGGGTAGATTTAGGGTTTAGGGTAGTGCAGTGGTGTTTGGGTAGTGTAGGGGGTCGTGCTGGGGGTAGATTTAGGGTTTAGGGTAGTGCAGTGGTGTTTGGGTAGTGTAGGGGTCGTGCTGGGGGTAGATTTAGGGTTTAGGGTAGTGCAGTGGTGTTTGGGTAGTGTAGGGGTCCTGCTGGAGGTAGATTTAGGGTTTAGGGTAGTGCAGTGGTGTTTGGCTAGTGTAGGGGGTCGTGCTGGGGGTACTGGTTTAGGGTTTAGGGGAGTGCAGTGGTGTTTGGGAAGGGTAGGGGGTACTGATGGGGGTAGTGTTTTAGGATTTAGTGTAGGGCAGCGGTGTTTTTGTAGTGTAGGGGGTCGTGTTCTAGGGTTGATGGTAGTGCAGTGGTCTATGGGTAGTGTAGGGGGTCATATTGGGGGTAGTGTTTTAGGGTTTAGGGTAGTGCAGTGGTGTTTGTGTAGTGAAGGGGGTGGGGCTGGGGGTAGTGTTTTAGGGTTTAGGGTAGTGCATTGGTGTATGTGTAGTGAAGGGGGTGGGGCTGGGGGTGGTGTTTTAGGTTTTAAGGCAGAGCAGTGGTGTTTGTGTAGTGTAGGGGGTCATGCTGGGGGTACTGTTTTAGGGTTTACGGCAGGAGCAGTCGTGTTTGAAGGGTAGTATAGAGGATCTTGCTGGGGTAGTGTTTTACGGTTTAGGGCAGTGCAGTGGTGTTCGGGTAGTGTAGGAAGTCGTGCTAGGGGTCGTGTTTTAGTGTTTAGGTAGTCCATTGGTGTTTGTGTAGTGAAGGGGGTCAGGCTGGGGGTAGTGTTTTAGGGTTTACGGCAGAGCAGTGGTGTATGTGTAGTGTAGGGGGTCGTGCTGGGGGTAGTGCTTTAGGGTTTATGGCAGTGCAGTGGTGTTCGGCAGTGTAGTGGGTAGTGTTTTAGGGTTTAGGGTAGTGAAGCGGTGTTTGTGTAGTGTAGGGGTATGTGTTTTAGGGTTTAGGGTAGTGCAGTGGTCTTTGCGTAGAGTAGGGGTCATGCGGGGGGTAGTGTTATAGGGTTTATTGTAGTGCAGTCGTGTTTGGGAAGTGTAGGGGGACGTGCTGGAGGTAGTGTTTTAGGGTTTAGGGTAGAGCATTGGTGTTTGTGTAGTGAAGGGGGTCGGGCTGGGGGTAGTGTTTTAGGGTTTAGGGCATTGCAGTGATGTTTTGTTTAGTGTAGGGGGTCATGCTGGGGGTCGTGTTTTAGGGTTTACAGCAAAGCAGTGTTGTTTGGGTAGTGTAGGGGGTCGTGCAGGGAGTAGTGTTTTAGGGTTTAGGGAAGTGCATTGGTGTTTGAGTAGTGAAGGGGGTCGGGAGGGGGTAGTGTTTTAGGGTTTCGGGCAGTGCAGTGGTGTTTGTGTAGTGTAGGGGGTCGTGCAGGGGGTACTGTTTTAGGGTTTAGGGCAGTGCAGTGATGTTTGTGTAGTGTAGGGGGTCATGCTGGGGGTACTGTTTTAGGGTTTACGGCAGAGCAGTGGTGTTTGGGTAGTGTCGGGGGTCGTGCTGGGATAGTGTTTTAGGGTCTAGGGTAGTGCAGTGGTGTTCGGGAAGTGTAGGGAGTCCTGCTGGGGGTAGTGTTTTAGGTTTAGGGCAGTGCAGTGGTGTTCGGGCAGTGTAGGGGGTTGTTCTAGGGGTGGTGTTTTAGGGTTTAGGGCAGTGCAGTGGTGTTCGGGCAGTGTAGGCGGTCATGCTGGGGGGGGGTGTGTTTTAGGGTTTAGGGTAGTGCAGTGGTGTTTGGGTAGTGTAGGGGCTCGTGCTTGGGGCAGTGTTTTAGGGTTTAGGGTTGTGCAGTGGTTTTTGGGTAGTGTAGGGGTCGTGCTGGGATAGTGTTTTAGGGTTTAAGGTAGTGCAGTGGTGTTGGTGTAATGTAGGGGGTCATGCAGGGGTAGTGTTTTAGAGTTTAGAGTAGTGCAGTGGTGTTTGGGTAGTGTAGGGGGTTGTGCTGAGGGTAGATTTAGGGTCTAGGGTAGTGCATTGGTGTTTGGGTGGTGTAGGGGGTCATTCTGGGGGTAGATTTAGGGTTTAGGGTAGTGCAGTGGTGTTTGGGTAGTATAGGGGGTCGTGCTGGGGGTAAATTTAGGTTTTAGGTTAGTGCAGTTGTGTATGGCTAGTGTAGGAGGTCGTGCTGGGGGGAGTGTTTTAGGGTTTAGGGTAGTGCAGTGGTGTTTGGATAGTGTAGGGTGTACTGCTAGGGGTAGTGTTTTAGGATTTAGGGTAGTGCAATGGTGTTTAGGTAGTGTAGGGGGTACTGCTGGGGGTAGTGTATTAGGGTTTAGGGTAGTGCAGTGGTGTTTGTGTAGTGTAGGGGGTCATGCTGGGGGTAGAGTTTTAGGGTTTAGGGTAGTGCAGCGGTGTTTTTATAGTGTAGGGGGTCGTGTTTTAGGGTTGATGGTAGTGCAGTGGTGTTTAGGTAGTGTAAGGGGTCGTGGTGGGGTAGAGTTTTAGGGTTTAGGGTAGTGCAGTGGTCTTTGGGTAGTGTAGGGGGTCGTGCTGGGGTTAGTGTTTTGGGGTTTAGGGTAGTGCAATGGTGTTTGGGTAGTGTAGGGGGTCGTTGCTGGGGGTGGTGTTTTAGGGTTTAGGGTAGTGCAGTGGTGTTTGTGTAGTGTAGAGGGTCGTGTTTTAGGGTTTAGGGCAGTGCAGTGGTGTTTGTGTAGTGTAGGGGATCGTGCTGGGGTTACTGTTATAGGGTTTACGGCAGGAGCAGTCGTGTTTGGGTAGTGTAGGGGATCGTGCTGGGGTCAGTGTTTTAGGGTTTAGGGTAGTGCAGTGGTGTTTGGGTAGTGTAGGGGGTCGTGCTGAGGGTAGATTTAGGGTTTAGGGTAGTGCAGTGGTGTTTGGGTAGTGTAGGGGGTCGTGCTGGGGATAGATTTAGGGTTTAGGGTAGTGCAGTGGTGTTTGGGTAGTGTAGGGGTCGTGCTGGGGTAGATTTAGGGTTTAGGGTAGTGCAGTGGTGTTTGGCTAGTGTAGGGGGTCGTGCTGGGGGTACTGGTTTAGGATTTAGGGAAGTGTAGTGGTGTTTGGGTAGTGTAGGGGGTACTGCTGGGGGTAGTGTTTTAGGGTTTAGTGTAGTGCAGCGGTGTTTTTGTAGTGTAGGGGGTCGTGTTTTAGGGTGGATGGTAGTGCAGTGGTGTTTGGGTAGTGTAGGGGGTGGTGCTGGGGGTTAGTGTTTTGGGGTTTTAGGTTAGTGCAATGGTGTTTGGGTAGTGTAGGAAGTCGTTGCTGGGGGTGGTGTTTTAGGGTTTAGGGTAGTGCAGTGGTGTTTGGGTAGTGTAGGGGGTCATGCTGAGGGTAGATTTAGGGTTTAGGGTAGTGCAGTGTTGTTTGGGTAGTGTAGGGGGTCGTGCTGGGGGTAGATTTAGGGTTTAGGGTAGTGCAGTGGTGTTTGGGTACTGTAGGGGTCATGCGGGGGGTAGTGTTATAGGGTTTATTGTAGTGCAGTGGTGTTTGGGAAGTGTAGGGGGACGTGGTGGAGTTAGTGTTTTAGGGTTTAGGGTAGTGCATTGGTGTTTGTGTAGTGAAGGGGGTCGGGCTGGGGGTAGCGTTTTAGGGTTTAGGGCAGTGCAGTGATGTTTGTGTAGTGTAGAGGGTCATGCTGGGGGTAGTGTTTTAGGGCTTACGGCAAAGCAGTGTTTGGGTAGTGTAGGGGGTCGTGCAGGGGGTAGTGTTTTAGGGTTTAGGGTAGTGCATTGGTGTTTGTGTAGTGAAGGGGGTCGGGCGTGGGGTAGTGTTTTAGGGTTTCGGGCAGTGCAGTGGTGTTTGTGTAGTGTAGGGGGTCGTGCAGGGATACTGTTTTAGGGTTTAGGGCAGTGCAGTGATGTTTGTGTAGTGTAGGGGGTCATGCTGGGGGTACTGTTTTAGGGTTTATGGCAGAGCAGTGGTGTTTGGGTAGTGTAGGGGGTCGTGCTGGGTTAGTATTTTATGGTTTAGGGTAGTGCAGTGGTGTTCAGGTAGTGTAGGGAGTCCTGCTGGGGGTAGTGTTTTAGGTTTAGGGCAGTGCTGTGGTGTTCGGGCAGTGTAGGGGGTTGTTCTAGGGTTGGTGTTTTAGGGTTTAGGGCAGTGCAGTGCTGTTCGGCAGTGTAGGGGGCCATGCTGGGGGTAGTGTTTTAGAGTTTAGGGTAGTGCAGTGGTGTTTGGGTAGTATAGGGGTCATGCTTGGGGCAGTGTTTTAGGGTTTAGGGTTGTGCAGTGGTTTTTGGGTAGTATAGGGGGTCGTGCAGGGGTAGTGTTTTAGGGTTTTGGGTAGTGCAGTGGTGTTGCTGTAGTGTAGGGGTCGTGCTGGGGTATTGTTTTAGAGTTTAGGGTAGTGCAGTGGTGTTTGGGTAGTGTAGGGGGTCGTGCTGAGGGTAGATTTAGGGTCTAGGGTAGTGCAGTGGTGTTTGGGTGGTATAGGGGGTCATTCTGGGGGTAGATTTAGGGTTTAGGGTAGTGCAGTGGTGTTTTGGTAGTGTAGGGGGTCGTGCTGGGGGTAGATTTAAGGTTTAGGGTAGTGCAGTGGTGTTTGGCTAGTGTAGGAAGTCGTGCCGGTGGTAGTGTATTAGAGTTTAGGGTAGTACAGTGGTGTTTGTGTAGTGTAGAGGGTCATGCTGGGGGTAGTGTTTTAGGGTTTAGGGTAGTGCAGCGGTGTTTTTATAGTGTAGGGGTAGAGTTTTAGGGTTTAGGGTAGTGCAGTGGTCTTTGGATAGTGTGGGGGTCGTGCTGGGGGTTAGTGTTTTGGGGTTTATGGTAGTGCAATGGTGTGTGGGTAGTGTAGGGGGTCGTTGCTGGGGGGGTGTTTTAGGGTTTAGGGTAGTGCAGTGGTGTTTGTGTAGTGTAGGGGGCAGTGTTTTAGGGTTTAGGGTAGTGCAGTGGTGTTTGTGTAGTGTAGGTGGTCGTGCTGGGGGTAGTGTTTTAAGGTTTAGGGTAGTGAAGCGGTGTGTGCGCAGTGTAGAGGGTTGTGTTTTAGGGTTTAGGGCAGTGCAGTGGTGTTTGTGTAGTGTAGGGGGTCGTGCTGGGGGTACTGTTTTAGGGTTTACGGCAGGAGCAGTTGTGTTTGGGTAGTGTAGGGGGTCGTGCAGGGGGTACTGTTTTAGGGTTTAGGGCAGTGCAGTGGTGTTTGTGTAGTGTAGGGGGTCATGCTGGGGGTACTGTTTTAGGGTTTAGGGTAGTGCAGTGGTGTTCGGGTAGTGTAGGGAGTCCTGCTGGGGGTAGTGTTTTAGGTTTAGGGCAGTGCTGTGGTGTTCGGGCAGTGTAGGGGGTTGTTCTGGAGTGGTGTTTTAGGGTTTAGGGCAGTGCAGTGGTGTTCGGGCAGTGTAGGCGGTCATGCTGGGGGTGGTGTTTTAGGGTTTAGGATAGTGCAGTGGTCTTTGGGTAGTGTAGGGGGTCGTGCTGGGGGTTAGTGTTTTGGGGTTTAGGGTAGTGCAGTGGTGTTTGTGTAGTGTAGAGGGCAGTGTTTTAGGGTTTAGGGTAGTGCAGTGGTCTTTGGGTAGTGTAGGGGATCATGCGGGGGTAGTGTTATAGGGTTTATGGTAGTGCAGTGGTGTTTGTGTAGTGTAGGGGCAGTGTTTCAGGGTCGTGCAGTGGTGTTTTTGTAGTGTAGGTGGTCGTGCTGGGGTATTGTTTTAGGGTTTAGGGTAGTGCCACGGTGTGTGCGTAGTGTTGAGGGTCGTGTTTTAGGATTTAGGGCACTGCAGTGGTGTTTGTGTAGTGTAGGGGGTCGTGCTGGGGGTACTGTTTTAGGGTTTACGGCAGGAGCAGTCGTGTTTGGGTAGTGTAGGGGATCGTGCTGGGGTAGTGTTTTAGGGTTTAGGGTAGTGCAGTGGTGTTTGGGTAGTGTAGGGGGTCGTGCTGAGGGTAGATTTAGGGTTTAGGGCAGTGCAGTGGTGTTTGTGCAGTGTAGGGGGTCGTGCTGGGGGTACTGTTTTAGGGTTTACGGCAGGAGCAGTCGTGTGTGAAGGGTAGTATAGAGGGTCGTGCTGGGGTAGTGTTTTAGAGTTTAGGGTAGTGGAGTGGTGTTTGGGTAGTGTAGGGGGTCGTGCTGAGGGTAGATTTAGGGTCTAGGGTAGAGCAGTGGTGTTTGGGTGGTAAAGAGGGCCATTCTGGAGGTAGATTTAGGGTTTAGTGTAGTGCAGTGGTGTTTGGGTAGTGTAGGGGGTCATGCGGGGGTACTGTTTTAGCGTTTACGGCAGAGCAGGAGATAGTGGTTTAGGGTTTAGGGTAGTGCATTGGTGTTTGTGTAGTGAAGGGGGTCGGGAGGGGGGTAGTGTTTTAGGGTTTCGGGCAGTGCAGTGGTGTTTCTGTAGTGTAGGGGGTCATGCTGGGTGTAGTGTTTTAGGGTTTAGGGTAGTGCAGCGGTGTTTTTATAGTGTAGGGGGTCATGTTTTAGGGTTGATGGTAGTGCAGTGGTGTTTGGGTAGTGTAAGGGGTCGTGGTGGTGGTAGAGTTTTAGTGTTTAGGGTAGTGCAGTGGTCTTTGGGTAGTGTAGGGGGTCATGCTGGGGGTTAGTGTTTTGGGGTTTAGGGTAGTGCAATGGTGTTTGGGTAGTGTAGGGGGTCGTTGCTGGGGTGGTGTTTTAGGGTTTAGGGTAGTGCAGTTGTGTTTGTGTAGTGTAGGGGGCAGTGTTTTAGGGGTTAGGGTAGTGCAGTAGTGTTTCTGTAGTGTAGGTGGTCGTGCTGGAGGTAGAGTTTTAGGGTTTAGGGTAGTGAAGCGGTGTGTGCGTAGTGTAGAGGGTCGTGTTTTAGGGTTTAGGGCAGTGCAGTGGTGTTTGTGTAGTGTAGGGGGTCTTGCAGGGGATACTGTTTTAGGGTTTAGGGCAGTGCAGTGATGTTTGTGTAGTGTAGGGGGTCATGCTGGGGGTACTGTTTTAGGGTTTACGGCAGAGTAGTGGTATTTGGGTGGTGTAGGGGGTAGTGTTTTAGGGTTTAAGGTAGTGCAGTGGTGTTCGGGTAGTGTAGGGAGTCCTGCTGGGGGTAGTGTTTTAGGTGTAGGGCAGTGCTGTGGTGTTCGGGCAGTGTAGGGGGTTGTTCTGGGGGTGGTGTTTTAGGGTTTAGGGCAGTGCAGTGGTGTTCGGGCAGTGTAGGCGGGTGTGCTGGGGGTGGTGTTTTAGGGTTTAGGGCAGTGCAGTGCTGTTCGGCAGTGTAGGGGGTTGTTCTGGGGGTGGTGTTTTAGGGTTTAGGGCAGTGCAGTGGTGTTTGGGTAGTGTAGGGGTCGTTCTGGGGTAGTGTTTTAGGGTTTAAGGTAGTGCAGTGGTGTTGGTGTAGTGTAGGGGGCCGTGCTGGGGTAGTGTTTTAGAGTTTAGGGTAGTGCAGTGGTGTTTGGGTAGTGTAGGAGGTCGTGCTGAGGGTAGATTTAGGGTCTAGGGTAGTGCATTGGTGTTTGGGTGGTGTAGGGGGTCATTTTGGTGGTAGATTTAGGGTTTAGGGTAGTGCAGTGGTGTTTGGGTAGTGTAGGGGGTCGTGCTGGGGGTAGATTTAGGGATTAGGGTAGTGCAGTGGTGTATGGCTAGTGTAGGAAGTCGTGCTGGGGGAGTGTTTTAGGGTTTAGGGCAGTGCAGTGGTGTTTGGATAGTGTAGGGGTCATGCTGGGGGTACTGGTTTAGCGTTTAGGGGAGAGCAGTGGTGTTTGGGTTGTGTAGGGGGTACTGCTAGGGGTAGTGTTTTAGGGTTTAGGGTAGTGCAATGGTGTTTAGGTAGTGTAGGGGGTCATGCTGGGGGTTAGTGTTTTGGGGTTTAGGGTAGTGCAATGGTGTTTGGGTAGTGTAGGGGGTCGTTGCTGGGGTGGTGTTTTAGGGTTTAGGGTAGTGCAGTGGTGTTTGTGTAGTATAGGGGCAGTGTTTTAGGGTTTAGGGTTGAACAGTGGTGTTTGTGTAGTGTAGGTGGTCGTGCTGGGGGTAGTGTTTTAGGGTTTAAGGTAGTGCAGCGGTGTGTGCGTGGTGTAGAGGGTCGTGTTTTAGGGTTTAGGGCAGTGCAGTGGTGTTTGTGTAGTGTACGGGGTCGTACTGGGGGTACAGTTTTAGGGTTTAGGGTAGTGCAGCGGTGTTTTTATAGTGTAGGGGGTCGTGTTTTAGGGTTGATGGTAGTGCAGTGGTGTTTCGGTAGTGTAAGGGGTCGTGGTGAGGGTAGAGTTTTAGGGTTTAGGGCAGTGCAGTGGTCTTTGGGTAGTGTAGGGGGTCGTGCTGGGGTTAGTGTTTTGGGGTTTAGGGTAGTGCAATGGTGTTTGGGTAGTGTAGGGGGTCGTTGCTGGGGGTGGTGTTTTAGGGTTTAGGGTAGTGCAGTGGTGTTTGTGTATGTAGAGGGTCGTGTTTTAGGGTTTAGGGCAGTGCAGTGGTGTTTGTGTAGTGTAGGGGATCGTGCTGGGGTTACTGTTTTAGGGTTTACGGCAGGAGCAGTCGTGTTTGGGTAGTGTAGGGGATCGTGCTGGGGGCAGTGTTTTAGGGTTTAGGGTAGTGCAGTGGTGTTTGGGTAGTGTAGGGGGTCGTGCTGAGGGTAGATTTAGGGTTTAGGGTAGTGCAGTGGTGTTTGGGTAGTGTAGGGGGTCGTGCTGGGGGTAGATTTAGGGTTTAGGGTAGTGCAGTGGTGTTTGGGTAGTGTAGGGGTCGTGCTGGGGGTAGATTTAGGGTTTAGGGTAGTGCAGTGGTGTTTGGGTAGTGTAGGGGTCCTGCTGGAGGTAGATTTAGGGTTTAGGGTAGTGCAGTGGTGTTTGGCTAGTGTAGGGGGTCGTGCTGGGGGTACTGGTTTAGGGTTTAGGGGAGTGCAGTGGTGTTTGGGAAGGGTAGGGGGTACTGATGGGGGTAGTGTTTTAGGATTTAGTGTAGGGCAGCGGTGTTTTTGTAGTGTAGGGGGTCGTGTTCTAGGGTTGATGGTAGTGCAGTGGTCTATGGGTAGTGTAGGGGGTCATATTGGGGGTAGTGTTTTAGGGTTTAGGGTAGTGCAGTGGTGTTTGTGTAGTGAAGGGGGTGGGGCTGGGGGTAGTGTTTTAGGGTTTAGGGTAGTGCATTGGTGTATGTGTAGTGAAGGGGGTGGGGCTGGGGGTGGTGTTTTAGGTTTTAAGGCAGAGCAGTGGTGTTTGTGTAGTGTAGGGGGTCATGCTGGGGGTACTGTTTTAGGGTTTACGGCAGGAGCAGTCGTGTTTGAAGGGTAGTATAGAGGATCTTGCTGGGGTAGTTTTTTACGGTTTAGGGCAGTGCAGTGGTGTTCGGGTAGTGTAGGAAGTCGTGCTAGGGGTAGTGTTTTAGTGTTTAGGTAGTGCATTGGTGTTTGTGTAGTGAAGGGGGTCAGGCTGGGGGTAGTGTTTTAGGGTTTACGGCAGAGCAGTGGTGTATGTGTAGTGTAGGGGGTCGTGCTGGGGGTAGTGCTTTAGGGTTTATGGCAGTGCAGTGGTGTTCGGCAGTGTAGTGGGTAGTGTTTTAGGGTTTAGGGTAGTGAAGCGGTGTTTGTGTAGTGTAGGGGTATGTGTTTTAGGGTTTAGGGTAGTGCAGTGGTCTTTGCGTAGAGTAGGGGTCATGCGGGGGGTAGTGTTATAGGGTTTATTGTAGTGCAGTCGTGTTTGGGAAGTGTAGGGGGACGTGCTGGAGGTAGTGTTTTAGGGTTTAGGGTAGAGCATTGGTGTTTGTGTAGTGAAGGGGGTCGGGCTGGGGGTAGTGTTTTAGGGTTTAGGGCATTGCAGTGATGTTTTGTTTAGTGTAGGGGGTCATGCTGGGGGTCGTGTTTTAGGGTTTACAGCAAAGCAGTGTTGTTTGGGTAGTGTAGGGGGTCGTGCAGGGAGTAGTGTTTTAGGGTTTAGGGAAGTGCATTGGTGTTTGAGTAGTGAAGGGGGTCGGGAGGGGGTAGTGTTTTAGGGTTTCGGGCAGTGCAGTGGTGTTTGTGTAGTGTAGGGGGTCGTGCAGGGGGTACTGTTTTAGGGTTTAGGGCAGTGCAGTGATGTTTGTGTAGTGTAGGGGGTCATGCTGGGGGTACTGTTTTAGGGTTTACGGCAGAGCAGTGGTGTTTGGGTAGTGTCGGGGGTCGTGCTGGGATAGTGTTTTAGGGTCTAGGGTAGTGCAGTGGTGTTCGGGAAGTGTAGGGAGTCCTGCTGGGGGTAGTGTTTTAGGTTTAGGGCAGTGCAGTGGTGTTCGGGCAGTGTAGGGGGTTGTTCTAGGGGTGGTGTTTTAGGGTTTAGGGCAGTGCAGTGGTGTTCGGGCAGTGTAGGCGGTCATGCTGGGGGGGGGTGTGTTTTAGGGTTTAGGGTAGTGCAGTGGTGTTTGGGTAGTGTAGGGGCTCGTGCTTGGGGCAGTGTTTTAGGGTTTAGGGTTGTGCAGTGGTTTTTGGGTAGTGTAGGGGTCGTGCTGGGATAGTGTTTTAGGGTTTAAGGTAGTGCAGTGGTGTTGGTGTAATGTAGGGGGTCATGCAGGGGTAGTGTTTTAGAGTTTAGAGTAGTGCAGTGGTGTTTGGGTAGTGTAGGGGGTTGTGCTGAGGGTAGATTTAGGGTCTAGGGAAGTGCATTGGTGTTTGGGTGGTGTAGGGGGTCATTCTGGGGGTAGATTTAGGGTTTAGGGTAGTGCAGTGGTGTTTGGGTAGTATAGGGGGTCGTGCTGGGGGTAAATTTAGGTTTTAGGTTAGTGCAGTTGTGTATGGCTAGTGTAGGAGGTCGTGCTGGGGGGAGTGTTTTAGGGTTTAGGGTAGTGCAGTGGTGTTTGGATAGTGTAGGGTGTACTGCTAGGGGTAGTGTTTTAGGATTTAGGGTAGTGCAATGGTGTTTAGGTAGTGTAGGGGGTACTGCTGGGGGTAGTGTATTAGGGTTTAGGGTAGTGCAGTGGTGTTTGTGTAGTGTAGGGGGTCATGCTGGGGGTAGAGTTTTAGGGTTTAGGGTAGTGCAGCGGTGTTTTTATAGTGTAGGGGGTCGTGTTTTAGGGTTGATGGTAGTGCAGTGGTGTTTAGGTAGTGTAAGGGGTCGTGGTGGGGTAGAGTTTTAGGGTTTAGGGTAGTGCAGTGGTCTTTGGGTAGTGTAGGGGGTCGTGCTGGGGTTAGTGTTTTGGGGTTTAGGGTAGTGCAATGGTGTTTGGGTAGTGTAGGGGGTCGTTGCTGGGGGTGGTGTTTTAGGGTTTAGGGTAGTGCAGTGGTGTTTGTGTATGTAGAGGGTCGTGTTTTAGGGTTTAGGGCAGTGCAGTGGTGTTTGTGTAGTGTAGGGGATCGTGCTGGGGTTACTGTTTTAGGGTTTACGGCAGGAGCAGTCGTGTTTGGGTAGTGTAGGGGATCGTGCTGGGGGCAGTGTTTTAGGGTTTAGGGTAGTGCAGTGGTGTTTGGGTAGTGTAGGGGGTCGTGCTGAGGGTAGATTTAGGGTTTAGGGTAGTGCAGTGGTGTTTGGGTAGTGTAGGGGGTCGTGCTGGGGGTAGATTTAGGGTTTAGGGTAGTGCAGTGGTGTTTGGGTAGTGTAGGGGTCGTGCTGGGGGTAGATTTAGGGTTTAGGGTAGTGCAGTGGTGTTTGGGTAGTGTAGGGGTCCTGCTGGAGGTAGATTTAGGGTTTAGGGTAGTGCAGTGGTGTTTGGCTAGTGTAGGGGGTCGTGCTGGGGGTACTGGTTTAGGGTTTAGGGGAGTGCAGTGGTGTTTGGGAAGGGTAGGGGGTACTGATGGGGGTAGTGTTTTAGGATTTAGTGTAGGGCAGCGGTGTTTTTGTAGTGTAGGGGGTCGTGTTCTAGGGTTGATGGTAGTGCAGTGGTCTATGGGTAGTGTAGGGGGTCATATTGGGGGTAGTGTTTTAGGGTTTAGGGTAGTGCAGTGGTGTTTGTGTAGTGAAGGGGGTGGGGCTGGGGGTAGTGTTTTAGGGTTTAGGGTAGTGCATTGGTGTATGTGTAGTGAAGGGGGTGGGGCTGGGGGTGGTGTTTTAGGTTTTAAGGCAGAGCAGTGGTGTTTGTGTAGTGTAGGGGGTCATGCTGGGGGTACTGTTTTAGGGTTTACGGCAGGAGCAGTCGTGTTTGAAGGGTAGTATAGAGGATCTTGCTGGGGTAGTTTTTTACGGTTTAGGGCAGTGCAGTGGTGTTCGGGTAGTGTAGGAAGTCGTGCTAGGGGTAGTGTTTTAGTGTTTAGGTAGTGCATTGGTGTTTGTGTAGTGAAGGGGGTCAGGCTGGGGGTAGTGTTTTAGGGTTTACGGCAGAGCAGTGGTGTATGTGTAGTGTAGGGGGTCGTGCTGGGGGTAGTGCTTTAGGGTTTATGGCAGTGCAGTGGTGTTCGGCAGTGTAGTGGGTAGTGTTTTAGGGTTTAGGGTAGTGAAGCGGTGTTTGTGTAGTGTAGGGGTATGTGTTTTAGGGTTTAGGGTAGTGCAGTGGTCTTTGCGTAGAGTAGGGGTCATGCGGGGGGTAGTGTTATAGGGTTTATTGTAGTGCAGTCGTGTTTGGGAAGTGTAGGGGGACGTGCTGGAGGTAGTGTTTTAGGGTTTAGGGTAGAGCATTGGTGTTTGTGTAGTGAAGGGGGTCGGGCTGGGGGTAGTGTTTTAGGGTTTAGGGCATTGCAGTGATGTTTTGTTTAGTGTAGGGGGTCATGCTGGGGGTCGTGTTTTAGGGTTTACAGCAAAGCAGTGTTGTTTGGGTAGTGTAGGGGGTCGTGCAGGGAGTAGTGTTTTAGGGTTTAGGGAAGTGCATTGGTGTTTGAGTAGTGAAGGGGGTCGGGAGGGGGTAGTGTTTTAGGGTTTCGGGCAGTGCAGTGGTGTTTGTGTAGTGTAGGGGGTCGTGCAGGGGGTACTGTTTTAGGGTTTAGGGCAGTGCAGTGATGTTTGTGTAGTGTAGGGGGTCATGCTGGGGGTACTGTTTTAGGGTTTACGGCAGAGCAGTGGTGTTTGGGTAGTGTCGGGGGTCGTGCTGGGATAGTGTTTTAGGGTCTAGGGTAGTGCAGTGGTGTTCGGGAAGTGTAGGGAGTCCTGCTGGGGGTAGTGTTTTAGGTTTAGGGCAGTGCAGTGGTGTTCGGGCAGTGTAGGGGGTTGTTCTAGGGGTGGTGTTTTAGGGTTTAGGGCAGTGCAGTGGTGTTCGGGCAGTGTAGGCGGTCATGCTGGGGGGGGGGTGTGTTTTAGGGTTTAGGGTAGTGCAGTGGTGTTTGGGTAGTGTAGGGGCTCGTGCTTGGGGCAGTGTTTTAGGGTTTAGGGTTGTGCAGTGGTTTTTGGGTAGTGTAGGGGTCGTGCTGGGATAGTGTTTTAGGGTTTAAGGTAGTGCAGTGGTGTTGGTGTAATGTAGGGGGTCATGCAGGGGTAGTGTTTTAGAGTTTAGAGTAGTGCAGTGGTGTTTGGGTAGTGTAGGGGGTTGTGCTGAGGGTAGATTTAGGGTCTAGGGTAGTGCATTGGTGTTTGGGTGGTGTAGGGGGTCATTCTGGGGGTAGATTTAGGGTTTAGGGTAGTGCAGTGGTGTTTGGGTAGTATAGGGGGTCGTGCTGGGGGTAAATTTAGGTTTTAGGTTAGTGCAGTTGTGTATGGCTAGTGTAGGAGGTCGTGCTGGGGGGAGTGTTTTAGGGTTTAGGGTAGTGCAGTGGTGTTTGGATAGTGTAGGGTGTACTGCTAGGGGTAGTGTTTTAGGATTTAGGGTAGTGCAATGGTGTTTAGGTAGTGTAGGGGGTACTGCTGGGGGTAGTGTATTAGGGTTTAGGGTAGTGCAGTGGTGTTTGTGTAGTGTAGGGGGTCATGCTGGGGGTAGAGTTTTAGGGTTTAGGGTAGTGCAGCGGTGTTTTTATAGTGTAGGGGGTCGTGTTTTAGGGTTGATGGTAGTGCAGTGGTGTTTAGGTAGTGTAAGGGGTCGTGGTGGGGTAGAGTTTTAGGGTTTAGGGTAGTGCAGTGGTCTTTGGGTAGTGTAGGGGGTCGTGCTGGGGTTAGTGTTTTGGGGTTTAGGGTAGTGCAATGGTGTTTGGGTAGTGTAGGGGGTCGTTGCTGGGGGTGGTGTTTTAGGGTTTAGGGTAGTGCAGTGGTGTTTGTGTAGTGTAGAGGGTCGTGTTTTAGGGTTTAGGGCAGTGCAGTGGTGTTTGTGTAGTGTAGGGGATCGTGCTGGGGTTACTGTTATAGGGTTTACGGCAGGAGCAGTCGTGTTTGGGTAGTGTAGGGGATCGTGCTGGGGTCAGTGTTTTAGGGTTTAGGGTAGTGCAGTGGTGTTTGGGTAGTGTAGGGGGACGTGCTGAGGGTAGATTTAGGGTTTAGGGTAGTGCAGTGGTGTTTGGGTAGTGTAGGGGGTCGTGCTGGGGGTAGATTTAGGGTTTAGGGTAGTGCAGTGGTGTTTGGGTAGTGTAGGGGTCGTGCTGGGGGTAGATTTAGGGTTTAGGGTAGTGCAGTGGTGTTTGGCTAGTGTAGGGGGTCGTGCTGGGGGTACTGGTTTAGGATTTAGGGAAGTGTAGTGGTGTTTGGGTAGTGTAGGGGGTACTGCTGGGGGTAGTGTTTTAGGGTTTAGTGTAGTGCAGCGGTGTTTTTGTAGTGTAGGGGGTCGTGTTTTAGGGTGGATGGTAGTGCAGTGGTGTTTGGGTAGTGTAGGGGGTGGTGCTGGGGGTTAGTGTTTTGGGGTTTTAGGTTAGTGCAATGGTGTTTGGGTAGTGTAGGAAGTTGTTGCTGGGGGTGGTGTTTTAGGGTTTAGGGTAGTGCAGTGGTGTTTGGGTAGTGTAGGGGGTCATGCTGAGGGTAGATTTAGGGTTTAGGGTAGTGCAGTGTTGTTTGGGTAGTGTAGGGGGTCGTGCTGGGGGTAGATTTAGGGTTTAGGGTAGTGCAGTGGTGTTTGGGTACTGTAGGGGTCATGCGGGGGGTAGTGTTATAGGGTTTATTGTAGTGCAGTGGTGTTTGGGAAGTGTAGGGGGACGTGGTGGAGTTAGTGTTTTAGGGTTTAGGGTAGTGCATTGGTGTTTGTGTAGTGAAGGGGGTCGGGCTGGGGGTAGCGTTTTAGGGTTTAGGGCAGTGCAGTGATGTTTGTGTAGTGTAGAGGGTCATGCTGGGGGTAGTGTTTTAGGGCTTACGGCAAAGCAGTGTTTGGGTAGTGTAGGGGGTCGTGCAGGGGGTAGTGTTTTAGGGTTTAGGGTAGTGCATTGGTGTTTGTGTAGTGAAGGGGGTTGGGCGTGGGGTAGTGTTTTAGGGTTTCGGGCAGTGCAGTGGTGTTTGTGTAGTGTAGGGGGTCGTGCAGGGATACTGTTTTAGGGTTTAGGGCAGTGCAGTGATGTTTGTGTAGTGTAGGGGGTCATGCTGGGGGTACTGTTTTAGGGTTTATGGCAGAGCAGTGGTGTTTGGGTAGTGTAGGGGGTCGTGCTGGGTTAGTATTTTATGGTTTAGGGTAGTGCAGTGGTGTTCAGGTAGTGTAGGGAGTCCTGCTGGGGGTAGTGTTTTAGGTTTAGGGCAGTGCTGTGGTGTTCGGGCAGTGTAGGGGGTTGTTCTAGGGTTGGTGTTTTAGGGTTTAGGGCAGTGCAGTGCTGTTCGGCAGTGTAGGGGGCCATGCTGGGGGTAGTGTTTTAGGGTTTAGGGTAGTGCAGTGGTGTTTGGGTAGTATAGGGGTCATGCTTGGGGCAGTGTTTTAGGGTTTAGGGTTGTGCAGTGGTTTTTGGGTAGTATAGGGGGTCGTGCAGGGGTAGTGTTTTAGGGTTTTGGGTAGTGCAGTGGTGTTGCTGTAGTGTAGGGGTCGTGCTGGGGTATTGTTTTAGAGTTTAGGGTAGTGCAGTGGTGTTTGGGTAGTGTAGGGGGTCGTGCTGAGGGTAGATTTAGGGTCTAGGGTAGTGCAGTGGTGTTTGGGTGGTATAGGGGGTCATTCTGGGGGTAGATTTAGGGTTTAGGGTAGTGCAGTGGTGTTTTGGTAGTGTAGGGGGTCGTGCTGGGGGTAGATTTAAGGTTTAGGGTAGTGCAGTGGTGTTTGGCTAGTGTAGGAAGTCGTGCTGGTGGTAGTGTATTAGAGTTTAGGGTAGTACAGTGGTGTTTGTGTAGTGTAGAGGGTCATGCTGGGGGTAGTGTTTTAGGGTTTAGGGTAGTGCAGCGGTGTTTTTATAGTGTAGGGGTAGAGTTTTAGGGTTTAGGGTAGTGCAGTGGTCTTTGGATAGTGTGGGGGTCGTGCTGGGGGTTAGTGTTTTGGGGTTTATGGTAGTGCAATGGTGTGTGGGTAGTGTAGGGGGTCGTTGCTGGGGGGGTGTTTTAGGGTTTAGGGTAGTGCAGTGGTGTTTGTGTAGTGTAGGGGGCAGTGTTTTAGGGTTTAGGGTAGTGCAGTGGTGTTTGTGTAGTGTAGGTGGTCGTGCTGGGGGTAGTGTTTTAAGGTTTAGGGTAGTGAAGCGGTGTGTGCTCAGTGTAGAGGGTTGTGTTTTAGGGTTTAGGGCAGTGCAGTGGTGTTTGTGTAGTGTAGGGGGTCGTGCTGGGGGTACTGTTTTAGGGTTTACGGCAGGAGCAGTTGTGTTTGGGTAGTGTAGGGGGTCGTGCAGGGGGTACTGTTTTAGGGTTTAGGGCAGTGCAGTGGTGTTTGTGTAGTGTAGGGGGTCATGCTGGGGGTACTGTTTTAGGGTTTAGGGTAGTGCAGTGGTGTTCGGGTAGTGTAGGGAGTCCTGCTGGGGGTAGTGTTTTAGGTTTAGGGCAGTGCTGTGGTGTTCGGGCAGTGTAGGGGGTTGTTCTGGAGTGGTGTTTTAGGGTTTAGGGCAGTGCAGTGGTGTTCGGGCAGTGTAGGCGGTCATGCTGGGGGTGGTGTTTTAGGGTTTAGGATAGTGCAGTGGTCTTTGGGTAGTGTAGGGGGTCGTGCTGGGGGTTAGTGTTTTGGGGTTTAGGGTAGTGCAGTGGTGTTTGTGTAGTGTAGAGGGCAGTGTTTTAGGGTTTAGGGTAGTGCAGTGGTCTTTGGGTAGTGTAGGGGATCATGCGGGGGTAGTGTTATAGGGTTTATGGTAGTGCAGTGGTGTTTGTGTAGTGTAGGGGCAGTGTTTCAGGGTCGTGCAGTGGTGTTTTTGTAGTGTAGGTGGTCGTGCTGGGGTATTGTTTTAGGGTTTAGGGTAGTGCCACGGTGTGTGCGTAGTGTTGAGGGTCGTGTTTTAGGATTTAGGGCAGTGCAGTGGTGTTTGTGTAGTGTAGGGGGTCGTGCTGGGGGTACTGTTTTAGGGTTTACGGCAGGAGCAGTCGTGTTTGGGTAGTGTAGGGGATCGTGCTGGGGTAGTGTTTTAGGGTTTAGGGTAGTGCAGTGGTGTTTGGGTAGTGTAGGGGGTCGTGCTGAGGGTAGATTTAGGGTTTAGGGCAGTGCAGTGGTGTTTGTGCAGTGTAGGGGGTCGTGCTGGGGGTACTGTTTTAGGGTTTACGGCAGGAGCAGTCGTGTGTGAAGGGTAATATAGAGGGTCGTGCTGGGGTAGTGTTTTAGAGTTTAGGGTAGTGGAGTGGTGTTTGGGTAGTGTAGGGGGTCGTGCTGAGGGTAGATTTAGGGTCTAGGGTAGAGCAGTGGTGTTTGGGTGGTAAAGAGGGCCATTCTGGAGGTAGATTTAGGGTTTAGTGTAGTGCAGTGGTGTTTGGGTAGTGTAGGGGGTCATGCGGGGGTACTGTTTTAGCGTTTACGGCAGAGCAGGAGATAGTGGTTTAGGGTTTAGGGTAGTGCATTGGTGTTTGTGTAGTGAAGGGGGTCGGGAGGGGGGTAGTGTTTTAGGGTTTCGGGCAGTGCAGTGGTGTTTCTGTAGTGTAGGGGGTCATGCTGGGTGTAGTGTTTTAGGGTTTAGGGTAGTGCAGCGGTGTTTTTATAGTGTAGGGGGTCATGTTTTAGGGTTGATGGTAGTGCAGTGGTGTTTGGGTAGTGTAAGGGGTCGTGGTGGTGGTAGAGTTTTAGTGTTTAGGGTAGTGCAGTGGTCTTTGGGTAGTGTAGGGGGTCATGCTGGGGGTTAGTGTTTTGGGGTTTAGGGTAGTGCAATGGTGTTTGGGTAGTGTAGGGGGTCGTTGCTGGGGTGGTGTTTTAGGGTTTAGGGTAGTGCAGTTGTGTTTGTGTAGTGTAGGGGGCAGTGTTTTAGGGGTTAGGGTAGTGCAGTAGTGTTTCTGTAGTGTAGGTGGTCGTGCTGGAGGTAGAGTTTTAGGGTTTAGGGTAGTGAAGCGGTGTGTGCGTAGTGTAGAGGGTCGTGTTTTAGGGTTTAGGGCAGTGCAGTGGTGTTTGTGTAGTGTAGGGGGTCTTGCAGGGGATACTGTTTTAGGGTTTAGGGCAGTGCAGTGATGTTTGTGTAGTGTAGGGGGTCATGCTGGGGGTACTGTTTTAGGGTTTACGGCAGAGTAGTGGTATTTGGGTGGTGTAGGGGGTAGTGTTTTAGGGTTTAAGGTAGTGCAGTGGTGTTCGGGTAGTGTAGGGAGTCCTGCTGGGGGTAGTGTTTTAGGTGTAGGGCAGTGCTGTGGTGTTCGGGCAGTGTAGGGGGTTGTTCTGGGGGTGGTGTTTTAGGGTTTAGGGCAGTGCAGTGGTGTTCGGGCAGTGTAGGCGGGTGTGCTGGGGGTGGTGTTTTAGGGTTTAGGGCAGTGCAGTGCTGTTCGGCAGTGTAGGGGGTTGTTCTGGGGGTGGTGTTTTAGGGTTTAGGGCAGTGCAGTGGTGTTTGGGTAGTGTAGGGGTCGTTCTGGGGTAGTGTTTTAGGGTTTAAGGTAGTGCAGTGGTGTTGGTGTAGTGTAGGGGGCCGTGCTGGGGTAGTGTTTTAGAGTTTAGGGTAGTGCAGTGGTGTTTGGGTAGTGTAGGAGGTCGTGCTGAGGGTAGATTTAGGGTCTAGGGTAGTGCATTGGTGTTTGGGTGGTGTAGGGGGTCATTTTGGTGGTAGATTTAGGGTTTAGGGTAGTGCAGTGGTGTTTGGGTAGTGTAGGGGGTCGTGCTGGGGGTAGATTTAGGGATTAGGGTAGTGCAGTGGTGTATGGCTAGTGTAGGAAGTCGTGCTGGGGGAGTGTTTTAGGGTTTAGGGCAGTGCAGTGGTGTTTGGATAGTGTAGGGGTCATGCTGGGGGTACTGGTTTAGCGTTTAGGGGAGAGCAGTGGTGTTTGGGTTGTGTAGGGGGTACTGCTAGGGGTAGTGTTTTAGGGTTTAGGGTAGTGCAATGGTGTTTAGGTAGTGTAGGGGGTCATGCTGGGGGTTAGTGTTTTGGGGTTTAGGGTAGTGCAATGGTGTTTGGGTAGTGTAGGGGGTCGTTGCTGGGGTGGTGTTTTAGGGTTTAGGGTAGTGCAGTGGTGTTTGTGTAGTATAGGGGCAGTGTTTTAGGGTTTAGGGTTGAACAGTGGTGTTTGTGTAGTGTAGGTGGTCGTGCTGGGGGTAGTGTTTTAGGGTTTAAGGTAGTGCAGCGGTGTGTGCGTGGTGTAGAGGGTCGTGTTTTAGGGTTTAGGGCAGTGCAGTGGTGTTTGTGTAGTGTACGGGGTCGTACTGGGGGTACAGTTTTAGGGTTTAGGGTAGTGCAGCGGTGTTTTTATAGTGTAGGGGGTCGTGTTTTAGGGTTGATGGTAGTGCAGTGGTGTTTCGGTAGTGTAAGGGGTCGTGGTGAGGGTAGAGTTTTAGGGTTTAGGGCAGTGCAGTGGTCTTTGGGTAGTGTAGGGGGTCGTGCTGGGGTTAGTGTTTTGGGGTTTAGGGTAGTGCAATGGTGTTTGGGTAGTGTAGGGGGTCGTTGCTGGGGGTGGTGTTTTAGGGTTTAGGGTAGTGCAGTGGTGTTTGTGTATGTAGAGGGTCGTGTTTTAGGGTTTAGGGCAGTGCAGTGGTGTTTGTGTAGTGTAGGGGATCGTGCTGGGGTTACTGTTTTAGGGTTTACGGCAGGAGCAGTCGTGTTTGGGTAGTGTAGGGGATCGTGCTGGGGGCAGTGTTTTAGGGTTTAGGGTAGTGCAGTGGTGTTTGGGTAGTGTAGGGGGTCGTGCTGAGGGTAGATTTAGGGTTTAGGGTAGTGCAGTGGTGTTTGGGTAGTGTAGGGGGTCGTGCTGGGGGTAGATTTAGGGTTTAGGGTAGTGCAGTGGTGTTTGGGTAGTGTAGGGGTCGTGCTGGGGGTAGATTTAGGGTTTAGGGTAGTGCAGTGGTGTTTGGGTAGTGTAGGGGTCCTGCTGGAGGTAGATTTAGGGTTTAGGGTAGTGCAGTGGTGTTTGGCTAGTGTAGGGGGTCGTGCTGGGGGTACTGGTTTAGGGTTTAGGGGAGTGCAGTGGTGTTTGGGAAGGGTAGGGGGTACTGATGGGGGTAGTGTTTTAGGATTTAGTGTAGGGCAGCGGTGTTTTTGTAGTGTAGGGGGTCGTGTTCTAGGGTTGATGGTAGTGCAGTGGTCTATGGGTAGTGTAGGGGGTCATATTGGGGGTAGTGTTTTAGGGTTTAGGGTAGTGCAGTGGTGTTTGTGTAGTGAAGGGGGTGGGGCTGGGGGTAGTGTTTTAGGGTTTAGGGTAGTGCATTGGTGTATGTGTAGTGAAGGGGGTGGGGCTGGGGGTGGTGTTTTAGGTTTTAAGGCAGAGCAGTGGTGTTTGTGTAGTGTAGGGGGTCATGCTGGGGGTACTGTTTTAGGGTTTACGGCAGGAGCAGTCGTGTTTGAAGGGTAGTATAGAGGATCTTGCTGGGGTAGTTTTTTACGGTTTAGGGCAGTGCAGTGGTGTTCGGGTAGTGTAGGAAGTCGTGCTAGGGGTAGTGTTTTAGTGTTTAGGTAGTGCATTGGTGTTTGTGTAGTGAAGGGGGTCAGGCTGGGGGTAGTGTTTTAGGGTTTACGGCAGAGCAGTGGTGTATGTGTAGTGTAGGGGGTCGTGCTGGGGGTAGTGCTTTAGGGTTTATGGCAGTGCAGTGGTGTTCGGCAGTGTAGTGGGTAGTGTTTTAGGGTTTAGGGTAGTGAAGCGGTGTTTGTGTAGTGTAGGGGTATGTGTTTTAGGGTTTAGGGTAGTGCAGTGGTCTTTGCGTAGAGTAGGGGTCATGCGGGGGGTAGTGTTATAGGGTTTATTGTAGTGCAGTCGTGTTTGGGAAGTGTAGGGGGACGTGCTGGAGGTAGTGTTTTAGGGTTTAGGGTAGAGCATTGGTGTTTGTGTAGTGAAGGGGGTCGGGCTGGGGGTAGTGTTTTAGGGTTTAGGGCATTGCAGTGATGTTTTGTTTAGTGTAGGGGGTCATGCTGGGGGTCGTGTTTTAGGGTTTACAGCAAAGCAGTGTTGTTTGGGTAGTGTAGGGGGTCGTGCAGGGAGTAGTGTTTTAGGGTTTAGGGAAGTGCATTGGTGTTTGAGTAGTGAAGGGGGTCGGGAGGGGGTAGTGTTTTAGGGTTTCGGGCAGTGCAGTGGTGTTTGTGTAGTGTAGGGGGTCGTGCAGGGGGTACTGTTTTAGGGTTTAGGGCAGTGCAGTGATGTTTGTGTAGTGTAGGGGGTCATGCTGGGGGTACTGTTTTAGGGTTTACGGCAGAGCAGTGGTGTTTGGGTAGTGTCGGGGGTCGTGCTGGGATAGTGTTTTAGGGTCTAGGGTAGTGCAGTGGTGTTCGGGAAGTGTAGGGAGTCCTGCTGGGGGTAGTGTTTTAGGTTTAGGGCAGTGCTGTGGTGTTCGGGCAGTGTAGGGGGTTGTTCTAGGGGTGGTGTTTTAGGGTTTAGGGCAGTGCAGTGGTGTTCGGGCAGTGTAGGCGGTCATGCTGGGGGGGGGTGTGTTTTAGGGTTTAGGGTAGTGCAGTGGTGTTTGGGTAGTGTAGGGGCTCGTGCTTGGGGCAGTGTTTTAGGGTTTAGGGTTGTGCAGTGGTTTTTGGATAGTGTAGGGGTCGTGCTGGGATAGTGTTTTAGGGTTTAAGGTAGTGCAGTGGTGTTGGTGTAATGTAGGGGGTCATGCAGGGGTAGTGTTTTAGAGTTTAGAGTAGTGCAGTGGTGTTTGGGTAGTGTAGGGGGTTGTGCTGAGGGTAGATTTAGGGTCTAGGGTAGTGCATTGGTGTTTGGGTGGTGTAGGGGGTCATTCTGGGGGTAGATTTAGGGTTTAGGGTAGTGCAGTGGTGTTTGGGTAGTATAGGGGGTCGTGCTGGGGGTAAATTTAGGTTTTAGGTTAGTGCAGTTGTGTATGGCTAGTGTAGGAGGTCGTGCTGGGGGGAGTGTTTTAGGGTTTAGGGTAGTGCAGTGGTGTTTGGATAGTGTAGGGTGTACTGCTAGGGGTAGTGTTTTAGGATTTAGGGTAGTGCAATGGTGTTTAGGTAGTGTAGGGGGTACTGCTGGGGGTAGTGTATTAGGGTTTAGGGTAGTGCAGTGGTGTTTGTGTAGTGTAGGGGGTCATGCTGGGGGTAGAGTTTTAGGGTTTAGGGTAGTGCAGCGGTGTTTTTATAGTGTAGGGGGTCGTGTTTTAGGGTTGATGGTAGTGCAGTGGTGTTTAGGTAGTGTAAGGGGTCGTGGTGGGGTAGAGTTTTAGGGTTTAGGGTAGTGCAGTGGTCTTTGGGTAGTGTAGGGGGTCGTGCTGGGGTTAGTGTTTTGGGGTTTAGGGTAGTGCAATGGTGTTTGGGTAGTGTAGGGGGTCGTTGCTGGGGGTGGTGTTTTAGGGTTTAGGGTAGTGCAGTGGTGTTTGTGTAGTGTAGAGGGTCGTGTTTTAGGGTTTAGGGCAGTGCAGTGGTGTTTGTGTAGTGTAGGGGATCGTGCTGGGGTTACTGTTATAGGGTTTACGGCAGGAGCAGTCGTGTTTGGGTAGTGTAGGGGATCGTGCTGGGGTCAGTGTTTTAGGGTTTAGGGTAGTGCAGTGGTGTTTGGGTAGTGTAGGGGGTCGTGCTGAGGGTAGATTTAGGGTTTAGGGTAGTGCAGTGGTGTTTGGGTAGTGTAGGGGGTCGTGCTGGGGGTAGATTTAGGGTTTAGGGTAGTGCAGTGGTGTTTGGGTAGTGTAGGGGTCGTGCTGGGGGTAGATTTAGGGTTTAGGGTAGTGCAGTGGTGTTTGGCTAGTGTAGGGGGTCGTGCTGGGGGTACTGGTTTAGGATTTAGGGAAGTGTAGTGGTGTTTGGGTAGTGTAGGGGGTACTGCTGGGGGTAGTGTTTTAGGGTTTAGTGTAGTGCAGCGGTGTTTTTGTAGTGTAGGGGGTCGTGTTTTAGGGTGGATGGTAGTGCAGTGGTGTTTGGGTAGTGTAGGGGGTGGTGCTGGGGGTTAGTGTTTTGGGGTTTTAGGTTAGTGCAATGGTGTTTGGGTAGTGTAGGAAGTCGTTGCTGGGGGTGGTGTTTTAGGGTTTAGGGTAGTGCAGTGGTGTTTGGGTAGTGTAGGGGGTCATGCTGAGGGTAGATTTAGGGTTTAGGGTAGTGCAGTGTTGTTTGGGTAGTGTAGGGGGTCGTGCTGGGGGTAGATTTAGGGTTTAGGGTAGTGCAGTGGTGTTTGGGTACTGTAGGGGTCATGCGGGGGGTAGTGTTATAGGGTTTATTGTAGTGCAGTGGTGTTTGGGAAGTGTAGGGGGACGTGGTGGAGTTAGTGTTTTAGGGTTTAGGGTAGTGCATTGGTGTTTGTGTAGTGAAGGGGGTCGGGCTGGGGGTAGCGTTTTAGGGTTTAGGGCAGTGCAGTGATGTTTGTGTAGTGTAGAGGGTCATGCTGGGGGTAGTGTTTTAGGGTTTACGGCAAAGCAGTGTTTGGGTAGTGTAGGGGGTCGTGCAGGGGGTAGTGTTTTAGGGTTTAGGGTAGTGCATTGGTGTTTGTGTAGTGAAGGGGGTCGGGCGTGGGGTAGTGTTTTAGGGTTTCGGGCAGTGCAGTGGTGTTTGTGTAGTGTAGGGGGTCGTGCAGGGATACTGTTTTAGGGTTTAGGGCAGTGCAGTGATGTTTGTGTAGTGTAGGGGGTCATGCTGGGGGTACTGTTTTAGGGTTTATGGCAGAGCAGTGGTGTTTGGGTAGTGTAGGGGGTCGTGCTGGGTTAGTATTTTATGGTTTAGGGTAGTGCAGTGGTGTTCAGGTAGTGTAGGGAGTCCTGCTGGGGGTAGTGTTTTAGGTTTAGGGCAGTGCTGTGGTGTTCGGGCAGTGTAGGGGGTTGTTCTAGGGTTGGTGTTTTAGGGTTTAGGGCAGTGCAGTGCTGTTCGGCAGTGTAGGGGGCCATGCTGGGGGTAGTGTTTTAGGGTTTAGGGTAGTGCAGTGGTGTTTGGGTAGTATAGGGGTCATGCTTGGGGCAGTGTTTTAGGGTTTAGGGTTGTGCAGTGGTTTTGGGTAGTATAGGGGGTCGTGCAGGGGTAGTGTTTTAGGGTTTTGGGTAGTGCAGTGGTGTTGCTGTAGTGTAGGGGTCGTGCTGGGGTATTGTTTTAGAGTTTAGGGTAGTGCAGTGGTGTTTGGGTAGTGTAGGGGGTCGTGCTGAGGGTAGATTTAGGGTCTAGGGTAGTGCAGTGGTGTTTGGGTGGTATAGGGGGTCATTCTGGGGGTAGATTTAGGGTTTAGGGTAGTGCAGTGGTGTTTTGGTAGTGTAGGGGGTCGTGCTGGGGGTAGATTTAAGGTTTAGGGTAGTGCAGTGGTGTTTGGCTAGTGTAGGAAGACGTGCTGGTGGTAGTGTATTAGAGTTTAGGGTAGTACAGTGGTGTTTGTGTAGTGTAGAGGGTCATGCTGGGGGTAGTGTTTTAGGGTTTAGGGTAGTGCAGCGGTGTTTTTATAGTGTAGGGGTAGAGTTTTAGGGTTTAGGGTAGTGCAGTGGTCTTTGGATAGTGTGGGGGTCGTGCTGGGGGTTAGTGTTTTGGGGTTTATGGTAGTGCAATGGTGTGTGGGTAGTGTAGGGGGTCGTTGCTGGGGGGGTGTTTTAGGGTTTAGGGTAGTGCAGTGGCGTTTGTGTAGTGTAGGGGGCAGTGTTTTAGGGTTTAGGGTAGTGCAGTGGTGTTTGTGTAGTGTAGGTGGTCGTGCTGGGGGTAGTGTTTTAAGGTTTAGGGTAGTGAAGCGGTGTGTGCGCAGTGTAGAGGGTTGTGTTTTAGGGTTTAGGGCAGTGCAGTGGTGTTTGGGTAGTGTAGGGGGTCGTGCAGGGGGTACTGTTTTAGGGTTTAGGGCAGTGCAGTGGTGTTTGTGTAGTGTAGGGGGTCATGCTGGGGGTACTGTTTTAGGGTTTAGGGTAGTGCAGTGGTGTTCGGGTAGTGTAGGGAGTCCTGCTGGGGGTAGTGTTTTAGGTTTAGGGCAGTGCTGTGGTGTTCGGGCAGTGTAGGGGGTTGTTCTGGAGTGGTGTTTTAGGGTTTAGGGCAGTGCAGTGGTGTTCGGGCAGTGTAGGCGGTCATGCTGGGGGTGGTGTTTTAGGGTTTAGGATAGTGCAGTGGTCTTTGGGTAGTGTAGGGGGTCGTGCTGGGGGTTAGTGTTTTGGGGTTTAGGGTAGTGCAGTGGTGTTTGTGTAGTGTAGAGGGCAGTGTTTTAGGGTTTAGGGTAGTGCAGTGGTCTTTGGGTAGTGTAGGGGATCATGCGGGGGTAGTGTTATAGGGTTTATGGTAGTGCAGTGGTGTTTGTGTAGTGTAGGGGCAGTGTTTCAGGGTCGTGCAGTGGTGTTTTTGTAGTGTAGGTGGTCGTGCTGGGGTATTGTTTTAGGGTTTAGGGTAGTGCCACGGTGTGTGCGTAGTGTTGAGGGTCGTGTTTTAGGATTTAGGGCAGTGCAGTGGTGTTTGTGTAGTGTAGGGGGTCGTGCTGGGGGTACTGTTTTAGGGTTTACGGCAGGAGCAGTCGTGTTTGGGTAGTGTAGGGGATCGTGCTGGGGTAGTGTTTTAGGGTTTAGGGTAGTGCAGTGGTGTTTGGGTAGTGTAGGGGGTCGTGCTGAGGGTAGATTTAGGGTTTAGGGTAGTGCAGTGGTGTTTGTGTAGTGTAGGGTGTCGTGCTCGGGGTAGTGTTTTAGGGTTTAAGGTAGTGCAGTGGTGTTGGTGTAGTGTAGGGGGCCGTGCTGGGGTAGTGTTTTAGAGTTTAGGGTAGTGCAGTGGTGTTTGGGTAGTGTAGGAGGTCGTGCCGAGGGTAGATTTAGGGTCTAGGGTAGTGCTTTGGTGTTTGGGTGGTGTAGGGGGTCATTTTGGTGGTAGATTTAGGGTTTAGGGTAGTGCAGTGGTGTATGGCTAGTGTAGGAAGTCGTGCTGGGGGGAGTGTTTTAGGGTTTAGGGTAGTGCAGTGGTGTTTGGATAGTGTAGGGGTCATGCTGGGGGTACTGGTTTAGCGTTTAGGGGAGAGCAGTGGTGTTTGGGTTGTGTAGGGGGTACTGCTAGGGGTAGTGTTTTAGGGTTTAGGGTAGTGCAATGGTGTTTAGGTAGTGTAGGGGGTCATGCTGGGGGTTAGTGTTTTGGGGTTTAGGGTAGTGCAATGGTGTTTGGGTAGTGTAGGGGGTCGTTGCCGGGGTGGTGTTTTAGGGTTTAGGGTAGTGCAGTGGTGTTTGTGTAGTGTAGGGGCAGTGTTTTAGGGTTTAGGGTTGAACAGTGGTGTTTGTGTAGTGTAGGTGGTCGTGCTAGGGGTAGTGTTTTAGGGTTTAAGGTAGTGCAGCGGTGTGTGCGTGGTGTAGAGGGTCGTGTTTTAGGGTTTAGGGCAGTGCAGTGGTGTTTGTGTAGTGTAGGGGGTCGTACTGGGGGTACTGTTTTAGGGTTTATGGCAGGAGCAGTCGTGTTTGGGTAGTGTAGGGGATCGTGCTGGGGGTAGTGTTTTAGGGTTTAGGGTAGTGCAGTGGTGTTTGGGTAGTGTAGGGGGTCATGCTGAGGGTAGATTTAGGGTTTAGGGTAGTGCAGTGGTGTTTGGGTAGTGTAGGGGTCGTGCTGGGGGTAGATTTAGGGTTTAGGGTAGTACAGTGGTGTTTGGGTAGTGTAGGGGTCCTGCTGGGGGTAGATTTAGGGTTTAGGGTAGTGCAGTGGTGTTTGGCTAGTGTAGGGGGTCGTGCTGGGGGTACTGGTTTAGGGTCTAGGGGAGTGCAGTGGAGTTTGGGAAGTGTAGGGGGTACTGATGGGGGTAGTGTTTTAGGATTTAGTGTAGGGCAGCGGTGTTTTTGTAGTGTAGGGGGTCATGTTCTAGGGTTGATGGTAGTGCAGTGGTCTATGGGTAGTGTAGGGGATCGTGCGGGGGGGAAGTGTTTTAGGGTTTATGCTAGTGCAGTGGTGTTTGAGTAGAGTAGGGGGTCATATTGGGGGTAGTGCTTTAGGGTTTAGGGTAGTGCAGTGGTGTTTGTGTAGTGAAGGGGGTGGGGCTGGGGTAGTGTTTTAGGGTTTAGGGTAGTGCTTTGGTGTATGTGTAGTGAAGGGGGTGGGGCTGGGGGTAGTGTTTTAGGTTTTAGGGCAGAGCAGTGGTGTTTGTGTAGTGTAGGGGGTCATGCTGGGGGTACTGTTTTAGGGTTTACGGCAGGAGCAGTCGTGTTTGAAGGGTAGTATAGAGGATCTTGCTGGGGGTAATGGTTCACGGTTTAGGGTAGTGCAGTGGTCTTTGGGTAGTGTAGGGGGTCGTGCTGGCGTTAGTGTTTTGGGGTTTAGGGTAGTGCAATGGTGTTTGGGTAGTGTAGGGGGTCGTTGCTGGTGGTGGTGTTTTAGGGTTTAGGGTAGTGCGGTGGTGTTTGTGTAGTGTAGGGGGCCGTGTTTTAGGGTTTAGGGTCGTGCAGTGGTGTTTGTGTGGTGTAGGTGGTCGTGCTGGGGGTAGTGTTTTAGGGTTTAGGGTAGTGCAGCGGTGTGTGTGTAGTGTAGAGGATCGTGTTTTAGGGTTTAGGGCAGTGCAGTGGTGTTTGTGTAGTGTAGGGGATCGTGCTGGGGTTACTGTTTTAGGGTTTACGGCAGGAGCAGTCGTGTTTGGGTAGTGTAGGGGATCGTGCTGGGGGCTGTGTTTTAGGGTTTAGGGTAGTGCAGTGGTGTTTGGGTAGTGTAGGGGGTCGTGCTGGGGTAGATTTAAGGTTTAGGGTAGTGCAGTGGTGTTTGGGTAGTGTAGGGGTCGTGCTGGGGGTAGATTTAGGGTTTAGGGTAGTGCAGTGATGTTTGGCTAGTGTAGGGGGTCGTGCTGGGGGTACTGGTTTAGGATTTAGGGAAGTGTAGTGGTGTTTGGGAAGTGTTGGGGGTACTGCTGGGGGTAGTGTATTAGGGTTTAGTGTAGTGCAGCGGTGTTTTTGTAGTGTAGGGGGTCGTGTTTTAGGGTGGATGGTAGTGCAGTGGTGTTTGGGTAGTGTAAGGGGTCATGGTGGAGGTAGAGTTTTAGGGTTTAGGGTAGTGCAGTGGTCTTTGGGTAGTGTAGGGGGTGGTGCTGAGGGTTAGTGTTTTGGGGTTTTAGGTTAGTACAATGGTGTTTGGGTAGTGTAGGGGTCATGCGGGGGGTAGTGTTAGAGGGTTTATTGTAGTGCAGTGGTGTTTGGGAAGTGTAGGGGGATGTGGTGGAGGTAGTGTTTTAGGGTTTAGGGTAGTGCATTGGTGTTTGTGTAGTGAAGGGGGTCGGGCTGGGGGTAGCGTTTTAGGGTTTAGGGCAGTGCAGTGATGTTTGTGTAGTGTAGAGGGTCATGCTGGGGGTAGTGTTTTAGGGTTTACGGCAAAGCAGTGTTGTTTGGGTAGTGTAGGGGGTCGTGCAGGGGGTAGTGTTTTAGGGTTTAGGGTAGTGCATTGGTGTTTGTGTAGTGAAGGGGGTCGGGCGTGGGGTAGTGTTTTAGGGTTTCGGGCAGTGCAGTGGTGTTTGTGTAGTGTAGGGGGTCGTGCAGGGATACTGTTTTAGGGTTTAGGGCAGTGCAGTGATGTTTGTGTAGTGTAGGGGGTCATGCTGAGGGTACTGTTTTAGGGTTTATGGCAGAGCAGTGGTGTTTGGGTAGTGTAGGGGTCGTGCTGGGTTAGTGTTTTATGGTTTAGGGTAGTGCAGTGGTGTTCAGGTAGTGTAGGGAGTCCTGCTGGGGGTAGTGTTTTAGGTTTAGGGCAGTGCTGTGGTGTTCGGGCAGTGTAGGGGGTTGTTCTAGGGGTGGTGTTTTAGGGTTTAGGGCAGTGCAGTGCTGTTCTGCAGTGTAGGGGCCATGCTGGGGGTAGTGTTTTAGGGTTTAGGGTAGTGCAGTGGTGTTTGGGTAGTATAGGGGTCATGCTTGGGGCAGTGTTTTAGGGTTTAGGGTTGTGCAGTGGTTTTTGGGTAGTATAGGGGGTCGTGCTGGGGTAGTGTTTTAGGGTTTTGGGTAGTGCAGTGGTGTTGCTGTAGTGTAGGGGTCGTGCTGGGATATTGTTTTAGAGTTTAGGGTAGTGCAGTGGTGTTTGGGTAGTGTAGGGGGTCGTGCTGAGGGTAGATTTAGGGTCTAGGGTAGTGCAGTGGTGTTTGGGTGGTATAGGGGGTCATTCCGGGGGTAGATTTAGGGTTTAGGGTAGTGCAGTGGTGTTTGGGTAGTGTAGGGGGTCGTGCTGGGGGTAGATTTAAGGTTTAGGGTAGTGCAGTGGTGTTTGGCTAGTGTAGGAAGTCGTGCTGGTGGTAGTGTATTAGGGTTTAGGGTAGTACAGTGGTGTTTGTGTAGTGTAGAGGGTCATGCTGGGGGTAGTGTTTTAGGGTTTAGGGTAGTGCGGTGGTGTTTTTATAGTGTAGGGGTAGAGTTTTAGGGTTTAGGGTAGTGCAGTGGTCTTTGGATAGTGTGGGGGGTCGTGCTGGGGGTTAGTGTTTTGGGGTTTATGGTAGTGCAATGGTGTTTGGGTAGTGTAGGGGGTCGTTGCTGGGGGGGGTGTTTTAGGGTTTAGGGTAGTGCAGTGGTGTTTGTGTAGTGTAGGGGGCAGTGTTTTAGGGTTTAGGGTAGTGCAGTGGTGTTTGTGTAGTGTAGGTGGTCGTGCTGGGGGTAGTGTTTTAAGGTTTAGGGTAGTGAAGCGGTGTGTGCGCAGTGTAGAGGGTTGTGTTTTAGGGTTTAGGGCAGTGCAGTGGTGTTTGTGTAGTGTAGGGGGTCGTGCTGGGGGTACTGTTTTAGGGTTTACGGCAGGAGCAGTTGTGTTTGGGTAGTGTAGGGGGTCGTGCAGGGGGTACTGTTTTAGGGTTTACGGCAGTGCAGTGGTGTTTGTGTAGTGTAGGGGGTCATGCTGGGGGTACTGTTTTAGGGTTTACAGCAGAGTAGTGGTGTTTGGGTAGTGTAGGGGGTCGTGCTGGGGTAGTGTTTTAGGGTTTAGGGTAGTGCAGTAGTGTTCGGGTAGTGTAGGGAGTCCTGCTGGGGGTAGTGTTTTAGGTTTAGGGCAGTGCTGTGGTGTTCGGGCAGTGTAGGGGGTTGTTCTGGGGTGGTGTTTTAGGGTTTAGGGCAGTGCAGTGGTGTTCGGGCAGTGTAGGCGGTCATGCTGGGGGTGGTGTTTTAGGGTTTAGAATAGTGCAGTGGTCTTTGGGTAGTGTAGGGGGTCGTGCTGGGGGTTAGTGTTTTGGGGTTTAGGGTAGTGCAGTGGTGTTTGTGTAGTGTAGAGGGCAGTGTTTTAGGGTTTAGGGTAGTGCAGTGGTCTTTGGGTAGTGTAGGGGATCATGCGGGGGTAGTGTTTTAGGGTTTATGGTAGTGCAGTGGTGTTTGTGTAGTGTAGGGGCAGTGTTTTAGGGTCGTGCAGTGGTGTTTTTGTAGTGTAGGTGGTCGTGCTGGGGTATTGTTTTAGGGTTTAGGGTAGTGCCACGGTGTGTGCGTAGTGTAGAGGGTCGTGTTTTAGGATTTAGGGCAGTGCAGTGGTGTTTGTGTAGTGTAGGGGGTCGTGCTGGGGGTACTGTTTTAGGGTTTACGGCAGGAGCAGTCGTGTTTGGGTAGTGAAGGGGATCGTGCTGGGGTAGTGTTTTAGGGTTTAGGGTAGTGCAGTGGTGTCTGGGTAGTGTAGGGGTCGTGCTGGGGGTAGATTTATGGTTTAGGGTAGTGCAGTGGTGTTTGGCTAGTGTAGGGGATCGTGCTGGGGGTACTGGTTTAGGGTTTAGGGGATTGCAGTGGTGTTTGGCTAGTGTAGGGGGTACTGCTGGGGGTAGTGTTTTAGGGTTTAGGGTTTTGCAGTGGTGTTTGTGTAGTGTAGGGGGTCATGCTGGGGGTAGTGTTTTAGGGTTTAGTGTAGTGCAGCAGTGTTTGTGTAGGGGGTCGTGTTTTAGGGTTGATGGTACTGCAGTGGTGTTTGGGCAGTGTAAGGTGTCGTGGTGGGGGTAGAGCTTTAGGGTTTAGGGTAGTGCAGTGGTCTTTGGGTAGTGTAGGGGGTCATGCTGGGGGTTAGTGTTTTGGGGTTTAGGGTAGTGCAATGGTGGTTGGGTAGTGTAGGGAGTCGTTGCTGGGGGTGGTGATTTAGGGTTTAGGGTAGTGCAGTGGTGTTTGTGTAGTGTAGAGGGCAGTGTTTTAGGGTTTAGGGTTGTGCAGTGGTCTTTGGGTAGTGTAGGGGACGTGCGGGGGCAGTGTTTTAGGGTTTATGGTAGTGCAGTGGTGTTTGGGTAGTGTAGGGGGTCATATTGGGGGTACTGTTTTAGGGTTTAGGGTAGTGCAGTGGTGTTTGGGTAGTGTAGGGGGTCGGGTTGGGGGTAGTGTTTTAGGGTTTAGGGTTGTGCATTGGTGTTTGTGTAGTGAAGGGGGTGGGGATGGGGGTAGTGTTTTAGGGTTTAGGGCAGTGCAGTGGTGTTTGTGCAGTGTAGGGGGTCGTGCTGGGGGTACTGTTTTAGGGTTTACGGCAGGAGCAGTCGTGTGTGAAGGGTAGTATAGAGGGTCGTGCTGGGGTAGTGTTTTAGAGTTTAGGGTAGTGGAGTGGTGTTTGGGTAGTGTAGGGGGTCGTGCTGAGGGTAGATTTAGGGTCTAGGGTAGAGCAGTGGTGTTTGGGTGGTATAGAGGGTCATTCTGGAGGTAGATTTAGGGTTTAGGGTAGTGCAGTGGTGTTTGGGTAGTGTAGGGGGTCATGCGGGGGTACTGTTTTAGCGTTTACGGCAGAGCAGGAGATAGTGGTTTAGGGTTTAGGGTAGTGCATTGGTGTTTGTGTAGTGAAGGGGGTCGGGAGGGGGGTAGTGTTTTAGGGTTTCGGGCAGTGCAGTGGTGTTTCTGTAGTGTAGGGGGTCATGCTGGGTGTAGTGTTTTAGGGTTTAGGGTAGTGCAGCGGTGTTTTTATAGTGTAGGGGGTCATGTTTTAGGGTTGATGGTAGTGCAGTGGTGTTTGGGTAGTGTAAGGGGTCGTGGTGGTGGTAGAGTTTTAGTGTTTAGGGCAGTGCAGTGGTGTTCGGGTAGTGTAGGAAGTCGTGCTAGGGGTAGTGTTTTAGTGTTTAGGTAGTGCATTGGTGTTTGTGTAGTGAAGGGGGTCAGGCTGGGGGTAGTGTTTTAGGGTTTACGGCAGAGCAGTGGTGTATGTGTAGTGTAGGGGGTCGTGCTGGGGGTAGTGCTTTAGGGTTTATGGCAGTGCAGTGGTGTTCGGCAGTGTAGTGGGTAGTGTTTTAGGGTTTAGGGTAGTGAAGCGGTGTTTGTGTAGTGTAGGGGTATGTGTTTTAGGGTTTAGGGTAGTGCAGTGGTCTTTGCGTAGTGTAGGGGTCATGCGGGGGTAGTGTTATAGGGTTTATTGTAGTGCAGTCGTGTTTGGGAAGTGTAGGGGGACGTGCTTGAGGTAGTGTTTTAGGGTTTAGGGTAGAGCATTGGTGTTTGTGTAGTGAAGGGGGTCGTGCTGGGGGTAGTGTTTTAGGGTTTAGGGCATTGCAGTGATGTTTTGTTTAGTGTAGGGGGTCATGCTGGGGGTCGTGTTTTAGGGTTTACAGCAAAGCAGTGTTGTTTGGGTAGTGTAGGGGGTCGTGCAGGGAGTAGTGTTTTAGGGTTTAGGGAAGTGCATTGGTGTTTGAGTAGTGAAGGGGGTCGGGAGGGGGTAGTGTTTTAGGGTTTCGGGCAGTGCAGTGGTGTTTGTGTAGTGTAGGGGGTCGTGCAGGGGGTACTGTTTTAGGGTTTAGGGCAGTGCAGTGATGTTTGTGTAGTGTAGGGGGTCATGCTGGGGGTACTGTTTTAGGGTTTAGGGCAGTGCAGTGATGTTTGTGTAGTGTAGGGGGTCATGCTGGGGGTACTGTTTTAGGGTTTACGGCAGAGCAGTGGTGTTTGGGTAGTGTCGGGGGTCGTGCTGGGATAGTGTTTTAGGGTCTAGGGTAGTGCAGTGGTGTTCGGGAAGTGTAGGGAGTCCTGCTGGGGGTAGTGTTTTAGGTTTAGGGCAGTGCTGTGGTGTTCGGGCAGTGTAGGGGGTTGTTCTAGGGGTGGTGTTTTAGGGTTTAGGGCAGTGCAGTGGTGTTCGGGCAGTGTAGGCGGTCATGCTGGGGGGGGGGGTGTTTTAGGGTTTAGGGTAGTGCAGTGGTGTTTGGGTAGTGTAGGGGCTCGTGCTTGGGGCAGTGTTTTAGGGTTTAGGGTTGTGCAGTGGTTTTTGGGTAGTGTAGGGGTCGTGCTGGGATAGTGTTTTAGGGTTTAAGGTAGTGCAGTGGTGTTGGTGTAATGTAGGGGGTCATGCAGGGGTAGTGTTTTAGAGTTTAGAGTAGTGCAGTGGTGTTTGGGTAGTGTAGGGGGTTGTGCTGAGGGTAGATTTAGGGTCTAGGGTAGTGCATTGGTGTTTGGGTGGTGTAGGGGGTCATTCTGGGGGTAGATTTAGGGTTTAGGGTAGTGCAGTGGTGTTTGGGTAGTATAGGGGGTCGTGCTGGGGGTAAATTTAGGTTTTAGGTTAGTGCAGTTGTGTATGGCTAGTGTAGGAGGTCGTGCTGGGGGGAGTGTTTTAGGGTTTAGGGTAGTGCAGTGGTGTTTGGATAGTGTAGGGTGTACTGCTAGGGGTAGTGTTTTAGGATTTAGGGTAGTGCAATGGTGTTTAGGTAGTGTAGGGGGTACTGCTGGGGGTAGTGTATTAGGGTTTAGGGTAGTGCAGTGGTGTTTGTGTAGTGTAGGGGGTCATGCTGGGGGTAGAGTTTTAGGGTTTAGGGTAGTGCAGCGGTGTTTTTATAGTGTAGGGGGTCGTGTTTTAGGGTTGATGGTAGTGCAGTGGTGTTTAGGTAGTGTAAGGGGTCGTGGTGGGGTAGAGTTTTAGGGTTTAGGGTAGTGCAGTGGTCTTTGGGTAGTGTAGGGGGTCGTGCTGGGTTAGTGTTTTGGGGTTTAGGGTAGTGCAATGGTGTTTGGGTAGTGTAGGGGGTCGTTGCTGGGGGTGGTGTTTTAGGGTTTAGGGTAGTGCAGTGGTGTTTGTGTAGTGTAGAGGGTCGTGTTTTAGGGTTTAGGGCAGTGCAGTGGTGTTTGTGTAGTGTAGGGGATCGTGCTGGGGTTACTGTTATAGGGTTTACGGCAGGAGCAGTCGTGTTTGGGTAGTGTAGGGGATCGTGCTGGGGTCAGTGTTTTAGGGTTTAGGGTAGTGCAGTGGTGTTTGGGTAGTGTAGGGGGTCGTGCTGAGGGTAGATTTAGGGTTTAGGGTAGTGCAGTGGTGTTTGGGTAGTGTAGGGGGTCGTGCTGGGGGTAGATTTAGGGTTTAGGGTAGTGCAGTGGTGTTTGGGTAGTGTAGGGGTCGTGCTGGGGGTAGATTTAGGGTTTAGGGTAGTGCAGTGGTGTTTGGCTAGTGTAGGGGGTCGTGCTGGGGGTACTGGTTTAGGATTTAGGGAAGTGTAGTGGTGTTTGGGTAGTGTAGGGGGTACTGCTGGGGGTAGTGTTTTAGGGTTTAGTGTAGTGCAGCGGTGTTTTTGTAGTGTAGGGGGTCGTGTTTTAGGGTGGATGGTAGTGCAGTGGTGTTTGGGTAGTGTGGGGGGTGGTGCTGGGGGTTAGTGTTTTGGGGTTTTAGGTTAGTGCAATGGTGTTTGGGTAGTGTAGGAAGTCGTTGCTGGGGGTGGTGTTTTAGGGTTTAGGGTAGTGCAGTGGTGTTTGGGTAGTGTAGGGGGTCATGCTGAGGGTAGATTTAGGGTTTAGGGTAGTGCAGTGTTGTTTGGGTAGTGTAGGGGGTCGTGCTGGGGGTAGATTTAGGGTTTAGGGTAGTGCAGTGGTGTTTGGGTACTGTAGGGGTCATGCGGGGGGTAGTGTTATAGGGTTTATTGTAGTGCAGTGGTGTTTGGGAAGTGTAGGGGGACGTGGTGGAGTTAGTGTTTTAGGGTTTAGGGTAGTGCATTGGTGTTTGTGTAGTGAAGGGGGTCGGGCTGGGGGTAGCGTTTTAGGGTTTAGGGCAGTGCAGTGATGTTTGTGTAGTGTAGAGGGTCATGCTGGGGGTAGTGTTTTAGGGTTTATGGCAAAGCAGTGTTTGGGTAGTGTAGGGGGTCGTGCAGGGGGTAGTGTTTTAGGGTTTAGGGTAGTGCATTGGTGTTTGTGTAGTGAAGGGGGTCGGGTGTGGGGTAGTGTTTTAGGGTTTCGGGCAGTGCAGTGGTGTTTGTGTAGTGTAGGGGGTCGTGCAGGGATACTGTTTTAGGGTTTAGGGCAGTGCAGTGATGTTTGTGTAGTGTAGGGGGTCATGCTGGGGGTACTGTTTTAGGGTTTATGGCAGAGCAGTGGTGTTTGGGTAGTGTAGGGGGTCGTGCTGGGTTAGTGTTTTATGGTTTAGGGTAGTGCAGTGGTGTTCAGGTAGTGTAGGGAGTCCTGCTGGGGGTAGTGTTTTAGGTTTAGGGCAGTGCTGTGGTGTTCAGGCAGTGTAGGGGGTTGTTCTAGGGTTGGTGTTTTAGGGTTTAGGGCAGTGCAGTGCTGTTCGCCAGTGTAGGGGGCCATGCTGGGGGTAGTGTTTTAGGGTTTAGGGTAGTGCAGTGGTGTTTGGGTAGTATAGGGGTCATGCTTGGGGCAGTGTTTTAGGGTTTAGGGTTGTGCAGTGGTTTTTGGGTAGTATAGGGGGTCGTGCTGGGGTAGTGTTTTAGGGTTTTGGGTAGTGCAGTGGTGTTGCTGTAGTGTAGGGGTCGTGCTGGGGTATTGTTTTAGAGTTTAGGGTAGTGCAGTGGTGTTTGGGTAGTGTAGGGGGTCGTGCTGAGGGTAGATTTAGGGTCTAGGGTAGTGCAGTGGTGTTTGGGTGGTATAGGGGGTCATTCTGGGGGTAGATTTTGGGTTTAGGGTAGTGCAGTGGTGTTTGGGTAGTGTAGGGGGTCGTGCTGGGGGTAGATTTAAGGTTTAGGGTAGTGCAGTGGTGTTTGGCTAGTGTAGGAAGTCGTGCTGGTGGTAGTGTATTAGAGTTTAGGGTAGTACAGTGGTGTTTGTGTAGTGTAGAGGGTCATGCTGGGGGTAGTGTTTTAGGGTTTAGGGTAGTGCAGCGGTGTTTTTATAGTGTAGGGGTAGAGTTTTAGGGTTTAGGGTAGTGCAGTGGTCTTTGGATAGTGTGGGGGTCGTGCTGGGGGTTAGTGTTTTGGGGTTTATGGTAGTGCAATGGTGTTTGAGTAGTGTAGGGGGTCGTTGCTGGGGGGGTGTTTTAGGGTTTAGGGTAGTGCAGTGGTGTTTGTGTAGTGTAGGGGGCAGTGTTTTAGGGTTTAGGGTAGTGCAGTGGTGTTTGTGTAGTGTAGGTGGTCGTGCTGGGGGTAGTGTTTTAAGGTTTAGGGTAGTGAAGCGGTGTGTGCGCAGTGTAGCGGGTTGTGTTTTAGGGTTTAGGGCAGTGCAGTGGTGTTTGTGTAGTGTAGGGGGTCGTGCTGGGGGTACTGTTTTAGGGTTTACGGCAGGAGCAGTTGTGTTTGGGTAGTGTAGGGGGTCGTGCAGGGGGTACTGTTTTAGGGTTTAGGGCAGTGCAGTGGTGTTTGTGTAGTGTAGGGGGTCATGCTGGGGGTACTGTTTTAGGGTTTAGGGTAGTGCAGTGGTGTTCGGGTAGTGTAGGGAGTCCTGCTGGGGGTAGTGTTTTAGGTTTAGGGCAGTGCTGTGGTGTTCGGGCAGTGTAGGGGGTTGTTCTGGAGTGGTGTTTTAGGGTTAAGGGCAGTGCAGTGGTGTTCGGGCAGTGTAGGCGGTCATGCTGGGGGTGGTGTTTTAGGGTTTAGGATAGTGCAGTGGTCTTTGGGTAGTGTAGGGGGTCGTGCTGGGGATTAGTGTTTTGGGGTTTAGGGTAGTGCAGTGGTGTTTGTGTAGTGTAGAGGGCAGTGTTTTAGGGTTTAGGGTAGTGCAGTGGTGTTTGTGTAGTGTAGGGGCAGTGTTTCAGGGTCGTGCAGTGGTGTTTTTGTAGTGTAGGTGGTCGTGCTGGGGTATTGTTTTAGGGTTTAGGGTAGTGCCACGGTGTGTGCGTAGTGTTGAGGGTCGTGTTTTAGGATTTAGGGCAGTGCAGTGGTGTTTGTGTAGTGTAGGGGGTCGTGCTGGGGGTACTGTTTTAGGGTTTACGGCAGGAGCAGTCGTGTTTGGGTAGTGTAGGGGATCGTGCTGGGGTAGTGTTTTAGGGTTTAGGGTAGTGCAGTGGTGTTTGGGTAGTGTAGGGGGTCGTGCTGAGGGTAGATTTAGGGTTTAGGGTAGTGCAGTGGTGTTTGTGTAGTGTAGGGTGTCGTGCTCGGGGTAGTGTTTTAGGGTTTAAGGTAGTGCAGTGGTGTTGGTGTAGTGTAGGGGGCCGTGCTGGGGTAGTGTTTTAGAGTTTAGGGTAGTGCAGTGGTGTTTGGGTAGTGTAGGGGGTCGTGCTGAGGGTAGATTTAGGGTCTAGGGTAGTGCTTTGGTGTTTGGGTGGTGTAGGGGGTCATTTTGGTGGTAGATTTAGGGTTTAGGGTAGTGCAGTGGTGTATGGCTAGTGTAGGAAGTCGTGCTGGGGGGAGTGTTTTAGGGTTTAGGGTAGTGCAGTGGTGTTTGGATAGTGTAGGGGTCATGCTGGGGGTACTGGTTTAGCGTTTAGGGGAGAGCAGTGGTGTTTGGGTTGTGTAGGGGGTACTGCTAGGGGTAGTGTTTTAGGGTTTAGGGTAGTGCAATGGTGTTTAGGTAGTGTAGGGGGTCATGCTGGGGGTTAGTGTTTTGGGGTTTAGGGTAGTGCAATGGTGTTTGGGTAGTGTAGGGGGTCGTTGCTGGGGTGGTGTTTTAGGGTTTAGGGTAGTGCAGTGGTGTTTGTGTAGTGTAGGGGCAGTGTTTTAGGGTTTAGGGTTGAACAGTGGTGTTTGTGTAGTGTAGGTGGTCGTGCTAGGGGTAGTGTTTTAGGGTTTAAGGTAGTGCAGCGGTGTGTGCGTGGTGTAGAGGGTCGTGTTTTAGGGTTTAGGGCAGTGCAGTGGTGTTTGTGTAGTGTAGGGGGTCGTACTGGGGGTACTGTTTTAGGGTTTATGGCAGGAGCAGTCGTGTTTGGGTAGTGTAGGGGATCGTGCTGGGGGTAGTGTTTTAGGGTTTAGGGTAGTGCAGTGGTGTTTGGGTAGTGTAGGGGGTCGTGCTGAGGGTAGATGTAGGGTTTAGGGTAGTGCAGTGGTGTTTGGGTAGTGTAGGGGTCGTGCTGGGGGTAGATTTAGGGTTTAGGGTAGTACAGTGGTGTTTGGGTAGTGTAGGGGTCCTGCTGGGGGTAGATTTAGGGTTTAGGGTAGTGCAGTGGTGTTTGGCTAGTGTAGGGGGTCGTGCTGGGGGTACTGGTTTAGGGTTTAGGGGAGTGCAGTGGTGTTTGGGAAGTGTAGGGGGTACTGATGGGGGTAGTGTTTTAGGATTTAGTGTAGGGCAGCGGTGTTTTTGTAGTGTAGGGGGTCATGTTCTAGGGTTGATGGTAGTGCAGTGGTCTATGGGTAGTGTAGGGGATCGTGCGGGGGGGAAGTGTTTTAGGGTTTATGCTAGTGCAGTGGTGTTTGGGTAGTGTAGGGGGTCATATTGGGGGTAGTGTTTTAGGGTTTAGGGTAGTGCAGTGGTGTTTGTGTAGTGAAGGGGGTGGGGCTGGGGTAGTGTTTTAGGGTTTAGGGTAGTGCTTTGGTGTATGTGTAGTGAAGGGGGTGGGGCTGGGGGTAGTGTTTTAGGTTTTAGGGCAGAGCAGTGGTGTTTGTGTAGTGTAGGGGGTCATGCTGGGGGTACTGTTTTAGGGTTTACGGCAGGAGCAGTCGTGTTTGAAGGGTAGTATAGAGGATCTTGCTGGGGGTAATGGTTCACGGTTTAGGGTAGTGCAGTGGTCTTTGGGTAGTGTAGGGGGTCGTGCTGGGGTTAGTGTTTTGGGGTTTAGGGTAGTGCAATGGTGTTTGGGTAGTGTAGGGGGTCGTTGCTGGTGGTGGTGTTTTAGGGTTTAGGGTAGTGCGGTGGTGTTTGTGTAGTGTAGGGGGCCGTGTTTTAGGGTTTAGGGTCGTGCAGTGGTGTTTGTGTGGTGTAGGTGGTCGTGCTGGGGGTAGTGTTTTAGGGTTTAGGGTAGTGCAGCGGTGTGTGTGTAGTGTAGAGGGTCGTGTTTTAGGGTTTAGGGCAGTGCAGTGGTGTTTGTGTAGTGTAGGGGATCGTGCTGGGGTTACTGTTTTAGGGTTTACGGCAGGAGCAGTCGTGTTTGGGTAGTGTAGGGGATCGTGCTGGGGGCTGTGTTTTAGGGTTTAGGGTAGTGCAGTGGTGTTTGGGTAGTGTAGGGGGTCGTGCTGGGGTAGATTTAGGGTTTAGGGTAGTGCAGTGGTGTTTGGGTAGTGTAGGGGTCGTGCTGGGGGTAGATTTAGGGTTTAGGGTAGTGCAGTGGTGTTTGGCTAGTGTAGGGGGTCGTGCTGGGGGTACTGGTTTAGGATTTAGGGAAGTGTAGTGGTGTTTGGGAAGTGTTGGGGGTACTGCTGGGGGTAGTGTTTTAGGGTTTAGTGTAGTGCAGCGGTGTTTTTGTAGTGTAGGGGGTCGTGTTTTAGGGTGGATGGTAGTGCAGTGGTGTTTGGGTAGTGTAAGGGGTCATGGTGGAGGTAGAGTTTTAGGGTTTAGGGTAGTGCAGTGGTCTTTGGGTAGTGTAGGGGGTGGTGCTGAGGGTTAGTGTTTTGGGGTTTTAGGTTAGTGCAATGGTGTTTGGGTAGTGTAGGGGTCATGCGGGGGGTAGTGTTATAGGGTTTATTGTAGTGCAGTGGTGTTTGGGAAGTGTAGGGGGATGTGGTGGAGGTAGTGTTTTAGGGTTTAGGGTAGTGCATTGGTGTTTGTGTAGTGAAGGGGGTCGGGCTGCGGGTAGCGTTTTAGGGTTTAGGGCAGTGCAGTGATGTTTGTGTAGTGTAGAGGGTCATGCTGGGGGTAGTGTTTTAGGGTTTACGGCAAAGCAGTGTTGTTTGGGTAGTGTAGGGGGTCGTGCAGGGGGTAGTGTTTTAGGGTTTAGGGTAGTGCATTGGTGTTTGTGTAGTGAAGGGGGTCGGGCGTGGGGTAGTGTTTTAGGGTTTCGGGCAGTGCAGTGGTGTTTGTGTAGTGTAGGGGGTCGTGCAGGGATACTGTTTTAGGGTTTAGGGCAGTGCAGTGATGTTTGTGTAGTGTAGGGGGTCATGCTGAGGGTACTGTTTTAGGGTTTATGGCAGAGCAGTGGTGTTTGGGTAGTGTAGGGGTCGTGCTGGGTTAGTGTTTTATGGTTTAGGGTAGTGCAGTGGTGTTCAGGTAGTGTAGGGAGTCCTGCTGGGGGTAGTGTTTTAGGTTTAGGGCAGTGCTGTGGTGTTCGGGCAGTGTAGGGGGTTGTTCTAGGGGTGGTGTTTTAGGGTTTAGGGCAGTGCAGTGCTGTTCTGCAGTGTAGGGGCCATGCTGGGGGTAGTGTTTTAGGGTTTAGGGTAGTGCAGTGGTGTTTGGGTAGTATAGGGGTCATGCTTGGGGCAGTGTTTTAGGGTTTAGGGTTGTGCAGTGGTTTTTGGGTAGTATAGGGGGTCGTGCTGGGGTAGTGTTTTAGGGTTTTGGGTAGTGCAGTGGTGTTGCTGTAGTGTAGGGGTCGTGCTGGGATATTGTTTTAGAGTTTAGGGTAGTGCAGTGGTTTTTGGTGTAGTGTAGGTGGTCGTGCTGAGGGTAGATTTAGGGTCTAGGGTAGTGCAGTGGTGTTTGGGTGGTATAGGGGGTCATTCCGGGGGTAGATTTAGGGTTTAGGGTAGTGCAGTGGTGTTTGGGTAGTGTAGGGGGTCGTGCTGGGGGTAGATTTAAGGTTTAGGGTAGTGCAGTGGTATTTGGCTAGTGTAGGAAGTCGTGCTGGTGGTAGTGTATTAGGGTTTAGGGTAGTACAGTGGTGTTTGTGTAGTGTAGAGGGTCATGCTGGGGGTAGTGTTTTAGGGTTTAGGGTAGTGCGGCGGTGTTTTTATAGTGTAGGGGTAGAGTTTTAGGGTTTAGGGTAGTGCAGTGGTCTTTGGATAGTGTGGGGGTTAGTGTTTTGGGGTTTATGGTAGTGCAATGGTGTTTGGGTAGTCTAGGGGGTCGTTGCTGGGGGGGGTGTTTTAGGGTTTAGGGTAGTGCAGTGGTGTTTGTGTAGTGTAGGAGGCAGTGTTTTAGGGTTTAGGGTAGTGCAGTGGTGTTTGTGTAGTGTAGGTGGTCGTGCTGGGGGTAGTGTTTTAAGGTTTAGGGTAGTGAAGCGGTGTGTGCGCAGTGTAGAGGGTTGTGTTTTAGGGTTTAGGGCAGTGCAGTGGTGTTTGTGTAGTGTAGGGGGTCGTGCTGGGGGTACTGTTTTAGGGTTTACGGCAGGAGCAGTTGTGTTTGGGTAGTGTAGGGGGTCGTGCAGGGGGTACTGTTTTAGGGTTTACGGCAGGAGCAGTGGTGTTTGTGTAGTGTAGGGGGTCATGCTGGGGGTACTGTTTTAGGGTTTACAGCAGAGTAGTGGTGTTTGGGTAGTGTAGGGGGTCGTGCTGGGGTAGTGTTTTAGGGTTTAGGGTAGTGCAGTGGTGTTCGGGCAGTGTAGGCGGTCATGCTGGGGGTGGTGTTTTAGGGTTTAGGATAGTGCAGTGGTCTTTGGGTAGTGTAGGGAGTCCTGCTGGGGGTAGTGTTTTAGGTTTAGGGCAGTGCTGTGGTGTTCGGGCAGTGTAGGGGGTTGTTCTGGGGTGGTGTTTTAGGGTTTAGGGCAGTGCAGTGGTGTTCGGGCAGTGTAGGCGGTCATGCTGGGGGTGGTGTTTTAGGGTTTAGGATAGTGCAGTGGTCTTTGGGTAGTGTAGGGGGTCGTGCTGGGGGTTAGTGTTTTGGGGTTTAGGGTAGTGCAGTGGTGTTTGTGTAGTGTAGAGGGCAGTGTTTTAGGGTTTAGGGTAGTGCAGTGGTCTTTGGGTAGTGTAGGGGATCATGCGGGGGTAGTGTTTTAGGGTTTATGGTAGTGCAGTGGTGTTTGTGTAGTGTAGGGGCAGTGTTTTAGGGTCGTGCAGTGGTGTTTTTGTAGTGTAGGTGGTCGTGCTGGGGTATTGTTTTAGGGTTTAGGGTAGTGCCACGGTGTGTGCGTAGTGTAGAGGGTTGTGTTTTAGGATTTAGGGCAGTGCAGTGGTGTTTGTGTAGTGTAGGGGGTCGTGCTGGGGGTACTGTTTTAGGGTTTACGGCAGGAGCAGTCGTGTTTGGGTAGTGAAGGGGATCGTGCTGGGGTAGTGTTTTAGGGTTTAGGGTAGTGCAGTGGTGTCTGGGTAGTGTAGGGGTCGTGCTGGGGGTAGATTTATGGTTTAGGGTAGTGCAGTGGTGTTTGGCTAGTGTAGGGGATCGTGCTGGGGGTACTGGTTTAGGGTTTAGGGGATTGCAGTGGTGTTTGGCTAGTGTAGGGGTACTGCTGGGGGTAGTGTTTTAGGGTTTAGGGTTTTGCAGTGGTGTTTGTGTAGTGTAGGGGGTCGTGCTGGGGGTAGTGTTTTAGGGTTTAGTGTAGTGCAGCAGTGTTTGTGTAGGGGGTCGTGTTTTAGGGTTGATGGTACTGCAGTGGTGTTTGGGCAGTGTAAGGTGTCGTGGTGGGGGTAGAGCTTTAGGGTTTAGGGTAGTGCAGTGGTCTTTGGGTAGTGTAGGGGGTCATGCTGGGGGTTAGTGTTTTGGGGTTTAGGGTAGTGCAATGGTGGTTGGGTAGTGTAGGGAGTCGTTGCTGGGGGTGGTGATTTAGGGTTTAGGGTAGTGCAGTGGTGTTTGTGTAGTGTAGAGGGCAGTGTTTTAGGGTTTAGGGTTGTGCAGTGGTCTTTGGGTAGTGTAGGGGACGTGCGGGGGCAGTGTTTTAGGGTTTATGGTAGTGCAGTGGTGTTTGGGTAGTGTAGGGGGTCATATTGGGGGTACTGTTTTAGGGTTTAGGGTAGTGCAGTGGTGTTTGGGTAGTGTAGGGGGTCGGGTTGGGGGTAGTGTTTTAGGGTTTAGGGTTGTGCATTGGTGTTTGTGTAGTGAAGGGGGTGGGGATGGGGGTAGTGTTTTAGGGTTTAGGGCAGTGCAGTGGTGTTTGTGTAGTGTAGGGGGTCGTGCTGGGGATACTGTTTCAGGGTTTACGGCAGGAGCAGTCGTGTTTGAAGGGCAGTATAGAGGGTCGTGCTGGGGGTAGTGTTTTAGGGTTTAGGGCAGTGCAGTGGTGTTCGGGTAGTGTAGGGGGTCGTGCTGGGGGTAGTGTTTTAGCGTTTAGGGCAGTGCAGTGGTGTTCGGGTAGTGTAGGGGGTCGTGCTAGGGGTAGTGTTTTAGTGTTTAGGGTAGTGCATTGGTGTTTGTCGAGTGAAGGCGTCAGGCTGGGGGTAGTGTTTTAGGGTTTACGGCAGAGCAGTGGTGTTCGGGTAGTGTAGGGGGTCGTGCTGGGGGTGGTGTTTTAGGGTTTAGGGCAGTGCAGTGGTGTTCGGCAGTATAGTGGGTAGTGTTTTAGGGTTTAGGGTAGTGCAGCGGTGTTTGTGTATTGTAGGGGTATGTGTTTTAGGGTTTAGGGTAGTGCAGTGGTCTTTGCGTAGTGTAGGGGTCATGCGGGGGGTAGTGTTATAGGGTTTATTGTAGTGCAGGGGTGTTTGGGAAGTGTAGGGGGACAGGCTGGAGGTAGTGTTTTAGGGTTTAGGGTAGTGCAGTGGTGTTTGTGTAGTGAAGGGGGTCAGGCGGGGGGTAGTGTTTTAGGGTTTCGGGCGGTGCAGTGATGTTTGTGTAGTGTAGGGGGTCATGCTGGGGGTACTGTTTTAGGGCTTACGGCAGAGCAGTGGTGTTTGGGTAGTGTAGGGGGTCGTGCTGGGGTAGTGTTTTAGGGTTTAGGGTAGTGCAGTGGTGTTCGGGAAGTGTAGGGAGTCCTGCTGAGGGTAGTGTTTTAGGTTTAGGGCAAAGCTGTGGTGTTCGAGCAGTGTAGGGGGTTGTTCTAGGGGTGGTGTTTTAGGGTTTAGGGCAGTGCAGTGGTTTTTGGGTAGTATAGGGGGTCGTGCTGGGGTAGTAATTTAGGGTTTTGGGTAGTGCAGTGGTGCTGGTGTAGTGTAGGTGGTCGTGCTGGGGTAGCGTTTTAAGGTTTAGGGTAGTGAAGCGGTGTGTGCGCAGTGTAGAGGGTTGTGTTTTAGGGTTTAGGGCAGTGCAGTGGTGTTTGTGTAGTGTAGGGGGTCGTGCTGGGGGTACTGTTTTAGGGTTTACGGCAGGAGCAGTTGTGTTTGGGTAGTGTAGGGGGTCGTGCAGGGGGTACTGTTTTAGGGTTTAGGGCAGTGCAGTGGTGTTTGTGTAGTGTAGGGGGTCATGCTGGGGGTACTGTTTTAGGGTTTACAGCAGAGTAGTGGTGTTTGGGTAGTGTAGGGGGTCGTGCTGGGGTAGTGTTTTAGGGTTTAGGGTAGTGCAGTGGTGTTCGGGTAGTGTAGGGAGTCCTGCTAGGGGTAGTGTTTTAGGTTTAGGGCAGTGCTGTGGTGTTCGGGCAGTGTAGGGGGTTGTTCTGGGGTGGTGTTTTAGGGTTTAGGGCAGTGCAGTGGTGTTCGGGCAGTGTAGGCGGTCATGCTGGGGGTGGTGTTTAGGATAGTGCAGTGGTCTTTGGGTAGTGTAGGGGATCGTGCTGGGGGTTAGTGTTTTGGGGTTTAGGGTAGTGCAGTGGTGTTTGTGTAGTGTAGAGGGCAGTGTTTTAGGGTTTAGGGTAGTGCAGTGGTCTTTGGGTAGTGTAGGGGATCATGCGGGGGTAGTGTTTTAGGGTTTATGGTAGTGCAGTGGTGTTTGTGTAGTGTAGGGGCAGTGTTTTAGGGTCGTGCAGTGGTGTTTTTGTAGTGTAGGTGGTCGTGCTGGGGTATTGTTTTAGGGTTTAGGGTAGTGCCACGGTGTGTGCGTAGTGTAGAGGGTCGTGTTTTAGGATTTAGGGCAGTGCAGTGGTGTTTGTGTAGTGTAGGGGGTCGTGCTGGGGGTACTGTTTTAGGGTTTACGGCAGGAGCAGTCGTGTTTGGGTAGTGTAGGGGATCGTGCTGGGGTAGTGTTTTAGGGTTTAGGGTAGTGCAGTGGTGTCTGGGTAGTGTAGGGGTCGTGCTGGGGGTAGATTTATGGTTTAGGGTAGTGCAGTGGTGTTTGGCTAGTGTAGGGGATCGTGCTGGGGGTACTGGTTTAGGGTTTAGGGGAGTGCAGTGGTGTTTGGGTAGTGTAGGGGGTACTGCTGGGGGTAGTAATTTAGGGTTTAGGGTTTTGCAGTGGTGTTTGTGTAGTGTAGGGGGTCGTGCTGGGGGTAGTGTTTTAGGGTTTAGTGTAGTGCAGCAGTGTTTGTGTAGGGGGTCGTGTTTTAGGGTTGATGGTACTGCAGTGGTGTTTGGGCAGTGTAAGGTGTCGTGGTGGGGGTAGAGCTTTAGGGTTTAGGGTAGTGCAGTGGTCTTTGGGTAGTGTAGGGGGTCATGCTGGGGGTTAGTGTTTTGGGGTTTAGGGTAGTGCAATGGTGGTTGGGTAGTGTAGGGAGTCGTTGCTGGAGGTGGTGATTTAGGGTTTAGGGTAGTGCAGTGGTGTTTGTGTAGTGTAGAGGGCAGTGTTTTAGGGTTTAGGGTTGTGCAGTGGTCTTTGGGTAGTGTAGGGGACGTGCGGGGCAGTGTTTTAGGGTTTATGGTAGTGCAGTGGTGTTTGGGTAGTGTAGGGGGTCATATTGGGGGTACTGTTTTAGGGTTTAGGGTAGTGCAGTGGTGTTTGGGTAGTGTAGGGGGTCGGGTTGGGGGTAGTGTTTTAGGGTTTAGGGTTGTGCATTGGTGTTTGTGTAGTGAAGGGGGTGGGGATGGGGGTAGTGTTTTAGGGTTTAGGGCAGTGCAGTGGTGTTTGTGTAGTGTAGGGGGTCGTGCTGGGGATACTGTTTCAGGGTTTACGGCAGGAGCAGTCGTGTTTGAAGGGCAGTATAGAGGGTCGTGCTGGGGGTAGTGTTTTAGGGTTTAGGGCAGTGCAGTGGTGTTCGGGTAGTGTAGGGGGTCGTGCTGGGGGTAGTGTTTTAGCGTTTAGGGCAGTGCAGTGGTGTTCGGCTAGTGTAGGGGGTCGTGCTAGGGGTAGTGTTTTAGTGTTTAGGGTAGTACATTGGTGTTTGTCAAGTGAAGGCGTCAGGCTGGGGGTAGTGTTTTAGGGTTTACGGCAGAGCAGTGGTGTTCGGGTAGTGTAGGGGGTCGTGCTGGGGGTGGTGTTTTAGGGTTTAGGGCAGTGCAGTGGTGTTCGGCAGTGTAGTGGGTAGTGTTTTAGGGTTTAGGGTAGTGCAGCGGTGTTTGTGTATTGTAGGGGTATGTGTTTTAGGGTTTAGAGTAGTGCAGTGGTCTTTGCGTAGTGTAGAGGTCATGCGGGGGTTAGTGTTATAGGGTTTATTGTAGTGCAGGGGTGTTTGGGAAGTGTAGGGGGACAGGCTGGAGGTAGTGTTTTAGGGTTTAGGGTAGTGCAGTGGTGTTTGTGTAGTGAAGGGGGTCAGGCGGGGGGTAGTGTTTTAGGGTTTTGGGTGGTGCAGTGATGTTTGTGTAGTGTAGGGGGTCATGCTGGGGGTACTGTTTTAGGGCTTACGGCAGAGCAGTGGTGTTTGGGTAGTGTTTTAGGGTTTAGGGTAGTGCAGTGGTGTTCGGGAAGTGTAGGGAGTCCTGCTGGGGGTAGTGTTTTAGGTTTAGGGCAAAGCTGTGGTGTTCGAGCAGTGTAGGGGGTTGTTCTAGGGGTGGTGTTTTAGGGTTTAGGGCAGTGCAGTGGTGTTCAGGCAGTGTAGGGGGTCATGCTGGGGGTAGTGTTTTAGGGTTTAGGGTAGTGCAGTGGTGTTTGGATAGTGTAGGGGGTCATGCTGGGATCAGTGTTTTAGGGTTTAGGGTTGTGCAGTGGTTTTTGGGTAGTATAGGGGGTCGTGCTGGGGTAGTAATTAAGGGTTTTGGGTAGTGCAGTGGTGCTGGTGTAGTGTAGGGGGTCATGCTGGGGGTACTGTTTTAGGGTTTACGGCAGAGCAGTGGTGTTTGGGTAGTGTATGGGGTCGTGCTGGGGTAGTGTTTTAGGGTTTAGGGTAGTGCAGTGGTGTTCGGGAAGTGTAGGGAGTCCTGCTGGGGGTAGTGTTTTAGGTTTAGGACAAAGCTGTGGTGTTCGGGCAGTGTAGGGGGTTGTTCTAGGGGTGGTGTTTTAGGGTTTAGGGCAGTGCAGTGGTGTTCGGGCAGTGTAGGGGGTCATGCTGGGGGTGGTGTTTTAGGGTTTAGGGCAGTGCAGTGCTGTTCGGGCAGTGTAGGTTGGCCATGCTGGGGGTAGTGTTTTAGGGTTTAGGGTAGTGCAGTGGTATTTGGGTAGTGTAGGGGGTCGTGCTGGGATCAGTGTTTTAGGGTTTAGGGTTGTGCAGTGGTTTTTGGGTAGTATAGGGGGTTGTGCTGGGGTAGTGTTTTAGGGTCTAGGGTAGTGTAGTGGTGTTTGGGTGGTATGGGGGCATTATGGGGGTAGATTTAGGGTTTAGGGTAGTGCAGTGGTGTTTGGGTAGTGTAGGGGGTCATGCTGGGGTAGATTTAAGGTTTAGGGTAGTGCAGTGGTGTTTGGCTAGTGTAGGAAGTCGTGCTGGGGTAGTGTATTAGGGTTTAGGGTAGTGCAGTGGTGTTTGTGTAGTGTAGGGGGGTCATGCTGGGGGTAGTGTTTTAGGGTTTAGGGTAGTGCAGCAGTGTTTTTATAGTGTAGGGGGTCATGTTTTAGGGTTGATGGTAGTGCAGTGATGTTTGGGTAGTGTAAGGGGTCGTGGTGGGGGTAGAGTTTTAGGGTTGAGGGTGGTGCAGTGGTGTTTGTGTAGTGTAGGGGGCAGTGTTTTAGGGTTTAGGGTAGTGCAGTGGTGTTTGTGTAGTGTAGGTGGTCGTGCTGGGGGTAGTGTTTTAGGGTTTAGGGTAGTGAAGGGGTGTGTGCGTAGTGTTGAGTGTCGTGTTTTAGGGTTTAGGGCAGTGCAGTTGTGTTTGTGTAGTGTAGGGGGTCGTGCTGGGGGTACTGTTTTAGGGTTTACTGCAGGAGCAGTTTTGTTTGGGTAGTGTAGGGGATCGTGCTGGAGGTAGTGCTTTAGGGTTTAGAACAGTGCAGTGGTGTTTGGGCAGTGTAGGGGGTCGTGCTGGGGTAGTGTTTTATGGTTTAGGGTAGTGCATTGGTGTTTGTGTACTGAAGGGGATCGGGCTGGGGTAGTGGGTTAGGGTTTAGGGCAGTGCAGTGGTGTTTGTGTAGTGCAGGGGGTCCTGCAGGGGATATTGTTTTAGGGTTTACGGCAGAGCAGTGGTGTTCGGGTAGTGTAGGGGGTCGTGCTGGGGGTACTGTTTTGTGGTTTAGGGCAGTGCAGTGGTGTTCGGGTAGTGTAGGGTGTTTGACCTGGCACCTTGGCGTGAGTCTCTCTTCCACTTTTTGTCGCTGTGGCTCATGTTTTTTGCTGGTGTTAGCTGCTCAGAGCACTGTGCCACTGCCAACCAGTGCCACAGTGCAGGTGCTCCCTTTTTAAAATGTATATGTTGGTTGGATTCCATGATTGGCTTATTTGGTTTACTGTCAGACCCCAGTAAAGTGCACCAGGAGTGCCCAGGGCTTGTAAATACAAATGCTGCTGGTGGGCTTGCAGCACTGGTTGTGCCACCCACAGAAGCGGCCTAGTAAAATGTGTCTAAGGTCTGCCATTGCAGAAGCTGCGTGCAGTCTGGTACTGTCATGCTGACTGGGCAAGTGCACCCACTTCCCAGTCCCTAAACCTTCCCTTAACTTCATATTAGTCACCCCTATGGTAGGCCCAAGGGCAGGGTGCATTGTAAGCATAAGGTAGGACAAGCCCTGATGTGTGTGGCATGTCCTAATAGTGAATTACAGCCATTTTCGTTTTTCACTATTGCAAGGCTACCTGTTCCCATAGGCCAGAATGGGCTGTTAGAATTGTTACATCCTATGATCCTAACAGACCCAGGAAACATGGTAGAAAATCGAGTTTAGTATGCCTGAACTCAGAATAATAAAATACATCTTTTAGTAAAGTTTATTTTAATATTCTGTGTTTGCAAATACCACTTTTAGAAAGTTGGTATTTGCTTGCCTAACCATTTCAGCCCGCCTCTGCTATGATGTGTATCTGCCTGTCTGGTTTGTGTGAGTGACAGGGTTGGGGAAACCCAGAGGGGCAGGGCTAGGTAGCCTGGTGGTGAATAGAGAGATTGACCTCCAGATGGGTGGGAGGCGTGCACCTGGACTCTGAATAGGGCTGTGCTCTGCCACCACAATGCTGGCTCCACCTCCTGTGGAGCGGCTGATGTCTCTGCCCTGCACCCTGAATGGAAAGTCAGAGTCATGTCAACAAAGTGCTCAGGAACTGGTTTGGACTGGGCAAAGGCCCCTCTTCCCCAGAGGAACAAAGGAATTAGGGGTATAAGTATTGGGACCCTGCTCCCAAGAAATTAGATCCTGCTTGACAAGAAGAACCTCTGCCTGAGGAGAAGGAACTGGGAAAGCTGTAAGGAGGAGTACTATCCCTGACCAGGGGGATTGGCCTGGAGTGGTTGCCTTGCTACTGAAGGAGAGGAGAAAGACTACAAAAGACTTTATTTTAACTTGTGCTTAAAAAGATCTCGAAGGGCTTGGAATAGAGCTTGCCTCCTGCTGAAGTCTCAGGAACAACAGACTTCACCCCCCAGCTCCCCAGAGTTCTTTGGAAGTGCCTGCTGCTGTTGTTGGGCCTTCTGAGGGACTGCGTGTCACAAGGAGCTGGAAGTGTGACTTAAGGAGAAGCGTGCCGCCGTCGGAGCTGCTGTCATCGCATCTCGTAAAGTGTGTCGCCGCTGCAGCATCGCATCGAGCGGAAGCGTCTCGCATCATACAAGAAGTGTCTCGCAACGCCGAAGAAGCGTGTCGCCATCGCAGCCATCGTAGCTGACGCATTGCACCGCATCGAGAGAAGAGTCTTGCATCGAGGAAGAAGCATGTCGCCATCGCAGCCATCGTAGCTGTTGCATCGCCACTGCAACATCGCATCGAACGGAAGCGTCTCGTAAACGTCGGAGAAGAGTGCCGCTGCCAAGGCCACTGTCGTCGCATCGCGTAAAGGGTGACGCCGCTGTAGCTGACTTATCGAGTCGAGCCTTCTCGCAACATCGGAGAAGCGTAACGCATCTGGAAGATCTTTATTTCTTTGCACCAAAAACTTCATCGCATCAACATCGTTGCAACACTTTAGTTGTCCTGCGTGTCGCATCTTAAAGGTACATTGACTTAAAGTGTCGCATTTAAGAACTTAAGAGAACTAAGCAAAATTCTACCATCTAAAGTAACAGTATTGTGTATTTTTGTCGTTTAATGGTCTTGTGGTAACTCTATATACAGAATCCTTATTTTTAATATAAAACCTGTGTGGTGTCCATTTGTAGTGTTGTCACTGGGTTACTGTATGTGTTCACAAATGCTTAACCTATAACGCTCTGAGATAAGCCTTGTCTGCTCGCGCCAAGCTACCTAGAGGGCGAGCAGGGGTTATTTTAGGAGTGTACCCCCTTACCCTGAGTAGAGGAAAGGTTCCCTGCTTGACAAAAGTACCTACCTGTGCCAACCAGAGAACCCGGATTCTAACATAGGGGGTAATGCTGGGGGTAGTGCTTTAGCGTTTAGGGCAGTGCTGTGGTGTTCGGGCACTGTAGGGGGTTGTTCTAGGGGTGGTGTTTTAGGGTTTAGGGCAGTGCAGGGGTGTTCGGGCAGTGTAGGGGGCCATGCTGGGGGTAGTGTTTTAGGGTTTAGGGTAGTGCAGTGGTGTTTGGGTAGTACAGGGGGTCGTGGTTGGGGCAGTGTTTTAGGGTTTTGGGTAGTGCAGTGGTGTTGCTGTAGTGTAGGGGTCGTGCTGGGGTATTGTTTTAGAGTTTAGGGTAGTGCAGTGGTGTTTGGGTAGTGTAGGGGGTCGTGCTGAGGGTAGATTTAGGGTCTAGGGTAGTGCAGTGGTGTTTGGGTGGTATAGGGGGTCATTCTGGGGGTAGATTTAGGGTTTAGGGTAGTGCAGTGGTGTTTGGGTAGTGTAGGGGGTCGTGCTGGGGGTAGATTTAAGGTTTAGGGTAGTGCAGTGGTGTTTGGCTAGTGTAGGAAGTCGTGCTGGTGGTAGTGTATTAGGGTTTAGGGTAGTGCAGTGGTGTTTGTGTAGTGTAGGGGGTCATGATGGGGGTAGTGTTTTAGGGTTTAGGGTAGTGCAGCGGTGTTTTTATAGTGTAGGGGGTCCTGTTTTAGCGTTGATGGTAGTGCAGTGGTGTTTGGGCAGTGTAAGGGGTCGTGGTGGGGGTAGAGTTTTAGGGTTGAGGGTAGTGCAGTGGTGTTTGTGTAGTATAGGGGGCAGTGTTTTAGGGTTTAGGGTAGTGCAGTGGTGTTTGTGTAGAGTAGGTGGTCGTGCTGGGGGTAGTGTTTTAGGGTTTAGGGTAGTGAAGCGGTGTGTGCGTAGTGTAGAGGGTCGTGTTTTAGGGTTTAGGGCAGTGCAGTGGTGTTTGTGTAGTGTAGGGGGTCGTGCTGGGGGTACTGTTTTAGGGTTTACGGAAGGAGCAGTTTTGTTTGGGTAGTGTAGGGGATCGTGCTGGGGTAGTGTTTTAGGGTTTAGAACAGTGCAGTGGTGTTCGGGTAGTGTAGGGGGTCGTGCTGGGGTAGTGTTTTATGGTTTAGGGTAGTGCATTGGTGTTTGTGTAGTGAAGGGGGTCGGGCTGGGGTAGTGGTTTAGGGTTTAGGGCAGTGCAGTGGTGTTTGTGTAGTGCAGGGGGTCGTGCAGGGGATACTGTTTTAGGGTTTACGGCAGAGCAGTGGTGTTCGGGTAGTGTAGGGGGTCATGCTGGGGGTACTGTTTTGTGGTTTAGGGCAGTGCAGTGGTGTTCGGGTAGTGTAGGGTGTTTGACCTGGCACCTTGGCGTGAGTCTCCCTTCCACTTTTTGTCGCTGTGGCTCATGTTTTTTGCTGGTGTTAGCTGCTCAGAGCACTGTGCCACTGCCAACCAGTGCCACAGTGCAAGTGCTCCCTTTTTAAAATGTATATGTTGGTTGGATTCCATGATTGGCTTATTTGGTTTACTGTCAGACCCCAGTAAAGTGCACCAGGAGTACCCAGGGCTTGTAAATACAAATGCTGCTGGTGAGCTTGCAGCACTGGTTGTGCACCCCACAGAAGCGGCCTAGTAAAATGTGTCTAAGGTCTGCCATTGCAGAACCTGCGTGCAGTCTGGTACTGTCATGCTGACTGGGCAAGTGCACCCACTTCCCAGTCCCTAAACCTTCCCTTAACTTCATATTAGTCACCCCTATGGTAGGCCCAAGGGCAGGGTGCATTGTAAGCATAAGGTAAGGCAAGCCCTGATGTGTGTGGCATGTCCTAATAGTGAATTACAGCCATTTTCGTTTTTCACTATTGCAAGGCTACCTGTTCCCATAGGCCAGAATGGGCTGTTAGAATTGTTACATCCTATGATCCTAACAGACCCAGGAAACATGGTAGAAAATCGAGTTTAGTATGCCTGAACTCAGAATAATAAAATACATCTTTTAGTAAAGTTTATTTTAATATTCTGTGTTTGCAAATACCACTTTTAGAAAGTTGGTATTTGCTTGCCTAACCATTTCAGCCCGCCTCTGCTATGATGTGTATCTGCCTGTCTGGTTTGTGTGAGTGACAGGGTTGGGGAAACCCAGAGGGGCAGGGCTAGGTAGCCTGGTGGTGAATAGAGAGATTGACCTCCAGATGGGTGGGAGGCGTGCACCTGGACTCTGAATAGGGCTGTGCTCTGCCACCACAATGCTGGCTCCACCTCCTGTGGAGCGGCTGATGTCTCTGCCCTGCACCCTGAATGGAAAGTCAGAGTCATGTCAACAAAGTGCTCAGGAACTGGTTTGGACTGGGCAAAGGCCCCTCTTCCCCAGAGGAACAAAGGAATTAGGGGTATAAGTATTGGGACCCTGCTCCCAAGAAATTAGATCCTGCTTGACAAGAAGAACCTCTGCCTGAGGAGAAGGAACTGGGAAAGCTGTAAGGAGGAGTACTATCCCTGACCAGGGGGATTGGCCTGGAGTGGTTGCCTTGCTGCTGAAGGAGAGGAGAAAGACTACAAAAGACTTTATTTCAACTTGTGCTTAAAAAGATCTCGAAGGGCTTGGAATAGAGCTTGCCTCCTGCTGAAGTCTCAGGAACAACAGACTTCACCCCCCAGCTCCCCAGAGTTCTTTGGAAGTGCCTGCTGCTGTTGTTGGGCCTTCTGAGGGACTGCGTGTCACAAGGAGCTGGAAGTGTGACTTAAGGAGAAGCGTGCCGCCGTCGGAGCTGCTGTCATCGCATCTCGTAAAGTGTGTCGCCGCTGCAGCATCGCATCGAGCGGAAGCGTCTCGCATCATACAAGAAGTGTCTCGCAACGCCGAAGAAGCGTGTCGCCATCGCAGCCATCGTAGCTGACGCATTGCACCGCATCGAGAGAAGAGTCTTGCATCGAGGAAGAAGCATGTCGCCATCGCAGCCATCGTAGCTGTTGCATCGCCACTGCAACATCGCATCGAACGGAAGCGTCTCGTAAACGTCGGAGAAGAGTGCCGCTGCCAAGGCCACTGTCGTCGCATCGCGTAAAGGGTGACGCCGCTGTAGCTGACTTATCGAGTCGAGCCTTCTCGCAACATCGGAGAAGCGTAACGCATCTGGAAGATCTTTATTTCTTTGCACCAAAAACTTCATCGCATCAACATCGTTGCAACACTTTAGTTGTCCTGCGTGTCGCATCTTAAAGGTACATTGACTTAAAGTGTCGCATTTAAGAACTTAAGAGAACTAAGCAAAATTCTACCATCTAAAGTAACAGTATTGTGTATTTTTGTCGTTTAATGGTCTTGTGGTAACTCTATATACAGAATCCTTATTTTTAATATAAAACCTGTGTGGTGTCCATTTGTAGTGTTGTCACTGGGTTACTGTATGTGTTCACAAATGCTTAACCTATAACGCTCTGAGATAAGCCTTGTCTGCTCGCGCCAAGCTACCTAGAGGGCGAGCAGGGGTTATTTTAGGAGTGTACCCCCTTACCCTGAGTAGAGGAAAGGTTCCCTGCTTGACAAAAGTACCTACCTGTGCCAACCAGAGAACCCGGATTCTAACATAGGGGGTAATGCTGGGGGTAGTGCTTTAGCGTTTAGGGCAGTGCTGTGGTGTTCGGGCACTGTAGGGGGTTGTTCTAGGGGTGGTGTTTTAGGGTTTAGGGCAGTGCAGGGGTGTTCGGGCAGTGTAGGGGGCCATGCTGGGGGTAGTGTTTTAGGGTTTAGGGTAGTGCAGTGGTGTTTGGGTAGTACAGGGGGTCGTGGTTGGGGCAGTGTTTTAGGGTTTTGGGTAGTGCAGTGGTGTTGCTGTAGTGTAGGGGTCGTGCTGGGGTATTGTTTTAGAGTTTAGGGTAGTGCAGTGGTGTTTGGGTAGTGTAGGGGGTCGTGCTGAGGGTAGATTTAGGGTCTAGGGTAGTGCAGTGGTGTTTGGGTGGTATAGGGGGTCATTCTGGGGGTAGATTTAGGGTTTAGGGTAGTGCAGTGGTGTTTGGGTAGTGTAGGGGGTCGTGCTGGGGGTAGATTTAAGGTTTAGGGTAGTGCAGTGGTGTTTGGCTAGTGTAGGAAGTCGTGCTGGTGGTAGTGTATTAGGGTTTAGGGTAGTGCAGTGGTGTTTGTGTAGTGTAGGGGGTCATGATGGGGGTAGTGTTTTAGGGTTTAGGGTAGTGCAGCGGTGTTTTTATAGTGTAGGGGGTCCTGTTTTAGGGTTGATGGTAGTGCAGTGGTGTTTGGGCAGTGTAAGGGGTCGTGGTGGGGGTAGAGTTTTAGGGTTGAGGGTAGTGCAGTGGTGTTTGTGTAGTATAGGGGGCAGTGTTTTAGGGTTTAGGGTAGTGCAGTGGTGTTTGTGTAGAGTAGGTGGTCGTGCTGGGGGTAGTGTTTTAGGGTTTAGGGTAGTGAAGCGGTGTGTGCGTAGTGTAGAGGGTCGTGTTTTAGGGTTTAGGGCAGTGCAGTGGTGTTTGTGTAGTGTAGGGGGTCGTGCTGGGGGTACTGTTTTAGGGTTTACGGAAGGAGCAGTTTTGTTTGGGTAGTGTAGGGGATCGTGCTGGGGTAGTGTTTTAGGGTTTAGAACAGTGCAGTGGTGTTCGGGTAGTGAAGGGGGTCGGGCTGGGGTAGTGGTTTAGGGTTTAGGGCAGTGCAGTGGTGTTTGTGTAGTGCAGGGGGTCGTGCAGGGGATACTGTTTTAGGGTTTACGGCAGAGCAGTGGTGTTCGGGTAGTGTAGGGGGTCATGCTGGGGGTACTGTTTTGTGGTTTAGGGCAGTGCAGTGGTGTTCGGGTAGTGTAGGGTGTTTGACCTGGCACCTTGGCGTGAGTCTCCCTTCCACTTTTTGTCGCTGTGGCTCATGTTTTTTGCTGGTGTTAGCTGCTCAGAGCACTGTGCCACTGCCAACCAGTGCCACAGTGCAAGTGCTCCCTTTTTAAAATGTATATGTTGGTTGGATTCCATGATTGGCTTATTTGGTTTACTGTCAGACCCCAGTAAAGTGCACCAGGAGTACCCAGGGCTTGTAAATACAAATGCTGCTGGTGAGCTTGCAGCACTGGTGGTGCAACCCACAGAAGCGGCCTAGTAAAATGTGTCTAAGGTCTGCCATTGCAGAACCTGCGTGCAGTCTGGTACTGTCATGCTGACTGGGCAAGTGCACCCACTTCCCAGTCCCTAAACCTTCCCTTAACTTCATATTAGTCACCCCTATGGTAGGCCCAAGGGCAGGGTGCATTGTAAGCATAAGGTAAGGCAAGCCCTGATGTGTGTGGCATGTCCTAATAGTGAATTACAGCCATTTTCGTTTTTCACTATTGCAAGGCTACCTGTTCCCATAGGCCAGAATGGGCTGTTAGAATTGTTACATCCTATGATCCTAACAGACCCAGGGAACATGGTAGAAAATCGAGTTTAGTATGCTTGAACTCAGAATAATAAAATACACATTTTAGTAAAGTTTATTTTAATATTCTGTGTTTGCAAATACCACTTTTAGAAAGTTGGTATTTGCTTGCCTAACCATTTCAGCCCGCCTCTGCTATGATGTGTATCTGCCTGTCTGGTTTGAGTGAATGACAGGGCTGGTGAAACCCAGAGGGGCAGGGCTAGGTAGCCTGGTGGTGAATAGAGAGATTGACATCCAGATGGGTGGGAGGAGTGCACCTGGACTCTGAATAGGGCTGTGCTCTGCCACCACAATGCTGGCTCCACCTCCTGTGGAGCGGCTGATGTCTCTGCCGTGCACCCTGAATGGAAAGTCAGAGTCATGTCAACAAAGTGCTCAGGAACTGGTTTGGACTGGGCAAAGGCCCCTCTACCCCAGCTGAACAAAGGAATTAGGGGAATAAGTATTGGAACCCTGCTCCCAAGAAATTAGATCCTGCTTGACAAGAAGAACCTCTGCCTGAGGAGAAGGAACTGGGAAAGCTGTAAGGAGGAGTACTGTCCCTGACCAGGGGGATTGGCCTGCAGTGGCTGCCTTGCTGCTGAAGGAGAGGAGAAAGTCTACAAAAGACTTTATTTCAACTTGTGCTTAAAAAGATCACCAAGGGCTTGGAATAGAGCTTGCCTCCTGCTGAAGTCTCAGGAACAACAGACTATACCCCCCAGCTCCCCAGAGTACTTTGGAAGTGCCTGCTGCTGTTGTTGGGCCTTCTGAGGGACTGCGTGTCACAAGGAGCTGGAAGCGCGACTCAAGGAGAAGCGTGCCGCCGTCGGAGCTGCTGTCGTCGCATCTCGTAAAGTGTGTCACCGCTGCAGCACCGCATCGAGCGGAAGCTTCTCGCATCATCCAATAAGTGTCTCGCAACGCCGAAGAAGCGTGTCGCCATCGCAGCAATCGTAGCCGACGCATCGCACCGCATCGAGGAAGAAGCATGTCGCCATCGCAGCCAGCGTAGCTGTCGCATTGCACCGCATCAAGAAAAGCGCCTCGCATCCACGGAGAAGCGTGCCGCCGTCGGAGCTGCTGTCGTCGCATCGCGTAAAGGTGTGTCGCCGCTGCAACTTCGCATCGAGTGGAAGCATCTCGCAAACGTCGAAGAAGAGTGCCGCTGCCAAGCCCGCTGTCGTCGCAACGCGTAAAGGGTGACGCCGCTGTAGCTGACGCATCGAGTCAAGCCTTCTCGCAACATCGGAGAAGCGTAACGCATCTGGAAGATCTTCACGTCTTTATTTCTTTGCACCAAAAACGTTATCGCATCAACATCGTTGCAACACTTTCGTTGCCCTGCGTGTCGCATCTAAAAGGTACATTGACTTAAAGTGTTGCATTTAAGAACTTAAGAGAACTAAGCAAAATTCTACCATCTAAAGTAACAGTATTGTGTATTTTTGTTGTTTAATGGTCTTGTGGGAACTCTATATGAAGAATCCTTATTTTTAATATAAAACCTGTGTGGTGTCCATTTGTAGTGTTGTCACTGGGTTACTGTATGTGTTCACAAATGCTTAACCTATGACACTCTGAGATAAGTCTTGTCTGCTCGCGTAAAGCTACCTAGAGGGTGAGCAGGGGTTATTTTAGGAGTGTACCCCCTTACCCTGACTAGAGGAAAGGTTCCCTGCTTGACACAAGTACCTACCTGTGCCAACCAGAGAACCCGGATTCTAACATTGGTGGTCAGCGGTGAGGATTCTGGACTTGCATTTGTGACTCATGTACAGTGATTGGTGAACACTACTTAGTGAGTGCAGACCTTAACGCAACCAATACTTGTGGGTAGATTCTTTTTGGGACTGTCTATTTTTGAGTACTGCCAAGCTTAACCATGGTGGCGAAAGCAGCATCCATAGTCTCTGTTGATAATGAATGGGAATGGGAAGAAGAGAAACTGGAAAGCTACAAAGTATCACAGCTAAAGTTCTTCTGCAGGAAATTTGATGTTTCTACTACTGGATGTAAAAACAAGGCAGAGTTCTACCAGGCGCTGAGGGCCTGGGTAGAAGCAAGGAATGCCACTGATAATGATAATGCAGAGGAGCAGCTGGAAGGGCCAGTGGGTCCAAGAGGAAGGAGAACCCCTTCCCCTGCCGGTAGCAGTGTTTCTAGTAAAAGTCTATCTCCAGAGGAGCTGGCAGATAGAAAAGAGTGTAGGATGCATGAGTTGGAGCTGACCAAGCTCAAGTTAAGTGGGCAGTTAGAATTTGAAATGCAAAGTAGAAAATTAGCCCTAGAAGAAACAAGCATTTGCAATGCAATAGGTCTCGCATTTGCGAGAGTTTGAGCCATTAGCATTGTAAATGACAGTGCCTTTTATTTAGGTTTTAAAAAAACCAAACTTAAATAAAAAGCATTGTCATTTACAATGCCAATAGCTCAAACTCGTATAAATGCAAGACCTATTGTATTGCAAATGCTTGTTGTTTCACTGTCACTGAAGAATTTTCCTTAGCGGCCCAGAGAGATAAGAACTCTCCTAGACGCTGAGAGTGCTTCTAGAAGATCCCTTTGAAACTTTAGAATTAATTGACATTACCTTAGTGCTTCCAATGCGATTTTTGTTGCGACTACTACATCTGCCAAAACAGTAGAGGAGTTAGGAGTTTTACTACGTCCTCCTCTCTTTGTAAATATTTTTGATGACTGTAGGAGAGTAGGGTCTGCTATCCTATGGTCACCCCAAATTTTTGCTTTTTGCTTCACTGGTTTTTGACATATTGAGGCTGTGGGCCTGCCAATCAGACCCCCAGCCTGCTGTTCTCTCTACTAAATTAAAACTATGCACCCTAGGTGCATAACCAATTGGAAGTGGATCACCCTGTCAGCCCCTGTACCAGTGTACACTAGGTACCCAGGGCATTGGTGTACCCAAGGCCTGCCAAGGGCTGCAGCATGTATTATGCCACCCCAGGCTTGGCCTAACAATCTGACACAACTGGCTGATCACTCAGCTGGGGTAAGTTGGTGTAATCACCTCTTACTTAGGTGTAGTATACCTATACCTAACCTTAAATGGGACACCTGGTAACCTATAAGTCACTCCTATGGCAGGCCTTAACAATCCTGAAGGCAGAGTGCTTGGTTCCATGTGAGATGGTGCTCTGGCATGAGCTGAGCCTGTCTGCAGTGGTCGGAACAACTTCCTTCTACTGTTTCCAGATATCGTCATACCATATACTCTTAAGTGCATTATGAACCTCGCGGTTAAATGCTATCTTTGGTTTGGCTTTATCAAAACATGTCGAGTAAGGTGTCATACGAATTGGAATACTAACCCCTCGCCAATTCTGGCGACGGGGTTAGCATTCCACCCTTCTAGAGGGACACGACATGTACAGTACCTGAAACCCGGGTAAAATCAGACATAGCCTCAGCTCCACAAAATGGATGCTGCCACCACAGACACAAGTCTGCCCTCCTGATGCTGGGAGTCCTTCCAGCTTGGGAGGTGTGGACAAAGGGTTTCCTGCCAGGGGAGGTGCGTGCACCACCCCAGACAGGATTTTGTGTATTGGTCAGGTAGGGCTTGAAAGAAACCAGACATGCCTGTGGCTCACAAGGAGCCTCGGTGCATATGCCAGTTCAAACCGGTCCTGGGGCACACCAGTCCCGGGCCTGGGGCGAGCTGGACAAAGGATTGGGGGTGTAACCACCCCCCTTCCTGGTCCCACCCTTAGGGAGGGACCTAGCAGGTAGTCCGGCCCCTAGAATCCGCTTAAAGGTAGGAGCTGTGTCCTAAGACTTCAGACATCCTGGAATCAACTTGAAACTAAGAAGAAGACGGGAACTTCGACATTCTGCTGCACAGAAGACTGAAGAAAATCTCCCCTGTGGTCAGGGAGTGACCACCTTGCTAACGCAAGCACCATCCAGCGAATCAACGTCCGCTTTGCCGCCGCCTCCCGCCGGAGCCCGAGCCCAGAGACTGACAAGACCTGGACCTCCAGACCTCTCACCGCCCGATCCACAGTCCCTGAAAAGAGGAGACCCGTGGAGGCACCGAGACACGTGGAGCCAGCCATCTTGGAACGACTACGACAAGCTGACAAGTGCAACAACCGAGGCTCCCTCCAAGTTGTGCTTTGGGATCTGAGAAGCCCAACCCCCGAGCAGCAGCTGCACCAAAGGTGAGCCCTCCAGCATCTCCACGATCTGCGTGGGGCCCTTCTGCATTTTGCCACTCGACGCGCCTAACCGGTTGCTGGCCCGCTGGCTAGTGGCCATCTTGGCGACGAAATCCACGACAAACACCGCTGGTCTGGTTGCTCCAGACTGGCCCTTGCTCCCCTCCAAAGGAGCAATCCCTCTGACCTTGCTGGTCAGAACCAACAGCTGATTTCCGAATCCTTCTACAATTGCTTTTGCCAAGGCTTGTTTGCTTCGATCAAGTCGCCGACACCGCCGACAGCGAGAGCCTGCGTGGGACAGCTCGTGAGCCGACTCCTGGACGTCGTCGACCTTCAGGGACCACGTGGCTGCAGAGACAAGCTACCCCTCATCACCTGTTTGCACCCGACATCGCCTGGTACCCACCTGGTGCCACGCTGGTCACTGGCTAGTGACTGTGAACACTGTCCCCTCTGCTTACAGGTCTTCAACATCTCCGATCCACTCTTGGATCCACTGCATCTCTCCCGGACCGACCGCCTGCAGCATCTTTGTCTTCAAGCTCCACGGAACAGATAGAAGAAACCCGACGCACTTCGAGGCCTATGCACCCGCTTCCTGTGGGTGAGGTAAAGCTGGCACACCTGTGCCCAAGTGTAGTATTACATCTCTAGTGCCTGTGTTCCAAATCTTAAGTTCCTAGTCAACCCGGAAGATCTTCTTTGCAGTAACTTTGTACTTTTTACGCACCCATTGAAACCTATGGGAGCACGCGTGTGACTATTTGCTCTGCACACGCCACCCGTGGACCTCCTGGTCACTAACTGACGTTAGCTCCTTGTAGGCCCAGCAATTCTAGAGGCCCTAGGCCTTTTCCCTTTTCTGTTCGTGGTACTTATACCACTATTTTAGTATATGGTTTGAGTGGCCACCAGGGCCTATCCATATAACGTGCAACTTCTGTGTATTCTGTGATAACCTTGTTTGACGATTTGTGCTCCTGTGCTCATAAAGAGACTAGGGGTTACTTTGAGAAATAAATACATATATATTTTGAATATATATCTGTGTGGTGTCCTTTCATTGGTATAAAAGGGGGTTACATTTGGTAAAACAGCTGGCTTAACACGCTTCACGAGTTTAGCCTCAAAGACTGCTTAGCCTACGCTACCACTAGGGCAGCTAGTCCGAAAAGGTTGACTTACAACCACACCATAAGGGTTGCTTGGCATGGTACAAGGTGGTCACTAGAACTAGTGAACAGCATATACCAGGCCAACTTCTCACATTGGTGAGCAGCGGTTGGATTTGAGCTTGCTGTGTTTTACCATTGTAATCTCTTGGTTACCAATTGAAAGATCACATAGGTACCTGTAGGTACATATAAAACAAGATTAGATATACATAAGTTCTACTGAACTTAGTTGTTGTAGAGCAAAGGGAGTAGCACACCCTGACTACAACTACTAGATAGGTTTAGTAGGTAAACACAAGTGTAGGTAGATTGCAACACATCCACCCACACTTAAGAGCAATGGCCGGGGCAGAGGGGTCCACTGTACCCATCTCTGTTGAGAGTGACCCCCAGAGGGCACCATCCAGCTTTGCTACCCTTAATCAGAATGAGCTCAGGCATTTGGCAACTCTTAGAGGCCTTAAACAGCCCAAGAACCCAAACTCTGCTGAGCTCAGAGAGCTCTTACAGAATGATGAGAATCAGAGAGCACTCAAGAAAGCTTCCCAGTTAGCCCCCTTAGGGTCAGGAACAGGAGGCCCCCCTTCTGAAGATACTACAGAGGTACCCAGTTCCAATAGCCATCCCTTAGATGAGAACCATACTACAGGGGAGGAAAGTGGTGAGGATACAGAAAGTAGTGATGATGAAGGGAGAACTAGCCCAGTGCCAAGTATTATACTTGGCCCAGCTAAACTAAGGCTATTGGGGACTGACAATGGGTTCACCCCATTGGATCTCCCCAGTGGACTTAACACAGGGCTTGGGAGGCAAAGGAATCACTCAGGTGACTCCAATGCTTCTCATGGCTCTAGAGGCTCTCAAGGTCACTCCAGGAAAAGGATGACCACCCCTCAGAGGAGGGAACATGAGGCCAGAATGCAGGAAGCCCAGCTGAGGATCAGGAAGCAGGAGCTAGAAGTAGCCCTGATGGAAGAAAAACTGAACAAGGCTAGGCAACCTAGAGAGAGTGGGTCTATACCCACTGGTGGCAGCATTGTCCCTAAGGACAAAGATAGGGTCTTTGACAATAGGAACCTGTCTAAGGTTGTGCCCCCCTACAAAAGTGGGGATGACATCCACAAATGGATAACTGCTCTTGAGAGAGCCTGCAAAGTACAGCAGGTTCCTGAAGACCAGTGGGCAGCAATCCTCTGGCTCTCCTTTGAAGGAAGAGGCAGAGACAGACTCCTCACTGTTAGAGAAGAGGATGTCAGAAACTACAGAGTCCTGAAGAGTGTTCTGGTAGATGGGTTAGGCTTAACCACTGAACAGTACAGGTTAATGTTCAGAGACACCCAAAAGACACAGACTCAGGACTGGTCTGAATATGTTGAATGTGCCACTAAGGCTTTGGAGGGTTGGTTGCTGGGAAGTAAGGTATCTGATTTTACAGGATTGTATAATTTGATGATGAGAGAACAGATTTTAAATAACTGTCAAAACCAGCAACTGCATCAACACTTGGTTGACTCTGATCTGACCTCTCCCCAAGAATTGGGAAAGAAGGCAGACAAATGGGTCAGAACCAGGGTTAAGCAAAAGAACCAGAACCAGGGCCAAGGGGGTGATCAGAAGAAAACAGACCAAAAGGGTGGAGATCAGAAACCTAAAGACCAGAAGTCTTCAACAGGGCCCCAAACTACTGCTAAGGAGGGTGGGTCCCAACAGTCCAAGAAGAAGAAAGAAGGTCAGAAGAAACCCTGGTGCAATCATTGTAAAAATACAACTCACTGGACTAGTGATTGCAAAAAGGGTGGAGCCCCCAACACTGTTGCCCCTAAGGCACCTGCTCCCAGTACTACTGTTAGCAGTGTTGGTCCCCAGACAAAGGGTGTAGTGGGAATCACTATGGGAACTGAAGGAGATTCTGACTTAGACAGAACCCTTACACAGGCAGTCTTGATCTGTGATGGGGACATTGATTTGTCCCTGACTGTGAGCCCCAGTAACCTGGGCAAGTACAGACAGACTCCTTTAATTAATGACAAAGTGGCTCAAGCCTACAGGGACACATGTGCCAGTGTCACTATGGTGACACCAGGCTTTGTGGACCCTGGACAGTACATACCAGGTGAGAACTACCTGGTGACCAATGCCAGCAATGCCACTACTTCACATAGTGTGGCAGTTGTTAACTTCTCATGGGGAGGGGTAACTGGCCTCAAAAGGGTTGTGGTTAGTGCAGACCTCCCAGTAGAATGTTTGTTGGGCAATGACCTAGAGAGTTCTCTATGGTCAGAAGTGGAGTACAGGACTCATGCAGAGATGTTAGGTATATCATCCCATGTCCTTGCTGTGACCAGGTCACAGGCCAAAAAGTGCCTCACTGAACCTCAGGTCTTGGATCCTGGAACAATGGACCAAGTACCTACCAAGAAGAAGAACAGGAGGGTCAAGGCTGTGCCTTCCCCCCTGCCTCAGAGTGATGATCAGCCTTCCCAGGAAGCTGATCTAGAGGACCCTGAAGGAACTGTCCCTGAAGAGCTTGAACCTGATCAGGTTGAGTTTCTGGGGACAGGGGGACCTTCAAGGGCTGACTTGAGGCAGGCTCAGTTATCCTGTCCCTCTCTTGAACCCCTCAGACAGCTGGCTGCTGCTGAGGCTGCTGGGAATGCTCAAGGTACCCATAAAGTGTATTGGGATGAAGGGCTCCTTTATTCAGAGGCTAGAGACCCCAAGCCTGGTGCAACCAGGAGGTTGGTCATACCTCTGCAATTTAGGGGCTTCCTTCTTACCTTGGCCCATGACATTCCTTTAGCAGGACACTTAGGCCAGAACAAGACCTGGGACAGGCTTGTCCCTCACTTTCACTGGCCTCATATGAATGAAGATACAAAGGAGTTTTGTCGCTCCTGTGTCACCTGCCAAGCCAGTGGCAAATCAGGTGGCACAACAAAGGCCCCCCTAATACCACTACCTGTGGTGGGGGTCCCCTTTGAAAGAGTGGGAATAGACATAGTGGGTCCCATGGATCCTCCCACTGCATCTGGGCACAGATTTATACTGGTGGTAGTGGATCATGCCACCAGGTATCCAGAGGCAATTCCCCTTAGGACCACTACAGCACCTGTTGTGGCCAGGGCCCTGCTGGGAGTATTCTCCAGAGTGGGGTTTCCTAAGGAGGTAGTATCTGACAGAGGTACCAACTTTATGTCAGGATACTTGACAGCTATGTGGAAGGAATGTGGTGTCAACTACAAGTTCACCACCCCTTATCACCCACAATGCAATGGGCTTGTTGAGAGATTCAACAAGACCCTAAAGGGTATGATCAAAGGATTACCTGAAAAGCTCAGGCGAAGATGGGATATCCTTCTACCCTGCCTTCTGTTTGCTTACAGAGAGGTCCCACAAAAAGGAGTTGGCTACAGCCCCTTTGAATTGTTGTTTGGGCACCCTGTGAGAGGCCCACTGTGTTTGGTGAAGGAAGGATGGGAGTTACCTCTCAAAAAGCCTAAGCTAGACATAGTGGACTATGTACTTGGTCTCCGCTCCAGGATGGCTGAGTATATGGAGAAGGCATCCAAAAACCTTGAGGCAAGCCAGGCCTTACAGAAAGCTTGGCATGACCAAAAGGCTGTCTTGGTTGAGTTTCAGCCAGGACAGAAGGTATGGGTGTTGGAGCCAGTGGCCCCAGCAGCACTCCAAGACAAATGGTCTGGACCCCATACAATCCTGGAAAAGAAGGGAGAGGTCACCTACTTGGTGGACCTAGGAACTCCCAGGAGTCCCCACAAGGTACTCCATGTTAACAGGCTTAAAGCATATGTTGACAGGGCAGACATGGGCTTGCTCATGGCTACAGATGAGGGACAGGAGGAAGAGAGTGACCCTCTCCCAGACATGTTGTCTCAGAACCCTGAAGATGGCTCAGTTGAAGGAGTGACCCTTGGAGGCAACCTCACTGCCCATCAGCAGACTGAATGTAGACAGGTTCTACAATCATTTTCACATATGTTTTCCTTGATACCTAGTCAAACTGACTGGTGTACCCATGTTGTGGACACTGGTGACAGTCTGCCTGTAAAGAACAAACTTTATAGACAACCTGACCACGTCAGGGACTGTATAAAGGCTGAGGTACATAAAATGCTGGAATTAGGTGTCATTGAACCCTCAGAGAGCCCCTGGGCTAGCCCAGTGGTTCTGGTCCCCAAACCTCACACCAAAGATGGCAAGAGAGAGATGAGGTTCTGTGTGGATTACAGAGGACTCAATGCTGTCACCAGGACAGATGCACACCCTATTCCAAGGGCAGATGAGCTCATAGACAAACTAGCTTCTGCAAAGTTTTTGAGCACATTTGACTTAACAGCTGGCTATTGGCAAATCAGATTAGCTGAGGAGTCTAAGGCCAAAACAGCATTCTCAACCCCAGGTGGGCATTATCAGTTTGTGGTGATGCCCTTTGGTCTGAAGAATGCACCTGCCACCTTCCAAAGGCTGGTGAACCAAGTCCTTACTGGGTTGGATGACTTTTGTGCAGCATATCTTGATGACATTGCTGTCTTTAGCTCCACCTGGGAGGATCACCTGATCCACCTGAAGAAGGCTCTGGAGGCCCTGCAGAGGGCAGGCCTCACTATCAAGGCTACTAAGTGCCAGATAGGGCAGAGTAAGGTTGTATATTTGGGCCACCTTGTAGGTGGAGGCCAAGTTCAACCACTGGAGAGTAAGATACAATCCATCCAGGACTGGTCCCCTCCAACCACCCAGACTCAAGTTCGAGCTTTCTTGGGCTTGACTGGGTACTACAGGAAGTTTGTTAAGAACTATGGGTCCATTGTGACTCCTCTTAATGATCTGACATCCAAGAAGATGCCCAAAAAGGTTCAGTGGACAGTAAGCTGTCAAAAGGCATTTGATGACCTGAAGAAGGCCATGTGCTCTGCACCTATCCTGAAAAGTCCTGACTACTCCAAAGAGTTTATTGTCCAAACAGATGCTTCTGAGTTGGGTGTGGGAGCTGTGCTGTCACAACTTAATGTAGATGGTCAAGACCAACCCATTGCTTTTATTAGCAGAAGGTTGACCCCCAGAGAGAAGAATTGGTCAGCTATTGAGAGGGAGGCCTTTGCTGTGGTGTGGGCCCTGAAGAAGCTGAGGCCATACTTGTTTGGCACTCACTTCAAGATTCAGACCGACCATAAGCCCCTCTTGTGGCTAAATCAGATGAAGGGTGAAAACCCCAAACTGCTTAGGTGGTCCATTTCCCTACACGGGATGGACTTTACAGTGGAGCACCGGCCAGGTACTGACCATGGGAATGCAGATGGTCTCTCCAGGTACTTCCACTTAGGACATGAAGACGAGACTGGTCAAGGCTAGTTTAATGTCCCAGCGTTTGGGGGGGGGGTTGTGTAGGAGAGTAGGGTCTGCTATCCTATGGTCACCCCAAATTTTTGCTTTTTGCTTCACTGGTTTTTGACATATTGAGGCTGTGGGCCTGCCAATCAGACCCCCAGCCTGCTGTTCTCTCTACTAAATTAAAACTATGCACCCTAGGTGCATAACCAATTGGAAGTGGATCACCCTGTCAGCCCCTGTACCAGTGTACACTAGGTACCCAGGGCATTGGTGTACCCAAGGCCTGCCAAGGGCTGCAGCATGTATTATGCCACCCCAGGCTTGGCCTAACAATCTGACACAACTGGCTGATCACTCAGCTGGGGTAAGTTGGTGTAATCACCTCTTACTTAGGTGTAGTATACCTATACCTAACCTTAAATGGGACACCTGGTAACCTATAAGTCACTCCTATGGCAGGCCTTAACAATCCTGAAGGCAGAGTGCTTGGTTCCATGTGAGATGGTGCTCTGGCATGAGCTGAGCCTGTCTGCAGTGGTCGGAACAACTTCCTTCTACTGTTTCCAGATATCGTCATACCATATGCTCTTAAGTGCATTATGAACCTCGCGGTTAAATGCTATCTTTGGTTTGGCTTTATCAAAACATGTCGAGTAAGGTGTCATACGAATTGGAATACCAACCCCTCGCCAATTCTGGCGACGGGGTTAGCATTCCACCCTTCTAGAGGGACACGACATGTACAGTACCTGAAACCCGGGTAAAATCAGACATAGCCTCAGCTCCACAAAATGGATGCTGCCACCACAGACACAAGTCTGCCCTCCTCCTGCTGGGAGTCCTTCCAGCTTGGGAGGTGTGGACAAAGGGTTTCCTGCCAGGGGAGGTGCGTGCACCACCCCAGACAGGATTTTGTGTATTGGTCAGGTAGGGCTTGAAAGAAACCAGACATGCCTGTGGCTCACAAGGAGCCTCGGTGCATATGCCAGTTCAAACCGGTCCTGGGGCACACCAGTCCCGGGCCTGGGGCGAGCTGGACAAAGGATTGGGGGTGTAACCACCCCCCTTCCTGGTCCCACCCTTAGGGAGGGACCTAGCAGGTAGTCCGGCCCCTAGAATCCGCTTAAAGGTAGGAGCTGTGTCCTAAGACTTCAGACATCCTGGAATCAACTTGAAACTAAGAAGAAGACGGGAACTTCGACATTCTGCTGCACAGAAGACTGAAGAAAATTTCCCCTGTGGTCAGGGAGTGACCACCTTGCTAACGCAAGCACCATCCAGCGAATCAACGTCCGCTTTGCCGCCGCCTCCCGCCGGAGCCCGAGCCCAGAGACTGACAAGACCTGGACCTCCAGACCTCTCACCGCCCGATCCACAGTCCCTGAAAAGAGGAGACCCGTGGAGGCACCGAGACACGTGGAGCCAGCCATCTTGGAACGACTACGACAAGCTGACAAGTGCAACAACCGAGGCTCCCTCCAAGTTGTGCTTTGGGATCTGAGAAGCCCAACCCCCGAGCAGCAGCTGCACCAAAGGTGAGCCCTCCAGCATCTCCACGATCTGCGTGGGGCCCTTCTGCATTTTGCCACTCGACGCGCCTAACCGGTTGCTGGCCCGCTGGCTAGTGGCCATCTTGGCGACGAAATCTACGACAAACACCGCTGGTCTGGTTGCTCCAGACTGGCCCTTGCTCCCCTCCAAAGGAGCAATCCCTCTGACCTTGCTGGTCAGAACCAACAGCTGATTTCCGAATCCTTCTACAATTGCTTTTGCCAAGGCTTGTTTGCTTCGATCAAGTCGCCGACACCGCCGACAGCGAGAGCCTGCGTGGGACAGCTCGTGAGCCGACTCCTGGACGTCGTCGACCTTCAGGGACCACGTGGCTGCAGAGACAAGCTACCCCTCATCACCTGTTTGCACCCGACATCGCCTGGTACCCACCTGGTGCCACGCTGGTCACTGGCTAGTGACTGTGAACACTGTCCCCTCTGCTTACAGGTCTTCAACATCTCCGATCCACTCTTGGATCCACTGCATCTCTCCCGGACCGACCGCCTGCAGCATCTTTGTCTTCAAGCTCCACGGAACAGATAGAAGAAACCCGACGCACTTCGAGGCCTATGCACCCGCTTCCTGTGGGTGAGGTAAAGCTGGCACACCTGTGCCCAAGTGTAGTATTACATCTCTAGTGCCTGTGTTCCAAATCTTAAGTTCCTAGTCAACCCGGAAGATCTTCTTTGCAGTAACTTTGTACTTTTTATGCACCCATTGAAACCTATGGGAGCACGCGTGTGACTATTTGCTCTGCACACGCCACCCGTGGACCTCCTGGTCACTAACTGACGTTAGCTCCTTGTAGGCCCAGCGATTCTAGAGGCCCTAGGCCTTTTCCCTTTTCTGTTCGTGGTACTTATACCACTATTTTAGTATATGGTTTGAGTGGCCACCAGGGCCTATCCATATAACGTGCAACTTCTGTGTATTCTGTGATAACCTTGTTTGACGATTTGTGCTCCTGTGCTCATAAAGAGACTAGGGGTTACTTTGAGAAATAAATACATATATATTTTGAATATATATCTGTGTGGTGTCCTTTCATTGGTATAAAAGGGGGTTACATTTGGTAAAACAGCTGGCTTAACACGCTTCACGAGTTTAGCCTCAAAGACTGCTTAGCCTACGCTACCACTAGGGCAGCTAGTCCGAAAAGGTTGACTTACAACCACACCATAAGGGTTGCTTGGCATGGTACAAGGTGGTCACTAGAACTAGTGAACAGCATATACCAGGCCAACTTCTCACAATGACAGTTGTTTTGAGATTACACTGCCTTTCTCCAAAGGGTCTGCCATCTGCTAACAGAGAACAAGAAATTATCTGACCTGATTTTTTCCTCATTTTCATTCTTCAGAAGAAATCATTTGCACTTGTTGGATGTTCGAAGGGCCCTGGTAATTTGTATTCAAAGGCCTTCCTTCAGGAAGTGTGATTCCCTGTTTGACACGTTTGTGCTTCTGGCCAAGGAAAAAGGGCTTCATCATTGACAATAAGATCAACAATTTCTTTGTGATACCTAATGGCTGAACCACCTATATCAGACCTATTCAGGGGAGGGAAACAGAGTCTGGCTGCTTCATGAGTGGATTGGGTACCTATTGCAGACATTGGCAATGCAGCAACTTGGACAGCTCCTAACACTGTTGTTCATAATTATCGACTTCATCAGTAGCATTGCCTTGAGATAAGTTTTGGTGTTACTTTTCTTAAATCAATAAATAGGTTAGGCATATATGTATTACACTAAAACACGGGGTGATGCATAAATTCCTTGCTTTTTGGTTTATATAACTGGATTTATGTAATCGTGTGAAACTAAAACCTGCATTGATTTGATATACCTTAAGGAGTAATGACTGGGATGAAGCCACAGGATCTAGAGGTATTGTCCAGGACTGCATAGTAATATTTATTACTCGTACTCCAAGCACCTTCATATCAGACATTACATCCAAGCCTTCCCACCCAATCTATGGTCCTTGATATGCTTGAAAGAATAGGAGGATGCTAACATCTGGGTTTCTATAGTGCCCAGATGACGTAGGCAGGGCTCAATTTACAGCATTTCCAGGTTTCCTTTTCTATCTGAGGGTGGTGAGAACCTCATGGAGTAAGGACTTGTACGAGGACATTAGGACTAAAGATTAATAAAGATTAGATGCAAGTAATCCTAGACATTCCCCAAGCCACACGCTTTTTCAGGTCTTCATGCTACAAAATATATGTATATATTTTGAAGTAAGCCTGCCGTTTCTTAATGAGGCAAAGAACACAACTTCATAACGAGACGACATCAGATGCTGGAGCTGCCTTGTTCTTTCCCTGGATGATGTATATTTTTTAATAAGTTAATTAAGAAAGGAGGTGAATTCCTATGAGATCCAAGCCCGCAAAATCTTATGAAATACCTTGTGAAAGGAACAACTAGGTGTTATTGCAAGAAAAGGGCAATTGGTGCTTTAGTAAATAGATTGTTGGTGCCCATCCAGCCTTAAAAGTAGATCCCCCCAGAGTTGCATCTCATGTCCAAATGGCAAGTCTGCCCTTCCAGATAATCTGTGCTTCTTTTAGGGATGTCAATGTAGATTAGGGAATGGTTAAGCTAGAACAAACCAGTGGTTCTGCAACATAGTCTCTAGTTTAATATAGACTTAAAGTGTTTTAGGAATACAGAGGAAGTAATCAGTTAACCATCTTTACCAGCATGGCTCAGGCTCTAAATATTTGTAACCAAAGTCGTCTACAAGAAGAAAGAGAAGATAAAGGCATAGAGACTAGAAAGCGATTTGCTCCTTGTGCGACTGCTAGCAGCTGGCCCTGGCCCACAGACACAGCTTGGAGTGCACGTCAGATTGCCACCACGATATGTGAAAGCACTGCTACCCTGAGATTATTTATGCCTGTTATAGATGTAAAATGTTTAGTTTTAATAAGTCATTTAATTCAGGGGCTTTCAAAAGCCACTAATGTCGACAGCTAACGGACCTGAGACACCGCAGATAAAGGATGTATTTTGTTAGGTAGCCCACAATCCTGTTTAAGAGGAAAGCTCGGATTTGAACTGGTTTGTTCTGCTGTTTGCTATTTGGCTTACGATCACCTCGCCTTGTACTGCTGAGTACCAATAAACTAGGCAATATTTACATTTCTTATTTACAGCTTTCCAAAATGCAAAAGTGGAGCTTGCCACATGAAATCCCCTTAGGAACTCCCCGCACCATGAGGCAATGCGCTGGCTAAACCAACCACACCGTGCATATTGGTTCGTCACAGAAATGGATTCAATCTGGGGATTAAAAAAGAAAAAAAGAAATAAACCGTGAAGGATTCCCTGATACTATGAGCAAGTTATCCACGAATCTGTGTCAAAATTCCTGCTGGTAAAAGCTCACGAATGTTTGGGTATCTGCAATGCATGCACGTTATTGTGCATATTAAATCAGATTTGGGTAGAAAGCAGTTTTTAAACAAGTGCTTGTGTTTTCAGCTGATCCTTGTTAGTTAGCAAACAAGCAACAAACGAGGATCATCTGAAAACACAAGCACTTGCAAACTAAACTAGGATCGGCTGAAAACAAGAAAAGCAGACATCAAAGGAAGGGTGGGAGGGAACGAGCATATGGGGTGTGAGTTATAACGAAAGTTACTTGTTGTAAGAGGGGATGCAGGAAGTGAGGCCGAGCGCGCGCTGGCAAAATCAGTCTGCTGCTTTCAAGTCCGATGCCAGATGCCAGCTTCGCGCTTGAATGCCTCACATGCACTGGCCATAAACCGCATTCCTAAGGTCTTGTGCCCCTTACTAAATCTGTCTGAATGCGTGAGGCGGCGCACGCGCAGGAAGTAGATGGTGGCAAATGGAATGCGCGTGGTTGTGCGCGTAACCGCCACCCGATCCGCCTGGGAAGCCTTTGGGAGCATTTTCTGAAGCCCCTACATAAGTCTCGCTGAGCGATCGCTTACGCGATAGCCAGGCGAGACCTAAAAAAGCTACAGTGTGAACATGAAAAGGTTTTGAGGGAGTTGGAGCTGAAGGCCCAGAGTTTAGAAATTGCTCCCTCTGGTGGCAGCACACCGTCAGTACAGGTAGAATCAAGGGTGTACATACCCAAAGATGTCGTAAAAGATTTTTTTTTAAATGATGCCATAGGGCAGTGGTTCAAAGCATATGAGGTAGCCATGTCTTCCCACCGGGTCCCTGAGAAGGATTGGGGAGCGGGTTTGTGGGGACGGTTCCTTAGTGAGGGGCGGGACACACTGCTAGACTTGCCTTCAAATGATTATAATTCTTATCCCCATATGAAGGCAGCTTTGATGACTAGGTATGGGTTGACCCCTGAGTTGTATAGGCAAAGGTTCAGGGGTTGCACCAAGATTCCAAACAGTACGTATGTTGAGTATGTAACTTTTTTTTGCAGAGCACTGGATGGTTGGGTGAAGGGTATCAAGGTTGATGATTTTCAAGGGCTTCTTGATTTAATGGCATGGGAGCACTTGTCCAGTAATTGTTTTCCTGAGCTACGCCAGCACCTGATTGATAGTAGGCTGACTAACCCTAGGAAGCTTGCTGAGGAGGCGGCCCGCTGGGTCAGTACCAGGGTCCACAAGGGTCCAGTGGGAGACTCCGCTAAAGACGGGCAGGGTCCCCAGCAGAAGAGTGGGGGGGACAAGGGTAAACAGAGGGAGTTCCCAAGGAGGCCCCAAATTAATCCCCAAGGGAACCAAGGGAAAGGTTCTCAGCCTCCCCACCCCAGAAACCGACCGGGGCCCCGACAGGTCCACCTGTTCGAAAGGGGCCCATAAAATGTTACAAGTGTGGTACCATAGGGCATTTTGCCTCTGATTTAAAGTGTCCTTTGTACGGTAAACCAGCACCCACTGGTGCTCCGCACCGGCAGATGGCTAGTGTAGCCTTGGGGGAGGAGATGGTAGCCCAAGGTGGGTGGGGTCCCGCAGAGATGTCCCTTGTCTCATTAGGAGACTGTGAGATGGTCTCCCAAACCCAGCTGCCTGATAACACTAAGAAATACAGGCAGTGGGTGACCATTAATGGGCGTAGGGTGGAAGCTCTCAGAGATACAGGAGCCAGTGTGACAGCTGTCAAGTGTCACCTGGTGTCTCAAGAGCAGGTTGTCCCAGGAGCATTCTATCCAGTTGTTGCCGCTGACAACACAGCGACTCACTGACCCCCCCCCCCCTTTTGAGTGGGGGGGGGGGTCGCTGGTACTCTTCAGGTAGCTGTGAGGCCCGCCACTCAATCCATGGCAGCAAGTAAAGGTGCTCAAGAGGTCCTGGAGCCTGAGAGGGAGGCCCAGGGACCGGCCTTAGAGAGAAGAGGCAGGGGGCGCGGGAAACCGGCCCCTGAAGTTCCCACGGCCCAGGAAGAAGCAGACCTTGAGGGGGATGCCCTAGAGCCTACCGGGGAACAGATAGCTGAACTGGGGGACCTGCCTGAGCTGACCCATTGGCAGCAGGAAGGAGGCCCCTCCAGGGAGGACTTTTGTAAGGCACAGAAAGAATGCCCTTCTCTCGTGGGTATGCGGCTGCAGACCGGGCCGCAGGTGATCAGTCTGGGTCACATTTAATTTACTGGGAGAACAACCTCCTATATACAGAGCCTAAGGTTTCTGAGCCTGGGTCAGCCCGTGCGCTGGTGGTACCCCAGGACTTCAGAGCCTTCCTACTGGGGCTGGCTCACGATGTGCCATTGGCAGGACATTTGGGGCAGGACAAGACCTTTGAAAGGCTTGTCACCTACTTTTATTGGCCTCAAATGCGCAGGAGTTCAGACACTCACTGCAGGACCTGTCAGACTTGCCAGGCAAGTGGAAAGAGTGGGAGGAAGCAGAAGGCTCCTCTCCAGCCATTCCCTGTGGTCGGTGCCCCATTCCAGCGAGTGGGGATTGACATTGTGGGGCCACTGGACCCCAGGACAGCCATGGGCAACAGGTTTATCCTGGTCCTGGTGGACCATGCCACCAGGTACCCGGAAGCCATCCCTCTGAGGACAGTGACGGCCCCCGTGGTGGGACATGCACTGATGGGAATTTTCTCCAGAGTGGGATTCCCTCTAGAGGTGGTGTCTGACCGGGGTACCAATTTCATATCCAAATATATGAAATCCCTTTGGCAAGAGTGTGGTGTAACCTACAAGTACACCACACCTTACCACCCCCAAGGAAACGGGATGGTTGAGAGATTCAACCGTACCATCAAGGGCATGATAATGGGTCTGGAAGAACCCATGAGGCGTAAGTGGGACGTCCTCTTGCCATGCCTTCTCTTTGCGTACCGTGAGGTGCCACAGAAGTCTCTGGGGTTCAGCCCCTTTGAGCTACTGTATGGCCACCCAGTGAGAGGACCTCTAAGTCTGGTCAAGGAAGGCTAGGAGCAATCTCCCAGGAAACCTCCCCAGAATGTATATAGCTACATGCTGGCCTTCAGGAATCAGACTAGGCGATTCAGGCAACTTGCTGAGGCAAATCTGGAAGCCAGCCAGGAGGAGATGAAGCGGTGGTACGACCAGAATGCCACTCTGGTAGAGCGTCAGCCTGGACAAAAGGTGTGGGTCTTGGCCCCCGTGGAGCCTTGTGCGCTCCAGGATAAGTGGACCGGTCCCTTTGAGGTTGTGGAGCGCAAGAGTCCAGTTACCTATTTGGTGGACTTGCGGTCTCCAAGGAACCCCTTAAGGGTCCTTCATGTCAACCGCCTCAAGCCCCACTTGGAGAGGTCCCATGTGGGCATGCTCTTGGCAACAGATGCTGGGATGGAAGAGGAGACCGAGCCTCTTCATGACCTCCTGTCAGCCCACGAGCAAGATGGGTCAGTGGATGGTGTCATCCTCTCTTCCGCCCTGACCCCTGAGCAACAGAATGATTGTCACCAGCTGCTGGAACAATTTTCTGATCTGTTTCCCTGGTTCCCGGTGTCACTGATTGGTGCGTCCATGATGTGGACACTGGGGATAGTACACCTGTGAGGCACAAGGCCTACAGGGTGACTGACAGAGTGAGGGCCTACATCAAGGAGGAGGTCTCCAAGATGTTTGCACTCTGGGTAATTGAGTCCTCCAGCAGTCCTTGGGCCACCCCAGTGGTCTTGGTCCCAAAGGCTGCAGCGCCGGGAGCCACACCCGAACTCCGGTTCTGTGTGGACTACAGAGGACTCAATTCAGTCACCAGGACTGACGCACACCCCATCCCCAGAGCGGATGAGCTCATAGATCGGCTAGGGGCTGCCAACTACCTCAGCACGTTTGATTTAACGTCTGGGTACTGGCAGATCGCCTTGACCGAGGGGGCCAAAGAGAGGTCAGCATTTTCCACCCCAGAGGGGCACTACCAGTTCCGGGTTATGCCCTTTGGGATGAAGAATGCCCCTGCCACCTTCAAGGTTGGTCAACCAGGTGTTGGTTGGACTGGACTCGTTCAGTGCAGCCTACCTGGATGACATCGCAGTGTTCAGCTCCACTTGGGAAGAACACCTGCGCCACCTCTGGGAAGTGTTGATGGCGCTGCGGAGGGCAGGCCTCACGATCAAGGCAAGTAAGTGCCAGATCGGGCAGGGTTCTGTGGTGTACTTGGGACACCAGGTTGGCAGTGGCCAGGTGGCGCCCCTTCAACACAAGATAGAAACCATCCTGAATTGGGAGTCGCCCAAAACCCAGACAGAGGTGAGAGCCTTCCTAGGTCTCACCAGGTACTACAGGAGGTTTGTCAAGGGGTATGGCAACATTGTTACGGCACTGACTTCTAAGAAGCAGCCCAGGAAAGTGATTTGGACTGACACCTGTCAGAAAGCTTTTGAGGGCCTGAAAGCTGCTATGTGCACGGCGCCCGTGCTCTTGGCTCCCAACTCCTCCAAAGAGTTTATCGTTCAGACAGATGCTTCAGAGCATGGTGTGGGGGCTGTTCTTTCACAGGTTAATGAGGAGGGCCTAGATCAACCTGTAGCCTTCCTTAGCAGGAGGTTACTTCCAAGGGAACAGAGATGGAGTGCTATTGAGCGTGAGGCATTTGCTGTGGTCTGGGCGCTGAAGAAGCTAAGATCCTACCTGTTTGGGTCTCACTTTCGGGTTCAGACAGACCACAGGCCCCTCAGATGGTTGATGCATTCTCCCCGCTTTTCAGCTGGAGGGGACACGTGTTAGACCTGGCACCTTGGCGTGAGTCTCCCTTCCACTTTTTGTCGCTGTGCCTCATGTGTTTTGCTGGTGTTAGCTGCTCAGAGCACTGTACCACTGCCAACCAGTGCCACAGTGCAAGTGCTCCCTATTTAAAATGTATATGTTGGTTGGATTCCATGATTGGCTTATTTGGTTTACTGTCAGACCCCAGTAAAGTGCACCAGGAGTGCCCAGGGCTTGTAAATACAAATGCTGCTGGTGGGCTTGCAGCACTGGTTGTGCCACCCACAGAAGCGGCCTAGTAAAATGTGTCTAAGGTCTGCCATTGCAGAAGCTGCGTGCAGTCTGGTACTGTCATGCTGACTGGGCAAGTGCACCCACTTCCCAGTCCCTAAACCTTCCCTTAACTTCATATTAGTCACCCCTATGGTAGACCCAAGGGCAGGGTGCATTGTAAGCATAAGGTAGGACAAGCCCTGATGTGTGTGGCATGTCCTAATAGTGAATTACAGCCATTTTCGTTTTTCACTATTGCAAGGCTACCTGTTCCCATAGGCCAGAATGGGCTGTTAGAATTGTTACATCCTATGATCCTAACAGACCCAGGGAACATGGTAAAAAATCGAGTTTGTATGCCTGAACTCAGAATAATAAAATACATCTTTTAGTAAAGTTTATTTTAATATTCTGTGTTTGCAAATACCACTTTTAGAAAGTTGGTATTTGCTTGCCTAACCATTTCAGCCCGCCTCTGCTATGATGTGTATCTGCCTGTCTGGTTTGTGTGAGTGACAGGGCTGGTGAAACCCAGAGGGGCAGGGCTAGGTAGCCTGGTGGTGAATAGAGAGATTGACATCCAGATGGGTGGGAGGAGTGCACCTGGACTCTGAATAGGGCTGTGCTCTGCCACCACAATGCTGGCTCCACCTCCTGTGGAGCGGCTGATGTCTCTGCCGTGCACCCTGAATGGAAAGTCAGAGTCATGTCAACAAAGTGCTCAGGAACTGGTTTGGACTGGGCAAAGGCCCCTCTACCCCAGAGGAACAAAGGAATTAGGGGTATAAGTATTGGGACCCTGCTCCCAAGAAATTAGATCCTGCTTGACAAGAAGAACCTCTGCTTGAGGAGAAGGAACTGGGAAAGCTGTAAGGAGGAGTACTGTCCCTGACCAGGGGGATTGGCCTGGAGTGGTTGCCTTGCTGCTGAAGGAGAGGAGAAAGACTACAAAATACTTTATTTCAACTTGTGCTTAAAAAGATCTCGAAGGGCTTGGAATAGAGCTTGCCTCCTACTGAAGTCTCAGGAACAACAGACTTCACCCCCCAGCTCCCCAGAGTTCTTTGGAAGTGCCTGCTGCTGTTGTTGGGCCTTCTGAGGGACTGCGTGTCACAAGGAGCTGGAAGTGCGACTCAAGGAGGAGAAGCGTGCCGCCGTCGGAGCTGCTGTCATCGCATCTCGTAAAGTGTGTCGCCGCTGCAGCATCGCATCGAGCGGAAGTGTCTCGCATCATCCAAGAAGTGTCTCGCAACGCCGAAGAAGCGTGTCGCCATCGCAGCCATCATAGCGGACGCATCGCACCGCATCGAGAGAAGAGTCTTGCATCGAGGAAGAAGCATGTCGCCATCGCAGCTGTCGCATCGCCACTGCAACATCGCATCGAACGGAAGCGTCTCGTAAACGTCGGAGAAGAGTGCCGCTGCCAAGGCCACTGTCGTCGCATCGCGTAAAGGGTGACGCCGCTGTAGCTGACTCATCGAGTCGAGCCTTCTCGCAACATCGGAGAAGCATAACGCATCTGGAAGATCTTTCTTTCTTTGCACCAAAAACTTCATCGCATCAACATCGTTGCAACACTTTCGTTGCCCTGCGTGTCACATCTTAAAGGTACATTGACTTAAAGTGTCGCATTTTAGAACTTACGACAACTAAGCAAAATTCTACCATCTCAAGTAACAGTATTGTGTATTTTTGTCGTTCAATGGTCTTGTGGTAACTCTATATAAAGAATCCTTATTTTTAATATAAAACCTGTGTGGTGTCCATTTGTAGTGTTGTCACTGGGTTACTGTATGTGTTCACAAATGCTTAACCTATAACGCTCTGAGATAAGCCTTGTCTGCTCGTGCCAAGCTACCTAGAGGGTGAGCAGGGGTTACTTTAAGAGTGTACCCCCTTACCCTGACTAGAGGAAAGGTTCCCTGCTTGACACAAGTACCTACCTGTGCCAACCAGAGAATCCGGATTCTAACATAGGGGGTCATGCTGGGGGTAGTGCTTTAGCGTTTAGGGCAGTGCTGTGGTGTTCGGGCACTGTAGGGGGTTGTTCTAGGGGTGGTGTTTTAGGGTTTAGGGCAGTGCAGGGGTGTTCGGGCAGTGTAGGGGGTCATGCTGGGGGTGGTGTTTTAGGGTTTAGGGCAGTGCAGTGCTGTTCGGCAGTGTAGGGGGCCATGCTGGGGGTAGTGTTTTAGGGTTTAGGGTAGTGCATTGGTGTTTGTGTAGTGAAGGGGGTCGGGCGGGGGTAGTGTTTTAGGGTTTCGGGCAGTGCAGTGGTGTTTGTGTAGTGTAGGGGGTCGTGCAGGGGGTACTGTTTTAGGGTTTAGGGCAGTGCAGTGATGTTTGTGTAGTGTAGGGGGTCATGCTGGGGGTACTGTTTTAGGGTTTACGGCAGAGCAGTGGTGTTTGGGTAGTGTCGGGGGTCGTGCTGGGATAGTGTTTTAGGGTCTAAGGTAGTGAAGTGGTGTTCGGGAAGTGTAGGGAGTCCTGCTGGGGTTAGTGTTTTAGGTTTAGGGCAGTGCTGTGGTGTTCGGGCAGTGTAGGGGGTTGTTCTGGGGGTGGTGTTTTAGGGTTTAGGGCAGTGCAGTGGTGTTCGGGCAGTGTAGGGGGTCGTGCTGGGGGTGGTGTTCTAGGGTTTAGGGCAGTGCATTGGTGTTCGGGCAGTGTAGGGGGTCTTGCTGGGGGTGGTGTTTTAGGGTTTAAGGCAGTGCAGTGGTGTTCGGCAGTGTAGGGTGTAGTGTTTTAGGATTTACGGTAGTGCAGCGGTGTTTGTGCAGTGTAGGGGTACATGTTTTAGAGTTTAGGGTAGTGCAGTGGTCTTTGGGTAGTGTAGGGGGTCGTGCAGGGGGTAGTGTTTTAGGGTTTAGGGTAGTGCAGTGGTGTTTGGGTAGTGTAGGGGGTCGGGCTGGGGGTAGTGTTTTATGGAATTGGGTAGTGCATTGGTGTTTGTGTAGTGAAGGGGGTCGGGCTGGGGGTACTGTTTTAGGGTTACGGCAGAGCAGTGGTGGTTGGGTAGTGTAGCGGGTCGTGCTGGGGTCGTGTTTTAGGGTTTAGGGCAGTGCAGTGGTGTTCAGGTAGTGTAGGGGGTCGTGCTGGGGAAGGTGTTTTAGGGATTAGGGCAGTGCTGTTGTGTTCGGGCAGTGTAGGGGGTCGTGCTGGGGGTTAGTGTTTTAGCGTTTAGGGCAGTGTAGGAGGTTGTGCTGGGGGTGGTGTTTTAGGGTTTAGGGCAGTGCAGTGGTGTTCGGGCAGTGTAGGTTGTGCTGGGGTGGTGTTTTAGGGTTTAGGGTAGTGCAGTGGTGTTTGTGTAGTGTAGGGGGTCGTGCTAGGAGTAGTGTTTAAGGGTTTAGGGTAGTGCAGTGGTGTTTGTGTAGTGTAGGGGGTCGTGTTTTAGGGTAGTGCAGTGGTCTTTGGGTAGTGTAGGGGGTTGTGCTGGGGTATTGTTTTAGGGTTTATGGTAGTGCAGTGGTGTTTGTGTAGTGTAGGGGGTTGTGCTGGGGGTGGTGTTTTAGGGTTTAGGTCAGTGCATTGTTGCTCGGGCAGTGTAGGGGGTCGTGCTGGGGGTGGTGTTTTAGGGTTTAGGGCAGTGCAGTGGTGTTCGGCAGTGTAGGGGGTAGTGTTTTAGGGTTTAGGGTAAAGCAGTGGTCTTTGTGTAGTGCAGGGGGTCGTGCGGGGGTAGTGTTTTAGGGTTTATTGTAGTGCAGTGGTGTTTGGCAAGTGTAGGGGGCTGTGCTGGGGCTAGTGTTTTAGGGTTTACGGCAGAGCAGTGGTGTTTGGGTAGTGTAAGGGGTCGTGCAGGGGTAGTGTTTTAGGGTTTAGGGTAGTGCAGTGGTGTTCGGGTAGTGTAGGGTGTCGTGCTGGGGGTAGTGTTTTAGGTTTAGGGCAATGCTGTGGTGTTCGGGCAGTGTAGGGGGTTGTTCTGGGGGTGGTGTTTTAGGGTTTAGGGCAGTGCAGTGATGTTTGTGTAGTGTAGGGGTCATGCTGGGGGTACTGTTTTAGGGTTTACGGTAGAGCAGTGGTGTTTGGGTAGTGTACGGGGTTGTGCAGGGGTAGTGTTTTAGGGTTTAGGGTAGTGCAGTGGTGTTCGGGCAGTGTAGGGGGTTGTTCTGGTGGTGGTGTTTTAGGGTTTAGGGGAGTGCAGTGGTGTTCGGGCAGTGTAGGGGGTCATGCTGGGGGTAGATGTAGGGTTTAGGGTAGTGCAGTGGTGTTTGTGTAGTGTAGGGGGTCGTGCTGGGGTAGTGATTTAGGGTAGTGCAGTGGTCTTTGGGTAGTGTAGAGGGTCGTGCGGGGGGTAGTGTTTTAGGGTTTAGGGTAGTGCAGTGGTGTTTGGGTAGTGTAGGGGGTTGAGCTGGTGGTAGTGTTTTATGGTTTAGGGTAGTGCATTGGTGTTTGTGTAGTGAAGGGGTCGGGCTGCGGTAGTGTTTTAGGGTTTTGGGCAGTGCAGTGGTGTTTGTGTAGTGTAGGGGGTAATGTTTTAGGGTTTAGGGTAGTGCAGCGGTGTTTGTGTAGTGGTACGTGTTTTAGGGTTTAGGGTAGTGCAGTGGTCTTTCGTAGTGTAGGGGGTCGTGCAGGGGGTAGTTTTTTAGGGTTTATTGAAGTGCAGTGGTGTTCAGGAAGTGTAGGGGGTCCTGCTGGGGGTAGTGTTTTAGGGTTTAGGGTAGTGCAGTGGTGTTTGTGTAGTGAAGGGGGTCGGGCTGGGGGTAGTGTTTTGGGTTTAGGGCAGTGCCGTGATGTTTGTGTAGTGTAGGGTGTCATGCTGGGGGTACTGTTTTAGGGTTTACGGCAGAGCAGTGGTGTTTGGCTAGTGTAGGAAGTCGTGCTGGGGGAGTGTCTTAGGGTTTAGGTTATGCAGTGGTGTTTGGATAGTGTAGGGGGTCATGCTGGGGGCACTGGTTTAGGGGAGTGCAGTGGTGTTTGGGTAGTGTAGGGGGTACTGCTGGGCGTAGTGTTTTAGGGTTTAGGGTAGTGCAATGGTGTTTAGGTAGTGTAGGGGGTACTGCTGGGGGTCGTGTATTAGTTTTAGGGTAGTGCAGTGGTGTTTGTGTAGTGTAGGGGGTCATGCTGGGTGTAGTGTTTTAGGGTTTAGGGTAGTGCAGCCGTGTTTTTATAGTGTAGGGGGTCTTGTTTTAGGGTTGATGGTAATGCAGTGGTGTTTGGGTAGTGTAAGGGGTCGTGGTGGGGGTAGAGTTTTAGGGTTTAGGGTAGTGCAGTGGTCTTTGGGTAGTGTAGGGGGTCGTGCTGGGGGTTAGTGTTTTGGGGTTTAGGGTAGTGCAATGGTGTTTGGGTAGTGTAGGGGGTCGTTGCTGGGGGTGGTGTTTTAGGGTAGTGCAGTGGTGTTTGTGTAGTGTAGGGGGCAGTGTTTTAGGGTTTAGGGTAGTGCAGTGGTGTTTGTGTAGTGTAGGTGGTCATGCTGGGGGTAGTGTTTTAGGAATTAGGGTAGTGAAGCGGTGTGTGCGTAGTGTAGAGGGTCGTGTTTCATGGTTTAGGGTAGTGCAGTGTTGTTTGTGTAGTGTAGGAGGTCGTGCTGGGGGTACTGTTTTAGGGATTACGGCAGGAGCAGTCGTGTTTGGGTAGTGTAGGGGATCGTGCTGGGGGTAGTGTTTTAGGGTTTAGGGCATTGCAGTGGTGTTCGGGTAGTGTAGGGGGTCATGCTGGGGGTAGTGTTTTATGGTTTAGGGTAGTGCATTGGTGTTTGTGTAGTGAAGGGGGTCGGGCTGGGGGTAGTGTTTTAGGGTTTAGGGCAGTGCAGTGGTGTTTCTGTAGTGCAGGGGGTCGTGCAGGGGATTCTGTTTTAGGGTTTATGGCAGAGCAGTGGTGTTCGGGTAGTGTAGGGGGTCGTGCTGGGGGTACTGTTTTGGGGTTTAGGGCAGTGCAGTGGTGTTCGGGTAGTGTAGGCGGTCATGCTGGGGGTAGTGCTTTAGCGTTTAGGGCAGTGCTGTGATGTTTTGGCAGTGTAGGGGGTCATGCTGGGGGTGGTGGTTTAGGGCAGTGCATTGGTGTTCGGGCAGTATAGGAGGTCGTGCTGGGGGTGGTGTTTTAGGGTTTAGGGCAGTGCAGTGGTGTTCGGCAGTGTAGGGTGTAGTGTTTTAGGATTTAAGGTAGGGCAGCGGTGTTTGTGTAGTGTAGGGGTACGTGTTTTAGGCTTTAGGGTAGTGCAGTGGTGTTAGAATCCGGGTTCTCTGGTTGGCACAGGTAGGCACTTGTGACAAGCAGGGAACCTTTCCTCTAGTCAGGGTAGGGGGATACACTCTAATAATAACCCCTGCTCACCCTCTAGGTAGCTTGGCGCGAGCAGACAAGGCGTTATCTCAGGGCATTTAGGTTAAGCATTTGTAAATACCCACACAGTAATACAGTGACCCTCCAAATGGACTCCACACAGGATATATATCAAAAATACTTTATATAGAATAATCAGGCTTAGCACAAGACCAAATAACGTTTAAACAGTCCACAATACTTATTTTCAAAGAGTTCTTGGTGAAGCGTACACCCTACGGCGCGAACGGGCACAGTACCTTGATGCTTGGTGAGTTCGTCACGGACACTTCCTTGGCAGCAGGCGTACAGTACGATGCGAAGTCCTCCGGGCGGCGTGTACTACGGTACGGAAGACCTTGGGCGTAGCGGGGCGAAAGTACGGTCCGTACTGCCAGACGTTCGGGTACGCGACGTACCGGGATCGCTGATCTTCACTTGGACTGCTGAGATAGGCGAACAGTACGCTCTGGACGGGAGACGTACGCGACCACCACACGTACTACGGCCTTTCCCAAAGCAGGGGAGAGGTGCGTACAGTGATAGTACGGTCCGTAGGGGGGTGCGAGCTGGTACGGTGATGTCCTTATATTATGGTGCGAGCTACGGCTCGTAGGGGCAATAACTCGCGTTGCTTGGGCTGGTAGTACCTTCCTTCGCGGTGCGAGCTACGGCTCGTAGAGGGGCCAAAGACGCGTTGTTTGGGATATCAGCTCATAGGGAGTACGCCGCGATCAGCGGGACGTACACAGCAGTTCGACGCGAAGATGTGAGGAAAACGGGCCGTTTTCCAAGGCGATTCCACGGCTGTGAAGTCCACTTCGTTCAGGGGTCAAGCTCACTCACAAGCCCTTGGAGATCTTCAGCACAAGTAAGATAAAAGTCTCTTTAGTCTTTGTTCCTCTTCTTCAGCAGAAAGGCAACCACTGCAGGCCAATCCCCCAGGTCAGGGACAGTACTCCTCCATGCAGATTTTCCAGTTCCTTCAGGTCGGACAGAGGTTTCGTCTTGGCAGGACAGGATCTAGTTTCTTGGGAGCAGGGCTCCTTCATTTATACAGCAATTCTTTTGTTCTGCCAGGCCAGGGGGGCCCTTGCCTAGTCCAGTCCGGTTTCTGAGTACTTTGTTTTTGCGATGCAGGCTGCTTCTTTTAGGGTGCAGGGCAGAGCCATCAGACGCTCCACAGGGGGCGGAGCCAGCATTGTGGTGGCAGAGCACAGCCCTATTCAGAGTCCAGGTGTACTCCTCCCACCCATCTATCTGCCAATCTTCCTATTCACCACCAGGCTACCTAGCCCTGCCCCTCTGGGTTTCCCCAGACCTGTCACTCACACAAGCCAGACAGCAGATACACATCACGCAGAGGCGGACTGAAATGGTTAGGCAAGCAAAGGCCAACTTTCTAAAAGTGGCATTTGCAAACGCAGAATATTAAAATAAACCTTACTAAAAGATGTACCTTATTATTCTGAATTCAGGCATACTAAACTCGATTTTCTACCATGTTCCCTGGGTCTGTTAGGATCATAGGATGTAACAATCTTAACAGCCCATTCTGGCCTATGAGAACAGGTAGCCTTACAATAGTGAAAAACGAAAATGGATGTAATTCACTATTAGGACATGCCACACACATCAGGGCTTGTCCTACCTTATACTTACAATGCACCCTGCCCTTGGGCCTACCATAGGGGTGACTAATATGAAGTAAAGGGAAGGTTTAGGGACTGGCAAGGGTGTGCACTTGCGCAGTCAGCATGACAGTACCAGACTGCACGCAGGTTCTGCAATGGCAGACCTCACATATTTTACCAGGCCGCTTCTGTGGGTGGCACAGCCAGTGCTGCAAGCCCACCAGCGGCATTTGTATTTACACGCCCTGGCACTCCTGGTGCACTTTACTGGGGTCTGATAGTAAACCAAATAAGCCAATCATGGAATCCAACCAACATGTACATTTTACATAGGGAGCACTTGCACTGTGGCACTGGTTGGAAGTGGCACAGTGCTCTGAGCGGCCAACACCATAAAAACACATGAGGCACAGCGACAAAAAGTGGAAGGGAGACTCACGTTAAGGTGCCAGGTCTAATACGTGTCCCCTCCAGCTGAAAAGTGGGGAGAACTACCCTTCCCCAGGGAGTTCCTCATCACTAAGATGGAAAAATCTGAACAGACCATCAGCATTGGCGTGATCTGTACCAGGGCGATGTTCCACCGTGAAATCCATACCCTGTAGGGAAATGGTCCACCTCAACAGCTTTGGATTCTCACCCCTCATATGCATCAACCATCTGAGGGGCCTGTGGTCTGTCTGAACCCGGATGTGAGACCCAAACAGGTAGGGTCTTAGCTTCTTCAGTGCCCAGACCACAGCAAATGCCTCACGCTCAATAGCACTCCATCTCTGTTCCCTTGGAAGTAACCTCCTGCTAATAAAGGCTACAGGTTGATCTAGGCCCTCCTCATTTATCTGTGAAAGAACAGCCCCCACACCATGCTCTGAAGCGTCTGTCTGAACGATAAACTCTTTGGAGAAGTTGGGAGCCAAAAGCACGGGCGCCGTGCACATAGCAGCTTTCAGGGCCTCAAAAGCTTTCTGACAGTTGTCAGTCCAAATAACATTCCTGGGCTGCTTCCTGGAAGTCAGCACTGTCAAGGGGGCAACAATTTTGCCATACCCCTTGACAAACCTCCTGTAGTACCCGGTGAGACCTAGGAAGGCTCTCACCTCTGTCTGGGTTTTGGGCGGCCCCCAATTCAGGATGGTTTCTATCTTGGGTTGAAGGGGTGCCACCTGGCCACTCCCAACTTGGTGCCCCAAGTACACCACTGAACCCTGCCCGATCTGGCACTTACTCGCCTTGATCGTGAGACCTGCCCTCCGCAGTGCCATCAACACTTCCCAGAGGTGGCGCAGGTGTTCCTCCCAAGTGAAGCTGAACACTGCGATGTCATCCAGGTAGGCTGCACTGAACGAATCCAGCCCAGCCAACACCTGGTTGACCAACCTCTGGAAGGTGGCGGGGGCATTCTTCATCCCAAAGGGCATAACCCGGAACTGGTAATGCCCATCAGGGGTGGAAAATGCTGACCTCTCTTTGGCCCCATCGGTCAAGGCGATCTGCCAATACCCAGACGTTAAATCAAACGTGCTGAGGTAGTTGGCAGCCCCTAGCCGATCTATGAGCTCATCAGCTCTGGGGATGGGGTGTGCGTCAGTCCTGGTGACCGAATTGAGTCCTCTGTAGTCCGCACAGAACCGGAGTTCGGGTGTGGCTCCCGGCGCTGCAGCCTTTGGGACCAAGACCACTTGGCGGGCCCAAGGACTGCTTGAGGACTCAATTACCCCAAGGGCAAACATCTTGGAGACCTCCTCCTTGATGCAGGACCTTACCCTGTCAGTCACCCTGTAGGCCTTGTGCCGCACAGGTGTACTATCCCCAGTGTCCACATCATGGAGACACCAATCAGTGACACCGGGAATCAGGGAAAACAGGTCAGAAAATTGTCCCAGTAACTGGTGACAATCGTTCTGTTGCTCAGGGGTCAGGGTGGAAGAGAGGATGACACCATTCACTGACGCATCTTGCTCCTTTGCTGACAGGAGGCCAGGAAGAGGCTCGGTCTCCTCCTCCATCCCAGCATCTGTCGCTAAGAGCATGCCCACTTGGGACCTCTCCAAGTGGGGCTTGAAGCGGTTGACATGAAGGACCCTTAAGGGGTTCCTTGGAGACAGCAAGTCCACCAAATAGGTAACCGGGCTCTTGCGCTCCATAACCTCAAAGGGACCGGTCCACTTATGCTGGAGCGCACAAGGCTCCACAGGGGCCAAGACCCATACCTTCTGTCCAGGCTGAAGCTCTACCAGAGTGGCATTCTGGTCGTACCACCGCTTCATCTCCTCCTGGCTGGCTTCCAGGTTTGCCTCAGCAAGTTCCCTGAAACGCCTAGTCTGGTTTCTGAAGGCCAGCATGTAGCTATATACATTCTGGGGAGGTTTCCTGGGAGATTGCTCCCAGCCTTCCTTGACCAGACTTAGAGGTCCTCTCACTGGGTGTCCGTACAGACGCTCAAAGGGGCTGAACCCTAGAGACTTCTGTGTCACCTCTCTGTAAGCAAAGAGAAGGCATGGTAAGAGGACGTCCCACTTACGCCTCATGGGTTCCTCAAGAACCATTATCATGCCCTTTAGGGTTCGGTTGAATCTCTCAACCAACCTGTTTCCTTGGGGGTGGTAAGGTGTTGTGAATTTGTAGGTTACACCACACTCTTGCCAAAGGGATTTCATATATTTGGATATGAAATTGGTACCCCGGTCAGACACCACCTCTAAAGGGAATCCCACTCTGGAGAAAATTCCCATCAGCGCACATCCCACCACGGGGGCCGTCACTGTCCTCAGAGGGATGGCTTCCGGGTACCGGGTGGCATGGTCCACCAGGACCAGGATGAACCTATTGCCCATGGCTGTCCTGGGGTCCAGTGGCCCTACAATGTCAATCCCCTCTCGCTGGAATGGGGTACCGACCACAGGGAATGGCTGGAGTGGAGCCTTCTGCTTCCTTCCACTCTTCCCACTTGCCTGGCAAGTCTGGCAGGTCCTGCAGTGAGTGTCTGAACTCCTGCGCATTTGGGGCCAAAAGAAGTGGGTGACAAGCCTTTCAAAGGTCTTGTCCTGCCCCAAATGTCCTGCCAATGGCACATCGTGAGCCAGCCCCAGTAGGAAGGCTCTGAAGCGCTGGGGTACCACCAGCACACGGGCTGACCCAGGCTCAGCAACCTTAGGCTCAGAATACAGGAGGTCGTTCTCCCAGTAAATAAAATGTGTTCCAGACTGATCACAGTTGGCCTGGTCTGCAGCCTGCTGCTGCATACCCACGAGAGAAGGGCATTCTTTCTGCTCCTTGCAGAATTCCTCCCTGGAGGGTCCTCCTTCCTGCTGCCAATGGGTAAGCTCAGGCAGGTCCCCCAGTTCAGCTAACTGTTCCCCTGTAGGTTCCAGAACATCCCCCTCAAGGTCTGCTTCCTCCTGGACCGTGGAAACTTCGGGGACTGGTTTCCCGCGCCCCTTGCCCCTTCTCCCTAAGGCCGGTTCCTGGGCCTCCCTCTCAGGCTCCAGGTCCTCTTGAGCACCTCTACTCGCTGTCATGGACCGTGTGGTGACACATGCCCAATCTGGCATACCCAACATCTCCAGGTGAGCACTCCGCTCCACCTTAGCCCAAGGTGAGCTCTCCAGATCGTTCCCCAACAGACAGTCTACAGGCTTGGCGGGCCTCACAGCTACCTGAAGAGTACCAGAGACCCCCCCCACTCAAAGATAACCTGAGCCACTGGGCAGTGAGTCTCGGTGTTGTCTGCGGCAACAACTGGATAGAATGCTCCTGGGACAACCTGCTCCTGAGACACCAGGTGGCGCTTGACAGCCGTCACACTGGCTCCTGTGTTTCTGAGAGCTTCAACCCTATGGCCATTTATGGTCACCCACTGCCTGTATTTTTTAGTGTTCTCAGGCAGCTGGGTTTTGGGGACCACTTCACGGTCTCCTAATGAGACTAGGGACATTTCTACAGAACCCAACCCACCTTGGACACCCATCTCTCCACCCAGGGCTACACTAGCCGTCTGCCGGGGGGTGCACCAGTGGGTGCTGGTTTACCAAACTGACGACATTTGGGGTCATTGGCAAAATGACCCAGCTCACCACATCTGAAACAGGTTGGGGGCCCTCTTTGAACAGGGGTACCTGTCGGGGCCCCAGTCGGTTTCTGGGGTGGGGGAGGCTGAGAACCTTTCCCTTGGTTCCCTTGGGGATTACTTTGGGGCCTCTTCTGGAACTCCCTCTGTTTTCCCTTGTCCCCCCCCACTCTTCTGCTGGGGACCCTGCCCACCTTCGGCGGAGTCTCCCACGGGACCCTTGTGGACCCTGGTACTGACCCAGCGGTCCACCTCCTCAGCAAGCTTCCTAGGGTTAGTCAGCCTACTATCAATCAGGTGCTGGCGTAGCTCAGGAAAACAATTACTGGACAAGTGCTCCCATGCCATTAAATCAAGAAGCCCTTGAAAATTATCAACCTTGCTACCCTTTACCCAACCATCCAGTGCTCTGCAAAAAAAAGTCACATACTCCACATACGTACTATTGGGAATCTTAGTGCAACCCCTGAACCTCTGCCTATACATTTCAGGAGTTAACCCATACCTAGCCATTAATGCATCCTTCATATGGGGGTAAGAGTTATACACATCTGAGGGCAAATCTAGCAGTGTGTCCCGCCCCTCACTCAAGAACCGCCCCCACAACCCCACTCCCCAATCCTTCCCAGCGACCCGGTGGGAGGACATGGCCACTTCGTAGGCTTTGAACCACTGTCCTATGTCATCATTTTAAAAAAATTCCTTCACTACATCTTTGGGTATGTACACTCTGGGCTCTACCTGCACTGGGGGTGTGCTGCCACCAGAGGGAGTGTTTCCCAAGCCCTGGGCTTTCAACTCCAGCTCACTCAATTTCATTTCATGCTCCATTTGGCTTTTTCTATCTTCCATTTCCAGCCTTTTTCTCTCCATTTCCAGTTGTCCATTTAGTTTCGCCATCTCTATCTCATGAGCTCTGGTTTCCTTCCTGTCAGCCAACTCCTCTGGCGACAGGCCTCTGCCTGAGCTAGCGATGCTCTCTGCCTGTTCAATTTCCTCCATGTCATAGAGGGTTTCCTTGACTCCATCCAGGCCCTCAGCGCCTTGCAAAGATCTGTTTTGTTCTTACATCCAACAGTGAGGACTTTGAACTTCCTGCAGAAGCCCTTCAGCTGGGCCTTGGTGTAGCTCTCTAGTCTCTCTTCTTCCCATTCCCAGAAAAATGCGAATTAAAGTAAGTGGTTGCGCTATTGGTCTGCCTTCACTATGTGGCGTTCACCAATCACTGTGTATGTATCACAAATGCAAATTCGTAATCCTCACCGCTGCCACCAATGTTAGAATCCAGGTTCTCTGGTTGGCACAGGTAGGTACTTGTGACAAGCAGGGAACCTTTCCTCTAGTCAGGGTAGGGGGATACACTCTAATAATAACCCCTGCTCACCCTCTAGGTAGCTTGGCGCGAGCAGACAAGGCGTAATCTCAGGGCGTTTAGGTTAAGCATTTGTAAATACCCACACAGTAATACAGTGACCCTCCACAAATGAACTCCACACAGGATATATATCAAAAATACTTTATATAGAATAATCAGGCTTAGCACAAGACCAAATAACGTTTAAACAGTCCACAATACTTATTTTCAATGAGTTCTTGGTTTTAGCGTACTTTTATAGTTCTGTGCGCGTCGTCCCTCTTCGTACGCGTAGTACGGGGTAGACACAGGCTTTGGGACGGGTCGTACACGCGATGCAGGCGCTTCAGATGAAGCGCACACCCTATGGCGCGAACGGGCACAGTACCTTGATGCTTGGTGAGTTCGTCACGGACACTTCCTTGGCAGTAGGCGTACAGTACGGTGCGAAGTCCTCTGGGCGGTGCGTACTACGGTACGGGAGATCTTGGGCATGCGCAGCTCAGGGGACGGGGCGAAAGTACGGTCCATACTGCCAGACATTCGGGTACGCAACGTACCGGGATCGCTGATCTTCACTTGGACTGCTGAGACAGGCGAACAGTAGGCGCTGGACGGGAGACGTACGCGACCACCACACGTACCACGGCCTTTCCCAAAGCAGGGGAGAGGCACGTACAGTGATAGTACGGTCCGTAGGGGGGTGCGAGCTGGTACGGTGATGTCCTTCAATTACGGTGCGATAACTCGCGTTGCTTGGGCTGGTAGTACCTTCCTTCGCGGTGCGAGCTACGGCTCGTAGAGGGGCCAAAGTCGCGTTGTTCGGCCCGGACAGCGGGATATCAGCTCACAGGGAGTACGCCGCGATCAGCGGGACGTATACAGCAGTTCGATGCGAAGATGTGAGGAAAACGGTCCGTTTTCCAAGGCAATTCCACGGCGGTGAAGTCCACTGTTCCTGGGACTTCGTTCAGGGGGCAAGCTCACTCACAAGCCCTTGGAGATCTTCAGCACAAGTAGGATAAAAGTCTCTTTAGTCTTTGTTCCTCTTCTTCAGCAGTAAGGCAACCACTGTAGGCCAATCCCCCAGGTCAGGGACAGTACTGAGAAAATTCGGTTTTCGATCGTGATCGAATCGACCCGCCATTTTGTGCTCCGCCGCCATTTTGTGTTGCCCTCACTCAGGCAGCACGGCGAACAAAGTCTATTCTGCTTTTTCTGCAGCATTGTGTCGAAAAAAGCCTTCTGCCTCTATTTACAAAGCTGGTGTTAGGACTGGCCGAGTACACTAATCCCTGTCTGGTTTTCCTAATCCCCGTCTCAACTATCTGTTGGTTCACACTATTCTCTTCTGACTTTATCTTGTCATCAGGCCTTCGCTGTCCTCTTCTAGCATTCTCTCGTTTCACAACTGTCCTCCAAAACACACAAACGTATCTCGCCACATGCAAGTTGGTTACAGACCTGTTAATGAATTAGTTCATGGGAGGGGTGACAAACACAGTGGGAGGAGAGGCTTCTTCGAGTTACCTAATACTTTATTTTCAAACTCTTCCTATTGGCTCTGTCTTATTTTCAAACTTTCCTTATTGGTTCTCTATGTATGTATTGGGTGTGCTTTCTGGTTAATGTATATGTCACCTATGTACTATAAAAGATTGTGCGCCAGGGAGTGAAGTGGCAGTCTCCTGAGAACCTACCTCGTGTACTTCTGGGATAACTGTACTAGCTGCAGCTAATAAATCTGATCTTCTAACGCCTAACAGAGTGTCCTGTGTCTCTGTGTAGCTGAGCAGGAGAACCCCGGAGATTAAGGCGTACCCTGCGCCGCCAGGCCCAAAAGGTTCTGGTTCTTCAACTGGCGCCCAACGAGTGGCGGCTTCAGTGGTACCGGTTCTGCCTGTAGGTCGTGAGGAACCCCGCAAGAAAATTCTGGAGGATTCGCGAGCCACGTCAAGCGACCCTTGTATGTCGAAAGTGGTCCGAAGGTCTTTTTCAGCGTGGTTACTCCTTCCTGACGGCTACTGACGACTGCTGCCCTGACTACCGCCCTGCCTTGGCCCTTCCTTTGGTGATGTATGGTAAGGCGGGACGATAGACGGGCCTCTGTTGGCGTGAGAAGACATCCTTAGTTAAGTATTTGGTGGGTCGCTCCCACAATTTTGGTCCTTTGTTCCTTTGTTTCTTTGTCCTTAGATTCGACTATTGCAATAGCCGAAGCCGAGGGGTAAGTGCATTTGTGCTGCGTAAACTGAGTTTTACCCCCTTGAAGTCTGTGAACAGTCCGGTGAAATCACGAGATGCCTGGTCTGACTAAGTTTGGAAAACTTTGTTGCTTTGGTTGTAATAGGGATTCCCGGCTTGAGGACTCTTGTCCGATTCCTTCGGTTGGAACTCCCACATATGAGCTCTATTCAAAACAAGGTATTGGCCCCATTGCCTTTAATGAGGCATGGACCCGATACACAAAGAAAGATGGTGTTTTAAAATGGCCAGAAAATGGTAGTTTTGAGCCTGATGTGCTAGATAATTTAGAAGCAATTTTATTCAAAAGAAAAGCCCGGCCGGCAATGTTTGACTCTTTCCGCCTTTGGCGTAAGGAAGCCAAACAGAAAGAAATTAAGCAAACAAAACGAGATAGGAAAGCACAGGGTATAACAATTATACAGGCTGCCCAATGATTTAAAGATGATGAAATAGATAATGCGACGGAAATCTCAGAGAGACAGAATCGTATGGCGATAGATAAATGCTATCCGGTGTTGCCCGTTTCCCCTTCCGATAACAAGAAAGATTTAGAAGAAGATCCCCTAATGTCACATTTATTGAGATTGCCACCGCCCTATGCACAAGGTGCCAATGCACCCCAGTTGTTACAGCCTGTTCAGCCGCCAGCAGTACCTCCGCCTGTTCCGGCTCTTCTGCATTTGCCTCCTCCAGTATTACCGCCTCAACCAGTTTTACCATTAACTTCGACTTCTTTGCCCTCATCTCCTGATCTTCGATCTCGTTTGCATTCTGCACCTCCTGCAATTACCGGTTCTCCTTCTATTAGTTCGCCTAATACCTTGTCCCCTATCCTCATGTCCAATTCTCCGTCTGTGCGTAGGCGACTCACGGACACTGTCTCTGGTATTCTATCTCCTTTCTTTGAAGCTTTTAATGTATCTCCGGCTTTTTCTCGAAGACAATCTCGTAGTCAATTCCCAGCTGCCAAAGAACGAGAAAATTTTGAATCTCTCGCACGAAAATGGATCAAAAAGGGTCCCGAATACAGTGTGCTCGATATTATGCCTACCTTCTCACAATGGAATGCGCCTACGCAAAGATATGTTTTTGATGTAATGTGTGATACTCTCATTAAAGAATGGGAGGATATGAATTTGAATTCGAATCCACAGGGTCTGTTAGATGTTCAGGCTGACTTCGATAAAGGACTTATTGTGGGTTCCAAAGTTGAAAACGCTGTAAGGACACTTATTTCCTTTAGAAACTTATTGTCCTCTCAGACTTTCCTTGATTCCGATCCGTCAGTTAGAATGACACTGAAAAATTATCCCATGAGAGAGGTTCCTCCAATATGGAAGGAAGAGATTGCAGCTCAAGGTAATAATCCAGCTATTCCCGCTCATTTTCAACGTATATGGGTACATGTCCCCTGGAAGAGATCTGAAGTTTTAGCCCTTAAACAGACTCTACCGGATCCTCGTAAAAACCCTGCGGGTTATTATAAAGAATTATCACAGATGGTTGATGCTTGCATCATGAATCTAGCTGATATCGATATGTTGATGGGAAATGTAGTCCCACAAACATTATGGGCTAGGATTCGTAAAGAGAATCACGCACAGGAATTAGGTGCTGATTGGGATACTATAACCGCCGCAGATAGAGACCAAGTGGGTGGTGCGAAGCCTGATGCTTTGATTTCAGAACTCCCTGGTAGGATTATTACATTAATGAAAACGATGATGCCTGCATTGAGAGTTAATTGGGATAAATTAGCGGCATGCAAACAAAAGAAATATGAAAGTGTCTCTGATTTCTTTACTCATTTCGAGGAGACATTTATTGATCACAGTGGTCAAGATATGGCTACAGAGGGTGGACAGCGATTATTTGTGGACAAATTTTTATTTAATTTGCTTCCCGAGCTGTCACATAAATTGAAAGATTCTGAAAGTTCATGGGCTGTTTCTACTTCTGCCCAGATATTGGCTACTGCACAATATTATGAAAACAGAGATAAAGAAGAAAAAGAAAAGCAAGAGAAAAAGACGAAAGAATTAAAAACGAAGGTTCTCTTGCAACAAGCTTATCCTCCTTGCTATGTTCAGCCTCAGTTTCAACAGCCTCCGCATTTTCAGAGGTTGTATCAAAAACCTGAGCCATACATTCCGCGACCTTTGTTAGGACCTAATCAATGTGCCTATTGTAGAGAAGAAGGTAATTTTAAGAATAGTTGTCCGGTTTTATTGCAGCGCAGTGGAGCATTATCTGCTCCACGAGGTCATGGTGGCCTCCAGTCAGCAAATAGAGGTAGAGGTCGAGGTGTGTTGACTCAAGAACAACGTGCCCTTCCTCCTCCCAATTCCATGAATTACTTTGATCAGCAAAACGCTCGATCTACACAGTACTACAATGAGGATTGTTATATTGAAAGCGAGAATGAAAGTCTTCATGCTAACTAGGACAGCCATGGACAAAGTAAAGGAGTTGTGCCGGTTCCAGTAGATCAGAATGGACCTTATGTTAATGTCACTACAATGGGTGTTTTAGAGCCATTTCTTCTAGATACTGGGGCGATGAGAAGTTCTATCATTCATTCTAAACTCCCTGGGGCACCTTTGTCTGGCTTAACGAATGTATCTGTAGGATTTTCTGGCGCCCCTGTTCGTAATCCGGTTTCTTGCCCTTTGCCTATTTCAATTGGCCCTTATGATTTGGAAGCTCCACTTCTTTTGACGAATGGTTGCGGTGAGAATTTATTGGGTCTGGACTTATTGAAAAGAATGCATGCTACGATATATTGTTCTCCTTCTGGTGTACATCTTACTTTAGGACAGAAACTAATTTCTCCAATGTATTTGTCCAAAGATCAGTTTCCACCTGAATTGCTTTCTCTTCCGGCAACGCTTTGGGCCACGGGTCCGAACGATGTGGGCTGTCTCGAAATTCCACCTTATATTGTCACTCTCAAGCCTAATGTTGAATTGCCGCGTATTCCGCAGTATAGAATTTCCACTGAAGGTGAAAAAGCGCTTTTGGAAATCATTCATGATTTGATTCAAAAGGGTGTGGTTGAAGAAACGAGAGGAAACATATGCAATAGTCCTATTCTTCCTGTTCTTAAACGCACTGATCCTTCTCGGGTTCCTGTATATCGTTTCGTAATTGATCTTCGGGAGGTAAACAAAATTGTTGTACCACAATTTCCTGTTGTCCCAGATATCACTGCTCTGTTGACAATGATACCTTCCACAGCGACTTGGTTTTCTGTTATCGATCTAAAGAATGCCTTCTTTAGTATTCCCATTGCAGAAGAAAGTAGGGATATTTTTGGCTTCTCTCTTGGAGGCCGAAGCTTCCGGTTCAAGCGCGCACCTCAGGGCTATTGTGAAAGTCACTCTATTTACAGTCTTGGAGGCCGAAGCTTCCGGTTCAAACGCGCACCTCAGGGCTATTGTGAAAGTCCCTCTATTTACAGCCAAGCCTTAAAAAGTCATCTTGATACTTTTCATTTGCCGTCTGGTGCTGCTCTTATTCAGTACATGGATGACTTGTTAATCGCTGCTGATTCAGAAGATATTTGCAGAAATGTGACTGTTGCATTGTTACGCCATTTGTTTAATCTGAATCATAAGGTTTCACCTTCTAAACTACAATATGTCCGTCAAGAGGTTACCTATTTGGGTCATCTCCTTTCGAAGGAGGGACGACGATTAACCCCAGATCGAATTCAGGCGATTAAGCAAATGTCTGTGCCATCCACACAAAGGGAGGTACGTGCATTTCTGGGTATTACTTCCTATTGTAGGCAGTGGATCCCTAACTTCTCTCTGTTGGCCAAGCCTCTGTTGGCACTCACTTTGAAAGATACACCTCAGCCCCTTCCTTGGACTGACGAGTGCCAAAGGACTTTTACTGATTTACGTACTGCTCTGTGTTCCGCTCCTGTACTAGGTACTCCTGATTACAATAAGCTTTTTACGCTCTATGTCCATGAGAGAGAGGGTTGTGCGTTGTCAGTTTTAACACAGCAATTTGGAGACAAACAGCGGCCATGTGCCTATTTTTCGGCTACGCTAGATCCCGTAGCTAAAGCATTGCCTAGTTGTCTCAAAGCGACAGCAGCAGCAGCAATTTCTATTCGACAGTCTGCTGGAGTGGTGCTAGATAATACTCTCATTGTCATGGTGCCACATGCAGTGGATACTTTACTAAACAGAACGAAAACGCAGCATCTTACGAGTGCTCGTTTAACTGGATACGAGCTGACGCTTTTGGCTAGTCACGTACACATCAAACGATGTAATACCCTAAATCCAGCTACTCTGTTGCCCCTTCCAGAGGAGAAAGGTGTTGAGGAGCAACATGATTGTTTCCTCCGTACTGAGGAAGAGACAAAAGGAAGAATTGACTTGAAAGATACACCGCTAGAAAATCCGGATGGAATTCTATGGGTAGATGGTTCTTGTTTTAAGATGTCTAATGAAGATACAGTTTCAGCCTATGCTGTTACTACTTTACATACAATTGTGGAAACAGCACGCATCAGACATAATTCAGCTCAAGCAGCGGAATTGATAGCTTTAACGAGAGCATGTGTGTTGTCAAAAGGAAAAAGAGTGAACGTGTACACCGACAGTCAATACGCGTTTGGTGTAGCGTTCAATTTTGGACGTTTGTGGAAAGAAAGGGGATTCCTTACTTCACATGGCACTAAAATACAACATGGTCAGTTGGTGACTGATCTTCTTGAGTCACTTGCTTTGCCCACCCAAATAGCAATTGTGAAGTGTAGTGCGCACAAAAAGATTACAGATGATGTTGGTCGAGGAAATGCATTTGCAGATGAAGTAGCGAAAAAGACAGCGAGAGACGCTACAAGTCGAATGTATGTGGCGGGTCCTGCAAATTGGGTCAGAGAAAGAGGAATGCATGAGGATACAGTAGAAAGTGTAAAGTCGATTCAGAAAGAGGCTACAGAGAAAGAATTGAGTAAGTGGAAAGAAAGTACTGGAATGTTAGATGAAATGGGATGTTGGGTGGAATTGTCTGAGCACCAACGTTGGCTGTTACCAGATGACTTTGTAATCCCAGTAGTTACTATGGCGCATGGTCCAGCCCACCTAAGTGCGAAAGGTATATGCAAGCTTCTGGCTCCAGTGTGGCAAAATGAAGGAATCCCAAAATGTGCAGACAATGTAGTGAAACATTGTATTGTTTGTTTGATGTACAACCCAGGAAAGGGAACCCCAACTCCAGCGGGTCACTTTGCTCCTCCGACATCTCCATTTGAGGTGTTGCAGATCGATTACATTCACATGGAACGATGCAACAATCTCAAATATGTTCTGGTGGTAATATACGCCTTTTCTAGGTGGATAGAAGCATACCCTCTAAAAGACAATACAGCCTTATCCACAGCCAAAATTCTACTAAAATAATTTTTCCCCAGGTTTGGTTTGCTGCGCATTGTCTGGAGTGACAATGGGAGCGAATTTGTGGGCCAAGTCATGCAAAAAGTTTGTGCGGGTCTTGGTATCAAGCAAAAGTTCCATGCGGCAAACCATCCACAGTCAGCGGGTTTAGTGGAATGCTACAATGGAACTTTGAAACTCAAATTAGCGAAAGTGCAGGCTAGTACAGGACTTAATTGGCCCGATGCTTTACCACTGGCTCTCCTGTCCACCAGAACTGCTGTGCACTCTCATTTTGGACTCAGCCCTTACGAAGTGGTCTTTGGGCGTCCAGCTAATATATGGGGAGTCCCTCGCCCTAAGAAATACTCAGACTTGCCATATCCAATGTTGATTGACTACTTGCATGAACTTACAACTAAATTGCGTGTTCTCCATCAACAGGTTCAGAGTGCTTTACCGGAGGCTTTTACAGACCCAGGTCATTCCATCCGACCAGGCGACTGGGTGTGTATAAAGAATTTCCAAAGGACGAAAAATTTGGAGCCCAGGTGGAGGGAGCCTCGTTTGGCACTCTTGGTTACGAGAACAGCAGTCAAAGTCGAAGGAAAGAAAAATTGGATTCACGGTGTGCATTGTAAGAAAGTGCCTTTGCCTCTACCCTTCGATCAATGGGTGCGTAGGGGCATTGGTGACTCAGAGTGAGAAGGTTCCACGATTCATACCTTTTAGCGATGCACGCCTGAATGGAACATTGTCTGAGAAAGAGGACGACGACATTCTTCAGGAAGCGATAACACCACATCGTCGCTTGAATACGACAAATCCGCGAACATTGTTCCAAGACCAAACTGTACCTGATAAAGAACATTATAATCTGAGACCTAGACCAAACACTTAAGATTTTTCTCTCTCCTATGTAGTATTCTATCCCGGTTGCAGGGTCACGGTAGGAGTCTTGATTGTGACCTGAGTAGTGGCAATAGGCCTGCAGGACTTGCAGTGTCATAGGACGGCAGATAATCATAATTAAGTGATCGAGGAAGATTGCCGTGAGCATCCATTTAGAAAGATGGAAACTACATTAGGCAAAAGAGAGAGAAAGGATGAAATGAAAAAAGTATCCTGTAGATTAATGTACAGTCTGCAGCAAAAAGTTGTCTCTCCTTCTACCTCTTCGTCTTCTTCTACTGTCTCTCCACATCTATTTCATACCCTTCCTCAACATGAACTCATTAGAAGAACTGAATATTATAACAATTCCTTTGTCCAGTTATTACATCAACTCCAATTAGTGATCAACACAGCTGACTGTTAGGTGTGTGGACTTATGCCACATACCACAGAAAAAGGAATGCCGTATTTAGTTCTTCCGTTTTCTTATGAGGGTTCTGCTTGGGCTTATTTTGTTATCTTTTCCAATGCCTATCAAAGCAAATTCAGATGATCCGTTAGTTCATATATTGGTGGTCCGGATTTTAGTCATAGTTCTTTGATAAAGGGAATGGTAGCTATGGCTAAAATCATGGAAAATAGTAGAATTTCCATTGATGAAAGGAAAGCGTACACAAACTGGAACGTCACCCATTATGTCACTAGCCTTAGTGATAAGGTTAAACAAGGGAAATCTCCACCGATTTGGACTATTCCTCATCAGGGAAATTTCTGTCTGCAAATAAATAGTCGGTCTTCTGACACCATACAAAGAAACAACTGTTCCCACACATACGTCTACTCTCAGAACTCGCCGCCTCTAGTGCCATCTCAAGGCACGTATTTTATCTGCCACGATAGGGCTTACACGTGGTTGCCAACTGGTTTTTCTGGTATCTGTTATATAGCTTTCCTTCTCCCCCCTACATACACTGCTTCTGCAAACTATCAACGAAACAGATATGGCAGAGGGATTATTATTATTATTATTATTAGTTCTTATATAGCGCTCAACTCACCCTTGGGCATCTTGGCGCTTGCATTGGGAACCCGTCCTGGTTTTTCCCTGTGAGATAACCCGTAATGGGCATCCCCAAGGTGAAAGCCAGGCATCCCGCCGCGGGGGGGCCGTTGTGGAGATTAAGCAAGCTTGTTGCCCAGAGCTGCATAGTGTGAACTCATGCTTAGAGTGGGCACCGAAGCGAGAATTATCGAGTCCGTGGACAATTGGGCTCCGGACCCTGCCGCGTCGGGAATTGAACCCTGGTCCCGGGTCTGACCTCTGCTTCAGGGTATGCCTCCTCTAACCAGTGAGCTACACTTCTCCACTTCTTATTGATTCTAAAGACACAGCAGGACAAGAGGGAGGAGATTTCCTCAAAGGGTTTCTTCCTTTTTGGGGTCCAATGGCCAACAGCAGAAATATAAGGCAACTGGTTCGTGTCGTAGAAACCACTATAGACATCACTGTAGGAGCCTTAAGTAATATCGCGGCAGAACTACAGGCGGATCGTCTTATGACCTTACAAAACCGAGTTGCCTTAGATTTTGTTCTTGCGGATCGTGGTGGAGTGTGCAAATTGATCGGGTCAAGTTGCTGTATTTTCATACCTGATGACGCTCCGACAGTATACCAAGATATCTCTAAGTTACATATAATCTCTGAGTCGATTCATCAGGACGAAGGAGATTGGTCATTATTGGAGTGGTTTTGGGGACTACTGTCCAAATGGGGTTGGAAGGCATTAATATTCCTTGGAGTAGTTTTGACCATCATTTTCTCTTGTTGCCTTTGTATGCACTGTGGTCCCGCCATCTGCGACCTTTGTGCTACTATGTGCATCCCTAAACCCAAATCACAAAGAACAGAGAATATAAGAATGATGCTACAGCAACAGCTCGATGACCTCATGGCCATTGACTCAGATTAACGTGAGTCTATGTATCTTGCCTGAGTTCTGGCAAAAGGAGGGTCTGAGAAAATTCGGTTTTCGATCGTGATCGAATCGACCCGCCATTTTGTGCTCCGCCGCCATTTTGTGTTGCCCTCACTCAGGCAGCACGGCGAACAAAGTCTATTCTGCTTTTTCTGCAGCATCGTGTCGAAATAAGCCTTCTGCCTCTATTTACAAAGCTGGTGTTAGGACTGGCCGAGTACACTAATCCCTGTCTGGTTTTCCTAATCCCCGTCTCAACTATCTGTTGGTTCACACTATTCTCTTCTGACTTTATCTTGTCGTCTGGCCTTCGCTGTCCTCTGCTAGCATTCTCTCGTTTCACAACTGTCCTCCAAAACACACAAACGTATCTCGCCACCTGCAAGTTGGTTACAGACCTGTTAATGAATTAGTTCGTGGGAGGGGTGACAAACACAGTCAGAGGAGAGGCTTCTTCGAGTTACCTAATACTTTATTTTCAAACTCTTCCTATTGGTTCGGTCTTATTTTCGAACTTTCTTTATTGGTTCTCTATGTATGTATTGGGTGTGCTTTCTGGTTAATGTATATGTCACCTATGTACTATAAAAGATTGTGCGCCACGGAGTTAAGTGGCAGTCTCCTGAGAACCTACCTCGTGTACTTCTGGGATAACTGTACTAGCTGCAGCTAATAAATCCGATCTTCTAACGCCTAACAGAGTGTCCCGTGTCTCTGTGTAGCTGAGCAGGAGAACCCCGGGGATTAAGGCGTACCCTGCGCCGCCAGGCCCAAAAGGTTCTGGTTCTTCAGTACTCCTCCATGCAGCTTTTCCAGTTCCTTCAGGTCGGACAGAGGTTTCTTCTTGGCAGGGCAGGATCTAGTTTCTTGGGAGCAGGGCTCCTACATTTATACAGCAATTCTTTTGTTCTGCCAGGCCAGGGGGGCCCTTGCCTAGTCCAGTCCGGTTTCTGAGCACTTTGTTTTTGCGATGCAGGCTGCTTCTTTTAGGGTGCAGGGCAGAGCCATCAGACGCTCCACAGGGGGCGGAGCCAGCATTGTGGTGGCAGAGCACAGGCCTATTCAGAGTCCAGGCGTACTCCTCCCACCCATCTATCTGCCAATCTTCCTATTCAACACCAGGCTACATAGCCCTGCCCATCTGGGTTTCCCCAGCCCTGTCACTCACACAAGCCAGACAGCAGATACACATCACGCAGAGGCGGATTGAAATGGTTAGGCAAGCAAAGGCCAACTTTCTAACAGTGGCATTTGCAAACGCAGAATATTAAAATAAACCTTACTAAAAGATGTACCTTATTATTCTGAGTTCATGCATACTAACCTCGAATTTCTACCATGTTCCCTGGGTCTGTTAGGATCATAGGATGTAACAATCTTAACAGCCCATTCTGACCTATGAGAACAGGTAGCCTTACAATAGTGAAAAACGAAAATGGCTGTAATTCACTATTAGGACATGCCACACAATGCACCCTGCCCTTGGGCCTACCATAGGGGTGACTAATATGAAGTTAAGGGAAGGTTTAGGGACTGGCAAGTGTGTGCACTTGTGCAGTCAGCATGACAGTACCAGACTGCACGCAGGTTCTGCAATGGCAGACCTCAGACATATTTTACCAGGCCGCTTCTGTGGGTGGCACAACCAGTGCTGCAAGCCCACCAGCGGCATTTTTATTTACACGCCCTGGCACTCCTGGTGCACTTTACTGGGGTCTGATAGTAAACCAAATAAGCCAATCATGGAATCCAACCAACATATACATTTTACATAGGGAGCACTTGCACTGTGGCACTGGTTGGCAGTGGCACAGTGCTCTGAGCGGCCAACACCATAAAAACACATGAGGCACAGCGAAAAAAAGTGGAAGGGAGACTCACGCCAAGGTGCCAGGTCTAACAAGTGGTCTTTGGGCAGTGTAGGGGGTCATACAGGGGGTACTGTTTTAGGGTTTATGGTAGTGCAAGTGGTGTTTGGGTAGTGTAGGGGGTCGGGCTGGAGGTAGTGTTTTATGGATTAGGGTAGTGCATTGGTGTTTGTGTAGTGAAGGGGGTCGGGCTGGGGATAGTGTTTTAGGGTTTAGGGCAGTGCAGTGGTGTTCGGGTAGTGTAAGGGGTTGTGCTGGGGGCAGGTGTTTTAGGGTTTAGGGCAGTGCTGTTGTGTTCGGGCAGTGTAGGGGGTCGTGCTGGGTGTTAGTGTTTTAGGGTTTAGGGCAGTGCAGTGGTGTTCGGGCAGTGTAGGAGGTTGTGCTGGGGGTGGTGTTTTAGGGTTTAGGGTAGTGCAGTGGTGTGTGTAGTGTAGGGGGTTGTGCTAGGAGTAGTGTTTAAGGGTTTAGGTTAGTGCAGTGGTGTTTGTGTGGTGTAGGCGGCCGTGTTTTAGGGTAGTGCAGTGGTCTTTGGGTAGTGTAGGGGGTCGTGTGGGAGTAGTGTTTTAGGGTTTATGGTAGTGCAGTGGTGTTTGGGTAGTGTAGGGGGTCGTGCTGGGGATAGTGTCTTAGGGTTTATGGTAGTGCAGTGGTGTTTGTGTAGTGAAGGGGGGTCGGGCTGGGGGTAGTTTTTTAGGGTTTAGGGCAGTGCAGTGGTGTTTGTGTAGTGTAGGGGGTCGTGCAGGGGGTACTGTTTTAGGGTTTATGGCAGAGCAGTGGTGTTCGAGTAGTGTAGGGGTCGTGCTGGGGGTACTGTTTTGGGGTTTAGGGGAGTGCAGTGGTGTTCGGGTAGTGTAGGGGGTCGTGCTGAGGGTAGTGTTTTAGCATTTAGGGTAGAGCTGTGGTGTTCGGGCAGTGTAGGGGGTCGTGCTGGGGGTGGTGTTTTAGGGTTTAGGTCAGTGCATTGTTGTTCGGGCAATGTAGGGGGACGTGATGGGGTGGTGTTTTAGGGTTTAGGGCAGTACAGTGGTATTCGGCGGTGTAGTGTTTTAGAGTTTAGGGTAGTGCAGCGGTGTTTGTGTAGTGTAGGGGTATGTGTTTTAGGGTTTAGGGTAATGCAGTGGTCTTTGCGTAGTGTAGGGGGTCATGCTGGGGGTACTGTTATAGGGTTTACGGCAGAGCAGGGGTGTTCGGGCAGTGTAGGGGTTGTTCTGGAGGTGGTGTTTTAGGGTTTAGGGGAGTGCAGTGGTGTTCGGGCAGTGTAGGGGTCATGCTGGGGGTGGTGATTTAGGGTTTAGGGCAGTGCAGTGCTGTTCAGCAGTGTAGGGGGTCATGCTGGAGGTAGTGTTTTAGGGTTTAGGGTAGTGCAGTTGTGTTTGTGTAGTGTAGGGGGTCATGCTGGGGGTACTGTTATAGGGTTTACGGCAGAGCAGGGGTGTTCGGGCAGTGTAGGGGTTGTTCTGGAGGTGGTGTTTTAGGGTTTAGGGGAGTGCAGTGGTGTTCGGGCAGTGTAGGGGGTCATGCTGGGGGTGGTGATTTAGGGTTTAGGGCAGTGCAGTGCTGTTCAGCAGTGTAGGGGGTCATGCTGGAGGTAGTGTTTTAGGGTTTAGGGTAGTGCAGTTGTGTTTGGGTAGTCTAGGGGGTCGTGCTGCGGGTATTGTTTTAGGGTTTAGGGTACTGCAGTGGTGTTTGGGTAGTGCAGGGGGTCATGCTGAGGTTAGAATTAGGGTTTAGGGCAGTGAAGTGATGTTTGGGTAGTGTAGGGGGGTCGCGCTGGGGGTAGATTTAGGGTAGTGCAGTGGTGTTTGGGTAGTGTAGGGGGTCGTGCTGGGGGTAGATTTAGGGTTTAGTGTAGTGCAGTGGTGTTTGGGTAGTGTAGGGGGTAGTGCTGGGGGTACTGGTTTAGGGTTTAGGGGAGCGCAGTGGTGTTTCGGTAGTGTACGGGGTACTGCTGATGGTAGTGTTTTAGGGTTTAGGGTAGTGCAATGTTGTTTGGGTAGTGTAGGGGGTACTACTGGGGGAAGTGTTTTAGGGTTTAGGGTAGTGCAATGATGTTTGTGTTGTGTAGGGGGTCCTGCTGGAGGTAGTGTTTTAGGGTTTAGGGCAGTGCAGTGGTGTTTGTGTAGTGTAGGGGGTAGTGTTTTAGGGTTTAGGGTAGTGCAGCGGTGTTTGTGTAGTGTAGGGGTACGTGTTTTAGGGTTTAGGGTAGTGCAGTGGTCTTTGCGTAGTGTAGGGGGTCGTGCGGGGGTAGTGTTTTAGGGGTTATTGTAATGCAGTGGTGTTTGGGAGGTGCAGGGGGTCCTGCTGGGGATAGTGTTTTAGGGTTTAGGGTAGTGCAGTGGTGTTTGTGTAGTGAAGGGGGTCGGGCTGGGGGTAGTGTTTTGGGTTTAGGGCAGTGCAGTGATGTTTGTGTAGTGTAGGGAGTCATGCCGGGGGTACTATTTTAGGGTTTACGGCAGAGCAGTGGTGTTTGGGTAGTGCACGGGGTCGTGCTGGGGTAGTGTTTTAGGGTTTAGGGTAGTGCAGTGGTGTTCGAGTAGTGTAGGGAGTCAGGCTCGGGGTAGTGTTTTAGGTTTAGGGCAGTTCTGTGGTGTTTGGGCAGTGTAGGGGATTGTTCTGGGGTGGTGTTTTAGGGTTTAGGGCAGTGCAGTGGTGTTCGACAGTGTAGCGGTCGTGCTGGGGGTATTGTTTTAGGGTTTAGGGTAGTGCAGTGGTCTTTGGGTAGTGTAGGGGTCGTGCGGGGGTAGGGTTTTAGGGTTTATGGTAGTTCAGTGGTGTTTGGGTAGTGTAGGGGGTCGTGCTGGGGGAGTGTTTTAGGGTTTATGGTAGTTCAGTGGTGTTTGGGTCGTGCTGGGGGAGTGTTTTAGGGTTTAGGGCAGTGCAGTGGTGTTTGTGTAGTGAAGGGGGTCGGGCTGGGGGTAGTGTTTTAGGGTTTAGGGCAGTGCAGTGGTGTTTGTGTAGTGAAGGGGGTCAGAATGGGGTAGTTTTTTAGGGTTTACGGCAGAGCAGTGGTGTTCGGGTAGTTTAGGGGATCGTGCTGGGGGTACTGTTTTGGGGTTTGGGGCAGTGCAATGGTGTTCGGGTAGTGTAGGGGGTCGTGCTGAGGGTAGATTTAGGGTCTAGGGTAGTGCAGTGGTGTTTGGGTGGTGTAGGGGGTCGTTCTAGGGGTAGATGTAGGGTTTAGAGTAGTGCAGTGGTGTTTGGTAGTGTAGGGGGTCGTGCTGGTGTAGATCTAGGGTTTAGGGTAGTGCAGTGGTGTTTGGCTAGTGTAGGGGGTCATGCTGCGGGTATTGGTTTAGGGTTTAGGGTAGTGCAGTGGTGTTTGGTTAGTGTAGGGGGTCATGCTGGGGGTAGTGTTTTAGGGTTTAGGGTAGTGCAGCAGTGTTTTTATAGTGTAGGGGTCGTGTTTTAGGGTTGATGGTAGTACTGTGGTGTTTGGGTAGTGTAAGGGGTCGTGGTGGGGGTAGAGTTTTAGGGTTTAGTGTAGTGCAGTGGTCTTTGGGTAGTGTAGGGGGTCGTGCTGGGGGTTAGTGTTTTTGGGTTTAGGGTAGTGCAGTGGTGTTTGTGTCGTGTAGGGGGCAGTGTTTTAGGGTTTAGGGTAGTGCAGTGGTGTTTGTGTAGTGTAGGTGGTCATGCTGGGGGTAGTGTTTTAGGGTTTAGGGCAGTGCAGTGGTGTTTGTGTAGTGTAGGAGATTGTGCTGGGGGTACTGTTTTAGGTTTTACGGCAGGAGCAGTGGTGTTCGGTTAGTGTAGGGGGTCATGCTGGGGGTAGTGTTTTAGGGTTTAACGTAGTGCATTGGTGTTTGCATAGTGAAGGTGGTCGATCTGGGGGTAGTGTTTTAGGGTTTAGTGCAGTGCTGTATGTGTAGTATAGGGAGTCATGCAGGGGATACTGTTTTAGTGTTCACGCTAGAGCTGTGGTATTCGGCTAGTGTAAGGGGACGTGATGGGGGACTGTTTTGGGTTTTAAGGCAGTGCAGTGGTGTTCGGGTAGTGTAGGGGGTCATGCTGGGGGTAGTGCTTTAGCATTTAGGGCAGTGCTGTGGTGTTCGGGCAGTGTAGAGGGTCGTGCTGGGGGTGATGTTTTAGCATTTAGGGCAGTGCATTGGTGTTCGGACAGTGTAGGGGGTCGTGCTGGGGGTGGTGTTTTAGGGTTTAGGGAAGTGCAGTGGTGTTTGGCAGTGTAGGGGTAGTATTTTAGGGTTTAGGGTAGTGCAGCGGTGTTTGTGTAAGGTAGGGGTACGTGTTTTAGGGTAGTGCAGTGGTCTTTGCGTAGTGTAGGGGGTCATGGGGGGTAGTGTTTTAAGGTTTATTGTAGTGCAGTGGAGTTTGGGAAGTGTAGGGGGTAGTGTTTTAGGGTTTAGTGTAGTGCAGTGGTGTTTGTGTAGTGAAGGGGGTTGGGCTGGGGGTAGTGTTTTGGGTTTAGGGCAGTGCAGTAATGTTTGTGTAGTGTAGGGGGTCATGCTGGGGGTACTGTTTTAGGGTTTACGGCAGAGCAGTGGTGTTTGGGTATTGTAGGGGGTCATGCTGGGGTAGTGTTTTAGGGTTTAGGGTAGTGCAGTGGTGTTCGGGTAGTGTAGGGAGTCGTGCTGGGGGTAGTGTTTTAGGTTTAGGTCAGTGCAGTGGTGTGGTGTTCGGGCAGTGTAGGGGGTCATACTGGGGGTGGTGTTTTAGGGTTTAGGGCAGTGCAGTGCAGCAGTGTAGGGGGTCATGATGGGGTTAGTGTCTTAGGGTTTAGGGTAGTGCAGTGGTTTTTGGTCGTGCTGGGGTAGTGTTTAGGGGTTTAGGGTAGTGCAATGGTGTTTGGGTAGTGTAGGGGGTCGTGTTGAGGGTAGAATTATGGTTTAAGGTAGTGCAGTGGTGTTTGGGTAGTATAGGGGGTCGTGCTGGTGGTAGATTTAGGGTAGTGCAGTGGTGTTTGGGTAGTGTAGGGGTCGTGCTGGGGTAGATTTAGGGTTCAGGGTAGTGCAGTGTTTGGCTAGTGTAGGGAGTCGTGTTGGGGGAGTGTTTTAGGGTTTAGGGTAGTGCAGTGGTGTTTGGGTAGTGTAGGGGGTCATGCTGGGGTTACTGGTTTAGGGTCTAGGGGAGTGCAGTGGTGTTTGGGTAGTGTAGGGGGTACTGCTGGGGGTAGTGTTTTAGGGTTTAGGGTAGTGCAATGGTGTTTGGGTAGTGTAGGAGGTACTGCTGGGGGTAGTGTTTTAGGGTTTAGGGTAGTGCAGTGGTGTTTGTGTAGTGTGGGGGGTCGTGCTGGGGGTAGTGTTTTAGGGTTTAGGGTAGTGCAGCGATGTTTGTGTAGTGTAGGGGGTCGTGTTTTAAAGTTGATGGTAGTGCAGTGGTGTTTGTGTAGTGTAAGGGGTCGTGCTGGGGGTAGTGTTTTAGGGTTTATGGTAGTTCAGTGGTGTTTGGGTAGTGTAGGGGGTCGTGCTGGGGGACTGTTTTAGGGTTTATGGTAGTGCAGGGGTGTTTGTGTAGTGAAGGGGGTCGGGCTGGGGGTAGTGTTTTAGGGTTTAGGGCAGTGCAGTGGTGTTTGTGTAGTGAAGGGGGTCAGGATGGGGTAGTTTTTTAGGGTTTACGGCAGAGCAGTGGTGTTCGGGTAGTTTAGGGGATCGTGCTGGGGGTACTGTTTTGGGGTTTGGGGCAGTGCAATGGTGTTCGGGTAGTGTAGGGGGTCGTGCTGAGGGTAGATTTAGGGTCTAGGGTAGTGCAGTGGTGTTTGGGTGGTGTAGGGGGTCGTTCTAAGGGTAGATGTAGGGTTTAGAGTAGTGCAGTGGTGTTTGGGTAGTGTAGGGGGTCGTGCTGGGGTAGATCTAGGGTTTAGGGTAGTGCAGTGGTGTTTGGCTAGTGTAGGGATTCGTGCTGGGGGGAGTGTTTTAGGGTTTAGGGTGGTGCAGTGGTGTTTGGATAGTGTAGGGGGTCATGCTGCGGGTATTGGTTTAGGGTTTAGGGGAGTGCAGTGGTGTTTGGTTAGTGTAGGGGGTACTGCTGGGGGTAATGTTTTAGGGTTTAGGGTAGTGAAATGGTGTTTTGGTAGTGTAGGGGGTCATGCTGGGGGTAGTGTTTTAGAGTTTAGGGTAGTGCAGCAGTGTTTTTATAGTGTAGGGGGTCGTGGTTTAGGGTTGATGGTAGTACTGTGGTGTTTGGGTAGTGTATGGGGTCGTGGTGGGGGTAGAGTTTTAGGGTTTAGTGTAGTGCAGTGGTCTTTGGGTAGTGTAGGGGGTCGTGCTGGGGGTTAGTGTTTTTGGGTTTAGGGTAGTGCAATTGTGTTTGGGTAGTGTAGGGGGTTGTTGCTGGGGGTGGTGTTTTAGGGTTTAGGGTAGTGCAGTGGTGTTTGTGTCGTGTAGGTGGTCATGCTGGGGGTAGTGTTTTAGGGTTTAGGGCAGTGCAGTGGTGTTTGTGTAGTGTAGGAGATTGTGCTGGGGGTACTGTTTTAGGGTTTACGGCAGGAGCAGTCATGTTCGGTTAGTGTAGGGGGTCGTGCTGGGGGTAGTGTTTTAGGGTTTAACGTAGTGCATTGGTGTTTGCATAGTGAAGGTGGTCGATCTGGGGTAGTGTTTTAGGGTTTAGTGCAGTGCTGTATGTGTAGTATAGGGAGTCATGCAGGGGATACTGTTTTAGTGTTCACGCTAGAGCAGTGGTATTCGGCTAGTGTAAGGGGACGTGATGGGGGACTGTTTTGGGGTTTAAGGCAGTGCAGTGGTGTTCGGGTAGTGTAGGGGGTCATGCTGGGGGTAGTGCTTTAGCATTTAGGGCAGTGCTGTGGTGTTCGGGCAGTGTAGAGGGCTGTGCTGGGGGTGATGATTTAGCATTTAGGGCAGTGCATTGGTGTTCGGGCAGTGTAGGGGGTCGTCCTGGGGGTGGTGTTGTAGGGTTTAGGGAAGTGCAGTGGTGTTTGGCAGTGTAGGGGTAGTATTTTAGGGTTTAGGGTAGTGCAGCGGTGTTTGTGTAAGGTAGGGGTACGTGTTTTAGGGTTTAGGGTAGTGCAGTGGTCTTTGCGTAGTGTAGGGGGTCGTGGGGGGTAGTGTTTTAGGGTTTATTGTTGTGCAGTGGATTTTGGGAAGTGTAGGGGGTAGTGTTTTAGGGTTTAGTGTAGTGCAGTGGTGTTTGTGTAGTAAAGGGGGTCGTGCTGGGGGTAGTGTTTTGGGTTTAGGGCAGTGCAGTGATGTTTGTGTAGTGTAGGGGGTCATGCTGGGGGTACTGTTTTAGGGTTTACGGCAGAGCAGTGGTGTTTGGGTATTTTAGGGGGTCATGCTGGGGTAGTGTTTTAGGGTTTAGGGTAGTGCAGTGGTGTTCGGGTAGTGTAGGGAGTCGTGCTAGGGGTAGTGTTTTAGGATTAGGTCAGTGCAGTGGTGTGGTGTTCGGGCAGTGTAGGGGGTCATACTGGGGGTGGTGTTTTAGGGTTTAGGGCAGTGCAGTGCTGTTCAGCAGTGTAGGGGTCGTGATGGGGTAGTGTCTTAGGGTTTAGGGTAGTGCAGTGGTTTTTGGGTCGTGCTGGGGTAGTGTTTAGGGGTTTAGGGTAGTGCAATGGTGTTTGGGTAGTGTAGGGGGTCGTGTTGAGGGTAGAATTAGGGTTTAAGGTAGTGCAGTGGTGTTTGGGTAGTATAGGGGGTCGTGCTGGTGGTAGATTTAGGGTAGTGCAGTGGTGTTTGGGTCGTGCTGGGGTAGATTTAGGGTTCAGGGTAGTGCAGTGTTTGGCTAGTGTAGGGAGTCGTGTTGGGGGAGTGTTTTAGGGTTTAGGGTAGTGCAGTGGTGTTTGGGTAGTGTAGGGGGTCATGCTGGGGGTACTGGTTTAGGGTCTAGGGGAGTGCAGTGGTGTTTGGGTAGTGTAGGGGGTACTGCTGGGGGTAGTGTTTTAGAGTTTAGGGTAGTGCAATGGTGTTTGGGTAGTGTAGGAGGTACTGCTGGGGGTAGTGTTTTAGGGTAGTGTTTTAGGGTAGTGCAGTGGTGTTTGTGTAGTGTGGGGGGTCGTGCTGGGGGTAGTGTTTTAGGGTTTAGGGTAGTGCAGCGATGTTTGTGTAGTGTAGGGGGTCGTGTTTTAAAGTTGATGGTAGTGCAGTGGTGTTTGTGTAGTGTAAGGGGTCGTGCTGGGGGTAGTGTTTTAGGGTTTAGGGTAATGTAGTGGTCTTTGGGTAGTGTAGGGGGTCGTGCTGGGTGTTAGTGTTTTGGGGTTTAGGGTAGTGCAATGGTGTTTTGATAGTGTAGGGGGTCGTGCTGGAGGTGGTGTTTTTGGGTTTAGGGTAGTGCAGTGGTGATTGTGTAGTGTAGGGGGTCGTGCTGGGGCAGTGTTTTAGGGTTTAGGGTAGTGCAGCGGTGTGTGTGTAGTGTTGGGGGTCGTGTTATAGGGTTTAGGGTAGTGCAGTGGTGTTTGTGTAGTGTAGGGGGTCGTGCTAGGGGTAGTGTTTCAGGGTTTAGGGCAGTGCAGTGGTGTTCGGGCAGTGTAGGGGGTTGTGCTGGGGCTGGTGTTTCAGGGTTTAGGGCAGTGCAGTGGTGTTCGGGCAGTGTAGGGGGTCTTGCTGGGTGTGGTGTTTCAGGGTTTCGGGCAGTGCAGTGGTGTTCGGGCAGTGTAGGGGGTTGTGCTGGGGCTGGTGTTTCAGGGTTTAGGGCAGTGCAGTGGTGTTCCGGCAGTGTAGGGGTTTGTAGTGGGGCTGGTGTTTCAGGGTTGAGGGCAGTGCGTTGGTGTTCAGGCAGTGTAGGGGGTCGTGCTGGGGCTGGTGTTTCAGGGTTTAGGTCAGTGCAGTGGTCGGGCAGTGTAGGGGTCGGGCTGGGGCTGGTGTTTCAGGGTTTAGGGCAGTGCAGTGGTGTTCAGGCAGTGTAGGGGTTTGTAGTGGGGCTGGTGTTTCAGGGTTTAGGGCAGTGCGTTGGTGTTCAGGCAGTTTATGGGGTCTTGCTGGGGGTAGTGTTTCAGGGTTTAGGGCAGTGCAGTGGTGTTCGGGCAGTGTAGGGGGTCATGCTGGGGGTGGTGTTTTAGGGTTTAGGGCAGTGCAGTGGTGTTCGGGCAGTGTAGGGGGTCGTGCTGGGGTTGGTGTTTCAGGGTTTAGGGCAGTGCAGTGGTGTTCAGGCAGTGTAGGGGGTCGTGCTGGGGGTAGTGTTTCAGGGTTTAGGGCAGTGCAGTGGTATTCGGGCAGTCTAGGGGGTCATGCTGGGGTAGTGTTTCAGGGTTTAGGGCAGTGCAGTGGAGTTCGTGCACTCTAGGGGTCGTTCTGGGGTAGTGTTTTAGCGTTTAGTGCAGTGGTGTTTGTGTAGTGTGCAGCGTATGCACTGCGTCGCTAGGCGAGACCTAAAAAGCATTGCACCAAGATGGCTGCCAACACTTCCTGGATTGAAGTGTTGGCAGCCAATTAGAGCCAAGCTCGTGCTTGTGTAGTTAGGCCCCGCCCAGATATATAACGATTTCTTTCCTTTAATATCTCAAAAACTACTGAATGGATTTACACCATTTACAGAAAAGGTCGCTTTATGAACCAAGCACTTCCCTTTTACCAAATTTGGTGTAATTCCGTTCAGCAGTTTTAGCGGTAACCGTGTCTAAAGTTTCCTATGGGAAATTAATTTTTTTACCTCTATTTTTTGAATTTCTCAGGAACTACTGAACGGATTTACAACATTTTAAAAAAAGGTCTCTTTCTGAACCAATGGCTACCTTTTTGCCAAATCTGGTGTAATTCCGTTCACAAGTTGGGGCTGTAGTCGTGTCTAAATTTTCCTATGGGAAATAACATGGAGAAAACGCGTTTTGGGACCCCCTTTTTTCTCGGCCCCCGCTTGGAGAATCACCCCGAAACTTTCAGGATAGGAGCTGACCGGAGCGGGACCAACGTTTTCAAAATTTCGCGAAGATTCGTCAACAGGCGCCAAAGTTATTGGGAAAAGAAAAATAGCTTTTTGAACAGAAACAAGTTCCTAACTATAACTACCTACTAGCGACCGCCAGTAGGTAATATATATATATATATATATATATATATATATATATCAAAGCTCAAAGTACCCAACTGCAAAAGACTCTGAAGAGAAGTGGGGACACTTCGAAACACGTCAGGCATCCAGGGCAGTTTTGAACAGTGAAAGGAATTGTTGTGTTGGAGGCGTGCTTACCTATTAAGGCTCCTTGTGTGCAGCTGAGGCCCGAGTGCTCCTTGTACGTTGGGTACTTTGAGCTTTGATATTTACGCGGTGACCCTGCCGCGGGAGGAGCACCACCCTGAGAGAACCGGGGGCCATGCGGTCTTTAACAATGGGCCTATATCGTGGGGCAGCAGCTTATGGATTTTGCACAAATCACGCACAGCGAGGCCCATCTGTGGGCTTGAAAGGTTGCCAGCTGAACATTTGCGCAACGTGAGGCACTACAAGTCCCATAAGTCCATCCAGGGCGTGCATCTATGCAATTAAGGGGGTGGTGCCCTAAGCGCTTTTTCCAAACTGCCAAAGCCTCTGAAGAGAAGTGGGGACACTTCGAAACGCGTCAGGCATCCAGGGCAGTTTTGAACAGTGAAAGGAATTGTTGTGTTGGAGGCGTGCTTACCTATTAAGGCTCCTTGTGTGCAGCTGAGGCCCGAGTGCTCCTTGTACGTTGGGTACTTTGAGCTTTGATATTTACGCGGTGACCCTGCCGCGGGAGGAGCACCACCCTGAGAGAACCGGGGGCCATGCGGTCTTTAACAATGGGCCGATATCGTGGGGCAGCAGCGTATGGATTTTGCATGAATCACGCACAGCGAGGCCCATCTGTGGGCTTGAAAGGTTGCCAGCTGAACATTTGCGCAACGTGTGGCACTACAAGTCCCATAAGCCCATCCAGGGCGTGCATCTATGCAATTAAGGGGGTGGTGCCCTAAGCGCTTTTTCCAAACTGCCAAAGCCTTTGAAGAGAAGTGGGGACACTTCGAAACGCGTCAGGCATCCAGGGCAGTTTTGAACAGTGAAAGGAATTGTTGTGTTGGAGGCGTGCTTACCTATTAAGGCTCCTTGTGTGCAGCCGAGGCCCGAGTGCTCCTTGTACGTTGGATACTTTGAGCTTTGATAGATATATATATGTATTCACTGAAAAAACCAAAGGTTTCAGGGGCGTTATAGTTAGGAATTGGCATTTAAAAAACCTTAGAAATTCACTGAAAAAACCATAGGTTTCAGGGGTGTTATAGTTAGCTGGACATTTCCCTCGTACAAAAACCTAGAAATTCCCCTGTTATAGTAAGTTCAGCTAACTATAACTAACGCCCCCGCAATGCACTGCTGATGACGTCACATATTACATCACTCATGACATTGTCAGTGACATCACTGATGACATCTCAAATGACATCACTGATGACATCATCCATGTGATAAATTACTGCATCTTCTCACACCCTAATTTAACCGTTGATACACAAACTCAAAATTTCAGACGTCCATTCTCAAAACCATAGATACTCCAATACCAATAACTACATACCCACTCATTGACTCATAGGTCTACATACACCTCCACTCATTCACATGTACAGTCACTCATACTTACAGTCACTCCTTACAAGACTATCATATGCATTTATACACCTACATGACACTCACACACCACCAATCATCCATAGAGGTACTGTCACACCTAGTCAGTCATGCAAATAATTAATCACACTCCTATTTACTCACAGTTATACACACTCAAGTTCACTTCCTCATAAAAATAGTACCACATTCTTTTTTTTTTTTAAAGATTTTATTGTGCACAAAAAGGGTTACAAACACGGGCCTACAACCACCAGGGCCGGCCGCTAGTAGTCGAAGTGTTCCAGCATATCAGTAAACAATGACTGGCCCACAGGGGCTCCGCACTATCACAGTAGATCAGACTGCACATAGGGGCAATCAGAATACACACTTTTAATATAAATAACAACAAAAAAAGAAAAAAACAAAAATACAACAAACAAGGCGAAACGACTTATGAAGGGCGGCGAACACCAGCCGGGGGAGTCAACACCCAACCACCCGAGGGCGGTCAATAAAAGAAGACCTGAGAGGGAGGGGGGGCCACGAGAGAACCAAATCTGTACTCCAAAGTACGAGATACACAAGGAACCCTCAAGGATCAGGGGGACGAGGCAACCCCGGACGTATCCACCAAAGGGGGAGCACAGATAGACCCACGATACGCGTTCCACTGCCCCCAAATTCTACCCCAAGCCCCCGGTTTACCACGAGCCACATACACCGTTTTCTCCCTGAACATGCACCAGTCCATGTTCTCCTTCCAGACGGATACGGTGGGAGGCCGCTGGGAACTCCAAAGCTGTGCAATATCTCTCTTTGCAATCATGTTCCCCAAGGCCGCCCACCGAGCCTGAGCCGCATTGCAGTCATTGGGCTCCCATACATTCAGCACACAATGACGCACCTCCGGCAGCAGAGCGACCCCGGTGACTCGTCTCATAATATCATGCACCCGGCGCCAGTATTCCGCCACCTCGCGGCATTCCCATAGGATATGGAGAAAGGTAGCACTGAGCCCGCAGCCACGCTTACAGAGTCCGTCGTCTGAAAACCCCATCGAGACCAGGCGGGGGCCCGTCACATATACACGATGGAGAACCTTAAGCTGGACCAGGCGGAGACGGGCCGGGATGGCCACCTCCTTAGGGGATGACAGTGCAGTCTGCCAGTCCTCATCGTCCAGCTCCACCCCATCTCCCGTCCATGCCTCCCGAAGACGCACCAAGAGGTCAGCCCGATTGTTTATCAGTTTTTTGTAAATCAGGGAGATAGTACTGTCGGGGACGTGACCATCGAGTATGCGGTCCACGAGAGGCGAAGAAGAAGGGACCGTGGTCCCCTCCCCAAAGACCGAAAGCAGGGCGTGCCGAACCTGTGCATAACGGAAGAACTCTCTGTCACTAAGCTCATACTCGCGCTGAAGCGCCGCGAAGGATTTAACCGCACCTTTAACCCACAGGTCCCCCACTCTGCTGATGCCGATCGTATCCCAGCGCTCGAAGCCTTTCGTTGTCCAGAGGCTTCCCAAGCGGTCTGAGTCGAATAGAGGAGTGGCGCACGTTAAACGCTCACTCCAGCCCATCGCTACGTTAGCCGCCTTCCATACACGGACCGCAATCCTGGTAGGGCCCGTAAGGGCCCTACCAGCAGACCGCGAGTAAAGCGCTCTGTTATAGTTACCGCCGGGGAGCAGGAACTTATCCATCTCATATGCCGGGTTCGAACCAGGAGCGTACATAGCATGATTAATGGCAGACAGCTGGGAGGCCCAATAGTACCGTCTAATATCAGGAAGCGCGATGCCCCCGTCATACCAGGAAAGAGTCAGCTTGGCCAAAGCGATACGCGATCGCCCGTCCCAAACCAGTCTCCTCTGCAAACTCTCCACCTCCCTAAAGTAGGCCGCAGGAATGACATCAAAGGAGTTCTGGAGTGCATAAAGGAATCTGGGAAGGGACATCATTTTAAACAGCGCCGCGCGACCAAGCGGAGACAAGGGCAGCTTACACCACCGAGCCGTATCTGCCCTCAAACGCCGGAGTGGAGACAGGAGATTCTGCTCATAGCGGACCGCCGGATCCAACGAAACGTACACCCCCATGTATTTAAAGCCGGACTGAGATATTTGGAGCGGAAGCCGAGGTGGCAAGAGAGGAAGACCACCAGAGATAGGATACACACAAGATTTGGACCAGTTAATTATCAGACCCGAGTTTTTCCCGAAGGAAGTAAGGACATCAAAGAGAACATTGAGCGACTTCCGCGGTGAGGTGAGATACAAGAGAATATCATCCGCGTACAATGAAACCCGATCCTCGAAGCCCGGGGCCCACCGGAGCCCTCTAATCGAGGGCTCCCAACGGAGCCAGGCAGCGAGCGGTTCCAGGGCGAGAGCAAAGAGCAGCGGGGACAACGGGCACCCCTGCCTAGTTCCCCTCCCGAGAGCGAAAGGCCGAGAAACCCGCCCATTGACAACCACCTGAGCCATTGGTCCAGCATAAAGGAGCTTCACCCAGCTAAGGAACCCCTCCCCAAAACCAAACTTCGCCAAGACGGCCCAAAGAAATGGCCATTCAATGGTATCAAAGGCCATCGTGGCGTCTAGGGAAACCAATATGGCCGGTTCAGCGAAGTACTCAGCCCTAGCGAGGACGCCGTGCAGACGCCGTAAATTGAGAGCGGTATTACGATGTGGGATGAAGCCACATTGATCCGGATGTATCAAGTCACATATAACGCTCAGCAGGCGATTGGCGAGGACCTTAGCAAGGATTTTGGGTTCGGCATTTAGCAGGGAAATAGGCCTATAGGAGGCACAGCGGTCACGTGGCTTACCCTCCTTGGGAATCACCACTATAGTAGCCAGACGCTGGTCGTCAGGAAGGGAACCCCTCTCGAGCGATTCCTGAAACATATGACGGAGGAAAGGCGCGATTTTATCCGGGCGCAACTTATATAGTTCAATCGGCAGACCGTTGGGGCCCACAGCCTTGCCCGAGCGGAGGGAGCGAATCGCAGTAGCTATCTCTTCGACAGACAAAGGGGCATCCATCAGCTCGCGGTCCTCGACGGATAAGTGGGGCAGGGCAATATCCCGAAGCAGAAGACGAGAGTCGTCCTCATCTCTATCAGACACCGGGGAGTACACTGCACGGAGGTGGTCAGCAAAACACTCAACAATCTCACCAGGCTCAGTCACACACACTCCATCCGACACCCGAAGCTCCGGGACCACACGATTCACTCTCTCCTTCTTGTCCAACCAGGCAATCAGCTTACCCGCCTTGTCTCCGGCGTCATACAACCTACCCTGCTGCTCCCTATACATAGTCTTGGCAGCATCAGTGACGAGAGACTTATATTCAAACTGCTTCAGGCTGAGGGCATGCAGCCCATCCGGGGTGATGCCCGCCTCCAAGGCTGCCTCCAGCCCCGATATTTCAGTCTCCAGCGTCACAACCGCCTCTCTCTTAACCCTCTTGGCCTCCACTATCTGGGACAGGGCATGCCCGTGGAGCACTGCTTTGAAAGCTTCCCACAGGGACACCGAGGACAACACCGACCCCTCATTCTCAGAAAAATATTGATCAATCGACTTAATCAGGCTATCACGGATCTTGGGGTCTCGCAGGTACCAAGGGTTAATAGGAGCGATCCGCCCAGCGGACCGCGACCCGGTGTCAAAAAGCAACCACAGTGGGGAATGATCAGAAATACCCCTGGCCAGGTGTTTGACCTCTCGAATCCGAGTAGCCTGGGCCGCGGGCATAAGGAAATAATCCAGTCTGGAGAGACTCCCATGGGCCCCAGAGTGAAAGGTGTACTGACACTGTGTCGGATGCATTAACCTCCAACAGTCCACCAGACCGAAGGTCTCCAGGAGCCCGCCCAGCCACGCCTGGGCAGCAGGGAGGGCCCTGGGCGGATGACGGTCCAGGTCACCCGAGACAACCGAATTAAAGTCCCCACCCATAAGCAAAAGACTGTCAGGAAGCCCAAGCAACATACGACCCAAGTCTGAGAAGGTGGAGTTCTGGAGGCCCGGGAGAACATAGACCGAGATCAAGGAAAGGGACTGCCCCTCCCACCTCCCAGTCAGAGCAACATAGCGCCCTCTATCGTCTGGGACCACCCTGGTGATCTCCAACGGAAGTGAAACTCGCAAGAGAATGCCCACCCCTCTCGAACCAGTGGTGAAACCAGAGTGGGCCACAAGTCGATATCCCCCCCTGTTCATAGCCCGACAAACATTGCCAACCAGATGCGTCTCCTGTAAGAACACCACATCAGGAGTCAGACGACGCAGATATTGCAGCACAACACCCCGTTTGATACGGTCCCCCAATCCATTGACGTTCCAAGACATCAATCTCAACCCGTCCCCCCCCATCCCCTCCAGTAGATCAAGGGCCCCCTAGCAAAGAGCTCAACACCCAAGGATGAACCATAGCCAATACTTCGCCTTGAAAACAAAAAACACAAATCCAAACCACCCCACCCACCCACCAACCCCCCCCCAACTCCAACACCCCCCACCCTGCACCCCTGCGGTCCAAAAAACCACCCCAACTTGCAGTGTGCCTGTCGCCCTACAAACCCCATTCTACGAAAAGACCCCGGAGGAGGGAAGGGACCCGTCCCCGCCCGCTCCCCACACACAACATAATGAAACAAAATGCACAAAAGAAGTAGAACCCAGCCGAACAGTACAACCTGGCAAAGTCCGGGACCATAAGTCACTCCAAAGGAGACCCGCCACCCTCGGTACCGGCAGAGGGCCCAGTCCGGTCACCCCGGTCCGGCAGCGAATCCAGCCAGTCACTCACAGTCGCAGGAGAGTCAAAAAAGGTAGTCCGATCTTCATGTTCCACTCGGAGCCTTGCAGGATAAAGCATAGAGTACTTGAGACCGAGGTCCCGGAGACGCCGCTTCACCCCCTGGAAGCCCATCCGCTGTTTCTGGACAAGTTGGGTGAAGTCCGGGAAAAAGTTAATGGACGAGTTCTCATGTCGGACCGGGCCATGGACCCGTGAGGCCTGCAGAATCGCGTCTCGGTCCCTGTAATGGAAAAGTCTCGCAACGATAGGCCTCGGGGGGGCACCCGGTCGCGGCCGGCCACCTGGGACTCGATGGGCCCGCTCCACAGCGAAAAACTTACTCAGGCCAGCGGGAGCAAGATGTTCGAGGATGAGCTCCTCGACCAGGAGATCAACCGGGCAGTTATCGGAGGTCTCCGGAACGCCTATGACGCAGATGTTATTGCGGCGGGCCCGTCCCTCGAAGTCTTCCAGCCGCCGGGCCATCAGATCATTGGCCGACTTGAGATCGCCGAGAGTGGCCTGCAGGTCCGACACGTCCGTACCAAGGGAGGACGTCCGCACATCCAGCGATTGAACCCTCTCGTTAGTCTTAGAGAGATCCGCCCGGATTAGCGTAATGTCAATGGCCACCGTGTCGATTTTACGGGCCAAGGCCTCGTACTGCGTAGCGATGGTCTCTCTGATGCCCTTAATGGCGCCCATGATGTCCTGCAGGGACAGATCCGGAGAAACGGACGGGCCACCACTGGTGTCCTCCGGGGGGACAGTGGCCGTCCCGGGGGATCCTTTACCCTGAGTGTAGCGGTCCATGTTGTTCGTCTGGACCGGTCCCCCACGTAGGGATGTTTTGGTCTTACGCCTCTCGGGGTCTCCCTTGCCTCCCATGAGAACCTCGATCGCCGAAGGGGACCACCGAGGAAGCGTCGAGGTGGCACAGGCCAGGCAGACGCGTGTCGCACCACAGGCCGCAATATGGCGGAGCGAAGGGACCCCCATCAATGAGCACACTGGCAGCAGACGAAGCCACCGGCATCAAGCGAAGGCAAAATGAGAGTCCAGTCGCACCAAGCAAGTCCACAGTCCAGCCCCTCAAAGACCAAAAGTGAAACCGAAAGTGATGTGACGGCCACTGGCACAGCCCCGCTGCCGTTGTTGTTCAACTACGCCCCGGCTCCACAGATCACCCTCGCATCGGGCACAGCCGTCGGGTGGGCCTCAAAAGTTCAAACCACCATAACTCCGGATTGCCAGGTCCGATTTGATTTCCGAAAGGAGTTTAGTGTTCAGCCAGCATTCGTCTCCCAGATTCCATCAACCAAGTCAGGATAGAGTCAGGATAAATTCCGAGGAGCAGCGAGGGTCCGGGGAGCCCTGTGCTCACGCGACCATCTTGGATGCGCGCTAGGCTCCTCCTCTAGTACCACATTCTTATGCGCTTATACAATCATTGATACAAGCACACACTCATCCATACAGCCACTCTCACAATCACACACTTCCACTTATATACTCTTACACGCATATATACTGCCTTTCACATATGTAGTTATTCACAAATGTACCACTGAGATATACATTCAATCCCTAACACACCCATACATACACTCACTCAACCATACAGTCCATCACAGTTGCACTCTTAAAACCATGCACCCATAGAATCACCCACTCACACATCTATGCACAGAGTCACACACACCCCACCCACACATAAACTCAGGCACCCATACAGATACTGAGACAACCAATCAATAACCCATAGAGACACTCATATTGCTATTCACAAAACCATGCAGCCGCTTATACACCAACAGACAGACAGATACAGACATTCACACAGTTTAGTCACTAGTCTGCAGTAAGATACATTTAATGACTCACTTATAGAGTCAGTTACGCACCTAGAAAATCACACATTCACACACTTGTACACCCACTTATTCTTCAACAGGCCTTTTTCTATATATATTAAACATATTAAAACTGTTCAGAAACACATACTCAATGTATGACGTCATCAGTGATGTCATTTGAAATGTCATCAGTGATGTCATCAGTGATGTCACTGACCATGTCATGAGTGATGTAATATGTGACATCATTAGCAGTGCATTGCGGGGGCGCGAGTTATAGTTAGCTGAACTAACTATAACAGGGGAATTTCTAGGGTTTTGTACGAGGGAAATGTCCAGCTAACTATAACACCCCTGAAACCTATGGTTTTTTCAGTGAATTTCTAAGGTTTTTTAAATGCCAATTCCTAACTATAACGCCCCTGAAACCTTTGGTTTTTTCAGTGAATTTCAAAGGTTTTTTAAATGCCAATTCCTAACTATAACGTGCATGAAACCCATGGTTTTTTCAGTGAATTTCAAAGGTTTTTTAAATGCTAATTCCTATCTATAACTTATCTCTGAAGATATCATGAAAAGCATTCTTTTTTAAAAGTAGGGTGCACATTAGTTTTGTGGAAAAGCATCTTTGTGATTGGTTAAGAAAAAGCAGTTTCAACGTGGAGTACATATTATAGGATAAAATTTGCTCAGCTCAACCACACCTGCTACTTGCATTTGGAAGGCACTGTTCGAACTTAAAACAATCGTCAAATTTTAACCTGCACGTGTCATTAAATGTTCAAGAAAATGTTACAAAAAAAATCATAAAGTTTTAAAAAATTGATGAACTTTTAACCTGCATGTGTTGTAGAATATTCTAGAAAGTGTGTTGATAGAATACGTTGCACTTCTGACTTCTATGTGTTGTTGAATATTAAAAAAAACGGTTCATATGGAAAACTAAAAAGAAACCAAGAGAAGTTTTGAAACCTAAAAGAATCAAGGAACTATTCTAATTTATTCTTTACATGTATTTATGTGTGCAGCAACAAAATTATAGTCACAACAGCACCAGGAAGAGGAAGAAGCAGGGAGTGGGGGGAGGGGGGGGAGATGGGCAGAATGGCACACATGCACAATTAAGTACAGCACAAGTATAGACAAACAATGGCCAAAATGAAACACACCAACAAGGAGCACAAGTCACACAACCCGCCAACATCACACCACTGAACGAGCATAGAAGTGAAAACCACGCTGCATTCATACAGGATGTGTACAAAGGCCAGTCGTTGGTGTTGTGGGATGTCTACGACCGTGGTCATCATGGATGAGATGCCCAGCATGTGGCACATGGTCGAGTTCACTGTGTGTTATGTTGCCAAACGGCTGCTCCTCCCTTCCACGAGTCCCCACACTTTTGTACGGTGAGCTGTTGTATCTCGTGCACTCATACGGCACTCCATTGTAATGCCTATTTGCGCATGTCCTGCTACATTCCAACATCATCACAGTGCCGTTTAGAGGTGGTACATGCCACTTCACAACATCGACTGCTGCGGCTCTTGTAACAGGCCACACCAGAACACAGAGACACACTTACCGCACTTCCTGTACACGGACATGTCCGTGACACCCCGTTCCCCTTGCCAGATAGGCACACCCCTCCACTGACCTGTGAACCCCAGATCAGCACACGCCAGTTGTGCATGCAGGAGGATACGTATGTAGCTACACATCCAGGCTCACTACCAACGCTGAGGTGACAGCACACTGTGATGTTGCAGGGCTCGTGCCTATCATGCTAAGACAATGACCACAGGAACACACTTACTAAGATATGGGTTTGGGGGGCATTGGCGGTCCTGGAGTTGTTGAGATGAGTCTCCTGGCCCTCATGGGTATCCCTGTATCATGCTCATTGACTTTATGGCACCTGTGGGTGTTCTGGTGTGGCTCTTGGCTGTTTTCCCTTTCATGGTGCAGGTAGTTGTCCTGCTTAACACCAGCAGAAAGCAGGTGTAAAATCCCTGGTGCTAACGTGTCTTATCGCCGGAATTTGTTTCGCATTGCAATTAGTGTGAAAGTTGTGATGTGATTTTTTTCGTATGCAGAACAATATACGAACTGAGCAGTGTATCTCGTCAAGATCCAGCACCTGACGCACTATTCCCAATCAATATAAATACAATGAGATTTCTTAATAGATTTTGTGTGTACACTGTCAGTGCAGCCAATACCTCAGTGCAATACAATACAGGATTTTAGTATTTAGAATAAAACGCAAAGGTGCACCTCATGTCTTTTTGCACGGGAACGGCTACTCTCCATTTCATTATCAGCACTTTAACGGAAGTAAAGTTGAGATAAATCTAACACACTATTCAGAAGTTGGTGCAAACTACAGATATCACTATTGACTATATTATGCTCAGCATGGACCACAATCCCATTGCTGTAACCATGGAGGGTTTCACCAATTGCAATGTCTCCGTAAATGATTTACCCATACTAGCACCCTTGGTTATAGCCTGTGGTGCTCGAAGAGTTAGATGGGAAAAGATGGCCCAATCCCAAAGGAATCTTTGTGCCATGTACACTGATATTTATCCCCTTTTGGAGAAATCTATGAGAGAAGCCAACTTGCCAAAGGCTCACATGGATTTGGATCTGATTGGAGCAACCCATCTAGAACTCTGTGGTACTCTAGAAACCCATTTTAGCCGGGAAATCAGGAGAAATCCGGCATCTATGAGGGGGACATCGCCTGGTTTAACAAATCTTGCAGGGAAGCAAAGTCATCGCTCCTGTTAACCATTAAGAATGGGGACAAGCCATTAATTAAGGAAGCGAGGGCTTACTTTAAGAAAATCACCAACGAAGCAAAAAAAGAATGGGAAATAAGTAGATGGGAGGAGATCTCTCTAGCACTTAAGAATAGGGACTCAAGATCGTTCTGGAGTTTAGTGAAAACAGGATCGTCACATCCTAACCAAGCTTTTCAACCTAATCTTGGGGAAGAAATATGGCGTGGTTACTTTGAAGCCCTGTATGCTTCTAAGCCTCCGGTAGCAAACAATCTCTTTCCCAACCCCAACGCTTGTCCATCCCCTATTTCGGGTCTGGCCCAGAGGTGCACCCTTAGAGAGGTTAGAGTGGCTCTTAGTAAAGTCCTACCAAACAAAGCGCCAGGTCTAGACAAGATCCCAGGCGATCTCTATAAAAGCGAGCCTGACATCTGGGTGCCATATCTATATGGTCTTTTTAATGCAATCTTAGCTGGAATGCCGCTACCTTCTACATGGGCTGGTGCCGAGATCATACCAATACACAAAAAGGGTTCTCCCCTGGATCCGGCAAACTATAGGCCTATCAGCCTAATTGACGTCGCCCAGAAGATTTTTGCGCGCATTCTTTTGGGGAGACTGCAAACCTGGATGGAGGACTTTAATATTTTAACCCCTCTGCAGGTGGGCTTTAGAGCCAAAATGTCAACTGTGGACCAACTGTTTAGGCTGCAAATGATCCACTGGAAAACTATCATTCTAGAAGGGGGCAGCCTTTATCTCACGTTTGTTGACCTAAAGTCTGCCTTCGTCACGGTGGATCGTAGCCAGTTGTTGGAGCTACTAAAAGGGATGGGAGCACCGCTTTATCTCTGTGACCTACTCAAGCGGTTACATAAAGATACTTTTGCTAGAGTCAGGTTTGGACTTAATGGAGAACTTACGCACCCCTTCAGAGTTGAGAAGGGAGTCAGACAGGGGTGCGTCTTAGCCCCAACTCTTTTCTCCCTCTTCTTAAATGGGCTGGTTGAGGATATTCTGGCTCTAGGAGACATAGATGCTCCTAAGCTGGCAGGAAGGAAAATTCCTGCATTAATGTTTGCAGATGACACTCTGCTTCTCTCCAGGACTCCCATGGGGATGGAAAGAGTCCTGGACGGATTTGCGACATTTTGCAGGAAAAGGAATTTAGTCATTAACGTGAGTAAGACCAAATATATGGTCCTCCACGCAGATACTATTAACCGCCCTATCCCAAAATTGGACGGTTTGCCCTTAGAACGGGTGAACCTCTTTGACTACCTGGGCCCGACACTCAACAATAAAATGACCTGGGGCCCCCAGATTTTAAAAGTAAATTTAAAACTTGCGCATATATCAGGGGAAATCACAAAGATGTATAAAAATAGTCAATTAAAACTAATTAGCCCTCTGGTGGAGATTTATAAAACCCAGGCTAGGGGGGTGGTAGTTTATGGAACTGAACTATGGGGCCATAACTCAGCCCAGATTTTATCCATGTCAGAAAATCAATTTTTAAGACAACTATTTGCACTCCCAATGAGTACTCCCATCCAGCCGCTTAGGATGGACCTAGGTATTAATCCCATTGCAGACCTGGTCGCTTCCAGACCAGTAATGTATTGGCGCCGAATATGGAGCACCCCTGAACTCGCAAGTTTTCAGGAGGAAATAAAATCCATCCTGTTGATACCAAAGGCAGGTGCCATCCCTTGGCTAGCCTACGTAAAAAAATTGCTGAGGGAGATAGGAAGAGAAGACCTCTGGCTCACACCTGAGGACTCTTGCCCTTCTGTTTCAAAAAGATAATTGGCAAAAACCTTGGAGGAACATAACCTGACCCAGGCTATTCGATCAGTTAATACTGCTAATTTGACCTCGGCTTTTTTCAAGATAAAAACTGCCTATAGCTTTGAGCAAGTAATAGATCTGATCCACCCGGTTACTGCCAAAACATTATTCTTGCAATTCAGGCATGGTTCTCTCCCGCTCCACTCAAGAACGAATAAGTGGGCTGGCTCTGTTTGGAAACCCTGTCCTGGGTGTAGTGCTTCTGACGAAACCGAGGTCCACGCTATACTTTTTTGTCCTGCCTATAAAGTCCCCGTCGAAGATGTATTATCCAACTCGCAAATAATACGGGGGCTAGGAATTACAGGGATCTGTTCAGGCTGCTGAAGTACGATTCTTCTCCCTTATATGTTACGGTGATTGCCAAATTCTTGTTTTCAATGTGGTTGATTAGAAGACGACTATTACCACATTAAGGCAATCCATGTGTTATTAACTATTCTACTCATTGTTTTTTTTTATTTTTTTTATTTAACATTTATATTTAAAACTATGCATTACCCTTTTTAACCTTGTTGGTACTGTTTTATGTGGCATGAACTTTTATGGCTTTTAGCCGAAATAAAGTTTTCTGACTGACTGACTGACTGAAACACCTAAGGACCCTTCATCCAAACAATCTTGCACGAGAAGAGTGCAAACAGATGAGAAACACTCCTGTTCTGTAAAAAAGAATCACAAATACATGTATATTAATAACTTTAAAATTTATACTATTCCATTACTGTACAAACACATTTTATATAAAAACTGACTAAGAAACTATAGCCCTGCACCAAAAGTGTGACGATCGTTAAAACACTATATGCATAGTGCATACTACTTTGAAGCAGTTCATGGCCTAATGCCTACCTCACTAAAAGACTACATGCTAACTGACTAAATGATTACAGTACTATAAGGAGACACACTGGGTGAGTGACAGGGTGTTTGCTAGAAGAGTATGAATACTAACTAGAGAATTGAAGGTGTGAAAGACAACTGTGTAGGTGATTAGAGGCCTGCATCAATACTGCATAGGCATTTAAAGCAGTCCATGTGCTAAGGCCTGGCTCACTGCATGACTACTTGGGTACTGACTGAATGATTAGAGTACAGCAAGGAGAGTGCCTAGGCGAATTTATAAGTGCTAGGATTTTGGCACAGGGAATGGATTAGTACTTGGTACTGAATGAGTCACTAGAGGAGTGCAAAGGCAGTCACAAGTGCTGGACTGTATGGATACTGACTAGGAAATTGAAAGTGTGAAAGACAAGTGTCTAGGTGGTTAGAAGACTGCATGCATAGTGCATAGGGGTTTGAAGCAGTCCATGTGCTAAGGCCTGGCTCAGTGTATGAATACTGAATGATTAGAGTACTGCAAAGATAGTATCTTGGTGAATTTATAAGTGTTTGAGTTTTAGCACAGTGAATGGATTAGTACATGGTGCTGAATGGGTCACTAGAGGACTGCAAAGGGAGTGACAGGGTATTTCCTGGAAGTGTATGGATAGTGACTAGGGAATTGAAGGTGAGAAAGACAATTGTGTAGGTGGTTAGAGGACTGCATGCATAGAGGATAAGGGTTTGAAGCAGTCCATATACTAAGGCCTGGGTCACTGGATGAGTACTTGGGTACTGACTGAATGATTAGAGTACTGCAAGGAGAGTGCCTGGGTGAATTTATTAGGATTTGGCGCTGTGAATGGATTAGTACATGATGCTGAATGGGTCACTAGAGGAGTGCAACGGCAGTGACAGGGTGTTTGCTGGAAGTGAACGGATACTGACTGGGGAATTGAAGGTGTGAAAGACAAGTGTGTAGGTGGTTAGAGGACTGCATGCATAGTGGATATGGGTTTGACGTAGTCCATGTGCTAAGAACTGGCTCAGTGCATGAATACTTAGGCAGTGACTGAATCATTAGAGTACTGGAAAGAGAGTGTCTAGGTGAATTTATAAGTGTTTGAGTTTTGGCACAGTCAATGGATTAGTGCATGCTGTTGAATGGGTCTCTAGAGGACTGCAAAGGAAGTGACAGGATGTTTCCTGGAAGTGTATGGATACTGACTAGGGAATTGAAGGTGTAAAAGACAAGTGTATAGTATGTCAGAACACTACATGCATACTGCATAGACATTTGAAGCAGTCTATTTGGTACTTAGAAACTGACTAAATAATCAGACTACTTCTAGGACAGTGCTTAGGTAAAACTTTAAAATTTTCAGTTCTGCCACAGTGAACAGAACAGTACATGGTACTGCACCTTAGTGTCAAATCCGGACTCATTTTATCAATCCATAAGCAAAGACTAGCTTCTAATGCTACTAAAACTTGACAACATGAGAGGTTTTAAATTAGTTATCTGTCAGCAAATACACGATGTTACCAAATGCTTCTCTCACAGTGGTTCTCAAATGCACACAGACTCACAGTGTAATTCTAGACAACAACCACTATACCTAGGAGTTTAACAAAAATCATTCACTACTGTGGAAATGGTAAGCGAACTGCACACAATCTTCATATTTCATGACTGCACATTTGTGTCAATGCCTGACTCATTTAATCAACACATAAGCAAAGATTGGCTTCTAATGCTACTAAAACTTGACAACCTGACTGGCTTTAAAACACTTATCTGTCAGCAAATACACAATATTACCAAATGCTTCTCTCACAATCCTTACCCAAATGCACACAGACTCAAAGTGTGATTTTAGACAAGCAACACTATCCTAGGAGTTTACCAAAACTCATTCACTAGTCTGGAAGAGTTAATGGTACTGCACACAATCTACATATTTAAGTACAGCACATCAGTGTCAAAGCATGACTCATTTAATCAACATATAAGCAAATACTGGATTCTAATGCTACTAAAACTACTCAACATGACAGATTTTAAAACAGTTATCTGTCAGCAAATACATGATGTTACCAAATGATTCTCTCACAGTGATCCCAAATACACACTAACTCACAGTATGATTCTAGACAAGCACCACTATCCCTATGAGCTTACCAAAACTCATTCACTACAGTGCAAGTGGTAAGGGAACTGCACACAATCTACATATTTCACAACTGCAATTTACTGTCAATGCCTGACTCATATAATGAAAGCATAAGCCATAACTGTCTTCTAATGCTACTAAAACTTGACAACATGACATATTTTACAACACTTATCTGTCAGCAAATACACGATGTTACCAAACGCTTCTCTCACAGTGGTTCCCAAATGCACAAAGACTCACAGTGTGATGCTAGACAAGCACCAGTATTCCTACAAGTTTACCAAAACTCATTCACTACACTGGAAGTGATAAGGGAACTGCACACAATCTACATATTTCACGACTGCTCTTTAGTGTCAATGCCTGACTCATTTAATCAACACATAAGCAAAGACTGGCTTCTAATGCTACTAAAACTTGATAACATGACAGGTTTTAAAACAGTTTTCTCTCAGCAAATACACAATGTTACCAAACGCTTCTCTCACAGTGGTTCCCCAATGCACAAAGACTCACAGTGTGATTCTAGATAAGCACCAGTATTCCTAGGAGTTTACCCAAACTCATTCACTACACTGGAAGTGATAAGGGAACTGCACACAATCTACGGGCCCGATTCACAGAACTAACTTAAGACAAAATCCTAAACTTACTACCATTTTGGTATTCACAGAAGGTACTTACTCATTTTGGTATTCACAGAAGGCACTTACTCATTTCGGTATTCACAGAAGTTAGGAGTCCTAACTTTAGGGCTCCTAAATGCCTTCTGTGAATACCGAAAGGCTTAAAGTTAGGATTTTTCTCAGTTTAGGAGTAGTAAAGTTAGGGCTCCTAACTTAAGGACTCCTAAACTGAGAAAAATCCTAACTTTAAGACTTTCGGTAGTCACAGAAGGCATTTAGGAGTCCTAAAGTTAGGAGTTCTAACGTTACTACTCCTAAACTGAGAAAAATTCTAACTTTAAGACTTTCGGTATTCACAGAAGGCATTTAGGAGTTCTAACTTTACTACTCCTAAACTGAGAAAAATCCTAACTTTAAGACTTTCGGTATTCACAGAAGGCATTTAGGAATCCTAAAGTTAGGAGTCCTAACTTTACTACTCCTAAACTGAGAAAAATCCTAACTTTAAGACTTTCAGTATTCACAGAAGGCATTTAGGAGTCCTAAAGTTAGGAATCCTAACTTTACTACTCGTAAATTGAGAAAAATCCTAACTTTATGTCTTTCGGTATTCACAGAAGGCATTTAGGAGTCCTAAAGTTAGGAGTCCTAACTTTACTACTCCTAAATTGAGAAAAATCCTAACTTTATGTCTTTCGGTATTCACAGAAGGCATTTAGGAGTCCTAAAGTTAGGACTCCTAACTTCTGTGAATACCGAAATGCGTAAGTGCCTTCTGTGATTACCAAAATGAGTAAGTGCCTTCTGTGAACACCAAAATGAGTAAGTGCCTTCTGTGAATACCAAAATGGTAGTAAGTTTAGGATTTTGTCTTGAGTTAGTTCTGTGAATCGGGCCCTACATATTTCACGACTACACTTTAGTGTCAATGCCTGACTCATTTAATCAACACATAAGCAAAGACTGTCTTCTAATGCTACTAAAACTTGACAACCTGACTGGTTTTAAAACACTTATCTGTCAGCAAATACACGATATTACCAAATGCTTCTCTCACAGTGGTTCCCAAATGCACACAGACTCACTGTGTGATTCTAGACAAACAACACTATCCCTTGCACTATATGAAAGCACATTTCTTCATCTAGAAGTAGTACTACATTTTAGTATAGAAACATAACATAACTCATTTCACAAATTCATAAACAATGACTGGTTTCTAATTCTACCAAAATATAAAAACTGCACAGTTATCTCTCTACAAACACATGAAAAACACAAATGCCAATCACAGAATGGTTTCTACATGCACACACATTGTAGAGAAAAAAAGTACTCCCTACACTTTAGCAGGAAAAATACATTAGTCTGATTAAAATCAAAATAGTTAAATACATCCCCTCACAATTAAATAACTCATCTTTCAAGTTCTTTTGTAGATTAAGGAGTATATCAATCACTCACCATATTTTATTTTACAGAATCTCTGCACTGTGCACCTCTCAGCAAAAGCAAAGAATGGAAAAGTTTCCCTTTCATTTTCCACACATATACATGTAAACATCAAATCACAATCCTTCGCACATAAACTCAAAAGCAAACACACATTTCTATTGGTTAAACATTTCAACCCTTTCCAACTGAAATACATTCAACCCTTCCCCCAATCTGCCTACTGCCTGTTACCATAGAAACAGGTCATGGAACACTGCACTGAGCTCACAGGTCACAAGTTCAGCACACAATGTTCCTACACAAGACAGGAAGTGTGCTTGACTTTTCAACATATCAGCTTATCATATATAATGTTCCTTACAATCTGTTTTTGTTAACCAATAACAATCATACCTTTAAAAAACAAAAATATACACCCTACCTTTCAGTGTAGAAAGTTGTCATACAACCAATGATTTGGCGTTTTTCAAAAAACGTTGCAGTGGATCCGCGCACCCACCGCGAGAGAATCCGTGCATCCAACGCGATAGGATGCGCGCACCGTGCGCGCATTTCGCCGCTTTTTTTTGTTTTAAAAAGGGGGGCCCCAGGGGGTTCTTCTGGGACCCCCTAAGCACATCTAGAGGGTCAGAGTATTCCCACTCTGCCCCTTTATATGTTTTACGCACTTATTCCCCTTGCTTCTTCAGCCTCGCTTCTACCGAGGCAGAAAATGGCCACCAACAGTTCCTGGTTTCGAATGTAGAGAGACGCTCGACAGCCAATTAGCATTTAGCGCGCGATCGGGAGGGTGCGCGCTCGGTTCGGGGAGGGTTCGCATACGGTGCGGGTACAGTCCGCGGATCCTCTGCGGCCATAGATATCACTAACTTTTTTACCCTAATTTTCTCAGGAACTACTGAACAGATTCACACCAAATATGCAAAAGGCACGAGTCCGAACTGAGGACTACCTCTTTGCCAAATTTGGTGTCATTCCGTTAAGCGGTTCGGGCTGTAGCTGCGACAACAGATCTTATGGGAAATTGCATGAGGAAATAGTGTTTTGGGACCCCCCTTTTTTCTCGGCCCCCGCTTGACGAATCACCACGAAACTTTCAGGGTAGGAGCGGAGCGGAGCTGGCCAAAAGTTTGGAGAATTTCGCGAAGATTCGTCAATGGCGCCAAAGAAATTCCCAATAGAATGTTGCGGATTTCCTATGGAAAATAGGTCCTAACTATAACTATCTACTGGCGACCGCCAGTAGATAATATATATATAGCAATATCATTAAATCTATTAGAAAAAGCGGAGGGGTAAAAATTACTATTCCCCCTCCAGTGAGTTAAACAGTAGGGAAAGTGTTTGGTAGCGAACTGGTAAACATGACTATTCCCACTCCAGTGAGTGCAATGGTATGGAAAGTGTTGGATAGCTGAGGGATAAAATTTACTATTCCAGCTCCAGTGAGTGCAATAGTAGGAAAAGTGTTGGATAGCGGAGGAATACATTTACTATTCCCACTCTAGTCAGTGCATCAATAGGGAATGTGTTGTATTGCGCAGGGGTACAATTTACTATTCTCACTTCAGTCAGTTCAAAATTAAAAACAAAAAAACATCATCAGCAGAATAAAACATTTTTTTTTTAAGTAATTGAAAAAATATATAAGTGTTAAAAATAAAAATATATTCAATATTGAAAAATACAATAAAAACATATTATCATGGTCAATACATATCACAAACACCTACAAATATTATATGAAATAAAATAAAATTAATTTTCAAAGATTTGTTTTTATTTATCAACAAAAACATTAATTACATACATTAAGTCTATTTACTTCCTAGCCTATAACACCACACAACTCACAACCCACATTGAAAAAGAAATATTGACATATATAACATTAATTAATTATCAATTAAACAAATATTATTAATTAAAAAACTAATTAAAAACACATAAAATGTAATTAACTTCCACCCTTTAAACCTATAATCCCCACAACCCACACCTAAAATTAATCTGTAAAAAAAATTAATTGCACAATTACATTTTTTCAATTAAATACCTAGTAGTATTTAATAAATAATTATAAAGTAAGTAACATTAATTTACTTCCCACCCTTCACCCCTATAAACCCAAAAAATAATTAAAGAAATACCCTGATTCATTCTCAAGTCATTAATTAATATTAATTATCAACTAATTAGTAAATAATTAAAAATAAATGACTTCACACCCAGTACCCCTAGAAATCCCAAAACCCACAACTCAAATTAATTGCACAATCTCCATATTTCATTTTCAATTAATTAACCAATAATTATTAATTAAAAATAAATTACTTTCCACTCTTTACCCCTATAAACCCCACAACCCACACCTAAAATTAAGTACACAATTATCATAATTAATTGTCAATTAATTAATAATAATTAGCAACTAAATAATTACATATAAATTACTTCCAACCTTTACCTCTATAAACACCACAACCCACACCTAAAAGTTACCCCAAAAAAGTAAAAACAAAATTAACATAATAAAATGTCAAATAAATAAATATTTATAAATTAAAACATTCTTTAATTTATTATAATTAAATTACTTCCCACCCTATAAACCCACAACCCACTATGGATTTAAAAAACAGAAAATGTAATTAAAATAAAATTAATAACTGCTAAAAATTGAACATATATTTTAAAAAACATAAACAATACTGATACAAAAAAGTATATCACATACATTTAAAATATATACTAAAATACATAACACTAATTAAAAAAATTGATATTTTAAACTATATTTTTGCAAACGATATTAATGACTTTTATATTTTTTAAATTTATATTTCTCACTTTAAAGTCGATATTCTTGACCACTATCTTGTCGATATTTCTGTGTCACTATATTTAAAGCTCAATATTAGTGTAAATCGACATTTCCAACTCGATATGTTTACTGAATACCATGATGGAGTGGTCTGTCCATGTGAGTGGTGAGGTGAAGTTGTATATAATCATGTCGCTGGTGGCAAAGTTTGGGTCAAGTTTATGTCCTGAAATGTGATTTGGTCTGTGATATGCTGGGTGAGTAAGATGTTGTCCGGGCTTTCGAAGAGGGATGTGGAGAAGGGGTCCATTCTGTCTTCGAGGTGGAAATTTAGATCATTGAGCAGTAGGAAGTACCAGGAGTTGATCATGAAGTCTGTGATGAAGAGGCTGCAGAAGTTGGTCCTTGGTCCTGGTGGTTGGTAGGCGAGCGTTCCTTTTAGGTTCAAGCTGTTGTTGATTTACAGTTTGAAGTGCACGTGTTCCATGATAGGGGAGTTGTTCCCCATGGATGTACAGCATTTGATGGTTTCTTTCTGGGAGATTGAGTCCTAACCCCCAAGAGGTGTCCAAAAGGTCCTAGATCCTTGGCTTGTGTTAGAGAGTACTCTTCTCCTACAAGAACTGCAAAACTGGGCACTTAGGGGCTCATGTGGATGGCGGGCGGGGCGGACCTGTAGCGGTGATTGGGTCCGACCACCATGTGTGCGGCGTTCCCGCATATACAATTATGATGGGACCACCACCGCTGCAGTCGGATTCTGCACCTTTAACATTGCGGCGGTGGCTGCTGACAGCAGCACCGCCGCGATGTTGAAAAGAGCATATTGTGCATTTCACTGCACTATGTGGCAGGCACGACACAGTGCCTACCACTTGTTGCAATGAAATGTAGGGGGGTACCATGGGTAGCCCCCCAGTGCACCCACACCTCCCCCCAACACAAGGGGGCCTGCAACAGGCCCCTGAAGACATTCTCTGCCAGCCATTCAATGGCGGTTCAACCGCCACGGAAAGGCTGGCTTCCGCCGGCATCATAATTGTGCCGGTTGAACCTAATTGGCTCCGCCGCCTTTGTGAGCATGCTGACCACTCCGCCAGGCAATTTCCGCTACCGGCGGAAAAGCGGGGGACGGACTTTCCGTCCGCCGCGATACCCACCGCCATCATAATGTGGCGGGGGGTAAATCTCATGACAATGGCGGAACGATCGCCACCACCGGCCGAGGGGTGGCTATTTTTCCTCCCTCGCAAATAGCCCCTAAGACACTTTCTCCAAAAAGAACTAGAGGCTATCACCGGACTGTCACCGAGCTGCAGCCACTGCCGTCGCATTGCCAGTCTGATTCAACTTGCTGGTTCAACTAAATTGAAAACATGGTGATCATCAGTGTAGCATTATGGTTTTAGAAGGCCCTGTGCTTTTTATGCACATTCACTAATATTTAATATAGTAATGTTTACACACAATCAGGCCTGTCTTGCATGCAACATGTATAATAGTATCAGTTAAAAGCCCTGCCACACTCAAAATAACTATACCAAATTTGGCATGAAGTACAACTTTACTCAGTATTGTTCCATTGCTTGAATTGGTGCATATCTGTTCCATAGTTTCTGAGATACAAGCATTTTTTTAAACACATTGATTTAAATGTAGACACAGCCGCAGCTAGTGCAGGTAAGATTGACAGACGACGACGAGGGAAAATTAATTATTTATTGAATTTTCCCTCATGGTTGGCTGCCGAATCCCCCACAACCCGGCCCCAACGCCCCACCGCTCTTACCTGCATAGGCCACAACTTTGTAGACATATCTTGCTTGTTGGAAATGTGTATCTATATGCCTCTAACATTAGCGCCATTTGACAAATTTACACAAAATGTGTCAAGTGTTTAGCATTTTTAGCTTATATTTTTTATTTTTTAAATCCATGCAGAGTATTCAAGTGTTCAATTACTAATGGGTGTGACGTACTTTGTAGAAACTTTGTGATATCCGACAATCATTTGGCATGTTTAGTTATCTGGTGCTATGTCAAACTTCCTGCAGCTTCATAAAGTGGGGCAAACCTAAAGAAGGGAGAAAAACATTTTTGTGTGCTAATAACTTTGATGCACTTCAATGAATTTGCACGAAAATTAAGCAGCTTCTAGAGAAGATAAAACTAGTGTAGGATTATTTTGTTTCATGCAAACCTGACATGTGGGGGGGACAAAAGTTAAAGGGGGTACAAAAAATCGTTCATTTGTTAATAACTTTGAGACAATTTCATGGGTATGTTCGAACCTTGACAGATGCTAACCAAGGGGGTGATTGGGATGGCGGGAAGACTTTAGTTCGCACGCCACCCTAGCGGTGCTGGGACCGGCCGCCAGATGTGCGGTGGTCCCGCACCACTAATTAGGATGCGACCGCCACCCTGGCGGTCGCATTCCACATTTTTGAAATTGCAGCGGGTGCTGCTATAAGCAGCACCTGCCGCAATGCCAAAGTGCCATGTTGTGCATTGCCATACACAACGTGGCAGGCACCGTGTGGTGCCTGACACCTTGTGCAGGGCAATGTAGGGGGGTACCATAGGTACCCCCCAAGTGTAGCCCCCCACACCCCTGGGGGCCCGCAACTGGCCCCCAAAGCAATTCCTCCCCAACATTTCCATGGTAGCAATGCCGCCATGGAAAGGCATTAAAAACCACAAATACGTCCGCCGCTATACCCTCACCATTATAATATGGCAGGGGGTAAATCAGGTTGCGATGGCGGGTGGATCTCCACCACCGGCCCGGCGGTGGCGATACGCCCACCATCCTAATCACCCCCTAAATTCAGATTTACCATGATAATTTCAATGAAAATATGTCACAGGAACAGAGTTAAAGGGTGGACATCAAAATGTTTTATAGAAAATGGGGTTACTGGATTGGAGAAGTAAAACCCTACTCCATCAGCAACCACAATCTCTGTCAGAGTGAAATATAAGCAAACCACCAATTAACCTGTGCTTAACTGGTAGCTTGGCACAAAAACAGTCATGCTTAACTTAGAGGCAATATATAAAGTATTTATGCAGTATTTTAAACATTAATAAAGTGAAAACATAGCACAAGAAAAGTCCCACACCAATTTAGAAAAAAACTGTGTAATAGTTAATACATTTGTTTAGAAAAAAACAACAACATTCCAATCAGTAGAACTAGAGATATGGAATTTTAAAGATTTAAGGGAGAACAGTGCCTAGAACCACAAAGCCCCAACTGTTGTCACTCCAGACCAGGACAAAGTCAAAAGTTCAGTCCGACTACAATGGAGCGTGGGCTGGATACAGGGGCCAAGTTAGGCCCGCTGAAAAAAGTACCTTAAATTCGGGTTTGGCGAGCTTTACAATATCCCACGTCATATATGTGTTACGCAGTGGCAGTTTTGAGAAGCTGCGACGTGGTGATGCAAAGTCATGCATCATCATCAAGGAGGCCGTCAATGGGGGTCTTAAAATGCGCATTCCTACATCACAGATGCGTGGTGCACCGGGGGGCTCCAAAGAAGCTGCAGAGCTACAATGAGGAGTCATGCGTTGTCATTAAGGAGACCGTCAATGAGGGGCTTGCGATGCAAAAGCCTGTGTCGAGGGTGCATCGTGCAGCAGCAGTTCTGAGGAAATTGCGGAACTCAATGCGAGGTCAGGCACCAGGATGTGTCATGCTGCGGGGATTCCAAAGTGGAACCGCGAGGAGATGCATCATGATGCGTTGGTTCCTACCATAGATGGACTAGTAGAGCACCATCAGGCCCACTTCCAAGGCTCCAGGTCTGGGGTGGCACCACTTGGCAGTCAAGACCCAGGCAGACTGAGTCCAGACGCTGGGATCAAGGTGGTAGGAGCCTTTTCTGTCCCTGAGCCCCTGATCAGGAGGCCATCCAACTTGCCTCTTGGAATTACTCTGCGAGTCCTGAGATCAAGATGCAGGTCTGATCCTTTCACTCAGGCAGCAGAACAGCACGGCAACAGAGTGGCAATACTTCTTGCAGAACAGCATTGCAGTCCTTCAAAGTCTACCCCAGATCCAGAGGTGTAATGAAGAGTTAAGTCAGGGGGTCCATTATATATATTTGATGCCCACTTTGAAGTAGAAGAAGATTCTGAAGGAATCCACCATCAGAGGTGTTTAGAATTTCCTGCCTCCCTGACCTTGGCCCCCCTCTCCCAAAGGACATCATCCACTGTCTGCTGGGCCTCAACACATGCACAGCCGAATGAAAACCACCTGGTAAATTAATAGATTTGGCCCTGATTCTTGCCAAGCGCCAAATAGCTATGGGTGGAAGACAGCCCTTGCTCCCCCATATCATTTGGGCCTCTATGATCTGCGTTCTGGTATCCTGCTGAGCGGAATGCACTCCGCAAACTGGATGTGGGGGGTGCTGGTCCATCCACACCTCGACACTGGGAACAAGACTTAGCGCTGTGGAGGCCAAGTCCAATGAGATGTCAACCTGAACTCTCGAACTCCACTTTTGTCATTAGGGGATGCTGCTGCCTGTGGAACCTACTCCTGATCCTAATTTTATTACTACCACAAAAGGGAAGGCTCCAGCCAGGACAATGTATGGCTAGTTTTTCTGGGAAAGGGAATCCTTCTACACATTGATCATTGTTGTGGCGATTTGCCTCACTCCCTCCCCCTCCTTGCTGAGGCCAATCGCCCATCTCCCCCCTTCCCTTGCCTCCCTAGATATCGGGACAAACCCACCCCTGCATGCCCTCCAGCCACCTCCCCCTCACCGCCCAACTTCGCACTCACACGTGCACTAGCAACTGCACATCTCAATTTGTTTAACTTTATTGAAGTTGTTTTTCACCTATTAAATAGCTGGCTAGATAGGGCTAGACCACAGGTCACAAATGTAGACCAGTACACAGGTTGCAAGGGGTGGGGATTCTGTATCTCCTTTAACAAAGGAAAGCAAACGTAGTTGCTTTTGCATGCCATGATATGTTTGGAAACCTGCTACCTGGCAGTTTTGATACTGCTGTGATATTTGTCCGTGACTTTGATGTTACCAATGCAAATATATATATATTTTTAAAGTTAACAGTACTACAGAACACGTTTTGTAGAATGTACATCTTTGGAGGACCTAGGCGAGGTGCCAATCCCACCCAAAATAAGATGCATCCTTGACTGCTTTATTTTGTACCTTCTTTCACATCTGTTACAGTGCAAAGTCTGCAGCTACAGTTCGACCACTCAACTAAAGGATCGTATCTGATGAAGCCCTACTCGGCCACAGCTTTTAGACTTCCCTCAGTGAAGATCTTCAACCTCTGGAAAAGGTTCTGTGTTTGAAGGTAAAACCTTTTACCAGGTCAAAACACAGATTTTATTTAGATGTGGTTGCATATAGGTGAGCCACAAAGGGTACAGAGGGCCCAGTCAACACTCCAAAGAGCCACCAGTGAATTTTTTATTTCCCTTTTCTTTAACTGAATGTATTTTTATATTGTTTTTATAACCTTTCATCCCTACATCTACTTCTCTTAATTTTTGTAGTAACTAACTTGTCTTGGACCTTTTGATTTTTAAATATTTTATTTCTTAAAAGTTTTCTTGCTTTGGTTAGTTGTTTTAAGATGTACCATTGCATTTCTCTGAGAAAAGTCCTACTTCCAGAGCCAAGCTACCCAATGGGACATGGTACCTCAAACCACACTCTTGGCCCGGCTTCAATCCATCAGAATTAGGGTCACGCACTGGGCTTTGCTACACGGGCTGGTTCAAGAAACAAAGCTAGCTAGCTTCATTCCTTGATTGTTGAAGTCAAGAGGCTTGGATTCCTCCTTTCTCATCTGGGACGTGTGAGTTGTGAGTGGGAGTGCCGCGGGGCTTTGCTGTGAGCCCGACCATATTTATTATCTGACTTAGATCAAAAGCACAGGTGCACCACACTTTAAGAAAATCGGGAAGATAATAATATAATTCATTCCCAACGTAAATGTAATTTTGAAAAAATCATTCTTTATTTACAACACTCATAATTAATCTCTCTCTTTTAAAAGACAGTGGAATATAAATACAGTCTGTTCTTGACAATACAGCCGACGCGTTTCGTCCTTGAAGCGGACTTCTTCAGGGCTGTTTGGACACAAACATATAAATATACATAAGCATACATAAAAAACAAAATATACATAATATACAAATATATATATACAACCCACACCTATGTGTGCTACAAACTACTCAGGTGATTATTTTCTGTAAATTTCCGTTGTTTTTTTCTTTTTTAATTTTCTATGTACAAAATTGTCAGCATGTTTTAACTGCTTTCATAATATTATTCCTAAACATTCAATAAATATATTCCATGTAGAACATTTTGTCCCATTACAACATATACAGCGCTGTATTGTTGTTTCTAAAAAGATAAGATCTACAAATTTTAACAAAATTCAGGTATGAAGAGATGATGTGTGATCTGAACAGAGAAAGAGGGGTGGGAGAGGGAATCCAATTTTCACATTTCCCAAACCAGGGAGAGAGAGTACAAACAGGTAAGGTCACAAATCTTATTGTCAGTGCCAGTCACAAGAAACAAATATAGAGTCACAATTGCTAACGTGCCCAGGTCTTGGATCATATGCAATCTCTGATCAATCTTATGCTTTGCAGCAAATAGGACGCGGCGATAAAGATAACCAATACCCACCATATAATAGGTTGCACTAGACCTTAAGTCTTAAACTGCACTGAAAGGAGCACTGGTGGTGCAAGGATGACCGTAGTTGGAATCCCCAAATTCTTATTAGAGTATAGACTATCTAAAAATGAGAAAGAATTATGATAGACAGAATACATACGTTTCAAATGACAATGTATGCCTATAGTGTCTGTAGGAAGGTGGATATCTGACTATGGTTACCCCCAAATTTTTGCCTAGTGTCTAGCTGGTTTTTCGACTTAGTTGGCCTGAGATCCTGCCATTCAGGCTCTCAGGCTATCTGCTCTCTCTGTAAAATGGACTCCATGTACCCTAGGTACATACCCAATTGGTTGGATCACCCTGTCAGCCCCTGTACCAGTGTACACTAGGTACCCAGGGCATTGGTGTATCCAAGGCCTGCCAGGGGCTGAAGCATGTATTATGCCACCCCAGGCTTGGCCTAACAATCTGACACAACTGGCTGATCACTCAGCTGGGGTAAGTTGGTGTAATCACCTCTTACTTAGGTGTAGTATACCTATACCTAAACTTAAATGGGACACCTGGTAACCTATAAGTCACTCCTATGGCAGGCCTTAACAATCCTGAAGGCAGAGTGCTTGGTTCCATGTGAGATGGTGCTCTGGCATGAGCTGAGCCTGTCTGCAGTGGTCGGAACAACTTCCTTCTACTGTTTCCAGATATCGTCATACCATATACTCTTAAGTGCATTATGAACCTCGCGGTTAAATGCTATCTTTGGTTTGGCTTTATCAAAACATGTCGAGTAAGGTGTCATACGAATTGGAATACTAACCCCTCGCCAATTCTGGCGACGGGGTTAGCATTCCACCCTTCTAGAGGGACACGACATGTACAGTACCTGAAACCCGGGTAAAATCAGACATAGCCTCAGCTCCACAAAATGGATGCTGCCACCACAGACACAAGTCTGCCCTCCTGCTGCTGGGAGTCCTTCCAGCTTGGGAGGTGTGGACAAAGGGTTTCCTGCCAGGGGAGGTGCGTGCACCACCCCAGACAGGATTTTGTGTATTGGTCAGGTAGGGCTTGAAAGAAACCAGACATGCCTGTGGCTCACAAGGAGCCTCGGTGCATATGCCAGTTCAAACCGGTCCTGGGGCACACCAGTCCCGGGCCTGGGGCGAGCTGGACAAAGGATTGGGGGTGTAACCACCCCCCTTCCTGGTCCCACCCATAGGGAGGGACCTAGCAGGTAGTCCGGCCCCTAGAATCCGAATAAAGGTAGGAGCTGTGTCCTAAGACTTCAGACATCCTGGAATCAACTTGAAACTAAGAAGAAGACGGGAACTTCGACATTCTGCTGCACAGAAGACTGAAGAAAATCTCCCCTGTGGTCAGGGAGTGACCACCTTGCTAACGCAAGCACCATCCAGCGAATCACCGTCTGCTTTGCCGCCGCCTCCCGCCGGAGCCCGAGCCCAGAGACTGACAAGACCTGGACCTCCAGACCTCTCACCGCCCGATCCACAGTCCCTGCAAAGAAGAGACCCGTGGAGGCACCGAGACCCGTGGAGCCAGCCATCTTGGAACGACTACGACAAGCTGACAAGTGCAACAACCGAGGCTCCCTCCAAGTTGTGCTTTGGGTCCTGAGAAGCCCAACCCTCGAGCAGCATCTGCACCAAAGGTGAGCCCTCCAGCATCTCCACGATCTGCGTGGGGCCCTTCTGCATTTTGCCACTCGACGCGCCTAACCGGTTGCTGGCCCGCTGGCTAGTGGCCATCTTGGCGACGAAATCTACGACAAACACCGCTGGTCTGGTTGCTCCAGACTGGCCCTTGCTCCCCTCCAAAGGAGCAATCCCTCTGACCTTGCTGGTCAGAACCAACAGCTGATTTCCGAATCCTTCTACAATTGCTTTTGCCAAGGCTTGTTTGCTTCGATCAAGTCGCCGACACCGCCGACAGCGAGAGCCTGCGTGGGACAGCTCGTGAGCCGACTCCTGGACGTCGTCGACCTTCAGGGACCACGTGGCTGCGGAGACAAGCTACCCCTCATCACCTGTTTGCACCCGACATCGCCTGGTACCCACCTGGTGCCACGCTGGTCACTGGCTAGTGACTGTGAACACTGTCCCCTCTGCTTACAGGTCTTCAACATCTCCGATCCACTCTTGGATCCACTGCATCTCTTCCCGACCGACCGCCTGCAGCACTTTTGTCTACAGGCCCCACGGAACAGATAGAAGAAACCCGACGCACTTCGAGGCCTATGCACCCGCTTCCTGTGGGTGAGGTAAAGCTGGCACACCTGTGCCCAAGTGTAGTATTACATCTCTAGTGCCTGTGTTCCAAATCTTAAGTTCCTAGGTCATCCGGAAGATTCCTTTTGCAGTAACTTTGTACTTTTTACGCACCCATTGAAACCTATGGGAGCCCGCGTGTGACTATTTGCTCTGCACACGCCACCCGTGGACCTCCTGGTCACTAACTGACGTTAGCTCCTTGTAGGCCCAGCGATTCTAGAGGCCCTAGGCCTTTTCCCTTTTCTGTTCGTGGTACTTATACCACTATTTTAGTATATGGTTCGAGTGGCCACCAGGGCCTATCCATATAAAGTGCAACTTCTGTGTATTCTGTGATAATCTTGTTTGACGATTTGTGCTCCTGTGCTCATAAAGAGACTAGGGGTTACTTTGAGAAATAAATATATATATATTTTGAATATATATCTGTGTGGTGTCCTTTCATTGGTATAAAAGGGGGTTACTATTGGTAAAACAGCTTGCTTAACACGCTTCACGAGTTTAGCCTCAAAGACTGCTTAGCCTACGCTACCACTAGGGCAGCTAGTCCGAAAAGGTTGACTTACAACCACACCATAAGGGTTGCTTGGTATGGTACAAGGTGATCACTTTAACTAGTGAGCATCATATACCAGGCCAACTTCTCACATTGGTGAGCAGCGGTTGGATTTGAGCTTGCTGTGTTTTACCATTGTAATCTCTTGGTTACCAATTGAAAGATCACATAGGTACCTGTAGGTACATATAAAACAAGATTAGATATACATAAGTTCTACTGAACTTAGTTGTTGTAGAGCAAAGGGAGTAGCACACCCTGACTACAACTACTAGATAGGTTTAGTAGGTAAACCCAAGTGTAGGTAGATTGCAACACATCCACCCACACTTAAGAGCAATGGCCGGGGCAGAGGGGTCCACTGTACCCATCTCTGTCGAGAGTGACCCCCAGAGGGCACCAACCAGCTTTGCTACCCTTAATCAGAATGAGCTCAGGCATTTGGCAACTCTTAGAGGCCTTAAACAGCCCAAGAACCCAAACTCTGCTGAGCTCAGAGAGCTCTTACAGAATGATGAGAATCAGAGAGCACTCAAGAAAGCTTCCCAGTTAGCCCCCTTAGGGACAGGAACAGGAGGCCCCCCTTCTGAAGATGCCACTGAAGTACCCCTTCCCAATAGTCACCCCTTAGATGGGATGCCTACCACAGAGGAAGAAAGTGATGGGGATACAGATGTGAGTGGGGATGAAGGGAGAACTAGCCCAGTGCCAAGTGTTATACTTGGCCCAGCTAAACTAAGGCTATTGGGGACTGACAGTGGGTTCACCCCATTGGATCTCCCCAGTGGACTTAACACAGGGCTTGGAAGGCAAAGGAATCGCTCAGGTGACTCCAATGCTTCCCATGGCTCTAGAGGCTCTCAAGGTCACTCCAGAAGGAGACTGACCACCCCTCAGAGGAGGGAACATGAGGCCAGAATGCAGGAAGCCCAGCTGAGGATCAGGAAGCAGGAGCTAGAAGTAGCCCTGATGGAAGAAAAACTGAGCAAGGCTAGGCAGCATAGAGAGAGTGGGTCTATACCCACTGGTGGCAGCAATGTCCCTAGGGACAAAGATAGGGTCTTTGACAATAGGAACCTGTCCAAGATTGTGCCCCCCTACAAAAGTGGGGATGACATCCACAAATGGATGACTGCTCTTGAGAGAGCCTGCAAAGTGCAGCAGGTTCCTGAAGACCAGTGGGCAGCAATCTTATGGCTCTCCTTTGAGGGGAGAGGCAGAGATAGACTCCTCACTGTTAGAGAAGAGGATGTCAGAAATTACAGAGTCCTGAAGAGTGTCCTAGTTGATGGGTTAGGCTTAACCACTGAACAGTACAGGTTAATGTTCAGAGACACCCAGAAGACACAGACTCAGGACTGGTCTGAATATGTGGAATGTGCCACTAAGGCTTTGGAGGGTTGGTTGCTGGGAAGTAAGGTGTCTGATTATACAGGATTGTACAATTTGATGATGAGAGAGCAGATTTTAAGTAATTGTCAAAACCAGCTTCTCCATCAACACCTGGTAGACTCAGATTTGACCTCTCCCCAAGAATTGGGAAAGAGGGCAGATAAATGGGTCAGGACCAGGATCAGGCCTAAAAACCAGGGTGGTGACCAAAAGAAAGATACCACCAAGCCTCAAGAGAAGGGTGGGGATAAAGAAAAAGAGAAACCTTCCTCAGGGCCCCAAAACTCCACACAGGGTGGTGGGTCCCAAGCTCCCTCCTCTACCACAGCTAAAAAGCCCTACTGCCATGAGTGTAAAACTCCTGGGCATTGGAAAACTGACAGCGGTTGCCCAAGGGCTAAAAACAAAACTGTTCCTCCAATTACTCCTGTCACACCACCTATTACTGTCAGCAGTAATCCCCCAGGTGGTGGGAGTGCCCCCAGAAATCTGGGTGGGTTTACTTGGGGAACACAGGGGGACCCTGGCTTAGCCAATTCCCCTACAGCAACCACTCTTGTCTGTGATGGTGGCATGGGATTTGCCAACTTCACTGCCTGTCCCAACACTTTGGGTAGGTACAGACAGGAGCCCTACATCAATGGTACAAAAGCTGAGGCCTACAGAGACACTGGGGCTAGCATCACAATGGTGGCCCATTGGCTAGTTCCCTCTGAGCAGCTTTTGCCCGGTTTCTCCTACCAGGTGACTAACATTGATGGCAAACAGAACAGTCATCCCATGGCAGAGGTATGTCTCAGCTGGGGAGGGGTCACTGGCCCTAAAAGGGTAGCAGTGTCCCCAACCTTGCCTGTAGACTGCTTACTGGGGAATGACTTAGAACTCTCAGCTTGGGCTGGAGTTGAACAAGACACCCATTCTAAAATGGTAGGCCTTTCACAAAAGGGTAGGGGGGTTGTGCCATTCACAACCCCTGTCCAAATAGATTTCCTCCCTGAAAAGGTTGGAAGGGCAGTGGTAGCCACAGCCCAGGCACAGACAGACTTCCCTGTAGGGACTGGCAGAGCTGTGACAGTCACAGCTCAAACACAAACTGAGTGCCCCCCTGAAAAGGTTGGCAAGGCTGTAATGGTCTCAGCCTATACTCAGACTGACATAGGTGTAGTGAAGCCTGAAACAATGGATCACTCCACACAAACTGAGAGTAGTGGGGAGGAAGAAAAGTCTCCCTCTCCCCAGACATTAGGAAAAGGTCAGCCTCCTCAGGGATCTGACCTCACCCCTTGTGAAGGAACTGCCCCAGAGGTAGCCAGGCCTGGCCTGGCAGAGCCTCTGATGTCAGTGGCCCCTTCCAAGGTGGGATCCAGTCTGGTGCAGGTAGCCTGCCTCTCTCTACCCTGCCTCAGTCAGCCCAGGGCTGCAGAGGTCAGGGAGGCCAGTGGACCCCCAGAGGGCCCCTGTCCACAAGAACCCCCCCATCAAAAGAATGAGGATTGCCTGGCTAGTAGCCCTAGTCAGGTGATGGGTAAAAACATTCCTGAGGGATCTCCTTTACAGGTAGTTAGGGACCTCCCCCAGGGGGATTCTGTTGGGCACAGGCAAACATGGGACCTTAGGGCCCCAAACCTGACCTGTCCCTCCAGTAAGCCCACAAAAGGGACCCAGCCTCCAGCTTTAGGTAGCCAGAGGCTGACCCTGAGAGCACAGTGCAACTCAGTTAAAGGAAGAAAGGCATCCATGGTGGAGGATGATTGGAGGAAGCTGAGGCCTCACTTTGAGGACACTCACTTCAGTACTCCATCTCAACACCAGCCTTTTACTTTGCCAAGACACACCACAGGTAGAGATTCCCTATGGTGGAGACCCTCTGATACCCTTAGGGTGAGGGATTGCTTAGTGGACCATGAGACAGGGGGTAACCATGCCAGTGCTGGTTCCTCCTTATATGGCCACTTGGGCAATATAGGCTTACCTGGTCAAGGTCAGCCTTATCTCCCTTCGTTTGGGGGGGGGTTGTGTAGGAAGGTGGATATCTGACTATGGTTACCCCCAAATTTTTGCCTAGTGTCTAGCTGGTTTTTCGACTTAGTTGGCCTGAGATCCTGCCATTCAGGCTCTCAGGCTATCTGCTCTCTCTGTAAAATGGACTCCATGTACCCTAGGTACATACCCAATTGGTTGGATCACCCTGTCAGCCCCTGTACCAGTGTACACTAGGTACCCAGGGCATTGGTGTATCCAAGGCCTGCCAGGGGCTGAAGCATGTATTATGCCACCCCAGGCTTGGCCTAACAATCTGACACAACTGGCTGATCACTCAGCTGGGGTAAGTTGGTGTAATCACCTCTTACTTAGGTGTAGTATACCTATACCTAAACTTAAATGGGACACCTGGTAACCTATAAGTCACTCCTATGGCAGGCCTTAACAATCCTGAAGGCAGAGTGCTTGGTTCCATGTGAGATGGTGCTCTGGCATGAGCTGAGCCTGTCTGCAGTGGTCGGAACAACTTCCTTCTACTGTTTCCAGATATCGTCATACCATATACTCTTAAGTGCATTATGAACCTCGCGGTTAAATGCTATCTTTGGTTTGGCTTTATCAAAACATGTCGAGTAAGGTGTCATACGAATTGGAATACTAACCCCTCGCCAATTCTGGCGACGGGGTTAGCATTCCACCCTTCTAGAGGGACACGACATGTACAGTACCTGAAACCCGGGTAAAATCAGACATAGCCTCAGCTCCACAAAATGGATGCTGCCACCACAGACACAAGTCTGCCCTCCTGCTGCTGGGAGTCCTTCCAGCTTGGGAGGTGTGGACAAAGGGTTTCCTGCCAGGGGAGGTGCGTGCACCACCCCAGACAGGATTTTGTGTATTGGTCAGGTAGGGCTTGAAAGAAACCAGACATGCCTGTGGCTCACAAGGAGCCTCGGTGCATATGCCAGTTCAAACCGGTCCTGGGGCACACCAGTCCCGGGCCTGGGGCGAGCTGGACAAAGGATTGGGGGTGTAACCACCCCCCTTCCTGGTCCCACCCATAGGGAGGGACCTAGCAGGTAGTCCGGCCCCTAGAATCCGAATAAAGGTAGGAGCTGTGTCCTAAGACTTCAGACATCCTGGAATCAACTTGAAACTAAGAAGAAGACGGGAACTTCGACATTCTGCTGCACAGAAGACTGAAGAAAATCTCCCCTGTGGTCAGGGAGTGACCACCTTGCTAACGCAAGCACCATCCAGCGAATCACTGTCTGCTTTGCCGCCGCCTCCCGCCGGAGCCCGAGCCCAGAGACTGACAAGACCTGGACCTCCAGACCTCTCACCGCCCGATCCACAGTCCCTGCAAAGAAGAGACCCGTGGAGGCACCGAGACCCGTGGAGCCAGCCATCTTGGAACGACTACGACAAGCTGACAAGTGCAACAACCGAGGCTCCCTCCAAGTTGTGCTTTGGGTCCTGAGAAGCCCAACCCTCGAGCAGCATCTGCACCAAAGGTGAGCCCTCCAGCATCTCCACGATCTGCGTGGGGCCCTTCTGCATTTTGCCACTCGACGCGCCTAACCGGTTGCTGGCCCGCTGGCTAGTGGCCATCTTGGCGACGAAATCTACGACAAACACCGTGGGCTGGTTGCTCCAGACTGGCCCTTGCTCCCCTCCAAAGGAGCAATCCCTCTGACCTTGCTGGTCAGAACCAACAGCTGATTTCCGAATCCTTCTACAATTGCTTTTGCCAAGGCTTGTTTGCTTCGATCAAGTCGCCGACACCGCCGACAGCGAGAGCCTGCGTGGGACAGCTCGTGAGCCGACTCCTGGACGTCGTCGACCTTCAGGGACCACGTGGCTGCGGAGACAAGCTACCCCTCATCACCTGTTTGCACCCGACATCGCCTGGTACCCACCTGGTGCCACGCTGGTCACTGGCTAGTGACTGTGAACACTGTCCCCTCTGCTTACAGGTCTTCAACATCTCCGATCCACTCTTGGATCCACTGCATCTCTTCCCGACCGACCGCCTGCAGCACTTTTGTCTACAGGCCCCACGGAACAGATAGAAGAAACCCGACGCACTTCGAGGCCTATGCACCCGCTTCCTGTGGGTGAGGTAAAGCTGGCACACCTGTGCCCAAGTGTAGTATTACATCTCTAGTGCCTGTGTTCCAAATCTTAAGTTCCTAGGTCATCCGGAAGATTCCTTTTGCAGTAACTTTGTACTTTTTACGCACCCATTGAAACCTATGGGAGCCCGCGTGTGACTATTTGCTCTGCACACGCCACCCGTGGACCTCCTGGTCACTAACTGACGTTAGCTCCTTGTAGGCCCAGCGATTCTAGAGGCCCTAGGCCTTTTCCCTTTTCTGTTCGTGGTACTTATACCACTATTTTAGTATATGGTTCGAGTGGCCACCAGGGCCTATCCATATAAAGTGCAACTTCTGTGTATTCTGTGATAATCTTGTTTGACGATTTGTGCTCCTGTGCTCATAAAGAGACTAGGGGTTACTTTGAGAAATAAATATATATATATTTTGAATATATATCTGTGTGGTGTCCTTTCATTGGTATAAAAGGGGGTTACTATTGGTAAAACAGCTTGCTTAACACGCTTCACGAGTTTAGCCTCAAAGACTGCTTAGCCTACGCTACCACTAGGGCAGCTAGTCCGAAAAGGTTGACTTACAACCACACCATAAGGGTTGCTTGGCATGGTACAAGGTGATCACTTTAACTAGTGAGCATCATATACCAGGCCAACTTCTCACAGTGTCACATAGAAATCCCAATGTTTTATACTTACAAATGGGAAAGAAATTCTTATGCAGTCACCATGAAGTGTAAATGACGGATGATCGTGTTGATCTTTCCAGAATTATTCAAGTATATTCTTGATATTCGCAAGAAGGTGCAGTTTTCACAGTCTATGACAAAAGGTAGAATACTTGTGAGGCCGTTGTATGCTGGTTTGTCATAAAGATAGTCTACCCGCAACATGAGCCTACCACCTAGGCGTCCCAAGTGCAAATCAACATTTAAGACAATCATGTCCCATAACCATGGGTTCCCCCTGGAGTCTTGGTAATAAATTTCCATCATAAGGTGAAGAAAGCAACCAAGGCAAATATGCCCTGTCAGTCAGGTTTATAAATAATTAGTTCCAATCACAAGTCTTTGAGTGACAAGTTGATAAATTGAATATTACGCCCCCTATGCAATGAAATGGCAGCAGAGCACACCGATGTCTAGGCAAATAGGTAGACTCTAATGGCATACACTGTGTGTCCCGCAACGAGCGGGAATATATATTTACATGTATTTACATATTTCTAAAGTCGGCAAGGTCTCCAAGTAACCTGTGAGCCAAAATCTTGGCTGATAAGTAATCACTCGAGGCAATTAGTGCGCTTCCCTCACCAAATAGGACTAACCACCGGGTTTTTTTTATATGTAAAAATAGGCAAGGTTTACAGATAATCTGTGAACCAGTGACGTAATCAATTCAGCAAACGAAACCCTTAAAGTATAAAGGCAAATGCATCCAATAACCGGAATAGACTCTAGTCCACCTCCCGATAAGATAATATCCTCTGATCATAATTTGTAATAAAAAGTAGCTCTGGAAAACAATCCTACCCAAATCCGGCTGTAGTAGGCTCCCGACGGTCTCGATAGTAACGGCTGACGCTGAGTAGGCAGTGTCGAGGACAGCTGAGTGGCCATGTTCGTGCTTTAAATATACGTGGTAATTGATCACCACGAGTAACACCTGAGAGCCTTCACATTCCGGCATCACGAGTAACAGACGGGCCACGTATGCGAGGGGCTGCTCAAATGGTGCGGCCATATTGGAGTGTTGTGATAACGCCGCAAAGATATTGATAATGCTATTTGTTTTGCCATTGTTTTACAAAGCACTGATAATAGATAGTTTTTCCGACTTAGTCTGCCAAATCCACAAGGCATAGAGGTAAAAAAGTCATAACCTGGGAGAGGTAAATGTAACACGAAAGGCTCGTGAACATTGTATTAAAGCGGTTTTTCTAATTTTGTTATCTGTATAAACAAAGTATGCACAAACACTCGTGGGCATTGTCATATAGCGGTTTACTTAATTTTGTCATCTATATAAACAAGTTGTGCTCAAAATGAGTTGTAATTCTAAAATGATTCTCTTCTCTAAACCAGGGCAAATACGTCTGGTCTAAAGCACTGCAAGGAATAACAAGCCCGGCGGCCATCTTGGAATGGGTTTTAATAGATAAGGAAACTATCCTTATACTATCTATTTCTTAGTTGTAGATCCTACATCCATTGATCTACCCGCACCAAAAATGCAATACACAGTGTACTCAAGAGGGTATGTCCATACATAAACAATTACTAACCTTTATCCTCTATTCACGGTAGATGTGAGGACAAGAGGCTGTTTTCTAACCCTACACAGTATTGCATATAGGGCTGCTATCTTCAAATTCAACGATTGACAACCTATGAACAGTATGTATTCTAATCGAAAACGAAATAAGCATATAAGGCTCCTTTCCTCAAATTGGCTCGAATAACAACCTATGAGCAATGTGTATATTAATTAAAGTCGAAGTGGACTGTCAATCAACGTGCCTCAAAAGGTGCCAAAGGTTGTAGGTAAACGGCATATTCATACTCAAGGGGGCAGAGCAAACATCATAGGGGAGAACTAATATTAGTTCTTACAAACCTGGAATATGCCATGTCAATTTCCAACCTGGTAAGGCTTAAAGCCCGGAATGATGTCCTGACACCTGAAGATGTCAACTAATCGTTACTCGGGGGTATCATGTTAAAATGTCATGAAGTGGAAATACATTTAGTCAGATAGTGCATAATGATCCAAAATTGGGAGTCAGTCACAAGAAGGTACTCGTAAATAACAGGCTAACATGGCAAACAAACAACTGAAAACATCCAAGGGAGAGAGATAAATTCTTATTCTTGGTTTACAAATAGAAAAATACATATTAGCCACAATTGATCATATTATAATACAGGGTACAGCAATCGTTGGATGCTGTTGATAAAAACGCATGGACAGTTCATCTAGAGCATTTTCAGAATGGAATTTTAGTGAAACATATACCAGCGATGCCTGAGTGTGAATATGTATATTCCCACTATTATGTTAAAATCCCTTAACTTATAAGTCCAGGTATATAATAGATCCAAGGGGTACACTACCATGTATGGGACCAACACATTACTCAAGGAAATAATGCATCTCATCATCGCTGTTATGCCCTAATTCCACACATTTAAGTCTACATATCCATGCGGCTTCATTTTTTCTGAGGGTAAGCTCTCTGTCCCCTCCTCTCGGGTGGATAGGGATATGGTCTATTCCTATGAACCAGAAATCCTCCATTTTCCCATGGTTTTCCTGCATATGATAGGTCAAAGGGTATCTAAGATCACCTTTCCGAAGTGCCCTTAGGTGTTCTTGTACTCTTATTTTAAGTTGCCTCTTGGTACTGCCCACGTAGATCTTGTTACATGGGCAGCCCAAGATGTAGGTCACAAACGTCGATTTGCAATTAATCATGTGATTGATCTCATATGTACGGTTGGTGTTATAGCAAAATGTCTTGGTCTTATTTTTGCCCAGCCTACATACATTGCATTCATTGCATGTATAGAAACCCTTTGTCATGTGGGGTAGCCAGGTCTGAGGTTTCGGGGTCGTAACATAGCTAGGGCATAGCTTGTTACGTAAAGTCTGTCCTCTCCTGTAGGTCACTCTTGGATTATCAGTGATAATCCCTTGTAAACTCGGTATCTCTCTCAATAAATGACAATTTTTTCGTAGAACATTATACGTTCTACTGCTATTGTTGTTGAATTGGGTATTGAATGAGATTCTGTGTTTAGCCTCTTTTTGTACAGGTTTCGATCTTAATGTATCAGCCCTAGGTACCTTCATCACCCTTCTGTGTGCCTTTTCCAATATTGTCTTAGGGTATCCTCTACTGAGAAACCGCTGTTCTGTTTCATTGATATTTTGAAGAAATGTGCTTTCCAGACTACAGTTGCGACGCATCCGGACCATTTCCCCATAGGGGATATTGTTTACTACATGGTTTGGATGTACACTTAGGAAATGCAATGTACTATTGCATGCAGTGGTTTTCCTGTGCGTGCGACTCTGGATTTGGTTATCGTGGACATAAAAAGTTACATCTAGGAAATCGATAGTTTCCCTGTTGTACTCAATAGTAAACCTCACGTTGAAAGGGTTGTCGTTTAGGTAGGAATAATATTCCAAAAGGTCCGGGGCAGGCCCATCCCATAACATAATAATGTCATCGATGTACCTGCCCCAGAAAATGACATTGTCCATCCATTTTGCAGCATGGCGACCCCAAGCATGCCCCCGCTCAAACCAGCCCATGAAGAGCCCGGCATAAGCGGGGGCAAACTTTGAGCCCATAGCCGTGCCCTGGATCTGATGGAACCACTCAGAGTCATACAGGAAAAAGTTTTTCGATAGAATAATCTCCGTCATTTCCAGGAGAACCTCATTGTGTAAGTAATGGTCCGCTGTTCTTTGACCTAGAAAGTGTTGTAATGCCTGCATTCCAAATTCTTTTTTAATGCACGTGTAAAGGCTAGTCACGTCAAGCGTGACGAACATAAGGTTTTCAGACCAGACTAGGCCCTCAAATTTGCCTAATATGTCCTTTGTGTCCTTTATATACGACGGGAGATTTTGGACCAATGGTTGAATATAATGGTCCACGTATTCAGAGAGTCTTTCGGTGGGTGAATTCACCCCCGAAATGATAGGGCGTCCCGGTGGAAAAGGACCTCCCTTGTGCACTTTGGGTAATATATATATGCACGGGGAGGTGGGGTTTTGTAAATATGGTACAAAACCCCACCTCCCCGTGCATATATATATTACCCAAAGTGCACAAGGGAGGTCCTTTTCCACCGGGACGCCCTATCATTTCGGGGGTGAATTCACCCACCGAAAGACTCTCCGAATACGTGGACCATTATATTCAACCATTGGTCCAAAATCTCCCGTCGTATATAAAGGACACAAAGGACATATTAGGCAAATTTGAGGGCCTAGTCTGGTCTGAAAACCTTATGTTCGTCACGCTTGACGTGACTAGCCTTTACACGTGCATTAAAAAAGAATTTGGAATGCAGGCATTACAACACTTTCTAGGTCAAAGAACAGCGGACCATTACTTACACAATGAGGTTCTCCTGGAAATGACGGAGATTATTCTATCGAAAAACTTTTTCCTGTATGACTCTGAGTGGTTCCATCAGATCCAGGGCACGGCTATGGGCTCAAAGTTTGCCCCCGCTTATGCCGGGCTCTTCATGGGCTTGTTTGAGCGGGGGCATGCTTGGGGTCGCCATGCTGCAAAATGGATGGACGTCATTTTCTGGGGCAGGTACATCGATGACATTATTATGTTATGGGATGGGCCTGCCCCGGACCTTTTGGAATATTATTCCTACCTAAACGACAACCCTTTCAACGTGAGGTTTACTATTGAGTACAACAGGGAAACTATCGATTTCCTAGATGTAACTTTTTATGTCCACGATAACCAAATCCAGAGTTGCACGCACAGGAAAACCACTGCATGCAATAGTACATTGCATTTCCTAAGTGCACATCCAAACCATGTAGTAAACAATATCCCCTATGGGGAAATGGTCCGGATGCGTCGCAACTGTAGTCTGGAAAGCACATTTCTTCAAAATATCAATGAAACAGAACAGCGGTTTCTCAGTAGAGGATACCCTAAGACAATATTGGAAAAGGCACACAGAAGGGTGATGAAGGTACCTAGGGCTGATACATTAAGATCGAAACCTGTACAAAAAGAGGCTAAACACAGAATCTCATTCAATACCCAATTCAACAACAATAGCAGTAGAACGTATAATGTTCTACGAAAAAATTGTCATTTATTGAGAGAGATACCGAGTTTACAAGGGATTATCACTGATAATCCAAGAGTGACCTACAGGAGAGGACAGACTTTACGTAACAAGCTATGCCCTAGCTATGTTACGACCCCGAAACCTCAGACCTGGCTACCCCACATGACAAAGGGTTTCTATACATGCAATGAATGCAATGTATGTAGGCTGGGCAAAAATAAGACCAAGACATTTTGCTATAACACCAACCGTACATATGAGATCAATCACATGATTAATTGCAAATCGACGTTTGTGACCTACATCTTGGGCTGCCCATGTAACAAGATCTACGTGGGCAGTACCAAGAGGCAACTTAAAATAAGAGTACAAGAACACCTAAGGGCACTTCGGAAAGGTGATCTTAGATACCCTTTGACCTATCATATGCAGGAAAACCATGGGAAAATGGAGGATTTCTGGTTCATAGGAATAGACCATATCCCTATCCACCCGAGAGGAGGGGACAGGGAGCTTACCCTCAGAAAAAATGAAGCCGCATGGATATGTAGACTTAAATGTGTGGAATTAGGGCATAACAGCGATGATGAGATGCATTATTTCCTTGAGTAATGTGTTGGTCCCATACATGGTAGTGTACCCCTTGGATCTATTATATACCTGGACTTATAAGTTAAGGGATTTTAACATAATAGTGGGAATATACATATTCACACTCAGGCATCGCTGGTATATGTTTCACTAAAATTCCATTCTGAAAATGCTCTAGATGAACTGTCCATGCGTTTTTATCAACAGCATCCAACGATTGCTGTACCCTGTATTATAATATGATCAATTGTGGCTAATATGTATTTTTCTATTTGTAAACCAAGAATAAGAATTTATCTCTCTCCCTTGGATGTTTTCAGTTGTTTGTTTGCCATGTTAGCCTGTTATTTACGAGTACCTTCTTGTGACTGACTCCCAATTTTGGATCATTATGCACTATCTGACTAAATGTATTTCCACTTCATGACATTTTAACATGATACCCCCGAGTAACGATTAGTTGACATCTTCAGGTGTCAGGACATCATTCCGGGCTTTAAGCCTTACCAGGTTGGAAATTGACATGGCATATTCCAGGTTTGTAAGAACTAATATTAGTTCTCCCCTATGATGTTTGCTCTGCCCCCTTGAGTATGAATATGCCGTTTACCTACAACCTTTGGCACCTTTTGAGGCACGTTGATTGACAGTCCACTTCGACTTTAATTAATATACACATTGCTCATAGGTTGTTATTCGAGCCAATTTGAGGAAAGGAGCCTTATATGTTTATTTCGTTTTCGATTAGAATACATACTGTTCATAGGTTGTCAATCGTTGAATTTGAAGATAGCAGCCCTATATGCAATACTGTGTAGGGTTAGAAAACAGCCTCTTGTCCTCACATCTACCGTGAATAGAGGATAAAGGTTAGTAATTGTTTATGTATGGACATACCCTCTTGAGTACACTGTGTATTGCATTTTTGGTGCGGGTAGATCAATGGATGTAGGATCTACAACTAAGAAATAGATAGTATAAGGATAGTTTCCTTATCTATTAAAACCCATTCCAAGATGGCCGCCGGGCTTGTTATTCCTTGCAGTGCTTTAGACCAGACGTATTTGCCCTGGTTTAGAGAAGAGAATCATTTTAGAATTACAACTCATTTTGAGCACAACTTGTTTATATAGATGACAAAATTAAGTAAACCGCTATATGACAATGCCCACGAGTGTTTGTGCATACTTTGTTTATACAGATAACAAAATTAGAAAAACCGCTTTAATACAATGTTCACGAGCCTTTCGTGTTACATTTACCTCTCCCAGGTTATGACTTTTTTACCTCTATGCCTTGTGGATTTGGCAGACTAAGTCGGAAAAACTATCTATTATCAGTGCTTTGTAAAACAATGGCAAAACAAATAGCATTATCAATATCTTTGCGGCGTTATCACAACACTCCAATATGGCCGCACCATTTGAGCAGCCCCTCGCATACGTGGCCCGTCTGTTACTCGTGATGCCGGAATGTGAAGGCTCTCAGGTGTTACTCGTGGTGATCAATTACCACGTATATTTAAAGCACGAACATGGCCACTCAGCTGTCCTCGACACTGCCTACTCAGCGTCAGCCGTTACTATCGAGACCGTCGGGAGCCTACTACAGCCGGATTTGGGTAGGATTGTTTTCCAGAGCTACTTTTTATTACAAATTATGATCAGAGGATATTATCTTATCGGGAGGTGGACTAGAGTCTATTCCGGTTATTGGATGCATTTGCCTTTATACTTTAAGGGTTTCGTTTGCTGAATTGATTACGTCACTGGTTCACAGATTATCTGTAAACCTTGCCTATTTTTACATATAAAAAAAACCCGGTGGTTAGTCCTATTTGGTGAGGGAAGCGCACTAATTGCCTCGAGTGATTACTTATCAGCCAAGATTTTGGCTCACAGGTTACTTGGAGACCTTGCCGACTTTAGAAATATGTAAATACATGTAAATATATATTCCCGCTCGTTGCGGGACACACAGTGTATGCCATTAGAGTCTACCTATTTGCCTAGACATCGGTGTGCTCTGCTGCCATTTCATTGCATAGGGGGCGTAATATTCAATTTATCAACTTGTCACTCAAAGACTTGTGATTGGAACTAATTATTTATAAACCTGACTGACAGGGCATATTTGCCTTGGTTGCTTTCTTCACCTTATGATGGAAATTTATTACCAAGACTCCAGGGGGAACCCATGGTTATGGGACATGATTGTCTTAAATGTTGATTTGCACTTGGGACGCCTAGGTGGTAGGCTCATGTTGCGGGTAGACTATCTTTATGACAAACCAGCATACAACGGCCTCACAAGTATTCTACCTTTTGTCATAGACTGTGAAAACTGCACCTTCTTGCGAATATCAAGAATATACTTGAATAATTCTGGAAAGATCAACACGATCATCCGTCATTTACACTTCATGGTGACTGCATAAGAATTTCTTTCCCATTTGTAAGTATAAAACATTGGGATTTCTATGTGACACTATAGGCATACATTGTCATTTGAAACGTATGTATTCTGTCTATCATAATTCTTTCTCATTTTTAGATAGTCTATACTCTAATAAGAATTTGGGGATTCCAACTACGGTCATCCTTGCACCACCAGTGCTCCTTTCAGTGCAGTTTAAGACTTAAGGTCTAGTGCAACCTATTATATGGTGGGTATTGGTTATCTTTATCGCCGCGTCCTATTTGCTGCAAAGCATAAGATTGATCAGAGATTGCATATGATCCAAGACCTGGGCACGTTAGCAATTGTGACTCTATATTTGTTTCTTGTGACTGGCACTGACAATAAGATTTGTGACCTTACCTGTTTGTACTCTCTCTCCCTGGTTTGGGAAATGTGAAAATTGGATTCCCTCTCCCACCCCTCTTTCTCTGTTCAGATCACACATCATCTCTTCATACCTGAATTTTGTTAAAATTTGTAGATCTTATCTTTTTAGAAACAACAATACAGCGCTGTATATGTTGTAATGGGACAAAATGTTCTACATGGAATATATTTATTGAATGTTTAGGAATAATATTATGAAAGCAGTTAAAACATGCTGACAATTTTGTACATAGAAAATTAAAAAAGAAAAAAACAACGGAAATTTACAGAAAATAATCACCTGAGTAGTTTGTAGCACACATAGGTGTGGGTTGTATATATATATTTGTATATTATGTATATTTTGTTTTTTATGTATGCTTATGTATATTTATATGTTTGTGTCCAAACAGCCCTGAAGAAGTCCGCTTCAAGGACGAAACGCGTCGGCTGTATTGTCAAGAACAGACTGTATTTATATTCCACTGTCTTTTAAAAGAAAGAGATTAATTATGAGTGTTGTAAATAAAGAATGATTTTTTCAAAATTACATTTACGTTGGGAATGAATTATATTATTATCTTCCCGATTTTCTTAAAGTGTGGTGCACCTGTGCTTTTGATCTAAGTTTGTAAGGTCCGTTTGGACTGGCATTGTATCAGTGGGTGCGATTCAGTGTGCACACTTAACCCTAGCAAGTATATAGGGATCTACATATAGAAGGGATAGCAGCCTAGGTGCTGGCATATAGAGGGCTCCACTGATTTGGTATGATTCATACCTCATTTGCTAAACCTATATTTATTATCTGAATTACACCACCCACCCTAGTTGCTAGAAGCAAAAATAATTTCCTTTGCGATTGACACCCAGCTATTGTTCTCCTAGAGAAGGAACGAAGTGTTTAAGAGTGGAAAGATTAGAGCCTGTCTGACAGACGTTTTTCAGTGGCTAACACACCACCAGCTCAAATGCAAAGCAGAAAATACAGAGATACTTTTCTTTGGTGTTAAGGCCTTTGAGCCTTGGAAATCTTTTTAGCCAGCCTTGCCTCCCCTCCAGGTCACCAAGCTAGCTTAGTAAAGAATGTAGCCATTAAATTCGATGACGGTCTTTCCTTTTCATCTCAAGTCAATGTGGTGGAGGGGACTTGCTTTGGACTGCTGCTTGTGCTAAGAAAGTGTCTTCTCTTTCTTTCTTTCTTAGCTAGGAAACAGGTAGTACGGGCCCTAATAACATTGAGGCTTGACTAAGGCAATGCAGTGTACCTGGGTCTTCCAGACTATCTCATCAATAAATTGTACTCGGTCTAAAACGCAGCACCCCACACCCTTTTGGATCTACTGTTGAGAACACATGTATCTCCACATTTGAGGATATTGCACTGGCTCACTGTTAAGAATAGGATTCTTTTCATGACCCTGGTACAGAATGCCCTCCATTAGTCTGGTGCAGGGTACCTCTGAGAAAGGATTATTCCCTGTGCCCCGTCTAGACGCCTTCATTCAGCCAACACTTTTTAGGTCAAAACCACTCAGATCCAGCACTCCAGAGGTGGAAGAAGGTCCTTTTCCTTCTTAGGACCATCACCATGGAACAAACTACCCTGGGAGCTGAGGCCCATCTCAGCCACTGCTCAGTTTCAGAAGAAATTGAAAACATGGCTCTTCAATCAGGATTAATGGTTTGGAACTTTTTTTGTCAGTCAACATTTGAGGTGCAGAGCGCCAGCACACTCTTTAGAGTAACATAGCACATTATAAGTGCCCTTTACATCATATTACTCACTAAAAAAAAGCCTACATTTTAGGTGCTGGACTGTTTCAGCCTTCTGGGAGCTAAGCCATAGCTCACACCAAGCACTCTGACCTATAGCTTAGCATTCTGATTCCATACAGAGAGTACCAGAGAAATAGAGAGGAAGAGAGAGAACAAGAAATGAAAGAGAGAGATTGCAAAACGGAGCAATATAGCGAAAAAAGAGCCTGATCAGCTGACATGAATCAAGCACATTGGGTAAATAAGGTTTTGCTTAGGTTAGTGCTACTTTGGTGTCACTCCTAAAACTTTGTATTTGTGGAATTCATTTTTAGTCATTAATTGGAGTCACGATGGTGGGAAATCCACCAGTGTGGCAAACATTTAGGGTTTGTGCCAGGAAAGAGGGTGTGCCGGGGGGGGGGGGGGGTGTCGGGGGTAAATAAACGTGGTGAAGATCCGCAAGCTTGTATGTTTGTGCATATTCACAAACATTTTGTAGACACTTCCCTTCCTGTGAACTAAAACAAATTTCCTCATGTGAAATGAAGGAATATGCACTTTTCCAAGATGTGAAGGTAAAAGGAAGAACCCGTACTCTGAGGAAGCTTAGTAAAGGGGTTTCCAGCATTTCTTCAAAATGTACTCATGCACTTGTTCACCAAATGGAAAATATGCATTTGTGGGAGGACTCTCTGAAATTTAAACTGTGATGGATTTCACAGGTTAATGGGGTTCTTTACATTTCACATAAAAGTCGGGAAACAATTTCTGACTTGTCCAACTTCAGCTTTGTAAATTAGGCCCAAAGTGTTTGCAAATAGAAATTATTTACTTGGACTAATAAGTAATCTAGTTATTTGTCATTTTATAGATACTTGAGCCTTAATCAGAGACTGAATGTCTACTCATTTTCGAATCCATTTCAGTCTATGAAACCTGTTCTTCTAGTGGTCTCTGGCACTGTTCATTTACATTTTTGTTTCGCTTGCACTCTAGGTAGAATACATCAGGAAATGCTTCTGTTGTGCTGCACTCAAATTAGGGCCTCTTATCACAGAGGAAACTTTGATGCAAACCTTGTTTCCTCCCAGGAGTGTGTGATCCAGAGAGAGAGTGTGTGTTTGCATCAAAGGAGCTGCAGTATCAGCTCATTAATCAATAAAGACACCAACAAAAGAACACTGTTCAAGACAATCAAGCACTGCATCAACCCACCTATTCATCACTCCACAGATATGTGCAATGCCATCAATCTCTTTTTCAGTGGTTCTGGGGCAGGTTTCACAAGTCTGAAGAAGCCCAAGGAATCTTGCAACAAGGATGGCCAGCCCTAATAAAGATGCAATAGCTAAATTGCATTTTACAAGCAACGTGTTACCAAGCTAGCAGCTCACGTAATGATTTCGAAGTTAGAATACAAAACATGGCTTGAACATATGGTAGACCAAGCTTTATGCACCATTGGCAATGTTATCTCTATCATTACACATGCTCTTAGACCTTTTCTGTTCAGTATGTAACTCACAAAATGGCTGAAAGATGACACATACACCTGCTGAGTTGATCACTTTGAGAATTCTATCAACCACTTTCTCAAATTGCTGGAAGACATCAAATTTGTTCTTTTTGCAGAAAGTAGAGAGCTTCCTATGTAACAATGTCACAAGGTGATTGAATGGTAGCACAAACATCTGTTTACTCATTAAGCTGAGAAAGAGCTTCCGCAATGGCTTTGGTTGTCCTTCTTTTAATTTTTACACTTTATTAACTTTTCTTAAAAAGAAGAATACAACAAAGCTTTCATATTATCACAGTAATTCAAAGCAAGCATGCCAGATTGCTTGCAACCTCAGAATTCCTTCTCCACCATACTTCTAAAACCCTGCATGAAAGATTGACCATGACTTACTTAAATCCTCTTTTTTGCTTTCTCCAGGAACCCTCTCTTTATCCTCCATCCTCTACATGCCTTTTTTTCTGGGTATAGGAACCTCTCATTCTCAAATCTGCCTACCTTAATCTCCCTTATTGAAATTCTGCAAATGACTCAGACCTCATTTTATCGATCACAACGTCTCCTTTTTTAATACACTATTTCTGCAACCTGATAATAACTAACCTCAGCCAGTCTATCTATTTATCTCACCGACCATTTGTCTGAAAGCACATTGCCCCAACTAATGATCACACCTAAATGGTATACATTTTAATCTGTATCAAACAGTAATGGGGGGGAGAGCGAGGAAGAGATGAGGGACGTCCCTATCCCCAAGTAGAATCAGTAAACAATGTGGACGTACCCAGAAACTGACTAAAGAAATGTTGGACTTACTCTAGGTAATTGCAGTGCCCAAAAACCATTAGGTTTTTATTAAAGACCCCTCACACACCAACCTGGTTGGTGTCATGCTTCATCATTGGGGTCCCAACCATGTGGCCGAGTGCCGCCCGGTTGTGCTACGATGCCTGATTACAGCGGAGCTGGTGTGGTATAACAGTGTGATGAAGTGATGTGCTGGTTAAAAATACCTCTGGGAATCCATGCTGGGTAAGTTTATTCATAGCGGCCCAGGATATGTTAAAAATACAAAAGGGGACAACTAGTGGAGTAGTTCGACTCGCAGTTGTCAAGGTAGGTCTACATGTTTCAGCCCCAAAGAAAAATTCTGTAGGGCTTTCGTCAGGACCATGTGCAAAAAAGTGAGTGTCAAAATCACGCCATGTGAGTGATAAAATCACAACACACGCGCTAAGGTGTGTTGAAAAAGAGAATGTGGGGAGTCGAGCTTTTGGTCCCTGTATCGTTACCTGTAAAAGAAGATGACAGGACATATAAAACATTTAAAAGCAACATAAAATGAAATCTTTTGTGTGATCAAGTGCCTGTCTATATCTCTGGTGTAGGCACAGGAGTGAATCAAATTGAGTAGCAGAGTGATGAAGTGCTTATGACAAGTCATGGCATATCGCATGTTAGTCGGCTTAAAACAAAAAAATTGCGTGCCTATGCTGTGGTCGATTCGGGGCAATAACGGAATCGTGCAGCATGCTGGGTGGTTTCCTATGTGGGGCACGTTAAGCCCACTACCACTCCCTGGGTGTGGGGAACATCTAAACTAATATGGTGGTGTTGTCGCTGTGTCGCTCGACACGGTATACTTGCTAAATAGCAGTGCGTAGGGAGTGAAGTTATACTTGGTTACACTCGATAATTAGTGATATATTTTTAAGAAAGAACATAATTACACTAAGTTGAAGTGTATGGCAGCGTATCGGGGGCCCGGGAGGGGAACTGCCTGTAGTCCCACTCTGCGGCAGAAAAAGCAAGAGGAAAATGAGGGAGAAATACAAGGAAACAACGAGGATGTTCTCGGAATGAATGGCTACGTCTGAAGCCTACCAGTATTAAAAAAAAATTATTATCTGGGGAGTCAGACAGTGCGCATGCTAGCGGTCAGGTCTAACTTGGTTTTGGTCCCACTCTGCGGCAGAAAAAGGAAAATGACGGATGAATACAATGAAACAACAAGGCTGTTCTGGAAATGAATGGCTATGTTTGAAGTCTGTCAGCATTACAAAAATAATTTTATCTGGGGAGCGCGCGTTATAGAGGTCCTGTCTTACTTGGTTTTGGCGAAGTTCCCTCTGGAAACCTAAATTGGTCTTCCTATGTCGCGGATGCTGGTGCCTGGTGTCCATGCCGGTGTCTAAGTAGCAGGGACCACGGAAAGCGGAAACGCGTCATGATGTGCTGTGCAGGAGAGCTAGAGCGTGCGAGGCAGGTGTACCGCGGAAGTGCGGGCGCAATGTTCGAAGTACCAGGAGCGGCCAGGGGCAGAGAATAGAAGTTTAATAAGAAGCTTAATAAGAGGGTGACTAGCGTACCGGGCAATGACGAGCGCTATTGGGAAAAAAACCTATGCAGATCATGAAGTCGCTTATGTGCATAAATGCGGGCGCTTGATGTCATGGAGGAAAGCTGTTACACTTATAGTGAGCAGCAGGCCAGAATAGTGTGGGTTCCACGGAATATTGTCATTGAGTCCGGTGATATGGCTGGATAAGCGGTAAATCCACCGCTGTTCCTTCTCTAAGACGCGACTTGCAATATTGGGGGTGGTTGGTTCCAATGTTTCAATCACGACCCACCGCATGTCGTTCGTGATGTGGCCAGCCTCTAGGAAGTGGTTGGTCATCCTAGTGGTGTTTTTCTTGCAGCGAATCGTGCTGCGGTGCTCGCAAATGCGGGTCTTGACTTTTCGGTTAGTCATGCCAATGTACGTAAGGCCGCAGGGGCAGACAATGCGGTAGATGGCATGTGCTGTGTTGCAATTAGTGTGCTTTCTGATGGACCAGGTTTTGCCTGGTTACAGTGATAGAGTTTTTGTTGTTTCAGTTATGTGGCACACGCTACAGTTCCCGCATGGAAAATGGCCCACTATGTTGGGCAGGCCCCATGCGTTCAAAACGGTGTTGTTATGAGGGGAGGGTTGTTTTGGCCGAGTGGACACAAGGGAGTCATTTAGAGATCTTGACTTTCTGTAGTATAGCAGGGGTTTTTCCCACTTTAGTTTCCCAGTGTGCAGTATGTTCCAGTTCATTTTAATGATTTGTGACACTTTCTTGGCGACGGAGTTGTGTGTGACCACACAGGTCAGGGGGATCGATTTATCAGTGCGTTCAGTTGTCTCAAGCAGTCCCTCTCGATTTTGATTGCGAGCACGCTTTTGTGCCTTGGCTGTTATCTTTTTGAGGTAACCTTGATCTTGTAGCCTTGTGCTGAGGGCTTTTGCCTGCGGTGAGCCGTGATTGAAACAGTGGAACCAACCACCCCCAATATTGAAAGCCGCCTCTTAGAGAAGGCACAGCGGTGGATTTACCGCTTATCGAGCCATCTCACTGGACTCAATGACAATATTCCGTGGAACTCCCTGAGAAAGTGACATATGCCAATAATACACCTGGTATATACTGTGATTGGTGTCAACCATATGATATTACCAACACACATGCCTCTGGCATGCTCTCTTTATTCTGTCAGTGCCACCTATCTACCTCCTCCAACCTAGGAGCACCTCTTTGACACTTCTGTTCTTTTCTTTTCTTTTTATTTTTTCAGAATTAAATTTTTAGAACACCTTTGGAAGTCTGAATCACTCCACTCTGGCTGTGCTGCCATCTACTGACTCCCCAGCCCCTCACCAAATGGCTCCCACACTATTCTGGCCTGCTGCTCACTATAACTGTAACAGCTGTTCCTGTAGGTTTCCAGAGGGAACTTTGCCAAAACTAAGACAGGACCTCTATAACGCGCGCTAACCAGATAATATTATTTTTGTAACGCTGACAGGCTTCAAACGTAGCCATTCATTTCGAGAACAGCCTTGTTGTTTACTTGTATTCCTCCATCATTTTCCTTTTTCTACCGCAGAGTGGGACCAAGACTAAGTTAGACATGACCGCTAGGATGTGCACTGTCCAACTCCCCAGATAATAATTTTTTAATACTGGTTGGTTTCAGACGTAGCCATTCATTCCGAGAACAGCCTTGTTGTTTCCTTGTATTTCTCCCTCATTTTCCTCCTGCTTTTACTGCCGCAGAGTGGGACTACAGGCGGTTCCCCTCCCAGGCCCCCGATACGCTGCCATACGCTTCAACTTAGGGGGCGATTCCGATTCCAGTCAGAAGGGCTACAAACGACGTTTGGAGCCTTTCCGCCCGCATCAGAATGTGCCGGCCGGATTTCTTTCCGACCGAGCCATTCCGATGGGCTCGGTCAGAAAGGAATCCGACTCGGATTTCCGGATGGCTGACGACAGGCTCGGAGAGCCCGTCCGCCGTCCGGAAATCCTTCAGTACTCCCCCAGTGGCCTCTTTACGACCGAGGGAGTACGATGGCAGTATCTCACTACCTTATCGTGCCGGTCTTCTATCGGAAACTGTCTTTGGGGGCCCCCAGAATGGCAGCCTGGGGGCACCTATAGTGCCCCTGTGTAGATCTCTGCACCCGGTGGCCAGCACCCTGGGGTGCCGGCCTCAGGGTGCAGGGATGGACTGCACCCTTCCATTGCACAATGCGGGCATGCATTCCGGGCGGAATGCATGCTCCCATTGTGTGGGATACGATTGCGACCAATCAGAGTTCGGTAGCATCGTACTTGCAGGGCCGTGACCGACGACAGTGGGTAAGTCTGTCATGGTTCCTGACCGATGTTGGACGGACTCAAGTCTGTTTGACATCGGAATCGGCCCCTTAGTGTAATTATGTTCTTTCTTAAATTTCTAATTTCTAATTATCGAGTGTAACCAAGTTTAACTTCACTCCCTATGCACTGCTATTTAGCCAGTATGTCGTGTCGAGCGACACATTGGCAACACCACCATATTAGTTAGGATGTTCTCCACACCCAGGGAGTGGTAGTGGGCTTAACTTGCCCCACATAGGAAACCACCCAGAATGCTGCATGATTGCGTTATTGCCCCAAATCGACCACAGGCATATGCACGCTATTTTTTTGTTTTAAGCCGACTAACATGCCATATGCCATGACTTGTCATGAGCACTTCATCACTCGGCTACTCAATTGGATTCACTCCTGTGCCTACAGCAGAGACCTAGACAGGCACTTGATCACACAAATGATTGCATTTTATGTTGCTTTTTAAATGTTTTATATGTCTTGTCTTGTCTTCTCCTTTTTCAGGTAACGATACAGGGGTCGTAAGTATCGACCCCCTAATTCTCTTTTCCAACACACCTTAGCACGTGTGTTGTGATTTTATCACTCACGTGGCGTGATTTTGCCACTCACTTTTTTGCACATGGTCCTGACGAAAGCCATACACAATTTTTTGGGGGGGCTGAAACATGTAGACCTACCTTGACAACTGCGAGTCGAACTACTCCACTAGTTGTCCCCTTTTGTATTTTTTACATATCCTGGGCCGCCACAAATAAACTTACCCGGCAAGGATTCTCAGAGGTATTTTTAACTAGCACATCACTTCATCACACTGTTACACCACACCAGCTCCGCTGTAATCAGGCGTCATAGCACAACCGGGCGGCACTCGGCCCCCGGTAGGGACCCCAATGTTAAAGCATGACACCAACCAGGTTGGTGTGTGAGGGGTCTTTTATAAAAACCTAATGGTTTTTTGGCAGTGCAATTACCTACAGTGAGTCCAATATTTCTTTACTCAGTTTCTGGGTACGTCCACATTGTTTACTGATTCTACTTGGTGATAGGGACATCCCTCATTTCTTCCTTGCTCTCCCCCCATTACTGTTTGATACAGATTAAAATGTATACCATTTAGGTGTGATCATTAGTTGCGGCAATGTGCTTTCAGGCAAATGGTCGGTGAGATAAATAGATAGACTGGCTGAGGTTAGTAATTATCAGGTTGCAGGAATAGTGTATTAAAAAAGGAGAAGTTGTGATCGATAAAATGAGGTCTGAGTCATTTGCAGAATTTCAATAAGGGAGATTAAGGTAGGCAGATTTGAGAATGAGAGGTTCCTATACCCAGAAAAAAAGGCATGTAGAGGATGGAGGATAAAGAGAGGGTTACTGAAGAAAGCAAACGAGAGGATTTAATTTAAAGTAAGTCAAGGTCAATCTTTCATGCAGGGTTTTAGAAGTATGGTGGAGAAGGAATTCTGAGGTTGCAAGCAATCTGGCATGCTTGCTTTGAATTACTGTGCCAATATGACAGCTTTGTTGTATTCTTCTTTTTAAGAAAAGTTAATAAAGTGTAAAAAATAAAAAGGAAAAGAAGGACAACCAAAGCCATTGCGGAAGCTCTTTCTCAGCTTAATGAGTAAACAGATGTTTGTGCTACCCTTCAATCACCTTGTGACATTGTTACATAAGAAGATCTCTACTTTGTGCAAAAAGAAACAAATGTGATGTTTTCCAGCAATTTGAGGAAGTGGTTGATAACATTCTCAAAGGGATCACCACAGGAGGTGTATGTGTCACCTTTCAGCCATTTTGTGGGTTATATACCGAACAGAAAAGGTCTAAGAGCATGTGTAATGATAGAGATAACATTGCCAATGGTGCATAAAGGTTGGTTTACCATACGTTTAAGCCACGTTGTGTATTCTAACTTCGTAATCAATACATGAGCTGCTAGCTTGGTAACACGTTGCTTGTAAAATGCAATTAAGCTATTGCATCTTTCTTAGGGCTGGCCATCCTTGTTGCAATATTCCTTGGGCTTGTTCAGACTTGTGAAACCTGCCCCAGAACCACTGAAAAAGAGATTGATGGCATTGCACATATCTGTGGAGTGATGAATAGGTGGGTTGATGCAGTGCTTGATTGTCTTGAACAGTGTTCTTTTGTTAGTATCTTTATTGATGAATGAACTGATACTGCGGCTCCTTTGATGCAAACACACACTGTCTCTCTGGATCACACAATTCTGGGAGGAAACAAGGTTTGCATCAAAGTTTCCGCTGTGACAGGAGGCCCTGGTTTGAGTGCAGCACAACAGAAGCATTTCCTGAACTATTCTGCCTAGAGTGCAAGCAAAACAAAAATGTAAATGAACAGTGCCAGAAACCACTAGAAGAACAGGATTCATAGACTGAAATTGATTAGAAAATGAGTAGACAGTTACTCTCAGATTAAGGCTCAAGTATCCATAAAATGAAAAATAACTAGCTTACCTATTAGTCCAAGCAAATTATTTCTATTTGCAAACACTTTGGGAGTCATTTACAAAGCTGACACTGGAAAAGTCAGAAATCGTTTCCCGACTTTTATGTGAAATGTAAAGAATCCCATTACTCTGTGAAATCCATAACAGTTTAAATTTCAGAGAGTCCTCCCATTTTGCAAAAGTTACTTATGCATATTTTCCATTTGGTGATCAAATGCATGAGTCAATTTTGAAGAAATGCTGGAAACCCCTTTACTAAGCTTCCTCAGAGTACGGGTTCTTCCTTTTACCTTCTCATCTTGGAAAAGCGCATATTCCTTCATTTCACATGAGGATATTTGTTTTAGTTCACAGGAAGGGAAGTGCCTACAAAATGTTTGTGAATATGCACAAACATACAAGCTTGCGGATCTTCACTACGTTTATTTAGGACCACCCCCTGGCACACCCTCTTTCCTGGCACAAACCCCAAATGTCTGCCACACTGGTGGATTTTCCACCATCGTGACTCCAAATTATGACTAAAAATGAATTCCACAAATACAAAGTTTCATGAGTGACACCAAAGTAACACTAACATAAGCAAAACCTTATTTACCCAATGTGTTTGATTCCATGTCAGCTGATGAGACTCTTCTTTTGCTATCTTGCTCTGTTTTGCAATCTCTCTCTTATCTTTCTTGTTCTCTCTCTTCCTCTCTATTTCTCTGGTACTCTCTGTACGGAATCAGAATGCTAAGCTATAGGTCAGAGAGGCAATGTGCTTGGTGTGAGCTATGGCTTAGCTCCCAGAAGGCTGAAACAGTCCAGCACCTAACATGTAGGATTTTTTAGTGAGTAATATGATGTAAAGGGCACTTCTAATGCGCTATGTTACTCTAAAGAGTGTGCTGGCGCTCTGCACCTCAAATGTTGACCGACAAAAAAAGTTCCAAACCTTTAATCCTGATTGAAGAGCCCTGTTTTCAATTTCTTCTGAAATTTGGCAGTGGCTGAGATGGGCCTCAACTCCCAGGGTAGTTTGTTCCATGGTGATCGTCCTAAGAAGGAAAATGACCTTCTTCCACCTCTGGAGTGCTGGATCCGAGTGGTTTTGACCCAAAAAGTGTTGGCTGAATGAAGGCGTCTAGATGGGGCACAGGGAATAATCCTTTCTCTGAGGCACCCTGCACCAGACTAATGGAGGGCATTCTTTACCAGGGTCATGAAAAGATTCCTATTCTTAACAGTGAGCCAGTGCAACATCCTCAATGTGGAGATACATGTGTTCTCAACAGTAAATCCAAAAGGGTGTGGGGTGCTGCGTCTAGACCGCGTGCAATTTATTGATGAGATAGTCTGGAAGACCCTGGTACACTGCATTGCCTTAGTCAAGCCTCAATGTTATTAGGGCCCGAACTACCTGTTTCCTAGCTAAGAAAGAATGAAAGAGAAGACACGTTCTTAGCACAAGCATTAGTCCAAAACAAGTTCCCTCCACCACATTGACTTGAGATAAAAAGGAAAGACAGTCATCGAATTTAATGGCTACATTCTTTACTAAGCTAGCTTGGTGACCTGGAGGAGAGGCAAGGCTGGCTAAAAAGACTTCCAAGGCTCAAAGGCCTTAACACCAAAGAAAAGTAGCTCTGTCTCTTCTGCATTGTATTTGAGCTGGTGGTGTGTTAGCCACTGAAAAACTTCTGTCAGACAGGCTCTGATCTTTCCACTCTTGAACACTTCGTCCCTTCCCCAGGAGAACAATAGTTGGGTGTCAATAGCATAGGAAATTATTGCTGTTCCTAGCAACTAGGGTGGGTGGTGTAATTCAGATAATAAATATGGTCGGGCTCACAGCTGAACCCTGCGGCACTCCCACTCACAACTCACACTTCCCAGATGAGAAAGGAGGAATCTATGGAGCCAATTACGATGGCGGGGGGATCGCCACCGCCGGCCTGGCGGTGAGGACCGCCGGCCTGGCGGTGGCGATCCGCCCGCCATCAACCTGAATATACCCACTGCCAAATTAGGATGGCGGTGAGAATGGGAATGGTACAGCAGCGGACGGAAAGACCGTCCGCCATGGTCCCGCAAGGCGGTCCTTTTCCACCCGCCTTGCGGGACACGGTACAATGGGGCAGTGACAGCAGTGCCGTGCAGGCACCGCCGTGGGCATTACAATGCCTGTCTTTTTCGGCAGAGATCCTGCCGCAAAAAGACAGGCAGGGAATGCCTTTGGGGGCCCGTTGCGGCCCCCAGGGGGACTGCACGTGGGGGGTACCTATGGAACCCCCCCTGCATTTGCATGTACAAGGTGGCAGGCACCACAGGTTGCCTGTCACGTTGTACATTCCAATGCACAACATGTATTTTTACATTGCAGCGGCTGCTGCTTGCAGCACCGCCCGCCGCAATGTAAAAATATGGGATGCGCCCGCCAGTGTGGCGGGTGCATCGTAATTGGTATTGCGGGACCGCTGCACCTATTGCGGGTGGTCCCTTTTGCCAATGCGATGGTGGGCGGACTTTGTCCGCCCGCCATTGTAATCGACCCCTAAGCCTCTTGACCTCAACAATCAAGGATTGAAGCCAGCTAGCTATGTTTCTTGAACCAGCCCGCACAGCAAAGCCCAGTGTGTGACCCCCAATTCTGATGGATTGAAGCCGGTCCAAGAGTGTGGTTTGGGGTACCATGTCCTATTGTGTAGCTTGGCTCTGGAAGTAGGACTTTTCTCAGAGAAATGCAATGGAACATCTGAAAACAGCTAACCAAAGCAAGAAAACATTTAAGAAATAAAATATTTAAAAATCAAAAGGTCCAAGCCAAGTTAGTTACTACAAAAATTAAGAGAAGTAAATTAATCTAAATGCTCCAATTCAATCCTTCCAAGAGCCATTTGTTTCTGATATAAGCGTTCCCCCTACTGTTCAGAGTAATTTGAACCCTAATGCCTCACTATTTGCTTCCTCCGCAGGCAATAACGTCATTTATAATACAATTGAAAATAATTCTGAGGTAATTTATCAAATCAATCATCCACCTTCTGCCCCTTACTCCTTGGATTTTTTGTTTATTTTTGACCATGAACCATTTATGAATAGGCCCTTCTTGTTTAGTTGTTTTGCTGAAATCCCTGGCCTTCAAATTATTTGAAGCAAAGACCTTGCTCTGATTCAGGTTCAAAAATATAATAATCCTAGGGGAGCAAGAGTAACGTTTACATCTAAAGCTATTTCCCATTTGATAATGTTACATAGTGATAAATTACCTTGTTGTGGCATTGACGTTCTCATACCTGAAGTGGAATTAGCTTTAAAAAAAGTGGTCCAAATTCAGCAGTCTAACGCTTATCCCGAAATTGCTACAAGAGGTCTCCCTCATTTGGAGAGAGAGAGTATATTGCAGGTCTCCCTAGGTAAAGAAGGTAGGAGGGTCTCGCTACTCACAGAGAAAAAGACTCAGTATCATTTTTCCACAGACGAGAAAGATAAGAAGTAGAGCTGGGTAGCATGCGCTTTAATAAAAATAGATCCCTAGGCTTAAAATGTGGGAACTCTTCCTAGCAGGGATATCTCTGTGATATCTTGGAACGCAGCCGGCCTAAGCACCAACAAAACAAACTCTTATTTTTGAAAGAGCGGTGTGCAGATATAATTTGTCTACAAAAGACTTGGATTACAATGGATTGGTCTACTGAAGATTATATAGTGCTGAGCCGGCCTGAGCTCCATGTAAATAGAGGACATGCTAAAGGAGGTATTGCTATTATGCTAAGTACAAATTTTAATTGGTCATATTAAGAATTTTCTCATGCTTCCAACTTAATTCAGGCGATTAAGCTAAATTGCAAGGATGCCCAGGATCACTCAAACCCCCTGTTGATCGTAAATGCATATTTATCTCCTGATGCATCTTATTCTTACCTATTAAAAGACCTATTTGTTTTTATCTCCTCTACTTTGGAAAGGAAAGATTGCAGGTTATTAATGTTAGTTGGTGATTTGAATTCTAAAGTCTCTTTCCAGAGCATAAGGGTATTCCCTAACACTGAAAAATACAAAGCTCTAAAAATCCCCACTGCACACTTCCCGAATAAAAATAGACAGATAAAAGAGGAGTTCTACTACTCGAAGGTCTGAGAAGCTTTGATCTTATAATTGCTAATGGTAGGGTAGAAAATGATATTCCAGCAAATTGCACTCATAAGGCCCCAACTGGGAGATCTATTATAGATTATCTAATTGTTTCTGCAGATTTCTTTTAAAATCTCATAAGTATGGAAGTTTTGGGACCCGATTTTAGTGACCATATGTTGATTTGCTTCAAATGTAATTCTACTTGTGCTAAGGTAGGTCCCTGGAACCTTAAATGCAGCACAGTAGGGTTTAATGCAACAAATGGTAGAATTCACTGGAATATTCAAGCGACAGCTAAAGTAAAAGTGAATTTATCAGCTTTGATAAAAGATCAGCAGCATTTAGTAATGGCCGAGTGTGACTATCCTCAATTTGATTTACTGGAAGCCTTTTCCCGTAACGTAGGTTTGTTGGCTACATTATTTCAATCATCGCATGCTCCAATTAAACGGAGAGCATGTCTTAATCCAATGCTCACCTTAAATAGAGAAATAAATAAATTAGTGAGGGCTCAGTTCCTGAATTTCTCTATCGAACGCAGTAATTTAATAAACCTATTAAAGAGAAAAAGGCAGAGGAAAAAACGTTCCTTAAAACAAATAAAGGAAAATGGCGCCTGGGTGCAGTTAAAAGAGGCGGCTTAAAAAAATAATTCCAAAACGTTTTGGGAAATAATCGCTGACTGCTGTGGTACAAGAGTGAAATCTCTCCCCATTCCTTTTAAAGAAGAGGGATGGAAACTCCATCTGGTAGAACTTTACTCTGCAAATTTTAATTCTACCAGTTATCTCCCCGCTGCCCCTGACCCCTTTGAAACTCCTTTATCCAACTATGTACATTCATTGAATGACGTGGTTGGAGTTATTAAAAAAAATTGAGATCTTCAGGAGCAACGGGTCCGGATGAAATACCCATGACGGTAATCAAAAAGGAGCCATGGTTGTGGGCCATGTATCTAGTCCCATTGTTTAATTTTTGTAACTCTCAGGGAAAGACACCGCCATCTTGGTCCGGACGCATCTTAATTCCTATGCACAAAAAGGGTCCTAGAACCCATCCGGGCAGCTATCGACAAATAGCCTTATTAGAGTCAGCGGGGAAAATATTGGCAAGCAGTATTCACAATCACCTCACGGATTGGGCGATGGAGAAGAAGGTCCTCCCTATAGAACAAGCAGGTTTTAGGAAAAATCATTCCACCCTGGATAACATCTCCATGTTGAACCTAATTGAGGAGAAATACATGATTTCTCGTAGGTCAAACGTTTACATAGCCTTCATAGATTTTTCAATGGCCTTTGATAAGGTAGACCGACCGTTACTATGGAGGAAATTACATAATATGGGATTGCCTGCTCCCCTGCTATCCTTAATTATTGCATTACATTCTCAAACTTGGTGCCAGGTATTAATGGGAGGAAACCAAGGTTTAACATCTGTAATTCCTATAGAAAATGGTCTGAAACAAGGTTGCCTATTAGCACCGCTACTATTTTCTTTATATATAGCAGATTTACCTGATTGTTTTTACCAGCAAGAGGGAGATGCACCAAAGATAGGCAGCCATCCTTTCGCATGTCTCCTTTATGTAGACGATATAGTGGTGATCGAACTAATCCCTATTGGGCTGAATAGAAAGCTGATATCATTACAGAATTACACGATGGCTCATTTCTTGAAGATCAATGTATCAAACAATAACATTTTAATCATGAAATGTAACAGAAGTAGAAAATAAAGTAATTTCAAATGGCAAATTGGCCCTGAAAAGTTGGAGGTAGTTGATTCATACCTATATTTAGGGAAAATAATAGCAAGCAATACGAAGAATAAACTTCATATCGAACATAGTTCTTGTAAAGCTATGTCCCACGCTAATGGTCTGCACATTTTTTATAGTGCAGTGGACAGAAGGCACTTTTTCCATCTGCTGACGGGTTTTAAAGCAAAAATTCCACCAACTCTGCTCTATGCCATTAAATCAATCCCTGTACAGGACTGGAGTTTTTTAGACAGGATTGAAGGACAGATTTTACGTAAATTGTGCAATTTTAACACATTAGTTCCATCATCAGCTATTAGATCGGAATTTGGCTTGATAAGCACCTATATTCAAGGTGTTTCCAGAATTTCACGTTGGGAATACCAGTTAAAAAATAGCAAACCTCATTCATTAAGAGGTTTCATGTGCCAAGAAATCTTTGGTGATATTGGGGGGAAATATTCCCTATATCGTGATTTCTCTCTGGCACTAAAACTTTTCTGTGTACAGGAAGAATCAGTGATTACCCTCCCGCCATTAGAATTTAAATCCTTTTAAAAAAACTTAAATGGTAAGATCAGCTTTAATAGAGATATTAAGTTCTGTAACACTAAAGAGAGATTAAAGATAATAGCCAGGACAAGCTCCCCGAGAACTTCCCAGAAATATTTATCCTGGAACCTAGAACATGGAATTCGACGCTGGCTCTCTTTATGCCGCATGAATATTTTACCTCTAAATGATTTAACAGTAAACTGGTCCCAGAACATGAAAAATGGAAAATATTTTAGTTTTTGTGAACTGAGCATTCAGAACCTGGATCATGTCTTGTTTGTCTGTCCCGCATTGGTCTTAAGTCGTCGTCGCTGGCTTCGGCCGATGTTCTCGAAGAATGGTGTTAAGGAGGTAGCTTCAGCCCTCGACTTTCTCTTTTGTCCAAAACATTAAGCAGTCTGTGTAAAAGTATTCAACTTTTTCAAGGAGTTTATGTACATATTTTAATCTTTTACATATTCTTTTAAATAGGCTGTTACCCCTGAGCCTGTTGCCCTTACTAAGTAGTTTTGATATTCTCTCCTTTTTCCCGAATGTATTTTGCACATGTTTTGACTATTACTTAATCGTTCTTTGCACATCTGGGATATGTTTTGTTTTTCGCCCACTGTCTTGTTGCAAATTTTAAAACTTGATTCTCTATTGAAGTTGGATTTCGGATTGTTTTCTGCATATGATTCTGCATTAACACAACTGTTTTTCTGAGTTAACTCTCTGCTGAAGCTGGAATTTTAAATTGTATTTTGCACATGAACTGGCTGCTATCTAAATGCTTTTTTTGCAATTCAGGATATGCTCTGCTATCTCATACTTCTTGCTGCTAATCCCAAATTTTAGTTACCGAAAAAGCAATGCGTTGAAAAATTTGTACTTGAGTTGATTTCATTAATGCATTTCTGCATGTTTTTTTATATTTTATGTAATAATTAGTATGTATTCTTTCATGTGGACCTCCTTGGAGTTCCAAATCTTTAATAAATATTGAATTGAATTGAAAAGAAGTAGATGTGAGGATGAAAGGTTATAAAAACAATATAAAAAAACATTCAGTTAAAGAAAAAAGAAATACAAAATTCACTGGTGGCTCTTTGGAGTGTTGACTGGGCCGTCTGTACCCTTTGTGGCTCACCTATATGCAACCACATCTAGATAAAATCTGTGTTTTGACCTGGTAAAAGGTTTCACCTTCAAACACAGAACCTTTTCTGGAGGTTGAAGATCTTCACTGAGGGAAGTCTAAAAGCTGTGGCCGAGTAGGGCTTCATCAGATTCGATCCTTTAGCTGAGTGGTCCTACTGTAGCTTCAGACTTTGCACTGTAACAGAAGTGAAAGCTGCTACAAAATAAAGCAGTCAAGGTTGCATCTTATTTTGGGTGGGATTGGCACCTTGCCTAAGTCCTCCAGAGATGTACATTCTACAAAACGTGTTCTGTAATACTGTTAACTTTAAAAAATATATATATTTGCATTGGTAACATCAAAGTCACAGACAAATATCACAGCAGTATCAAAACTGCCAGGTAGCAGGTTTCCAAACATATCATGGGATGCAAAAGCAACTACGTTTGCTTTCCTTTGTTAAAGGAGATACAGAATCCCCACCCCTTGCAACCTGTGTACTGGTCTACATTTGTGACCTGTGGTCTAGCCCTATCTAGCCAGCTATTTAATAGGTGAAAAACAACTTCAATAAAGTTAAACAAATTGAGATGTGCAGTTGCTAGTGTACGTGTGAGTGCGAAGGGGGGCGGTGAGGGGGAGACGTCTGGAGGGCCTGCAGGGGTGGGTTTGTCCCAATATCTAGGGAGGCAGGGGAAGGGGGGAGATGAGAGATTGGCCTCAGCAAGGAGGGGAAGGGAGTGAGGCAAATCGCCACAACAATGATCAGTGTGTAGAAGGATTCCATTTCCCAGAAAAACGGACCATACCGGGTCCTGGCTGGAGCCTTCCTTTTTGTGGTAGTAATAAAATCTGGGGCAGGGGTATGTTCCACAGGCAGCAGCATCCACTAATGACAAAAGTGGAGGTCGAGAGTTCAGGTTGACATCTCATTGGACTTGGCCTCCACAGCGGCTAAGTCTTGTTCCCAGTGTGGAGGTGTGGATGGACCAGTACCCCCCACACACAGTTTGCAGATTGCATTCCGCTCAGCAGGATGCCAGAAATCAGATCAGAGAGGCCCAAATGATATGGGGGAGCAAGGGCTGTCTTTCAGCCCATAGCTATTTGGCGCTTGGTGAGAATCAGTGCCAAATCTTTTAATTTACCAGGTGGTTTTCATTCGGCGGTGCATGTGTTGAGGCCCAGCAGACAGTGGATGATGTCCTTTGGGAGAGGGGGGCCAAGGTCAGGGAGGCAGATAATTCTAAACACCTCTGATGTTGGATTTCGCCAGACTCTTCTTCTACTTCAAAGTGGGCACCAAATATAAATTATGGACCCTCTGACTGAACTCTTCATTACACCTCTGGATCTGGGGGAGACTTTGAAGGACTGCTGTGCTGTTCTGCAAGAAGGATTGCTACTCTGTTGCCGTGCTGTTCTGCTGCCTGAGTGAAAGGATCAGACCTGCACCTTGATCTCAGGACCCGCTGAGTAATTCCAAGAGGCAAGTTGGATGGCCTCCTGATTAGGAGCTCAGGGACAGAGATAGGTCCCTGGAACCTTAAATGCAGCACAGTAGGGTTTAATGCAACAAATGGTAGAATTCACTTGAATATTCAAGCGACAGCTAAAGTAAAAGCAAATTTATCAGCTTTGATAAAAGATCAGCAGCATTTAGTAATGGCCGAGTGTGACTATTCTCAATTTGATTTACTGGAAGCCTTTTCCCGTAACGTAGGTTTCTTGGCTACTTTATTTAAATCATCGCATGCTCCAATTAAACGGAGAGCATGTCTTAATCCAATGCTCACCTTAAATAGAGAAATAAATAAATTAGTGAGGGCTCAGTTCCTGAATTTCTCTATCGAACGCAGTAATTTAATAAACCTATTAAAGAGAAAAAGGCAGAGGAAAAAACGTTCCTTAAAACAAATAAAGGAAGATGGCGCCTGGGTGCAGTTAAAAGAGGCGGCTTCAAAAAATAATTCCAAAACGTTTTGGGAAATAATCGCTGACTGTGGTGGTACAAGAGTGAAATCTCTCCCCATTCCTTTTAAAGAAGAGGAATGGAAACTCCATCTGGTAGAACTTTACTCTGCAAATTTTAATTCTACCAGTTATCTCCCCGCTGCCCCTGACCCCTTTGAAACTCCTTTATCCAACTATGTACATTCATTGAATGACGTGGTTGGAGTTATTAAAAAATTGAGATCTTCAGGAGCAACGGGTCCGGATGAAATACCCATGACGGTAATCAAAAAGGAGCCATGGTTGTGGGCCATGTATCTAGTCCCATTGTTTAATTTTTGTAACTCTCAGGGAAAGACACCGCCATCTTGGTCTGGAAGCATCTTAATCCCTATGCACAAAAAGGGTCCTAGAACCCATCCGGGTAGCTATCGACAAATAGCCTTATTAGAGGCAGCGGGAAAAATATTGGCAAGCAGTATTCTCGATCACCTCATGGATTGGGCGATGGAGAAGAAGGTCCTCCCTATAGAACAAGCAGGTTTTAGGAAAAATCATTCCACCATGGATAACATCTCCATGTTGAACCTAATTGAGGAGAAATACATGATTTCTTGTAGGTCAAACGTTTACATAGTCTTCATAGATTTTTCAACGGCCTTTGATAAGGTAGACCGACCGTTACTATGGAGGAAATTACATAATATGGGATTGCCTGCTCCCCTGCTATCCTTGATTATTGCATTACATTCTCAAACTTGGTGTCAGGTATTAATGGGAGGAAACCAAGGTTTAACATCTGTAATTCCTATAGAAAATGGCCTGAAACAAGGTTGCCTATTAGCACCGCTACTATTTTCTTTATATATAGCAGATTTACCTGATTGTTTTTACCAGCAAGAGGGAGATGCACCAAAGATAGGCAGCCGTCCTTTCGCATGTCTCCTTTATGCAGACGATATAGTGGTGATCGACCTAATCCCTATTGGGCTGAATAGTAAGCTGATATCATTACAGAATTACACGATGGCTCATTTCTTGAAGCTCAATGTATCAAAAAATAAAATTTTAATCATGAAATGTAACAGAAGTAGAAAATCAAGTAATTTCAAATGGCAAATTGGCCCTGAAAAGTTGGAGGTAGTTGATTCATACCTATATTTAGGGAAAATAATAGCAAGCAATACGAAGAATAAACTTCACATCGAACATAGTTCTTGTAAAGCTATGTCCCACGCTAATGGTCTGCACATTTTTTATAGTGCAGTGGACAGAAGGCACTTTTTCCATCTGCTGACGGGTTTTAAAGCAAAAATTCCCCCAACTCTGCTCTATGCATTAAATCAATCCCTGTGAAGGACTGGGGTTTTTTAGACAGGATTGAAGGACAGATTTTACGTAAATTGTGCAATTTTAACACATTAGTTCCATCATCAGCTATTGGATCGGAATTTGGCTTGATAAGCACCTACATTCAAGGTGTTTCCAGAATTTCACGTTGGGGATACCTGTTAAAAAATAGCAAACCTCATTCATTAAGAGGTGTCATGTGCCAAGAAATCTTTGGTGATATTGGGGGGAAATATTACCTATATCGTGATTTTTCTCTGGCACTAAAACTTTTCTGTGTACAGGAAGAATCAGTGATTACCCTCCCGCCATTAGAATTTAAATCCTTTTTAAAAAACTTAAATGGTAAGATCAGCTTTAACCCCTTCCCCGCTCATGACGGAACGGTTCCGTCATGAGCCACGGTTGCCGTGTGCTCATGACGGAACGGTTCCGTCATGACAATCCTGTTGGCGGCCGCTCCGCCTGCGCGGCGCTGTTTCCCCGCCTGTGCGGGGCGACAACGCAAATGGGCGGAGTCATGACGGAACCGTTCCGTCATGAGCACAGCTCAACTGTGGCTCATGACGGAGCGGCTCCGTCATGAGCACAGGCCCACCGCGCTGCCCCCCTGCCCCCCCCAGCGCTGCAGCGGAATGTCCGCAGCAGCGAAGGGGTTAATAGAGATATTAAGTTCTGTAACACTAATGAGAGATTAAAGATAATAGCCAGGACAAGCTCCCCGAGAACTTCCCAGAAATATTTATCCTGGAACCTAGAACATGGAATTCGACGCTGGCTCTCTTTATGCCGCATGAATATTTTGCCTCTAAATGATTTAACAGTAAACTGGTCCCAGAACATGAAAAATGGAAAATGTTTTAGTTTTTGTGAACTGAGCATTCAGAACCTGGATCATGTCTTGTTTGTCTGTCCCGCATTGGTCTTAAGTCGTCGTCGCTGGCTTCGGCCGATGTTCTTACAGAATGGTGTTAAGGATGTAGCTTCAGCCCTCGACTTTCTCTTTTGTCCAAAAAATGAAGCAGTCTTTGTAAAAGTATTCAACTTTTTCAAGGAGTTTATGTACATATTTTATTCTTTTACATATTCTTTTAAATAGGCTGTTACCCCTGAGCCTGTTGCCCTTTCTAAGTAGGTTTGATATTCTCTCCTTTTTCCCGAATGTATTTTGCACATGTTTTGACTATTACTTAATCGTTCTTTGCACATCTGGGATATGTTTTGCTTTTCACCCACTGTCTTTCTAGCAAATTTTAAAACTTGATTCTCTATTGAAGTTGGATTTCGGATTGTTTTCTGCATATGATTCTGCAGAAACACAACTGTTTTTCTGAGTTAACTCTCTGCTGAAGCTGGAATTTTAAATTATATTTTGCACATGAACTGGCTGCTATCTAAATGCTTTTTTCGCAATTCAGGATATGCTCTGCTATCTCATACTTCTTGCTGCTAATCCCAAATTTTAGTTACCGAAAATGCAATGCGTTATAAAATTTGTACTTGAGTTGATGTCATTAATGCATTTCTGCATGTTTTTTTATATTTTATGTAAAAATTAGTATGTATTCTTTTAAGTGGACCTCCTTGGAGTTCCAAATCTTTAATAAATATTGAATTGAATTGAAAAGAAGTAGATGTGAGGATGAAAGGTTATAAAAATAATATAAAAAAACATTCAGTTAAAGAAAAAGGAAATACAAACTTCACTGGTGGCTCTTTGGAGTGTTGACTGGGCCCTCTGTACCCTTTGTGGCTCACCTATATGCAACCACATCTAGATAAAATCTGTGTTTTGACCTGGTAAAAGGCTTCACCTTCAAACACAGAACCTTTTCTGTAGGTTGAAGATCTTCACTGAGGGAAGTCTAAAAGCTGTGGCCGAGTAGGGCTTCATCAGATTCGATCCTTTAGTTGAGTGGTCGAACTGTAGCTGCAGACTTTGCACTGTAACAGATGTGAAAGCAGCTACAAAATAAAGCAGTCAAGGTTGCATCTTATTTTGGGTGGGATTGGCACCTTGCCTAAGTCCTCCAGAGATGTACATTCTACAAAACGTGTTCTGTAATACTGTTAACTTTAAAAAATATATATATTTGCATTGGTAATATCAAAGTCACGGACAAATATCACAGCAGTATCAAAACTGCCAGGTAGCAGGTTTCCAAACATATCATGGGATGCAAAAGCAACTACGTTTGCTTTCCTTTGTTAAAGGAGATACAGAATCCCCACCCCTTGCAACCTGTGTACTGGTCTACATGTGTGACCTGTGGTCTAGCACTATCTAGCCAGCTATTTAATAGGTGAAAATCAACTTCAATAAAGTTAAACAAATTGAGATGTGCAGTTGCTAGTGTACGTGTGAGTGCGAAGGGGGGCGGTGAGGGGGAGACGTCTGGAGGGCCTGCAGGGGTGGGTTTGTCCCAATATCTAGGGAGGTAGGGGAAGGGGGGAGATGGGCGATTAGCCTCAGCAAGGAGGGGGAGGGAGTGAGGCAAATCGCCACAACAATGATCAGTGTGTAGAAGGATTCCCTTTCCCAGAAAAACGGACCATACCTGGTCCTGGCTGGAGCCTTCCCTTTTGTGGTAGTAATAAAATCTGGGGCAGGGGTATGTTCCACAGGCAGCAGCATCCACTAATGACAAAAGTGGAGGTCGAGAGTTCAGGTTGACATCTCATTGGACTTGGCCTCCACAGCGGCTAAGTCTTGTTCCCAATGTGGAGGTGTGGATGGACCAGTACCCCCCACACCCAGTTTGCGGAGTGCATTCCGCTCAGCAGGATGCCAGAAATCAGATCAGAGAGGCCCAAATGATATGGGGGAGCAAGGGCTGTCTTTCAGCCCATAGCTATTTGGCGCTTGGCGAGAATCAGTGCCAAATCTATTAATTTACCAGGTGGTATTCATTCGGCGGTGCATGTGTTGAGGCCCAGCAGACAGTGGATGATGTCCTTTGGGAGAGGGGGGCCAAGGTCAGGGAGGCAGATAATTCTAAACACCTCTGATGTTGGATTCCTCCAGACTCTTCTTCTACTTCAAAGTGGGCACCAAATATAAATTATGGACCCTCTGACTGAACTCTTCATTACACCTCTGGATCTGGGGGAGACTTTGAAGGACTGCTGTGCTGTTCTGCAAGAAGGATTGCTACTCTGTTGCCGTGCTGTTCTGCTGCCTGAGTGAAAGGATCAGACCTGCACCTTGATCTCAGGACCCGCTGAGTAATTCCAAGAGGCAAGTTGGATGGCCTCCTGATCAGGAGCTCAGGGACAGAAAAGACTCCTACCACCTTGATCCCAGCGTCTGGACTCAGTCTGCTTGGGTCTTGACCGCCAAGTGGTTCCACCTGAGACCTGGAGCCTTGGAAGTGGGCCTGATGGTGCTCTACTAGTCCATCTATGGTAGGAACCAAAGCATCATGATGCATCTCCTCGCAGTTCCACTTTTGGAATCCCCGCAGCATGGCACATCCTGGTGCCTAACCTCGCATTGAGGCTCGCAGTCTCCTCAGAACTGCTGCTGCACGATGCACCCTCGACACAGGCTTTCGCATCGCAAGCCCCTCATTGACGGTCTCCTCAATGACAACGCAGGACTCCTCATTATAGCTCCGCAGCTTCTTTGGAGCCCGCGGTGCGCCACGCATCTGTGATGCAGGAATGCGCATTTTAAGCCCCCCAATGATGGCCTCCTTGATGATGATGCATGACTTTGCATCGCCACGTCGTAGCTCCTTAAAACCGCCACTGCGCAACACATTTGTGACGTGGGATAAAGCTTGCCAAACCACAATTTAAGGTACTTTTTTCAGCGGGGCTAACTTGGTCCCTGTATCGAGCCCACGCCCAATTGTAGTCGGCCTGAACTTTTGACTTTGTCCTGGAATGGAATGATAACAGCTGGGACTTTGTGGTTCTAGGCACTGTTCTCCCTTAAATCTTTAAAATTCCATATCTCTAGTTCTACTGATTGGATTTTTGTTGTTTTTTCCTAAACAAATGTATTAACTATTACACAGCTTTTTTTCTAAATTGGTGTGGGACTTTTCTTGTGCTATGTTTTCACTTTATTGATGTCTAAAATACTGTATAAATACTTTATATATTGTCTGTAAGTTAAGAATGACTGTTTTTGTGCCAAGCTACCAGTTAAGCACAGGTTAATTAGGGGTTTGCTTGTGTTTCACTCTGACAGAGATTGTGGTTGCTGATTTACTTCTCCCATCCAGTAACCCCATTTCCTATAAAACATTTTTGATGTCCACCCTTTAACTCTGTTCCTGTGACAGATTTTCATTGAAATTAAAATATCATGGGAAATCTGAACTTAGGGGGTGATTAGGATGGTGGGCGGATCGCCACTGCCGTGCCGGTGGTGGAGATCCGCCCGCCATTGCAATCTGATTTACCCCCTGCCATATTATAATCGCCATATTATAAGTGCGTCCGACGCTTTTCCGTCGATCGGCAATTGTTCCGATTGCTGGCCGGGCGGACTTGGGCCACAATATGGTGGCGGTACCTCGCAGGCACCACCATCCACATTTGTGGTTTTTAAGGCCTTTCCATGGTGGCGATGCCGCCACGGAAAGGCTGGTGAAAATTGGTTTGGGGGCCCGTTGCGGGACCCCAGGGGTGTGGGGGGCTGCACTTGGGGGGTACCCCCTACATTGCCATGCACAAGGTGGTAGGCACCGCTCGGTGCCTGCCACATTGTGCATGGCAATGCACAACATGGCACTTTGGCATTGCGGCGGGTGGTGTGCAGCACCCGCAGTAATTTCAAAAATGCAGAATGCGACCGCCAGGGTGGCGGTAGCATCCTAATTAGCGGTGCAGGACCGCCGTATGTCTGTCGGCCGGTCCCAGCACCGCTATGGTGGTGGGCGGACTAAAGTCCGCCTGCCATCCTAATCACCCCCTTGGTTAGCACCTGTCAAGGTTCAACCATACCCATGAAATTGTCTCATAGTAACAAATGAACGATTTTTTGGACCCCCTTTAACATTTGTCCCCCCACGTGTCAGGTCTGCATGAAACAAAATAATCCTACACTAGTTTTATCTTTCTAGAAGCCGCGTAAATGTTCTGCAAATTCATTGAAGTGCATCAAAGTTATTAGCACACAAACATGTTTTTCTCTCTCCTTTAGGTTTGCCCCACTTTATGAAGCTGCAGGAAGTTTCACATAGCACCAGATAACTAAACATGCCAAATGATTGTCGGATATCACAAAGTTTCTACAAAGTACGTCACAGCCATTAGCAATTGAACACTTGAATACTCTGCATGGATTTAAAAATAAAAAGTATAAGCTAAATATGCTAAGCACTTGACACATTTTGTACAAATTGGTCAAATGGCGCTAATGTTAGACGCATATAAATACGGATTTCCAACATGCAAGATATGTCTACACAGCAGTGGTCCATGCAGGTAAGAGCGGTGGGGCGTTGGGGGCAGGTTGGGGGGGTTTCGGCAGACAACCATGAGGGAAAATTCAATAAATAATTAATTTTCCCTCGTCGTCGTCTGTCAATCTTACCTGCACTAGCCACGGCTGTGTCTACATTTAAATCAATGCATTAAAAAAAAATACTAGTATCTCAGAAACTATGGAACAGATATGCACCAATTCAAGCAATGGAACAATACTGAGTAAAGTTGTACTTCATGCCAAATTTGGTATAATTCTTTTGAATGTGGCAGGGCTTTTACCTTATACTATTATACATGTTGCATGCAAGACAGGCCTGATTTCATGTAAACATTACTGTATTAAATATTAGAGAATGTGCATAAAAAGCACAGGGCCTAGAGGAAACTAACTAAAATCATAATGCTACACTGATGACCACCATGTTTTCAGTTTAGTTGAACCAGCAAGTTGAATCAGACTGGCAATGCGACGCCAGTGGCTGCAGCTCGGTGAGAGTCCGGTGATAGCCTCTGGTTCTTTTTGGAGAAAGTGTCTAAGGGGTTTCTTGCGACGGTGGAAAAATAGCCACCACCGGGCCGGTGGTGGCGATTGTTCCGCCATCGTGGTGGGGGGAGATTTACCCCCCCACCACTTTATGAAAGTCCATCCCCCGCTTTCCCTCCGGTAGCAATCATCACGATTGCCTGGCGGAGTGGTCAGCATGCTCACAATGGCGGCGGGGCAAAGCAGGCTCCGCTGGCACAATTATGATGCTGGCGGAAGAACCGCCATTGAAAGGCTGGTGGAGAATGTCTTCAGGGGCCTGTTGCGGGGCCCCCTTGTGTTGGGGGAGGTGTGGGTGCACTGGGGGTACCCATGGTACCCCCCTACATTTCACTACACCAAGTGGCAGGCACAGTGTAGTGCCTGCCACGGAGTGCAGTGAAATGCACGACATGCTCTTTGTAACATCGCGGCCGTGCTGCTGTCAGCACCCACAGCCACAATGTTAAAGGTGCGAAATCCGACCGCAGCGGTGGCGGTCCCATCATAATTGTATATGTGGGACTGCCGCACGCATGGCGGTTGGACCCAATCACCGCTACGGGTCTGCCCGCTATCCTATTGAGCCCCTAAGTGTCCAGTTTTGCAGTTCTTGTAGGAGAAGAGTACTCTCTAACACAAGCCAAGGGTCTAGGATCTTTTGGACACCTCTTGGGGGTTAGGACTCAATCTCCCAGAAAGAAACCATCAAATGCTGTACATCCATGGAGAACAACACCCCTATCATGGAACACGTGCACTTCAAACTGTAAATCAACAATAGCTACAACCTAAAAGGAACCCTCGCCTACCGACCACCAGGACCAAGGACCAACTTCTGCAGCCTCTTCATCACAGACTTCATGATCAACTCCTGGTACTTCCTACCGCTCAATGATCTCAATTTCCACCTAGAGGACTGAATGGATCCCTTCTCCACAGCCCTCTTCGAAAGCCTGGACAACATCTGACTCACTCAGCACATCACAGACCAAATCACATGTCAGGACATAAACTGGACCCAAACTTTGCCACCAGCGACATGCTTATACACAACTTCACCTCACCACTCACATGGATAGACCACTCCATCATGGTATTCAGTCAACATATCGAGTTGGAAATGTCGACTTACACTAATTTTGAGCTTTAAATATAGTGACACAGAAATATCGACAAGATAGTGTTCAAGAATATCGACTTTAAAGTGAGAAATATACATTTGAAAAATATAGAAGTCATTAATATTGTTTGCAAAAATATAGTTTAAAATATCGATTTTTTTAATTCGTTTTATGTATTTTAGTATATATTTTAAATGTATGTGATATACTTTTTTGTATAAGTATTGTTTATGTTTTTTAAAATATATGTTCAATTTTTAGCAGTTATTAATTTTATTTTAATTACATTTTGCGTTTTTGTAATCCATAGTTGGTTGTCGGTTTATAGGTGTATAGGGTGGGAAGTAACTTAATTATAACAAATTAAAGAATATTTTTTATTTATTAATATTTATTTAATTGTGTTTTTAATTTTTGGGGGTAAATTTTAGGTGTGGGTTTTGTTGTTTATAGAGGGTAAAGGGTGGAAAGTAATTTATTTGTAATTAATTATTTAGTTGCTAATTAATATTAATTAATTATTGAGAATTAATTATGATAAATGTGTAATCGTTGTGGGGTTTATAGGGGTAAAGGGTGGGAAGAAATTTATTTTTAATTAATTAATAATTATTGGTTAATTAATAATGTATAATTAATTGACAATTACATATGGAAATTAAAGATTGCAGGTTTTTAATGTTAGTTGGTGATTTGAATTCTAAAGTCTCTTTGCATAGCATAAGGGTATTCCCTAACACTGAAAAATGCGAAGCTCTAAAAATCCCCACTGCACAATTCCCGAATAAAAATAGACAGATAAAAGAGGAGTTCTACTACTCGAAGGTCTGAGAAGCTTAGATCTTATAATTGCTAATGGGAGGGTAGAAAATGATATTCCAGCAAATTGCACTCATAAGGCCCCAACTGGGAGATCTAATATAGATTATCTAATTGTTTCTGCAGATTTCTTTTATAATCTCATAAGTATGGAAGTTTTGGGACCCAATTTTAGTGACCATATGTTGATTTGCTTCAAATGTAATTCTACTTGTGCTAAGGTAGGTCCCTGGAACCTTAAATGCAGCACAGTAGGGTTTAATGCAACAAATGGTAGAATTCACTTGAATATTCAAGCGACAGCTAAAGTAAAAGCGAATTTATCAGCTTTGATAAAAGATCAGCAGCATTTAGTAATGGCCAAGTGTGACTATTCTCAATTTGATTTACTGGAAGCCTTTTCCCGTAACGTAGTTTTGTTGGCTACATTATTTAAATCATCGCATGCTCCAATTAAACGGAGAGCATGTCTTAATCCAATGCTCACCTTAAATAGAGAAATAAATAAATTAGTGAGGGCTCAGTTCCTGAATTTCTCTATCGAACGCAGTAATTTAATAAACCTATTAAAGAGAAAAAGGCAGAGGAAAAAACGTTCCTTAAAACAAATAAAGGAAGATGGCGCCTGGGTGCAGTTAAAAGAGGCGGTTTCAAAAAATAATTCCAAAATGTTTTGGGAAATAATCGCTGACTGCTGTGGTACAAGAGTGAAATCTCTCCCCATTCCTTTTAAAGAAGAGGAATGGAAAATCCATCTGGTAGAACTTTACTCTGCAAATTTTAATTCTACCAGTTATCTCCCCGCTGCCCCTGACCCCTTTGACACTCCTTTATCCAACTATGTACATTCATTGAATGGCGTGGTTGGAGTTATTAAAAAAATGAGATCTTCAGGAGCAACGGGTCCGGATGAAATCCCCATGACGGTAATCAAAAAGGAGCCATGGTTGTGGGTCATGTATCAAGTCCCATTGTTTAATTTTTGTTACTCTCAGGGAAAGACACAACCATCTTGGTCCGGAAGCATCTTAATCCCTATGCACAAAAAGGGTCCTAGAACCCATCCGGGTAACTATCGACAAATAGCCTTACTAGATGCAGCGGGGAAAATATTTGCACGCAGTATTCTCGATCACCTCACGGATTGGGCGATGGAGAAGAGGTCCTCCCTATAGAACAAGCAGGTTTTAGGAAAAATCATTCCACCCTGGATAACATCTCCATGTTGAACCCAATTGAGGAGAAATACACGATTTCTCGTAGGTCAAACGTTTACATGGCCGTCATAGATTTTTCAACGGCCTTTGATAAGGTAGACCTACCGTTACTATTGAGGAAATTACATATTATGGGATTGCCTGCTCCCCTGTTATCCTTAATTATTGCATTACATTCTCAAACTTGGTGCCAGGTATTAATGGGAGGAAACCAAGGTTTAACATCTGTAATTCCTATAGAAAATGGTCTGAAACAAGGTTGCCTGTTAGCACTGCTACTATTTTCTTTATATATAGCAGATTTACCTGATTGTTTGAAGAGGGAGATGCACCAAAGATAGGCAGCCGTCCTTTCGCATGTCTCCTTTATGCAGACGATATAGTGGTGATCGACCTAATCCCTATTGGGCTGAATAGAAAGCTGATATCATTACAGAATTACACGATGGCTCATTTCTTGAAGATCAATGTATCAAAAAATAAAATTTTATTCATGAAGGGGCCGATTCCGATCCTGTAAAAAGACTGTATGAATCGTTGTATGGAGCGTTTACCCAGTACGACTCGTACCCGGTAAACTTTCCGTACAACCTCGGAAGTATGATTCATACAGAAAGCCTATTTCTGTACGTTTCGTAAAAAAGCCCGTACGGGTAAAAAGAAACTACGATTCTGATCCGGAACAGCTTGTACGCGACGTCCGCACGTATTCAGGCAGCGGTTTCCGGCCCAGCAAGTACGATTCGTCCCTATGTCACTCCGTACGGGTCTTTTTTTACGGGAGTCAAACACAGCCGGAAAAGCAGAGACCGACGCAAACCGCTACGCAACGGAGCCCCGGTACACGACGTACACGCCATGAACCCCGCGTACGTGTCATCCCGGTCCTCTTGGCCTACGACCTGGTGCACCGCACCCGATGCACACGCCGCAGAAGGTGAGAACAACACCCAGGGGCCAGGGTGCGGGTGAGGGGCCGGAAACAACCCCCATACTCAAAGCCAAACCTATAATATGGAGGCCATACATTACCATCAGGGTCTGGTCACTTGGGGGGGCGTGGCCAGCAACCCCTGCGTACCGCAACAATGGAAGTGGACATGTACGGTGCGTTCCACACGTACCCCTACGACACCATTAGAACAGTGATAAGGACCGTACACACGCAATGAATGCGAGGGTACGGTGCGTACCACATGTACCCCTACGTCATAGTAGAACTGTGATACGGACCGCACACACGCAATTAATGCGTGGGTACGGTGCGTACCACATGTACCCCTACGTCACAGTAGAACTGTGATACGGACCGTACACACGCAATGAATGCGTGGGTACGGTGCGTAACGCACGTACCCCTGCGGCACAGTAGAACTGTGATACGGACCGTACACATGCAATGAATGCGTGGGTACGGTGCGTACCACACATACCCCTACGGCACAGTAGAACTGTGATACGGACCGCACACACGCAATTAATGCGTGGGTACGGTACGTGTCACACGTACCCCTATGGCACCATTAGAACAGTGATACGGACCGTACACACGCAATGAATGCGTGGGTACGGTGCATACCACACGTACCCCTACGGCACAGTAGAACTGTGATACAGACCGTACACACGCAATGAATGCGTGGGTACGGTGTGTGTCACATGTACCCCGTTACGGCACCAGTACATTTGGGATACGAGGCGTACACACGCCAGGAATGTGGGCTAAGAGGACTGGCCCAGCATGTTACCTTCATATTGGTGTGTGTGTAGGTCCAGGCCAGCAGTGTACTGCTCCAAGGGGGTGCGTGGGTGGGTGCATATGACTCCCAGCAGTGTCCAGACATATGAGGGGGGTGCATATGACTACCAGCAGTGGCCTGCAATATGAGGGGTGGATGCATATGACTACCAGCAGTGGCCTGCAATATGAGGGGTGGGTGCATATGACTCTCAGCAGTGTCCAAACATATTAGGGGTGGGTGCATATGACTCCCAGCAGTGTCCAGACATATGAGGGGTGGGTGCATATGACTCCCAGCAGTGCCCATACATATGAGGGGTGGGTGCATATGACTCCCAGAAGTGGACAGAGATATGAGGGGTGGGTGCATATGACTCCCAGCAGTGGCCTGCAATATGAGGGGTGGGTGCATATGACTCCCAGCAGTGTCCAGACATATGAGGGGTGGGCGCATATGACTACCAGCAGTGGCCTGCAATATGAGGGGTGGGTGCATATAACTCCCAATAGTGGACAGAGATATGAGGGGTGGGTGCATATGACTCCCAGCAGTGTCCAGACATATGTGGGGTGGGTGCATATGACTCCCAGCAGTGTCCAGAAATATGAGGGGTGGGTGCATATGACTCCCAGTTGTGGCCTGCAATATGAGGGGGTGGGTGCATATGACTACCAGCAGTGTCCAGACATATGAGGGGTGGGTGCATATGACTCCCAGCAGTGTCCAGACATATGAGGGGTGGGTGCATATGACTACCAGCAGTGGACAGAGATATGGGGGGTGTACATCATCATCAGATGACCACATCTACATGGTGGTATGGATGCATCCCTAACTTTGGACTATGATTTTAGTGCTATTATAACACATCACTGACAGCAGTGTCCCACTCCCAGGACGATGGATGTCTTTCACACACTGCATGACACACCACATATGGGTGTGAGGACATATAACACATGCATACCCACCCATGGCGGATGCCGCACAATACACACCCTGATTTCATGTCAGCAGACTGTATAGTCATGTAACTGCATACAAAACTAAGATAGCCAAAGGGAACACACACTGTCACGCACATCCCAGGACTGATAGGAATGTTCAGGTGCTGGTCCAGCCACCAAGATGTTGTCTCTCATGGAAGGAATAGGGTTCAATTCCACCAGATACAATGCCCACAATTGTGAGTCAGGTGCCCAAATACCCTACATGACAAGTACCATTTGTGTGGTAGGCCATGATTACACACATGCAGAGTGCTGAAAAGGGCCAATTTGTCCCTGAGGCATTCCTACATACCCAAAACACAAGTACAGTGACTAGCAAGGATGGCACAGACGATTCAGCAGGAGACATCGGTGAGCAGGCATGGCCATTGTTGAAGGGATCCGTCACCAACAAAGGAAATTTGGACACAGGTCAGCACAACAATTGTGCAACTGTTTGCAGGGAAGATGTCAGGTGCCACAGAGGAAGGAACACTCCTTGGGACAATGTCTCCAAACTAAATGAACACACACTACCAATGATTCTTTGCAGAGACATTGTGATGGCACACAGATACCATGGTCCACCTCAGGACCATCATACAAAAACATTTCTCAGAACCCTAACACATTACCAGAACACCAACTCCAGGAGCCTCATCACCAACATCAAGTACCTGAAATGCAATAGTGTTGAAAGTAAAAGAAAAGGCTTTATTCAGCACCAAAAAAAAAAAAATGTAAAAGAGACTATGTACAAAGGCCGATGGCCAGTCCATTGCTCAAGTCCAAGGGTGGACGTAGGGGACCGCGTCCACCCCTACCTTGCCTGCACAAAGGAACCTCAAGGTTTGTCGACCGGGGGGGGCATCATCTGTGGCAGGACCAGGCACCGCAGGGACATGAGGGGGATGGGTAGGTGTGGTGGGTGCAGGGGTGGACGTCTCCACCACAGGGAGTGGGGCAGCGCCAAAGGTGGAGGTGAGCTCGGCGCTGCACACTGCTGCTAGGGCCTCCATACGAACCCCTGCACCTGAAGATACCCCAGGGCCATCGGAAGGGTGTGGTGGGCGAGGGATGGGGTGCAGCGCTCTTGGGGGAGGGGGTGGACATGGTGGGGGACTCAACTCCCGTGCCCGGGGACTTCCTCGCCCGCTTGTGGGGTGGTGGCTCAGTGGGGGCGAGGCCCAGCTCAACCATATAGGTCTCCTTGGGTGAGAGTTTGGCAGGGGAGCTAAGAGGAGTGGTTTTGGAGGAACAGGGTTGTGAGGACTGCGGACTGCGACTGTGGCTGCGTGTATGTCGTCTGCCCCCAGACCCTGTGGGTGTGCCTACATCCCCCTGAGTGTGCGTGCCAGGAGGTGTGCGCTGTGCCTTACTTGGGGGTGTGCTGGATGTGTCTGGTGGGGTGCGTGCCCGTGACTGTCTGGGTGTGCGTTGGGCAGGCATGGGAGAGGGCAGTGTGGATGGGACCGGGGTAGGGGGGGACGGAGCGCTGCAGGAGAGAAACTGCTGCCGTCAGGGAAGAGTCCATGGACCGCAGAAACCTGCGTTGGTCAGACATCATTGCTGACATGCCCTCCATGAACGACACCATCTGTGTGAGCAGTTGAGTGTGTCCATGGAGGACATTCAGCACCGATGCCTGCCCAACCTGCAGCTGCCGCAGTATGTCCACAGACTCTTCACTGAGGGCAGCAGGGGTGACAGGGGCAGAGGGTGCGGTGCCTGGGCCGAAGGAGAGATGGTGGGACTCTGCACGGACAGAAGGGATGGGAGCAACTGGGAGGGCGGAGATGGTAATGGAGGAGGCGGGGACAGATGTGGGGATGCTGCCAGTTGGTGTTGCAGCCTCCGCCTCCTCAGGGAGGTCAGCCTCGGACCCGTCGGCGTCGTAGCTGCTCTCGCCTCCAGACAGGTCCTCCGACTGACTCCCCTCGCCCTCCGTGCCACTGGATCCTTCTGACTCCCCAGCACTGGTGGCACTGTCGCTGGGTCCCTCCTCCAGGTCCATCCAGGTGTCTCCCTCGGCTGCGGATGATGATGCAGTGGGCAAGGAGAAGAAACCGAAATGCATCAGTCACCTGTATACATCTGACACATGAGCACAAGAACAATTGGTCACAGTGCATATCAGGCAATGCATCATGAGTAACAGCTAGATAACTCCACACATATGTAAGCCCTGTACTGCCCAGTTGGTAGACCCACTATGCCACTTGGACACCAGGAAAAAAAGAACACAAAAGGCCACAACTTGAATGAGAAATACACTGAGAAGCTAGTGTCTGTGGACCGGTGAGCACAGCAATACAATGAAGTCATGCCACCTCTTGTTTACCCTGAAAGAAACAGTAGTGGTGCACCGAACGTAAACTGACACACCTCAATACTCAAGGTGTCACCACACTCAGAGACATGTAAGTACTTTTGAACACAAAATGAAAACATTTTGCTACCTTGGGACTCACAATACTTTACACAATCTACATGTTTTGAATGTGCCAATTCGCCATTTTGTGAAAAGAACACTCATGTGCCTGCATGAAATATATCGCACAAGGCAGTGCACACAAAAGTACATTTACACTGTCATTGAAGAAGCTGGCACCTTTTCTAAGAAGCCACTGTTAGAAATTAATGGTGTTGCAGAAAGTACATATACATGGGCCCACGGAGGTCTTGATGTCTTGAGACTCGTCAGTTTGTATCACCAACAACAAAGGAGTCTCACAAAATCAAGAGCACTGTGGGAACATGTATATGGAGAATCTGCAACACCATTTTATTCTAACAGTGGCTTCTTAGAAAATGTGCCAGTGTGTTCCATGAAAGTGGAAATGTCATTTGGTGTGCACTTCCTTGGGAGACTTTTTCCATGTAGGCACATCAGTGTTCTTAACACAAATCATCAAATTTCCACATTTAAAACATGAAGAACTGTTGACAAGTGCTGTGAGTGCCAAGGTACAATTTTTTAAGAGTAACAACTTGAATAATGTCAATTGTCACATGGCCATCCGTCACCTGATTACACAGTTGGCTACACATATGACCTACTGCCTGTCATCTTGAGTGGCACACATGTCCACACCCAGGACAATGCATAAGCGAATGGGCCTGCAATTAGGTTGAAAAAAAGCCTAGCTGTGCTGTGGGGACACCCTCATGGCAAGCCAGAATGTACACACAGATGTCAGCACACAAAGTCCAAACAGCGTTGCATCTGAACCACACACAGGTGCTAAAAATGTATGAGCAGGAATCATGTTTTTAAAAAACTGACACAGGCTGCAAAGCACAAACATTAAGCACTGGCTAGCATCACAGGGGCACTGCACGGTGATTCTTTGTACAGCCAAGTCTCACACACAAGTCAGACCTGGCAATGAAAAATCAGGGTTGCACATGTATGCTTCTCCCGCACACCCCACCCCATGCCTGAGTCAATGTGATTGATACAGATCAAGAAGTGACACCTCTTATTCAGGGTTACAATAACTGTGCTTGAAAAATAGCTTCATTTACACAACATCACCTCGTGGGGCTGGCAACACATATTTGTGACAAACAACCATCAACAGATTGTTGTGAATAACCACACAGGCACTGCCCGGTGTGAGTATGCACAAGCAAAATGGTGTATCCCTGTCCAGTGGACACATGTAGCACACATTTGCAAAATACTAACTAGGCCAGGGAACAATGCCACAGAGGCAGATCTATGCTGAACCCACAGAGAATGTGCACAGTGTTGGATGACACACATGATTAGGAGGCCAGGGTGTCTCGGGGGACTGTAGTGGGCACACTGCTCCGTGGTCCTGGAATGAGCTGACTGTACCATGTTCAACCGTCATGGCAATATGCATATCTCCCACTCATGCACATCATGTCTGAGGCCACAACATTGGTCATGCATGCTGCAAGGGTGTTCAGCTGAAAGCTCACACATCATCAGTGACAACAAATATGGACCCCCAACATAGTGAACAGGTCATGGCACAGGCAAGGTACCAACACAAGTCACAGACCACCCTCCCACATGATGCAGAAAGCAATGTGCACTTAGATTTACTGGCACCCTAGATGACCATGTGCAAATGTGATTACACACAGACCAGGGGACACATGTCAAGGAGGGGAAGGGATGAAAAAGAGGACCAGGTGACATTGGGGAACCGAAAATGCATTGCACATATTAACTCTGGGAGTGTATCCAGGCTACAGAGCACTTCCAAAAGCTGGCGACACATAACACGACAAACAGCCATGTACCTACCCCCTCCTTGCTGCAGTCTCTCCTGTAACTGCCTATCAAGCTCAGGGAATACCACCGCCAGGACACGTTTCATGTGGGGGGTCAGGCGTCGGCAGCCGCCGTGGGGGCGAGGACTGTCGAGCCCCAGCTGAACCCGGGCGATCCGCCGGGTCCAGCACGGGATGTCCTGCCACCTCTTGCGGACCTGTGGCAGCTGCCGACTACGCTCCCCCTCAGATCTCACGGCCCTTACGATGTTTTTCCAGATCACCCCCTTCTCGTAGGCAGTTACCTGTCAGGATGACAAAGTGACACAACATCAATATACCTGCTCCATGTCCCAGAGACACACATTTGAACATCATTGAAATGTTGAACAGGGCATAGGATGCAGACAGGAATTACATCATACACATTAAGAAATTGGCCTGTGTGCTAGCCCCAATGCACTACATGGCATTGAAAGTCAACAGGTTGGCATGAGGGGTGCGACACACTCACTGATCATGCCACACACTGTGCCGCACAGGCAACAGCAGGCTGAAGGCCAGCACGTGCCAAGCAGTCACATGTCCCACTCCACTGAAGCAACATCAGCAAACTAGACAGACACACCCAAGCACAGATCACTCGCCTGTCATTGACAACAGCGGATACAACCCTCACTCTGCACATGTGCCACTTGCCAGTGGGGTGTCACAGGTGTCATGCTAGCTCTGCAAGTCAGACACACAGCACGGCTTACTTGTCACATCAGATGGGTTAATCTGTTGCCTCCTACATGCAGCTGTGGTGCAACACTTCACATAGACACTCACCCACATGACAAGGAACATTCACACACATCACTATCCATGAGGTCGTACACATCATTTGGACACTCTTACCACAGGGCCACTCAACTCATACACATCTGTGGGTACAGTCACACCGGGGGGACCACTGAATCACCTCAGAACAATAGGAAAAAAAAACACCAAGGATTTGCCAGGCTGAAAGTGTCATGCACTATGCAGTGAAAGTCACAGTAAGCACAATGCAAGTGAGGTGTGCACACAGGAACTAAATCATGCTCTGCATTAGAGATATCAGCATGCCCCCCCCCCCTGGGACCCACTCTAAACAACATTGCATGTCTGTCTCACCTGGACACAATATTGACAGTCACACCACAGGTGCATAGGCAAAGTTAGTGAACTCAGCACTCACTTGCTCCCCTGGTCTCCCATACAGCTTGGTGTACTGTGGGGGTCCAGCAAGGCTTCATTCTCCTCCTGGGTGAATGGCTGGGCCCTCTCCACAGTACGTGACATGGTCCAGAGGAAGCAGAGACAGCAGCAGTGTGGTCGACTGGAAAGTTGTGCAGGCAAGTGCCCTCTCATGGGTTCTGGCTGCCTTATATCTGTCTTGCTGAGGGGCATTCATTTAGAGGAGTACATAGTGATTGGTCAGACTCACTCGCATCCTACGTTTACTCCAATCCCTTTAAACATACACCAATGACTTTAAACATACACCAATGACAGCATTCGCATCGTTCAAATTTTGAGCATCATGTCAAGTCAACAACCACTTTGCAAAATTGGATTTTGTGGCCAACTGACTGTACCAGGACACGTGATCAACACTTTTCAACTGAAAACTCTGTCTCCATGACAACCAGCATGCATTTAGGGCCTAATACTTGTCCCTTATGTGTCCCCTATGTAATTTTGAAATCCACACACAGGTACGGTGCGTTTCACACGTACCCCTACGGCACAAGTACAATGGTGAAACGAAGCGTACACACGCGATGATAGCGGGTGTACGGTGCGTTTCACACGTACCCCAACGGCACAAGTACAATGGTGAAACGAAGCGTACAAACGCGATGATAGCAGGTGTACGGTGCGTTTCACACGTACCCCTACGGCACAAGTACAATGGTGAAACGAAGCGTACACACGCAATGATTGAGGGTGTATGGTGCGTTTCACACGTACCCCTACGGCACAAGTACAATTGTGAAACGAAGCGTACACACGCGATGATAGTGGGTGTACAGTGCGTTTCACACGTACCCCTACAGCACAAGTACAATGGTGAAACGAAGCGTACAAACGCGATAGCAGGTGTACGGTGCATTTCACACATACGGGTACGCACTAGTTCACACGTACAGGTACGCACTAGAAGTACAGTGCGTTTAACACCTACGGGTACGCACTAGTTCACACGTACGGGTACGCACTAGTAGTACAGTGCGTTTGACACCTACGGGTACGCACTAGTTCACACGTATGGGTATGCACTAGTAGTACAGTGCATTTGACACCTACGGGTATGCACTAGTTCACACGTACGGGTACGCACTAGTAGTACAGTGCGTTTGACACCTACGGGTACGCATTAGTTCACACGTACGGGTATGCACTAGTATTACAGTGCGTTTGACACGTAAGGGTACGCACTAGTTCACACGTACGGGTACGCACTAGTATTACAGTGCGTTTGACACGTACGGGTATGCAGTAGTTCACACGTACGGGTACGCACTAGTAAAGTGCGTTTGACACGTACGGGTACGCAGTAGTTCACGCGTACAGGTACTCACTAGTAGTAAAGTGCGTTTGACACGTACGGGTACACAGTAGTTCACACGTATGGGTACGCACTAGTAGTAAAGTGCTTTTGACACGTACGGGTACGCAGTAGTTCACACGTACGGGTACGCATTTCACACACTTACAATGGTAATACAGGCGCACACATGCCAGGAATGGAGGGCTACAAGTAGCACAAGGATGTCCATCAAGTGCTTGTCATTGCATACTGTCATGTGCAGGCCCTAGGTGTGGCAGCCAGTGATATTGCACAGGTCATCTCATCTAGTTGCACAATTGATGTGTGATGACCTGTGGACACATGTCATGTGTAATGTGTCACTATGTGGCACACATCACCTTGATACTTGCCACATGTGTGTCTGTAGTCCAACTGTGTCATGCACAGCAGCAGTGGGATGGCACAGTCATCAACACCCGCACCTGTCTCCTGATGCCAGGGACAGGGACACTCTATCAACTGACATGTCACGATCAGCGTGCCCCTTTGTGACTATGTCAGGTGTGTGTCATGTGTTCCCATGAGCTGGATGTCAGTGTTCCGTCAACTGCATCTGCTGTTGGCGCATCCAACATGGGTCTGTGTGGAAATGGGCATGGAACACATCTACGCACACCATGCCGCATGTGGATTCCCACCGCTGTATGGTCTGTGTGCATCGGACATCATATGTTCCCAGTCATACATGTCTGCGTTGTCTCAATGGCTGTGTCTTTCTCTTGTCACGTGTACCCCTTCATCGCAATGTGTTTGATATGTACATTACAAAAACCATGTGACCGGTGCGTGTGCCTTGCAGTCAGCTGTGTGGATGAGATGACATCCTTCCAATGCAGCTATGTGGTTGTTTGTCACTCCGGTGATATCTGTGGCTCTTCACTCAGACTGGCCACCAACTCATTTCAGGGCATGTCATGTAGACTTGACAATCAACAGGTGTATCTGGCTTTTTGTACAAGTGCCAGCAAGCTGGCATATGTGTCCTGTATGTATTGCACACACCCGACTCCATAGTTACCTGATGTGTATTAGCAGTGAAGCATGTGCTATGTTCATTGACATAGATATTGGCAGACTCTCAATCTTCATTCTTACAAACAATGTCTTGCAGGGCACAGCCTGTCCCAAGAACAATGCCAAATTTGGGTGCCATGAGGGAACGTGCCGGTACAAAAGGGGGTGGTGATGGACAGAGCATCAGAACCAATCAAACACTCACACCCAGTCAACAGATCTGGGTTTGATCCATCACCGTTCTTTAGCCAACTCAGCCACCCCAGTTCAGACATGGCCATATGCAAATAAGTCTAACCCTGTGCCTCATGGGAACAGTCCAGCCCGAACTGCCAAGCCATGCCTTCCCTGGACCGGAAACAAGCTTCCTAGGACCGGTTTCTGGCATTTCAGCCGTCTTCAGCCAGGCTTGCTTGAATCCAGTGGCAAAGTGAGCAAGGGACTCACGTCTGAGCATACCCTGCCAACTTATGGCAAACAAAGTGGTACAAAAGGGGGTGGTGATGGACAGAGCATCAGAACCAATCAAACACTCACACCCAGTCAACAGATCTGGGTTTGATCCATCACCGTTCTTTAGCCAACTCTGCCACCCCAGTTCAGGTATGGCCATATGCAAATCAGTCTAACCCTGTGCCTCATGGGAACAGTCCAGCCCGAACTGCCAAGCAATGCCTTCCCTGGACCGGAAACAAGCTTCCTAGGACCGGTTTCTGGCATTTCAACCGTCTTCAGCCAAGCTTGCTTGAATCCAGTGGCAAAGAGAGCAAGGGACTCACGTCTCAGCATACCCTGCCAACTTATGGCAAACAAAGCGGTACAACAGGGGGTGGTGAGGGACAGAGCATCAGAACCAATCAAACACTCACACCCAGTCAACAGATCTGGGTTTGATCCATCACCGTTCTTTAGCCAACTCTGCCACCCCAGTTCAGACATGGCCATATGCAAATCAGCCTAACCCTGTGCCTCATGGGAACAGTCCAGCCCGAACTGCCAAGCAATGTCTTCCCTGGACCGGAAACAAGCTTCCTAGGACCGGTTTATGGCATTTCAGCCGTCTTCAGCCAGGCTTGCTTGAATCCAGTGGCAAAGAGAGCAAGGGACTCACGTCTCAGCATACCCTGCCAACTTATGGCAAACAAAGCGGTACAACAGGGGGTGGTGAGGGACAGAGCATCAGAACAAATCAAACACTCACACCCAGTCAACAGATCTGGGTTTGATCCATCACCGTTCTTTAGCCAACTCTGCCACCCCAGTTCAGACATGGCCATATGCAAATCAGCCTAACCCTGTGCCTCATGGGAACAGTCCAGCCCGAACTGCCAAGCCATGCCTTCCCTGGACCGGAAACAAGCTTCCTAGGACCGGTTTCTGGCATTTCAGCCGTCTTCAGCCAGGCTTGCTTGAATCCAGGGGCAAGGTGAGCAAGGGACTCACGTCTGAGCATACCCTGCCAAATTATGGCAAACAAAGCGGTTCAAAAGGGGGTGGTGATGGACAGAGCATCGGAACCAATCAAACACTCACACCCAGTCAACAGATCTGGGTTTGATCCTTCACCGTTCTTTAGCCAACTCTGCCACCCCAGTTCAGACATGGCCATATGCAAATCATGTGCACAAAAAATACTCTAACAGATCTGAGAAGAGATCTAACAAGATAAAGGAAGGGGGGGAGAAATGAGAACTCCTAAGATAAGGTTGTGCCTAATACAACCGTGGTCGTGGGGAAACTAAGTATTTCTTTAAGTTACCCTCACACACCCTAGTGGTGTCATGCTTCATCATCGGGTCACCCAGACCCCTAGAAGTCCGGGTGGGCTCGACCATAGTGTTGGGAGTGCTTGTAATATGTTTTTCGGCAGAGGGAGTTAGCTAAATAAAATACCGCAGGCAGATCCCCAGTATCCCTTTATTCTTGGGTCTGTCTGGGTGATTAAAATAAATAAAAGGGGTCTTTTAGGAGTATTATGGTCCTAGGACCCTAGTGCCGACATGTTTCAGTCCAAAAAGGGGGCCAAAAAATGGTCCAGGACTTTCTTCAGGGCAAAAAAGTAACTCCCCTATGTGAGTGTAATTACTCGTGATGGGGTGTCCCTATCCTGTCAGTATGGTGAGGGCAGAGTAGCTGCTCCACGTGATATAATTAAGAGTGGATGTATGTTAACTGCCAGGCTCCATCCAAGTCGGGGAGGTTGGCTGCGTCTCACAGGACCAGAAGGCTAGATTGGGCGGTCTTATTTAAGATCGGTCGCCCTGCCTGCTACCTGTTTGGTTCTGGTCCTCGGCTATGCAAATCAGTCTAACCCTGTGCCTCATGGGAACAGTCCAGCCCGAACTGCCAAGCCATGCCTTCCCTGGACCGGAAACAAGCTTCCTAGGACCGGTTTCTGGCATTTCAGCCGTCTTCAGCCAGGCTTGCTTGAATCCAGGGGCAAGGTGAGCAAGGGACTCACGTCTGAGCATACCCTGCCAAATTATGGCAAACAAAGCGGTTCAAAAGGGGGTGGTGATGGACAGAGCATCGGAACCAATCAAACACTCACACCCAGTCAACAGATCTGGGTTTGATCCTTCACCGTTCTTTAGCCAACTCTGCCACCCCAGTTCAGACATGGCCATATGCAAATCATGTGCACAAAAAATACTCTAACAGATCTGAGAAGAGATCTAACAAGATAAAGGAAGGGGGGGAGAAATGAGAACTCCTAAGATAAGGTTGTGCCTAATACAACCGTGGTCGTGGGGAAACTAAGTATTTCTTTAAGTTACCCTCACACACCCTAGTGGTGTCATGCTTCATCATCGGGTCACCCAGACCCCTAGAAGTCCGGGTGGGCTCGACCATAGTGTTGGGAGTGCTTGTAATATGTTTTTCGGCAGAGGGAGTTAGCTAAATAAAATACCGCAGGCAGATCCCCAGTATCCCTTTATTCTTGGGTCTGTCTGGGTGATTAAAATAAATAAAAGGGGTCTTTTAGGAGTATTATGGTCCTAGGACCCTAGTGCCGACATGTTTCAGTCCAAAAAGGGGGCCAAAAAATGGTCCAGGACTTTCTTCAGGGCAAAAAAGTAACTCCCCTATGTGAGTGTAATTACTCGTGATGGGGTGTCCCTATCCTGTCAGTATGGTGAGGGCAGAGTAGCTGCTCCACGTGATATAATTAAGAGTGGATGTATGTTAACTGCCAGGCTCCATCCAAGTCGGGGAGGTTGGCTGCGTCTCACAGGACCAGAAGGCTAGATTGGGCGGTCTTATTTAAGATCGGTCGCCCTGCCTGCTACCTGTTTGGTTCTGGTCCTCGGCTATGCAAATCAGTCTAACCCTGTGCCTCATGGGAACAGTCCAGCCCGAACTGCCAAGCCATGCCTTCCCTGGACCGGACACAAGCTTCCTAGGCCCGGTTTCTGGCATTTCAGCCGTCTACAGCCAGGCTTGCTTGAATCCAGTGGCAAAGTGAGCAAGGGACTCACGTCTGAGCATACCCTGCCAACTTATGGCAAACAAAGCGGTACAAAAGGGGGTGGTGATGGACAGAGCATCAGAACCTATCAAACACTCACACCCAGTCAACAGATCTGGGTTTGATCCATCACCGTTCTTTAGCCAACTCTGCCACCCCAGTTCAGACATGGCCATATGCAAATCAGTCTAACCCTGTGCCTCATGGGAACAGTCCAGCCCAAACTGCCAAGCCATGCCTTCCCTGGACCAGAAACAAGCTTCCTAGGACCGGTTTCTGGCATTTCAGCTGTCTTCAGCCAGTCTTGCTTGAACCCAGGGGCAAAGTGAGCAAGGGACTCAAGTCTGAGCATACCCTGCCAACTTATGGCAAACAAAGCGGTACACAAGGGGGTGGTGATCGACAGAGCATCAGAAACAATCAAACACTCACACCCAGTCAACAGATCTGGGTTTGATCCATCACCGTTCTTTAGCCAACTCTGCCACCCCTGTTCAGACATGGCCATATGCAAATCAGTCTAACCCTGTGCCTCATGGGAACAGTCCAGCCCAAACTGACATGCTATGCCTTCCCTGGACCGGACACAAGCTTCCTAGGACCGGCTTCTGGCATTTCAGCCGTCTTCAGCCAGGCTTGCTTGAATCCAGTGGCAAAGTGAGCAAGGGACTCACGTCTGAGCATACCCTGCCAACTTATGGCAAACAAAGCAGTGCAAAAGGGGGTGGTGATGGACAGAGCATCAGAACCAATCAAACACTCACACCCAGTCAACAGATCAAGGTTTGATCCATCACCGTTCTTTAGCCAACTCTGCCACCCCAGTTCAGACATGGCCACATACAAATCAGTCTAACCCTGTGCCTCATGGGAACAGTCCAGCCCGAACTGCCAAGCCATGCCTTCCCTGGACCGGAAACAAGCTTCCTAGGACCGGTTTCTGGCATTTCAGCCGTCTTCAGCCAGGCTTGCTTGAATCCAGTGGCAAAGTGAGAAAGGGACTCACGTCTGAGCATACCCTGCCAACTTATGGCAAACAAAGCGGTACAAAAGGGGGTGGTGATGGACAGAGCATCAGAACCAATCAAACACTCACACCCAGTCAACAGATCTGGGTTTGATCCATCACCGTTCTTTATCAAAATTTGCCACCCCAGTTCAGACATGGCCATATGCAAATCAGTCTAACCCTGTGTCTCATGGGAACAGTCCAGCCCGAACTGCCAAGCCATGCCTTCCCTGGACCGGAAACAAGCTTCCTAGGACCGGCTGCTGGCATTTTAGCCGTTTTCAGCCAGTCTTGCTTGAGTCCAGTGGCAAAGTGAGCAAGGGACTCACGTCTGAGCATACCCTGCCAACTTATGGCAAACAAAGCGGTACACAAGGGGGTGGTGAACGACAGAGCATCAGAACCAATCACACACTCACACCCAGTCAACAGATCTGGGTTTGAGCCATCACCGTTCTTTAGCCAACTCTGCCATCCCAGTTCAGACATGGCCATATGCAAATCAGTCTAACCATGTGCCTCATGGGAACAGTCCAGCCCGAACTGCCAAGCCATGCCTTCCCTGGACCGGACACAAGCTTCCTAGGCCCGGTTTCTGGCATTTCAGCCGTCTTCAGCCAGGCTTGCTTGAATCCAGTGGCAAAGTGAGCAAGGGACTCACGTCTGAGCATACCCTGCCAAATTATGGCAAACAAAGCGGTACAAAAGGGGGTGGTGATGGACAGAGCATCACAACCAATCAAACACTCACACCCAGTCAACAGATCTGGGTTTGATCCATCACCGTTCTTTAGCCAACTCTGCCACCCCAGTTCAGACATGGCCATATGCAAATCAGTCTAACCCTGTGCCTCATGGGAACAGTCCAGCCCGAACTGCCAAGCCATGCCTTCCCTGGACCGGAAACAAGCTTCCTAGGACCGGTTTCTGGCATCTCAGCCGTCTTCAGCCAGGCTTGCTTGAATCCAGTGGCAAAGTGAGCAAGGGACTCACGTCTGAGCATACCCTGCCAACTTATGGCAATCAAAGCGGCACAAAAGGGGGTGGTGATGGACAGAGCATCAGAATCAATCAAACACTCACACCCAGTCAACAGATCTGGGTTTGATCCATCACCGTTCTTTAGCCAACTCTGCCACCCCAGTTCAGACATGGCCATATGCAAATCAGTCTAACCCTGTGCCTCATGGGAACAGTCCAGCCCGAACTGCCAAGCCATGCCTTCCCTGGACCAGAAACAAGCTTCCTAGGACCGGTTTCTGGCATTTCAGCTGTCTTCAGCCAGTCTTGCTTGAACCCAGGGGCAAAGTGAGCAAGGGACTCACGTCTGAGCATACCCTGCCAACTTATGGCAAACAAAGCGGTGCACAAGGGGGTGGTGATAGACAGAGCATCAGAACCAATCAAACACTCACACCCAGTCAACAGATCTGGGTTTGATCCATCACCGTTCTTTAGCCAACTCTGCCACCCCTGTTCAGACATGGCCATATGCAAATCAGTCTAACCCTGTGCCTCATGGGAACAGTCCAGCCCAAACTGCAAAGCCATGCCTTCCCTGGACCGGACACAAGCTTCCTAGGACCGGCTTCTGGCATTTCAGCCGTCTTCAGCCAGGCTTGCTTGAATCTAGTGAAAAAGTGAGCAAGGGACTCACGTCTGAGCATACCCTGCCAACTTATGGCAAACAAAGCGGTACAAAAGGGGGTGGTGATGGACAGAGCATCAGAACCAATCAAACACTCACACCCAGTCAACAGATCTGGGTTTGATCCATCACCGTTCTTTAGCCAACTCTGCCACCCCAGTTCAGACATGGCCATATACAAATCAGTCTAACCCTTTGCCTCATGGGAACAGTCCAGCCCGAACTGCCAAGCCATGCCTTCCCTGGACCGGAAACAAGCTTCCTAGGACCGGTTTCTGGCATTTCAGCCTCCTTCAGCCAGGCTTGCTTGAATCCAGTGGCAAAGTGAGCAAGGGACTCACGTCTGAGCATACCCTGCCAACTTATGGCAAACAAAGCGGTAGAAAAGGGGGTGGTGATGGACAGAGCATCAGAACCAATCAAACAAACATACCCAGTCAACAGATCTGGGTTTGATCCATCACCGTTCTTTATCCAACTCTGTCACCCCAGTTCAGACATGGCCATATGCAAATCAGTCTAACCCTGTGCCTCATGGGAACAGTCCAGCCCGAACTGCCAAGCCATGCCTTCCCTGGACCGGAAACAAGCTTCCTAGGACCGGTTTCTGGCATTTCAGCCTCCTTCAGCCAGGCTTGCTTGAATCCAGTGGCAAAGTGAGAAAGGGACACACGTCTGAGCATACCCTGCCAACTTATGGCAAACAAAGCGGTACAAAAGGGGGTGGTGATGGACAGAGTATCAGAACCAATCAAACAAACATACCCAGTCAACAGATCTGGGTTTGATCCATCACCGTTCTTTATCCAACTCTGTCACCCCAGTTCAGACATGGCCATACGCAAATCAGTCTAACCCTGTGCCTCATGGGAACAGTCCAGCCCAAACTGCCAAGCCATTCCTTCCCTGGACCGGAAACAAGCTTCCTAGGACCGGCTGCTGGCATTTCAGCCGGCTTCAGCCAGGCTTGCTTGAATCCAGTGGCAAAGTGAGCAAGGGACTCACATCTGAGCATACCCTGCCAACTTATGGTAAACAAAGCGGTTCAAAAGGGGGTGGTGATGGACAGAGCATCAGAACCAATCAAACACTCACACCCAGTCAACAGATCTGGGTTTGATCCATCACCGTTCTTTAGCCAACTCTGCCACCCCAGTTCAGACATGGCCATATGCAAATCAGTCTAACCCTGTGCCTCATGGGAACAGTCCAGCCCGAACTGCCAAGCCATGCCTTCCCTGGACCGGACACAAGCTTCCTAGGCCCGGTTTCTGGCATTTTAGCCGTCTACAGCCAGGCTTGCTTGAATCCAGTAGCAAAGTGAGCAAGGGACTCACGTCTGAGCATACCCTGCCAACTTATGGCAAACAAAGCGGTACAAAAGGGGGTGGTGATGGACAGAGCATCAGAACCTATCAAACACTCACACCCAGTCAACAGATCTGGGTTTGATCCATCACCGTTCTTTAGCCAACTCTGCCACCCCAGTTCAGACATGGCCATATGCAAATCAGTCTAACCCTGTGCCTCATGGGAACAGTCCAGCCTGAACTGCCAAGCCATGCCTTCCCTGGACCGGACACAAGCTTCCTAGGCCCGGTTGCTGGCATTTCAGCCGTCTACAGCCAGGCTTGCTTGAATCCAGTGGCAAAGTGAGCAAGGGACTCACGTCTGAGCATACCCTGCCAACTTATGGCAAACAAAGCGGTACAAAAGGGGGTGGTGATGGACAGAGCATCAGAACCAATCAAACACTCACACCCAGTCAACAGATCTGGGTTTGATCCATCACCGTTCTTTAGCCAACTCTGCCACCCCTGTTCAGACATGGCCATGTGCAAATCAGTCTAACCCTGTGCCTCATGGGAACAGTCCAGCCCAAACTGACAAGCTATGCCTTCCCTGGACCGGACACAAGCTTCCTAGGACCGGCTTCTGGCATTTCAGCCGTCTTCAGCCAGGCTTGCTTGAATCCAGTGGCAAAGTGAGCAAGGGACTCACGTCTGAACATACCCTGCCAACTTATGGCAAACAAAGCGGTACAAAATGGGGTGGTGATGGACAGAGCATCAGAACCAATCAAACACTCACACCCAGTCAACAGATCTGGGTTTGATCCATCACCGTTCTTTAGCCAACTCTGCCACCCCAGTTCAGACATGGCCATATACAAATCAGTCTAACCCTGTGCCTCATGGGAACAGTCCAGCCCGAACTGCCAAGCCATGCCTTCCCTGGACCGGAAACAAGCTTCCTAGGACCGGTTTCTGGCATTTCAGCCTCCTTCAGCCAGGCTTGCTTGAATCCAGTGGCAAAGTGAGCAAGGGACTCACATCTGAGCATACCCTGCCAACTTATGGCAAACAAAGCGGTAGAAAAGGAGGTGGTGATGGACAGAGCATCAGAACCAATCAAACAAACATACCCAGTCAACAGATCTGGGTTTGATCCATCACCGTTCTTTATCCAACTCTGTCACCCCAGTTCAGACATGGCCATATGCAAATCAGTCTAACCCTGTGCCTCATGGGAACAGTCCAGCCCGAACTGCCAAGCCATGCCTTCCCTGGACCAGACACAAGCTTCTTAGGCCCGGTTTCTGGCATTTCAGCCGTCTACAGCCAGGCTTGCTTGAATCCAGTGGCAAAGTGAGCAAGGGACTCACGTCCGAGCCTACCCTGCCAACTTATGGCAAACAAAGCGGTACAAAAGGGGGTGGTGATGGACAGAGCATCAGAACCTATCAAACACTCACACCCAGTCAACAGATCTGGGTTTGATCCATCACCGTTCTTTAGCCAACTCTGCCACCCCAGTTACGACATGGCCATATGCAAATCAGTCTAACCCTGTGCCTCATGGGAACAGTCCAGCCCGAACTGCCAAGCCATGCCTTCCCTGGACCAGAAACAAGCTTCCTAGGACCGGTTTCTGGCATTTCAGCTGTCTTCAGCCAGTCTTGCTTGAACCCAGGGGCAAAGTGAGCAAGGGACTCACGTCTGAGCATACCCTGCCAACTTATGGCAAACAAAGCGGTACACAAGGGGGTGGTGATCGACAGAGCATCAGAACCAATCAAACACTCACACCCAGTCAACAGATCTGGGTTTGATCCATCACTGTTCTTTAGCCAACTCTGCCACCCCTGTTCAGACATGGCCATATGCAAATCAGTCTAACCCTGTGCCTCATGGGAACAGTCCAGCCCAAACTGACAAGCTATGCCTTCCCTGGACCGGACACAAGCTTCCTAGGACCGGCTTCTGGCATTTCAGCCGTCTTCAGCCAGGCTTGCTTGAATCCAGTGGCAAAGTGAGCAAGGGACTCACGTCTGAGCATACCCTGCCAACTTATGGCAAACAAAGCGGTACAAAAGGGGGTGGTGATGGACAGAGCATCAGAACCAATCAAACACTCACACCCAGTCAACAGATCTGGGTTTGATCCATCACCGTTCTTTAGCCAACTCTGCCACCCCAGTTCAGACATGGCCATGTGCAAATCAGTCTAACCCTGTGCCTCATGGGAACAGTCCAGCCCGAACTGCGAAGCCATGCCTTTCCTGGACCGGAAACAAGCTTCCTAGGACCGGTTTCTGTCATTTCAGCCGTCTTCAGCCAGTCTTGCTTGAATCCCGTGGCAAAGTGAGCAAGGGACTCACGTCTGAGCATACCCTGCCAAATTATGGCAAACAAAGCGGTACAAAAGGGGGTGGTGATGGACAGAGCATCAGAACCAATCAAACACTCACACCCAGTCAACAGACTTGGGTTTGATCCATCACCGTTCTTTAGCCAACTCTGCCACCCCAGTTCAGACATGGCCATATGCAAATCAGTCTAACCCTGTGCCTCATGGGAACAGTCCAGCCCAAACTGCCAAGCCATGCCTTCCCTGGACCGGAAACAAGCTTCCTAGGACCGGTTTCTGGCATTTCAGCCGTCTTCAGCCAGGCTTGCTTGAATCCAGTGGCAAAGTGAGCAAGGGACTCACGTCTGAGCATACCCTGCCAACTTATGGCAAACAAAGCGGTACAAAAGGGGGTGGTGATGGACAGAGCATCAGAACCAATCAAACACTCACACCCAGTCAACAGATCTGGGTTTGATCCATCACCGTTCTTTAGCCAACTCTGCCACCCCTGTTCAGACATGGCCATATGCAAATCAGTCTAACCCTGTGCCTCATGGGAACAGTCCAGCCCAAACTGACAAGCTATGCCTTCCCTGGACCGGACACAAGCTTCCTAGGACCGGCTTCTGGCATTTCAGCCGTCTTCAGCCAGGCTTGCTTGAATCCAGTGGCAAAGTGAGCAAGGGACTCATGTCTGAGCATACCCTGCCAACTTATGGCAAACAAAGCGGTACAAAAGGGGGTGGTGATGGACAGAGCATCAGAACCAATCAAACACTCACACCCAGTCAACAGATCTGGGTTTGATCCATCACCGTTCTTTAGCCAACTCTGCCACCCCAGTTCAGACATGGCCATATACAAATCAGTCTAACCCTGTGCCTCATGGGAACAGTCCAGCCCGAACTGCCAAGCCATGCCTTCCCTGGACCGGAAACAAGCTTCCTAGGACCGGCTGCTGGCATTTCAGCCGGCTTCAGCCAGGCTTGCTTGAATCCAGTGGCAAAGTGAGCAAGGGACTCACGTCTGAGCATACCCTGCCAAATTATGGCAAACAAAGCGGTACAAAAGGGGGTGGTGATGGACAGAGCATCAGAACCAATCAAACACTCACACCCAGTCAACAGACTTGGGTTTGATCCATCACCGTTCTTTAGCCAACTCTGCCACCCCAGTTCAGACATGGCCATATGCAAATCAGTCTAACCCTGTGCCTCATGGGAACAGTCCAGCCCAAACTGCCAAGCCATGCCTTCCCTGGACCGGAAACAAGCTTCCTAGGACCGGTTTCTGGCATTTCAGCCGTCTTCAGCCAGGCTTGCTTGAATCCAGTGGCAAAGTGAGCAAGGGACTCACGTCTGAGCATACCCTGCCAACTTATGGCAAACAAAGCGGTACAAAAGGGGGTGGTGATGGACAGAGCATCAGAACCAATCAAACACTCACACCCAGTCAACAGATCTGGGTTTGATCCATCACCGTTCTTTAGCCAACTCTGCCACCCCTGTTCAGACATGGCCATATGCAAATCAGTCTAACCCTGTGCCTCATGGGAACAGTCCAGCCCAAACTGACAAGCTATGCCTTCCCTGGACCGGACACAAGCTTCCTAGGACCGGCTTCTGGCATTTCAGCCGTCTTCAGCCAGGCTTGCTTGAATCCAGTGGCAAAGTGAGCAAGGGACTCATGTCTGAGCATACCCTGCCAACTTATGGCAAACAAAGCGGTACAAAAGGGGGTGGTGATGGACAGAGCATCAGAACCAATCAAACACTCACACCCAGTCAACAGATCTGGGTTTGATCCATCACCGTTCTTTAGCCAACTCTGCCACCCCAGTTCAGACATGGCCATATACAAATCAGTCTAACCCTGTGCCTCATGGGAACAGTCCAGCCCGAACTGCCAAGCCATGCCTTCCCTGGACCGGAAACAAGCTTCCTAGGACCGGTTTCTGGCATTTCAGCCTCCTTCAGCCAGGCTTGCTTGAATCCAGTGGCAAAGTGAGCAAGGGACACACGTCTGAGCATACCCTGCCAACTTATGGCAAACAAAGCGGTAGAAAAGGGGGTGGTGATGGACAGAGCATCAGAACCAATCAAACAAACATACCCAGTCAACAGATCTGGGTTTGATCCATCACCGTTCTTTATCCAACTCTGTCACCCCAGTTCAGACATGGCCATACGCAAATCAGTCTAACCCTGTGCCTCATGGGAACAGTCCAGCCCAAACTGCCAAGCCATTCCTTCCCTGGACCGGAAACAAGCTTCCTAGGACCGGCTGCTGGCATTTCAGCCGGCTTCAGCCAGGCTTGCTTGAATCCAGTGGCAAAGTGAGCAAGGGACTCACATCTGAGCATACCCTGCCAACTTATGGTAAACAAAGCGGTTCAAAAGGGGGTGGTGATGGACAGAGCATCAGAACCAATCAAACACTCACACCCAGTCAACAGATCTGGGTTTGATCCATCACCGTTCTTTAGCCAACTCTGCCACCCCAGTTCAGACATGGCCATATGCAAATCAGTCTAACCCTGTGCCTCATGGGAACAGTCCAGCCTGAACTGCCAAGCCATGCCTTCCCTGGACCGGACACAAGCTTCCTAGGCCCGGTTTCTGGCATTTTAGCCGTCTACAGCCAGGCTTGCTTGAATCCAGTAGCAAAGTGAGCAAGGGACTCACGTCTGAGCATACCCTGCCAACTTATGGCAAACAAAGCGGTACAAAAGGGGGTGGAAAGAACTGGAGCAAGATGGCGGCCGTGCTACTGGCCGAGTGAGGTAGCGTTTTTCACTCCGCTGGACCACGCCGATAATCTAACAGTCCTATCCCTTCTGGTGCCCGGCTACGCTTGGGGATTTGTTGGGGAAATGCCAGTGAAATGTTAAGGAAGGCTCGCTGTCTCCAGAGGCACGGCGGAATAATCGTAAGTTGAAGAAAAAAATCAAACCAGGAGAGATGACGATCCACGCACAGACTTAGGCTCAGGTGCTGGCGCCGGCGCTGTACCCAGCGAAGCCGAAGATCGACGACCGCTGATCGGAGCTCTGCCCCGTAAGCCATCATCTCATCGTGAAACTTCTTCCGCTGCAAGTCTCAAGCTTAGAGGCAGAAGCCGTTCATACGGTGTATGGTGCTTTGACGGAGACTCTGGAGGGAGGTCGGACGACGGCTCAGAGTCAGCGTTTTTTCAGCGCCTCAGGTGTGAGCGTGTACTTGGAGCTGATTCCGTTCTCTGAGACGCCGCCATTCAGGGTGGAAATTCCGGGGTTATGTCTCCTCAAGGTGATCGGACTCCAAAACTGTGAGTAATATGAGTAACATGAGTAAACTGGATTGAATGGGCACTGAGTATTTGATATAACGGAGATTCTTCTTGCTTTTTCTGAACTTGAGCCGTTTTCTGAAAAAAATCCTCAACGGGGCCGACTAAGCTGAATGAGCAGTGGAGAGGGGGCCTGCAACATTCTATCACTGTATCGTTCGATGGTTTGATGGTTATACAGCTAATGTACTGCTAAATCCAGAGCCGGTTGCTGTCTGGATTCGGATATTTAACATAGCGGAGAGGAGAGGAGAGTTTGCTACTCTCTTTAAGCCCTGGGGACTCAAAATCGTATGTCTCTCTAATTAATTAGATACTGAAACCGCTTCCTTTTTAAAAAGTTGAAGGCTAAAAAGCTACTGTATTACGTATGGCATTAGCATTCTGCCTGGATATCTTAAGACCTGCCCTCTCATCAAGACGGTGCTGGCGGTGGCGAGCTGATCAGAGCCTCAATTCCAACATATGTTATACGACGACTAACAGAAAGTTTATCCTTTCTGCGGTTTCTCAGCCTCCTTCCAGGTTCTTCTCGGACTTTTCTGCTCTACCGGTAATGCCACCGAAAGCTTTGAAGACAGCTCCTAAGCCGGTGAAGCCTCGCAATCCTACTCGCAATCACCCTCCAGACGCAGAAGCCAGCAGCGCACGGGCCACTCGGAGGGGCAGAGCTCCAATGTCGGATAAAACTTCTGTTCAGGGGTCACCAGCTGTCACGACTGTAGCCTCAACCTCATCCTTGATACCGGGTAAGGTCCAGACCCTGTCGGATATCTTTGCCAAACTGGGAGCAAAGGAAAAAACGGCTACATCAGCCTCCACTGCTCCATCCGCTACATCGGTACCGGCAACAGTTGTTTCTACCTCCACTATCTTGCCTCCCGTAGAGCAACGTTCTTCCTTGACAGATATCCATGCTCATTCTCTTCACGCTGTGACCAACTCCAACCATCTGATCCCTACAGTGGCTACTCCTGAAACACTCGACATGTCTCAGTCTATGGTGTATCCCTCTTCATTGACAGTCCCGTTCCTCTCTGTTCCCTTGTTATCCGCACCTGGCTCTGCATCACCTCAGTGCACTATGGATGATGCGGTTTCCACAGTCCATCAGGAATCTGTTGGCTTGGGAGCCTCGGAGGAGGGTCGTGTCACAGGTGCGATCAGTGATTCGATGGAAAAGTTTTATTCTGTTTCAGATCACTCGCTGTCTGACGAGGAGGAGGGTGATCTCGATTTAGAATGGTCAGATTACGACAGCGAAGCTGGTGATTGGCGACCCAGTGTGACTACAGAAGCCCAGGCTACTGACACAGTCCGCAAGGCCCCTGGTATTAAGCCTCCAGGAGATCAATTTCAAAGTGACCTTCAGACATCATTAAATTCCAAGGTTGGAGCCCCTGATCTGCCAGAGGAGGTTTCTCTGTCAACAATATATCATACAATCATCCAACATAGAGAGGCAACAAAGCAAGAGAATCTACGCACTCAGTCAGTGTGTCGTAAATTACAAAACTCCCTTCGACGCGTAATCAAATCAACAGCGGAGATTAACACGAGAGTTACTGAAGCTGAAGAGAGGATCTCAGTACTCGAAGATGCTGCAGCTGTCCAAAAAGACTTGGTCACCGAGGTAAAGGAACAGCGAAAAGACATAATATGGAAGCTATCGGACCTTGAGAATCGCTCAAGAAGGAATAATCTCCGCATTCTGGGAGTTGACGAGGATATTGAAGGAGGCGACGTGCGGCAATTCATAGTTGAGCTTTTCACCGAAGCGTTCCCAGAGGTTACCCAATGGAAATGGAATCAAGAAATTCAGAGAGCACATCGCTTCCCGCTATTAAAAAGAAAGAAAACATCCTCTACTAACACTTCTTACCCACGTGCTATTTTGGTTTGTTTCAACACTTTTCTTGCTCGCGAGTGTGTATTCGATCTAGCTCGACCCAATAAAAAAAGATCTGCCAAGGGCTGCCAGTTTTTTGCTCGGCCCGATCTTGCAGCAGAGACAGTAGAACGCCGCTGGCATCTCCGTCAGCAGATCCCTCTTTTTCAAGCGAAAGGTGCCCAAGCTTTTTTGCTCTTCCCTGCAAAATTGAAAATAATACATAAGTCAGAAACAAAATTTTTTCTTTCTGAAATAACTGCAAGAGACTATCTGGACACAATATAGGGAAAAAAGGAGCGGTAAGGGTGGTATAATAAAAAAAAAAAAAAATCAATGTTTAGAATATTGGGGGCTGACTTATATAATCTAAAAAAAAACAAAATATTTTTCTCTTTTTTTGCTGCATTTCTCTTCTTGTTTATTGTCTTAATGTGTTAAAAGGAAGTTAACAGACTCTTTTTTCTTCTGTACCACTTTAACATGATTTAGATTTAGATAGGACCGACTCTCTTATAATATATATCAAGTATATTGTTGTTGGCCCAGCGGAGCGTGGTGTGACGCTTACTCAACCATCACAAGGACCCTGGTCCTGAGCTCCTGTTTTTGGTTAAGGGGTAGGGGGGGGCAATGGGGTGGGAGGGGGGGATGGAAGGTGGGTAGGGGGGGGGGAGGGTCACTGGGTGATATTGTGGTGGATACTTGAGGTGATTGGCCATATAAGTAAGATGCATGGCAGGGTGACTTTAATCTCTTCTAAAGTGTTAATTATGTGCTCTTTTTTGATATGTTGGTGGTATATTCTATATAATCTCTTTCAAAGTGTATATACGTTTATATGTATGATGTCCTCTTTCTTTATCAGGCTCAATGGCAAACCGTAAATTGACCTGTGCAACCTGGAATATTTGTGGGTTAAATGATCCTAAGAAGCGTAGGATTTTTTATAAGCTGATGCAGGTTATGCAAGTGGATTTGATCTGCTTGCAAGAAACTCATATTTCTTGGGCCAATAGGCACTATCTTAAGTTTTTGGGCTATGATTTAGTGGTTACCACCAGACAAACCTCCACTATTAGGGGCGTTGCTATTATCTCAAAAGCTGGAGTTGCCCAACTCAAGAGAACTAAACAAGATAATACAGGTAGATGGTTAATCGCTGAATTGCTCATCAATAATTCTGTACTTTCGATCTGTTCAATATATGCCTCTAATCTGGATGACCCACAGATTTTAATGGATTTAAATGTAGAATTAGCTAATTGGCCGCACCCGTTAATCTTCTGTGGTGATTTCAATATCAATATTTCTAGTGGGCTAGATATCACTAAATCGATCAATTATATCGGTAGGAAACCTCAGGTGTATAAAGCACTTCGTATATTAATATGTGAGCATGGTCTAGTAGATATATGGCATGTTAGTAATCCAGCACTTAATGGGTTTACTTTTTATTCAATACCCCATCAAAAATTGGTTCGTATAGATTACGTCTTTGCTTCTGTTGAAGTTTTGAAATCTATTAAGGCATGGCTCGATCCACGGACTATATCTGATCATAATCCTATAATTTTTAGTTTTTCTTGGAATCGACCTCCGCACTATATTAGATCTTGGACTTTCGACAGGAAGCTGTTGTTGGATAAACTTTATCATGAACGGATGTCAGTTTGGATTCCAGACTTTTTTTTAATCAATAGCAACTCAGCATCTGTAGGCCTGGTCTGGGACACCTTTAAAGCTGCCCTGCGCGGGGAAACTAAGAGAATTGCGTCTTATCGGTGGCAAACCGAGCAGCAAAATCTTAAAAATAGGGCTTTAGCACTTCAACAAGCTGAGCTAGACCTAAGCACTAGCATCCGTATCGGTGGCGATCTAACCATTTGTCAGAAAGCGGTCGCTCTTGCCAAGGCTAACTTTCTTGATCCTTTATATGCTGATATAGCTATTAAGTACTTTCAATTTCGTACATCAATGTATGAGTTCGGTGAAGCATCAGGCAAGGTTCTGGCAAAAAGAGTACAACAAAGGGCAATAGCTAGTCAAATAACAAAGGTTAAAGACCGATTTGGTACTTTACAAGACTCACCCAATGGTGTTTTAAACACCTTTGTAGATTTTTATTCTACCTTATATACCGAGGAACCTAATATTTCTCAGCAACAACAAAGTCAATTGGATCATTTTCTAGAATCCTTTGAAACTCGGAAGACTGCTTCCGAACAGAATTCAATCTTGGTCGAACCTATAAGTTGGGAAGAAATCGAAGCTGCCATAAAATCTCTGTCCTCTGGCAAGGCCGCAGGACCTGATCTCATTCATCTTGAATTTTATAAAACTTTCTCACATCTATTTAAACAACAGATGCTCGAAGTTTTTCAGCTTGCTCAGAAGGGGGTCATTCCTGAGACCTGGCGACAATCGACCATTGTATTATTCAAAAAGAAAGGAAAGGATGAACTAAGTCCAGCATCTTATAGGCCTATAGCACTAATTAACACTGACAGCAAAATTTATTCCAGGGTTTTAGCATTTCGTCTCGTCCAAATTATTTCTCCATTAGTTTCCATTCGTCAACACGGTTTTATTCAGGGTAGAGATACCACTGATCATATCAAGCGTGTTATTGCACTTTTAGATTGGGCTCAGACTACAAAATCTCCCCTGGGTGTGATCCTGTTGGACGCCGAGAAGGCGTTCGACAGGGTCTCCTGGGGCTATCTCTGGGCTGTTCTTCGTTGGAAAGGGATACCGCCTGAATTCATTCTTGCCTTGCAAACATTATATATTTCCCCAATCGCTAAAATCCGTATTTCAGGAGAGGAATCGAGTTATTTTCCTATTACTCGTGGCACCAGACAAGGGTGCCCTTGTTCCCCTCTCCTTTTCGCTTTATATATCGATCCTTTTCTATCCCTGATAGAACGAGCACAAAACATTTCTCCGATTATCGTTCATGGCACTGAGTACAAAACACTGGCATATGCTGACGATATAGTAGTGTTAACAAATAACATTACTGCATCTTTTCCTGTATTGGAGATTTTAGCAGCTCAATTCGGCTCAATCTCTGGATACAAATTAAATATTACAAAAACTCAAATCTTGCAATCGTCAGCTATGCCAATAACAACTGTTTCTACTGTTTCACAAGCGACGTATTTAGGTATTCAGATATCGGCGGACGTAGGCCAAATTTCAGATTTAAATTATTCTCCCATCATCGATCAGCTTCATAATAAACTAGAACGGCTGAACCACCTCCATCTCTCCCTATTTGGGCGCTGTAACGTTCTTAAAATGCTGGTACTTCCAAAATTTTTGTATTTATTTCGGTCCATCCCGCTATTAGTTTCTAACCTCACTTTAATAAAGGCACAAAGAATCTGTCAGAGGTTCCTATGGGCATATCGTAAGCCACGACGAGCTGCCAAATGGACTTATCTCCCGCAAGAACGCGGGGGCCGGTCAGTTCCAAATCTTACTTACTATTATTGGGCGGCGATGATTCAACACTTTGCCTCTCCACTATTTGGTAAGAAGGTGGTATTACAGCCATTTTTGGCTCCTTCAATCTATTCAATTTCATTAGGTAATGCTACACAAGGGATACTAACACGTATTTTAGAACCAAGCTATTTTAAAAAAACAAGGTTTAAGGTAGCCTGGGCCTTGTTCACGATCTGGCAAAAAATTCGTCGATTATTCTCTAACTATAAAATTAACTTTTATACTCCATTGAATGCGTCCGGGCTTCCTCCAGTGATATTTCAAGACTCAATAACTGCTGTCTGGGCTTTGCAAGGCCTTACCGACATAGGCGACCTAGCTGATTCTGGCATGCTAGCATCTTTTTCTTTTTTACAACATAAATTTGAATTGCACTCTAACCAATTTTTTAAACATCTACAAATTAGAAGCTTTCTTGAGAAAAAATTGTTAGAAAATCCAGCATTGTTTGACAAGATTTTGATATTCGAACTGGTTAAAAAACAAGCCAAAATTGGCATTTTGTATCAAACTCTGCTGTCTCGACTATCAGACGATCTTCTGAATTTCAATAATAAATGGGCAGTTAAATTTGGGGTACCTACTATAGATTTAAAGGTACCACTTATGCTAGCCAAGACTGTTTTTGTTTCCGGTACTCTCCGCACTCAAAGTTATATGGCTTTGTTTAATCTCTATTATACCCCAGCTAAATTAGCAAGATGGGGGATCGCCTCGGGGGCCATAAGTTCGTCATGTCCAAGATGCAAATTTCCATCTGCGGATTCTCTTCACATGTTTTTTGACTGCCCTGAACTATCACTCTTCACTAATCAAATTGAAATATTCCTCACACAGATAACTCAATCTTCAATTAAAATTTCTGCTGAAATGGTGATTACAGGTTATCAATATGCCATGGATACTGCTAGATCAAGATATCTTCATTCCTTTCTGTTCATTGCAATGGCAATGTTTAGACTCTGTATTACCTCTATTTGGATAAATCCTCAACCTCCTACTTTCTTTCATTGGCAGGCCAGGATGTTGGCTTGGTTTAAGCTAGAAACTGCTGTACGTAAGTTTCAGGGAAGGAGAAGACGTTTAATTGCTGCTAAAAACTGGGCCCCATTTCAGGATTGGTTAGCAAATTAATAAGTTGTTTTCTATAATCAACTGTCATGTATTTTTTTTTCTCTTTTTTTGTTGTTTATTTTTAACCTATTGTATATATTTCTGTATCTCTTTTTATGAAGTTTAAATCGCCAATACCTTTTCCACCACTGTAAAAAATGTAAAATAAAATAAAAAAAAAAAAAAAAAGAAAAGGGGGTGGTGATGGACAGAGCATCAGAACCAATCAAACAAACATACCCAGTCAACAGATCTGGGTTTGATCCATCACCGTTCTTTATCCAACTCTGTCACCCCAGTTCAGACATGGCCATATGCAAATCAGTCTAACCCTGTGCCTCATGGGAACAGTCCAGCCTGAACTGCCAAGCCATGCCTTCCCTGGACCGGACACAAGCTTCTTAGGCCCGGTTTCTGGCATTTCAGCCGTCTACAGCCAGGCTTGCTTGAATCCAGTGGCAAAGTGAGCAAGGGACTCACGTCTGAGCATACCCTGCCAACTTATGGCAAACAAAGCGGTACAAAAGGGGGTGGTGATGGACAGAGCATCAGAACCTATCAAACACTCACACCCAGTCAACAGATCTGGGTTTGATCCATCACCGTTCTTTAGCCAACTCTGCCACCCCAGTTCAGACATGGCCATATGCAAATCAGTCTAACCCTGTGCCTCATGGGAACAGTCCAGCCCGAACTGCCAAGCCATGCCTTCCCTGGACCAGAAACAAGCTTCCTAGGACCGGTTTCTGGCATTTCAGCTGTCTTCAGCCAGTCTTGCTTGAACCCAGGGGCAAAGTGAGCAAGGGACTCACGTCTGAGCATACCCTGCCAACTTATGGCAAACAAAGCGGTACACAAGGGGGTGGTGATCGACAGAGCATCAGAACCAATCAAACACTCACACCCAGTCAACAGATCTGGGTTTGATCCATCACCGTTCTTTAGCCAACTCTGCCACCCCTGTTCAGACATGGCCATATGCAAATCAGTCTAACCCTGTGCCTCATGGGAACAGTCCAGCCCAAACTGACAAGCTATGCCTTCCCTGGACCGGACACAAGCGTCCTAGGACCGGCTTCTGGCATTTCAGCCGTCTTCAGCCAGGCTTGCTTGAATCCAGTGGCAAAGTGAGCAAGGGACTCACGTCTGAGCATACCCTGCCAACTTATGGCAAACAAAGCGGTACAAAAGGGGGTGGTGATGGACAGAGCATCAGAACCAATCAAACACTCACACCCAGTCAACAGATCTGGGTTTGATCCATCACCGTTCTTTAGCCAACTCTGCCACCCCAGTTCAGACATGGCCATGTGCAAATCAGTCTAACCCTGTGCCTCATGGGAACAGTCCAGCCCGAACTGCGAAGCCATGCCGTCCCTGGACCGGAAACAAGCTTCCTAGGACCGGTTTCTGTCATTTCAGCCGTCTTCAGCCAGTCTTGCTTGAATCCAGTGGCAAAGTGAGCAAGGGACTCACGTCTGAGCATACCCTGCCAAATTATGGCAAACAAAGCGGTACAAAAGGGGGTGGTGATGGACAGAGCATCAGAACCAATCAAACACTCACACCCAGTCAACAGACTTGGGTTTGATCCATCACCGTTCTTTAGCCAACTCTGCCACCCCAGTTCAGACATGGCCATATGCAAATCAGTCTAACCCTGTGCCTCATGGGAACAGTCCAGCCCAAACTGCCAAGCCATGCCTTCCCTGGACCGGAAACAAGCTTCCTAGGACCGGTTTCTGGCATTTCAGCCGTCTTCAGCCAGGCTTGCTTGAATCCAGTGGCAAAGTGAGCAAGGGACTCACGTCTGAGCATACCCTGCCAACTTATGGCAAACAAAGCGGTACAAAAGGGGGTGGTGATGGACAGAGCATCAGAACCAATCAAACACTCACACCCAGTCAACAGATCTGGGTTTGATCCATCACCGTTCTTTAGCCAACTCTGCCACCCCAGTTCAGACATGGCCATATGCAAATCAGTCTAACCCTGTGCCTCATGGGAACAGTCCAGCCCAAACAACCAAGCCATGCCTTCCCTGTACCGGACACAAGCTTCCTAGGACCGGCTTCTGGCATTTCAGCTGTCTTCAGCCAGGCTTGCTTGAATGCAGTGGCAAAGTGAGCAAGGGACTCACGTCTGAGCATACCCTGCCAACTTATGGCAAACAAAGCGGTACAAAAGGGGGTGGTGATGGACAGAGCATCAGAACCAATCAAACACTCACACCCAGTCAACAGATCTGGGTTTGATCCATCACCGTTCTTTAGCCAACTCTGCCACCCCAGTTCAGACATGCCCATATGCAAATCAGTCTAACCCTGTGCCTCATGGGAACAGTCCAGCCCGAACTGCCAAGCCATGCCTTCCCTGGACCGGAAACAAGCTTCCTAGGACCGGTTTCTGGCATTTCAGCCTCCTTCAGCCAGGCTTGCTTGAATCCAGTGGAAAAGTGAGCAAGGGACTCACGTCTGAGCATACCCTGCCAACTTATGGCAAACAAAGCGGTAGAAAAGGGGGTGGTGATGGACAGAGCATCAGAACCAATCAAACAAACATACCCAGTCAACAGATCTGGGTTTGATCCATCACCGTTCTTTATCCAACTCTGTCACCCCTGTTCAGACATGGCCATATGCAAATCAGTCTAACCCTGTGCCTCATGGGAACAGTCCAGCCCGAACTGCCAAGCCATGCCTTCCCTGGACCGGAAACAAGCTACCTAGGACCGGCTTCTGGCATTTCAGCCGTCTTCAGCCAGGCTTGCTTGAATCCAGTGGCAAAGTGAGCAAGGGACTCACGTCTGAGCATACCCATGCAAACTTATGGTAAACAAAGCGGTACACAAGGGGGTGGTGATGGACAGAGCATCAGAACCAATCAAACACTCACACCCAGTCAACAGATCTGGGTTTGATCCAGCACCGTTCTTTAGCCAACTCTGCCACCCCAGTTTAGACATGGCCATATGCAAATCAGTCTAACCCTGTGCCTCATGGGAACAGTCCAGCCGAACTGCCAAGCCATGCCTTCCCTGGACCGGACACAAGCTTCCTAGGCCCGGTTTCTGGCATTTCAGCCGTCTTCAGCCAGGCTTGCTTGAATCCAGTGGCAAAGTGAGCAAGGGACTCACGTCTGAGCATACCCTGCCAACTTATGGCAAACAAAGCGGCAAAAAAAGGGGTGGTGATGGACAGAGCATCAGAACCTATCAAACACTCACACCCAGTCAACAGATCTGGGTTTGATCCATCACCGTTCTTTAGCCAACACTGCCACCCCAGTTCAGACATGGCCAGATGCAAATCAGCCTAACCCTGTGCCTCATGGGAACAGTCCAGCCCGAACTGCCAAGCCATGCCTTCCCTGGACCGGAAACAAGCTTCCTAGGACCGGTATCTGGCATTTCAGCCGTCTTCAGCCAGGCTTGCTTGAATCCAGTGGCAAAGTGAGCAAGGGACTCACGTCTGAGCATACCCTGCCAACTTATGGCAAACAAAGCGGTACAAAGGGGGGTGGTGATGGACAGAGCATCAGAACCAATCAAACACTCACACCCAGTCAACAGATCTGGATTTGATCCATCACCGTTCTTTAGCCAACTCTGCCACCCCAGTTCAGACATGGCCATATGCAAACCAGTCTAACCATGTGCCTCATGGGAACAGTCCAGCCCAAACTGCCAAGCCATGCCTTCCCTGGACCGGAAACAAGCTTTCTAGGACCGGCTGCTGGCATTTCAGCCGTCTTCAGCCAGGCTTGCTTGAATCCAGTGGCAAAGGGAGCAAGGGACTCACGTCTTAGCATACCCTGCCAACTTATGGCAAACATGGCGGTACAAAAGGGGGTGGTGATGGACAGAGCATCAGAACCAATCAAACACTCACACCCAGTCAACAGATCTGGGTTTGATCCATCACCAATCTTTAGCCAACTCTGCCACCCCAGTTCAGACATGGCCATATGCAAATCAGTCTAACCCTGTGCCTCATGGGAACAGTCCAGTCCGAACTGCCAAGCCATGCCTTCCCTGGACCGGAAACAAGCTTCCTAGGACCGATTTCTGGCATTTCAGCCGTCTTCAGCCAGGCTTGCTTGAATCCAGTGGCAAAGTGAGCAAGGAACTCACGTCTGAGCATACCCTGCCAACTTATGGCAAACAAAGCGGTACACAAGGGGGTGGTGATCGACAGAGCATCAGAACCAATCAAACACTCACACCCAGTCAACAGATCTGGGTTTGATCCATCACCGTTCTTTAGCCAACTCTGCCACCCCAGTTCAGACATGACCATATGCAAATCAGTCTAACCCTGTGCCTCATGGGAACAGTCCAGCCCAAACTGCCAAGCCATGCCTTCCCTGGACCGGACACAAGCTTCCTAGGACCGGCTTCTGGCATTTCAGCCGTCTTCAGCCAGGCTTGCTTGAATCCAGTGGCAAAGTGAGCAAGGGACTCACGTCTGAGCATACCCTGCCAACTTATGGCAAACAAAGCGGTACAAAAGGGGGTGGTGATGGACAGAGCATCAGAACCAATCAAACACTCACACCCAGTCAACAGATCTGGGTTTGATCCATCACCGTTCTTTAGCCAACTCTGCCACCCCAGTTCAGACATGGCCATATGCAAATCAGTCTAACCCTGTGCCTCATGGGAACAGTCCAGCCCGAACTGCAAAGCCATGCCTTCCCTGGACTGGAAACAAGCTTCCTAGGACCGGTTTCTGGCATTTCAGCCGTCTTCAGCCAGTCTTGCTTGAATCCAGTGGCAAAGTGAGCAAGGGACTCACGTCTGAGCATACCCTGCCAACTTATGGCAAACAAAGCGGTACACAAGGGGGTGGTGAACGACAGAGCCTCAGAACCAATCAAACATTCACACCCAGTCAACAGATCTGGGTTTGATCCATCACCGTTCTTTAGCCAACTCTGCCACCCCAGTTCAGACATGGCCATATGCAAATCAGTCTAACCCTGTGCCTCATGGGAACAGTCCAGCCCAAACTGCCAAGCCATGCCTTCCCTGGATCGGACACAAGATTCCTAGGACCGGCTTCTGGCATTTCAGCCGTCTTCAGCCAGGCTTGCTTGAATCCAGTGGCAAAGTGAGCAAGGGACTCACGTCTGAGCATACCCATGCAAACTTATGGTAAACAAAGCGGTACACAAGGGGGTGGTGATGGACAGAGCATCAGAACCAATCAAACACTCACACCCAGTCAACAGATCTGGGTTTGATCCAGCACCGTTCTTTAGCCAACTCTGCCACCCCAGTTTAGACATGGCCATATGCAAATCAGTCTAACCCTGTGCCTCATGGGAACAGTCCAGCCGAACTGCCAAGCCATGCCTTCCCCGGACCGGACACAAGCTTCCTAGGCCCGGTTTCTGGCATTTCAGCCGTCTTCAGCCAGGCTTGCTTGAATCCAGTGGCAAATTGAGCAAGGGACTCACGTCTGAGCATACCCTGCCAACTTATGGCAAACAAAGCGGCACAAAAAGGGGTGGTGATGGACAGAGCATCAGAACCTATCAAACACTCACACCCAGTCAACAGATCTGGGTTTGATCCATCACCGTTCTTTAGCCAACACTGCCACCCCAGTTCAGACATGGCCAGATGCAAATCAGCCTAACCCTGTGCCTCATGGGAACAGTCCAGCCCGAACTGCCAAGCCATGCCTTCCCTGGACCGGAAACAAGCTTCCTAGGACCGGTATCTGGCATTTCAGCCGTCTTCAGCCAGGCTTGCTTGAATCCAGTGGCAAAGTGAGCAAGGGACTCACGTCTGAGCATACCCTGCCAACTTATGGCAAACAAAGCGGTACAAAGGGGGGTGGTGATGGACAGAGCATCAGAACCAATCAAACACTCACACCCAGTCAACAGATCTGGATTTGATCCATCACCGTTCTTTAGCCAACTCTGCCACCCCAGTTCAGACATGGCCATATGCAAATCAGTCTAACCATGTGCCTCATGGGAACAGTCCAGCCCAAACTGCCAAGCCATGCCTTCCCTGGACCGGAAACAAGCTTTCTAGGACCGGCTGCTGGCATTTCAGCCGTCTTCAGCCAGGCTTGCTTGAATCCAGTGGCAAAGGGAGCAAGGGACTCACGTCTTAGCATACCCTGCCAACTTATGGCAAACATAGCGGTACAAAAGGGGGTGGTGATGGACAGAGCATCAGAACCAATCAAACACTCACACCCAGTCAACAGATCTGGGTTTGATCCATCACCATTCTTTAGCCAACTCTGCCACCCCAGTTCAGACATGGCCATATGCAAATCAGTCTAACCCTGTGCCTCATGGGAACAGTCCAGTCCGAACTGCCAAGCCATGCCTTCCCTGGACCGGAAACAAGCTTCCTAGGACCGATTTCTGGCATTTCAGCCGTCTTCAGCCAGGCTTGCTTGAATCCAGTGGCAAAGTGAGCAAGGAACTCACGTCTGAGCATACCCTGCCAACTTATGGCAAACAAAGCGGTACACAAGGGGGTGGTGATCGACAGAGCATCAGAACCAATCAAACACTCACACCCAGTCAACAGATCTGGGTTTGATCCATCACCGTTCTTTAGCCAACTCTGCCACCCCAGTTCAGACATGACCATATGCAAATCAGTCTAACCCTGTGCCTCATGGGAACAGTCCAGCCCAAACTGCCAAGCCATGCCTTCCCTGGACCGGACACAAGCTTCCTAGGACCGGCTTCTGGCATTTCAGCCGTCTTCAGCCAGGCTTGCTTGAATCCAGTGGCAAAGTGAGCAAGGGACTCACGTCTGAGCATACCCTGCCAACTTATGGCAAACAAAGCGGTACAAAAGGGGGTGGTGATGGACAGAGCATCAGAACCAATCAAACACTCACACCCAGTCAACAGATCTGGGTTTGATCCATCACCGTTCTTTAGCCAACTCTGCCACCCCAGTTCAGACATGGCCATATGCAAATCAGTCTAACCCTGTGCCTCATGGGAACAGTCCAGCCCGAACTGCAAAGCCATGCCTTCCCTGGACTGGAAACAAGCTTCCTAGGACCGGTTTCTGGCATTTCAGCCGTCTTCAGCCAGTCTTGCTTGAATCCAGTGGCAAAGTGAGCAAGGGACTCACGTCTGAGCATACCCTGCCAACTTATGGCAAACAAAGCGGTACACAAGGGGGTGGTGAACGACAGAGCCTCAGAACCAATCAAACATTCACACCCAGTCAACAGATCTGGGTTTGATCCATCACCGTTCTTTAGCCAACTCTGCCACCCCAGTTCAGACATGGCCATATGCAAATCAGTCTAACCCTGTGCCTCATGGGAACAGTCCAGCCCAAACTGCCAAGCCATGCCTTCCCTGGATCGGACACAAGATTCCTGGGACCGGCTTCTGGCATTTCAGCCGTCTTCAGCCAGGCTTGCTTGAATCCAGTGGCAAAGTGAGCAAGGGACTCACGTCTGAGCATACCCTGTGAAATTATGGCAAACAAAGCGGTACAAAAGTGGGTGGTGATGGACAGAGCATCAGAACCAATCAAACACTCACACCCAGTCAACAGATCTGGGTTTGATCCATCACCGTTCTTTAGCCAACTCTGCCACCCCAGTTCAGACATGGCCATATGCAAATCAGTCTAACCCTGTGCCTCATGGGAACAGTCCAGCCCGAACTGCAAAGCCATGCCTTCCCTGGACTGGAAACAAGCTTCCTAGGACCGGTTTCTGGCATTTCAGCCGTCTTCAGCCAGTCTTGCTTGAATCCAGTGGCAAAGTGAGCAAGGGACTCACGTCTGAGCATACCCTGCCAACTTATGGCAAACAAAGCGGTACACAAGGGGGTGGTGAACGACAGAGCCTCAGAACCAATCAAACATTCACACCCAGTCAACAGATCTGGGTTTGATCCATCACCGTTCTTTAGCCAACTCTGCCACCCCAGTTCAGACATGGCCATATGCAAATCAGTCTAGCCCTGTGCCTCATGGGAACAGTCCAGCCCGAACTGCCAAGCCATGCCTTCCCTGGACCAGAAAAAAGCTTCCTAGGACCGGTTTCTGGCATTTCAGCCGTCTTCAGCCAGGCTTGCTTGAATCCAGTGGCAAAGTGAGCAAGGGACTCACGTCTGAGCATACCCTGCCAACTTATGGCAAACAAAGCGGTACAAAAGGGGGTGGTGATGGACAGAGCATCAGAACCAATCAAACACTCACACCCAGTCAACAGATCTGGGTTTGATCCATCACCGTTCTTTAGCCAACTCTGCCACCCCAGTTCAGACATGGCCATATGCAAATCAGTCTAACCCTGTGCCTCATGGGAACAGTCCAGCCCGAACTGCCAAGCCATGCTTTCCCTGGACCGGACACAAGCTTCCTAGTCCCGGTTGCTGGCATTTCAGCCGTCTACAGCCAGGCTTGCTTGAATCCAGTGGCAAAGTGAGCAAGGGACTCACGTCTGAGCATACCCTGCCAACTTATGGCAATCAAAGCGGTACAAAAGGGGGTGGTGATGGACAGAGCATCAGAACCAATCAAACACTCACACCCAGTCAACAGATCTGGGTTTGATCCATCACCGTTCTTTAGCCAACTCTGCCACCCCTGTTCAGACATGGCCATATGCAAATCAGTCTAACCCTGTGCCTCATGGGAACAGTCCAGCCCAAACTGACAAGCTATGCCTTCCCTGGACCGGACACAAGCTTCCTAGGACCGGCTTCTGGCATTTCAGCCGTCTTCAGCCAGGCTTGCTTGAATCCAGTGGCAAAGTGAGCAAGGGACTCACGTCTGAGCATACCCTGCCAACTTATGGCAAACAAAGCGGTACAAAAGGGGGTGGTGATGGACAGAGCATCAGAACCAATCAAACACTCACACCCAGTCAACAGATCTGGGTTTGATCCATCACCGTTCTTTAGCCAACTCTGCCACCCCAGTTCAGACATGGCCATATACAAATCAGTCTAACCCTGTGCCTCATGGGAACAGTCCAGCCCGAACTGCCAAGCCATGCCTTTCCTGGACCGGAAACAAGCTTCCTAGGACCGGTTTCTGGCATTTCAGCCTCCTTCAGCCAGGCTTGCTTGAATCCAGTGGCAAAGTGAGCAAGGGACTCACGTCTGAGCATACCCTGCCAACTTATGGCAAACAAAGCGGTAGAAAAGGGGGTGGTGATGGACAGAGCATCAGAACCAATCAAACAAACATACCCAGTCAACAGATCTGGGTTTGATCCATCACCGTTCTTTATCCAACTCTGTCACCCCAGTTCAGACATGGCCATATGCAAATCAGTCTAACCCTGTGCCTCTTGGGAACAGTCCAGCCCGAACTGCCAAGCCATGCCTTCCCTGGACCGGAAACAAGCTTCCTAGGACCGGCTGCTGGCATATCAGCCGGCTTCAGCCAGGCTTGCTTGAATCCAGTGGCAAAGTGAGCAAGGGACTCACATCTGAGCATACCCTGCCAACTTATGGTAAACAAAGCGGTTCAAAAGGGGGTGGTGATGGACAGAGCATCAGAACCAATCAAACACTCACACCCAGTCAACAGATCTGGGTTTGATCCATCACCGTTCTTTAGCCAACTCTGCCACCCCAGTTCAGACATGGCCATATGCAAATCAGTCTAACCCTGTGCCTCATGGGAACAGTCCAGCCCGAACTGCCAAGCCATGCCTTCCCTGGACCGGACACAAGCTTCTTAGGCCTGGTTTCTGGCATTTCAGCCGTCTACAGCCAGGCTTGCTTGAATCCAGTGGCAAAGTGAGCAAGGGACTCACGTCTGAGCATACCCTGCCAACTTATGGCAAACAAAGCGGTACAAAAGGGGGTGGTGATGGACAGAGCATCAGAACCTATCAAACACTCACACCCAGTCAACAGATCTGGGTTTGATCCATCACCGTTCTTTAGCCAACTCTGCCACCCCAGTTCAGACATGGCCATATGCAAATCAGTCTAACCCTGTGCCTCATGGGAACAGTCCAGCCCGAACTGCCAAGCCATGCCTTCCCTGGACCAGAAACAAGCTTCCTAGGACCGGTTTCTGGCATTTCAGCTGTCTTCAGCCAGTCTTGCTTGAACCCAGGGGCAAAGTGAGCAAGGGACTCACGTCTGAGCATACCCTGCCAACTTCTGGCAAACAAAGCGGTACACAAGGGGGTGGTGATCGACAGAGCATCAGAACCAATCAAACACTCACACCCAGTCAACAGATCTGGGTTTGATCCATCACCGTTCTTTAGCCAACTCTGCCACCCCTGTTCAGACATGGCCATATGCAAAACAGTCTAACCCTGTGCCTCATGGGAACAGTCCAGCCCAAACTGCCAAGCCATGCCTTCCCTGGACTGGAAACAAGCTTCCTAGGACCGGTTTCTGGCATTTCAGCCGTCTTCAGCCAGGCTCGCTTGAATCCAGTGGCAAAGTGAGCAAGGGACTCACGTCTGAGCATACCCTGCCAAATTATGGCAAACAAAGCGGTACAAAAGGGGGTGGTGATGGACAGAGCATCAGAACCAATCAAACACTCATACCCAATCAACAGATCTGGGTTTGATCCATCACCGTTCTTTAGCCAACTCTGCCACCCCAGTTCAGACATGGCCATATGCAAATCAGTCTAACCCTGTGCCTCATGGGAACAGTCCAGCCCGAACTGCCAAGCCATGCCTTCCCTGGACCGGACACAAGCTTCTTAGGCCCGGTTTCTGGCATTTCAGCCGTCTACAGCCAGGCTTGCTTGAATCCAGTGGCAAAGTGAGCAAGGGACTCACGTCTGAGCATACCCTGCCAACTTATGGCAAACAAAGCGGTACAAAAGGGGGTGGTGATGGACAGAGCATCAGAACCTATCAAACACTCACACCCAGTCAACAGATCTGGGTTTGATCCATCACCATTCTTTAGCCAAATCTGCCACCCTAGTTCGGACATGGCCATATGCAAATCAGTCTGACCCTGTGCCTCATGGGAACAGTCCAGCCCGAACTGCCAAGCCATGCCTTCCCTGGACCGGAAACAAGCTTCCTAGGACCGGTTTCTGGCATTTCAGCCGTCTTCAGCCAGGCTTGCTTGAATCCAGTGGCAAAGTGAGCAAGGGACTCACGTCTGAGCATACCCTGCCAACTTATGGCAAACAAAGCGGTACAAAAGGGGGTGGTGATGGACAGAGCATCAGAACCAATCAAACACTCACACCCAGTCAACAGATCTGGATTTGATCCATCACCGTTCTTTAGCCAACTCTGCCACCCCAGTTAAGACATGGCCATATGCAAATCAGTCTAACCATGTGCCTCATGGGAACAGTCCAGCCCAAACTGCCAAGCCATGCCTTCCCTGGACCGGAAACTAGCTTCCTAGGACCGGCTGCTGGCATTTCAGCCGTCTTCAGCCAGGCTTGCTTGAATCCAGTGGCAAAGTGAGCAAGGGACTCACGTCTTAGCATACCCTGCCAACTTATGGCAAACATAGCGGTACAAAAGGGGGTGGTGATGGACAGAGCATCAGAACCAATCAAACACTCACACCCAGTCAACAGATCTGGGTTTGATCCATCACCGTTCTTTAGCCAACTCTGCCACCCCAGTTCAGACATGGCCATATGCAAATCAGTCTAACCCTGTGCCTCATGGGAACAGTCCAGCCCGAACTGCCAAGCCATGCCTTCCCTGGACCGGAAACAAGCTTCCTAGGACCGATTTCTGGCATTTCAGCCGTCTTCAGCCAGGCTTGCTTGAATCCAGTGGCAAAGTGAGCAAGGAACTCACGTCTGAGCATACCCTGCCAACTTATGGCAAACAAAGCGGTACACAAGGGGGTGGTGATCGACAGAGCATCAGAACCAATCAAACACTCACACCCAGTCAACAGATCTGGGTTTGATCCATCACCGTTCTTTAGCCAACTCTGCCACCCCAGTTCAGACATGACCATATGCAAATCAGTCTAACCCTGTGCCTCATGGGAACAGTCCAGCCCGAACTGCCAAGCCATGCCTTCCCTGGACCGGAAACAAGCTTCCTAGGACCGGTTTCTGGCATTTAAGCCGTCTTCAGCCAGTCTTGCTTGAATCCAGTGGCAAAGTGAGCAAGGGACTCACGTCTGAGCATACCCTGCCAACTGATGGCAAACAAAGCGGTACACAAGGGGGTGGTGAACGACAGAGCATCAGAACCAATCAAACACTCACACCCAGTCAACAGATCTGGGTTTGATCCATCACCGTTCTTTAGCCAACTCTGCCACCCCAGTTCAGACATGGCCATATGCAAATCAGTCTAACCCTGTGCCTCATGGGAACAGTCCAGCCCAAACTGCCAAGCCATGCCTTCCCTGGACCGGACACAAGATTCCTAGGACCGGCTTCTGGCATTTCAGCTGTCTTCAGCCAGGCTTGCTTGAATCCAGTGGCTAAGTGAGCAAGGGACTCACGTCTGAGCATACCATGCCCAATTATGGCAAACAAAGCGGTACAAAAGGGGGTGGTGATGGACAGAGCATCAGAACCAATCAAACACTCACACCCAGTCAACAGATCTGGGTTTGATCCATCACTGTTCTTTAGCCAACTCTGCCACCCCAGTTCAGACATGGCCATATGCAAATCAGTCTAACCCTGTGCCTCATGGGAACAGTCCAGCCCAAACTGCCAAGCCATGCCTTCCCTGGACCGGAAACAAGCTTTCTAGGACCGGTTTCTGGACTCTCAGCCGTCTTCAGCCAGGCTTGCTTGAATCCAGTGGCAAAGTGAGCAAGGGACTCACGTCTGAGCATACCCTGCCAACTTATGGCAAACAAAGCGGTACAAAAGGGGGTGGTGATGGACAGAGCATCAGAACCAATCAAACACTCACACCCAGTCAACAGATCTGGGTTTGATCCATCACCGTTCTTTAGCCAACTCTGCCACCCCAGTTCAGACATGGCCATATGCAAATCAGTCTAACCCTGTGCCTCATGGGAACAGTCCAGCCCGAACTGCCAAGCCATGCCTTCCCTGGACCGGACACAAGCTTCTTAGGCCCGGTTTCTGGCATTTCAGCCGTCTACAGCCAGGCTTGCTTGAATCCAGTGGCAAAGTGAGCAAGGGACTCACGTCTGAGCATACCCTGCCAACTTATGGCAAACAAAGCGGTACAAAAGGGGGTGGTGATGGACAGAGCATCAGAACCTCTCAAACACTCACACCCAGTCAACAGATCTGGGTTTGATCCATCACCGTTCTTTAGCCAACTCTGCCACCCCAGTTCAGACATGGCCATATGCAAATCAGTCTAACCCTGTGCCTCATGGGAACAGTCCAGCCCGAACTGCCAAGCCATGCCTTCCCTGGACCAGAAACAAGCTTCCTAGGACCGGTTTCTGGCATTTCAGCTGTCTTCAGCCAGTCTTGCTTGAACCCAGGGGCAAAGTGAGCAAGGGACTCACGTCTGAGCATACCCTGCCAACTTATGGCAAACAAAGCGGTACAAAAGGGGGTGGTGATGGACAGAGCATCAGACCTATCAAACACTCACACCCAGTCAACAGATCTGGGTTTGATCCATCACCGTTCTTTAGCCAAATCTGCCACCCTAGTTCGGACATGGCCATATGCAAATCAGTCTGACCCTGTGCCTCATGGGAACAGTCCAGCCCAAACTGCCAAGCCATGCCTTCCCTGGACCGGAAACAAGCTTCCTAGGACCGGTTTCTGGCATTTCAGCCGTCTTCAGCCAGGCTTGCTTGAATCCAGTGGCAAAGTGAGCAAGGGACTCACGTCTGAGCATACCCTGCCAACTTATGGCAAACAAAGCGGTACAAAAGGGGGTGGTGATGGACAGAGCATCAGAACCAATCAAACACTCACACCCAGTCAACAGATCTGGATTTGATCCATCACCGTTCTTTAGCCAACTCTGCCACCCCAGTTCAGACATGGCCATATGCAAATCAGTCTAACCATGTGCCTCATGGGAACAGTCCAGCCCAAACTGCCAAGCCATGCCTTCCCTGGACCGGAAACTAGCTTCCTAGGACCGGCTGCTGGCATTTCAGCCGTCTTCAGCCAGGCTTGCTTGAATCCAGTGGCAAAGTGAGCAAGGGACTCACGTCTTATCATACCCTGCCAACTTATGGCAAACATAGCGGTACAAAAGGGGGTGGTGATGGACAGAGCATCAGAACCAATCAAACACTCACACCCAGTCAACAGATCTGGGTTTGATCCATCACCGTTCTTTAGCCAACTCTGCCACCCCAGTTCAGACATGGCCATATGCAAATCAGTCTAACCCTGTGCCTCATGGGAACAGTCCAGCCCGAACTGCCAAGCCATGCCTTCCCTGGACCGGAAACAAGCTTCCTAGGACCGATTTCTGGCATTTCAGCCGTCTTCAGCCAGGCTTGCTTGAATCCAGTGGCAAAGTGAGCAAGGAACTCACGTCTGAGCATACCCTGCCAACTTATGGCAAACAAAGCGGTACACAAGGGGGTGGTGATCGACAGAGCATCAGAACCAATCAAACACTCACACCCAGTCAACAGATCTGGGTTTGATCCATCACCGTTCTTTAGCCAACTCTGCCACCCCAGTTCAGACATGACCATATGCAAATCAGTCTAACCCTGTGCCTCATGGGAACAGTCCAGCCCAAACTGCCAAGCCATGCCTTCCCTGGACCGGACACAAGCTTCCTAGGACCGGGATCTGGCATTTCAGCCGTCTTCAGCCAGGCTTGCTTGAATCCAGTGGCAAAGTGAGCAAGGGACTCACGTCTGAGCATACCCTGCCAACTTATGGCAAACAAAGCGGTACAAAAGGGGGTGGTGATGGACAGAGCATCAGAACCAATCAAACACTCACACCCAGTCAACAGATCTGGGTTTGATCCATCACCGTTCTTTAGCCAACTCTGCCACCCCAGTTCAGACATGGCCATATGCAAATCAGTCTAACCCTGTGCCTCATGGGAACAGTCCAGCCCGAACTGCCAAGCCATGCCTTCCCTGGACCGGAAACAAGCTTCCTAGGACCGGTTTCTGGCATTTCAGCCGTCTTCAGCCAGTCTTGCTTGAATCCAGTGGCAAAGTGAGCAAGGGACTCACGTCTGAGCATACCCTGCCAACTTATGGCAAACAAAGCGGTACACAAGGTGGTGGTGAACGACAGAGCATCAGAACCAATCAAACACTCACACCCAGTCAACAGAGCTGGGTTTGATCCATCACCGTTCTTTAGCCAACTCTGCCACCCCAGTTCAGACATGGCCATATGCAAATCAGTCTAACCATGTGCCTCATGGGAACAGTCCAGCCCAAACTGCCAAGCCATGCCTTCCCTGGACCGGACACAAGATTCCTAGGACCGGCTTCTGGCATTTCAGCCGTCTTCAGCCAGGCTTGCTTGAATCCAGTGGCAAAGTGAGCAAGGGACTCACGTCTGAGCATACCCTGCCAAATTATGGCAAACAAAGCGGTACAAAAGGGGGTGGTGATGGACAGAGCATCAGAACCAATCAAACACTCACACCCAGTCAACAGATCTGGGTTTGATCCATCACCGTTCTTTAGCCAACTCTGCCACCCCAGTTCAGACATGGCCATATGCAAATCAGTCTAACCCTGTGCCTCATGGGAACAGTCCAGCCCGAACTGCCAAGCCATGCCTTCCCTGGACCGGAAACAAGCTTTCTAGGACCGGTTTCTGGCATCTCAGCCGTCTTCAGCCAGGCTTGCTTGAATCCAGTGGCAAAGTGAGCAAGGGACTCACGTCTGAGCATACCCTGCCAACTTATGGCAAACAAAGCGGTACAAAAGGGGGTGGTGATGGACAGAGCATCAGAACCAATCAAACACTCACACCCAGTCAACAGATCTGGATTTGATCCATCACCGTTCTTTAGCCAACTCTGCCACCCCAGTTCAGACATGGCCATATGCAAATCAGTCTAACCATGTGCCTCATGGGAACAGTCCAGCCCAAACTGCCAAGCCATGCCTTCCCTGGACCGGAAACTAGCTTCCTAGGACCGGCTGCTGGCATTTCAGACGTCTTCAGCCAGGCTTGCTTGAATCCAGTGGCAAAGTGAGCAAGGGACTCACGTCTTAGCATACCCTGCCAACTTATGGCAAACATAGCGGTACAAAAGTGGGTGGTGATGGACAGAGCATCAGAACCAATCAAACACTCACACCCAGTCAACAGATCTGGGTTTGATCCATCACCGTTCTTTAGCCAACTCTGCCACCCCAGTTCAGACATGGCCATATGCAAATCAGTCTAACCCTGTGCCTCATGGGAACAGTCCAGCCCGAACTGCCAAGCCATGCCTTCCCTGGACCGGAAACAAGCTTCCTAGGACCGATTTCTGGCATTTCAGCCGTCTTCAGCCAGGCTTGCTTGAATCCAGTGGCAAAGTGAGCAAGGAACTCACGTCTGAGCATACCCTGCCAACTTATGGCAAACAAAGCGGTACACAAGGGGGTGGTGATCGACAGAGCATCAGAACCAATCAAACACTCACACCCAGTCAACAGATCTGGGTTTGATCCATCACCGTTCTTTAGCCAACTCTGCCACCCCAGTTCAGACATGACCATATGCAAATCAGTCTAACCCTGTGCCTCATGGGAACAGTCCAGCCCAAACTGCAAAGCCATGCCTTCCCTGGACCGGACACAAGCTTCCTAGGACCGGCTTCTGGCATTTCAGCCGTCTTCAGCCAGGCTTGCTTGAATCCAGTGGCAAAGTGAGCAAGGGACTCACGTCTGAGCATACCCTGCCAACTTATGGCAAACAAAGCGGTACAAAAGGGGGTGGTGAGGGACAGAGCATCAGAACCAATCAAACACTCACACCCAGTCAACAGATCTGGGTTTGATCCATCACCGTTCTTTAGCCAACTCTGCCACCCCAGTTCAGACATGGCCATATGCAAATCAGTCTAACCCTGTGCCTCATGGGAACAGTCCAGCCCGAACTGCCAAGCCATGCCTTCCCTGGACCGGAAACAAGCTTCCTAGGACCGGTTTCTGGCATTTCAGCCGTCTTCAGCCAGTCTTGCTTGAATCCAGTGGCAAAGTGAGCAAGGGACTCACGTCTGAGCATACCCTGCCAACTGATGGCAAACAAAGCGGTACACAAGTGGGTGGTGAACGACAGAGCATCAGAACCAATCAAACACTCACACCCAGTCAACAGATCTGGGTTTGATCCATCACCGTTCTTTAGCCAACTCTGCCACCCCAGTTCAGACATGGCCATATGCAAATCAGTCTAACCCTGTGCCTCATGGGAACAGTCCAGCCCAAACTGCCAAGCCATGCCTTCCCTGGACCGGACACAAGATTCCTAGGACCGGCTTCTGGCATTTCAGCTGTCTTCAGCCAGGCTTGCTTGAATCCAGTGGCTAAGTGAGCAAGGGACTCACGTCTGAGCATACCCTGCCCAATTATGGCAAACAAAGCGGTACAAAAGGGGGTGGTGATGGACAGAGCATCAGAACCAATCAAACACTCACACCCAGTCAACAGATCTGGGTTTTATCCATCACTGTTCTTTAGCCAACTCTGCCACCCCAGTTCAGACATGGCCATATGCAAATCAGTCTAACCCTGTGCCTCATGGGAACAGTCCAGCCCGAACTGCCAAGCCATGCCTTCCCTGGACCGGAAACAAGCTTTCTAGGACCGGTTTCTGGCCTCTCAGCCGTCTTCAGCCAGGCTTGCTTGAATCCAGTGGCAAAGTGAGCAAGGGACTCACGTCTGAGCATACCCTGCCAACTTATGGCAAACAAAGCGGTACAAAAGGGGGTGGTGATGGACAGAGCATCAGAACCAATCAAACACTCACACCCAGTCAACAGATCTGGGTTTGATCCATCACCGTTCTTTAGCCAACTCTGCCACCCCAGTTCAGACATGGCCATATGCAAATCAGTCTAACCCTGTGCCTCATGGGAACAGTCCAGCCCGAACTGCCAAGCCATGCCTTCCCTGGACCGGACACAAGCTTCTTAGGCCCGGTTTCTGGCATTTCAGCCGTCTACAGCCAGGCTTGCTTGAATCCAGTGGCAAAGTGAGCAAGGGACTCACGTCTGAGCATACCCTGCCAACTTATGGCAAACAAAGCGGTACAAAAGGGGGTGGTGATGGACAGAGCATCAGAACCTATCAAACACTCACACCCAGTCAACAGATCTGGGTTTGATCCATCACCGTTCTTTAGCCAACTCTGCCACCCCAGTTCAGACATGGCCATATGCAAATCAGTCTAACCCTGTGCCTCATGGGAACAGTCCAGCCCGAACTGCCTAGCCATGCCTTCCCTGGACCAGAAACAAGCTTCCTAGGACCGGTTTCTGGCATTTCAGCTGTCTTCAGACAGTCTTGCTTGAACCCAGGGGCAAAGTGAGCAAGGGACTCACGTCTGAGCATACCCTGCCAACTTATGGCAAACAAAGCGGTACAAAAGGGGGTGGTGATGGACAGAGCATCAGACCTATCAAACACTCACACCCAGTCAACAGATCTGGGTTTGATCCATCACCGTTCTTTAGCCAAATCTGCCACCCTAGTTCGGACATGGCCATATGCAAATCAGTCTGACCCTGTGCCTCATGGGAACAGTCCAGCCCGAACTGCCAAGCCATGCCTTCCCTGGACCGGAAACAAGCTTCCTAGGACCGGTTTCTGGCATTTCAGCCGTCTTCAGCCAGGCTTGCTTGAATCCAGTGGCAAAGTGAGCAAGGGACTCACGTCTGAGCATACCCTGCCAACTTATGGCAAACAAAGCGGTACAAAAGGGGGTGGTGATGGACAGAGCATCAGAACCAATCAAACACTCACACCCAGTCAACAGATCTGGATTTGATCCATCACCGTTCTTTAGCCAACTCTGCCACCCCAGTTCAGACATGGCCATATGCAAATCAGTCTAACCCTGTGCCTCATGGGAACAGTCCAGCCCGAACTGCCAAGCCATGCCTTCCCTGGACCGGAAACAAGCTTCCTAGGACCGATTTCTGGCATTTCAGCCGTCTTCAGCCAGGCTTGCTTGAATCCAGTGGCAAAGTGAGCAAGGAACTCACGTCTGAGCATACCCTGCCAACTTATGGCAAACAAAGCGGTACACAAGGGGGTGGTGATCGACAGAGCATCAGAACCAATCAAACACTCACACCCAGTCAACAGATCTGGGTTTGATCCATCACCGTTCTTTAGCCAACTCTGCCACCCCAGTTCAGACATGACCATATGCAAATCAGTCTAACCCTGTGCCTCATGGGAACAGTCCAGCCCAAACTGCCAAGCCATGCCTTCCCTGGACCGGACACAAGCTTCCTAGGACCGGGATCTGGCATTTCAGCCGTCTTCAGCCAGGCTTGCTTGAATCCAGTGGCAAAGTGAGCAAGGGACTCACGTCTGAGCATACCCTGCCAACTTATGGCAAACAAAGCGGTACAAAAGGGGGTGGTGATGGACAGAGCATCAGAACCAATCAAACACTCACACCCAGTCAACAGATCTGGGTTTGATCCATCACCGTTCTTTAGCCAACTCTGCCACCCCAGTTCAGACATGGCCATATGCAAATCAGTCTAACCCTGTGCCTCATGGGAACAGTCCAGCCCGAACTGCCAAGCCATGCCTTCCCTGGACCGGAAACAAGCTTCCTAGGACCGGTTTCTGGCATTTCAGCCGTCTTCAGCCAGTCTTGCTTGAATCCAGTGGCAAAGTGAGCAAGGGACTCACGTCTGAGCATACCCTGCCAACTTATGGCAAACAAAGCGGTACACAAGGTGGTGGTGAACGACAGAGCATCAGAACCAATCAAACACTCACACCCAGTCAACAGAGCTGGGTTTGATCCATCACCGTTCTTTAGCCAACTCTGCCACCCCAGTTCAGACATGGCCATATGCAAATCAGTCTAACCATGTGCCTCATGGGAACAGTCCAGCCCAAACTGCCAAGCCATGCCTTCCCTGGACCGGACACAAGATTCCTAGGACCGGCTTCTGGCATTTCAGCCGTCTTCAGCCAGGCTTGCTTGAATCCAGTGGCAAAGTGAGCAAGGGACTCACGTCTGAGCATACCCTGCCAAATTATGGCAAACAAAGCGGTACAAAAGGGGGTGGTGATGGACAGAGCATCAGAACCAATCAAACACTCACACCCAGTCAACAGATCTGGGTTTGATCCATCACCGTTCTTTAGCCAACTCTGCCACCCCAGTTCAGACATGGCCATATGCAAATCAGTCTAACCCTGTGCCTCATGGGAACAGTCCAGCCCGAACTGCCAAGCCATGCCTTCCCTGGACCGGAAACAAGCTTTCTAGGACCGGTTTCTGGCATCTCAGCCGTCTTCAGCCAGGCTTGCTTGAATCCAGTGGCAAAGTGAGCAAGGGACTCACGTCTGAGCATACCCTGCCAACTTATGGCAAACAAAGCGGTACAAAAGGGGGTGGTGATGGACAGAGCATCAGAACCAATCAAACACTCACACCCAGTCAACAGATCTGGATTTGATCCATCACCGTTCTTTAGCCAACTCTGCCACCCCAGTTCAGACATGGCCATATGCAAATCAGTCTAACCATGTGCCTCATGGGAACAGTCCAGCCCAAACTGCCAAGCCATGCCTTCCCTGGACCGGAAACTAGCTTCCTAGGACCGGCTGCTGGCATTTCAGACGTCTTCAGCCAGGCTTGCTTGAATCCAGTGGCAAAGTGAGCAAGGGACTCACGTCTTAGCATACCCTGCCAACTTATGGCAAACATAGCGGTACAAAAGTGGGTGGTGATGGACAGAGCATCAGAACCAATCAAACACTCACACCCAGTCAACAGATCTGGGTTTGATCCATCACCGTTCTTTAGCCAACTCTGCCACCCCAGTTCAGACATGGCCATATGCAAATCAGTCTAACCCTGTGCCTCATGGGAACAGTCCAGCCCGAACTGCCAAGCCATGCCTTCCCTGGACCGGAAACAAGCTTCCTAGGACCGATTTCTGGCATTTCAGCCGTCTTCAGCCAGGCTTGCTTGAATCCAGTGGCAAAGTGAGCAAGGAACTCACGTCTGAGCATACCCTGCCAACTTATGGCAAACAAAGCGGTACACAAGGGGGTGGTGATCGACAGAGCATCAGAACCAATCAAACACTCACACCCAGTCAACAGATCTGGGTTTGATCCATCACCGTTCTTTAGCCAACTCTGCCACCCCAGTTCAGACATGACCATATGCAAATCAGTCTAACCCTGTGCCTCATGGGAACAGTCCAGCCCAAACTGCAAAGCCATGCCTTCCCTGGACCGGACACAAGCTTCCTAGGACCGGCTTCTGGCATTTCAGCCGTCTTCAGCCAGGCTTGCTTGAATCCAGTGGCAAAGTGAGCAAGGGACTCACGTCTGAGCATACCCTGCCAACTTATGGCAAACAAAGCGGTACAAAAGGGGGTGGTGAGGGACAGAGCATCAGAACCAATCAAACACTCACACCCAGTCAACAGATCTGGGTTTGATCCATCACCGTTCTTTAGCCAACTCTGCCACCCCAGTTCAGACATGGCCATATGCAAATCAGTCTAACCCTGTGCCTCATGGGAACAGTCCAGCCCGAACTGCCAAGCCATGCCTTCCCTGGACCGGAAACAAGCTTCCTAGGACCGGTTTCTGGCATTTCAGCCGTCTTCAGCCAGTCTTGCTTGAATCCAGTGGCAAAGTGAGCAAGGGACTCACGTCTGAGCATACCCTGCCAACTGATGGCAAACAAAGCGGTACACAAGTGGGTGGTGAACGACAGAGCATCAGAACCAATCAAACACTCACACCCAGTCAACAGATCTGGGTTTGATCCATCACCGTTCTTTAGCCAACTCTGCCACCCCAGTTCAGACATGGCCATATGCAAATCAGTCTAACCCTGTGCCTCATGGGAACAGTCCAGCCCAAACTGCCAAGCCATGCCTTCCCTGGACCGGACACAAGATTCCTAGGACCGGCTTCTGGCATTTCAGCTGTCTTCAGCCAGGCTTGCTTGAATCCAGTGGCTAAGTGAGCAAGGGACTCACGTCTGAGCATACCCTGCCCAATTATGGCAAACAAAGCGGTACAAAAGGGGGTGGTGATGGACAGAGCATCAGAACCAATCAAACACTCACACCCAGTCAACAGATCTGGGTTTTATCCATCACTGTTCTTTAGCCAACTCTGCCACCCCAGTTCAGACATGGCCATATGCAAATCAGTCTAACCCTGTGCCTCATGGGAACAGTCCAGCCCGAACTGCCAAGCCATGCCTTCCCTGGACCGGAAACAAGCTTTCTAGGACCGGTTTCTGGCCTCTCAGCCGTCTTCAGCCAGGCTTGCTTGAATCCAGTGGCAAAGTGAGCAAGGGACTCACGTCTGAGCATACCCTGCCAACTTATGGCAAACAAAGCGGTACAAAAGGGGGTGGTGATGGACAGAGCATCAGAACCAATCAAACACTCACACCCAGTCAACAGATCTGGGTTTGATCCATCACCGTTCTTTAGCCAACTCTGCCACCCCAGTTCAGACATGGCCATATGCAAATCAGTCTAACCCTGTGCCTCATGGGAACAGTCCAGCCCGAACTGCCAAGCCATGCCTTCCCTGGACCGGACACAAGCTTCTTAGGCCCGGTTTCTGGCATTTCAGCCGTCTACAGCCAGGCTTGCTTGAATCCAGTGGCAAAGTGAGCAAGGGACTCACGTCTGAGCATACCCTGCCAACTTATGGCAAACAAAGCGGTACAAAAGGGGGTGGTGATGGACAGAGCATCAGAACCTATCAAACACTCACACCCAGTCAACAGATCTGGGTTTGATCCATCACCGTTCTTTAGCCAACTCTGCCACCCCAGTTCAGACATGGCCATATGCAAATCAGTCTAACCCTGTGCCTCATGGGAACAGTCCAGCCCGAACTGCCTAGCCATGCCTTCCCTGGACCAGAAACAAGCTTCCTAGGACCGGTTTCTGGCATTTCAGCTGTCTTCAGACAGTCTTGCTTGAACCCAGGGGCAAAGTGAGCAAGGGACTCACGTCTGAGCATACCCTGCCAACTTATGGCAAACAAAGCGGTACAAAAGGGGGTGGTGATGGACAGAGCATCAGACCTATCAAACACTCACACCCAGTCAACAGATCTGGGTTTGATCCATCACCGTTCTTTAGCCAAATCTGCCACCCTAGTTCGGACATGGCCATATGCAAATCAGTCTGACCCTGTGCCTCATGGGAACAGTCCAGCCCGAACTGCCAAGCCATGCCTTCCCTGGACCGGAAACAAGCTTCCTAGGACCGGTTTCTGGCATTTCAGCCGTCTTCAGCCAGGCTTGCTTGAATCCAGTGGCAAAGTGAGCAAGGGACTCACGTCTGAGCATACCCTGCCAACTTATGGCAAACAAAGCGGTACAAAAGGGGGTGGTGATGGACAGAGCATCAGAACCAATCAAACACTCACACCCAGTCAACAGATCTGGATTTGATCCATCACCGTTCTTTAGCCAACTCTGCCACCCCAGTTCAGACATGGCCATATGCAAATCAGTCTAACCATGTGCCTCATGGGAACAGTCCAGCCCAAACTGCCAAGCCATGCCTTCCCTGGACCGGAAACTAGCTTCCTAGGACCGGCTGCTGGCATTTCAGCCGTCTTCAGCCAGGCTTGCTTGAATCCAGTGGCAAAGTGAGCAAGGGACTCACGTCTTATCATACCCTGCCAACTTATGGCAAACATAGCGGTACAAAAGGGGGTGGTGATGGACAGAGCATCAGAACCAATCAAACACTCACACCCAGTCAACAGATCTGGGTTTGATCCATCACCCTTCTTTAGCCAACTCTGCCACCCCAGTTCAGACATGGCCATATGCAAATCAGTCTAACCCTGTGCCTCATGGGAACAGTCCAGCCCGAACTGCCAAGCCATGCCTTCCCTGGACCGGAAACAAGCTTCCTAGGACCGATTTCTGGCATTTCAGCCGTCTTCAGCCAGGCTTGCTTGAATCCAGTGGCAAAGTGAGCAAGGGACTCACGTCTGAGCATACCCTGCCAACTTATGGCAAACAAAGTGGTACAAAAGGGGGTGGTGATGGACAGAGCATCAGAACCAATCAAACACTCACACCCAGTCAACAGATCTGGGTTTGATCCATCACCGTTCTTTAGCCAACTCTGCCACCCCAGTTCAGACATGGCCATATGCAAATCAGTCTAACCCTGTGCCTCATGGGAACAGTCCAGCCCGAACTGCCAAGCCATGCCTTCCCTGGACCGGAAACAAGCTTCCTAGGACCGGTTTCTGGCATTTCAGCCGTCTTCAGCCAGTCTTGCTTGAATCCAGTGGCAAAGTGAGCAAGGGACTCACGTCTGAGCATACCCTGCCAACTTATGGCAAACAAAGCGGTACACAAGGTGGTGGTGAACGACAGAGCATCAGAACCAATCAAACACTCACACCCAGTCAACAGATCTGGGTTTGATCCATCACCGTTCTTTAGCCAACTCTGCCACCCCAGTTCAGACATGGCCATATGCAAATCAGTCTAACCATGTGCCTCATGGGAACAGTCCAGCCCAAACTGCCAAGCCATGCCTTCCCTGGACCGGACACAAGATTCCTAGGACCGGCTTCTGGCATTTCAGCCGTCTTCAGCCAGGCTTGCTTGAATCCAGTGGCAAAGTGAGCAAGGGACTCACGTCTGAGCATACCCTGCCAACTTATGGCAAACAAAGCGGTACAAAAGGGGGTGGTGATGGACAGAGCATCAGAACCAATCAAACACTCACACCCAGTCAACAGATCTGGGTTTGATCCATCACCGTTCTTTAGCCAACTCTGCCACCCCAGTTCAGACATGGCCATATGCAAATCAGTCTAACCCTGTGCCTCATGGGAACAGTCCAGCCCGAACTGCCAAGCCATGCCTTCCCTGGACCGGAAACAAGCTTTCTAGGACCGGTTTCTGGCATCTCAGCCGTCTTCAGCCAGGCTTGCTTGAATCCAGTGGCAAAGTGAGCAAGGGACTCACGTCTGAGCATACCCTGCCAACTTATGGCAAACAAAGCGGTACAAAAGGGGGTGGTGATGGACAGAGCATCAGAACCAATCAAACACTCACACCCAGTCAACAGATCTGGGTTTGATCCATCACCATTCTTTAGCCAACTCTGCCACCCCAGTTCAGACATGGCCATATGCAAATCAGTCTAACCCTGTGCCTCATGGGAACAGTGCAGCCCGAACTGCCAAGCCATGCCTTCCCTGGACCGGAAACAAGCTTCCTAGGACCGGTTTCTGGCATTTCAGCCGTCTTCAGCCAGTCTTGCTTGAATCCAGTGGCAAAGTGAGCAAGGGACTCATGTCTGAGCATACCCTGCCAACTTATGGCAAACAAAGCGGTACACAAGGTGGTGGTGAACGACAGAGCATCAGAACCGATCAAACACTCACACCCAGTCAACAGATCTGGGTTTGATCCATCACCGTTCTTTAGCCAACTCTGCCACCCCAGTTCAGACATGGCCATATGCAAATCAGTCTAACCCTGTGCCTCATGGGAACAGTCCAGCCCAAACTGCCAAGCCATGCCTTCCCTGGACCGGACACAAGATTCCTAGGACCGGCTTCTGGCATTTCAGCCGTCTTCAGCCAGGCTTGCTTGAATCCAGTGGCAAAGTGAGCAAGGGACTCACGTCTGAGCATACCCTGCCAAATTATGGCAAACAAAGCGGTACAAAAGGGGGTGGTGATGGACAGAGCATCAGAACCAATCAAACACTCACACCCAGTCAACAGATCTGGGTTTGATCCATCACCGTTCTTTAGCCAACTCTGCCACCCCAGTTCAGACATGGCCATATGCAAATCAGTCTAACCCTGTGCCTCATGGGAACAGTCCAGCCCGAACTGCCAAGCCATGCCTTCCCTGGACCGGAAACAAGCTTTCTAGGACCGGTTTCTGGCATCTCAGCCGTCTTTAGCCAGGCTTGCTTGAATCCAGTGGCAAAGTGAGCAAGGGACTCACGTCTGAGCATACCCTGCCAACTTATGGCAAACAAAGCGGTACAAAAGGGGGTGGTGATGGACAGAGCATCAGAACCAATCAAACACTCACACCCAGTCAACAGATCTGGGTTTGACCCATCACCGTTCTTTAGCCAACTCTGCCACCCCAGTTCAGACATGGCCATATACAAATCAGTCTAACCCTGTGCCTCATGGGAACAGTCCAGTACGAACTGCCAAGCCATGCCTTCCCTGGACCGGAAACAAGCTTCCTAGGACCGGTTTCTGGCATTTCAGCCTCCTTCAGCCAGGCTTGCTTGAATCCAGTGGCAAAGTGAGCAAGGGACTCACATCTGAGCATACCCTGCCAACTTATGGCAAACAAAGCGGTAGAAAAGGGGGTGGTGATGGACAGAGCATCAGAACCAATCAAACAAACATACCCAGTCAACAGATCTGGGTTTGATCCATCACCGTTCTTTATCCAACTCTGTCACCCCAGTTCAGACATGGCCATATGCAAATCAGTCTAACCCTGTGCCTCATGGGAACAGTCCAGCCCGAACTGCCAAGCCATGCCTTCCCTGGACCGGACACAAGCTTCTTAGGCCCGGTTTCTGGCATTTCAGCCGTCTACAGCCAGGCTTGCTTGAATCCAGTGGCAAAGTGAGCAAGGGACTCACGTCTGAGCATACCCTGCCAACTGATGGCAAACAAAGCGGTACACAAGGGGGTGGTGAACGACAGAGCATCAGAACCAATCAAACACTCACACCCAGTCAACAGATCTGGGTTTGATCCATCACCGTTCTTTAGCCAACTCTGCCACCCCAGTTCAGACATGGCCATATGCAAATCAGTCTAACCCTGTGCCTCATGGGAACAGTCCAGCCCAAACTGCCAAGCCATGCCTTCCCTGGACCGGACACAAGATTCCTAGGTCCGGCTTCTGGCATTTCAGCTGTCTTCAGCCAGGCTTGCTTGAATCCAGTGGCTAAGTGAGCAAGGGACTCACGTCTGAGCATACCCTGCCCAATTATGGCAAACAAAGCGGTACAAAAGGGGGTGGTGATGGACAGAGCATCAGAACCAATCAAACACTCACACCCAGTCAACAGATCTGGGTTTTATCCATCACTGTTCTTTAGCCAACTCTGCCACCCCAGTTCAGACATGGCCATATGCAAATCAGTCTAACCCTGTGCCTCATGGGAACAGTCCAGCCCGAACTGCCAAGCCATGCCTTCCCTGGACCGGAAACAAGCTTTCTAGGACCGGTTTCTGGCCTCTCAGCCGTCTTCAGCCAGGCTTGCTTGAATCCAGTGGCAAAGTGAGCAAGGGACTCACGTCTGAGCATACCCTGCCAACTTATGGCAAACAAAGCGGTACAAAAGGGGGTGGTGATGGACAGAGCATCAGAACCAATCAAACACTCACACCCAGTCAACAGATCTGGGTTTGATCCATCACCGTTCTTTAGCCAACTCTGCCACCCCAGTTCAGACATGGCCATATGCAAATCAGTCTAACCCTGTGCCTCATGGGAACAGTCCAGCCCGAACTGCCAAGCCATGCCTTCCCTGGACCAGACACAAGCTTCTTAGGCCCGGTTTCTGGCATTTCAGCCGTCTACAGCCAGGCTTGCTTGAATCCAGTGGCAAAGTGAGCAAGGGACTCACGTCTGAGCATACCCTGCCAACTTATGGCAAACAAAGCGGTACAAAAGGGGGTGGTGATGGACAGAGCATCAGAACCTATCAAACACTCACACCCAGTCAACAGATCTGGGTTTGATCCATCACCGTTCTTTAGCCAACTCTGCCACCCCAGTTCAGACATGGCCATATGCAAATCAGTCTAACCCTGTGCCTCATGGGAACAGTCCAGCCCGAACTGCCTAGCCATGCCTTCCCTGGACCAGAAACAAGCTTCCTAGGACCGGTTTCTGGCATTTCAGCTGTCTTCAGCCAGTCTTGCTTGAACCCAGGGGCAAAGTGAGCAAGGGACTCACGTCTGAGCATACCCTGCCAACTTATGGCAAACAAAGCGGTACAAAAGGGGGTGGTGATGGACAGAGCATCAGACCTATCAAACACTCACACCCAGTCAACAGATCTGGGTTTGATCCATCACCATTCTTTAGCCAAATCTGCCACCCTAGTTCGGACATGGCCATATGCAAATCAGTCTGACCCTGTGCCTCATGGGAACAGTCCAGCCCGAACTGCCAAGCCATGCCTTCCCTGGACCGGAAACAAGCTTCCTAGGACCGGTTTCTGGCATTTCAGCCGTCTTCAGCCAGGCTTGCTTGAATCCAGTGGCAAAGTGAGCAAGGGACTCACGTCTGAGCATACCCTGCCAACTTATGGCAAACAAAGCGGTACAAAAGGGGGTGGTGATGGACAGAGCATCAGAACCAATCAAACACTCACACCCAGTCAACAGATCTGGATTTGATCCATCACCGTTCTTTAGCCAACTCTGCCACCCCAGTTCAGACATGGCCATATGCAAATCAGTCTAACCATGTGCCTCATGGGAACAGTCCAGCCCAAACTGCCAAGCCATGCCTTCCCTGGACCGGAAACTAGCTTCCTAGGACCGGCTGCTGGCATTTCAGCCGTCTTCAGCCAGGCTTGCTTGAATCCAGTGGCAAAGTGAGCAAGGGACTCACGTCTTATCATACCCTGCCAACTTATGGCAAACATAGCGGTACAAAAGGGGGTGGTGATGGACAGAGCATCAGAACCAATCAAACACTCACACCCAGTCAACAGATCTGGGTTTGATCCATCACCCTTCTTTAGCCAACTCTGCCACCCCAGTTCAGACATGGCCATATGCAAATCAGTCTAACCCTGTGCCTCATGGGAACAGTCCAGCCCGAACTGCCAAGCCATGCCTTCCCTGGACCGGAAACAAGCTTCCTAGGACCGATTTCTGGCATTTCAGCCGTCTTCAGCCAGGCTTGCTTGAATCCAGTGGCAAAGTGAGCAAGGGACTCACGTCTGAGCATACCCTGCCAACTTATGGCAAACAAAGTGGTACAAAAGGGGGTGGTGATGGACAGAGCATCAGAACCAATCAAACACTCACACCCAGTCAACAGATCTGGGTTTGATCCATCACCGTTCTTTAGCCAACTCTGCCACCCCAGTTCAGACATGGCCATATGCAAATCAGTCTAACCCTGTGCCTCATGGGAACAGTCCAGCCCGAACTGCCAAGCCATGCCTTCCCTGGACCGGAAACAAGCTTCCTAGGACCGGTTTCTGGCATTTCAGCCGTCTTCAGCCAGTCTTGCTTGAATCCAGTGGCAAAGTGAGCAAGGGACTCACGTCTGAGCATACCCTGCCAACTTATGGCAAACAAAGCGGTACACAAGGTGGTGGTGAACGACAGAGCATCAGAACCAATCAAACACTCACACCCAGTCAACAGATCTGGGTTTGATCCATCACCGTTCTTTAGCCAACTCTGCCACCCCAGTTCAGACATGGCCATATGCAAATCAGTCTAACCATGTGCCTCATGGGAACAGTCCAGCCCAAACTGCCAAGCCATGCCTTCCCTGGACCGGACACAAGATTCCTAGGACCGGCTTCTGGCATTTCAGCCGTCTTCAGCCAGGCTTGCTTGAATCCAGTGGCAAAGTGAGCAAGGGACTCACGTCTAAGCATACCCTGCCAACTTATGGCAAACAAAGCGGTACAAAAGGGGGTGGTGATGGACAGAGCATCAGAACCAATCAAACACTCACACCCAGTCAACAGATCTGGGTTTGATCCATCACCGTTCTTTAGCCAACTCTGCCACCCCAGTTCAGACATGGCCATATGCAAATCAGTCTAACCCTGTGCCTCATGGGAACAGTCCAGCCCGAACTGCCAAGCCATGCCTTCCCTGGACCGGAAACAAGCTTTCTAGGACCGGTTTCTGGCATCTCAGCCGTCTTCAGCCAGGCTTGCTTGAATCCAGTGGCAAAGTGAGCAAGGGACTCACGTCTGAGCATACCCTGCCAACTTATGGCAAACAAAGCGGTACAAAAGGGGGTGGTGATGGACAGAGCATCAGAACCAATCAAACACTCACACCCAGTCAACAGATCTGGGTTTGATCCATCACCATTCTTTAGCCAACTCTGCCACCCCAGTTCAGACATGGCCATATGCAAATCAGTCTAACCCTGTGCCTCATGGGAACAGTGCAGCCCGAACTGCCAAGCCATGCCTTCCCTGGACCGGAAACAAGCTTCCTAGGACCGGTTTCTGGCATTTCAGCCGTCTTCAGCCAGTCTTGCTTGAATCCAGTGGCAAAGTGAGCAAGGGACTCATGTCTGAGCATACCCTGCCAACTTATGGCAAACAAAGCGGTACACAAGGTGGTGGTGAACGACAGAGCATCAGAACCGATCAAACACTCACACCCAGTCAACAGATCTGGGTTTGATCCATCACCGTTCTTTAGCCAACTCTGCCACCCCAGTTCAGACATGGCCATATGCAAATCAGTCTAACCCTGTGCCTCATGGGAACAGTCCAGCCCAAACTGCCAAGCCATGCCTTCCCTGGACCGGACACAAGATTCCTAGGACCGGCTTCTGGCATTTCAGCCGTCTTCAGCCAGGCTTGCTTGAATCCAGTGGCAAAGTGAGCAAGGGACTCACGTCTGAGCATACCCTGCCAAATTATGGCAAACAAAGCGGTACAAAAGGGGGTGGTGATGGACAGAGCATCAGAACCAATCAAACACTCACACCCAGTCAACAGATCTGGGTTTGATCCATCACCGTTCTTTAGCCAACTCTGCCACCCCAGTTCAGACATGGCCATATGCAAATCAGTCTAACCCTGTGCCTCATGGGAACAGTCCAGCCCGAACTGCCAAGCCATGCCTTCCCTGGACCGGAAACAAGCTTTCTAGGACCGGTTTCTGGCATCTCAGCCGTCTTTAGCCAGGCTTGCTTGAATCCAGTGGCAAAGTGAGCAAGGGACTCACGTCTGAGCATACCCTGCCAACTTATGGCAAACAAAGCGGTACAAAAGGGGGTGGTGATGGACAGAGCATCAGAACCAATCAAACACTCACACCCAGTCAACAGATCTGGGTTTGACCCATCACCGTTCTTTAGCCAACTCTGCCACCCCAGTTCAGACATGGCCATATACAAATCAGTCTAACCCTGTGCCTCATGGGAACAGTCCAGTACGAACTGCCAAGCCATGCCTTCCCTGGACCGGAAACAAGCTTCCTAGGACCGGTTTCTGGCATTTCAGCCTCCTTCAGCCAGGCTTGCTTGAATCCAGTGGCAAAGTGAGCAAGGGACTCACATCTGAGCATACCCTGCCAACTTATGGCAAACAAAGCGGTAGAAAAGGGGGTGGTGATGGACAGAGCATCAGAACCAATCAAACAAACATACCCAGTCAACAGATCTGGGTTTGATCCATCACCGTTCTTTATCCAACTCTGTCACCCCAGTTCAGACATGGCCATATGCAAATCAGTCTAACCCTGTGCCTCATGGGAACAGTCCAGCCCGAACTGCCAAGCCATGCCTTCCCTGGACCGGACACAAGCTTCTTAGGCCCGGTTTCTGGCATTTCAGCCGTCTACAGCCAGGCTTGCTTGAATCCAGTGGCAAAGTGAGCAAGGGACTCACGTCTGAGCATACCCTGCCAACTTATGGCAAACAAAGCGGTACAAAAGGGGGTGGTGATGGACAGAGCATCAGAACCTATCAAACACTCACACCCAGTCAACAGATCTGGGTTTGATCCATCACCGTTCTTTAGCCAACTCTGCCACCCCAGTTCAGACATGGCCATATGCAAATCAGTCTAACCCTGTGCCTCATGGGAACAGTCCAGCCCGAACTGCCAAGCCATGCCTTCCCTGGACCAGAAACAAGCTTCCTAGGACCGGTTTCTGGCATTTCAGCTGTCTTCAGCCAGTCTTGCTTGAACCCAGGGGCAAAGTGAGCAAGGGACTCACGTCTGAGCATACCCTGCCAACTTATGGCAAACAAAGCGGTACACAAGGGGGTGGTGATCGACAGAGCATCAGAACCAATCAAACACTCACACCCAGTCAACAGATCTGGGTTTTATCCATCACCGTTCTTTAGCCAACTCTGCCACCCCTGTTCAGACATGGCCATATGCAAATCAGTCTAACCCTGTGCCTCATGGGAACAGTCCAGCCCAAACTGACAAGCTATGCCTTCCCTGGACCGGACACAAGCGTCCTAGGACCGGCTTCTGGCATTTCAGCCGTCTTCAGCCAGGCTTGCTTGAATCCAGTGGCAAAGTGAGCAAGGGACTCACGTCTGAGCATACCCTGCCAACTTATGGCAAACAAAGCGGTACAAAAGGGGGTAGTGATGGACAGAGCATCAGAACCAATCAAACACTCACACCCAGTCAACAGATCTGGGTTTGATCCATCACCGTTCTTTAGCCAACTCTGCCACCCCAGTTCAGACATGGCCATATGCAAATCAGTCTAACCCTGTGCCTCATGGGAACAGTCCAGCCCGAACTGCGAAGCCATGCCGTCCCTGGACCGGAAACAAGCTTCCTAGGACCGGTTTCTGTCATTTCAGCCGTCTTCAGCCAGTCTTGCTTGAATCCAGTGGCAAAGTGAGCAAGGGACTCACGTCTGAGCATACCCTGCCAAATTATGGCAAACAAAGCGGTACAAAAGGGGGTGGTGATGGACAGAGCATCAGAACCAATCAAACACTCACACCCAGTCAACAGACTTGGGTTTGATCCATCACCGTTCTTTAGCCAACTCTGCCACCCCAGTTCAGACATGGCCATATGCAAATCAGTCTAACCCTGTGCCTCATGGGAACAGTCCAGCCCAAACTGCCAAGCCATGCCTTCCCTGGACCGGAAACAAGCTTCCTAGGACCGGTTTCTGGCATTTCAGCCGTCTTCAGCCAGGCTTGCTTGAATCCAGTGGCAAAGTGAGCAAGGGACTCACGTCTGAGCATACCCTGCCAACTTATGGCAAACAAAGCAGTACAAAAGGGGGTGGTGATGGACAGAGCATCAGAACCAATCAAACACTCACACCCAGTCAACAGATCTGGGTTTGATCCATCACCGTTCTTTAGCCAACTCTGCCACCCCAGTTCAGACATGGCCATATGCAAATCAGTCTAACCCTGTGCCTCATGGGAACAGTCCAGCCCAAACAACTAAGCCATGCCTTCCCTGTACCGGACACAAGCTTCCTAGGACCGGCTTCTGGCATTTCAGCTGTCTTCAGCCAGGCTTGCTTGAATGCAGTGGCAAAGTGAGCAAGGGACTCACGTCTGAGCATACCCTGCCAACTTATGGCAAACAAAGCGGAACAAAAGGGGGTGGTGATGGACAGAGCATCAGAACCAATCAAACACTCACACCCAGTCAACAGATCTGGGTTTGATCCATCACCGTTCTTTAGCCAACTCTGCCACCCCAGTTCAGACATGCCCATATGCAAATCAGTCTAACCCTGTGCCTCATGGGAACAGTCCAGCCCGAACTGCCAAGCCATGCCTTCCCTGGACCGGAAACAAGCTTCCTAGGACCGGTTTCTGGCATTTCAGCCTCCTTCAGCCAGGCTTGCTTGAATCCAGTGGCAAAGTGAGCAAGGGACTCACGTCTGAGCATACCCTGCCAACTTATGGCAAACAAAGCGGTAGAAAAGGGGGTGGTGATGGACAGAGCATCAGAACCAATCAAACAAACATACCCAGTCAACAGATCTGGGTTTGATCCATCACCGTTCTTTATCCAACTCTGTCACCCCTGTTCAGACATGGCCATATGCAAATCAGTCTAACCCTGTGCCTCATGGGAACAGTCCAGCCCGAACTGCCAAGCCATGCCTTCCCTGGACCGGAAACAAGCTACCTAGGACCGGCTTCTGGCATTTCAGCCGTCTTCAGCCAGGCTTGCTTGAATCCAGTGGCAAAGTGAGCAAGGGACTCACGTCTGAGCATACCCATGCCAACTTATGGTAAACAAAGCGGTACACAAGGGGGTGGTGATGGACAGAGCATCAGAACCAATCAAACACTCACACCCAGTCAACAGATCTGGGTTTGATCCAGCACCGTTCTTTAGCCAACTCTGCCACCCCAGTTTAGACATGGCCATATGCAAATCAGTCTAACCCTGTGCCTCATGGGAACAGTCCAGCCGAACTGCCAAGCCATGCCTTCCCTGGACCGGACACAAGCTTCCTAGGCCCGGTTTCTGGCATTTCAGCCGTCTTCAGCCAGGCTTGCTTGAATCCAGTGGCAAAGTGAGCAAGGGACTCACGTCTGAGCATACCCTGCCAACTTATGGCAAACAAAGCGGCACAAAAAGGGGTGGTGATGGACAGAGCATCAGAACCTATCAAACACTCACACCCAGTCAACAGATCTGGGTTTGATCCATCACCGTTCTTTAGCCAACACTGCCACCCCAGTTCAGACATGGCCAGATGCAAATCAGCCTAACCCTGTGCCTCATGGGAACAGTCCAGCCCGAACTGCCAAGCCATGCCTTCCCTGGACCGGAAACAAGCTTCCTAGGACCGGTATCTGGCATTTCAGCCGTCTTCAGCCAGGCTTGCTTGAATCCAGTGGCAAAGTGAGCAAGGGACTCACGTCTGAGCATACCCTGCCAACTTATGGCAAACAAAGCGGTACAAAGGGGGGTGGTGATGGACAGAGCATCAGAACCAATCAAACACTCACACCCAGTCAACAGATCTGGATTTGATCCATCACCGTTCTTTAGCCAACTCTGCCACCCCAGTTCAGACATGGCCATATGCAAATCAGTCTAACCATGTGCCTCATGGGAACAGTCCAGCCCAAACTGCCAAGCCATGCCTTCCCTGGACCGGAAACAAGCTTTCTAGGACCGGCTGCTGGCATTTCAGCCGTCTTCAGCCAGGCTTGCTTGAATCCAGTGGCAAAGGGAGCAAGGGACTCACATCTTAGCATACCCTGCCAACTTATAGCAAACAAAGCGGTACAAAAGGGGGTGGTGATGGACAGAGCATCAGAACCAATCAAACACTCACACCCAGTCAACAGATCTGGGTTTGATCCATCACCATTCTTTAGCCAACTCTGCCACCCCAGTTCAGACATGGCCATATGCAAATCAGTCTAACCCTGTGCCTCATGGGAACAGTCCAGTCCGAACTGCCAAGCCATGCCTTCCCTGGACCGGAAACAAGCTTCCTAGGACCGATTTCTGGCATTTCAGCCGTCTTCAGCCAGGCTTGCTTGAATCCAGTGGCAAAGTGAGCAAGGAACTCACGTCTGAGCATACCCTGCCAACTTATGGCAAACAAAGCGGTACACAAGGGGGTGGTGATCGACAGAGCATCAGAACCAATCAAACACTCACACCCAGTCAACAGATCTGGGTTTGATCCATCACCGTTCTTTAGCCAACTCTGCCACCCCAGTTCAGACATGACCATATGCAAATCAGTCTAACCCTGTGCCTCATGGGAACAGTCCAGCCCAAACTGCCAAGCCATGCCTTCCCTGGACCGGACACAAGCTTCCTAGGACCGGCTTCTGGCATTTCAGCCGTCTTCAGCCAGGCTTGCTTGAATCCAGTGGCAAAGTGAGCAAGGGACTCACGTCTGAGCATACCCTGCCAACTTATGGCAAACAAAGCGGTACAAAAGGGGGTGGTGATGGACAGAGCATCAGAACCAATCAAACACTCACACCCAGTCAACAGATCTGGGTTTGATCCATCACCGTTCTTTAGCCAACTCTGCCACCCCAGTTCAGACATGGCCATATGCAAATCAGTCTAACCCTGTGCCTCATGGGAACAGTCCAGCCCGAACTGCAAAGCCATGCCTTCCCTGGACCGGAAACAAGCTTCCTAGGACCGGTTTATGGCATTTCAGCCGTCTTCAGCCAGTCTTGCTTGAATCCAGTGGCAAAGTGAGCAAGGGACTCACGTCTGAGCATACCCTGCCAACTTATGGCAAACAAAGCGGTACACAAGGGGGTGGTGAACGACAGAGCCTCAGAACCAATCAAACATTCACACCCAGTCAACAGATCTGGGTTTGATCCATCACCGTTCTTTAGCCAACTCTGCCACCCCAGTTCAGACATGGCCATATGCAAATCAGTCTAACCCTGTGCCTCATGGGAACAGTCCAGCCCAAACTGCCAAGCCATGCCTTCCCTGGATCGGACACAAGATTCCTAGGACCGGCTTCTGGCATTTCAGCCGTCTTCAGCCAGGCTTGCTTGAATCCAGTGGCAAAGTGAGCAAGGGACTCACGTCTGAGCATACCCTGTGAAATTATGGCAAACAAAGCGGTACAAAAGGGGGTGGTGATGGACAGAGCATCAGAACCAATCAAACACTCACACCCAGTCAACAGATCTGGGTTTGATCCATCACCGTTCTTTAGCCAACTCTGCCACCCCAGTTCAGACATGGCCATATGCAAATCAGTCTAAGCCTGTGCCTCATGGTAACAGTCCAGCCCGAACTGCCAAGCCATGCCTTCCCTGGACCGGAAACAAGCTTCCTAGGACCGGTTTCTGGCATCTCAGCCGTCTTCAGCCAGGCTTGCTTGAATCCAGTGGCAAAGTGAGCAAGGGACTCACGTCTGAGCATACCCTGCCAACTTATGGCAAACAAAGCGGTACAAAAGGGGGTGGTGATGGACAGAGCATCAGAACCAATCAAACACTCACACCCAGTCAACAGATCTGGGTTTGATCCATCACCGTTCTTTAGCCAACTCTGCCACCCCAGCTCAGACATGGCCATATGCAAATCAGTCTAGCCCTGTGCCTCATGGGAACAGTCCAGCCCGAACTGCCAAGCCATGCCTTCCCTGGACCAGAAAAAAGCTTCCTAGGACCGGTTTCTGGCATTTCAGCCGTCTTCAGCCAGGCTTGCTTGAATCCAGTGGCAAAGTGAGCAAGGGACTCACGTCTGAGCATACCCTGCCAACTTATGGCAAACAAAGCGGTACAAAAGGGGGTGGTGATGGACAGAGCATCAGAACCAATCAAACACTCACACCCAGTCAACAGATCTGGGTTTGATCCATCACCCTTCTTTAGCCAACTCTGCCACCCCAGTTCAGACATGGCCATATGCAAATCAGTCTAACCCTGTGCCTCATGGGAACAGTCCAGCCCGAACTGCCAAGCCATGCTTTCCCTGGACCGGACACAAGCTTCCTAGTCCCGGTTGCTGGCATTTCAGCCGTCTACAGCCAGGCTTGCTTGAATCCAGTGGCAAAGTGAGCAAGGGACTCACGTCTGAGCATACCCTGCCAACGTATGGCAATCAAAGCGGTACAAAAGGGGGTGGTGATGGACAGAGCATCAGAACCAATCAAACACTCACACCCAGTCAACAGATCTGGGTTTGATCCATCACCGTTCTTTAGCCAACTCTGCCACCCCTGTTCAGACATGGCCATATGCAAATCAGTCTAACCCTGTGCCTCATGGGAACAGTCCAGCCCAAACTGACAAGCTATGCCTTCCCTGGACCGGACACAAGCTTCCTAGGACCGGCTTCTTGCATTTCAGCCGTCTTCAGCCAGGCTTGCTTGAATCCAGTGGCAAAGTGAGCAAGGGACTCACGTCTGAGCATACCCTGCCAACTTATGGCAAACAAAGCGGTACAAAAGGGGGTGGTGATGGACAGAGCATCAGAACCAATCAAACACTCACACCCAGTCAACAGATCTGGGTTTGATCCATCACCGTTCTTTAGCCAACTCTGCCACCCCAGTTCAGACATGGCCATATACAAATCAGTCTAACCCTGTGCCTCATGGGAACAGTCCAGCCCGAACTGCCAAGCCATGCCTTTCCTGGACCGGAAACAAGCTTCCTAGGACCGGTTTCTGGCATTTCAGCCTCCTTCAGCCAGGCTTGCTTGAATCCAGTGGCAAAGTGAGCAAGGGACTCACGTCTGAGCATACCCTGCCAACTTATGGCAAACAAAGCGGTAGAAAAGGGGGTGGTGATGGACAGAGCATCAGAACCAATCAAACAAACATACCCAGTCAACAGATCTGGGTTTGATCCATCACCGTTCTTTATCCAACTCTGTCACCCCAGTTCAGACATGGCCATATGCAAATCAGTCTAACCCTGTGCCTCTTGGGAACAGTCCAGCCCGAACTGCCAAGCCATGCCTTCCCTGGACCGGAAACAAGCTTCCTAGGACCGGCTGCTGGCATTTCAGCCGGCTTCAGCCAGGCTTGCTTGAATCCAGTGGCAAAGTGAGCAAGGGACTCACATCTGAGCATACCCTGCCAACTTATGGTAAACAAAGCGGTTCAAAAGGGGGTGGTGATGGACAGAGCATCAGAACCAATCAAACACTCACACCCAGTCAACAGATCTGGGTTTGATCCATCACCGTTCTTTAGCCAACTCTGCCACCCCAGTTCAGACATGGCCATATGCAAATCAGTCTAACCCTGTGCCTCATGGGAACAGTCCAGCCCGAACTGCCAAGCCATGCCTTCCCTGGACCGGACACAAGCTTCTTAGGCCCGGTTTCTGGCATTTCAGCCGTCTACAGCCAGGCTTGCTTGAATCCAGTGGCAAAGTGAGCAAGGGACTCACGTCTGAGCATACCCTGCCAACTTATGGCAAACAAAGCGGTACAAAAGGGGGTGGTGATGGACAGAGCATCAGAACCTATCAAACACTCACACCCAGTCAACAGATCTGGGTTTGATCCATCACCGTTCTTTAGCCAACTCTGCCACCCCTGTTCAGACATGGCCATATGCAAAACAGTCTAACCCTGTGCCTCATGGGAACAGTCCAGCCCAAACTGACAAGCTATGCCTTTTCCTGGACCGGACACAAGCTTCCTAGGACCGGCTTCTGGCATTTCAGCCGTCTTCAGCCAGGCTTGCTTGAATCCAGTGGCAAAGTGAGCAAGGGACTCACGTCTGAGCATACCCTGCCAACTTATGGCAAACAAAGCGGTACAAAAGGGGGTGGTGATGGACAGAGCATCAGAACCAATCAAACACTCACACCCAGTCAACAGATCTGGGTTTGATCCATCACCGTTCTTTAGCCAACTCTGCAACCCCAGTTCAGACATGGCCATATGCAAATCAGTCTAACCCTGTGCCTCATGGGAACAGTCCAGCCCGAACTGCCAAGCCATGCCTTCCCTGGACCAGAAACAAGCTTCCTAGGACCGGTTTCTGGCATTTCAGCTGTCTTCAGCCAGTCTTGCTTGAACCCAGGGGCAAAGTGAGCAAGGGACTCACGTCTGAGCATACCCTGCCAACTTATGGCAAACAAAGCGGTACACAAGGGGGTGGTGATCGACAGAGCATCAGAACCAATCAAACACTCACACCCAGTCAACAGATCTGGGTTTGATCCATCACCGTTCTTTAGCCAACTCTGCCACCCCTGTTCAGACATGGCCATATGCAAAACAGTCTAACCCTGTGCCTCATGGGAACAGTCCAGCCCAAACTGACAAGCTATGCCTTCCCTGGACCGGACACAAGCTTCCTAGGACCGGCTTCTGGCATTTCAGCTGTCTTCAGCCAGGCTTGCTTGAATCCAGTGGCAAAGTGAGCAAGGGACTCACGTCTGAGCATACCCTGCCAACTTATGGCAAACAAAGCGGTACAAAAGGGGGTGGTGATGGACAGAGCATCAGAACCAATCAAACACTCACACCCAGTCAACAGATCTGGGTTTGATCCATCACCGTTCTTTAGCCAACTCTGCCACCCCAGTTCAGACATGGCCATGTGCAAATCAGTCTAACCCTGTGCCTCATGGGAACAGTCCAGCCCGAACTGCCAAGCCATGCCTTCCCTGGACCGGAAACAAGCTTCCTAGGACCGGTTTCTGTCATTTCAGCCGTCTTCAGCCAGTCTTGCTTGAATCCAGTGGCAAAGTGAGCAAGGGACTCACGTCTGAGCATACCCTGCCAAATTATGGCAAACAAAGCGGTACAAAAGGGGGTGGTGATGGACAGAGCATCAGAACCAATCAAACACTCACACCCAGTCAACAGACTTGGGTTTGATCCATCACCATTCTTTAGCCAACTCTGCCACCCCAGTTCAGACATGGCCATATGCAAATCAGTCTAACCCTGTGCCTCATGGGAACAGTCCAGCCCAAACTGCCAAGCCATGCCTTCCCGGGACCGGAAACAAGCTTCCTAGGACCGGTTTCTGGCATTTCAGCCGTCTTCAGCCAGGCTCGCTTGAATCCAGTGGCAAAGTGAGCAAGGGACTCACGTCTGAGCATACCCTGCCAAATTATGGCAAACAAAGCGGTACAAAAGGGGGTGGTGATGGACAGAGCATCAGAACCAATCAAACACTCACACCCAGTCAACAGACTTGGGTTTGATCCATCACCATTCTTTAGCCAACTCTGCCACCCCAGTTCAGACATGGCCATATGCAAATCAGTCTAACCCTGTGCCTCATGGGAACAGTCCAGCCCAAACTGCCAAGCCATGCCTTCCCTGGACCGGAAACAAGCTTCCTAGGACCGGTTTCTGGCATTTCAGCCGTCTTCAGCCAGGCTCGCTTGAATCCAGTGGCAAAGTGAGCAAGGGACTCACGTCTGAGCATACCCTGCCAAATTATGGCAAACAAAGCGGTACAAAAGGGGGTGGTGATGGACAGAGCATCAGAACCAATCAAACACTCACACCCAGTCAACAGATCTGGGTTTGATCCATCACCGTTCTTTAGCCAACTCTGCCACCCCAGTTCAGACATGGCCATATGCAAATCAGTCTAACCCTGTGCCTCATGGGAACAGTCCAGCCCGAACTGCCAAGCCATGCCTTCCCTGGACCGGACACAAGCTTCTTAGGCCCGGTTTCTGGCATTTCAGCTGTCTACAGCCAGGCTGGCGTGAATCCAGTGGCAAAGTGAGCAAGGGACTCACGTCTGAGCATACCCTGCCAACTTATGGCAAACAAAGCGGTACAAAAGGGGGTGGTGATGGACAGAGCATCAGAACCTATCAAACACTCACACCCAGTCAACAGATCTGGGTTTGATCCATCACCGTTCTTTAGCCAACTCTGCCACCCCAGTTCAGACATGGCCATATGCAAATCAGTCTAACCCTGTGCCTCATGGGAACAGTCCAGCCCGAACTGCCAAGCCATGCCTTCCCTGGACCAGAAACAAGCTTCCTAGGACCGGTTTCTGGCATTTCAGCTGTCTTCAGCCAGTCTTGCTTGAACCCAGGGGCAAAGTGAGCAAGGGACTCACGTCTGAGCATACCCTGCCAACTTATGGCAAACAAAGCGGTACAAAAGGGGGTGGTGATGGACAGAGCATCAGAACCTATCAAACACTCACACCCAGTCAACAGATCTGGGTTTGATCCATCACCGTTCTTTAGCCAAATCTGCCACCCTAGTTCGGACATGGCCATATGCAAATCAGTCTGACCCTGTGCCTCATGGGAACAGTCCAGCCCGAACTGCCAAGCCATGCCTTCCCTGGACCGGAAACAAGCTTCCTAGGACCGGTTTCTGGCATTTCAGCCGTCTTCAGCCAGGCTTGCTTGAATCCAGTGGCAAAGTGAGGAAGGGACTCACGTCTGAGCATACCCTGCCAACTTATGGCAAACAAAGCGGTACAAAAGGGGGTGGTGATGGACAGAGCATCAGAACCAATCAAACACTCACACCCAGTCAACAGATCTGGATTTGATCCATCACCGTTCTTTAGCCAACTCTGCCACCCCAGTTCAGACATGGCCATATGCAAATCAGTCTAACCATGTGCCTCATGGGAACAGTCCAGCCCAAACTGCCAAGCCATGCCTTCTCTGGACCGGAAACTAGCTTCCTAGGACCGGCTGCTGGCATTTCAGCTGTCTTCAGCCAGGCTTGCTTGAATCCAGTGGCAAAGTGAGCAAGGGACTCACGTCTTAGCATACCCTGCCAACTTATGGCAAACATAGCGGTACAAAAGGGGGTGGTGATGGACAGAGCATCAGAACCAATCAAACACTCACACCCAGTCAACAGATCTGGGTTTGATCCATCACCGTTCTTTAGCCAACTCTGCCACCCCAGTTCAGACATGGCCATATGCAAATCAGTCTAACCCTGTGCCTCATGGGAACAGTCCAGCCCGAACTGCCAAGCCATGCCTTCCCTGGACCGGAAACAAGCTTCCTAGGACCGATTTCTGGCATTTCAGCCGTCTTCAGCCAGGCTTGCTTGAATCCAGTGGCAAAGTGAGCAAGGAACTCACGTCTGAGCATACCCTGCCAACTTATGGCAAACAAAGCGGTACACAAGGGGGTGGTGATCGACAGAGCATCAGAACCAATCAAACACTCACACCCAGTCAACAGATCTGGGTTTGATCCATCACCGTTCTTTAGCCAACTCTGCCACCCCAGTTCAGACATGACCATATGCAAATCAGTCTAACCCTGTGCCTCATGGGAACAGTCCAGCCCAAACTGCAAAGCCATGCCTTCCCTGGACCGGACACAAGCTTCCTAGGACCGGCTTCTGGCATTTCAGCCGTCTTCAGCCAGGCTTGCTTGAATCCAGTGGCAAAGTGAGCAAGGGACTCACGTCTGAGCATACCCTGCCAACTTATGGCAAACAAAGCGGTACAAAAGGGGGTGGTGAGGGACAGAGCATCAGAACCAATCAAACACTCACACCCAGTCAACCGATCTGGGTTTGATCCATCACCGTTCTTTAGCCAACTCTGCCACCCCAGTTCAGACATGGCCATATGCAAATCAGTCTAACCCTGTGCCTCATGGGAACAGTCCAGCCCGAACTGCCAAGCCATGCCTTCCCTGGACCGGAAACAAGCTTCCTAGGACCGGTTTCTGGCATTTCAGCCGTCTTCAGCCAGTCTTGCTTGAATCCAGTGGCAAAGTGAGCAAGGGACTCACGTCTGAGCATACCCTGCCAACTGATGGCAAACAAAGCGGTACACAAGGGGGTGGTGAACGACAGAGCATCAGAACCAATCAAACACTCACACCCAGTCAACAGATCTGGGTTTGATCCATCACCGTTCTTTAGCCAACTCTGCCACCCCAGTTCAGACATGGCCATATGCAAATCTGTCTAACCCTGTGCCTCATGGGAACAGTCCAGCCCAAACTGCCAAGCCATGCCTTCCCTGGACCGGACACAAGATTCCTAGGACCGGCTTCTGGCATTTCAGCTGTCTTCAGCCAGGCTTGCTTGAATCCAGTGGCTAAGTGAGCAAGGGACTCACGTCTGAGCATACCCTGCCCAATTATGGCAAACAAAGCGGTACAAAAGGGGGTGGTGATGGACAGAGCATCAGAACCAATCAAACACTCACACCCAGTCAACAGATCTGGGTTTGATCCATCACTGTTCTTTAGCCAACTCTGCCACCCCAGTTCAGACATGGCCATATGCAAATCAGTCTAACCCTGTGCCTCATGGGAACAGTCCAGCCCAAACTGCCAAGCCATGCCTTCCCTGGACCGGAAACAAGCTTTCTAGGACCGGTTTCTGGCCTCTCAGCCGTCTTCAGCCAGGCTTGCTTGAATCCAGTGGCAAAGTGAGCAAGGGACTCACGTCTGAGCATACCCTGCCAACTTATGGCAAACAAAGCGGTACAAAAGGGGGTGGTGATGGACAGAGCATCAGAACCAATCAAACACTCACACCCAGTCAACAGATCTGGGTTTGATCCATCACCGTTCTTTAGCCAACTCTGCCACCCCAGTTCAGACATGGCCATATGCAAATCAGTCTAACCCTGTGCCTCATGGGAACAGTCCAGCCCGAACTGCCAAGCCATGCCTTCCCTGGACCGGACACAAGCTTCTTAGGCCCGGTTTCTGGCATTTCAGCCGTCTACAGCCAGGCTTGCTTGAATCCAGTGGCAAAGTGAGCAAGGGACTCACGTCTGAGCATACCCTGCCAACTTATGGCAAACAAAGCGGTACAAAAGGGGGTGGTGATGGACAGAGCATCAGAACCTATCAAACACTCACACCCAGTCAACAGATCTGGGTTTGATCCATCACCGTTCTTTAGCCAACTCTGCCACCCCAGTTCAGACATGGCCATATGCAAATCAGTCTAACCCTGTGCCTCATGGGAACAGTCCAGCCCGAACTGCCAAGCCATGCCTTCCCTGGACCAGAAACAAGCTTCCTAGGACCGGTTTCTGGCATTTCAGCTGTCTTTAGCCAGTCTTGCTTGAACCCAGGGGCAAAGTGAGCAAGGGACTCACGTCTGAGCATACCCTGCCAACGTATGGCAAACAAAGCGGTACAAAAGGGGGTGGTGATGGACAGAGCATCAGACCTATCAAACACTCACACCCAGTCAACAGATCTGGGTTTGATCCATCACCGTTCTTTAGCCAAATCTGCCGCCCTAGTTCGGACATGGCCATATGCAAATCAGTCTGACCCTGTGCCTCATGGGAACAGTCCAGCCCGAACTGCCAAGCCATGCCTTCCCTGGACCGGAAACAAGCTTCCTAGGACCGGTTTCTGGCATTTCAGCCGTCTTCAGCCAGGCTTGCTTGAATCCAGTGGCAAAGTGAGCAAGGGACTCACGTCTGAGCATACCCTGCCAACTTATGGCAAACAAAGCGGTACAAAAGGGGGTGGTGATGGACAGAGCATCAGAACCAATCAAACACTCACACCCAGTCAACAGATCTGGATTTGATCCATCACCGTTCTTTAGCCAACTCTGCCACCCCAGTTCAGACATGGCCATATGCAAATCAGTCTAACCATGTGCCTCATGGGAACAGTCCAGCCCAAACTGCCAAGCCATGCCTTCCCTGGACCGGAAACTAGCTTCCTAGGACCGGCTTCTGGCATTTCAGCCGTCTTCAGCCAGGCTTGCTTGAATCCAGTGGCAAAGTGAGCAAGGGACTCACGTCTGAGCATACCCTGCCAACTTATGGCAAACAAAGCGGTACAAAAGGGGGTGGTGATGGACAGAGCATCAGAACCAATCAAACACTCACACCCAGTCAACAGATCTGGGTTTGATCCATCACCGTTCTTTAGCCAACTCTGCCACCCCAGTTCAGACATGGCCATATGCAAATCAGTCTAACCCTGTGCCTCATGGGAACAGTCCAGCCCGAACTGCCAAGCCATGCCTTCCCTGGACCGGAAACAAGCTTTCTAGGACCGGTTTCTGGCCTCTCAGCCGTCTTCAGCCAGGCTTGCTTGAATCCAGTGGCAAAGTGAGCAAGGGACTCACGTCTGAGCATACCCTGCCAACTTATGGCAAACAAAGCGGTACAAAAGGGGGTGGTGATGGACAGAGCATCAGAACCAATCAAACACTCACACCCAGTCAACAGATCTGGGTTTGATCCATCACCGTTCTTTAGCCAACTCTGCCACCCCAGTTCAGACATGGCCATATGCAAATCAGTCTAACCCTGTGCCTCATGGGAACAGTCCAGCCCGAACTGCCAAGCCATGCCTTCCCTGGACCGGACACAAGCTTCTTAGGCCCGGTTTCTGGCATTTCAGCCGTCTACAGCCAGGCTTGCTTGAATCCAGTGGCAAAGTGAGCAAGGGACTCACGTCTGAGCATACCCTGCCAACTTATGGCAAACAAAGCGGTACAAAAGGGGGTGGTGATGGACAGAGCATCAGAACCTATCAAACACTCACACCCAGTCAACAGATCTGGGTTTGATCCATCACCGTTCTTTAGCCAACTCTGCCACCCCAGTTCAGACATGGCCATATGCAAATCAGTCTAACCCTGTGCCTCATGGGAACAGTCCAGCCCGAACTGCCAAGCCATGCCTTCCCTGGACCAGAAACAAGCTTCCTAGGACCGGTTTCTGGCATTTCAGCTGTCTTTAGCCAGTCTTGCTTGAACCCAGGGGCAAAGTGAGCAAGGGACTCACGTCTGAGCATACCCTGCCAACGTATGGCAAACAAAGCGGTACAAAAGGGGGTGGTGATGGACAGAGCATCAGACCTATCAAACACTCACACCCAGTCAACAGATCTGGGTTTGATCCATCACCGTTCTTTAGCCAAATCTGCCGCCCTAGTTCGGACATGGCCATATGCAAATCAGTCTGACCCTGTGCCTCATGGGAACAGTCCAGCCCGAACTGCCAAGCCATGCCTTCCCTGGACCGGAAACAAGCTTCCTAGGACCGGTTTCTGGCATTTCAGCCGTCTTCAGCCAGGCTTGCTTGAATCCAGTGGCAAAGTGAGCAAGGGACTCACGTCTGAGCATACCCTGCCAACTTATGGCAAACAAAGCGGTACAAAAGGGGGTGGTGATGGACAGAGCATCAGAACCAATCAAACACTCACACCCAGTCAACAGATCTGGATTTGATCCATCACCGTTCTTTAGCCAACTCTGCCACCCCAGTTCAGACATGGCCATATGCAAATCAGTCTAACCATGTGCCTCATGGGAACAGTCCAGCCCAAACTGCCAAGCCATGCCTTCCCTGGACCGGAAACTAGCTTCCTAGGACCGGCTTCTGGCATTTCAGCCGTCTTCAGCCAGGCTTGCTTGAATCCAGTGGCAAAGTGAGCAAGGGACTCACGTCTGAGCATACCCTGCCAACTTATGGCAAACAAAGCGGTACAAAAGGGGGTGGTGATGGACAGAGCATCAGAACCAATCAAACACTCACACCCAGTCAACAGATCTGGGTTTGATCCATCACCGTTCTTTAGCCAACTCTGCCACCCCAGTTCAGACATGGCCATATGCAAATCAGTCTAACCCTGTGCCTCATGGGAACAGTCCAGCCCGAACTGCCAAGCCATGCCTTCCCTGGACCGGAAACAAGCTTCCTAGGACCGGTTTCTGGCATTTCAGCCGTCTTCAGCCAGTCTTGCTTGAATCCAGTGGCAAAGTGAGCAAGGGACTCACGTCTGAGCATACCCTGCCAACTTATGGCAAACAAAGCGGTACACAAGGTGGTGGTGAACGACAGAGAATCAGAACCAATCAAACACTCACACCCAGTCAACAGATCTGGGTTTGATCCATCACCGTTCTTTAGCCAACTCTGCCACCCCAGTTCAGACATGGCCATATGCAAATCAGTCTAACCATGTGCCTCATGGGAACAGTCCAGCCCAAACTGCCAAGCCATGCCTTCCCTGGACCGGACACAAGATTCCTAGGACCGGCTTCTGGCATTTCAGCCGTCTTCAGCCAGGCTTGCTTGAATCCAGTGGCAAAGTGAGCAAGGGACTCACGTCTGAGCATACCCTGCCAACTTATGGCAAACAAAGCGGTACAAAAGGGGGTGGTGATGGACAGAGCATCAGAACCAATCAAACACTCACACCCAGTCAACAGATCTGGGTTTGATCCATCACCGTTCTTTAGCCAACTCTGCCACCCCAGTTCAGACATGGCCATATGCAAATCAGTCTAACCCTGTGCCTCATGGGAACAGTCCAGCCCGAACTGCCAAGCCATGCCTTCCCTGGACCGGAAACAAGCTTTCTAGGACCGGTTTCTGGCATCTCAGCCGTCTTCAGCCAGGCTTGCTTGAATCCAGTGGCAAAGTGAGCAAGGGACTCACGTCTGAGCATACCCTGCCAACTTATGGCAAACAAAGCGGTACAAAAGGGGGTGGTGATGGACAGAGCATCAGAACCAATCAAACACTCACACCCAGTCAACAGATCTGGATTTGATCCATCACCGTTCTTTAGCCAACTCTGCCACCCCAGTTCAGACATGGCCATATGCAAATCAGTCTAACCATGTGCCTCATGGGAACAGTCCAGCCCAAACTGCCAAGCCATGCCTTCCCTGGACCGGAAACTAGCTTCCTAGGACCGGCTGCTGGCATTTCAGCCGTCTTCAGCCAGGCTTGCTTGAATCCAGTGGCAAAGTGAGCGAGGGACTCACGTCTTAGCATACCCTGCCAACTTATGGCAAACATAGCGGTACAAAAGGGGGTGGTGATGGACAGAGCATCAGAACCAATCAAACACTCACACCCAGTCAACAGATCTGGGTTTGATCCATCACCGTTCTTTAGCCAACTCTGCCACCCCAGTTCAGACATGGCCATATGCAAATCAGTCTAACCCTGTGCCTCATGGGAACAGTCCAGCCCGAACTGCCAAGCCATGCCTTCCCTGGACCGGAAACAAGCTTCCTAGGACCGATTTCTGGCATTTCAGACGTCTTCAGCCAGGCTTGCTTGAATCCAGTGGCAAAGTGAGCAAGGAACTCACGTCTGAGCATACCCTGCCAACTTATGGCAAACAAAGCGGTACACAAGGGGGTGGTGATCGACAGAGCATCAGAACCAATCAAACACTCACACCCAGTCAACAGATCTGGGTTTGATCCATCACCGTTCTTTAGCCAACTCTGCCACCCCAGTTCAGACATGACCATATGCAAATCAGTCTAACCCTGTGCCTCATGGGAACAGTCCAGCCCAAACTGCAAAGCCATGCCTTCCCTGGACCGGACACAAGCTTCCTAGGACCGGCTTCTGGCATTTCAGCCGTCTTCAGCCAGGCTTGCTTGAATCCAGTGGCAAAGTGAGCAAGGGACTCACGTCTGAGCATACCCTGCCAACTTATGGCAAACAAAGCGGTACAAAAGGGGGTGGTGAGGGACAGAGCATCAGAACCAATCAAACACTCATACCCAGTCAACAGATCTGGGTTTGATCCATCACCGTTCTTTAGCCAACTCTGCCACCCCAGTTCAGACATGGCCATATGCAAATCAGTCTAACCCTGTGCCTCATGGGAACAGTCCAGCCCGAACTGCCAAGCCATGCCTTCCCTGGACCGGAAACAAGCTTCCTAGGACCGGTTTCTGGCATTTCAGCCGTCTTCAGCCAGTCTTGCTTGAATCCAGTGGCAAAGTGAGCAAGGGACTCACGTCTGAGCATACCCTGCCAACTGATGGCAAACAAAGCGGTACACAAGGGGGTGGTGAACGACAGAGCATCAGAACCAATCAAACACTCACACCCAGTCAACAGATCTGGGTTTGATCCATCACCGTTCTTTAGCCAACTCTGCCACCCCAGTTCAGACATGGCCATATGCAAATCAGTCTAACCCTGTGCCTCATGGGAACAGTCCAGCCCAAACTGCCAAGCCATGCCTTCCCTGGACCGGACACAAGATTCCTAGGACCGGCTTCTGGCATTTCAGCTGTCTTCAGCCAGGCTTGCTTGAATCCAGTGGCTAAGTGAGCAAGGGACTCACGTCTGAGCATACCCTGCCCAATTATGGCAAACAAAGTGGTACAAAAGGGGGTGGTGATGGACAGAGCATCAGAACCAATCAAACACTCACACCCAGTCAACAGATCTGGGTTTTATCCATCACTGTTCTTTAGCCAACTCTGCCACCCCAGTTCAGACATGGCCATATGCAAATCAGTCTAACCCTGTGCCTCATGGGAACAGTCCAGCCCGAACTGCCAAGCCATGCCTTCCCTGGACCGGAAACAAGCTTTCTAGGACCGGTTTCTGGCCTCTCAGCCGTCTTCAGCCAGGCTTGCTTGAATCCAGTGGCAAAGTGAGCAAGGGACTCACGTCTGAGCATACCCTGCCAACTTATGGCAAACAAAGCGGTACAAAAGGGGGTGGTGATGGACAGAGCATCAGAACCAATCAAACACTCACACCCAGTCAACAGATCTGGGTTTGATCCATCACCGTTCTTTAGCCAACTCTGCCACCCCAGTTCAGACATGGCCATATGCAAATCAGTCTAACCCTGTGCCTCATGGGAACACTCCAGCCCGAACTGCCAAGCCATGCCTTCCCTGGACCGGACACAAGCTTCTTAGGCCCGGTTTCTGGCATTTCAGCCGTCTACAGCCAGGCTTGCTTGAATCCAGTGGCAAAGTGAGCAAGGGACTCACGTCTGAGCATACCCTGCCAACTTATGGCAAACAAAGCGGTACAAAAGGGGGTGGTGATGGACAGAGCATCAGAACCTATCAAACACTCACACCCAGTCAACAGATCTGGGTTTGATCCATCACCGTTCTTTAGCCAACTCTGCCACCCCAGTTCAGACATGGCCATATGCAAATCAGTCTAACCCTGTGCCTCATGGGAACAGTCCAGCCCGAACTGCCAAGCCATGCCTTCCCTGGACCAGAAACAAGCTTCCTAGGACCGGTTTCTGGCATTTCAGCTGTCTTCAGCCAGTCTTGCTTGAACCCAGGGGCAAAGTGAGCAAGGGACTCACGTCTGAGCATACCCTGCCAACTTATGGCAAACAAAGCGGTACAAAAGGGGGTGGTGATGGACAGAGCATCAGACCTATCAAACACTCACACCCAGTCAACAGATCTGGGTTTGATCCATCACCGTTCTTTAGCCAAATCTGCCACCCTAGTTCGGACATGGCCATATGCAAATCAGTCTGACCCTGTGCCTCATGGGAACAGTCCAGCCCGAACTGCCAAGCCATGCCTTCCCTGGACCGGAAACAAGCTTCCTAGGACCGGTTTCTGGCATTTCAGCCGTCTTCAGCCAGGCTTGCTTGAATCCAGTGGCAAAGAGAGCAAGGGACTCACGTCTGAGCATACCCTGCCAACTTATGGCAAACAAAGCGGTACAAAAGGGGGTGGTGATGGACAGAGCATCAGAACCAATCAAACACTCACACCCAGTCAACAGATCTGGATTTGATCCATCACCGTTCTTTAGCCAACTCTGCCACCCCAGTTCAGACATGGCCATATGCAAATCAGTCTAACCATGTGCCTCATGGGAACAGTCCAGCCCAAACTGCCAAGCCATGCCTTCCCTGGACCGGAAACTAGCTTCCTAGGACCGGCTGCTGGCATTTCAGCCGTCTTCAGCCAGGCTTGCTTGAATCCAGTGGCAAAGTGAGCAAGGGACTCACGTCTTATCATACCCTGCCAACTTATGGCAAACATAGCGGTACAAAAGGGGGTGGTGATGGACAGAGCATCAGAACCAATCAAACACTCACACCCAGTCAACAGATCTGGGTTTGATCCATCACCGTTCTTTAGCCAACTCTGCCACCCCAGTTCAGACATGGCCATATGCAAATCAGTCTAACCCTGTGCCTCATGGGAACAGTCCAGCCCGAACTGCCAAGCCATGCCTTCCCTGGACCGGAAACAAGCTTCCTAGGACCGATTTCTGGCATTTCAGCCGTCTTCAGCCAGGCTTGCTTGAATCCAGTGGCAAAGTGAGCAAGGAACTCACGTCTGAGCATACCCTGCCAACTTATGGCAAACAAAGCGGTACACAAGGGGGTGGTGATCGACAGAGCATCAGAACCAATCAAACACTCACACCCAGTCAACAGATCTGGGTTTGATCCATCACCGTTCTTTAGCCAACTCTGCCACCCCAGTTCAGACATGACCATATGCAAATCAGTCTAACCCTGTGCCTCATGGGAACAGTCCAGCCCAAACTGCCAAGCCATGCCTTCCCTGGACCGGACACAAGATTCCTAGGACCGGCTTCTGGCATTTCAGCCGTCTTCAGCCAGGCTTGCTTGAATCCAGTGGCAAAGTGAGCAAGGGACTCACGTCTGAGCATACCCTGCCAAATTATGGCAAACAAAGCGGTACAAAAGGGGGTGGTGATGGACAGAGCATCAGAACCAATCAAACACTCACACCCAGTCAACAGATCTGGGTTTGATCCATCACCGTTCTTTAGCCAACTCTGCCACCCCAGTTCAGACATGGCCATATGCAAATCAGTCTAACCCTGTGCCTCATGGGAACAGTCCAGCCCGAACTGCCAAGCCATGCCTTCCCTGGACCGGAAACAAGCTTTCTAGGACCGGTTTCTGGCATCTCAGCCGTCTTCAGCCAGGCTTGCTTGAATCTAGTGGCAAAGTGAGCAAGGGACTCACGTCTGAGCATACCCTGCCAACTTATGGCAAACAAAGCGGTACAAAAGGGGGTGGTGATGGACAGAGCATCAGAACCAATCAAACACTCACACCCAGTCAACAGATCTGGATTTGATCCATCACCGTTCTTTAGCCAACTCTGCCACCCCAGTTCAGACATGGCCATATGCAAATCAGTCTAACCATGTGCCTCATGGGAACAGTCCAGCCCAAACTGCCAAGCCATGCCTTCCCTGGACCGGAAACTAGCTTCCTAGGACCGGCTGCTGGCATTTCAGCCGTCTTCAGCCAGGCTTGCTTGAATCCAGTGGCAAAGTGAGCGAGGGACTCACGTCTTAGCATACCCTGCCAACTTATGGCAAACATAGCGGTACAAAAGGGGGTGGTGATGGACAGAGCATCAGAACCAATCAAACACTCACACCCAGTCAACAGATCTGGGTTTGATCCATCACCGTTCTTTAGCCAACTCTGCCACCCCAGTTCAGACATGGCCATATGCAAATCAGTCTAACCCTGTGCCTCATGGGAACAGTCCAGCCCGAACTGCCAAGCCATGCCTTCCCTGGACCGGAAACAAGCTTCCTAGGACCGATTTCTGGCATTTCAGACGTCTTCAGCCAGGCTTGCTTGAATCCAGTGGCAAAGTGAGCAAGGAACTCACGTCTGAGCATACCCTGCCAACTTATGGCAAACAAAGCGGTACACAAGGGGGTGGTGATCGACAGAGCATCAGAACCAATCAAACACTCACACCCAGTCAACAGACTTGGGTTTGATCCATCACCATTCTTTAGCCAACTCTGCCACCCCAGTTCAGACATGGCCATATGCAAATCAGTCTAACCCTGTGCCTCATGGGAACAGTCCAGCCCAAACTGCCAAGCCATGCCTTCCATGGACCGGAAACAAGCTTCCTAGGACCGGTTTCTGGCATTTCAGCCGTCTTCAGCCAGGCTCGCTTGAATCCAGTGGCAAAGTGAGCAAGGGACTCACGTCTGAGCATACCCTGCCAAATTATGGCAAACAAAGCGGTACAAAAGGGGGTGGTGATGGACAGAGCATCAGAACCAATCAAACACTCACACCCAGTCAACACACTTGGGTTTGATCCATCACCATTCTTTAGCCAACTCTGCCACCCCAGTTCAGACATGGCCATATGCAAATCAGTCTAACCCTGTGCCTCATGGGAACAGTCCAGCCCAAACTGCCAAGCCATGCCTTCCCTGGACCGGAAACAAGCTTCCTAGGACCGGTTTCTGGCATTTCAGCCGTCTTCAGCCAGGCTCGCTTGAATCCAGTGGCAAAGTGAGCAAGGGACTCACGTCTGAGCATACCCTGCCAAATTATGGCAAACAAAGCGGTACAAAAGGGGGTGGTGATGGACAGAGCATCAGAACCAATCAAACACTCACACCCAGTCAACAGATCTGGGTTTGATCCATCACCGTTCTTTAGCCAACTCTGCCACCCCAGTTCAGACATGGCCATATGCAAATCAGTCTAACCCTGTGCCTCATGGGAACAGTCCAGCCCGAACTGCCAAGCCATGCCTTCCCTGGACCGGACACAAGCTTCTTAGGCCCGGTTTCTGGCATTTCAGCTGTCTACAGCCAGGCTGGCTTGAATCCAGTGGCAAAGTGAGCAAGGGACTCACGTCTGAGCATACCCTGCCAACTTATGGCAAACAAAGCGGTACAAAAGGGGGTGGTGATGGACAGAGCATCAGAACCTATCAAACACTCACACCCAGTCAACAGATCTGGGTTTGATCCATCACCGTTCTTTAGCCAAATCTGCCACCCTAGTTCGGACATGGCCATATGCAAATCAGTCTGACCCTGTGCCTCATGGGAACAGTCCAGCCCGAACTGCCAAGCCATGCCTTCCCTGGACCGGAAACAAGCTTCCTAGGACCGGTTTCTGGCATTTCAGCCGTCTTCAGCCAGGCTTGCTTGAATCCAGTGGCAAAGTGAGGAAGGGACTCACGTCTGAGCATACCCTGCCAACTTATGGCAAACAAAGCGGTACAAAAGGGGGTGGTGATGGACAGAGCATCAGAACCAATCAAACACTCACACCCAGTCAACAGATCTGGATTTGATCCATCACCGTTCTTTAGCCAACTCTGCCACCCCAGTTCAGACATGGCCATATGCAAATCAGTCTAACCATGTGCCTCATGGGAACAGTCCAGCCCAAACTGCCAAGCCATGCCTTCCCTGGACCGGAACCTAGCTTCCTAGGACCGGCTGCTGGCATTTCAGCTGTCTTCAGCCAGGCTTGCTTGAATCCAGTGGCAAAGTGAGCAAGAGACTCACGTCTTAGCATACCCTGCCAACTTATGGCAAACATAGCGGTACAAAAGGGGGTGGTGATGGACAGAGCATCAGAACCAATCAAACACTCACACCCAGTCAACAGATCTGGGTTTGATCCATCACCGTTCTTTAGCCAACTCTGCCACCCCAGTTCAGACATGGCCATATGCAAATCAGTCTAACCCTGTGCCTCATGGGAACAGTCCAGCCCGAACTGCCAAGCCATGCCTTCCCTGGACCGGAAACAAGCTTCCTAGGACCGATTTCTGGCATTTCAGCCGTCTTCAGCCAGGCTTGCTTGAATCCAGTGGCAAAGTGAGCAAGGAACTCACGTCTGAGCATACCCTGCCAACTTATGGCAAACAAAGCGGTACACAAGGGGGTGGTGATCGACAGAGCATCAGAACCAATCAAACACTCACACCCAGTCAACAGATCTGGGTTTGATCCATCACCGTTCTTTAGCCAACTCTGCCACCCCAGTTCAGACATGACCATATGCAAATCAGTCTAACCCTGTGCCTCATGGGAACAGTCCAGCCCAAACTGCAAAGCCATGCCTTCCCTGGACCGGACACAAGCTTCCTAGGACCGGCTTCTGGCATTTCAGCCGTCTTCAGCCAGGCTTGCTTGAATCCAGTGGCAAAGTGAGCAAGGGACTCACGTCTGAGCATACCCTGCCAACTTATGGCAAACAAAGCGGTACAAAAGGGGGTGGTGAGGGACAGAGCATCAGAACCAATCAAACACTCACACCCAGTCAACAGATCTGGGTTTGATCCATCACCGTTCTTTAGCCAACTCTGCCACCCCAGTTCAGACATGGCCATATGCAAATCAGTCTAACCCTGTGCCTCATGGGAACAGTCCAGCCCGAACTGCCAAGCCATGCCTTCCCTGGACCGGAAACAAGCTTCCTAGGACCGGTTTCTGGCATTTCAGCCGTCTTCAGCCAGTCTTGCTTGAATCCAGTGGCAAAGTGAGCAAGGGACTCACGTCTGAGCATACCCTGCCAACTGATGGCAAACAAAGCGGTACACAAGGGGGTGGTGAACGACAGAGCATCAGAACCAATCAAACACTCACACCCAGTCAACAGATCTGGGTTTGATCCATCACCGTTCTTTAGCCAACTCTGCCACCCCAGTTCAGACATGGCCATATGCAAATCAGTCTAACCCTGTGCCTCATGGGAACAGTCCAGCCCAAACTGCCAAGCCATGCCTTCCCTGGACCGGACACAAGATTCCTAGGACCGGCTTCTGGCATTTCAGCTGTCTTCAGCCAGGCTTGCTTGAATCCAGTGGCTAAGTGAGCAAGGGACTCACGTCTGAGCATACCCTGCCCAATTATGGCAAACAAAGCGGTACAAAAGGGGGTGGTGATGGACAGAGCATCAGAACCAATCAAACACTCACACCCAGTCAACAGATCTGGGTTTGATCCATCACTGTTCTTTAGCCAACTCTGCCACCCCAGTTCAGACATGGCCATATGCAAATCAGTCTAACCCTGTGCCTCATGGGAACAGTCCAGCCCAAACTGCCAAGCCATGCCTTCCCTGGACCGGAAACAAGCTTTCTAGGACCGGTTTCTGGCCTCTCAGCCGTCTTCAGCCAGGCTTGCTTGAATCCAGTGGCAAAGTGAGCAAGGGACTCACGTCTGAGCATACCCTGCCAACTTATGGCAAACAAAGCGGTACAAAAGGGGGTGGTGATGGACAGAGCATCAGAACCAATCAAACACTCACACCCAGTCAACAGATCTGGGTTTGATCCATCACCGTTCTTTAGCCAACTCTGCCACCCCAGTTCAGACATGGCCATATGCAAATCAGTCTAACCCTGTGCCTCATGGGAACAGTCCAGCCCGAACTGCCAAGCCATGCCTTCCCTGGACCGGAAACAAGCTTCCTAGGACCGGTTTCTGGCATTTCAGCCGTCTTCAGCCAGGCTTGCTTGAATCCAGTGGCAAAGTGAGCAAGGGACTCACGTCTGAGCATACCCTGCCAACTTATGGCAAACAAAGCGGTACAAAAGGGGGTGGTGATGGACAGAGCATCAGAACCAATCAAACACTCACACCCAGTCAACAGATCTGGATTTGATCCATCACCGTTCTTTAGCCAACTCTGCCACCCCAGTTCAGACATGGCCATATGCAAATCAGTCTAACCATGTGCCTCATGGGAACAGTCCAGCCCAAACTGCCAAGCCATGCCTTCCCTGGACCGGAAACTAGCTTCCTAGGACCGGCTTCTGGCATTTCAGCCGTCTTCAGCCAGGCTTGCTTGAATCCAGTGGCAAAGTGAGCAAGGGACTCACGTCTGAGCATACCCTGCCAACTTATGGCAAACAAAGCGGTACAAAAGGGGGTGGTGATGGACAGAGCATCAGAACCAATCAAACACTCACACCCAGTCAACAGATCTGGGTTTGATCCATCACCGTTCTTTAGCCAACTCTGCCACCCCAGTTCAGACATGGCCATATGCAAATCAGTCTAACCCTGTGCCTCATGGGAACAGTCCAGCCCGAACTGCCAAGCCATGCCTTCCCTGGACCGGAAACAAGCTTCCTAGGACCGGTTTCTGGCATTTCAGCCGTCTTCAGCCAGTCTTGCTTGAATCCAGTGGCAAAGTGAGCAAGGGACTCACGTCTGAGCATACCCTGCCAACTTATGGCAAACAAAGCGGTACACAAGGTGGTGGTGAACGACAGAGAATCAGAACCAATCAAACACTCACACCCAGTCAACAGATCTGGGTTTGATCCATCACCGTTCTTTAGCCAACTCTGCCACCCCAGTTCAGACATGGCCGTATGCAAATCAGTCTAACCATGTGCCTCATGGGAACAGTCCAGCCCAAACTGCCAAGCCATGCCTTCCCTGGACCGGACACAAGATTCCTAGGACCGGCTTCTGGCATTTCAGCCGTCTTCAGCCAGGCTTGCTTGAATCCAGTGGCAAAGTGAGCAAGGGACTCACGTCTGAGCATACCCTGCCAAATTATGGCAAACAAAGCGGTACAAAAGGGGGTGGTGATGGACAGAGCATCAGAACCAATCAAACACTCACACCCAGTCAACAGATCTGGGTTTGATCCATCACCGTTCTTTAGCCAACTCTGCCACCCCAGTTCAGACATGGCCATATGCAAATCAGTCTAACCCTGTGCCTCATGGGAACAGTCCAGCCCGAACTGCCAAGCCATGCCTTCCCTGGACCGGAAACAAGCTTTCTAGGACCGGTTTCTGGCATCTCAGCCGTCTTCAGCCAGGCTTGCTTGAATCCAGTGGCAAAGTGAGCAAGGGACTCACGTCTGAGCATACCCTGCCAACTTATGGCAAACAAAGCGGTACAAAAGGGGGTGGTGATGGACAGAGCATCAGAACCAATCAAACACTCACACCCAGTCAACAGATCTGGATTTGATCCATCACCGTTCTTTAGCCAACTCTGCCACCCCAGTTCAGACATGGCCATATGCAAATCAGTCTAACCATGTGCCTCATGGGAACAGTCCAGCCCAAACTGCCAAGCCATGCCTTCCCTGGACCGGAAACTAGCTTCCTAGGACCGGCTGCTGGCATTTCAGCCGTCTTCAGCCAGGCTTGCTTGAATCCAGTGGCAAAGTGAGCGAGGGACTCACGTCTTAGCATACCCTGCCAACTTATGGCAAACATAGCGGTACAAAAGGGGGTGGTGATGGACAGAGCATCAGAACCAATCAAACACTAACACCCAGTCAACAGATCTGGGTTTGATCCATCACCGTTCTTTAGCCAACTCTGCCACCCCAGTTCAGACATGGCCATATGCAAATCAGTCTAACCCTGTGCCTCATGGGAACAGTCCAGCCCGAACTGCCAAGCCATGCCTTCCCTGGACCGGAAACAAGCTTCCTAGGACCGATTTCTGGCATTTCAGACGTCTTCAGCCAGGCTTGCTTGAATCCAGTGGCAAAGTGAGCAAGGAACTCACGTCTGAGCATACCCTGCCAACTTATGGCAAACAAAGCGGTACACAAGGGGGTGGTGATCGACAGAGCATCAGAACCAATCAAACACTCACACCCAGTCAACAGATCTGGGTTTGATCCATCACCGTTCTTTAGCCAACTCTGCCACCCCAGTTCAGACATGACCATATGCAAATCAGTCTAACCCTGTGCCTCATGGGAACAGTCCAGCCCAAACTGCAAAGCCATGCCTTCCCTGGACCGGACACAAGCTTCCTAGGACCGGCTTCTGGCATTTCAGCCGTCTTCAGCCAGGCTTGCTTGAATCCAGTGGCAAAGTGAGCAAGGGACTCACGTCTGAGCATACCCTGCCAACTTATGGCAAACAAAGCGGTACAAAAGGGGGTGGTGAGGGACAGAGCATCAGAACCAATCAAACACTCATACCCAGTCAACAGATCTGGGTTTGATCCATCACCGTTCTTTAGCCAACTCTGCCACCCCAGTTCAGACATGGCCATATGCAAATCAGTCTAACCCTGTGCCTCATGGGAACAGTCCAGCCCGAACTGCCAAGCCATGCCTTCCCTGGACCGGAAACAAGCTTCCTAGGACCGGTTTCTGGCATTTCAGCCGTCTTCAGCCAGTCTTGCTTGAATCCAGTGGCAAAGTGAGCAAGGGACTCACGTCTGAGCATACCCTGCCAACTGATGGCAAACAAAGCGGTACACAAGGGGGTGGTGAACGACAGAGCATCAGAACCAATCAAACACTCACACCCAGTCAACAGATCTGGGTTTGATCCATCACCGTTCTTTAGCCAACTCTGCCACCCCAGTTCAGACATGGCCATATGCAAATCAGTCTAACCCTGTGCCTCATGGGAACAGTCCAGCCCAAACTGCCAAGCCATGCCTTCCCTGGACCGGACACAAGATTCCTAGGACCGGCTTCTGGCATTTCAGCTGTCTTCAGCCAGGCTTGCTTGAATCCAGTGGCTAAGTGAGCAAGGGACTCACGTCTGAGCATACCCTGCCCAATTATGGCAAACAAAGCGGTACAAAAGGGGGTGGTGATGGACAGAGCATCAGAACCAATCAAACACTCACACCCAGTCAACAGATCTGGGTTTTATCCATCACTGTTCTTTAGCCAACTCTGCCACCCCAGTTCAGACATGGCCATATGCAAATCAGTCTAACCCTGTGCCTCATGGGAACAGTCCAGCCCGAACTGCCAAGCCATGCCTTCCCTGGACCGGAAACAAGCTTTCTAGGACCGGTTATTGGCCTCTCAGCCATCTTCAGCCAGGCTTGCTTGAATCCAGTGGCAAAGTGAGCAAGGGACTCACGTCTGAGCATACCCTGCCAACTTATGGCAAACAAAGCGGTACAAAAGGGGGTGGTGATGGACAGAGCATCAGAACCAATCAAACACTCACACCCAGTCAACAGATCTGGGTTTGATCCATCACCGTTCTTTAGCCAACTCTGCCACCCCAGTTCAGACATGGCCATATGCAAATCAGTCTAACCCTGTGCCTCATGGGAACACTCCAGCCCGAACTGCCAAGCCATGCCTTCCCTGGACCGGACACAAGCTTCTTAGGCCCGGTTTCTGGCATTTCAGCCGTCTACAGCCAGGCTTGCTTGAATCCAGTGGCAAAGTGAGCAAGGGACTCACGTCTGAGCATACCCTGCCAACTTATGGCAAACAAAGCGGTACAAAAGGGGGTGGTGATGGACAGAGCATCAGAACCTATCAAACACTCACACCCAGTCAACAGATCTGGGTTTGATCCATCACCGTTCTTTAGCCAACTCTGCCACCCCAGTTCAGACATGGCCATATGCAAATCAGTCTAACCCTGTGCCTCATGGGAACAGTCCAGCCCGAACTGCCAAGCCATGCCTTCCCTGGACCAGAAACAAGCTTCCTAGGACCGGTTTCTGGCATTTCAGCTGTCTTCAGCCAGTCTTGCTTGAACCCAGGGGCAAAGTGAGCAAGGGACTCACGTCTGAGCATACCCTGCCAACTTATGGCAAACAAAGCGGTACAAAAGGGGGTGGTGATGGACAGAGCATCAGACCTATCAAACACTCACACCCAGTCAACAGATCTGGGTTTGATCCATCACCGTTCTTTAGCCAAATCTGCCACCCTAGTTCGGACATGGCCATATGCAAATCAGTCTGACCCTGTGCCTCATGGGAACAGTCCAGCCCGAACTGCCAAGCCATGCCTTCCCTGGACCGGAAACAAGCTTCCTAGGACCGGTTTCTGGCATTTCAGCCGTCTTCAGCCAGGCTTGCTTGAATCCAGTGGCAAAGTGAGCAAGGGACTCACATCTGAGCATACCCTGCCAACTTATGGCAAACAAAGCGGTACAAAAGGGGGTGGTGATGGACAGAGCATCAGAACCAATCAAACACTCACACCCAGTCAACAGATCTGGATTTGATCCATCACCGTTCTTTAGCCAACTCTGCCACCCCAGTTCAGACATGGCCATATGCAAATCAGTCTAACCATGTGCCTCATGGGAACAGTCCAGCCCAAACTGCCAAGCCATGCCTTCCCTGGACCGGAAACTAGCTTCCTAGGACCGGCTGCTGGCATTTCAGCCGTCTTCAGCCAGGCTTGCTTGAATCCAGTGGCAAAGTGAGCAAGGGACTCACGTCTTATCATACCCTGCCAACTTATGGCAAACATAGCGGTACAAAAGGGGGTGGTGATGGACAGAGCATCAGAACCAATCAAACACTCACACCCAGTCAACAGATCTGGGTTTGATCCATCACCGTTCTTTAGCCAACTCTGCCACCCCAGTTCAGACATGGCCATATGCAAATCAGTCTAACCCTGTGCCTCATGGGAACAGTCCAGCCCGAACTGCCAAGCCATGCCTTCCCTGGACCGGAAACAAGCTTCCTAGGACCGATTTCTGGCATTTCAGCCGTCTTCAGCCAGGCTTGCTTGAATCCAGTGGCAAAGTGAGCAAGAAACTCACGTCTGAGCATACCCTGCCAACTTATGGCAAACAAAGCGGTACACAAGGGGGTGGTGATCGACAGAGCATCAGAACCAATCAAACACTCACACCCAGTCAACAGATCTGGGTTTGATCCATCACCGTTCTTTAGCCAACTCTGCCACCCCAGTTCAGACATGACCATATGCAAATCAGTCTAACCCTGTGCCTCATGGGAACAGTCCAGCCCAAACTGCCAAGCCATGCCTTCCCTGGACCGGACACAAGATTCCTAGGACCGGCTTCTGGCATTTCAGCCGTCTTCAGCCAGGCTTGCTTGAATCCAGTGGCAAAGTGAGCAAGGGACTCACGTCTGAGCATACCCTGCCAAATTATGGCAAACAAAGCGGTACAAAAGGGGGTGGTGATGGACAGAGCATCAGAACCAATCAAACACTCACACCCAGTCAACAGATCTGGGTTTGATCCATCACCGTTCTTTAGCCAACTCTGCCACCCCAGTTCAGACATGGCCATATGCAAATCAGTCTAACCCTGTGCCTCATGGGAACAGTCCAGCCCGAACTGCCAAGCCATGCCTTCCCTGGACCGGAAACAAGCTTTCTAGGACCGGTTTCTGGCATCTCAGCCGTCTTCAGCCAGGCTTGCTTGAATCTAGTGGCAAAGTGAGCAAGGGACTCACGTCTGAGCATACCCTGCCAACTTATGGCAAACAAAGCGGTACAAAAGGGGGTGGTGATGGACAGAGCATCAGAACCAATCAAACACTCACACCCAGTCAACAGATCTGGATTTGATCCATCACCGTTCTTTAGCCAACTCTGCCACCCCAGTTCAGACATGGCCATATGCAAATCAGTCTAACCATGTGCCTCATGGGAACAGTCCAGCCCAAACTGCCAAGCCATGCCTTCCCTGGACCGGAAACTAGCTTCCTAGGACCGGCTGCTGGCATTTCAGCCGTCTTCAGCCAGGCTTGCTTGAATCCAGTGGCAAAGTGAGCGAGGGACTCACGTCTTAGCATACCCTGCCAACTTATGGCAAACATAGCGGTACAAAAGGGGGTGGTGATGGACAGAGCATCAGAACCAATCAAACACTCACACCCAGTCAACAGATCTGGGTTTGATCCATCACCGTTCTTTAGCCAACTCTGCCACCCCAGTTCAGACATGGCCATATGCAAATCAGTCTAACCCTGTGCCTCATGGGAACAGTCCAGCCCGAACTGCCAAGCCATGCCTTCCCTGGACCGGAAACAAGCTTCCTAGGACCGATTTCTGGCATTTCAGACGTCTTCAGCCAGGCTTGCTTGAATCCAGTGGCAAAGTGAGCAAGGAACTCACGTCTGAGCATACCCTGCCAACTTATGGCAAACAAAGCGGTACACAAGGGGGTGGTGATCGACAGAGCATCAGAACCAATCAAACACTCACACCCAGTCAACAGATCTGGGTTTGATCCATCACCGTTCTTTAGCCAACTCTGCCACCCCAGTTCAGACATGACCATATGCAAATCAGTCTAACCCTGTGCCTCATGGGAACAGTCCAGCCCAAACTGCAAAGCCATGCCTTCCCTGGACCGGACACAAGCTTCCTAGGACCGGCTTCTGGCATTTCAGCCGTCTTCAGCCAGGCTTGCTTGAATCCAGTGGCAAAGTGAGCAAGGGACTCACGTCTGAGCATACCCTGCCAACTTATGGCAAACAAAGCGGTACAAAAGGGGGTGGTGAGGGACAGAGCATCAGAACCAATCAAACACTCATACCCAGTCAACAGATCTGGGTTTGATCCATCACCGTTCTTTAGCCAACTCTGCCACCCCAGTTCAGACATGGCCATATGCAAATCAGTCTAACCCTGTGCCTCATGGGAACAGTCCAGCCCGAACTGCCAAGCCATGCCTTCCCTGGACCGGAAACAAGCTTCCTAGGACCGGTTTCTGGCATTTCAGCCGTCTTCAGCCAGTCTTGCTTGAATCCAGTGGCAAAGTGAGCAAGGGACTCACGTCTGAGCATACCCTGCCAACTGATGGCAAACAAAGCGGTACACAAGGGGGTGGTGAACGACAGAGCATCAGAACCAATCAAACACTCACACCCAGTCAACAGATCTGGGTTTGATCCATCACCGTTCTTTAGCCAACTCTGCCACCCCAGTTCAGACATGGCCATATGCAAATCAGTCTAACCCTGTGCCTCATGGGAACAGTCCAGCCCAAACTGCCAAGCCATGCCTTCCCTGGACCGGACACAAGATTCCTAGGACCGGCTTCTGGCATTTCAGCTGTCTTCAGCCAGGCTTGCTTGAATCCAGTGGCTAAGTGAGCAAGGGACTCACGTCTGAGCATACCCTGCCCAATTATGGCAAACAAAGCGGTACAAAAGGGGGTGGTGATGGACAGAGCATCAGAACCAATCAAACACTCACACCCAGTCAACAGATCTGGGTTTTATCCATCACTGTTCTTTAGCCAACTCTGCCACCCCAGTTCAGACATGGCCATATGCAAATCAGTCTAACCCTGTGCCTCATGGGAACAGTCCAGCCCGAACTGCCAAGCCATGCCTTCCCTGGACCGGAAACAAGCTTTCTAGGACCGGTTTCTGGCCTCTCAGCCGTCTTCAGCCAGGCTTGCTTGAATCCAGTGGCAAAGTGAGCAAGGGACTCACGTCTGAGCATACCCTGCCAACTTATGGCAAACAAAGCGGTACAAAAGGGGGTGGTGATGGACAGAGCATCAGAACCAATCAAACACTCACACCCAGTCAACAGATCTGGGTTTGATCCATCACCGTTCTTTAGCCAACTCTGCCACCCCAGTTCAGACATGGCCATATGCAAATCAGTCTAACCCTGTGCCTCATGGGAACAGTCCAGCCCGAACTGCCAAGCCATGCCTTCCCTGGACCGGACACAAGCTTCTTAGGCCCGGTTTCTGGCATTTCAGCCGTCTACAGCCAGGCTTGCTTGAATCCAGTGGCAAAGTGAGCAAGGGACTCACGTCTGAGCATACCCTGCCAACTTATGGCAAACAAAGCGGTACAAAAGGGGGTGGTGATGGACAGAGCATCAGAACCTATCAAACACTCACACCCAGTCAACAGATCTGGGTTTGATCCATCACCGTTCTTTAGCCAACTCTGCCACCCCAGTTCAGACATGGCCATATGCAAATCAGTCTAACCCTGTGCCTCATGGGAACAGTCCAGCCCGAACTGCCAAGCCATGCCTTCCCTGGACCAGAAACAAGCTTCCTAGGACCGGTTTCTGGCATTTCAGCTGTCTTCAGCCAGTCTTGCTTGAACCCAGGGGCAAAGTGAGCAAGGGACTCACGTCTGAGCATACCCTGCCAACTTATGGCAAACAAAGCGGTACAAAAGGGGGTGGTGATGGACAGAGCATCAGAACCAATCAAACACTCACACCCAGTCAACAGATCTGGGTTTGATCCATCACCATTCTTTAGCCAACTCTGCCACCCCAGTTCAGACATGGCCATATGCAAATCAGTCAAACCCTGTGCCTCATGGGAACAGTCCAGCCCGAACTGCCAAGCCATGCCTTCCCTGGACCAGAAACAAGCTTCCTAGGACCGGTTTCTGGCATTTCAGCCGTCTTCAGCCAGTCTTGCTTGAATCCAGTGGCAAAGTGAGCAAGGGACTCACGTCTGAGCATACCCTGCCAACTTATGGCAAACAAAGCGGTACACAAGGTGGTGGTGAACGACAGAGCATCAGAACCGATCAAACACTCACACCCAGTCAACAGATCTGGGTTTGATCCATCACCGTTCTTTAGCCAACTCTGCCACCCCAGTTCAGACATGGCCATATGCAAATCAGTCTAACCCTGTGCCTCATGGGAACAGTCCAGCCCAAACTGCCAAGCCATGCCTTCCCTGGACCGGACACAAGATTCCTAGGACCGGCTTCTGGCATTTCAGCCGTCTTCAGCCAGGCTTGCTTGAATCCAGTGGCAAAGTGAGCAAGGGACTCACGTCTGAGCATACCCTGCCAAATTATGGCAAACAAAGCGGTACAAAAGGGGGTGGTGATGGACAGAGCATCAGAACCAATCAAACACTCACACCCAGTCAACAGATCTGGGTTTGATCCATCACCGTTCTTTAGCCAACTCTGCCACCCCAGTTCAGACATGGCCATATGCAAATCAGTCTAACCCTGTGCCTCATGGGAACAGTCCAGCCCGAACTGCCAAGCCATGCCTTCCCTGGACCGGAAACAAGCTTTCTAGGACCGGTTTCTGGCATCTCAGCCGTCTTCAGCCAGGCTTGCTTGAATCCAGTGGCAAAGTGAGCAAGGGACTCACGTCTGAGCATACCCTGCCAACTTATGGCAAACAAAGCGGTACAAAAGGGGGTGGTGATGGACAGAGCATCAGAACCAATCAAACACTCACACCCAGTCAACAGATCTGGGTTTGACCCATCACCGTTCTTTAGCCAACTCTGCCACCCCAGTTCAGACATGGCCATATGCAAAGCAGTCTAACCCTGTGCCTCATGGGAACAGTCCAGCCCGAACTGCCAAGCCATGCCTTCCCTGGACCGGACACAAGCTTCTTAGGCCCGGATTCTGGCATTTCAGCCGTCTACAGCCAGGCTTGCTTGAATCCAGTGGCAAAGTGAGCAAGGGACTCACGTCTGAGCATACCCTGCCAACTTATGGCAAACAAAGCGGTACACAAGGGGGTGGTGAACGACAGAGCATCAGAACCAATCAAACACTCACACCCAGTCAACAGATCTGGGTTTGATCCATCACCGTTCTTTAGCCAACTCTGCCACCCCAGTTCAGACATGGCCATATGCAAATCAGTCTAACCCTGTGCCTCATGGGAACAGTCCAGCCCAAACTGCCAAGCCATGCCTTCCCTGGACCGGACACAAGATTCCTAGGACCGGCTTCTGGCATTTCAGCTGTCTTCAGCCAGGCTTGCTTGAATCCAGTGGCTAAGTGAGCAAGGGACTCACGTCTGAGCATACCCTGCCCAATTATGGCAAACAAAGCGGTACAAAAGGGGGTGGTGATGGACAGAGCATCAGAACCAATCAAACACTCACACCCAGTCAACAGATCTGGGTTTTATCCATCACTGTTCTTTAGCCAACTCTGCCACCCCAGTTCAGACATGGCCATATGCAAATCAGTCTAACCCTGTGCCTCATGGGAACAGTCCAGCCCGAACTGCCAAGCCATGCCTTCCCTGGACCGGAAACAAGCTTTCTAGGACCGGTTTCTGGCCTCTCAGCCGTCTTCAGCCAGGCTTGCTTGAATCCAGTGGCAAAGTGAGCAAGGGACTCACGTCTGAGCATACCCTGCCAACTTATGGCAAACAAAGCGGTAAAAAGGGGGTGGTGATGGACAGAGCATCAGAACCAATCAAACACTCACACCCAGTCAACAGATCTGGGTTTGATCCATCACCGTTCTTTAGCCAACTCTGCCACCCCAGTTCAGACATGGCCATATGCAAATCAGTCTAACCCTGTGCCTCATGGGAACAGTCCAGCCCGAACTGCCAAGCCATGCCTTCCCTGGACCGGACACAAGCTTCTTAGGCCCGGTTTCTGGCATTTCAGCCGTCTACAGCCAGGCTTGCTTGAATCCAGTGGCAAAGTGAGCAAGGGACTCACGTCTGAGCATACCCTGCCAACTTATGGCAAACAAAGCGGTACAAAAGGGGGTGGTGATGGACAGAGCATCAGAACCTATCAAACACTCACACCCAGTCAACAGATCTGGGTTTGATCCATCACCGTTCTTTAGCCAACTCTGCCACCCCAGTTCAGACATGGCCATATGCAAATCAGTCTAACCCTGTGCCTCATGGGAACAGTCCAGCCCGAACTGCCAAGCCATGCCTTCCCTGGAACAGAAACAAGCTTCCTAGGACCGGTTTCTGGCATTTCAGCTGTCTTCAGCCAGTCTTGCTTGAACCCAGGGGCAAAGTGAGCAAGGGACTCACGTCTGAGCATACCCTGCCAACTTATGGCAAACAAAGCGGTACAAAAGGGGGTGGTGATGGACAGAGCATCAGAACCAATCAAACACTCACACCCAGTCAACAGATCTGGGTTTGATCCATCACCATTCTTTAGCCAACTCTGCCACCCCAGTTCAGACATGGCCATATGCAAATCAGTCTAACCCTGTGCCTCATGGGAACAGTCCAGCCCGAACTGCCAAGCCATGCCTTCCCTGGACCGGAAACAAGCTTCCTAGGACCGGTTTCTGGCATTTCAGCCGTCTTCAGCCAGTCTTGCTTGAATCCAGTGGCAAAGTGAGCAAGGGACTCACGTCTGAGCATACCCTGCCAACTTATGGCAAACAAAGCGGTACACAAGGTGGTGGTGAACGACAGAGCATCAGAACCGATCAAACACTCACACCCAGTCAACAGATCTGGGTTTGATCCATCACCGTTCTTTAGCCAACTCTGCCACCCCAGTTCAGACATGGCCATATGCAAATCAGTCTAACCCTGTGCCTCATGGGAACAGTCCAGCCCAAACTGCCAAGCCATGCCTTCCCTGGACCGGACACAAGATTCCTAGGACCGGCTTCTGGCATTTCAGCCGTCTTCAGCCAGGCTTGCTTGAATCCAGTGGCAAAGTGAGCAAGGGACTCACGTCTGAGCATACCCTGCCAAATTATGGCAAACAAAGCGGTACAAAAGGGGGTGGTGATGGACAGAGCATCAGAACCAATCAAACACTCACACCCAGTCAACAGATCTGGGTTTGATCCATCACCGTTCTTTAGCCAACTCTGCCACCCCAGTTCAGACATGGCCATATGCAAATCAGTCTAACCCTGTGCCTCATGGGAACAGTCCAGCCCGAACTGCCAAGCCATGCCTTCCCTGGACCGGAAACAAGCTTTCTAGGACCGGTTTCTGGCATCTCAGCCGTCTTCAGCCAGGCTTGCTTGAATCCAGTGGCAAAGTGAGCAAGGGACTCACGTCTGAGCATACCCTGCCAACTTATGGCAAACAAAGCGGTACAAAAGGGGGTGGTGATGGACAGAGCATCAGAACCAATCAAACACTCACACCCAGTCAACAGATCTGGGTTTGACCCATCACCGTTCTTTAGCCAACTCTGCCACCCCAGTTCAGACATGGCCATATGCAAAGCAGTCTAACCCTGTGCCTCATGGGAACAGTCCAGCCCGAACTGCCAAGCCATGCCTTCCCTGGACCGGACACAAGCTTCTTAGGCCCGGATTCTGGCATTTCAGCCGTCTACAGCCAGGCTTGCTTGAATCCAGTGGCAAAGTGAGCAAGGGACTCACGTCTGAGCATACCCTGCCAACTTATGGCAAACAAAGCGGTACAAAAGGGGGTGGTGATGGACAGAGCATCAGAACCTATCAAACACTCACACCCAGTCAACAGATCTGGGTTTGATCCATCACCGTTCTTTAGCCAACTCTGCCACCCCAGTTCAGACATGGCCATATGCAAATCAGTCTAACCATGTGCCTCATGGGAACAGTCCAGCCCGAACTGCCAAGCCATGCCTTCCCTGGACCAGAAACAAGCTTCCTAGGACCGGTTTCTGGCATTTCAGCTGTCTTCAGCCAGTCTTGCTTGAACCCAGGGGCAAAGTGAGCAAGGGACTCACGTCTGAGCATACCCTGCCAACTTATGGCAAACAAAGCGGTACACAAGGGGGTGGTGATCGACAGAGCATCAGAACCAATCAAACACTCACACCCAGTCAACAGATCTGGGTTTGATCCATCACCGTTCTTTAGCCAACTCTGCCACCCCTGTTCAGACATGGCCATATGCAAATCAGTCTAACCCTGTGCCTCATGGGAACAGTCCAGCCCAAACTGACAAGCTATGCCTTCCCTGGACCGGACACAAGCTTCCTAGGACCGGCTTCTGGCATTTCAGCCGTCTTCAGCCAGGCTTGCTTGAATCCAGTGGCAAAGTGAGCAAGGGACTCACGTCTGAGTATACCCTGCCAACTTATGGCAAACAAAGCGGTACAAAAGGGGGTGGTGATGGACAGAGCATCAGAACCAATCAAACACTCACACCCAGTCAACAGACTTGGGTTTGATCCATCACCGTTCTTTAGCCAACTCTGCCACCCCAGTTCAGACATGGCCATATGCAAATCAGTCTAACCCTGTGCCTCATGGGAACAGTCCAGCCCAAACTGCCAAGCCATGCCTTCCCTGGACCGGAAACAAGCTTCCTAGGACCGGTTTCTGGCATTTCAGCCGTCTTCAGCCTGGCTTGCTTGAATCCAGTGGCAAAGTGAGCAAGGGACTCACGTCTGAGCATACCCTGCCAACTTATGGCAAACAAAGCGGTACAAAAGGGGGTGGTGATGGACAGAGCATCAGAACCAATCAAACACTCACACCCAGTCAACAGATCTGGGTTTGATCCATCACCGTTCTTTAGCCAACTCTGCCACCCCAGTTCAGACATGGCCATATGCAAATCAGTCTAACCTTGTGCCTCATGGGAACAGTCCAGCCCAAACTGCCAAGCCATGCCTTCCCTGTACCGGACACAAGCTTCCTAGGACCGGTTTCTGGCATTTCAGCCTCCTTCTGCCAGGCTTGCTTGAATCCAGTGGCAAAGTGAGCAAGGGACTCACGTCTGAGCATACCCTGCCAACTTATGGCAAACAAAGCGGTAGAAAAGGGGGTGGTGATGGACAGAGCATCAGAACCAATCAAACAAACATACCCAGTCAACAGATCTGGGTTTGATCCATCACCGTTCTTTATCCAACTCTGTTACCCCAGTTCAGACATGGCCATATGCAAATCAGTCTAACCCTGTGCCTCATGGGAACAGTACAGCCCGAACTGCCAAGCCATGCCTTCCCTGGACCGGAAACAAGCTACCTAGGACCGGCTTCTGGCATTTCAGCCGTCTTCAGCCAGGCTTGCTTGAATCCAGTGGCAAAGTGAGCAAGGGACTCACGTCTGAGCATACCCATGCCACCTTATGGTAAACAAAGCGGTACACAAGGGGGTGGTGATGGACAGAGCATCAGAACCAATCAAACACTCACACCCAGTCAACAGATCTGGGTTTGATCCAGCACCGTTCTTTAGCCAACTCTGCCACCCCAGTTTAGACATGGCCATATGCAAATCAGTCTAACCCTGTGCCTCATGGGAACAGTCCAGCCCGAACTGCCAAGCCATGCCTTCCCTGGACCGGACACAAGCTTCCTAGGCCCGGTTTCTGGCATTTCAGCCGTCTTCAGCCAGGCTTGCTTGAATCCAGTGGCAAAGTGAGCAAGGGACTCACGTCTGAGCATACCCTGCCAACTTATGGCAAACAAAGCGGTACAAAAGGGGGTGGTGATGGACAGAGCATCAGAACCAATCAAACACTCACACCCAGTCAACAGATCTGGGTTTGATCCATCACCGTTCTTTAGCCAACTCTGCCACCCCAGTTCAGACATGGCCATATGCAAATCAGTCTAACCCTGTGCCTCATGGGAACAGTCCAGCCCGAACTGCCAAGCCATGCCTTCCCTGGACCGGAAACAAGCTTCCTAGGACCGGTTTCTGGCATTTCAACCGTCTTCAGCCAGTCTTGCTTGAATCCAGTGGCAAAGTGAGCAAGGGACTCACGTCTGAGCATACCCTGCCAACTTATGGCAAACAAAGCGGTTCACAAGGGGGTGGTGAACGACAGAGCATCAGAACCAATCAAACACTCACACCCAGTCAACAGATCCGGGTTTGATCCATCACCGTTCTTTAGCCAACTCTGCCACCCCAGTTCAGACATGGCCATATGCAAATCAGTCTAACCCTGTACCTCATGGGAACAGTCCAGCCCAAACTGCCAAGCCATGCCTTCCCTGGACCGGACACAAGATTCCTAGGACCGGCTTCTGGCATTTCAGCCGTCTTCAGCCAGGCTTGCTTGAATCCAGTGGCAAAGTGAGCAAGGGACTCACGTCTGAGCATACCCTGCCAAATTATGGCAAACAAAGCGGTACAAAAGGGGGTGGTGATGGACAGAGCATCAGAACCAATCAAACACTCACACCCAGTCAACAGATCTGGGTTTGATCCATCACCGTTCTTTAGCCAACTCTGCCACCCCAGTTCAGACATGGCCATATGCAAATCAGTCTAACCCTGTGCCTCATGGGAACAGTCCAGCCCGAACTGCCAAGCCATGCCTTCCCTGGACCGGAAACAAGCTTCCTAGGACCGGTTTCTGGCATCTCAGCCGTCTTCAGCCAGGCTTGCTTGAATCCAGTGGCAAAGTGAGCAAGGGACTCACGTCTGAGCATACCCTGCCAACTTATGGCAAACAAAGCGGTACAAAAGGGGGTGGTGATGGACAGAGCATCAGAACCAATAAAACACTCACACCCAGTCAACAGATCTGGGTTTGATCCATCATCGTTCTTTAGCCAACTCTGCCACCCCTGTTCAGACATGGCCATATGCAAATCAGTCTAACCCTGTGCCTCATGGGGACAGTCCAGCCCGAACTGCCAAGCCATGCCTTCCCTGGACCAGAAACAAGCTTCCTAGGACCGGTTTCTGGCATTTCAGCCGTCTTCAGCCAGGCTTGCTTGAATCCAGTGGCAAAGTGAGCAAGGGACTCACGTCTGAGCATACCCTGCCAACTTATGGCAAACAAAGCGGTACACAAGGGGGTGGTGATCGACAGAGCATCAGAACCAATCAAACACTCACACCCAGTCAACAGATCTGGGTTTGATCCATCACCGTTCTTTAGCCAACTCTGCCACCCCAGTTCAGACATGGCCAGATGCAAATCAGCCTAACCCTGTGCCTCATGGGAACAGTCCAGCCCGAACTGACAAGCCATGCCTTCCCTGGACCGGAAACAAGCTTCCTAGGACCGGTTTCTGGCATTTCAGCCGTCTTCAGCCAGGCTTGCTTGAATCCAGTGGCAAAGTGAGCAAGGGACTCACGTCTGAGCATACCCTGCCAACTTATGGCAAACAAAGCGGTACAAAAGGGGGTGGTGATGGACAGAGCATCAGAACCAATCAAACACTCACACCCAGTCAACAGATCTGGGTTTGATCCATCACCGTTCTTTAGCCAAATCTGCCACCCTAGTTCAGACATGGCCATATGCAAATCAGTCTGACCCTGTGCCTCATGGGAACAGTCCAGCCCGAACTGCCAAGCCATGCCTTCCCTGGACCGGAAACAAGCTTCCTAGGACCGGTTTCTGGCATTTCAGCCGTCTTCAGCCAGGCTTGCTTGAATCCAGTGGCAAAGTGAGCAAGGGACTCACGTCTGAGCATACCCTGCCAACTTATGGCAAACAAAGCGGTACAAAAGGGGGTGGTGATGGACAGAGCATCAGAACCAATCAAACACTCACACCCAGTCAACAGATCTGGGTTTGATCCATCACCGTTCTTTAGCCAACTCTGCCACCCCAGTTCAGACATGGCCATATGCAAATCAGTCTAACCATGTGCCTCATGGGAATAGTCCAGCCCAAACTGCCAAGCCATGCCTTCCCTGGACCGGAAACAAGCTTCCTAGGACCGGCTGCTGGCATTTCAGCCGTCTTCAGCCAGGCTTGCTTGAATCCAGTGGCAAAGTGAGCAAGGGACTCACGTCTTAGCATAACCTGGCAACTTATGGCAAACATAGCGGTACAAAAGGGGGTGGTGATGGACAGAGCATCAGAACCAATCAAACACTCACACCCAGTCAACAGATCTGGGTTTGATCCATCACCGTTCTTTAGCCAACTCTGCCACCCCAGTTCAGACATGGCCATATGCAAATCAGTCTAACCCTGTGCCTCATGGGAACAGTCCAGCCCGAACTGCCAAGCCATGCCTTCCCTGGACCGGAAACAAGCTTCCTAGGACCGATTTTTGGCATTTCAGCCGTCTTCAGCCAGGCTTGCTTGAATCCAGTGGCAAAGTGAGCAAGGAACTCACGTCTGAGCATACCCTGCCAACTTATGGCAAACAAAGCGGTACACAAGGGGGTGGTGATCGACAGAGCATCAGAACCAATCAAACACTCACACCCAGTCAACAGATCTGGGTTTGATCCATCACCGTTCTTTAGCCAACTCTGCCACCCCAGTTCAGACATGACCATATGCAAATCAGTCTAACCCTGTGCCTCATGGGAACAGTCCAGCCCAAACTGCCAAGCCATGCCTTCCCTGGACCGGACACAAGCTTCCTAGGACCGGCTTCTGGCATTTCAGCCGTCTTCAGCCAGGCTTGCTTGAATTCAGTGGCAAAGTGAGCAAGGGACTCACGTCTGAGCATACCCTGCCAACTTATGGCAAACAAAGCGGTACAAATGGGGGTGGTAATGGACAGAGCATCAGAACCAATCAAACACTCACACCCAGTCAACAGATCTGGGTTTGATCCATCACCGTTCTTTAGCCAACTCTGCCACCCCAGTTCAGACATGGCCATATGCAAATCAGTCTAACCCTGTGCCTCATGGGAACAGTCCAGCCCGAACTGCCAAGCCATGCCTTCCCTGGACCAGAAACAAGCTTCCTAGGACCGGTTTCTGGCATTTCAGCCGTCTTCAGCCAGTCTTGCTTGAATCCAGTGGCAAAGTGAGCAAGGGACTCACGTCTGAGCATACCCTGCCAACTTATGGCAAACAAAGCAGTACACAAGGGGGTGGTGAACGACAGAGCATCAGAACCAATCAAACACTCACACCCAGTCAACAGATCTGGGTTTGATCCATCACCGTTCTTTAGCCAACTCTGCCACCCCAGTTCAGACATGGCCATATGCAAATCAGTCTAACCCTGTGCCTCATGGGAACAGTCCAGCCCAAACTGCCAAGCCATGCCTTCCCTGGACCGGACACAAGATTCCTAGGACCGGCTTCTGGCATTTCAGCCGTCTTCAGCCAGGCTTGCTTGAATCCAGTGGCAAAGTGAGCAAGGGACTCACGTCTGAGCATACCCTGCCAAATTATGGCAAACAAAGCGGTACAAAAGGGGGTGGTGATGGACAGAGCATCAGAACCAATCAAACACTCACACCCAGTCAACAGATCTGGGTTTGATCCATCACCGTTCTTTAGCCAACTCTGCCACCCCTGTTCAGACATGGCCATATGCAAATCAGTCTAACCCTGTGCCTCATGGGAACAGTCCAGCCCAAACTGACAAGCTATGCCTTCCCTGGACCGGACACAAGCTTCCTAGGACCGGCTTCTGGCATTTCAGCCGTCTTCAGCCAGGCTTGCTTGAATCCAGTGGCAAAGTGAGCAAGGGACTCACGTCTGAGTATACCCTGCCAACTTATGGCAAACAAAGCGGTACAAAAGGGGGTGGTGATGGACAGAGCATCAGAACCAATCAAACACTCACACCCAGTCAACAGACTTGGGTTTGATCCATCACCGTTCTTTAGCCAACTCTGCCACCCCAGTTCAGACATGGCCATATGCAAATCAGTCTAACCCTGTGCCTCATGGGAACAGTCCAGCCCAAACTGCCAAGCCATGCCTTCCCTGGACCGGAAACAAGCTTCCTAGGACCGGTTTCTGGCATTTCAGCCGTCTTCAGCCAGGCTTGCTTGAATCCAGTGGCAAAGTGAGCAAGGGACTCACGTCTGAGCATACCCTGCCAACTTATGGCAAACAAAGCGGTACAAAAGGGGGTGGTGATGGACAGAGCATCAGAACCAATCAAACACTCACACCCAGTCAACAGATCTGGGTTTGATCCATCACCGTTCTTTAGCCAACTCTGCCACCCCAGTTCAGACATGGCCATATGCAAATCAGTCTAACCTTGTGCCTCATGGGAACAGTCCAGCCCAAACTGCCAAGCCATGCCTTCCCTGTACCGGACACAAGCTTCCTAGGACCGGTTTCTGGCATTTCAGCCTCCTTCTGCCAGGCTTGCTTGAATCCAGTGGCAAAGTGAGCAAGGGACTCACGTCTGAGCATACCCTGCCAACTTATGGCAAACAAAGCGGTAGAAAAGGGGGTGGTGATGGACAGAGCATCAGAACCAATCAAACAAACATACCCAGTCAACAGATCTGGGTTTGATCCATCACCGTTCTTTATCCAACTCTGTTACCCCAGTTCAGACATGGCCATATGCAAATCAGTCTAACCCTGTGCCTCATGGGAACAGTACAGCCCGAACTGCCAAGCCATGCCTTCCCTGGACCGGAAACAAGCTACCTAGGACCGGCTTCTGGCATTTCAGCCGTCTTCAGCCAGGCTTGCTTGAATCCAGTGGCAAAGTGAGCAAGGGACTCACGTCTGAGCATACCCATGCCACCTTATGGTAAACAAAGCGGTACACAAGGGGGTGGTGATGGACAGAGCATCAGAACCAATCAAACACTCACACCCAGTCAACAGATCTGGGTTTGATCCAGCACCGTTCTTTAGCCAACTCTGCCACCCCAGTTTAGACATGGCCATATGCAAATCAGTCTAACCCTGTGCCTCATGGGAACAGTCCAGCCCGAACTGCCAAGCCATGCCTTCCCTGGACCGGACACAAGCTTCCTAGGCCCGGTTTCTGGCATTTCAGCCGTCTTCAGCCAGGCTTGCTTGAATCCAGTGGCAAAGTGAGCAAGGGACTCACGTCTGAGCATACCCTGCCAACTTATGGCAAACAAAGCGGTACAAAAGGGGGTGGTGATGGACAGAGCATCAGAACCAATCAAACACTCACACCCAGTCAACAGATCTGGGTTTGATCCATCACCGTTCTTTAGCCAACTCTGCCACCCCAGTTCAGACATGGCCATATGCAAATCAGTCTAACCCTGTGCCTCATGGGAACAGTCCAGCCCGAACTGCCAAGCCATGCCTTCCCTGGACCGGAAACAAGCTTCCTAGGACCGGTTTCTGGCATTTCAACCGTCTTCAGCCAGTCTTGCTTGAATCCAGTGGCAAAGTGAGCAAGGGACTCACGTCTGAGCATACCCTGCCAACTTATGGCAAACAAAGCGGTTCACAAGGGGGTGGTGAACGACAGAGCATCAGAACCAATCAAACACTCACACCCAGTCAACAGATCCGGGTTTGATCCATCACCGTTCTTTAGCCAACTCTGCCACCCCAGTTCAGACATGGCCATATGCAAATCAGTCTAACCCTGTACCTCATGGGAACAGTCCAGCCCAAACTGCCAAGCCATGCCTTCCCTGGACCGGACACAAGATTCCTAGGACCGGCTTCTGGCATTTCAGCCGTCTTCAGCCAGGCTTGCTTGAATCCAGTGGCAAAGTGAGCAAGGGACTCACGTCTGAGCATACCCTGCCAAATTATGGCAAACAAAGCGGTACAAAAGGGGGTGGTGATGGACAGAGCATCAGAACCAATCAAACACTCACACCCAGTCAACAGATCTGGGTTTGATCCATCACCGTTCTTTAGCCAACTCTGCCACCCCAGTTCAGACATGGCCATATGCAAATCAGTCTAACCCTGTGCCTCATGGGAACAGTCCAGCCCGAACTGCCAAGCCATGCCTTCCCTGGACCGGAAACAAGCTTCCTAGGACCGGTTTCTGGCATCTCAGCCGTCTTCAGCCAGGCTTGCTTGAATCCAGTGGCAAAGTGAGCAAGGGACTCACGTCTGAGCATACCCTGCCAACTTATGGCAAACAAAGCGGTACAAAAGGGGGTGGTGATGGACAGAGCATCAGAACCAATAAAACACTCACACCCAGTCAACAGATCTGGGTTTGATCCATCATCGTTCTTTAGCCAACTCTGCCACCCCTGTTCAGACATGGCCATATGCAAATCAGTCTAACCCTGTGCCTCATGGGGACAGTCCAGCCCGAACTGCCAAGCCATGCCTTCCCTGGACCAGAAACAAGCTTCCTAGGACCGGTTTCTGGCATTTCAGCCGTCTTCAGCCAGGCTTGCTTGAATCCAGTGGCAAAGTGAGCAAGGGACTCACGTCTGAGCATACCCTGCCAACTTATGGCAAACAAAGCGGTACACAAGGGGGTGGTGATCGACAGAGCATCAGAACCAATCAAACACTCACACCCAGTCAACAGATCTGGGTTTGATCCATCACCGTTCTTTAGCCAACTCTGCCACCCCAGTTCAGACATGGCCAGATGCAAATCAGCCTAACCCTGTGCCTCATGGGAACAGTCCAGCCCGAACTGACAAGCCATGCCTTCCCTGGACCGGAAACAAGCTTCCTAGGACCGGTTTCTGGCATTTCAGCCGTCTTCAGCCAGGCTTGCTTGAATCCAGTGGCAAAGTGAGCAAGGGACTCACGTCTGAGCATACCCTGCCAACTTATGGCAAACAAAGCGGTACAAAAGGGGGTGGTGATGGACAGAGCATCAGAACCAATCAAACACTCACACCCAGTCAACAGATCTGGGTTTGATCCATCACCGTTCTTTAGCCAAATCTGCCACCCTAGTTCAGACATGGCCATATGCAAATCAGTCTGACCCTGTGCCTCATGGGAACAGTCCAGCCCGAACTGCCAAGCCATGCCTTCCCTGGACCGGAAACAAGCTTCCTAGGACCGGTTTCTGGCATTTCAGCCGTCTTCAGCCAGGCTTGCTTGAATCCAGTGGCAAAGTGAGCAAGGGACTCACGTCTGAGCATACCCTGCCAACTTATGGCAAACAAAGCGGTACAAAAGGGGGTGGTGATGGACAGAGCATCAGAACCAATCAAACACTCACACCCAGTCAACAGATCTGGGTTTGATCCATCACCGTTCTTTAGCCAACTCTGCCACCCCAGTTCAGACATGGCCATATGCAAATCAGTCTAACCATGTGCCTCATGGGAATAGTCCAGCCCAAACTGCCAAGCCATGCCTTCCCTGGACCGGAAACAAGCTTCCTAGGACCGGCTGCTGGCATTTCAGCCGTCTTCAGCCAGGCTTGCTTGAATCCAGTGGCAAAGTGAGCAAGGGACTCACGTCTTAGCATAACCTGGCAACTTATGGCAAACATAGCGGTACAAAAGGGGGTGGTGATGGACAGAGCATCAGAACCAATCAAACACTCACACCCAGTCAACAGATCTGGGTTTGATCCATCACAGTTCTTTAGCCAACTCTGCCACCCCAGTTCAGACATGGCCATATGCAAATCAGTCTAACCCTGTGCCTCATGGGAACAGTCCAGCCCGAACTGCCAAGCCATGCCTTCCCTGGACCGGAAACAAGCTTCCTAGGACCGATTTCTGGCATTTCAGCCGTCTTCAGCCAGGCTTGCTTGAATCCAGTGGCAAAGTGAGCAAGGAACTCACGTCTGAGCATACCCTGCCAACTTATGGCAAACAAAGCGGTACACAAGGGGGTGGTGATCGACAGAGCATCAGAACCAATCAAACACTCACACCCAGTCAACAGATCTGGGTTTGATCCATCACCGTTCTTTAGCCAACTCTGCCACCCCAGTTCAGACATGACCATATGCAAATCAGTCTAACCCTGTGCCTCATGGGAACAGTCCAGCCCAAACTGCCAAGCCATGCCTTCCCTGGACCGGACACAAGCTTCCTAGGACCGGCTTCTGGCATTTCAGCCGTCTTCAGCCAGGCTTGCTTGAATTCAGTGGCAAAGTGAGCAAGGGACTCACGTCTGAGCATACCCTGCCAACTTATGGCAAACAAAGCGGTACAAATGGGGGTGGTAATGGACAGAGCATCAGAACCAATCAAACACTCACACCCAGTCAACAGATCTGGGTTTGATCCATCACCGTTCTTTAGCCAACTCTGCCACCCCAGTTCAGACATGGCCATATGCAAATCAGTCTAACCCTGTGCCTCATGGGAACAGTCCAGCCCGAACTGCCAAGCCATGCCTTCCCTGGACCAGAAACAAGCTTCCTAGGACCGGTTTCTGGCATTTCAGCCGTCTTCAGCCAGTCTTGCTTGAATCCAGTGGCAAAGTGAGCAAGGGACTCACGTCTGAGCATACCCTGCCAACTTATGGCAAACAAAGCAGTACACAAGGGGGTGGTGAACGACAGAGCATCAGAACCAATCAAACACTCACACCCAGTCAACAGATCTGGGTTTGATCCATCACCGTTCTTTAGCCAACTCTGCCACCCCAGTTCAGACATGGCCATATGCAAATCAGTCTAACCCTGTGCCTCATGGGAACAGTCCAGCCCAAACTGCCAAGCCATGCCTTCCCTGGACCGGACACAAGATTCCTAGGACCGGCTTCTGGCATTTCAGCCGTCTTCAGCCAGGCTTGCTTGAATCCAGTGGCAAAGTGAGCAAGGGACTCACGTCTGAGCATACCCTGCCAAATTATGGCAAACAAAGCGGTACAAAAGGGGGTGGTGATGGACAGAGCATCAGAACCAATCAAACACTCACACCCAGTCAACAGATCTGGGTTTGATCCATCACCGTTCTTTAGCCAACTCTGCCACCCCAGTTCAGACATGGCCATATGCAAATCAGTCTAACCCTGTGCCTCATGGGAACAGTCCAGCCCGAACTGCCAAGCCATGCCTTCCCTGGACCGGAAACAAGCTTCCTAGGACCAGTTTCTGGCATCTCAGCCGTCTTCAGCCAGGCTTGCTTGAATCCAGTGGCAAAGTGAGCAAGGGACTCACGTCTGAGCATACCCTGCTAACTTATGGCAAACAAAGCGGTACAAAAGGGGGTGGTGATGGACAGAGCATCAGAACCAATCAAACACTCACACCCAGTCAACAGATCTGGGTTTGATCCATCACCGTTCTTTAGCCAACTCTGCCACCCCAGTTCAGACATGGCCATATGCAAATCAGTCTAACCCTGTGCCTCATGGGAACAGTCCAGCCCGAACTGCCAAGCCATGCCTTCCCTGGACCAGAAACAAGCTTCCTAGGACCGGTTTCTGGCATTTCAGCCGTCTTCAGCCAGGCTTGCTTGAATCCAGTGGCAAAGTGAGCAAGGGACTCACGTCTGAGCATACCCTGCCAACTTATGGCAAACAAAGCAGTACACAAGGGGGTGGTGATCGACAGAGCATCAGAACCAATCAAACACTCACACCCAGTCAACAGATCTGGGTTTGATCCATCACCGTTCTTTAGCCAACTCTGCCACCCCAGTTCAGACATGGCCATATGCAAATCAGTCTAACCCTGTGCCTCATGGGAACAGTCCAGCCCAAACTGCAAAGCCATGCCTTCCCTGGACCGGACACAAGCTTCCTAGGACCGTCTTCTGGCATTTCAGCCGTCTTCAGCCAGGCTTGCTTGAATCCAGTGGCAAAGTGAGCAAGGGACTCACGTCTGAGCATACCCTGCCAACTTATGGCAAACAAAGCGGTACAAAAGGGGGTGGTGATGGACAGAGCATCAGAACCAATCAAACACTCACACCCAGTCAACAGATCTGGGTTTGATCCATCACCGTTCTTTAGCCAACTCTGCCATCCCAGTTCAGACATGGCCATATACAAATCAGTCTAACCCTGTGCCTCATGGGAACAGTCCAGCCCGAACTGCCAAGCCATGCCTTCCCTGGACCGGAAACAAGCTTCCTAGGACCGGTTTCTGGCATTTCAGCCGTCTTCAGCCAGGCTTGCTTGAATCCAGTGGCAAAGTGAGCAAGGGACTCAAGTCTGAGCATACCCTGCCAACTTATGGCAAACAAAGCAGTACACAAGGGGGTGGTGATCGACAGAGCATCAGAACCAATCAAACACTCACACCCAGTCAACAGATCTGGGTTTGATCCATCACCGTTCTTTAGCCAACTCTGCCACCCCAGTTCAGACATGGCCATATGCAAATCAGTCTAACCCTGTGCCTCATGGGAACAGTCCAGCCCAAACTGCAAAGCCATGCCTTCCCTGGACCGGACACAAGCTTCCTAGGACCGGCTTCTGGCATTTCAGCCGTCTTCAGCCAGGCTTGCTTGAATCCAGTGGCAAAGTGAGCAAGGGACTCATGTCTGAGCATACCCTGCCAACTTATGGCAAACAAAGCGGTACAAAAGGAGGTGGTGATGGACAGAGCATCAGAACCAATCAAACACTCACACCCAGTCAACAGATCTGGGTTTGATCCATCACCGTTCTTTAGCCAACTCTGCCACCCCAGTTCAGACATGGCCATATACAAATCAGTCTAACCCTGTGCCTCATGGGAACAGTCCAGCCCGAACTGCCAAGCCATGCCTTCCCGGGACCGGAAACAAGCTTCCTAGGACCGGTTTCTGGCATTTCAGCCTTCTTTAGCCAGGCTTGCTTGAATCCAGTGGCAAAGTGAGCAAGGGACTCACGTCTGAGCATACCCTGCCAACTTATGGCAAACAAAGCGGTAGAAAAGGGGGTGGTGATGGAAAGAGCATCAGAACCAATCAAACAAACATACCCAGTCAACAGATCTGGGTTTGACGCATCACCGTTCTTTATCCAACTCTGTCACCCCAGTTCAGACATGGCCATATGCAAATCAGTCTATACCTGTGCCTCATGGGAACAGTCCAGCCCGAACTGCCAAGCCATGCCTTCCCTGGACCGGAAACAAGCTTCCTAGGACCGGCTGCTGGCATTTCAGCCGGCTTCAGCCAGGCTTGCTTGAATCCAGTGGCAAAGTGAGCAAGGGACTCACATCTGAGCATACCCTGCCAACTTATGGTAAACAAAGCGGTTCAAAAGGGGGTGGTGATGACCAGAGCATCAGAACCAATCAAACACTCACACCCAGTTAACAGATCTGAGTTTAATCCATCACCGTTCTTTAGCCAACTCTGCCACCCCAGTTCAGACATGGCCATCTGCAAATCAGTCTAACCCTGTGCCTCATGGGAACAGTCCAGCCCGAACTGCCAAAACATGCCTTCCCTAGACCGGACACAAGCTTCCTAGGCCCGGTTTCTGGCATTTCAGCTGTCTTCCGCCAGTCTTGCTTGAATCCAGTGGCAAAGTGAGCAAGGGACTCACGTCTGAGCATACCCTGCCAACTTATGGCAAACAAAGCGGTACACAAGGGGGTGGTGATCGACAGAGCATCAGAACCAATCAAACACTCACACCCAGTCAACAGATCTGGGTTTGATCCATCACCGTTCTTTAGCCAACTCTGCCACCCCTGTTCAGACATGGCCATATGTAAATCAGTCTAACCCTGTGCCTCATGGGAACAGTCCAGCCCGAACTGCCAAGCCATGCCTTCCCTGGACCGGAAACAAGCTTCCTAGGACCGGTTTCTGGCATCTCAGCCGTCTTCAGCCAGGCTTGCTTGAATCCAGTAGCAAAGTGAGCAAGGGACTCACGTCTGAGCATACCCTGCCAACTTATGGCAAACAAAACGGTAAAAAAGGGGGTGGTGATGGACAGAGCATCAGAACCAATCAAACACTCACACCCAGTCAACAGATCTGGGTTTGATCCATCACCGTTCTTTAGCCAACTCTGCCACCCCAGTTCAGACATGGCCATATGCAAATCAGTCTAACCCTGTGCCTCATGGGAACAGTCCAGCCTGAACTGCCAAGCCATGCCTTCCCTGGACCGGAAACAAGCTTCCTAGGACCGGTTTCTGGAATCTCAGCCGTCTTCAGCCAGGCTTGCTTGAATCCAGTGGCAAAGTGAGCAAGGGACTCACGTCTGAGCATACCCTGCCAACTTATGGCAAACAAAGCGGTACAAAAGGGGGTGGTGATGGACAGAGCATCAGAACCAATCAAACACTCACACCCAGTCAACAGATCTGGGTTTGATCCATCACCGTTCTTTAGCCAACTCTGCCACCCCTGTTCAGACATGGCCATATGCAAATCAGTCTAACCCTGTGCCTCATGGGAACAGTCCAGCCCGAACTGCCAAGCCATGCCTTCCCTGGACCAGAAACAAGCTTCCTAGGACCGGTTTCTGGCATTTCAGCCGTCTTCAGCCAGGCTTGCTTGAATCCAGTGGCAAAGTGAGCAAGGGACTCACGTCTGAGCATACCCTGCCAACTTATGGCAAACAAAGCGGTACACAAGGGGGTGGTGATCGACAGAGCATCAGAACCAATCAAACACTCACACCCAGTCAACAGATCTGGGTTTGATCCATCACCGTTCTTTAGCCAACTCTGCCACCCCAGTTCAGACATGGCCAGATGCAAATCAGCCTAACCCTGTGCCTCATGGGAACAGTCCAGCCCGAACTGACAAGCCATGCCTTCCCTGGACCGGAAACAAGCTTCCTAGGACCGGTTTCTGGCATTTCAGCCGTCTTCAGCCAGGCTTGCTTGAATCCAGTGGCAAAGTGAGCAAGGGACTCACGTCTGAGCATACCCTGCCAACTTATGGCAAACAAAGCGGTACAAAAGGGGGTGGTGATGGACAGAGCATCAGAACCAATCAAACACTCACACCCAGTCAACAGATCTGGGTTTGATCCATCACCGTTCTTTAGCCAAATCTGCCACCCTAGTTCAGACATGGCCATATGCAAATCAGTCTGACCCTGTGCCTCATGGGAACAGTCCAGCCCGAACTGCCAAGCCATGCCTTCCCTGGACCGGAAACAAGCTTCCTAGGACCGGTTTCTGGCATTTCAGCCGTCTTCAGCCAGGCTTGCTTGAATCCAGTGGCAAAGTGAGCAAGGGACTCACGTCTGAGCATACCCTGCCAACTTATGGCAAACAAAGCGGTACAAAAGGGGGTGGTGATGGACAGAGCATCAGAACCAATCAAACACTCACACCCAGTCAACAGATCTGGGTTTGATCCATCACCGTTCTTTAGCCAACTCTGCCACCCCAGTTCAGACATGGCCATATGCAAATCAGTCTAACCATGTGCCTCATGGGAATAGTCCAGCCCAAACTGCCAAGCCATGCCTTCCCTGGTCCGGAAACAAGCTTCCTAGGACCGGCTGCTGGCATTTCAGCCGTCTTCAGCCAGGCTTGCTTGAATCCAGTGGCAAAGTGAGCAAGGGACTCACGTCTTAGCATAACCTGGCAACTTATGGCAAACATAGCGGTACAAAAGGGGGTGGTGATGGACAGAGCATCAGAACCAATCAAACACTCACACCCAGTCAACAGATCTGGGTTTGATCCATCACCGTTCTTTAGCCAACTCTGCCACCCCAGTTCAGACATGGCCATATGCAAATCAGTCTAACCCTGTGCCTCATAGGAACAGTCCAGCCCGAACTGCCAAGCCATGCCTTCCCTGGACCAGAAACAAGCTTCCTAGGACCGGTTTCTGGCATTTCAGCCGTCTTCAGCCAGGCTTGCTTGAATCCAGTGGCAAAGTGAGCAAGGAACTCACGTCTGAGCATACCCTGCCAACTTATGGCAAACAAAGCGGTACACAAGGGGGTGGTGATCGACAGAGCATCAGAACCAATCAAACACTCACACCCAGTCAACAGATCTGGGTTTGATCCATCACCGTTCTTTAGCCAACTCTGCCACCCCAGTTCAGACATGACCATATGCAAATCAGTCTAACCCTGTGCCTCATGGGAACAGTCCAGCCCAAACTGCCAAGCCATGCCTTCCCTGGACCGGACACAAGCTTCCTAGGACCGGCTTCTGGCATTTCAGCCGTCTTCAGCCAGGCTTGCTTGAATTCAGTGGCAAAGTGAGCAAGGGACTCACGTCTGAGCATACCCTGCCAACTTATGGCAAACAAAGCGGTACAAATGGGGGTGGTAATGGACAGAGCATCAGAACCAATCAAACACTCACACCCAGTCAACAGATCTGGGTTTGATCCATCACCGTTCTTTAGCCAACTCTGCCACCCCAGTTCAGACATGGCCATATGCAAATCAGTCTAACCCTGTGCCTCATGGGAACAGTCCAGCCCGAACTGCCAAGCCATGCCTTCCCTGGACCGGAAACAAGCTTCCTAGGACCGGTTTCTGGCATTTCAGCCGTCTTCAGCCAGTCTTGCTTGAATCCAGTGGCAAAGTGAGCAAGGGACTCACGTCTGAGCATACCCTGCCAACTTATGGCAAACAAAGCGGTACACAAGGGGGTGGTGAACGACAGAGCATCAGAACCAATCAAACACTCACACCCAGTCAACAGATCTGGGTTTGATCCATCACCGTTCTTTAGCCAACTCTGCCACCCCAGTTCAGACATGGCCATATGCAAATCAGTCTAACCCTGTGCCTCATGGGAACAGTCCAGCCCAAACTGCCAAGCCATGCCTTCCCTGGACCGGACACAAGATTCCTAGGACCGGCTTCTGGCATTTCAGCCGTCTTCAGCCAGGCTTGCTTGAATCCAGTGGCAAAGTGAGCAAGGGACTCACGTCTGAGCATACCCTGCCAAATTATGGCAAACAAAGCGGTACAAAAGGGGGTGGTGATGGACAGAGCATCAGAACCAATCAAACACTCACACCCAGTCAACAGATCTGGGTTTGATCCATCACCGTTCTTTAGCCAACTCTGCCACCCCAGTTCAGACATGGCCATATGCAAATCAGTCTAACCCTGTGCCTCATGGGAACAGTCCAGCCCGAACTGCCAAGCCATGCCTTCCCTGGACCAGAAACAAGCTTCCTAGGACCGGTTTCTGGCATTTCAGCCGTCTTCAGCCAGGCTTGCTTGAATCCAGTGGCAAAGTGAGCAAGGGACTCACGTCTGAGCATACCCTGCCAACTTATGGCAAACAAAGCAGTACACAAGGGGGTGGTGATCGACAGAGCATCAGAACCAATCAAACACTCACACCCAGTCAACAGATCTGGGTTTGATCCATCACCGTTCTTTAGCCAACTCTGCCACCCCAGTTCAGACATGGCCATATGCAAATCAGTCTAACCCTGTGCCTCATGGGAACAGTCCAGCCCAAACTGCAAAGCCATGCCTTCCCTGGACCGGACACAAGCTTCCTAGGACCGTCTTCTGGCATTTCAGCCGTCTTCAGCCAGGCTTGCTTGAATCCAGTGGCAAAGTGAGCAAGGGACTCACGTCTGAGCATACCCTGCCAACTTATGGCAAACAAAGCGGTACAAAAGGGGGTGGTGATGGACAGAGCATCAGAACCAATCAAACACTCACACCCAGTCAACAGATCTGGGTTTGATCCATCACCGTTCTTTAGCCAACTCTGCCATCCCAGTTCAGACATGGCCATATACAAATCAGTCTAACCCTGTGCCTCATGGGAACAGTCCAGCCCGAACTGCCAAGCCATGCCTTCCCTGGACCGGAAACAAGCTTCCTAGGACCGGTTTCTGGCATTTCAGCCGTCTTCAGCCAGGCTTGCTTGAATCCAGTGGCAAAGTGAGCAAGGGACTCACGTCTGAGCATACCCTGCCAACTTATGGCAAACAAAGCAGTACACAAGGGGGTGGTGATCGACAGAGCATCAGAACCAATCAAACACTCACACCCAGTCAACAGATCTGGGTTTGATCCATCACCGTTCTTTAGCCAACTCTGCCACCCCAGTTCAGACATGGCCATATGCAAATCAGTCTAACCCTGTGCCTCATGGGAACAGTCCAGCCCAAACTGCAAAGCCATGCCTTCCCTGGACCGGACACAAGCTTCCTAGGACCGGCTTCTGGCATTTCAGCCGTCTTCAGCCAGGCTTGCTTGAATCCAGTGGCAAAGTGAGCAAGGGACTCACGTCTGAGCATACCCTGCCAACTTATGGCAAACAAAGCGGTACAAAAGGGGGTGGTGATGGACAGAGCATCAGAACCAATCAAACACTCACACCCAGTCAACAGATCTGGGTTTGATCCATCACCGTTCTTTAGCCAACTCTGCCACCCCAGTTCAGACATGGCCATATACAAATCAGTCTAACCCTGTGCCTCATGGGAACAGTCCAGCCCGAACTGCCAAGCCATGCCTTCCCTGGACCGGAAACAAGCTTCCTAGGACCGGTTTCTGGCATTTCAGCCTTCTTTAGCCAGGCTTGCTTGAATCCAGTGGCAAAGTGAGCAAGGGACTCACGTCTGAGCATACCCTGCCAACTTATGGCAAACAAAGCGGTAGAAAAGGGGGTGGTGATGGAAAGAGCATCAGAACCAATCAAACAAACATACCCAGTCAACAGATCTGGGTTTGACGCATCACCGTTCTTTATCCAACTCTGTCACCCCAGTTCAGACATGGCCATATGCAAATCAGTCTATACCTGTGCCTCATGGGAACAGTCCAGCCCGAACTGCCAAGCCATGCCTTCCCTGGACCGGAAACAAGCTTCCTAGGACCGGCTGCTGGCATTTCAGCCGGCTTCAGCCAGGCTTGCTTGAATCCAGTGGCAAAGTGAGCAAGGGACTCACATCTGAGCATACCCTGCCAACTTATGGTAAACAAAGCGGTTCAAAAGGGGGTGGTGATGGACAGAGCATCAGAACCAATCAAACACTCACACCCAGTTAACAGATCTGAGTTTAATCCATCACCGTTCTTTAGCCAACTCTGCCACCCCAGTTCAGACATGGCCATCTGCAAATCAGTCTAACCCTGTGCCTCATGGGAACAGTCCAGCCCGAACTGCCAAAACATGCCTTCCCTAGACCGGACACAAGCTTCCTAGGCCCGGTTTCTGGCATTTCAGCTGTCTTCCGCCAGTCTTGCTTGAATCCAGTGGCAAAGTGAGCAAGGGACTCACGTCTGAGCATACCCTGCCAACTTATGGCAAACAAAGCGGTACACAAGGGGGTGGTGATCGACAGAGCATCAGAACCAATCAAACACTCACACCCAGTCAACAGATCTGGGTTTGATCCATCACCGTTCTTTAGCCAACTCTGCCACCCCTGTTCAGACATGGCCATATGCAAATCAGTCTAACCCTGTGCCTCATGGGAACAGTCCAGCCCGAACTGCCAAGCCATGCCTTCCCTGGACCGGAAACAAGCTTCCTAGGACCGGTTTCTGGCATCTCAGCCGTCTTCAGCCAGGCTTGCTTGAATCCAGTGGCAAAGTGAGCAAGGGACTCACGTCTGAGCATACCCTGCCAACTTATGGCAAACAAAGCGGTACAAAAGGGGGTGGTGATGGACAGAGCATCAGAACCAATCAAACACTCACACCCAGTCAACAGATCTGGGTTTGATCCATCACCGTTCTTTAGCCAACTCTGCCACCCCAGTTCAGACATGGCCATATGCAAATCAGTCTAACCCTGTGCCTCATGGGAACAGTCCAGCTCGAACTGCCAAGCCATGCCTTCCCTGGACAAGAAACAAGCTTCCTAGGACCGGTTTCTGGCATTTCAGCCGTCTTCAGCCAGGCTTGCTTGAATCCAGTGGCAAAGTGAGCAAGGGACTCACGTCTGAGCATACCCTGCCAACGTATGGCAAACAAAGCGGTACAAAAGGGGGTGGTGATGGACAGAGCATCAGAACCAATCAAACACTCACACCCAGTCAACAGATCTGGGTTTGATCCATCACCGTTCTTTAGCCAAATCTGCCACCCTAGTTCAGACATGGCCATATGCAAATCAGTCTGACCCTGTGCCTCATGGGAACAGTCCAGCCCGAACTGCCAAGCCATGCCTTCCCTGGACCGGAAACAAGCTTCCTAGGACCGGTTTCTGGCATTTCAGCCGTCTTCAGCCAGGCTTGCTTGAATCCAGTGGCAAAGTGAGCAAGGGACTCACGTCTGAGCATACCCTGCCAACTTATGGCAAACAAAGCGGTACAAAAGGGGGTGGTGATGGACAGAGCATCAGAACCAATCAAACACTCACACCCAGTCAACAGATCTGGGTTTGATCCATCACCGTTCTTTAGCCAAATCTGCCACCCCAGTTCAGACATGGCCATATGCAAATCAGTCTAACCATGTACCTCATGGGAATAGTCCAGCCCAAACTGCCAAGCCATGCCTTCCCTTGACCGGAAACAAGCTTCCTAGGACCGGCTGCTGGCATTTCAGCCGTCTTCAGCCAGGCTTGCTTGAATCCAGTGGCAAAGTGAGCAAGCGACTCACGTCTTAGCATAACCTGGCAACTTATGGCAAACATAGCGGTACAAAAGGGGGTGGTGATGGACAGAGCATCAGAACCAATCAAACACTCACACCCAGTCAACAGATCTGGGTTTGATCCATCACCGTTCTTTAGCCAACTCTGCCACCCCAGTTCAGACATGGCCATATGCAAATCATTCTAACCCTGTGCCTCATGGGAACAGTCCAGCCCAAACTGCAAAGCCATGCCTTCCCTGGACCGGACACAAGCTTCCTAGGACCGGCTTCTGGCATTTCAGCCGTCTTCAGCCAGGCTTGCTTGAATCCAGTGGCAAAGTGAGCAAGGGACTCACATCTGAGCATACCCTGCCAACTTATGGCAAACAAAGCGGTACAAAAGGGGGTGGTGATGGACAGAGCATCAGAACCAATCAAACACTCACACCCAGTCAACAGATCTGGGTTTGATCCATCACCGTTCTTTAGCCAACTCTGCCACCCCAGTTCAGACATGGCCATATACAAATCAGTCTAATCCTGTGCCTCATGGGAACAGTCCAGACCGAACTGCCAAGCCATGCCTTCCCTGGACCGGAAACAAGCTTCCTAGGACCGGTTTCTGGCATTTCAGCCTTCTTTAGCCAGGCTTGCTTGAATCCAGTGGCAAAGTGAGCAAGGGACTCACGTCTGAGCATACCCTGCCAACTTATGGCAAACAAAGCGGTAGAAAAGGGGGTGGTGATGGAAAGAGCATCAGAACCAATCAAACAAACATACCCAGTCAACAGATCTGGGTTTGACGCATCACCGTTCTTTATCCAACTCTGTCACCCCAGTTCAGACATGGCCATATGCAAATCAGTCTATACCTGTGCCTCATGGGAACAGTCCAGCCCGAACTGCCAAGCCATGCCTTCCCTGGACCGGAAACAAGCTTCCTAGGACCGGCTGCTGGCATTTCAGCCGGCTTCAGCCAGGCTTGCTTGAATCCAGTGGCAAAGTGAGCAAGGGACTCACATCTGAGCATACCCTGCCAACTTATGGTAAACAAAGCGGTTCAAAAGGGGGTGGTGATGGACAGAGCATCAGAACCAATCAAACACTCACACCCAGTTAACAGATCTGAGTTTGATCCATCACCGTTCTTTAGCCAACTCTGCCACCCCAGTTCAGACATGGCCATCTGCAAATCAGTCTAACCCTGTGCCTCATGGGAACAGTCCAGCCCGAACTGCCAAAACATGCCTTCCCTGGACCGGAAACAAGCTTCCTAGGACCGGCTGCTGGCATTTCAGCCGGCTTCCGACAGTCTTGCTTGAATCCAGTGGCAAAGTGAGCAAGGGACTCACGTCTGAGCATACCCTGCCAACTTATGGCAAACAAAGCGATACACAAGGGGGTGGTGATCGACAGAGCATCAGAACCAATCAAACACTCACACCCAGTCAACAGATCTGGGTTTGATCCATCACCGTTCTTTAGCCAACTCTGCCACCCCTGTTCAGACATGGCCATATGCAAATCAGTCTAACCCTGTGCCTCATGGGAACAGTATAGCCCGAACTGCCAAGCCATGCCTTCCCTGGACCGGAAACAAGCTTCCTAGGACCGGTTTCTGGCATCTCAGCCGTCTTCAGCCAGGCTTGCTTGAATCCAGTGGCAAAGTGAGCAAGGGACTCACGTCTGAGCATACCCTGCCAACTTATGGCAAACAAAGCGGTACAGAAGGGGGTGGTGATGGACAGAGGATCAGAACCAATCAAACACTCACACCCAGTCAACAGATCTGGGTTTGATCCATCACCGTTCTTTAGCCAACTCTGCCACCCCAGTTCAGACATGGCCATATGCAAATCAGTCTAACCCTGTGCCTCATGGGAACAGTCCAGCTCGAACTGCCAAGCCATGCCTTCCCTGGACAAGAAACAAGCTTCCTAGGACCGGTTTCTGGCATTTCAGCCGTCTTCAGCCAGGCTTGCTTGAATCCAGTGGCAAAGTGAGCAAGGGACTCACGTCTGAGCATACCCTGCCAACGTATGGCAAACAAAGCGGTACAAAAGGGGGTGGTGATGGACAGAGCATCAGAACCAATCAAACACTCACACCCAGTCAACAGATCTGGGTTTGATCCATCACCGTTCTTTAGCCAAATCTGCCACCCTAGTTCAGACATGGCCATATGCAAATCAGTCTGACCCTGTGCCTCATGGGAACAGTCCAGCCCGAACTGCCAAGCCATGCCTTCCCTGGACCGGAAACAAGCTTCCTAGGACCGGTTTCTGGCATTTCAGCCGTCTTCAGCCAGGCTTGCTTGAATCCAGTGGCAAAGTGAGCAAGGGACTCACGTCTGAGCATACCCTGCTAACTTATGGCAAACAAAGCGGTACAAAAGGGGGTGGTGATGGACAGAGCATCAGAACCAATCAAACACTCACACCCAGTCAACAGATCTGGGTTTGATCCATCACCGTTCTTTAGCCAACTCTGCCACCCCAGTTCAGACATGACCATATGCAAATCAGTCTAACCCTGTGCCTCATGGGAACAGTCCAGCCCAAACTGCCAAGCCATGCCTTCCCTGGACCGGACACAAGCTTCCTAGGACCGGCTTCTGGCATTTCAGCCGTCTTCAGCCAGGCTTGCTTGAATTCAGTGGCAAAGTGAGCAAGGGACTCACGTCTGAGCATACCCTGCCAACTTATGGCAAACAAAGCGGTACAAATGGGGGTGGTAATGGACAGAGCATCAGAACCAATCAAACACTCACACCCAGTCAACAGATCTGGGTTTGATCCATCACCGTTCTTTAGCCAACTCTGCCACCCCAGTTCAGACATGGCCATATGCAAATCAGTCTAACCATGTACCTCATGGGAATAGTCCAGCCCAAACTGCCAAGCCATGCCTTCCCTGGACCGGAAACAAGCTTCCTAGGACCGGCTGCTGGCATTTCAGCCGTCTTCAGCCAGGCTTGCTTGAATCCAGTGGCAAAGTGAGCAAGGGACTCACGTCTTAGCATAACCTGGCAACTTATGGCAAACATAGCGGTACAAAAGGGGGTGGTGATGGACAGAGCATCAGAACCAATCAAACACTCACACCCAGTCAACAGATCTGGGTTTGATCCATCACCGTTCTTTAGCCAACTCTGCCACCCCAGTTCAGACATGGCCATATGCAAATCAGTCTAACCCTGTGCCTCATGGGAACAGTCCAGCCCGAACTGCCAAGCCATGCCTTCCCTGGACCGGAAACAAGCTTCCTAGGACCGATTTCTGGCATTTCAGCCGTCTTCAGCCAGGCTTGCTTGAATCCAGTGGCAAAGTGAGCAAGGAACTCACGTCTGAGCATACCCTGCCAACTTATGGCAAACAAAGCGGTACACAAGGGGGTGGTGATCGACAGAGCATCAGAACCAATCAAACACTCACACCCAGTCAACAGATCTGGGTTTGATCCATCACCGTTCTTTAGCCAACTCTGCCACCCCAGTTCAGACATGACCATATGCAAATCAGTCTAACCCTGTGCCTCATGGGAACAGTCCAGCCCAAACTGCCAAGCCATGCCTTCCCTGGACCGGACACAAGCTTCCTAGGACCGGCTTCTGGCATTTCAGCCGTCTTCAGCCAGGCTTGCTTGAATCCAGTGGCAAAGTGAGCAAGGGACTCACGTCTGAGCATACCCTGCCAACTTATGGCAAACAAAGCGGTACACAAGGGGGTGGTGAACGACAGAGCATCAGAACCAATCAAACACTCACACCCAGTCAACAGATCTGGGTTTGATCCATCACCGTTCTTTAGCCAACTCTGCCACCCCAGGTCAGACATGGCCATATGCAAATCAGTCTAACCCTGTGCCTCATGGGAACAGTCCAGCCCAAACTGCCAAGCCATGCCTTCCCTGGACTGGACACAAGATTCCTAGGACCGGCTTCTGGCATTTCAGCCGTCTTCAGCCAGGCTTGCTTGAATCCAGTGGCAAAGTGAGCAAGGGACTCACGTCTGAGCATACCCTGCCAAATTATGGCAAACAAAGCGGTACAAAAGGGGGTGGTGATGGACAGAGCATCAGAACCAATCAAACACTCACACCCAGTCAACAGATCTGGGTTTGATCCATCACCGTTCTTTAGCCAACTCTGCCACCCCAGTTCAGACATGGCCATATGCAAATCAGTCTAACCCTGTGCCTCATGGGAACAGTCCAGCTCGAACTGCCAAGCCATGCCTTCCCTGGACAAGAAACAAGCTTCCTAGGACCGGTTTCTGGCATTTCAGCCGTCTTCAGCCAGGCTTGCTTGAATCCAGTGGCAAAGTGAGCAAGGGACTCACGTCTGAGCATACCCTGCCAACGTATGGCAAACAAAGCGGTACAAAAGGGGGTGGTGATGGACAGAGCATCAGAACCAATCAAACACTCACACCCAGTCAACAGATCTGGGTTTGATCCATCACCGTTCTTTAGCCAAATCTGCCACCCTAGTTCAGACATGGCCATATGCAAATCAGTCTGACCCTGTGCCTCATGGGAACAGTCCAGCCCGAACTGCCAAGCCATGCCTTCCCTGGACCGGAAACAAGCTTCCTAGGACCGGTTTCTGGCATTTCAGCCGTCTTCAGCCAGGCTTGCTTGAATCCAGTGGCAAAGTGAGCAAGGGACTCACGTCTGAGCATACCCTGCTAACTTATGGCAAACAAAGCGGTACAAAAGGGGGTGGTGATGGACAGAGCATCAGAACCAATCAAACACTCACACCCAGTCAACAGATCTGGGTTTGATCCATCACCGTTCTTTAGCCAACTCTGCCACCCCAGTTCAGACATGACCATATGCAAATCAGTCTAACCCTGTGCCTCATGGGAACAGTCCAGCCCAAACTGCCAAGCCATGCCTTCCCTGGACCGGACACAAGCTTCCTAGGACCGGCTTCTGGCATTTCAGCCGTCTTCAGCCAGGCTTGCTTGAATTCAGTGGCAAAGTGAGCAAGGGACTCACGTCTGAGCATACCCTGCCAACTTATGGCAAACAAAGCGGTACAAATGGGGGTGGTAATGGACAGAGCATCAGAACCAATCAAACACTCACACCCAGTCAACAGATCTGGGTTTGATCCATCACCGTTCTTTAGCCAACTCTGCCACCCCAGTTCAGACATGGCCATATGCAAATCAGTCTAACCATGTACCTCATGGGAATAGTCCAGCCCAAACTGCCAAGCCATGCCTTCCCTGGACCGGAAACAAGCTTCCTAGGACCGGCTGCTGGCATTTCAGCCGTCTTCAGCCAGGCTTGCTTGAATCCAGTGGCAAAGTGAGCAAGGGACTCACGTCTTAGCATAACCTGGCAACTTATGGCAAACATAGCGGTACAAAAGGGGGTGGTGATGGACAGAGCATCAGAACCAATCAAACACTCACACCCAGTCAACAGATCTGGGTTTGATCCATCACCGTTCTTTAGCCAACTCTGCCACCCCAGTTCAGACATGGCCATATGCAAATCAGTCTAACCCTGTGCCTCATGGGAACAGTCCAGCCCGAACTGCCGAGCCATGCCTTCCCTGGACCGGAAACAAGCTTCCTAGGACCGATTTCTGGCATTTCAGCCGTCTTCAGCCAGGCTTGCTTGAATCCAGTGGCAAAGTGAGCAAGGAACTCACGTCTGAGCATACCCTGCCAACTTATGGCAAACAAAGCGGTACACAAGGGGGTGGTGATCGACAGAGCATCAGAACCAATCAAACACTCACACCCAGTCAACAGATCTGGGTTTGATCCATCACCGTTCTTTAGCCAACTCTGCCACCCCAGTTCAGACATGACCATATGCAAATCAGTCTAACCCTGTGCCTCATGGGAACAGTCCAGCCCAAACTGCCAAGCCATGCCTTCCCTGGACCGGACACAAGATTCCTAGGACCGGCTTCTGGCATTTCAGCCGTCTTCAGCCAGGCTTGCTTGAATCCAGTGGCAAAGTGAGCAAGGGACTCACGTCTGAGCATACCCTGCCAAATTATGGCAAACAAAGCGGTACAAAAGGGGGTGGTGATGGACAGAGCATCAGAACCAATCAAACACTCACACCCAGTCAACAGATCTGGGTTTGATCCATCACCGTTCTTTAGCCAACTCTGCCACCCCAGTTCAGACATGGCCATATGCAAATCAGTCTAACCCTGTGCCTCATGGGAACAGTCCAGCCCGAACTGCCAAGCCATGCCTTCCCTGGACCGGAAACAAGCTTCCTAGGACCGGTTTCTGGCATCTCAGCCGTTTTCAGCCAGGCTTGCTTGAATCCAGTGGCAAAGTGAGCAAGGGACTCACGTCTGAGCATACCCTGCTAACTTATGGCAAACAAAGCGGTACAAAAGGGGGTGGTGATGGACAGAGCATCAGAACCAATCAAACACTCACACCCAGTCAACAGATCTGGGTTTGATCCATCACCGTTCTTTAGCCAACTCTGCCACCCCAGTTCAGACATGGCCATATGCAAATCAGTCTAACCCTGTGCCTCATGGGAACAGTCCAGCCCGAACTGCCAAGCCATGCCTTCCCTGGACCAGAAACAAGCTTCCTAGGACCGGTTTCTGGCATTTCAGCCGTCTTCAGCCAAGCTTGCTTGAATCCAGTGGCAAAGTGAGCAAGGGACTCACGTCTGAGCATACCCTGCCAACTTATGGCAAACAAAGCGGTACACAAGGGGGTGGTGATCGACAGAGCATCAGAACCAATCAAACACTCACACCCAGTCGACAGATCTGGGTTTGATCCATCACCGTTCTTTAGCCAACTCTGCCACCCCAGTTCAGACATGGCCATATGCAAATCAGTCTAACCCTGTGCCTCATGGGAACAGTCCAGCCCAAACTGCAAAGCCATGCCTTCCCTGGACCGGACACAAGCTTCCTAGGACCGGCTTCTGGCATTTCAGCCGTCTTCAGCCAGGCTTGCTTGAATCCAGTGGCAAAGTGAGCAAGGGACTCACGTCTGCGCATACCCTGCCAACTTATGGCAAACAAAGCGGTACAAAAGGGGGTGGTGATGGACAGAGCATCAGAACCAATCAAACACTCACACCCAGTCAACAGATCTGGGTTTGATCCATCACCGTTCTTTAGCCAACTCTGCCACCCCAGTTCAGACATGGCCATATACAAATCAGTCTAACCCTGTGCCTCATGGGAACAGTTCAGCCCGAACTGCAAAGCCATGCCTTCCCTGGACCGGAAACAAGCTTCCTAGGACCGGTTTCTGGCATTTCAGCCTTCTTTAGCCAGGCTTGCTTGAATCCAGTGGCAAAGTGAGCAAGGGACTCACGTCTGAGCATACCCTGCCAACTTATGGCAAACAAAGCGGTAGAAAAGGGGGTGGTGATGGAAAGAGCATCAGAACCAATCAAACAAACATACCCAGTCAACAGATCTGGGTTTGACGCATCACCGTTCTTTATCCAACTCTGTCACCCCAGTTCAGACATGGCCATATGCAAATCAGTCTATACCTGTGCCTCATGGGAACAGTCCAGCCCGAACTGCCAAGCCATGCCTTCCCTGGACCGGAAACAAGCTTCCTAGGACCGGCTGCTGGCATTTCAGCCGGCTTCAGCCAGGCTTGCTTGAATCCAGTGGCAAAGTGAGCAAGGGACTCACATCTGAGCATACCCTGCCAACTTATGGTAAACAAAGCGGTTTAAAAGGGGGTGGTGATGGACAGAGCATCAGAACCAATCAAACACTCACACCCAGTTAACAGATCTGAGTTTGATCCATCACCGTTCTTTAGCCAACTCTGCCACCCCAGTTCAGACATGGCCATCTGCAAATCAGTCTAACCCTGTGCCTCATGGGAACAGTCCAGCCCGAACTGCCAAAACATGCCTTCCCTGGACCGGACACAAGCTTCCTAGGCCCGGTTTCTGGCATTTCAGCTGTCTTCCGCCAGTCTTGCTTGAATCCAGTGGCAAAGTGAGCAAGGGACTCACGTCTGAGCATACCCTGCCAACTTATGGCAAACAAAGCGGTACACAAGGGGGTGGTGATCGACAGAGCATCAGAACCAATCAAACACTCACACCCAGTCAACAGATCTGGGTTTGATCCATCACCGTTCTTTAGCCAACTCTGCCACCCCTGTTCAGACATGGCCATATGCAAATCAGTCTAACCCTGTGCCTCATGGTAACAGTCCAGCCCAAACTGCCAAGCTATGCCTTCCCTGGACCGGATACAAGCTTCCTAGGACCGGCTTCTGGCATTTCAGCCGTCTTCAGCCAGGCTTGCTTGAATCCAGTGGCAAAGTGAGCAAGGGACTCACGTCTGAGCATACCCTGCCAACTTATGGCAAACAAAGCGGTACAAAAGGGGGTGGTGATGGACAGAGCATCAGAACCAATCAAACACTCACACCCAGTCAACAGATCTGAGTTTGATCCATCACCGTTCTTTAGCCAACTCTGCCACCCCAGTTCAGACATGGCCATATGCAAATCAGTCTAACCCTGTGCCTCATGGGACAAGTCCAGCCCGAACTGCCAAGCCATGCCTTCCCTGGACCGGAAACAAGCGTCCTAGGACCGGTTTCTGGCATTTCAGCCGTCTTCAGCCAGGCTTGCTTGAATCCAGTGGCAAAGTGAGCAAGGGACTCACGTCTGAGCATACCCTGCCAACTTATGGCAAACAAAGCGGTTCAAAAGGGGGTGGTGATGGACAGAGCATCAGAACCAATCAAACACTCACACCCAGTCAACAGATCTGGGTTTGATCCATCACCGTTCTTTAGCCAACTCTGCCACCCCAGTTCAGACATGGCCATATGCAAATCAGTCTAACCATGTGCCTCATGGGAATAGTCCAGCCCAAACTGCCAAGCCATGCCTTCCCTGGACCGGAAACAAGCTTCCTAGGACCGGCTGCTGGCATTTCAGCCGTCTTCAGCCAGGCTTGCTTGAATCCAGTGGCAAAGTGAGCAAGGGACTCACGTCTGAGCATACCCTGCCAACTTATGGCAAACAAAGCGGTACAAAAGGGGGTGGTGATGGACAGAGCATCAGAACCAATCAAACACTCACACCCAGTCAACAGATCTGGGTTTGATCCATCACCGTTCTTTAGCCAACTCTGCCACCCCAGTTCAGACATGGCCATATGCAAATCAGTCTAACCATGTACCTCATGGGAATAGTCCAGCCCAAACTGCCAAGCCATGCCTTCCCTGGACCGGAAACAAGCTTCCTAGGACCGGCTGCTGGCATTTCAGCCGTCTTCAGCCAGGCTTGCTTGAATCCAGTGGCAAAGTGAGCAAGGGACTCACGTCTTAGCATAACCTGGCAACTTATGGCAAACATAGCGGTACAAAAGGGGGTGGTGATGGACAGAGCATCAGAACCAATCAAACACTCACACCCAGTCAACAGATCTGGGTTTGATCCATCACCGTTCTTTAGCCAACTCTGCCACCCCAGTTCAGACATGGCCATATGCAAATCAGTCTAACCCTGTGCCTCATGGGAACAGTCCAGCCCGAACTGCCAAGCCATGCATTCCCTGGACCGGAAACAAGCTTCCTAGGACCGATTTCTGGCATTTCAGCCGTCTTCAGCCAGGCTTGCTTGAATCCAGTGGCAAAGTGAGCAAGGAACTCACGTCTGAGCATACCCTGCCAACTTATGGCAAACAAAGCGGTACACAAGGGGGTGGTGATCGACAGAGCATCAGAACCAATCAAACACTCACACCCAGTCAACAGATCTGGGTTTGATCCATCACCGTTCTTTAGCCAACTCTGCCACCCCAGTTCAGACATGACCATATGCAAATCAGTCTAACCCTGTGCCTCATGGGAACAGTCCAGCCCAAACTGCCAAGCCATGCCTTCCCTGGACCGGACACAAGCTTCCTAGGACCGGCTTCTGGCATTTCAGCCGTCTTCAGCCAGGCTTGCTTGAATCCAGTGGCAAAGTGAGCAAGGGACTCACGTCTGAGCATACCCTGCCAACTTATGGCAAACAAAGCGGTACACAAGGGGGTGGTGAACGACAGAGCATCAGAACCAATCAAACACTCACACCCAGTCAACAGATCTGGGTTTGATCCATCACCGTTCTTTAGCCAACTCTGCCACCCCAGTTCAGACATGGCCATATGCAAATCAGTCAAACCCTGTGCCTCATGGGAACAGTCCAGCTCAAACTGCCAAGCCATGCCTTCCCTGGACCGGACACAAGATTCCTAGGACCGGCTTCTGGCATTTCAGCCGTCTTCAGCCAGGCTTGCTTGAATCCAGTGGCAAAGTGAGCAAGGGACTCACGTCTGAGCATACCCTGCCAAATTATGGCAAACAAAGCGGTACAAAAGGGGGTGGTGATGGACAGAGCATCAGAACCAATCAAACACTCACACCCAGTCAACAGATCTGGGTTTGATCCATCACCGTTCTTTAGCCAACTCTGCCACCCCAGTTCAGACATGGCCATATTCAAATCAGTCTAACCCTGTGCCTCATGGGAACAGTCCAGCCCGAACTGCCAAGCCATGCCTTCCCTGGACCGGAAACAAGCTTCCTAGGACCGGTTTCTGGCATCTCAGCCGTCTTCAGCCAGGCTTGCTTGAATCCAGTGGCAAAGTGAGCAAGGGACTCACGTCTGAGCATACCCTGCTAACTTATGGCAAACAAAGCGGTACAAAAGGGGGTGGTGATGGACAGAGCATCAGAACCAATCAAACACTCACACCCAGTCAACAGATCTGGGTTTGATCCATCACCGTTCTTTAGCCAACTCTGCCACCCCAGTTCAGACATGGCCATATGCAAATCAGTCTAACCCTGTGCCTCATGGGAACAGTCCAGCCCGAACTGCCAAGCCATGCCTTCCCTGGACCAGAAACAAGCTTCCTAGGACCGGTTTCTGGCATTTCAGCCGTCTTCAGCCAGGCTTGCTTGAATCCAGTGGCAAAGTGAGCAAGGGACTCACGTCTGAGCATACCCTGCCAACTTATGGCAAACAAAGCGGTACACAAGGGGGTGGTGATCGACAGAGCATCAGAACCAATCAAACACTCACACCCAGTCAACAGATCTGGGTTTGATCCATCACCGTTCTTTAGCCAACTCTGCCACCCCAGTTCAGACATGGCCATATGCAAATCAGTCTAACCCTGTGCCTCATGGGAACAGTCCAGCCCAAACTGCAAAGCCATGCCTTCCCTGGACCGGACACAAGCTTCCTAGGACCGGCTTCTGGCATTTCAGCCGTCTTCAGCCAGGCTTGCTTGAATCCAGTGGCAAAGTGAGCAAGGGACTCACATCTGAGCATACCCTGCCAACTTATGGCAAACAAAGCGGTACAAAAGGGGGTGGTGATGGACAGAGCATCAGAACCAATCAAACACTCACACCCAGTCAACAGATCTGGGTTTGATCCATCACCGTTCTTTAGCCAACTCTGCCACTCCAGTTCAGACATGGCCATATACAAATCAGTCTAACCCTGTGCCTCATGGGAACAGTCCAGCCCGAACTGCCAAACCATGCCTTCCCTGGACCGGAAACAAGCTTCCTAGGACCGGTTTCTGGCATTTCAGCCTTCTTTAGCCAGGCTTGCTTGAATCCAGTGGCAAAGTGAGCAAGGGACTCACGTCTGAGCATACCCTGCCAACTTATGGCAAACAAAGCGGTAGAAAAGGCGGTGGTGATGGAAAGAGCATCAGAACCAATCAAACAAACATACCCAGTCAACAGATCTGGGTTTGACGCATCACCGTTCTTTATCCAACTCTGTCACCCCAGTTCAGACATGGCCATATGCAAATCAGTCTATACCTGTGCCTCATGGGAACAGTCCAGCCCGAACTGCCAAGCCATGCCTTCCCTGGACCGGAAACAAGCTTCCTAGGACCGGCTGCTGGCATTTCAGCCGGCTTCAGCCAGGCTTGCTTGAATCCAGTGGCAAAGTGAGCAAGGGACTCACATCTGAGCATACCCTGCCAACTTATGGTAAACAAAGCGGTTTAAAAGGGGGTGGTGATGGACAGAGCATCAGAACCAATCAAACACTCACACCCAGTTAACAGATCTGAGTTTGATCCATCACCGTTCTTTAGCCAACTCTGCCACCCCAGTTCAGACATGGCCATCTGCAAATCAGTCTAACCCTGTGCCTCATGGGAACAGTCCAGCCCGAACTGCCAAAACATGCCTTCCCTGGACCGGACACAAGCTTCCTAGGCCCGGTTTCTGGCATTTCAGCTGTCTTCCGCCAGTCTTGCTTGAATCCAGTGGCAAAGTGAGCAAGGGACTCACGTCTGAGCATACCCTGCCAACTTATGGCAAACAAAGCGGTACACAAGGGGGTGGTGATCGACAGAGCATCAGAACCAATCAAACACTCACACCCAGTCAACAGATCTGGGTTTGATCCATCACCGTTCTTTAGCCAACTCTGCCACCCCTGTTCAGACATGGCCATATGCAAATCAGTCTAACCCTGTGCCTCATGGGAACAGTCCAGCCCGAACTGCCAAGCCATGCCTTCCCTGGACCGGAAACAAGCTTCCTAGGACCGGTTTCTGGCATCTCAGCCGTCTTCAGCCAGGCTTGCTTGAATCCAGTGGCAAAGTGAGCAAGGGACTCACGTCTGAGCATACCCTGCCAACTTATGGCAAACAAAGCGGTACAGAAGGGGGTGGTGATGGACAGAGCATCAGAACCAATCAAACACTCACACCCAGTCAACAGATCTGGGTTTGATCCATCACCGTTCTTTAGCCAACTCTGCCACCCCAGTTCAGACATGGCCATATGCAAATCAGTCTAACCCTGTGCCTCATGGGAACAGTCCAGCTCGAACTGCCAAGCCATGCCTTCCCTGGACAAGAAACAAGCTTCCTAGGACCGGTTTCTGGCATTTCAGCCGTCTTCAGCCAGGCTAGCTTGAATCCAGTGGCAAAGTGAGCAAGGGACTCACGTCTGAGCATACCCTGCCAACGTATGGCAAGCAAAGCGGTACAAAAGGGGGTGGTGATGGACAGAGCATCAGAACCAATCAAACACTCACACCCAGTCAACAGATCTGGGTTTGATCCATCACCGTTCTTTAGCCAAATCTGCCACCCTAGTTCAGACATGGCCATATGCAAATCAGTCTGACCCTGTGCCTCATGGGAACAGTCCAGCCCGAACTGCCAAGCCATGCCTTCCCTGGACCGGAAACAAGCTTCCTAGGACCGGTTTCTGGCATTTCAGCCGTCTTCAGCCAGGCTTGCTTGAATCCAGTGGCAAAGTGAGCAAGGGACTCACGTCTGAGCATACCCTGCCAACTTATGGCAAACAAAGCGGTACAAAAGGGGGTGGTGATGGACAGAGCATCAGAACCAATCAAACACTCACACCCAGTCAACAGATCTGGGTTTGATCCATCACCGTTCTTTAGCCAACTCTGCCACCCCAGTTCAGACATGGCCATATGCAAATCAGTCTAACCATGTACCTCATGGGAATAGTCCAGCCCAAACTGCCAAGCCATGCCTTCCCTGGACCGGAAACAAGCTTCCTAGGACCGGCTGTTGGCATTTCAGCCGTCTTCAGCCAGGCTTGCTTGAATCCAGTGGCAAAGTGAGCAAGGGACTCACGTCTTAGCATAACCTGGCAACTTATGGCAAACATAGCGGTACAAAAGGGGGTGGTGATGGACAGAGCATCAGAACCAATCAAACACTCACACCCAGTCAACAGATCTGGGTTTGATCCATCACCGTTCTTTAGCCAACTCTGCCACCCCAGTTCAGACATGGCCATATGCAAATCAGTCTAACCCTGTGCCTCATGGGAACAGTCCAGCCCGAACTGCCAAGCCATGCCTTCCCTGGACCGGAAACAAGCTTCCTAGGACCGATTTCTGGCATTTCAGCCGTCTTCAGCCAGGCTTGCTTGAATCCAGTGGCAAAGTGAGCAAGGAACTCACGTCTGAGCATACCCTGCCAACTTATGGCAAACAAAGCGGTACACAAGGGGGTGGTGATCGACAGAGCATCAGAACCAATCAAACACTCACACCCAGTCAACAGATCTGGGTTTGATCCATCACCGTTCTTTAGCCAACTCTGCCACCCCAGTTCAGACATGACCATATGCAAATCAGTCTAACCCTGTGCCTCATGGGAACAGTCCAGCCCAACCTGCCAAGCCATGCCTTCCCTGGACCGGACACAAGCTTCCTAGGACCGGCTTCTGGCATTTCAGCCGTCGTCAGCCAGGCTTGCTTGAATCCAGTGGCAAAGTGAGCAAGGGACTCACGTCTGAGCATACCCTGCCAACTTATGGCAAACAAAGCGGTACAGAAGGGGGTGGTGATGGACAGAGCATCAGAACCAATCAAACACTCACACCCAGTCAACAGATCTGGGTTTGATCCATCACCGTTCTTTAGCCAACTCTGCCACCCCAGTTCAGACATGGCCATATGCAAATCAGTCTAACCCTGTGCCTCATGGGAACAGTCCAGCTCGAACTGCCAAGCCATGCCTTCCCTGGACAAGAAACAAGCTTCCTAGGACCGGTTTCTGGCATTTCAGCCGTCTTCAGCCAGGCTAGCTTGAATCCAGTGGCAAAGTGAGCAAGGGACTCACGTCTGAGCATACCCTGCCAACGTATGGCAAGCAAAGCGGTACAAAAGGGGGTGGTGATGGACAGAGCATCAGAACCAATCAAACACTCACACCCAGTCAACAGATCTGGGTTTGATCCATCACCGTTCTTTAGCCAAATCTGCCACCCTAGTTCAGACATGGCCATATGCAAATCAGTCTGACCCTGTGCCTCATGGGAACAGTCCAGCCCGAACTGCCAAGCCATGCCTTCCCTGGACCGGAAACAAGCTTCCTAGGACCGGTTTCTGGCATTTCAGCCGTCTTCAGCCAGGCTTGCTTGAATCCAGTGGCAAAGTGAGCAAGGGACTCACGTCTGAGCATACCCTGCCAACTTATGGCAAACAAAGCGGTACAAAAGGGGGTGGTGATGGACAGAGCATCAGAACCAATCAAACACTCACACCCAGTCAACAGATCTGGGTTTGATCCATCACCGTTCTTTAGCCAACTCTGCCACCCCAGTTCAGACATGGCCATATGCAAATCAGTCTAACCATGTACCTCATGGGAATAGTCCAGCCCAAACTGCCAAGCCATGCCTTCCCTGGACCGGAAACAAGCTTCCTAGGACCGGCTGCTGGCATTTCAGCCGTCTTCAGCCAGGCTTGCTTGAATCCAGTGGCAAAGTGAGCAAGGGACTAACGTCTTAGCATAACCTGGCAACTTATGGCAAACATAGCGGTACAAAAGGGGGTGGTGATGGACAGAGCATCAGAACCAATCAAACACTCACACCCAGTCAACAGATCTGGGTTTGATCCATCACCGTTCTTTAGCCAACTCTGCCACCCCAGTTCAGACATGGCCATATGCAAATCAGTCTAACCCTGTGCCTCATGGGAACAGTCCAGCCCGAACTGCCAAGCCATGCCTTCCCTGGACCGGAAACAAGCTTCCTAGGACCGATTTCTGGCATTTCAGCCGTCTTCAGCCAGGCTTGCTTGAATCCAGTGGCAAAGTGAGCAAGGAACTCACGTCTGAGCATACCCTGCCAACTTATGGCAAACAAAGCGGTACACAAGGGGGTTGTGATCGACAGAGCATCAGAACCAATCAAACACTCACACCCAGTCAACAGATCTGGGTTTGATCCATCACCGTTCTTTAGCCAACTCTGCCACCCCAGTTCAGACATGACCATATGCAAATCAGTCTAACCCTGTGCCTCATGGGAACAGTCCAGCCCAAACTGCCAAGCCATGCCTTCCCTGGACCGGACACAAGCTTCCTAGGACCGGCTTCTGGCATTTCAGCCGTCGTCAGCCAGGCTTGCTTGAATCCAGTGGCAAAGTGAGCAAGGGACTCACGTCTGAGCATACCCTGCCAACTTATGGCAAACAAAGCGGTACACAAGGGGGTGGTGAACGACAGAGCATCAGAACCAATCAAACACTCACACCCAGTCAACAGATCTGGGTTTGATCCATCACCGTTCTTTAGCCAACTCTGCCACCCCAGTTCAGACATGGCCATATGCAAATCAGTCTAACCCTGTGCCTCATGGGAACAGTCCAGCCCAAACTGCCAAGCCATGCCTTCCCTGGACCGGACACAAGATTCCTAGGACCGGCTTCTGGCATTTCAGCCGTCTTCAGCCAGGCTTGCTTGAATCCAGTGGCAAAGTGAGCAAGGGACTCACGTCTGAGCATACCCTGCCAAATTATGGCAAACAAAGCGGTACAAAAGGGGGTGGTGATGGACAGAGCATCAGAACCAATCAAACACTCATACCCAGTCAACAGATCTGGGTTTGATCCATCACCGTTCTTTAGCCAACTCTGCCACCCCAGTTCAGACATGGCCATATGCAAATCAGTCTAACCCTGTGCCTCATGGGAACAGTCCAGCCCGAACTGCCAAGCCATGCCTTCCCTGGACCGGAAACAAGCTTCCTAGGACCGGTTTCTGGCATCTCAGCCGTCTTCAGCCAGGCTTGCTTGAATCCAGTGGCAAAGTGAGCAAGGGACTCACGTCTGAGCATACCCTGCTAACTTATGGCAAACAAAGCGGTACAAAAGGGGGTGGTGATGGACAGAGCATCAGAACCAATCAAACACTCACACCCAGTCAACAGATCTGGGTTTGATCCATCACCGTTCTTTAGCCAACTCTGCCACCCCAGTTCAGACATGGCCATATGCAAATCAGTCTAACCCTGTGCCTCATGGGAACAGTCCAGCCCGAACTGCCAAGCCATGCCTTCCCTGGACCAGAAACAAGCTTCCTAGGACCGGTTTCTGGCATTTCAGCCGTCTTCAGCCAGGCTTGCTTGAATCCAGTGGCAAAGTGAGCAAGGGACTCACGTCTGAGCATACCCTGCCAACTTATGGCAAACAAAGCGGTACACAAGGGGGTGGTGATCGACAGAGCATCAGAACCAATCAAACACTCACACCCAGTCAACAGATCTGGGTTTGATCCATCACCGTTCTTTAGCCAACTCTGCCACCCCAGTTCAGACATGGCCATATGCAAATCAGTCTAACCCTGTGCCTCATGGGAACAGTCCAGCCCAAACTGCAAAGCCATGCCTTCCCTGGACCGGACACAAGCTTCCTAGGACCGGCTTCTGGCATTTCAGCCGTCTTCAGCCAGGCTTGCTTGAATCCAGTGGCAAAGTGAGCAAGGGACTCACGTCTGAGCATACCCTGCCAACTTATGGCAAACAAAGCGGTACAAAAGGGGGTGGTGATGGACAGAGCATCAGAACCAATCAAACACTCACACCCAGTCAACAGATCTGGGTTTGATCCATCACCGTTCTTTAGCCAACTCTGCCACCCCAGTTCAGACATGGCCATATACAAATCAGTCTAACCCTGTGCCTCATGGGAACAGTCCAGCCCAAACTGCAAAGCCATGCCTTCCCTGGACCGGACACAAGCTTCCTAGGACCGGCTTCTGGCATTTCAGCCGTCTTCAGCCAGGCTTGCTTGAATCCAGTGGCAAAGTGAGCAAGGGACTCACGTCTGAGCATACCCTGCCAACTTATGGCAAACAAAGCGGTACAAAAGGGGGTGGTGATGGACAGAGCATCAGAACCAATCAAACACTCACACCCAGTCAACAGATCTGGGTTTGATCCATCACCGTTCTTTAGCCAACTCTGCCACCCCAGTTCAGACATGGCCATATACAAATCAGTCTAACCCTGTGCCTCATGGGAACAGTCCAGCCCGAACTGCCAAGCCATGCCTTCCCTGGACCGGAAACAAGCTTCCTAGGACCGGTTTCTGGCATTTCAGCCTTCTTTAGCCAGGCTTGCTTGAATCCAGTGGCAAAGTGAGCAAGGGACTCACGTCTGAGCATACCCTGCCAACTTATGGCAAACAAAGCGGTAGAAAAGGGGGTGGTGATGGAAAGAGCATCAGAACCAATCAAACAAACATACCCAGTCAACAGATCTGGGTTTGACGCATCACCGTTCTTTATCCAACTCTGTCACCCCAGTTCAGACATGGCCATATGCAAATCAGTCTATACCTGTGCCTCATGGGAACAGTCCAGCCCGAACTGCCAAGCCATGCCTTCCCTGGACCGGAAACAAGCTTCCTAGGACCGGCTGCTGGCATTTCAGCCGGCTTCAGCCAGGCTTGCTTGAATCCAGTGGCAAAGTGAGCAAGGGACTCACATCTGAGCATACCCTGCCAACTTATGGCAAACAAAGCGGTTTAAAAGGGGGTGGTGATGGACAGAGCATCAGAACCAATCAAACACTCACACCCAGTTAACAGATCTGAGTTTGATCCATCACCGTTCTTTAGCCAACTCTGCCACCCCAGTTCAGACATGGCCATCTGCAAATCAGTCTAACCCTGTGCCTCATGGGAACAGTCCAGCCCGAACTGCCAAAACATGCCTTCCCTGGACCGGACACAAGCTTCCTAGGCCCGGTTTCTGGCATTTCAGCTGTCTTCCGCCAGTCTTGCTTGAATCCAGTGGCAAAGTGAGCAAGGGACTCACGTCTGAGCATACCCTGCCAACTTATGGCAAACAAAGCGGTACACAAGGGGGTGGTGATCGACAGAGCATCAGAACCAATCAAACACTCACACCCAGTCAACAGATCTGGGTTTGATCCATCACCGTTCTTTAGCCAACTCTGCCACCCCTGTTCAGACATGGCCATATGTAAATCAGTCTAACCCTGTGCCTCATGGTAACAGTCCAGCCCAAACTGCCAAGCTATGCCTTCCCTGGACCGGATACAAGCTTCCTAGGACCGGCTTCTGGCATTTCAGCCGTCTTCAGCCAGGCTTGCTTGAATCCAGTGGCAAAGTGAGCAAGGGACTCACGTCTGAGCATACCCTGCCAACTTATGGCAAACAAAGCGGTACAAAAGGGGGTGGTGATGGACAGAGCATCAGAACCAATCAAACACTCACACCCAGTCAACAGATCTGGGTTTGATCCATCACGGTTCTTTAGCCAACTCTGCCACCCCAGTTCAGACATGGCCATATGCAAATCAGTCTAACCATGTGCCTCATGGGAATAGTCCAGCCCAAACTGCCAAGCCATGCCTTCCCTGGACCGGAAACAAGCTTCCTAGGACCGGCTGCTGGCATTTCAGCCGTCTTCAGCCAGGCTTGCTTGAATCCAGTGGCAAAGTGAGCAAGGGACTCACGTCTGAGCATACCCTGCCAACTTATGGCAAACAAAGCGGTACAAAAGGGGGTGGTGATGGACAGAGCATCAGAACCAATCAAACACTCACACCCAGTCAACAGATCTGGGTTTGATCCATCACCGTTCTTTAGCCAACTCTGCCACCCCAGTTCAGACATGGCCATATGCAAATCAGTCTAACCATGTACCTCATGGGAATAGTCCAGCCCAAACTGCCAAGCCATGCCTTCCCTGGACCGGAAACAAGCTTCCTAGGACCGGCTGCTGGCATTTCAGCCGTCTTCAGCCAGGCTTGCTTGAATCCAGTGGCAAAGTGAGCAAGGGACTCACGTCTTAGCATAACCTGGCAACTTATGGCAAACATAGCGGTACAAAAGGGGGTGGTGATGGACAGAGCATCAGAACCAATCAAACACTCACACCCAGTCAACAGATCTGGGTTTGATCCATCACCGTTCTTTAGCCAACTCTGCCACCCCAGTTCAGACATGGCCATATGCAAATCAGTCTAACCCTGTGCCTCATGGGAACAGTCCAGCCCGAACTGCCAAGCCATGCATTCCCTGGACCGGAAACAAGCTTCCTAGGACCGATTTCTGGCATTTCAGCCGTCTTCAGCCAGGCTTGCTTGAATCCAGTGGCAAAGTGAGCAAGGAACTCACGTCTGAGCATACCCTGCCAACTTATGGCAAACAAAGCGGTACACAAGGGGGTGGTGATCGACAGAGCATCAGAACCAATCAAACACTCACACCCAGTCAACAGATCTGGGTTTGATCCATCACCGTTCTTTAGCCAACTCTGCCACCCCAGTTCAGACATGACCATATGCAAATCAGTCTAACCCTGTGCCTCATGGGAACAGTCCAGCCGAAACTGCCAAGCCATGCCTTCCCTGGACCGGACACAAGCTTCCTAGGACCGGCTTCTGGCATTTCAGCCGTCTTCAGCCAGGCTTGCTTGAATCCAGTGGCAAAGTGAGCAAGGGACTCACGTCTGAGCATACCCTGCCAACTTATGGCAAACAAAGCGGTACACAAGGGGGTGGTGAACGACAGAGCATCAGAACCAATCAAACACTCACACCCAGTCAACAGATCTGGGTTTGATCCATCACCGTTCTTTAGCCAACTCTGCCACCCCAGTTCAGACATGGCCATATGCAAATCAGTCTAACCCTGTGCCTCATGGGAACAGTCCAGCCCAAACTGCCAAGCCATGCCTTCCCTGGACCGGACACAAGATTCCTAGGACCGGCTTCTGGCATTTCAGCCGTCTTCAGCCAGGCTTGCTTGAATCCAGTGGCAAAGTGAGCAAGGGACTCACGTCTGAGCATACCCTGCCAAATTATGGCAAACAAAGCGGTACAAAAGGGGGTGGTGATGGACAGAGCATCAGAACCAATCAAACACTCACACCCAGTCAACAGATCTGGGTTTGATCCATCACCGTTCTTTAGCCAACTCTGCCACCCCAGTTCAGACATGGCCATATGCAAATCAGTCTAACCCTGTGCCTCATGGGAACAGTCCAGCCCGAACTGCCAAGCCATGCCTTCCCTGGACCAGAAACAAGCTTCCTAGGACCGGTTTCTGGCATTTCAGCCGTCTTCAGCCAGGCTTGCTTGAATCCAGTGGCAAAGTGAGCAAGGGACTCACGTCTGAGCATACCCTGCCAACTTATGGCAAACAAAGCGGTACACAAGGGGGTGGTGATCGACAGAGCATCAGAACCAATCAAACACTCACACCCAGTCAACAGATCTGGGTTTGATCCATCACCGTTCTTTAGCCAACTCTGCCACCCCAGTTCAGACATGGCCATATGCAAATCAGTCTAACCCTGTGCCTCATGGGAACAGTCCAGCCCAAACTGCAAAGCCATGCCTTCCCTGGACCGGACACAAGCTTCCTAGGACCGGCTTCTGGCATTTCAGCCGTCTTCAGCCAGGCTTGCTTGAATCCAGTGGCAAAGTGAGCAAGGGACTCACATCTGAGCATACCCTGCCAACTTATGGCAAACAAAGCGGTACAAAAGGGGGTGGTGATGGACAGAGCATCAGAACCAATCAAACACTCACACCCAGTCAACTGATCTGGGTTTGATCCATCACCGTTCTTTAGCCAACTCTGCCACCCCAGTTCAGACATGGCCATATACAAATCAGTCTAACCCTGTGCCTCATGGGAACAGTCCAGCCCGAACTGCCAAGCCATGCCTTCCCTGGACCGGAAACAAGCTTCCTAGGACCGGTTTCTGGCATTTCAGCCTTCTTTAGCCAGGCTTGCTTGAATCCAGTGGCAAAGTGAGCAAGGGACTCACGTCTGAGCATACCCTGCCAACTTATGGCAAACAAAGCGGTAGAAAAGGGGGTGGTGATGGAAAGAGCATCAGAACCAATCAAACAAACATACCCAGTCAACAGATCTGGGTTTGACGCATCACCGTTCTTTATCCAACTCTGTCACCCCAGTTCAGACATGGCCATATGCAAATCAGTCTATACCTGTGCCTCATGGGAACAGTCCAGCCCGAACTGCCAAGCCATGCCTTCCCTGGACCGGAAACAAGCTTCCTAGGACCGGCTGCTGGCATTTCAGCCGGCTTCAGCCAGGCTTGCTTGAATCCAGTGGCAAAGTGAGCAAGGGACTCACATCTGAGCATACCCTGCCAACTTATGGTAAACAAAGCGGTTTAAAAGGGGGTGGTGATGGACAGAGCATCAGAACCAATCAAACACTCACACCCAGTTAACAGATCTGAGTTTGATCCATCACCGTTCTTTAGCCAACTCTGCCACCCCAGTTCAGACATGGCCATCTGCAAATCAGTCTAACCCTGTGCCTCATGGGAACAGTCCAGCCCGAACTGCCAAAACATGCCTTCCCTGGACCGGACACAAGCTTCCTAGGCCCGGTTTCTGGCATTTCAGCTGTCTTCCGCCAGTCTTGCTTGAATCCAGTGGCAAAGTGAGCAAGGGACTCACGTCTGAGCATACCCTGCCAACTTATGGCAAACAAAGCGGTACACAAGGGGGTGGTGATCGACAGAGCATCAGAACCAATCAAACACTCACACCCAGTCAACAGATCTGGGTTTGATCCATCACCGTTCTTTAGCCAACTCTGCCACCCCTGTTCAGACATGGCCATATGCAAATCAGTCTAACCCTGTGCCTCATGGGAACAGTCCAGCCCGAACTGCCAAGCCATGCCTTCCCTGGACCGGAAACAAGCTTCCTAGGACCGGTTTCTGGCATCTCAGCCGTCTTCAGCCAGGCTTGCTTGAATCCAGTGGCAAAGTGAGCAAGGGACTCACGTCTGAGCATACCCTGCCAACTTATGGCAAACAAAGCGGTACAGAAGGGGGTGGTGATGGACAGAGCATCAGAACCAATCAAACACTCACACCCAGTCAACAGATCTGGGTTTGATCCATCACCGTTCTTTAGCCAACTCTGCCACCCCAGTTCAGACATGGCCATATGCAAATCAGTCTAACCCTGTGCCTCATGGGAACAGTCCAGCTCGAACTGCCAAGCCATGCCTTCCCTGGACAAGAAACAAGCTTCCTAGGACCGGTTTCTGGCATTTCAGCCGTCTTCAGCCAGGCTTGCTTGAATCCAGTGGCAAAGTGAGCAAGGGACTCACGTCTGAGCATACCCTGCCAACGTATGGCAAACAAAGCGGTACAAAAGGGGGTGGTGATGGACAGAGCATCAGAACCAATCAAACACTCACACCCAGTCAACAGATCTGGGTTTGATCCATCACCGTTCTTTAGCCAAATCTGCCACCCTAGTTCAGACATGGCCATATGCAAATCAGTCTGACCCTGTGCCTCATGGGAACAGTCCAGCCCGAACTGCCAAGCCATGCCTTCCCTGGACCGGAAACAAGCTTCCTAGGACCGGTTTCTGGCATTTCAGCCGTCTTCAGCCAGGTTTGCTTGAATCCAGTGGCAAAGTGAGCAAGGGACTCACGTCTGAGCATACCCTGCCAACGTATGGCAAACAAAGCGGTACAAAAGGGGGTGGTGATGGACAGAGCATCAGAACCAATCAAACACTCACACCCAGTCAACAGTTCTGGGTTTGATCCATCACCGTTCTTTAGCCAACTCTGCCACCCCAGTTCAGACATGGCCATATGCAAATCAGTCTAACCATGTGCCTCATGGGAACAGTCCAGCCCGAACTGCCAAGCCATGCCTTCCCTGGACCGGAAACAAGCTTCCTAGGACCGGCTGCTGGCATTTCAGCCGGCTTCAGCCAGGCTTGCTTGAATCCAGTGGCAAAGTGAGCAAGGGACTCACATCTGAGCATACCCTGCCAACTTATGGTAAACAAAGCGGTTTAAAAGGGGGTGGTGATGGACAGAGCATCAGAACCAATCAAACACTCACACCCAGTTAACAGATCTGAGTTTGATCCATCACCGTTCTTTAGCCAACTCTGCCACCCCAGTTCAGACATGGCCATCTGCAAATCAGTCTAACCCTGTGCCTCATGGGAACAGTCCAGCCCGAACTGCCAAAACATGCCTTCCCTGGACCGGACACAAGCTTCCTAGGCCCGGTTTCTGGCATTTCAGCTGTCTTCCGCCAGTCTTGCTTGAATCCAGTGGCAAAGTGAGCAAGGGACTCACGTCTGAGCATACCCTGCCAACTTATGGCAAACAAAGCGGTACACAAGGGGGTGGTGATCGACAGAGCATCAGAACCAATCAAACACTCACACCCAGTCAACAGATCTGGGTTTGATCCATCACCGTTCTTTAGCCAACTCTGCCACCCCTGTTCAGACATGGCCATATGCAAATCAGTCTAACCCTGTGCCTCATGGTAACAGTCCAGCCCAAACTGCCAAGCTATGCCTTCCCTGGACCGGATACAAGCTTCCTAGGACCGGCTTCTGGCATTTCAGCCGTCTTCAGCCAGGCTTGCTTGAATCCAGTGGCAAAGTGAGCAAGGGACTCACGTCTGAGCATACCCTGCCAACTTATGGCAAACAAAGCGGAACAAAAGGGGGTGGTGATGGACAGAGCATCAGAACCAATCAAACACTCACACCCAGTCAACAGATCTGGGTTTGATCCATCACCGTTCTTTAGCCAACTCTGCCACCCCAGTTCAGACATGGCCATATGCAAATCAGTCTAACCATGTGCCTCATGGGAATAGTCCAGCCCAAACTGCCAAGCCATGCCTTCCCTGGACCGGAAACAAGCTTCCTAGGACCGGCTGCTGGCATTTCAGCCGTCTTCAGCCAGGCTTGCTTGAATCCAGTGGCAAAGTGAGCAAGGGACTCACGTCTGAGCATACCCTGCCAACTTATGGCAAACAAAGCGGTACAAAAGGGGGTGGTGATGGACAGAGCATCAGAACCAATCAAACACTCACACCCAGTCAACAGATCTGGGTTTGATCCATCACCGTTCTTTAGCCAACTCTGCCACCCCAGTTCAGACATGGCCATATGCAAATCAGTCTAACCATGTACCTCATGGGAATAGTCCAGCCCAAACTGCCAAGCCATGCCTTCCCTGGACCGGAAACAAGCTTCCTAGGACCAGCTGCTGGCATTTCAGCCGTCTTCAGCCAGGCTTGCTTGAATCCAGTGGCAAAGTGAGCAAGGGACTCACGTCTTAGCATAACCTGGCAATTTATGGCAAACATAGCGGTACAAAAGGGGGTGGTGATGGACAGAGCATCAGAACCAATCAAACACTCACACCCAGTCAACAGATCTGGGTTTGATCCATCACCGTTCTTTAGCCAACTCTGCCACCCCAGTTCAGACATGGCCATATGCAAATCAGTCTAACCCTGTGCCTCATGGGAACAGTCCAGCCCGAACTGCCAAGCCATGCCTTCCCTGGACCGGAAACAAGCTTCCTAGGACCGATTTCTGGCATTTCAGCCGTCTTCAGCCGGGCTTGCTTGAATCCAGTGGCAAAGTGAGCAAGGAACTCACGTCTGAGCATACCCTGCCAACTTATGGCAAACAAAGCGGTACACAAGGGGGTGGTGATCGACAGAGCATCAGAACCAATCAAACACTCACACCCAGTCAACAGATCTGGGTTTGATCCATCACCGTTCTTTAGCCAACTCTGCCACCCCAGTTCAGACATGACCATATGCAAATCAGTCTAACCCTGTGCCTCATGGGAACAGTCCAGCCCAAACTGCCAAGCCATGCCTTCCCTGGACCGGACACAAGCTTCCTAGGACCGGCTTCTGGCATTTCAGCCGTCTTCAGCCAGGCTTGCTTGAATCCAGTGGCAAAGTGAGCAAGGGACTCACGTCTGAGCATACCCTGCCAACTTATGGCAAACAAAGCGGTACACAAGGGGGTGGTGAACGACAGAGCATCAGAACCAATCAAACACTCACACCCAGTCAACAGATCTGGGTTTGATCCATCACCGTTCTTTAGCCAACTCTGCCACCCCAGTTCAGACATGGCCATATGCAAATCAGTCTAACCCTGTGCCTCATGGGAACAGTCCAGCCCAAACTGCCAAGCCATGCCTTCCCTGGACCGGACACAAGATTCCTAGGACCGGCTTCTGGCATTTCAGCCGTCTTCAGCCAGGCTTGCTTGAATCCAGTGGCAAAGTGAGCAAGGGACTCACGTCTGAGCATACCCTGCCAAATTATGGCAAACAAAGCGGTACAAAAGGGGGTGGTGATGGACAGAGCATCAGAACCAATCAAACACTCACACCCAGTCAACAGATCTGGGTTTGATCCATCACCGTTCTTTAGCCAACTCTGCCACCCCAGTTCAGACATGGCCATATGCAAATCAGTCTAACCCTGTGCCTCATGGGAACAGTCCAGCCCGAACTGCCAAGCCATGCCTTCCCTGGACCGGAAACAAGCTTCCTAGGACCGGTTTCTGGCATCTCAGCCGTCTTCAGCCAGGCTTGCTTGAATCCAGTGGCAAAGTGAGCAAGGGACTCACGTCTGAGCATACCCTGCTAACTTATGGCAAACAAAGCGGTACAAAAGGGGGTGGTGATGGACAGAGCATCAGAACCAATCAAACACTCACACCCAGTCAACAGATCTGGGTTTGATCCATCACCGTTCTTTAGCCAACTCTGCCACCCCAGTTCAGACATGGCCATATGCAAATCAGTCTAACCCTGTGCCTCATGGGAACAGTCCAGCCCGAACTGCCAAGCCATGCCTTCCCTGGACCAGAAACAAGCTTCCTAGGACCGGTTTCTGGCATTTCAGCCGTCTTCAGCCAGGCTTGCTTGAATCCAGTGGCAAAGTGAGCAAGGGACTCACGTCTGAGCATACCCTGCCAACTTATGGCAAACAAAGCGGTACACAAGGGGGTGGTGATCGACAGAGCATCAGAACCAATCAAACACTCACACCCAGTCAACAGATCTGGGTTTGATCCATCACCGTTCTTTAGCCAACTCTGCCACCCCAGTTCAGACATGGCCATATGCAAATCAGTCTAACCCTGTGCCTCATGGGAACAGTCCAGCCCAAACTGCAAAGCCATGCCTTCCCTGGACCGGACACAAGCTTCCTAGGACCGGCTTCTGGCATTTCAGCCGTCTTCAGCCAGGCTTGCTTGAATCCAGTGGCAAAGTGAGCAAGGGACTCACATCTGAGCATACCCTGCCAACTTATGGCAAACAAAGCGGTACAAAAGGGGGTGGTGATGGACAGAGCATCAGAACCAATCAAACACTCACACCCAGTCAACAGATGTGGGTTTGATCCATCACCGTTCTTTAGCCAACTCTGCCACCCCAGTTCAGACATGGCCATATACAAATCAGTCTAACCCTGTGCCTCATGGGAACAGTCCAGCCCGAACTGCCAAGCCATGCCTTCCCTGGACCGGAAACAAGCTTTCTAGGACCGGTTTCTGGCATTTCAGCCTTCTTTAGCCAGGCTTGCTTGAATCCAGTGGCAAAGTGAGCAAGGGACTCACGTCTGAGCATACCCTGCCAACTTATGGCAAACAAAGCGGTAGAAAAGGGGGTGGTGATGGAAAGAGCATCAGAACCAATCAAACAAACATACCCAGTCAACAGATCTGGGTTTGACGCATCACCGTTCTTTATCCAACTCTGTCACCCCAGTTCAGACATGGCCATATGCAAATCAGTATATACCTGTGCCTCATGGGAACAGTCCAGCCCGAACTGCCAAGCCATGCCTTCCCTGGACCGGAAACAAGCTTCCTAGGACCGGCTGCTGGCATTTCAGCCGGCTTCAGCCAGGCTTGCTTGAATCCAGTGGCAAAGTGAGCAAGGGACTCACATCTGAGCATACCCTGCCAACTTATGGTAAACAAAGCGGTTTAAAAGGGGGTGGTGATGGACAGAGCATCAGAACCAATCAAACACTCACACCCAGTTAACAGATCTGAGTTTGATCCATCACCGTTCTTTAGCCAACTCTGCCACCCCAGTTCAGACATGGCCATCTGCAAATCAGTCTAACCCTGTGCCTCATGGGAACAGTCCAGCCCGAACTGCCAAAACATGCCTTCCCTGGACCGGACACAAGCTTCCTAGGCCCGGTTTCTGGCATTTCAGCTGTCTTCCGCCAGTCTTGCTTGAATCCAGTGGCAAAGTGAGCAAGGGACTCACGTCTGAGCATACCCTGCCAACTTATGGCAAACAAAGCGGTACACAAGGGGGTGGTGATCGACAGAGCATCAGAACCAATCAAACACTCACACCCAGTCAACAGATCTGGGTTTGATCCATCACCGTTCTTTAGCCAACTCTGCCACCCCAGTTCAGACATGGCCATATGCAAATCAGTCTAACCCTGTGCCTCATGGGAACAGTCCAGCCGAACTGCCAAGCCATGCCTTCCCTGGACCGGAAACAAGCGTCCTAGGACCGGTTTCTGGCATTTCAGCCGTCTTCAGCCAGGCTTGCTTGAATCCAGTGGCAAAGTGAGCAAGGGACTCACGTCTGAGCATACCCTGCCAACTTATGGCAAACAAAGCGGTACAAAAGGGGGTGGTGATGGACAGAGCATCAGAACCAATCAAACACTCACACCCAGTCAACAGATCTGGGTTTGATCCATCACCGTTCTTTAGCCAACTCTGCCACCCCAGTTCAGACATGGCCATATGCAAATCAGTCTAACCATGTGCCTCATGGGAATAGTCCAGCCCAAACTGCCAAGCCATGCCTTCCCTGGACCGGAAACAAGCTTCCTAGGACCGGCTGCTGGCATTTCAGCCGTCTTCAGCCAGGCTTGCTTGAATCCAGTGGCAAAGTGAGCAAGGGACTCACGTCTGAGCATACCCTGCCAACTTATGGCAAACAAAGCGGTACAAAAGGGGGTGGTGATGGACAGAGCATCAGAACCAATCAAACACTCACACCCAGTCAACAGATCTGGGTTTGATCCATCACCGTTCTTTAGCCAACTCTGCCACCCCAGTTCAGACATGGCCATATGCAAAGCAGTCTAACCCTGTGCCTTATGGGAACAGTCCAGCCCGAACTGCCAAGCCATGCCTTCCCTGGACCGGAAACAAGCGTCCTAGGACCGGTTTCTGGCATTTCAGCCGTCTTCAGCCAGGCTTGCTTGAATCCAGTGGCAAAGTGAGCAAGGGACTCACGTCTGAGCATACCCTGCCAACTTATGGCAAACAAAGCGGTACAAAAGGGGGTGGTGATGGACAGAGCATCAGAACCAATCAAACACTCACACCCAGTCAACAGATCTGGGTTTGATCCATCACCGTTCTTTAGCCAACTCTGCCACCCGAGTTCAGACATGGCCATATGCAAATCAGTCTAACCATGTGCCTCATGGGAATAGTCCAGCCCAAACTGCCAAGCCATGCCTTCCCTGGACCGGAAACAAGCTTCCTAGGACCGGCTGCTGGCATTTCAGCCGTCTTCAGCCAGGCTTGCTTGAATCCAGTGGCAAAGTGAGCAAGGGACTCACGTCTGAGCATACCCTGCCAACTTATGGCAAACAAAGCGGTACAAATGGGGGTGGTGATGGACAGAGCATCAGAACCTATCAAACACTCACACCCAGTCAACAGATCTGGGTTTGATCCATCTCCGTTCTTTAGCCAACTCTGCCACCCCAGTTCAGACATGGCCATATGCAAATCAGTCTAACCCTGTGCCTCATGGGAACAGTCCAGCCCGAACTGCCATGCCATGCCTTCCCTGGACCAGAAACAAGCTTCCTAGGACCGGTTTCTGGCATTTCAGCCGTCTTCAGCCAGGCTTGCTTGAATCCAGTGGCAAAGTGAGCAAGGGACTCATGTCTGAGCATACCCTGCCAACTTATGGCAAACAAAGCGGTACACAAGGGGGTGGTGATCGACAGAGCATCAGAACCAATCAAACACTCACAACCAGTCAACAGATCTGGGTTTGATCCATCACCGTTCTTTAGCCAACTCTGCCACCCCAGTTCAGACATGGCCATATGCAAATCAGTCTAACCCTGTGCCTCATGGGAACAGTCCAGCCCAAACTGCAAAGCCATGCCTTCCCTGGACCGGACACAAGCTTCCTAGGACCGGCTTCTGGCATTTCAGCCGTCTTCAGCCAGGCTTGCTTGAATCCAGTGGCAAAGTGAGCAAGGGACTCACGTCTGAGCATACCCTGCCAACTTATGGCAAACAAAGCGGTACAAAAGGGGGTGGTGATAGACAGAGCATCAGAACCAATCAAACACTCAATGGTGATGGACAGAGCATCAGAACCAATCAAACACTCACACCCAGTCAACAGATCTGGGTTTGATCCATCACCGTTCTTTAGCCAACTCTGCCACCCCAGTTCAGACATGGCCATATGCAAATCAGTCTAACCATGTGCCTCATGGGAATAGTCCAGCCCAAACTGCCAAGCCATGCCTTCCCTGGACCGGAAACAAGCTTCCTAGGACCGGCTGCTGGCATTTCAGCCGTCTTCAGCCAGGCTTGCTTGAATCCAGTGGCAAAGTGAGCAAGGGACTCACGTCTGTGCATACCCTGCCAACTTATGGCAAACAAAGCGGTACAAATGGGGGTGGTGATGGACAGAGCATCAGAACCTATCAAACACTCACACCCAGTCAACAGATCTGGGTTTGATCCATCACCGTTCTTTAGCCAACTCTGCCACCCCAGTTCAGACATGGCCATATGCAAATCAGTCTAACCCTGTGCCTCATGGGAACAGTCCAGCCCGAACTGCCAAGCCATGCCTTCCCTGGACCGGAAACAAGCTTCCTAGGACCGGTTTCTGGCATTTCAGCCGTCTTCAGCCAGTCTTGCTTGAATCCAGTGGCAAAGTGAGCAAGGGACTCACGTCTGAGCATACCCTGCCAACTTATGGCAAACAAAGCGGTACACAAGGGGGTGGTGAACGACAGAGCATCAGAACCAATCAAACACTCACACCCAGTCAACAGATCTGGGTTTGATCCATCACCGTTCTTTAGCCAACTCTGCCACCCCAGTTCAGACATGGCCATATGCAAATCAGTCTAACCCTGTGCCTCATGGGAACTGTCCAGCCCAAACTGCCAAGCCATGCCTTCCCTGGACCGGACACAAGATTCCTAGGACCGGCTTCTGGCATTTCAGCCGTCTTCTGCCAGGCTTGCTTGAATCCAGTGGCAAAGTGAGCAAGGGACTCACGTCTGAGCATACCCTGCCAAATCATGGCAAACAAAGCGGTACAAAAGGGAGTGGTGATGGACAGAGCATCAGAACCAATCAAACACTCACACCCAGTCAACAGATCTGGGTTTGATCCATCACCGTTCTTTAGCCAACTCTGCCACCCCAGTTCAGACATGGCCATATGCAAATCAGTCTAACCCTGTGCCTCATGGGAACAGTCCAGCCCGAACTGCCAAGCCATGCCTTCCCTGGACCGGAAACAAGCTTCCTAGGACCGGTTTCTGGCATCTCAGCCGTCTATAGCCAGGCTTGCTTGAATCCAGTGGCAAAGTGAGCAAGGGACTCACGTCTGAGCATACCCTGCTAACTTATGGCAAACAAAGCGGTACAAAAGGGGGTGGTGATGGACAGAGCATCAGAACCAATCAAACACTCACACCCAGTCAACAGATCTGGGTTTGATCCATCACCGTTCTTTAGCCAACTCTGCCACCCCAGTTCAAACATGGCCATATGCAAATCAGTCTAACCCTGTGCCTCATGGGAACAGTCCAGCCCGAACTGCCAAGCCATGCCTTCCCTGGACCAGAAACAAGCTTCCTAGGACCGGTTTCTGGCATTTCAGCCGTCTTCAGCCAGGCTTGCTTGAATCCAGTGGCAAAGTGAGCAAGGGACTCACGTCTGAGCATACCCTGCCAACTTATGGCAAACAAAGCAGTACACAAGGGGGTGGTGATCGACAGAGCATCAGAACCAATCAAACACTCACAACCAGTCAACAGATCTGGGTTTGATCCATCACCGTTCTTTAGCCAACTCTGCCACCCCAGTTCAGACATGGCCATATGCAAATCAGTCTAACCCTGTGCCTCATGGGAACAGTCCAGCCCAAACTGCAAAGCCATGCCTTCCCTGGACCGGACACAAGCTTCCTAGGACCGGCTTCTGGCATTTCAGCCGTCTTCAGCCAGGCTTGCTTGAATCCAGTGGCAAAGTGAGCAAGGGACTCACGTCTGAGCATACCCTGCCAACTTATGGCAAACAAAGCGGTACAAAAGGGGGTGGTGATGGACAGAGCATCAGAACCAATCAAACACTCACACCCAGTCAACAGATCTGGGTTTGATCCATCACCGTTCTTTAGCCAACTCTGCCACCCCAGTTCAGACATGGCCATATACAAATCAGTCTAACCCTGTGCCTCATGGGAACAGTCCAGCCCGAACTGCCAAGCCATGCCTTCCCTGGACCGGAAACAAGATTCCTAGGACCGGTTTCTGGCATTTCAGCCTCCTTCAGCCAGGCTTGCTTGAATCCAGTGGCAAAGTGAGCAAGGGACTCACGTCTGAGCATACCCTGCCAACTTATGGCAAACAAAGCGGTAGAAAAGGGGGTGGTGATGGAAAGAGCATCAGAACCAATCAAACAAACATACCCAGTCAACAGATCTGGGTTTGACGCATCACCGTTCTTTATCCAACTCTGTCACCCCAGTTCAGACATGGCCATATGCAAATCAGTCTATACCTGTGCCTCATGGGAACAGTCCAGCCCGAACTGCCAAGCCATGCCTTCCCTGGACCGGAAACAAGCTTCCTAGGACCGGCTGCTGGCATTTCAGCCGGCTTCAGCCAGGCTTGCTTGAATCCAGTGGCAAAGTGAGCAAGGGACTCACATCTGAGCATACCCTGCCAACTTATGGTAAACAAAGCGGTTCAAAAGGGGGTGGTGATGGACAGAGCATCAGAAACAATCAAACACTCACACCCAGTCAACAGATCTGAGTTTGATCCATCACCGTTCTTTAGCCAACTCTGCCACCCCAGTTCAGACATGGCCATCTGCAAATCAGTCTAACCCTGTGCCTCATGGGAACAGTCCAGCCCGAACTGCCAAAACATGCCTTCCCTGGACCGGACACAAGCTTCCTAGGCCCGGTTTCTGGCATTTCAGCTGTCTTCCGCCAGTCTTGCTTGAATCCAGTGGCAAAGTGAGCAAGGGACTCACGTCTGAGCATACCCTGCCAACTTATGGCAAACAAAGCGGTACACAAGGGGGTGGTGATCGACAGAGCATCAGAACCAATCAAACACTCACACCCAGTCAACAGATCTGGGTTTGATCCATCACCGTTCTTTAGCCAACTCTGCCACCCCTGTTCAGACATGGCCATATGCAAATCAGTCTAACCCTGTGCCTCATGGTAACAGTCCAGCCCAAACTGCCAAGCTATGCCTTCCCTGGACCGGATACAAGCTTCCTAGGACCGGCTTCTGGCATTTCAGCCGTCTTCAGCCAGGCTTGCTTGAATCCAGTGGCAAAGTGAGCAAGGGACTCATGTCTGAGCATACCCTGCCAACTTATGGCAAACAAAGCGGTACAAAAGGGGGTGGTGATGGACAGAGCATCAGAACCAATCAAACACTCACACCCAGTCAACAGATCTGGGTTTGATCCATCACCGTTCTTTAGCCAACTCTGCCACCCCAGTTCAGACATGGCCATATGCAAATCAGTCTAACCCTGTGCCTCATGGGAACAGTCCAGCCCGAACTGCCAAGCCATGCCTTCCCTGGACCGGAAACAAGCTTCCTAGGACCGGTTTCTGGCATTTCAGCCGTCTTCAGCCAGTCTTGCTTGAATCCAGTAGCAAAGTGAGCAAGGGACTCACGTCTGAGCATACCCTGCCAAATTATGGCAAACAAAGCGGTACAAAAGGGGGTGGTGATGGACAGAGCATCAGAACCAATCAAACACTCACACCCAGTCAACAGACTTGGGTTTGATCCATCACCGTTCTTTAGCCAACTCTGCCACCCCAGTTCAGACATGGCCATATGCAAATCAGTCGAACCCTGTGCCTCATGGGAACAGTCCAGCCCAAACTGCCAAGCCATGCCTTCCCTGGACCGGAAACAAGCTTCCTAGGACCGGTTTCTGGCATTTCAGCCGTCTTCAGCCAGGCTTGCTTGAATCCAGTGGCAAAGTGAGCAAGGGACTCACGTCTGAGCATACCCTGCCAACTTATGGCAAACAAAGCGGTACAAAAGGGGGTGGTGATGGACAGAGCATCAGAACCAATCAAACACTCACACCCAGTCAACAGATCTGGGTTTGATCCATCACCGTTCTTTAGCCAACTCTGCCACCCCAGTTCAGACATGGCCATATGCAAATCAGTTTAACCCTGTGCCTCATGAGAACAGTCCAGCCCAAACTGCCAAGCCATGCCTTCCCTGTACCGGACACAAGCTTCCTAGGACCGGCTTCTGGCATTTCAGCCGTATTCAGCCAGGCTTGCTTGAATCCAGTGGCAAAGTGAGCAAGGGACTCACGTCTGAGCATACCCTGCCAACTTATGGCAAACAAAGCGGTACAAAAGGGGGTGGTGATGGACAGAGCATCAGAACCAATCAAACACTCACACCCAGTCAACAGATCTGGGTTTGATCCATCACCGTTCTTTATCCAACTCTGTCACCCCTGTTCAGACATGGCCATATGCAAATCAGTCTAACCCTGTGCCTCATGGGAACAGTCCAGCCCGAACTGCCAAGCCATGCCTTCCCTGGACCGGAAAAAAGCTACCTAGGACCGGATGCTGGCATTTCAGCCGTCTTCTGCCAGGCTTGCTTGAATCCAGTGGCAAAGTGAGCAAGGGACTCACGTCTGAGCATACCCATGCCAACTTATGGTAAACAAAGCGGTACACAAGGGGGTGGTGATGGACAGAGCAACAGAACCAATCAAACACTCACACCCAGTCAACAGATCTGGGTTTGATCCAGCACCGTTCTTTAGCCAACTCTGCCACCCCAGTTTAGACATGGCCATGTGCAAATCAGTCTAACCCTGTGCCTCATGGGAACAGTCCAGCCCGAACTGCCAAGCCATGCCTTCCCTGGACCGGACACAAGCTTCCTAGGCCCGGTTTCTGGCATTTCAGCCGTCTTCAGCCAGGCTGCCTTGAATCCAGTGGCAAAGTGAGCAAGGGACTCACGTCTGAGCATACCCTGCCAACTTATGGCAAACAAAGCGGTACAAAAGGGAGTGGTGATGGACAGAGCATCAGAACCTATCAAACACTCACACCCAGTCAACAGATCTGGGTTTGATCCATCACCGTTCTTTAGCCAAATCTGCCACCCCAGTCCAGACATGGCCATATGCAAATAAGTCTAACCCTGTGCCTCATGGGAACAGTCCAGCCCGAACTGCCAAGCCATGCCTTCCCTGGACCGGAAACAAGATTCCTAGGACCGGTTTCTGGCATTTCAGCCGTCTTCAGCCAGGCTTGCTTGAATCCAGTGGCAAAGTGAGCAAGGGACTCACGTCTGAGCATACCCTGCCAACTTATGGCAAACAAAGCGGTACAAAAGGGGGTGGTGATGGACAGAGCATCAGAACCAATCAAACACACACACCCAGTCAACAGATCTGGGTTTGATCCATCACCGTTCTTTAGCCAACTCTGCCACCCCAGTTCAGACATGGCCATATGCAAATCAGTCTAACCCTGTGCCTCATGGGAACAGTCCAGCCCGAACTGCCAAGCCATGCCTTCCCTGGACTGGAAACAAGCTTCCTAGGACCGGTTTCTGGCATTTCAGCCATCTTCAGCCAGGCTTGCTTGAATCCAGTGGCAAAGTGAGCAAGGGACTCACGTCTGAGCATACCCTGCCAACTTATGGCAAACAAAGCGGTACACAAGGGGGTGGTGATCGACAGAGCATCAGAACCAATCAAACACTCACACCCAGTCAACAGATCTGGGTTTGATCCATCACCGTTCTTTAGCCAACTCTGCCACCCCTGTTCAGACATGGCCATATGCAAATCAGTCTAACCCTGTGCCTCATGGTAACATTCCAGCCCAAACTGCCAAGCTATGCCTTCCCTGGACCGGATACAAGCTTCCTAGGACCGGCTTCTGGCATTTCAGCCGTCTTCAGCCAGGCTTGCTTGAATCCAGTGGCAAAGTGAGCAAGGGACTCATGTCTGAGCATACCCTGCCAACTTATGGCAAACAAAGCGGTACAAAAGGGGGTGGTGATGGACAGAGCATCAGAACCAATCAAACACTCACACCCAGTCAACAGATCTGGGTTTGATCCATCACCGTTCTTTAGCCAACTCTGCCACCCCAGTTCAGACATGGCCATATGCAAATCAGTCTAACCCTGTGCCTCATGGGAACAGTCCAGCCCGAACTGCCAAGCCATGCCTTCCCTGGACCGGAAACAAGCTTCCTAGGACCGGTTTCTGGCATTTCAGCCGGCTTCAGCCAGTCTTGCTTGAATCCAGTAGCAAAGTGAGCAAGGGACTCACGTCTGAGCATACCCTGCCAAATTATGGCAAACAAAGCGGTACAAAAGGGGGTGGTGATGGACAGAGCATCAGAACCAATCAAACACTCACACCCAGTCAACAGACTTGGGTTTGATCCATCACCGTTCTTTAGCCAACTCTGCCACCCCAGTTCAGACATGGCCATATGCAAATCAGTCGAACCCTGTGCCTCATGGGAACAGTCCAGCCCAAACTGCCAAGCCATGCCTTCCCTGGACCGGAAACAAGCTTCCTAGGACCGGTTTCTGGCATTTCAGCCGTCTTCAGCCAGGCTTGCTTGAATCCAGTGGCAAAGTGAGCAAGGGACTCACGTCTGAGCATACCCTGCCAACTTATGGCAAACAAAGCGGTACAAAAGGGGGTGGTGATGGACAGAGCATCAGAACCAATCAAACACTCACACCCAGTCAACAGATCTGGGTTTGATCCATCACCGTTCTTTAGCCAACTCTGCCACCCCAGTTCAGACATGGCCATATGCAAATCAGTTTAACCCTGTGCCTCATGAGAACAGTCCAGCCCAAACTGCCAAGCCATGCCTTCCCTGTACCGGACACAAGCTTCCTAGGACCGGCTTCTGGCATTTCAGCCGTATTCAGCCAGGCTTGCTTGAATCCAGTGGCAAAGTGAAGAAGGGACTCACGTCTGAGCATACCCTGCCAACTTATGGCAAACAAAGCGGTACAAAAGGGGGTGGTGATGGACAGAGCATCAGAACCAATCAAACACTCACACCCAGTCAACAGATCTGGGTTTGATCCATCACCGTTCTTTATCCAACTCTGTCACCCCTGTTCAGACATGGCCATATGCAAATCAGTCTAACCCTGTGCCTCATGGGAACAGTCCAGCCCGAACTGCCAAGCCATGCCTTCCCTGGACCGGAAACAAGCTACCTAGGACCGGATGCTGGCATTTCAGCCGTCTTCTGCCAGGCTTGCTTGAATCCAGTGGCAAAGTGAGCAAGGGACTCACGTCTGAGCATACCCATGCCAACTTATGGTAAACAAAGCGGTACACAAGGGGGTGGTGATGGACAGAGCAACAGAACCAATCAAACACTCACACCCAGTCAACAGATCTGGGTTTGATCCAGCACCGTTCTTTAGCCAACTCTGCCACCCCAGTTTAGACATGGCCATGTGCAAATCAGTCTAACCCTGTGCCTCATGGGAACAGTCCAGCCCGAACTGCCAAGCCATGCCTTCCCTGGACCGGACACAAGCTTCCTAGGCCCGGTTTCTGGCATTTCAGCCGTCTTCAGCCAGGCTGCCTTGAATCCAGTGGCAAAGTGAGCAAGGGACTCACGTCTGAGCATACCCTGCCAACTTATGGCAAACAAAGCGGTACAAAAGGGGGTGGTGATGGACAGAGCATCAGAACCTATCAAACACTCACACCCAGTCAACAGATCTGGGTTTGATCCATCACCGTTCTTTAGCCAAATCTGCCACCCCAGTCCAGACATGGCCATATGCAAATAAGTCTAACCCTGTGCCTCATGGGAACAGTCCAGCCCGAACTGCCAAGCCATGCCTTCCCTGGACCGGAAACAAGATTCCTAGGACCGGTTTCTGGCATTTCAGCCGTCTTCAGCCAGGCTTGCTTGAATCCAGTGGCAAAGTGAGCAAGGGACTCACGTCTGAGCATACCCTGCCAACTTATGGCAAACAAAGCGGTACAAAAGGGGGTGGTGATGGACAGAGCATCAGAACCAATCAAACACACACACCCAGTCAACAGATCTGGGTTTGATCCATCACCGTTCTTTAGCCAACTCTGCCACCCCAGTTCAGACATGGCCATATGCAAATCAGTCTAACCCTGTGCCTCATGGGAACAGTCCAGCCCGAACTGCCAAGCCATGCCTTCCCTGGACCGGAAACAAGCTTCCTAGGACCGGTTTCTGGCATTTCAGCCATCTTCAGCCAGGCTTGCTTGAATCCAGTGGCAAAGTGAGCAAGGGACTCACGTCTGAGCATACCCTGCCAACTTATGGCAAACAAAGCGGTACAAAAGGGGGTGGTGATGGACAGAGCATCAGAACCAATCAAACACTCACACCCAGTCAACAGATCTGGGTTTGATCCATCACCGATCTTTAGCCAACTCTGCCACCCCAGTTCAGACATGGCCATATGCAAATCAGTCTAACCATGTGCCTCATGGGAACAGTCCAGCCCGAACTGCCAAGCCATGCCTTCCCTGGACCGGAAACAAGCTTCCTAGGACCGGCTGCTGGCATTTCAGCCGTCTTCAGCCAGGCTTGCTTGAATCCAGTGGCAAAGTGAGCAAGGGACTCACGTCTTAGCATACCCTGCCAACTTATGGCAAACATAGCGGTACAAAAGGGGTGGTGATGGACAGAGCATCAGAACCAATCAAACACTCACACACAGTCAACAGATCTGGGTTTGATCCATCACCGTTCTTTAGCCAACTCTGCCACCCCAGTTCAGACATGGCCATATGCAAATCAGTCTAACCCTGTGCCTCATGGGAACAGTCCAGCCCGAACTGCCAAGCCATGCCTTCCCTGGACCGGAAACTAGCTTCCTAGGACCGATTTCTGGCATTTCAGCCGTCTTCAGCCAGGCTTGCTTGAATCCAGTGGCAAAGTGAGCAAGGGACTCACGTCTGAGCATACCCTGCCAACGTATGGCAAACAAAGCGGTACAAAAGGGGGTGGTGATGGACAGAGCATCAGAACCAATCAAACACTCACACCCAGTCAACAGATCTGGGTTTGATCCATCACCGTTCTTTAGCCAACTCTGCCACCCCAGTTCAGACATGGCCATATGCAAATCAGTCTAACCCTGTGCCTCATGGGAACAGTCCAGCCCAAACTGCCAAGCCATGCCTTCCCTGGACTGGACACAAGCTTCCTAGGACCGGCTTCTGGCATTTCAGCCGTCTTCAGCCAGGCTTGCTTGAATCCAGTGGCAAAGTGAGCAAGGGACTCACGTCTTAGCATACCCTGCCAACTTATGGCAAACATAGCGGTACAAAAGGGGGTGGTGATGGACAGAGCATCAGAACCAATCAAACACTCACACCCAGTCAACAGATCTGGGTTTGATCCATCACCGTTCTTTAGCCAACTCTGCCACCCCAGTTCAGACATGGCCATATGCAAATCAGTCTAACCCTGTGCCTCATGGGAACAGTCCAGCCCGAACTGCCCATCCATGCCTTCCCTGGACCGGAAACAAGCTTCCTAGGACCGATTTCTGGCATTTCAGCCGTCTTCAGCCAGGCTTGCTTGAATCCAGTGGCAAAGTGAGCAAGGGACTCACGTCTGAGCATACCCTGCCAACTTATGGCAAACAAAGTGGTACACAAGGGATTGGTGATCGACAGAGCATCAGAACCAATCAAACACTCACACCCAGTCAACAGATCTGGGTTTGATCAATCACCGTTCTTTAGCCAACTCTGCCACCCCAGTTCAGACATGGCCATATGCAAATCAGTCTAACCCTGTGCCTCATGGGAACAGTCCAGCCCAAACTGCCAAGCCATGCCTTCCCTGGACCGGACACAAGCTTCCTAGGACCGGCTTCTGGCATTTCAGCCGTCTTCAGCCAGGCTTGCTTGAATCCAGTGGCAAAGTGAGCAAGGGACTCACGTCTGAGCATACCCTGCCAACCTATGGCAAACAAAGCGGTACAAAAGGGGGTGGTGATGGACAGAGCATCAGAACCAATCAAACACTCACACCCAGTCAACAGATCTGGGTTTGATCAATCACCGTTCTTTAGCCAACTCTGCCACCCCAGTTCAGACATGGCCATATGCAAATCAGTCTAACCCTGTGCCTCATGGGAACAGTCGAGGCCGAACTGCCAAGCCATGCCTTCCCTGGACCGGAAACAAGCTTCCTAGGACCGGCTGCTGGCATTTCAGCCGTCTTCAGCCAGGCTTGCTTCAATTCAGTGGCAAAGAGAGCAAGGGACTCACGTCTGAGCATACCCTGCCAACTTATGGCAAACATAGCGGTACAAAAGGGGGTGGTGATGGACAGAGCATCAGAACCAATCAAACACTCACACCCAGTCAACAGATCTGGGTTTGATCCATCACCGTTCTTTAGCTAACTCTGCCACCCCAGTTCAGACATGGCCATATGCAAATCAGTCTAACCCTGTGCCTCATGGGAACAGTCCAGCCCGAACTGCCAAGCCATGCCTTCCCTGGACCGGAAACAAGCTTCCTAGGACCAGTTTCTGGCATTTCAGCCGTCTTCAGCCAGGCTTGCTTGAATCCAGTGGCAAAGTGAGCAAGGGACTCACGTCTGAGAATACCCTGCCAACTTATGGCAAACAAAGCGGTACAAAAGGGGGTGGTGATGGACAGAGCATCAGAACCAATCAAACACTCACACCCAGTCAACAGTTCTGGGTTTGATCCATCACCGTTCTTTAGCCAACTCTGCCACCCCAGTTCAGACATGGCCATATGCAAATCAGTCTAACCCTGTGCCTCATGGGAACAGTCCAGCCCGAACTGCCAATCCATGCCTTCCCTGGACCGGAAACAAGCTTCCTAGGACCAGTTTCTGGCATTTCAGCCATCTTCAGCCAGGCTTGCTTGAATCCAGTGGCAAAGTGAGCAAGGGACTCACGTCTGAGCATACCCTGCCAACTTATGGCAAACAAAGCGGTACAAAAGGGGGTGGTGATGGACAGAGCATCAGAACCAATCAAACACTCACACCCAGTCAACAGTTCTGGGTTTGATCCATCACCGTTCTTTAGCCAACTCTGCCACCCCAGTTCAGACATGGCCATATGCAAATCAGTCTAACCATGTGCCTCATGGGAACAGTCCAGCCCGAACTGCCAAGCCATGCCTTCCCTGGACCGGAAACAAGCTTCCTAGGCCCGGTTTCTGGCATTTCAGCCGTCTTCAGCCAGGCTGGCTTGAATCCCGTGGCAAAGTGAGCAAGGGACTCACGTCTGAGCATACCCTGCCATCTTATGGCAAACAAAGCGGTACAAAAGGGGGTGGTGATGGACAGAGCATCAGAACCAATCAAACACTCACACCCAGTCAACAGATCTGGGTTTGATCCATCACCGTTCTTTAGCCAACTCTGCCACCCCAGTTCAGACATGGCCATATGCAAATCAGTCTAACCATGTGCCTCATGGGAACAGTCCAGCCCGAACTGCAAAGCCATGCCTTCCCTGGACCGGAAAGAAGCTTCCTTGGACCGGCTGCTGGCATTTCAGCCGTCTTCAGCCAGGCTTGTTTGAATCCAGTGGCAAAGTGAGCAAAGGACTCACGTCTTAGCATACCCTGCCAACTTATGGCAAACATAGCGGTACAAAAGGGGGTGGTGATGGACAGAGCATCAGAACCAATCAAACACTCACACCCAGTCAACAGATCTGGGTTTGATCCATCACCGTTCTTTAGCCAACTCTGCCACCCCAGTTCAGACATGGCCATATGCAAATCAGTCTAACCCTGTGCCTCATGGGAACAGTCCAGCCCGAACTGCCAAGCCATGCCTTCCCTGGACCGGAAACAAGCTTCCTAGGACCGATTTCTGGCATTTCAGCCGTCTTCAGCCAGGCTTGCTTGAATCCAGTGGCAAAGTGAGCAAGGGACTCACGTCTGAGCATACCCTGCCAACTTATGGCAAACAAAGTGGTACACAAGGGGTTGGTGATCGACAGAGCATCAGAACCAATCAAACACTCACACCCAGTCAACAGATCTGGGTTTGATCCATCACCGTTCTTTAGCCAACTCTGCCACCCCAGTTCAGACATGGCCATATGCAAATCAGTCTAACCCTGTGCCTCATGGGAACAGTCCAGCCCAAACTGCCAAGCCATGCCTTCCCTGGACCGGACACAAGCTTCCTAGGACCGGCTTCTGGCATTTCAGCCGTCTTCAGCCAGGCTTGCTTGAATCCAGTGGCAAAGTGAGCAAGGGACTCACGTCTGAGCATACCCTGCCAACCTATGGCAAACAAAGCGGTACAAAAGGGGGTGGTGATGGACAGAGCATCAGAACCAATCAAACACTCACACCCAGTCAACAGATCTGGGTTTGATCAATCACCGTTCTTTAGCCAACTCTGCCACCCCAGTTCAGACATGGCCATATGCAAATCAGTCTAACCCTGTGCCTCATGGGAACAGTCGAGGCCGAACTGCCAAGCCATGCCTTCCCTGGACCGGAAACAAGCTTCCTAGGACCGGCTGCTGGCATTTCAGCCGTCTTCAGCCAGGCTTGCTTGAATCCAGTGGCAAAGTGAGCAAGGGACTCACGTCTGAGCATACCCTGCCAACTTATGGCAAACATAGCGGTACAAAAGGGGGTGGTGATGGACAGAGCATCAGAACCAATCAAACACTCACACCCAGTCAACAGATCTGGGTTTGATCCATCACCGTTCTTTAGCCAACTCTGCCACCCCAGTTCAGACATGGCCATATGCAAATCAGTCTAACCCTGTGCCTCATGGGAACAGTCCATCCCGAACTGCCAAGCCATGCCTTCCCTGGACCGGAAACAAGCTTCCTAGGACCGGTTTCTGGCATTTCAGCCGTCTTCAGCCAGGCTTGCTTGAATCCAGTGGCAAAGTGAGCAAGGGACTCACGTCTGAGAATACCCTGCCAACTTATGGCAAACAAAGCGGTACAAAAGGGGGTGGTGATGGACAGAGCATCAGAACCAATCCAACACTCACACCCAGTCAACAGTTCTGGGTTTGATCCATCACCGTTCTTTAGCCAACTCTGCCACCCCAGTTCAGACATGGCCATATGCAAATCAGTCTAACCCTGTGCCTCATGGGAACAGTCCAGCCCGAACTGCCAAGCCATGCCTTCCCTGGACCGGAAACAAGCTTCCTAGGACCGGTTTCTGGCATTTCAGCCGTCTTCAGCCAGGCTTGCTTGAATCCAGTGGCAAAGTGAGCAAGGGACTCACGTCTGAGCATACCCTGCCAACTTATGGCAAACAAAGCGGTACAAAAGGGGGTGGTGATGGACAGAGCATCAGAACCAATCAAACACTCACACCCAGTCAACAGTTCTGGGTTTGATCCATCACCGTTCTTTAGCCAACTCTGCCACCCCAGTTCAGACATGGCCATATGCAAATCAGTCTAACCATGTGCCTCATGGGAACAGTCCAGCCCGAACTGCCAAGCCATGCCTTCCCTGGACCGGAAACAAGCTTCCTTGGACCGGCTGCTGGCATTTCAGCCGTCTTCAGCCAGGCTTGTTTGAATCCAGTGGCAAAGTGAGCAAAGGACTCACGTCTTAGCATACCCTGCCAACTTATGGCAAACATAGCGGTACAAAAGGGGGTGGTGATGGACAGAGCATCAGAACCAATCAAACACTCACACCCAGTCAACAGATCTGGGTTTGATCCATCACCGTTCTTTAGCCAACTCTGCCACCCCAGTTCAGAAATGGCCATATGCAAATCAGTCTAACCCTGTGCCTCATGGGAACAGTCCAGCCCGAACTGCCAAGCCATGCCTTCCCTGGACCGGAAACAAGCTTCCTAGGACCGATTTCTGGCATTTCAGCCGTCTTCAGCCAGGCTTGCTTGAATCCAGTGGCAAAGTGAGCAAGGGACTCACGTCTGAGCATACCCTGCCAACTTATGGCAAACAAAGTGGTACACAAGGGGTTGGTGATCGACAGAGCATCAGAACCAATCAAACACTCACACCCAGTCAACAGATCTGGGTTTGATCCATCACCGTTCTTTAGCCAACTCTGCCACCCCAGTTCAGACATGGCCATATGCAAATCAGTCTAACCCTGTGCCTCATGGGAACAGTCCAGCCCGAACTGCCAAGCCATGCCTTCCCTGGACCGGAAACAAGCTTCCTAGGACCGATTTCTGGCATTTCAGCCGTCTTCAGCCAGGCTTGCTTGAATCCAGTGGCAAAGTGAGCAAGGGACTCACGTCTGAGCATACCCTGCCAACGTATGGCAAACAAAGCGGTACAAAAGGGGGTGGTGATGGACAGAGCATCAGAACCAATCAAACACTCACACCCAGTCAACAGATCTGGGTTTGATCCATCACCGTTCTTTAGCCAACTCTGCCACCCCAGTTCAGACATGGCCATATGCAAATCAGTCTAACCCTGTGCCTCATGGGAACAGTCCAGCCCAAACTGCCAAGCCATGCCTTCCCTGGACTGGACACAAGCTTCCTAGGACCAGCTTCTGGCATTTCAGCCGTCTTCAGCCAGGCTTGCTTGAATCCAGTGGCAAAGTGAGCAAGGGACTCACGTCTTAGCATACCCTGCCAACTTATGGCAAACATAGCGGTACAAAAGGGGGTGGTGATGGACAGAGCATCAGAACCAATCAAACACTCACACCCAGTCAACAGATCTGGGTTTGATCCATCACCGTTCTTTAGCCAACTCTGCCACCCCAGTTCAGACATGGCCATATGCAAATCAGTCTAACCCTGTGCCTCATGGGAACAGTCCAGCCCGAACTGCCCATCCATGCCTTCCCTGGACCGGAAACAAGCTTCCTAGGACCGATTTCTGGCATTTCAGCCGTCTTCAGCCAGGCTTGCTTGAATCCAGTGGCAAAGTGAGCAAGGGACTCACGTCTGAGCATACCCTGCCAACTTATGGCAAACAAAGTGGTACACAAGGGATTGGTGATCGACAGAGCATCAGAACCAATCAAACACTCACACCCAGTCAACATATCTGGGTTTGATCAATCACCGTTCTTTAGCCAACTCTGCCACCCCAGTTCAGACATGGCCATATGCAAATCAGTCTAACCCTGTGCCTCATGGGAACAGTCCAGCCCAAACTGCCAAGCCATGCCTTCCCTGGACCGGACACAAGCTTCCTAGGACCGGCTTCTGGCATTTCAGCCGTCTTCAGCCAGGCTTGCTTGAATCCAGTGGCAAAGTGAGCAAGGGACTCACGTCTGAGCATACCCTGCCAACCTATGGCAAACAAAGCGGTACAAAAGGGGGTGGTGATGGACAGAGCATCAGAACCAATCAAACACTCACACCCAGTCAACAGATCTGGGTTTGATCAATCACCGTTCTTTAGCCAACTCTGCCACCCCAGTTCAGACATGGCCATATGCAAATCAGTCTAACCCTGTGCCTCATGGGAACAGTCGAGGCCGAACTGCCAAGCCATGCCTTCCCTGGACCGGAAACAAGCTTCCTAGGACCGGCTGCTGGCATTTCAGCCGTCTTCAGCCAGGCTTGCTTCAATTCAGTGGCAAAGAGAGCAAGGGACTCACGTCTGAGCATACCCTGCCAACTTATGGCAAACATAGCGGTACAAAAGGGGGTGGTGATGGACAGAGCATCAGAACCAATCAAACACTCACACCCAGTCAACAGATCTGGGTTTGATCCATCACCGTTCTTTAGCTAACTCTGCCACCCCAGTTCAGACATGGCCATATGCAAATCAGTCTAACCCTGTGCCTCATGGGAACAGTCCAGCCCGAACTGCCAAGCCATGCCTTCCCTGGACCGGAAACAAGCTTCCTAGGACCAGTTTCTGGCATTTCAGCCGTCTTCAGCCAGGCTTGCTTGAATCCAGTGGCAAAGTGAGCAAGGTACTCACGTCTGAGAATACCCTGCCAACTTATGGCAAACAAAGCGGTACAAAAGGGGGTGGTGATGGACAGAGCATCAGAACCAATCAAACACTCACACCCAGTCAACAGTTCTGGGTTTGATCCATCACCGTTCTTTAGCCAACTCTGCCACCCCAGTTCAGACATGGCCATATGCAAATCAGTCTAACCCTGTGCCTCATGGGAACAGTCCAGCCCGAACTGCCAAGCCATGCCTTCCCTGGACCGGAAACAAGCTTCCTAGGACCGATTTCTGGCATTTCAGCCGTCTTCAGCCAGGCTTGCTTGAATCCAGTGGCAAAGTGAGCAAGGGACTCACGTCTGAGCATACCCTGCCAACTTATGGCAAACAAAGTGGTACACAAGGGGTTGGTGATCGACAGAGCATCAGAACCAATCAAACACTCACACCCAGTCAACAGATCTGGGTTTGATCCATCACCGTTCTTTAGCCAACTCTGCCACCCCAGTTCAGACATGGCCATATGCAAATCAGTCTAACCCTGTGCCTCATGGGAACAGTCCAGCCCAAACTGCCAAGCCATGCCTTCCCTGGACCGGACACAAGCTTCCTAGGACCGGCTTCTGGCATTTCAACCGTCTTCAGCCAGGCTTGCTTGAATCCAGTGGCAAAGTGAGCAAGGGACTCACGTCTGAGCATACCCTGCCAACCTATGGCAAACAAAGCGGTACAAAAGGGGGTGGTGATGGACAGAGCATCAGAACCAATCAAACACTCACACCCAGTCAACAGATCTGGGTTTGATCAATCACCGTTCTTTAGCCAACTCTGCCACCCCAGTTCAGACATGGCCATATGCAAATCAGTCTAACCCTGTGCCTCATGGGAACAGTCGAGGCCGAACTGCCAAGCCATGCCTTCCCTGGACCGGAAACAAGCTTCCTAGGACCGGCTGCTGGCATTTCAGCCGTCTTCAGCCAGGCTTGCTTGAATCCAGTGGCAAAGTGAGCAAGGGACTCACGTCTGAGCATACCCTGCCAACTTATGGCAAACATAGCGGTACAAAAGGGGGTGGTGATGGACAGAGCATCAGAACCAATCAAACACTCACACCCAGTCAACAGATCTGGGTTTGATCCATCACCGTTCTTTAGCCAACTCTGCCACCCCAGTTCAGACATGGCCATATGCAAATCAGTCTAACCCTGTGCCTCATGGGAACAGTCCATCCCGAACTGCCAAGCCATGCCTTCCCTGGACCGGAAACAAGCTTCCTAGGACCGGTTTCTGGCATTTCAGCCGTCTTCAGCCAGGCTTGCTTGAATCCAGTGGCAAAGTGAGCAAGGGACTCACGTCTGAGAATACCCTGCCAACTTATGGCAAACAAAGCGGTACAAAAGGGGGTGGTGATGGACAGAGCATCAGAACCAATCAAACACTCACACCCAGTCAACAGTTCTGGGTTTGATCCATCACCGTTCTTTAGCCAACTCTGCCACCCCAGTTCAGACATGGCCATATGCAAATCAGTCTAACCCTGTGCCTCATGGGAACAGTCCAGCCCGAACTGCCAAGCCATGCCTTCCCTGGACCGGAAACAAGCTTCCTAGGACCGGTTTCTGGCATTTCAGCCGTCTTCAGCCAGGCTTGCTTGAATCCAGTGGCAAAGTGAGCAAGGGACTCACGTCTGAGCATACCCTGCCAACTTATGGCAAACAAAGCGGTACAAAAGGGGGTGGTGATGGACAGAGCATCAGAACCAATCAAACACTCACACCCAGTCAACAGTTCTGGGTTTGATCCATCACCGTTCTTTAGCCAACTCTGCCACCCCAGTTCAGACATGGCCATATGCAAATCAGTCTAACCATGTGCCTCATGGGAACAGTCCAGCCCGAACTGCCAAGCCATGCCTTCCCTGGACCGGAAACAAGCTTCCTTGGACCGGCTGCTGGCATTTCAGCCGTCTTCAGCCAGGCTTGTTTGAATCCAGTGGCAAAGTGAGCAAAGGACTCACGTCTTAGCATACCCTGCCAACTTATGGCAAACATAGCGGTACAAAAGGGGGTGGTGATGGACAGAGCATCAGAACCAATCAAACACTCACACCCAGTCAACAGATCTGGGTTTGATCCATCACCGTTCTTTAGCCAACTCTGCCACCCCAGTTCAGATATGGCCATATGCAAATCAGTCTAACCCTGTGCCTCATGGGAACAGTCCAGCCCGAACTGCCAAGCCATGCCTTCCCTGGACCGGAAACAAGCTTCCTAGGACCGATTTCTGGCATTTCAGCCGTCTTCAGCCAGGCTTGCTTGAATCCAGTGGCAAAGTGAGCAAGGGACTCACGTCTGAGCATACCCTGCCAACTTATGGCAAACAAAGTGGTACACAAGGGGTTGGTGATCGACAGAGCATCAGAACCAATCAAACACTCACACCCAGTCAACAGATCTGGGTTTGATCCATCACCGTTCTTTAGCCAACTCTGCCACCCCAGTTCAGACATGGCCATATGCAAATCAGTCTAACCCTGTGCCTCATGGGAACAGTCCAGCCCAAACTGCCAAGCCATGCCTTCCCTGGACCGGACACAAGCTTCCTAGGACCGGCTTCTGGCATTTCAGCCGTCTTCAGCCAGGCTTGCTTGAATCCAGTGGCAAAGTGAGCAAGGGACTCACGTCTGAGCATACCCTGCCAACCTATGGCAAACAAAGCGGTACAAAAGGGGGTGGTGATGGACAGAGCATCAGAACCAATCAAACACTCACACCCAGTCAACAGATCTGGGTTTGATCCATCACCGTTCTTTAGCCAACTCTGCCACCCCAGTTCAGACATGGCCATATGCAAATCAGTCTAACCCTGTGCCTCATGGGAACAGTCCAGGCCGAACTGCCAAGCCATGCCTTCCCTGGACCGGAAACAAGCTTCCTAGGACCGGCTGCTGGCATTTCAGCCGTCTTCAGCCAAGCTTGCTTGAATCCAGTGGCAAAGTGAGCAAGGGACTCACGTCTGAGCATACCCTGCCAACTTATGGCAAACATAGCGGTACAAAAGGGGGTGGTGATGGACAGAGCATCAGAACCAATCAAACACTCACACCCAGTCAACAGATCTGGGTTTGATCCATCACCGTTCTTTAGCCAACTCTGCCACCCCAGTTCAGACATGGCCATATGCAAATCAGTCTAACCCTGTGCCTCATGGGAACAGTCCAGCCCGAACTGCCAAGCCATGCCTTCCCTGGACCGGAAACAAGCTTCCTAGGACCGGTTTCTGGCATTTCAGCCGTCTTCAGCCAGGTTTGCTTGAACCCAGTGGCAAAGTGAGCAAGGGACTCACGTCTGAGAATACCCTGCCAACTTATGGCAAACAAAGCGGTACAAAAGGGGGTGGTGATGGACAGAGCATCAGAACCAATCAAACACTCACACCCAGTCAACAGTTCTGGGTTTGATCCATCACCGTTCTTTAGCCAACTCTGCCACCCCAGTTCAGACATGGCCATATGCAAATCAGTCTAACCCTGTGCCTCATGGGAACAGTCCAGCCCGAACTGCCAAGCCATGCCTTCCCAGGACCGGAAACAAGCTTCCTAGGACCGGTTTCTGGCATTTCAGCCGTCTTCAGCCAGGCTTGCTTGAATCCAGTGGCAAAGTGAGCAAGGGACTCACATCTGAGCATACCCTGCCAACTTATGGCAAACAAAGCGGTACACAAGGGGGTGGTGATCGACAGAGCATCAGAACCAATCAAACACTCACACCCAGTCAACAGATCTGGGTTTGATCCATTACCGTTCTTTAGCCAACTCTGCCACCCTAGTTCAGACATGGCCATATGCAAATCAGTCTAACCCTGTGCCTCATGGGAACAGTCCAGCCCAAACTGCCAAGTCATGCCTTCCCTGGACCGGACACAAGCTTCCTAGGACCGGCTTCTGGCATTTCAGCCGTCTTCAGCCAGGCTTGCTTGAATCCAGTGACAAAGTGAACAAGGGACTCACGTCTGAGCATACCCTGCCAACTTATGGCAAACAAAGCGGTACAAAAGGGGGTGGTGATGGACAGAGCATCAGAACCAATCAAACACTCACACCCAGTCAACAGATCTGGGTTTGATCCATCACCGCTCTTTAGCCAACTCTGCCACCCCAGTTCAGACATGGCCATATGCAAATCAGTCTAACCCTGTGCCTCATGGGAACAGTCCAGCCCGAACTGCCAAGCCATGCCTTCCCTGGACCGTAAACAAGCTTCCTAGGACCGGTTTCTGGCATTTCAGCTGTCTTCAGCCAGGCTTGCTTGAATCCAGTGGCAAAGTGAGCAAGGGACTCACGTCTGAGCATACCCTGCCAACTTATGGCAAACAAAGCAGTAGAAAAGGGGGTGGTGATGGACAGAGCATCAGAACCAATCAAACAAACATACCCAGTCAACAGATCTGGGTTTGATCCATCACCGTTCTTTATCCAACTCTGTCACCCCAGTTCAGACATGGCCATATGCAAATCAGTCTAACCCTATGCCTCATGGGAACAGTCCAGCCCGAACTGCCAAGCCATGCCTTCCCTGGACCGGAAACAAGCTTCCTAGGACCGGCTGCTGGCATTTCAGCCGTCTTCAGCCAGGCTTGCTTGAATCCAGTGGCAAAGTGAGCAAGGGACTCACGTCTGAGCATACCCTGCCAACTTATGGTAAACAAAGCGGTACAAAAGGGGGTGGTGAAGGACAGAGCATCAGAACCAATCAAACACTCACACCCAGTCAACAGATCTGAGTTTGATCCATCACCGTTCTTTAGCCAACTCTGCCACCCCAGTTCAGACATGGCCATATGCAAATCAGTCTAACCCTGTGCCTCATGGGAACAGTTCAGCCCGAACTGCCAAGCCATGCCTTCCCTGGTCCGGACACAAGCTTCCTAGGCCCGGTTTCTAGCATTTTAGCCTCCTTCAGCCAGGCTTGATTGAATCCAGTGGCAAAGTGAGCAAGGGACTCACGTCTGAGCATACCCTGCCAACTTATGGCAAACAAAGCGGTACACAAGGGGGTGGTGATGGACAGAACATCAGAACCAATCAAACACTCACACCCAGTCAACAGATCTGGGTTTGATCCATCACCGTTCTTTAGCCAACTCTGCCACCCCAGTTCAGACATGGCCATATGCAAATCAGTCTAATCCTGTGCCTCATGGGAACAGTCCAGCCCAAACTGCCAAGCCATGCCTTCCCTGGACCGGACACAAGCTTCCTAGGACCGGCTTCTGGCATTTCAGCCGTCTTCAGCCAGGCTTGCTTGAATCCAGTGGCAAAGTGAGCAAGAGACTCACGTCTGAGCATACCCTGCCAACTTATGGCAAACAAAGCGGTACAAAAGGGGGTGGTGATGGACAGAGCATCAGAACCAATCAAACACTCACACCCAGTCAACAGATCTGGGTTTGATCCATCACCGTTCTTTAGCCAACTCTGCCACCCCAGTTCAGACATGGCCATATGCAAATCAGTCTAACCCTGTGCCTCATGGGAACAGTCCTGCCCGAACTGCCAAGCCATGCCTTCCCTGGATCGGAAACAAGCTTCCTAGGACCGGTTTCTGGCATTTCAGCCTCCTTCAGCCAGGCTTGCTTGAATCCAGTGGCAAAGTGAGCAAGGGACTCACGTCTGAGCATACCCTGCCAACTTATGGCAAACAAAGCGGTAGAAAAGGGGGTGGTGATGGACAGAGCATCAGAACCAATCAAACAATCATACCCAGTCAACAGATCTGGGTTTGATCCATCACCATTCTTTATCCAACTCTGTCACCCCAGTTCAGAGATGGCCATATGCAAATCAGTCTAACCCTGTGCCTCATGGGAACAGTCCAGCCCGAACTGCCAAGCCATGCCTTCCCTGGACCGGAAACAAGCTTCCTAGGACCGGCTGCTGGCATTTCAGCCGTCTTCAGCCAGGCTTGCTTGAATCCAGTGGCAAAGTGAGCAAGGGACTCACGTCTGAGCATACCCTGCCAACTTATGGTAAACAAAGCGGTACTAAAGGGGGTGGTGATGGACAGAGCATCAGAACCAATCAAACACTCACACCCAGTCAACAGATCTGGGTTTGATCCATCACCGTTCTTTAGCCAACTCTGCCACCCCAGTTCAGACATGGCCATATGCAAATCAGTCTAACCCTGTGCCTCATGGGAACAGTCCAGCCCGAACTGCCAAGCCATGCCTTCCCTGGACCGGAAACAAGCTACCTAGGACCGGATGCTGGCATTTCAGCCGTCTTCAGCCAGGCTTGCTTGAATCCAGTGGCAAAGTGAGCAAGGGACTCACGTCTGAGCATACCCATGCCAACTTATGGTAAACAAAACGGTACACAAGGGGGTGGTGATGGACAGAGCAACAGAACCAATCAAACACTCACACCCAGTCAACAGATCTGGGTTTGATCCAGCACCGTTCTTTAGCCAACTCTGCCACCCCAGTTTAGACATGGCCATATGCAAATCAGTCTAACCCTGTGCCTCATGGGAACAGTCCAGCCCGAACTGCCAAGCCATGCCTTCCCTGGACCGGACACAAGCTTCCTAGGCCCGGTTTCTGGCATTTCAGCCGTCTTCAGCCAGGCTGCCTTGAATCCAGTGGCAAAGTGAGCAAGGGACTCACGTCTGAGCATACCCTGCAAACTTATGGCAAACAAAGCGGTACAAAAGGGGGTGGTGATGGACAGAGCATCAGAACCTATCAAACACTCACACCCAGTCAACAGATCTGGGTTTGATCCATCACCGTTCTTTAGCCAAATCTGCCACCCCAGTTCAGACATGGCCATATGCAAATAAGTCTAACCCTGTGCCTCATGGGAACAGTCCAGCCCGAACTGCCAAGCCATGCCTTCCCTGGACCGGAAACAAGATTCCTAGGACCGGTTTCTGGCATTTCAGCCGTCTTCAGCCAGGCTTGCTTGAATCCAGTGGCAAAGTGAGCAAGGGACTCACGTCTGAGCATACCCTGCCAACTTATGGCAAACAAAGCGGTACAAAAGGGGGTGGTGATGGACAGAGCATCAGAACCAATCAAACACTCACACCCAGTCAACAGATCTGGGTTTGATCCATCACCGTTCTTTAGCCAACTCTGCCACCCCAGTTCAGACATGGCCATATGCAAATCAGTCAAACCCTGTGCCTCATGGGAACAGTCCAGCCCGAACTGCCAAGCCATGCATTCCCTGGACCGGAAACAAGCTTCCTAGGACCGGGTTCTGGCATTTCAGCCATCTTCAGCCAGGCTTGCTTGAATCCAGTGGCAAAGTGAGCAAGGGACTCACGTCTGAGCATACCCTGCCAACTTATGGCAAACAAAGCGGTACAAAAGGGGGTGGTGATGGACAGAGCATCAGAACCAATCAAACACTCACACCCAGTCAACAGATCTGGGTTTGATCCACCACCGATCTTTAGCCAACTCTGCCACCCCAGTTCAGACATGGCCATATGCAAATCAGTCTAAACATGTGCCTCATGGGAACAGTCCAGCCCGAACTGCCAAGCCATGCCTTCCCTGGACCGGAAACAAGCTTCCTAGGACCGGCTGCTGCCATTTCAGCCGTCTTCAGCCAGGCTTGCTTGAATCCAGTGGCAAAGTGAGCAAGGGACTCACGTCTTAGCATACCCTGCCAACTTATGGCAAACATAGCGGTACAAAAGGGGTGGTGATGGACAGAGCATCAGAACCAATCAAACACTCACACCCAGTCAACAGATCTGGGTTTGATCCATCACCGTTCTTTAGCCAACTCTGCCACCCCAGTTCAGACATGGCCATATGCAAATCAGTCTAACCCTGTGCCTCATGGGAACAGTCCAGCCCGAACTGCCAAGCCATGCCTTCCCTGGACCGGAAACAAGCTTCCTAGGACCGATTTCTGGCATTTCAGCCGTCTTCAGCCAGGCTTGCTTGAATCCAGTGGCAAAGTGAGCAAGGGACTCACGTCTGAGCATACCCTGCCAACTTATGGCAAACAAAGCGGTACACAAGGGGGTCGTGATCGACAGAGCATCAGAACCAATCAAACACTCACACCCAGTCAACAGATCTGGGTTTGATCCATCCCCGTTCTTTAGCCAACTCTGCCACCCTAGTTCAGACATGGCCATATGCAAATCAGTCTAACCCTGTGCCTCATGGGAACAGTCCAGCCCAAACTGCCAAGCCATGCCTTCCCTGGACCGGACACAAGCTTCCTAGGACCAACTTCTGGCATTTCAGCCGTCTTCAGCCATGCTTGCTTGAATCCAGATGCAAAGTGAGCAAGGGACTCACGTCTGAGCATACCCTGCCAACTTATGGCAAACAAAGCGGTACAAAAGGGGGTGGTGATGGACAGAGCATCAGAACTAATCAAACACTCACACCCAGTCAACAGATCTGGGTTTGATCAATCACCGTTCTTTAGCCAACTCTGCCACCCCAGTTCAGACATGGCCATATGCAAATCAGTCTAACCCTGTGCCTCATGGGAACAGTCCATCCCGAACTGCCAAGCCATGCCTTCCCTGGACCGGAAACAAGCTTCCTAGGACCGGTTTCTGGCATTTCAGCCATCTTCAGCCAGACTTGCTTGAATCCAGTGGCAAAGTGAGAAAGGGACTCACGTCTGAGCATACCCTGCCAACATATGGCAAACAAAGCGGTACAAAAGGGGGTGGTGATGGACAGAGCATCAGAACCAATCAAACACTCACACCCAGTCAACAGATCTGGGTTTGATCCATCACCGTTCTTTATCCAACTCTGCCACCCCAGTTCAGACATGGCCATATGCAAATCAGTCTAACCCTGTGCCTCATGGGAACAGCCCAGCCCGAACTGCCAAGCCATGCCTTCCCTGGACCGGAAACAAGCTTCCTAGGACCGGCTGCTGGCATTTCAGCCGTCTTCAGCCAGGCTTGCTTGAATCCAGTGGCAAAGTGAGCAAGGGACTCACGTCTGAGCATACCCTGCCAACTTATGGCAAACATAGCGGTACAAAAGGGGGTGGTGATGGACAGAGCATCAGAACCAATCAAACACTCACACCCAGTCAACAGATCTGGGTTTGATCCATCACCGTTCTTTAGCCAACTCTGCCACCCCAGTTCAGACATGGCCATATGCAAATCAGTCTAACCCTGTGCCTCATGGGAACAGTCCAGCCCAAACTGCCAAGCCATGCCTTCCCTGGACCGGACACAAGCTTCCTAGGACCGGCTTCTGGCATTTCAGCCGTCTTCAGCCAGGCTTGCTTGAATCCAGTGGCAAAGTGAGCAAGGGACTCACGTCTGAGCATACCCTGCCAACCTATGGCAAACAAAGCGGTACAAAAGGCGGTGGTGATGGACAGAGCATCAGAACCAATCAAACACTCACACCCAGTCAACAGATCTGGGTTTGATCAATCACCGTTCTTTAGCCAACTCTGCCACCCCAGTTCAGACATGGCCATATGCAAATCAGTCTAACCCTATGCCTCATGAGAACAGTCCAGGCCGAACTGCCAAGCCATGCCTTCCCTGGACCGGAAACAAGCTTCCTAGGACCGGCTGCTGGCATTTCAGCCGTCTTCAGCCAAGCTTGCTTGAATCCAGTGGCAAAGTGAGCAAGGGACTCACGTCTGAGCATACCCTGCCAACTTATGGCAAACATAGCGGCACAAAAGGGGGTGGTGATGGACAGAGCATCAGAACCAATCAAACACTCACACCCAGTCAACAGATCTGGGTTTGATCCATCACCGTTCTTTAGCCAACTCTGCCACCCCAGTTCAGACATGGCCATATGCAAATCAGTCTAACCCTGTGCCTCATGGGAACAGTCCAGCCCGAACTGCCAAGCCATGCCTTCCCTGGACCGGAAACAAGCTTCCTAGGACCGGTTTCTGGCATTTCAGCCGTCTTCAGCCAGGCTTGCTTGAATCCAGTGGCAAAGTGAGCAAGGGACTCACGTCTGAGAATACCCTGCCAACTTATGGCAAACAAAGCAGTACAAAAGGGGGTGGTGATGGACAGAGCATCAGAACCAATCAAACACTCACACCCAGTCAACAGTTCTGGGTTTGATCCATCACCGTTCTTTAGCCAACTCTGCCACCCCAGTTCAGACATGGCCATATGCAAATCAGTCTAACCCTGTGCCTCATGGGAACAGTCCAGCCCGAACTGCCAAGCCATGCCTTCCCAGGACCGGAAACAAGCTTCCTAGCACCGGTTTCTGGCATTTCAGCCGTCTTCAGCCAGGCTTGCTTGAATCCAGTGGCAAAGTGAGCAAGGGACTCACATCTGAGCATACCCTGCCAACTTATGGCAAACAAAGCGGTACACAAGGGGGTGGTGATCGACAGAGCATCAGAACCAATCAAACACTCACACCCAGTCAACAGATCTGGGTTTGATCCATTACCGTTCTTTAGCCAACTCTGCCACCCTAGTTCAGACATGGCCATATGCAAATCAGTCTAACCCTGTGCCTCATGGGAACAGTCCAGCCCAAACTGCCAAGTCATGCCTTCCCTGGACCGAACACAAGCTTCCTAGGACCGGCTTCTGGCATTTCAGCCGTCTTCAGCCAGGCTTGCTTGAATCCAGTGACAAAGTGAACAAGGGACTCACGTCTGAGCATACCCTGCCAACTTATGGCAAACAAAGCGGTACAAAAGGGGGTGGTGATGGACAGAGCATCAGAACCAATCAAACACTCACACCCAGTCAACAGATCTGGGTTTGATCCATCACCGTTCTTTAGCCAACTCTGCCACCCCAGTTCAGACATGGCCATATGCAAATCAGTCTAACCCTGTGCCTCATGGGAACAGTCCAGCCCGAACTGCCAAGCCATGCCTTCCCTGGACCGTAAACAAGCTTCCTAGGACCGGTTTCTGGCATTTCAGCTGTCTTCAGCCAGGCTTGCTTGAATCCAGTGGCAAAGTGAGCAAGGGACTCACGTCTGAGCATACCCTGCCAACTTATGGCAAACAAAGCAGTAGAAAAGGGGGTGGTGATGGACAGAGCATCAGAACCAATCAAACAAACATACCCAGTCAACAGATCTGGGTTTGATCCATCACCGTTCTTTATCCAACTCTGTCACCCCAGTTCAGACATGGCCATATGCAAATCAGTCTAACCCTGTGCCTCATGGGAACAGTCCAGCCCGAACTGCCAAGCCATGCCTTCCCTGGACCGGAAACAAGCTTCCTAGGACCGGCTGCTGGCATTTCAGCCGTCTTCAGCCAGGCTTGCTTGAATCCAGTGGCAAAGTGAGCAAGGGACTCACGTCTGAGCATACCCTGCCAACTTATGGTAAACAAAGCGGTACAAAAGGGGGTGGTGAAGGACAGAGCATCAGAACCAATCAAACACTCACACCCAGTCAACAGATCTGAGTTTGATCCATCACCGTTCTTTAGCCAACTCTGCCACCCCAGTTCAGACATGGCCATATGCAAATCAGTCTAACCCTGTGCCTCATGGGAACAGTCCAGCCCGAACTGCCAAGCCATGCCTTCCCTGGTCCGGACACAAGCTTCCTAGGCCCGGTTTCTAGCATTTTAGCCTCCTTCAGCCAGGCTTGCTTGAATCCAGTGGCAAAGTGAGCAAGGGACTCACGTCTGAGCATACCCTGCCAACTTATGGCAAACAAAGCGGTACACAAGGGGGTGGTGATGGACAGAACATCAGAACCAATCAAACACTCACACCCAGTCAACAGATCTGGGTTTGATCCATCACCGTTCTTTAGCCAACTCTGCCACCCCAGTTCAGACATGGCCATATGCAAATCAGTCTAACCCTGTGCCTCATGGGAACAGTCCAGCCCAAACTGCCAAGCCATGCCTTCCCTGGATCGGACACAAGCTTCCTAGGACCGGCTTCTGGCATTTCAGCCGTCTTCAGCCAGGCTTGCTTGAATCCAGTGGCAAAGTGAGCAAGAGACTCACGTCTGAGCATACCCTGCCAACTTATGGCAAACAAAGCGGTACAAAAGGGGGTGGTGATGGACAGAGCATCAGAACCAATCAAACACTCACACCCAGTCAACAGATCTGGGTTTGATCCATCACCGTTCTTTAGCCAACTCTGCCACCCCAGTTCAGACATGGCCATATGCAAATCAGTCTAACCCTGTGCCTCATGGGAACAGTCCTGCCCGAACTGCCAAGCCATGCCTTCCCTGGATCGGAAACAAGCTTCCTAGGACCGGTTTCTGGCATTTCAGCCTCCTTCAGCCAGGCTTGCTTGAATCCAGTGGCAAAGTGAGCAAGGGACTCACGTCTGAGCATACCCTGGCAACTTATGGCAAACAAAGCGGTAGAAAAGGGGGTGGTGATGGACAGAGCATCAGAACCAATCAAACAATCATACCCAGTCAACAGATCTGGGTTTGATCCATCACCATTCTTTATCCAACTCTGTCACCCCAGTTCAGAGATGGCCATATGCAAATCAGTCTAACCCTGTGCCTCATGGGAACAGTCCAGCCCGAACTGCCAAGCCATGCCTTCCCTGGACCGGAAACAAGCTTCCTAGGACCGGCTGCTGGCATTTCAGCCGTCTTCAGCCAGGCTTGCTTGAATCCAGTGGCAAAGTGAGCAAGGACTCACGTCTGAGCATACCCTGCCAACTTATGGTAAACAAAGCGGTACTAAAGGGGGTGGTGATGGACAGAGCATCAGAACCAATCAAACACTCACACCCAGTCAACAGATCTGGGTTTGATCCATCACCGTTCTTTAGCCAACTCTGCCACCCCAGTTCAGACATGGCCATATGCAAATCAGTCTAACCCTGTGCCTCATGGGAACAGTCCAGCCCGAACTGCCAAGCCATGCCTTCCCTGGACCGGAAACAAGCTACCTAGGACCGGATGCTGGCATTTCAGCCGTCTTCAGCCAGGCTTGCTTGAATCCAGTGGCAAAGTGAGCAAGGGACTCACGTCTGAGCATACCCATGCCAACTTATGGTAAACAAAGCGGTACACAAGGGGGTGGTGATGGACAGAGCAACAGAACCAATCAAACACTCACACCCAGTCAACAGATCTGGGTTTGATCCAGCACCGTTCTTTAGCCAACTCTGCCACCCCAGTTTAGACATGGCCATATGCAAATCAGTCTAACCCTGTGCCTCATGGGAACAGTCCAGCCCGAACTGCCAAGCCATGCCTTCCCTGGACCGGACACAAGCTTCCTAGGCCCGGTTTCTGGCATTTCAGCCGTCTTCAGCCAGGCTGCCTTGAATCCAGTGGCAAAGTGAGCAAGGGACTCACGTCTGAGCATACCCTGCAAACTTATGGCAAACAAAGCGGTACAAAAGGGGGTGGTGATGGACAGAGCATCAGAACCTATCAAACACTCACACCCAGTCAACAGATCTGGGTTTGATCCATCACCGTTCTTTAGCCAAATCTGCCACCCCAGTTCAGACATGGCCATATGCAAATAAGTCTAACCCTGTGCCTCATGGGAACAGTCCAGCCCGAACTGCCAAGCCATGCCTTCCCTGGACCGGAAACAAGATTCCTAGGACCGGTTTCTGGCATTTCAGCCGTCTTCAGCCAGGCTTGCTTGAATCCAGTGGCAAAGTGAGCAAGGGACTCACGTCTGAGCATACCCTGCCAACTTATGGCAAACAAAGCGGTACAAAAGGGGGTGGTGATGGACAGAGCATCAGAACCAATCAAACACTCACACCCAGTCAACAGATCTGGGTTTGATCCATCACCGTTCTTTAGCCAACTCTGCCACCCCAGTTCAGACATGGCCATATGCAAATCAGTCTAACTCTGTGCCTCATGGGAACAGTCCAGCCCGAACTGCCAAGCCATGCATTCCCTGGACCGGAAACAAGCTTCCTAGGACCGGGTTCTGGCATTTCAGCCATCTTCAGCCAGGCTTGCTTGAATCCAGTGGCAAAGTGAGCAAGGGACTCACGTCTGAGCATACCCTGCCAACTTATGGCAAACAAAGCGGTACAAAAGGGGGTGGTGATGGACAGAGCATCAGAACCAATCAAACACTCACACCCAGTCAACAGATCTGGGTTTGATCCACCACCGATCTTTAGCCAACTCTGCCACCCCAGTTCAGACATGGCCATATGCAAATCAGTCTAACCATGTGCCTCATGGGAACAGTCCAGCCCGAACTGCCAAGCCATGCCTTCCCTGGACCGGAAACAAGCTAACCAGGACCGGCTGCTGCCATTTCAGCCGTCTTCAGCCAGGCTTGCTTGAATCCAGTGGCAAAGTGAGCAAGGGACTCACGTCTTAGCATACCCTGCCAACTTATGGCAAACATAGCGGTACAAAAGGGGTGGTGATGGACAGAGCATCAGAACCAATCAAACACTCACACCCAGTCAACAGATCTGGGTTTGATCCATCACCGTTCTTTAGCCAACTCTGCCACCCCAGTTCAGACATGGCCATATGCAAATCAGTCTAACCCTGTGCCTCATGGGAACAGTCCAGCCCGAACTGCCAAGCCATGCCTTCCCTGGACCGGAAACAAGCTTCCTAGGACCGATTTCTGGCATTTCAGCCGTCTTCAGCCAGGCTTGCTTGAATCCAGTGGCAAAGTGAGCAAGGGACTCACGTCTGAGCATACCCTGCCAATTTATGGCAAACAAAGCGGTACACAAGGGGGTGGTGATCGACAGAGCATCAGAACCAATCAAACACTCACACCCAGTCAACAGATCTGGGTTTGATCCATCCCCGTTCTTTAGCCAACTCTGCCACCCCAGTTCAGACATGGCCATATGCAAATCAGTCTAACCCTGTGCCTCATGGGAACAGTCCAGCCCAAACTGCCAAGCCATGCCTTCCCTGGACCGGACACAAGCTTCCTAGGACCAACTTCTGGCATTTCAGCCGTCTTCAGCCAGGCTTGCTTGAATCCAGATGCAAAGTGAGCAAGGGACTCACGTCTGAGCATACCCTGCCAACTTATGGCAAACAAAGCGGTACAAAAGGGGGTGGTGATGGACAGAGCATCAGAACTAATCTAACACTCACACCCAGTCAACAGATCTGGGTTTTATCAATCACCGTTCTTTAGCCAACTCTGCCACCCCAGTTCAGACATGGCCATATGCAAATCAGTCTAACCCTGTGCCTCATGGGAACAGTCCATCCCGAACTGCCAAGCCATGCCTTCCCTGGACCGGAAACAAGCTTCCTAGGACCGGTTTCTGGCATTTCAGCCATCTTCAGCCAGACTTGCTTGAATCCAGTGGCAAAGTGAGAAAGGGACTCACGTCTGAGCATACCCTGCCAACATATGGCAAACAAAGCGGTACAAAAGGGGGTGGTGATGGACAGAGCATCAGAACCAATCAAACACTCACACCCAGTCAACAGATCTGGGTTTGATCCATCACCGTTCTTTATCCAACTCTGCCACCCCAGTTCAGACATGGCCATATGCAAATCAGTCTAACCCTGTGCCTCATGGGAACAGCCCAGCCCGAACTGCCAAGCCATGCCTTCCCTGGACCGGAAACAAGCTTCCTAGGACCGGCTGCTGGCATTTCAGCCGTCTTCAGCCAGGCTTGCTTGAATCCAGTGGCAAAGTGAGCAAGGGACTCACGTCTGAGCATACCCTGCCAACTTATGGCAAACATAGCGGTACAAAAGGGGGTGGTGATGGACAGAGCATCAGAACCAATCAAACACTCACACCCAGTCAACAGATCTGGGTTTGATCCATCACCGTTCTTTAGCCAACTCTGCCACCCCAGTTCAGACATGGCCATATGCAAATCAGTCTAACCCTGTGCCTCATGGGAACAGTCCAGCCCGAACTGCCAAGCCATGCCTTCCCTGGACCGGACACAAGCTTCCTAGGCCCGGTTTCTGGCATTTCAGCCGTCTTCAGCCAGGCTTGCTTGAATCCAGTGGCAAAGTGAGCAAGGGACTCACGTCTGAGCATACCCTGCCAACTTATGGCAAACAAAGCGGTACACAAGGGGGTGGTGATCGACAGAGCATCAGAACCAATCAAACACTCACACCCAGTCAACAGATCTGGGTTTGATCCATCCCCGTTCTTTAGCCAACTCTGCCACCCCAGTTCAGACATGGCCATATGCAAATCAGTCTAACCCTGTGCCTCATGGGAACAGTCCAGCCCAAACTGCCAAGCCATGCCTTCCCTGGACCGGACACAAGCTTCCTAGGACCAACTTCTGGCATTTCAGCCGTCTTCAGCCAGGCTTGCTTGAATCCAGATGCAAAGTGAGCAAGGGACTCACGTCTGAGCATACCCTGCCAACTTATGGCAAACAAAGCGGTACAAAAGGGGGTGGTGATGGACAGAGCATCAGAACTAATCTAACACTCACACCCAGTCAACAGATCTGGGTTTTATCAATCACCGTTCTTTAGCCAACTCTGCCACCCCAGTTCAGACATGGCCATATGCAAATCAGTCTAACCCTGTGCCTCATGGGAACAGTCCATCCCGAACTGCCAAGCCATGCCTTCCCTGGACCGGAAACAAGCTTCCTAGGACCGGTTTCTGGCATTTCAGCCATCTTCAGCCAGACTTGCTTGAATCCAGTGGCAAAGTGAGAAAGGGACTCACGTCTGAGCATACCCTGCCAACATATGGCAAACAAAGCGGTACAAAAGGGGGTGGTGATGGACAGAGCATCAGAACCAATCAAACACTCACACCCAGTCAACAGATCTGGGTTTGATCCATCACCGTTCTTTATCCAACTCTGCCACCCCAGTTCAGACATGGCCATATGCAAATCAGTCTAACCCTGTGCCTCATGGGAACAGCCCAGCCCGAACTGCCAAGCCATGCCTTCCCTGGACCGGAAACAAGCTTCCTAGGACCGGCTGCTGGCATTTCAGCCGTCTTCAGCCAGGCTTGCTTGAATCCAGTGGCAAAGTGAGCAAGGGACTCACGTCTGAGCATACCCTGCCAACTTATGGCAAACATAGCGGTACAAAAGGGGGTGGTGATGGACAGAGCATCAGAACCAATCAAACACTCACACCCAGTCAACAGATCTGGGTTTGATCCATCACCGTTCTTTAGCCAACTCTGCCACCCCAGTTCAGACATGGCCATATGCAAATCAGTCTAACCCTGTGCCTCATGGGAACAGTCCAGCCCGAACTGCCAAGCCATGCCTTCCCTGGACCGGACACAAGCTTCCTAGGCCCGGTTTCTGGCATTTCAGCCGTCTTCAGCCAGGCTTGCTTGAATCCAGTGGCAAAGTGAGCAAGGGACTCACGTCTGAGCATACCCTGCCAACTTATGGCAAACAAAGCGGTACACAAGGGGGTGGTGATCGACAGAGCATCAGAACCAATCAAACACTCACACCCAGTCAACAGGTCTGGGTTTGATCCATCACCGTTCTTTAGCCAACTCTGCCACCCCAGTTCAGACATGGCCATATGCAAATCAGTCTAACCCTGTGCCTCATGGGAACAGTCCAGCCCAAACTGCCAAGCCATGCCTTCCCTGGACTGGACACAAGCTTCCTAGGACCGGCTTCTGGCATTTCAGCCGTCTTCAGCCAGGCTTGCTTGAATCCAGTGGCAAAGTGAGCAAGGGACTCACGTCTGAGCATACCCTGCCAACTTATGGCAAACAAAGCGGTACAAAAGGGGGTGGTGATGGACAGAGCATGAAAACCAATCAAACCCTCACACCCAGTCAACAGATCTGGGTTTGATCCATCACCGTTCTTTAGCCAACTCTGCCACCCCAGTTCAGACATGGCCATATGCAAATCAGTCTAACCCTGTGCCTCATGGGAACAGTCCAGCCCGAACTGCCAAGCCATGCCTTCCCTGGACCGGAAACAAGCTTCCTAGGCCCGGTTTCTGGCATTTCAGCCGTCTTCAGCCAGGCTGGCTTGAATCCAGTGGCAAAGTGAGCAAGGGACTCACGTCTGAGCATACCCTGCCATCTTATGGCAAACAAAGCGGTACAAAAGGGGGTGGTGATGGACAGAGCATCAGAACCAATCAAACACTCACACCCAGTCAACAGATCTGGGTTTGATCCATCACCGTTCTTTAGCCAACTCTGCCACCCCAGTTCAGACATGGCCATATGCAAATCAGTCTAACCATGTGCCTCATGGGAACAGTCCAGCCCGAACTGCCAAGCCATGCCTTCCCTGGACCGGAAACAAGCTTCCTTGGACCGGCTGCTGGCATTTCAGCCGTCTTCAGCCAGGCTTGTTTGAATCCAGTGGCAAAGTGAGCAAAGGACTCACGTCTTAGCATACCCTGCCAACTTATGGCAAACATAGCGGTAAGAAAGGGGGTGGTGATGGACAGAGCATCAGAACCAATCAAACACTCACACCCAGTCAACAGATCTGGGTTTGATCCATCACCGTTCTTTAGCCAACTCTGCCACCCCAGTTCAGACATGGCCATATGCAAATCAGTCTAACCCTGTGCCTCATGGGAACAGTCCAGCCCGAACTGCCAAGCCATGCCTTCCCTGGACCGGAAACAAGCTTCCTAGGACCGATTTCTGGCATTTCAGCCGTCTTCAGCCAGGCTTGCTTGAATCCAGTGGCAAAGTGAGCAAGGGACTCACGTCTGAGCATACCCTGCCAACTTATGGCAAACAAAGTGGTACACAAGGGGTTGGTGATCGACAGAGCATCAGAACCAATCAAACACTCACACCCAGTCAACAGATCTGGGTTTGATCCATCACCGTTCTTTAGCCAACTCTGCCACCCCAGTTCAGACATGGCCATATGCAAATCAGTCTAACCCTGTGCCTCATGGGAACAGTCCAGCCCAAACTGCCAAGCCATGCCTTCCCTGGACCGGACACAAGCTTCCTAGGACCGGCTTCTGGCATTTCAGCCGTCTTCAGCCAGGCTTGCTTGAATCCAGTGGCAAAGTGAGCAAGGGACTCACGTCTGAGCATACCCTGCCAACCTATGGCAAACAAAGCGGTACAAAAGGGGGTGGTGATGGACAGAGCATCAGAACCAATCAAACACTCACACCCAGTCAACAGATCTGGGTTTGATCAATCACCGTTCTTTAGCCAACTCTGCCACCCCAGTTCAGACATGGCCATATGCAAATCAGTCTAACCCTGTGCCTCATGGGAACAGTCCAGGCCGAACTGCCAAGCCATGCCTTCCCTGGACCGGAAACAAGCTTCCTAGGACCGGCTGCTGGCATTTCAGCCGTCTTCAGCCAGGCTTGCTTGAATCCAGTGGCAAAGTGAGCAAGGGACTCACGTCTGAGCATACCCTGCCAACTTATGGCAAACATAGCGGTACAAAAGGGGGTGGTGATGGACAGAGCATCAGAACCAATCAAACACTCACACCCAGTCAACAGATCTGGGTTTGATCCATCACCGTTCTTCAGCCAACTCTGCCACCCCAGTTCAGACATGGCCATATGCAAATCAGTCTAACCCTGTGCCTCATGGGAACAGTCCAGCCCGAACTGCCAAGCCATGCCTTCCCTGGACCGGAAACAAGCTTCCTAGGACCGGTTTCTGGCATTTCAGCCATCTTCAGCCAGGCTTGCTTGAATCCAGTGGCAAAGTGAGCAAGGGACTCACGTCTGAGCATACCCTGCCAACTTATGGCAAACAAAGCGGTACAAAAGGGGGTGGTGATGGACAGAGCATCAGAACCAATCAAACACTCACACCCAGTCAACAGTTCTGGGTTTGATCCATCACCGTTCTTTAGCCAACTCTGCCACCCCAGTTCAGACATGGCCATATGCAAATCAGTCTAACCATGTGCCTCATGGGAACAGTCCAGCCCGAACTGCCAAGCCATGCCTTCCCTGGACCGGAAACAAGCTTCCTTAGACCGGCTGCTGGCATTTCAGCCGTCTTCAGCCAGGCTTGTTTGAATCCAGTGGCAAAGTGAGCAAAGGACTCACGTCTTAGCATACCCTGCCAACTTATGGCAAACATAGCGGTACAAAAGGGGGTGGTGATGGACAGAGCATCAGAACCAATCAAACACTCACACCCAGTCAACAGATCTGGGTTTGATCCATCACCGTTCTTTAGCCAACTCTGCCACCCCAGTTCAGAAATGGCCATATGCAAATCAGTCTAACCCTGTGCCTCATGGGAACAGTCCAGCCCGAACTGCCAAGCCATGCCTTCCCTGGACCGGAAACAAGCTTCCTAGGACCGATTTCTGGCATTTCAGCCGTCTTCAGCCAGGCTTGCTTGAATCCAGTGGCAAAGTGAGCAAGGGACTCACGTCTGAGCATACCCTGCCAACTTATGGCAAACAAAGTGGTACACAAGGGGTTGGTGATCGACAGAGCATCAGAACCAATCAAACACTCACACCCAGTCAACAGATCTGGGTTTGATCCATTACCGTTCTTTAGCCAACTCTGCCACCCCAGTTCAGACATGGCCATATGCAAATCAGTCTAACCCTGTGCCTCATGGGAACAGTCCAGCCCAAACTGCCAAGCCATGCCTTCCCTGGACCGGACACAAGCTTCCTAGGACCGGCTTCTGGCATTTCAGCCGTCTTCAGCCAGGCTTGCTTGAATCCAGTGGCAAAGTGAGCAAGGGACTCACGTCTGAGCATACCCTGCCAACCTATGGCAAACAAAGCGGTACAAAAGGGGGTGGTGATGGACAGAGCATCAGAACCAATCAAACACTCACACCCAGTCAACAGATCTGGGTTTGATCAATCACCGTTCTTTAGCCAACTCTGCCACCCCAGTTCAGACATGGCCATATGCAAATCAGTCTAACCCTGTGCCTCATGGGAACAGTCCAGGCCGAACTGCCAAGCCATGCCTTCCCTGGACCGGAAACAAGCTTTCTAGGACCGGCTGCTGGCATTTCAGCCGTCTTCAGCCAGGCTTGCTTGAATCCAGTGGCAAAGTGAGCAAGGGACTCACGTCTGAGCATACCCTGCCAACTTATGGCAAACATAGCGGTACAAAAGGGGGTGGTGATGGACAGAGCATCAGAACCAATCAAACACTCACACCCAGTCAACAGATCTGGGTTTGATCCATCACCGTTCTTTAGCCAACTCTGCCACCCCAGTTCAGACATGGCCATATGCAAATCAGTCTAACCCTGTGCCTCATGGGAACAGTCCAGCCCGAACTGCCAAGCCATGCCTTCCCTGGACCGGAAACAAGCTTCCTAGGACCGGTTTCTGGCATTTCAGCCGTCTTCAGCCAGGCTTGCTTGAATCCAGTGGCAAAGTGAGCAAGGGACTCACGTCTGAGAATACCCTGCCAACTTATGGCAAACAAAGCGGTACAAAAGGGGGTGGTGATGGACAGAGCATCAGAACCAATCAAACACTCACACCCAGTCAACAGTTCTGGGTTTGATTCATCACCGTTCTTTAGCCAACTCTGCCACCCCAGTTCAGACATGGCCATATGCAAATCAGTCTAACCCTGTGCCTCATGGGAACAGTCCAGCCCGAACTGCCAAGCCATGCCTTCCCTGGACCGGAAACAAGCTTCCTAGGACCGGTTTCTGGCATTTCAGCCATCTTCAGCCAGGCTTGCTTGAATCCAGTGGCAAAGTGAGCAAGGGACTCACGTATGAGCATACCCTGCCAACTTATGGCAAACAAAGCGGTACACAAGGGGGTGGTGATCGACAGAGCATCAGAACCAATCAAACACTCACACCCAGTCAACAGATCTGGGTTTGATCCATTACCGTTCTTTAGCCAACTCTGCCACCCTAGTTCAGACATGGCCATATGCAAATCAGTCTAACCCTGTGCCTCATGGGAACAGTCCAGCCCAAACTGCCAAGCCATGCCTTCCCTGGACCGGACACAAGCTTCCTAGGACCGGCTTCTGGCATTTCAGCCGTCTTCAGCCAGGCTTGCTTGAATCCAGTGACAAAGTGAACAAGGGACTCACGTCTGAGCATACCCTGCCAACTTATGGCAAACAAAGCAGTACAAAAGGGGGTGGTGATGGACAGAGCATCAGAACCAATCAAACACTCACACCCAGTCAACAGATCTGGGTTTGATCCATCACCGTTCTTTAGCCAACTCTGCCACCCCAGTTCAGACATGGCCATATGCAAATCAGTCTAACCCTGTGCCTCATGGGAACAGTCCAGCCCGAACTGCCAAGCCATGCCTTCCCTGGACCGGAAACAAGCTTCCTAGGACCGGCTGCTGGCATTTCAGCCGTCTTCAGCCAGGCTTGCTTGAATCCAGTGGCAAAGTGAGCAAGGGACTCACGTCTGAGCATACCCTGCCAACTTATGGTAAACAAAGCAGTACAAAAGGGGGTGGTGAAGGACAGAGCATCAGAACCAATCAAACACTCACACCCAGTCAACAGATCTGAGTTTGATCCATCACCGTTCTTTAGCCAACTCTGCCACCCCAGTTCAGACATGGCCATATGCATATCAGTCTAACCCTGTGCCTCATGGGAACAGTCCAGCCCGAACTGCCAAGCCATGCCTTCCCTGGTCCGGACACAAGCTTCCTAGGCCCGGTTTCTAGCATTTCAGCCTCCTTCAGCCAGGCTTGCTTGAATCCAGTGGTAAAGTGAGCAAGGGACTCACGTCTGAGCATACCCTGCCAACTTATGGCAAACAAAGCGGTACACAAGGGGGTGGTGATGGACAGAACATCAGAACCAATCAAACACTCACACCCAGTCAACAGATCTGGGTTTGATCCATCACCGTTCTTTAGCCAACTCTGCCACCCCAGTTCAGACATGGCCATATGCAAATCAGTCTAACCCTGTGCCTCATGGGAACAGTCCAGCCCGAACTGCCAAGCCATGCATTCCCTGGACCGGAAACAAGCTTCCTAGGACCGGTTTCTGGCATTTCAGCCGTCTTCAGCCATTCTTGCTTGAATCCAGTGGCAAAGTGAGCAAGGGACTCACGTCTGAGCATACCCTGCCAACTTATGGCAAACAAAGCGGTACAAAAGGGGGTGGTGATGGACAGAGCATCAGAACCAATCAAACACTCACACCCAGTCAACAGATCTGGGTTTGATCCATCACCGTTCTTTAGCCAACTCTGCCACCCCAGTTCAGACATGGCCATATGCAAATAAGTCTAAACCTGTGCCTCATGGGAACAGTCCATCCCGAACTGCCAAGCCGTGCCTTCGCTGGACCGGAAACAAGCTTCCTAGGCCCGGTTTCTGGCATTTCAGCCGTCTTCAGCCAGGCTTGCTTGAATCCAGTGGCAAAGTGAGCAAGGGACTCACGTCTGAGCATACCCTGCCAACTTATGGCAAACAAAGCGGTACAAAAGGGGGTGGTGATGGACAGAGCATCAGAACCTATCAAACACTCACTCCCAGTCAACAGATCTGGGTTTGATCCATCACCGTTCTTTAGCCAACTCTGCCACCCCAGTTCAGACATGGCCATATGCAAATCAGTCTAACCATGTGCCTCATGGGAACAGTCCAGCCCGAACTGCCAAGCCATGCCTTCCCTGGACCGGAAACAAGCTTCCTAGGACCGGCTGCTGGCATTTCAGCAGCCTTCAGCCAGGCTTGCTTGAATCCAGTGGCAAAGTAAGCAAGGGACTCACGTCTTAGCATACCCTGCCAACTTACGGCAAACATAGCGGTACAAAAGGGGGTGGTGATGGACAGAGCATCAGAACCAATCAAACACTCACACCCAGTCAACAGATCTGGGTTTGATCCATCACCGTTCTTTAGCCAACTCTGCCACCCCAGTTCAGTCATGGCCATATGCAAATCAGTCTAACCCTGTGCCTCATGGGAACAGTCCAGCCCGAACTGCCAAGCCATGCCTTCCCTGGATCGGAAACAAGCTTCCTAGGACCGATTTCTGGCATTTCAGCCATCTTCAGCCAGGCTTGCTTGAATCCAGTGGCAAAGTGAGCAAGGGACTCACGTCTGAGCATACCCTGCCAACTTATGGCAAACAAAGAGGTACACAAGGGGGTGGTGACCGACAGAGCATCAGAACCAATCAAACACTCACACCCAGTCAACAGATCTGGGTTTGATCCATCACCGTTCTTTAGCCAACTCTGCCACCCCAGCTCAGACATGGCCATATGCAAATCAGTCTAACCCTGTGCCTCATGGGAACAGTCCAGCCCAAACTGCCAAGCCATGCCTTTCCTGGACCGGACACAAGCTTCCTAGGACCGGCTTCTGGCATTTCAGCCGTCTTCAGCCAGGCTTGCTTGAATCCAGTGGCAAAGTGAGCAAGGGACTCACGTCTGAGCATACCCTGCCAACTTATGGCAAACAAAGCGGTACAAAAGGGGGTGGTGATGGACAGAGCATCAGAACAAATCAAACACTCACACCCAGTCAACAGATCTGGATCAATCACCGTTCTTTAGCCAACTCTGCCACCCCAGTTCAGACATGGCCATATGCAAATCAGTCTAACCCTGTGCCTCATGGGAACAGTCCATCCCAAACTGCCAAGCCATGCCTTCCCTGGACCGGAAACAAGCTTCCTAGGACCGGTTTCTGGCATTTCAGCCGTCTTCAGCCAGACTTGCTTGAATCCAGTGGCAAAGTGAGAAAGGGACTCACTTCTGAGCATACCCTGCCAACTTATGGCAAACAAAGCGGTACAAAAGGGGGTGGTGATGGACAGAGCATCAGAACCAATCAAACACTCACACCCAGTCAACAGATCTGGGTTTGATCCATCACCTTTCTTAAGCCAACTCTGCCACCCCAGTTCAGACATGGCCATATGCAAATCAGTCTAACCCTGTGCCTCATGGGAACAGTCCAGCCCGAACTGCCAAGCCATGCCTTCCCTGGATCGGAAACAAGCTTCCTAGGACCGGTTTCTGGCATTTCAGCCTCCTTCAGCCAGGCTTGCTTGAATCCAGTGGCAAAGTGAGCAAGAGACTCACGTCTGAGCATACCCTGCCAACTTATGGCAAACAAAGCGGTAGAAAAGGGGGTGGTGATGGACAGAGCATCAGAACCAATCAAACAATCATACCCAGTCAGCAGATCTGGGTTTGATCCATCACCATTCTTTATCCAACTCTGTCACCCCAGTTCAGACATGGCCATATGCAAATCAGTCTAACCCTGTGCCTCATGGGAACAGTCCAGCCCGAACTGCCAAGCCATGCCTTCCCTGGACCGGAAACAAGCTTCCTAGGACCGGCTGCTGGCATTTCAGCCGTCTTCAGCCAGGCTTGCTTGAATCCAGTGGCAAAGTGAGCAAGGGACTCACGTCTGAGCATACCCTGCCAACTTATGGTAAACAAAGCGGTACTAAAGGGGGTGGTGATGGACAGAGCATCAGAACCAATCAAACACTCATACCCAGTCAACAGATATGGGTTTGATCCATCACCGTTCTTTAGCCAACTCTGCCACCCCAGTTCAGACATGGCCATATGCAAATCAGTCTAACCCTGTGCCTCATGGGAACAGTCCAGCCCGAACTGTCAAGCCATGCCTTCCCTGGACCGGACACAAGCTTCCTAGGCCCGGTTTCTGGCATTTCAGCCGTTTTCAGCCAGGCTTGCTTGAATCCAGTGGCAAAGTGAGCAAGGGACTCACGTCTGAGCATACCCTGCCAACTTATGGCAAACAAAGCAGTACAAAAGGGGGTGGTGATGGACAGAGCATCAGAACCTATCAAACACTCACACCCACTCAACAGATCTGGGTTTGATCCATCACCGTTCTTTAGCCAACTCTGCCACCCCAGTTGAGACATGGAAATATGCAAATCAGTCTAACCCTGTGCCTCATGGGAACAGTCCAGCCCGAACTGCCAAGCCATGCCTTCCCTGGACCGGAAACAAGCTTCCTAGGACTGGTTTCTGGCATTTCAGCCGTCTTCAGCCAGGCTTGCTTGAATCCAGTGGCAAAGTGAGCAAGGGACTCACGTCTGAGCATACCCTGCCAACTTATGGCAAACAAAGCGGCACAAAAAGGGGTGGTGATGGACAGAGCATCAGAAACAATCAAACACTCACACCCAGTCAACAGATCTGGGTTTGATCCATCACCGTTCTTTAGCCAACTCTGCCACCCCAGTTCAGACATGGCCATATGCAAATCAGTCTAACCCTGTGCCTCATGAGAACAGTCCAGCCCGAACTGCCAAGCCATGCCTTCCCTGGACCGGAAACAAGCTTCCTAGGACCGGTTTCTGGCATTTCAGCCGTCTTCAGCCAGGCTTGCTTAAATCCAGTGGCAAAGTGAGCAAGGGACTCACGTCTGAGCATACCCTGCCAACTTATGGCAAACAAAGCGGCACAAAAGGGGGTGGTGATGGACAGAGCATCAGAACCAATCAAACACTCAAACCCAGTCAACAGATCTGGGTTTGATCCATCACCGTTCTTTAGCCAACTCTGCCACCCCAGTTCAGACATGGCCATATGCAAATCAGTCTAACCCTGTGCCTCATGGGAACAGTCCAGCCCGAACTGCCAAGCCATGCCTTCCCTGGACCGGAAACAAGCTTCCTAGGACCGGTTTCTGGCATTTCAGCCGTCTTCAGCCAGGCTTGCTTGAATCCAATGGCAAAGTGAGCAAGGGACTCACGTCTGAGCATACCCTGCCAACTTATGGCAAACAAAGCGGTACAAAAGGGGGTGGTGATGGACAGAGCATCAGAACCAATCAAACACTCACACCCAGTCAACAGATCTGGGTTTGATCCATCACCGTTCTTTAGCCAACTCTTCCACCCCAGTTCAGACATGGCCATATGCAAATCAGTCTAACTCTGTGCCTCATGGGAACAGTCCAGCCCGAACTGCCAAGCCATACATTCCCTGGACCGGAAACAAGCTTCCTAGGACCGGTTTCTGGCATTTCAGCCGTCTTCAGCCAGGCTTGCTTGAATCCAGTGGCAAAGTGAGCAAGGGACTCACGTCTGAGCATACCCTGCCAACTTATGGCAAACAAAGCGGTACAAAAGGGGGTGGTGATGGACAGAGCATCAGAACCAATCAAACACTCACACCCAGTCAACAGATCTGGGTTTGATCCATCACCGTTCTTTAGCCAAATCTGCCACCCCAGTTCAGACATGGCCATATGCAAATCAGTCTAACTCTGTGCCTCATGGGAACAGCCCAGCCCGAACTGCCAAACCATGCCTTCCCTGGACCGGAAACAAGCTTCCTAGGACCGGTTTCTGGCATTTCAACCGTCTTTAGCCAGGCATGCTTGAATCCAGTGGCAAAGTGAGCAAGGGACTCACGTCTGAGCATACCCTGCCAACTTATGGCAAACAAAGCGGTACAAAAGGGGGTGGTGATGGACAGAGCATCAGAACCAATCAAGCACTCACACCCAGTCAACAGTTCTGGGTTTGATCCATCACCGTTCTTTAGCCAACTCTGCCACCCCAGTTCAGACATGGCCATATGCAAATCAGTCTAACCCTGTGCCTCATGGGAACAGTCCAGCCCGAACTGCCAAGCCATGCCTTCCCTGGTCCGGACACAAGCTTCCTAGGCCCGGTTTCTAGCATTTCAGCCTCCTTCAGCCAGGCTTGCTTGAATCCAGTGGTAAAGTGAGCAAGGGACTCACGTCTGAGCATACCCTGCCAACTTATGGCAAACAAAGCGGTACACAAGGGGGTGGTGATGGACAGAACATCAGAACCAATCAAACACTCACACCCAGTCAACAGATCTGGGTTTGATCCATCACCGTTCTTTAGCCAACTCTGCCACCCCAGTTCAGACATGGCCATATGCAAATCAGTCTAACCCTGTGCCTCATGGGAACAGTCCAGCCCGAACTGCCAAGCCATGCATTCCCTGGACCGGAAACAAGCTTCCTAGGACCGGTTTCTGGCATTTCAGCCGTCTTCAGCCATTCTTGCTTGAATCCAGTGGCAAAGTGAGCAAGGGACTCACGTCTGAGCATACCCTGCCAACTTATGGCAAACAAAGCGGTACAAAAGGGGGTGGTGATGGACAGAGCATCAGAACCAATCAAACACTCACACCCAGTCAACAGATCTGGGTTTGATCCATCACCGTTCTTTAGCCAACTCTGCCACCCCAGTTCAGACATGGCCATATGCAAATAAGTCTAACCCTGTGCCTCATGGGAACAGCCCATCCCGAACTGCCAAGCCGTGCCTTCGCTGGACCGGAAACAAGCTTCCTAGGCCCGGTTTCTGGCATTTCAGCCGTCTTCAGCCAGGCTTGCTTGAATCCAGTGGCAAAGTGAGCAAGGGACTCACGTCTGAGCATACCCTGCCAACTTATGGCAAACAAAGCGGTACAAAAGGGGGTGGTGATGGACAGAGCATCAGAACCTATCAAACACTCACTCCCAGTCAACAGATCTGGGTTTGATCCATCACCGTTCTTTAGCCAACTCTGCCACCCCAGTTCAGACATGGCCATATGCAAATCAGTCTAACCATGTGCCTCATGGGAACAGTCCAGCCCGAACTGCCAAGCCATGCCTTCCCTGGACCGGAAACAAGCTTCCTAGGACCGGCTGCTGGCATTTCAGCAGCCTTCAGCCAGGCTTGCTTGAATCCAGTGGCAAAGTAAGCAAGGGACTCACGTCTTAGCATACCCTGCCAACTTATGGCAAACATAGCGGTACAAAAGGGGGTGGTGATGGACAGAGCATCAGAACCAATCAAACACTCACACCCAGTCAACAGATCTGGGTTTGATCCATCACCGTTCTTTAGCCAACTCTGCCACCCCAGTTCAGACATGGCCATATGCAAATCAGTCTAACCCTGTGCCTCATGGGAACAGTCCAGCCCGAACTGCCAAGCCATGCCTTCCCTGGATCGGAAACAAGCTTCCTAGGACCGATTTCTGGCATTTCAGCCATCTTCAGCCAGGCTTGCTTGAATCCAGTGGCAAAGTGAGCAAGGGACTCACGTCTGAGCATACCCTGCCAACTTATGGCAAACAAAGAGGTACACAAGGGGGTGGTGACCGACAGAGCATCAGAACCAATCAAACACTCACACCCAGTCAACAGATCTGGGTTTGATCCATCACCGTTCTTTAGCCAACTCTGCCACCCCAGCTCAGACATGGCCATATGCAAATCAGTCTAACCCTGTGCCTCATGGGAACAGTCCAGCCCAAACTGCCAAGCCATGCCTTTCCTGGACCGGACACAAGCTTCCTAGGACCGGCTTCTGGCATTTCAGCCGTCTTCAGCCAGGCTTGCTTGAATCCAGTGGCAAAGTGAGCAAGGGACTCACGTCTGAGCATACCCTGCCAACTTATGGCAAACAAAGCGGTACAAAAGGGGGTGGTGATGGACAGAGCATCAGAACAAATCAAACACTCACACCCAGTCAACAGATCTGGATCAATCACCGTTCTTTAGCCAACTCTGCCACCCCAGTTCAGACATGGCCATATGCAAATCAGTCTAACCCTGTGCCTCATGGGAACAGTCCATCCCAAACTGCCAAGCCATGCCTTCCCTGGACCGGAAACAAGCTTCCTAGGACCGGTTTCTGGCATTTCAGCCGTCTTCAGCCAGACTTGCTTGAATCCAGTGGCAAAGTGAGAAAGGGACTCACTTCTGAGCATACCCTGCCAACTTATGGCAAACAAAGCGGTACAAAAGGGGGTGGTGATGGACAGAGCATCAGAACCAATCAAACACTCACACCCAGTCAACAGATCTGGGTTTGATCCATCACCGTTCTTTAGCCAACTCTGCCACCCCAGTTCAGACATGGCCATATGCAAATCAGTCTAACCCTGTGCCTCATGGGAACAGTCCAGCCCGAACTGCCAAGCCATGCCTTCCCTGGACCGGACACAAGCTTCCTAGGCCCGGTTTCTGGCATTTCAGCCGTCTTCAGCCAGGCTTGCTTGAATCCAGTGGCAAAGTGAGCAAGGGACTCACGTCTGAGCATACCCTGCCAAATTATGGCAAACAAAGCGGTACAAAAGGGGGTGGTGATGGACAGAGCATCAGAACCAATCAAACACTCACACCCAGTCAACAGATCTGGGTTTGATCCATCACCTTTCTTAAGCCAACTCTGCCACCCCAGTTCAGACATGGCCATATGCAAATCAGTCTAACCCTGTGCCTCATGGGAACAGTCCAGCCCGAACTGCCAAGCCATGCCTTCCCTGGATCGGAAACAAGCTTCCTAGGACCGGTTTCTGGCATTTCAGCCTCCTTCAGCCAGGCTTGCTTGAATCCAGTGGCAAAGTGAGCAAGAGACTCACGTCTGAGCATACCCTGCCAACTTATGGCAAACAAAGCGGTAGAAAAGGGGGTGGTGATGGACAGAGCATCAGAACCAATCAAACAATCATACCCAGTCAACAGATCTGGGTTTGATCCATCACCATTCTTTATCCAACTCTGTCACCCCAGTTCAGACATGGCCATATGCAAATCAGTCTAACCCTGTGCCTCATGGGAACAGTCCAGCCCGAACTGCCAAGCCATGCCTTCCCTGGACCGGAAACAAGCTTCCTAGGACCGGCTGCTGGCATTTCAGCCGTCTTCAGCCAGGCTTGCTTGAATCCAGTGGCAAAGTGAGCAAGGGACTCACGTCTGAGCATACCCTGCCAACTTATGGTAAACAAAGCGGTACTAAAGGGGGTGGTGATGGACAGAGCATCAGAACCAATCAAACACTCATACCCAGTCAACAGATATGGGTTTGATCCATCACCGTTCTTTAGCCAACTCTGCCACCCCAGTTCAGACATGGCCATATGCAAATCAGTCTAACCCTGTGCCTCATGGGAACAGTCCAGCCCGAACTGCCAAGCCATGCCTTCCCTGGACCGGACACAAGCTTCCTAGGCCCGGTTTCTGGCATTTCAGCCGTTTTCAGCCAGGCTTGCTTGAATCCAGTGGCAAAGTGAGCAAGGGACTCACGTCTGAGCATACCCTGCCAACTTATGGCAAACAAAGCAGTACAAAAGGGGGTGGAGATGGACAGAGCATCAGAACCTATCAAACACTCACACCCACTCAACAGATCTGGGTTTGATCCATCACCGTTCTTTAGCCAACTCTGCCACCCCAGTTGAGACATGGAAATATGCAAATCAGTCTAACCCTGTGCCTCATGGGAACAGTCCAGCCCGAACTGCCAAGCCATGCCTTCCCTGGACCGGAAACAAGCTTCCTAGGACTGGTTTCTGGCATTTCAGCCGTCTTCAGCCAGGCTTGCTTGAATCCAGTGGCAAAGTGAGCAAGGGACTCACGTCTGAGCATACCCTGCCAACTTATGGCAAACAAAGCGGCTCAAAAGGGGGTGGTGATGGACAGAGCATCAGAAACAATCAAACACTCACACCCAGTCAACAGATCTGGGTTTGATCCATCACCGTTCTTTAGCCAACTCTGCCACCCCAGTTCAGACATGGCCATATGCAAATCAGTCTAACCCTGTGCCTCATGAGAACAGTCCAGCCCGAACTGCCAAGCCATGCCTTCCCTGGACCGGAAACAAGCTTCCTAGGACCGGTTTCTGGCATTTCAGCCGTCTTCAGCCAGGCTTGCTTGAATCCAGTGGCAAAGTGAACAAGGGACTCACGTCTGAGCATACCCTGCCAACTTATGGCAAACAAAGCGGCTCAAAAGGGGGTGGTGATGGACAGAGCATCAGAACCAATCAAACACTCAAACCCAGTCAACAGATCTGGGTTTGATCCATCACCGTTCTTTAGCCAACTCTGCCACCCCAGTTCAGACATGGCCATATGCAAATCAGTCTAACCCTGTGCCTCATGGGAACAGTCCAGCCCGAACTGCCAAGCCATGCCTTCCCTGGACCGGAAACAAGCTTCCTAGGACCGGTTTCTGGCATTTCAGCCGTCTTCAGCCAGGCTTGCTTGAATCCAATGGCAAAGTGAGCAAGGGACTCACGTCTGAGCATACCCTGCCAACTTATGGCAAACAAAGCGGTACAAAAGGGGGTGGTGATGGACAGAGCATCAGAACCAATCAAACACTCACACCCAGTCAACAGATCTGGGTTTGATCCATCACCGTTCTTTAGCCAACTCTTCCACCCCAGTTCAGACATGGCCATATGCAAATCAGTCTAACTCTGTGCCTCATGGGAACAGTCCAGCCCGAACTGCCAAGCCATACATTCCCTGGACCGGAAACAAGCTTCCTAGGACCGGTTTCTGGCATTTCAGCCGTCTTCAGCCAGGCTTGCTTGAATCCAGTGGCAAAGTGAGCAAGGGACTCACGTCTGAGCATACCCTGCCAACTTATGGCAAACAAAGCGGTACAAAAGGGGGTGGTGATGGACAGAGCATCAGAACCAATCAAACACTCACATCCAGTCAACAGATCTGGGTTTGATCCATCACCGTTCTTTAGCCAAATCTGCCACCCCAGTTCAGACATGGCCATATGCAAATCAGTCTAACCCTGTGCCTCATGGGAACAGTCCAGCCCAAACTGCCAAGCCATGCCTTCCCTGGACCGGACACAAGCTTCCTAGGACCGGCTTCTGGCATTTCAGCCGTCTTCAGCCAGGCTTGCTTGAATCCAGTGGCAAAGTGAGCAAGGGACTCACGTCTGAGCATACCCTGCCAACTTATGGCAAACAAAGCGGTACAAAAGGGGGTGGTGATGGACAGAGCATCAGAACCGATCAAACACTCACTCCCAGTCAACAGATCTGGGTTTGATCCATCACCGTTCTTTAGCCAACTCTGCCACCCCAGTTCAGACATGGCCATATGCAAATCAGTCTAACCATGTGCCTCATGGGAACAGTCCAGCCCGAACTGCCAAGCCATGCCTTCCCTGGACCGGAAACAAGCTTCCTAGGACCGGCTGCTGGCATTTCAGCAGTCTTCAGCCAGGCTTGCTTGAATCCAGTGGCAAAGTGAGCAAGGGACTCACTTCTTAGCATACCCTGCCAACTTATGGCAAACATAGCGGTACAAAAGGGGGTGGTGATGGACAGAGCATCAGAACCAATCAAACACTCACACCCAGTCAACAGATCTGGGTTTGATCCATCACCGTTCTTTAGCCAACTCTGCCACCCCAGTTCAGACATGGCCATATGCAAATCAGTCTAACCCTGTGCCTCATGGGAACAGTCCATCCCGAACTGCCAAGCCGTGCCTTCCCTGGACCGGAAACAAGCTTCCTAGGCCCGGTTTCTGGCATTTCAGCCGTCTTCAGCCAGGCTTGCTTGAATCCAGTGGCAAAGTGAGCAAGGGACTCACGTCTGAGCATACCCTGCCAACTTATGGCAAACAAAGTGGCACAAAAGGGGGTGGTGATGGACAGAGCATCAGAACCAATCAAACACTCAAACCCAGTCAACAGATCTGGGTTTGATCCATCACCGTTCTTTAGCCAACTCTGCCACCCCAGTTCAGACATGGCCATATGCAAATCAGTCTAACCCTGTGCCTCATGGGAACAGTCCAGCCCGAACTGCCAAGCCATGCCTTCCCTGGACCGGAAACAAGCTTCCTAGGACCGGTTTCTGGCATTTCAGCCGTCTTCAGCCAGGCTTGCTTGAATCCAATGGCAAAGTGAGCAAGGGACTCACGTCTGAGCATACCCTGCCAACTTATGGCAAACAAAGCGGTACAAAAGGGGGTGGTGATGGACAGAGCATCAGAACCAATCAAACACTCACACCCAGTCAACAGATCTGGGTTTGATCCATCACCGTTCTTTATCCAACTCTTCCACCCCAGTTCAGACATGGCCATATGCAAATCAGTCTAACTCTGTGCCTCATGGGAACAGTCCAGCCCGAACTGCCAAGCCATACATTCCCTGGACCGGAAACAAGCTTCCTAGGACCGGTTTCTGGCATTTCAGCCGTCTTCAGCCAGGCTTGCTTGAATCCAGTGGCAAAGTGAGCAAGGGACTCACGTCTGAGCATACCCTGCCAACTTATGGCAAACAAAGCGGTACAAAAGGGGGTGGTGATGGACAGAGCATCAGAACCAATCAAACACTCACACCCAGTCAACAGATCTGGGTTTGATCCATCACCGTTCTTTAGCCAAATCTGCCACCCCAGTTCAGACATGGCCATATGCAAATCAGTCTAACTCTGTGCCTCATGGGAACAGCCCAGCCCGAACTGCCAAACCATGCCTTCCCTGGACCGGAAACAAGCTTCCTAGGACCGGTTTCTGGTATTTCAACCGTCTTTAGCCAGGCATGCTTGAATCCAGTGGCAAAGTGAGCAAGGGACTCACGTCTGAGCATACCCTGCCAACTTATGGCAAACAAAGCAGTACAAAAGGGGGTGGTGATGGACAGAGCATCAGAACCAATCAAACACTCACACCCAGTCAACAGATCTGGGTTTGATCCATCACCGTTCTTTAGCCAAATCTGCCACCCCAGTTCAGACATGGCCATATGCAAATCAGTCTAACCCTGTGCCTCATGGGAACAGTCCAGCCCGAACTGCCAAGCCATGCATTCCCTGGACCGGAAACAAGCTTCCTAGGACCGGTTTCTGGCATTTCAGCCGTCTTCAGCCAGGCTTGCTTGAATCCAGTGGCAAAGTGAGCAAGGGACTCACGTCTGAGCATACCCTGCAAACTTATGGCAAACAAAGCGGTACAAAAGGGGGTGGTGATGGACAGAGCATCAGAACCGATCAAACACTCACTCCCAGTCAACAGATCTGGGTTTGATCCATCACCGTTCTTTAGCCAACTCTGCCACCCCAGTTCAGACATGGCCATATGCAAATCAGTCTAACCATGTGCCTCATGGGAACAGTCCAGCCCGAACTGCCAAGCCATGCCTTCCCTGGACCGGAAACAAGCTTCCTAGGACCGGCTGCTGGCATTTCAGCAGTCTTCAGCCAGGCTTGCTTGAATCCAATGGCAAAGTGAGCAAGGGACTCACTTCTTAGCATACCCTGCCAACTTATGGCAAACATAGCGGTACAAAAGGGGGTGGTGATGAACAGAGCATCAGAACCAATCAAACACTCACACCCAGTCAACAGATCTGGGTTTGATCCATCACCGTTCTTTAGCCAACTCTGCAACCCCCGTTCAGACATGGCCATATGCAAATCAGTCTAACCCTGTGCCTCATGGGAACAGTCCATCCCGAACTGCCAAGCCGTGCCTTCCCTGGACCGGAAACAAGCTTCCTAGGCCCGGTTTCTGGCATTTCAGCCGTCTTCAGCCAGGCTTGCTTGAATCCAGTGGCAAAGTGAGCAAGGGACTCACGTCTGAGCATACCCTGCCAACTTATAGCAAACAAAGCGGTACAAAAGGGGGTGGTGATGGACAGAGCATCAGAACCGATCAAACACTCACTCCCAGTCAACAGATCTGGGTTTGATCCATCACCGTTCTTTAGCCAACTCTGCCACCCCAGTTCAGACATGGCCATATGCAAATAAGTCTAACCCTGTGCCTCATGGGAACAGCCCATCCCGAACTGCCAAGCCGTGCCTTCGCTGGACCGGAAACAAGCTTCCTAGGCCCGGTTTCTGGCATTTCAGCCGTCTTCAGCCAGGCTTGCTTGAATCCAGTGGCAAAGTGAGCAAGGGACTCACGTCTGAGCATACCCTGCCAACTTATGGCAAACAAAGCGGTACAAAAGGGGGTGGTGATGGACAGAGCATCAGAACCTATCAAACACTCACTCCCAGTCAACAGATCTGGGTTTGATCCATCACCGTTCTTTAGCCAACTCTGCCACCCCAGTTCAGACATGGCCATATGCAAATCAGTCTAACCATGTGCCTCATGGGAACAGTCCAGCCCGAACTGCCAAGCCATGCCTTCCCTGGACCGGAAACAAGCTTCCTAGGACCGGCTGCTGGCATTTCAGCAGCCTTCAGCCAGGCTTGCTTGAATCCAGTGGCAAAGTAAGCAAGGGACTCACGTCTTAGCATACCCTGCCAACTTATGGCAAACATAGCGGTACAAAAGGGGGTGGTGATGGACAGAGCATCAGAACCAATCAAACACTCACACCCAGTCAACAGATCTGGGTTTGATCCATCACCGTTCTTTAGCCAACTCTGCCACCCCAGTTCAGATATGGCCATATGCAAATCAGTCTAACCCTGTGCCTCATGGGAACAGTCCAGCCCGAACTGCCAAGCCATGCCTTCCCTGGATCGGAAACAAGCTTCCTAGGACCGATTTCTGGCATTTCAGCCATCTTCAGCCAGGCTTGCTTGAATCCAGTGGCAAAGTGAGCAAGGGACTCACGTCTGAGCATACCCTGCCAACTTATGGCAAACAAAGAGGTACACAAGGGGGTGGTGACCGACAGAGCATCAGAACCAATCAAACACTCACACCCAGTCAACAGATCTGGGTTTGATCCATCACCGTTCTTTAGCCAACTCTGCCACCCCAGCTCAGACATGGCCATATGCAAATCAGTCTAACCCTGTGCCTCATGGGAACAGTCCAGCCCAAACTGCCAAGCCATGCCTTTCCTGGACCGGACACAAGCTTCCTAGGACCGGCTTCTGGCATTTCAGCCGTCTTCAGCCAGGCTTGCTTGAATCCAGTGGCAAAGTGAGCAAGGGACTCACGTCTGAGCATACCCTGCCAACTTATGGCAAACAAAGCGGTACAAAAGGGGGTGGTGATGGACAGAGCATCAGAACAAATCAAACACTCACACCCAGTCAACAGATCTGGATCAATCACCGTTCTTTAGCCAACTCTGCCACCCCAGTTCAGACATGGCCATATGCAAATCAGTCTAACCCTGTGCCTCATGGGAACAGTCCATCCCAAACTGCCAAGCCATGCCTTCCCTGGACCGGAAACAAGCTTCCTAGGACCGGTTTCTGGCATTTCAGCCGTCTTCAGCCAGACTTGCTTGAATCCAGTGGCAAAGTGAGAAAGGGACTCACTTCTGAGCATACCCTGCCAACTTATGGCAAACAAAGCGGTACAAAAGGGGGTGGTGATGGACAGAGCATCAGAACCAATCAAACACTCACACCCAGTCAACAGATCTGGGTTTGATCCATCACCGTTCTTTAGCCAACTCTGCCACCCCAGTTCAGACATGGCCATATGCAAATCAGTCTAACCCTGTGCCTCATGGGAACAGTCCAGCCCGAACTGCCAAGCCATGCCTTCCCTGGACCGGACACAAGCTTCCTAGGCCCGGTTTCTGGCATTTCAGCCGTCTTCAGCCAGGCTTGCTTGAATCCAGTGGCAAAGTGAGCAAGGGACTCACGTCTGAGCATACCCTGCCAAATTATGGCAAACAAAGCGGTACAAAAGGGGGTGGTGATGGACAGAGCATCAGAACCAATCAAACACTCACACCCAGTCAACAGATCTGGGTTTGATCCATCACCTTTCTTAAGCCAACTCTGCCACCCCAGTTCAGACATGGCCATATGCAAATCAGTCTAACCCTGTGCCTCATGGGAACAGTCCAGCCCGAACTGCCAAGCCATGCCTTCCCTGGATCGGAAACAAGCTTCCTAGGACCGGTTTCTGGCATTTCAGCCTCCTTCAGCCAGGCTTGCTTGAATCCAGTGGCAAAGTGAGCAAGAGACTCACGTCTGAGCATACCCTGCCAACTTATGGCAAACAAAGCGGTAGAAAAGGGGGTGGTGATGGACAGAGCATCAGAACCAATCAAACAATCATACCCAGTCAACAGATCTGGGTTTGATCCATCACCATTCTTTATCCAACTCTGTCACCCCAGTTCAGACATGGCCATATGCAAATCAGTCTAACCCTGTGCCTCATGGGAACAGTCCAGCCCGAACTGCCAAGCCATGCCTTCCCTGGACCGGAAACAAGCTTCCTAGGACCGGCTGCTGGCATTTCAGCCGTCTTCAGCCAGGCTTGCTTGAATCCAGTGGCAAAGTGAGCAAGGGACTCACGTCTGAGCATACCCTGCCAACTTATGGTAAACAAAGCGGTACTAAAGGGGGTGGTGATGGACAGAGCATCAGAACCAATCAAACACTCATACCCAGTCAACAGATATGGGTTTGATCCATCACCGTTCTTTAGCCAACTCTGCCACCCCAGTTCAGACATGGCCATATGCAAATCAGTCTAACCCTGTGCCTCATGGGAACAGTCCAGCCCGAACTGCCAAGCCATGCCTTCCCTGGACCGGACACAAGCTTCCTAGGCCCGGTTTCTGGCATTTCAGCCGTTTTCAGCCAGGCTTGCTTGAATCCAGTGGCAAAGTGAGCAAGGGACTCACGTCTGAGCATACCCTGCCAACTTATGGCAAACAAAGCAGTACAAAAGGGGGTGGAGATGGACAGAGCATCAGAACCTATCAAACACTCACACCCACTCAACAGATCTGGGTTTGATCCATCACCGTTCTTTAGCCAACTCTGCCACCCCAGTTGAGACATGGAAATATGCAAATCAGTCTAACCCTGTGCCTCATGGGAACAGTCCAGCCCGAACTGCCAAGCCATGCCTTCCCTGGACCGGAAACAAGCTTCCTAGGACTGGTTTCTGGCATTTCAGCCGTCTTCAGCCAGGCTTGCTTGAATCCAGTGGCAAAGTGAGCAAGGGACTCACGTCTGAGCATACCCTGCCAACTTATGGCAAACAAAGCGGCTCAAAAGGGGGTGGTGATGGACAGAGCATCAGAAACAATCAAACACTCACACCCAGTCAACAGATCTGGGTTTGATCCATCACCGTTCTTTAGCCAACTCTGCCACCCCAGTTCAGACATGGCCATATGCAAATCAGTCTAACCCTGTGCCTCATGAGAACAGTCCAGCCCGAACTGCCAAGCCATGCCTTCCCTGGACCGGAAACAAGCTTCCTAGGACCGGTTTCTGGCATTTCAGCCGTCTTCAGCCAGGCTTGCTTGAATCCAGTGGCAAAGTGAGCAAGGGACTCACGTCTGAGCATACCCTGCCAACTTATGGCAAACAAAGCGGCTCAAAAGGGGGTGGTGATGGACAGAGCATCAGAACCAATCAAACACTCAAACCCAGTCAACAGATCTGGGTTTGATCCATCACCGTTCTTTAGCCAACTCTGCCACCCCAGTTCAGACATGGCCATATGCAAATCAGTCTAACCCTGTGCCTCATGGGAACAGTCCAGCCCGAACTGCCAAGCCATGCCTTCCCTGGACCGGAAACAAGCTTCCTAGGACCGGTTTCTGGCATTTCAGCCGTCTTCAGCCAGGCTTGCTTGAATCCAATGGCAAAGTGAGCAAGGGACTCACGTCTGAGCATACCCTGACAACTTATGGCAAACAAAGCGGTACAAAAGGGGGTGGTGATGGACAGAGCATCAGAACCAATCAAACACTCACACCCAGTCAACAGATCTGGGTTTGATCCATCACCGTTCTTTAGCCAACTCTTCCACCCCAGTTCAGACATGGCCATATGCAAATCAGTCTAACTCTGTGCCTCATGGGAACAGTCCAGCCCGAACTGCCAAGCCATACATTCCCTGGACCGGAAACAAGCTTCCTAGGACCGGTTTCTGGCATTTCAGCCGTCTTCAGCCAGGCTTGCTTGAATCCAGTGGCAAAGTGAGCAAGGGACTCACGTCTGAGCATACCCTGCCAACTTATGGCAAACAAAGCGGTACAAAAGGGGGTGGTGATGGACAGAGCATCAGAACCAATCAAACACTCACATCCAGTCAACAGATCTGGGTTTGATCCATCACCGTTCTTTAGCCAAATCTGCCACCCCAGTTCAGACATGGCCATATGCAAATCAGTCTAACTCTGTGCCTCATGGGAACAGCCCAGCCCGAACTGCCAAACCATGCCTTCCCTGGACCGGAAACAAGCTTCCTAGGACCGGTTTCTGGCATTTCAACCGTCTTTAGCCAGGCATGCTTGAATCCAGTGGCAAAGTGAGCAAGGGACTCACGTCTGAGCATACCCTGCCAACTTATGGCAAACAAAGCAGTACAAAAGGGGGTGGTGATGGACAGAGCATCAGAACCAATCAAACACTCACACCCAGTCAACAGATCTGGGTTTGATCCATCACCGTTCTTTAGCCAAATCTGCCACCCCAGTTCAGACATGGCCATATGCAAATCAGTCTAACCCTGTGCCTCATGGGAACAGTCCAGCCCGAACTGCCAAGCCATGCATTCCCTGGACCGGAAACAAGCTTCCTAGGACCGGTTTCTGGCATTTCAGCCGTCTTCAGCCAGGCTTGCTTGAATCCAGTGGCAAAGTGAGCAAGGGACTCACGTCTGAGCATACCCTGCCAACTTATGGCAAACAAAGCGGTACAAAAGGGGGTGGTGATGGACAGAGCATCAGAACCGATCAAACACTCACTCCCAGTCAACAGATCTGGGTTTGATCCATCACCGTTCTTTAGCCAACTCTGCCACCCCAGTTCAGACATGGCCATATGCAAATCAGTCTAACCATGTGCCTCATGGGAACAGTCCAGCCCGAACTGCCAAGCCATGCCTTCCCTGGACCGGAAACAAGCTTCCTAGGACCGGCTGCTGGCATTTCAGCAGTCTTCAGCCAGGCTTGCTTGAATCCAGTGGCAAAGTGAGCAAGGGACTCACTTCTTAGCATACCCTGCCAACTTATGGCAAACATAGCGGTACAAAAGGGGGTGGTGATGGACAGAGCATCAGAACCAATCAAACACTCACACCCAGTCAACAGATCTGGGTTTGATCCATCACCGTTCTTTAGCCAACTCTGCCACCCCAGTTCAGACATGGCCATATGCAAATCAGTCTAACCCTGTGCCTCATGGGAACAGTCCATCCCGAACTGCCAAGCCGTGCCTTCCCTGGACCGGAAACAAGCTTCCTAGGCCCGGTTTCTGGCATTTCAGCCGTCTTCAGCCAGGCTTGCTTGAATCCAGTGGCAAAGTGAGCAAGGGACTCACGTCTGAGCATACCCTGCCAACTTATGGCAAACAAAGTGGCACAAAAGGGGGTGGTGATGGACAGAGCATCAGAACCAATCAAACACTCAAACCCAGTCAACAGATCTGGGTTTGATCCATCACCGTTCTTTAGCCAACTCTGCCACCCCAGTTCAGACATGGCCATATGCAAATCAGTCTAACCCTGTGCCTCATGGGAACAGTCCAGCCCGAACTGCCAAGCCATGCCTTCCCTGGACCGGAAACAAGCTTCCTAGGACCGGTTTCTGGCATTTCAGCCGTCTTCAGCCAGGCTTGCTTGAATCCAATGGCAAAGTGAGCAAGGGACTCACGTCTGAGCATACCCTGCCAACTTATGGCAAACAAAGCGGTACAAAAGGGGGTGGTGATGGACAGAGCATCAGAACCAATCAAACACTCACACCCAGTCAACAGATCTGGGTTTGATCCATCACCGTTCTTTATCCAACTCTTCCACCCCAGTTCAGACATGGCCATATGCAAATCAGTCTAACTCTGTGCCTCATGGGAACAGTCCAGCCCGAACTGCCAAGCCATACATTCCCTGGACCGGAAACAAGCTTCCTAGGACCGGTTTCTGGCATTTCAGCCGTCTTCAGCCAGGCTTGCTTGAATCCAGTGGCAAAGTGAGCAAGGGACTCACGTCTGAGCATACCCTGCCAACTTATGGCAAACAAAGCGGTACAAAAGGGGGTGGTGATGGACAGAGCATCAGAACCAATCAAACACTCACACCCAGTCAACAGATCTGGGTTTGATCCATCACCGTTCTTTAGCCAAATCTGCCACCCCAGTTCAGACATGGCCATATGCAAATCAGTCTAACTCTGTGCCTCATGGGAACAGCCCAGCCCGAACTGCCAAACCATGCCTTCCCTGGACCGGAAACAAGCTTCCTAGGACCGGTTTCTGGTATTTCAACCGTCTTTAGCCAGGCATGCTTGAATCCAGTGGCAAAGTGAGCAAGGGACTCACGTCTGAGCATACCCTGCCAACTTATGGCAAACAAAGCAGTACAAAAGGGGGTGGTGATGGACAGAGCATCAGAACCAATCAAACACTCACACCCAGTCAACAGATCTGGGTTTGATCCATCACCGTTCTTTAGCCAAATCTGCCACCCCAGTTCAGACATGGCCATATGCAAATCAGTCTAACCCTGTGCCTCATGGGAACAGTCCAGCCCGAACTGCCAAGCCATGCATTCCCTGGACCGGAAACAAGCTTCCTAGGACCGGTTTCTGGCATTTCAGCCGTCTTCAGCCAGGCTTGCTTGAATCCAGTGGCAAAGTGAGCAAGGGACTCACGTCTGAGCATACCCTGCCAACTTATGGCAAACAAAGCGGTACAAAAGGGGGTGGTGATGGACAGAGCATCAGAACCGATCAAACACTCACTCCCAGTCAACAGATCTGGGTTTGATCCATCACCGTTCTTTAGCCAACTCTGCCACCCCAGTTCAGACATGGCCATATGCAAATCAGTCTAACCATGTGCCTCATGGGAACAGTCCAGCCCGAACTGCCAAGCCATGCCTTCCCTGGACCGGAAACAAGCTTCCTAGGACCGGCTGCTGGCATTTCAGCAGTCTTCAGCCAGGCTTGCTTGAATCCAATGGCAAAGTGAGCAAGGGACTCACTTCTTAGCATACCCTGCCAACTTATGGCAAACATAGCGGTACAAAAGGGGGTGGTGATGAACAGAGCATCAGAACCAATCAAACACTCACACCCAGTCAACAGATCTGGGTTTGATCCATCACCGTTCTTTAGCCAACTCTGCAACCCCCGTTCAGACATGGCCATATGCAAATCAGTCTAACCCTGTGCCTCATGGGAACAGTCCATCCCGAACTGCCAAGCCGTGCCTTCCCTGGACCGTAAACAAGCTTCCTAGGCCCGGTTTCTGGCATTTCAGCCGTCTTCAGCCAGGCTTGCTTGAATCCAGTGGCAAAGTGAGCAAGGGACTCACGTCTGAGCATACCCTGCCAACTTATAGCAAACAAAGCGGTACAAAAGGGGGTGGTGATGGACAGAGCATCAGAACCGATCAAACACTCACTCCCAGTCAACAGATCTGGGTTTGATCCATCACCGTTCTTTAGCCAACTCTGCCACCCCAGTTCAGACATGGCCATATGCAAATCAGTCTAACCATGTGCCTCATGGGAACAGTCCAGCCCGAACTGCCAAGCCATGCCTTCCCTGGACCGGAAACAAGCTTCCTAGGACCGGCTGCTGGCATTTCAGCAGTCTTCAGCCAGGCTTGCTTGAATCCAGAGGCAAAGTGAGCAAGGGACTCACGTCTGAGCATACCCTGCCAACTTATGGCAAACAAAGCGGCACAAAAGGGGGTGGTGATGGACAGAGCATCAGAAACAATCAAACACTCACACCCAGTCAACAGATCTGGGTTTGATCCATCACCGTTCTTTAGCCAACTCTGCCACCCCAGTTCAGACATGGCCATATGCAAATCAGTCTAACCCTGTGCCTCATGAGCACAGTCCAGCCCCAACTGCCAAGCCATGCCTTCCCTGGACCGGAAACAAGCTTCCTAGGACCGGTTTCTGGCATTTCAGCCGTCTTCAGCCAGGCTTGCTTGAATCCAGTGGCAAAGTGAGCAAGGGACTCACGTCTGAGCATACCCTGCCAACTTATGGCAAACAAAGCGGCACAAAAGGGGGTGGTGATGGACAGAGCATCAGAACCAATCAAACACTCAAACCCAGTCAACAGATCTGGGTTTGATCCATCACAGTTCTTTAGCCAACTCTTCCACCCCAGTTCAGACATGGCCATATGCAAATCAGTCTAACTCTGTGCCTCATGGGAACAGTCCAGCCCGAACTGCCAAGCCATGCATTCCCTGGACCGGAAACAAGCTTCCTAGGACCGGTTTCTGGCATTTCAGCCGTCTTCAGCCAGGCTTGCTTGAATCCAGTGGAAAAGTGAGCAAGGGACTCACGTCTGAGCATACCCTGCCAACTTATGGCAAACAAAGCAGTACAAAAGGGGGTGGTGATGGACAGAGCATCAGAACCAATCAAACACTCACACCCAGTCAACAGATCTGGGTTTGATCCATCACCGATCTTTAGCCAACTCTGCCACCCCAGTTCAGACATGGCCATATGCAAATCAGTCTAACCCTGTGATTCATGGGAACAGTCCATCCCGAACTGCCAAGCCGTGCCTTCCCTGGACCGGAAACAAGCTTCCTAGGCCCGGTTTCTGGCATTTCAGCCGTCTTCAGCCAGGCTTGCTTGAATCCAGTGGCAAAGTGAGCAAGGGACTCACGTCTGAGCATACCCTGCCAACTTATGGCAAACAAAGCGGTACAAAAGGGGGTGGTGATGGACAGAGCATCAGAACCGATCAAACACTCACTCCCAGTCAACAGATCTGGGTTTGATCCATCACCGTTCTTTAGCCAACTCTGCCACCCCAGTTCAGACATGGCCATATGCAAATCAGTCTAACCATGTGCCTCATGGGAACAGTCCAGCCCGAACTGCCAAGCCATGCCTTCCCTGGACCGGAAACAAGCTTCCTAGGACCGGCTGCTGGCATTTCAGCAGTCTTCAGCCAGGCTTGCTTGAATCCAGTGGCAAAGTGAGCAAGGGACTCACGTCTTAGCATACCCTGCCAACTTATGGCAAACATAGCGGTACAAAAGGGGGTGGTAATGGACAGAGCATCATAACCAATCAAACACTCACACCCAGTCAACAGATCTGGGTTTGATCCATCACCGTTCTTTAGCCAACTCTGCCACCCCAGTTCAGACATGGCCATATGCAAATCAGTCTAACCCTGTGCCTCATGGGAACAGTCCAGCCCGAACTGCCAAGCCATGCCTTCCCTGGACCGAAAACAAGCTTCCTAGGACCGATTTCTGGCATTTCAGCCGTCTTCAGCCAGGCTTGCTTGAATCCAGTGGCAAAGTGAGCAAGGGACTCACGTCTGAGCATACCCTGCCAACTTATGGCAAACAAAGCGTTACACAAGGGGGTGGTGATCGACAGAGCATCAGAACTAATCAAACACTCACACCCAGTCAAAAGATCTGGGTTTGATCCATCACCGTTCTTTAGCCAACTCTGCCACCCCAGTTCAGACATGGCCATATGCAAATCAGTCTAACCCTGTGCCTCATGGGAACAGTCCAGCCCAAACTGCCAAGCCATGCCTTCCCTGGACCGGACACAAGCTTCCTAGGACCTGCTTCTGGCATTTCAGCCGTCTTCAGCCAGGCTTGCTTGAATCCAGTGGCAAAGTGAAGAAGGGACTCACGTCTGAGCATACCCTGCCAACTTATGGCAAACAAAGCGGTACAAAAGGGGGTGGTGATGGACAGAGCATCAGAACCAATCAAACACTCACACCCAGTCAACAGATCTGGATCAATCAGCGTTCTTTAGCCAACTCTGCCACCCCAGTTCAGACATGGCCATATGCAAATCAGTCTAACCCTGTGCCTCATGGGAACAGTCCATCCCGAACTGCCAAGCCATGCCTTCCCTGGACCGGAAACAAGCTTCCTAGGACCGGTTTCTGGCTTTTCAGCCGTCTTCAGCCAGACTTGCTTGAATCCAGTGGCAAAGTGAGAAAAGGACTCACAACTGAGCATACCCTGCCAACTTATGGCAAACAAAGCGGTACAAAAGGGGGTGGTGATGGACAGAACATCAGAACCAATCAAACACTCACACCCAGTCAACAGATCTGGGTTTGATCCATCACCGTTCTTTATCCAACTCTTCCACCCCAGTTCAGACATGGCCATATGCAAATCAGTCTAACTCTGTGCCTCATGGGAACAGTCCAGCCCGAACTGCCAAGCCATACATTCCCTGGACCGGAAACAAGCTTCCTAGGACCGGTTTCTGGCATTTCAGCCGTCTTCAGCCAGGCTTGCTTGAATCCAGTGGCAAAGTGAGCAAGGGACTCACGTCTGAGCATACCCTGCCAACTTATGGCAAACAAAGCGGTACAAAAGGGGGTGGTGATGGACAGAGCATCAGAACCAATCAAACACTCACACCCAGTCAACAGATCTGGGTTTGATCCATCACCGTTCTTTAGCCAAATCTGCCACCCCAGTTCAGACATGGCCATATGCAAATCAGTCTAACTCTGTGCCTCATGGGAACAGCCCAGCCCGAACTGCCAAACCATGCCTTCCCTGGACCGGAAACAAGCTTCCTAGGACCTGTTTCTGGTATTTCAACCGTCTTTAGCCAGGCATGCTTGAATCCAGTGGCAAAGTGAGCAAGGGACTCACGTCTGAGCATACCCTGCCAACTTATGGCAAACAAAGCAGTACAAAAGGGGGTGGTGATGGACAGAGCATCAGAACCAATCAAACACTCACACCCAGTCAACAGATCTGGGTTTGATCCATCACCGTTCTTTAGCCAAATCTGCCACCCCAGTTCAGACATGGCCATATGCAAATCAGTCTAACCCTGTGCCTCATGGGAACAGTCCAGCCCGAACTGCCAAGCCATGCATTCCCTGGACCGGAAACAAGCTTCCTAGGACCGGTTTCTGGCATTTCAGCCGTCTTCAGCCAGGCTTGCTTGAATCCAGTGGCAAAGTGAGCAAGGGACTCACGTCTGAGCATACCCTGCCAACTTATGGCAAACAAAGCGGTACAAAAGGGGGTGGTGATGGACAGAGCATCAGAACCGATCAAACACTCACTCCCAGTCAACAGATCTGGGTTTGATCCATCACCGTTCTTTAGCCAACTCTGCCACCCCAGTTCAGACATGGCCATATGCAAATCAGTCTAACCATGTGCCTCATGGGAACAGTCCAGCCCGAACTGCCAAGCCATGCCTTCCCTGGACCGGAAACAAGCTTCCTAGGACCGGCTGCTGGCATTTCAGCAGTCTTCAGCCAGGCTTGCTTGAATCCAGTGGCAAAGTGAGCAAGGGACTCACTTCTTAGCATACCCTGCCAACTTATGGCAAACATAGCGGTACAAAAGGGGGTGGTGATGAACAGAGCATCAGAACCAATCAAACACTCACACCCAGTCAACAGATCTGGGTTTGATCCATCACCGTTCTTTAGCCAACTCTGCCACCCCCGTTCAGACATGGCCATATGCAAATCAGTCTAACCCTGTGCCTCATGGGAACAGTCCATCCCGAACTGCCAAGCCGTGCCTTCCCTGGACCGGAAACAAGCTTCCTAGGCCCGGTTTCTGGCATTTCAGCCGTCTTCAGCCAGGCTTGCTTGAATCCAGTGGCAAAGTGAGCAAGGGACTCACGTCTGAGCATACCCTGCCAACTTATAGCAAACAAAGCGGTACAAAAGGGGGTGGTGATGGACAGAGCATCAGAACCGATCAAACACTCACTCCCAGTCAACAGATCTGGGTTTGATCCATCACCGTTCTTTAGCCAACACTGCCACCCCAGTTCAGACATGGCCATATGCAAATCAGTCTAACCATGTGCCTCATGGGAACAGTCCAGCCCGAACTGCCAAGCCATGCCTTCCCTGGACCGGAAACAAGCTTCCTAGGACCGGCTGCTGGCATTTCAGCAGTCTTCAGCCAGGCTTGCTTGAATCCAGAGGCAAAGTGAGCAAGGGACTCACGTCTGAGCATACCCTGCCAACTTATGGCAAACAAAGCGGCACAAAAGGGGGTGGTGATGGACAGAGCATCAGAAACAATCAAACACTCACACCCAGTCAACAGATCTGGGTTTGATCCATCACCGTTCTTTAGCCAACTCTGCCACCCCAGTTCAGACATGGCCATATGCAAATCAGTCTAACCCTGTGCCTCATGAGCACAGTCCAGCCCGAACTGCCAAGCCATGCCTTCCCTGGACCGGAAACAAGCTTCCTAGGACCGGTTTCTGGCATTTCAGCCGTCTTCAGCCAGGCTTGCTTGAATCCAGTGGCAAAGTGAGCAAGGGACTCACGTCTGAGCATACCCTGCCAACTTATGGCAAACAAAGCGGCACAAAAGGGGGTGGTGATGGACAGAGCATCAGAACCAATCAAACACTCAAACCCAGTCAACAGATCTGGGTTTGATCCATCACCGTTCTTTAGCCAACTCTTCCACCCCAGTTCAGACATGGCCATATGCAAATCAGTCTAACTCTGTGCCTCATGGGAACAGTCCAGCCCGAACTGCCAAGCCATGCATTCCCTGGACCGGAAACAAGCTTCCTAGGACCGGTTTCTGGCATTTCAGCCGTCTTCAGCCAGGCTTGCTTGAATCCAGTGGAAAAGTGAGCAAGGGACTCACGTCTGAGCATACCCTGCCAACTTATGGCAAACAAAGCAGTACAAAAGGGGGTGGTGATGGACAGAGCATCAGAACCAATCAAACACTCACACCCAGTCAACAGATCTGGGTTTGATCCATCACCGATCTTTAGCCAACTCTGCCACCCCAGTTCAGACATGGCCATATGCAAATCAGTCTAACCCTGTTCCTCATGGGAACAGTCCATCCCGAACTGCCAAGCCGTGCCTTCCCTGGACCGGAAACAAGCTTCCTAGGCCCGGTTTCTGGCATTTCAGCCGTCTTCAGCCAGGCTTGCTTGAATCCAGTGGCAAAGTGAGCAAGGGACTCACGTCTGAGCATACCCTGCCAACTTATGGCAAACAAAGCGGTACAAAAGGGGGTGGTGATGGACAGAGCATCAGAACCGATCAAACACTCACTCCCAGTCAACAGATCTGGGTTTGATCCATCACCGTTCTTTAGCCAACTCTGCCACCCCAGTTCAGACATGGCCATATGCAAATCAGTCTAACCATGTGCCTCATGGGAACAGTCCAGCCCGAACTGCCAAGCCATGCCTTCCCTGGACCGGAAACAAGCTTCCTAGGACCGGCTGCTGGCATTTCAGCAGTCTTCAGCCAGGCTTGCTTGAATCCAGTGGCAAAGTGAGCAAGGGACTCACGTCTTAGCATACCCTGCCAACTTATGGCAAACATAGCGGTACACAAGGGGGTGGTAATGGACAGAGCATCATAACCAATCAAACACTCACACCCAGTCAACAGATCTGGGTTTGATCCATCACCGTTCTTTAGCCAACTCTGCCACCCCAGTTCAGACATGGCCATATGCAAATCAGTCTAACCCTGTGCCTCATGGGAACAGTCCAGCCCGAACTGCCAAGCCATGCCTTCCCTGGACCGGACACAAGCTTCCTAGGACCTGCTTCTGGCATTTCAGCCGTCTTCAGCCAGGCTTGCTTGAATCCAGTGGCAAAGTGAAGAAGGGACTCACGTCTGAGCATACCCTGCCAACTTATGGCAAACAAAGCGGTACAAAAGGGGGTGGTGATGGACAGAGCATCAGAACCAATCAAACACTCACACCCAGTCAACAGATCTGGATCAATCAGCGTTCTTTAGCCAACTCTGCCACCCCAGTTCAGACATGGCCATATGCAAATCAGTCTAACCCTGTGCCTCATGGGAACAGTCCATCCCGAACTGCCAAGCCATGCCTTCCCTGGACCGGAAACAAGCTTCCTAGGACCGGTTTCTGGCTTTTCAGCCGTCTTCAGCCAGACTTGCTTGAATCCAGTGGCAAAGTGAGAAAAGGACTCACAACTGAGCATACCCTGCCAACTTATGGCAAACAAAGCGGTACAAAAGGGGGTGGTGATGGACAGAACATCAGAACCAATCAAACACTCACACCCAGTCAACAGATCTGGGTTTGATCCATCACCGTTCTTTATCCAACTCTGCCACCCCAGTTCAGACATGGCCATATGCAAATCAGTCTAACCCTGTGCCTCATGGGAACAGTCCAGCCCGAACTGCCAAGCTATGCCTTCCCTGGACCTGAAACAAGCTTCCTAGGACCGGCTGCTGGCATTTCAGCCGTCATCAGCCAGGCTTGCTTGAATCCAGTGGCAAAGTGAGCAAGGGACTCACGTCTGAGCATACCCTGCCAACTTATGGCAAACATAGTGGTACAAAAGGGGGTGGTGATGGACAGAGCATCAGAACCAATCAAACACTCACACCCAGTCAACAGATCTGGGTTTGATCCATCACCGTTCTTTAGCCAACTCTGCCACCCCAGTTCAGACATGGCCATATGCAAATCAGTCTAACCCTGTGCCTCATGGGAACAGTCCAGCCCGAACTGCCAAGCCATGCCTTCCCTGGACCGGACACAAGCTTCCTAGGCCCGGTTTCTGGCATTTCAGCCGTCTTCAGCCAGGCTTGCTTGAATCCAGTGGCAAAGTGAGCAAGGGACTCACGTCTGAGCATACCCTGCCAAATTATGGCAAACAAAGCGGTACAAAAGGGGGTGGTGATGGACAGAGCATCAGAACCAATCAAACACTCACACCCAGTCAACAGATCTGGGTATGATCCATCACCGTTCTTTAGCCAACTCTGCCACCCCAGTTCAGACATGGCCATATGCAAATCAGTCTAACCCTGTGCCTCATGGGAACAGTCCAGCCCGAACTGCCAAGCCATGCGTTCCCTGGACCGGAAACAAGCTTCCTAGGATCGGTTTCTGGCATTTCAGCCATCTTCAGCCAGGCTTGCTTGAATCCAGTGGCAAAGTGAGCAAGGGACTCACGTCTGAGCATACCCTGCCAACTTATGGCAAACAAAGCGGTACACAAGGGGGTGGTGATCGACAGAGCATCAGAACCAATCAAACTCTCACACCCAGTCAACAGATCTGGGTTTGATCCATCACCATTCTTTAGCCAACTCTGCCACCCTAGTTCAGACATGGCCATATGCAAATCAGTCTAACCCTGTGCCTCATGGGAACAGTCCAGCCCAAACTGCCAAGCCATGCCTTCCCTGGACCGGACACAAGCTTCCTAGGACCGGCTTCTGGCATTTCAGCCGTCTTCAGCCAGGCTTGCTTGAATCCAGTGGTAAAGTGAGCAAGGGACTCACGTCTGAGCATACCCTGCCAACTTATGGCAAACAAAGCGGTACAAAAGGGGGTGGTGATGGACAGAGCATCAGAACCAATCAAACACTCACACCCAGTCAACAGATCTGGGTTTGATCCATCACCGTTCTTTAGCCAACTCTGCCATCCCAGTTCAGACATGGCCATATGCAAATCAGTCTAACCCTGTGCCTCATGGGAACAGTCCAGCCCGAACTGCCAAGCCATGCCTTCCCTGGACCGGAAACAAGCATCCTCGGACCGGTTTCTGGCATTTCAGCCGTCTTCAGCCAGGCTTGCTTGAATCAAGTGGCAAAGTGGGCAAGGGACTCACGTCTGAGCATACCCTGCCAACTTATGGTAAACAAAGCGGTACAAAAGGGGGTGGTGAAGGACAGAGCATCAGAACCAATCAAACACTCACACCCAGTCAACAGACCTGGGTTTGATCCATCACCGTTCTTTAGCCAACTCTGCCACCCCAGTTCAGACATGGCCATATGCAAATCAGTCTAACCCTGTGCCTCATGGGAACAGTCCAGCCCAAACTGCCAAGCCATGCCTTCCCTGGACCGGACACAAGCTTCCTAGGACCGGTTTCTGGCATTTCAGCCGTCTTCAGCCAAGCTTGCTTGAATCCAGTGGCAAAGTGAGCAAGGGACTCACGTCTGAGCATACCCTGCCAACTTATGGCAAACAAAGCGGTACAAAAGGGGGTGGTGATGGACAGAGCATCAGAACCAATCAAACACTCACACCCAGTCAACAGATCTAGGTTTGATCCATCACCGTTCTTTAGCCAAATCTGCCACCCCAGTTCAGACATGGCCATATGCAAATCAGTCTAACCCCGTGCCTCATGGGAACAGTCCAGCCCGAACTGCCAAGCCATGCCTTCCCTGGACCGGAAACAAGCTTCCTAGGACCGGTTTCTGGCATTTCAGCCGTCTTCAGCCAGGCTTGCTTGAATCCAGTGGCAAAGTGAGCAAGGGACTCACGTCTGAGCATACCCTGCCAACTTATGGCAAACAAAGCGGTACAAAAGGGGGTGGTGATGGACAGAGCATCAGAACCAATCAAACACTCACACCCAGTCAACAGATCTGGGTTTGATCCATCACCGTTCTTTAGCCAACTCTGCCACCCCAGTTCAGACATGGCCATATGCCAATCAGTCTAACCCTGTGCCTCATGGGAACAGTCCAGCCCGAACTGCCAAGCCATGCCTTCCCTGGATCGGAAACAAGCTTCCTAGGACCGTTTTCTGGCATTTCAGCCTATTTCAGCCAGGCTTGCTTGAATCCAGTGGCAAAGTGAGCAAGGGACTCACGTCTGAGCATACCCTGCCAACTTATGGCAAACAAAGCGGTAGAAAAGGGGGTGGTGATGGACAGAGCATCAGAACCAATTAAACAATTATACCCAGTCAACAGATCTGGGTTTGATCCATCACCATTCTTTATCCAACTCTGTCACCCCAGTTCAGACATGGCCATATGCAAATCAGTCTAACCCTGTGCCTCATGGGAACAGTCCAGCCCGAACTGCCAAGCCATGCCTTCCCTGGACCGGAATCAAGCTTCCTAGGACCAGCTGCTGGCATTTCAGCCGTCTTCAGCCAGGCTTGCTTGAATCCAGTGGCAAAGTGAGCAAGGGACTCACGTCTGAGCATTCCCTGCCAACTTATGGTAAACAAAGCGGTACTAAAGGGGGTGGTGATGGACGGAGCATCAGAACCAATCAAACACTCATACCCAGTCAACAGATATGGGTTTGATCCATCACCGTTCTTTAGCCAACTCTGCCACCCCAGTTCAGACATGGCCATATGCAAATCAGTCTAACCCTGTGCCTCATGGGAACAGTCCAGCCCGAACTCCCAAGCCATGCCTTCCCTGGACCGGACACAAGCTTCCTAGGCCCGGTTTCTGGCATTTCAGCCGTTTTCAGCCAGGCTTGCTTGAATCCAGTGGCAAAGTGAGCAAGGGACTCACGTCTGAGCATACCCTGCCAACTTATGGCAAACAAAGCGGTACAAAAGGGGGTGGTGATGGACAGAGCATCAGAACCAAACACTCACACCCAGTCAACAGATCTGGGTTTGATCCATCACCGTTCTTTAGCCAACTCTGCCACCCCAGTTCAGACATGGCCATATGCAAATCAGTCTAACCCTGTGCCTCATGGGAACAGTCCAGCCCGAACTGCCAAGCCATGCCTTCCCTGGACCGGAAACAAGCTTCCTAGGACCGGTCTCTGGCATTTCAGCCGTCTTCAGCCAGACTTGCTTGAATCCAGTGGCAAAGTGAGCAAGGGACTCACGTCTGAGCATACCCTGCCAACTTATGGTAAACAAAGCGGTACACAAGGGGGTGGTGATGGACAGAGCATCAGAACCAATCAAACACTCACACCCAGTCAACAGATCTGGGTTTGATCCATCACCGTTCTTTAGCCAACTCTGCCACCCCAGTTCAGACATGGCCATATGCAAATCAGTCTAACCCTGTGCCTCATGGGAACAGTCCAGCCCAAACTGCCAAGCCATGCCTTCCCTGGACCGGACACAAGCTTCCTAGGACCGGCTTCTGGCATTTCAGCCATCTTCAGCCAGGCTTGCTTGAATCCAGTGGCAAAGTGAGCAAGGGACTCACGTCTGAGCATACCCTGCCAACCTATGGCAAACAAAGCGGTACAAAAGGGGGTGGTGATGGACAGAGCATCAGAACCAATCAAACACTCACACCCAGTCAACAGATCTGGGTTTGATCCATCACCTTTCTTCAGCCAACTCTGCCACCCCAGTTCAGACATGGCCATATGCAAATCAGTCTAACCCTGTGCCTCATGGGAACAGTCCAGCCCGAACTGCCAAGCCATGCCTTCCCTGGATCGGAAACAAGCTTCCTAGGACCGGTTTCTGGCATTTCAGCCTCCTTCAGCCAGGCTTGCTTGAATCCAGTGGCAAAGTGAGCAAGGGACTCACGTCTGAGCATACCCTGCCAACTTATGGCAAACAAAGCGGTAGAAAAGGGGGTGGTGATGGACAGAGCATCAGAACCAATTAAACAATTATACCCAGTCAACAGATCTGGGTTTGATCCATCACCATTCTTTATCCAACTCTGTCACCCCAGTTCAGACATGGCCATATGCAAATCAGTCTAACCCTGTGCCTCATGGGAACAGTCCAGCCCGAACTGCCAAGCCATGCCTTCCCTGGACCGGAATCAAGCTTCCTAGGACCGGCTGCTGGCATTTCAGCTGTCTTCAGCCAGGCTTGCTTGAATCCAGTGGCAAAGTGAGCAAGGGACTCACGTCTGAGCATACCCTGCCAACTTATGGTAAACAAAGCGGTACTAAAGGGGGTGGTGATGGACAGAGCATCAGAACCAATCAAACACTCATACCCAGTCAACAGATATGGGTTTGATCCATCACCGTTCTTTAGCCAACTCTGCCACCCCAGTTCAGACATGGCCATATGCAAATCAGTCTAACCCTGTGCCTCATGGGAACAGTCCAGCCCGAACTCCCAAGCCATGCCTTCCCTGGACCGGACACAAGCTTCCTAGGCCCGGTTTCTGGCATTTCAGCCGTTTTCAGCCAGGCTTGCTTGAATCCAGTGGCAAAGTGAGCAAGGGACTCACGTCTGAGCATACCCTGCCAAATTATGGCAAACAAAGCAGTACAAAAGGGGGTGGTGATGGACAGAACATCAGAACCTATCAAACACTCACACCCAGTCAACAGATCTGGGTTTGATCCATCACCGTTCTTTAGCCAACTCTGCCACCCCAGTTGAGACATGGCCATATGCAAATCAGTCTAACCCTGTGCCTCATGGGAACAGTCCAGCCCGAACTGCCAAGCCATGCCTTCCCTGGACCGGAAAAAAGCTTCCTAGGACTGGTTTCTGGCACTTCAACCGTCTTCAGCCAGGCTTGCTTGAATCCAGTGGCAAAGTGAGCAAGGGACTCACGTCTGAGCATACCCTGCCAACTTATGGCAAACAAAGCGGCACAAAAGGGGGTGGTGATGGACAGAGCATCAGAACCAATCAAACACTCACACCCAGTCAACAGATCTGGGTTTGATCCATCACCGTTCTTTAGCCAACTCTGCCACCCCAGTTCAGACATGGCCATATGCAAATCAGTCTAAACCTGTGCCTCATGAGAACAGTCCAGCCCGAACTGCCAAGCCATGCCTTCCCTGGACCGGAAACAAGCTTCCTAGGACCGGTTTCTCGCATTTCAGCCGTCTTCAGCCAGGCTTGCTTGAATCCAGTGGCAAAGTGAGCAAGGGACTCACGTCTGAGCATACCCTGCCAACTTATGGCAAACAAAGCGGCACAAAAGGGGGTGGTGATGGACAGAGCATCAGAACCAATCAAACACTCAAACCCAGTCAACAGATCTGGGTTTTATCCATCACCGTTCTTTAGCCAACTCTGCCAACCCAGTTCAGACATGGCCATATGCAAATCAGTCTAACCCTGTGCCTCATGGGAACAGTCCAGCCCGAACTGCCAAGCCATGCCTTCCCTGGACCGGAAACAAGCTTCCTAGGACCGGTTTCTGGCATTTCAGCCGTCTTCAGCCAGGCTTGCTTGAATCCAGTGGCAAAGTGAGCAAGGGACTCACGTCTGAGCATACCCTGCCAACTTATGGCAAACAAAGCGGTACAAAAGGGGGTGGTGATGGACAGAGCATCAGAACCAATCAAACACTCACACCCAGTCAACAGATCTGGGTTTGATCCATCACCGTTCTTTAGCCAACTCTGCCACCTCAGTTCAGACATGGCCATATGCAAATCAGTCTAACTCTGTGCCTCATGGGAACAGTCCAGCCCGAACTGCCAAGCCATGCATTCCCTGGACCGGAAACAAGCTTCCTAGGACCGGTTTCTGGCATTTCAGCCGTCTTCAGCCAGGCTTGCTTGAATCCAGTGGCAAAGTGAGCAAGGGACTCACGTCTGAGCATACCCTGCCAACTTATGGCAAAGAGAGCGGTACAAAAGGGGGTGGTGATGGACAGAGCATCAGAACCAATTAAACAATTATACCCAGTCAACAGATCTGGGTTTGATCCATCACCATTCTTTATCCAACTCTGTCACCCCAGTTCAGACATGGCCATATGCAAATCAGTCTAACCCTGTGCCTCATGGGAACAGTCCAGCCCGAACTGCCAAGCCATGCCTTCCCTGGACCGGAATCAAGCTTCCTAGGACCGGCTGCTGGCATTTCAGCCGTCTTCAGCCAGGCTTGCTTGAATCCAGTGGCAAAGTGAGCAAGGGACTCACGTCTGAGCATACCCTGCCAACTTATGGTAAACAAAGCGGTACTAAAGGGGGTGGTGATGGACAGAGCATCAGAACCAATCAAACACTCATACCCAGTCAACAGATATGGGTTTGATCCATCACCGTTCTTTAGCCAACTCTGCCACCCCAGTTCAGACATGGCCATATGCAAATCAGTCTAACCCTGTGCCTCATGGGAACAGTCGAGCCCGAACTCCCAAGCCATGCCTTCCCTGGACCGGACACAAGCTTCCTAGGCCCGGTTTCTGGCATTTCAGCCGTTTTCAGCCAGGCTTGCTTGAATCCAGTGGCAAAGTGAGCAAGGGACTCACGTCTGAGCATACCCTGCCAAATTATGGCAAACAAAGCAGTACAAAAGGGGGTGGTGATGGACAGAACATCAGAACCTATCAAACACTCACACCCAGTCAACAGATCTGGGTTTGATCCATCACCGTTCTTTAGCCAACTCTGCCACCCCAGTTGAGACATGGCCATATGCAAATCAGTCTAACCCTGTGCCTCATGGGAACAGTCCAGCCCGAACTGCCAAGCCATGCCTTCCCTGGACCGGAAACAAGCTTCCTAGGACTGGTTTCTGGCACTTCAACCGTCTTCAGCCAGGCTTGCTTGAATCCAGTGGCAAAGTGAGCAAGGGACTCACGTCTGAGCATACCCTGCCAACTTATGGCAAACAAAGCGGCACAAAAGGGGGTGGTGATGGACAGAGCATCAGAACCAATCAAACACTCACACCCAGTCAACAGATCTGGGTTTGATCCATCACCGTTCTTTAGCCAACTCTGCCACCCCAGTTCAGACATGGCCATATGCAAATCAGTCTAAACCTGTGCCTCATGAGAACAGTCCAGCCCGAACTGCCAAGCCATGCCTTCCCTGGACCGGAAACAAGCTTCCTAGGACCGGTTTCTGGCATTTCAGCCGTCTTCAGCCAGGCTTGCTTGAATCCAGTGGCAAAGTGAGCAAGGGACTCACGTCTGAGCATACCCTGCCAACTTATGGCAAACAAAGCGGCACAAAAGGGGGTGGTGATGGACAGAGCATCAGAACCAATCAAACACTCAAACCCAGTCAACAGATCTGGGTTTTATCCATCACCGTTCTTTAGCCAACTCTGCCACCCCAGTTCAGACATGGCCATATGCAAATCAGTCTAACCCTGTGCCTCATGGGAACAGTCCAGCCCGAACTGCCAAGCCATGCCTTCCCTGGACCGGAAACAAGCTTCCTAGGACCGGTTTCTGGCATTTCAGCCGTCTTCAGCCAGGCTTGCTTGAATCCAGTGGCAAAGTGAGCAAGGGACTCACGTCTGAGCATACCCTGCCAACTTATGGCAAACAAAGCGGTACAAAAGGGGGTGGTGATGGACAGAGCATCAGAACCAATCAAACACTCACACCCAGTCAACAGATCTGGGTTTGATCCATCACCGTTCTTTAGCCAACTCTGCCACCTCAGTTCAGACATGGCCATATGCAAATCAGTCTAACTCTGTGCCTCATGGGAACGGTCCAGCCCGAACTGCCAAGCCATGCATTCCCTGGACCGGAAACAAGCTTCCTAGGACCGGTTTCTGGCATTTCAGCCGTCTTCAGCCAGGCTTGCTTGAATCCAGTGGCAAAGTGAGCAAGGGACTCACGTCTGAGCATACCCTGCCAACTTATGGCAAAGAGAGCGGTACAAAAGGGGGTGGTGATGGACAGAGCATCAGAACCAATCAAACACTCACACCCAGTCAACAGATCTGGGTTTGATCCATCACCGTTCTTTAGCCAAATCTGCCACCCCAGTTCAGACATGGCCATATGCAAATCAGTCTAACCCTGTGCCTCATGGGAACAGTCCAGCCCGAACTGCCAAACCATGCCTTCCCTGGACCGGAAACAAGCTTCCTAGGACCGGTTTCTGGCATTTCAACCGTCTTTAGCCAGGCTTGCTTGAATCCAGTGGCAAAGTGAGCAAGGGACTCACGTCTGAGCATACCCTGCCAACTTATGGCAAACAAAGCAGTACAAAAGGGGGTGGTGATGGACAGAGCATCAGAACCAATCAAACACTCACACCAAGTCAACAGATCTGGGTTTGATCCATCACCGTTCTTTAGCCAAATCTGCCACCCCAGTTCGGACATGGCCATATGCAAATCAGTCTAACCCTGTGCCTCATGGGAAAAGTCCAGCCCGAACTGCCAAGCCATTCCTTCCCTGGACTGGAAACAAGCTTCCTAGGACCGGTTTCTGGCATTTCAGCCGTCTTCAGCCAGGCTTGCTTGAATCCAGTGGCAAAGTGAGCAAGGGACTCACGTCTGAGCATACCCTGTCAACTTATGGCAAACAAAACGGTACAAAAGGGGGTGGTGATGGACAGAGCATCAGAACCAATCAAACACTCACACCCAGTCAACAGATCTGGGTTTGATCCATCACCGTTCTTTAGCCAACTCTGCCACCCCAGTTCAGACATGGGCATATGCAAATCAGTCTAACCCTGTGCCTCATGGGACCAGTCCAGCCCGAACTGCCAAGCCATGCCTTCCCTGGACCGGAAACAAGCTTCCTAGGACCGGTTTCTGGCATTTCATCCGTCTTCAGCCAGGCTTGCTTGAATCCAGTGGCAAAGTGAGCAAGGGACTCACGTCTGAGCATACCCTGCCAACTTATGGCAAACAAAGCGGTACAAAAGGGGGTGGTGATGGACAGAGCATCAGAACCAATCAAACACTCACACCCAGACAACAGATCTGGGTTTGATCCATCACCGTTCTTTAGCCAACTCTGCCACCCCAGTTCAGACATGGCCATATGCAAATCAGTCTAACCCTGTGCCTCATGGGAACAGTCCAGCCCAAACTGCCAAGCCATGCCTTCCCTGGACCGGAAACAAGCTTCCTAGGACCGGTTTCTGGCATTTCAGCCGTCTTCAGCCAGGCTTGCTTGAATCCAGTGGCAAAGTGAGCAAGGGACTCACGTCTGAGCATACCCTGCCAACTTATGGCAAACAAAGCGGTACAAAAGGGGGTGGTGATGGACAGAGCATCAGAAACAATAAAACACTCACACCCAGTCAACAGATCTGGGTTTGATCCATCACCGTTCTTTAGCCAAATCTGCCACCCCAGTTCAGACATGACCATATGCAAATCAGTCTAACCCTGTGCCTCATGGGAACAGTCCAGCCCGAACTGCCAAGCCATGCCTTCCCTGGACCGGAAACAAGCTTCCTAGGACCGGTTTCCGGCATTTCAGCCGTCTTCAGCCAGGCTTGCTTGAATCCAGTGGCAAAGTGAGCAAGGGACTCACGTCTGAGCATACCCTGCCAACTTATGGCAAACAAAGCGGTACAAAAGGGGGTGGTGATGGACAGAGCATCAGAACCAATCAAACACTCACACCCAGTCAACAGATCTGGGTTTTATCCATCACCGTTCTTTAGCCAACTCTGCCACCCCAGTTCAGACATGGCCATATGCAAATCAGTCTAACCCTGTGCCTCATGGGAACAGTCCAGCCCGAACTGCCAAGCCATGCCTTCCCTGGACCGGAAACAAGCTTCCTAGGACTGGTTTCTGGCATTTCAGCCGTCTTCAGCCAGGCTTGCTTGAATCCAGTGGCAAAGTGAGCAAGGGACTCACGTCTGAGCATACCCTGCCAACTTATGGCAAACAAAGCGGTACAAAAGGGGGTGGTGATGGACAGAGCATCAGAACCAATCAAACACTCACACCCAGTCAACAGATCTGGTTTTGATCCATCACCGTTCTTTAGCCAACTCTGCCACCCCAGTTCAGACATGGCCATATGCAAATCAGTCTAACTCTGTGCCTCATGGGAACAGTCCAGCCCGAACTGCCAAGCCATGTATTCCCTGGACCGGAAACAAGCTTCCTAGGACCGGTTTCTGGCATTTCAGCCGTCTTCAGCCAGGCTTGCTTGAATCCAGTGGCAAAGTGAGCAAGGGACTCACGTCTGAGCATACCCTGCCAACATATGGCAAACAGAGCGGTACAAAAGGGTGTGGTGATGGACAGAGCATCAGAACCAATCAAACACTCACACCCAGTCAACAGATCTGGGTTTGATCCATCACCGTTCTTTAGCCAAATCTGCCACCCCAGTTCAGACATGGCCATATGCAAATCAGTCTAACCCTGTGCCTCATGGGAACAGTCCAGCCCGAACTGCCAAACCATGCCTTCCCTGGACCGGAAACAAGCTTCCTAGGACCGGTTTCTGGCATTTCAACCGTCTTTAGCCAGGCTTGCTTGAATCCAGTGGCAAAGTGAGCAAGGGACTCACGTCTGAGCATACCCTGCCAACTTATGGCAAACAAAGCAGTACAAAAGGGGGGGGTGATGGACAGAGCATCAGAACCAATCAAACACTCACACCCAGTCAACAGATCTGGGTTTGATCCATCACCGTTCTTTAGCCAAATCTGCCACCCCAGTTCGGACATGGCCATATGCAAATCAGTCTAACCCTGTGCCTCATGGGAAAAGTCCAGCCCGAACTGCCAAGCCATTCCTTCCCTGGACTGGAAACAAGCTTCCTAGGACCGGTTTCTGGCATTTCAGCCGTCTTCAGCCAGGCTTGCTTGAATCCAGTGGCAAAGTGAGCAAGGGACTCACGTCTGAGCATACCCTGTCAACTTATGGCAAACAAAACGGTACAAAAGGGGGTGGTGATGGACAGAGCATCAGAACCAATCAAACACTCACGCCCAGTCAACAGATCTGGGTTTGATCCATCACCGTTCTTTAGCCAACTCTGCCACCCCAGTTCAGACATGGCCATATGCAAATCAGTCTAACCCTGTGCCTCATGGGACCAGTCCAGCCCGAACTGCCAAGCCATGCCTTCCCTGGACCGGAAACAAGCTTCCTAGGACCGGTTTCTGGCATTTCATCCGTCTTCAGCCAGGCTTGCTTGAATCCAGTGGCAAAGTGAGCAAGGGACTCACGTCTGAGCATACCCTGCCAACTTATGGCAAACAGAGCGGTACAAAAGGGGGTGGTGATGGACAGAGCATCAGAACCAATCAAACACTCACACCCAGTCAACAGATCTGGGTTTGATCCATCACCGTTCTTTAGCCAAATCTGCCACCCCAGTTCAGACATGGCCATATGCAAATCAGTCTAACCCTGTGCCTCATGGGAACAGTCCAGCCCGAACTGCCAAACCATGCCTTCCCTGGATCGGAAACAAGCTTCCTAGGACCTGTTTCTGGCATTTCAACCGTCTTTAGCCAGGCTTGCTTGAATCCAGTGGCAAAGTGAGCAAGGGACTCACGTCTGAGCATACCCTGCCAACTTATGGCAAACAAAGCAGTACAAAAGGGGGTGGTGATGGACAGAGCATCAGAACCAATCAAACACTCACACCAAGTCAACAGATCTGGGTTTGATCCATCACCGTTCTTTAGCCAAATCTGCCACCCCAGTTCGGACATGGCCATATGCAAATCAGTCTAACCCTGTGCCTCATGGGAAAAGTCCAGCCCGAACTGCCAAGCCATTCCTTCCCTGGACTGGAAACAAGCTTTCTAGGACCGGTTTCTGGCATTTCAGCCGTCTTCAGCCAGGCTTGCTTGAATCCAGTGGCAAAGTGAGCAAGGGACTCACGTCTGAGCATACCCTGTCAACTTATGGCAAACAAAACGGTACAAAAGGGGGTGGTGATGGACAGAGCATCAGAACCAATCAAACAATCACACCCAGTCAACAGATCTGGGTTTGATCCATCACCGTTCTTTAGCCAACTCTGCCACCCCAGTTCAGACATGGGCATATGCAAATCAGTCTAACCCTGTGCCTCATGGGACCAGTCCAGCCCGAACTGCCAAGCCATGCCTTCCCTGGACCGGAAACAAGCTTCCTAGGACCGGTTTCTGGCATTTCATCCGTCTTCAGCCAGGCTTGCTTGAATCCAGTGGCAAAGTGAGCAAGGGACTCACGTCTGAGCATACCCTGCCAACTTATGGCAAACAAAGCGGTACAAAAGGGGGTGGTGATGGACAGAGCATCAGAACCAATCAAACACTCACACCCAGACAACAGATCTGGGTTTGATCCATCACCGTTCTTTAGCCAACTCTGCCACCCCAGTTCAGACATGGCCATATGCAAATCAGTCTAACCCTGTGCCTCATGGGAACAGTCCAGCCCAAACTGCCAAGCCATGCCTTCCCTGGACCGGAAACAAGCTTCCTAGGACCGGTTTCTGGCATTTCAGCCGTCTTCAGCCAGGCTTGCTTGAATCCAGTGGCAAAGTGAGCAAGGGACTCACGTCTGAGCATACCCTGCCAACTTATGGCAAACAAAGCGGTACAAAAGGGGGTGGTGATGGACAGAGCATCAGAAACAATAAAACACTCACACCCAGTCAACAGATCTGGGTTTGATCCATCACCGTTCTTTAGCCAAATCTGCCACCCCAGTTCAGACATGACCATATGCAAATCAGTCTAACCCTGTGCCTCATGGGAACAGTCCAGCCCGAACTGCCAAGCCATGCCTTCCCTGGACCGGAAACAAGCTTCCTAGGACCGGTTTCCGGCATTTCAGCCGTCTTCAGCCAGGCTTGCTTGAATCCAGTGGCAAAGTGAGCAAGGGACTCACGTCTGAGCATACCCTGCCAACTTATGGCAAACAAAGCGGTACACAAGGGGGTGGTGATCGACAGAGCATCAGAACCAATCAAACACTCACACCCAGTCAACAGATCTGGGTTTGATCCATCACCGTTCTTTAGCCAACTCTGCCACCCCAGTTCAGACATGGCCATATGCAAATCAGTCTAACCCTGTGCCTCATGGGAACAGTCCAGCCCAAACTGCAAAGCCATGCCTTCCCTGGACCGGACACAAGCTTCCTAGGACCGGCTTCTGGCATTTCAGCCGTCTTCAGCCAGGCTTGCTTGAATCCAGTGGCAAAGTGAGCAAGGGACTCACATCTGAGCATACCCTGCCAACTTATGGCAAACAAAGCGGTACAAAAGGGGGTGGTGATGGACAGAGCATCAGAACCAATCAAACACTCACACCCAGTCAACAGATCTGGGTTTGATCCATCACCGTTCTTTAGCCAACTCTGCCACCCCAGTTCAGACATGGCCATATACAAATCAGTCTAACCCTGTGCCTCATGGGAACAGTCCAGCCCGAACTGCCAAGCCATGCCTTCCCTGGACCGGAAACAAGCTTCCTAGGACCGGTTTCTGGCATTTCAGCCTTCTTTAGCCAGGCTTGCTTGAATCCAGTGGCAAAGTGAGCAAGGGACTCACGTCTGAGCATACCCTGCCAACTTATGGCAAACAAAGCGGTAGAAAAGGGGGTGGTGATGGAAAGAGCATCAGAACCAATCAAACAAACATACCCAGTCAACAGATCTGGGTTTGACGCATCACCGTTCTTTATCCAACTCTGTCACCCCAGTTCAGACATGGCCATATGCAAATCAGTCTATACCTGTGCCTCATGGGAACAGTCCAGCCCGAACTGCCAAGCCATGCCTTCCCTGGACCGGAAACAAGCTTCCTAGGACCGGCTGCTGGCATTTCAGCCGGCTTCAGCCAGGCTTGCTTGAATCCAGTGGCAAAGTGAGCAAGGGACTCACATCTGAGCATACCCTGCCAACTTATTGTAAACAAAGCGGTTTAAAAGGGGGTGGTGATGGACAGAGCATCAGAACCAATCAAACACTCACACCCAGTTAACAGATCTGAGTTTGATCCATCACCGTTCTTTAGCCAACTCTGCCACCCCAGTTCAGACATGGCCTTATGCAAATCAGTCTAACCCTGTGCCTCATGGGAACAGTCCAGCCCGAACTGCCAAGCCATGCCTTCCCTGGACCGGACACAAGCTTCCTAGGCCCGGTTTGTGGCATTTCAGCCGTTATCAGCCAGGCTTGCTTGAATCCAGTGGCAAAGTGAGCAAGGGACTCACGTCTGAGCATACCCTGCCAACTTATGGCAAACATAGCGGTACAAAAGGGGGTGGTGATAGACAGAGCATCAGAACCAATCAAACACTCACACCCAGTCAACAGATCTGGGTTTGATCCATCACCGTTCTTTAGCCAACTCTGCCACCCCAGTTCAGACATGGCCATATGCAAATCAGTCTAACCCTGTGCCTTATGGGAACAGTCCAGCCCGAACTGCCAAGCCATGCCTTCCCTGGACCGGAAACAAGCTTCCTAGGACCGGTGTCTGGCATTTCAGCCGTCTTCAGCCAGGCTTGCTTGAATCCAGTGGAAAAGTGAGCAAGGGACTCACGTCTGAGCATACCCTGCCAACTTATGGCAAACAAAGCGGTAGAAAAGGGGGTGGTGATGGACAGAGCATCAGAACCAATCAAACACTCACACCCAGTCAACAGATCTGGGTTTGATCCATCACCATTCTTTAGCCAACTCTGCCACCCCAGTTCAGACATGGCCATATGCAAATCAGTCTAACCCTGTGCCTCATGGGAACAGTCCAGCCCGAACTGCCAAGCCATGCCTTCCCTGGACCGGAAACAAGCTTCCTAGGACCGGTTTCTGGCATTTCAGCCGTCTTCAGCCAGGCTTGCTTGAATCCAGTGGCAAAGTGAGCAAGGGACTCACGTCTGAGCATACCCTGCCAACTTATGGCACACAAAGCGGTACAAAAGGGGGTGGTGATGGACAGAGCATCAGAACCAATCAAACACTCACACCCAGTCAACAGATCTGGCTTTTATCCATCACCGTTCTTTAGCCAACTCTGCCACCCCAGTTCAGACATGGCCATATGCAAATCAGTCTAACCCTGTGCCTCATGGGAACAGTCCAGCCCGAACTGCCAAGCCATGCCTTCCCTGGACCGGAAACAAGCTTCCTAGGACCGGTTTCTGGCATTTCAGCCGTCTTCAGCCAGGCTTGCTTGAATCCAGTGGCAAAGTGAGCAAGGGACTCACGTCTGAGCATACCCTGCCAACTTATGGCAAACAAAGCGGTACAAAAGGGGGTGGTGATGGACAGAGCATCAGAACCAATCAAACACTCACACCCAGTCAACAGATCTGGTTTTGATCCATCACCGTTCTTTAGCCAAATCTGCCACCCCAGTTCAGACATGGCCATATGCAAATCAGTCTAACTCTGTGCCTCATGGGAACAGTCCAGCCCGAACTGCCAAGCCATGCATTCCCTGGACCGGAAACAAGCTTCCTAGGACCGGTTTCTGGCATTTCAGCCGTCTTCAGCCAGGCTTGCTTGAATCCAGTGGCAAAGTGAGCAAGGGACTCACGTCTGAGCATACCCTGCCAACTTATGGCAAACAGAGCGGTACAAAAGGGTGTGGTGATGGACAGAGCATCAGAACCAATCAAACACTCACACCCAGTCAACAGATCTGGGTTTGATCCATCACCGTTCTTTAGCCAAATCTGCCACCCCAGTTCAGACATGGCCATATGCAAATCAGTCTAACCCTGTGCCTCATGGGAACAGTCCAGCCCGAACTGCCAAACCATGCCTTCCCTGGACCGGAAACAAGCTTCCTAGGACCGGTTTCTGGCATTTCAACCGTCTTTAGCCAGGCTTGCTTGAATCCAGTGGCAAAGTGAGCAAGGGACTCACGTCTGAGCATACCCTGCCAACTTATGGCAAACAAAGCAGTACAAAAGGGGGTGGTGATGGACAGAGCATCAGAACCAATCAAACACTCACACCCAGTCAACAGATCTGGGTTTGATCCATCACCGTTCTTTAGCCAAATCTGCCACCCCAGTTCGGACATGGCCATATGCAAATCAGTCTAACCCTGTGCCTCATGGGAAAAGTCCAGCCCGAACTGCCAAGCCATTCCTTCCCTGGACTGGAAACAAGCTTCCTAGGACCGATTTCTGGCATTTCAGCCGTCTTCAGCCAGGCTTGCTTGAATCCAGTGGCAAAGTGAGCAAGGGACTCACGTCTGAGCATACCCTGTCAACTTATGGCAAACAAAACGGTACAAAAGGGGGTGGTGATGGACAGAGCATCAGAACCAATCAAACACTCACACCCAGTCAACAGATCTGGGTTTGATCCATCACCGTTCTTTAGCCAACTCTGCCACCCCAGTTCAGACATGGCCATATGCAAATCAGTCTAACCCTGTGCCTCATGGGACCAGTCCAGCCCGAACTGCCAAGCCATGCCTTCCCTGGACCGGAAACAAGCTTCCTAGGACCGGTTTCTGGCATTTCATCCGTCTTCAGCCAGGCTTGCTTGAATCCAGTGGCAAAGTGAGCAAGGGACTCACGTCTGAGCATACCCTGCCAACTTATGGCAAACAAAGCGGTACAAAAGGGGGTGGTGATGGACAGAGCATCAGAACCAATCAAACACTCACACCCAGTCAACAGATCTGGGTTTGATCCATCACCGTTCTTTAGCCAACTCTGCCACCCCAGTTCAGACATGGCCATATGCAAATGAGTCTAACCCTGTGCCTCATGGGAACAGTCCAGCCCAAACTGCCAAGCCATGCCTTCCCTGGACCGGAAACAAGCTTCCTAGGACAGGTTTCTGGCATTTTAGCCGTCTTCAGCCAGGCTTGCTTGAATCCAGTGCAAAGTGAGCAAGGGACTCACGTCTGAGCATACCCTGCCAACTTATGGCAAACAAAGCGGTACAAAAGGGAGTGGTGATGGACAGAGCAACAGAACCAAACACTCACACCCAGTCAACAGATCTGGGTTTGATCCATCACCGTTCTTTAGCCAACTCTGCCACCCCAGTACAGACATGGCTATATGCAAATCAGTCTAACCCTGTGCCTCATGGTAACAGTCCAGCCCAAACTGCCAAGCCATGCCTTCCCTGGACCGGACACAAGCTTCCTAGGACCGGCTTCTGGCATTTCAGCCGTCTTCAGCCAGGCTTGCTTGAATCCAGTGGCAAAGTGAGCAAGGGACTCACGTCTGAGCATACCCTGCCAACTTATGGCAAACAAAGCGGTACAAAAGGGGGTGGTGATGGACAGAGCATCAGAACCAATCAAACACTCACACCCAGTCAACAGATCTGGGTTTGATCCATCACCGTTCTTTAGCCAACTCTGCCACCCCAGTTCAGACATGGCCATATGCAAATCAGTCTAACCCTGTGCCTCATGGGAACAGTCCAGCCCGAACTGCCAAGCCATGCCTTCCCTGGATCGGAAACAAGCATCCTAGGACCGGTTTCTGGCATTTCAGCCTCCTTCAGCCAGGCTTGCTTTAATCCAGTGGCAAAGTGAGCAAGGGACTCACGTCTGAGCATACCCTGCCAACTTATGGCAAACAAAGCGGTAGAAAAGGGGGTGGTGATGGACAGATCATCAGAACCAATCAAACAATCATACCCAGTCAACAGATCTGGGTTTGATCCATCACCATTCTTTATCCAACTCTGTCACCCCAGTTCAGACATGGCCATATGCCAATCAGTCTAACCCTGTGCCTCATGGGAACAGTCCAGCCCGAACTGCCAAGCCATGCCTTCCCTGGACCGGAAACAAGCTTCCTAGGACCGGCTGCTGGCATTTCAGCCGTCTTCAGCCAGGCTTGATTGAATCCAGTGGCAAAGTGAGCAAGGGACTCACGTCTGAGCATACCCTGCCAACTTATGGCAAACAAAGCGGTACAAAAGGGAGTGGTGATGGACAGAGCAACAGAACCAAACACTCACACCCAGTCAACAGATCTGGGTTTGATCCATCACCGTTCTTTAGCCAACTCTGCCACCCCAGTACAGACATGGCTATATGCAAATCAGTCTAACCCTGTGCCTCATGGTAACAGTCCAGCCCAAACTGCCAAGCCATGCCTTCCCTGGACCGGACACAAGCTTCCTAGGACCGGCTTCTGGCATTTCAGCCGTCTTCAGCCAGGCTTGCTTGAATCCAGTGGCAAAGTGAGCAAGGGACTCACGTCTGAGCATACCCTGCCAACTTATGGCAAACAAAGCGGTACAAAAGGGGGTGGTGATGGACAGAGCATCAGAACCAATCAAACACTCACACCCAGTCAACAGATCTGGGTTTGATCCATCACCGTTCTTTAGCCAACTCTGCCACCCCAGTTCAGACATGGCCATATGCAAATCAGTCTAACCCTGTGCCTCATGGGAACAGTCCAGCCCGAACTGCCAAGCCATGCCTTCCCTGGATCGGAAACAAGCACCCTAGGACCGGTTTCTGGCATTTCAGCCTCCTTCAGCCAGGCTTGCTTTAATCCAGTGGCAAAGTGAGCAAGGGACTCACGTCTGAGCATACCCTGCCAACTTATGGCAAACAAAGCGGTAGAAAAGGGGGTGGTGATGGACAGAGCATCAGAACCAATCAAACAATCATACCCAGTCAACAGATCTGGGTTTGATCCATCACCATTCTTTATCCAACTCTGTCACCCCAGTTCAGACATGGCCATATGCCAATCAGTCTAACCCTGTGCCTCATGGGAACAGTCCGGCCCGAACTGCCAAGCCATGCCTTCCCTGGACCGGAAACAAGCTTCCTAGGACCGGCTGCTGGCATTTCAGCCGTCTTCAGCCAGGCTTGCTTGAATCCAGTGGCTAAGTGAGCAAGGGACTCACGTCTGAGCATACCCTGCCAACTTATGGTAAACAAAGCGGTACTAAAGGGGGTGGTGATGGACAGAGCATCAGAACCAATCAAACACTCACACCCAGTCAACAGATCTGGGTTTGATCCATCACCGTTCTTTAGCCAACTCTGCCACCCCAGTTCAGACATGGCCATATGCAAGTCAGTCTAACCCTGTGCCTCATGGGAACAGTCCAGCCCGAACTGCCAAGCCATGCCTTCCCTGGACCGGACACAAGCTTCCTAGGCCCGGTTTCTGGCATTTCAGCCGTTTTCAGCCAGGCTTGTTTGAATCCAGTGGCAAAGTGAGCAAGGGACTCACGTCTGAGCATACCCTGCCAACTTATGGCAAACAAAGCGGTACAAAAGGGGGTGGTGATGGACAGAGCATCAGAACCTATCAAACACTCACACCCAGTCAACAGATCTGGGTTTGATCCATCACCGTTATTTAGCCAACTCTGCCACCCCAGTTGAGACATGGCCATATGCAAATCAGTCTAACCCTGTGCCTCATGGGAACAGTCCAGCCCGAACTGCCAAGCCATGCCTTCCCTGGACCGGAAACAAGCTTGCTAGGACCGTTTTCTGGCATTTCAGCCGTCTTCAGCCAGGCTTGCTTGAATCCAGTGGCAAATTGAGTAAGGGACTCACGTCTGAGCATACCCTGCCAACTTATGGCAAACAAAGCGGCACAAAAGGGGGTGGTGATGGACAGAGCATCAGAACCAATCAAACACTCACACCCAGTCAACAGATCTGGGTTTGATCCATCACCGTTCTTTAGCCAACTCTGCCACCCCAGTTCAGACATGGCCATATGCAAATCAGTCTAACCCTGTGCCTCATGGGACCAGTCCAGCCCGAACTGCCAAGCCATGCCTTCCCTGGACCGGAAACAAGCTTCCTAGGACCGGTTTCTGGCATTTCAGCCGTCTTCAGCCAGGCTTGCTTGAATCCAGTGGCAAAGTGAGCAAGGGACTCACGTCTGAGCATACCCTGCCAACTTATGGCAAACAAAGCGGTACAAAAGGGGGTGGTGATGGACAGAGCATCAGAACCAATCAAACACTCACACCCAGTCAACAGATCTGGGTTTGATCCATCACCGTTCTTTAGCCAACTCTGCCATCCCAGTTCAGACATGGCCATATGCAAATCAGTCTAACCCTGTGCCTCATGGGAACAGTCCAGCCCGAACTGCCAAGCCATGCCTTCCCTGGACCGGAAACAAGCATCCTCGGACCGGTTTCTGGCATTTCAGCCTCCTTCAACCAGGCTTGCTTGAATCAAGTGGCAAAGTGGGCAAGGGACTCACGTCTGAGCATACCCTGCCAACTTATGGCAAACAAAGCGGTAGAAAAGGGGGTGGTGATGGACAGAGCATCAGAACCAATCAAACAAACATACCCAGTCAACAGATCTGGGTTTGATCCATCACCGTTCTTTATCCAACTCTGCCACCCCAGTTCAGACATGGCCATATGCAAATCAGTCTAACCCTGTGCCTCATGGGAACAGTCCAGCCCGAACTGCCAAGCCATGCCTTCCCTGGACCAGAAACAAGCTTCCTAGGACCGGCTGCTGGCATTTCAGCCGTCTTCAGCCAGGCTTGCTTGAATTCAGTGGCAAAGTGAGCAAGGGACTCACGTCTGAGCATACCCTGCCAACTTATGGTAAAAAAAGCGGTACAAAAGGGGGTGGTGAAGGACAGAGCATCAGAACCAATCAAACACTCACACCCAGTCAACAGACCTGGGTTTGATCCATCACCGTTCTTTAGCCAACTCTGCCACCCCAGTTCAGACATGGCCATATGCAAATCAGTCTAACCCTGTGCCTCATGGGAACAGTCCAGCCCGAACTGCCAAGCCATGCCTTCCCTGGACCGGACACAAGCTTCCTAGGACCGGTTTCTGGCATTTCAGCCGTCTTCAGCCAAGCTTGCTTGAATCCAGTGGCAAAGTGAGCAAGGGACTCACGTCTGAGCATACCCTGCCAACTTATGGCAAACAAAGCGGTACAAAAGGGGGTGGTGATGGACAGAGCATCAGAACCAATCAAACACTCACACCCAGTCAACAGATCTAGGTTTGATCCATCACCGTTCTTTAGCCAAATCTGCCACCCCAGTTCAGACATGGCCATATGCAAATCAGTCTAACCCCGTGCCTCATGGGAACAGTCCAGCCCGAACTGCCAAGCCATGCCTTCCCTGGACCGGAAACAAGCTTCCTAGGACCGGTTTCTGGCATTTCAGCCGTCTTCAGCCAGGCTTGCTTGAATCCAGTGGCAAAGTGAGCAAGGGACTCACGTCTGAGCATACCCTGCCAACTTATGGCAAACAAAGCGGTACAAAAGGGGGTGGTGATGGACAGAGCATCAGAACCAATCAAACACTCACACCCAGTCAACAGATCTGGGTTTGATCCATCACCGTTCTTTAGCCAACTCTGCCACCCCAGTTCAGACATGGCCATATGCCAATCAGTCTAACCCTGTGCCTCATGGGAACAGTCCAGCCCGAACTGCCAAGCCATGCCTTCCCTGGATCGGAAACAAGCTTCCTAGGACCGTTTTCTGGCATTTCAGCCTATTTCAGCCAGGCTTGCTTGAATCCAGTGGCAAAGTGAGCAAGGGACTCACGTCTGAGCATACCCTGCCAACTTATGGCAAACAAAGCGGTAGAAAAGGGGGTGGTGATGGACAGAGCATCAGAACCAATTAAACAATTATACCCAGTCAACAGATCTGGGTTTGATCCATCACCATTCTTTATCCAACTCTGTCACCCCAGTTCAGACATGGCCATATGCAAATCAGTCTAACCCTGTGCCTCATGGGAACAGTCCAGCCCGAACTGCCAAGCCATGCCTTCCCTGGACCGGAATCAAGCTTCCTAGGACCGGCTGCTGGCATTTCAGCCGTCTTCAGCCAGGCTTGCTTGAATCCAGTGGCAAAGTGAGCAAGGGACTCACGTCTGAGCATTCCCTGCCAACTTATGGTAAACAAAGCGGTACTAAAGGGGGTGGTGATGGACAGAGCATCAGAACCAATCAAACACTCATACCCAGTCAACAGATATGGGTTTGATCCATCACCGTTCTTTAGCCAACTCTGCCACCCCAGTTCAGACATGGCCATATGCAAATCAGTCTAACCCTGTGCCTCATGGGAACAGTCCAGCCCGAACTCCCAAGCCATGCCTTCCCTGGACCGGACACAAGCTTCCTAGGCCCGGTTTCTGGCATTTCAGCCGTTTTCAGCCAGGCTTGCTTGAATCCAGTGGCAAAGTGAGCAAGGGACTCACGTCTGAGCATACCCTGCCAACTTATGGCAAACAAAGCGGTACAAAAGGGGGTGGTGATGGACAGAGCATCAGAACCAAACACTCACACCCAGTCAACAGATCTGGGTTTGATCCATCACCGTTCTTTAGCCAACTCTGCCACCCCAGTTCAGACATGGCCATATGCAAATCAGTCTAACCCTGTGCCTCATGGGAACAGTCCAGCCCGAACTGCCAAGCCATGCCTTCCCTGGACCGGAAACAAGCTTCCTAGGACCGGTCTCTGGCATTTCAGCCGTCTTCAGCCAGACTTGCTTGAATCCAGTGGCAAAGTGAGCAAGGGACTCACGTCTGAGCATACCCTGCGCACTTATGGTAAACAAAGCGGTACACAAGGGGGTGGTGATGGACAGAGCATCAGAACCAATCAAACACTCACACCCAGTCAACAGATCTGGGTTTGATCCATCACCGTTCTTTAGCCAACTCTGCCACCCCAGTTCAGACATGGCCATATGCAAATCAGTCTAACCCTGTGCCTCATGGGAACAGTCCAGCCCAAACTGCCAAGCCATGCCTTCCCTGGACCGGACACAAGCTTCCTAGGACCGGCTTCTGGCATTTCAGCCATCTTCAGCCAGGCTTGCTTGAATCCAGTGGCAAAGTGAGCAAGGGACTCACGTCTGAGCATACCCTGCCAACCTATGGCAAACAAAGCGGTACAAAAGGGGGTGGTGATGGACAGAGCATCAGAACCAATCAAACACTCACACCCAGTCAACAGATCTGGGTTTGATCCATCACCTTTCTTCAGCCAACTCTGCCACCCCAGTTCAGACATGGCCATATGCAAATCAGTCTAACCCTGTGCCTCATGGGAACAGTCCAGCCCGAACTGCCAAGCCATGCCTTCCCTGGATCGGAAACAAGCTTCCTAGGACCGGTTTCTGGCATTTCAGCCTCCTTCAGCCAGGCTTGCTTGAATCCAGTGGCAAAGTGAGCAAGGGACTCACGTCTGAGCATACCCTGCCAACTTATGGCAAACAAAGCGGTAGAAAAGGGGGTGGTGATGGACAGAGCATCAGAACCAATTAAACAATTATACCCAGTCAACAGATCTGGGTTTGATCCATCACCATTCTTTATCCAACTCTGTCACCCCAGTTCAGACATGGCCATATGCAAATCAGTCTAACCCTGTGCCTCATGGGAACAGTCCAGCCCGAACTGCCAAGCCATGCCTTCCCTGGACCGGAATCAAGCTTCCTAGGACCGGCTGCTGGCATTTCAGCCGTCTTCAGCCAGGCTTGCTTGAATCCAGTGGCAAAGTGAGCAAGGGACTCACGTCTGAGCATACCCTGCCAACTTATGGTAAACAAAGCGGTACTAAAGGGGGTGGTGATGGACAGAGCATCAGAACCAATCAAACACTCATACCCAGTCAACAGATATGGGTTTGATCCATCACCGTTCTTTAGCCAACTCTGCCACCCCAGTTCAGACATGGCCATATGCAAATCAGTCTAACCCTGTGCCTCATGGGAACAGTCCAGCCCGAACTCCCAAGCCATGCCTTCCCTGGACCGGACACAAGCTTCCTAGGCCCGGTTTCTGGCATTTCAGCCGTTTTCAGCCAGGCTTGCTTGAATCCAGTGGCAAAGTGAGCAAGGGACTCACGTCTGAGCATACCCTGCCAAATTATGGCAAACAAAGCAGTACAAAAGGGGGTGGTGATGGACAGAACATCAGAACCTATCAAACACTCACACCCAGTCAACAGATCTGGGTTTGATCCATCACCGTTCTTTAGCCAACTCTGCCACCCCAGTTGAGACATGGCCATATGCAAATCAGTCTAACCCTGTGCCTCATGGGAACAGTCCAGCCCGAACTGCCAAGCCATGCCTTCCCTGGACCGGAAACAAGCTTCCTAGGACTGGTTTCTGGCACTTCACCGTCTTCAGCCAGGCTTGCTTGAATCCAGTGGCAAAGTGAGCAAGGGACTCACGTCTGAGCATACCCTGCCAACTTATGGCAAACAAAGCGGCACAAAAGGGGGTGGTGATGGACAGAGCATCAGAACCAATCAAACACTCACACCCAGTCAACAGATCTGGGTTTGATCCATCACCGTTCTTTAGCCAACTCTGCCACCCCAGTTCAGACATGGCCATATGCAAATCAGTCTAAACCTGTGCCTCATGAGAACAGTCCAGCCCGAACTGCCAAGCCATGCCTTCCCTGGACCGGAAACAAGCTTCCTAGGACCGGTTTCTGGCATTTCAGCCGTCTTCAGCCAGGCTTGCTTGAATCCAGTGGCAAAGTGAGCAAGGGACTCACGTCTGAGCATACCCTGCCAACTTATGGCAAACAAAGCGGCACAAAAGGGGGTGGTGATGGACAGAGCATCAGAACCAATCAAACACTCAAACCCAGTCAACAGATCTGGGTTTTATCCATCACCGTTCTTTAGCCAACTCTGCCACCCCAGTTCAGACATGGCCATATGCAAATCAGTCTAACCCTGTGCCTCATGGGAACAGTCCAGCCCGAACTGCCAAGCCATGCCTTCCCTGGACCGGAAACAAGCTTCCTAGGACCGGTTTCTGGCATTTCAGCCGTCTTCAGCCAGGCTTGCTTGAATCCAGTGGCAAAGTGAGCAAGGGACTCACGTCTGAGCATACCCTGCCAACTTATGGCAAACAAAGCGGTACAAAAGGGGGTGGTGATGGACAGAGCATCAGAACCAATCAAACACTCACACCCAGTCAACAGATCTGGGTTTGATCCATCACCGTTCTTTAGCCAACTCTGCCACCTCAGTTCAGACATGGCCATATGCAAATCAGTCTAACTCTGTGCCTCATGGGAACAGTCCAGCCCGAACTGCCAAGCCATGCATTCCCTGGACCGGAAACAAGCTTCCTAGGACCGGTTTCTGGCATTTCAGCCGTCTTCAGCCAGGCTTGCTTGAATCCAGTGGCAAAGTGAGCAAGGGACTCACGTCTGAGCATACCCTGCCAACTTATGGCAAAGAGAGCGGTACAAAAGGGGGTGGTGATGGACAGAGCATCAGAACCAATCAAACACTCACACCCAGTCAACAGATCTGGGTTTGATCCATCACCGTTCTTTAGCCAAATCTGCCACCCCAGTTCAGACATGGCCATATGCAAATCAGTCTAACCCTGTGCCTCATGGGAACAGTCCAGCCCGAACTGCCAAACCATGCCTTCCCTGGACCGGAAACAAGCTTCCTAGGACCGGTTTCTGGCATTTCAACCGTCTTTAGCCAGGCTTGCTTGAATCCAGTGGCAAAGTGAGCAAGGGACTCACGTCTGAGCATACCCTGCCAACTTATGGCAAACAAAGCAGTACAAAAGGGGGTGGTGATGGACAGAGCATCAGAACCAATCAAACACTCACACCAAGTCAACAGATCTGGGTTTGATCCATCACTGTTCTTTAGCCAAATCTGCCACCCCAGTTCGGACATGGCCATATGCAAATCAGTCTAACCCTGTGCCTCATGGGAACAGTCCAGCCCGAACTGCCAAGCCATTCCTTCCCTGGACTGGAAACAAGCTTCCTAGGACCGGTTTCTGGCATTTCAGCCGTCTTCAGCCAGGCTTGCTTGAATCCAGTGGCAAAGTGAGCAAGGGACTCACGTCTGAGCATACCCTGTCAACTTATGGCAAACAAAACGGTACAAAAGGGGGTGGTGATGGACAGAGCATCAGAACCAATCAAACACTCACACCCAGTCAACAGATCTGGGTTTGATCCATCACCGTTCTTTAGCCAACTCTGCCACCCCAGTTCAGACATGGGCATATGCAAATCAGTCTAACCCTGTGCCTCATGGGACCAGTCCAGCCCGAACTGCCAAGCCATGCCTTCCCTGGACCGGAAACAAGCTTCCTAGGACCGGTTTCTGGCATTTCATCCGTCTTCAGCCAGGCTTGCTTGAATCCAGTGGCAAAGTGAGCAAGGGACTCACGTCTGAGCATACCCTGCCAACTTATGGCAAACAAAGCGGTACAAAAGGGGGTGGTGATGGACAGAGCATCAGAACCAATCAAACACTCACACCCAGACAACAGATCTGGGTTTGATCCATCACCGTTCTTTAGCCAACTCTGCCACCCCAGTTCAGACATGGCCATATGCAAATCAGTCTAACCCTGTGCCTCATGGGAACAGTCCAGCCCAAACTGCCAAGCCATGCCTTCCCTGGACCGGAAACAAGCTTCCTAGGACCGGTTTCTGGCATTTCAGCCGTCTTCAGCCAGGCTTGCTTGAATCCAGTGGCAAAGTGAGCAAGGGACTCACGTCTGAGCATACCCTGCCAACTTATGGCAAACAAAGCGGTACAAAAGGGGGTGGTGATGGACAGAGCATCAGAAACAATAAAACACTCACACCCAGTCAACAGATCTGGGTTTGATCCATCACCGTTCTTTAGCCAAATCTGCCACCCCAGTTCAGACATGACCATATGCAAATCAGTCTAACCCTGTGCCTCATGGGAACAGTCCAGCCCGAACTGCCAAGCCATGCCTTCCCTGGACCGGAAACAAGCTTCCTAGGACCGGTTTCCGGCATTTCAGCCGTCTTCAGCCAGGCTTGCTTGAATCCAGTGGCAAAGTGAGCAAGGGACTCACGTCTGAGCATACCCTGCCAACTTATGGCAAACAAAGCGGTACAAAAGGGGGTGGTGATGGACAGAGCATCAGAACCAATCAAACACTCACACCCAGTCAACAGATCTGGGTTTTATCCATCACCGTTCTTTAGCCAACTCTGCCACCCCAGTTCAGACATGGCCATATGCAAATCAGTCTAACCCTGTGCCTCATGGGAACAGTCCAGCCCAAACTGCCAAGCCATGCCTTCCCTGGACCGGAAACAAGCTTCCTAGGACCGGTTTCTGGCATTTCAGCCGTCTTCAGCCAGGCTTGCTTGAATCCAGTGGCAAAGTGAGCAAGGGACTCACGTCTGAGCATACCCTGCCAACTTATGGCAAACAAAGCGGTACAAAAGGGGGTGGTGATGGACAGAGCATCAGAACCAATCAAACACTCACACCCAGTCAACAGATCTGGTTTTGATCCATCACCGTTCTTTAGCCAACTCTGCCACCCCAGTTCAGACATGGCCATATGCAAATCAGTCTAACTCTGTGCCTCATGGGAACAGTCCAGCCCGAACTGCCAAGCCATGCATTCCCTGGACCGGAAACAAGCTTCCTAGGACCGGTTTCTGGCATTTCAGCCGTCTTCAGCCAGGCTTGCTTGAATCCAGTGGCAAAGTGAGCAAGGGACTCACGTCTGAGCATACCCTGCCAACATATGGCAAACAGAGCGGTACAAAAGGGTGTGGTGATGGACAGAGCATCAGAACCAATCAAACACTCACACCCAGTCAACAGATCTGGGTTTGATCCATCACCGTTCTTTAGCCAAATCTGCCACCCCAGTTCAGACATGGCCATATGCAAATCAGTCTAACCCTGTGCCTCATGGGAACAGTCCAGCCCGAACTGCCAAACCATGCCTTCCCTGGACCGGAAACAAGCTTCCTAGGACCGGTTTCTGGCATTTCAACCGTCTTTAGCCAGGCTTGCTTGAATCCAGTGGCAAAGTGAGCAAGGGACTCACGTCTGAGCATACCCTGCCAACTTATGGCAAACAAAGCAGTACAAAAGGGGGGGGTGATGGACAGAGCATCAGAACCAATCAAACACTCACACCCAGTCAACAGATCTGGGTTTGATCCATCACCGTTCTTTAGCCAAATCTGCCACCCCAGTTCGGACATGGCCATATGCAAATCAGTCTAACCCTGTGCCTCATGGGAAAATTCCAGCCCGAACTGCCAAGCCATTCCTTCCCTGGACTGGAAACAAGCTTCCTAGGACCGGTTTCTGGCATTTCAGCCGTCTTCAGCCAGGCTTGCTTGAATCCAGTGGCAAAGTGAGCAAGGGACTCACGTCTGAGCATACCCTGTCAACTTATGGCAAACAAAACGGTACAAAAGGGGGTGGTGATGGACAGAGCATCAGAACCAATCAAACACTCACACCCAGTCAACAGATCTGGGTTTGATCCATCACCGTTCTTTAGCCAACTCTGCCACCCCAGTTCAGACATGGCCATATGCAAATCAGTCTAACCCTGTGCCTCATGGGACCAGTCCAGCCCGAACTGCCAAGCCATGCCTTCCCTGGACCGGAAACAAGCTTCCTAGGACCGGTTTCTGGCATTTCATCCGTCTTCAGCCAGGCTTGCTTGAATCCAGTGGCAAAGTGAGCAAGGGACTCACGTCTGAGCATACCCTGCCAACTTATGGCAAACAGAGCGGTACAAAAGGGGGTGGTGATGGACAGAGCATCAGAACCAATCAAACACTCACACCCAGTCAACAGATCTGGGTTTGATCCATCACCGTTCTTTAGCCAAATCTGCCACCCCAGTTCAGACATGGCCATATGCAAATCAGTCTAACCCTGTGCCTCATGGGAACAGTCCAGCCCGAACTGCCAAACCATGCCTTCCCTGGACCGGAAACAAGCTTCCTAGGACCTGTTTCTGGCATTTCAACCGTCTTTAGCCAGGCTTGCTTGAATCCAGTGGCAAAGTGAGCAAGGGACTCACGTCTGAGCATACCCTGCCAACTTATGGCAAACAAAGCAGTACAAAAGGGGGTGGTGATGGACAGAGCATCAGAACCAATCAAACACTCACACCAAGTCAACAGATCTGGGTTTGATCCATCACCGTTCTTTAGCCAAATCTGCCACCCCAGTTCGGACATGGCCATATGCAAATCAGTCTAACCCTGTGCCTCATGGGAAAAGTCCAGCCCGAACTGCCAAGCCATTCCTTCCCTGGACTGGAAACAAGCTTCCTAGGACCGGTTTCTGGCATTTCAGCCGTCTTCAGCCAGGCTTGCTTGAATCCAGTGGCAAAGTGAGCAAGGGACTCACGTCTGAGCATACCCTGTCAACTTATGGCAAACAAAACGGTACAAAAGGGGGTGGTGATGGACAGAGCATCAGAACCAATCAAACACTCACACCCAGTCAACAGATCTGGGTTTTATCCATCACCGTTCTTTAGCCAACTCTGCCACCCCAGTTCAGACATGGGCATATGCAAATCAGTCTAACCCTGTGCCTCATGGGACCAGTCCAGCCCGAACTGCCAAGCCATGCCTTCCCTGGACCGGAAACAAGCTTCCTAGGACCGGTTTCTGGCATTTCATCCGTCTTCAGCCAGGCTTGCTTGAATCCAGTGGCAAAGTGAGCAAGGGACTCACGTCTGAGCATACCCTGCCAACTTATGGCAAACAAAGCGGTACAAAAGGGGGTGGTGATGGACAGAGCATCAGAACCAATCAAACACTCACACCCAGACAACAGATCTGGGTTTGATCCATCACCGTTCTTTAGCCAACTCTGCCACCCCAGTTCAGACATGGCCATATGCAAATCAGTCTAACCCTGTGCCTCATGGGAACAGTCCAGCCCAAACTGCCAAGCCATGCCTTCCCTGGACCGGAAACAAGCTTCCTAGGACCGGTTTCTGGCATTTCAGCCGTCTTCAGCCAGGCTTGCTTGAATCCAGTGGCAAAGTGAGCAAGGGACTCACGTCTGAGCATACCCTGCCAACTTATGGCAAACAAAGCGGTACAAAAGGGGGTGGTGATGGACAGAGCATCAGAAACAATAAAACACTCACACCCAGTCAACAGATCTGGGTTTGATCCATCACCGTTCTTTAGCCAAATCTGCCACCCCAGTTCAGACATGACCATATGCAAATCAGTCTAACCCTGTGCCTCATGGGAACAGTCCAGCCCGAACTGCCAAGCCATGCCTTCCCTGGACCGGAAACAAGCTTCCTAGGACCGGTTTCCGGCATTTCAGCCGTCTTCAGCCAGGCTTGCTTGAATCCAGTGGCAAAGTGAGCAAGGGACTCACGTCTGAGCATACCCTGCCAACTTATGGCAAACAAAGCGGTACAAAAGGGGGTGGTGATGGACAGAGCATCAGAACCAATCAAACACTCACACCCAGTCAACAGATCTGGGTTTTATCCATCACCGTTCTTTAGCCAACTCTGCCACCCCAGTTCAGACATGGCCATATGCAAATCAGTCTAACCCTGTGCCTCATGGGAACAGTCCAGCCCGAACTGCCAAGCCATGCCTTCCCTGGACCGGAAACAAGCTTCCTAGGACCGGTTTCTGGCATTTCAGCCGTCTTCAGCCAGGCTTGCTTGAATCCAGTGGCAAAGTGAGCAAGGGACTCACGTCTGAGCATACCCTGCCAACTTATGGCAAACAAAGCGGTACAAAAGGGGGTGGTGATGGACAGAGCATCAGAACCAATCAAACACTCACACCCAGTCAACAGATCTGGTTTTGATCCATCACCGTTCTTTAGCCAACTCTGCCACCCCAGTTCAGACATGGCCATATGCAAATCAGTCTAACTCTGTGCCTCATGGGAACAGTCCAGCCCGAACTGCCAAGCCATGCATTCCCTGGACCGGAAACAAGCTTCCTAGGACCGGTTTCTGGCATTTCAGCCGTCTTCAGCCAGGCTTGCTTGAATCCAGTGGCAAAGTGAGCAAGGGACTCACGTCTGAGCATACCCTGCCAACTTATGGCAAACAGAGCGGTACAAAAGGGTGTGGTGATGGACAGAGCATCAGAACCAATCAAACACTCACACCCAGTCAACAGATCTGGGTTTGATCCATCACCGTTCTTTAGCCAACTCTGCCACCCCAGTTCAGACATGGCCATATGCAAATCAGTCTAACTCTGTGCCTCATGGGAACAGTCCAGCCCGAACTGCCAAGCCATGCATTCCCTGGACCGGAAACAAGCTTCCTAGGACCGGTTTCTGGCATTTCAGCCGTCTTCAGCCAGGCTTGCTTGAATCCAGTGGCAAAGTGAGCAAGGGACTCACGTCTGAGCATACCCTGCCAACTTATGGCAAACAGAGCGGTACAAAAGGGTGTGGTGATGGACAGAGCATCAGAACCAATCAAACACTCACACCCAGTCAACAGATCTGGGTTTGATCCATCACCGTTCTTTAGCCAAATCTGCCACCCCAGTTCAGACATGGCCATATGCAAATCAGTCTAACCCTGTGCCTCATGGGAACAGTCCAGCCCGAACTGCCAAACCATGCCTTCCCTGGACCGGAAACAAGCTTCCTAGGACCGTTTTCTGGCATTTCAGCCTATTTCAGCCAGGCTTGCTTGAATCCAGTGGCAAAGTGAGCAAGGGACTCACGTCTGAGCATACCCTGCCAACTTATGGCAAACAAAGCGGTAGAAAAGGGGGTGGTGATGGACAGAGCATCAGAACCAATTAAACAATTATACCCAGTCAACAGATCTGGGTTTGATCCATCACCATTCTTTATCCAACTCTGTCACCCCAGTTCAGACATGGCCATATGCAAATCAGTCTAACCCTGTGCCTCATGGGAACAGTCCAGCCCGAACTGCCAAGCCATGCCTTCCCTGGACCGGAATCAAGCTTCCTAGGACCGGCTGCTGGCATTTCAGCCGTCTTCAGCCAGGCTTGCTTGAATCCAGTGGCAAAGTGAGCAAGGGACTCACGTCTGAGCATTCCCTGCCAACTTATGGTAAACAAAGCGGTACTAAAGGGGGTGGTGATGGACAGAGCATCAGAACCAATCAAACACTCATACCCAGTCAACAGATATGGGTTTGATCCATCACCGTTCTTTAGCCAACTCTGCCACCCCAGTTCAGACATGGCCATATGCAAATCAGTCTAACCCTGTGCCTCATGGGAACAGTCCAGCCCGAACTCCCAAGCCATGCCTTCCCTGGACCGGACACAAGCTTCCTAGGCCCGGTTTCTGGCATTTCAGCCGTTTTCAGCCAGGCTTGCTTGAATCCAGTGGCAAAGTGAGCAAGGGACTCACGTCTGAGCATACCCTGCCAACTTATGGCAAACAAAGCGGTACAAAAGGGGGTGGTGATGGACAGAGCATCAGAACCAAACACTCACACCCAGTCAACAGATCTGGGTTTGATCCATCACCGTTCTTTAGCCAACTCTGCCACCCCAGTTCAGACATGGCCATATGCAAATCAGTCTAACCCTGTGCCTCATGGGAACAGTCCAGCCCGAACTGCCAAGCCATGCCTTCCCTGGACCGGAAACAAGCTTCCTAGTGTTAAATGGTAGCGGCAGTTTCAGTCGATAATCTTTCAAGTATTTGCCCGGCGGTAATCGCCTCTCATACCACTCGATAATTTACCAATAAAAGAGGCAGGCGCCGGAGACTGGAAGGCAGGAAACAAAGTTTTATTCCGTCGGAGCAGAACACATCAGATCAGACAGCAAGGTATCGTCACGAGGTGCTCTAACTGCATCTCTGAGACCTGGTCTCTTATACACTGGTTTATTGCTTTATTACACATAGTATATTCTTGTGATTCCCTTGATGTGGGGGGAAATATCCCCTGAAGCCCCGGCTCAGATCCGATCCCACACATGGTTACAGTAGAGGTTCCCACCCTACCCGCAGTGGGAGATGGCTATCGCGCAGCAGGGAATTCCGCTAATTCCCGGGGGTGTGTGCAACCGGCCGGGTCTCAGGGGGTAGGGGCTTTGATTCTACTGTAATCCCTTTGATGTGGGGTGTTTCCCTTACAGTAGGGGCAATAAACTGCATCCGCAGGGCTAGGCGATGGCCTGGGACCAGTTCAGACAATGGGGCGCAGAGGAAGGGGGTTATCAAAGGAGAGGCATGACCATGTATGGGTTGTCGGTCGGAAGTGGTTCCGTAGCAGGGTCGCGCAGAAGGAGAGGGTTTATGGCCTGTATGAGAGAGCGGGGGTGGCCGGCGCGCGGGGGGATGCTTGCAGCGCCAAGGGAAAACGCTGGCGGTCGAGAGTGAGCGGGGAGAGAGTGGGGTGCCTAAAATGGCGGCTGTGCATTCGCTGCGCGTGGTGCTGGGGAGGGGCAAGATGGCGCAGATAATGTTCAGTTTGCGAGCTAAATTTCCACAGTCCTCCCTTTTAACATATCTCGCCAGCTTGTCCGGCCAATATTCGCCTTTGTTAGCCTTTCAGTTACAGTATCGTCAATGTTCGTCACACATTTAAAGATACAGAGTCTTTAGGGTAGGCAGGAGTAATCTGACACATTTGTACATTGTCTCATACAGTTTGATGAAGCAGGCGAGGAGGAAGTACATTCAAAGTTGCAGTATAGTTGTGTACATGGCTGGTGTTGTATGAATGTTACTATACAAAGTTACATTTTCTTAACTTCTCAGTGTACAGTCGGAAGTGATTGATGCAACATCATGAAAACTTGATAAGAAGATAGTTAATATAATAAGGTGGTTGGGAGAGGATTTTCAACTTTGACATGGGTTCTTCTTTCCAGTGTCCTTGTTTATAAAGAGCTATCACTGGTAAGCTCTCGTTGTTCTTCTTTCGTTGGCACTGTTGAGCACCGGCGGTGGAACTAAGGTCCAGTTCAAATCCGATTTCTTCACGTGGCAGGGTGTGACCACTCACTGTTCTTTGATCATAGTCCTGTTCCTTAACACAGTTCACCACAGGTACCTTTGAGACAGGGTGCCGGCCTTTTGTTCCTCGGTAGTAGGTCAAAGTCATAGTCCAAATGAAAGAGGAAGAGAGAATGGGGTGGCATGGGATCAGATCAAAAATGCGGACCAAGGAGAGCAGAATCTTTTCGGCACTGGGCCCATCAATCGGGCCCGACGGGTTAAGACTTCAGGCACGCTGGTCAGTGAGCAGGGGCCTCGATGTAGCCCTTCGCGCTCATCGTTCTGATAATGGTGCCTCGTCTCACACTCTTGTTGCTTCGTCGCTTCCCCCTTGGTCGATGTCATAGATGTTTTATGATCCGCAGCCAGACTGTGCGTCACATCCGACCCCTCTCTTCCGATGTCTGCAGGTTATCCTTGAATAGGTTATAAGAAACGAAAGTCTTAAAGATCTTGGCAGGGAAGACATTTACATACTTCATTCTCTCTCCCAACCACTGAGTAGTTGCGGAAATGCTCTTATCTGTTACTATATGATTGGTGTCTATTAACTCTGATGTTAATGTGCGTGTTACTAATCTATTAATTGCTGCTGTGGTGCAGGGTTCTGTGGGTGTCCCTATCCATCGTCTGGCCTTCTAGGTGTCAGTTTCTGCGCCCTATAATGCAAGGTTTGGTAATATCCGTAAGTGCGAGGTGCTATGGTCATGCGTTCACGAGTATCCTTTTCATACAGTAGGTGACCCTTTATCAGTTTAAAACAGGGGCCATCAGCTGTTTTGTTCGGGATACTCTGAGACGGCTAGTATAGGGCTGGAGTTATCTTTGGGAGAACAGGGTGCTTTAGACATTCTATTTCGGGCTAATTGGTCAGGGGTAATTCTGGGTGGTGGAGATGGTGTCCTTTAAGAACAAAAACCACTGACATATAGTCCCCGTGTTGTGGGTCAGATTGGGAGACATCAGTCGTCTTACCTGTCCTTTCCTTCTCAGCCGATTAGGCTTAATGTTTGTAAAAAGGAGAGGTAGTAACGTGGTAAAGTATGGTCGTTTTTGTTTCTGTCAATTTGTTCGAACACCACTGTGTTCAGGCCAATTATACACTTACCAAAGGGGTGTATGTCGTTAATTTATCCAAGAAGAAAAGAGGGCAAGAGAGAGCCTTTTGCGAGGGAGGGGGAGAGAGAGAGAGAGAGAGAGAGAGAGAGAGAGAGAGAGAGAGAGAGAGAGAGAGAGAGAGAGAGAGAGAGAGAGAGAGAGAGAGAGAGAGAGAGAGAGAGAGAGAGAGAGAGAGAGAGAGAGAGACGTGTGCATCAAGTAGGCTATTTTGGCATACATACGACACAAAACGAGAGAGAGAGAGATGGGTAATGATAATAGGCCACTTGGTGCACACACAACATGGAGTAGCATGGGTCTGTTCCATGTAAGAAAACACAAGCGGGGAAAAGACATAAATTCGGTGATCATGTACACACAAATGCCGGATAGGGTATGACAGTACATGCAACAAGACGGAGACTCAGGGTTGCGTCGAGCACGGGGACCTCTCCTTTCCTGTCCTCTATTCCTATGCACGCTGCGTACCTTTAGTATTTTGTAGTTTATCTTATGGGTTGTCTGACCCTTTTATTCTCCTCCCTTTGATCGGTGGACGCACACTTCAATCATACAATGACGCTCTCTTCAAGTGATCCGAACATGAAATGCATACACATTCATATCGTATAATCGTAGTACACACGCACAATCATATCATACAGTTTTTCATGTTCTCAATGGTGGTCTGTAATTTTACACACTATCTCACAACGTTTGTCTATGTTTTCCCTGATATTGAACTTGGTGCGGTCCATGTCCACTCCACTCTTCAGTCGGAACTTCGTCGTGACCTATAGAGGGGAAATAAGAGGGGAGGGGAGGTGCAGTATTCAAAATACCCTAGCGCGCGCAGACACGAAAGGTTCTACTTACCATGTACCAGGCTAGCCGCAGGGGTGGGTAATACCATGGACCCATTATTCTTTAGTTCGAGGCAAAGATGCTCTAGTTCATTCATCTCCTACATTCGCGTTCCCTGGTCGTGCATGTATTTCTCAATTGGTCGTGTATTATGGTGCAGGATATCATACCTTGCATGCGACATATACCTTAAGTTATAGTTCATTATTGATTTGACAATTCTTGGAAAAAGGGCAGGCGGGATGGGTACAAATTCCGTTAAACAAAAAGATTTTTAGGCAAATTGTGTCTGTATTATCTGTATGCTTTCGTTTAGGAGTAACAATCATTTATTCAAAAGAAAAACCTTCAGCAACCTAGATGATTAGTCATGACACTGATTTCGTAATTCCTTTTTAAGAAGCCCTTTATTTAAAACAATGTCAGTATGGAAGTACGGGCCTACAGCCGCCATAGACCGGCCACGGTGTGAGAGGCGTCGAGCAACATGAGCAACACTAGATTAACATAAAAATCGGTTCCCCCCTTTCCCCCACCATCATGTGTGAAAGCATCGCATACATATATATATATATGTCTTTTTAACACAAATGTCACGTGGCTGGAACGCCACAAGGAGTTATAGGCCACTCCTACATCAGCGCCATCTTGGGGCGGGGTCGGGCCAGTGCACAGTCTAAGTCTTTCCATGAATTAGCAGTTGAACCAGAATTCCTTTCGGTAGTTCGAGAACTTTCGTTAGCGTCAACTTTGCGTCAGCATGGCGTCACTGCAACCTTGTAGCAAAGCCACGGTTTGTTCTTAGGGCGGGGCAGCAGGCGGGTTCTTCCGCCGACGCTTTACTTTCTCACTGCACCAAGCGGAGGCAAGGCGGCTGCCGCCCGGGGGCAAAAGAGCAATGGCGGTGGTTTTGTCCTTACCGGAAGTCCGCAGGAGTCGAATGTCAAATGACTCCAACCAATTCTGCAAGGCTGAGGGGAGCGTTCTGTCAAGGGTGGGGCCCATGCCCTAGCAAACAAGCTTTTGAGTCCAGAATTGTCTCACGGTGGGCCAGGCCTGGAACCGGAGGGGTCGACCGCCGGAGTTCAAGGGCAGCAGTAGCAGCAGCTCTTCGGTACAGTCACCGGAGAGGAGCCAGCAGCAGTAACAGCAGCAGTTCGGGTGGCGCTGCCACCGGGGTGATTCCAGTAGCAGTGACGACAGCAGTTTGGATGGTATCACCACCGGGGTGGGTCCCCGATTACCTTGCTGCGGGGGCCCACTCCTCACGTCGGGCGCTAGCGGCAGTCCTGGTGAACCCGGTGCTTGGGTGGTTGCCTGGCGGCCGCGTGCAGGGGTGCCGGCTCAGCCGAACGGCGAATGAAGTGGCAGGGCGCAGCTCAGCTGGCCGACGTGTGAAAGGTGTGGTTTGGGGTGCCCTCATCTGCTGGTGAGCCTCCACCTGGGGAGGTGGGGGAGGTCCGTCCGCGTCGCCTCCCCCCGCCAGGGCACCCTCCGTTATTGAAGGAAGAAGTGACTGGGAAGACCCGCACAGCGTGCCAGGGTGAAATTCAGCAGGCCGATGAAAAAGATGGCTGGGTGCAGCTTAGCTGGCCGGATCGTTAAAGGCGGTTGGGGTGCCTGGCAAGCCTCCACCTGGGGAGGTGGGGGAGGTCCGTCCGCGGCGCCTCCCCCCGCCAGGGCATCAGCCCTTATTGAAGAAAGAAGAAGAGAAAGCGGAAAGGCCCGCGCAGCGTGGCGGGCTCCGCCTTGGTGTTGCCAGAACTTCGGCGCTTCGTATAGCCTCCGGCCTATTCGCACAATCGCTCGCCACTGATGTCAATGGATTTTTGCATGGCTTTTATAGCCCAAAGTCAACTAAGAGGGACCGCCCAAAACAGGCCAATGTTGCAATTTCGAGGAAGGAGAGGCGAGGACGGTGTCACGTGGACGTTAAGGCTTTGGGATGGAGGTTGCAGCAGACTGTTATGTAAATAGTTGTTTTAAAACGTGTTTTATCCTGTTCATTTTGCCGGAATGTTGTTATACTTGTAATTTATTAAAAATGTTTGACCATACTATTTTGCTGGAGCGTTGTACGTATCAGCGATCTGGTTAGCGTATTCGGAAAAAAATGGCGTTTGCTCGATTGCACGTGATCCTAATCAAGTGTGGTGACGTTGATGGTGGGTATCAACAAACTTCCGGTTGTGTCTATTGGGGTCTCTATTTTTGTTCAGTTCCAAAAGGACCGGGCACTGGGATTTCCAGTGTCCGAACCCTCTACAGAATGCACATTGATTTCCATCTAAGTCTCTCCGTCCGTTGTAGGGTGTAGGTGTATGGTCTCTAGGGGGTTTTTGTCCTGGTTCTCGCTGTTTATCTACGGTATCGAGTTGTACCCAGGTATATCCGAACGGCTCAGCGTGGTCAACTTTCCGGATTTGTTTCCACACATCAGCCGGCAGGCATAGCCCAAAGAACAAGTCGATATCTGCTAACGTCATTATCGTTGAGCCTAAGGCTGTGCCTAATTCAGTGTAGAAGGCAGTCGGGTTCTTTCTCAAGTCGGGTAGGGTCTTTCTAAAGGTCAAAATATCTTGCCGGTCCCACGGCTGGTAGACCCAGTTATATACAACCCTTCCCTTCGCATCTTGGTGGTTGATGTCGTCGTGCGTTCCCTGACCCCGTGGGGGGACCCAATAGGGGGCAGCTTCTTTAATGGGCATCATGGCATCGTCCCTTCCTCCCTGGGGCTTAGTTGCTATGGGGGTTTCTGTTTTGGTGGTCTGTCCATGTTCTTTAAGGTGTCGGTAGACCTCGAGTGTACGAGTGAAGAGGTTCGTTACATCGCCCTCTCCTTCTTCCCCAATGTCTACCTTCCTATATAGGGCCGCTAAGCCTTCGGGACCTTTATCGTGGTACCTATCCTCATATGTATTCAGGGTGTGATAACAGAGCCGTACGACGAAGTGTCGTCTGCGGCTGTCGGCATACGATTTATACACGTCCGTTATATACTCCTCACTTTCTTTTCGCTCCACCAGCGTCCCTACTATCTTGTCAATTCCTGCTCGTTCATCTTTAGTTAACCGATTCATTCTGGTGGACTCTTTCTTTCCCATCTCATGGTCGTCTAGCGTTGTAGTCGACGTTAGGTTCAGTACAAGAGGCTCAGCCGGCGCGGAGGCCGTGAGGGCCGAGGCCCCTGTACTGCTTTCGTTCGTGTTCGGGGGTTGTGGGTGTTGCACTACCGATTGGGAGGGTGCATACGGAGGGGGCATGTAAATGGTCGGGGGACCTAACAGTAATTCGTCATTCGTTTGCTGCTTGGAGGACAATACAGGGTAGAGCAAAGAAGGGGTCCTAACAGCGTACTGGCCTGAGGTTTCGGGCTCCTGTCTTAGTTTAGTTTCCCTTCTCTCCTTTATGTCTTCTTCTAACTTTTTAGCGGCTAGGTGAGCTGCCTTTCGTAATTCCTTTTCTGCTTTTACTTCTTCCCTCTTTTTCCGTTGCGTCGCTTCTTTGCGCCACATGCCAATACTGTCAAGCATAGTAGGCGTCGTCTTATTGCTACGCAGAGCTACTTCTAGCGCTTCTATCTTGCGGTCGTCGAAGGATCCCATCAGTGGCCACTGACTTCCGGGGTCCTTCTTGGTATATTTATGCCACAGCTTGCTATAAGCTACGGCGACTAGTCCATATTTAGTGAACATGTCCTTATTAGGGGTGCCTTCCATTGGAGCCGGATGGTTCACCTCTAATAAGCGGTCCGGGCAGAACCAACTACCAATCAGTGGGGAGAAGATAGGCATGACGGGTTTCAACGGGGACAAAAGTCAGCACTACCTATCTTTTCACTGCTTGCAAAGACTAGACAGAATATCTCTATTCTTCGTTATTTGTAAGCAGAGAATACCTCCAAAGAACCAATATCGAACAACTAGTGTTCGGACAATCAATCAATCAATCAATGGGGAGATAAAGATAGGCACGACGGGTTTCAACGGGGACAAAAGTCTGCGTTACCTACCCTTCACTATTTGCAAAGACTAGACAGAATATTCCTATTCTACGTTATTTGCAAACAGAGAATATCTCAAAAGCACTATTCTCCAAAACAATCAATGTTCGGACAATCAATCAATGGGGAGATAAAGATAGGCACGACGGGTTTCAACGGGGACAAAAGTCTGCGTTACCTACCCTTCACCATCTGCAAAGGGAGAGAGAGAGAGAGTATTTCTACTCCTCCCCGTTTGTAGACAGCGAATATCTCAAAGAGAACAATCAATGAGCACAATCAATGAGCAATACTAGTATTCAAACAATCAATCAATTATTTCGCACTTTTGTCGTATTTCACGACCTTACCCGGACCGCGTGGACAGTTTCTCGTCTTCCGCCTCCAGCGCCCGATCGTCCTCTATTCTCCGTATTTGCCGCGGCACTCCTGATGGTTCCCAGTCAGGACCGTAGATCACTCGAGAGAGGTCTGCTCGGAACCAGTGAAGTTCGGATGATCGGCTGCCAGACGAGGGTCTATTGGGCAGGAGCTCTCCCGATCGTTGCAGTCGTTCACTCTGTCGTCGGGACCTCTCCCACTGGATCCACGTGTTGCTGATGGGCCCCACGTTTGGGACGCCAATTGTTAAATGGTAGCGGCAGTTTCAGTCGATAATCTTTCAAGTATTTGCCCGGCGGTAATCGCCTCTCATACCACTCGATAATTTACCAATAAAAGAGGCAGGCGCCGGAGACTGGAAGGCAGGAAACAAAGTTTTATTCCGTCGGAGCAGAACACATCAGATCAGACAGCAAGGTATCGTCACGAGGTGCTCTAACTGCATCTCTGAGACCTGGTCTCTTATACACTGGTTTATTGCTTTATTACACATAGTATATTCTTGTGATTCCCTTGATGTGCGGGGAAATATCCCCTGAAGCCCCGGCTCAGATCCGATCCCACACATGGTTACAGTAGAGGTTCCCACCCTACCCGCAGTGGGAGATGGCTATCGCGCAGAAGGGAATTCCGCTAATTCCCGGGGGTGTGTGCAACCGGCCGGGTCTCAGGGGGTAGGGGCTTTGATTCTACTGTAATCCCTTTGATGTGGGGTGTTTCCCTTACAGTAGGGGCAATAAACTGCATCCGCAGGGCTAGGCGATGGCCTGGGACCAGTTCAGACAATGGGGCGCAGAGGAAGGGGGTTATCAAAGGAGAGGCATGACCATGTATGGGTTGTCGGTCGGAAGTGGTTCCGTAGCAGGGTCGCGCAGAAGGAGAGGGTTTATGGCCTGTATGAGAGAGCGGGGGTGGCCGGCGCGCGGGGGGATGCTTGCAGCGCCAAGGGAAAACGCTGGCGGTCGAGAGTGAGCGGGGAGAGAGTGGGGTGCCTAAAATGGCGGCTGTGCATTCGCTGCGCGTGGTGCTGGGGAGGGGCAAGATGGCGCAGATAATGTTCAGTTTGCGAGCTAAATTTCCACACTAGGACCGGTCTCTGGCATTTCAGCCGTCTTCAGCCAGACTTGCTTGAATCCAGTGGCAAAGTGAGCAAGGGACTCACGTCTGAGCATACCCTGTCAACTTATGGTAAACAAAGCGGTACACAAGGGGGTGGTGATGGACAGAGCATCAGAACCAATCAAACACTCACACCCAGTCAACAGACTGGGTGTGAGTGTTGATCTGGGTTTGATCCATCACCATTCTTTAGCCAACTCTGCCACCCCAGTTCAGACATGGCCATATGCAAATCAGTCTAACCCTGTGCCTCATGGGAACAGTCCAGCCCAAACTGCCAAGCCATGCCTTCCCTGGACCGGACACAAGCTTCCTAGGACCGGCTTCTGGCATTTCAGCCATCTTCAGCCAGGCTTGCTTGAATCCAGTGGAAAAGTGAGCAAGGGACTCACGTCTGAGCATACCCTGCCAACCTATGGCAAACAAAGCGGTACAAAAGGGGGTGGTGATGGACAGAGCATCAGAACCAATCAAACACTCACACCCAGTCAACAGATCTGGGTTTGATCCATCACCTTTCTTCAGCCAACTCTGCCACCCCAGTTCAGACATGGCCATATGCAAATCAGTCTAACCCTGTGCCTCATGGGAACAGTCCAGCCCGAACTGCCAAGCCATGCCTTCCCTGGATCGGAAACAAGCTTCCTAGGACCGGTTTCTGGCATTTCAGCCTCCTTCAGCCAGGCTTGCTTGAATCCAGTGGCAAAGTGAGCAAGGGACTCACGTCTGAGCATACCCTGCCAACTTATGGCAAACAAAGCGGTAGAAAAGGGGGTGGTGATGGACAGAGCATCAGAACCAATTAAACAATTATACCCAGTCAACAGATCTGGGTTTGATCCATCACCATTCTTTATCCAACTCTGTCACCCCAGTTCAGACATGGCCATATGCAAATCAGTCTAACCCTGTGCCTCATGGGAACAGTCCAGCCCGAACTGCCAAGCCATGCCTTCCCTGGACCGGAATCAAGCTTCCTAGGACCGGCTTCTGGCATTTCAGCCGTCTTCAGCCAGGCTTGCTTGAATCCAGTGGCAAAGTGAGCAAGGGACTCACGTCTGAGCATACCCTGCCAACTTATGGTAAACAAAGCGGTACTAAAGGGGGTGGTGATGGACAGAGCATCAGAACCAATCAAACACTCATACCCAGTCAACAGATATGGGTTTGATCCATCACCGTTCTTTAGCCAACTCTGCCACCCCAGTTCAGACATGGCCATATGCAAATCAGTCTAACCCTGTGCCTCATGGGAACAGTCCAGCCCGAACTCCCAAGCCATGCCTTCCCTGGACCGGACACAAGCTTCCTAGGCCCGGTTTCTGGCATTTCAGCCGTTTTCAGCCAGGCTTGCTTGAATCCAGTGGCAAAGTGAGCAAGGGACTCACGTCTGAGCATACCCTGCCAAATTATGGCAAACAAAGCAGTACAAAAGGGGGTGGTGATGGACAGAACATCAGAACCTATCAAACACTCACACCCAGTCAACAGATCTGGGTTTGATCCATCACCGTTCTTTAGCCAACTCTGCCACCCCAGTTGAGACATGGCCATATGCAAATCAGTCTAACCCTGTGCCTCATGGGAACAGTCCAGCCCGAACTGCCAAGCCATGCCTTCCCTGGACCGGAAACAAGCTTCCTAGGACTGGTTTCTGGCACTTCAACCGTCTTCAGCCAGGCTTGCTTGAATCCAGTGGCAAAGTGAGCAAGGGACTCACGTCTGAGCATACCCTGTCAACTTATGGCAAACAAAACGGTACAAAAGGGGGTGGTGATGGACAGAGCATCAGAACCAATCAAACACTCACACCCAGTCAACAGATCTGGGTTTGATCCATCACCGTTCTTTAGCCAACTCTGCCACCCCAGTTCAGACATGGGCATATGCAAATCAGTCTAACCCTGTGCCTCATGGGACCAGTCCAGCCCGAACTGCCAAGCCATGCCTTCCCTGGACCGGAAACAAGCTTCCTAGGACCGGTTTCTGGCATTTCATCCGTCTTCAGCCAGGCTTGCTTGAATCCAGTGGCAAAGTGAGCAAGGGACTCACGTCTGAGCATACCCTGCCAACTTATGGCAAACAAAGCGGTACAAAAGGGGGTGGTGATGGACAGAGCATCAGAACCAATCAAACACTCACACCCAGACAACAGATCTGGGTTTGATCCATCACCGTTCTTTAGCCAACTCTGCCACCCCAGTTCAGACATGGCCATATGCAAATCAGTCTAACCCTGTGCCTCATGGGAACAGTCCAGCCCAAACTGCCAAGCCATGCCTTCCCTGGACCGGAAACAAGCTTCCTAGGACCGGTTTCTGGCATTTCAGCCGTCTTCAGCCAGGCTTGCTTGAATCCAGTGGCAAAGTGAGCAAGGGACTCACGTCTGAGCATACCCTGCCAACTTATGGCAAACAAAGCGGTACAAAAGGGGGTGGTGATGGACAGAGCATCAGAAACAATAAAACACTCACACCCAGTCAACAGATCTGGGTTTGATCCATCACCGTTCTTTAGCCAAATCTGCCACCCCAGTTCAGACATGACCATATGCAAATCAGTCTAACCCTGTGCCTCATGGGAACAGTCCAGCCCGAACTGCCAAGCCATGCCTTCCCTGGACCGGAAACAAGCTTCCTAGGACCGGTTTCCGGCATTTCAGCCGTCTTCAGCCAGGCTTGCTTGAATCCAGTGGCAAAGTGAGCAAGGGACTCACGTCTGAGCATACCCTGCCAACTTATGGCAAACAAAGCGGTACAAAAGGGGGTGGTGATGGACAGAGCATCAGAACCAATCAAACACTCACACCCAGTCAACAGATCTGGGTTTTATCCATCACCGTTCTTTAGCCAACTCTGCCACCCCAGTTCAGACATGGCCATATGCAAATCAGTCTAACCCTGTGCCTCATGGGAACAGTCCAGCCCGAACTGCCAAGCCATGCCTTCCCTGGACCGGAAACAAGCTTCCTAGGACCGGTTTCTGGCATTTCAGCCGTCTTCAGCCAGGCTTGCTTGAATCCAGTGGCAAAGTGAGCAAGGGACTCACGTCTGAGCATACCCTGCCAACTTATGGCAAACAAAGCGGTACAAAAGGGGGTGGTGATGGACAGAGCATCAGAACCAATCAAACACTCACACCCAGACAACAGATCTGGGTTTGATCCATCACCGTTCTTTAGCCAACTCTGCCACCCCAGTTCAGACATGGCCATATGCAAATCAGTCTAACCCTGTGCCTCATGGGAACAGTCCAGCCCAAACTGCCAAGCCATGCCTTCCCTGGACCGGAAACAAGCTTCCTAGGACCGGTTTCTGGCATTTCAGCCGTCTTCAGCCAGGCTTGCTTGAATCCAGTGGCAAAGTGAGCAAGGGACTCACGTCTGAGCATACCCTGCCAACTTATGGCAAACAAAGCGGTACAAAAGGGGGTGGTGATGGACAGAGCATCAGAAACAATAAAACACTCACACCCAGTCAACAGATCTGGGTTTGATCCATCACCGTTCTTTAGCCAAATCTGCCACCCCAGTTCAGACATGACCATATGCAAATCAGTCTAACCCTGTGCCTCATGGGAACAGTCCAGCCCGAACTGCCAAGCCATGCCTTCCCTGGACCGGAAACAAGCTTCCTAGGACCGGTTTCCGGCATTTCAGCCGTCTTCAGCCAGGCTTGCTTGAATCCAGTGGCAAAGTGAGCAAGGGACTCACGTCTGAGCATACCCTGCCAACTTATGGCAAACAAAGCGGTACAAAAGGGGGTGGTGATGGACAGAGCATCAGAACCAATCAAACACTCACACCCAGTCAACAGATCTGGGTTTTATCCATCACCGTTCTTTAGCCAACTCTGCCACCCCAGTTCAGACATGGCCATATGCAAATCAGTCTAACCCTGTGCCTCATGGGAACAGTCCAGCCCGAACTGCCAAGCCATGCCTTCCCTGGACCGGAAACAAGCTTCCTAGGACCGGTTTCTGGCATTTCAGCCGTCTTCAGCCAGGCTTGCTTGAATCCAGTGGCAAAGTGAGCAAGGGACTCACGTCTGAGCATACCCTGCCAACTTATGGCAAACAAAGCGGTACAAAAGGGGGTGGTGATGGACAGAGCATCAGAACCAATCAAACACTCACACCCAGTCAACAGATCTGGTTTTGATCCATCACCGTTCTTTAGCCAACTCTGCCACCCCAGTTCAGACATGGCCATATGCAAATCAGTCTAACTCTGTGCCTCATGGGAACAGTCCAGCCCGAACTGCCAAGCCATGCATTCCCTGGACCGGAAACAAGCTTCCTAGGACCGGTTTCTGGCATTTCAGCCGTCTTCAGCCAGGCTTGCTTGAATCCAGTGGCAAAGTGAGCAAGGGACTCACGTCTGAGCATACCCTGCCAACATATGGCAAACAGAGCGGTACAAAAGGGTGTGGTGATGGACAGAGCATCAGAACCAATCAAACACTCACACCCAGTCAACAGATCTGGGTTTGATCCATCACCGTTCTTTAGCCAAATCTGCCACCCCAGTTCAGACATGGCCATATGCAAATCAGTCTAACCCTGTGCCTCATGGGAACAGTCCAGCCCGAACTGCCAAACCATGCCTTCCCTGGACCGGAAACAAGCTTCCTAGGACCGGTTTCTGGCATTTCAACCGTCTTTAGCCAGGCTTGCTTGAATCCAGTGGCAAAGTGAGCAAGGGACTCACGTCTGAGCATACCCTGCCAACTTATGGCAAACAAAGCAGTACAAAAGGGGGGGGTGATGGACAGAGCATCAGAACCAATCAAACACTCACACCCAGTCAACAGATCTGGGTTTGATCCATCACCGTTCTTTAGCCAAATCTGCCACCCCAGTTCGGACATGGCCATATGCAAATCAGTCTAACCCTGTGCCTCATGGGAAAAGTCCAGCCCGAACTGCCAAGCCATTCCTTCCCTGGACTGGAAACAAGCTTCCTAGGACCGGTTTCTGGCATTTCAGCCGTCTTCAGCCAGGCTTGCTTGAATCCAGTGGCAAAGTGAGCAAGGGACTCACGTCTGAGCATACCCTGTCAACTTATGGCAAACAAAATGGTACAAAAGGGGGTGGTGATGGACAGAGCATCAGAACCAATCAAACACTCACACCCAGTCAACAGATCTGGGTTTGATCCATCACCGTTCTTTAGCCAACTCTGCCACCCCAGTTCAGACATGGCCATATGCAAATCAGTCTAACCCTGTGCCTCATGGGACCAGTCCAGCCCGAACTGCCAAGCCATGCCTTCCCTGGACCGGAAACAAGCTTCCTAGGACCGGTTTCTGGCATTTCATCCGTCTTCAGCCAGGCTTGCTTGAATCCAGTGACAAAGTGAGCAAGGGACTCACGTCTGAGCATACCCTGCCAACTTATGGCAAACAGAGCGGTACAAAAGGGGGTGGTGATGGACAGAGCATCAGAACCAATCAAACACTCACACCCAGTCAACAGATCTGGGTTTGATCCATCACCGTTCTTTAGCCAAATCTGCCACCCCAGTTCAGACATGCCCATATGCAAATCAGTCTAACCCTGTGCCTCATGGGAACAGTCCAGCCCGAACTGCCAAACCATGCCTTCCCTGGACCGGAAACAAGCTTCCTAGGACCTGTTTCTGGCATTTCAACCGTCTTTAGCCAGGCTTGCTTGAATCCAGTGGCAAAGTGAGCAAGGGACTCACGTCTGAGCATACCCTGCCAACTTATGGCAAACAAAGCAGTACAAAAGGGGGTGGTGATGGACAGAGCATCAGAACCAATCAAACACTCACACCAAGTCAACAGATCTGGGTTTGATCCATCACCGTTCTTTAGCCAAATCTGCCACCCCAGTTCGGACATGGCCATATGCAAATCAGTCTAACCCTGTGCCTCATGGGAAAAGTCCAGCCCGAACTGCCAAGCCATTCCTTCCCTGGACTGGAAACAAGCTTCCTAGGACCGGTTTCTGGCATTTCAGCCGTCTTCAGCCAGGCTTGCTTGAATCCAGTGGCAAAGTGAGCAAGGGACTCACGTCTGAGCATACCCTGTCAACTTATGGCAAACAAAACGGTACAAAAGGGGGTGGTGATGGACAGAGCATCAAAACCAATCAAACACTCACACCCAGTCAACAGATCTGGGTTTGATCCATCACCGTTCTTTAGCCAACTCTGCCACCCCAGTTCAGACATGGGCATATGCAAATCAGTCTAACCCTGTGCCTCATGGGACCAGTCCAGCCCGAACTGCCAAGCCATGCCTTCCCTGGACCGGAAACAAGCTTCCTAGGACCGGTTTCTGGCATTTCATCCGTCTTCAGCCAGGCTTGCTTGAATCCAGTGGCAAAGTGAGCAAGGGACTCACGTCTGAGCATACCCTGCCAACTTATGGCAAACAAAGCGGTACAAAAGGGGGTGGTGATGGACAGAGCATCAGAACCAATCAAACACTCACACCCAGACAACAGATCTGGGTTTGATCCATCACCGTTCTTTAGCCAACTCTGCCACCCCAGTTCAGACATGGCCATATGCAAATCAGTCTAACCCTGTGCCTCATGGGAACAGTCCAGCCCAAACTGCCAAGCCATGCCTTCCCTGGACCGGAAACAAGCTTCCTAGGACCGGTTTCTGGCATTTCAGCCGTCTTCAGCCAGGCTTGCTTGAATCCAGTGGCAAAGTGAGCAAGGGACTCACGTCTGAGCATACCCTGCCAACTTATGGCAAACAAAGCGGTACAAAAGGGGGTGGTGATGGACAGAGCATCAGAAACAATAAAACACTCACACCCAGTCAACAGATCTGGGTTTGATCCATCACCGTTCTTTAGCCAAATCTGCCACCCCAGTTCAGACATGACCATATGCAAATCAGTCTAACCCTGTGCCTCATGGGAACAGTCCAGCCCGAACTGCCAAGCCATGCCTTCCCTGGACCGGAAACAAGCTTCCTAGGACCGGTTTCCGGCATTTCAGCCGTCTTCAGCCAGGCTTGCTTGAATCCAGTGGCAAAGTGAGCAAGGGACTCACGTCTGAGCATACCCTGCCAACTTATGGCAAATAAAGCGGTACAAAAGGGGGTGGTGATGGACAGAGCATCAGAACCAATCAAACACTCACACCCAGTCAACAGATCTGGGTTTTATCCATCACCGTTCTTTAGCCAACTCTGCCACCCCAGTTCAGACATGGCCATATGCAAATCAGTCTAACCCTGTGCCTCATGGGAACAGTCCAGCCCGAACTGCCAAGCCATGCCTTCCCTGGACCGGAAACAAGCTTCCTAGGACCGGTTTCCGGCATTTCAGCCGTCTTCAGCCAGGCTTGCTTGAATCCAGTGGCAAAGTGAGCAAGGGACTCACGTCTGAGCATACCCTGCCAACATATGGCAAACAAAGCGGTACAAAAGGGGGTGGTGATGGACAGAGCATCATAACCAATCAAACACTCACACCCAGTCAACAGATCTGGTTTTGATCCATCACCGTTCTTTAGCCAACTCTGCCACCCCAGTTCAGACATGGCCATATGCAAATCAGTCTAACTCTGTGCCTCATGGGAACAGTCCAGCCCGAACTGCCAAGCCATGCATTCCCTGGACCGGAAACAAGCTTCCTAGGACCGGTTTCTGGCATTTTAGCCGTCTTCAGCCAGGCTTGCTTGAATCCAGTGGCAAAGTGAGCAAGGGACTCACGTCTGAGCATACCCTGCCAACTTATGGCAAACAGAGCGGTACAAAAGGGTGTGGTGATGGACAGAGCATCAGAACCAATCAAACACTCACACCCAGTCAACAGATCTGGGTTTGATCCATCACCGTTCTTTAGCCAAATCTGCCACCCCAGTTCAGACATGGCCATATGCAAATCAGTCTAACCCTGTGCCTCATGGGAACAGTCCAGCCCGAACTGCCAAACCATGCCTTCCCTGGACCGGAAACAAGCTTCCTAGGACCGTTTTCTGGCATTTCAGCCTATTTCAGCCAGGCTTGCTTGAATCCAGTGGCAAAGTGAGCAAGGGACTCACGTCTGAGCATACCCTGCCAACTTATGGCAAACAAAGCGGTAGAAAAGGGGGTGGTGATGGACAGAGCATCAGAACCAATTAAACAATTATACCCAGTCAACAGATCTGGGTTTGATCCATCACCATTCTTTATCCAACTCTGTCACCCCAGTTCAGACATGGCCATATGCAAATCAGTCTAACCCTGTGCCTCATGGGAACAGTCCAGCCCGAACTGCCAAGCCATGCCTTCCCTGGACCGGAATCAAGCTTCCTAGGACCGGCTGCTGGCATTTCAGCCGTCTTCAGCCAGGCTTGCTTGAATCCAGTGGCAAAGTGAGCAAGGGACTCACGTCTGAGCATTCCCTGCCAACTTATGGTAAACAAAGCGGTACTAAAGGGGGTGGTGATGGACAGAGCATCAGAACCAATCAAACACTCATACCCAGTCAACAGATATGGGTTTGATCCATCACCGTTCTTTAGCCAACTCTGCCACCCCAGTTCAGACATGGCCATATGCAAATCAGTCTAACCCTGTGCCTCATGGGAACAGTCCAGCCCGAACTCCCAAGCCATGCCTTCCCTGGACCGGACACAAGCTTCCTAGGCCCGGTTTCTGGCATTTCAGCCGTTTTCAGCCAGGCTTGCTTGAATCCAGTGGCAAAGTGAGCAAGGGACTCACGTCTGAGCATACCCTGCCAACTTATGGCAAACAAAGCGGTACAAAAGGGGGTGGTGATGGACAGAGCATCAGAACCAAACACTCACACCCAGTCAACAGATCTGGGTTTGATCCATCACCGTTCTTTAGCCAACTCTGCCACCCCAGTTCAGACATGGCCATATGCAAATCAGTCTAACCCTGTGCCTCATGGGAACAGTCCAGCCCGAACTGCCAAGCCATGCCTTCCCTGGACCGGAAACAAGCTTCCTAGGACCGGTCTCTGGCATTTCAGCCGTCTTCAGCCAGACTTGCTTGAATCCAGTGGCAAAGTGAGCAAGGGACTCACGTCTGAGCATACCCTGCCAACTTATGGTAAACAAAGCGGTACACAAGGGGGTGGTGATGGACAGAGCATCAGAACCAATCAAACACTCACACCCAGTCAACAGATCTGGTTTTGATCCATCACCGTTCTTTAGCCAACTCTGCCACCCCAGTTCAGACATGGCCATATGCAAATCAGTCTAACCCTGTGCCTCATGGGAACAGTCCAGCCCAAACTGCCAAGCCATGCCTTCCATGGACCGGACACAAGCTTCCTAGGACCGGCTTCTGGCATTTCAGCCATCTTCAGCCAGGCTTGCTTGAATCCAGTGGCAAAGTGAGCAAGGGACTCACGTCTGAGCATACCCTGCCAACTTATGGCAAACAGAGCGGTACAAAAGGGGGTGGTGATGGACAGAGCATCAGAACCAATCAAACACTCACACCCAGTCAACAGATCTGGGTTTGATCCATCACCGTTCTTTAGCCAAATCTGCCACACCAGTTCAGACATGGCCATATGCAAATCAGTCTAACCCTGTGCCTCATGGGAACAGTCCAGCCCGAACTGCCAAACCATGCCTTCCCTGGACCGGAAACAAGCTTCCTAGGACCTGTTTCTGGCATTTCAACCGTCTTTAGCCAGGCTTGCTTGAATCCAGTGGCAAAGTGAGCAAGGGACTCACGTCTGAGCATACCCTGCCAACTTATGGCAAACAAAGCAGTACAAAAGGGGGTGGTGATGGACAGAGCATCAGAACCAATCAAACACTCACACCAAGTCAACAGATCTGGGTTTGATCCATCACCGTTCTTTAGCCAAATCTGCCACCCCAGTTCGGACATGGCCATATGCAAATCAGTCTAACCCTGTGCCTCATGGGAAAAGTCCAGCCCGAACTGCCAAGCCATTCCTTCCCTGGACTGGAAACAAGCTTCCTAGGACCGGTTTCTGGCATTTCAGCCGTCTTCAGCCAGGCTTGCTTGAATCCAGTGGCAAAGTGAGCAAGGGACTCACGTCTGAGCATACCCTGTCAACTTATGGCAAACAAAACGGTACAAAAGGGGGTGGTGATGGACAGAGCATCAGAACCAATCAAACACTCACACCCAGTCAACAGATCTGGGTTTGATCCATCACCGTTCTTTAGCCAACTCTGCCACCCCAGTTCAGACATGGGCATATGCAAATCAGTCTAACCCTGTGCCTCATGGGACCAGTCCAGCCCGAACTGCCAAGCCATGCCTTCCCTGGACCGGAAACAAGCTTCCTAGGACCAGTTTCTGGCATTTCATCCGTCTTCAGCCAGGCTTGCTTGAATCCAGTGGCAAAGTGAGCAAGGGACTCACGTCTGAGCATACCCTGCCAACTTATGGCAAACAAAGCGGTACAAAAGGGGGTGGTGATGGACAGAGCATCAGAACCAATCAAACACTCACACCCAGACAACAGATCTGGGTTTGATCCATCACCGTTCTTTAGCCAACTCTGCCACCCCAGTTCAGACATGGCCATATGCAAATCAGTCTAACCCTGTGCCTCATGGGAACAGTCCAGCCCAAACTGCCAAGCCATGCCTTCCCTGGACCGGAAACAAGCTTCCTAGGACCGGTTTCCGGCATTTCAGCCGTCTTCAGCCAGGCTTGCTTGAATCCAGTGGCAAAGTGAGCAAGGGACTCACGTCTGAGCATACCCTGCCAACTTATGGCAAACAAAGCGGTACAAAAGGGGGTGGTGATGGACAGAGCATCAGAAACAATAAAACACTCACACCCAGTCAACAGATCTGGGTTTGATCCATCACCGTTCTTTAGCCAAATCTGCCACCCCAGTTCAGACATGACCATATGCAAATCAGTCTAACCCTGTGCCTCATGGGAACAGTCCAGCCCGAACTGCCAAGCCATGCCTTCCCTGGACCGGAAACAAGCTTCCTAGGACCGGTTTCCGGCATTTCAGCCGTCTTCAGCCAGGCTTGCTTGAATCCAGTGGCAAAGTGAGCAAGGGACTCACGTCTGAGCATACCCTGCCAACTTATGGCAAATAAAGCGGTACAAAAGGGGGTGGTGATGGACAGAGCATCAGAACCAATCAAACACTCACACCCAGTCAACAGATCTGGGTTTTATCCATCACCGTTCTTTAGCCAACTCTGCCACCCCAGTTCAGACATGGCCATATGCAAATCAGTCTAACCCTGTGCCTCATGGGAACAGTCCAGCCCGAACTGCCAAGCCATGCCTTCCCTGGACCGGAAACAAGCTTCCTAGGACCGGTTTCTGGCATTTCAGCCGTCTTCAGCCAGGCTTGCTTGAATCCAGTGGCAAAGTGAGCAAGGGACTCACGTCTGAGCATACCCTGCCAACTTATGGCAAACAAAGCGGTACAAAAGGGGGTGGTGATGGACAGAGCATCAGAACCAATCAAACACTCACACCCAGTCAACAGATCTGGTTTTGATCCATCACCGTTCTTTAGCCAACTCTGCCACCCCAGTTCAGACATGGCCATATGCAAATCAGTCTAACTCTGTGCCTCATGGGAACAGTCCAGCCCGAACTGCCAAGCCATGCATTCCCTGGACCGGAAACAAGCTTCCTAGGACCGGTTTCTGGCATTTCAGCCGTCTTCAGCCAGGCTTGCTTGAATCCAGTGGCAAAGTGAGCAAGGGACTCACGTCTGAGCATACCCTGCCAACTTATGGCAAAAAGAGCGGTACAAAAGGGTGTGGTGATGGACAGAGCATCAGAACCAATCAAACACTCACACCCAGTCAACAGATCTGGGTTTGATCCATCACCGTTCTTTAGCCAAATCTGCCACCCCAGTTCAGACATGGCCATATGCAAATCAGTCTAACCCTGTGCCTCATGGGAACAGTCCAGCCCGAACTGCCAAACCATGCCTTCCCTGGACCGGAAACAAGCTTCCTAGGACCGTTTTCTGGCATTTCAGCCTATTTCAGCCAGGCTTGCTTGAATCCAGTGGCAAAGTGAGCAAGGGACTCACGTCTGAGCATACCCTGCCAACTTATGGCAAACAAAGCGGTAGAAAAGGGGGTGGTGATGGACAGAGCATCAGAACCAATTAAACAATTATACCCAGTCAACAGATCTGGGTTTGATCCATCACCATTCTTTATCCAACTCTGTCACCCCAGTTCAGACATGGCCATATGCAAATCAGTCTAACCCTGTGCCTCATGGGAACAGTCCAGCCCGAAGTGCCAAGCCATGCCTTCCCTGGACCGGAATCAAGCTTCCTAGGACCGGCTGCTGGCATTTCAGCCGTCTTCAGCCAGGCTTGCTTGAATCCAGTGGCAAAGTGAGCAAGGGACTCACGTCTGAGCATTCCCTGCCAACTTATGGTAAACAAAGCGGTACTAAAGGGGGTGGTGATGGACAGAGCATCAGAACCAATCAAACACTCATACCCAGTCAACAGATATGGGTTTGATCCATCACCGTTCTTTAGCCAACTCTGCCACCCCAGTTCAGACATGGCCATATGCAAATCAGTCTAACCCTGTGCCTCATGGGAACAGTCCAGCCCGAACTCCCAAGCCATGCCTTCCCTGGACCGGACACAAGCTTCCTAGGCCCGGTTTCTGGCATTTCAGCCGTTTTCAGCCAGGCTTGCTTGAATCCAGTGGCAAAGTGAGCAAGGGACTCACGTCTGAGCATACCCTGCCAACTTATGGCAAACAAAGCGGTACAAAAGGGGGTGGTGATGGACAGAGCATCAGAACCAAACACTCACACCCAGTCAACAGATCTGGGTTTGATCCATCACCGTTCTTTAGCCAACTCTGCCACCCCAGTTCAGACATGGCCATATGCAAATCAGTCTAACCCTGTGCCTCATGGGAACAGTCCAGCCCGAACTGCCAAGCCATGCCTTCCCTGGACCGGAAACAAGCTTCCTAGGACCGGTCTCTGGCATTTCAGCCGTCTTCAGCCAGACTTGCTTGAATCCAGTGGCAAAGTGAGCAAGGGACTCACGTCTGAGCATACCCTGCCAACTTATGGTAAACAAAGCGGTACACAAGGGGGTGGTGATGGACAGAGCATCAGAACCAATCAAACACTCACACCCAGTCAACAGATCTCGGTTTGATCCATCACCGTTCTTTAGCCAACTCTGCCACCCCAGTTCAGACATGGCCATATGCAAATCAGTCTAACCCTGTGCCTCATGGGAACAGTCCAGCCCAAACTGCCAAGCCATGCCTTCCCTGGACCGGACACATGCTTCCTAGGACCGGCTTCTGGCATTTCAGCCATCTTCAGCCAGGCTTGCTTGAATCCAGTGGCAAAGTGAGCAAGGGACTCACGTCTGAGCATACCCTGCCAACCTATGGCAAACAAAGCGGTACAAAAGGGGGTGGTGATGGACAGAGCATCAGAACCAATCAAACACTCACACCCAGTCAACAGATCTGGGTTTGATCCATCACCTTTCTTCAGCCAACTCTGCCACCCCAGTTCAGACATGGCCATATGCAAATCAGTCTAACCCTGTGCCTCATGGGAACAGTCCAGCCCGAACTGCCAAGCCATGCCTTCCCTGGATCGGAAACAAGCTTCCTAGGACCGGTTTCTGGCATTTCAGCCTCCTTCAGCCAGGCTTGCTTGAATCCAGTGGCAAAGTGAGCAAGGGACTCACGTCTGAGCATACCCTGCCAACTTATGGCAAACAAAGCGGTAGAAAAGGGGGTGGTGATGGACAGAGCATCAGAACCAATTAAACAATTATACCCAGTCAACAGATCTGGGTTTGATCCATCACCATTCTTTATCCAACTCTGTCACCCCAGTTCAGACATGGCCATATGCAAGTCAGTCTAACCCTGTGCCTCATGGGAACAGTCCAGCCCGAACTGCCAAGCCATGCCTTCCCTGGACCGGAATCAAGCTTCCTAGGACCGGCTGCTGGCATTTCAGCCGTCTTCAGCCAGGCTTGCTTGAATCCAGTGGCAAAGTGAGCAAGGGACTCACGTCTGAGCATACCCTGCCAACTTATGGTAAACAAAGCGGTACTAAAGGGGGTGGTGATGGACAGAGCATCAGAACCAATCAAACACTCATACCCAGTCAACAGATATGGGTTTGATCCATCACCGTTCTTTAGCCAACTCTGCCACCCCAGTTCAGACATGGCCATATGCAAATCAGTCTAACCCTGTGCCTCATGGGAACAGTCCAGCCCGAACTCCCAAGCCATGCCTTCCCTGGACCTGACACAAGCTTCCTAGGCCCGGTTTCTGGCATTTCAGCCGTTTTCAGCCAGGCTTGCTTGAATCCAGTGGCAAAGTGAGCAAGGGACTCACGTCTGAGCATACCCTGCCAAATTATGGCAAACAAAGCAGTACAAAAGGGGGTGGTGATGGACAGAACATCAGAACCTATCAAACACTCACACCCAGTCAACAGATCTGGGTTTGATCCATCACCGTTCTTTAGCCAACTCTGCCACCCCAGTTGAGACATGGCCATATGCAAATCAGTCTAACCCTGTGCCTCATGGGAACAGTCCAGCCCGAACTGCCAAGCCATGCCTTCCCTGGACCGGAAACAAGCTTCCTAGGACTGGTTTCTGGCACTTCAACCGTCTTCAGCCAGGCTTGCTTGAATCCAGTGGCAAAGTGAGCAAGGGACTCACGTCTGAGCATACCCTGCCAACTTATGGCAAACAAAGCGGCACAAAAGGGGGTGGTGATGGACAGAGCATCAGAACCAATCAAACACTCACACCCAGTCAACAGATCTGGGTTTGATCCATCACCGTTCTTTAGCCAACTCTGCCACCCCAGTTCAGACATGGCCATATGCAAATCAGTCTAAACCTGTGCCTCATGAGAACAGTCCAGCCCGAACTGCCAAGCCATGCCTTCCCTGGACCGGAAACAAGCTTCCTAGGACCGGTTTCTGGCATTTCAGCCGTCTTCAGCCAGGCTTGCTTGAATCCAGTGGCAAAGTGAGCAAGGGACTCACGTCTGAGCATACCCTGCCAACTTATGGCAAACAAAGCGGCACAAAAGGGGGTGGTGATGGACAGAGCATCAGAACCAATCAAACACTCAAACCCAGTCAACAGATCTGGGTTTTATCCATCACCGTTCTTTAGCCAACTCTGCCACCCCAGTTCAGACATGGCCATATGCAAATCAGTCTAACCCTGTGCCTCATGGGAACAGTCCAGCCCGAACTGCCAAGCCATGCCTTCCCTGGACAGGAAACAAGCTTCCTAGGACCGGTTTCTGGCATTTCAGCCGTCTTCAGCCAGGCTTGCTTGAATCCAGTGGCAAAGTGAGCAAGGGACTCACGTCTGAGCATACCCTGCCAACTTATGGCAAACAAAGCGGTACAAAAGGGGGTGGTGATGGACAGAGCATCAGAACCAATCAAACACTCACACCCAGTCAACAGATCTGGGTTTGATCCATCACCGTTCTTTAGCCAACTCTGCCACCTCAGTTCAGACATGGCCATATGCAAATCAGTCTAACTCTGTGCCTCATGGGAACAGTCCAGCCCGAACTGCCAAGCCATGCATTCCCTGGACCGGAAACAAGCTTCCTAGGACCGGTTTCTGGCATTTCAGCCGTCTTCAGCCAGGCTTGCTTGAATCCAGTGGCAAAGTGAGCAAGGGACTCACGTCTGAGCATACCCTGCCAACTTATGGCAAAGAGAGCGGTACAAAAGGGGGTGGTGATGGACAGAGCATCAGAACCAATCAAACACTCACACCCAGTCAACAGATCTGGGTTTGATCCATCACCGTTCTTTAGCCAAATCTGCCACCCCAGTTCAGACATGGCCATATGCAAATCAGTCTAACCCTGTGCCTCATGGGAACAGTCCAGCCCGAACTGCCAAACCATGCCTTCCCTGGACCGGAAACAAGCTTCCTAGGACCGGTTTCTGGCATTTCAACCGTCTTTAGCCAGGCTTGCTTGAATCCAGTGGCAAAGTGAGCAAGGGACTCACGTCTGAGCATACCCTGCCAACTTATGGCAAACAAAGCAGTACAAAAGGGGGTGGTGATGGACAGAGCATCAGAACCAATCAAACACTCACACCAAGTCAACAGATCTGGGTTTGATCCATCACCGTTCTTTAGCCAAATCTGCCACCCCAGTTCGGACATGGCCATATGCAAATCAGTCTAACCCTGTGCCTCATGGGAAAAGTCCAGCCCGAACTGCCAAGCCATTCCTTCCCTGGACTGGAAACAAGCTTCCTAGGACCGGTTTCTGGCATTTCAGCCGTCTTCAGCCAGGCTTGCTTGAATCCAGTGGCAAAGTGAGCAAGGGACTCACGTCTGAGCATACCCTGTCAACTTATGGCAAACAAAACGGTACAAAAGGGGGTGGTGATGGACAGAGCATCAGAACCAATCAAACACTCACACCCAGTCAACAGATCTGGGTTTGATCCATCACCGTTCTTTAGCCAACTCTGCCACCCCAGTTCAGACATGGGCATATGCAAATGAGTCTAACCCTGTGCCTCATGGGACCAGTCCAGCCCGAACTGCCAAGCCATGCCTTCCCTGGACCGGAAACAAGCTTCCTAGGACCGGTTTCTGGCATTTCATCCGTCTTCAGCCAGGCTTGCTTGAATCCAGTGGCAAAGTGAGCAAGGGACTCACGTCTGAGCATACCCTGCCAACTTATGGCAAACAAAGCGGTACAAAAGGGGGTGGTGATGGACAGAGCATCAGAACCAATCAAACACTCACACCCAGACAACAGATCTGGGTTTGATCCATCACCGTTCTTTAGCCAACTCTGCCACCCCAGTTCAGACATGGCCATATGCAAATCAGTCTAACCCTGTGCCTCATGGGAACAGTCCAGCCCAAACTGCCAAGCCATGCCTTCCCTGGACCGGAAACAAGCTTCCTAGGACCGGTTTCTGGCATTTCAGCCGTCTTCAGCCAGGCTTGCTTGAATCCAGTGGCAAAGTGAGCAAGGGACTCACGTCTGAGCATACCCTGCCAACTTATGGCAAACAAAGCGGTACAAAAGGGGGTGGTGATGGACAGAGCATCAGAAACAATAAAACACTCACACCCAGTCAACAGATCTGGGTTTGATCCATCACCGTTCTTTAGCCAAATCTGCCACCCCAGTTCAGACATGACCATATGCAAATCAGTCTAACCCTGTGCCTCATGGGAACAGTCCAGCCCGAACTGCCAAGCCATGCCTTCCCTGGACCGGAAACAAGCTTCCTAGGACCGGTTTCCGGCATTTCAGCCGTCTTCAGCCAGGCTTGCTTGAATCCAGTGGCAAAGTGAGCAAGGGACTCACGTCTGAGCATACCCTGCCAACTTATGGCAAACAAAGCGGTACAAAAGGGGGTGGTGATGGACAGAGCATCAGAACCAATCAAACACTCACACCCAGTCAACAGATCTGGGTTTTATCCATCACCGTTTTTTAGCCAACTCTGCCACCCCAGTTCAGACATGGCCATATGCAAATCAGTCTAACCCTGTGCCTCATGGGAACAGTCCAGCCCGAACTGCCAAGCCATGCCTTCCCTGGACCGGAAACAAGCTTCCTAGGACCGGTTTCTGGCATTTCAGCCGTCTTCAGCCAGGCTTGCTTGAATCCAGTGGCAAAGTGAGCAAGGGACTCACGTCTGAGCATACCCTGCCAACTTATGGCAAACAAAGCGGTACAAAAGGGGGTGGTGATGGACAGAGCATCAGAACCAATCAAACACTCACACCCAGTCAACAGATCTGGTTTTGATCCATCACCGTTCTTTAGCCAACTCTGCCACCCCAGTTCAGACATGGCCATATGCAAATCAGTCTAACTCTGTGCCTCATGGGAACAGTCCAGCCCGAACTGCCAAGCCATGCATTCCCTGGACCGGAAACAAGCTTCCTAGGACCGGTTTCTGGCATTTCAGCCGTCTTCAGCCAGGCTTGCTTGAATCCAGTGGCAAAGTGAGCAAGGGACTCACGTCTGAGCATACCCTGCCAACATATGGCAAACAGAGCGGTACAAAAGGGTGTGGTGATGGACAGAGCATCAGAACCAATCAAACACTCACACCCAGTCAACAGATCTGGGTTTGATCCATCACCGTTCTTTAGCCAAATCTGCCACCCCAGTTCAGACATGGCCATATGCAAATCAGTCTAACCCTGTGCCTCATGGGAACAGTCCAGCCCGAACTGCCAAACCATGCCTTCCCTGGACCGGAAACAAGCTTCCTAGGACCGGTTTCTGGCATTTCAACCGTCTTTAGCCAGGCTTGCTTGAATCCAGTGGCAAAGTGAGCAAGGGACTCACGTCTGAGCATACCCTGCCAACTTATGGCAAACAAAGCAGTACAAAAGGGGGGGGTGATGGACAGAGCATCAGAACCAATCAAACACTCACACCCAGTCAACAGATCTGGGTTTGATCCATCACCGTTCTTTAGCCAAATCTGCCACCCCAGTTCGGACATGGCCATATGCAAATCAGTCTAACCCTGTGCCTCATGGGAAAAGTCCAGCCCGAACTGCCAAGCCATTCCTTCCCTGGACTGGAAACAAGCTTCCTAGGACCGGTTTCTGGCATTTCAGCCGTCTTCAGCCAGGCTTGCTTGAATCCAGTGGCAAAGTGAGCAAGGGACTCACGTCTGAGCATAACCTGTCAACTTATGGCAAACAAAACGGTACAAAAGGGGGTGGTGATGGACAGAGCATCAGAACCAATCAAACACTCACACCCAGTCAACAGATCTGGGTTTGATCCATCACCGTTCTTTAGCCAACTCTGCCACCCCAGTTCAGACATGGCCATATGCAAATCAGTCTAACCCTGTGCCTCATGGGACCAGTCCAGCCCGAACTGCCAAGCCATGCCTTCCCTGGACCGGAAACAAGCTTCCTAGGACCGGTTTCTGGCATTTCATCCGTCTTCAGCCAGGCTTGCTTGAATCCAGTGGCAAAGTGAGCAAGGGACTCACGTCTGAGCATACCCTGCCAACTTATGGCAAACAGAGCGGTACAAAAGGGGGTGGTGATGGACAGAGCATCAGAACCAATCAAACACTCACACCCAGTCAACAGATCTGGGTTTGATCCATCACCGTTCTTTAGCCAAATCTGCCACCCCAGTTCAGACATGGCCATATGCAAATCAGTCTAACCCTGTGCCTCATGGGAACAGTCCAGCCCGAACTGCCAAACCATGCCTTCCCTGGACCGGAAACAAGCTTCCTAGGACCTGTTTCTGGCATTTCAACCGTCTTTAGCCAGGCTTGCTTGAATCCAGTGGCAAAGTGAGCAAGGGACTCACGTCTGAGCATACCCTGCCAACTTATGGCAAACAAAGCAGTACAAAAGGGGGTGGTGATGGACAGAGCATCAGAACCAATCAAACACTCACACCAAGTCAACAGATCTGGGTTTGATCCATCACCGTTCTTTAGCCAAATCTGCCACCCCAGTTCGGACATGGCCATATGCAAATCAGTCTAACCCTGTGCCTCATGGGAAAAGTCCAGCCCGAACTGCCAAGCCATTCCTTCCCTGGACTGGAAACAAGCTTCCTAGGACCGGTTTCTGGCATTTCAGCCGTCTTCAGCCAGGCTTGCTTGAATCCAGTGGCAAAGTGAGCAAGGGACTCACGTCTGAGCATACCCTGTCAACTTATGGCAAACAAAACGGTACAAAAGGGGGTGGTGATGGACAGAGCATCAGAACCAATCAAACACTCACACCCAGTCAACAGATCTGGGTTTGATCCATCACCGTTCTTTAGCCAACTCTGCCACCCCAGTTCAGACATGGGCATATGCAAATCAGTCTAACCCTGTGCCTCATGGGACCAGTCCAGCCCGAACTGCCAAGCCATGCCTTCCCTGGACCGGAAACAAGCTTCCTAGGACCGGTTTCTGGCATTTCATCCGTCTTCAGCCAGGCTTGCTTGAATCCAGTGGCAAAGTGAGCAAGGGACTCACGTCTGAGCATACCCTGCCAACTTATGGCAAACAAAGCGGTACAAAAGGGGGTGGTGATGGACAGAGCATCAGAACCAATCAAACACTCACACCCAGACAACAGATCTGGGTTTGATCCATCACCGTTCTTTAGCCAACTCTGCCACCCCAGTTCAGACATGGCCATATGCAAATCAGTCTAACCCTGTGCCTCATGGGAACAGTCCAGCCCAAACTGCCAAGCCATGCCTTCCCTGGACCGGAAACAAGCTTCCTAGGACCGGTTTCTGGCATTTCAGCCGTCTTCAGCCAGGCTTGCTTGAATCCAGTGGCAAAGTGAGCAAGGGACTCACGTCTGAGCATACCCTGCCAACTTATGGCAAACAAAGCGGTACAAAAGGGGGTGGTGATGGACAGAGCATCAGAAACAATAAAACACTCACACCCAGTCAACAGATCTGGGTTTGATCCATCACCGTTCTTTAGCCAAATCTGCCACCCCAGTTCAGACATGACCATATGCAAATCAGTCTAACCCTGTGCCTCATGGGAACAGTCCAGCCCGAACTGCCAAGCCATGCCTTCCCTGGACCGGAAACAAGCTTCCTAGGACCGGATTCCGGCATTTCAGCCGTCTTCAGCCAGGCTTGCTTGAATCCAGTGGCAAAGTGAGCAAGGGACTCACGTCTGAGCATACCCTGCCAACTTATGGCAAATAAAGCGGTACAAAAGGGGGTGGTGATGGACAGAGCATCAGAACCAATCAAACACTCACACCCAGTCAACAGATCTGGGTTTTATCCATCACCGTTCTTTAGCCAACTCTGCCACCCCAGTTCAGACATGGCCATATGCAAATCAGTCTAACCCTGTGCCTCATGGGAACAGTCCAGCCCGAACTGCCAAGCCATGCCTTCCCTGGACCGGAAACAAGCTTCCTAGGACCGGTTTCTGGCATTTCAGCCGTCTTCAGCCAGGCTTGCTTGAATCCAGTGGCAAAGTGAGCAAGGGACTCACGTCTGAGCATACCCTGCCAACTTATGGCAAACAAAGCGGTACAAAAGGGGGTGGTGATGGACAGAGCATCAGAACCAATCAAACACTCACACCCAGTCAACAGATCTGGTTTTGATCCATCACCGTTCTTTAGCCAACTCTGCCACCCCAGTTCAGACATGGCCATATGCAAATCAGTCTAACTCTGTGCCTCATGGGAACAGTCCAGCCCGAACTGCCAAGCCATGCATTCCCTGGACCGGAAACAAGCTTCCTAGGACCGGTTTCTGGCATTTCAGCCGTCTTCAGCCAGGGTTGCTTGAATCCAGTGGCAAAGTGAGCAAGGGACTCACGTCTGAGCATACCCTGCCAACTTATGGCAAACAGAGCGGTACAAAAGGGTGTGGTGATGGACAGAGCATCAGAACCAATCAAACACTCACACCCAGTCAACAGATCTGGGTTTGATCCATCACCGTTCTTTAGACAAATCTGCCACCCCAGTTCAGACATGGCCATATGCAAATCAGTCTAACCCTGTGCCTCATGGGAACAGTCCAGCCCAAACTGCCAAACCATGCCTTCCCTGGACCGGAAACAAGCTTCCTAGGACCGGTTTCTGCCATTTCAACCGTCTTTAGCCAGGCTTGCTTGAATCCAGTGGCAAAGTGAGCAAGGGACTCACGTCTGAGCATACCCTGCCAACTTATGGCAAACAAAGCAGTACAAAAGGGGGTGGTGATGGACAGAGCATCAGAACCAATCAAACACTCACACCCAGTCAACAGATCTGGGTTTGATCCATCACCGTTCTTTAGCCAAATCTGCCACCCCAGTTCGGACATGGCCATATGCAAATCAGTCTAACCCTGTGCCTCATGGGAAAAGTCCAGCCCGAACTGCCAAGCCATTCCTTCCCTGGACTGGAAACAAGCTTCCTAGGACCGGTTTCTGGCATTTCAGCCGTCTTCAGCCAGGCTTGCTTGAATCCAGTGGCAAAGTGAGCAAGGGACTCACGTCTGAGCATACCCTGTCAACTTATGGCAAACAAAACGGTACAAAAGGGGGTGGTGATGGACAGAGCATCAGAACCAATCAAACACTCACACCCAGTCAACAGATCTGGGTTTGATCCATCACCGTTCTTTAGCCAACTCTGCCACCCCAGTTCAGACATGGCCATATGCAAATCAGTCTAACCCTGTGCCTCATGGGACCAGTCCAGCCCGAACTGCCAAGCCATGCCTTCCCTGGACCGGAAACAAGCTTCCTAGGACCGGTTTCTGGCATTTCATCCGTCTTCAGCCAGGCTTGCTTGAATCCAGTGGCAAAGTGAGCAAGGGACTCACGTCTGAGCATACCCTGCCAACTTATGGCAAACAAAGCGGTACAAAAGGGGGTGGTGATGGACAGAGCATCAGAACCAATCAAACACTCACACCCAGTCAACAGATCTGGGTTTGATCCATCACCGTTCTTTAGCCAACTCTGCCACCCCAGTTCAGACATGGCCATATGCAAATGAGTCTAACCCTGTGCCTCATGGGAACAGTCCAGCCCAAACTGCCAAGCCATGCCTTCCCTGGACCGGAAACAAGCTTCCTAGGACAGGTTTCTGGCATTTTAGCCGTCTTCAGCCAGGCTTGCTTGAATCCAGTGGCAAAGTGAGCAAGGGACTCACGTCTGAGCATACCCTGCCAACTTATGGCAAACAAAGCGGTACAAAAGGGAGTGGTGATGGACAGAGCAACAGAACCAAACACTCACACCCAGTCAACAGATCTGGGTTTGATCCATCACCGTTCTTTAGCCAACTCTGCCACCTCAGTACAGACATGGCTATATGCAAATCAGTCTAACCCTGTGCCTCATGGTAACAGTCCAGCCCAAACTGCCAAGCCATGCCTTCCCTGGACCGGACACAAGCTTCCTAGGACCGGCTTCTGGCATTTCAGCCGTCTTCAGCCAGGCTTGCTTGAATCCAGTGGCAAAGTGAGCAAGGGACTCACGTCTGAGCATACCCTGCCAACTTATGGCAAACAAAGCGGTACAAAAGGGGGTGGTGATGGACAGAGCATCAGAACCAATCAAACACTCACACCCAGTCAACAGATCTGGGTTTGATCCATCACCGTTCTTTAGCCAACTCTGCCACCCCAGTTCAGACATGGCCATATGCAAATCAGTCTAACCCTGTGCCTCATGGGAACAGTCCAGCCCGAACTGCCAAGCCATGCCTTCCCTGGATCGGAAACAAGCATCCTAGGACCGGTTTCTGGCATTTCAGCCTCCTTCAGCCAGGCTTGCTTTAATCCAGTGGCAAAGTGAGCAAGGGACTCACGTCTGAGCATACCCTGCCAACTTATGGCAAACAAAGCGGTAGAAAAGGGGGTGGTGATGGACAGAGCATCAGAACCAATCAAACAATCATACCCAGTCAACAGATCTGGGTTTGATCCATCACCATTCTTTATCCAACTCTGTCACCCCAGTTCAGACATGGCCATATGCCAATCAGTCTAACCCTGTGCCTCATGGGAACAGTCCGGCCCGAACTGCCAAGCCATGCCTTCCCTGGACCGGAAACAAGCTTCCTAGGACCGGCTGCTGGCATTTCAGCCGTCTTCAGCCAGGCTTGATTGAATCCAGTGGCAAAGTGAGCAAGGGACTCACGTCTGAGCATACCCTGCCAACTTATGGCAAACAAAGCGGTACAAAAGGGAGTGGTGATGGACAGAGCAACAGAACCAAACACTCACACCCAGTCAACAGATCTGGGTTTGATCCATCACCGTTCTTTAGCCAACTCTGCCACCCCAGTACAGACATGGCTATATGCAAATCAGTCTAACCCTGTGCCTCATGGTAACAGTCCAGCCCAAACTGCCAAGCCATGCCTTCCCTGGACCGGACACAAGCTTCCTAGGACCGGCTTCTGGCATTTCAGCCGTCTTCAGCCAGGCTTGCTTGAATCCAGTGGCAAAGTGAGCAAGGGACTCACGTCTGAGCATACCCTGCCAACTTATGGCAAACAAAGCGGTACAAAAGGGGGTGGTGATGGACAGAGCATCAGAACCAATCAAACACTCACACCCAGTCAACAGATCTGGGTTTGATCCATCACCGTTCTTTAGCCAACTCTGCCACCCCAGTTCAGACATGACCATATGCAAATCAGTCTAACCCTGTGCCTCATGGGAACAGTCCAGCCCGAACTGCCAAGCCATGCATTCCCTGGATCGGAAACAAGCACCCTAGGACCGGTTTCTGGCATTTCAGCCTCCTTCAGCCAGGCTTGCTTTAATCCAGTGGCAAAGTGAGCAAGGGACTCACGTCTGAGCATACCCTGCCAACTTATGGCAAACAAAGCGGTAGAAAAGGGGGTGGTGATGGACAGAGCATCAGAACCAATCAAACAATCATACCCAGTCAACAGATCTGGGTTTGATCCATCACCATTCTTTATCCAACTCTGTCACCCCAGTTCAGACATGGCCATATGCCAATCAGTCTAACCCTGTGCCTCATGGGAACAGTCCGGCCCGAACTGCCAAGCCATGCCTTCCCTGGACCGGAAACAAGCTTCCTAGGACCGGCTGCTGGCATTTCAGCCGTCTTCAGCCAGGCTTGCTTGAATCCAGTGGCAAAGTGAGCAAGGGACTCACGTCTGAGCATACCCTGCCAACTTATGGTAAACAAAGCGGTACTAAAGGGGGTGGTGATGGACAGAGCATCAGAACCAATCAAACACTCACACCCAGTCAACAGATCTGGGTTTGATCCATCACCGTTCTTTAGCCAACTCTGCCACCCCAGTTCAGACATGGCCATATGCAAGTCAGTCTAACCCTGTGCCTCATGGGAACAGTCCAGCCCGAACTGCCAAGCCATGCCTTCCCTGGACCGGACACAAGCTTCCTAGGCCCGGTTTCTGGCATTTCAGCCGTTTTCAGCCAGGCTTGCTTGAATCCAGTGGCAAAGTGAGCAAGGGACTCACGTCTGAGCATACCCTGCCAACTTATGGCAAACAAAGCGGTACAAAAGGGGGTGGTGATGGACAGAGCATCAGAACCTATCAAACACTCACACCCAGTCAACAGATCTGGGTTTGATCCATCACCGTTATTTAGCCAACTCTGCCACCCCAGTTGAGACATGGCCATATGCAAATCAGTCTAACCCTGTGCCTCATGGGAACAGTCCAGCCCGAACTGCCAAGCCATGCCTTCCCTGGACCGGAAACAAGCTTCCTAGGACCGGTTTCTGGCATTTCAGCCGTCTTCAGCCAGGCTTGCTTGAATCCAGTGGCAAATTGAGTAAGGGACTCACGTCTGAGCATACCCTGCCAACTTATGGCAAACAAAGCGGCACAAAAGGGGGTGGTGATGGACAGAGCATCAGAACCAATCAAACACTCACACCCAGTCAACAGATCTGGGTTTGATCCATCACCGTTCTTTAGCCAACTCTGCCACCCCAGTTCAGACATGGCCATATGTAAATCAGTCTAACCCTGTGCCTCATGGGACCAGTCCAGCCCGAACTGCCAAGCCATGCCTTCCCTGGACCGGAAACAAGCTTCCTAGGACCGGTTTCTGGCATTTCAGCCGTCTTCAGCCAGGCTTGCTTGAATCCAGTGGCAAAGTGAGCAAGGGACTCACGTCTGAGCATACCCTGCCAACTTATGGCAAACAAAGCGGTACAAAAGGGGGTGGTGATGGACAGAGCATCAGAACCAATCAAACACTCACACCCAGTAAACAGATCTGGGTTTGATCCATCACCGTTCTTTAGCCAACTCTGACACCCCAGTTCAGACATGGCCATATGCAAATCAGTCTAACCCTGTGCCTCATGGGACCAGTCCTGCCCGAACTGCCAAGCCATGCCTTCCCTGGACCGGAAACAAGCTTCCTAGGACCGGTTTCTGGCATTTCAGCCGTTTTCTGCCAGGCTTGCTTGAATCCAGTGGCAAAGTGAGCAAGGGACTCACGTCTGAGCATACCCTGCCAACTTATGGCAAACAAAGCGGTACAAAAGGGGGTGGTGATGGACAGAGCATCAGAACCAATCAAACACTCACACCCAGTCAACAGATCTGGGTTTGATCCATCACCGTTCTTTAGCCAACTCTGCCACCCCAGTTCAGACATGGCCATATGCAAATCAGTCTAACCCTGTGTCTCATGGGACCAGTCCAGCACGAACTGCCAAGCCATGCCTTCCCTGGACCGGAAAAAAGCTTCCTAGGACCGGTTTCTGGCATTTCAGCTGTTTTCAGCCAGGCTTGCTTGAATCCAGTGGCATAGTGAGCAAGGGACTCACGTCTGAGCATACCCTGCCAACTTATGGCAAACAAAGCGGTACAAAAGGGGGTGGTGATGGACAAAGCATCAGAACCAATCAAACACTCACACCCAGTCAACAGATCTGGGTTTGATCCATCACCGCTCTTTAGCCAACTCTGCCACCCCAGTTCAGACATGGCCATATGCAAATCAGTCTAACCCTGTGCCTCATGGGAACAGTCCAGCCCGAACTGCCAAGCCATGCCTTCCCTGGACCGGAAAGAAGCTTCCTAGGACCGGTTTCTGGCATTTCAGCCATCTTCAGCCAGACTTGCTTGAATCCAGTGGCAAAGTGAGAAAGGGACTCATGTCTGAGCATACCCTGCCAACTTATGGCAAACAAAGCGGTACAAAAGGGGGTGGTGATGGACAGAGCATCAGAACCAATCAAACACTCACACCCAGTCAACAGATCTGGGTTTGATCCATCACCGTTCTTTAGCCAACTCTGCCACCCCAGTTCAGACATGGCCATATGCAAATCAGTCTAACCCTGTGCCTCATGGGAACAGTCCAGCCAGAACTGCCAAGCCATGCCTTCCCTGGACCGGAAACAAGCTTCCTAGGACCGGTTTCTGGCATTTCAGCCGTCTTCAGCCAGGCTTGCTTGAATCCAGTGGCAAAGTGAGCAAGGGATTCACGTCTGAGCATACCCTGCCAACTTATGGCAAACAAAGCGGTACAAAAGGGGGTGGTGATGGACAGAGCATCAGAACCAATCAAACACTCACACCCAGTCAACAGATCTGGGTTTGATCCATCACCGTTCTTTAGCCAACTCTGCCACCCCAGTTCAGACATGACCATATGCAAATCAGTCTAACCCTGTGCCTCATGGGAACAGTCCAGCCCGAACTGCCAAGCCATGCATTCCCTGGACCGGAAACAAGCTTCCTAGGACCGGTTTCTGGCATTTCAGCCGTCTTCAGCCAGGCTTGCTTGAATCCATTGGCAAAGTGAGCAAGGGACTCACGTCTGAGCATACCCTGCCAACTTATGGCAAACAAAGCGGTACAAAAGGGGGTGGTGATGGACAGAGCATCAGAACCAATCAAACACTCACATCCAGTCAACAGATCTGGGTTTGATCCATCACCGTTGTTTAGCCAAATCTGCCACCCCAGTTCAGACATGGCCATATGCAAATCAGTCTAACCCTGTGCCTCATGGGAACAGTCCAGCCCGAACTGCCAAGCCATGCCTTCCCTGGACCGGAAACAAGCTTCCTAGGACCGGTTTCTGGCATTTCAACCGTCTTTAGCCAGGCTTGCTTGAATCCAGTGGCAAAGTGAGCAAGGGAGTCACGTCTGAGCATACCCTGCCAACTTATGGCACACAAAGCGGTACAAAAGGGGGTGGTGATGGACAGAGCATCAGAACCAATCAAACACTCACACCCAGTCAACAGATCTGGGTTTGATCCATCACCGTTCTTTAGCCAACTCTGCCACCCCAGTTCAGACATGGCCATATGCAAATCAGTCTAACCCTGTGCCTCATGGGAAAAGTCCAGCCCGAACTGCCAAGCCATTACTTCCCTTGACCGGAAACAAGCTTCCTAGGACCGGTTTCTGGCATTTCAGCCATCTTCAGCCAGGCTTGCTTGAATCCAGTGGCAAAGTGAGCAAGGGACTCACGTCTGAGCATACCCTGCCAACTTATGGTAAACAAAGCGGTACAAAAGGGGGTGGTGATGGACAGAACATCAGAACCAATCAAACACTCATACCCAGTCAACAGATCTGGGTTTGATCCATCACCGTTCTTTAGCCAACTATGCCACCCCAGTTCAGATATTGCCATATGCAAATCAGTCTAACCCTGTGCCTCATGGGAACAGTCCAGCCCGAACTGCCAAGCCATGCCTTCCCTGGACCGGAAACAAGCTTCCTAGGACCAGATGCTGGCATTTCAGCCGTCTTCAGCCAAGCTTGCTTGAATCCAGTGGCAAAATGAGCAAGGGACTCACGTCTGAGCATACCCTGCCAACTTATGGCAAACATAACGGTACAAAAGGGGGTGGTGATGGACAGAGCATCAGAACCAATCAAACACACCCACCCAGTCAACAGATCTGGGTTTGATCCATCACCGTTCTTTAGCCAACTCTGCCACCCCAGTTCAGACATGGCCATATGCAAATCAGTCTAACCCTGTGCCTCATGGGAACAGTCCAGCCCGAACTGCCAAGCCATGCCTTCCCTGGACCGGACACAAGCTTCCTAGGCCCGGTTTCTGGCATTTCAGCCGTTATCAGCCAGGCTTGCTTGAATCCAGTGGCAAAATGAGCAAGGGACTCACGTCTGAGCATACCCTGCCAACTTATGGCAAACATAACGGTACAAAAGGGGGTGGTGATGGACAGAGCATCAGAACCAATCAAACACTCACACCCAGTCAACAGATCTGGGTTTGATCCATCACCGTTCTTTAGCCAACTCTGCCACCCCAGTTCAGACATGGCCATATGCAAATCAGTCTAACCCTGTGCCTCATGGGAACAGTCCAGCCCGAACTGCCAAGCCATGCCTTCCCTGGACCGGAAAGAAGCTTCCTAGGACCGGTTTCTGGCATTTCAGCCATCTTCAGCCAGACTTGCTTGAATCCAGTGGCAAAGTGAGAAAGGGACTCATGTCTGAGCATACCCTGCCAACTTATGGCAAACAAAGCGGTACAAAAGGGGGTGGTGATGGACAGAGCATCAGAACCAATCAAACACTCACACCCAGTCAACAGATCTGGGTTTGATCCATCACCGTTCTTTAGCCAACTCTGCCACCCCAGTTCAGACATGGCCATATGCAAATCAGTCTAACCCTGTGCCTCATGGGAACAGTCCAGCCAGAACTGCCAAGCCATGCCTTCCCTGGACCGGAAACAAGCTTCCTAGGACCGGTTTCTGGCATTTCAGCCGTCTTCAGCCAGGCTTGCTTGAATCCAGTGGCAAAGTGAGCAAGGGATTCACGTCTGAGCATACCCTGCCAACTTATGGCAAACAAAGCGGTACAAAAGGGGGTGGTGATGGACAGAGCATCAGAACCAATCAAACACTCACACCCAGTCAACAGATCTGGGTTTGATCCATCACCGTTCTTTAGCCAACTCTGCCACCCCAGTTCAGACATGACCATATGCAAATCAGTCTAACCCTGTGCCTCATGGGAACAGTCCAGCCCGAACTGCCAAGCCATGCATTCCCTGGACCGGAAACAAGCTTCCTAGGACCGGTTTCTGGCATTTCAGCCGTCTTCAGCCAGGCTTGCTTGAATCCATTGGCAAAGTGAGCAAGGGACTCACGTCTGAGCATACCCTGCCAACTTATGGCAAACAAAGCGGTACAAAAGGGGGTGGTGATGGACAGAGCATCAGAACCAATCAAACACTCACATCCAGTCAACAGATCTGGGTTTGATCCATCACCGTTGTTTAGCCAAATCTGCCACCCCAGTTCAGACATGGCCATATGCAAATCAGTCTAACCCTGTGCCTCATGGGAACAGTCCAGCCCGAACTGCCAAGCCATGCCTTCCCTGGACCGGAAACAAGCTTCCTAGGACCGGTTTCTGGCATTTCAACCGTCTTTAGCCAGGCTTGCTTGAATCCAGTGGCAAAGTGAGCAAGGGAGTCACGTCTGAGCATACCCTGCCAACTTATGGCACACAAAGCGGTACAAAAGGGGGTGGTGATGGACAGAGCATCAGAACCAATCAAACACTCACACCCAGTCAACAGATCTGGGTTTGATCCATCACCGTTCTTTAGCCAACTCTGCCACCCCAGTTCAGACATGGCCATATGCAAATCAGTCTAACCCTGTGCCTCATGGGAAAAGTCCAGCCCGAACTGCCAAGCCATTACTTCCCTTGACCGGAAACAAGCTTCCTAGGACCGGTTTCTGGCATTTCAGCCATCTTCAGCCAGGCTTGCTTGAATCCAGTGGCAAAGTGAGCAAGGGACTCACGTCTGAGCATACCCTGCCAACTTATGGTAAACAAAGCGGTACAAAAGGGGGTGGTGATGGACAGAACATCAGAACCAATCAAACACTCATACCCAGTCAACAGATCTGGGTTTGATCCATCACCGTTCTTTAGCCAACTATGCCACCCCAGTTCAGATATTGCCATATGCAAATCAGTCTAACCCTGTGCCTCATGGGAACAGTCCAGCCCGAACTGCCAAGCCATGCCTTCCCTGGACCGGAAACAAGCTTCCTAGGACCAGATGCTGGCATTTCAGCCGTCTTCAGCCAAGCTTGCTTGAATCCAGTGGCAAAATGAGCAAGGGACTCACGTCTGAGCATACCCTGCCAACTTATGGCAAACATAACGGTACAAAAGGGGGTGGTGATGGACAGAGCATCAGAACCAATCAAACACACCCACCCAGTCAACAGATCTGGGTTTGATCCATCACCGTTCTTTAGCCAACTCTGCCACCCCAGTTCAGACATGGCCATATGCAAATCAGTCTAACCCTGTGCCTCATGGGAACAGTCCAGCCCGAACTGCCAAGCCATGCCTTCCCTGGACCGGACACAAGCTTCCTAGGCCCGGTTTCTGGCATTTCAGCCGTTATCAGCCAGGCTTGCTTGAATCCAGTGGCAAAATGAGCAAGGGACTCACGTCTGAGCATACCCTGCCAACTTATGGCAAACATAACGGTACAAAAGGGGGTGGTGATGGACAGAGCATCAGAACCAATCAAACACTCACACCCAGTCAACAGATCTGGGTTTGATCCATCACCGTTCTTTAGCCAACTCTGCCACCCCAGTTCAGACATGGCCATATGCAAATCAGTCTAACCCTGTGCCTCATGGGAAAAGTCCAGCCCGAACTGCCAAGCCATTCCTTCCCTTGACCGGAAACAAGCTTCCTAGGACCGGTTTCTGGCATTTCAGCCATCTTCAGCCAGGCTTGCTTGAATCCAGTGGCAAAGTGAGCAAGGGACTCACGTCTGAGCATACCCTGCCAACTTATGGTAAACAAAGCGGTACAAAAGGGGGTGGTGATGGACAGAGCATCAGAACCAATCAAACACTCATACCCAGTCAACAGATCTGGGTTTGATCCATCACCGTTCTTTAGCCAACTATGCCACCCCAGTTCAGATATTGCCATATGCAAATCAGTCTAACCCTGTGCCTCATGGGAACAGTCCAGCCCGAACTGCCAAGCCATGCCTTCCCTGGACCGGAAACAAGCTTCCTAGGACCGGTTTCTGGCATTTCAGCCATCTTCAGCCAGGCTTGCTTGAATCCAGTGGCAAAGTGAGCAAGGGACTCACGTCTGAGCATACCCTGCCAACTTATGGTAAACAAAGCGGTACAAAAGGGGGTGGTGATGGACAGAGCATCAGAACCAATCAAACACTCATACCCAGTCAACAGATCTGGGTTTGATCCATCACCGTTCTTTAGCCAACTATGCCACCCCAGTTCAGATATTGCCATATGCAAATCAGTCTAACCCTGTGCCTCATGGGAACAGTCCAGCCCGAACTGCCAAGCCATGCCTTCCCTGGACCGGAAACAAGCTTCCTAGGACCGGTTTCTGGCATTTCAGCCATCTTCAGCCAGACTTGCTTGAATCCAGTGGCAAAGTGAGAAAGGGACTCACGTCTGAGCCTACCCTGCCAACTTATGGCAAACAAAGCAGTACAAAAGGGGGTGGTGAGGGACAGAGCATCAGAACCAATCAAACACTCACACCCAGTCAACAGATCTGGGTTTGACCCATCACCGTTCTTTATCCAACTCTGCCACCCCAGTTCAGACATGGCCATATGCAAATCAGTCTAACCCTGTGCCTCATGGGAACAGTCCAGCCCGAACTGCCAAGCCATGCCTTCCCTGGACCGGAAACAAGCTTCCTAGGACCAGATGCTGGCATTTCAGCCGTCTTCAGCCAAGCTTGCTTGAATCCAGTGGCAAAATGAGCAAGGGAATCACGTCTGAGCATACCCTGCCAACTTATGGCAAACATAACGGTACAAAAGGGGGTGGTGATGGACAGAGCATCAGAACCAATCAAACACTCCCACCCAGTCAACAGATCTGGGTTTGATCCATCACCGTTCTTTAGCCAACTCTGCCACCCCAGTTCAGACATGGCCATATGCAAATCAGTCTAACCCTGTGTCTCATGGGACCAGTCCAGCACGAACTGCCAAGCCATGCCTTCCCTGGACCGGAAAAAAGCTTCCTAGGCCCGGTTTCTGGCATTTCAGCTGTTTTCAGCCAGGCTTGCTTGAATCCAGTGGCATAGTGAGCAAGGGACTCACGTCTGAGCATACCCTGCCAACTTATGGCAAACAAAGCGGTACAAAAGGGGGTGGTGATGGACAAAGCATCAGAACCAATCAAACACTCACACCCAGTCAACAGATCTGGGTTTGATCCATCACCGCTCTTTAGCCAACTCTGCCACCCCAGTTCAGACATGGCCATATGCAAATCAGTCTAACCCTGTGCCTCATGGGAACAGTCCAGCCCGAACTGCCAAGCCATGCCTTCCCTGGACCGGAAAGAAGCTTCCTAGGACCGGTTTCTGGCATTTCAGCCATCTTCAGCCAGACTTGCTTGAATCCAGTGGCAAAGTGAGAAAGGGACTCATGTCTGAGCATACCCTGCCAACTTATGGCAAACAAAGCGGTACAAAAGGGGGTGGTGATGGACAGAGCATCAGAACCAATCAAACACTCACACCCAGTCAACAGATCTGGGTTTGATCCATCACCGTTCTTTAGCCAACTCTGCCACCCCAGTTCAGACATGGCCATATGCAAATCAGTCTAACCCTGTGCCTCATGGGAACAGTCCAGCCAGAACTGCCAAGCCATGCCTTCCCTGGACCGGAAACAAGCTTCCTAGGACCGGTTTCTGGCATTTCAGCCGTCTTCAGCCAGGCTTGCTTGAATCCAGTGGCAAAGTGAGCAAGGGATTCACGTCTGAGCATACCCTGCCAACTTATGGCAAACAAAGCGGTACAAAAGGGGGTGGTGATGGACAGAGCATCAGAACCAATCAAACACTCACACCCAGTCAACAGATCTGGGTTTGATCCATCACCGTTCTTTAGCCAACTCTGCCACCCCAGTTCAGACATGACCATATGCAAATCAGTCTAACCCTGTGCCTCATGGGAACAGTCCAGCCCGAACTGCCAAGCCATGCATTCCCTGGACCGGAAACAAGCTTCCTAGGACCGGTTTCTGGCATTTCAGCCGTCTTCAGCCAGGCTTGCTTGAATCCATTGGCAAAGTGAGCAAGGGACTCACGTCTGAGCATACCCTGCCAACTTATGGCAAACAAAGCGGTACAAAAGGGGGTGGTGATGGACAGAGCATCAGAACCAATCAAACACTCACATCCAGTCAACAGATCTGGGTTTGATCCATCACCGTTGTTTAGCCAAATCTGCCACCCCAGTTCAGACATGGCCATATGCAAATCAGTCTAACCCTGTGCCTCATGGGAACAGTCCAGCCCGAACTGCCAAGCCATGCCTTCCCTGGACCGGAAACAAGCTTCCTAGGACCGGTTTCTGGCATTTCAACCGTCTTTAGCCAGGCTTGCTTGAATCCAGTGGCAAAGTGAGCAAGGGAGTCACGTCTGAGCATACCCTGCCAACTTATGGCACACAAAGCGGTACAAAAGGGGGTGGTGATGGACAGAGCATCAGAACCAATCAAACACTCACACCCAGTCAACAGATCTGGGTTTGATCCATCACCGTTCTTTAGCCAACTCTGCCACCCCAGTTCAGACATGGCCATATGCAAATCAGTCTAACCCTGTGCCTCATGGGAAAAGTCCAGCCCGAACTGCCAAGCCATTACTTCCCTTGACCGGAAACAAGCTTCCTAGGACCGGTTTCTGGCATTTCAGCCATCTTCAGCCAGGCTTGCTTGAATCCAGTGGCAAAGTGAGCAAGGGACTCACGTCTGAGCATACCCTGCCAACTTATGGTAAACAAAGCGGTACAAAAGGGGGTGGTGATGGACAGAACATCAGAACCAATCAAACACTCATACCCAGTCAACAGATCTGGGTTTGATCCATCACCGTTCTTTAGCCAACTATGCCACCCCAGTTCAGATATTGCCATATGCAAATCAGTCTAACCCTGTGCCTCATGGGAACAGTCCAGCCCGAACTGCCAAGCCATGCCTTCCCTGGACCGGAAACAAGCTTCCTAGGACCAGATGCTGGCATTTCAGCCGTCTTCAGCCAAGCTTGCTTGAATCCAGTGGCAAAATGAGCAAGGGACTCACGTCTGAGCATACCCTGCCAACTTATGGCAAACATAACGGTACAAAAGGGGGTGGTGATGGACAGAGCATCAGAACCAATCAAACACACCCACCCAGTCAACAGATCTGGGTTTGATCCATCACCGTTCTTTAGCCAACTCTGCCACCCCAGTTCAGACATGGCCATATGCAAATCAGTCTAACCCTGTGCCTCATGGGAACAGTCCAGCCCGAACTGCCAAGCCATGCCTTCCCTGGACCGGACACAAGCTTCCTAGGCCCGGTTTCTGGCATTTCAGCCGTTATCAGCCAGGCTTGCTTGAATCCAGTGGCAAAATGAGCAAGGGACTCACGTCTGAGCATACCCTGCCAACTTATGGCAAACATAACGGTACAAAAGGGGGTGGTGATGGACAGAGCATCAGAACCAATCAAACACTCACACCCAGTCAACAGATCTGGGTTTGATCCATCACCGTTCTTTAGCCAACTCTGCCACCCCAGTTCAGACATGGCCATATGCAAATCAGTCTAACCCTGTGCCTCATGGGAAAAGTCCAGCCCGAACTGCCAAGCCATTCCTTCCCTTGACCGGAAACAAGCTTCCTAGGACCGGTTTCTGGCATTTCAGCCATCTTCAGCCAGGCTTGCTTGAATCCAGTGGCAAAGTGAGCAAGGGACTCACGTCTGAGCATACCCTGCCAACTTATGGTAAACAAAGCGGTACAAAAGGGGGTGGTGATGGACAGAGCATCAGAACCAATCAAACACTCATACCCAGTCAACAGATCTGGGTTTGATCCATCACCGTTCTTTAGCCAACTATGCCACCCCAGTTCAGATATTGCCATATGCAAATCAGTCTAACCCTGTGCCTCATGGGAACAGTCCAGCCCGAACTGCCAAGCCATGCCTTCCCTGGACCGGAAACAAGCTTCCTAGGACCGGTTTCTGGCATTTCAGCCATCTTCAGCCAGACTTGCTTGAATCCAGTGGCAAAGTGAGAAAGGGACTCACGTCTGAGCCTACCCTGCCAACTTATGGCAAACAAAGCAGTACAAAAGGGGGTGGTGAGGGACAGAGCATCAGAACCAATCAAACACTCACACCCAGTCAACAGATCTGGGTTTGACCCATCACCGTTCTTTATCCAACTCTGCCACCCCAGTTCAGACATGGCCATATGCAAATCAGTCTAACCCTGTGCCTCATGGGAACAGTCCAGCCCGAACTGCCAAGCCATGCCTTCCCTGGACCGGAAACAAGCTTCCTAGGACCAGATGCTGGCATTTCAGCCGTCTTCAGCCAAGCTTGCTTGAATCCAGTGGCAAAATGAGCAAGGGAATCACGTCTGAGCATACCCTGCCAACTTATGGCAAACATAACGGTACAAAAGGGGGTGGTGATGGACAGAGCATCAGAACCAATCAAACACTCCCACCCAGTCAACAGATCTGGGTTTGATCCATCACCGTTCTTTAGCCAACTCTGCCACCCCAGTTCAGACATGGCCATATGCAAATCAGTCTAACCCTGTGCCTCATGGGAACAGTCCAGCCCGAACTGCCAAGCCATGCCTTCCCTGGACCGGACACAAGCTTCCTAGGCCCGGTTTCTGGCATTTCAGCCGTTTTCAGCCAGGCTTGCTTGAATCCAGTGGCAAAGTGAGCAAGGGACTCACGTCTGAGCATACCCTGCCAACTTATGGCAAACAAAGCGGTACAAAAGGGGGTGGTGATGGACAGAGCATCAGAACCTATCAAACACTCACACCCAGTCAACAGATCTGGGTTTCATCCATCACCGTTATTTAGCCAACTCTGCCACCCCAGTTGAGACATGGCCATATGCAAATCAGTCTAACCCTGTGCCTCATGGGAACAGTCCAGCCCGAACTGCCAAACCATGCCTTCCCTGGACCGGAAACAAGCTTCCTAGGACCGGTTTCTGGCATTTCAGCCGTCTTCAGCCAGGCTTGCTTGAATCCAGTGGCAAATTGAGTAAGGGACTCACGTCTGAGCATACCCTGCCAACTTATGGCAAACAAAGCGGCACAAAAGGGGGTGGTGATGGACAGAGCATCAGAACCAATCAAACACTCACACCCAGTCAACAGATCTGGGTTTGATCCATCACCGTTCTTTAGCCAAATCTGCCACCCCAGTTCAGACATGGCCATATGCAAATCAGTCTAACCCTGTGCCTCATGGGACCAGTCCAGCCCGAACTGCCAAGCCATGCCTTCCCTGGACCGGAAACAAGCTTCCTAGGACCGGTTTCTGGCATTTCAGCCGCCTTCAGCCAGGCTTGCTTGAATCCAGTGGCAAAGTGAGCAAGGGACTCACGTCTGAGCATACCCTGCCAACTTATGGCAAACAAAGCGGTACAAAAGGGGGTGGTGATGGACAGAGCATCAGAACCAATCAAACACTCACACCCAGTAAACAGATCTGGGTTTGATCCATCACCGTTCTTTAGCCAACTCTGACACCCCAGTTCAGACATGGCCATATGCAAATCAGTCTAACCCTGTGCCTCATGGGACCAGTCCTGCCCGAACTGCCAAGCCATGCCTTCCCTGGACCGGAAACAAGCTTCCTAGGACCGGTTTTCTGGCATTTCAGCAGTTTTCAGCCAGGCTTGCTTGAATCCAGTGGCAAAGTGAGCAAGGGACTCACGTCTGAGCATACCCTGCCAACTTATGGCAAACAAAACGGTACAAAAGGGGGTGGTGATGGACAGAGCATCAGAACCAATCAAACACTCACACCCAGTCAACAGATCTGGGTTTGATCCATCACCGTTCTTTAGCCAACTCTGCCACCCCAGTTCAGACATGGCCATATGCAAATCAGTCTAACCCTGTGTCTCATGGGACCAGTCCAGCACGAACTGCCAAGCCATGCCTTCCCTGGACCGGAAAAAAGCTTCCTAGGACCGGTTTCTGGCATTTCAGCTGTTTTCAGCCAGGCTTGCTTGAATCCAGTGGCATAGTGAGCAAGGGACTCACGTCTGAGCATACCCTGCCAACTTATGGCAAACAAAGCGGTACAAAAGGGGGTGGTGATGGACAGAGCATCAGAACCAATCAAACACTCACACCCAGTCAACAGATCTGGGTTTGATCCATCACCGCTCTTTAGCCAACTCTGCCACCCCAGTTCAGACATGGCCATATGCAAATCAGTCTAACCCTGTGCCTCATGGGAACAGTCCAGCCCGAACTGCCAAGCCATGCCTTCCCTGGATCGGAAACAAGCACCCTAGGACCGGTTTCTGGCATTTCAGCCTCCTTCAGCCAGGCTTGCTTTAATCCAGTGGCAAAGTGAGCAAGGGACTCACGTCTGAGCATACCCTGCCAACTTATGGCAAACAAAGCGGTAGAAAAGGGGGTGGTGATGGACAGAGCATCAGAACCAATCAAACAATCATACCCAGTCAACAGATCTGGGTTTGATCCATCACCATTCTTTATCCAACTCTGTCACCCCAGTTCAGACATGGCCATATGCCAATCAGTCTAACCCTGTGCCTCATGGGAACAGTCCGGCCCGAACTGCCAAGCCATGCCTTCCCTGGACCGGAAACAAGCTTCCTAGGACCGGCTGCTGGCATTTCAGCCGTCTTCAGCCAGGCTTGCTTGAATCCAGTGGCAAAGTGAGCAAGGGACTCACGTCTGAGCATACCCTGCCAACTTATGGTAAACAAAGCGGTACTAAAGGGGGTGGTGATGGACAGAGCATCAGAACCAATCAAACACTCACACCCAGTCAACAGATCTGGGTTTGATCCATCACCGTTCTTTAGCCAACTCTGCCACCCCAGTTCAGACATGGCCATATGCAAGTCAGTCTAACCCTGTGCCTCATGGGAACAGTCCAGCCCGAACTGCCAAGCCATGCCTTCCCTGGACCGGACACAAGCTTCCTAGGCCCGGTTTCTGGCATTTCAGCCGTTTTCAGCCAGGCTTGCTTGAATCCAGTGGCAAAGTGAGCAAGGGACTCACGTCTGAGCATACCCTGCCAACTTATGGCAAACAAAGCGGTACAAAAGGGGGTGGTGATGGACAGAGCATCAGAACCTATCAAACACTCACACCCAGTCAACAGATCTGGGTTTGATCCATCACCGTTATTTAGCCAACTCTGCCACCCCAGTTGAGACATGGCCATATGCAAATCAGTCTAACCCTGTGCCTCATGGGAACAGTCCAGCCCGAACTGCCAAGCCATGCCTTCCCTGGACCGGAAACAAGCTTCCTAGGACCGGTTTCTGGCATTTCAGCCGTCTTCAGCCAGGCTTGCTTGAATCCAGTGGCAAATTGAGTAAGGGACTCACGTCTGAGCATACCCTGCCAACTTATGGCAAACAAAGCGGCACAAAAGGGGGTGGTGATGGACAGAGCATCAGAACCAATCAAACACTCACACCCAGTCAACAGATCTGGGTTTGATCCATCACCGTTCTTTAGCCAACTCTGCCACCCCAGTTCAGACATGGCCATATGTAAATCAGTCTAACCCTGTGCCTCATGGGACCAGTCCAGCCCGAACTGCCAAGCCATGCCTTCCCTGGACCGGAAACAAGCTTCCTAGGACCGGTTTCTGGCATTTCAGCCGTCTTCAGCCAGGCTTGCTTGAATCCAGTGGCAAAGTGAGCAAGGGACTCACGTCTGAGCATACCCTGCCAACTTATGGCAAACAAAGCGGTACAAAAGGGGGTGGTGATGGACAGAGCATCAGAACCAATCAAACACTCACACCCAGTAAACAGATCTGGGTTTGATCCATCACCGTTCTTTAGCCAACTCTGACACCCCAGTTCAGACATGGCCATATGCAAATCAGTCTAACCCTGTGCCTCATGGGACCAGTCCTGCCCGAACTGCCAAGCCATGCCTTCCCTGGACCGGAAACAAGCTTCCTAGGACCGGTTTCTGGCATTTCAGCCGTTTTCTGCCAGGCTTGCTTGAATCCAGTGGCAAAGTGAGCAAGGGACTCACGTCTGAGCATACCCTGCCAACTTATGGCAAACAAAGCGGTACAAAAGGGGGTGGTGATGGACAGAGCATCAGAACCAATCAAACACTCACACCCAGTCAACAGATCTGGGTTTGATCCATCACCGTTCTTTAGCCAACTCTGCCACCCCAGTTCAGACATGGCCATATGCAAATCAGTCTAACCCTGTGTCTCATGGGACCAGTCCAGCACGAACTGCCAAGCCATGCCTTCCCTGGACCGGAAAAAAGCTTCCTAGGACCGGTTTCTGGCATTTCAGCTGTTTTCAGCCAGGCTTGCTTGAATCCAGTGGCATAGTGAGCAAGGGACTCACGTCTGAGCATACCCTGCCAACTTATGGCAAACAAAGCGGTACAAAAGGGGGTGGTGATGGACAAAGCATCAGAACCAATCAAACACTCACACCCAGTCAACAGATCTGGGTTTGATCCATCACCGCTCTTTAGCCAACTCTGCCACCCCAGTTCAGACATGGCCATATGCAAATCAGTCTAACCCTGTGCCTCATGGGAACAGTCCAGCCCGAACTGCCAAGCCATGCCTTCCCTGGACCGGAAAGAAGCTTCCTAGGACCGGTTTCTGGCATTTCAGCCATCTTCAGCCAGACTTGCTTGAATCCAGTGGCAAAGTGAGAAAGGGACTCATGTCTGAGCATACCCTGCCAACTTATGGCAAACAAAGCGGTACAAAAGGGGGTGGTGATGGACAGAGCATCAGAACCAATCAAACACTCACACCCAGTCAACAGATCTGGGTTTGATCCATCACCGTTCTTTAGCCAACTCTGCCACCCCAGTTCAGACATGGCCATATGCAAATCAGTCTAACCCTGTGCCTCATGGGAACAGTCCAGCCAGAACTGCCAAGCCATGCCTTCCCTGGACCGGAAACAAGCTTCCTAGGACCGGTTTCTGGCATTTCAGCCGTCTTCAGCCAGGCTTGCTTGAATCCAGTGGCAAAGTGAGCAAGGGATTCACGTCTGAGCATACCCTGCCAACTTATGGCAAACAAAGCGGTACAAAAGGGGGTGGTGATGGACAGAGCATCAGAACCAATCAAACACTCACACCCAGTCAACAGATCTGGGTTTGATCCATCACCGTTCTTTAGCCAACTCTGCCACCCCAGTTCAGACATGACCATATGCAAATCAGTCTAACCCTGTGCCTCATGGGAACAGTCCAGCCCGAACTGCCAAGCCATGCATTCCCTGGACCGGAAACAAGCTTCCTAGGACCGGTTTCTGGCATTTCAGCCGTCTTCAGCCAGGCTTGCTTGAATCCATTGCAAAGTGAGCAAGGGACTCACGTCTGAGCATACCCTGCCAACTTATGGCAAACAAAGCGGTACAAAAGGGGGTGGTGATGGACAGAGCATCAGAACCAATCAAACACTCACATCCAGTCAACAGATCTGGGTTTGATCCATCACCGTTGTTTAGCCAAATCTGCCACCCCAGTTCAGACATGGCCATATGCAAATCAGTCTAACCCTGTGCCTCATGGGAACAGTCCAGCCCGAACTGCCAAGCCATGCCTTCCCTGGACCGGAAACAAGCTTCCTAGGACCGGTTTCTGGCATTTCAACCGTCTTTAGCCAGGCTTGCTTGAATCCAGTGGCAAAGTGAGCAAGGGAGTCACGTCTGAGCATACCCTGCCAACTTATGGCACACAAAGCGGTACAAAAGGGGGTGGTGATGGACAGAGCATCAGAACCAATCAAACACTCACACCCAGTCAACAGATCTGGGTTTGATCCATCACCGTTCTTTAGCCAACTCTGCCACCCCAGTTCAGACATGGCCATATGCAAATCAGTCTAACCCTGTGCCTCATGGGAAAAGTCCAGCCCGAACTGCCAAGCCATTACTTCCCTTGACCGGAAACAAGCTTCCTAGGACCGGTTTCTGGCATTTCAGCCATCTTCAGCCAGGCTTGCTTGAATCCAGTGGCAAAGTGAGCAAGGGACTCACGTCTGAGCATACCCTGCCAACTTATGGTAAACAAAGCGGTACAAAAGGGGGTGGTGATGGACAGAACATCAGAACCAATCAAACACTCATACCCAGTCAACAGATCTGGGTTTGATCCATCACCGTTCTTTAGCCAACTATGCCACCCCAGTTCAGATATTGCCATATGCAAATCAGTCTAACCCTGTGCCTCATGGGAACAGTCCAGCCCGAACTGCCAAGCCATGCCTTCCCTGGACCGGAAACAAGCTTCCTAGGACCAGATGCTGGCATTTCAGCCGTCTTCAGCCAAGCTTGCTTGAATCCAGTGGCAAAATGAGCAAGGGACTCACGTCTGAGCATACCCTGCCAACTTATGGCAAACATAACGGTACAAAAGGGGGTGGTGATGGACAGAGCATCAGAACCAATCAAACACACCCACCCAGTCAACAGATCTGGGTTTGATCCATCACCGTTCTTTAGCCAACTCTGCCACCCCAGTTCAGACATGGCCATATGCAAATCAGTCTAACCCTGTGCCTCATGGGAACAGTCCAGCCCGAACTGCCAAGCCATGCCTTCCCTGGACCGGACACAAGCTTCCTAGGCCCGGTTTCTGGCATTTCAGCCGTTATCAGCCAGGCTTGCTTGAATCCAGTGGCAAAATGAGCAAGGGACTCACGTCTGAGCATACCCTGCCAACTTATGGCAAACATAACGGTACAAAAGGGGGTGGTGATGGACAGAGCATCAGAACCAATCAAACACTCACACCCAGTCAACAGATCTGGGTTTGATCCATCACCGTTCTTTAGCCAACTCTGCCACCCCAGTTCAGACATGGCCATATGCAAATCAGTCTAACCCTGTGCCTCATGGGAAAAGTCCAGCCCGAACTGCCAAGCCATTCCTTCCCTTGACCGGAAACAAGCTTCCTAGGACCGGTTTCTGGCATTTCAGCCATCTTCAGCCAGGCTTGCTTGAATCCAGTGGCAAAGTGAGCAAGGGACTCACGTCTGAGCATACCCTGCCAACTTATGGTAAACAAAGCGGTACAAAAGGGGGTGGTGATGGACAGAGCATCAGAACCAATCAAACACTCATACCCAGTCAACAGATCTGGGTTTGATCCATCACCGTTCTTTAGCCAACTATGCCACCCCAGTTCAGATATTGCCATATGCAAATCAGTCTAACCCTGTGCCTCATGGGAACAGTCCAGCCCGAACTGCCAAGCCATGCCTTCCCTGGACCGGAAACAAGCTTCCTAGGACCGGTTTCTGGCATTTCAGCCATCTTCAGCCAGACTTGCTTGAATCCAGTGGCAAAGTGAGAAAGGGACTCACGTCTGAGCCTACCCTGCCAACTTATGGCAAACAAAGCAGTACAAAAGGGGGTGGTGAGGGACAGAGCATCAGAACCAATCAAACACTCACACCCAGTCAACAGATCTGGGTTTGACCCATCACCGTTCTTTATCCAACTCTGCCACCCCAGTTCAGACATGGCCATATGCAAATCAGTCTAACCCTGTGCCTCATGGGAACAGTCCAGCCCGAACTGCCAAGCCATGCCTTCCCTGGACCGGAAACAAGCTTCCTAGGACCAGATGCTGGCATTTCAGCCGTCTTCAGCCAAGCTTGCTTGAATCCAGTGGCAAAATGAGCAAGGGAATCACGTCTGAGCATACCCTGCCAACTTATGGCAAACATAACGGTACAAAAGGGGGTGGTGATGGACAGAGCATCAGAACCAATCAAACACTCCCACCCAGTCAACAGATCTGGGTTTGATCCATCACCGTTCTTTAGCCAACTCTGCCACCCCAGTTCAGACATGGCCATATGCAAATCAGTCTAACCCTGTGTCTCATGGGACCAGTCCAGCACGAACTGCCAAGCCATGCCTTCCCTGGACCGGAAAAAAGCTTCCTAGGCCCGGTTTCTGGCATTTCAGCTGTTTTCAGCCAGGCTTGCTTGAATCCAGTGGCATAGTGAGCAAGGGACTCACGTCTGAGCATACCCTGCCAACTTATGGCAAACAAAGCGGTACAAAAGGGGGTGGTGATGGACAAAGCATCAGAACCAATCAAACACTCACACCCAGTCAACAGATCTGGGTTTGATCCATCACCGCTCTTTAGCCAACTCTGCCACCCCAGTTCAGACATGGCCATATGCAAATCAGTCTAACCCTGTGCCTCATGGGAACAGTCCAGCCCGAACTGCCAAGCCATGCCTTCCCTGGACCGGAAAGAAGCTTCCTAGGACCGGTTTCTGGCATTTCAGCCATCTTCAGCCAGACTTGCTTGAATCCAGTGGCAAAGTGAGAAAGGGACTCATGTCTGAGCATACCCTGCCAACTTATGGCAAACAAAGCGGTACAAAAGGGGGTGGTGATGGACAGAGCATCAGAACCAATCAAACACTCACACCCAGTCAACAGATCTGGGTTTGATCCATCACCGTTCTTTAGCCAACTCTGCCACCCCAGTTCAGACATGGCCATATGCAAATCAGTCTAACCCTGTGCCTCATGGGAACAGTCCAGCCAGAACTGCCAAGCCATGCCTTCCCTGGACCGGAAACAAGCTTCCTAGGACCGGTTTCTGGCATTTCAGCCGTCTTCAGCCAGGCTTGCTTGAATCCAGTGGCAAAGTGAGCAAGGGATTCACGTCTGAGCATACCCTGCCAACTTATGGCAAACAAAGCGGTACAAAAGGGGGTGGTGATGGACAGAGCATCAGAACCAATCAAACACTCACACCCAGTCAACAGATCTGGGTTTGATCCATCACCGTTCTTTAGCCAACTCTGCCACCCCAGTTCAGACATGACCATATGCAAATCAGTCTAACCCTGTGCCTCATGGGAACAGTCCAGCCCGAACTGCCAAGCCATGCATTCCCTGGACCGGAAACAAGCTTCCTAGGACCGGTTTCTGGCATTTCAGCCGTCTTCAGCCAGGCTTGCTTGAATCCATTGGCAAAGTGAGCAAGGGACTCACGTCTGAGCATACCCTGCCAACTTATGGCAAACAAAGCGGTACAAAAGGGGGTGGTGATGGACAGAGCATCAGAACCAATCAAACACTCACATCCAGTCAACAGATCTGGGTTTGATCCATCACCGTTGTTTAGCCAAATCTGCCACCCCAGTTCAGACATGGCCATATGCAAATCAGTCTAACCCTGTGCCTCATGGGAACAGTCCAGCCCGAACTGCCAAGCCATGCCTTCCCTGGACCGGAAACAAGCTTCCTAGGACCGGTTTCTGGCATTTCAACCGTCTTTAGCCAGGCTTGCTTGAATCCAGTGGCAAAGTGAGCAAGGGAGTCACGTCTGAGCATACCCTGCCAACTTATGGCACACAAAGCGGTACAAAAGGGGGTGGTGATGGACAGAGCATCAGAACCAATCAAACACTCACACCCAGTCAACAGATCTGGGTTTGATCCATCACCGTTCTTTAGCCAACTCTGCCACCCCAGTTCAGACATGGCCATATGCAAATCAGTCTAACCCTGTGCCTCATGGGAAAAGTCCAGCCCGAACTGCCAAGCCATTACTTCCCTTGACCGGAAACAAGCTTCCTAGGACCGGTTTCTGGCATTTCAGCCATCTTCAGCCAGGCTTGCTTGAATCCAGTGGCAAAGTGAGCAAGGGACTCACGTCTGAGCATACCCTGCCAACTTATGGTAAACAAAGCGGTACAAAAGGGGGTGGTGATGGACAGAACATCAGAACCAATCAAACACTCATACCCAGTCAACAGATCTGGGTTTGATCCATCACCGTTCTTTAGCCAACTATGCCACCCCAGTTCAGATATTGCCATATGCAAATCAGTCTAACCCTGTGCCTCATGGGAACAGTCCAGCCCGAACTGCCAAGCCATGCCTTCCCTGGACCGGAAACAAGCTTCCTAGGACCAGATGCTGGCATTTCAGCCGTCTTCAGCCAAGCTTGCTTGAATCCAGTGGCAAAATGAGCAAGGGACTCACGTCTGAGCATACCCTGCCAACTTATGGCAAACATAACGGTACAAAAGGGGGTGGTGATGGACAGAGCATCAGAACCAATCAAACACACCCACCCAGTCAACAGATCTGGGTTTGATCCATCACCGTTCTTTAGCCAACTCTGCCACCCCAGTTCAGACATGGCCATATGCAAATCAGTCTAACCCTGTGCCTCATGGGAACAGTCCAGCCCGAACTGCCAAGCCATGCCTTCCCTGGACCGGACACAAGCTTCCTAGGCCCGGTTTCTGGCATTTCAGCCGTTATCAGCCAGGCTTGCTTGAATCCAGTGGCAAAATGAGCAAGGGACTCACGTCTGAGCATACCCTGCCAACTTATGGCAAACATAACGGTACAAAAGGGGGTGGTGATGGACAGAGCATCAGAACCAATCAAACACTCACACCCAGTCAACAGATCTGGGTTTGATCCATCACCGTTCTTTAGCCAACTCTGCCACCCCAGTTCAGACATGGCCATATGCAAATCAGTCTAACCCTGTGCCTCATGGGAAAAGTCCAGCCCGAACTGCCAAGCCATTCCTTCCCTTGACCGGAAACAAGCTTCCTAGGACCGGTTTCTGGCATTTCAGCCATCTTCAGCCAGGCTTGCTTGAATCCAGTGGCAAAGTGAGCAAGGGACTCACGTCTGAGCATACCCTGCCAACTTATGGTAAACAAAGCGGTACAAAAGGGGGTGGTGATGGACAGAGCATCAGAACCAATCAAACACTCATACCCAGTCAACAGATCTGGGTTTGATCCATCACCGTTCTTTAGCCAACTATGCCACCCCAGTTCAGATATTGCCATATGCAAATCAGTCTAACCCTGTGCCTCATGGGAACAGTCCAGCCCGAACTGCCAAGCCATGCCTTCCCTGGACCGGAAACAAGCTTCCTAGGACCGGTTTCTGGCATTTCAGCCATCTTCAGCCAGACTTGCTTGAATCCAGTGGCAAAGTGAGAAAGGGACTCACGTCTGAGCCTACCCTGCCAACTTATGGCAAACAAAGCAGTACAAAAGGGGGTGGTGAGGGACAGAGCATCAGAACCAATCAAACACTCACACCCAGTCAACAGATCTGGGTTTGACCCATCACCGTTCTTTATCCAACTCTGCCACCCCAGTTCAGACATGGCCATATGCAAATCAGTCTAACCCTGTGCCTCATGGGAACAGTCCAGCCCGAACTGCCAAGCCATGCCTTCCCTGGACCGGAAACAAGCTTCCTAGGACCAGATGCTGGCATTTCAGCCGTCTTCAGCCAAGCTTGCTTGAATCCAGTGGCAAAATGAGCAAGGGAATCACGTCTGAGCATACCCTGCCAACTTATGGCAAACATAACGGTACAAAAGGGGGTGGTGATGGACAGAGCATCAGAACCAATCAAACACTCCCACCCAGTCAACAGATCTGGGTTTGATCCATCACCGTTCTTTAGCCAACTCTGCCACCCCAGTTCAGACATGGCCATATGCAAATCAGTCTAACCCTGTGCCTCATGGGAACAGTCCAGCCCGAACTGCCAAGCCATGCCTTCCCTGGACCGGACACAAGCTTCCTAGGCCCGGTTTCTGGCATTTCAGCCGTTTTCAGCCAGGCTTGCTTGAATCCAGTGGCAAAGTGAGCAAGGGACTCACGTCTGAGCATACCCTGCCAACTTATGGCAAACAAAGCGGTACAAAAGGGGGTGGTGATGGACAGAGCATCAGAACCTATCAAACACTCACACCCAGTCAACAGATCTGGGTTTCATCCATCACCGTTATTTAGCCAACTCTGCCACCCCAGTTGAGACATGGCCATATGCAAATCAGTCTAACCCTGTGCCTCATGGGAACAGTCCAGCCCGAACTGCCAAGCCATGCCTTCCCTGGACCGGAAACAAGCTTCCTAGGACCGGTTTCTGGCATTTCAGCCGTCTTCAGCCAGGCTTGCTTGAATCCAGTGGCAAATTGAGTAAGGGACTCACGTCTGAGCATACCCTGCCAACTTATGGCAAACAAAGCGGCACAAAAGGGGGTGGTGATGGACAGAGCATCAGAACCAATCAAACACTCACACCCAGTCAACAGATCTGGGTTTGATCCATCACCGTTCTTTAGCCAAATCTGCCACCCCAGTTCAGACATGGCCATATGCAAATCAGTCTAACCCTGTGCCTCATGGGACCAGTCCAGCCCGAACTGCCAAGCCATGCCTTCCCTGGACCGGAAACAAGCTTCCTAGGACCGGTTTCTGGCATTTCAGCCGCCTTCAGCCAGGCTTGCTTGAATCCAGTGGCAAAGTGAGCAAGGGACTCACGTCTGAGCATACCCTGCCAACTTATGGCAAACAAAGCGGTACAAAAGGGGGTGGTGATGGACAGAGCATCAGAACCAATCAAACACTCACACCCAGTAAACAGATCTGGGTTTGATCCATCACCGTTCTTTAGCCAACTCTGACACCCCAGTTCAGACATGGCCATATGCAAATCAGTCTAACCCTGTGCCTCATGGGACCAGTCCTGCCCGAACTGCCAAGCCATGCCTTCCCTGGACCGGAAACAAGCTTCCTAGGACCGGTTTTCTGGCATTTCAGCAGTTTTCAGCCAGGCTTGCTTGAATCCAGTGGCAAAGTGAGCAAGGGACTCACGTCTGAGCATACCCTGCCAACTTATGGCAAACAAAACGGTACAAAAGGGGGTGGTGATGGACAGAGCATCAGAACCAATCAAACACTCACACCCAGTCAACAGATCTGGGTTTGATCCATCACCGTTCTTTAGCCAACTCTGCCACCCCAGTTCAGACATGGCCATATGCAAATCAGTCTAACCCTGTGTCTCATGGGACCAGTCCAGCACGAACTGCCAAGCCATGCCTTCCCTGGACCGGAAAAAAGCTTCCTAGGACCGGTTTCTGGCATTTCAGCTGTTTTCAGCCAGGCTTGCTTGAATCCAGTGGCATAGTGAGCAAGGGACTCACGTCTGAGCATACCCTGCCAACTTATGGCAAACAAAGCGGTACAAAAGGGGGTGGTGATGGACAGAGCATCAGAACCAATCAAACACTCACACCCAGTCAACAGATCTGGGTTTGATCCATCACCGCTCTTTAGCCAACTCTGCCACCCCAGTTCAGACATGGCCATATGCAAATCAGTCTAACCCTGTGCCTCATGGGAACAGTCCAGCCCGAACTGCCAAGCCATGCCTTCCCTGGACCGGAAAGAAGCTTCCTAGGACCGGTTTCTGGCATTTCAGCCATCTTCAGCCAGACTTGCTTGAATCCAGTGGCAAAATGAGAAAGGGACTCATGTCTGAGCATACCCTGCCAACTTATGGCAAACAAAGCGGTACAAAAGGGGGTGGTGATGGACAGAGCATCAGAACCAATCAAACACTCACACCCAGTCAACAGATCTGGGTTTGATCCATCACCGTTCTTTAGCCAACTCTGCCACCCCAGTTCAGACATGGCCATATGCAAATCAGTCTAACCCTGTGCCTCATGGGAACAGTCCAGCCAGAACTGCCAAGCCATGCCTTCCCTGGACCGGAAACAAGCTTCCTAGGACCGGTTTCTGGCATTTCAGCCGTCTTCAGCCAGGCTTGCTTGAATCCAGTGGCAAAGTGAGCAAGGGACTCACGTCTGAGCATACCCTGCCAACTTATGGCAAACAAAGCGGTACAAAAGGGGGTGGTGATGGACAGAGCATCAGAACCAATCAAACACTCACACCCAGTCAACAGATCTGGGTTTGATCCATCACCGTTCTTTAGCCAACTCTGCCACCCCAGTTCAGACATGGCCATATGCAAATCAGTCTAACCCTGTGCCTCATGGGAACAGTCCAGCCCGAACTGCCAAGCCATGCCTTCCCTGGACCGGAAAGAAGCTTCCTAGGACCGGTTTCTGGCATTTCAGCCATCTTCAGCCAGACTTGCTTGAATCCAGTGGCAAAATGAGAAAGGGACTCATGTCTGAGCATACCCTGCCAACTTATGGCAAACAAAGCGGTACAAAAGGGGGTGGTGATGGACAGAGCATCAGAACCAATCAAACACTCACACCCAGTCAACAGATCTGGGTTTGATCCATCACCGTTCTTTAGCCAACTCTGCCACCCCAGTTCAGACATGGCCATATGCAAATCAGTCTAACCCTGTGCCTCATGGGAACAGTCCAGCCAGAACTGCCAAGCCATGCCTTCCCTGGACCGGAAACAAGCTTCCTAGGACCGGTTTCTGGCATTTCAGCCGTCTTCAGCCAGGCTTGCTTGAATCCAGTGGCAAAGTGAGCAAGGGACTCACGTCTGAGCATACCCTGCCAACTTATGGCAAACAAAGCGGTACAAAAGGGGGTGGTGATGGACAGAGCATCAGAACCAATCAAACACTCACACCCAGTCAACAGATCTGGGTTTGATCCATCACCGTTCTTTAGCCAACTCTGCCACCCCAGTTCAGACATGACCATATGCAAATCAGTCTAACCCTGTGCCTCATGGGAACAGTCCAGCCCAAACTGCCAAGCCATGCATTCCCTGGACCGGAAACAAGCTTCCTAGGACCGGTTTCTGGCATTTCAGCCGTCTTCAGCCAGGCTTGCTTGAATCCATTGGCAAAGTGAGCAAGGGACTCACGTCTGAGCATACCCTGCCAACTTATGGCAAACAAAGCGGTACAAAAGGGGGTGGTGATGGACAGAGCATCAGAACCAATCAAACACTCACATCCAGTCAACAGATCTGGGTTTGATCCATCACCGTTGTTTAGCCAAATCTGCCACCCCAGTTCAGACATGGCCATATGCAAATCAGTCTAACCCTGTGCCTCATGGGAACAGTCCAGCCCGAACTGCCAAGCCATGCCTTCCCTGGACCGGAAACAAGCTTCCTAGGACCGGTTTCTGGCATTTCAACCGTCTTTAGCCAGGCTTGCTTGAATCCAGTGGCAAAGTGAGCAAGGGAGTCACGTCTGAGCATACCCTGCCAACTTATGGCAAACAAAGCGGTACAAAAGGGGGTGGTGATGGACAGAGCATCAGAACCAATCAAACACTCACACCCAGTCAACAGATCTGGGTTTGATCCATCACCGTTCTTTAGCCAACTCTGCCACCCCAGTTCAGACATGGCCATATGCAAATCAGTCTAACCCTGTGCCTCATGGGAAAAGTCCAGCCCGAACTGCCAAGCCATTACTTCCCTTGACCGGAAACAAGCTTCCTAGGACCGGTTTCTGGCATTTCAGCCATCTTCAGCCAGGCTTGCTTGAATCCAGTGGCAAAGTGAGCAAGGGACTCACGTCTGAGCATACCCTGCCAACTTATGGTAAACAAAGCGGTACAAAAGGGGGTGGTGATGGACAGAACATCAGAACCAATCAAACACTCATACCCAGTCAACAGATCTGGGTTTGATCCATCACCGTTCTTTAGCCAACTATGCCACCCCAGTTCAGATATTGCCATATGCAAATCAGTCTAACCCTGTGCCTCATGGGAACAGTCCAGCCCGAACTGCCAAGCCATGCCTTCCCTGGACCGGAAACAAGCTTCCTAGGTCCGGTTTCTGGCATTTCAGCCATCTTCAGCCAGACTTGCTTGAATCCAGTGGCAAAGTGAGAAAGGGACTCACGTCTGAGCATACCCTGCCAACTTATGGCAAACAAAGCAGTACAAAAGGGGGTGGTGATGGACAGAGCATCAGAACCAATCAAACACTCACACCCAGTCAACAGATCTGGGTTTGACCCATCACCGTTCTTTATCCAACTCTGCCACCCCAGTTCAGACATGGCCATATGCAAATCAGTCTAACCCTGTGCCTCATGGGAACAGTCCAGCCCGAACTGCCAAGCCATGCCTTCCCTGGACCGGAAACAAGCTTCCTAGGACCAGATGCTGGCATTTCAGCCGTCTTCAGCCAAGCTTGCTTGAATCCAGTGGCAAAATGAGCAAGGGACTCACGTCTGAGCATACCCTGCCAACTTATGGCAAACATAACGGTACAAAAGGGGGTGGTGATGGACAGAGCATCAGAACCAATCAAACACACCCACCCAGTCAACAGATCTGGGTTTGATCCATCACCGTTCTTTAGCCAACTCTGCCACCCCAGTTCAGACATGGCCATATGCAAATCAGTCTAACCCTGTGCCTCATGGGAACAGTCCAGCCCGAACTGCCAAGCCATGCCTTCCCTGGACCGGACACAAGCTTCCTAGGCCCGGTTTCTGGCATTTCAGCCGTTATCAGCCAGGCTTGCTTGAATCCAGTGGCAAAATGAGCAAGGGACTCACGTCTGAGCATACCCTGCCAACTTATGGCAAACATAACGGTACAAAAGGGGGTGGTGATGGACAGAGCATCAGAACCAATCAAACACTCACACCCAGTCAACAGATCTGGGTTTGATCCATCACCGTTCTTTAGCCAACTCTGCCACCCCAGTTCAGACATGGCCATATGCAAATCAGTCTAACCCTGTGCCTCATGGGAAAAGTCCAGCCCGAACTGCCAAGCCATTCCTTCCCTTGACCGGAAACAAGCTTCCTAGGACCGGTTTCTGGCATTTCAGCCATCTTCAGCCAGGCTTGCTTGAATCCAGTGGCAAAGTGAGCAAGGGACTCACGTCTGAGCATACCCTGCCAACTTATGGTAAACAAAGCGGTACAAAAGGGGGTGGTGATGGACAGAGCATCAGAACCAATCAAACACTCATACCCAGTCAACAGATCTGGGTTTGATCCATCACCGTTCTTTAGCCAACTATGCCACCCCAGTTCAGATATTGCCATATGCAAATCAGTCTAACCCTGTGCCTCATGGGAACAGTCCAGCCCGAACTGCCAAGCCATGCCTTCCCTGGACCGGAAACAAGCTTCCTAGGACCGGTTTCTGGCATTTCAGCCATCTTCAGCCAGACTTGCTTGAATCCAGTGGCAAAGTGAGAAAGGGACTCACGTCTGAGCCTACCCTGCCAACTTATGGCAAACAAAGCAGTACAAAAGGGGGTGGTGATGGACAGAGCATCAGAACCAATCAAACACTCACACCCAGTCAACAGATCTGGGTTTGACCCATCACCGTTCTTTATCCAACTCTGCCACCCCAGTTCAGACATGGCCATATGCAAATCAGTCTAACCCTGTGCCTCATGGGAACAGTCCAGCCCGAACTGCCAAGCCATGCCTTCCCTGGACCGGAAACAAGCTTCCTAGGACCAGATGCTGGCATTTCAGCCGTCTTCAGCCAAGCTTGCTTGAATCCAGTGGCAAAATGAGCAAGGGACTCACGTCTGAGCATACCCTGCCAACTTATGGCAAACATAACGGTACAAAAGGGGGTGGTGATGGACAGAGCATCAGAACCAATCAAACACTCCCACCCAGTCAACAGATCTGGGTTTGATCCATCACCGTTCTTTAGCCAACTCTGCCACCCCAGTTCAGACATGGCCATATGCAAATCAGTCTAACCCTGTGCTTCATGGAAACAGTCCAGCCCGAACTGCCAAGCAATGCCTTCCCTGGACCGGACACAAGCTTCCTAGGCCCGGTTTCTGGCATTTCAGCCGTTATCAGCCAGGCTTGCTTGAATCCAGTGGCAAAGTGAGCAAGGGACTCACGTCTGAGCATACCCTGCCAACTTATGGCAAACATAGCGGTACAAAAGGGGGTGGTGATGGACAGAGCATCAGAACCAATCAAACACTCACACCCAGTCAACAGATCTGGGTTTGATCCATCACCGTTCTTTAGCCAACTCTGCCACCCCAGTTCAGAAATGGCCATATGCAAATCAGTCTAACCCTGTGCCTCATGGGAACAGTCCAGCCCGAACTGCCAAGCCATGCCTTCCCTGGACCGGAAACAAGATTCCTAGGACCGGTTTCTGGCATTTCAGCCGTCTTCAGCCAGGCTTGCTTGAATCCAGTGGCAAAGTGAGCAACCGACTCACATCTGAGCATACCCTGCCAACTTATGGCAAACAAAGCGGTACACAAGGGGGTGGTGATGGACAGAGCATCAGAACCAATCAAACACTCACACCCAGTCAACAGATCTGGGTTTGATGCATCACCGTTCTTTAGCCAACTCTGCCACCCCAGTTCAGACATGGCCATATGCAAATCAGTCTAACCCTGTGCCTCATGGGAACAGTCCAGCCCGAACTGCCAAGCCATGCCTTCCCTGGACCGGAAACAAGCTTCCTAGGACCGGTTTCTGGCATTTCAGCCTCCTTCAGCCAGGCTTGCTTGAATCCAGTGGCAAAGTGAGCAAGGGACTCACGTCTGAGCATACCCTGCCAACTTATGGCAAACAAAGCGGTAGAAAAGGGGGTGGTGATGGACAGAGCATCAGAACCAATGAAACAATCATACCCAGTCAACAGATCTGGGTTTGATCCATCACCGTTCTTTATCCAACTCTGTCACCCCAGTTCAGACATGGCCATTTGCAAATCAGTCTAACCCTGTGCCTCATGGGAACAGTCCAGCCCGAACTGCCAAGCCATGCCTTCCCTGGACCGGAAACAAGCTTCCTAGGCCCGGTTTCTGGCATTTCATCCGTCTTCAGCCAGGCTTGCTTGAATCCAGTGGCAAAGTGAGCAAGGAACTCATGTCTGAGCACACCCTGCCAACTTATGGCAAACAAAGCGGTACAAAAGGGGGTGGCGATGGACAGAGCATCAGAACCAATCAAACACTCACACCCAGTCAACAGATCTGGATTTGATCCATCACCGTTCTTTAGCCAAATCTGCCACCCCAGTTCAGACATGGCCATATGCAAATCAGTCTAACCCTGTGCCTCATGGGAAAAGTCCAGCCCAAACTGCCAAGCCATGCCTTCCCTGGACCGGAAACAAGCTTTCTAGGACCGGTTTCTGGCATTTCAGCCGTCTTCAGCCAGGCTTGCTTGAATCCAGTGGCAAAGTGAGCAAGGGACTCACGTCTGAGCATACCCTGCCAACTTATGGCAAACAAAACGGTACAAAAGGGGGTGGTGATGGACAGAACATCAGAACCAATCAAACACTCACACCCAGTCAACAGATCTGGGTTTGATCCATCACTGTTCTTTAGCCAACTCTGCCACCCCAGTACAGACATGTCCATATGCAAATCAGTCTAACCCTGTGCCTCATGGGAACAGTCCAGCCAGAACTGCCAAGCCATGCCTTCCCTGGACCGGAAACAAGCTTCCTAGGACCGGTTTCTGGTATTTCAGCCGTCTTCAGCCAGGCTTGCTTGAATCCAGTGGCAAAGTGAGCAAGGGACTCACGTCTGAGCATACCCTGCCAACTTATGGCAAACAAAGCGGTACAAAAGGGGGTGGTGATGGACAGAGCATCAGAACCAATCTAACACTCACACCCAGTCAACAGATCTGGGTTTGATCCATCACCGTTCTTTAGCCAACTCTGCCACCCCAGTTCAGACATGGCCATATGCAAATCAGTCTAACCCTAAGCCTCATGGGAACAGTCCAGCCCGAACTGCCAAGCCATGCCTTGCCTGGACCGGAAACAAGCTTCCTAGGACCGGTTTCTGGCATTTCAGCCGTCTTCAGCCATTCTTGCTTGAATCCAGTGGCAAAGTGAGCAAGGGACTCACGTCTGAGCATACCCAGCCACCTTATGGCAAACAAAGCGGTACAAAAGGGGGTGGTGATGGACAGAGAATCAGAACCAATCAAACACTCACACCCAGTCAACAGATCTGGGTTTGATCCATCACCGTTCTTTAGCCAACTCTGCCACCCCAGTTCAGACATGGCCATATGCAAATCAGTCTAGCCCTGTGCCTCATGGGAACAGTCCAGCCCGAACTGCCAAGCCATGCCTTCCCTGGACCGGAAACAAGCTTCCTAGGGCCGGTTTCTGGCATTTCAGCCGTCTTCAGCCAGGCTTGCTTGAATCCAGTGGCAAAGTGAGCAAGGGACTCACGTCTGAGCATACCCTGCCAACTTATGGCAAACAAAGCGGTACAAAAGGGGGTGGTGATGGACAGAGCATCAGAACCAATCAAACACTCACACCCAGTCAACAGATCTGGGTTTGATCCATCACCATTCTTTAGTCAACTCTGCCACCCCAGTTCAGACATGGCCATATGCAAATCAGTCTAACCCTGTGCCTCATGGGAACAGTCCAGCCTGAACTGCCAAGCCAGGCCTTCCCTGGACCGGAAACAAGCTTCCTAGGACCGGTTTCTGGCATTTCAGCCGTCTTCAGCCAGGCTTGCTTGAATCCAGTGGCAAAGTGAGCAAGGGACTCACGTCTGAGCATACCCTGCCAACTCATGGCAAACAAAGCGGTACAAAAGGGGGTGGTGATTGACAGAGCATCAGAACCAATCAAACACTCACACGCAGTCAACAGATCTGGGTTTGATTCATCACCGGTCTTTAGCCAACTCTGCCACCCCAGTTCAGACATGGCCATATGCAAATCAGTCTAACCCTGTGCCTCATGAGAACAGTCCAGCCCGAACTGCCAAGCCATGCCTTCCCTGGACTGGAAACAAGCTTCCTAGGACCAGTTTCTGGCATTTCAGCCGTCTTCAGCCAGGCTTGCTTGAATCCAGTGGCAAAGTGAGCAAGGGACTCACGTCTGAGCATACCCAGCCAACTTATGGCAAACAAAGCGGTACAAAAGGGGGTGGTGATGGACAGAGCATCAGAACCAATCAAACACTCACACCCAGTCAACAGATCTGGGTTTGATCCATCACCGTTCTTTAGCCAACTCTGCCACCCCAGTTCAGACATGGCCATATGCAAATCAGTCTAACCCTGTGCCTCATGGGAACAGTCTAGCCCGAACTGCCAAGCCATGCCTTCCCTGGACCGGAAACAAGCTTCCTAGGACCGGTTTCTGGCATTTCAGCAGTCTTCAGCCAGGCTTGCTTGAATCCAGTGGCAAAGTGAGCAAGGGACTCACGTCTGAGCATACCCTGCCAACTTATGGCAAACAAAGCGGTACAAAAGGGGGTGGTGATGGACAGAGCATCAGAACCAATCAAACACTCACACCCAGTCAACAGATCTGGGTTTGATCCATCACCTTTCTTTAGCCAAATCTGCCACCCCAGTTCAGACATGGCCATATGCAAATCTGTCTAACCCTGTGCCTCATGGGAACAGTCCAGCCCGAACTGTCAAGGCATGCCTTCCCTGGACCGGAAACAAGCTTCCTAGGACCGGTTTCTGGCATTTCAGCCGTCTTCTGAGGAAATATGAATTTTGTGATCAGTTATGTCCCCTATCGTAGACCCCAACGGCTCCATGTGCATGCTATAAGTACATGTATGTTCCCTCCTGCTCCAGTTTTGAAGACGCAAATATATGTGCGTCCACCGTCAACATGTCCTCTTTCAGATCCGCCATGAATGGGTCGGATATTCCATTCCTAAGTATGAAAGGCCACCGACTTTATGTGGTTCACTTTCCACATTTCACAGATTCAGGCGAGTAGGCCCGAATTCTGTCATCAAGCCTTTTTCTGCCTTCTGCCTCTGAAAGCTCCAGTCTGAGCCTGCATCTGTGACCATGAACTTTGTCTTACTCCTTGCGCGGCTAACGGTGCCTGATCCAGCCTGTCGCCTGCCAAAAACTGTATTTCACCTTCGAGATTATCTCCTTCGCTCCTCATCCGATGCATTCCTGTCTAGTAGTTTAGGTAAACATTCCTCCAGCTACCGTGCAAAGGGCCAGGCCTCGCTGTCCTCATGCAAGTAATTCATAGCCCCGTTACCATGGAATATTCCTACCCCCTCGCATCTAGTGTAGACACTTAGACGCTTGTACACGCACTAACAGTCAGTATAGTCAGTATAGAATAAGATTCTATCCTAAGAGACCTCTCCTTTCGGATAACACAGTTCTTTAAACATAGGATATTAGATATGATTTGGGATTAGGTTGACATAACCCCAGACTTCTGTCTCCACACGTAGAGCTAAATGTCAAGTCCCCTTCACCGTCTAGTTGCGCGTCAATCACACGTCATGCGGCTGCGTGCGCATCTTTGCCAAACATTTCTGCTGACATTGCAGGATTCTTTTATGGATCCACCCACTTGTGACATCATGTTTAATGACGTTTCTTGAATTACGCCCTCTATTAGCTACGTATGCACCTTTTATCAGCTGTTACGCCTCTTGCATCTGTTTCACTGTAATGTATTTTCTATAAAACTGCCTATCTGTCAATAATGTATGCCCCCTTCCTTCCTGAACTTTCGTGGTGATGGAATAGAAGGCCCACAATTCGAATTGTCTTCCTTTTTATAGGAATAAAGCATTTTAAAACCTCTAATACCACGGATTCTGCCTCTTATATTTACTGAGTTATTCTTGATAGACTTTACCGCATAAAAAATAGTACCGGTAACGAAATATTTACCACATAAATTGGCGCCCGAATAGGGACACTTTCTCATCTCACGCGCCGGCGGTGCGTTGCAGGCCCGGTCTCCTGCCACAGCTGAACGGACAAAAACGCGTATCTGCAGGATTTCCTGTATCTCCCTCCGGCCAAGCGGGGACGACTGAGGCTGCGATCAACACCCAGACGAGGCGGTGAGAAGTGCGAAGTATCCCGACCAGAGCCTAGCTGAGAGAGCAAGATCCGAGGTATACAGAGTCCCACCGAGTTCCGAAGTTCCGAGTCCAGTCGAGTCGAGTCCAGTCCGGTCCAGTTTCAGTTCCGTTCCGAGGCCTTCCGTTCCGAGCTACCCGGTGAGTACCATTACCGGGGAGGCATTTTACGTGCACATAGTCTGTGCCGGTCAAGACGGGTTTGGGTACACAAATCCGGTCTGCACTGTTTTAGCAGTGTATCTGTACTGTTTAGCAGTATATATAGTATATATAGTATGTTTTGCATATAAATAAGTATTATCTAGTGTCAGTATAATGTCAGTGACTAGTTTTCTATTAGTTATCATTGTTCGTAAAACTGTTAAGCGTTAAATGTTTTAAATACGTTCTATATATTGTGGCATGAATGACTGTTCATTATTGTGTTTTCTTGTATAAAGTGTGTTCTAGTAATAAGGTCTAAAAATGCCGCTCTTTTCGAAACTAAGACAGATCAAAACTAGAAAAGGTGTACTCGAAGAAGCCGTTCCCATTCCACCTAGGGATACTCCAGGATACTTCATGTATCATAAGCATGGTCTAGATGCCGTATTATTTCTTGATTTATGGGCGGATTACACCAAAGAATTACCAGAGAGTCAGAGATGGCCCGCAGCGGGGACCTGGGATGCAGATTGCATCATGAGAGTAGAAGAAGAATTATGGAAAAAGAAAGCCAGACAGTCACAGAAAGATGCCATTGAATTATGGCGTAAAGAATCGTATAGACGTACAGAAAAAGCACTCAGACAGGAAGATAAGGGTAAGGAGAAGTCAAATAAAGTCCGAGAGAATCTGTTAATTGAGGAAGGTACCCGAGTAAAATCAGAACAAGTAGATAGACAAAGAAACGCCCTTATGAATGGTATGTATCCACTTCTGGCCGAAGGGTTACCTAAGGCTACTCCGGAAATACCAAAAGACTTGCCACCTCCATTGTTTCCGATAAAAGCACATCCCAAATCACATCCCAAAACAGCAAAGGACGTTTTTCTTTCCTCCTATTTAGATGACGTAGCTCCCGAGTATGCTAATGCCATACCACCCACATCGCTTGCCGATGGTGTTCAACACCAAGAGCATACGTCTGTACCCCCGCAACTACAAACTCCTACACAAGTTCCAACAGGCCCGTCCGTCTCTACAGTTTTTCCCGCATCTACAATCTCTGTCTCACCTTCAACAAATCCTTTCACGTCCAGCACCCCAGACGGTGCTACAGGAGGTGCGACAGATATTTTTTCTACGCCACCCAGAGGAAATAAATTTTCCCTTAGAGAATTAGCACACCAACGTACGCCCAAACTAGCAACTCCCGACATGCTTAAGGAACTTCTAGTAGATTGTAGATATGATCCTGTGCCCGGTAAACGGGACGAAATGCTGCTGTCATCATTACGTATTCGACGAGCTGCGATATATTTAACGAAGCTACCAGGAATGACTACACATTTAGAAAATATATATCACTTTGTCCAGTCAGGGCGAGGTCCTGAAAGTATTAGCAGAGCCATGGAGTACCAGAAAGCGGAGGTACAGGGACAACTGTTACGTTTCCTCATAAACTGTGTAATCAGAAATCAAGACCGGCCTGGGGTAAATACGGAAGAAATGCAAAAACTTGTCACTTGGGGCCAGAATATATCAGAAGGGAGACATGATAAACAGTTATGTATAATAGCTATGTACCGAAAGATCCGCAAAGAAATAGAACAAATACACGAAGAAAGATTAGAGGTAGACGCCGCTGACCTAAACAGAGAAGAGGAGGAGCAAGAGTCAGAGCAAGTAGAAACGATAGCTTATGTAGGTAGAGGAAGACCCCATAGTAATACCAGAGGTTTTAATGATCCGGTACGTCCGATACGTCCAGAATATAATAGACATTTTCCAAACCCTATGCTAAATACAAAATCCCCCGAACACTTATTCCAAGCCGCTGATAAATTACTCCGAGATCGAAGGGGGTACCATATGCTCGATTCCATGGACGAACAAGAATTAGCCAGGTCAGCAGTACAATGGGCTGACAGTCCCGGCGAATACAATGATGATGTACTTGCACACACGTTTCTGAATCTTGACCCGTACGAACAGCGTTTAGCTAGTATATACATGATTCAACACCTCCTTATATTATATAAAAGCCAACACTCCGATCCAGGACCCTTACCTGACATATTGACAGAACTACTCACGAACATATGGAGAGGGTCAGGTACTGATTTGATTAAGGAAATTCTAGAATCCCGAAACCAATATTTAAATTTCGTATGCCCAGAACACGTTCCAGTTCCCATAATGGGAAGAAAAATGTATCACATAGATAGACAGAACCCATTACGCGAAGTACACCCAATTAGAGGTGCCGGTGATAATTTTACACGCGTATTTGTGTACACACCTATAACTAAATTAGAATTATTAGAAATGAAGAAAGTAGTACCCAGCCATGACAAGGACCCAGCAGGTTTCCACCGTGAGATAAAAGACATGTTACTCATGGGAGAGTATACCTATCCCGACATTATGAAAATATTAAAAGTCCTATTACCCGCCGGTGTTTATGAGAAACTCAAAGAAAAAGAATGGGAGGTGGGAGACCAAAAGATAGATTGGACAGCATTAGAAAACGAAGAAAAGGCCCGAGCTGCAGGAGCAGGGCTTGGGGAAAAGACTACAGCACTAGCAGGATTACTAATACAGGTACTGCCACGTTTATTAACTACGAAAAAGGAAGACTGGGGTGCAATCTCAGCCTGTAAACAAAAGCCAGACGAAGATACTAGTGATTTCTATTCCCGATTTGAAAAATGTTTTGGTATAAATAGTGGCATAAAAGCCAGTAGTGAGTCATAGCCACATCTGTTTGTGACAAAATTAGTTGAAAATTCTCTGATACAAGTTAAGAATAGAGTATTGAAATTCGAAAGTACCTGGCACGGTAATACCCCATCACAGATGTTACAGATGTTACAATATCATCACAATAGAATTAGAGAAGAACAAGAACACGAACAAAGACGTATGAAAGATACAAAAATGAAAATGCTTGTTGCACAGTCAGTTCCAGCCGATAGTCATCAAAAGGGTGATTCCGCAGGCCCTGCGAAAGGGACATGCAACTATTGTAAACAACCAGGTCATTATATACACGATTGTCCAGTCCTGAAACATAATATTGCTACAGGTAGAACTCAGGAGAGACCACGTCCACCTAGACAGGATCAGAATCAACAACAAATCCCTCAGCATGCACAGCCTAGGTTAGCTCTGCAATAACTAGCTCCGCAACAGGCAGCTCCACAACAGATCGTAGCACCACCACAAGCGCAGCCTATTGCTGCAACACAAGCAACGACACAACAGATGTATCAGTATGCACAAGCAGATTATCCCGATTATCAGCGACACTCATGAGATAGCCTAGAGAGGGAAGTTGGCTTACCCCTTATTGAGGTTCCTGTAGACCAAGAGGGACCTTATGTACATAGCAAATTATTAGGGGAAGACAGAAAGTTTTTACTTGATACAGGGGCAAGCAGAACAACTATAAGACGTAGTGAAGTTCCAGGGGCACCCCTCTCAGGCTCACAGAATATTTCCCTTGGATTCTCAGGAAAACCTATAATTAATGACGTAACACAACCTCTTCCACTCACGGTTGGTCCATTGACACGTACTACAGATTTATTGCTTACTAAATCATGTCCAGAAAACTTGTTAGGCATAAAAACATTGAAAGCTCTAGGAGCTATAATATGTTGTTCTCCGGAAGGAGTACGACTATTTTTACGTGACTTTAAAGGTCACTACGTATCCAGAGACATGGATCACCGACTGCAGAATTTACCTACACATTTATGGGCACAAGGACCCACTGATGTTGGTTGCATGAACATTACACCATATCGAGTTACACTGAAAACAGGAATAGTACTACCACGAATGCGACAATACAAGTTACCACCCGATGCTGTTGTGGCTTTGCTGCAAATCATTGACGAGCTCATTGCACAAGGAGTGGTTGTCGAAACTGACTCCAATGTATGTAATTCTCCGATAATTCCGATTCTTAAAAGAACGGATCCAAAAGCTCCACCAGTATATCGATTAGTTATTGATCTGCGCGAATTAAATAAATGTATTGTGCCACAATACCCCGTGGTCCCAGATATCTCTTCATTACTCACAGCTATTGACTCAGAAGCAACGTTCTTCACTGTAATTGATCTCAAGAATGCTTTCTTTAGTGTCCCAATAGATCCGGAAAGTCAATATTTGTTCGGATTCAGTTTAAATGGACGAAGTTTTAAATTCACACGCGCACCTCAAGGATTTACAGAAAGCCCCAGCATCTATAGCCAAGCACTGAAACGAGAACTTGACAGTATCCACATGCCAGTTAACACTGCCTTGCTTCAATATGTCGATGATCTGCTGATCACCGCCCGAAGCGAACGTGAATGTGAAAAAGCGTCACTGACGGTTTTAAAATTTTTGGCTGACAAGGGGCACAAGGTGTCCCCTTCTAAGCTGCAATTCTGTGTCCAGCGAGTTGTTTACCTTGGGCACTCGCTGTCCAAGGAGGGAAGGCAGCTTACATCCGACCGCATCCAGTTAATTGCTAATATGCCACCACCCAAGACACAAAAGGAGGTACGGGCTTTTATAGGCCTCACTTCATACTGTAGGCAGTGGATCCCTCAATATGCATTTCTAGCAAAACCACTCATCCAGTTGACAACACAGGAGGTAGCCACATCGACTGTCCTCCCTTGGACTCAAGAACATACACACGCCTTTGAAAGTTTAAAGAAAGCTTTATGCCAAGCACCTGTTTTAGCAACACCATGTTACAGTAAACAGTTTACACTCTTCGTTACAGAACGCGAAGGTACTGCTTTGTCAGTACTCACTCAGGAGCAAGCAGGATCACGTAAACCATGTGCTTATTTCTCTAGTACATTAGATCCAGTAGCTCAGGCTCTTCCTGCGTGCCTGAAATCAGTGGCAGCAACAGCTTTAGCAATCAGACAAAGCGATGCCATAGTGTTAGGACATCAATTGACAATACAAGTACCACACGCAGTAGAGGTTCTTTTGAACCGCACACAAACACAACACTTGACTATAGCGAGACTCACCGGTTACGAATTAACATTGTTTCAGCCACATATAGAAATCAGACGTTGTAATACGTTAAATCCTGCTACACTGTTACCAGTGGGCGGAACAGATCCATTGGCACATGATTGTGTCGAAGTCATTACTATCACGACGAAACCCAGACAAGACTTGACAGATATCCCTTTGTCAGATCCAGACTTGACATTGTATGTAGATGGGTCATGTATGAGAGCAAGTACAGGAGAGTTAGTGGCCGCTTACGCAGTCACAACAGACACTGAAGTCATTGAAACAAATCGTATTAACACTTTGTCAGCTCAAGCAGCAGAGCTCATCGCTCTGACACAAGCCTGTATTCAAGCCAAAAATAAAAAAGTCAATATATATACAGATTCACGTTATGCATTCGGAGTCGTCCATGACTTCGGCGTACTGTGGCGAGAGAGAGGTTATTTAACTTCTCACGGTGCCCACATCCAACACGGACCCCTTATTCAAGCCCTATTAGACGCGATTCATCTACCCACTGAAATATCGATTATGAAATGCAAAGCCCATACAAAAGTTACCGATATTATTACTCAGGGTAATGACCTAGCTGACAGAACAGCTAAACAGACTGCTCAGAATCAGACTCACACAACTGACATGACAAAGACAATAGTTCCGACACCAACACATTGCATGACAGTTAAGGATCCCGCCCTTGATGTAATTGACATACAGACACATGCTACACCAGAAGAAATAAAGAAATGGACTGAATTAGGAGGGATCCAAACAGATCAGGGATGGATGACGAAGGAAAAATCTATATGGTTTCTGCCCGACTCTATGGTCCAAGTTATTATTAACACAATACATAGTCCAGCACACCTAGGAGAGAAAGCTATGCTAGACAGCATTCAACACATTTGGTTCAACAAGCACTTGCGAGCAGCAGCTAAACAAAAGGTTCGTACCTGTATGATATGTTGTCAGTTTAATCCAGGTAAAAGCATCCCCGTAGAGCAGGGTGGATTTCAACCTCCCGATCATGCTTTTGAAGTCCTCCAGATGGATTATATCCAGATGGAACGATGTCGAGGATTCAAATATGTTCTCGTAGTTGTCTGTGCTCTTTCCCGTTGGACAGAAGCATACCCGGTTTCAGATTACACTGCCCCGACTACTGCCAAACAGTTAGTTCGAGAATTCTTCCCACGGTACGGTTTACCACGTGTTGTCTACTCAGATAACGGCCAGCCGTTCTCATCCGAACTAATGAAACACGTTTCCCTTCTATTAGGCTATCAATGGAAATTTCACTGTGTCCGACATCCCGAGGCAGCAGGTCTCGTAGAACGCCATAATCAAACTTTGAAAATTAGATTGTCCAAAATATGTAGAGAAAAAGGAGTCGATTGGATAGTAGCCTTACCAGTTGCGCTCTTTTACATGAGAATGGTAGCACATTCTCGAACAGGGCTATCCCCGTATGAGGTGATCTTCGGTAGACCACCAAATATGTGGGGGACGCCTATACCTCGCAAAATCACTGACGTTGACTGTAATATGCTGACAGATTACCTGGCTTCCTTGATGTCTGCACTACAATCTTGTCGTTCACAGGTATCCGCAGCTTTTCCCGATAATACTGAGGTGAAGCCCCATGACGTGGTTCCTGGTGACCTGGTGCTGGTCAGGAACTTTGACCGGAAGACCCAACTGGATCCTAGGTGGAAGTCACCGAAGTTGGTTTTACTCACCACAAGGACAGCCGTGAAAATCGAGGGAAGAAAAGGGTGGTTGCACTCGAGTCATATCAAGAAATTTTATGGACTACCACCCGGTGTAGATACTCAACCCTGTATTCCCTCACAAACAGACTCAAAGCTCCCCTTGGTTGAGCAATCGAACTCAGAAATTTATAAACTAAAATTGAGGTCTAGTAAGTCAGACAATTTGATTGTTTAAGTCCTCTCCAAGGTGAATCGGTTGAATTTGTCCCTGACATGTATCCTCTAGACCGGAATAGAGAAAGAAATCATCAGATGCAGCTCAAAAAGCATGCGTATTGTAAATCATTTCGTAGTCACTGCACAGTAACGTTATTAATTTTGTTTTTCCTAAGTCTTCTGATCATCATTGTCAGCATCCTATTGCACATGTATTACCCTATTCTTAAGCATGCTTATAATATAACTGCAGAACATTCTTTTAGTGAATTTCCTCCGCATGAGTTGTCATATAGATTTGCGCTGCGCAACAACACATTCATTAGTATGTTACATCATTCCCATCAAACCAGCAATGCCACAAATTGTTGGATATGTGGCCGACTCCCTCCCTATCAAAGCTATAAGGGAGTTTTGCCCCTCTTTCCATATCCGTTCACACACAATGGCTCCTGTGGAGCATGGTTTAGTTTGATTAATTCCCTAGATTCAAATTCCACAGTTTATCAAGACAACTGGATATGGGGAAACCTGAACCTAGTTTTGCTTAAAGTCTGCTACCCTAACAAGGAGGGACTCCCCAAAAGAACAGGAACTGATCTAGAAAATGAAGTATATGGATTAGGTAATTTTACACTTAACCTCATGATCCTGAACGTTGAATCTGAAGCTACACCAATCTTGCCCGCCATGTCAGTATTCCCAGTAAAAGGGGAATTATGTATAAAAAAGAATGGTTCCATACACATGGGCCACAGTAAATGCACCACTGTAATAACATTCAGTGATCAAGGCAAGTCTACATTTAGAGCTTCCCATCATTCCTACTGCATATGTGGCCAGACCGCATATATATGTCTACCTTTAGATTGGGATGGTACCTGTTACATAGCATTCCTTCTGCCACCTGTTTTCCTAGCTCCTCCTGATTATCATAGAAATACCCATTTAGTACACAATAGACAGCAGAGAGATCTCCCAATTGTCGATTACACTGAAACAGCATGGGAAAAATACACAGATTTCAATAAAGGTTTCTTTCCCTATATAGGTACAGTCACTAATAGTAAGCTGATACGTAGATTAACCAGAACCCTTGAAGCAGTAGTGAACGAAACTATTTCCGCCTTAGGCAATTTAACAGAAGAGCAGTCTGCTATGCGGATTGTTGTGCTTCAAAATCGTCTTGTCCTTGACGTCATCCTGGCCGATAGGGGCGGAGCTTGTAGGGTCATCGGATCAAGTTGTTGCATTTTCATACCAGAAAATTCACCGTCAGTATATAAAGCCATAACCCGCCTTCATAAGATTATAAGCCAGATACACCAGAGTCCAGGCACCTGGACTTGGTCCGGTTGGTTCTGGGGCGTGTTGTCAGCCTGGGGATGGAGAATCCTATCCTTCCTAGGTATTGGCTTTCTCATACTATTCAGTTGCTGTTTATGTCTACAATGTGGGCCAGCGATTTGTGGTCTGTGTGCCACATCGTGTATCCCACATCCACGTTTTCATTCAAGATCCCGGAAGAAGAAAGAAGAACAAATGATGCTATATGAACAGATCGATGGATTGATGAAGATCGATATCTCCTGAGGGTCCGAAGGGGACAAGGAGGGAATGAGGAAATATGAATTTTGTGATCAGTTATGTCCCCTATCGTAGACCCCAACGGCTCCATGTGCATGCTATAAGTACATGTATGTTCCCTCCTGCTCCAGTTTTGAAGACGCAAATATATGTGCGTCCACCGTCAACATGTCCTCTTTCAGATCCGCCATGAATGGGTCGGATATTCCATTCCTAAGTATGAAAGGCCACCGACTTTATGTGGTTCACTTTCCACATTTCACAGATTCAGGCGAGTAGGCCCGAATTCTGTCATCAAGCCTTTTTCTGCCTTCTGCCTCTGAAAGCTCCAGTCTGAGCCTGCTTCTGTGACCATGAACTTTGTCTTACTCCTTGCGCGGCTAACGGTGCCTGATCCAGCCTGTCGCCTGCCAAAAACTGTATTTCACCTTCGAGATTATCTCCTTCGCTCCTCATCCGATGCATTCCTGTCTAGTAGTTTAGGTAAACATTCCTCCAGCTACCGTGCAAAGGGCCAGGCCTCGCTGTCCTCATGCAAGTAATTCATAGCCCCGTTACCATGGAATATTCCTACCCCCTCGCATCTAGTGTAGACACTTAGACGCTTGTACACGCACTAACAGTCAGTATAGTCAGTATAGAATAAGATTCTATCCTAAGAGACCTCTCCTTTCGGATAACACAGTTCTTTAAACATAGGATATTAGATATGATTTGGGATTAGGTTGACATAACCCCAGACTTCTGTCTCCACACGTAGAGCTAAATGTCAAGTCCCCTTCACCGTCTAGTTGCGCGTCAATCACACGTCATGCGGCTGCGTGCGCATCTTTGCCAAACATTTCTGCTGACATTGCAGGATTCCTTTATGGATCCACCCACTTGTGACATCATGTTTAATGACGTTTCTTGAATTACGCCCTCTATTAGCTACGTATGCACCTTTTATCAGCTGTTACGCCTCTTGCATCTGTTTCACTGTAATGTATTTTCTATAAAACTGCCTATCTGTCAATAATGTATGCCCCCTTCCTTCCTGAACTTTCGTGGTGATGGAATAGAAGGCCCACAATTCGAATTGTCTTCCTTTTTATAGGAATAAAGCATTTTAAAACCTCTAATACCACGGATTCTGCCTCTTATATTTACTGAGTTATTCTTGATAGACTTTACCGCATAAAAAATAGTACCGGTAACGAAATATTTACCACACTTCAGCCAGGCTTGCTTGAATCCAGTGGCAAAGTGAGCAAGGGACTCACGTCTGAGCATACCCTGCCAACTTATGGCAAACAAAGCGGTACAAAAGGGGGTGGTGATGGACAGAGCATCAGAACCAATCAAACACTCACACCCAGTCAACAGATCTGGGTTTGATCCATCACCGTTCTTTAGCCAAATCTGCCACCCCAGTTCAGACATCACCATATGCAAATCAGTCTAACCCTGTGCCTCATTAGAAAAGTCCAGCCCGAACTGCCAAGCCATGCCTTTCCTGTACCGGAAACAAGCTTCCTAGGACCGGTGTCTGGCATTTCAGCCGACTTCAGCCAGGCTTGCTTGAATCCAGTGGAAAAGTGAGCAAGGGACTCACGTCTGATCATACCCTGCCAACTTATGGCAAACAAAGCGGTACAAAAGGGGGTGGTGATGGACAGAGCATCAGAACCAATCAAACACTCACACCCAGTCAACAGATCTGGGTTTGATCCATCACCATTCTTTAGCCAACTCTGCCACCCCAGTTCAGACATGGCCATATGCAAATCAGTCTAACCCTGTGCCTCATGGGAACAGTCCAGCCCGAACTGCCAAGCCATGCCTTCCCTGGACCGGAAGCAAGCTTCCTAGAACCGGTTTCTGGCATTTCAGCCGTCTTCAGCCAGGCTTGCTTGAATCCAGTGGCAAAGTGAGCAACGGAATCACATCTGAGCATACCCTGCCAACTTATGGCAAACAAAGCGGTACACAAGGGGGTGGTGATGGACAGAGCATCAGAACCAATCAAACACTCACACCCAGTCAACAGATCTGGGTTTGATGCATCACCGTTCTTTAGCCAACTCTGCCACCCCAGTTCAGACATGGCCATATGCAAATCAGTCTAACCCTGTGCCTCATGGGAACAGTCCAGCCCGAACTGCCAAGCCATGCCTTCCCTGGACCGGAAACAAGCTTCCTAGGACCGGTTTCTGGCATTTCAGCCTCCTTCAGCCAGGCTTGCTTGAATCCAGTGGCAAAGTGAGCAAGGGACTCACGTCTGAGCATACCCTGCCAACTTATGGCAAACAAAGCGGTAGAAAAGGGGGTAGTGATGGACAGAGCATCAGAACCAATCAAACAATCATACCCAGTCAACAGATCTGGGTTTGATCCATCACCGTTCTTTATCCAACTCTGTCACCCCAGTTCAGACATGGCCATATGCAAATCAGTCTAACCCTGTGCCTCATGGGAACAGTCCAGCCCGAACTGCCAAGCCATGCCTTCCCTGGACCGGAAACAAGCTTCCTAGGACCGGCTGCTGGCATTTCAGCCGTCTTCAGCCAGGCTTGCTTGAATCCAGTGGCAAAGTGAGCAAGGGACTCACGTCTGAGCATACCCTGCCAACTTATGGTAAACAAAGCGGTACACAAGGGGGTGGTGATGGACAGAGCATCAGAACCAATCAAACACTCACACCCAGTCAACAGATCTGGGTTTGATTCATCACCGTTCTTTAGCCAACTCTGCCACCCCAGTTCAGGCATGGCCATATGCAAATCAGTCTAACCCTGTGCCTCATGGGAACAGTCCAGTCCGAACTGCCAAGCCATGCCTTCCCTGGACCGGACACAAGCTTCCTAGGCCCGGTTTCTGGCATTTCAGCCGTCTTCAGCCAGGCTTGCTTGAATCCAGTGGCAAAGTGAGCAAGGGACTCACGTCTGAGCATACCCTGCCAACTTATGGCAAACAAAGCGGTACAAAAGGGGGTGGTGATGGACAGAGCATCAGAACCTATCAAACACTCACACCCAGTCAACAGATCTGGGTTTGATCCATCACCGTTCTTTAGCCAACTCTGCCACCCCAGTTCAGACATGGCCATATGCAAATCAGTCTAACCCTGTGCCTCATGGGAACAGTCCAGCCCGAACTGCCAAGCCATGCCTTCCCTGGACCGGAAACAAGCTTCCTAGGACCGGTTTCTGGCATTTCAGCCGTCTTCAGCCAGGCTTGCTTGAATCCAGTGGCAAACTGAGCAAGGGACTCACGTCTGAGCATACCCTGCCAACTTATGGCAAACAAAGCGGTACAAAAGGGGGTGGTGATGGACAGAGCATCAGAACCAATCAAACACTCACACCCAGTCAACAGATCTGGGTTTAATCCATCACCGTTCTTTAGACAACTCTGCCACCCCAGTTCAGACATGGCCATATGCAAATCAGTCTAACCCTGTGCCTCATGAGAACAGTCAAGCCCGAACTGCCAAGCCATGCCTTCCCTGGACCGGAAACAAGCTTCCTAGGACCGGTTTCTGGCATTTCAGCCGTCTTCAGCCAGGCTTGCTTGAATCCAGTGGCAAAGTGAGCAAGGGACTCACGTCTGAGCATACCCAGCCAACTTATGGCAAACAAAGCGGTACAAAAGGGGGTGGTGATGGACAGAGCATCAGAACCAATCAAACACTCACACCCAGTCAACAGATCTGGGTTTGATCCATCACCGCTCTTTAGCCAACTCTGCCACCCCAGTTCAGACATGGCCATATGCAAATCAGTCTAACCCTGTGCCTCATGGGAACAGTCCAGCCCGAACTGCCAAGCCATGCCTTCCCTGGACCGGAAACAAGCTTCCTAGGACTGGTTTCTGGCATTTCAGCCGTCTTCAGCCAGGCTTGCTTGAATCCAGTGGCAAAGTGAGCAAGGGACTCACGTCTGAGCATACCCTGCCAACTTATGGCAAACAAAGCTGTACAAAAGGGGGTGGCGATGGACAGAGCATCAGAACCAATCAAACACTCACACCCAGTCAACAGATCTGGGTTTGATCCATCACCGTTCTTTAGCCAAATCTGCCACCCCAGTTCAGACATGGCCATATGCAAATCAGTCTAACCCTGTGCCTCATGGGAACAGTCCAGCCCGAACTGCCAAGCCATGCCTTCCCTGGCCCGGAAAAAAGCTTCCTAGGACCGGTTTCTGGCATTTCAGCCGTCTTCAGCCAGGCTTGCTTGAATCCAGTGGCAAAGTGAGCAAGGGACTCACGTCTGAGCATACCCTGCCAACTTATGGCAAACAAAACGGTACAAAATGGGGTGGTGATGGACAGAACATCAGAACCAATCAAACACTCACACCCAGTCAACAGATGTGGGTTTGATCCATCACTGTTCTTTAGCCAACTCTGCCACCCCAGTACAGACATGTCCATATGCAAATCAGTCTAACCCTGTGCCTCATGGGAACAGTCCAGCCAGAACTGCCAAGCCATGCCTTCCCTGGAACGGAAACAAGCTTCCTAGGACCGGTTTCTGGCATTTCAGCCGTCTTCAGCCAGGCTTGCTTGAATCCAGTGGCAAAGTGAGCAAGGGACTCACGTCTGAGCATACCCTGCCAACTTTTGGCAAACAAAGCGGTACAAAAGGGGATGGTGATGGACAGAGCATCAGAACCAATCAAACACTCACACCCAGTCAACAGATCTGGGTTTGATCCATCACCGTTCTTTAGCCAACTCTGCCACCCCAGTTCAGACATGGCCATATGCAAATCAGTCTAACCCTGTGCCTCATGGGAACAGTCCAGCCTGAACTGCCAAGCCATGCCTTCCCTGGACCGGAAACAACCTTCCTAGGACCGGTTTCTGGCATTTCAGCCGTCTTCAGCCAAGCTTGCTTGAATCCAGTGGCAAAGTGAGCAAGGGACTCACGTCTGAGCATACCCTGCCAACTTATGGCAAACAAAGCGGTACAAAAGGGGGTGGTGATGGACAGAGCATCAGAACCAATCAAACACTCACACCCAGTCAACAGATCTGGGTTTGATCCATCACCGTTCTTTAGCCAACTCTGCCACCCCAGTTCAGGCATGGCCATATGCAAATCAGTCTAACCCTGTGCCTCATGGGAACAGTCCAGCCAGAACTGCCAAGCCATGCCTTCCCTGGACCGGAAACAAGCTTCCTAGGACCGGTTTCTGGCATTTCAGCCGTCTTCAGCCAGGCTTGCTTGAATCCAGTGGCAAACTGAGCAAGGGACTCACGTCTTAGCATACCCTGCCAACTTATGGCAAACAAAGCGGTACAAAAGGGGGTGGTGATGGACAGAGCATCAGAACCAATCAAACACTCACACCCAGTCAACAGATCTGGGTTTGATCCATCACCGTTCTTTAGCCAAATCTGCCACCCCAGTTCAGACATCGCCATATGCAAATCAGTCTAACCCTGTGCCTCATTAGAAAAGTCCAGCCCGAACTGCCAAGCCATGCCTTTCCTGGACCGGAAACAAGCTTCCTAGGACCGGTGTCTGGCATTTCAGCCGTCTTCAGCCAGGCTTGCTTGAATCCAGTGGCAAAGTGAGCAAGGGACTCACGTCTGAGCATACCCTGCCAACTTATGGCAAACAAAGCGGTACAAAAGGGGGTGGTGATGGACAGAGCATCAGATCCAATCAAACACTCACACCCAGTCAACAGATCTGGGTTTGATCCATCACCGTTCTTTAGCCAACTCTGCCACCCCAGTTCAGACATGGCCATATGCAAATCAGTCTAACCCTGTGCCTCATGGGAACAGTCCAGCCTGAACTGCCAAGCCATGCCTTCCCTGGACCGGAAACAACCTTCCTAGGACCGGTTTCTGGCATTTCAGCCGTCTTCAGCCAGGCTTGCTTGAATCCAGTGGCAAAGTGAGCAAGGGACTCACGTCTGAGCATACCCTGCCAACTTATGGCAAACAAAGCGGTACAAAAGGGGGTGGTGATGGACAGAGCATCAGAACCAATCAAACACTCACACCCAGTCAACAGATCTGGGTTTGATCCATCACCGTTCTTTAGCCAACTCTGTCACCCCAGTTCAGGCATGGCCATATGCAAATCAGTCTAACCCTGTGCCTCATGGGAACAGTCCAGCCAGAACTGCCAAGCCATGCCTTCCCTGGACCGGAAACAAGCTTCCTAGGACCGGTTTCTGGCATTTCAGCCGTCTTCAGCCAGGCTTGCTTGAATCCAGTGGCAAACTGAGCAAGGGACTCACGTCTTAGCATACCCTGCCAACTTATGGCAAACAAAGCGGTACAAAAGGGGGTGGTGATGGACAGAGCATCAGAACCAATCAAACACTCACACCCAGTCAACAGATCTGGGTTTGATCCATCACAGTTCTTTAGCCAAATCTGCCACCCCAGTTCAGACATCGCCATATGCAAATCAGTCTAACCCTGTGCCTCATTAGAAAAGTCCAGCCCGAACTGCCAAGCCATGCCTTTCCTGGACCGGAAACAAGCTTCCTAGGACCGGTGTCTGGCATTTCAGCCGTCTTCAGCCAGGCTTGCTTGAATCCAGTGGCAAAGTGAGCAAGGGACTCACGTCTGAGCATACCCTGCCAACTTATGGCAAACAAAGCGGTACAAAAGGGGGTGGTGATGGACAGAGCATCAGAACCAATCAAACACTCACACCCAGTCAACAGATCTGAGTTTGATCCATCACTGTTCTTTAGCCAACTCTGCCACCCCAGTACAGACATGTCCATATGCAAATCAGTCTAACCCTGTGCCTCATGGGAACAGTCCAGCCCGAACTGCCAAGCCATGCCTTCCCTGGACCGGAAACAAGCTTCCTAGGACCGGTTTCTGGCATTTCAGCCGTCTTCAGCCAGGCTTGCTTGAATCCAGTTGCAAAGTGAGCAAGGGACTCACGTCTGAGCATACCCTGCCAACTTATGGCAAACAAAACGGTACAAAAGGGGGTGGTGATGGACAGAACATCAGAACCAATCAAACACTCACACCCAGTCAACAGATGTGGGTTTGATCCATCACTGTTCTTTAGCCAACTCTGCCACCCCAGTACAGACATGTCCATATGCAAATCAGTCTAACCCTGTGCCTCATGGGAACAGTCCAGCCAGAACTGCCAAGCCATGCCTTCCCTGGAACGGAAACAAGCTTCCTAGGACCGGTTTCTGGCATTTCAGCCGTCTTCAGCCAGGCTTGCTTGAATCCAGTGGCAAAGTGAGCAAGGGACTCACGTCTGAGCATACCCTGCCAACTTATGGCAAACAAAGCGGTACAAAAGGGGGTGGTGATGGACAGAGCATCAGAACCAATCAAACACTCACACCCAGTAAACAGATCTGGGTTTGATCCATCACCGTTCTTTAGCCAACTCTGCCACCCCAGTTCAGACATGGCCATGTGCAAATCAGTCTCACCCTGTGCCTCATGAGAACAGTCCAGCCCGAACTGCCAAGCCATGCCTTGCCTGGACCGGAAACAAGCTTCCTAGGACCGGTTTCTGGCATTTCAGCCGTCTTCAGCCATTCTTGCTTGAATCCAGTGGCAAAGTGAGCAAGGGACTCACGTCTGAGCATACCCAGCCAACTTATGGCAAACAAAGCAGTACAAAAGGGGGTGGTGATGGACAGAGCATCAGAACCAATCAAACACTCACACCCAGTCAACAGATCTGGGTTTGATCCATCACCGTTCTTTAGCCAACTCTGCCACCCCAGTTCAGACATGGCCATATGCAAATCAGTCTAACCCTGTGCCTCATGGGAACAGTCCAGCCTGAACTGCCAAGCCATGCCTTCCCTGGACCGGAAACAACCTTCCTAGGACCGGTTTCTGGCATTTCAGCCGTCTTCAGCCAGGCTTGCTTGAATCCAGTGGCAAAGTGAGCAAGGGACTCACGTCTGAGCATACCCTGCCAACTTATGGCAAACAAAGCGGTACAAAAGGGGGTGGTGATGGACAGAGCATCAGAACCAATCAAACACTCACACCCAGTCAACAGATCTGGGTTTGATCCATCACCGTTCTTTAGCCAACTCTGCCACCCCAGTTCAGGCATGGCCATATGCAAATCAGTCTAACCCTGTGCCTCATGGGAACAGTCCAGCCAGAACTGCCAAGCCATGCCTTCCCTGGACCGGAAACAAGCTTCCTAGGACCGGTTTCTGGCATTTCAGCCGTCTTCAGCCAGGCTTGCTTGAATCCAGTGGCAAACTGAGCAAGGGACTCACGTCTTAGCATACCCTGCCAACTTATGGCAAACAAAGCGGTACAAAAGGGGGTGGTGATGGACAGAGCATCAGAACCAATCAAACACTCACACCCAGTCAACAGATCTGGGTTTGATCCATCACCGTTCTTTAGCCAACTCTGCCACCCCAGTTCAGGCATGGCCATATGCAAATCAGTCCAACCCTGTGCCTCATGGGAACAGTCCAGCCAGAACTGCCAAGCCATGCCTTCCCTGGACCGGAAACAAGCTTCCTAGGACCGGTTTCTGGCATTTCAGCCGTCTTCAGCCAGGCTTGCTTGAATCCAGTGGCAAACTGAGCAAGGGACTCACGTCTTAGCATACCCTGCCAACTTATGGCAAACAAAGCGGTACAAAAGGGGGTGGTGATGGACAGAGCATCAGAACCAATCAAACACTCACACCCAGTCAACAGATCTGGGTTTGATCCATCACCGTTCTTTAGCCAAATCTGCCACCCCAGTTCAGACATCGCCATATGCAAATCAGTCTAACCCTGTGCCTCATTAGAAAAGTCCAGCCCGAACTGCCAAGCCATGCCTTTCCTGGACCGGAAACAAGCTTCCTAGGACCGGTGTCTGGCATTTCAGCCGTCTTCAGCCAGGCTTGCTTGAATCCAGTGGCAAAGTGAGCAAGGGACTCACGTCTGAGCATACCCTGCCAACTTATGGCAAACAAAGCGGTACAAAAGGGGGTGGTGATGGACAGAGCATCAGAACCAATCAAACACTCACACCCAGTCAACAGATCTGAGTTTGATCCATCACTGTTCTTTAGCCAACTCTGCCACCCCAGTACAGACATGTCCATATGCAAATCAGTCTAACCCTGTGCCTCATGGGAACAGTCCAGCCAGAACTGCCAAACCATGCCTTCCCTGGACCGGACAAAAGCTTCCTAGGACCGGTTTCTGGCATTTCAGCCGTCTTCAGCCACTCTTGCTTGAATCCAGTGGCAAAGTGAGCAAGGGACTCACGTCTGAGCATACCCTGCCAACTTATGGCAAACAAAGCGGTACAAAAGGGGGTGGTGATAGACAGAGCATCAGAACCAATCAAACACTCACACCCAGTCAACAGATCTGGGTTTGATCCATCACCGTTCTTTAGCCAACTCTGCCACCCCAGTTCAGACATGGCCATATGCAAATCAGTCTAACCCTGTGCCTCATGGGAACAGTCCAGCCCGAACTGCCAAGCCATGCCTTCCCTGGACCGGAAACAAGCTTCCTAGGACCGGTTTCTGGCATTTCAGCCGTCTTCAGCCAGGCATGCTTGAATCCAGTGGCAAAGTGAGCAAGGGACTCACGTCTGAGCATACCCTGCCAACTTATGGCAAACAAAGCGGTACAAAAGGGGGTGGTGATGGACAGAGCATCAGAACCAATCAAACACTCACACCCAGTCAACAGATCTGGGTTTGATCCATCACCGTTCTTTAGCCAAATCTGCCACCCCAGTTCAGACATGGCCATATGCAAATCAGTCTAACCCTGTGCCTCATGGGAACAGTCCAGCCCGAACTGCCAAGCCATGCCTTCCCTGGACCGGAAACAAGCTTCCTAGGACCGGTTTCTGGCATTTCAGCCGTCTTCAGCCAGGCTTGCTTGAATCCAGTGGCAAAGTGAGCAAGGGACTCACGTCTGAGCATACCCTGCCAACTTATGGCAAACAAAGCGGTACAAAAGGGGGTGGTGATGGACAGAGCATCAGAACCAATCAAACACTCACACCCAGTCAACAGATCTGAGTTTGATCCATCACTGTTCTTTAGCCAACTCTGCCACCCCAGTACAGACATGTCCATATGCAAATCAGTCTAACCCTGTGCCTCATGGGAACAGTCCAGCCAGAACTGCCAAACCATGCCTTCCCTGGACCGGACAAAAGCTTCCTAGGACCGGTTTCTGGCATTTCAGCCGTCTTCAGCCACTCTTGCTTGAATCCAGTGGCAAAGTGAGCAAGGGACTCACGTCTGAGCATACCCTGCCAACTTATGGCAAACAAAGCGGTACAAAAGGGGGTGGTGATGGACAGAGCATCAGAACCAATCAAACACTCACACCCAGTCAACAGATCTGGGTTTGATCCATCACCGTTCTTTAGCCAAATCTGCCACCCCAGTTCAGACATGGCCATATGCAAATCAGTCTAACCCTGTGCCTCATGGGAACAGTCCAGCCCGAACTGCCAAGCCATGCCTTCCCTGGACCGGAAACAAGCTTCCTAGGACCGGTTTCTGGCATTTCAGCCGTCTTCAGCCAGGCTTGCTTGAATCCAGTGGCAAAGTGAGCAAGGGACTCACGTCTGAGCATACCCTGCCAACTTATGGCAAACAAAGCGGTACAAAAGGGGGTGGTGATGGACAGAGCATCAGAACCAATCAAACACTCACACCCAGTCAACAGATCTGGGTTTGATCCATCACCGTTCTTTAGCCAAATCTGCCACCCCAGTTCAGACATCGCCATATGCAAATCAGTCTAACCCTGTGCCTCATGGGAAAAGTCCAGCCCGAACTGCCAAGCCATGCCTTCCCTGGACCAGAAACAAGCTTCCTAGGACCGGTTTCTGGCATTTCAGCTGTCTTCAGCCAGGCTTGCTTGAATCCAGTGGCAAAGTGAGCAAGGGACTCACGTCCGAGCATACCCTGCCAACTTATGGCAAACAAAACGGTACAAAAGGGGGTGGTGATGGACAGAACATCAGAACCAATCAAACACTCACACCCAGTCAACAGATCTGGGTTTGATCCATCACCGTTCTTTAGCCAACTCTGCCACCCCAGTTCAGACATGGCCATATACAAATCAGTCTAACCCTGTGCCTCATGGGAACAGTCCAGCCCGAACTGCCAAGCCATGCCTTCTCTGGACCGGACACAAGCTTCCTATGCCCGGTTTCTTTGGCATTTCAGCCGTCTTCAGCCAGGCTTGCTTGAATTCAGTGGCAAAGTGAGCAAGGGACTCATGTCTGAGTATACCCTGCCAACTTATGGCAAACAAAGCGGTACAAAAGGGGGTGGTGATGGACAGAGCATCAGAACCTATCAAACACTCACACCCAGTCAACAGATCTGGGTTTGATCCATCACCCTTCTTTAGCCAACTCTGCCTCCCCAGTTCAGACATGGCCATATGCAAATCAGTCTAACCCTGTGCCTCATGGGAACAGTCCAGCCCGAACTGCCAAGCCATGCCTTCCCTGGACCGGAAACAAGCTTCCTAGGACCGGTTTCTGGCATTTCAGCCTTCTTCAGCCAGGCTTGCTTGAATCCAGTGGCAAAGTGAGCAAGGGACTCACGTCTGAGCATACCCAGCCAACTTATGGCAAACAAAGCGGTACAAAAGGGGGTGGTGATGGACAGAGCATCAGAACCAACCAAACACTCACACCCAGTCAACAGATCTGAGTTTGATCCATCACTGTTCTTTAGCCAACTCTGCCACCCCAGTACAGACATGTCCATATGCAAATCAGTCTAACCCTGTGCCTCATGGGAACAGTCCAGCCCGAACTGCCAAGCCATGCCTTCCCTGGAAAGTAAACAAGCTTCCTAGGACCGGTTTCTGGCATTTCAGCCGTCTTCAGCCAGGCTTGCTTGAATCCAGTGGCAAAGTGAGCAAGGGACTCACGTCTGAGCATACCCTGCCAACTTATGGCAAACAAAACGGTACAAAAGGGGTGGTGATGGACAGAACATCAGAACCAATCAAACACTCACACCCAGTCAACAGATGTGGGTTTGATCCATCACTGTTCTTTAGCCAACTCTGCCACCCCAGTACAGACATGTCCATATGCAAATCAGTCTAACCCTGTGCCTCATGGGAACAGTCCAGCCAGAACTGCCAAGCCATGCCTTCCCTGGAACGGAAACAAGCTTCCTAGGACCGGTTTCTGGCATTTCAGCCGTCTTCAGCCAGGCTTGCTTGAATCCAGTGGCAAAGTGAGCAAGGGACTCACGTCTGAGCATGCCCTGCCAACTTATGGCAAACAAAGCGGTACAAAAGGGGGTGGTGATGGACAGAGCATCAGAACCAATCAAACACTCACACCCAGTAAACAGATCTGGGTTTGATCCATCACCGTTCTTTAGCCAACTCTGCCACCCCAGTTCAGACATGGCCATATGCAAATCAGTCTAACCCTGTGCCTCATGAGAACAGTCCAGCCCGAACTGCCAAGCCATGCCTTGCCTGGACCGGAAACAAGCTTCCTAGGACCGGTTTCTGGCATTTCAGCCGTCTTCAGCCATTCTTGCTTGAATCCAGTGGCAAAGTGAGCAAGGGACTCACGTCTGAGCATACCCAGCCAACTTATGGCAAACAAAGCAGTACAAAAGGGGGTGGTGATGGACAGAGCATCAGAACCAATCAAACACTCACACCCAGTCAACAGATCTGGGTTTGATCCATCACCGTTCTTTAGCCAACTCTGCCACCCCAGTTCAGACATGGCCATATGCAAATCAGTCTAACCCTGTGCCTCATGGGAACAGTCCAGCCTGAACTGCCAAGCCATGCCTTCCCTGGACCGGAAACAACCTTCCTAGGACCGGTTTCTGGCATTTCAGCCGTCTTCAGCCAGGCTTGCTTGAATCCAGTGGCAAAGTGAGCAAGGGACTCACGTCTGAGCATACCCTGCCAACTTATGGCAAACAAAGCGGTACAAAAGGGGGTGGTGATGGACAGAGCATCAGAACCAATCAAACACTCACACCCAGTCAACAGATCTGGGTTTGATCCATCACCGTTCTTTAGCCAATTCTGCCACCCCAGTTCAGGCATGGCCATATGCAAATCAGTCTAACCCTGTGCCTCATGGGAACAGTCCAGCCAGAACTGCCAAGCCATGCCTTCCCTGGACCGGAAACAAGCTTCCTAGGACCGGTTTCTGGCATTTCAGCCGTCTTCAGCCAGGCTTGCTTGAATCCAGTGGCAAACTGAGCAAGGGACTCACGTCTTAGCATACCCTGCCAACTTATGGCAAACAAAGCGGTACAAAAGGGGGTGGTGATGGACAGAGCATCAGAACCAATCAAACACTCACACCCAGTCAACAGATCTGGGTTTGATCCATCACCGTTCTTTAGCCAAATCTGCCACCCCAGTTCAGACATCGCCATATGCAAATCAGTCTAACCCTGTGCCTCATTAGAAAAGTCCAGCCCGAACTGCCAAGCCATGCCTTTCCTGGACCGGAAACAAGCTTCCTAGGACCGGTGTCTGGCATTTCAGCCGTCTTCAGCCAGGCTTGCTTGAATCCAGTGGCAAAGTGAGCAAGGGACTCACGTCTGAGCATACCCTGCCAACTTATGGCAAACAAAGCGGTACAAAAGGGGGTGGTGATGGACAGAGCATCAGAACCAATCAAACACTCACACCCAGTCAACAGATCTGAGTTTGATCCATCACTGTTCTTTAGCCAACTCTGCCACCCCAGTACAGACATGTCCATATGCAAATCAGTCTAACCCTGTGCCTCATGGGAACAGTCCAGCCAGAACTGCCAAGCCATGCCTTCCCTGGACCGGACAAAAGCTTCCTAGGACCGGTTTCTGGCATTTCAGCCGTCTTCAGCCACGCTTGCTTGAATCCAGTGGCAAAGTGAGCAAGGGACTCACGTCTGAGCATACCCTGCCAACTTATGGCAAACAAAGCGGTACAAAAGGGGGTGGTGATAGACAGAGCATCAGAACCAATCAAACACTCACACCCAGTCAACAGATCTGGGTTTGATCCATCACCGTTCTTTAGCCAACTCTGCCACCCCAGTTCAGACATGGCCATATGCAAATCAGTCTAACCCTGTGCCTCATGGGAACAGTCCAGCCCGAACTGCCAAGCCATGCCTTCCCTGGACCGGAAACAAGCTTCCTAGGACCGGTTTCTGGCATTTCAGCCGTCTTCAGCCAGGCATGCTTGAATCCAGTGGTAAAGTGAGCAAGGGACTCACGTCTGAGCATACCCTGCCAACTTATGGCAAACAAAGCGGTACAAAAGGGGGTGGTGATGGACAGAGCATCAGAACCAATCAAACACTCACACCCAGTCAACAGATCTGGGTTTGATCCATCACCGTTCTTTAGCCAAATCTGCCACCCCAGTTCAGACATGGCCATATGCAAATCAGTCTAACCCTGTGCCTCATGGGAACAGTCCAGCCCGAACTGCCAAGCCATGCCTTCCCTGGACCGGAAACAAGCTTCCTAGGACCGGTTTCTGGCATTTCAGCCGTCTTCAGCCAGGCTTGCTTGAATCCAGTGGCAAAGTGAGCAAGGGACTCACGTCCGAGCATACCCTGCCAACTTATGGCAAACAAAACGGTACAAAAGGGGGTGGTGATGGACAGAACATCAGAACCAATCAAACACTCACACCCAGTCAACAGATCTGGGTTTGATCCATCACCCTTCTTTAGCCAACTCTGCCACCCCAGTTCAGACATGGCCATATGCAAATCAGTCTAACCATGTGCCTCATGGGAACAGTCCAGCCCGAACTGCCAAGCCATGCCTTCCCTGGACCGGACACAAGCTTCCTAGGCCCGGTTTCTGGCATTTCAGCCGTTATCAGCCAGGCTTGCTTGAATGCAGTGGCAAAGTGAGCAAGGGACTCACGTCTGAGCATACCCTGCCAACTTATGGCAAACATAGCGGTACAAAAGGGGGTGGTGATGGACAGAGCATCAGAACCAATCAAACACTCACACCCAGTCAACAGATCTGGGTTTGATCCATCACCGTTCTTTAGCCAACTCTGCCACCCCAGTTCAGACATGGCCATATGCAAATCAGTCTAACCCTGTGCCTCATGGGAACAGTCCAGCCCGAACTGCCAAGCCATGCCTTCTCTGGACCGGACACAAGCTTCCTATGCCCGGTTTCTTTGGCATTTCAGCCGTCTTCAGCCAGGCTTGCTTGAATTCAGTGGCAAAGTGAGCAAGGGACTCACGTCTGAGCATACCCTGCCAACTTATGGCAAACAAAGCGGTACAAAAGGGGGTGGTGATGGACAGAGCATCAGAACCAATCAAACACTCACACCCAGTCAACAGATCTGGGTTTGATCCATCACCGTTCTTTAGCCAACTCTGCCACCCCAGTTCAGGCATGGCCATATGCAAATCAGTCTAACCCTGTGCCTCATGGGAACAGTCCAGCCAGAACTGCCAAGCAATGCCTTCCCTGGACCGGACACAAGCTTCCTAGGCCCGGTTTCTGGCATTTCAGCCGTCTTCAGCCAGGCTTGCTTAAATCCAGTGGCAAAGTGAGCAAGGGACTCACGTCTGAGCATACCCTGCCAATGTATGGCAAACAAAGCAGTACAAAAGGGGGTGGTGATAGACAGAGCATCAGAACCAATCAAACACTCACACCCAGTCAACAGATCTGGGTTTGATCCATCACCGTTCTTTAGCCAAATCTGCCACCCCAGTTCAGACATGGCCATATGCAAATCAGTCTAACCCTGTGCCTCATGGGAAAAGTCCAGCCCGAACTGCCAAGCCATGCCTTCCCTGGACCGGAAACAAGCTTCCTAGGACCGGTTTCTGGCATTTCAGCCGTCTTCAGCCAGGCTTGCTTGAATCCAGTGGCAAAGTGAGCAAGGGACTCACGTCTGAGCATACCCTGCCAACTTATGGCAAAAAAAACGGTACAAAAGGGGGTGGTGATGGACAGAACATCAGAACCAATCAAACACTCACACCCAGTCAACAGATCTGGGTTTGATCCATCACCGTTCTTTAGCCAACTCTGCCACCCCAGTTCAGACATGGCCATATGCAAATCAGTCTAACCCTGTGCCTCATGGGAACAGTCCAGCCCGAACTGCCAAGCCATGCCTTCCCTGGACCGGACACAAGCTTCCTAGGCCCGGTTTCTGGCATTTCAGCCGTTATCAGCCAGGCTTGCTTGAATCCAGTGGCAAAGTGAGCAAGGGACTCACGTCTGAGCATACCCTGCCAACTTATGGCAAACATAGCCGTACAAAAGGGGGTGGTGATGGACAGAGCATCAGAACCAATCAAACACTCACATCCAGTCAACAGATCTGGGTTTGATCCATCACCGTTCTTTAGCCAACTCTGCCACCCCAGTTCAGACATGGCCATATGCAAATCAGTCTAACCCTGTGCCTTATGGGAACAGTCCAGCCCGAACTGCCAAGCCATGCCTTCCCTGGACCGGAAACAAGCTTCCTAGGACCGGTGTCTGGCATTTCAGCCGTCTTCAGCCAGGCTTGCTTGAATCCAGTGGAAAAGTGAGCAAGGGACTCACGTCTGAGCATACCCTGCCAACTTATGGCAAACAAAGCGGTAGAAAAGGGGGTGGTGATGGACAGAGCATCAGAACCAATCAAACACTCACACCCAGTCAACAGATCTGGGTTTGATCCATCACCATTCTTTAGCCAACTCTGCCACCCCAGTTCAGACATGGCCATATGCAAATCAGTCTAACCCTGTGCCTCATGGGAACAGTCCAGCCCGAACTGCCAAGCCATGCCTTCCCTGGACCGGAAACAAGCTTCCTAGGACCGGTTTCTGGCATTTCAGCCGTCTTCAGCCAGGCTTGCTTGAATCCAGTGGCAAAGTGAGCAAGGGACTCACGTCTGAGCATACCCTGCAAACTTATGGCAAACAAAGCGGTACAAAAGGGGGTGGTGATGGACAGAGCATCAGAACCAATCAAACACTCACACCCAGTCAACAGATCTGGGTTTGATCCATCACCGTTCTTTAGCCAACTCTGCCACCCCAGTTCAGACATGGCCATATGCAAATAAGTCTAACCCTGTGCCTCATGGGAACAGTCCAGCCCGAACTGCCAAGCCATGCCTTCCCTGGACCGGAAACAAGCTTCCTAGGACCGGTTTCTGGCATTTCAGCCTCCTTCAGCCAGGCTTGCTTGAATCCAGTGGCAAAGTGAGCAAGGGACTCACGTCTGAGCATACCCTGCCAACTTATGGCACACAAAGCGGTAGAAAAGGGGGTGGTGATGGACAGAGCATCAGAACCAATCAAACAATCATACCCAGTCAACAGATCTGGGTTTGATCCATCACCGTTCTTTATCCAACTCTGTCACCCCAGTTCAGACATGGCCATATGCAAATAAGTCTAACCCTGTGCCTCATGGGACTAGTCCAGCCCGAACTGCCAAGCTATGCCTTCCCTGGACCGGAAACAAGCTTCCTAGGACCGGTTTCTGGCATTTCAGCCTCCTTCAGCCAGGCTTGCTTGAATCCAGTGGCAAAGTGAGCAAGGGACTCACGTCTGAGCATACCCTGCCAACTTATGGCAAACAAAGCGGTAGAAAAGGGGGTGGTGATGGACAGAGCATCAGAACCAATCAAACACTCACACCCAGTCAACGGATCTGGGTTTGATCCATCACCGTTCTTTAGCCAACTCTGCCACCCCAGTTCAGACATGGCCATATGCAAATCAGTCTAACCCTGTGCCTCATGGGAACAGTCCAGCCCGAACTGCCAAGCCATGCCTTCCCTGGACCAGAAACAAGCTTCCTAGGACCGGTTTCTGGCATTTCAGCCGTCTTCAGCCAGGCTTGCTTGAATCCAGTGGCAAAGTGAGCAAGGCACTCACGTCTGAGCATACCCTGCCAACTTATGGCAAACAAAGCGGTACAAAAGTGGGTGGTGATGGACAGAGCATCAGAACCAATCAAACACTCACACCCAGTCAACAGATCTGGGTTTGATCCATCACCGTTCTTTAGCCAACTCTGCCACCCCAGTTCAGACATGGCCATATGCAAATCAGTCTAACCCTGTGCCTCATGAGAACAGTCAAGCCCGAACTGCCAAGCCATGCCTTCCCTGGACCAGAAACAAGCTTCCTAGGACCGGTTTCTGGCATTTCAGCCGTCTTCAGCCAGGCTTGCTTGAATCCAGTGGCAAAGTGAGCAAGGGACTCACGTCTGAGCATACCCAGCCAACTTATGGCAAACAAAGCGGTACAAAAGGGGGTGGTGATGGACATAGCATCAGAATCAATCAAACACTCACACCCAGTCAACAGATCTGGGTTTGATCCATCACTGTTCTTTAGCCAACTCTGCCACCCCAGTTCAGACATGGCCATATGCAAATCAGTCTAACCCTGTGCCTCATGGGAACAGTCCAGCCCGAACTGCCAAGCCATGCCTTCCCTGGACCGGAAACAAGCTTCCTAGGAGTGGTTTCTGGCATTTCAGCCGTCTTCAGCCAGGCTTGCTTGAATCCAGTGGCAAAGTGAGCAAGGGACTCACGTCTGAGCATACCCTGCTAACTTATGGCAAACAAAGCGGTACAAAAGGGGGTGGCGATGGACAGAGCATCAGAACCAATCAAACACTCACACCCAGTCAACAGATCTGGGTTTGATCCATCACCGTTATTTAGCCAAATCTGCCACCCCAGTTCAGACATGGCCATATGCAAATCAGTCTAACCCTGTGCCTCATGGGAACAGTCCAGCCCGAACTGCCAAGCCATGCCTTCCCAAGACCGGAAAAAAGCTTCCTAGGACCGGTTTCTGGCATTTCAGCCGTCTTCAGCCAGGCTTGCTTGAATCCAGTGGCAAAGTGAGCAAGGGATTCACGTCTGAGCATACCCTGCCAACTTATGGCAAACAAAACGGTACAAAAGGGGGTGGTGATGGACAGAACATCAGAACCAATCAAACACTCACACCCAGTCAACAGATCTGGGTTTGATCCATCACTGTTCTTTAGCCAACTCTGCCACCCCAGTATAGACATGTCCATATGCAAATCAGTCTAACCCTGTGCCTCATGGGAACAGTCCAGCCAGAACTGCCAAGCCATGCCTTCCCTGGACCGGAAACAAGCTTCCTAGGGCCGGTTTCTGGCATTTCAGCCGTATTCAGCCAGGCTTGCTTGAATCCAGTGGCAAAGTGAGCAAGGGACTCACGTCTGAGCATACCCTGCCAACTTATGGCAAACAAAGCGGTACAAAAAGGGGTGGTGATGGACAGAGCATCAGAACCAATCAAACACTCACACCCAGTCAACAGATCTGGGTTTGATCCATCACCGTTCTTTAGCCAACTCTGCCACCCCAGTTCAGACATGACCATATGCAAATCAGTCTAACCCTGTGCCTCATGAGAACAGTCCAGCCCGAACTGCCAAGCCATGCCTTGCCTGGACCGGAAACAAGCTTCCTAGGACCGGTTTCTGGCATTTCAGCCGTCTTCAGCCATTCTTGCTTGAATCCAGTGGCAAAGTGAGCAAGGGACTCACGTCTGAGCATACCCAGCCAACTTATGGCAAACAAAGCGGTACAAAAGGGGGTGGTGATGGACAGAGCATCAGAACCAATCAAACACTCACACCCAGTCAACAGATCTGGGTTTGATCCATCACCGTTCTTTAGCCAACTCTGCCACCCCAGTTCAGGCATGGCCATATGCAAATCAGTCTAACCCTGTGCTTCATGGGAACAGTCCAGCCAGAACTGCCAAGCAATGCCTTCCCTGGACCGGACACAAGCTTCCTAGGCCCGGTTTCTGGCATTTCAGCCGTCTTCAGCCAGGCTTGCTTGAATCCAGTGGCAAAGTGAGCAAGGGACTCACGTCTGAGCATACCCTGCCAACTTATGGCAAACAAAGTAGTACAAAAGGGGGTGGTGATGGACAGAGCATCAGAACCTATCAAACACTCACACCCAGTCAACATATCTGGGTTTGATCCATCACCGTTCTTTAGCCAACTCTGCCACCCCAGTTCAGACATGGCCATATGCAAATCAGTCTAACCCTGTGCCTCATGAGAACAGTCCAGCCCGAACTGCCAAGCCATGCCTTCCCTGGACTGGAAACAAGCTTCCTAGGACCGGTTTCTGGCATTTCAGCCGTCTTCAGCCAGGCTTGCTTGAATCCAGTGGCAAAGTGAGCAAGGGACTCACGTCTGAGCATACCCAGCCAACTTATGGCAAACAAAGCGGTACAAAAGGGGGTGGTGATAGACAGAGCATCAGAACCAATCAAACACTCACACCCAGTCAACAGATCTGGGTTTGATCCATCACCGTTCTTTAGCCAAATCTGCCACCCCAGTTCAGACATCGCCATATGCAAATCAGTCTAACCCTGTGCCTCATGGGAAAAGTCCAGCCCGAACTGCCAAGCCATGCCTTCCCTGGACCGGAAACAAGCTTCCTAGGACCGGTTTCTGGCATTTCAGCCGTCTTCATCCAGGCTTGCTTGAATCCAGTGGCAAAGTGAGCAAGGGACTCACGTCTGAGCATACCCTGCCAACTTATGGCAAAAAAAACGGTACAAAAGGGGGTGGTGATGGACAGAACATCAGAACCAATCAAACACTCACACCCAGTCAACAGATCTGGGTTTGATCCATCACCGTTCTTTAGCCAACTCTGCCATCCCAGTTCAGACATGGCCATATGCAAATCAGTCTAACCCTGTGCCTCATGGGAACAGTCCAGCCCAAACTGCCAAGCCATGCCTTCCCTGGACCGGACACAAGCTTCCTAGGCCCGGTTTCTGGCATTTCAGCCGTTATCAGCCAGGCTTGCTTGAATCCAGTGGCAAAGTGAGCAAGGGACTCACGTCTGAGCATACCCTGCCAACTTATGGCAAACATAGCGGTACAAAAGGGGGTGGTGATGGACAGAGCATCAGAACCAATCAAACACTCACACCCAGTCAACAGATCTGGGTTTGATCCATCACCGTTCTTTAGCCAACTCTGCCACCCCAGTTCAGACATGGCCATATGCAAATCAGTCTAACCCTGTGCCTTATGGGAACAGTCCAGCCCGAACTGCCAAGCCATGCCTTCCCTGGACCGGAAACAAGCTTCCTAGGACCGGTGTCTGGCATTTCAGCCGTCTTCAGCCAGGCTTGCTTGAATCCAGTGGAAAAGTGAGCAAGGGACTCACGTCTGAGCATACCCTGCCAACTTATGGCAAACAAAGCGGTACAAAAGGGGGTGGTGATGGACAGAGCATCAGAACCAATCAAACACTAACACCCAGTCAACAGATCTGGGTTTGATCCATCACCGTTCTTTAGCCAACTCTGCCACCCCAGCTCAGACATGGCCATATGCAAATCAGTCTAACCCTGTGCCTCATGGGAACAGTCCAGCCCGAACTGCCAAGCCATGCCTTCCCTGGACCGGAAACAAGCTTCCTAGGACCGGTTTCTGGCATTTCAGCCGTCTTCAGCCAGGCTTGCTTGAATCCATTGGCAAAGTGAGCAAGGGACTCACGTCTGAGCATACCCTGCCAACTTATGGCAAACAAAGCGGTACAAAAGGGGGTGGTGATGGACAGAGCATCAGAACCAATCAAACACTCACACCCAGTCAACAGATCTGGGTTACTTCCATCACCGTTCTTTAGCCAACTCTGCCACCCCAGTTCAGACATGGCACTATGCAAATAAGTCTAACCCTGTGCCTCATGGGAACAGTCCAGCCCGAACTGCCAAGCCATGCCTTCCCTGGACCGGAAACAAGCTTCCTAGGACCGGTTTCTGGCATATCAGCCTCCTTCAGCCAGGCTTGCTTGAATCCAGTGGCAAAGTGAGCAAGGGACTCACGTCTGAGCATACCCTGCCAACTTATGGCAAACAAAGCGGTACAAAAGGGGGTGGTGATGGACAGAGCATCAGAACCAATCAAACACTCACACCCAGTCAACAGATCTGGGTTTGATCCATCACCATTCTTTAGCCAACTCTGCCACCCCAGTTCAGACATGGCCATATGCAAATCAGTGTAACCCTGTGCCTCATGAGAACAGTCCAGCCCGAACTGCCAAGCCATGCCTTCCCTGGACCGGAAACAAGCTTCCTAGGACCGGTTTCTGGCATTTCAGCCGTCTTCAGCCAGGCTTGCTTGAATCCAGTGGCAAAGTGAGCAAGGGACTCACGTCTGAGCATACCCTGTCAACTTATAGCAAACAAAGCGGTACAAAAGGGGGTGGTGATGGACAGAGCATCAGAACCAATCAAACACTCACACCCAGTCAACAGATCTGGGTTACTTCCATCACCGTTCTTTAGCCAACTCTGCCACCCCAGTTCAGACATGGCCATATGCAAATAGGTCTAACCCTGTGCCTCATGGGAACAGTCCAGCCCGAACTGCCAAGCCATGCCTTCCCTGGACCGGAAACAAGCTTCCTAGGACCGGTTTCTGGCATTTCAGCCTCCTTCAGCCAGGCTTGCTTGAATCCAGTGGCAAAGTGAGCAAGGGACTCACGTCTGAGCATACCCTGCCAACTTATGGCAAACAAAGCGGTAGAAAAGGGGGTGGTGATGGACAGAGCATCAGAACCAATCAAACAATCATACCCAGTCAACAGATCTGGGTTTGATCCATCACCGTTCTTTATCCAACTCTGTCACCCCAGTTCAGACATGGCCATATGCAAATCAGTCTAACCCTGTGCCTCATGGGAACAGTCCAGCCCAAACTGCCAAGCCATGCCTTCCCTGGACCGGAAACAAGCTTCCTAGGACCGGCTGCTGGCATTTCAGCCGTCTTCAGCCAGGCTTGCTTGAATCCAGTGGCAAAGTGAGCAAGGGACTCACGTCTGAGCATACCCAGCCAACTTATGGCAAACAAAGCGGTACAAAAGGGGGTGGTGATAGACAGAGCATCAGAACCAATCAAACACTCACACCCAGTCAACAGATCTGGGTTTGATCCATCACCGTTCTTTAGCCAAATCTGCCACCCCAGTTCAGACATCGCCATATGCAAATCAGTCTAACCCTGTGCCTCATGGGAAAAGTCCAGCCCGAACTGCCAAGCCATGCCTTCCCTGGACCGGAAACAAGCTTCCTAGGACCGGTTTCTGGCATTTCAGCCGTCTTCATCCAGGCTTGCTTGAATCCAGTGGCAAAGTGAGCAAGGGACTCACGTCTGAGCATACCCTGCCAACTTATGGCAAAAAAAATGGTACAAAAGGGGGTGGTGATGGACAGAACATCAGAACCAATCAAACACTCACACCCAGTCAACAGATCTGGGTTTGATCCATCACCGTTCTTTAGCCAACTCTGCCATCCCAGTTCAGACATGATCATATGCAAATCAGTCTAACCCTGTGCCTCATGGGAACAGTCCAGCCCGAACTGCCAAGCCATGCCTTCCCTGGACCGGACACAAGCTTCCTAGGCCCGGTTTCTGGCATTTCAGCCGTTATCAGCCAGGCTTGCTTGAATCCAGTGGCAAAGTGAGCAAGGGACTCACGTCTGAGCATACCCTGCCAACTTATGGCAAACATAGCGGTACAAAAGGGGGTGGTGATGGACAGAGCATCAGAACCAATCAAACACTCACACCCAGTCAACAGATCTGGGTTTGATCCATCACCGTTCTTTAGCCAACTCTGCCACCCCAGTTCAAACATGGCCATATGCAAATCAGTCTAACCCTGTGCCTTATGGGAACAGTCCAGCCCGAACTGCCAAGCCATGCCTTCCCTGGACCGGAAACAAGCTTCCTAGGACCGGTGTCTGGCATTTCAGCCGTCTTCAGCCAGGCTTGCTTGAATCCAGTGGAAAAGTGAGCAAGGGACTCACGTCTGAGCATACCCTGCCAACTTATGGCAAACAAAGCGGTACAAAAGGGGGTGGTGATGGACAGAGCATCAGAACCAATCAAACACTCACACCCAGTCAACAGATCTGGGTTTGATCCATCACCGTTCTTTAGCCAACTCTGCCACCCCAGTTCAGACATGGCCATATGCAAATCAGTCTAACCCTGTGCCTCATGGGAACAGTCCAGCCCGAACTGCCAAGCCATGCCTTCCCTGGACCGGAAACAAGCTTCCTAGGACCTGTTTCTGGCATTTCAGCCGTCTTCAGCCAGGCTTGCTTGAATCCAGTGGCAAAGTGAGCAAGGGACTCACGTCTGAGCATACCCTGCCAACTTATGGCAAACAAAGCGGTACAAAAGGGGGTGGTGATGGACAGAGCATCAGAACCAATCAAACACTCACACCCAGTCAACAGATCTGGGTTTGTTCCATCACCGTTCTTTAGCCAACTCTGCCACCCCAGTTCAGACATGGCCATATGCAAATAAGTCTAACCCTGTGCCTCATGGGAACAGTCCAGCCCGAACTGCCAAGCCATGCCTTCCCTGGACCGGAAACAAGCTTCCTAGGACCGGTTTCTGGCATTTCAGCCTCCTTCAGCCAGGCTTGCTTGAATCCAGTGGCAAAGTGAGCAAGGGACTCACGTCTGAGCATACCCTGCCAACTTATGGCAAACAAAGCGGTACAAAAGGGGGTGGTGATGGACAGAGCATCAGAACCTATCAAACACTCACACCCACTCAACAGATCTGGGTTTGATCCATCACCGTTCTTTAGCCAAATCTGCCACCCCAGTTCAGACATCGCCATATGCAAATCAGTCTAACCCTGTGCCTCATGGGAAAAGTCCAGCCCGAACTGCCAAGCCATGCCTTCCCTGGACCGGAAACAAGCTTCCTAGGACCGGTTTCTGGCATTTCAGCCGTCTTCATCCAGGCTTGCTTGAATCCAGTGGCAAAGTGAGCAAGGGACTCACGTCTGAGCATACCCTGCCAACTTATGGCAAAAAAAATGGTACAAAAGGGGGTGGTGATGGACAGAACATCAGAACCAATCAAACACTCACACCCAGTCAACAGATCTGGGTTTGATCCGTCACCGTTCTTTAGCCAACTCTGCCATCCCAGTTCAGACATGGCCATATGCAAATCAGTCTAACCCTGTGCCTCATGGGAACAGTCCAGCCCGAACTGCCAAGCCATGCCTTCCCTGGACCGGACACAAGCTTCCTAGGCCCGGTTTCTGGCATTTCAGCCGTTATCAGCCAGGCTTGCTTGAATCCAGTGGCAAAGTGAGCAAGGGACTTACGTCTGAGCATACCCTGCCAACTTATGGCAAACATAGCGGTACAAAAGGGGGTGGTGATGGACAGAGCATCAGAACCAATCAAACACTCACACCCAGTCAACAGATCTGGGTTTGATCCATCACCGTTCTTTAGCCAACTCTGCCACCCCAGTTCAAACATGGCCATATGCAAATCAGTCTAACCCTGTGCCTTATGGGAACAGTCCAGCCCGAACTGCCAAGCCATGCCTTCCCTGGACCGGAAACAAGCTTCCTAGGACCGGTGTCTGGCATTTCAGCCGTCTTCAGCCAGGCTTTCTTGAATCCAGTGGAAAAGTGAGCAAGGGACTCACGTCTGAGCATACCCTGCCAACTTATGGCAAACAAAGCGGTACAAAAGGGGGTGGTGATGGACAGAGCATCAGAACCAATCAAACACTCACACCCAGTCAACAGATCTGGGTTTGATCCATCACCGTTCTTTAGCCAACTCTGCCACCCCATTTCAGACATGGCCATATGCAAATCAGTCTAACCCTGTGCCTCATGGGAACAGTCCAGCCCGAACTGCCAAGCCATGCCTTCCCTGGACCGGAAACAAGCTTCCTAGGACCGGTTTCTGGCATTTCAGCCGTCTTCAGCCAGGCTTGCTTGAATCCAGTGGCAAAGTGAGCAAGGGACTCACGTCTGAGCATACCCTGCCAACTTATGGCAAACAAAGCGGTACAAAAGGGGGTGGTGATGGACAGAGCATCAGAACCAATCAAACACTCACACCCAGTCAACAGATCTGGGTTACTTCCATCACCGTTCTTTAGCCAACTCTGCCACCCCAGTTCAGACATGGCCATATGCAAATAAGTCTAACCCTGTGCCTCATGGGAACAGTCCAGCCCGAACTGCCAAGCCATGCCTTCCCTGGACCGGAAACAAGCTTCCTAGGACCGGTTTCTGGCATTTCAGCCTCCTTCAGCCAGGCTTGCTTGAATCCAGTGGCAAAGTGAGCAAGGGACTCACGTCTGAGCATACCCTGCCAACTTATGGCAAACAAAGCGGTACAAAAGGGGGTGGTGATGGACAGAGCATCAGAACCAATCAAACACTCACACCCAGTCAACAGATCTGGGTTACTTCCATCACCGTTCTTTAGCCAACTCTGCCACCCCAGTTCAGACATGGCCATATGCAAATAAGTCTAACCCTGTGCCTCATGGGAACAGTCCAGCCCGAACTGCCAAGCCATGCCTTCCCTGGACCGGAAACAAGCTTCCTAGGACCGGTTTCTGGCATATCAGCCTCCTTCAGCCAGGCTTGCTTGAATCCAGTGGCAAAGTGAGCAAGGGACTCACGTCTGAGCATACCCTGCCAACTTATGGCAAACAAAGCGGTACAAAAGGGGGTGGTGATGGACAGAGCATCAGAACCAATCAAACACTCACACCCAGTCAACAGATCTGGGTTTGATCCATCACCATTCTTTAGCCAACTCTGCCACCCCAGTTCAGACATGGCCATATGCAAATCAGTCTAACCCTGTGCCTCATGAGAACAGTCCAGCCCGAACTGCCAAGCCATGCCTTCCCTGGACCGGAAACAAGCTTCCTAGGACCGGTTTCTGGCATTTCAGCCGTCTTCAGCCAGGCTTGCTTAAATCCAGTGGCAAAGTGAGCAAGGGACTCACGTCTGAGCATACCCTGTCAACTTATAGCAAACAAAGCGGTAAAAAAGGGGGTGGTGATGGACAGAGCATCAGAACCAATCAAACACTCACACCCAGTCAACAGATCTGGGTTACTTCCATCACCGTTGTTTAGCCAACTCTGCCACCCCAGTTCAGACATGGCCATATGCAAATAGGTCTAACCCTGTGCCTCATGGGAACAGTCCAGCCCGAACTGCCAAGCCATGCCTTCCCTGGACCGGAAACAAGCTTCCTAGGACCGGTTTCTGGCATTTCAGCCTCCTTCAGCCAGGCTTGCTTGAATCCAGTGGCAAAGTGAGCAAGGGACTCACGTCTGAGCATACCCTGCCAACTTATGGCAAACAAAGCGGTAGAAAAGGGGGTGGTGATGGACAGAGCATCAGAACCAATCAAACAATCATACCCAGTCAACAGATCTGGGTTTGATCCATCACCGTTCTTTATCCAACTCTGTCACCCCAGTTCAGACATGGCCATATGCAAATCAGTCTAACCCTGTGCCTCATGGGAACAGTCCAGCCCGAACTGCCAAGCCATGCCTTCCCTGGACCGGAAACAAGCTTCCTAGGACCGGCTGCTGGCATTTCAGCCGTCTTCAGCCAGGCTTGCTTGAATCCAGTGGCAAAGTGAGCAAGGGACTCACGTCTGAGCATACCCAGCCAACTTATGGCAAACAAAGCGGTACAAAAGGGGGTGGTGATAGACAGAGCATCAGAACCAATCAAACACTCACACCCAGTCAACAGATCTGGGTTTGATCCATCACCGTTCTTTAGCCAAATCTGCCACCCCAGTTCAGACATCGCCATATGCAAATCAGTCTAACCCTGTGCCTCATGGGAAAAGTCCAGCCCGAACTGCCAAGCCATGCCTTCCCTGGACCGGAAACAAGCTTCCTAGGACCGGTTTCTGGCATTTCAGCCGTCTTCATCCAGGCTTGCTTGAATCCAGTGGCAAAGTGAGCAAGGGACTCACGTCTGAGCATACCCTGCCAACTTATGGCAAAAAAAATGGTACAAAAGGGGGTGGTGATGGACAGAACATCAGAACCAATCAAACACTCACACCCAGTCAACAGATCTGGGTTTGATCCATCACCGTTCTTTAGCCAACTCTGCCATCCCAGTTCAGACATGGCCATATGCAAATCAGTCTAACCCTGTGCCTCATGGGAACAGTCCAGCCCGAACTGCCAAGCCATGCCTTCCCTGGACCGGACACAAGCTTCCTAGGCCCGGTTTCTGGCATTTCAGCCGTTATCAGCCAGGCTTGCTTGAATCCAGTGGCAAAGTGAGCAAGGGACTCACGTCTGAGCATACCCTGCCAACTTATGGCAAACATAGCGGTACAAAAGGGGGTGGTGATGGACAGAGCATCAGAACCAATCAAACACTCACACCCAGTCAACAGATCTGGGTTTGATCCATCACCGTTCTTTAGCCAACTCTGCCACCCCAGTTCAAACATGGCCATATGCAAATCAGTCTAACCCTGTGCCTTATGGGAACAGTCCAGCCCGAACTGCCAAGCCATGCCTTCCCTGGACCGGAAACAAGCTTCCTAGGACCGGTGTCTGGCATTTCAGCCGTCTTCAGCCAGGCTTGCTTGAATCCAGTGGAAAAGTGAGCAAGGGACTCACGTCTGAGCATACCCTGCCAACTTATGGCAAACAAAGCGGTACAAAAGGGGGTGGTGATGGACAGAGCATCAGAACCAATCAAACACTCACACCCAGTCAACAGATCTGGGTTTGATCCATCACCGTTCTTTAGCCAACTCTGCCACCCCAGTTCAGACATGGCCATATGCAAATCAGTCTAACCCTGTGCCTCATGGGAACAGTCCAGCCCGAACTGCCAAGCCATGCCTTCCCTGGACCGGAAACAAGCTTCCTAGGACCGGTTTCTGGCATTTCAGCCGTCTTCAGCCAGGCTTGCTTGAATCCAGTGGCAAAGTGAGCAAGGGACTCACGTCTGAGCATACCCTGCCAACTTATGGCAAACAAAGCGGTACAAAAGGGGGTTGTGATGGACAGAGCATCAGAACCAATCAAACACTCACACCCAGTCAACAGATCTGGGTTACTTCCATCACCGTTCTTTAGCCAACTCTGCCACCCCAGTTCAGACATGGCCATATGCAAATAAGTCTAACCCTGTGCCTCATGGGAACAGTCCAGCCCGAACTGCCAAGCCATGCCTTCCCTGGACCGGAAACAAGCTTCCTAGGACCGGTTTCTGGCATTTCAGCCTCCTTCAGCCAGGCTTGCTTGAATCCAGTGGCAAAGTGAGCAAGGGACTCACGTCTGAGCATACCCTGCCAACTTATGGCAAACAAAGCGGTACAAAAGGGGGTGGTGATGGACAGAGCATCAGAACCTATCAAACACTCACACCCACTCAACAGATCTGGGTTTGATCCATCACCGTTCTTTAGCCAAATCTGCCACCCCAGTTCAGACATCGCCATATGCAAATCAGTCTAACCCTGTGCCTCATGGGAAAAGTCCAGCCCGAACTGCCAAGCCATGCCTTCCCTGGACCGGAAACAAGCTTCCTAGGACCGGTTTCTGGCATTTCAGCCGTCTTCATCCAGGCTTGCTTGAATCCAGTGGCAAAGTGAGCAAGGGACTCACGTCTGAGCATACCCTGCCAACTTATGGCAAAAAAAATGGTACAAAAGGGGGTGGTGATGGACAGAACATCAGAACCAATCAAACACTCACACCCAGTCAACAGATCTGGGTTTGATCCATCACCGTTCTTTAGCCAACTCTGCCATCCCAGTTCAGACATGGCCATATGCAAATCAGTCTAACCCTGTGCCTCAAGGGAACAGTCCAGCCCGAACTGCCAAGCCATGCCTTCCCTGGACCGGACACAAGCTTCCTAGGCCCGGTTTCTGGCATTTCAGCCGTTATCAGCCAGGCTTGCTTGAATCCAGTGGCAAAGTGAGCAAGGGACTCACGTCTGAGCATACCCTGCCAACTTATGGCAAACATAGCGGTACAAAAGGGGGTGGTGATGGACAGAGCATCAGAACCAATCAAACACTCACACCCACTCAACAGATCTGGGTTTGATCCATCACCGTTCTTTAGCCAAATCTGCCACCCCAGTTCAGACATGGCCATATGCAAATCAGTCTAACCCTGTGCCTCAAGGGAACAGTCCAGCCCGAACTGCCAAGCCATGCCTTCCCTGGACCGGACACAAGCTTCCTAGGCCCGGTTTCTGGCATTTCAGCCGTTATCAGCCAGGCTTGCTTGAATCCAGTGGCAAAGTGAGCAAGGGACTCACGTCTGAGCATACCCTGCCAACTTATGGCAAACATAGCGGTACAAAAGGGGGTGGTGATGGACAGAGCATCAGAACCAATCAAACACTCACACCCAGTCAACAGATCTGGGTTTGATCCATCACCGTTCTTTAGCCAACTCTGCCACCCCAGTTCAAACATGGCCATATGCAAATCAGTCTAACCCTGTGCCTTATGGGAACAGTCCAGCCCGAACTGCCAAGCCATGCCTTCCCTGGACCGGAAACAAGCTTCCTAGGACCGGTGTCTGGCATTTCAGCCGTCTTCAGCCAGGCTTGCTTGAATCCAGTGGAAAAGTGAGCAAGGGACTCACGTCTGAGCATACCCTGCCAACTTATGGCAAACAAAGCGGTACAAAAGGGGGTGGTGATGGACAGAGCATCAGAACCAATCAAACACTCACACCCAGTCAACAGATCTGGGTTTGATCCATCACCGTTCTTTAGCCAACTCTGCCACCCCAGTTCAGACATGGCCATATGCAAATCAGTCTAACCCTGTGCCTCATGGGAACAGTCCAGCCCGAACTGCCAAGCCATGCCTTCCCTGGACCGGAAACAAGCTTCCTAGGACCGGTTTCTGGCATTTCAGCCGTCTTCAGCCAGGCTTGCTTGAATCCAGTGGCAAAGTGAGCAAGGGACTCACGTCTGAGCATACCCTGCCAACTTATGGCAAACAAAGCGGTACAAAAGGGGGTGGTGATGGACAGAGCATCAGAACCAATCAAACACTCACACCCAGTCAACAGATCTGGGTTACTTCCATCACCATTCTTTAGCCAACTCTGCCACCCCAGTTCAGACATGGCCATATGCAAATAAGTCTAACCCTGTGCCTCATGGGAACAGTCCAGCCCGAACTGCCAAGCCATGCCTTCCCTGGACCGGAAACAAGCTTCCTAGGACCGGTTTCTGGCATTTCAGCCTCCTTCAGCCAGGCTTGCTTGAATCCAGTGGCAAAGTGAGCAAGGGACTCACGTCTGAGCATACCCTGCCAACTTATGGCAAACAAAGCGGTACAAAAGGGGGTGGTGATGGACAGAGCATCAGAACCAATCAAACACTCACACCCAGTCAACAGATCTGGGTTTGATCCATCACCATTCTTTAGCCAACTCTGCCACCCCAGTTCAGACATGGCCATATGCAAATCAGTCTAACCCTGTGCCTCATGAGAACAGTCCAGCCCGAACTGCCAAGCCATGCCTTCCCTGGACCGGAAACAAGCTTCCTAGGACCGGTTTCTGGCATTTCAGCCGTCTTCAGCCAGGCTTGCTTGAATCCAGTGGCAAAGTGAGCAAGGGACTCACGTCTGAGCATACCCTGCCAACTTATAGCAAACAAAGCGGTACAAAAGGGGGTGGTGATGGACAGAGCATCAGAACCAATCAAACACTCACACCCAGTCAACAGATCTGGGTTACTTCCATCACCGTTCTTTAGCCAACTCTGCCACCCCAGTTCAGACATGGCCATATGCAAATAAGTCTAACCCTGTGCCTCATGGGAACAGTCCAGCCCGAACTGCCAAGCCATGCCTTCCCTGGACCGGAAACAAGCTTCCTAGGACCGGTTTCTGGCATTTCAGCCTCCTTCAGCCAGGCTTGCTTGAATCCAGTGGCAAAGTGAGCAAGGGACTCACGTCTGAGCATACCCTGCCAACTTATGGCAAACAAAGCGGTAGAAAAGGGGGTGGTGATGGACAGAGCATCAGAACCAATCAAACAATCATACCCAGTCAACAGATCTGGGTTTGATCAATCACCGTTCTTTATCCAACTCTGTCACCCCAGTTCAGACATGGCCATATGCAAATCAGTCTAACCCTGTGCCTCATGGGAACAGTCCAGCCCGAACTGCCAAGCCATGCCTTCCCTGGACCGGAAACAAGCTTCCTAGGACCGGCTGCTGGCATTTCAGCTGTCTTCAGCCAGGCTTGCTTGAATCCAGTGGCAAAGTGAGCAAGGGACTCACGTCTGAGCATACCCTGCCAACTTATGGTAAACAAAGCGGTACAAAAGGGGGTGGTGATGGACAGAGCATAAGAACCAATCAAACACTCACACCCAGTCAACAGATCTGGGTTTGATCCATCACCGTTCTTTAGCCAACTCTGCCACCCCAGTTCAGGCATGGCCATATGCAAATCATTCTAACCCTGTGCCTCATGGGAACAGTCCAGCCCGAACTGCCAAGCCATGCCTTCCCTGGACCGGACACAAGCTTCCTAGGCCCGGTTTCTGGCATTTCAGCCGTCTTCAGCCATGCTTGCTTGAATCCAGTGGCAAAGTGAGCAAGGGACTCACGTCTGAGCATACCCTGCCAACTTATGGCAAACAAAGCGGTACAAAAGGGGGTGGTGATGGACAGAGCATCAGAACCAATCAAACACTCACACCCAGTCAACAGATCTGGGTTTGATCCATCACCGTTCTTTAGCCAACTCTGCCACCCCAGTTCAGACATGGCCATATGCAAATCAGTCTAACCCTGTGCCTCATGAGAACAGTCAAGCCCGAACTGCCAAGCCATGCCTTCCCTGGACCAGAAACAAGCTTCCTAGGACCGGTTTCTGGCATTTCAGCCGTCTTCAGCCAGGCTTGCTTGAATCCAGTGGCAAAGTGAGCAAGGGACTCACGTCTGAGCATACCCAGCCAACTTATGGCAAACAAAGCGGTACAAAAGGGGGTGGTGATGGACATAGCATCAGAATCAATCAAACACTCACACCCAGTCAACAGATCTGGGTTTGATCCATCACCGTTCTTTAGCCAACTCTGCCACCCCAGTTCAGACATGGCCATATGCAAATCAGTCTAACCCTGTGCCTCATGGGAACAGTCCAGCCCGAACTGCCAAGCCATTCCTTCCCTGGACCTGAAACAAGCTTCCTAGGACTGGTTTCTGGCATTTCAGCCGTCTTCAGCCAGGCTTGCTTGAATCCAGTGGCAAAGTGAGCAAGGGACTCACGTCTGAGCATGCCCTGCCAACTTATGGCAAACAAAGTGGTACAAAAGGGGGTGGCGATGGACAGAGCATCAGAACCAATCAAACACTCACACCCAGTCAACAGATCTGGGTTTGATCCATCACCGTTCTTTAGCCAAATCTGCCACCCTAGTTCAGACATGGCCATATGCAAATTAGTCTAACCCTGTGCCTCATGGGAACAGTCCAGCCAGAACTGCCAAGCCATGCCTTCCCTGGACCGGAAACAAGCTTCCTAGGACCGGTTTCTGGCATTTCAGCCGTCTTCAGCCAGGCTTGCTTGAATCCAGTGGCAAAGTGAGGAATGGACTCACGTCTGAGCATACCCTGCCAACTTATGGCAAACTAAGCGGTACAAAAGGGGGTGGTGATGGACAGAGCATCAGAACCAATCAAACACTCACACCCAGTCAAGAGATCTGGGTTTGATCCATCACCGTTCTTTAGCCAAATCTGCCACCCCAGTTCAGACAAGGCCATATGCAAATCAGTCTAACCCTGTGCCTCATGGGAAAAGTCCAGCCCGAACTGCCAAGCCATGCCTTCCCTGGACCGGAAACAAGCTTCCTAGGACCGGTTTCTGGCATTTCAGACGTCTTCAGCCAGGCTTGCTTGAATCCAGTGGCAAAGTGAGCAAGGGACTCACGTCTGAGCATACCCTGCCAACTTATGGCAAACAAAACGGTACAAAAGGGGGTGGTGATGGACAGAACATCAGAACCAATCAAACACTCACACCCAGTCAACAGATCTGGGTTTGATCCATCACTGTTCTTTAGCCAACTCTGCCACCCCAGTACAGACATGTCCATATGCAAATCAGTCTAACCCTGTGCCTCATGGGAACAGTCCAGCCAGAACTGCCAAGCCATGCCTTCCCTGGACCGGAAACAAGCTTCCTAGGACCGGTTTCTGGCATTTCAGCCGTCTTCAGCCAGGCTTGCTTGAATCCAGTGGCAAAGTGAGCAAGGGACTCACGTCTGAGCATACCCTGCCAACTTATGGCAAACAAAGCGGTACAAAAGGGGGTGGTGATGGACAGAGCATCAGAAACAATCAAACACTCACACCCAGTCAACAGATCTGGGTTTGATCCATCACCGTTCTTTAGCCAACTCTGCCACCCCAGTTCAGACATGGCCATATGCAAATCAGTCTAACCCTGTGCCTCATGAGAACAGTCCAGCCCGAACTGCCAAGCCATGCCTTGCCTGGACCGGAAACAAGCTTCCTAGGACCGGTTTCTGGCATTTCAGCCGTCTTCAGCCATTCTTGCTTGAATCCAGTGGCAAAGTATGCAAGGGACTCACGTCTGAGCATACCCAGCCAACTTATGGCAAACAAAGCGGTACAAAAGGGGGTGGTGATGGACAGAGCATCAGAACCAATCAAAAACTCACACCCAGTCAACAGATCTGGGTTTGAACCATCACCGTTCTCTAGCCAACTCTGCCACCCCAGTTCAGACATGGCCATATGCAAATCAGTCTAACCCTGTGCCTCATGGGAACAGTCCAGCCCGAACTACCAAGCCATGCCTTCCTTGGACCGGAAACAAGCTTCCTAGGACCTGTTTCTGGCATTTCAGCCGTCTTTAGCCAGGCTTGCTTGAATCCAGTGGCAAAGTGAGCAAGGGACTCACGTCTGAGCATACCCTGCCAACTTATGGCAAACAAAGCGGTACAAAAGGGGGTGGTGATGGACAGAGCATCAGAACCAATCAAACACTCACACCCAGTCAACAGATCTGGGTTTGATCCATCACCGTTCTTTAGACAACTCTGCCACCCCAGTTCAGACATGGCCATATGCAAATCAGTCTAACCCTGTGCCTCATGAGAACAGTCAAGCCCGAACTGCCAAGCCATGCCTTCCCTGGACCGGGAACAAGCTTCCTAGGACCGGTTTCTGGCATTTCAGCCGTCTTCAGCCAGGCTTGCTTGAATCCAGTGGCAAAGTGAGCAAGGGACTCACGTCTGAGCATACCCAGCCAACTTATGGCAAACAAAGCGGTACAAAAGGGGGTGGTGATGGACAGAGCATCAGAACCAATCAAACACTCACACCCAGTCAACAGATCTGGGTTTGATCCATCACCGTTCTTTAGCCAACTCTGCCACCCCAGTTCAGACATGGCCATATGCAAATCAGTCTAACCCTGTGCCTCATAGGAACAGTCCAGCCCGAACTGCCAAGCCATGCCTTCCCTGGACCGGAAACAAGCTTCCTAGGACTGGTTTCTGGCATTTCAGCCGTCTTCAGCCAGGCTTGCTTGAATCCAGTGGCAAAGTGAGCAAGGGACTCACGTCTGAGCATACCCTGCCAACTTATGGCAAACAAAGCGGTACAAAAGGGGGTGGCGATGGACAGAGCATCAGAACCAATCAAACACTCACACCCAGTCAACAGATCTGGGTTTGATCCATCACCGTTCTTTAGCCAAATCTGCCACCCCAGTTCAGACATGGCCATATGCAAATCAGTCTAACCCTGTGCCTCATGGGAACAGTCCAGCCCGAACTGCCAAGCCATGCCTTCCCTGGACCGGAAAAAAGCTTCCTAGGACCGGTTTCTGGCATTTCAGCCGTCTTCAGCCAGGCTTGCTTGAATCCAGTGGCAAAGTGAGCAAGGGACTCACGTCTGAGCATACCCTGCCAACTTATGGCAAACAAAACGGTACAAAAGGGGGTGGTGATGGACAGAACATCAGAACCAATCAAACACTCACACCCAGTCAACAGATGTGGGTTTGATCCATCACTGTTCTTTAGCCAACTCTGCCACCCCAGTACAGACATGTCCATATGCAAATCAGTCTAACCCTGTGCCTCATGGGAACAGTCCAGCCAGAACTGCCAAGCCATGCCTTCCCTGGAACGGAAACAAGCTTCCTAGGACCGGTTTCTGGCATTTCAGCCGTCTTCAGCCAGGCTTGCTTGAATCCAGTGGCAAAGTGAGCAAGGGACTCACGTCTGAGCATACCCTGCCAACTTATGGCAAACAAAGCGGTACAAAAGGGGGTGGTGATGGACAGAGCATTAGAACCAATCAAACACTCACACCCAGTCAACAGATCTGGGTTTGATCCATCACCGTTCTTTAGCCAACTCTGCCACCCCAGTTCAGACATGGCCATATGCAAATCAGTCTAACCCTGTGCCTCATGAGAACAGTCCAGCCCGAACTGCCAAGCCATGCATTGCCTGGACCGGAAACAAGCTTCCTAGGACCGGTTTCTGGCATTTCAGCCGTCTTCAGCCATTCTTGCTTGAATCCAGTGGCAAAGTGAGCAAGGGACTCACGTCTGAGCATACCCAGCCAACTTATGGCAAACAAAGCAGTACAAAAGGGGGTGGTGATGGACAGAGCATCAGAACCAATCAAACACTCACACCCAGTCAACAGATCTGGGTTTGATCCATCACCGTTCTTTAGCCAACTCTGCCACCCCAGTTCAGACATGGCCATATGCAAATCAGTCTAACCCTGTGCCTCATGGGAACAGTCCAGCCTGAACTGCCAAGCCATGCCTTCCCTGGATCGGAAACAACCTTCCTAGGACCGGTTTCTGGCATTTCAGCCGTCTTCAGCCAGGCTTGCTTGAATCCAGTGGCAAAGTGAGCAAGGGACTCACGTCTGAGCATACCCTGCCAACTTATGGCAAACAAAGCGGTACAAAAGGGGGTGGTGATGGACAGAGCATCAGAACCAATCAAACACTCACACCCAGTCAACAGATCTGGGTTTGATCCATCACCGTTCTTTAGCCAACTCTGCCACCCCAGTTCAGGCATGGCCATATGCAAATCAGTCTAACCCTGTGCCTCATGGGAACAGTCCAGCCAGAACTGCCAAGCCATGCCTTCCCTGGACCGGAAACAAGCTTCCTAGGACCGGTTTCTGGCATTTCAGCCGTCTTCAGCCAGGCTTGCTTGAATCCAGTGGCAAACTGAGCAAGGGACTCACGTCTTAGCATACCCTGCCAACTTATGGCAAACAAAGCGGTACAAAAGGAGTTGGTGATGGACAGAGCATCAGAACCAATCAAACACTCACACCCAGTCAACAGATCTGGGTTTGATCCATCACCGTTCTTTAGCCAAATCTGCCACCCCAGTTCAGACATCGCCATATGCAAATCAGTCTAACCCTGTGCCTCATTAGAAAAGTCCAGCCCGAACTGCCAAGCCATGCCTTTCCTGGACCGGAAACAAGCTTCCTAGGACCGGTGTCTGGCATTTCAGCCGTCTTCAGCCAGGCTTGCTTGAATCCAGTGGCAAAGTGAGCAAGGGACTCACGTCTGAGCATACCCTGCCAACTTATGGCAAACAAAGCGGTACAAAAGGGGGTGGTGATGGACAGAGCATCAGAACCAATCAAACACTCACACCCAGTCAACAGATCTGAGTTTGATCCATCACTGTTCTTTAGCCAACTCTGCCACCCCAGTACAGACATGTCCATATGCAAATCAGTCTAACCCTGTGCCTCATGGGAACAGTCCAGCCCGAACTGCCAAGCCATGCCTTCCCTGGACCGGAAACAAGCTTCCTAGGACCGGTTTCTGGCATTTCAGCCGTCTTCAGCCAGGCTTGCTTGAATCCAGTGGCAAAGTGAGCAAGGGACTCACGTCTGAGCATACCCTGCCAACTTATGGCAAACAAAACGGTACAAAAGGGGGTGGTGATGGACAGAACATCAGAACCAATCAAACACTCACACCCAGTCAACAGATGTGGGTTTGATCCATCACTGTTCTTTAGCCAACTCTGCCACCCCAGTACAGACATGTCCATATGCAAATCAGTCTAACCCTGTGCCTCATGGGAACAGTCCAGCCAGAACTGCCAAGCCATGCCTTCCCTGGAACGGAAACAAGCTTCCTAGGACCGGTTTCTGGCATTTCAGCCGTCTTCAGCCAGGCTTGCTTGAATCCAGTGGCAAAGTGAGCAAGGGACTCACGTCTGAGCATACCCTGCCAACTTATGGCAAACAAAGCGGTACAAAAGGGGGTGGTGATAGACAGAGCATCAGAACCAATCAAACACTCACACCCAGTCAACAGATCTGGGTTTGATCCATCACCGTTCTTTAGCCAACTCTGCCACCCCAGTTCAGACATGGCCATATGCAAATCAGTCTAACCCTGTGCCTCATGGGAACAGTCCAGCCCGAACTGCCAAGCCATGCCTTCCCTGGACCGGAAACAAGCTTCCTAGGACCGGTTTCTGGCATTTCAGCCGTCTTCAGCCAGGCATGCTTGAATCCAGTGGCAAAGTGAGCAAGGGACTCACGTCTGAGCATACCCTGCCAACTTATGGCAAACAAAGCGGTACAAAAGGGGGTGGTGATGGACAGAGCATCAGAACCAATCAAACACTCACACCCAGTCAACAGATCTGGGTTTGATCCATCACCGTTCTTTAGCCAACTCTGCCACCCCAGTTCAGACATGGCCATATGCAAATCAGTCTAACCCTGTGCCTCATGAGAACAGTCCAGCCCGAACTGCCAAGCCATGCCTTGCCTGGACCGGAAACAAGCTTCCTAGGACCAGTTTCTGGCATTTCAGCCGTCTTCAGCCATTCTTGCTTGAATCCAGTGGCAAAGTGAGCAAGGGACTCACGTCTGAGCATACCCAGCCAACTTATGGCAAACAAAGCGGTACAAAAGGGGGTGGTGATGGACAGAGCATCAGAACCAATCAAACACTCACACCCAGTCAACAGATCTGGGTTTGATCCATCACCGTTCTTTAGCCAACTCTGCCACCCCAGTTCAGACATGGCCATATGCAAATCAGTCTAACCCTGTGCCTCATGGGAACAGTCCAGCCTGAACTGCCAAGCCATGCCTTCCCTGGACCGGAAACAACCTTCCTAGGACCGGTTTCTGGCATTTCAGCCGTCTTCAGCCAGGCTTGCTTGAATCCAGTGGCAAAGTGAGCAAGGGACTCACGTCTGAGCATACCCTGCCAACTTATGGCAAACAAAGCGGTACAAAAGGGGGTGGTGATGGACAGAGCATCAGAACCAATCAAACACTCACACCCAGTCAACAGATCTGGGTTTGATCCATCACCGTTCTTTAGCCAACTCTGCCACCCCAGTTCAGGCATGGCCATATGCAAATCAGTCTAACCCTGTGCCTCATGTGAACAGTCCAGCCAGAACTGCCAAGCCATGCCTTCCCTGGACCGGAAACAAGCTTCCTAGGACCGGTTTCTGGCATTTCAGCCGTCTTCAGCCAGGCTTGCTTGAATCCAGTGGCAAACTGAGCAAGGGACTCACGTCTTAGCATACCCTGCCAACTTATGGCAAACAAAGCGGTACAAAAGGGGGTGGTGATGGACAGAGCATCAGAACCAATCAAACACTCACACCCAGTCAACAGATCTGGGTTTGATCCATCACCGTTCTTTAGCCAAATCTGCCACCCCAGTTCAGACATCGCCATATGCAAATCAGTCTAACCCTGTGCCTCATTAGAAAAGTCCAGCCCGAACTGCCAAGCCATGCCTTTCCTGGACCGGAAACAAGCTTCCTAGGACCGGTGTCTGGCATTTCAGCCGTCTTCAGCCAGGCTTGCTTGAATCCAGTGGCAAAGTGAGCAAGGGACTCACGTCTGAGCATACCCTGCCAACTTATGGCAAACAAAGCGGTACAAAAGGGGGTGGTGATGGACAGAGCATCAGAACCAATCAAACACTCACACCCAGTCAACAGATCTGAGTTTGATCCATCACTGTTCTTTAGCCAACTCTGCCACCCCAGTACAGACATGTCCATATGCAAATCAGTCTAACCTGTGCCTCATGGGAACAGTCCAGCCAGAACTGCGAAGCCATGCCTTCCCTGGACCGGACAAAAGCTTCCTAGGACCGGTTTCTGGCATTTCAGCCGTCTTCAGCCACGCTTGCTTGAATCCAGTGGCAAAGTGAGCAAGGGACTCACGTCTGAGCATACCCTGCCAACTTATGGCAAACAAAGCGGTACAAAAGGGGGTGGTGATAGACAGAGCATCAGAACCAATCAAACACTCACACCCAGTCAACAGATCTGGGTTTGATCCATCACCGTTCTTTAGCCAACTCTGCCACCCCAGTTCAGACATGGCCATATGCAAATCAGTCTAACCCTGTGCCTCATGGGAACAGTCCAGCCCGAACTGCCAAGCCATGCCTTCCCTGGACCGGAAACAAGCTTCCTAGGACCGGTTTCTGGCATTTCAGCCGTCTTCAGCCAGGCATGCTTGAATCCAGTGGCAAAGTGAGCAAGGGACTCACGTCTGAGCATACCCTGCCAACTTATGGCAAACAAAGCGGTACAAAAGGGGGTGGTGATGGACAGAGCATCAGAACCAATCAAACACTCACACCCAGTCAACAGATCTGGGTTTGATCCATCACCGTTCTTTAGCCAAATCTGCCACCCCAGTTCAGACATGGCCATATGCAAATCAGTCTAACCCTGTGCCTCATGGGAACAGTCCAGCCCGAACTGCCAAGCCATGCCTTCCCTGGACCGGAAACAAGCTTCCTAGGACCGGTTTCTGGCATTTCAGCCGTCTTCAGCCAGGCTTGCTTGAATCCAGTGGCAAAGTGAGCAAGGGACTCACGTCTGAGCATACCCTGCCAACTTATGGCAAACAAAGCGGTACAAAAGGGGGTGGTGATGGACAGAGCATCAGAACCAATCAAACACTCACACCCAGTCAACAGATCTGGGTTTGATCCATCACCGTTCTTTAGCCAACTCTGCCACCCCAGTTCAGACATGGCCATATGCAAATCAGTCTAACCCTGTGCCTCATGGGAACAGTCCAGCCCGAACTGCCAAGCCATGCCTTCTCTGGACCGGACACAAGCTTCCTATGCCCGGTTTCTTTGGCATTTCAGCCGTCTTCAGCCAGGCTTGCTTGAATTCAGTGGCAAAGTGAGCAAGGGACTCACGTCTGAGCATACCCTGCCAACTTATGGCAAACAAAGCGGTACAAAAGGGGGTGGTGATGGACAGAGCATCAGAACCTATCAAACAGTCACACCCAGTCAACAGATCTGGGTTTGATCCATCACCCTTCTTTAGCCAACTCTGCCTCCCCAGTTCAGACATGGCCATATGCAAATCAGTCTAACCCTGTGCCTCATGGGAACAGTCCAGCCCGAACTGCCAAGCCATGCCTTCCCTGGACCGGAAACAAGCTTCCTAGGACCGGTTTCTGGCATTTCAGCCTTCTTCATCCAGGCTTGCTTGAATCCAGTGGCAAAGTGAGCAAGGGACTCACGTCTGAGCATACCCTGCCAACTTATGGCAAAAAAAACGGTACAAAAGGGGGTGGTGATGGACAGAACATCAGAACCAATCAAACACTCACACCCAGTCAACAGATCTGGGTTTGATCCATCACCGTTCTTTAGCCAACTCTGCCATCCCAGTTCAGACATGGCCATATGCAAATCAGTCTAACCCTGTGCCTCATGGGAACAGTCCAGCCCGAACTGCCAAGCCATGCCTTCCCTGGACCGGACACAAGCTTCCTAGACCCGGTTTCTGGCATTTCAGCCGTTATCAGCCAGGCTTGCTTGAATCCAGTGGCAAAGTGAGCAAGGGACTCACGTCTGAGCATACCCTGCCAACTTATGGCAAACATAGCGGTACAAAAGGGGGTGGTGATGGACAGAGCATCAGAACCAATCAAACACTCACACCCAGTCAACAGATCTGGGTTTGATCCATCACCGTTCTTTAGCCAACTCTGCCACCCCAGTTCAGACATGGCCATATGCAAATCAGTCTAACCCTGTGCCTCATGGGAACAGTCCAGCCCGAACTGCCAAGCCATGCCTTCCCTGGACCGGAAACAAGCTTCCTAGGACCGGTTTCTGGCATTTCAGCCGTCTTCAGCCAGGCTTGCTTGAATCCAGTGGCAAAGTGAGCAAGGGACTCACGTCTGAGCATACCCTGCCAACTTATGGTAAACAAAGCGGTACAAAAGGGGGTGGTGATGGACAGAGCATCAGAACCAATCAAACACTCACACCCAGTCAACAGATCTGGGTTACTTCCATCACCGTTCTTTAGCCAACTCTGCCATCCCAGTTCAGACATGGCCATATGCAAATCAGTCTAACCCTGTGCCTCATGGGAACAGTCCAGCCCGAACTGCCAAGCCATGCCTTCCCTGGACCGGACACAAGCTTCCTAGACCCGGTTTCTGGCATTTCAGCCGTTATCAGCCAGGCTTGCTTGAATCCAGTGGCAAAGTGAGCAAGGGACTCACGTCTGAGCATACCCTGCCAACTTATGGCAAACATAGCGGTACAAAAGGGGGTGGTGATGGACAGAGCATCAGAACCAATCAAACACTCACACCCAGTCAACAGATCTGGGTTTGATCCATCACCGTTCTTTAGCCAACTCTGCCACCCCAGTTCAGACATGGCCATATGCAAATCAGTCTAACCCTGTGCCTCATGGGAACAGTCCAGCCCGAACTGCCAAGCCATGCCTTCCCTGGACCGGAAACAAGCTTCCTAGGACCGGTTTCTGGCATTTCAGCCGTCTTCAGCCAGGCTTGCTTGAATCCAGTGGCAAAGTGAGCAAGGGACTCACGTCTGAGCATACCCTGCCAACTTATGGTAAACAAAGCGGTACAAAAGGGGGTGGTGATGGACAGAGCATCAGAACCAATCAAACACTCACACCCAGTCAACAGATCTGGGTTACTTCCATCACCGTTCTTTAGCCAACTCTGCCACCCCAGTTCAGACATGGCCATATGCAAATAAGTCTAACCCTGTGCCTCATGGGAACAGTCCAGCCCGAACTGCCAAGCCATGCCTTCCCTGGACCGGAAACAAGCTTCCTAGGACCGGTTTCTGGCATTTCAGCCGTCTTCAGCCAGGCTTGCTTGAATCCAGTGGCAAAGTGAGCAAGGGACTCACGTCTGAGCATACCCTGTCAACTTATAGCAAACAAAGCGGTACAAAAGGGGGTGGTGATGGACAGAGCATCAGAACCAATCAAACACTCACACCCAGTCAACAGATCTGGGTTACTTCCATCACCGTTCTTTAGCCAACTCTGCCACCCCAGTTCAGACATGGCCATATGCAAATAGGTCTAACCCTGTGCCTCATGGGAACAGTCCAGCCCGAACTCCCAAGCCATGCCTTCCCTGGACCGGAAACAAGCTTCCTAGGACCGGTTTCTGGCATTTCAGCCTCCTTCAGCCAGGCTTGCTTGAATCCAGTGGCAAAGTGAGCAAGGGACTCACGTCTGAGCATACCCTGCCAACTTATGGCAAACAAAGCGGTAGAAAAGGGGGTGGTGATGGACAGAGCATCAGAACCAATCAAACAATCATACCCAGTCAACAGATCTGGGTTTGATCCATCACCGTTCTTTATCCAACTCTGTCACCGCAGTTCAGACATGGCCATATGCAAATCAGTCTAACCCTGTGCCTCATGGGAACAGTCCAGCCCGAACTGCCAAGCCATGCCTTCCCTGGACCGGAAACAAGCTTCCTAGGACCGGCTGCTGGCATTTCAGCCGTCTTCAGCCAGGCTTGCTTGAATCCAGTGGCAAAGTGAGCAAGGGACTCACGTCTGAGCATACCCAGCCAACTTATGGCAAACAAAGCGGTACAAAAGGGGGTGGTGATAGACAGAGCATCAGAACCAATCAAACACTCACACCCAGTCAACAGATCTGGGTTTGATCCATCACCGTTCTTTAGCCAAATCTGCCACCCCAGTTCAGACATCGCCATATGCAAATCAGTCTAACCCTGTGCCTCATGGGAAAAGTCCAGCCCGAACTGCCAAGCCATGCCTTCCCTGGACCGGAAACAAGCTTCCTAGGACCGGTTTCTGGCATTTCAGCCGTCTTCATCCAGGCTTGCTTGAATCCAGTGGCAAAGTGAGCAAGGGACTCACGTCTGAGCATACCCTGCCAACTTATGGCAAAAAAAACGGTACAAAAGGGGGTGGTGATGGACAGAACATCAGAACCAATCAAACACTCACACCCAGTCAACAGATCTGGGTTTGATCCATCACCGTTCTTTAGCCAACTCTGCCATCCCAGTTCAGACATGGCCATATGCAAATCAGTCTAACCCTGTGCCTCATGGGAACAGTCCAGCCCGAACTGCCAAGCCATGCCTTCCCTGGACCGGACACAAGCTTCCTAGGCCCGGTTTCTGGCATTTCAGCCGTTATCAGCCAGGCTTGCTTGAATCCAGTGGCAAAGTGAGCAAGGGACTCACGTCTGAGCATACCCTGCCAACTTATGGCAAACATAGCGGTACAAAAGGGGGTGGTGATGGACAGAGCATCAGAACCAATCAAACACTCACACCCAGTCAACAGATCTGGGTTTGATCCATCACCGTTCTTTAGCCAACTCTGCCACCCCAGTTCAGACATGGCCATATGCAAATCAGTCTAACCCTGTGCCTCATGGGAACAGTCCAGCCCGAACTGCCAAGCCATGCCTTCCCTGGACCGGAAACAAGCTTCCTAGGACCGGTGTCTGGCATTTCAGCCGTCTTCAGCCAGGCTTGCTTGAATCCAGTGGAAAAGTGAGCAAGGGACTCACGTCTGAGCATACCCTGCCAACTTATGGCAAACAAAGCGGTACAAAAGGGGGTGGTGATGGACAGAGCATCAGAACCAATCAAACACTCACACCCAGTCAACAGATCTGGGTTTGATCCATCACCGTTCTTTAGCCAACTCTGCCACCCCAGTTCAGACATGGCCATATGCAAATCAGTCTAACCCTGTGCCTCATGGGAACAGTCCAGCCCGAACTGCCAAGCCATGCCTTCCCTGGACCGGAAACAAGCTTCCTAGGACCGGTTTCTGGCATTTCAGCCGTCTTCAGCCAGGCTTGCTTGAATCCAGTGGCAAAGTGAGCAAGGGACTCACGTCTGAGCATACCCTGCCAACTTATGGCAAACAAAGCGGTACAAAAGGGGGTGGTGATGGACAGAGCATCAGAACCAATCAAACACTCACACCCAGTCAACAGATCTAGGTTACTTCCATCACCGTTCTTTAGCCAACTCTGCCACCCCAGTTCAGACATGGCCATATGCAAATAAGTCTAACCCTGTGCCTCATGGGAACAGTCCAGCCCGAACTGCCAAGCCATGCCTTCCCTGGACCCGAAACAAGCTTCCTAGGACCGGTTTCTGGCATTTCAGCCTCCTTCAGCCAGGCTTGCTTGAATCCAGTGGCAAAGTGAGCAAGGGACTCACGTCTGAGCATACCCTGCCAACTTATGGCAAACAAAGCGGTACAAAAGGGGGTGGTGATGGACAGAGCATCAGAACCAATCAAACACTCACACCCAGTCAACAGATCTGGGTTTGATCCATCACCATTCTTTAGCCAACTCTGCCACCCCAGTTCAGACATGGCCATATGCAAATCAGTCTAACCCTGTGCCTCATGAGAACAGTCCAGCCCGAACTGCCAAGCCATGCCTTCCCTGGACCGGAAACAAGCTTCCTAGGACCGGTTTCTGGCATTTCAGCCGTCTTCAGCCAGGCTTGCTTGAATCCAGGGGCAAAGTGAGCAAGGGACTCACGTCTGAGCATACCCTGCCAACTTATAGCAAACAAAGCGGTACAAAAGGGGGTGGTGATGGACAGAGCATCAGAACCAATCAAACACTCACACCCAGTCAACAGATCTGGGTTACTTCCATCACCGTTCTTTAGCCAACTCTGCCACCCCAGTTCAGACATGGCCATATGCAAATAAGTCTAACCCTGTGCCTCATGGGAACAGTCCAGCCCGAACTGCCAAGCCATGCCTTCCCTGGACCGGAAACAAGCTTCCTAGGACCGGTTTCTGGCATTTCAGCCTCCTTCAGCCAGGCTTGCTTGAATCCAGTGGCAAAGTGAGCAAGGGACTCACGTCTGAGCATACCCTGCCAACTTATGGCAAACAATGCGGTAGAAAAGGGGGTGGTGATGGACAGAGCATCAGAACCAATCAAACAATCATACCCAGTCAACAGATCTGGGTTTGATCCATCACCGTTCTTTATCCAACTCTGTCACCCCAGTTCAGACATGGCCATATGCAAATCAGTCTAACCCTGTGCCTCATGGGAACAGTCCAGCCCGAACTGCCAAGCCATGCCTTCCCTGGACCGGAAACAAGCTTCCTAGGACCGGCTGCTGGCATTTCAGCCGTCTTCAGCCAGGCTTGCTTGAATCCAGTGGCAAAGTGAGCAAGGGACTCACGTCTGAGCATACCCTGCCAACTTATGGTAAACAAAGCGGTACAAAAGGGGGTGGTGATGGACAGAGCATAAGAACCAATCAAACACTCACACCCAGTCAACAGATCTGGGTTTGATCCATCACCGTTCTTTAGCCAACTCTGCCACCCCAGTTCAGGCATGGCCATATGCAAATCAGTCTAACCCTGTGCCTCATGGGAACAGTCCAGCCCGAACTGCCAAGCCATGCCTTCCCTGGACCGGACACAAGCTTCCTAGGCCCGGTTTCTGGCATTTCAGCCGTCTTCAGCCATGCTTGCTTGAATCCAGTGGCAAAGTGAGCAAGGGACTCACGTCTGAGCATACCCTGCCAACTTATGGCAAACAAAGCGGTACAAAAGGGGGTGGTGATGGACAGAGCATCAGAACCAATCAAACACTCACACCCAGTCAACAGATCTGGGTTTGATCCATCACCGTTCTTTAGCCAACTCTGCCACCCCAGTTCAGACATGGCCATATGCAAATCAGTCTAACCCTGTGCCTCATGAGAACAGTCAAGCCCGAACTGCCAAGCCATGCCTTCCCTGGACCAGAAACAAGCTTCCTAGGACCGGTTTCTGGCATTTCAGCCGTCTTCAGCCAGGCTTGCTTGAATCCAGTGGCAAAGTGAGCAAGGGACTCACGTCTGAGCATACCCAGCCAACTTATGGCAAACAAAGCGGTACAAAAGGGGGTGGTGATGGACATAGCATCAGAATCAATCAAACACTCACACCCAGTCAACAGATCTGGGTTTGATCCATCACCGTTCTTTAGCCAACTCTGCCACCCCAGTTCAGACATGGCCATATGCAAATCAGTCTAACCCTGTGCCTCATGGGAACAGTCCAGCCCGAACTGCCAAGCCATGCCTTCCCTGGACCTGAAACAAGCTTCCTAGGACTGGTTTCTGGCATTTCAGCCGTCTTCAGCCAGGCTTGCTTGAATCCAGTGGCAAACTGAGCAAGGGACTCACGTCTGAGCATACCCTGCCAACTTATGGCAAACAAAGTGGTACAAAAGGGGGTGGCGATGGACAGAGCATCAGAACCAATCAAACACTCATACCCTGTCAACAGATCTGGGTTTGATCCATCACCGTTCTTTAGCCAAATCTGCCACCCTAGTTCAGACATGGCCATATGCAAATTAGTCTAACCCTGTGCCTCATGGGAACAGTCCAGCCCGAACTGCCAAGCCATGCCTTCCCTGGACCGGAAACAAGCTTCCTAGGACCGGTTTCTGGCATTTCAGCCGTCTTCAGCCAGGCTTGCTTGAATCCAGTGGCAAAGTGAGGAATGGACTCACGTCTGAGCATACCCTGCCAACTTATGGCAAACAAAGCGGTACAAAAGGGGGTGGTGATGGACAGAGCATCAGAACCAATCAAACACTCACACCCAGTCAAGAGATCTGGGTTTGATCCATCACCGTTCTTTAGCCAAATCTGCCACCCCAGTTCAGACATGGCCATATGCAAATCAGTCTAACCCTGTGCCTCATGGGAAAAGTCCAGCCCGAACTGCCAAGCCATGCCTTCCCTGGACCGGAAACAAGCTTCCTAGGACCGGTTTCTGGCATTTCAGACGTCTTCAGCCAGGCTTGCTTGAATCCAGTGGCAAAGTGAGCAAGGGACTCACGTCTGAGCATACCCTGCCAACTTATGGCAAACAAAACGGTACAAAAGGGGGTGGTGATGGACAGAACATCAGAACCAATCAAACACTCACACCCAGTCAACAGATCTGGGTTTGATCCATCACTGTTCTTTAGCCAACTCTGCCACCCCAGTACAGACATGTCCATATGCAAATCAGTCTAACCCTGTGCCTCATGGGAACAGTCCAGCCAGAACTGCCAAGCCATGCCTTCCCTGGACCTGAAACAAGCTTCCTAGGACTGGTTTCTGGCATTTCAGCCGTCTTCAGCCAGGCTTGCTTGAATCCAGTGGCAAAGTGAGCAAGGGACTCACGTCTGAGCATACCCTGCCAACTTATGGCAAACAAAGTGGTACAAAAGGGGGTGGCGATGGACAGAGCATCAGAACCAATCAAACACTCATACCCAGTCAACAGATCTGGGGTTGATCCATCACCGTTCTTTAGCCAAATCTGCCACCCTAGTTCAGACATGGCCATATGCAAATTAGTCTAACTCTGTGCCTCATGGGAACAGTCCAGCCCGAACTGCCAAGCCATGCCTTCCCTGGACCGGAAACAAGCTTCCTAGGACCGGTTTCTGGCATTTCAGCCGTCTTCAGCCAGGCTTGCTTGAATCCAGTGGCAAAGTGAGGAATGGACTCACGTCTGAGCATACCCTGCCAACTTATGGCAAACAAAGCGGTACAAAAGGGGGTGGTGATGGACAGAGCATCAGAACCAATCAAACACTCACACCCAGTCAAGAGATCTGGGTTTGATCCATCACCGTTCTTTAGCCAAATCTGCCACCCCAGTTCAGACATGGCCATATGCAAATCAGTCTAACCCTGTGCCTCATGGGAAAAGTCCAGCCCGAACTGCCAAGCCATGCCTTCCCTGGACCGGAAACAAGCTTCCTAGGACCGGTTTCTGGCATTTCAGACGTCTTCAGCCAGGCTTGCTTAAATCCAGTGGCAAAGTGAGCAAGGGACTCACGTCTGAGCATACCCTGCCAACTTATGGCAAACAAAACGGTACAAAAGGGGGTGGTGATGGACAGAACATCAGAACCAATCAAACACTCACACCCAGTCAACAGATCTGGGTTTGATCCATCACTGTTCTTTAGCCAACTCTGCCACCCCAGTACAGACATGTCCATATGCAAATCAGTCTAACCCTGTGCCTCATGGGAACAGTCCAGCCAGAACTGCCAAGCCATGCCTTCCCTGGACCGGAAACAAGCTTCCTAGGACCGGTTTCTGGCATTTCAGCCGTCTTCAGCCAGGCTTGCTTGAATCCAGTGGCAAAGTGAGCAAGGGACTCACGTCTGAGCATACCCTGCCAACTTATGGCAAACAAAGCAGTACAAAAGGGGGTGGTGATGGACAGAGCATCAGAAACAATCAAACACTCACACCCAGTCAACAGATCTGGGTTTGATCCATCACCATTCTTTAGCCAACTCTGCCACCCCAGTTCAGACATGGCCATATGCAAATCAGTCTAACCCTGTGCCTCATGAGAACAGTCCAGCCCGAACTGCCAAGCCATGCCTTGCCTGGACCGGAAACAAGCTTCCTAGGACCGGTTTCTGGCATTTCAGCCGTCTTCAGCCATTCTTGCTTGAATCCAGTGGCAAAGTGAGCAAGGGACTCACGTCTGAGCATACCCAGCCAACTTATGGCAAACAAAGCGGTACAAAAGGGGGTGGTGATGGACAGAGCATCAGAACCAATCAAAAACTCACACCCAGTCAACAGATCTGGGTTTGATCCATCACCGTTCTCTAGCCAACTCTGCCACCCCAGTTCAGACATGGCCATATGCAAATCAGTCTAACCCTGTGCCTCATGGGAACAGTCCAGCCCGAACTACCAAGCCATGCCTTCCCTGGACCGGAAACAAGCTTCCTAGGACCTGTTTCTGGCATTTCAGCCGTCTTTAGCCAGGCTTGCTTGAATCCAGTGGCAAAGTGAGCAAGGGACTCACGTCTGAGCATACCCTGCCAACTTATGGCAAACAAAGCGGTACAAAAGGGGGTGGTGATGGACAGAGCATCAGAACCAATCAAACACTCACACCCAGTCAACAGATCTGGGTTCGATCCATCACCGTTCTTTAGACAACTCTGCCACCCCAGTTCAGACATGGCCATATGCAAATCAGTCTAACCCTGTGCCTCATGAGAACAGTCAAGCCCGAACTGCCAAGCCATGCCTTCCCTGGACCGGAAACAAGCTTCCTAGGACCGGTTTCTGGCATTTCAGCCGTCTTCAGCCAGGCTTGCTTGAATCCAGTGGCAAAGTGAGCAAGGGACTCACGTCTGAGCATACCCAGCCAACTTATGGCAAACAAAGCGGTACAAAAGGGGGTGGTGATGGACAGAGCATCAGAACCAATCAAACACTCACACCCAGTCAACAGATCTAGGTTTGATCCATCACCGTTCTTTAGCCAACTCTGCCACCCCAGTTCAGACATGGCCATATGCAAATCAGTCTAACCCTGTGCCTCATGGGAACAGACCAGCCCGTACTGCCAAGCCATGCCTTCCCTGGACCGGAAACAAGCTTCCTAGGACTGGTTTCTGGCATTTCAGCCGTCTTCAGCCAGGCTTGCTTGAATCCAGTGGCAAAGTGAGCAAGGGACTCACGTCTGAGCATACCCTGCCAACTTATGGCAAACAAAGCGGTACAAAAGGGGGTGGCGATGGACAGAGCATCAGAACCAATCAAACACTCACACCCAGTCAACAGATCTGGGTTTGATCCATCACTGTTCTTTAGCCAACTCTGCCACCCCAGTTCAGGCATGGCCATATGCAAATCAGTCTAACCCTGTGCCTCATGTGAACAGTCCAGCCAGAACTGCCAAGCCATGCCTTCCCTGGACCGGAAACAAGCTTCCTAGGACCGGTTTCTGGCATTTCAGCCGTCTTCAGCCAGGCTTGCTTGAATCCAGTGGCAAACTGAGCAAGGGACTCACGTCTTAGCATACCCTGCCAACTTATGGCAAACAAAGCGGTACAAAAGGGGGTGGTGATGGACAGAGCATCAGAACCAATCAAACACTCACACCCAGTCAACAGATCTGGGTTTGATCCATCACCGTTCTTTAGCCAAATCTGCCACCCCAGTTCAGGCATGGCCATATGCAAATCAGTCTAACCCTGTGCCTCATGGGAACAGTCCAGCCAGAACTGCCAAGCCATGCCTTCCCTGGACCGGAAACAAGCTTCCTAGGACCGGTTTCTGGCATTTCAGCCGTCTTCAGCCAGGCTTGCTTGAATCCAGTGGCAAACTGAGCAAGGGACTCACGTCTTAGCATACCCTGCCAACTTATGGCAAACAAAGCGGTACAAAAGGCGGGTGATGGACAGAGCATCAGAACCAATCAAACACTCACACCCAGTCAACAGATCTGGGTTTGATCCATCACCGTTCTTTAGCCAACTCTGCCACCCCAGTTCAGGCATGGCCATATGCAAATCAGTCTAACCCTGTGCCTCATGGGAACAGTCCAGCCAGAACTGCCAAGCCATGCCTTCCCTGGACCGGAAACAAGCTTCCTAGGACCGGTTTCTGGCATTTCAGCCGTCTTCAGCCAGGCTTGCTTGAATCCAGTGGCAAACTGAGCAAGGGACTCACGTCTTAGCATACCCTGCCAACTTATGGCAAACAAAGCGGTACAAAAGGAGTTGGTGATGGACAGAGCATCAGAACCAATCAAACACTCACACCCAGTCAACAGATCTGGGTTTGATCCATCACCGTTCTTTAGCCAAATCTGCCACCCCAGTTCAGACATCGCCATATGCAAATCAGTCTAACCCTGTGCCTCATTAGAAAAGTCCAGCCCGAACTGCCAAGCCATGCCTTTCCTGGACCGTAAACAAGCTTCCTAGGACCGGTGTCTGGCATTTCAGCCGTCTTCAGCCAGGCTTGCTTGAATCCAGTGGCAAAGTGAGCAAGGGACTCACGTCTGAGCATACCCTGCCAACTTATGGCAAACAAAGCGGTACAAAAGGGGGTGGTGATGGACAGAGCATCAGAACCAATCAAACACTCACACCCAGTCAACAGATCTGAGTTTGATCCATCACTGTTCTTTAGCCAACTCTGCCACCCCAGTACAGACATGTCCATATGTAAATCAGTCTAACCCTGTGCCTCATGGGAACAGTCCAGCCCGAACTGGCAAGCCATGCCTTCCCTGGACCGGAAACAAGCTTCCTAGGACCGGTTTCTGGCATTTCAGCCGTCTTCAGCCAGGCTTGCTTGAATCCAGTGGCAAAGTGAGCAAGGGACTCACGTCTGAGCATACCCTGCCAACTTATGGCAAACAAAACGGTACAAAAGGGGGTGGTGATGGACAGAACATCAGAACCAATCAAACACTCACACCCAGTCAACAGATGTGGGTTTGATCCATCACTGTTCTTTAGCCAACTCTGCCACCCCAGTACAGACATGTCCATATGCAAATCAGTCTAACCCTGTGCCTCATGGGAACAGTCCAGCCAGAACTGCCAAGCCATGCCTTCCCTGGAACGGAAACAAGCTTCCTAGGACCGGTTTCTGGCATTTCAGCCGTCTTCAGCCAGGCTTGCTTGAATCCAGTGGCAAAGTGAGCAAGGGACTCACGTCTGAGCATACCCTGCCAACTTATGGCAAACAAAGCGGTACAAAAGGGGGTGGTGATGGACAGAGCATCAGAACCAATCAAACACTCACACCCAGTCAACAGATCTGGGTTTGATCCATCACCGTTCTTTAGCCAACTCTGCCACCCCAGTTCAGACATGGCCATATGCAAATCAGTCTAACCCTGTGCCTCATGAGAACAGTCCAGCCCGAACTGCCAAGCCATGCCTTGCCTGGACCGGAAACAAGCTTCCTAGGACCGGTTTCTGGCATTTCAGCCGTCTTCAGCCATTCTTGCTTGAATCCAGTGGCAAAGTGAGCAAGGGACTCACGTCTGAGCATACCCAGCCAACTTATGGCAAACAAAGCAGTACAAAAGGGGGTGGTGATGGACAGAGCATCAGAACCAATCAAACACTCACACCCAGTCAACAGATCTGGGTTTGATCCATCACCGTTCTTTAGCCAACTCTGCCACCCCAGTTCAGACATGGCCATATGCAAATCAGTCTAACCCTGTGCCTCATGGGAACAGTCCAGCCTGAACTGCCAAGCCATGCCTTCCCTGCACCGGAAACAACCTTCCTAGGACCGGTTTCTGGCATTTCAGCCGTCTTCAGCCAGGCTTGCTTGAATCCAGTGGCAAAGTGAGCAAGGGACTCACGTCTGAGCATACCCTGCCAACTTATGGCAAACAAAGCGGTACAAAAGGGGGTGGTGATGGACAGAACATCAGAACCAATCAAACACTCACACCCAGTCAACAGATCTGGGTTTGATCCATCACTGTTCTTTAGCCAACTCTGCCACCCCAGTACAGACATGTCCATATGCAAATCAGTCTAACCCTGTGCCTCATGGGAACAGTCCAGCCAGAACTGCCAAGCCATGCCTTCCCTGGACCGGAAACAAGCTTCCTAGGACCGGTTTCTGGCATTTCAGCCGTCTTCAGCCAGGCTTGCTTGAATCCAGTGGCAAAGTGAGCAAGGGACTCACGTCTGAGCATACCCTGCCAACTTATGGCAAACAAAGCGGTACAAAAGGGGGTGGTGATGGACAGAGCATCAGAAACAATCAAACACTCACACCCAGTCAACAGATCTGGGTTTGATCCATCACCGTTCTTTAGCCAACTCTGCCACCCCAGTTCAGACATGGCCATATGCAAATCAGTCTAACCCTGTGCCTCATGAGAACAGTCCAGCCCGAACTGCCAAGCCATGCCTTGCCTGGACCGGAAACAAGCTTCCTAGGACCGGTTTCTGGCATTTCAGCCGTCTTCAGCCATTCTTGCTTGAATCCAGTGGCAAAGTGAGCAAGGGACTCACGTCTGAGCATACCCAGCCAACTTATGGCAAACAAAGCGGTACAAAAGGGGGTGGTGATGGACAGAGCATCAGAACCAATCAAAAACTCACACCCAGTCAACAGATCTGGGTTTGATCCATCACCGTTCTCTAGCCAACTCTGCCACCCCAGTTCAGACATGGCCATATGCAAATCAGTCTAACCCTGTGCCTCATGGGAACAGTCCAGCCCGAACTACCAAGCCATGCCTTCCCTGGACCGGAAACAAGCTTCCTAGGACCTGTTTCTGGCATTTCAGCCGTCTTTAGCCAGGCTTGCTTGAATCCAGTGGCAAAGTGAGCAAGGGACTCACGTCTGAGCATACCCAGCCAACTTATGGCAAACAAAGCGGTACAAAAGGGGGTGGTGATGGACAGAGCATCAGAACCAATCAAACACTCACACCCAGTCAACAGATCTAGGTTTGATCCATCACCGTTCTTTAGCCAACTCTGCCACCCCAGTTCAGACATGGCCATATGCAAATCAGTCTAATCCTGTGCCTCATGGGAACAGACCAGCCCGTACTGCCAAGCCATGCCTTCCCTGGACCGGAAACAAGCTTCCTAGGACTGGTTTCTGGCATTTCAGCCGTCTTCAGCCAGGCTTGCTTGAATCCAGTGGCAAAGTGAGCAAGGGACTCACGTCTGAGCATACCCTGCCAACTTATGGCAAACAAAGCGGTACAAAAGGGGGTGGCGATGGACAGAACATCAGAACCAATCAAACACTCACACCCAGTCAACAGATCTGGGTTTGATCCATCACCGTTCTTTAGCCAAATCTGCCACCCCAGTTCAGACATGGCCATATGCAAATCAGTCTAACCCTGTGCCTCATGGGAACAGTCCAGCCCGAACTGCCAAGCCATGCCTTCCCTGGACCGGAAAAAAGCTTCCTAGGACCGGTTTCTGGCATTTCAGCCGTCTTCAGCCAGGCTTGCTTGAATCCAGTGGCAAAGTGAGCAAGGGACTCACGTCGGAGCATACCCTGCCAACTTATGGCAAACAAAACGGTACAAAAGGGGGTGGTGATGGACAGAACATCAGAACCAATCAAACACTCACACCCAGTCAACAGATGTGGGTTTGATCCATCACTGTTCTTTAGCCAACTCTGCCACCCCAGTACAGACATGTACATATGCAAATCAGTCTAACCCTGTGCCTCATGGGAACAGTCCAGCCAGAACTGCCAAGCCATGCCTTCCCTGGAACGGAAACAAGCTTCCTAGGACCGGTTTCTGGCATTTCAGCCGTCTTCAGCCAGGCTTGCTTGAATCCAGTGGAAAAGTGAGCAAGGGACTCACGTCTGAGCATACCCTGCCAACTTATGGCAAACAAAGCGGTACAAAAGGGGGTGGTGATGGACAGAGCATTAGAACCAATCAAACACTCACACCCAGTCAACAGATCTGGGTTTGATCCATCACCGTTCTTTAGCCAACTCTGCCACCCCAGTTCAGACATGGCCATATGCAAATCAGTCTAACCCTGTGCCTCATGAGAACAGTCCAGCCCGAACTGCCAAGCCATGCCTTGCCTGGACCGGAAACAAGCTTCCTAGGACCGGTTTCTGGCATTTCAGCCGTCTTCAGCCATTCTTGCTTGAATCCAGTGGCAAAGTGAGCAAGGGACTCACGTCTGAGCATACCCAGCCAACTTATGGCAAACAAAGCAGTACAAAAGGGGGTGGTGATGGACAGAGCATCAGAACCAATCAAACACTCACACCCAGTCAACAGATCTGGGTTTGATCCATCACCGTTCTTTAGCCAACTCTGCCACCCCAGTTCAGACATGGCCATATGCAAATCAGTCTAACCCTGTGCCTCATGGGAACAGTCCAGCCTGAACTGCCAAGCCATGCCTTCCCTGGACCGGAAACAACCTTCCTAGGACCGGTTTCTGGCATTTCAGCCGTCTTCAGCCAGGCTTGCTTGAATCCAGTGGCAAAGTGAGCAAGGGACTAACGTCTGAGCATACCCTGCCAACTTATGGCAAACAAAGCGGTACAAAAGGGGGTGGTGATGGACAGAGCATCAGAACCAATCAAACACTCACACCCAGTCAACAGATCTGGGTTTGATCCATCACCGTTCTTTAGCCAACTCTGCCACCCCAGTTCAGGCATGGCCATATGCAAATCAGTCTAACCCTGTGCCTCATGGGAACAGTCCAGCCAGAACTGCCAAGCCATGCCTTCCCTGGACCGGAAACAAGCTTCCTAGGACCGGTTTCTGGCATTTCAGCCGTCTTCAGCCAGGCTTGCTTGAATCCAGTGGCAAACTGAGCAAGGGACTCACGTCTTAGCATACCCTGCCAACTTATGGCAAACAAAGCGGTACAAAAGGAGTTGGTGATGGACAGAGCATCAGAACCAATCAAACACTCACACCCAGTCAACAGATCTGGGTTTGATCCATCACCGTTCTTTAGCCAACTCTGCCACCCCAGTTCAGGCATGGCCATATGCAAATCAGTCTAACCCTGTGCCTCATGGGAACAGTCCAGCCAGAACTGCCAAGCCATGCCTTCCCTGGACCGGAAACAAGCTTCCTAGGACCGGTTTCTGGCATTTCAGCCGTCTTCAGCCAGGCTTGCTTGAATCCAGTGGCAAACTGAGCAAGGGACTCACGTCTTAGCATACCCTGCCAACTTATGGCAAACAAAGCGGTACAAAAGGAGTTGGTGATGGACAGAGCATCAGAACCAATCAAACACTCACACCCAGTCAACAGATCTGGGTTTGATCCATCACCGTTCTTTAGCCAAATCTGCCACCCCAGTTCAGACATCGCCATATGCAAATCAGTCTAACCCTGTGCCTCATTAGAAAAGTCCAGCCCGAACTGCCAAGCCATGCCTTTCCTGGACCGTAAACAAGCTTCCTAGGACCGGTGTCTGGCATTTCAGCCGTCTTCAGCCAGGCTTGCTTGAATCCAGTGGCAAAGTGAGCAAGGGACTCAGGTCTGAGCATACCCAGCCAACTTATGGCAAACAAAGCGGTACAAAAGGGGGTGGTGATGGACAGAGCATCAGAACCAATCAAAAACTCACACCCAGTCAACAGATCTGGGTTTGATCCATCACCGTTCTCTAGCCAACTCTGCCACCCCAGTTCAGACATGGCCATATGCAAATCAGTCTAACCCTGTGCCTCATGGGAACAGTCCAGCCCGAACTACCAAGCCATGCCTTCCCTGGACCGGAAACAAGCTTCCTAGGACCTGTTTCTGGCATTTCAGCCGTCTTTAGCCAGGCTTGCTTGAATCCAGTGGCAAAGTGAGCAAGGGACTCACGTCTGAGCATACCCTGCCAACTTATGGCAAACAAAGCGGTACAAAAGGGGGTGGTGATGGACAGAGCATCAGAACCAATCAAACACTCACACCCAGTCAACAGATCTGGGTTTGATCCATCACCGTTCTTTAGACAACTCTGCCACCCCAGTTCAGACATGGCCATATGCAAATCAGTCTAACCCTGTGCCTCATGAGAACAGTCAAGCCCGAACTGCCAAGCCATGCCTTCCCTGGACCGGAAACAAGCTTCCTAGGACCGGTTTCTGGCATTTCAGCCGTCTTCAGCCAGGCTTGCTTGAATCCAGTGGCAAAGTGAGCAAGGGACTCACGTCTGAGCATACCCAGCCAACTTATGGCAAACAAAGCGGTACAAAAGGGGGTGGTGATGGACAGAGCATCAGAACCAATCAAACACTCACACCCAGTCAACAGATCTAGGTTTGATCCATCACCGTTCTTTAGCCAACTCTGCCACCCCAGTTCAGACATGGCCATATGCAAATCAGTCTAACCCTGTGCCTCATGGGAACAGACCAGCCCGTACTGCCAAGCCATGCCTTCCCTGGACCGGAAACAAGCTTCCTAGGACTGGTTTCTGGCATTTCAGCCGTCTTCAGCCAGGCTTGCTTGAATCCAGTGGCAAAGTGAGCAAGGGACTCACGTCTGAGCATACCCTGCCAACTTATGGCAAACAAAGCGGTACAAAAGGGGGTGGCGATGGACAGAGCATCAGAACCAATCAAACACTCACACCCAGTCAACAGATCTGGGTTTGATCCATCACCGTTCTTTAGCCAACTCTGCCACCCCAGTTCAGGCATGGCCATATGCAAATCAGTCTAACCCTGTGCCTCATGTGAACAGTCCAGCCAGAACTGCCAAGCCATGCCTTCCCTGGACCGGAAACAAGCTTCCTAGGACCGGTTTCTGGCATTTCAGCCGTCTTCAGCCAGGCTTGCTTGAATCCAGTGGCAAACTGAGCAAGGGACTCACGTCTTAGCATACCCTGCCAACTTATGGCAAACAAAGCGGTACAAAAGGGGGTGGTGATGGACAGAGCATCAGAACCAATCAAACACTCACACCCAGTCAACAGATCTGGGTTTGATCCATCACCGTTCTTTAGCCAAATCTGCCACCCCAGTTCAGGCATGGCCATATGCAAATCAGTCTAACCCTGTGCCTCATGGGAACAGTCCAGCCAGAACTGCCAAGCCATGCCTTCCCTGGACCGGAAACAAGCTTCCTAGGACCGGTTTCTGGCATTTCAGCCGTCTTCAGCCAGGCTTGCTTGAATCCAGTGGCAAACTGAGCAAGGGACTCACGTCTTAGCATACCCTGCCAACTTATGGCAAACAAAGCGGTACAAAAGGAGTTGGTGATGGACAGAGCATCAGAACCAATCAAACACTCACACCCAGTCAACAGATCTGGGTTTGATCCATCACCGTTCTTTAGCCAACTCTGCCACCCCAGTTCAGGCATGGCCATATGCAAATCAGTCTAACCCTGTGCCTCATGGGAACAGTCCAGCCAGAACTGCCAAGCCATGCCTTCCCTGGACCGGAAACAAGCTTCCTAGGACCGGTTTCTGGCATTTCAGCCGTCTTCAGCCAGGCTTGCTTGAATCCAGTGGCAAACTGAGCAAGGGACTCACGTCTTAGCATACCCTGCCAACTTATGGCAAACAAAGCGGTACAAAAGGAGTTGGTGATGGACAGAGCATCAGAACCAATCAAACACTCACACCCAGTCAACAGATCTGGGTTTGATCCATCACCGTTCTTTAGCCAAATCTGCCACCCCAGTTCAGACATCGCCATATGCAAATCAGTCTAACCCTGTGCCTCATTAGAAAAGTCCAGCCCGAACTGCCAAGCCATGCCTTTCCTGGACCGTAAACAAGCTTCCTAGGACCGGTGTCTGGCATTTCAGCCGTCTTCAGCCAGGCTTGCTTGAATCCAGTGGCAAAGTGAGCAAGGGACTCACGTCTGAGCATACCCTGCCAACTTATGGCAAACAAAGCGGTACAAAAGGGGGTGGTGATGGACAGAGCATCAGAACCAATCAAACACTCACACCCAGTCAACAGATCTGAGTTTGATCCATCACTGTTCTTTAGCCAACTCTGCCACCCCAGTACAGACATGTCCATATGTAAATCAGTCTAACCCTGTGCCTCATGGGAACAGTCCAGCCCGAACTGGCAAGCCATGCCTTCCCTGGACCGGAAACAAGCTTCCTAGGACCGGTTTCTGGCATTTCAGCCGTCTTCAGCCAGGCTTGCTTGAATCCAGTGGCAAAGTGAGCAAGGGACTCACGTCTGAGCATACCCTGCCAACTTATGGCAAACAAAACGGTACAAAAGGGGGTGGTGATGGACAGAACATCAGAACCAATCAAACACTCACACCCAGTCAACAGATGTGGGTTTGATCCATCACTGTTCTTTAGCCAACTCTGCCACCCCAGTACAGACATGTCCATATGCAAATCAGTCTAACCCTGTGCCTCATGGGAACAGTCCAGCCAGAACTGCCAAGCCATGCCTTCCCTGGAACGGAAACAAGCTTCCTAGGACCGGTTTCTGGCATTTCAGCCGTCTTCAGCCAGGCTTGCTTGAATCCAGTGGCAAAGTGAGCAAGGGACTCACGTCTGAGCATACCCAGCCAACTTATGGCAAACAAAGCAGTACAAAAGGGGGTGGTGATGGACAGAGCATCAGAACCAATCAAACACTCACACCCAGTCAACAGATCTGGGTTTGATCCATCACCGTTCTTTAGCCAACTCTGCCACCCCAGTTCAGACATGGCCATATGCAAATCAGTCTAACCCTGTGCCTCATGGGAACAGTCCAGCCTGAACTGCCAAGCCATGCCTTCCCTGCACCGGAAACAACCTTCCTAGGACCGGTTTCTGGCATTTCAGCCGTCTTCAGCCAGGCTTGCTTGAATCCAGTGGCAAAGTGAGCAAGGGACTCACGTCTGAGCATACCCTGCCAACTTATGGCAAACAAAGCGGTACAAAAGGGGGTGGTGATGGACAGAACATCAGAACCAATCAAACACTCACACCCAGTCAACAGATCTGGGTTTGATCCATCACTGTTCTTTAGCCAACTCTGCCACCCCAGTACAGACATGTCCATATGCAAATCAGTCTAACCCTGTGCCTCATGGGAACAGTCCAGCCAGAACTGCCAAGCCATGCCTTCCCTGGACCGGAAACAAGCTTCCTAGGACCGGTTTCTGGCATTTCAGCCGTCTTCAGCCAGGCTTGCTTGAATCCAGTGGCAAAGTGAGCAAGGGACTCACGTCTGAGCATACCCTGCCAACTTATGGCAAACAAAGCGGTACAAAAGGGGGTGGTGATGGACAGAGCATCAGAAACAATCAAACACTCACACCCAGTCAACAGATCTGGGTTTGATCCATCACCGTTCTTTAGCCAACTCTGCCACCCCAGTTCAGACATGGCCATATGCAAATCAGTCTAACCCTGTGCCTCATGAGAACAGTCCAGCCCGAACTGCCAAGCCATGCCTTGCCTGGACCGGAAACAAGCTTCCTAGGACCGGTTTCTGGCATTTCAGCCGTCTTCAGCCATTCTTGCTTGAATCCAGTGGCAAAGTGAGCAAGGGACTCACGTCTGAGCATACCCAGCCAACTTATGGCAAACAAAGCGGTACAAAAGGGGGTGGTGATGGACAGAGCATCAGAACCAATCAAAAACTCACACCCAGTCAACAGATCTGGGTTTGATCCATCACCGTTCTCTAGCCAACTCTGCCACCCCAGTTCAGACATGGCCATATGCAAATCAGTCTAACCCTGTGCCTCATGGGAACAGTCCAGCCCGAACTACCAAGCCATGCCTTCCCTGGACCGGAAACAAGCTTCCTAGGACCTGTTTCTGGCATTTCAGCCGTCTTTAGCCAGGCTTGCTTGAATCCAGTGGCAAAGTGAGCAAGGGACTCACGTCTGAGCATACCCTGCCAACTTATGGCAAACAAAGCGGTACAAAAGGGGGTGGTGATGGACAGAGCATCAGAACCAATCAAACACTCACACCCAGTCAACAGATCTGGGTTTGATCCATCACCGTTCTTTAGACAACTCTGCCACCCCAGTTCAGACATGGCCATATGCAAATCAGTCTAACCCTGTGCCTCATGAGAACAGTCAAGCCCGAACTGCCAAGCCATGCCTTCCCTGGACCGGAAACAAGCTTCCTAGGACCGGTTTCTGGCATTTCAGCCGTCTTCAGCCAGGCTTGCTTGAATCCAGTGGCAAAGTGAGCAAGGGACTCACGTCTGAGCATACCCAGCCAACTTATGGCAAACAAAGCGGTACAAAAGGGGGTGGTGATGGACAGAGCATCAGAACCAATCAAACACTCACACCCAGTCAACAGATCTAGGTTTGATCCATCACCGTTCTTTAGCCAACTCTGCCACCCCAGTTCAGACATGGCCATATGCAAATCAGTCTAACCCTGTGCCTCATGGGAACAGACCAGCCCGTACTGCCAAGCCATGCCTTCCCTGGACCGGAAACAAGCTTCCTAGGACTGGTTTCTGGCATTTCAGCCGTCTTCAGCCAGGCTTGCTTGAATCCAGTGGCAAAGTGAGCAAGGGACTCACGTCTGAGCATACCCTGCCAACTTATGGCAAACAAAGCGGTACAAAAGGGGGTGGCGATGGACAGAGCATCAGAACCAATCAAACACTCACACCCAGTCAACAGATCTGGGTTTGATCCATCACCGTTCTTTAGCCAAATCTGCCACCCCAGTTCAGACATGGCCATATGCAAATCAGTCTAACCCTGTGCCTCATGGGAACAGTCCAGCCCGAACTGCCAAGCCATGCCTTCCCTGGACCGGAAAAAAGCTTCCTAGGACCGGTTTCTGGCATTTCAGCCGTCTTCAGCCAGGCTTGCTTGAATCCAGTGGCAAAGTGAGCAAGGGACTCACGTCGGAGCATACCCTGCCAACTTATGGCAAACAAAACGGTACAAAAGGGGGTGGTGATGGACAGAACATCAGAACCAATCAAACACTCACACCCAGTCAACAGATGTGGGTTTGATCCATCACTGTTCTTTAGCCAACTCTGCCACCCCAGTACAGACATGTACATATGCAAATCAGTCTAACCCTGTGCCTCATGGGAACAGTCCAGCCAGAACTGCCAAGCCATGCCTTCCCTGGAACGGAAACAAGCTTCCTAGGACCGGTTTCTGGCATTTCAGCCGTCTTCAGCCAGGCTTGCTTGAATCCAGTGGAAAAGTGAGCAAGGGACTCACGTCTGAGCATACCCTGCCAACTTATGGCAAACAAAGCGGTACAAAAGGGGGTGGTGATGGACAGAGCATTAGAACCAATCAAACACTCACACCCAGTCAACAGATCTGGGTTTGATCCATCACCGTTCTTTAGCCAACTCTGCCACCCCAGTTCAGACATGGCCATATGCAAATCAGTCTAACCCTGTGCCTCATGAGAACAGTCCAGCCCGAACTGCCAAGCCATGCCTTGCCTGGACCGGAAACAAGCTTCCTAGGACCGGTTTCTGGCATTTCAGCCGTCTTCAGCCATTCTTGCTTGAATCCAGTGGCAAAGTGAGCAAGGGACTCACGTCTGAGCATACCCAGCCAACTTATGGCAAACAAAGCAGTACAAAAGGGGGTGGTGATGGACAGAGCATCAGAACCAATCAAACACTCACACCCAGTCAACAGATCTGGGTTTGATCCATCACCGTTCTTTAGCCAACTCTGCCACCCCAGTTCAGACATGGCCATATGCAAATCAGTCTAACCCTGTGCCTCATGGGAACAGTCCAGCCTGAACTGCCAAGCCATGCCTTCCCTGGACCGGAAACAACCTTCCTAGGACCGGTTTCTGGCATTTCAGCCGTCTTCAGCCAGGCTTGCTTGAATCCAGTGGCAAAGTGAGCAAGGGACTAACGTCTGAGCATACCCTGCCAACTTATGGCAAACAAAGCGGTACAAAAGGGGGTGGTGATGGACAGAGCATCAGAACCAATCAAACACTCACACCCAGTCAACAGATCTGGGTTTGATCCATCACCGTTCTTTAGCCAACTCTGCCACCCCAGTTCAGGCATGGCCATATGCAAATCAGTCTAACCCTGTGCCTCATGGGAACAGTCCAGCCAGAACTGCCAAGCCATGCCTTCCCTGGACCGGAAACAAGCTTCCTAGGACCGGTTTCTGGCATTTCAGCCGTCTTCAGCCAGGCTTGCTTGAATCCAGTGGCAAACTGAGCAAGGGACTCACGTCTTAGCATACCCTGCCAACTTATGGCAAACAAAGCGGTACAAAAGGAGTTGGTGATGGACAGAGCATCAGAACCAATCAAACACTCACACCCAGTCAACAGATCTGGGTTTGATCCATCACCGTTCTTTAGCCAAATCTGCCACCCCAGTTCAGACATCGCCATATGCAAATCAGTCTAACCCTGTGCCTCATTAGAAAAGTCCAGCCCGAACTGCCAAGCCATGCCTTTCCTGGACCGTAAACAAGCTTCCTAGGACCGGTGTCTGGCATTTCAGCCGTCTTCAGCCAGGCTTGCTTGAATCCAGTGGCAAAGTGAGCAAGGGACTAACGTCTGAGCATACCCTGCCAACTTATGGCAAACAAAGCGGTACAAAAGGGGGTGGTGATGGACAGAGCATCAGAACCAATCAAACACTCACACCCAGTCAACAGATCTGGGTTTGATCCATCACCGTTCTTTAGCCAACTCTGCCACCCCAGTTCAGGCATGGCCATATGCAAATCAGTCTAACCCTGTGCCTCATGGGAACAGTCCAGCCAGAACTGCCAAGCCATGCCTTCCCTGGACCGGAAACAAGCTTCCTAGGACCGGTTTCTGGCATTTCAGCCGTCTTCAGCCAGGCTTGCTTGAATCCAGTGGCAAACTGAGCAAGGGACTCACGTCTTAGCATACCCTGCCAACTTATGGCAAACAAAGCGGTACAAAAGGAGTTGGTGATGGACAGAGCATCAGAACCAATCAAACACTCACACCCAGTCAACAGATCTGGGTTTGATCCATCACCGTTCTTTAGCCAAATCTGCCACCCCAGTTCAGACATCGCCATATGCAAATCAGTCTAACCCTGTGCCTCATTAGAAAAGTCCAGCCCGAACTGCCAAGCCATGCCTTTCCTGGACCGTAAACAAGCTTCCTAGGACCGGTGTCTGGCATTTCAGCCGTCTTCAGCCAGGCTTGCTTGAATCCAGTGGCAAAGTGAGCAAGGGACTCACGTCTGAGCATACCCTGCCAACTTATGGCAAACAAAGCGGTACAAAAGGGGGTGGTGATGGACAGAGCATCAGAACCAATCAAACACTCACACCCAGTCAACAGATCTGAGTTTGATCCATCACTGTTCTTTAGCCAACTCTGCCACCCCAGTACAGACATGTCCATATGTAAATCAGTCTAACCCTGTGCCTCATGGGAACAGTCCAGCCCGAACTGGCAAGCCATGCCTTCCCTGGACCGGAAACAAGCTTCCTAGGACCGGTTTCTGGCATTTCAGCCGTCTTCAGCCAGGCTTGCTTGAATCCAGTGGCAAAGTGAGCAAGGGACTCACGTCTGAGCATACCCTGCCAACTTATGGCAAACAAAACGGTACAAAAGGGGGTGGTGATGGACAGAACATCAGAACCAATCAAACACTCACACCCAGTCAACAGATGTGGGTTTGATCCATCACTGTTCTTTAGCCAACTCTGCCACCCCAGTACAGACATGTCCATATGCAAATCAGTCTAACCCTGTGCCTCATGGGAACAGTCCAGCCAGAACTGCCAAGCCATGCCTTCCCTGGAACGGAAACAAGCTTCCTAGGACCGGTTTCTGGCATTTCAGCCGTCTTCAGCCAGGCTTGCTTGAATCCAGTGGCAAAGTGAGCAAGGGACTCACGTCTGAGCATACCCTGCCAACTTATGGCAAACAAAGCGGTACAAAAGGGGGTGGTGATGGACAGAGCATCAGAACCAATCAAACACTCACACCCAGTCAACAGATCTGGGTTTGATCCATCACCGTTCTTTAGCCAACTCTGCCACCCCAGTTCAGACATGGCCATATGCAAATCAGTCTAACCCTGTGCCTCATGGGAACAGACCAGCCCGTACTGCCAAGCCATGCCTTCCCTGGACCGGAAACAAGCTTCCTAGGACTGGTTTCTGGCATTTCAGCCGTCTTCAGCCAGGCTTGCTTGAATCCAGTGGCAAAGTGAGCAAGGGACTCACGTCTGAGCATACCCTGCCAACTTATGGCAAACAAAGCGGTACAAAAGGGGGTGGCGATGGACAGAGCATCAGAACCAATCAAACACTCACACCCAGTCAACAGATCTGGGTTTGATCCATCACCGTTCTTTAGCCAACTCTGCCACCCCAGTTCAGGCATGGCCATATGCAAATCAGTCTAACCCTGTGCCTCATGTGAACAGTCCAGCCAGAACTGCCAAGCCATGCCTTCCCTGGACCGGAAACAAGCTTCCTAGGACCGGTTTCTGGCATTTCAGCCGTCTTCAGCCAGGCTTGCTTGAATCCAGTGGCAAACTGAGCAAGGGACTCACGTCTTAGCATACCCTGCCAACTTATGGCAAACAAAGCGGTACAAAAGGGGGTGGTGATGGACAGAGCATCAGAACCAATCAAACACTCACACCCAGTCAACAGATCTGGGTTTGATCCATCACCGTTCTTTAGCCAAATCTGCCACCCCAGTTCAGGCATGGCCATATGCAAATCAGTCTAACCCTGTGCCTCATGGGAACAGTCCAGCCAGAACTGCCAAGCCATGCCTTCCCTGGACCGGAAACAAGCTTCCTAGGACCGGTTTCTGGCATTTCAGCCGTCTTCAGCCAGGCTTGCTTGAATCCAGTGGCAAACTGAGCAAGGGACTCACGTCTTAGCATACCCTGCCAACTTATGGCAAACAAAGCGGTACAAAAGGAGTTGGTGATGGACAGAGCATCAGAACCAATCAAACACTCACACCCAGTCAACAGATCTGGGTTTGATCCATCACCGTTCTTTAGCCAACTCTGCCACCCCAGTTCAGGCATGGCCATATGCAAATCAGTCTAACCCTGTGCCTCATGGGAACAGTCCAGCCAGAACTGCCAAGCCATGCCTTCCCTGGACCGGAAACAAGCTTCCTAGGACCGGTTTCTGGCATTTCAGCCGTCTTCAGCCAGGCTTGCTTGAATCCAGTGGCAAACTGAGCAAGGGACTCACGTCTTAGCATACCCTGCCAACTTATGGCAAACAAAGCGGTACAAAAGGAGTTGGTGATGGACAGAGCATCAGAACCAATCAAACACTCACACCCAGTCAACAGATCTGGGTTTGATCCATCACCGTTCTTTAGCCAAATCTGCCACCCCAGTTCAGACATCGCCATATGCAAATCAGTCTAACCCTGTGCCTCATTAGAAAAGTCCAGCCCGAACTGCCAAGCCATGCCTTTCCTGGACCGTAAACAAGCTTCCTAGGACCGGTGTCTGGCATTTCAGCCGTCTTCAGCCAGGCTTGCTTGAATCCAGTGGCAAAGTGAGCAAGGGACTCACGTCTGAGCATACCCTGCCAACTTATGGCAAACAAAGCGGTACAAAAGGGGGTGGTGATGGACAGAGCATCAGAACCAATCAAACACTCACACCCAGTCAACAGATCTGAGTTTGATCCATCACTGTTCTTTAGCCAACTCTGCCACCCCAGTACAGACATGTCCATATGTAAATCAGTCTAACCCTGTGCCTCATGGGAACAGTCCAGCCCGAACTGGCAAGCCATGCCTTCCCTGGACCGGAAACAAGCTTCCTAGGACCGGTTTCTGGCATTTCAGCCGTCTTCAGCCAGGCTTGCTTGAATCCAGTGGCAAAGTGAGCAAGGGACTCACGTCTGAGCATACCCTGCCAACTTATGGCAAACAAAACGGTACAAAAGGGGGTGGTGATGGACAGAACATCAGAACCAATCAAACACTCACACCCAGTCAACAGATGTGGGTTTGATCCATCACTGTTCTTTAGCCAACTCTGCCACCCCAGTACAGACATGTCCATATGCAAATCAGTCTAACCCTGTGCCTCATGGGAACAGTCCAGCCAGAACTGCCAAGCCATGCCTTCCCTGGAACGGAAACAAGCTTCCTAGGACCGGTTTCTGGCATTTCAGCCGTCTTCAGCCAGGCTTGCTTGAATCCAGTGGCAAAGTGAGCAAGGGACTCACGTCTGAGCATACCCAGCCAACTTATGGCAAACAAAGCAGTACAAAAGGGGGTGGTGATGGACAGAGCATCAGAACCAATCAAACACTCACACCCAGTCAACAGATCTGGGTTTGATCCATCACCGTTCTTTAGCCAACTCTGCCACCCCAGTTCAGACATGGCCATATGCAAATCAGTCTAACCCTGTGCCTCATGGGAACAGTCCAGCCTGAACTGCCAAGCCATGCCTTCCCTGCACCGGAAACAACCTTCCTAGGACCGGTTTCTGGCATTTCAGCCGTCTTCAGCCAGGCTTGCTTGAATCCAGTGGCAAAGTGAGCAAGGGACTCACGTCTGAGCATACCCTGCCAACTTATGGCAAACAAAGCGGTACAAAAGGGGGTGGTGATGGACAGAACATCAGAACCAATCAAACACTCACACCCAGTCAACAGATCTGGGTTTGATCCATCACTGTTCTTTAGCCAACTCTGCCACCCCAGTACAGACATGTCCATATGCAAATCAGTCTAACCCTGTGCCTCATGGGAACAGTCCAGCCAGAACTGCCAAGCCATGCCTTCCCTGGACCGGAAACAAGCTTCCTAGGACCGGTTTCTGGCATTTCAGCCGTCTTCAGCCAGGCTTGCTTGAATCCAGTGGCAAAGTGAGCAAGGGACTCACGTCTGAGCATACCCTGCCAACTTATGGCAAACAAAGCGGTACAAAAGGGGGTGGTGATGGACAGAGCATCAGAAACAATCAAACACTCACACCCAGTCAACAGATCTGGGTTTGATCCATCACCGTTCTTTAGCCAACTCTGCCACCCCAGTTCAGACATGGCCATATGCAAATCAGTCTAACCCTGTGCCTCATGAGAACAGTCCAGCCCGAACTGCCAAGCCATGCCTTGCCTGGACCGGAAACAAGCTTCCTAGGACCGGTTTCTGGCATTTCAGCCGTCTTCAGCCATTCTTGCTTGAATCCAGTGGCAAAGTGAGCAAGGGACTCACGTCTGAGCATACCCAGCCAACTTATGGCAAACAAAGCGGTACAAAAGGGGGTGGTGATGGACAGAGCATCAGAACCAATCAAAAACTCACACCCAGTCAACAGATCTGGGTTTGATCCATCACCGTTCTCTAGCCAACTCTGCCACCCCAGTTCAGACATGGCCATATGCAAATCAGTCTAACCCTGTGCCTCATGGGAACAGTCCAGCCCGAACTACCAAGCCATGCCTTCCCTGGACCGGAAACAAGCTTCCTAGGACCTGTTTCTGGCATTTCAGCCGTCTTTAGCCAGGCTTGCTTGAATCCAGTGGCAAAGTGAGCAAGGGACTCACGTCTGAGCATACCCTGCCAACTTATGGCAAACAAAGCGGTACAAAAGGGGGTGGTGATGGACAGAGCATCAGAACCAATCAAACACTCACACCCAGTCAACAGATCTGGGTTTGATCCATCACCGTTCTTTAGACAACTCTGCCACCCCAGTTCAGACATGGCCATATGCAAATCAGTCTAACCCTGTGCCTCATGAGAACAGTCAAGCCCGAACTGCCAAGCCATGCCTTCCCTGGACCGGAAACAAGCTTCCTAGGACCGGTTTCTGGCATTTCAGCCGTCTTCAGCCAGGCTTGCTTGAATCCAGTGGCAAAGTGAGCAAGGGACTCACGTCTGAGCATACCCAGCCAACTTATGGCAAACAAAGCGGTACAAAAGGGGGTGGTGATGGACAGAGCATCAGAACCAATCAAACACTCACACCCAGTCAACAGATCTAGGTTTGATCCATCACCGTTCTTTAGCCAACTCTGCCACCCCAGTTCAGACATGGCCATATGCAAATCAGTCTAACCCTGTGCCTCATGGGAACAGACCAGCCCGTACTGCCAAGCCATGCCTTCCCTGGACCGGAAACAAGCTTCCTAGGACTGGTTTCTGGCATTTCAGCCGTCTTCAGCCAGGCTTGCTTGAATCCAGTGGCAAAGTGAGCAAGGGACTCACGTCTGAGCATACCCTGCCAACTTATGGCAAACAAAGCGGTACAAAAGGGGGTGGCGATGGACAGAGCATCAGAACCAATCAAACACTCACACCCAGTCAACAGATCTGGGTTTGATCCATCACCGTTCTTTAGCCAAATCTGCCACCCCAGTTCAGACATGGCCATATGCAAATCAGTCTAACCCTGTGCCTCATGGGAACAGTCCAGCCCGAACTGCCAAGCCATGCCTTCCCTGGACCGGAAAAAAGCTTCCTAGGACCGGTTTCTGGCATTTCAGCCGTCTTCAGCCAGGCTTGCTTGAATCCAGTGGCAAAGTGAGCAAGGGACTCACGTCGGAGCATACCCTGCCAACTTATGGCAAACAAAACGGTACAAAAGGGGGTGGTGATGGACAGAACATCAGAACCAATCAAACACTCACACCCAGTCAACAGATGTGGGTTTGATCCATCACTGTTCTTTAGCCAACTCTGCCACCCCAGTACAGACATGTACATATGCAAATCAGTCTAACCCTGTGCCTCATGGGAACAGTCCAGCCAGAACTGCCAAGCCATGCCTTCCCTGGAACGGAAACAAGCTTCCTAGGACCGGTTTCTGGCATTTCAGCCGTCTTCAGCCAGGCTTGCTTGAATCCAGTGGAAAAGTGAGCAAGGGACTCACGTCTGAGCATACCCTGCCAACTTATGGCAAACAAAGCGGTACAAAAGGGGGTGGTGATGGACAGAGCATTAGAACCAATCAAACACTCACACCCAGTCAACAGATCTGGGTTTGATCCATCACCGTTCTTTAGCCAACTCTGCCACCCCAGTTCAGACATGGCCATATGCAAATCAGTCTAACCCTGTGCCTCATGAGAACAGTCCAGCCCGAACTGCCAAGCCATGCCTTGCCTGGACCGGAAACAAGCTTCCTAGGACCGGTTTCTGGCATTTCAGCCGTCTTCAGCCATTCTTGCTTGAATCCAGTGGCAAAGTGAGCAAGGGACTCACGTCTGAGCATACCCAGCCAACTTATGGCAAACAAAGCAGTACAAAAGGGGGTGGTGATGGACAGAGCATCAGAACCAATCAAACACTCACACCCAGTCAACAGATCTGGGTTTGATCCATCACCGTTCTTTAGCCAACTCTGCCACCCCAGTTCAGACATGGCCATATGCAAATCAGTCTAACCCTGTGCCTCATGGGAACAGTCCAGCCTGAACTGCCAAGCCATGCCTTCCCTGGACCGGAAACAACCTTCCTAGGACCGGTTTCTGGCATTTCAGCCGTCTTCAGCCAGGCTTGCTTGAATCCAGTGGCAAAGTGAGCAAGGGACTAACGTCTGAGCATACCCTGCCAACTTATGGCAAACAAAGCGGTACAAAAGGGGGTGGTGATGGACAGAGCATCAGAACCAATCAAACACTCACACCCAGTCAACAGATCTGGGTTTGATCCATCACCGTTCTTTAGCCAACTCTGCCACCCCAGTTCAGGCATGGCCATATGCAAATCAGTCTAACCCTGTGCCTCATGGGAACAGTCCAGCCAGAACTGCCAAGCCATGCCTTCCCTGGACCGGAAACAAGCTTCCTAGGACCGGTTTCTGGCATTTCAGCCGTCTTCAGCCAGGCTTGCTTGAATCCAGTGGCAAACTGAGCAAGGGACTCACGTCTTAGCATACCCTGCCAACTTATGGCAAACAAAGCGGTACAAAAGGAGTTGGTGATGGACAGAGCATCAGAACCAATCAAACACTCACACCCAGTCAACAGATCTGGGTTTGATCCATCACCGTTCTTTAGCCAAATCTGCCACCCCAGTTCAGACATCGCCATATGCAAATCAGTCTAACCCTGTGCCTCATTAGAAAAGTCCAGCCCGAACTGCCAAGCCATGCCTTTCCTGGACCGTAAACAAGCTTCCTAGGACCGGTGTCTGGCATTTCAGCCGTCTTCAGCCAGGCTTGCTTGAATCCAGTGGCAAAGTGAGCAAGGGACTAACGTCTGAGCATACCCTGCCAACTTATGGCAAACAAAGCGGTACAAAAGGGGGTGGTGATGGACAGAGCATCAGAACCAATCAAACACTCACACCCAGTCAACAGATCTGGGTTTGATCCATCACCGTTCTTTAGCCAACTCTGCCACCCCAGTTCAGGCATGGCCATATGCAAATCAGTCTAACCCTGTGCCTCATGGGAACAGTCCAGCCAGAACTGCCAAGCCATGCCTTCCCTGGACCGGAAACAAGCTTCCTAGGACCGGTTTCTGGCATTTCAGCCGTCTTCAGCCAGGCTTGCTTGAATCCAGTGGCAAACTGAGCAAGGGACTCACGTCTTAGCATACCCTGCCAACTTATGGCAAACAAAGCGGTACAAAAGGAGTTGGTGATGGACAGAGCATCAGAACCAATCAAACACTCACACCCAGTCAACAGATCTGGGTTTGATCCATCACCGTTCTTTAGCCAAATCTGCCACCCCAGTTCAGACATCGCCATATGCAAATCAGTCTAACCCTGTGCCTCATTAGAAAAGTCCAGCCCGAACTGCCAAGCCATGCCTTTCCTGGACCGTAAACAAGCTTCCTAGGACCGGTGTCTGGCATTTCAGCCGTCTTCAGCCAGGCTTGCTTGAATCCAGTGGCAAAGTGAGCAAGGGACTCACGTCTGAGCATACCCTGCCAACTTATGGCAAACAAAGCGGTACAAAAGGGGGTGGTGATGGACAGAGCATCAGAACCAATCAAACACTCACACCCAGTCAACAGATCTGAGTTTGATCCATCACTGTTCTTTAGCCAACTCTGCCACCCCAGTACAGACATGTCCATATGTAAATCAGTCTAACCCTGTGCCTCATGGGAACAGTCCAGCCCGAACTGGCAAGCCATGCCTTCCCTGGACCGGAAACAAGCTTCCTAGGACCGGTTTCTGGCATTTCAGCCGTCTTCAGCCAGGCTTGCTTGAATCCAGTGGCAAAGTGAGCAAGGGACTCACGTCTGAGCATACCCTGCCAACTTATGGCAAACAAAACGGTACAAAAGGGGGTGGTGATGGACAGAACATCAGAACCAATCAAACACTCACACCCAGTCAACAGATGTGGGTTTGATCCATCACTGTTCTTTAGCCAACTCTGCCACCCCAGTACAGACATGTCCATATGCAAATCAGTCTAACCCTGTGCCTCATGGGAACAGTCCAGCCAGAACTGCCAAGCCATGCCTTCCCTGGAACGGAAACAAGCTTCCTAGGACCGGTTTCTGGCATTTCAGCCGTCTTCAGCCAGGCTTGCTTGAATCCAGTGGCAAAGTGAGCAAGGGACTCACGTCTGAGCATACCCTGCCAACTTATGGCAAACAAAGCGGTACAAAAGGGGGTGGTGATGGACAGAGCATCAGAACCAATCAAACACTCACACCCAGTCAACAGATCTGGGTTTGATCCATCACCGTTCTTTAGCCAACTCTGCCACCCCAGTTCAGACATGGCCATATGCAAATCAGTCTAACCCTGTGCCTCATGAGAACAGTCCAGCCCGAACTGCCAAGCCATGCCTTGCCTGGACCGGAAACAAGCTTCCTAGGACCGGTTTCTGGCATTTCAGCCGTCTACAGCCATTCTTGCTTGAATCCAGTGGCAAAGTGAGCAAGGGACTCACGTCTGAGCATACCCAGCCAACTTATGGCAAACAAAGCAGTACAAAAGGGGGTGGTGATGGACAGAGCATCAGAACCAATCAAACACTCACACCCAGTCAACAGATCTGGGTTTGATCCATCACCGTTCTTTAGCCAACTCTGCCACCCCAGTTCAGACATGGCCATATGCAAATCAGTCTAACCCTGTGCCTCATGGGAACAGTCCAGCCTGAACTGCCAAGCCATGCCTTCCCTGCACCGGAAACAACCTTCCTAGGACCGGTTTCTGGCATTTCAGCCGTCTTCAGCCAGGCTTGCTTGAATCCAGTGGCAAAGTGAGCAAGGGACTCACGTCTGAGAATACCCTGCCAACTTATGGCAAACAAAGCGGTACAAAAGGGGGTGGTGATGGACAGAGCATCAGAACCAATCAAACACTCACACCCAGTCAACAGATCTGGGTTTGATCCATCACCGTTCTTTAGCCAACTCTGCCACCCCAGTTCAGGCATGGCCATATGCAAATCAGTCTAACCCTGTGCCTCATGTGAACAGTCCAGCCAGAACTGCCAAGCCATGCCTTCCCTGGACCGGAAACAAGCTTCCTAGGACCGGTTTCTGGCATTTCAGCCGTCTTCAGCCAGGCTTGCTTGAATCCAGTGGCAAACTGAGCAAGGGACTCACGTCTTAGCATACCCTGCCAACTTATGGCAAACAAAGCGGTACAAAAGGGGGTGGTGATGGACAGAGCATCAGAACCAATCAAACACTCACACCCAGTCAACAGATCTGGGTTTGATCCATCACCGTTCTTTAGCCAAATCTGCCACCCCAGTTCAGACATCGCCATATGCAAATCAGTCTAACCCTGTGCCTCATTAGAAAAGTCCAGCCCGAACTGCCAAGCCATGCCTTTCCTGGACCGGAAACAAGCTTCCTAGGACCGGTGTCTGGCATTTCAGCCGTCTTCAGCCAGGCTTGCTTGAATCCAGTGGCAAAGTGAGCAAGGGACTCACGTCTGAGCATACCCTGCCAACTTATGGCAAACAAAGCGGTACAAAAGGGGGTGGTGATGGATAGAGCATCAGAACCAATCAAACACTCACACCCAGTCAACAGATCTGAGTTTGATCCATCACTGTTCTTTAGCCAACTCTGCCACCCCAGTACAGACATGTCCATATGCAAATCAGTCTAACCCTGTGCCTCATGAGAACAGTCCAGCCAGAACTGCGAAGCCATGCCTTCCCTGGACCGGACAAAAGCTTCCTAGGACCGGTTTCTGGCATTTCAGCCGTCTTCAGCCACGCTTGCTTGAATCCAGTGGCAAAGTGAGCAAGGGACTCACGTCTGAGCATACCCTGCCAACTTATGGCAAACAAAGCGGTACAAAAGGGGGTGGTGATAGACAGAGCATCAGAACCAATCAAACACTCACACCCAGTCAACAGATCTGGGTTTGATCCATCACCGTTCTTTAGCCAACTCTGCCACCCCAGTTCAGACATGGCCATATGGAAATCAGTCTAACCCTGTGCCTCATGGGAACAGTCCAGCCCGAACTGCCAAGCCATGCCTTCCCTGGACCGGAAACAAGCTTCCTAGGACCGGTTTCTGGCATTTCAGCCGTCTTCAGCCAGGCATGCTTGAATCCAGTGGCAAAGTGAGCAAGGGACTCACGTCTGAGCATACCCTGCCAACTTATGGCAAACAAAGCGGTACAAAAGGGGGTGGTGATGGACAGAGCATCAGAACCAATCAAACACTCACACCCAGTCAACAGATCTGGGTTTGATCCATCACCGTTCTTTAGCCAACTCTGCCACCCCAGTTCAGACATGGCCATATGCAAATCAGTCTAACCCTGTGCCTCATGAGAACAGTCCAGCCCGAACTGCCAAGCCATGCCTTGCCTGGACCGGAAACAAGCTTCCTAGGACCGGTTTCTGGCATTTCAGCCGTCTTCAGCCATTCTTGCTTGAATCCAGTGGCAAAGTGAGCAAGGGACTCACGTCTGAGCATACCCAGCCAACTTATGGCAAACAAAGCAGTACAAAAGGGGGTGGTGATGGACAGAGCATCAGAACCAATCAAACACTCACACCCAGTCAACAGATCTGGGTTTGATCCATCACCGTTCTTTAGCCAACTCTGCCACCCCAGTTCAGACATGGCCATATGCAAATCAGTCTAACCCTGTGCCTCATGGGAACAGTCCAGCCTGAACTGCCAAGCCATGCCTTCCCTGCACCGGAAACAACCTTCCTAGGACCGGTTTCTGGCATTTCAGCCGTCTTCAGCCAGGCTTGCTTGAATCCAGTGGCAAAGTGAGCAAGGGACTCACGTCTGAGCATACCCTGCCAACTTATGGCAAACAAAGCGGTACAAAAAGGGGTGGTGATGGACAGAGCATCAGAACCAATCAAACACTCACACCCAGTCAACAGATCTGGGTTTGATCCATCACCGTTCTTTAGCCAACTCTGCCACCCCAGTTCAGGCATGGCCATATGCAAATCAGTCTAACCCTGTGCCTCATGTGAACAGTCCAGCCAGAACTGCCAAGCCATGCCTTCCCTGGACCGGAAACAAGCTTCCTAGGACCGGTTTCTGGCATTTCAGCCGTCTTCAGCCAGGCTTGCTTGAATCCAGTGGCAAACTGAGCAAGGGACTCACGTCTTAGCATACCCTGCCAACTTATGGCAAACAAAGCGGTACAAAAGGGGGTGGTGATGGACAGAGCATCAGAACCAATCAAACACTCACACCCAGTCAACAGATCTGGGTTTGATCCATCACCGTTCTTTAGCCAAATCTGCCACCCCAGTTCAGGCATGGCCATATGCAAATCAGTCTAACCCTGTGCCTCATGGGAACAGTCCAGCCAGAACTGCCAAGCCATGCCTTCCCTGGACCGGAAACAAGCTTCCTAGGACCGGTTTCTGGCATTTCAGCCGTCTTCAGCCAGGCTTGCTTGAATCCAGTGGCAAACTGAGCAAGGGACTCACGTCTTAGCATACCCTGCCAACTTATGGCAAACAAAGCGGTACAAAAGGAGTTGGTGATGGACAGAGCATCAGAACCAATCAAACACTCACACCCAGTCAACAGATCTGGGTTTGATCCATCACCGTTCTTTAGCCAACTCTGCCACCCCAGTTCAGGCATGGCCATATGCAAATCAGTCTAACCCTGTGCCTCATGGGAACAGTCCAGCCAGAACTGCCAAGCCATGCCTTCCCTGGACCGGAAACAAGCTTCCTAGGACCGGTTTCTGGCATTTCAGCCGTCTTCAGCCAGGCTTGCTTGAATCCAGTGGCAAACTGAGCAAGGGACTCACTTCTTAGCATACCCTGCCAACTTATGGCAAACAAAGCGGTACAAAAGGAGTTGGTGATGGACAGAGCATCAGAACCAATCAAACACTCACACCCAGTCAACAGATCTGGGTTTGATCCATCACCGTTCTTTAGCCAAATCTGCCACCCCAGTTCAGACATCGCCATATGCAAATCAGTCTAACCCTGTGCCTCATTAGAAAAGTCCAGCCCGAACTGCCAAGCCATGCCTTTCCTGGACCGTAAACAAGCTTCCTAGGACCGGTGTCTGGCATTTCAGCCGTCTTCAGCCAGGCTTGCTTGAATCCAGTGGCAAAGTGAGCAAGGGACTCACGTCTCAGCATACCCTGCCAACTTATGGCAAACAAAGCGGTACAAAAGGGGGTGGTGATGGACAGAGCATCAGAACCAATCAAACACTCACACCCAGTCAACAGATCTGAGTTTGATCCATCACTGTTCTTTAGCCAACTCTGCCACCCGAGTACAGACATGTCCATATGTAAATCAGTCTAACCCTGTGCCTCATGGGAACAGTCCAGCCCGAACTGGCAAGCCATGCCTTCCCTGGACCGGAAACAAGCTTCCTAGGACCGGTTTCTGGCATTTCAGCCGTCTTCAGCCAGGCTTGCTTGAATCCAGTGGCAAAGTGAGCAAGGGACTCACGTCTGAGCATACCCTGCCAACTTATGGCAAACAAAACGGTACAAAAGGGGGTGGTGATGGACAGAACATCAGAACCAATCAAACACTCACACCCAGTCAACAGATGTGGGTTTGATCCATCACTGTTCTTTAGCCAACTCTGCCACCCCAGTACAGACATGTCCATATGCAAATCAGTCTAACCCTGTGCCTCATGGGAACAGTCCAGCCAGAACTGCCAAGCCATGCCTTCCCTGGAACGGAAACAAGCTTCCTAGGACCGGTTTCTGGCATTTCAGCCGTCTTCAGCCAGGCTTGCTTGAATCCAGTGGCAAAGTGAGCAAGGGACTCACGTCTGAGCATACCCTGCCAACTTATGGCAAACAAAGCGGTACAAAAGGGGGTGGTGATGGACAGAGCATCAGAACCAATCAAACACTCACACCCAGTCAACAGATCTGGGTTTGATCCATCACCGTTCTTTAGCCAACTCTGCCACCCCAGTTCAGACATGGCCATATGCAAATCAGTCTAACCCTGTGCCTCATGAGAACAGTCCAGCCCGAACTGCCAAGCCATGCCTTGCCTGGACCGGAAACAAGCTTCCTAGGACCGGTTTCTGGCATTTCAGCCGTCTTCAGCCATTCTTGCTTGAATCCAGTGGCAAAGTGAGCAAGGGACTCACGTCTGAGCATACCCAGCCAACTTATGGCAAACAAAGCAGTACAAAAGGGGGTGGTGATGGACAGAGCATCAGAACCAATCAAACACTCACACCCAGTCAACAGATCTGGGTTTGATCCATCACCGTTCTTTAGCCAACTCTGCCACCCCAGTTCAGACATGGCCATATGCAAATCAGTCTAACCCTGTGCCTCATGGGAACAGTCCAGCCTGAACTGCCAAGCCATGCCTTCCCTGCACCGGAAACAACCTTCCTAGGACCGGTTTCTGGCATTTCAGCCGTCTTCAGCCAGGCTTGCTTGAATCCAGTGGCAAAGTGAGCAAGGGACTCACGTCTGAGCATACCCTGCCAACTTATGGCAAACAAAGCGGTACAAAAGGGGGTGGTGATGGACAGAGCATCAGAACCAATCAAACACTCACACCCAGTCAACAGATCTGGGTTTGATCCATCACCGTTCTTTAGCCAACTCTGCCACCCCAGTTCAGGCATGGCCATATGCAAATCAGTCTAACCCTGTGCCTCATGTGAACAGTCCAGCCAGAACTGCCAAGCCATGCCTTCCCTGGACCGGAAACAAGCTTCCTAGGACCGGTTTCTGGCATTTCAGCCGTCTTCAGCCAGGCTTGCTTGAATCCAGTGGCAAACTGAGCAAGGGACTCACGTCTTAGCATACCCTGCCAACTTATGGCAAACAAAGCGGTACAAAAGGGGGTGGTGATGGACAGAGCATCAGAACCAATCAAACACTCACACCCAGTCAACAGATCTGGGTTTGATCCATCACCGTTCTTTAGCCAAATCTGCCACCCCAGTTCAGGCATGGCCATATGCAAATCAGTCTAACCCTGTGCCTCATGGGAACAGTCCAGCCAGAACTGCCAAGCCATGCCTTCCCTGGACCGGAAACAAGCTTCCTAGGACCGGTTTCTGGCATTTCAGCCGTCTTCAGCCAGGCTTGCTTGAATCCAGTGGCAAACTGAGCAAGGGACTCACGTCTTAGCATACCCTGCCAACTTATGGCAAACAAAGCGGTACAAAAGGAGTTGGTGATGGACAGAGCATCAGAACCAATCAAACACTCACACCCAGTCAACAGATCTGGGTTTGATCCATCACCGTTCTTTAGCCAACTCTGCCACCCCAGTTCAGGCATGGCCATATGCAAATCAGTCTAACCCTGTGCCTCATGGGAACAGTCCAGCCAGAACTGCCAAACCATGCCTTCCCTGGACCGGAAACAAGCTTCCTAGGACCGGTTTCTGGCATTTCAGCCGTCTTCAGCCAGGCTTGCTTGAATCCAGTGGCAAACTGAGCAAGGGACTCACGTCTTAGCATACCCTGCCAACTTATGGCAAACAAAGCGGTACAAAAGGAGTTGGTGATGGACAGAGCATCAGAACCAATCAAACACTCACACCCAGTCAACAGATCTGGGTTTGATCCATCACCGTTCTTTAGCCAAATCTGCCACCCCAGTTCAGACATCGCCATATGCAAATCAGTCTAACCCTGTGCCTCATTAGAAAAGTCCAGCCCGAACTGCCAAGCCATGCCTTTCCTGGACCGTAAACAAGCTTCCTAGGACCGGTGTCTGGCATTTCAGCCGTCTTCAGCCAGGCTTGCTTGAATCCAGTGGCAAAGTGAGCAAGGGACTCACGTCTGAGCATACCCTGCCAACTTATGGCAAACAAAGCGGTACAAAAGGGGGTGGTGATGGACAGAGCATCAGAACCAATCAAACACTCACACCCAGTCAACAGATCTGAGTTTGATCCATCACTGTTCTTTAGCCAACTCTGCCACCCCAGTACAGACATGTCCATATGTAAATCAGTCTAACCCTGTGCCTCATGGGAACAGTCCAGCCCAAACTGGCAAGCCATGCCTTCCCTGGACCGGAAACAAGCTTCCTAGGACCGGTTTCTGGCATTTCAGCCGTCTTCAGCCAGGCTTGCTTGAATCGAGTGGCAAAGTGAGCAAGGGACTCACGTCTGAGCATACCCTGCCAACTTATGGCAAACAAAACGGTACAAAAGGGGGTGGTGATGGACAGAACATCAGAACCAATCAAACACTCACACCCAGTCAACAGATGTGGGTTTGATCCATCACTGTTCTTTAGCCAACTCTGCCACCCCAGTACAGACATGTCCATATGCAAATCAGTCTAACCCTGTGCCTCATGGGAACAGTCCAGCCAGAACTGCCAAGCCATGCCTTCCCTGGAACGGAAACGAGCTTCCTAGGACCGGTTTCTGGCATTTCAGCCGTCTTCAGCCAGGCTTGCTTGAATCCAGTGGCAAAGTGAGCAAGGGACTCACGTCTGAGCATACCCTGCCAACTTATGGCAAACAAAGCGGTACAAAAGGGGGTGGTGATGGACAGAGCATCAGAACCAATCAAACACTCACACCCAGTCAACAGATCTGGGTTTGATCCATCACCGTTCTTTAGCCAACTCTGCCACCCCAGTTCAGACATGGCCATATGCAAATCAGTCTAACCCTGTGCCTCATGAGAACAGTCCAGCCCGAACTGCCAAGCCATGCCTTGCCTGGACCGGAAACAAGCTTCCTAGGACCGGTTTCTGGCATTTCAGCCGTCTTCAGCCATTCTTGCTTGAATCCAGTGGCAAAGTGAGCAAGGGACTCACGTCTGAGCATACCCAGCCAACTTATGGCAAACAAAGCAGTACAAAAGGGGGTGGTGATGGACAGAGCATCAGAACCAATCAAACACTCACACCCAGTCAACAGATCTGGGTTTGATACATCACCGTTCTTTAGCCAACTCTGCCACCCCAGTTCAGACATGGCCATATGCAAATCAGTCTAACCCTGTGCCTCATGGGAACAGTCCAGCCTGAACTGCCAAGCCATGCCTTCCCTGCACCGGAAACAACCTTCCTAGGACCGGTTTCTGGCATTTCAGCCGTCTTCAGCCAGGCTTGCTTGAATCCAGTGGCAAAGTGAGCAAGGGACTCACGTCTGAGCATACCCTGCCAACTTATGGCAAACAAAGCGGTACAAAAGGGGGTGGTGATGGACAGAACATCAGAACCAATCAAACACTCACACCCAGTCAACAGATCTGGGTTTGATCCATCACTGTTCTTTAGCCAACTCTGCCACCCCAGTACAGACATGTCCATATGCAAATCAGTCTAACCCTGTGCCTCATGGGAACAGTCCAGCCAGAACTGCCAAGCCATGCCTTCCCTGGACCGGAAACAAGCTTCCTAGGACCAGTTTCTTGCATTTCAGCCGTCTTCAGCCAGGCTTGCTTGAATCCAGTGGCAAAGTGAGCAAGGGACTCACGTCTGAGCATACCCTGCCAACTTATGGCAAACAAAGCGGTACAAAAGGGGGTGGTGATGGACAGAGCATCAGAAACAATCAAACACTCACACCCAGTCAACAGATCTGGGTTTGATCCATCACCGTTCTTTAGCCAACTCTGCCACCCCAGTTCAGACATGGCCATATGCAAATCAGTCTAACCCTGTGCCTCATGAGAACAGTCCAGCCCGAACTGCCAAGCCATGCCTTGCCTGGACCGGAAACAAGCTTCCTAGGACCGGTTTCTGGCATTTCAGCCGTCTTCAGCCATTCTTGCTTGAATCCAGTGGCAAAGTGAGCAAGGGACTCACGTCTGAGCATACCCAGCCAACTTATGGCAAACAAAGCGGTACAAAAGGGGGTGGTGATGGACAGAGCATCAGAACCAATCAAAAACTCACACCCAGTCAACAGATCTGGGTTTGATCCATCACCGTTCTCTAGCCAACTCTGCCACCCCAGTTCAGACATGGCCATATGCAAATCAGTCTAACCCTGTGCCTCATGGGAACAGTCCAGCCCGAACTACCAAGCCATGCCTTCCCTGGACCGGAAACAAGCTTCCTAGGACCTGTTTCTGGCATTTCAGCCGTCTTTAGCCAGGCTTGCTTGAATCCAGTGGCAAAGTGAGCAAGGGACTCACGTCTGAGCATACCCTGCCAACTTATGGCAAACAAAGTGGTACAAAAGGGGGTGGTGATGGACAGAGCATCAGAACCAATCAAACACTCACACCCAGTCAACAGATCTGGGTTTGATCCATCACCGTTCTTTAGACAACTCTGCCACCCCAGTTCAGACATGGCCATATGCAAATCAGTCTAACCCTGTGCCTCATGAGAACAGTCAAGCCCGAACTGCCAAGCCATGCCTTCCCTGGACCGGAAACAAGCTTCCTAGGACCGGTTTCTGGCATTTCAGCCGTCTTCAGCCAGGCTTGCTTGAATCCAGTGGCAAAGTGAGCAAGGGACTCACGTCTGAGCATACCCAGCCAACTTATGGCAAACAAAGCGGTACAAAAGGGGGTGGTGATGGACAGAGCATCAGAACCAATCAAACACTCACACCCAGTCAACAGATCTAGGTTTGATCCATCACCGTTCTTTAGCCAACTCTGCCACCCCAGTTCAGACATGGCCATATGCAAATCAGTCTAACCCTGTGCCTCATGGGAACAGACCAGCCCGTACTGCCAAGCCATGCCTTCCCTGGACCGGAAACAAGCTTCCTAGGACTGGTTTCTGGCATTTCAGCCGTCTTCAGCCAGGCTTGCTTGAATCCAGTGGCAAAGTGAGCAAGGGACTCACGTCTGAGCATACCCTGCCAACTTATGGCAAACAAAGCGGTACAAAAGGGGGTGGCGATGGACAGAGCATCAGAACCAATCAAACACTCACACCCAGTCAACAGATCTGGGTTTGATCCATCACCGTTCTTTAGCCAAATCTGCCACCCCAGTTCAGACATGGCCATATGCAAATCAGTCTAACCCTGTGCCTCATGGGAACAGTCCAGCCCGAACTGCCAAGCCATGCCTTCCCTGGACCGGAAAAAAGCTTCCTAGGACCGGTTTCTGGCATTTCAGCCGTCTTCAGCCAGGCTTGCTTGAATCCAGTGGCAAAGTGAGCAAGGGACTCACGTCGGAGCATACCCTGCCAACTTATGGCAAACAAAACGGTACAAAAGGGGGTGGTGATGGACAGAACATCAGAACCAATCAAACACTCACACCCAGTCAACAGATGTGGGTTTGATCCATCACTGTTCTTTAGCCAACTCTGCCACCCCAGTACAGACATGTACATATGCAAATCAGTCTAACCCTGTGCCTCATGGGAACAGTCCAGCCAGAACTGCCAAGCCATGCCTTCCCTGGAACGGAAACAAGCTTCCTAGGACCGGTTTCTGGCATTTCAGCCGTCTTCAGCCAGGCTTGCTTGAATCCAGTGGAAAAGTGAGCAAGGGACTCACGTCTGAGCATACCCTGCCAACTTATGGCAAACAAAGCGGTACAAAAGGGGGTGGTGATGGACAGAGCATCAGAACCAATCAAAAACTCACACCCAGTCAACAGATCTGGGTTTGATCCATCACCGTTCTCTAGCCAACTCTGCCACCCCAGTTCAGACATGGCCATATGCAAATCAGTCTAACCCTGTGCCTCATGGGAACAGTCCAGCCCGAACTACCAAGCCATGCCTTCCCTGGACCGGAAACAAGCTTCCTAGGACCTGTTTCTGGCATTTCAGCCGTCTTTAGCCAGGCTTGCTTGAATCCAGTGGCAAAGTGAGCAAGGGACTCACGTCTGAGCATACCCTGCCAACTTATGGCAAACAAAGCGGTACAAAAGGGGGTGGTGATGGACAGAGCATCAGAACCAATCAAACACTCACACCCAGTCAACAGATCTGGGTTTGATCCATCACCGTTCTTTAGACAACTCTGCCACCCCAGTTCAGACATGGCCATATGCAAATCAGTCTAACCCTGTGCCTCATGAGAACAGTCAAGCCCGAACTGCCAAGCCATGCCTTCCCTGGACCGGAAACAAGCTTCCTAGGACCGGTTTCTGGCATTTCAGCCGTCTTCAGCCAGGCTTGCTTGAATCCAGTGGCAAAGTGAGCAAGGGACTCACGTCTGAGCATACCCAGCCAACTTATGGCAAACAAAGCGGTACAAAAGGGGGTGGTGATGGACAGAGCATCAGAACCAATCAAACACTCACACCCAGTCAACAGATCTAGGTTTGATCCATCACCGTTCTTTAGCCAACTCTGCCACCCCAGTTCAGACATGGCCATATGCAAATCAGTCTAACCCTGTGCCTCATGGGAACAGACCAGCCCGTACTGCCAAGCCATGCCTTCCCTGGACCGGAAACAAGCTTCCTAGGACTGGTTTCTGGCATTTCAGCCGTCTTCAGCCAGGCTTGCTTGAATCCAGTGGCAAAGTGAGCAAGGGACTCACGTCTGAGCATACCCTGCCAACTTATGGCAAACAAAGCGGTACAAAAGGGGGTGGCGATGGACAGAGCATCAGAACCAATCAAACACTCACACCCAGTCAACAGATCTGGGTTTGATCCATCACCGTTCTTTAGCCAAATCTGCCACCCCAGTTCAGACATGGCCATATGCAAATCAGTCTAACCCTGTGCCTCATGGGAACAGTCCAGCCCGAACTGCCAAGCCATGCCTTCCCTGGACCGGAAAAAAGCTTCCTAGGACCGGTTTCTGGCATTTCAGCCGTCTTCAGCCAGGCTTGCTTGAATCCAGTGGCAAAGTGAGCAAGGGACTCACGTCGGAGCATACCCTGCCAACTTATGGCAAACAAAACGGTACAAAAGGGGGTGGTGATGGACAGAACATCAGAACCAATCAAACACTCACACCCAGTCAACAGATGTGGGTTTGATCCATCACTGTTCTTTAGCCAACTCTGCCACCCCAGTACAGACATGTACATATGCAAATCAGTCTAACCCTGTGCCTCATGGGAACAGTCCAGCCAGAACTGCCAAGCCATGCCTTCCCTGGAACGGAAACAAGCTTCCTAGGACCGGTTTCTGGCATTTCAGCCGTCTTCAGCCAGGCTTGCTTGAATCCAGTGGAAAAGTGAGCAAGGGACTCACGTCTGAGCATTCCCTGCCAACTTATGGCAAACAAAGCGGTACAAAAGGGGGTGGTGATGGACAGAGCATTAGAACCAATCAAACACTCACACCCAGTCAACAGATCTGGGTTTGATCCATCACCGTTCTTTAGCCAACTCTGCCACCCCAGTTCAGACATGGCCATATGCAAATCAGTCTAACCCTGTGCCTCATGAGAACAGTCCAGCCCGAACTGCCAAGCCATGCCTTGCCTGGACCGGAAACAAGCTTCCTAGGACCGGTTTCTGGCATTTCAGCCGTCTTCAGCCATTCTTGCTTGAATCCAGTGGCAAAGTGAGCAAGGGACTCACGTCTGAGCATACCCAGCCAACTTATGGCAAACAAAGCAGTACAAAAGGGGGTGGTGATGGACAGAGCATCAGAACCAATCAAACACTCACACCCAGTCAACAGATCTGGGTTTGATCCATCACCGTTCTTTAGCCAACTCTGCCACCCCAGTTCAGACATGGCCATATGCAAATCAGTCTAACCCTGTGCCTCATGGGAACAGTCCAGCCTGAACTGCCAAGCCATGCCTTCCCTGGACCGGAAACAACCTTCCTAGGACCGGTTTCTGGCATTTCAGCCGTCTTCAGCCAGGCTTGCTTGAATCCAGTGGCAAAGTGAGCAAGGGACTCACGTCTGAGCATACCCTGCCAACTTATGGCAAACAAAGCGGTACAAAAGGGGGTGGTGATGGACAGAGCATCAGAACCAATCAAACACTCACACCCAGTCAACAGATCTGGGTTTGATCCATCACCGTTCTTTAGCCAACTCTGCCACCCCAGTTCAGGCATGGCCATATGCAAATCAGTCTAACCCTGTGCCTCATGGGAACAGTCCAGCCAGAACTGCCAAGCCATGCCTTCCCTGGACCGGAAACAAGCTTCCTAGGACCGGTTTCTGGCATTTCAGCCGTCTTCAGCCAGGCTTGCTTGAATCCAGTGGCAAACTGAGCAAGGGACTCATGTCTTAGCATACCCTGCCAACTTATGGCAAACAAAGCGGTACAAAAGGAGTTGGTGATGGACAGAGCATCAGAACCAATCAAACACTCACACCCAGTCAACAGATCTGGGTTTGATCCATCACCGTTCTTTAGCCAACTCTGCCACCCCAGTTCAGGCATGGCCATATGCAAATCAGTCTAACCCTGTGCCTCATGGGAACAGTCCAGCCAGAACTGCCAAGCCATGCCTTCCCTGGACCGGAAACAAGCTTCCTAGGACCGGTTTCTGGCATTTCAGCCGTCTTCAGCCAGGCTTGCTTGAATCCAGTGGCAAACTGAGCAAGGGACTCACGTCTTAGCATACCCTGCCAACTTATGGCAAACAAAGCGGTACAAAAGGAGTTGGTGATGGACAGAGCATCAGAACCAATCAAACACTCACACCCAGTCAACAGATCTGGGTTTGATCCATCACCGTTCTTTAGCCAAATCTGCCACCCCAGTTCAGACATCGCCATATGCAAATCAGTCTAACCCTGTGCCTCATTAGAAAAGTCCAGCCCGAACTGCCAAGCCATGCCTTTCCTGGACCGTAAACAAGCTTCCTAGGACCGGTGTCTGGCATTTCAGCCGTCTTCAGCCAGGCTTGCTTGAATCCAGTGGCAAAGTGAGCAAGGGACTCACGTCTGAGCATACCCTGCCAACTTATGGCAAACAAAGCGGTACAAAAGGGGGTGGTGATGGACAGAGCATCAGAACCAATCAAACACTCACACCCAGTCAACAGATCTGAGTTTGATCCATCACTGTTCTTTAGCCAACTCTGCCACCCCAGTACAGACATGTCCATATGTAAATCAGTCTAACCCTGTGCCTCATGGGAACAGTCCAGCCCGAACTGGCAAGCCATGCCTTCCCTGGACCGGAAACAAGCTTCCTAGGACCGGTTTCTGGCATTTCAGCCGTCTTCAGCCAGGCTTGCTTGAATCCAGTGGCAAAGTGAGCAAGGGACTCACGTCTGAGCATACCCTGCCAACTTATGGCAAACAAAACGGTACAAAAGGGGGTGGTGATGGACAGAACATCAGAACCAATCAGACACTCACACCCAGTCAACAGATGTGGGTTTGATCCATCACTGTTCTTTAGCCAACTCTGCCACCCCAGTACAGACATGTCCATATGCAAATCAGTCTAACCCTGTGCCTCATGGGAACAGTCCAGCCAGAACTGCCAAGCCATGCCTTCCCTGGAACGGAAACAAGCTTCCTAGGACCGGTTTCTGGCATTTCAGCCGTCTTCAGCCAGGCTTGCTTGAATCCAGTGGCAAAGTGAGCAAGGGACTCACGTCTGAGCATACCCTGCCAACTTATGGCAAACAAAGCGGTACAAAAGGGGGTGGTGATGGACAGAGCATCAGAACCAATCAAACACTCACACCCAGTCAACAGATCTGGGTTTGATCCATCACCGTTCTTTAGCCAACTCTGCCAACCCAGTTCAGACATGGCCATATGCAAATCAGTCTAACCCTGTGCCTCATGAGAACAGTCCAGCCCGAACTGCCAAGCCATGCCTTGCCTGGATCGGAAACAAGCTTCCTAGGACCGGTTTCTGGCATTTCAGCCGTCTTCAGCCATTCTTGCTTGAATCCAGTGGCAAAGTGAGCAAGGGACTCACGTCTGAGCATACCCAGCCAACTTATGGCAAACAAAGCAGTACAAAAGGGGGTGGTGATGGACAGAGCATCAGAACCAATCAAACACTCACACCCAGTCAACAGATCTGGGTTTGATCCATCACCGTTCTTTAGCCAACTCTGCCACCCCAGTTCAGACATGGCCATATGCAAATCAGTCTAACCCTGTGCCTCATGGGAACAGTCCAGCCTGAACTGCCAAGCCATGCCTTCCCTGCACCGGAAACAACCTTCCTAGGACCGGTTTCTGGCATTTCAGCCGTCTTCAGCCAGGCTTGCTTGAATCCAGTGGCAAAGTGAGCAAGGGACTCAAGTCTGAGCATACCCTGCCAACTTATGGCAAACAAAGCGGTACAAAAGGGGGTGGTGATGGACAGAGCATCAGAACCAATCAAACACTCACACCCAGTCAACAGATCTGGGTTTGATCCATCACCGTTCTTTAGCCAACTCTGCCACCCCAGTTCAGGCATGGCCATATGCAAATCAGTCTAACCCTGTGCCTCATGTGAACAGTCCAGCCAGAACTGCCAAGCCATGCCTTCCCTGGACCGGAAACAAGCTTCCTAGGACCGGTTTCTGGCATTTCAGCCGTCTTCAGCCAGGCTTGCTTGAATCCAGTGGCAAACTGAGCAAGGGACTCACGTCTTAGCATACCCTGCCAACTTATGGCAAACAAAGCGGTACAAAAGGGGGTGGTGATGGACAGAGCATCAGAACCAATCAAACACTCACACCCAGTCAACAGATCTGGGTTTGATCCATCACCGTTCTTTAGCCAAATCTGCCACCCCAGTTCAGACATCGCCATATGCAAATCAGTCTAACCCTGTGCCTCATTAGAAAAGTCCAGCCCGAACTGCCAAGCCATGCCTTTCCTGGACCGGACACAAGCTTCCTAGGACCGGTGTCTGGCATTTCAGCCGTCTTCAGCCAGGCTTGCTTGAATCCAGTGGCAAAGTGAGCAAGGGACTCACGTCTGAGCATACCCTGCCAACTTATGGCAAACAAAGCGGTACAAAAGGGGGTGGTGATGGATAGAGCATCAGAACCAATCAAACACTCACACCCAGTCAACAGATCTGAGTTTGATCCATCACTGTTCTTTAGCCAACTCTGCCACCCCAGTACAGACATGTCCATATGCAAATCAGTCTAACCCTGTGCCTCATGAGAACAGTCCAGCCAGAACTGCGAAGCCATGCCTTCCCTGGACCGGACAAAAGCTTCCTAGGACCGGTTTCTGGCATTTCAGCCGTCTTCAGCCACGCTTGCTTGAATCCAGTGGCAAAGTGAGCAAGGGACTCACGTCTGAGCATACCCTGCCAACTTATGGCAAACAAAGCGGTACAAAAGGGGGTGGTGATAGACAGAGCATCAGAACCAATCAAACACTCACACCCAGTCAACAGATCTGGGTTTGATCCATCACCGTTCTTTAGCCAACTCTGCCACCCCAGTTCAGACATGGCCATATGCAAATCAGTCTAACCCTGTGCCTCATGGGAACAGTCCAGCCCGAACTGCCAAGCCATGCCTTCCCTGGACCGGAAACAAGCTTCCTAGGACCGGTTTCTGGCATTTCAGCCGTCTTCAGCCAGGCATGCTTGAATCCAGTGGCAAAGTGAGCAAGGGACTCACGTCTGAGCATACCCTGCCAACTTATGGCAAACAAAGCGGTACAAAAGGGGGTGGTGATGGACAGAGCATCAGAACCAATCAAACACTCACACCCAGTCAACAGATCTGGGTTTGATCCATCACCGTTCTTTAGCCAAATCTGCCACCCCAGTTCAGACATGGCCATATGCAAATCAGTCTAACCCTGTGCCTCATGGGAACAGTCCAGCCTGAACTGCCAAGCCATGCCTACCCTGGACCGGAAACAAGCTTCCTAGGACCGGTTTCTGGCATTTCAGCCGTCTTCAGCCAGGCTTGCTTGAATCCAGTGGCAAAGTGAGCAAGGGACTCACGTCTGAGCATACCCTGCCAACTTATGGCAAACAAAGCGGTACAAAAGGGGGTGGTGATGGACAGAGCATCAGAACCAATCAAACACTCACACCCAGTCAACAGATCTGGGTTTGATCCATCACCGTTCTTTAGCCAAATCTGCCACCCCAGTTCAGACATCGCCATATGCAAATCAGTCTAACCCTGTGCCTCATTGGAAAAGTCCAGCCCGAACTGCCAAGCCATGCCTTCCCTGGACCAGAAACAAGCTTCCTAGGACCCGTTTCTGGCATTTCAGCTGTCTTCAGCCCGGCTTGCTTGAATCCAGTGGCAAAGTGAGCAAGGGACTCACGTCCGAGCATACCCTGCCAACTTATGGCAAACATAGCGGTACAAAAGGGGGTGGTGATGGACAGAGCATCAGAACCAATCAAACACTCACACCCAGTCAACAGATCTGGGTTTGATCCATCACCGTTCTTTAGCCAACTCTGCCACCCCAGTTCAGACATGGCCATATGCAAATCAGTCTAACCCTGTGCCTCATGGGAACAGTCCAGCCCGAACTGCCAAGCCATGCCTTCTCTGGACCGGACACAAGCTTCCTATGCCCGGTTTCTTTGGCATTTCAGCCGTCTTCAGCCAGGCTTGCTTGAATTCAGTGGCAAAGTGAGCAAGGGACTCACGTCTGAGCATACCCTGCCAACTTATGGCAAACAAAGCGGTACAAAAGGGGGTGGTGATGGACAGAGCATCAGAACCTATCAAACAGTCACACCCAGTCAACAGATCTGGGTTTGATCCATCACCCTTCTTTAGCCAACTCTGCCTCCCCAGTTCAGACATGGCCATATGCAAATCAGTCTAACCCTGTGCCTCATGGGAACAGTCCAGCCCGAACTGCCAAGCCATGCCTTCCCTGGACCGGAAACAAGCTTCCTAGGACCGGTTTCTGGCATTTCAGCCTTCTTCAGCCAGGCTTGCTTGAATCCAGTGGCAAAGTGAGCAAGGGACTCACGTCTGAGCATACCCAGCCAACTTATGGCAAACAAAGCGGTACAAAAGGGGGTGGTGATGGACAGAGCATCAGAACCAATCAAACACTCACTTCCAGTCAACAGATCTGGGTTTGATCCATCACCGTTCTTTAGCCAACTCTGCCACCCCAGTTCAGACATGGCCATATGCAAATCAGTCTAACCCTGTGCCTCATGGGAACAGTCCAGCCCGAACTGCCAAGCCATGCCTTCCCTGGACCGGAAACAAGCTTCCTAGGACTGGTTTCTGGCATTTCAGCCGTCTTCAGCCAGGCTTGCTTGAATCCAGTGGCAAAGTGAGCAAGGGACTCATGTCTGAGCATACCCTGCCAACTTATGCAAACAAAGCGGTACAAAAGGGGGTGGCGATGGACAGAGCATCAGAACCAATCAAACACTCACACCCAGTCAACAGATCTGGGTTTGATCCATCACCGTTCTTTAGCCAAATCTGCCACCCCAGTTCAGACATGGCCATATGCAAATCAGTCTAACCCTGTGCCTCATGGGAACAGTCCAGCCCGAACTGCCAAGCCATGCCTTCCCTGGACCGGAAACAAGCTTCCTAGGACCGGTTTCTGGCATTTCAGCCGTCTTCAGCCAGGCTTGCTTGAATCCAGTGGCAAAGTGAGCAAGGGACTCACGTCTGAGCATACCCTGCCAACGTATGGCAAACAAAGCGGTACAAAAGGGGGTGGTGATGGACAGAGCATCAGAACCAATCAAACGCTCACACCCAGTCAACAGATCTGGGTTTGATCCATCACCGTTCTTTAGCCAACTCTGCCACCGCAGTTCAGACATGGCCATATGCAAATCAGTCTAACCCTGTGCCTCATGAGAACAGTCCAGCCCGAACTGCCAAGCCATGCCTTGCCTGGACCGGAAACAAGCTTCCTAGGACCGGTTTCTGGCATTTCAGCCGTCTTCAGCCATTCTTGCTTGAATCCAGTGGCAAAGTGAGCAAGGGACTCACGTCTGAGCATACCCAGCCAACTTATGGCAAACAAAGCGGTACAAAAGGGGGTGGTGATGGACAGAGCATCAGATCCAATCAAACGCTCACACCCAGTCAACAGATCTGGGTTTGATCCATCACCGTTCTTTAGCCAACTCTGCCAACCCAGTTCAGACATGGCCATATGCAAATCAGTCTAACCCTGTGCCTCATGGGAACAGTCCAGCCTGAACTGCCAAGCCATGCCTTCCCTGGACCGGAAACAAGCTTCCTAGGACCGGTTTCTGGCATTTCAGCCGTCTTCAGCCAGGCATGCTTGAATCCAGTGGCAAAGTGAGCAAGGGACTCACGTCTGAGCATACCCTGCCAACTTATGGCAAACAAAGCGGTACAAAAGGGGGTGGTGATGGACAGAGCATCAGAACCAATCAAACACTCACACCCAGTCAACAGATCTGGGTTTGATCCATCACCATTCTTTAGCCAAATCTGCCACCCCAGTTCAGACATGGCCATATGCAAATCAGTCTAACCCTGTGCCTCATGGGAACAGTCCAGCCCGAACTGCCAAGCCATGCCTTCCCTGGACCGGAAACAAGCTTCCTAGGACCGGTTTCTGGCATTTCAGCCGTCTTCAGCCAGGCTTGCTTGAATCCAGTGGCAAAGTGAGCAAGGGACTCACGTCTGAGCATACCCTGCCAACTTATGGCAAACAAAGCGGTACAAAAGGGGGTGGTGATGGACAGAGCATCAGAACCAATCAAACACTCACACCCAGTCAACAGATCTGGGTTTGATCCATCACCGTTCTTTAGCCAAATCTGCCACCCCAGTTCAGACATCGCCATATGCAAATCAGTCTAACCCTGTGCCTCATGGGAAAAGTCCAGCCCGAACTGCCAAGCCATGCCTTCCCTGGACCAGAAACAAGCTTCCTAGGACCGGTTTCTGGCATTTCAGCTGTCTTCAGCCAGGCTTGCTTGAATCCAGTGGCAAAGTGAGCAAGGGACTCACGTCCGAGCATACCCTGCCAACTTATGGCAAACAAAACGGTACAAAAGGGGGTGGTGATGGACAGAACATCAGAACCAATCAAACACTCACACCCAGTCAACAGATCTGGGTTTGATCCATCACCGTTCTTTAGCCAACTCTGCCACCCCAGTTCAGACATGGCCATATGCAAATCAGTCTAACCATGTGCCTCATGGGAACAGTCCAGCCCGAACTGCCAAGCCATGCATTCCCTGGACCGGACACAAGCTTCCTAGGCCCGGTTTCTGGCATTTCAGCCGTTATCAGCCAGGCTTGCTTGAATCCAGTGGCAAAGTGAGCAAGGGACTCACGTCTGAGCATACCCTGCCAACTTATGGCAAACATAGCGGTACAAAAGGGGGTGGTGATGGACAGAGCATCAGAACCAATCAAACACTCACACCCAGTCAACAGATCTGGGTTTGATCCATCACCGTTCTTTAGCCAACTCTGCCACCCCAGTTCAGACATGGCCATATGCAAATCAGTCTAACCCTGTGCCTCATGGGAACAGTCCAGCCCGAACTGCCAAGCCATGCCTTCTCTGGACCGGACACAAGCTTCCTATGCCCGGTTTCTTTGGCATTTCAGCCGTCTTCAGCCAGGCTTGCTTGAATTCAGTGGCAAAGTGAGTAAGGGACTCACGTCTGAGCATACCCTGCCAACTTATGGCAAACAAAGCGGTACAAAAGGGGGTGGTGATGGACAGAGCATCAGAACCTATCAAACAGTCACACCCAGTCAACAGATCTGGGTTTGATCCATCACCCTTCTTTAGCCAACTCTGCCTCCCCAGTTCAGACATGGCCATATGCAAATCAGTCTAACCCTGTAACTCATGGGAACAGTCCAGCCCGAACTGCCAAGCCATGCCTTCCATGGACCGGAAACAAGCTTCCTAGGACCGGTTTCTGGCATTTCAGCCTTCTTCAGCCAGGCTTGCTTGAATCCAGTGGCAAAGTGAGCAAGGGACTCAAGTCTGAGCATACCCAGCCAACTTATGGCAAACAAAGCGGTACAAAAGGGGGTGGTGATGGACAGAGCATCAGAACCAATCAAACACTCACACCCAGTCAACAGATCTGGGTTTGATCCATCACCGTTCTTTAGCCAACTCTGCCACCCCAGTTCAGACATGGCCATATGCAAATCAGTCTAACCCTGTGCCTCATGGGAACAGTCCAGCCCGAACTGCCAAGCCATGCCTTCCCTGGACCGGAAACAAGCTTCCTAGGACTGGTTTCTGGCATTTCAGCCGTCTTCAGCCAGGCTTGCTTGAATCCAGTGGCAAAGTGAGCAAGGGACTCATGTCTGAGCATACCCTGCCAACTTATGGCAAACAAAGCGGTACAAAAGGGGGTGGCGATGGACAGAGCATCAGAACCAATCAAACACTCACACCCAGTCAACAGATCTGGGTTTGATCCATCACCGTTCTTTAGCCAAATCTGCCACCCCAGTTCAGACATGGCCATATGCAAATCAGTCTAACCCTGTGCCTCATGGGAACAGTCCAGCCCGAACTGCCAAGCCATGCCTTCCCTGGACCGGAAACAAGCTTCCTAGGACCGGTTTCTGGCATTTCAGCCGTCTTCAGCCAGGCTTGCTTGAATCCAGTGGCAAAGTGAGCAAGGGACTCACGTCTGAGCATACCCTGCCAACTTATGGCAAACAAAGCGGTACAAAAGGGGGTGGTGATGGACAGAGCATCAGAACCAATCAAACGCTCACACCCAGTCAACAGATCTGGGTTTGATCCATCACCGTTCTTTAGCCAACTCTGCCACCGCAGTTCAGACATGGCCATATGCAAATCAGTCTAACCCTGTGCCTCATGAGAACAGTCCAGCCCGAACTGCCAAGCCATGCCTTGCCTGGACCGGAAACAAGCTTCCTAGGACCGGTTTCTGGCATTTCAGCCGTCTTCAGCCATTCTTGCTTGAATCCAGTGGCAAAGTGAGCAAGGGACTCACGTCTGAGCATACCCAGCCAACTTATGGCAAACAAAGCAGTACAAAAGGGGGTGGTGATGGACAGAGCATCAGAACCAATCAAACACTCACCCCCAGTCAACAGATCTGGGTTTGATCCATCACCGTTCTTTAGCCAACTCTGCCAACCCAGTTCAGACATGGCCATATGCAAATCAGTCTAACCCTGTGCCTCATGGGAACAGTCCAGCCTGAACTGCCAAGCCATGCCTTCCCTGGACCGGAAACAAGCTTCCTAGGACCGGTTTCTGGCATTTCAGCCGTCTTCAGCCAGGCTTGCTTGAATCCAGTGGCAAAGTGAGCAAGGGACTCACGTCTGAGCATACCCTGCCAACTTATGGCAAACAAAGCGGTACAAAAGGGGGTGGTGATGGACAGAGCATCAGAACCAATCAAACACTCACACCCAGTCAACAGATCTGGGTTTGATCCATCACCGTTCTTTAGCCAACTCTGCCACCCCAGTTCAGGCATGGCCATATGCAAATCAGTCTAACCCTGTGCCTCATGGGAACAGTCCAGCCAGAACTGCCAAGCAATGCCTTCCCTGGACCGGACACAAGCTTCCTAGGCCCGGTTTCTGGCATTTCAGCCGTCTTCAGCCAGGCTTGCTTAAATCCAGTGGCAAAGTGAGAAAGGGACTCACGTCTGAGCATACCCTGCCAATTTATGGCAAACAAAGCAGTACAAAAGGGGGTGGTGATGGACAGAGCATCAGAACCTATCAAACACTCACACCCAGTCAACATATCTGGGTTTGATCCATCACCGTTCTTTAGCCAACTCTGCCACCCCAGTTCAGACATGGCCATATGCAAATCAGTCTAACCCTGTGCCTCATGAGAACAGTCCAGCCCGAACTGCCAAGCCATGCCTTCCCTGGACTGGAAACAAGCTTCCTAGGACCGGTTTCTGGCATTTCAGCCGTGTTCAGCCAGGCTTGCTTGAATCCAGTGGCAAAGTGAGCAAGGGACTCACGTCTGAGCATACCCAGCCAACTTATGGCAAACAAAGCGGTACAAAAGGGGGTGGTGATAGACAGAGCATCAGAACCAATCAAACACTCACACCCAGTCAACAGATCTGGGTTTGATCCATCACCGTTCTTTAGCCAAATCTGCCACCCCAGTTCAGACATGGCCATATGCAAATCAGTCTAACCCTGTGCCTCATGGGAAAAGTCCAGCCCGAACTGCCAAGCCATGCCTTCCCTGGACCGGAAACAAGCTTCCTAGGACAGGTTTCTGGCATTTCAGCCGTCTTCAGCCAGGCTTGCTTGAATCCAGTGGCAAAGTGAGCAAGGGACTCACGTCTGAGCATACCCTGCCAACTTATGGCAAAAAAAACGGTACAAAAGGGGGTGGTGATGGACAGAACATCAGAACCAATCAAACACTCACACCCAGTCAACAGATCTGGGTTTGATCCATCACCGTTCTTTAGCCAACTCTGCCACCCCAGTTCAGACATGGCCATATGCAAATCAGTCTAACCCTGTGCCTCATGGGAACAGTCCAGCCCGAACTGCCAAGCCATGCCTTCCCTGGACCGGACACAAGCTTCCTAGGCCCGGTTTGTGGCATTTCAGCCGTTATCAGCCAGGCTTGCTTGAATCCAGTGGCAAAGTGAGCAAGGGACTCACGTCTGAGCATACCCTGCCAACTTATGGCAAACATAGCGGTACAAAAGGGGGTGGTGATGGACAGAGCATCAGAACCAATCAAACACTCACACCCAGTCAACAGATCTGGGTTTGATCCATCACCGTTCTTTAGCCAACTCTGCCACCCCAGTTCAGACATGGCCATATGCAAATCAGTCTAACCCTGTGCCTTATGGGAACAGTCCAGCCCGAACTGCCAAGCCATGCCTTCCCTGGACCGGAAACAAGCTTCCTAGGACCGGTGTCTGGCATTTCAGCCGTCTTCAGCCAGGCTTGCTTGAATCCAGTGGAAAAGTGAGCAAGGGACTCACGTCTGAGCATACCCTGCCAACTTATGGCAAACAAAGCGGTAGAAAAGGGGGTGGTGATGGACAGAGCATCAGAACCAATCAAACACTCACACCCAGTCAACAGATCTGGGTTTGATCCATCACCATTCTTTAGCCAACTCTGCCACCCCAGTTCAGACATGGCCATATGCAAATCAGTCTAACCCTGTGCCTCATGGGAACAGTCCAGCCCGAACTGCCAAGCCATGCCTTCCCTGGACCGGAAACAAGCTTCCTAGGACCGGTTTCTGGCATTTCAGCCGTCTTCAGCCAGGCTTGCTTGAATCCAGTGGCAAAGTGAGCAAGGGACTCACGTCTGAGCATACCCTGCCAACTTATGGCACACAAAGCGGTACAAAAGGGGGTGGTGATGGACAGAGCATCAGAACCAATCAAACACTCACACCCAGTCAACAGATCTGGGTTTGATCCATCACCGTTCTTTAGCCAACTCTGCCACCCCAGTTCAGACATGGCCATATGCAAATAAGTCTAACCCTGTGCCTCATGGGAACAGTCCAGCCCGAACTGCCAAGCCATGCCTTCCCTGGAACGGAAACAAGCTTCCTAGGACCGGTTTCTGGCATTTCAGCCTCCTTCAGCCAGGCTTGCTTGAATCCAGTGGCAAAGTGAGCAAGGGACTCACGTCTGAGCATACCCTGCCAACTTATGGCAAACAAAGCGGTAGAAAAGGGGGTGGTGATGGACAGAGCATCAGAACCAATCAAACAATCATACCCAGTCAACAGATCTGGGTTTGATCCATCACCGTTCTTTATCCAACTCTGTCACCCCAGTTCAGACATGGCCATATGCAAATAAGTCTAACCCTGTGCCTCATGGGAACAGTCCAGCCCGAACTGCCAAGCTATGCCTTCCCTGGACCGGAAACAAGCTTCCTAGGACCGGTTTCTGGCATTTCAGCCTCCTTCAGCCAGGCTTGCTTGAATCCAGTGGCAAAGTGAGCAAGGGACTCACGTCTGAGCATACCCTGCCAACTTATGGCAAACAAAGCGGTAGAAAAGGGGGTGGTGATGGACAGAGCATCAGAACCAATCAAACACTCACACCCAGTCAACGGATCTGGGTTTGATCCATCACCGTTCTTTAGCCACCTCTGCCACCCCAGTTCAGACATGGCCATATGCAAATCAGTCTAACCCTGTGCCTCATGGGAACAGTCCAGCCCGAACTGCCAAGCCATGCCTTCCCTGGACCGGAAACAAGCTTCCTAGGACCGGTTTCTGGCATTTCAGCCGTCTTCAGCCAGGCTTGCTTGAATCCAGTGGCAAAGTGAGCAAGGGACTCACGTCTGAGCATACCCTGCCAACTTATGGCAAACATTGCGGTACAAAAGTGGGTGGTGATGGACAGAGCATCAGAACCAATCAAACACTCACACCCAGTCAACAGATCTGGGTTTGATCCATCACCGTTCTTTAGCCAACTCTGCCACCCCAGTTCAGACATGGCCATATGCAAATCAGTCTAACCCTGTGCCTCATGAGAACAGTCAAGCCCGAACTGCCAAGCCATGCCTTCCCTGGACCAGAAACAAGCTTCCTAGGACCGGTTTCTGGCATTTCAGCCGTCTTCAGCCAGGCTTGCTTGAATCCAGTGGCAAAGTGAGCAAGGGACTCACGTCTGAGCATACCCAGCCAACTTATGGCAAACAACGCGGTACAAAAGGGGGTGGTGATGGACATAGCATCAGAATCAATCAAACACTCACACCCAGTCAACAGATCTGGGTTTGATCCATCACTGTTCTTTAGCCAACTCTGCCACCCCAGTTCAGACATGGCCATATGCAAATCAGTCTAACCCTGTGCCTCATGGGAACAGTCCAGCCCGAACTGCCAAGCCATGCCTTCCCTGGACCGGAAACAAGCTTCCTAGGACTGGTTTCTGGCATTTCAGCCGTCTTCAGCCAGGCTTGCTTGAATCCAGTGGCAAAGTGAGCAAGGGACTCACGTCTGAGCATACCCTGCTAACTTATGGCAAACAAAGCGGTACAAAAGGGGGTGGCGATGGACAGAGCATCAGAACCAATCAAACACTCACACCCAGTCAACAGATCTGGGTTTGATCCATCACCGTTATTTAGCCAAATCTGCCACCCCAGTTCAGACATGGCCATATGCAAATCAGTCTAACCCTGTGCCTCATGGGAACAGTCCAGCCCGAACTGCCAAGCCATGCCTTCCCTAGACCGGAAAAAAGCTTCCTAGGACCGGTTTCTGGCATTTCAGCCGTCTTCAGCCAGGCTTGCTTGAATCCAGTGGCAAAGTGAGCAAGGGACTCACGTCTGAGCATACCCTGCCAACTTATGGCAAACAAAACGGTACAAAAGGGGGTGGTGATGGACAGAACATCAGAACCAATCAAACACTCACACCCAGTCAACAGATCTGGGTTTGATCCATCACTGTTCTTTAGCCAACTCTGCCACCCCAGTATAGACATGTCCATATGCAAATCAGTCTAACCCTGTGCCTCATGGGAACAGTCCAGCCAGAACTGCCAAGCCATGCCTTCCCTGGACCGGAAACAAGCTTCCTAGGGCCGGTTTCTGGCATTTCAGCCGTATTCAGCCAGGCTTGCTTGAATCCAGTGGCAAAGTGAGCAAGCGACTCACGTCTGAGCATACCCTGCCAACTTATGGCAAACAAAGCGGTACAAAAGGGGGTGGTGATGGACAGAGCATCAGAACCAATCAAACACTCACACCCAGTCAACAGATCTGGGTTTGATCCATCACCGTTCTTTAGCCAACTCTGCCACCCCAGTTCAGACATGGCCATATGCAAATCAGTCTAACCCTGTGCCTCATGGGAACAGTCCAGCCTGAACTGCCAAGCCATGCCTTCCCTGGACCGGAAACAAGCTTCCTAGGTCCGGTTTCTGGCATTTCAGCCGTCTTCAGCCAGGCTTGCTTGAATCCAGTGGCAAAGTGAGCAAGGGACTCACGTCTGAGCATACCCTGCCAACTTATGGCAAACAAAGCGGTACAAAAGGGGGTGGTGATGGACAGAGCATCAGAACCAATCAAACACTCACACCCAGTCAACAGATCTGGGTTTGATCCATCACCGTTCTTTAGCCAACTCTGCCACCCCAGTTCAGGCATGGCCATATGCAAATCAGTCTAACCCTGTGCCTCATGGGAACAGTCCAGCCAGAACTGCCAAGCAATGCCTTCCCTGGACCGGACACAAGCTTCCTAGGCCCGGTTTCTGGCATTTCAGCCGTCTTCAGCCAGGCTTGCTTGAATCCAGTGGCAAAGTGAGCAAGGGACTCACGTCTGAGCATACCCTGCCAACTTATGGCAAACAAAGTAGTACAAAAGGGGGTGGTGATGGACAGAGCATCAGAACCTATCAAACACTCACTCCCAGTCAACATATCTGGGTTTGATCCATCACCGTTCTTTAGCCAACTCTGCCACCCCAGTTCAGACATGGCCATATGCAAATCAGTCTAACCCTGTGCCTCATGAGAACAGTCCAGCCCGAACTGCCAAGCCATGCCTTCCCTGGACTGGAAACAAGCTTCCTAGGACCGGTTTCTGGCATGTCAGCCGTGTTCAGCCAGGCTTGCTTGAATCCAGTGGCAAAGTGAGCAAGGGACTCACGTCTGAGCATACCCAGCCAACTTATGGCAAACAAAGCGGTACAAAAGGGGGTGGTGATAGACAGAGCATCAGAACCAATCAAACACTCACACCCAGTCAACAGATCTGGGTTTGATCCATCACCGTTCTTTAGCCAAATCTGCCACCCCAGTTCAGACATCGCCATATGCAAATCAGTCTAACCCTGTGCCTCATGGGAAAAGTCCAGCCCGAACTGCCAAGCCATGCCTTCCCTGGACCGGAAACAAGCTTCCTAGGACCGGTTTCTGGCATTTCAGCCGTCTTCATCCAGGCTTGCTTGAATCCAGTGGCAAAGTGAGCAAGGGACTCACGTCTGAGCATACCCAGCCAACTTATGGCAAACAAAGCGGTACAAAAGGGGGTGGTGATAGACAGAGCATCAGAACCAATCAAACACTCACACCCAGTCAACAGATCTGGGTTTGATCCATCACCGTTCTTTAGCCAACTCTGCCATCCCAGTTCAGACATGGCCATATGCAAATCAGTCTAACCCTGTGCCTCATGGGAACAGTCCAGCCTGAACTGCCAAGCCATGCCTTCCCTGGACCGGACACAAGCTTCCTAGGCCCGGTTTCTGGCATTTCAGCCGTTATCAGCCAGGCTTGCTTGAATCCAGTGGCAAAGTGAGCAAGGGACTCACGTCTGAGCATACCCTGCCAACTTATGGCAAACATAGCGGTACAAAAGGGGGTGGTGATGGACAGAGCATCAGAACCAATCAAACACTCACACCCAGTCAACAGATCTGGGTTTGATCCATCACCGTTCTTTAGCCAACTCTGCCACCCCAGTTCAGACATGGCCATATGCAAATCAGTCTAACCCTGTGCCTTATGGGAACAGTCCAGCCCGAACTGCCAAGCCATGCCTTCCCTGGACCGGAAACAAGCTTCCTAGGACCGGTGTCTGGCATTTCAGCCGTCTTCAGCCAGGCTTGCTTGAATCCAGTGGAAAAGTGAGCAAGGGACTCACGTCTGAGCATACCCTGCCAACTTATGGCAAACAAAGCGGTACAAAAGGGGGTGGTGATGGACAGAGCATCAGAACCAATCAAACACTCACACCCAGTCAACAGATCTGGGTTTGATCCATCACCGTTCTTTAGCCAACTCTGCCACCCCAGTTCAGACATGGCCATATGCAAATCAGTCTAACCCTGTGCCTCATGGGAACAGTCCAACCCGAACTGCCAAGCCATGCCTTCCCTGGACCGGAAACAAGCTTCCTAGGACCGGTTTCTGGCATTTCAGCCGTCTTCAGCCAGGCTTGCTTGAATCCAGTGGCAAAGTGAGCAAGGGACTCACGTCTGAGCATACCCTGCCAACTTATGGCAAACAAAGCGGTACAAAAGGGGGTGGTGATGGACAGAGCATCAGAACCAATCAAACACTCACACCCAGTCAACAGATCTGGGTTACTTCCATCACCGTTCTTTAGCCAACTCTGCCACCCCAGTTCAGACATGGCCATATGCAAATAAGTCTAACCCTGTGCCTCATGGGAACAGTCCAGCCCGAACTGCCAAGCCATGCCTTCCCTGGACCGGAAACAAGCTTCCTAGGACCGGTTTCTGGCATTTCAGCCTCCTTCAGCCAGGCTTGCTTGAATCCAGTGGCAAAGTGAGCAAGGGACTCACGTCTGAGCATACCCTGCCAACTTATGGCAAACAAAGCGGTACAAAAGGGGGTGGTGATGGACAGAGCATCAGAACCAATCAAACACTCACACCCAGTCAACAGATCTGGGTTTGATCTATCACCATTCTTTAGCCAACTCTGCCACCCCAGTTCAGACATGGCCATATGCAAATCAGTCTAACCCTGTGCCTCATGAGAACAGTCCAGCCCGAACTGCCAAGCCATGCCTTCCCTGGACCGGAAACAAGCTTCCTAGGTCCGGTTTCTGGCATTTCAGCCGTCTTCAGCCAGGCTTGCTTGAATCCAGTGGCAAAGTGAGCAAGGGACTCACGTCTGAGCATACCCTGCCAACTTATAGCAAACAAAGCGGTACAAAAGGGGGTGGTGATAGACAGAGCATCAGAACCAATCAAACACTCACACCCAGTCAACAGATCTGGGTTACTTCCATCACCGTTCTTTAGCCAACTCTGCCACCCCAGTTCAGACATGGCCATATGCAAATAAGTCTAACCCTGTGCCTCATGGGAACAGTCCAGCCCGAACTGCCAAGCCATGCCTTCCCTGGACCGGAAACAAGCTTCCTAGGACCGGTTTCTGGCATTTCAGCCTCCTTCAGCCAGGCTTGCTTGAATCCAGTGGCAAAGTGAGCAAGGGACTCACGTCTGAGCATACCCTGCCAACTTATGGCAAACAAAGTGGTAGAAAAGGGGGTGGTGATGGACAGAGCATCAGAACCAATCAAACAATCATACCCAGTCAACAGATCTGGGTTTGATCCATCACCGTTCTTTATCCAACTCTGTCACCCCAGTTCAGACATGGCCAAATGCAAATCAGTCTAACCCTGTGCCTCATGGGAACAGTCCAGCCCGAACTGCCAAGCCATGCCTTCCCTGGACCGGAAACAAGCTTCCTAGGACCGGCTGCTGGCATTTCAGCCGTCTTCAGCCAGGCTTGCTTGAATCCAGTGGCAAAGTGAGCAAGGGACTCACGTCTGAGCATACCCAGCCAACTTATGGCAAACAAAGCGGTACAAAAGGGGGTGGTGATAGACAGAGCATCAGAACCAATCAAACACTCACACCCAGTCAACAGATCTGGGTTTGATCCATCACCGTTCTTTAGCCAAATCTGCCACCCCAGTTCAGACATCGCCATATGCAAATCAGTCTAACCCTGTGCCTCATGGGAAAAGTCCAGCTCGAACTGCCAAGCCATGCCTTCCCTGGACCGGAAACAAGCTTCCTAGGACCGGTTAATGGCATTTCAGCCGTTATCAGCCAGGCTTGCTTGAATCCAGTGGCAAAGTGAGCAAGGGACTCACGTCTGAGCATACCCTGCCAACTTATGGCAAACATAGCGGTACAAAAGGGGGTGGTGATGGACAGAGCATCAGAACCAATCAAACACTCACACCCAGTCAACAGATCTGGGTTTGATCCATCACCGTTCTTTAGCCAACTCTGCCACCCCAGTTCAGACATGGCCATATGCAAATCAGTCTAACCCTGTGCCTTATGGGAACAGTCCAGCCCGAACTGCCAAGCCATGCCTTCCCTGGACCGGAAACAAGCTTCCTAGGACCGGTGTCTGGCATTTCAGCCGTCTTCAGCCAGGCTTGCTTGAATCCAGTGGAAAAGTGAGCAAGGGACTCACGTCTGAGCATACCCTGCCAACTTATGGCAAACAAAGCGGTAGAAAAGGGGGTGGTGATGGACAGAGCATCAGAACCAATCAAACACTCACACCCAGTCAACAGATCTGGGTTTGATCCATCACCATTCTTTAGCCAACTCTGCCACCCCAGTTCAGACATGGCCACATGCAAATCAGTCTAACCCTGTGCCTCATGGGAACAGTCCAGCCCGAACTGCCAAGCCATGCCTTCCCTGGACCGGAAACAAGCTTCCTAGGACCGGTTTCTGGCATTTCAGCCGTCTTCAGCCAGGCTTGCTTGAATCCAGTGGCAAAGTGAGCAAGGGACTCACGTCTGAGCATACCCTGCCAACTTATGGCAAACAAAGCGGTACAAAAGGGGGTGGTGATGGACAGAGCATCAGAACCAATCAAACACTCACACCCAGTCAACAGATCTGGGTTTGATCCATCACCGTTCTTTAGCCAACTCTGCCACCCCAGTTCAGACATGGCCATATGCAAATAAGTCTAACCCTGTGCCTCATGGGAACAGTCCAGCCCGAACTGCCAAGCCATGCCTTCCCTGGACCGGAAACAAGCTTCCTAGGACCGGTTTCTGGCATTTCAGCCTCCTTCAGCCAGGCTTGCTTGAATCCAGTGGCAAAGTGAGCAAGGGACTCACGTCTGAGCATACCCTGCCAACTTATGGCAAACAAAGTGGTACAAAAGGGGGTGGTGATGGACAGAGCATCAGAACCAATCAAACACTCACACCCAGTCAACAGATCTGGGTTTGATCCATCACCATTCTTTAGCCAACTCTGCCACCCCAGTTCAGACATGGCCATATGCAAATCAGTCTAACCCTGTGGTTCATGAGAACAGTCCAGCCCGAACTGCCAAGCCATGCCTTCCCTGGACCGGAAACAAGCTTCCTAGGACCGGTTTCTGGCATTTCAGCCGTCTTCAGCCAGGCTTGCTTGAATCCAGTGGCAAAGTGAGCAAGGGACTCACGTCTGAGCATACCCTGCCAACTTATAGCAAACAAAGCGGTACAAAAGGGGGTGGTGATGGACAGAGCATCAGAACCAATCAAACACTCACACCCAGTCAACAGATCTGGGTTACTTCCATCACCGTTCTTTAGCCAACTCTGCCACCCCAGTTCAGACATGGCCATATGCAAATAAGTCTAACCCTGTGCCTCATGGGAACAGTCCAGCCCGAACTGCCAAGCCATGCCTTCCCTGGACCGGAAACAAGCTTCCTAGGACCGGTTTCTGGCATTTCAGCCGTCTTCAGCCAGGCTTGCTTGAATCCAGTGGCAAAGTGAGCAAGGGACTCACGTCTGAGCATACCCTGCCAACTTATGGCAAACAAAGTAGTACAAAAGGGGGTGGTGATGGACAGAGCATCAGAACCTATCAAACACTCACACCCAGTCAACATATCTGGGTTTGATCCATCACCGTTCTTTAGCCAACTCTGCCACCCCAGTTCAGACATGGCCATATGCAAATCAGTCTAACCCTGTGCCTCATGAGAACAGTCCAGCCCGAACTGCCAAGCCATGCCTTCCCTGGACTGGAAACAAGCTTCCTAGGACCGGTTTCTGGCATTTCAGCCGTGTTCAGCCAGGCTTGCTTGAATCCAGTGGCAAAGTGAGCAAGGGACTCACGTCTGAGCATACCCAGCCAACTTATGGCAAACAAAGCGGTACAAAAGGGGGTGGTGATAGACAGAGCATCAGAACCAATCAAACACTCACACCCAGTCAACAGATCTGGGTTTGATCCATCACCGTTCTTTAGCCAAATCTGCCACCCCAGTTCAGACATCGCCATATGCAAATCAGTCTAACCCTGTGCCTCATGGGAAAAGTCCAGCCCGAACTGCCAAGCCATGCCTTCCCTGGACCGGAAACAAGCTTCCTAGGACCGGTTTCTGGCATTTCAGCCGTCTTCATCCAGGCTTGCTTGAATCCAGTGGCAAAGTGAGCAAGGGACTCACGTCTGAGCATACCCTGCCAACTTATGGCAAACATAGCGGTACAAAAGGGGGTGGTGATGGACAGAGCATCAGAACCAATCAAACACTCACACCCAGTCAACAGATCTGGGTTTGATCCATCACCGTTCTTTAGCCAACTCTGCCATCCCAGTTCAGACATGGCCATATGCAAATCAGTCTAACCCTGTGCCTCATGGGAACAGTCCAGCCCGAACTGCCAAGCCATGCCTTCCCTGGACCGGACACAAGCTTCCTAGGCCCGGTTTCTGGCATTTCAGCCGTTATCAGCCAGGCTTGCTTGAATCCAGTGGCAAAGTGAGCAAGGGACTCACGTCTGAGCATACCCTGCCAACTTATGGCAAACATAGCGGTACAAAAGGGGGTGGTGATGGACAGAGCATCAGAACCAATCAAACACTCACACCCAGTCAACAGATCTGGGTTTGATCCATCACCGTTCTTTAGCCAACTCTGCCACCCCAGTTCAGACATGGCCATATGCAAATCAGTCTAACCCTGTGCCTTATGGGAACAGTCCAGCCCGAACTGCCAAGCCATGCCTTCCCTGGACCGGAAACAAGCTTCCTAGGACCGGTGTCTGGCATTTCAGCCGTCTTCAGCCAGGCTTGCTTGAATCCAGTGGAAAAGTGAGCAAGGGACTCACGTCTGAGCATACCCTGCCAACTTATGGCAAACAAAGCGGTACAAAAGGGGGTGGTGATGGACAGAGCATCAGAACCAATCAAACACTCACACCCAGTCAACAGATCTGGGTTTGATCCATCACCGTTCTTTAGCCAACTCTGCCACCCCAGTTCAGACATGGCCATATGCAAATCAGTCTAACCCTGTGCCTCATGGGAACAGTCCAGCCCGAACTGCCAAGCCATGCCTTCCCTGGACCGGAAACAAGCTTCCTAGGACCGGTTTCTGGCATTTCAGCCGTCTTCAGCCAGGCTTGCTTGAATCCAGTGGCAAAGTGAGCAAGGGACTCACGTCTGAGCATACCCTGCCAACTTATGGCAAACAAAGCGGTACAAAAGGGGGTGGTGATGGACAGAGCATCAGAACCAATCAAACACTCACACCCAGTCAACAGATCTGGGTTACTTCCATCACCGTTCTTTAGCCAACTCTGCCACCCCAGTTCAGACATGGCCATATGCAAATAAGTCTAACCCTGTGCCTCATGGGAACAGTCCAGCCCGAACTGCCAAGCCATGCCTTCCCTGGACCGGAAACAAGCTTCCTAGGACCGGTTTCTGGCATTTCAGCCTCCTTCAGCCAGGCTTGCTTGAATCCAGTGGCAAAGTGAGCAAGGGACTCATGTCTGAGAATACCCTGCCAACTTATGGCAAACAAAGCGGTACAAAAGGGGATGGTGATGGACAGAGCATCAGAACCAATCAAACACTCACACCCAGTCAACAGATCTGGGTTTGATCTATCACCATTCTTTAGCCAACTCTGCCACCCCAGTTCAGACATGGCCATATGCAAATCAGTCTAACCCTGTGCCTCATGAGAACAGTCCAGCCCGAACTGCCAAGCCATGCCTTCCCTGGACCGGAAACAAGCTTCCTAGGTCCGGTTTCTGGCATTTCAGCCGTCTTCAGCCAGGCTTGCTTGAATCCAGTGGCAAAGTGAGCAAGGGACTCACGTCTGAGCATACCCTGCCAACTTATAGCAAACAAAGCGGTACAAAAGGGGGTGGTGATGGACAGAGCATCAGAACCAATCAAACACTCACACCCAGTCAACAGATCTGGGTTACTTCCATCACCGTTCTTTAGCCAACTCTGCCACCCCAGTTCAGACATGGCCATATGCAAATAAGTCTAACCCTGTGCCTCATGGGAACAGTCCAGCCCGAACTGCCAAGCCATGCCTTCCCTGGACCGGAAACAAGCTTCCTAGGACCGGTTTCTGGCATTTCAGCCTCCTTCAGCCAGGCTTGCTTGAATCCAGTGGCAAAGTGAGCAAGGGACTCACGTCTGAGCATACCCTGCCAACTTATGGCAAACAAAGCGGTAGAAAAGGGGGTGGTGATGGACAGAGTATCAGAACCAATCAAACAATCATACCCAGTCAACAGATCTGGGTTTGATCCATCACCGTTCTTTATCCAACTCTGTCACCCCAGTTCAGACATGGCCAAATGCAAATCAGTCTAACCCTGTGCCTCATGGGAACAGTCCAGCCCGAACTGCCAAGCCATGCCTTCCCTGGACCGGAAACAAGATTCCTAGGACCGGCTGCTGGCATTTCAGCCGTCTTCAGCCAGGCTTGCTTGAATCCAGTGGCAAAGTGAGCAAGGGACTCACGTCTGAGCATACCCAGCCAACTTATGGCAAACAAAGCGGTACAAAAGGGGGTGGTGATAGACAGAGCATCAGAACCAATCAAACACTCACACCCAGTCAACAGATCTGGGTTTGATCCATCACCGTTCTTTAGCCAAATCTGCCACCCCAGTTCAGACATCGCCATATGCAAATCAGTCTAACCCTGTGCCTCATGGGAAAAGTCCAGCTCGAACTGCCAAGCCATGCCTTCCCTGGACCGGAAACAAGCTTCCTAGGACCGGTTTCTGGCATTTCAGCCGTTATCAGCCAGGCTTGCTTGAATCCAGTGGCAAAGTGAGCAAGGGACTCACGTCTGAGCATACCCTGCCAACTTATGGCAAACATAGCGGTACAAAAGGGGGTGGTGATGGACAGAGCATCAGAACCAATCAAACACTCACACCCAGTCAACAGATCTGGGTTTGATCCATCACCGTTCTTTAGCCAACTCTGCCACCCCAGTTCAGACATGGCCATATGCAAATCAGTCTAACCCTGTGCCTTATGGGAACAGTCCAGCCGGAACTGCCAAGCCATGCCTTCCCTGGACCAGAAACAAGCTTCCTAGGACCGGTGTCTGGCATTTCAGCCGTCTTCAGCCAGGCTTGCTTGAATCCAGTGGAAAAGTGAGCAAGGGACTCACGTCTGAGCATACCCTGCCAACTTATGGCAAACAAAGCGGTAGAAAAGGGGGTGGTGATGGACAGAGCATCAGAACCAATCAAACACTCACACCCAGTCAACAGATCTGGGTTTGATCCATCACCATTCTTTAGCCAACTCTGCCACCCCAGTTCAGACATGGCCATATGCAAATCAGTCTAACCCTGTGCCTTATGGGAACAGTCCAGCCCGAACTGCCAAGCCATGCCTTCCCTGGACCAGAAACAAGCTTCCTAGGACCGGTGTCTGGCATTTCAGCCGTCTTCAGCCAGGCTTGCTTGAATCCAGTGGAAAAGTGAGCAAGGGACTCACGTCTGAGCATACCCTGCCAACTTATGGCAAACAAAGCGGTAGAAAAGGGGGTGGTGATGGACAGAGCATCAGAACCAATCAAACACTCACACCCAGTCAACAGATCTGGGTTTGATCCATCACCATTCTTTAGCCAACTCTGCCACCCCAGTTCAGACATGGCCATATGCAAATCAGTCTAACCCTGTGCCTCATGGGAACAGTCCAGCCCGAACTGCCAAGCCATGCCTTCCCTGGACCGGAAACAAGCTTCCTAGGACCGGTTTCTGGCATTTCAGCCTCCTTCAGCCAGGCTTGCTTGAATCCAGTGGCAAAGTGAGCAAGGGACTCACGTCTGAGCATACCCTGCCAACTTATGGCAAACAAAGCGGTACAAAAGGGGGTGGTGATGGACAGAGCATCAGAACCAATCAAACACTCACACCCAGTCAACAGATCTGGGTTTGATCCATCACCATTCTTTAGCCAACTCTGCCACCCCAGTTCAGACATGGCCATATGCAAATCAGTCTAACCCTGTGCCTCATGAGAACAGTCCAGCCCGAACTGCCAAGCCATGCCTTCCCTGGACCGGAAACAAGCTTCCTAGGACCGGTTTCTGGCATTTCAGCCGTCTTCAGCCAGGCTTGCTTGAATCCAGTGGCAAAGTGAGCAAGGGACTCACGTCTGAGCATACCCTGCCAACTTATAGCAAACAAAGCGGTACAAAAGGGGGTGGTGATGGACAGAGCATCAGAACCAATCAAACACTCACACCCAGTCAACAGATCTGGGTTACTTCCATCACCGTTCTTTAGCCAACTCTGCCACCCCAGTTCAGACATGGCCATATGCAAATAAGTCTAACCCTGTGCCTCATGGGAACAGTCCAGCCCGAACTGCCAAGCCATGCCTTCCCTGGACCGGAAACAAGCTTCCTAGGACCGGTTTCTGGCATTTCAGCCTCCTTCAGCCAGGCTTGCTTGAATCCAGTGGCAAAGTGAGCAAGGGACTCACGTCTGAGCATACCCTGCCAACTTATGGCAAACAAAGCGGTAGAAAAGGGGGTGGTGATGGACAGAGCATCAGAACCAATCAAACAATCATACCCAGTCAACAGATCTGGGTTTGATCCATCACCGTTCTTTATCCAACTCTGTCACCCCAGTTCAGACATGGCCATATGCAAATCAGTCTAACCCTGTGCCTCATGGGAACAGTCCAGCCCGAACTGCCAAGCCATGCCTTCCCTGGACCGGAAACAAGCTTCCTAGGACCGGCTGCTGGCATTTCAGCCGTCTTCAGCCAGGCTTGCTTGAATCCAGTGGCAAAGTGAGCAAGGGACTCACGTCTGAGCATACCCTGCCAACTTATGGCAAACAAAGCGGTACAAAAGGGGGTGGTGATGGACAGAGCATCAGAACCAATCAAACACTCACACCCAGTCAACAGATCTGGGTTTGATCCATAACCGTTCTTTAGCCAACTCTGCCACCCCAGTTCAGACATGGCCATATGCAAATAAGTCTAACCCTGTGCCTCATGGGAACAGTCCAGCCCGAACTGCCAAGCCATGCCTTCCCTGGACCGGAAACAAGCTTCCTAGGACCGGTTTTTGGCATTTCAGCCTCCTTCAGCCAGGCTTGCTTGACTCCAGTGGCAAAGTGAGCAAGGGACTCACGTCTGAGCATACCCTGCCAACTTATGGCAAACAAAGTGGTACAAAAGGGGGTGGTGATGGACAGAGCATCAGAACCAATCAAACACTCACACCCAGTCAACAGATCTGGGTTTGATCCATCACCATTCTTTAGCCAACTCTGCCACCCCAGTTCAGACATGGCCATATGCAAATCAGTCTAACCCTGTGCCTCATGAGAACAGTCCAGCCCGAACTGCCAAGCCATGCCTTCCCTGGACCGGAAACAAGCTTCCTAGGACCGGTTTCTGGCATTTCAGCCGTCTTCAGCCAGGCTTGCTTGAATCCAGTGGCAAAGTGAGCAAGGGACTCACGTCTGAGCATACCCTGCCAACTTATAGCAAACAAAGCGGTACAAAAGGGGGTGGTGATGGACAGAGCATCAGAACCAATCAAACACTCACACCCAGTCAACAGATCTGGGTTACTTCCATCACCGTTCTTTAGCCAACTCTGCCACCCCAGTTCAGACATGGCCATATGCAAATAAGTCTAACCCTGTGCCTCATGGGAACAGTCCAGCCCGAACTGCCAAGCCATGCCTTCCCTGGACCGGAAACAAGCTTCCTAGGACCGGTTTCTGGCATTTCAGCCGTCTTCAGCCAGGCTTGCTTGAATCCAGTGGCAAAGTGAGCAAGGGACTCACGTCTGAGCATACCCTGCCAACTTATGGCAAACAAAGTAGTACAAAAGGGGGTGGTGATGGACAGAGCATCAGAACCTATCAAACACTCACACCCAGTCAACATATCTGGGTTTGATCCATCACCGTTCTTTAGCCAACTCTGCCACCCCAGTTCAGACATGGCCATATGCAAATCAGTTTAACCCTGTGCCTCATGAGAACAGTCCAGCCCGAACTGCCAAGCCATGCCTTCCCTGGACTGGAAACAAGCTTCCTAGGACCGGTTTCTGGCATTTCAGCCGTGTTCAGCCAGGCTTGCTTGAATCCAGTGGCAAAGTGAGCAAGGGACTCACGTCTGAGCATACCCAGCCAACTTATGGCAAACAAAGCGGTACAAAAGGGGGTGGTGATAGACAGAGCATCAGAACTGTTAGAATCCGGGGTCTCTGGTTGGCGCAGGTATGCACTTGCGACAAGCAGGGACCCTTTTCATCTAAGTCAGGGCAAAGGATCACCTCTTTAAAAATAACCCCTGCTCACCCTCTAGGTAACGTGGCGCGAGCAGTCAGGCTAAATTTCCAGAGGGCATATAGGTTAAGCGTTCAAGTTGTCCCACACAATAATCACCACCCCACCACACAAAGACACAAGGCTGTATTTATGTCCAAAATATAATTCTTTATATAAAAGGTTTTCTTTCAGGCAGGTTGCATAAATACAGTTCTCTTGGTAAAATAATCCAGTTACTCTCAAAATGCTTTACGGGCAGTCCACAGTTGTAAAAATGGCACAGTTCTCTTTAAAATAGGTTTCTTAGGTCTTCTGGGCACTTCGTAGCGCCTTTGGGGTGCCTTTGGCAAGGTTTTTACAGTGCCTTGCCGTTTCCCACGCTTCTCGCGTGAGCCGGAGTACGCTTGCCGAGTCTCACTCTTCTCGAGTGAGCACCGGTAATGCTTTTCAATGCAGTACGGTTAAAACGTAGGTACGGTTCGAACCTTGCTGTTCCCAGGGTAAGTACGGGTCGAACCAAGGCTGTTACGGCTCGAACTCAGCCAAAAGGAGCACTTTTCAAAGCGCCATTATTTCAGCTGGCAGTACGGTGCGAACCAGGCACAAGTATTTACAAGGCGGGTACGAACCAAGGCACTTCACAGGCAGTACGGTGCGAACCAGGCACAAGTATTTACAAGGCGGGTACGAACCAAGGCACTTCACAGGCAGTACGGTGCGAACCAGGCACCCGTAGTTACAGGGCAGGTACGGTTCGTACAAAGGCAAGTACGGGCCGTACTTTTCACGCGCTGGCACAATACCTTGCAGATTTCACGGGGAAGGTTCGTGGCGGCCTCGCGGTCCAGTCCAGGGGTGTCCCACGTCGCGCTGGTGTCCCCAGTGTCCAGGGGACGGCGGAGCTTCGTGGGGCGCTCGGGCAGGATGCAGGTTGCCACGAAGGGGGTCAGAAGCAGGAGGGCAGCCTCGGGGTGAGATCACAGCGCCGCGCGCTGTTAGCTTCGGCCGGAGACGCGAACCAGGGCACTTTAGTCCTTTGCAGAAGCCTCTACAACCCGGCAGGGGTCACAGGGACTCGGCGCTCAGGCGCGGAGATCTCCACCTTACTTTGCGAGCTACGGCTCGAGGGGGCAACTGTTCACGGTGCTCGGGCTGTCAGGCCTTTACGTTGTTTGCAGCCACGCCAGCAGCAGAAGTCGCGTTGCTCAGCGAGATCAGGGGATGCACAGGTTCTCTGGGGTCAGCTTGCTGAATCACTTCAAGGCACTTCTCCTCTTCTTTCAGGATGGTAGCGCCCACTGTTCCTGGGGCGCAGGTCAGGGGGCAAGTTCACACGCAAGCCCTTGGAGATTGTTTTAAAGGCACAAGTTGAATCAAAGTCCTTTTCTTCAGGCTTTCCCTCTCCTTCCAGCAGACAGGCACCCACTGCAGGCCAGTCTCTCAGGCAGAGAGACAGTATTCCTCCTTCAGCTTCTCCAGGTCCTTCTCCTTCAGGCAGAGTTTCTTCTTGGCGCAAACAGGATCTAATTTCTTAGGAGCCAGGCTCCTACTTTTATACACCAATTCTTTTGTTCTTTAGCGCCAGGGGGCCTGGGCCTGGCTCAGTCCAGTTTTTGGAGCACTTTGTTGTGGTGACTCTGCGCTTCCCTTTCAGCAGCAGGGCAGAGACATCAGCCGCTCCACAGGGGGCGGCGCCGGCTTTGTGCTGGCAGAGCACAGGTCTATTCAAGAGTCAAGGTGTACTCCTCCCACCCATCCTGGTGTAATCTCTCTACCCACCACCTGGCAGCCAGCCTGTCTCCTGGAATTCCCCAGCCCTGCTCCTTACTGTTGCTAGGCAGAACACACACACACACAGCGCAGAGGCGGACTGAATGGCCAGATCAGTAAATACTAACTTTCTAAAAGTAGTATTTACAAACACAGGATATTAAAATAAACTTTACTAAAAGAAGTATTTTATTATTCTGAGTCCAGGCATACTAAACATGACTTTCTACCATGCTCTATGAGTCCACTGGGGTCACAGCGTGTAGTGACTCCAGCAGCCCATTCTGGCCTATGGAGAGCAGGTAGCCTTCAATAGTGAAAAACGAAAATGGCTGTAATTCACTATTAAGACATGCCACACACATCAGGGCATGTCCTACCTTATGCCTACAATGCACCCTGCCCTTGGGCCTACCAGAGGGGTGACTAATATGTAGTTAAGGGAAGGTTTAGGGACTGGCAAGTGGGTGCACTTGCGCAGTCAGCGCGACGGTACCAGACCGCACGCAGGTTCTGCAGTGGCAGATCCTAGACACATTTTACTAGGCCGCTTCTGTGGGTGGCACAACCAGTGCTGCAAGCCCACTAGCGGCATTTGTATTTACAAGCCCTGGCACTCCTGGTGCACTCTACTAGGGGCTGACAGTAAACCAAATGAACCAATCATGGACACCAATCAATGTATACATTTTACCATAGGGAGAGCATATGCACCTTAGCACTGGTCAGCAGTGGTAAGGTGCCCAGAGTCATAAATCAGCCAACACCAGGTCAGAAAAAATACAGGAGGAAGGCAAAAAGTTTAGGGATGACCCTTCAAAAAGGGCCAGGTCCAACACAACCCCCTTCCAGCCAAAACGCAGGGTAGACCAATCACCACCGTGATGGTCTTCCCTGCTTGGGGCGATAGAACAAGGACCTGGCCCGCAACTGCAGGGGCAGACTCCAGTTCTACGCCAATCTGAACCTATTGGACTCCCTCTGTCCATACTCTCAGGGCCCACCAAGCCAATCCATGGGGAACCCTTCTCCTCACCTGTGGACACCACCTGTGCAGCACCTAACCTTAACTGGCCCACAGGTGTGTCCCACCAGAGAGACAGCAAAATGCTACAGTGGCCACTGACAGTAGTCAGGGATGAGACCCAGGCTGTATGCCTCTCAGGGCTCTCAATCCTCTGTGGTGCCAGGGAGCAGGGGCCAGTAGCCCCAGGTGCTTGGCACCCTTTTTCCATTCTCCCCCTTGTCAGGTCAGGTATGACATCCTGGCACTGACCCACCAGCCCCAGGACTGTACCCAGCGGCTGGACCAAAGACTGGGGTGGCCTCTCCCGCACCCGGTCCTCCTCCTTGGGGCTCTGTACCCTCCCACCTGGAGTGGCACCCCCTTCCAGAATTGCCACGGCACCTGTGGCAGGTGTCCTGCGCAATTCGCCCACCAGTTCAGGGGTTCTATCCTGCAACTGGGTGCCCAGGTCAGGGGGGACACCCTGAACCTGGCCCTTCAACCTAGGGTCTAAACCCTTCAGTTGAGCCGGGGTCAGAGGCGAGGACTCCCTCCCTCTGCACCCCCTTCCAGAGTACTGCCCACTCCCAACTGGCGTGGTACCCCTAGAAGCAACATGGGTCAGGACACTGATTACAGTGGTCCCACCCTCCAGGTCAGACAACACCTGAACCTGGCTTCCCAACCCTGGGTCCAACCCATGCGGTTGAACGCTCGCCTGGCGCACCAGGACTTCCCGGGGAGCACGCATGCCCCCCCTGAGGGTGACACATAACTCATGTGTCGTGTGACAGTCTGCCTGGCGCTGATCTCCAGACCCCTGTCCATCCGACAGTGCCTGAAGATCCCCCAGGACAGAAGTGGTGTCACCATGGTCACTCACGGGGGACGCAGCCCTTCTGGCTGGCCCCTGACCCACTGGTTCTTCCACTGGGGACTCTTTCCCCCTCTCACCCCTCAATCTGGACCTCTGCACCCTCCCAACTGGAGCGGTACTGCCAGACACCAGAACTGATGGAGGCCTGCTTACAGACACTCCCAGCTCACCAGACACTAGGGGATCCCCCTCAACGGGTGGCCCATCAGGACAGCCTAGGCTCCCCGCCTGGTGTTCCCTTAAAGAACCATCCAGGCTCTGAGACTGGGTTTCGGGCACCTGGGGGCACGCAGCCCCACACTCACTCCTTCTCCACTGAGACAGGACGTGAGCCCCTACACCCCTCCCACTACCATGGGACCTAGCTGGGCTACTCTGCACCACTTCCACCACTCTGGGTTGGAAGATACCTGAGCCACTCCCCACAGGGTCACTCCCCAATGCCTCTCCAGACCCTCTGGAATCCACCAAAAGGTCTACCTCCAATGTGAGCTCTCTGCGGTCAGAGAACTCGGTCTCCAACAGGTGTTGACATAGCTCTGGAAAACAGGGACTTAAAATATGCTCTCCCACAATTGGATCACACAGCCCCCTAGCAGGGTTAACCAAACTAGCCTTCACCTTACCATCCAGTGCCTCACACACGTACTCCACACCACTCTCCTGAGACTGGCAAGACAGTATCCGACTGTCTCTGTCACACAACCCACACTCTTCTGGGCGGTCTTCACACTCACCTACCAGGACTTCAATGTTGGGGGAACCCCTCTCCCTGCGCCTCTCATCTAGAGCCAGTAGAGTGTCCCTCCCGCCACTAGGACTATGAACCCCTGCGCCAGTTACCCTATTCCCTTCAGGGATACTGCGCACTACTGGAGCTACCTCATGCCCTTGAACCTCCTGGTGTGTGTTAACCCCCTCCTTCAAGTCAGGCGCCACATCTCTGGGTGTGCGTACTACTCTTTCAGCACTAGAGAATTCTATACTGCTGCCACCATCTGAGCTGGATTCCTCCTCCCACTCAGAAAAGCTCAATCTCTGAGCTACGCACCTTTCTTGCTGCTGGGCTGAGACACTCATGGCCTCAAGCCTCTCGAGCTCCATATCATATTTCTTCATTAGGAAGTCATGCTCCATCTGAATCTTTCTTTCTTCAAGAGCCATTTTCTTTTCTTCCAGAGCCAGCTTTCTGCTTTCTAGCTCCAATTGGATTTTTAATTCCAGCTTTGCCAATAACACTTCGTGATCCCTGGCGGCCTGTCTGTCTGCCAGCTCCTCTGGCAACAGGCCTCTGCCAAAACTGCGAACGCTTTCCGCTGGTTTCAATGGTGTAACTTCCTTAGTTGCACCCCTTGATTCAATCCAGGCTTTCAGCATCTTGTAGAGATCTGATCTGTTCTTGCATCCTGCATGTGGAACCTTGAGCTTCCTGCAGAAGTACTTGAGTTCAGTTCTCTTGTAGCTGTTCAGTTTTGACTCATCCCATTCAACCTCTCCAGCCTCAGAGGCTTCAGACGCGGTTTTCTCTATGCTGTTTGAGCCCGGCATGGCTTCAAACGCAAGGGATCTTCTTTACTTGGCAAGCGAAATTAAATCATAAAAAGTTCTGTGGCTTAAGCTACTGGACCGTCTACTGTGCAATGGTTAGTAATCACTGCGCAGACACCAAGAACGCAAATCCGTAAATCCGCACCGCTGCCACCAATGTTAGAATCCGGGGTCTCTGGTTGGCGCAGGTATGCACTTGCGACAAGCAGGGACCCTTTTCATCTAAGTCAGGGCAAAGGATCACCTCTTTAAAAATAACCCCTGCTCACCCTCTAGGTAACGTGGCGCGAGCAGTCAGGCTAAATTTCCAGAGGGCATATAGGTTAAGCGTTCAAGTTGTCCCACACAATAATCACCACCCCACCACACAAAGACACAAGGCTGTATTTATGTCCAAAATATAATTCTTTATATAAAAGGTTTTCTTTCAGGCAGGTTGCATAAATACAGTTCTCTTGGTAAAATAATCCAGTTACTCTCAAAATGCTTTACGGGCAGTCCACAGTTGTAAAAATGGCACAGTTCTCTTTAAAATAGGTTTCTTAGGTCTTCTGGGCACTTCGTAGCGCCTTTGGGGTGCCTTTGGCAAGGTTTTTACAGTGCCTTGCCGTTTCCCACGCTTCTCGCGTGAGCCGGAGTACGCTTGCCGAGTCTCACTCTTCTCGAGTGAGCACCGGTAATGCTTTTCAATGCAGTACGGTTAAAACGTAGGTACGGTTCGAACCTTGCTGTTCCCAGGGTAAGTACGGGTCGAACCAAGGCTGTTACGGCTCGAACTCAGCCAAAAGGAGCACTTTTCAAAGCGCCATTATTTCAGCTGGCAGTACGGTGCGAACCAGGCACAAGTATTTACAAGGCGGGTACGAACCAAGGCACTTCACAGGCAGTACGGTGCGAACCAGGCACAAGTATTTACAAGGCGGGTACGAACCAAGGCACTTCACAGGCAGTACGGTGCGAACCAGGCACCCGTAGTTACAGGGCAGGTACGGTTCGTACAAAGGCAAGTACGGGCCGTACTTTTCACGCGCTGGCACAATACCTTGCAGATTTCACGGGGAAGGTTCGTGGCGGCCTCGCGGTCCAGTCCAGGGGTGTCCCACGTCGCGCTGGTGTCCCCAGTGTCCAGGGGACGGCGGAGCTTCGTGGGGCGCTCGGGCAGGATGCAGGTTGCCACGAAGGGGGTCAGAAGCAGGAGGGCAGCCTCGGGGTGAGATCACAGCGCCGCGCGCTGTTAGCTTCGGCCGGAGACGCGAACCAGGGCACTTTAGTCCTTTGCAGAAGCCTCTACAACCCGGCAGGGGTCACAGGGACTCGGCGCTCAGGCGCGGAGATCTCCACCTTACTTTGCGAGCTACGGCTCGAGGGGGCAACTGTTCACGGTGCTCGGGCTGTCAGGCCTTTACGTTGTTTGCAGCCACGCCAGCAGCAGAAGTCGCGTTGCTCAGCGAGATCAGGGGATGCACAGGTTCTCTGGGGTCAGCTTGCTGAATCACTTCAAGGCACTTCTCCTCTTCTTTCAGGATGGTAGCGCCCACTGTTCCTGGGGCGCAGGTCAGGGGGCAAGTTCACACGCAAGCCCTTGGAGATTGTTTTAAAGGCACAAGTTGAATCAAAGTCCTTTTCTTCAGGCTTTCCCTCTCCTTCCAGCAGACAGGCACCCACTGCAGGCCAGTCTCTCAGGCAGAGAGACAGTATTCCTCCTTCAGCTTCTCCAGGTCCTTCTCCTTCAGGCAGAGTTTCTTCTTGGCGCAAACAGGATCTAATTTCTTAGGAGCCAGGCTCCTACTTTTATACACCAATTCTTTTGTTCTTTAGCGCCAGGGGGCCTGGGCCTGGCTCAGTCCAGTTTTTGGAGCACTTTGTTGTGGTGACTCTGCGCTTCCCTTTCAGCAGCAGGGCAGAGACATCAGCCGCTCCACAGGGGGCGGCGCCGGCTTTGTGCTGGCAGAGCACAGGTCTATTCAAGAGTCAAGGTGTACTCCTCCCACCCATCCTGGTGTAATCTCTCTACCCACCACCTGGCAGCCAGCCTGTCTCCTGGAATTCCCCAGCCCTGCTCCTTACTGTTGCTAGGCAGAACACACACACACACAGCGCAGAGGCGGACTGAATGGCCAGATCAGTAAATACTAACTTTCTAAAAGTAGTATTTACAAACACAGGATATTAAAATAAACTTTACTAAAAGAAGTATTTTATTATTCTGAGTCCAGGCATACTAAACATGACTTTCTACCATGCTCTATGAGTCCACTGGGGTCACAGCGTGTAGTGACTCCAGCAGCCCATTCTGGCCTATGGAGAGCAGGTAGCCTTCAATAGTGAAAAACGAAAATGGCTGTAATTCACTATTAAGACATGCCACACACATCAGGGCATGTCCTACCTTATGCCTACAATGCACCCTGCCCTTGGGCCTACCAGAGGGGTGACTAATATGTAGTTAAGGGAAGGTTTAGGGACTGGCAAGTGGGTGCACTTGCGCAGTCAGCGCGACGGTACCAGACCGCACGCAGGTTCTGCAGTGGCAGATCCTAGACACATTTTACTAGGCCGCTTCTGTGGGTGGCACAACCAGTGCTGCAAGCCCACTAGCGGCATTTGTATTTACAAGCCCTGGCACTCCTGGTGCACTCTACTAGGGGCTGACAGTAAACCAAATGAACCAATCATGGACACCAATCAATGTATACATTTTACCATAGGGAGAGCATATGCACCTTAGCACTGGTCAGCAGTGGTAAGGTGCCCAGAGTCATAAATCAGCCAACACCAGGTCAGAAAAAATACAGGAGGAAGGCAAAAAGTTTAGGGATGACCCTTCAAAAAGGGCCAGGTCCAACAAGAACCAATCAAACACTCACACCCAGTCAACAGATCTGGGTTTGATCCATCACCGTTCTTTAGCCAAATCTGCCACCCCAGTTCAGACATCGCCATATGCAAATCAGTCTAACCCTGTGCCTCATGGGAAAAGTCCAGCCCGAACTGCCAAGCCATGCCTTCCCTGGACCGGAAACAAGCTTCCTAGGACCGGTTTCTGGCATTTCAGCCGTCTTCATCCAGGCTTGCTTGAATCCAGTGGCAAAGTGAGCAAGGGACTCACGTCTGAGCATACCCTGCCAACTTATGGCAAAAAAAACGGTACAAAAGGGGGTGGTGATGGACAGAACATCAGAACCAATCAAACACTCACACCCAGTCAACAGATCTGGGTTTGATCCATCACCGTTCTTTAGCCAACTCTGCCATCCCAGTTCAGACATGGCCATATGCAAATCAGTCTAACCCTGTGCCTCATGGGAACAGTCCAGCCCGAACTGCCAAGCCATGCCTTCCCTGGACCGGACACAAGCTTCCTAGGCCCGGTTTCTGGCATTTCAGCCGTTATCAGCCAGGCTTGCTTGAATCCAGTGGCAAAGTGAGCAAGGGACTCACGTCTGAGCATACCCTGCCAACTTATGGCAAACATAGCGGTACAAAAGGGGGTGGTGATGGACAGAGCATCAGAACCAATCAAACACTCACACCCAGTCAACAGATCTGGGTTTGATCCATCACCGTTCTTTAGCCAACTCTGCCACCCCAGTTCAGACATGGCCATATGCAAATCAGTCTAACCCTGTGCCTTATGGGAACAGTCCAGCCCGAACTGCCAAGCCATGCCTTCCCTGGACCGGAAACAAGCTTCCTAGGACCGGTGTCTGGCATTTCAGCCGTCTTCAGCCAGGCTTGCTTGAATCCAGTGGAAAAGTGAGCAAGGGACTCACGTCTGAGCATACCCTGCCAACTTATGGCAAACAAAGCGGTACAAAAGGGGGTGGTGATGGACAGAGCATCAGAACCAATCAAACACTCACACCCAGTCAACAGATCTGGGTTTGATCCATCACCGTTCTTTAGCCAACTCTGCCACCCCAGTTCAGACATGGCCATATGCAAATCAGTCTAACCCTGTGCCTCATGGGAACAGTCCAGCCCGAACTGCCAAGCCATGCCTTCCCTGGACCGGAAACAAGCTTCCTAGGACCGGTTTCTGGCATTTCAGCCGTCTTCAGCCAGGCTTGCTTGAATCCAGTGGCAAAGTGAGCAAGGGACTCACGTCTGAGCATACCCTGCCAACTTATGGCAAACAAAGCGGTACAAAAGGGGGTGGTGATGGACAGAGCATCAGAACCAATCAAACACTCACACCCAGTCAACAGATCTGGGTTACTTCCATCACCGTTCTTTAGCCAACTCTGCCACCCCAGTTCAGACATGGCCATATGCAAATAAGTCTAACCCTGTGCCTCATGGGAACAGTCCAGCCCGAACTGCCAAGCCATGCCTTCCCTGGACCGGAAACAAGCTTCCTAGGACCGGTTTCTGGCATTTCAGCCTCCTTCAGCCAGGCTTGCTTGAATCCAGTGGCAAAGTGAGCAAGGGACTCACGTCTGAGCATACCCTGCCAACTTATGGCAAACAAAGCGGTACAAAAGGGGGTGGTGATGGACAGAGCATCAGAACCAATCAAACACTCACACCCAGTCAACAGATCTGGGTTTGATCTATCACCATTCTTTAGCCAACTCTGCCACCCCAGTTCAGACATGGCCATATGCAAATCAGTCTAACCCTGTGCCTCATGAGAACAGTCCAGCCCGAACTGCCAAGCCATGCCTTCCCTGGACCGGAAACAAGCTTCCTAGGTCCGGTTTCTGGCATTTCAGCCGTCTTCAGCCAGGCTTGCTTGAATCCAGTGGCAAAGTGAGCAAGGGACTCACGTCTGAGCATACCCTGCGAACTTATAGCAAACAAAGCGGTACAAAAGGGGGTGGTGATGGACAGAGCATCAGAACCAATCAAACACTCACACCCAGTCAACAGATCTGGGTTACTTCCATCACCGTTCTTTAGCCAACTCTGCCACCCCAGTTCAGACATGGCCATATGCAAATAAGTCTAACCCTGTGCCTCATGGGAACAGTCCAGCCCGAACTGCCAAGCCATGCCTTCCCTGGACCGGAAACAAGCTTCCTAGGACCGGTTTCTGGCATTTCAGCCTCCTTCAGCCAGGCTTGCTTGAATCCAGTGGCAAAGTGAGCAAGGGACTCACGTCTGAGCATACCCTGCCAACTTATGGCAAACAAAGCGGTAGAAAAGGGGGTGGTGATGGACAGAGCATCAGAACCAATCAAACAATCATACCCAGTCAACAGATCTGGGTTTGATCCATCACCGTTCTTTATCCAACTCTGTCACCCCAGTTCAGACATGGCCAAATGCAAATCAGTCTAACCCTGTGCCTCATGGGAACAGTCCAGCCCGAACTGCCAAGCCATGCCTTCCCTGGACCGGAAACAAGCTTCCTAGGACCGGCTGCTGGCATTTCAGCCGTCTTCAGCCAGGCTTGCTTGAATCCAGTGGCAAAGTGAGCAAGGGACTCACGTCTGAGCATACCCAGCCAACTTATGGCAAACAAAGCGGTACAAAAGGGGGTGGTGATAGACAGAGCATCAGAACCAATCAAACACTCACACCCAGTCAACAGATCTGGGTTTGATCCATCACCGTTCTTTAGCCAAATCTGCCACCCCAGTTCAGACATCGCCATATGCAAATCAGTCTAACCCTGTGCCTCATGGGAAAAGTCCAGCTCGAACTGCCAAGCCATGCCTTCCGTGGACCGGAAACAAGCTTCCTAGGACCGGTTTCTGGCATTTCAGCCGTTATCAGCCAGGCTTGCTTGAATCCAGTGGCAAAGTGAGCAAGGGACTCACGTCTGAGCATACCCTGCCAACTTATGGCAAACATAGCGGTACAAAAGGGGGTGGTGATGGACAGAGCATCAGAACCAATCAAACACTCACACCCAGTCAACAGATCTGGGTTTGATCCATCACCGTTCTTTAGCCAACTCTGCCACCCCAGTTCAGACATGGCCATATGCAAATCAGTCTAACCCTGTGCCTTATGGGAACAGTCCAGCCCGAACTGCCAAGCCATGCCTTCCCTGGACCGGAAACAAGCTTCCTAGGACCGGTGTCTGGCATTTCAGCCGTCTTCAGCCAGGCTTGCTTGAATCCAGTGGAAAAGTGAGCAAGGGACTCACGTCTGAGCATACCCTGCCAACTTATGGCAAACAAAGCGGTAGAAAAGGGGGTGGTGATGGACAGAGCATCAGAACCAATCAAACACTCACACCCAGTCAACAGATCTGGGTTTGATCCATCACCATTCTTTAGCCAACTCTGCCACCCCAGTTCAGACATGGCCATATGCAAATCAGTCTAACCCTGTGCCTCATGGGAACAGTCCAGCCCAAACTGCCAAGCCATGCCTTCCCTGGACCGGAAACAAGCTTCCTAGGACTGGTTTCTGGCATTTCAGCCGTCTTCAGCCAGGCTTGCTTGAATCCAGTGGCAAAGTGAGCAAGGGACTCACGTCTGAGCATACCCTGCCAACTTATAGCAAACAAAGCGGTACAAAAGGGGGTGGTGATGGACAGAGCATCAGAACCAATCAAACACTCACACCCAGTCAACAGATCTGGGTTACTTCCATCACCGTTCTTTAGCCAACTCTGCCACCCCAGTTCAGACATGGCCATATGCAAATAAGTCTAACCCTGTGCCTCATGGGAACAGTCCAGCCCGAACTGCCAAGCCATGCCTTCCCTGGACCGGAAACAAGCTTCCTAGGACCGGTTTCTGGCATTTCAGCCTCCTTCAGCCAGGCTTGCTTGAATCCAGTGGCAAAGTGAGCAAGGGACTCACGTCTGAGCATACCCTGCCAACTTATGGCAAACAAAGCGGTAGAAAAGGGGGTGGTGATGGACAGAGCATCAGAACCAATCAAACAATCATACCCAGTCAACAGATCTGGGTTTGATCCATCACCGTTCTTTATCCAACTCTGTCACCCCAGTTCAGACATGGCCATATGCAAATCAGTCTAACCCTGTGCCTCATGGGAACAGTCCAGCCCGAACTGCCAAGCCATGCCTTCCCTGGACCGGAAACAAGCTTCCTAGGACCGGCTGCTGGCATTTCAGCCGTCTTCAGCCAGGCTTGCTTGAATCCAGTGGCAAAGTGAGCAAGGGACTCACGTCTGAGCATACCCTGCCAACTTATGGTAAACAAAGCGGTACAAAAGGGGGTGGTGATGGACAGAGCATAAGAACCAATCAAACACTCACACCCAGTCAACAGATCTGGGTTTGATCCATCACCGTTCTTTAGCCAACTCTGCCACCCCAGTTCAGGCATGGCCATATGCAAATCAGTCTAACCCTGTGCCTCATGGGAACAGTCCAGCCCGAACTGCCAAGCCATGCCTTCCCTGGACCGGACACAAGCTTCCTAGGCCCGGTTTCTGGCATTTCAGCCGTCTTCAGCCATGCTTGCTTGAATCCAGTGGCAAAGTGAGCAAGGGACTCACGTCTGAGCATACCCTGCCAACTTATGGCAAACATAGCGGTACAAAAGGGGGTGGTGATGGACAGAGCATCAGAACCAATCAAACACTCACACCCAGTCAACAGATCTGGGTTTGATCCATCACCGTTCTTTAGCCAACTCTGCCACCCCAGTTCAGACATGGCCATATGCAAATCAGTCTAACCCTGTGCCTTATGGGAACAGTCCAGCCCGAACTGCCAAGCCATGCCTTCCCTGGACCGGAAACAAGCTTCCTAGGACCGGTGTCTGGCATTTCAGCCGTCTTCAGCCAGGCTTGCTTGAATCCAGTGGAAAAGTGAGCAAGGGACTCACGTCTGAGCATACCCTGCCAACTTATGGCAAACAAAGCGGTAGAAAAGGGGGTGGTGATGGACAGAGCATCAGAACCAATCAAACACTCACACCCAGTCAACAGATCTGGGTTTGATCCATCACCATTCTTTAGCCAACTCTGCCACCCCAGTTCAGACATGGCCATATGCAAATCAGTCTAACCCTGTGCCTCATGGGAACAGTCCAGCCCGAACTGCCAAGCCATGCCTTCCCTGGACCGGAAACAAGCTTCCTAGGACCGGTTTCTGGCATTTCAGCCGTCTTCAGCCAGGCTTGCTTGAATCCAGTGGCAAAGTGAGCAAGGGACTCACGTCTGAGCATACCCTGCCAACTTATGGCAAACAAAGCGGTACAAAAGGGGGTGGTGATGGACAGAGCATCAGAACCAATCAAACACTCACACCCAGTCAACAGATCTGGGTTTGATCCATCACCGTTCTTTAGCCAACTCTGCCACCCCAGTTCAGACATGGCCATATGCAAATAAGTCTAACCCTGTGCCTCATGGGAACAGTCCAGCTCGAACTGCCAAGCCATGCCTTCCCTGGACCAGAAACAAGCTTCCTAGGACCGGTTTCTGGCATTTCAGCCTCCTTCAGCCAGGCTTGCTTGAATCCAGTGGCAAAGTGAGGAAGGGACTCACGTCTGAGCATACCCTGCCAACTTATGGCAAACAAAGCGGTACAAAAGGGGGTGGTGATGGACAGAGCATCAGAACCAATCAAACACTCACACCCAGTCAACAGATCTGGGTTTGATCCATCACCATTCTTTAGCCAACTCTGCCACCCCAGTTCAGACATGGCCATATGCAAATCAGTCTAACCCTGTGCCTCATGAGAACAGTCCAGCCCGAACTGCCAAGCCATGCCTTCCCTGGACCGGAAACAAGCTTCCTAGGACCGGTTTCTGGCATTTCAGCCGTCTTCAGCCAGGCTTGCTTAAATCCAGTGGCAAAGTGAGCAAGGGACTCACGTCTGAGCATACCCTGCCAACTTATAGCAAACAAAGCGGTACAAAAGGGGGTGGTGATGGACAGAGCATCAGAACCAATCAAACACTCACACCCAGTCAACAGATCTGGGTTACTTCCATCACCGTTCTTTAGCCAACTCTGCCACCCCAGTTCAGACATGGCCATATGCAAATAAGTCTAACCCTGTGCCTCATGGGAACAGTCCAGCCCGAACTGCCAAGCCATGCCTTCCCTGGACCGGAAACAAGCTTCCTAGGACCGGTTTCTTGCATTTCAGCCTCCTTCAGCCAGGCTTGCTTGAATCCAGTGGCAAAGTGAGCAAGGGACTCACGTCTGAGTATACCCTGCCAACTTATGGCAAACAAAGCGGTAGAAAAGGGGGTGGTGATGGACAGAGCATCAGAACCAATCAAACAATCATACCCAGTCAACAGATCTGGGTTTGATCCATCACCGTTCTTTATCCAACTCTGTCACCCCAGTTCAGACATGGCCATATGCAAATCAGTCTAACCCTGTGCCTCATGGGAACAGTCCAGCCCGAACTGCCAAGCCATGCCTTCCCTGGACCGGAAACAAGCTTCCTAGGACCGGCTGCTGGCATTTCAGCCGTCTTCAGCCAGCCTTGCTTGAATCCAGTGGCAAAGTGAGCAAGGGACTCACGTCTGAGCATACCCTGCCAACTTATGGTAAACAAAGCGGTACAAAAGGGGGTGGTGATGGACAGAGCATAAGAACCAATCAAACACTCACACCCAGTCAACAGATCTGGGTTTGATCCATCACCGTTCTTTAGCCAACTCTGCCACCCCAGTTCAGGCATGGCCATATGCAAATCAGTCTAACCCTGTGCCTCATGGGAACAGTCCAGCCCGAACTGCCAAGCCATGCCTTCCCTGGACCGGACACAAGCTTCCTAGGCCCGGTTTCTGGCATTTCAGCCGTCTTCAGCCATGCTTGCTTGAATCCAGTGGCAAAGTGAGCAAGGGACTCACGTCTGAGCATACCCTGCCAACTTATGGCAAACAAAGCGGTACAAAAGGGGGTGGTGATGGACAGAGCATCAGAACCTATCAAACACTCACACCCAGTCAACAGATCTGGGTTTGATCCATCACCGTTCTTTAGCCAACTCTGCCACCCCAGTTCAGACATGGCCATATGCAAATCAGTCTAACCGTGTGCCTCATGGGAACAGTCCAGCCCGAACTGCCAAGCCATGCCTTCCCTGGACCGGAAACAAGCTTCCTAGGACCGGATTCTGGCATTTCAGCCGTCTTCAGCCAGGCTTGCTTGAATCCAGTGGCAAAGTGAGCAAGGGACTCATGTCTGAGCATACAATGCCAACTTATGGCAAACAAAGCGGTACAAAAGGGGGTGGTGATGGACAGAGCATCAGAACCAATCAAACACTCACACCCAGTCAACAGATCTGGGTTTGATCCATCACCGTTCTTTAGCCAACTCTGCCACCCCAGTTCAGACATGGCCATATGCAAATCAGTCTAACCCTGTGCCTCATGAGAACAGTCAAGCCCGAAATGCCAAGCCATGCCTTCCCTGGACCAGAAACAAGCTTCATAGGACCGGTTTCTGGCATTTCAGCCGTCTTCAGCCAGGCTTGCTTGAATCCAGTGGCAAAGTGAGCAAGGGACTCACGTCTGAGCATACCCAGCCAACTTATGGCAAACAAAGCGGTACAAAAGGGGGTGGTGATGGACATAGCATCAGAATCAATCAAACACTCACACCCAGTCAACAGATCTGGGTTTGATCCATCACCGTTCTTTAGCCAACTCTGCCACCCCAGTTCAGACATGGCCATATGCAAATCAGTCTAACCCTGTGCCTCATGGGAACAGTCGAGCCCGAACTGCCAAGCCATGCCTTCCCTGGACCGGAAACAAGCTTCCTAGGACTGGTTTCTGGCATTTCAGCCGTCTTCAGCCAGGCTTGCTTGAATCCAGTGGCAAAGTGAGCAAGGGACTCACGTCTGAGCATACCCTGCCAACTTATGGCAAACAAAGTGGTACAAAAGGGGGTGGCGATGGACAGAGCATCAGAACCAATCAAACACTCACACCCAGTCAACAGATCTGGGTTTGATCCATCACCGTTCTTTAGCCAAATCTGCCACCCTAGTTCAGACATGGCCATATGCAAATTAGTCTAACCCTGTGCCTCATGGGAACAGTCCAGCCCGAACTGCCAAGCCATGCCTTCCCTGGACCGGAAACAAGCTTCCTAGGAACGGTTTCTGGCATTTCAGCCGTCTTCAGCCAGGCTTGCTTGAATCCAGTGGCAAAGTGAGGAATGGACTCACGTCTGAGCATACCCTGCCAACTTATGGCAAACAAAGCGGTACAAAAGGGGGTGGTGATGGACAGAGCATCAGAACCAATCAAACACTTACACCCAGTCAACAGATCTGGGTTTGATCCATCACCGTTCTTTAGCCAAATCTGCCACCCCAGTTCAGACATGGCCATATGCAAATCAGTCTAACCCTGTGCCTCATGGGAAAAGTCCAGCCCGAACTGCCAAGCCATGCCTTCCCTGGACCGGAAACAAGCTTCCTAGGACCGGTTTCTGGCATTTCAGACGTCTTCAGCCAGGCTTGCTTGAATCCAGTGGCAAAGTGAGCAAGGGACTCACGTCTGAGCATACCCTGCCAACTTATGGCAAACAAAACGGTACAAAAGGGGGTGGTGATAGACAGAACATCAGAACCAATCAAACACTCACACCCAGTCAACAGATCTGGGTTTGATCCATCACTGTTCTTTAGCCAACTCTGCCACCCCAGTACAGACATGTCCATATGCAAATCAGTCTAACCCTGTGCCTCATGGGAACAGTCCAGCCAGAACTGCCAAGCCATGCCTTCCCTGGACCGGAAACAAGCTTCCTAGGACCGGTTTCTGGCATTTCAGCCGTCTTCAGCCAGGCTTGCTTGAATCCAGTGGCAAAGTGAGCAAGGGACTCACGTCTGAGCATACCCTGCCAACTTATGGCAAACAAAGCGGTACAAAAGGGGGTGGTGATGGACAGAGCATCAGAAACAATCAAACACTCACACCCAGTCAACAGATCTGGGTTTGATCCATCACCGTTCTTTAGCCAACTCTGCCACCCCAGTTCAGACATGGCCATATGCAAATCAGTCTAACCCTGTGCCTCATGAGAACAGTCCAGCCCGAACTGCCAAGCCATGCCTTGCCTGGACCGGAAACAAGCTTCCTAGGACCGGTTTCTGGCATTTCAGCCGTCTTCAGCCATTCTTGCTTGAATCCAGTGGCAAAGTGAGCAAGGGACTCACGTCTGAGCATACCCAGCCAACTTATGGCAAACAAAGCGGTACAAAAGGGGGTGGTGATGGACAGAGCATCAGAACCAATCAAAAACTCACACCCAGTCAACAGATCTGGGTTTGATCCATCACCGTTCTTTATCCAACTCTGCCACCCCAGTTCAGACATGGCCATATGCAAATCAGTCTAACCCTGTGCCTCATGGGAACAGTCCAGCCCAAACTACCAAGCCATGCCTTCCCTGGACCGGAAACAAGCTTCCTAGGACCTGTTTCTGGCATTTCAGCCGTCTTTAGCCAGGCTTGCTTGAATCCAGTGGCAAAGTGAGCAAGGGACTCACGTTTGAGCATACCCTGCCAACTTATGGCAAACAAAGCGGTTCAAAAGGGGGTGGTGATGGACAGAGCATCAGAACCAATCAAACACTCACACCCAGTCAACAGATCTGGGTTTGATCCATCACCGTTCTTTAGCCAACTCTGCCACCCCAGTTCAGGCATGGCCATATGCAAATCAGTCTAACCCTGTGCCTCATGGGAACAGTCCAGCCAGAACTGCCAAGCAATGCCTTCCCTGGACCGGACACAAGCTTCCTAGGCCCGGTTTCTGGCATTTCAGCCGTCTTCAGCCAGGCTTGCTTGAATCCAGTGGCAAAGTGAGCAAGGGACTCACGTCTGAGCATACCCTGCCAACTTATGGCAAACAAAGCGGTACAAAAGTGGGTGGTGATGGAAAGAGCATCAGAACCTATCAAATACTCACACCCAGTCAACAGATCTGGGTTTGATCCATCACCGTTCTTTAGCCAACTCTGCCACCCCAGTTCAGACATGGCCATATGCAAATCAGTCTAACCCTGTGCCTCATGGGAACAGTCCAGCCCGAACTGCCAAGCCAGGCCTTCCCTGGACCGGAAACAAGCTTCCTAGGACCGGTTTCTGGCATTTCAGCCGTCTTCAGCCAGGCTTGCTTGAATCCAGTGGCAAAGTGAGCAAGGGACTCACGTCTGAGCATACCCTGCCAACTTATGGCAAACAAAGCGGTACAAAAGGGGGTGGTGATGGACAGAGCATCAGAACCAATCAAACACTCACACCCAGTCAACAGATCTGGGTTTGATCCATCACCGTTCTTTAGCCAACTCTGCCACCCCAGTTCAGGCATGGCCATATGCAAATCAGTCTAACCCTGTGCCTCATGGGAACAGTCCAGCCAGAACTGCCAAGCAATGCCTTCCCTGGACCGGACACAAGCTTCCTAGGCCCGGTTTCTGGCATTTCAGCCGTCTTCAGCCAGGCTTGCTTGAATCCAGTGGCAAACTGAGCAAGGGACTCACGTCTGAGCATACCCTGCCAACTTATGGCAAACAAAGCAGTACAAAAGGGGGTGTTGATGGACAGAGCATCAGAACCTATCAAACACTCACACCCAGTCAACATATCTGGGTTTGATCCATCACCGTTCTTTATCCAACTCTGTCACCCCAGTTCAGACATGGCCATATGCAAATCAGTCTAACCCTGTGCCTCATGGGAACAGTCCAGCCCGAACTGCCAAGCCATGCCTTCCCTGGACCGGAAACAAGCTTCCTAGGACCGGCTGCTGGCATTTCAGCCGTCTTCAGCCAGGCTTGCTTGAATCCAGTGGCAAAGTGAGCAAGGGACTCACGTCTAAGCATACCCTGCCAACTTATGGCAAACAAAGCGGTACAAAAGGGGGTGGTGATGGACAGAGCATCAGAACCTATCAAACACTCACACCCAGTCAACAGATCTGGGTTTGATCCATCACCGTTCTTTAGCCAACTCTGCCACCCCAGTTCAGACATGGCCATATGCAAATCAGTCTAACCCTGTGCCTTATGGGAACAGTCCAGCCCGAACTGCCAAGCCATGCCTTCCCTGGACCAGAAACAAGCTTCCTAGGACCGGTTTCTGGCATTTCAGCCGTCTTCAGCCAGGCTTGCTTGAATCCAGTGGCAAAGTGAGCAAGGGACTCACGTCTGAGCATACCCTGCCAACTTATGGCAAACAAAGCGGTACAAAAGGGGATGGTGATGGACAGAGCATCAGAACCAATCAAACACTCACACCCAGTCAACAGATCTGGGTTTGATCCATCACCGTTCTTTAGCCAACACTGCCACCCCAGTTCAGACATGGCCATATGCAAATCAGTCTAACCCTGTGCCTCATGAGAACAGTCAAGCCCGAACTGCCAAGCCATGCCTTCCCTGGACCAGAAACAAGCTTCCTAGGACCGGTTTCTGGCATTTCAGCCGTCTTCAGCCAGGCTTGCTTGAATCCAGTGGCAAAGTGAGCAAGGGACTCACGTCTGAGCATACCCAGCCAACTTATGGCAAACAAAGCGGTACAAAAGGGGGTGGTGATGGACATAGCATCAGAATCAATCAAACACTCACACCCAGTCAACAGATCTGGGTTTGATCCATCACCGTTCTTTAGCCAACTCTGCCACCCCAGTTCAGACATGGCCATATGCAAATCAGTCTAACCCTGTGCCTCATGGGAACAGTCCAGCCAGAAGTGCCAAGCCATGCCTTCCCTGGACCGGAAGCAAGCTTCCTAGGACCGGTTTCTGGCATTTCAGCCGTCTTCAGCCAGGCTTGCTTGAATCCAGTGGCAAAGTGAGCAAGGGACTCACGTCTGAGCATACCCTGCCAACTTATGGCAAACAAAGCGGTACAAAAGGGGGTGGCGATGGACAGAGCATCAGAACTAATCAAACACTCACACCCAGTCAACAGATCTGGGTTTGATCCATCACCGTTCTTTAGCCAAATCTGCCACCCTAGTTCAGACATGGCCATATGCAAATCAGTCTAACCCTGTGCCTCATGGGAACAGTCCAGCCCGAACTGCCAAGCCATGCCTTCCCTGGACCGGAAAAAAGCTTCCTAGGACCGGTTTCTGGCATTTCAGCCGTCTTCAGCCAGGCTTGCTTGAATCCAGTGGCAAAGTGAGCAATGGACTCACGTCTGAGCATACCCTGCCAACTTATGGCAAACAAAGCGGTACAAAAGGGGGTGGTGATGGACAGAGCATCAGAACCAATCAAACACTCACACCTAGTCAACAGATCTGGGTTTCATCCATCACCGTTCTTTAGCTAAATCTGCCACCCCAGTTCAGACATGGCCATATGCAAATCAGTCTAACCCTGTGCCTCATGGGAAAAGTCCAGCCCGAACTGCCAAGCCATGCCTTCCCTGGACCGGAAACAAGCTTCCTAGGACCGGTTTCTGGCATTTCAGCCGTCTTCAGCCAGGCTTGCTTGAATCCAGTGGCAAAGTGAGCAAGGGACTCACGTCTGAGCATACCCTGCCAACTTATGGCAAACAAAATGGTACAAAAGGGTGTGGTGATGGACAGAACATCAGAACCAATCAAACACTCACACCCAGTCAACAGATCTGGGTTTGATCCATCACTGTTCTTTAGCCAACTCTGCCACCCCAGTACAGACATGTCCATATGCAAATCAGTCTAACCATGTGCCTCATGGGAACAGTCTAGCCAGAACTGCCAAGCCATGCCTTCCCTGGACCGGAACCAAGCTTCCTAGGACCGGTTTCTGGCATTTCAGCCGTCTTCAGCCAGGCTTGCTTGAATCCAGTGGCAAAGTGAGCAAGGGACTCACGTCTGAGCATACCCTGCCAACTTATGGCAAACAAAGCGGTACAAAAGGGGGTGGTGATGGACAGAGCATCAGAAACAATCAAACACTCACACCCAGTCAACAGATCTGTGTTTGATCATCACCGTTCTTTAGCCAACTCTGCCACCCCAGTTCAGACATGGCCATATGCAAATCAGTCTAACCCTGTGCCTCATGAGAACAGTCCAGCCCGAACTGCCAAGCCATGCCTTGCCTGGACCGGAAACAAGCTTCCTAGGACCGGTTTCTGGCATTTCAGCCGTCTTCAGCCATTCTTGCTTGAATCCAGTGGCAAAGTGAGCAAGGGACTCACGTCTGAGCATACCCAGCCAACTTATGGCAATCAAAGCGGTACAAAAGGGGGTGGTGATGGACAGAGCATCAGAACCAATCAAACACTCACACCCAGTCAACAGATCTGGGTTTGATCCATCACCGTTCTTTAGCCAACTCTGCCACCCCAGTTCAGACATGGCCATATGCAAATCAGTCTAACCCTGTGCCTCATGGGAACAGTCCAGCCCGAACTACCAAGCCATGCCTTCCCTGGACCGGAAACAAGCTTCCTAGGACCTGTTTCTGACATTTCAGCCGTCTTTAGCCAGGCTTGCTTGAATCCAGTGGCAAAGTGAGCAAGGGACTCAAGTCTGAGCATACCCTGCCAACTTATGGCAAACAAAGCGGTACAAAAGGGGGTGGATGATGGACAGAGCATCAGAACCAATCAAACACTCACACCCAGTCAACAGATCTGGGTTTGATCCATCACCGTTCTTTAGCCAACTCTGCCACCCCAGTTCAGGCATGGCCATATGCAAATCAGTCTAACCCTGTGCCTCATGGGAACAGTCCAGCCAGAACTGCCAAGCAATGCCTTCCCTGGACCGGACACAAGCTTCCTAGGCCCGGTTTCTGGCATTTCAGCCGTCTTCAGCCAGGCTTGCTTGAATCCAGTGGCACAGTGAGCAAGGGACTCACGTCTGAGCATACCCTGCCAACTTATGGCAAACAAAGCGGTACAAAAGTGGGTGGTGATGGACAGAGCATCAGAACCTATCAAACACTCACACCCAGTCAACAGATCTGGGTTTGATCCATCACCGTTCTTTAGCCAACTCTGCCACCCCAGTTCAGACATGGCCATATGCAAATCAGTCTAACCCTGTGCCTCATGGGAACAGTCCAGCCCGAACTGCCAAGCCAGGCCTTCCCTGGACCGGAAACAAGCTTCCTAGGACCGGTTTCTGGCATTTCAGCCGTCTTCAGCCAGGCTTGCTTGAATCCAGTGGCAAAGTGAGCAAGGGACTCACGTCTGAGCATACCCTGCCAACTCATGGCAAACAAAGCGGTACAAAAGGGGGTGGTGATGGACAGAGCATCAGAACCAATCAAACACTCACACCCAGTCAACAGATCTGGGTTTGATTCATCACCGGTCTTTAGCCAACACTGCCACCCCAGTTCAGACATGGCCATATGTAAATCAGTCTAACCCTGTGCCTCATGAGAACAGTCCAGCCCGAACTGCCAAGCCATGCCTTCCCTGGACTGGAAACAAGCTTCCTAGGACCGGTTTCTGGCATTTCAGCCGTGTTCAGCCAGGCTTGCTTGAATCCAGTGGCAAAGTGAGCAAGGGACTCACGTCTGAGCATACCCAGCCAACTTATGGCAAACAAAGCGGTACAAAAGAGGGTGGTGATGGATAGAGCTTCAGAACCAATCAAACACTCACACCCAGTCAACAGATCTGGGTTTGATCCATCACCGTTCTTTAGCCAACTCTGCCACCCCAGTTCAGACATGGCCATATGCAAATCAGTCTAACCCTGTGCCTCATGAGAACAGTCAAGCCCGAACTGCCAAGCCATGCCTTCCCTGGACCAGAAACAAGCTTCCTAGGACCGGTTTCTGGCATTTCAGCCGTCTTCAGCCAGGCTTGCTTGAATCCAGTGGCAAAGTGAGCAAGGGACTCACGTCTGAGCATACCCAGCCAACTTATGGCAAACAAAGCGGTACAAAAGGGGGTGGTGATGGACAGAGCATCAGAACCAATCAAACACTCACACCCAGTCAACAGATCTGGGTTTGATCCATCACCGTTCTTTAGCCAACTCTGCCACCCCAGTTCAGACATGGCCATATGCAAATCAGTCTAACCCTGTGCCTCATGGGAACAGTCCAGCCCGAACTGCCAAGCCATGCCTTCCCTGGACCGGAAACAAGCTTCCTAGGACTGGTTTCTGGCATTTCAGCCGTCTTCAGCCAGGCTTGCTTGAATCCAGTGGCAAAGTGAGCAAGGAACTCACGTCTGAGCATACCCTGCCAACTTATGGCAAACAAAGCGGTACAAAAGGGGGTGGCGATGGACGGAGCATCAGAACTAATCAAACACTCACACCCAGTCAACAGATCTGGGTTTGATCCATCACCGTTCTTTAGCCAAATCTGCCACCCTAGTTCAGACATGGCCATATGCAAATCAGTCTAACCCTGTGCCTCATGGGAACAGTCCAGCCCGAACTGCCAAGCCATGCCTTCCCTGGACCGGAAAAAAGCTTCCTAGGACCGGTTTCTGGCATTTCAGCCATCTTCAGCCAGGCTTGCTTGAATCCAGTGGCAAAGTGAGCAATGGACTCACGTCTGAGCATACCCTGCCAACTTATGGCAAACAAAGCGGTACAAAAGGGGGTGGTGATGGACAGAGCATCAGAACCAATCAAACACTCACACCCAGTCAACAGATCTGGGTTTGATCCATCACCGTTCTTTAGCCAAATCTGCCACCGCAGTTCAGACATGGCCATATGCAAATCAGTCTAACCCTGTGCCTCATGGGAAAAGTCCAGCCCGAACTGCCAAGCCATGCCTTCCCTGGACCGGAAACAAGCTTCCTAGGACCGGTTTCTGGCATTTCAGCCGTCTTCAGCCAGGCTTGCTTGAATCCAGTGGCAAAGTGAGCAAGGGACTCACGTCTGAGCATACCCTGCCAACTTATGGCAAACAAAACGGTACAAAAGGAGGTGGTGATGGACAGAACATCAGAACCAATCAAACACTCACACCCAGTCAACAGATCTGGGTTTGATCCATCACTGTTCTTTAGCCAACTCTGCCACCCCAGTACAGACATGTCCATATGCAAATCAGTCTAACCCTGTGCCTCATGGGAACAGTCCAGCCAGAACTGCCAAGCCATGCCTTCCCTGGACCGGAAACAAGCTTCCTAGGACCGGTTTCTGGCATTTCAGCCGTCTTCAGCCAGGCTTGCTTGAATCCAGTGGCAAAGTGAGCAAGGGACTCACGTCTGAGCATACCCTGCCAACTTATGGCAAACAAAGCGGTACAAAAGGGGGTGGTGATGGACAGAGCATTAGAAACAATCTAACACTCACACCCAGTCAACAGATCTGGGTTTGATCCATCACCGTTCTTTAGCCAACTCTGCCACCCCAGTTCAGACATGGCCATATGCAAATCAGTCTAACCCTGTGCCTCATGAGAACAGTCCAGCCCGAACTGCCAAGCCATGCCTTGCCTGGACCGGAAACAAGCTTCCTAGGACCGGTTTCTGGCATTTCAGCCGTCTTCAGCCATTCTTGCTTGAATCCAGTGGCAAAGTGAGCAAGGGACTCACGTCTGAGCATACCCAGCCAACTTATGGCAAACAAAGCGGTACAAAAGGGGGTGGTGATGGACAGAGCATCAGAACCAATCAAACACTCACACCCAGTCAACAGATCTGGGTTTGATCCATCACCGTTCTTTAGCCAACTCTGCCACCCCAGTTCAGACATGGCCATATGCAAATCAGTCTAACCCTGTGCCTCATGGGAACAGTCCAGCCCGAACTACCAAGCCATGCCTTCCCTGGACCGGAAACAAGCTTCCTAGGACCCGTTTCTGGCATTTCAGCCGTCTTTAGCCAGGCTTGCTTGAATCCAGTGGCAAAGTGAGCAAGGGACTCACGTCTGAGCATACCCTGCCAACTTATGGCAAACAAAGCGGTACAAAAGGGGGTGGTGATGGACAGAGCATCAGAACCAATCAAACACTCACACCCAGTCAACAGATCTGGGTTTGATCCATCACCGTTCTTTAGCCAACTCTGCCACCCCAGTTCAGGCATGGCCATATGCAAATCAGTCTAACCCTGTGCCTCATGGGAACAGTCCAGCCAGAACTGCCAAGCAATGCCTTCCCTGGACCGGACACAAGCTTCCTAGGCCCGGTTTCTGGCATTTCAGCCGTCTTCAGCCAGGCTTGCTTGAATCCAGTGGCAAAGTGAGCAAGGGACTCACGTCTGAGCATACCCTGCCAACTTATGGCAAACAAAGCGGTACAAAAGTGGGTGGTGCTGGACAGAGCATCAGAACCTATCAAACACTCACACCCAGTCAACAGATCTGGGTTTGATCCATCACCGTTCTTTAGCCAACTCTGCCACCCCAGTTCAGACATGGCCATATGCAAATCAGTCTAACCCTGTGCCTCATGAGAACAGTCCAGCCCGAACTGCAAAGCCATGCCTTGCCTGGACCGGAAACAAGCTTCCTAGGACCGGTTTCTGGCATTTCAGCCGTCTTCAGCCAGGCTTGCTTGAATCCAGTGGCAAAGTGAGCAAGGGACTCACTTCTGAGCATACCCTGTCAACTTATGGCAAACAAAGCGGTACAAAAGGGGGTGGCGATGGACAGAGCATCAGAACTAATCAAACACTCACACCCAGTCAACAGATCTGGGTTTGATCCATCACCGTTCTTTAGCCAAATCTGCCACCCTAGTTCAGACATGGCCTTATGCAAATCAGTCTAACCCTGTGCCTCATGGGAACAGTCCAGCCCGAACTGCCAAGCCATGCCTTCCCTGGACCGGAAAAAAGCTTCCTAGGACCGGTTTCTGGCATTTCAGCCGTCTTCAGCCAGGCTTGCTTGAATCCAGTGGCAAAGTGAGCAATGGACTCACGTCTGAGCATACCCTGCCAACTTATGGCAAACAAAGCGGTACAAAAGGGGGTGGTGATGGACAGAGCATCAGAACCAATCAAACACTCACACCCAGTCAACAGATCTGGGTTTGATCCATCACCGTTCTTTAGCTAAATCTGCCACCCCAGTTCAGACATGGCCATATGGAAATCAGTCTAACCCTGTGCCTCATGGAAACAGTCCAGCCCGAACTACCAAGCCATGCCTTCCCTGGACCGGAAACAAGCTTCCTAGGACCTGTTTCTGACATTTCAGCCGTCTTTAGCCAGGCTTGCTTGAATCCAGTGGCAAAGTGAGCAAGGGACTCAAGTCTGAGCATACCCTGCCAACTTATGGCAAACAAAGCGGTACAAAAGGGGGTGGTGATGGACAGAGCATCAGAACCAATCAAACACTCACACCCAGTCAACAGATCTGGGTTTGATCCATCACCGTTCTTTAGCCAACTCTGCCACCCCAGTTCAGGCATGGCCATATGCAAATCAGTCTAACCCTGTGCCTCATGGGAACAGTCCAGCCAGAACTGCCAAGCAATGCCTTCCCTGGACCGGACACAAGCTTCCTAGGCCCGGTTTCTGGCATTTCAGCCGTCTTCAGCCAGGCTTGCTTGAATCCAGTGGCACAGTGAGCAAGGGACTCACGTCTGAGCATACCCTGCCAACTTATGGCAAACAAAGCGGTACAAAAGTGGGTGGTGATGGACAGAGCATCAGAACCTATCAAACACTCACACCCAGTCAACAGATCTGGGTTTGATCCATCACCGTTCTTTAGCCAACTCTGCCACCCCAGTTCAGACATGGCCATATGCAAATCAGTCTAACCCTGTGCCTCATGGGAACAGTCCAGCCCGAACTGCCAAGCCAGGCCTTCCCTGGACCGGAAACAAGCTTCCTAGGACCGGTTTCTGGCATTTCAGCCGTCTTCAGCCAGGCTTGCTTGAATCCAGTGGCAAAGTGAGCAAGGGACTCACGTCTGAGCATACCCTGCCAACTCATGGCAAACAAAGCGGTACAAAAGGGGGTGGTGATGGACAGAGCATCAGAACCAATCAAACACTCACACCCAGTCAACAGATCTGGGTTTGATTCATCACCGGTCTTTAGCCAACTCTGCCACCCCAGTTCAGACATGGCCATATGTAAATCAGTCTAACCCTGTGCCTCATGAGAACAGTCCAGCCCGAACTGCCAAGCCATGCCTTCCCTGGACTGGAAACAAGCTTCCTAGGACTGGTTTCTGGCATTTCAGCCGTCTTCAGCCAGGCTTGCTTGAATCCAGTGGCAAAGTGAGCAAGGAACTCACGTCTGAGCATACCCTACCAACTTATGGCAAACAAAGCGGTACAAAAGGGGGTGGCGATGGACAGAGCATCAGAACTAATCAAACACTCACACCCAGTCAACAGATCTGGGTTTGATCCATCACCGTTCTTTAGCCAAATCTGCCACCCTAGTTCAGACATGGCCATATGCAAATCAGTCTAACCCTGTGCCTCATGGGAACAGTCCAGCCCGAACTGCCAAGCCATGCCTTCCCTGGACCGGAAAAAAGCTTCCTAGGCCCGGTTTCTGGCATTTCAGCCGTCTTCAGCCATGCTTGCTTGAATCCAGTGGCAAAGTGAGCAAGGGACTCACGTCTAAGCATACCCTGCCAACTTATGGCAAACAAAGCGGTACAAAAGGGGGTGGTGATGGACAGAGCATCAGAACCTATCAAACACTCACACCCAGTCAACAGATCTGGGTTTGATCCATCACCGTTCTTTAGCCAACTCTGCCACCCCAGTTCAGACATGGCCATATGCAAATCAGTCTAACCCTGTGCCTTATGGGAACAGTCCAGCCCGAACTGCCAAGCCATGCCTTCCCTGGACCAGAAACAAGCTTCCTAGGACCGGTTTCTGGCATTTCAGCCGTCTTCAGCCAGGCTTGCTTGAATCCAGTGGCAAAGTGAGCAAGGGACTCACGTCTGAGCATACCCTGCCAACTTATGGCAAACAAAGCGGTACAAAAGGGGATGGTGATGGACAGAGCATCAGAACCAATCAAACACTCACACCCAGTCAACAGATCTGGGTTTGATCCATCACCGTTCTTTAGCCAACACTGCCACCCCAGTTCAGACATGGCCATATGCAAATCAGTCTAACCCTGTGCCTCATGAGAACAGTCAAGCCCGAACTGCCAAGCCATGCCTTCCCTGGACCAGAAACAAGCTTCCTAGGACCGGTTTCTGGCATTTCAGCCGTCTTCAGCCAGGCTTGCTTGAATCCAGTGGCAAAGTGAGCAAGGGACTCACGTCTGAGCATACCCAGCCAACTTATGGCAAACAAAGCGGTACAAAAGGGGGTGGTGATGGACATAGCATCAGAATCAATCAAACACTCACACCCAGTCAACAGATCTGGGTTTAATCCATCACCGTTCTTTAGCCAACTCTGCCACCCCAGTTCAGACATGGCCATATGCAAATCAGTCTAACCCTGTGCCTCATGGGAACAGTCCAGCCAGAAGTGCCAAGCCATGCCTTCCCTGGACCGGAAGCAAGCTTCCTAGGACCGGTTTCTGGCATTTCAGCCGTCTTCAGCCAGGCTTGCTTGAATCCAGTGGCAAAGTGAGCAAGGGACTCACGTCTGAGCATACCCTGCCAACTTATGGCAAACAAAGCGGTACAAAAGGGGGTGGCGATGGACAGAGCATCAGAACTAATCAAACACTCACACCCAGTCAACAGATCTGGGTTTGATCCATCACCGTTCTTTAGCCAAATCTGCCACCCTAGTTCAGACATGGCCATATGCAAATCAGTCTAACCCTGTGCCTCATGGGAACAGTCCAGCCCGAACTGCCAAGCCATGCCTTCCCTGGACCGGAAAAAAGCTTCCTAGGACCGGTTTCTGGCATTTCAGCCGTCTTCAGCCAGGCTTGCTTGAATCCAGTGGCAAAGTGAGCAATGGACTCACGTCTGAGCATACCCTGCCAACTTATGGCAAACAAAGCGGTACAAAAGGGGGTGGTGATGGACAGAGCATCAGAACCAATCAAACACTCACACCCAGTCAACAGATCTGGGTTTGATCCATCACCGTTCTTTAGCTAAATCTGCCACCCCAGTTCAGACATGGCCATATGCAAATCAGTCTAACCCTGTGCCTCATGGGAAAAGTCCAGCCCGAACTGCCAAGCCATGCCTTCCCTGGACCGGAAACAAGCTTCCTAGGACCGGTTTCTGGCATTTCAGCCGTCTTCAGCCAGGCTTGCTTGAATCCAGTGGCAAAGTGAGCAAGGGACTCACGTCTGAGCATACCCTGCCAACTTATGGCAAACAAAACGGTACAAAAGGGTGTGGTGATGGACAGAACATCAGAACCAATCAAACACTCACACCCAGTCAACAGATCTGGGTTTGATCCATCACTGTTCTTTAGCCAACTCTGCCACCCCAGTACAGACATGTCCATATGCAAATCAGTCTAACCATGTGCCTCATGGGAACAGTCTAGCCAGAACTGCCAAGCCATGCCTTCCCTGGACCGGAACCAAGCTTCCTAGGACCGGTTTCTGGCATTTCAGCCGTCTTCAGCCAGGCTTGCTTGAATCCAGTGGCAAAGTGAGCAAGGGACTCACGTCTGAGCATACCCTGCCAACTTATGGCAAACAAAGCGGTACAAAAGGGGGTGGTGATGGACAGAGCATCAGAAACAATCAAACACTCACACCCAGTCAACAGATCTGTGTTTGATCATCACCGTTCTTTAGCCAACTCTGCCACCCCAGTTCAGACATGGCCATATGCAAATCAGTCTAACCCTGTGCCTCATGAGAACAGTCCAGCCCGAACTGCCAAGCCATGCCTTGCCTGGACCGGAAACAAGCTTCCTAGGACCGGTTTCTGGCATTTCAGCCGTCTTCAGCCATTCTTGCTTGAATCCAGTGGCAAAGTGAGCAAGGGACTCACGTCTGAGCATACCCAGCCAACTTATGGCAATCAAAGCGGTACAAAAGGGGGTGGTGATGGACAGAGCATCAGAACCAATCAAACACTCACACCCAGTCAACAGATCTGGGTTTGATCCATCACCGTTCTTTAGCCAACTCTGCCACCCCAGTTCAGACATGGCCATATGCAAATCAGTCTAACCCTGTGCCTCATGGGAACAGTCCAGCCCGAACTACCAAGCCATGCCTTCTCTGGACCGGAAACAAGCTTCCTAGGACCTGTTTCTGACATTTCAGCCGTCTTTAGCCAGGCTTGCTTGAATCCAGTGGCAAAGTGAGCAAGGGATTCAAGTCTGAGCATACCCTGCCAACTTATGGCAAACAAAGCGGTACAAAAGGGGGTGGATAATGGACAGAGCATCAGAACCAATCAAACACTCACACCCAGTCAACAGATCTGGGTTTGATCCATCACCGTTCTTTAGCCAACTCTGCCACCCCAGTTCAGGCATGGCCATATGCAAATCAGTCTAACCCTGTGCCTCATGGGAACAGTCCAGCCAGAACTGCCAAGCAATGCCTTCCCTGGACCGGACACAAGCTTCCTAGGCCCGGTTTCTGGCATTTCAGCCGTCTTCAGCCAGGCTTGCTTGAATCCAGTGGCACAGTGAGCAAGGGACTCACGTCTGAGCATACCCTGCCAACTTATGGCAAACAAAGCGGTACAAAAGTGGGTGGTGATGGACAGAGCATCAGAACCTATCAAACACTCACACCCAGTCAACAGATCTGGGTTTGATCCATCACCGTTCTTTAGCCAACTCTGCCACCCCAGTTCAGACATGGCCATATGCAAATCAGTCTAACCCTGTGCCTCATGGGAACAGTCCAGCCCGAACTGCCAAGCCAGGCCTTCCCTGGACCGGAAACAAGCTTCCTAGGACCGGTTTCTGGCATTTCAGCCGTCTTCAGCCAGGCTTGCTTGAATCCAGTGGCAAAGTGAGCAAGGGACTCACGTCTGAGCATACCCTGCCAACTCATGGCAAACAAAGCGGTACAAAAGGGGGTGGTGATGGACAGAGCATCAGAACCAATCAAACACTCACACCCAGTCAACAGATCTGGGTTTGATTCATCACCGGTCTTTAGCCAACACTGCCACCCCAGTTCAGACATGGCCATATGTAAATCAGTCTAACCCTGTGCCTCATGAGAACAGTCCAGCCCGAACTGCCAAGCCATGCCTTCCCTGGACTGGAAACAAGCTTCCTAGGACCGGTTTCTGGCATTTCAGCCGTGTTCAGCCAGGCTTGCTTGAATCCAGTGGCAAAGTGAGCAAGGGACTCACGTCTGAGCATACCCAGCCAACTTATGGCAAACAAAGCGGTACAAAAGAGGGTGGTGATGGATAGAGCTTCAGAACCAATCAAACACTCACACCCAGTCAACAGATCTGGGTTTGATCCATCACCGTTCTTTAGCCAACTCTGCCACCCCAGTTCAGACATGGCCATATGCAAATCAGTCTAACCCTGTGCCTCATGAGAACAGTCAAGCCCGAACTGCCAAGCCATGCCTTCCCTGGACCAGAAACAAGCTTCCTAGGACCGGTTTCTGGCATTTCAGCCGTCTTCAGCCAGGCTTGCTTGAATCCAGTGGCAAAGTGAGCAAGGGACTCACGTCTGAGCATACCCAGCCAACTTATGGCAAACAAAGCGGTACAAAAGGGGGTGGTGATGGACAGAGCATCAGAACCAATCAAACACTCACACCCAGTCAACAGATCTGGGTTTGATCCATCACCGTTCTTTAGCCAACTCTGCCACCCCAGTTCAGACATGGCCATATGCAAATCAGTCTAACCCTGTGCCTCATGGGAACAGTCCAGCCCGAACTGCCAAGCCATGCCTTCCCTGGACCGGAAACAAGCTTCCTAGGACTGGTTTCTGGCATTTCAGCCGTCTTCAGCCAGGCTTGCTTGAATCAAGTGGAAAAGTGAGCAAGGAACTCACGTCTGAGCATACCCTGCCAACTTATGGCAAACAAAGCGGTACAAAAGGGGGTGGCGATGGACAGAGCATCAGAACTAATCAAACACTCACACCCAGTCAACAGATCTGGGTTTGATCCATCACCGTTCTTTAGCCAAATCTGCCACCCTAGTTCAGACATGGCCATATGCAAATCAGTCTAACCCTGTGCCTCATGGGAACAGTCCAGCCCGAACTGCCAAGCCATGCCTTCCCTGGACCGGAAAAAAGCTTCCTAGGACCGGTTTCTGGCATTTCAGCCATCTTCAGCCAGGCTTGCTTGAATCCAGTGGCAAAGTGAGCAATGGACTCACGTCTGAGCATACCCAGCCAACTTATGGCAAACAAAGCGGTACAAAAGGGGGTGGTGATGGACAGAGCATCAGAACCAATCAAACACTCACACCCAGTCAACAGATCTGGGTTTGATCCATCACCGTTCTTTAGCCAAATCTGCCACCGCAGTTCAGACATGGCCATATGCAAATCAGTCTAACCCTGTGCCTCATGGGAAAAGTCCAGCCCGAACTGCCAAGCCATGCCTTCCCTGGACCGGAAACAAGCTTCCTAGGACCGGTTTCTGGCATTTCAGCCGTCTTCAGCCAGGCTTGCTTGAATCCAGTGGCAAAGTGAGCAAGGGACTCACGTCTGAGCATACCCTGCCAACTTATGGCAAACAAAACGGTACAAAAGGAGGTGGTGATGGACAGAACATCAGAACCAATCAAACACTCACACCCAGTCAACAGATCTGGGTTTGATCCATCACTGTTCTTTAGCCAACTCTGCCACCCCAGTACAGACATGTCCATATGCAAATCAGTCTAACCCTGTGCCTCATGGGAACAGTCCAGCCAGAACTGCCAAGCCATGCCTTCCCTGGACCGGAAACAAGCTTCCTAGGACCGGTTTCTGGCATTTCAGCCGTCTTCAGCCAGGCTTGCTTGAATCCAGTGGCAAAGTGAGCAAGGGACTCACGTCTGAGCATACCCTGCCAACTTATGGCAAACAAAGCGGTACAAAAGGGGGTGGTGATGGACAGAGCATCAGAAACAATCTAACACTCACACCCAGTCAACAGATCTGGGTTTGATCCATCACCGTTCTTTAGCCAACTCTGCCACCCCAGTTCAGACATGGCCATATGCAAATCAGTCTAACCCTGTGCCTCATGAGAACAGTCCAGCCCGAACTGCCAAGCCATGCCTTGCCTGGACCGGAAACAAGCTTCCTAGGACCGGTTTCTGGCATTTCAGCCGTCTTCAGCCATTCTTGCTTGAATCCAGTGGCAAAGTGAGCAAGGGACTCACGTCTGAGCATACCCAGCCAACTTATGGCAAACAAAGCGGTACAAAAGGGGGTGGTGATGGACAGAGCATCAGAACCAATCAAACACTCACACCCAGTCAACAGATCTGGGTTTGATCCATCACCGTTCTTTAGCCAACTCTGCCACCCCAGTTCAGACATGGCCATATGCAAATCAGTCTAACCCTGTGCCTCATGGGAACAGTCCAGCCCGAACTACCAAGCCATGCCTTCCCTGGACCGGAAACAAGCTTCCTAGGACCCGTTTCTGGCATTTCAGCCGTCTTTAGCCAGGCTTGCTTGAATCCAGTGGCAAAGTGAGCAAGGGACTCACGTCTGAGCATACCCTGCCAACTTATGGCAAACAAAGCGGTACAAAAGGGGGTGGTGATGGACAGAGCATCAGAACCAATCAAACACTCACACCCAGTCAACAGATCTGGGTTTGATCCATCACCGTTCTTTAGCCAACTCTGCCACCCCAGTTCAGGCATGGCCATATGCAAATCAGTCTAACCCTGTGCCTCATGGGAACAGTCCAGCCAGAACTGCCAAGCAATGCCTTCCCTGGACCGGACACAAGCTTCCTAGGCCCGGTTTCTGGCATTTCAGCCGTCTTCAGCCAGGCTTGCTTGAATCCAGTGGCAAAGTGAGCAAGGGACTCACGTCTGAGCATACCCTGCCAACTTATGGCAAACAAAGCGGTACAAAAGTGGGTGGTGCTGGACAGAGCATCAGAACCTATCAAACACTCACACCCAGTCAACAGATCTGGGTTTGATCCATCACCGTTCTTTAGCCAACTCTGCCACCCCAGTTCAGACATGGCCATATGCAAATCAGTCTAACCCTGTGCCTCATGAGAACAGTCCAGCCCGAACTGCCAAGCCATGCCTTGCCTGGACCGGAAACAAGCTTCCTAGGACCGGTTTCTGGCATTTCAGCCGTCTTCAGCCAGGCTTGCTTGAATCCAGTGGCAAAGTGAGCAAGGGACTCACGTCTGAGCATACCCTGTCAACTTATGGCAAACAAAGCGGTACAAAAGGGGGTGGCGATGGACAGAGCATCAGAACTAATCAAACACTCACACCCAGTCAACAGATCTGGGTTTGATCCATCACCGTTCTTTAGCCAAATCTGCCACCCTAGTTCAGACATGGCCTTATGCAAATCAGTCTAACCCTGTGCCTCATGGGAACAGTCCAGCCCGAACTGCCAAGCCATGCCTTCCCTGGACCGGAAAAAAGCTTCCTAGGACCGGTTTCTGGCATTTCAGCCGTCTTCAGCCAGGCTTGCTTGAATCCAGTGGCAAAGTGAGCAATGGACTCACGTCTGAGCATACCCTGCCAACTTATGGCAAACAAAGCGGTACAAAAGGGGGTGGTGATGGACAGAGCATCAGAACCAATCAAACACTCACACCCAGTCAACAGATCTGGGTTTGATCCATCACCGTTCTTTAGCTAAATCTGCCACCCCAGTTCAGACATGGCCATATGCAAATCAGTCTAACCCTGTGCCTCATGGGAACAGTCCAGCCCGAACTACCAAGCCATGCCTTCCCTGGACCGGAAACAAGCTTCCTAGGACCTGTTTCTGACATTTCAGCCGTCTTTAGCCAGGCTTGCTTGAATCCAGTGGCAAAGTGAGCAAGGGACTCAAGTCTGAGCATACCCTGCCAACTTATGGCAAACAAAGCGGTACAAAAGGGGGTGGTGATGGACAGAGCATCAGAACCAATCAAACACTCACACCCAGTCAACAGATCTGGGTTTGATCCATCACCGTTCTTTAGCCAACTCTGCCACCCCAGTTCAGGCATGGCCATATGCAAATCAGTCTAACCCTGTGCCTCATGGGAACAGTCCAGCCAGAACTGCCAAGCAATGCCTTCCCTGGACCGGAAACAAGCTTCCTAGGACCGGTTTCTGGCATTTCAGCCGTCTTCAGCCAGGCTTGCTTGAATCCAGTGGCAAAGTGAGCAAGGGACTCACGTCTGAGCATACCCTGCCAACTCATGGCAAACAAAGCGGTACAAAAGGGGGTGGTGATGGACAGAGCATCAGAACCAATCAAACACTCACACCCAGTCAACAGATCTGGGTTTGATTCATCACCGGTCTTTAGCCAACTCTGCCACCCCAGTTCAGACATGGCCATATGTAAATCAGTCTAACCCTGTGCCTCATGAGAACAGTCCAGCCCGAACTGCCAAGCCATGCCTTCCCTGGACTGGAAACAAGCTTCCTAGGACTGGTTTCTGGCATTTCAGCCGTCTTCAGCCAGGCTTGCTTGAATCCAGTGGCAAAGTGAGCAAGGAACTCACGTCTGAGCATACCCTACCAACTTATGGCAAACAAAGCGGTACAAAAGGGGGTGGTGATGGACAGAGCATCAGAACTAATCAAACACTCACACCCAGTCAACAGATCTGGGTTTGATCCATCACCGTTCTTTAGCCAAATCTGCCACCCTAGTTCAGACATGGCCATATGCAAATCAGTCTAACCCTGTGCCTCATGGGAACAGTCCAGCCCGAACTGCCAAGCCATGCCTTCCCTGGACCGGAAAAAAGCTTCCTAGGACCGGTTTCTGGCATTTCAGCCATCTTCAGCCAGGCTTGCTTGAATCCAGTGGCAAAGTGAGCAATGGACTCACGTCTGAGCATACCCTGCCAACTTATGGCAAACAAAGCGGTACAAAAGGGGGTGGTGATGGACAGAGCATCAGAACCAATCAAACACTCACACCCAGTCAACAGATCTGGGTTTGATCCATCACCGTTCTTTAGCCAAATCTGCCACCGCAGTTCAGACATGGCCATATGCAAATCAGTCTAACCCTGTGCCTCATGGGAAAAGTCCAGCCCGAACTGCCAAGCCATGCCTTCCCTGGACCGGAAACAAGCTTCCTAGGACCGGTTTCTGGCATTTCAGCCGTCTTCAGCCAGGCTTGCTTGAATCCAGTGGCAAAGTGAGCAAGGGACTCACGTCTGAGCATACCCTGCCAACTTATGGCAAACAAAACGGTACAAAAGGAGGTGGTGATGGACAGAACATCAGAACCAATCAAACACTCACACCCAGTCAACAGATCTGGGTTTGATCCATCACTGTTCTTTAGCCAACTCTGCCACCCCAGTACAGACATGTCCATATGCAAATCAGTCTAACCCTGTGCCTCATAGGAACAGTCCAGCCAGAACTGCCAAGCCATGCCTTCCCTGGACCGGAAACAAGCTTCCTAGGACCGGTTTCTGGCATTTCAGCCGTCTTCAGCCAGGCTTGCTTGAATCCAGTGGCAAAGTGAGCAAGGGACTCACGTCTGAGCATACCCTGCCAACTTATTTCAAACAAAGCGGTACAAAAGGGGGTGGTGATGGACAGAGCATCAGAAACTATCAAACACTCACACCCAGTCAACAGATCTGGGTTTGATCCATCACCGTTCTTTAGCCAACTCTGCCACCCCAGTTCAGACATGGCCATATGCAAATCAGTCTAACCCTGTGCCTCATGAGAACAGTCCAGCGCGAACTGCCAAGCCATGCCTTGCCTGGACCGGAAACAAGCTTCCTAGGACCGGTTTCTGGCATTTCAGCCGTCTTCAGCCATTCTTGCTTGAATCCAGTGGCAAAGTGAGCAAGGGACTCACGTCTGAGCATACCCAGCCAACTTATGGCAAACAAAGCGGTACAAAAGGGGGTGGTGATGGACAGAGCATCAGAACCAATCAAACACTCACACCCAGTCAACAGATCTGGGTTTGATCCATCACCGTTCTTTAGCCAACTCTGCCACCCCAGTTCAGACATGGCCATATGCAAATCAGTCTAACCCTGTGCCTCATGGGAACAGTCCAGCCCGAACTACCAAGCCATGCCTTCCCTGGACCGGAAACAAGCTTCCTAGGACCCGTTTCTGGCATTTCAGCCGTCTTTAGCCAGGCTTGCTTGAATCCAGTGGCAAAGTGAGCAAGGGACTCACGTCTGAGCATACCCTGCCAACTTATGGCAAACAAAGCGGTACAAAAGGGGGTGGTGATGGACAGAGCATCAGAACCAATCAAACACTCACACCCAGTCAACAGATCTGGGTTTGATCCATCACCGTTCTTTAGCCAACTCTGCCACCCCAGTTCAGGCATGGCCATATGCAAATCAGTCTAACCCTGTGCCTCATGGGAACAGTCCAGCCAGAACTGCCAAGCAATGCCTTCCCTGGACCGGACACAAGCTTCCTAGGCCCGGTTTCTGGCATTTCAGCCGTCTTCAGCCAGGCTTGCTTGAATCCAGTGGCAAAGTGAGCAAGGGACTCACGTCTGAGCATACCCTGCCAACTTATGGCAAACAAAGCGGTACAAAAGTAGCTGGTGATGGACAGAGCATCAGAACCTATCAAACACTCACACCCAGTCAACAGATCTGGGTTTGATCCATCACCGTTCTTTAGCCAACTCTGCCACCCCAGTTCAGACATGGCCATATGCAAATCAGTCTAACCCTGTGCCTCATGGGAACAGTCCAGCCCGAACTGCCAAGCCAGGCCTTCCCTGGACCGGAAACAAGCTTCCTAGGACCGGTTTCTGGCATTTCAGCCGTCTTCAGCCAGGCTTGCTTGAATCCAGTGGCAAAGTGAGCAAGGGACTCACGTCTGAGCATACCCTGCCAACTCATGGCAAACAAGGCGGTACAAAAGGCGGTGGTGATGGACAGAGCATCAGAACCAATCAAACACTCACACCCAGTCAACAGATCTGGGTTTGATCCATCACCGTTCTTTAGCCAACTCTGCCACCCCAGTTCAGACATGGCCATATGCAAATCAGTCTAACCCTGTGCCTCATGAGAACAGTCCAGCCCGAACTGCCAAGCCATGCCTTCCCTGGACCGGAAACAAGCTTCCTAGGACCGGTTTCTGGCATTTCAGCCGTCTTCAGCCAGGCTTGCTTGAATCCAGTGGCAAAGTGAGCAAGAGACTCACGTCTGAGCATACCCTGCCAACTTATGGCAAACAAAACGGTACAAAAGGGGGTGGTGATGGACAGAGCATCAGAACCAATCAAACACTCACACCCAGTCAACAGATCTGGGTTTGATCCATCACCGTTCTTTAGCCAAATCTGCCACCCCAGTTCAGACATGGCCATATGCAAATCAGTCTAACCCTGTGCCTCATGGGAACAGTCCAGCCCGAACTGCCAAGCCATGCCTTCCCTGGACCGGAAACAAGCTTCCTAGGACTGGTTTCTGGCATTTCAGCCGTCTTCAGCCAGGCTTGCTTGAATCCAGTGGCAAAGTGAGCAAGGAACTCACGTCTGAGCATACCCTGCCAACTTATGGCAAACAAAGCGGTACAAAAGGGGGTGGCGATGGACAGAGCATCAGAACTAATCAAACACTCACACCCAGTCAACAGATCTGGGTTTGATCCATCACCGTTCTTTAGCCAAATCTGCCACCCTAGTTCAGACATGGCCATATGCAAATCAGTCTAACCCTGTGCCTCATGGGAACAGTCCAGCCCGAACTGCCAAGCCATGCCTTCCCTGGACCGGAAAAAAGCTTACTAGGACCGGTTTCTGGCATTTCAGCCGTCTTCAGCCAGGCTTGCTTGAATCCAGTGGCAAAGTGAGCAAGGGACTCACGTCTGAGCATACCCTGCCAACTTATGGCAAACAAAACGGTACAAAAGGGGGCGGTGATGGACAGAACATCAGAACCAATCAAACACTCACACCCAGTCAACAGATCTGGGTTTGATCCATCACCGTTCTTTAGCCAACTCTGCCACCCCAGTTCAGACATGGCCATATGCAAATCAGTCTAACCCTGTGCCTCATGGGAACAGTCCAGCCCGAACTGCCAAGCCATGCCTTCCCTGGACCGGAAACAAGCTTCCTAGGACCAGTTTCTGGCATTTCAGCAGTCTTCAGCCAGGCTTGCTTGAATCCAGTGTCAAAGTGAGCAAGGGACTCACGTCTGAGCATACCCTGCCAACTTATGGCAAACAAAGCGGTACAAAAGGGGGTGGTGATGGACAGAGCATCAGAACCAATCAAACACTCACACCCAGTCAACAGATCTGGGTTTGATCCATCACCGTTCTTTAGCCAAATCTGCCACCCCAGTTCAGACATGGCCATATGCAAATCAGTCTAACCCTGTGCCTCATGGGAACAGTCCAGCCCGAACTGCCAAGCCATGCCTTCCCTGGACCGGAAACAAGCTTCCTAGGACCGGTTTCTGGCATTTCAGCCGTCTTCAGCCAGGCTTACTTGAATCCAGTGGCAAAGTGAGCAAGGGACTCACGTCTGAGCATACCCTGCCAACTTATGGCAAACAAAGCGGTACAAAAGGTGGTGGTGATGGACAGAGCATCAGAACCAATCAAACACTCACACCCAGTCAACAGATCTGGGTTTGATCTATCACCGTTCTTTAGCCAAATCTGCCACCCCAGTTCAGACATCGCCATATGCAAATCAGTCCAACCCTGTGCCTCATGGGAAAAATCCAGCCCGAACTGCCAAGCCATGCCTTCCCTGGACCGGAAACAAGCTTCCTAGGACCGGATTCTGGCATTTCAGCCGTCTTCAGCCAGGCTTGCTTGAATCCAGTGGCAAAGTGAGCAAGGGACTCACGTCTGAGCATACCCTGCCAACTTATGGCAAACAAAACGGTACAAAAGGGGGTGGTGATGGACAGAACATCAGAACCAATCAAACACTCACACCCAGTCAACAGATCTGGGTTTGATCCATCACCGTTCTTTAGCCAACTCTGCCACCCCAGTTCAGACATGGCCATATGCAAATCAGTCTAACCCTGTGCCTCATGGGAACAGTCCAGCCCGAACTGCCAAGCCATGCCTTCCCTGGACCGGAAACAAGCTTCCTAGGACCAGTTTCTGGCATTTCAGCAGTCTTCAGCCAGGCTTGCTTGAATCCAGTGGCAAAGTGAGCAAGGGACTCACGTCTGAGCATACCCTGCCAACTTATGGCAAACAAAGCGGTACAAAAGGGGGTGGTGATGGACAGAGCATCAGAACCAATCAAACACTCACACCCAGTCAACAGATCTGGGTTTGATCCATCACCGTTCTTTAGCCAAATCTGCCACCCCAGTTCAGACATGGCCATATGCAAATCAGTCTAACCCTGTGCCTCATGGGAACAGTCCAGCCCGAACTGCCAAGCCATGCCTTCCCTGGACCGGAAACAAGCTTCCTAGGACCGGTTTCTGGCATTTCAGCCGTCTTCAGCCAGGCTTGCTTGAATCCAGTGGCAAAGTGAGCAAGGGACTCACGTCTGAGCATACCCTGCCAACTTATGGCAAACAAAGCGGTACAAAAGGGGGTGGTGATGGACAGAGCATCAGAACCAATCAAACACTCACACCCAGTCAACAGATCTGGGTTTGATCCATCACCGTTCTTTAGCCACATCTGCCAACCCAGTTCAGACATCGCCATATGCAAATCAGTCTAACCCTGTGCCTCATTAGAAAATTCCAGCCCGAACTGCCAAGCCATGCCTTTCCTGGACCGGAAACAAGCTTCCTAGGACCGGTTTCTGGCATTTCAGCCGTCTTCAGCCAGGCTTGCTTGAATCCAGTGGCAAAGTGAGCAAGGGACTCACGTCTGAGCATACCCTGCCAACTTATGGCAAACAAAACGGTACAAAAGGGGGTGGTGATGGACAGAACATCAGAACCAATCAAACACTCACACCCAGTCAACAGATCTGGATTTGATCCATCACCGTTCTTTAGCCAACTCTGCCACCCCAGTTCAGACATGGCCATATGCAAATCAGTCTAACCCTGTGCCTCATGGGAACAGTCCAGCCCGAACTGCCAAGCTATGCCTTCCCTGGACCGGAAACAAGCTTCCTAGGACCGGTTTCTGGCATTTCAGCAGTCTTCAGCCAGGCTTGCTTGAATCCAGTGGCAAAGTGAGCAAGGGACTCACGTCTGAGCATACCCTGCCAACTTATGGCAAACAAAGCGGTACAAAAGGGGGTGGTGATGGACAGAGCATCAGAACCAATCAAACACTCACACCCAGTTAACAGATCTGGGTTTGATCCATCACCGTTCTTTAGCCAACTCTGCCACCCCAGTTCAGACATGGCCATATGCAAATCAGTCTAACCCTGTGCCTCATGGGAACAGTCCAGCCCGAACTGCCAAGCCATGCCTTCCCTGGACCGGAAACAAGCTTCCTAGGACCGGTTTCTGGCATTTCAGCCGTCTTCAGCCAGGCTTGCTTCAATCCAGTGGCAAAGTGAGCAAGGGACTCACGTCTGAGCATACCCTGCCAACTTATGGCAAACAAAGCGGTACAAAAGGGGGTGGTGATGGACAGAGCATCAGAACCAATCAAAAACTCACACCCAGTCAACAGATCTGGGTTTGATCCATCACCTTTCTTTAGCCAACTCTGCCACACCAGTTCAGACATGGCCATATGCAAATCAGTCTAACCCTGTGCCTCATGAGAACAGTCCAGCCCGAACTGCCAAGCCATGCCTTCCCTGGACCGGAAACAAGCTTCCTAGGACCGGTTTCTGGCATTTCAGCCGTCTTCAGCCAGGCTTGCTTGAATCCAGTGGCAAAGTGAGCAAGGGACTCACGTCTGAGCATACCCTGCCAACTTATGGCAAACAAAGCGGTACAAAAGGGGGTGGTGATGGACAGAGCATCAGAACCAATCAAACACTCACACCCAGTCAACAGATCTGGGTTTGATCCATCACCGTTCTTTAGCCAACTCTGCCACCCCAGTTCTGACATGGCCATATGCAAATAAGTCCAACCCTGTGCCTCATGGGAACAGTCCAGCCCGAACTGCCAAGCCATGCCTTCCCTTGACGGGAAACAAGCTTTCTAGGACCGGTTTCTGGCATTTCAGCTGTCTTCAGCCAGGCTTGCTTGAATCCAGTGGCAAAGTGAGCAAGGGACTCACGTCTGAGCATACCCTGCCAACTTATGGCAAACAAAGCAGTACAAAAGGGGGTGGTGATGGACAGAGCATCAGAACCAATCAAACACTCACACCCAGTCAACAGATCTGGGTTTGATCCATCACCGTTCTTTAGCCAAATCTGACACCCCAGTTCAGACATGGCCATATGCAAATCAGTCTAACCCTGTGCCTCATGGGAACAGTCCAGCCAGAACTGCCAAGCCATGCCTTCCCTGGACCGGAAACAAGCTTTCTAGGACCGGTTTCTGGCATTTCAGCCGTCTTCAGCCAGGCTTGCTTGAATCCAGTGGCAAAGTGAGCAAGGGACTCACGTCTGAGCATACCCAGCCAACTTATGGCAAACAAAGCGGTACAAAAGGGGGTGGTGATGGACAGAGCATCAGAACCAATCAAACACTCACACCCAGACAACAGATCTGGGTTTGATCCATCACCGTTCTTTAGCCAACTCTGCCACCCCAGTTCAGACATGGCCATATGCAAATCAGTCTAACCCTGTGACTCATGGGAACAGTCCAGCCCGAACTGCCAAGCCATGCCTTCCCTGGACCGGAAACAAGCTTCCTAGGACCGGTTTCTGGCATTTCAGCAGTCTTCAGCCAGGCTTGCTTGAATCCAGTGGCAAAGTGAGCAAGGGACTCACGTCTGAGCATACCCTGCCAACTTATGGCAAACAAAGCGGTACAAAAGGGGGTGGTGATGGACAGAGCATCAGAACCAATCAAACACTCACACCCAGTCAACAGATCTGGGTTTGATCCATCACCGTTCTTTAGCCAAATCTGCCACCCCAGTTCAGACATGGCCATATGCAAATCAGTCTAACCCTGTGCCTCATGGGAACAGTCCAGCCCGAACTGCCAAGCCATGCCTTCCCTGGACCGGAAACAAGCTTCCTAGGACCAGTTTCTGGCATTTCAGTCTTCTTCAGCCAGGCTTGCTTGAATCCAGTAACAAAGTGAGCAAGGGACTCACATCTGAGCATACCCTGCCAACTTATGGCAAACAAAGCGGTACAAAAGCTGGTGGTGATGGACAGAGCATCAGAACCAATCAAACACTCACACCCAGTCAACAGATCTGGGTTTGATCCATCACCGTTCTTTAGCCAAATCTGCCACCCCAGTTCAGACATCGCCATATGCAAATCAGTCTAACCCTGTGCCTCATTAGAAAAGTCCAGCCCAAACTGCCAAGCCATGCCTTTCCTGGACCGGAAACAAGCTTCCTAGGACCGGTTTCTGGCATTTCAGCCGTCTTCAGCCAGGCTTGCTTGAATCCAGTGGCAAAGTGAGCAAGGGACTCACGTCTGAGCATACCCTGCCAACTTATGGCAAACAAAACGGTACAAAAGAGGGTGGTGATGGACAGAACATCAGAACCAATCAAACACTCACACCCAGTCAACAGATCTGAGTTTGATCCATCACTGTTCTTTAGCCAACTCTGCCACCCTAGTACAGACATGTCCATATGCAAATCAGTCTAACCCTGTGACTCATGGGAACAGTCCAGCCCGAACTGCCAAGCCATGCCTTCCCTGGACCGGAAACAAGCTTCCTAGGACCGGTTTCTGGCATTTCAGCAGTCTTCAGCCAGGCTTGCTTGAATCCAGTGGCAAAGTGAGCAAGGGACTCACGTCTGAGCATACCCTGCCAACTTATGGCAAACAAAGCGGTACAAAAGGGGGTGGTGATGAACAGAGCATCAGAACCAATCAAACACTCACACCCAGTCAACAGATCTGGGTTTGATCCATCACCGTTCTTTAGCCAAATCTGCCACCCCAGTTCAGACATGGCCATATGCAAATCAGTCTAACCCTGTGCCTCATGGGAACAGTCCAGCCCGAACTGCCAAGCCATGCCTTCCCTGGACCGGAAACAAGCTTCCTAGGACCGGTTTCTGGCATTTCAGTCTTCTTCAGCCAGGCTTGCTTGAATCCAGTAACAAAGTGAGCAAGGGACTCACGTCTGAGCATACCCTGCCAACTTATGGCAAACAAAGCGGTACAAAAGCTGGTGGTGATGGACAGAGCATCAAAACCAATCAAACACTCACACCCAGTCAACAGATCTGGGTTTGATCCATCACCGTTCTTTAGCCAAATCTGCCACCCCAGTTCAGACATCGCCATATGCAAATCAGTCTAACCCTGTGCCTCATTAGAAAAGTCCAGCCCAAACTGCCAAGCCATGCCTTTCCTGGACCGGAAACAAGCTTCCTAGGACCGGTTTCTGGCATTTCAGCCGTCTTCAGCCAGGCTTGCTTGAATCCAGTGGCAAAGTGAGCAAGGGACTCACGTCTGAGCATACCCTGCCAACTTATGGCAAACAAAATGGTACAAAAGAGGGTGGTGATGGACAGAACATCAGAACCAATCAAACACTCACACCCAGTCAACAGATCTGAGTTTGATCCATCACTGTTCTTTAGCCAACTCTGCCACCCTAGTACAGACATGTCCATATGCAAATCAGTCTAACCCTGTGCCTCATGGGAACAGTCCAGCCAGAACTGCCAAGCCATGCCTTCCCTGGACCGGAAAAAAGCTTCCTAGGACCGGTTTCTGGCATTTCAGCCGTCTTCAGCCAGGCTTGCTTGAATCCAGTGGCAAAGTGAGCAAGGGACTCACGTCTGAGCATACCCTGCCAACTTATGGCAAACAAAGCGGTACAAAAGGGGGTGGTGATGGACAGAGCATCAGAACCAATCAAACACTCACACCCAGTCAACAGATCTGGGTTTGATCCATCACCGTTCTTTAGCCAACTCTGCCACCCCAGTTCTGACATGGCCATATGCAAATAAGTCCAACCCTGTGCCTCATGGGAACAGTCCAGCCCGAACTGCCAAGCCATGCCTTCCCTTGACGGGAAACAAGCTTTCTAGGACCGGTTTCTGGCATTTCAGCTGTCTTCAGCCAGGCTTGCTTGAATCCAGTGGCAAAGTGAGCAAGGGACTCACGTCTGAGCATACCCTGCCAACTTATGGCAAACAAAGCAGTACAAAAGGGGGTGGTGATGGACAGAGCATCAGAACCAATCAAACACTCACACCCAGTCAACAGATCTGGGTTTGATCCATCAACGTTCTTTAGCCAAATCTGACACCCCAGTTCAGACATGGCCATATGCAAATCAGTCTAACCCTGTGCCTCATGGGAACAGTCCAGCCAGAACTGCCAAGCCATGCCTTCCCTGGACCGGAAACAAGCTTTCTAGGACCGGTTTCTGGCATTTCAGCCGTCTTCAGCCAGGCTTGCTTGAATCCAGTGGCAAAGTGAGCAAGGGACTCACGTCTGAGCATACCCAGCCAACTTATGGCAAACAAAGCGGTACAAAAGGGGGTGGTGATGGACAGAGCATCAGAACCAATCAAACACTCACACCCAGTCAACAGATCTGGGTTTGATCCATCACCGTTCTTTAGCCAACTCTGCCACCCCAGTTCAGACATGGCCATATGCAAATCAGTCTAACCCTGTGACTCATGGGAACAGTCCAGCCCGAACTGCCAAGCCATGCCTACCCTGGACCGGAAACAAGCTTCCTAGGACCGGTTTCTGGCATTTCAGCAGTCTTCAGCCAGGCTTGCTTGAATCCAGTGGCAAAGTGAGCAAGGGACTCACGTCTGAGCATACCCTGCCAACTTATGGCAAACAAAGCGGTACAAAAGGGGGTGGTGATGGACAGAGCATCAGAACCAATCAAACACTCACACCCAGTCAACAGATCTGGGTTTGATCCATCACCGTTCTTTAGCCAAATCTGCCACCCCAGTTCAGACATGGCCATATGCAAATCAGTCTAACCCTGTGCCTCATGGGAACAGTCCAGCCCGAACTGCCAAGCCATGCCTTCCCTGGACCGGAAACAAGCTTCCTAGGACCAGTTTCTGGCATTTCAGTCTTCTTCAGCCAGGCTTGCTTGAATCCAGTAACAAAGTGAGCAAGGGACTCACATCTGAGCATACCCTGCCAACTTATGGCAAACAAAGCGGTACAAAAGCTGGTGGTGATGGACAGAGCATCAGAACCAATCAAACACTCACACCCAGTCAACAGATCTGGGTTTGATCCATCACCGTTCTTTAGCCAAATCTGGCGCCCCAGTTCAGACATCGCCATATGCAAATCAGTCTAACCCTGTGCCTCATTAGAAAAGTCCTACAACAAACAATTGATGGACGGAATGCTGACAATGCAGACATTCTCCCCCAGTCAAGAGATCTGGGTTAAATCCATCGTTCTTTTGCCCACTACACCACCCCAGTTTAGACATGGCCATATGCAAATCAGTCTTGACCCTGTGCCTCATGGGAACAGTCCAGCCCGAACTGCCAAGCCATGTCTTCACTGGACCGGAATCAAGCATCCTAGGACCGGTTTCTGGCTATCAGCCGTCATCAGCCAGGATAGCTTGACTCCAGTGGCGTAGTGAGCACGGGTCCCACGTCTGGGAATACCCATCCCAATTAGGGCGAAAAGCGTTACAACAAACAATTGATGGACGGAATGCTGACAATGCAGACATTCTCCCCCAGTCAAGAGATCTGGGTTAAATCCATCGTTCTTTTGCCCACTACACCACCCCAGTTTAGACATGGCCATATGCAAATCAGTCTTGACCCTGTGCCTCATGGGAACAGTCCAGCCCGAACTGCCAAGCCATGTCTTCACTGGACCGGAATCAAGCATCCTAGGACCGGTTTCTGGCTATCAGCCGTCATCAGCCAGGATAGCTTGACTCCAGTGGCGTAGTGAGCACGGGTCCCACGTCTGGGAATACCCATCCCAATTAGGGCGAAAAGCGTTACAACAAACAATTGATGGACGGAATGCTGACAATGCAGACATTCTCCCCCAGTCAAGAGATCTGGGTTAAATCCATCGTTCTTTTGCCCACTACACCACCCCAGTTTAGACATGGTCATTAGAAAAGTCCAGCCCAAACTGCCAAGCCATGCCTTTCCTGGACCGGAAACAAGCTTCCTAGGACCGGTTTCTGGCATTTCAGCCGTCTTCAGCCAGGCTTGCTTGAATCCAGTGGCAAAGTGAGCAAGGGACTCACGTCTGAGCATACCCTGCCAACTTATGGCAAACAAAACGGTACAAAAGAGGGTGGTGATGGACAGAACATCAGAACCAATCAAACACTCACACCCAGTCAACAGATCTGAGTTTGATCCATCACTGTTCTTTAGCCAACTCTGCCACCCTAGTACAGACATGTCCATATGCAAATCAGTCTAACCCTGTGACTCATGGGAACAGTCCAGCCCGAACTGCCAAGCCATGCCTTCCCTGGACCGGAAACAAGCTTCCTAGGACCGGTTTCTGGCATTTCAGCAGTCTTCAGCCAGGCTTGCTTGAATCCAGTGGCAAAGTGAGCAAGGGACTCACGTCTGAGCATACCCTGCCAACTTATGGCAAACAAAGCGGTACAAAAGGGGGTGGTGATGAACAGAGCATCAGAACCAATCAAACACTCACACCCAGTCAACAGATCTGGGTTTGATCCATCACCGTTCTTTAGCCAAATCTGCCACCCCAGTTCAGACATGGCCATATGCAAATCAGTCTAACCCTGTGCCTCATGGGAACAGTCCAGCCCGAACTGCCAAGCCATGCCTTCCCTGGACCGGAAACAAGCTTCCTAGGACCGGTTTCTGGCATTTCAGTCTTCTTCAGCCAGGCTTGCTTGAATCCAGTAACAAAGTGAGCAAGGGACTCACGTCTGAGCATACCCTGCCAACTTATGGCAAACAAAGCGGTACAAAAGCTGGTGGTGATGGACAGAGCATCAAAACCAATCAAACACTCACACCCAGTCAACAGATCTGGGTTTGATCCATCACCGTTCTTTAGCCAAATCTGCCACCCCAGTTCAGACATCGCCATATGCAAATCAGTCTAACCCTGTGCCTCATTAGAAAAGTCCAGCCCAAACTGCCAAGCCATGCCTTTCCTGGACCGGAAACAAGCTTCCTAGGACCGGTTTCTGGCATTTCAGCCGTCTTCAGCCAGGCTTGCTTGAATCCAGTGGCAAAGTGAGCAAGGGACTCACGTCTGAGCATACCCTGCCAACTTATGGCAAACAAAATGGTACAAAAGAGGGTGGTGATGGACAGAACATCAGAACCAATCAAACACTCACACCCAGTCAACAGATCTGAGTTTGATCCATCACTGTTCTTTAGCCAACTCTGCCACCCTAGTACAGACATGTCCATATGCAAATCAGTCTAACCCTGTGCCTCATGGGAACAGTCCAGCCAGAACTGCCAAGCCATGCCTTCCCTGGAACGGAAAAAAGCTTCCTAGGACCGGTTTCTGGCATTTCAGCCGTCTTCAGCCTGGCTTGCTTGAATCCAGTGGCAAAGTGAGCAAGGGACTCACGTCTGAGCATACCCTGCCAACTTATGGCAAACAAAGCGGTACAAAAGGGGGTGGTGATGGACAGAGCATCAGAACCAATCAAACACTCACACCCAGTCAACAGATCTGGGTTTGATCCATCACCGTTCTTTAGCCAACTCTGCCACCCCAGTTCAGACATGGCCATATGCAAATCAGTCTAACCCTGTGCCTCATGAGAACAGTCCAGCCCGAACTGCCAAGCTATGCCTTCCCTGGAATGGAACAAGCTTCCTAGGACCGGTTTCTGGCATTTCAGCCGTCTTCAGCCAGGCTTGCTTGAATCCAGTGGCAAAGTGAGCAAGGGACTCACGTCTCAGCATACCCTGCCAACTTATGGCAAACAAAACGGTACAAAAGGGGGTGGTGATGGACAGAACATCAGAACCAATCAAACACTCACACCCAGTCAACAGATCTGGATTTGATCCATCACCGTTCTTTAGCCAACTCTGCCACCCCAGTTCAGACATCGCCATATGCAAATCAGTCTAACCCTGTGCCTCATGGGAACAGTCCAGCCCGAACTGCCAAGCCATGCCTTCCCTGGACCGGAAACAAGCTTCCTAGGACCGGTTTCTGGCATTTCAGCAGTCTTCAGCCAGGCTTGCTTGAATCCAGTGGCAAAGTGAGCAAGGGACTCACGTCTGAGCATACCCTGCCAACTTATGGCAAACAAAGCGGTACAAAAGGGGGTGGTGATGAACAGAGCATCAGAACCAATCAAACACTCACACCCAGTCAACAGATCTGGGTTTGATCCATCACCGTTCTTTAGCCAAATCTGCCACCCCAGTTCAGACATGGCCATATGCAAATCAGTCTAACCCTGTGCCTCATGGGAACAGTCCAGCCCGAACTGCCAAGCCATGCCTTCCCTGGACCGGAAACAAGCTTCCTAGGACCGGTTTCTGGCATTTCAGTCTTCTTCAGCCAGGCTTGCTTGAATCCAGTAACAAAGTGAGCAAGGGACTCACGTCTGAGCATACCCTGCCAACTTATGGCAAACAAAGCGGTACAAAAGCTGGTGGTGATGGACAGAGCATCAAAACCAATCAAACACTCACACCCAGTCAACAGATCTGGGTTTGATCCATCACCGTTCTTTAGCCAAATCTGCCACCCCAGTTCAGACATCGCCATATGCAAATCAGTCTAACCCTGTGCCTCATTAGAAAAGTCCAGCCCAAACTGCCAAGCCATGCCTTTCCTGGACCGGAAACAAGCTTCCTAGGACCGGTTTCTGGCATTTCAGCCGTCTTCAGCCAGGCTTGCTTGAATCCAGTGGCAAAGTGAGCAAGGGACTCACGTCTGAGCATACCCTGCCAACTTATGGCAAACAAAATGGTACAAAAGAGGGTGGTGATGGACAGAACATCAGAACCAATCAAACACTCACACCCAGTCAACAGATCTGAGTTTGATCCATCACTGTTCTTTAGCCAACTCTGCCACCCTAGTACAGACATGTCCATATGCAAATCAGTCTAACCCTGTGCCTCATGGGAACAGTCCAGCCAGAACTGCCAAGCCATGCCTTCCCTGGAACGGAAAAAAGCTTCCTAGGACCGGTTTCTGGCATTTCAGCCGTCTTCAGCCTGGCTTGCTTGAATCCAGTGGCAAAGTGAGCAAGGGACTCACGTCTGAGCATACCCTGCCAACTTATGGCAAACAAAGCGGTACAAAAGGGGGTGGTGATGGACAGAGCATCAGAACCAATCAAACACTCACACCCAGTCAACAGATCTGGGTTTGATCCATCACCGTTCTTTAGCCAACTCTGCCACCCCAGTTCAGACATGGCCATATGCAAATCAGTCTAACCCTGTGCCTCATGAGAACAGTCCAGCCCGAACTGCCAAGCTATGCCTTCCCTGGAATGGAACAAGCTTCCTAGGACCGGTTTCTGGCATTTCAGCCGTCTTCAGCCAGGCTTGCTTGAATCCAGTGGCAAAGTGAGCAAGGGACTCACGTCTCAGCATACCCTGCCAACTTATGGCAAACAAAACGGTACAAAAGGGGGTGGTGATGGACAGAACATCAGAACCAATCAAACACTCACACCCAGTCAACAGATCTGGATTTGATCCATCACCGTTCTTTAGCCAACTCTGCCACCCCAGTTCAGACATCGCCATATGCAAATCAGTCTAACCCTGTGCCTCATGGGAACAGTCCAGCCCGAACTGCCAAGCCATGCCTTCCCTGGACCGGAAACAAGCTTCCTAGGACCGGTTTCTGGCATTTCAGCAGTCTTCAGCCAGGCTTGCTTGAATCCAGTGGCAAAGTGAGCAAGGGACTCACGGCTGAGCATACCCTGCCAACTTATGGCAAACAAAGCGGTACAAAAGGGGGTGGTGATGGACAGAGCATCAGAACCAATCAAACACTCACACCCAGTCAACAGATCTGGGTTTGATCCATCACCGTTCTTTAGCCAACTCTGCCACCCCAGTTCAGACATGGCCATATGCAAATCAGTCTAACCCTGTGCCTCATGGGAACAGTCCAGTCCGAACTGCCAAGCCATGCCTTCCCTGGACCGGAAACAAGCTTCCTAGGACCGGTTTCTGGCATTTCAGCCGTCTTCAGCCAGGCTTGCTTCAATCCAGTGGCAAAGTGAGCAAGGGACTCACGTCTGAGCATACCCTGCCAACTTATGGCAAACAAAGCGGTACAAAAGGGGGTGGTGATGGACAGAGCATCAGAACCAATCAAACACTCACACCCAGTCAACAGATCTGGGTTTGATCCATCACCGTTCTTTAGCCAACTCTGCCACCCCAGTTCTGACATGGCCATATGCAAATCAGTCCAACCCTGTGCCTCATGGGAACAGTCCAGCCCGAACTGCCAAGCCATGCCTTCCCTTGACGGGAAACTAGCTTTCTAGGACCGGTTTCTGGCATTTCAGCCGTCTTCAGCCAGGCTTGCTTGAATCCAGTGGCAAAGTGAGCAAGGGACTCACGTCTGAGCATACCCTGCCAACTTATGGCAAACAAAGCAGTACAAAAGGGGGTGGTGATGGACAGAGCATCAGAACCAATCAAACACTCACACCCAGTCAACAGATCTGGGTTTGATCCATCACCGTTCTTTAGCCAACTCTGCCACCCCAGTTCAGACATGGCCATATGCAAATCAGGCTAACCCTGTGACTCATGGGAACAGTCCAGCCCGAACTGCCAAGCCATGCCTTCCCTGGACCGGAAACAAGCTTCCTAGGACCGGTTCTGGCATTTCAGCAGTCTTCAGCCAGGCTTGCTTGAATCCAGTGGCAAAGTGAGCAAGGGACTCACGTCTGAGCATACCCTGCCAACTTATGGCAAACAAAGCGGTACAAAAGGGGGTGGTGATGGACAGAGCATCAGAACCAATCAAACACTCACACCCAGTCAACAGATCTGGGTTTGATCCATCACCGTTCTTTAGCCAAATCTGCCACCCCAGTTCAGACATGGCCATATGCAAATCAGTCTAACCCTGTGCCTCATGGGAACAGTCCAGCCCGAACTGCCAAGCCATGCCTTCCCTGGACCGGAAACAAGCTTCCTAGGACCGGTTTCTGGCATTTCAGTCTTCTTCGGCCAGGCTTGCTTGAATCCAGTAACAAAGTGAGCAAGGGACTCACGTCTGAGCATACCCTGCCAACTTATGGCAAACAAAGCGGTACAAAAGCTGGTGGTGATGGACAGAGCATCAGAACCAATCAAACACTCACACCCAGTCAACAGATCTGGGTTTGATCCATCACCGGTCTTTAGCCAAATCTGCCACCCCAGTTCAGACATCGCCATATGCAAATCAGTCTAACCCTGTGCCTCATTAGAAAAGTCCAGCCCAAACTGCCAAGCCATGCCTTTCCTGGACCGGAAACAAGCTTCCTAGGACCGGTTTCTGGCATTTCAGCCGTCTTCAGCCAGGCTTGCTTGAATCCAGTGGCAAAGTGAGCAAGGGACTCACGTCTGAGCATACCCTGCCAACTTATGGCAAACAAAACGGTACAAAAGGGGGTGGTGATGGACAGAACATCAGAACCAATCAAACACTCACACCCAGTCAACAGATCTGAGTTTGATCCATCACTGTTCTTTAGCCAACTCTGCCACCCTAGTACAGACATGTCCATATGCAAATCAGTCTAACCCTGTGCCTCATGGGAACAGTCCAGCCAGAACTGCCAAGCCATGCCTTCCCTGGACCGGAAAAAAGCTTCCTAGGACCGGTTTCTGGCATTTCAGCCGTCTTCAGCCAGGCTTGCTTGAATCCAGTGGCAAAGTGAGCAAGGGACTCACGTCTGAGCATACCCTGCCAACTTATGGCAAACAAAGCGGTACAAAAGGGGGTGGTGATGGACAGAGCATCAGAACCAATCAAACACTCACACCCAGTCAACAGATCTGGGTTTGATCCATCACCGTTCTTTAGCCAACTCTGCCACCCCAGTTCAGACATGGCCATATGCAAAGCAGTCTAACCCTGTGCCTCATGAGAACAGTCCAGCCCGAACTGCCAAGCCATGCCTTTCCTGGACCGGAAACAAGCTTCCTAGGACCGGTTTCTGGCATTTCAGCCGTCTTCAGCCAGGCTTGCTTGAATCCAGTGGCAAAGTGAGCAAGGGACTCACGTCTGAGCATACCCTGCCAACTTATGGCAAACAAAACGGTACAAAAGAGGGTGGTGATGGACAGAACATCAGAACCAATCAAACACTCACACCCAGTCAACAGATCTGAGTTTGATCCATCACTGTTCTTTAGCCAACTCTGCCACCCTAGTACAGACATGTCCATATGCAAATCAGTCTAACCCTGTGACTCATGGGAACAGTCCAGCCCGAACTGCCAAGCCATGCCTTCCCTGGACCGGAAACAAGCTTCCTAGGACCGGTTTCTGGCATTTCAGCAGTCTTCAGCCAGGCTTGCTTGAATCCAGTGGCAAAGTGAGCAAGGGACTCACGTCTGAGCATACCCTGCCAACTTATGGCAAACAAAGCGGTACAAAAGGGGGTGGTGATGAACAGAGCATCAGAACCAATCAAACACTCACACCCAGTCAACAGATCTGGGTTTGATCCATCACCGTTCTTTAGCCAAATCTGCCACCCCAGTTCAGACATGGCCATATGCAAATCAGTCTAACCCTGTGCCTCATGGGAACAGTCCAGCCCGAACTGCCAAGCCATGCCTTCCCTGGACCGGAAACAAGCTTCCTAGGACCGGTTTCTGGCATTTCTGTCTTCTTCAGCCAGGCTTGCTTGAATCCAGTAACAAAGTGAGCAAGGGACTCACGTCTGAGCATACCCTGCCAACTTATGGCAAACAAAGCGGTACAAAAGCTGGTGGTGATGGACAGAGCATCAGAACCAATCAAACACTCACACCCAGTCAACAGATCTGGGTTTGATCCATCACCGTTCTTTAGCCAAATCTGCCACCCCAGTTCAGACATCGCCATATGCAAATCAGTCTAACCCTGTGCCTCATTAGAAAAGTCCAGCCCAAACTGCCAAGCCATGCCTTTCCTGGACCGGAAACAAGCTTCCTAGGACCGGTTTCTGGCATTTCAGCCGTCTTCAGCCAGGCTTGCTTGAATCCAGTGGCAAAGTGAGCAAGGGACTCATGTCTGAGCATACCCTGCCAACTTATGGCAAACAAAACGGTACAAAAGAGGGTGGTGATGGACAGAACATCAGAACCAATCAAACACTCACACCCAGTCAACAGATCTGAGTTTGATCCATCACTGTTCTTTAGCCAACTCTGCCACCCTAGTACAGACATGTCCATATGCAAATCAGTCTAACCCTGTGCCTCATGGGAACAGTCCAGCCAGAACTGCCAAGCCATGCCTTCCCTGGACCGGAAAAAAGCTTCCTAGGACCGGTTTCTGGCATTTAAGCCGTCTTCAGCCAGGCTTGCTTGAATCCAGTGGCAAAGTGAGCAAGGGACTCACGTCTGAGCATACCCTGCCAACTTATGGCAAACAAAGCGGTACAAAAGGGGGTGGTGATGGACAGAGCATCAGAACCAATCAAACACTCACACCCAGTCAACAGATCTGGGTTTGATCCATCACCGTTCTTTAGCCAACTCTGCCACCCCAGTTCAGACATGGCCATATGCAAATCAGTCTAACCCTGTGCCTCATGAGAACAGTCCAGCCCGAACTGCCAAGCTATGCCTTCCCTGGAATGGAACAAGCTTCCTAGGACCGGTTTCTGGCATTTCAGCCGTCTTCAGCCAGGCTTGCTTGAATCCAGTGGCAAAGTGAGCAAGGGACTCGCGTCTCAGCATACCCAGCCAACTTATGGCAAACAAAGCGGTACAAAAGAGGGTGGTGATGGACAGAGCATCAGAACCAATCAAACACTCACACCCAGTCAACAGATCTGGGTTTGATCCATCACCGTTCTTTAGCCAACTCTGCCACCCCAGTTCAGACATGGCCATATGCAAATCAGTCTAACCCTGTGCCTCATGGGAACAGTCCAGCCCGAACTGCCAAGCCATGGCTTCCCTGGACCAGAAACAAGCTTCCTAGGACCGGTTTCTGGCATTTCAGCCGTCTTCAGCCAGGCATGCTTGAATCCAGTGGCAAAGTGAGCAAGGGACTCACGTCTGAGCATACCCTGCCAACTTATGGCAAACAAAGCGGTACAAAAGGGGGTGGTGATGGACAGAGCATCAGAACCAATCAAACACTCACACCCAGTCAACAGATTTGGGTTTGATCTATCACCGTTCTTTAGCCAAATCTGCCACCCCAGTTCAGACATGGCCATATGCAAATCAGTCTAACCCTGTGCCTCATGGGAACAGTCCAGCCCGAACTGCCAAGCCATGCCTTCCCTGGACCGGAAACAAGCTTCCTAGGACCGGTTTCTGGCATTTCAGCCGTCTTCAGCCAGGCTTACTTGAATCCAGTGGCAAAGTGAGCAAGGGACTCACGTCTGAGCATACCCTGCCAACTTATGGCAAACAAAGCGGTACAAAAGGTGGTGGTGATGGACAGAGCATTAGAACCAATCAAACACTCACACCCAGTCAACAGATCTGGGTTTGATCTATCACCGTTCTTTAGCCAAATCTGCCACCCCAGTTCAGACATCGCCATATGCAAATCAGTCTAACCCTGTGCCTCATGGGAAAAATCCAGCCCAAACTGCCAAGCCATGCCTTCCCTGGACCGGAAACAAGCTTCCTAGGACCGGATTCTGGCATTTCAGCCGTCTTCAGCCAGGCTTGCTTGAATCCAGTGGCAAAGTGAGCAAGGGACTCACGTCTGAGCATACCCTGCCAACTTATGGCAAACAAAACGGTACAAAAGGGGGTGGTGATGGACAGAACATCAGAACCAATCAAACACTCACACCCAGTCAACAGATCTGGGTTTGATCCATCACCGTTCTTTAGCCAACTCTGCCACCCCAGTTCAGACATGGCCATATGCAAATCAGTCTAACCCTGTGCCTCATGGGAACAGTCCAGCCCGAACTGCCAAGCCATGCCTTCCCTGGACCGGAAACAAGCTTCCTAGGACCAGTTTCTGGCATTTCAGCAGTCTTCAGCCAGGCTTGCTTGAATCCAGTGGCAAAGTGAGCAAGGGACTCACGTCTGAGCATACCCTGCCAACTTATGGCAAACAAAGCGGTACAAAAGGGGGTGGTGATGGACAGAGCATCAGAACCAATCAAACACTCACACCCAGTCAACAGATCTGGGTTTGATCCATCACCGTTCTTTAGCCAAATCTGCCACCACAGTTCAGACATGGCCATATGCAAATCAGTCTAACCCTGTGCCTCATGGGAACAGTCCAGCCCGAACTGCCAAGCCATGCCTTCCCTGGACCGGAAACAAGCTTCCTAGGACCGGTTTCTGGCATTTCAGCCGTCTTCAGCCAGGCTTGCTTGAATCCAGTGGCAAAGTGAGCAAGGGACTCACGTCTGAGCATACCCTGCCAACTTATGGCAAACAAAGCGGTACAAAAGGGGGTGGTGATGGACAGAGCATCAGAACCAATCAAACACTCACACCCAGTCAACAGATCTGGGTTTGATCCATCACCGTTCTTTAGCCACATCTGCCAACCCAGTTCAGACATCGCCATATGCAAATCAGTCTAACCCTGTGCCTCACTAGAAAAGTCCAGCCCGAACTGCCAAGCCATGCCTTTCCTTGACCGGAAACAAGCTTCCTAGGACCGGTTTCTGGCATTTCAGCCGTCTTTAGCCAGGCTTGCTTGAATCCAGTGGCAAAGTGAGCAAGGGACTCACGTCTGAGCATACCCTGCCAACTTATGGCAAACAAAACGGTACAAAAGGGGGTGGTGATGGACAGAACATCAGAACCAATCAAACACTCACACCCAGTCAACAGATCTGGATTTGATCCATCACCGTTCTTTAGCCAACTCTGCCACCCCAGTTCAGACATGGCCATATGCAAATCAGTCTAACCCTGTGCCTCATGGGAACAGTCCAGCCCGAACTGCCAAGCCATGCCTTCCCTGGACCGGAAACAAGCTTCCTAGGACCGGTTTCTGGCATTTCAGCAGTCTTCAGCCAGGCTTGCTTGAATCCAGTGGCAAAGTGAGCAAGGGACTCACGTCTGAGCATACCCTGCCAACTTATGGGAAACAAAGCGGTACAAAAGGGGGTGGTGATGGACAGAGCATCAGAACCAATCAAACACTCACACCCAGTCAACAGATCTGGGTTTGATCCATCACCGTTCTTTAGCCAACTCTGCCACCCCAGTTCAGACATGGCCATATGCAAATCAGTCTAACCCTGTGCCTCATGGGAACAGTCCAGCCCGAACTGCCAAGCCATGCCTTCCCTGGACCGGAAACAAGCTTCCTAGGACCGGTTTCTGGCATTTCAGCCGTCTTCAGCCAGGCTTGCTTCAATCCAGTGGCAAAGTGAGCAAGGGACTCACGTCTGAGCATACCCTGCCAACTTATGGCAAACAAAGCGGTACAAAAGGGGGTGGTGATGGACAGAGCATCAGAACCAATCAAAAACTCACACCCAGTCAACAGATCTGGGTTTGATCCATCACCTTTCTTTAGCCAACTCTGCCACCCCAGTTCAGACATGGCCATATGCAAATCAGTCTAACCCTGTGCCTCATGAGAACAGTCCAGCCCGAACTGCCAAGCTATGCCTTCCCTGGAATGGAACAAGCTTCCTAGGACCGGTTTCTGGCATTTCAGCCGTCTTCAGCCAGGCTTGCTTGAATCCAGTGGCAAAGTGAGCAAGGGACTCACGTCTCAGCATACCCAGCCAACTTATGGCAAACAAAGCGGTACAAAAGAGGGTGGTGATGGACAGAGCATCAGAACCAATCAAACACTCACACCCAGTCAACAGATCTGGATTTGATCCATCACCGTTCTTTAGCCAAATCTGCCACCCCAGTTCAGACATCGCCATATGCAAATCAGTCTAACCCTGTGCCTCATGGGAACAGTCCAGCCCGAACTGCCAAGCCATGCCTTCCCTGGACCGGAAACAAGCTTCCTAGGACCGGTTTCTGGCATTTCAGCAGTCTTCAGCCAGGCTTGCTTGAATCCAGTGGCAAAGTGAGCAAGGGACTCACGTCTGAGCATACCCTGCCAACTTATGGCAAACAAAGCGGTACAAAAGGGGGTGGTGATGGACAGAGCATCAGAACCAATCAAACACTCACACCCAGTCAACAGATCTGGGTTTGATCCATCACCGTTCTTTAGCCAACTCTGCCACCCCAGTTCAGACATGGCCATATGCAAATCAGTCTAACCCTGTGCCTCATGGGAACAGTCCAGCCCGAACTGCCAAGCCATGCCTTCCCTGGACCGGAAACAAGCTTCCTAGGACCGGTTTCTGGCATTTCAGCCGTCTTCAGCCAGGCTTGCTTCAATCCAGTGGCAAAGTGAGCAAGGGACTCACGTCTGAGCATACCCTGCCAACTTATGGCAAACAAAGCGGTACAAAAGGGGGTGGTGATGGACAGAGCATCAGAACCAATCAAACACTCACACCCAGTCAACAGATCTGGGTTTGATCCATCACCGTTCTTTAGCCAACTCTGCCACCCCAGTTCTGACATGGCCATATGCAAATCAGTCCAACCCTGTGCCTCATGGGAACAGTCCAGCCCGAACTGCCAAGCCATGCCTTCCCTTGACGGGAATCTAGCTTTCTAGGACCGGTTTCTGGCATTTCAGTCGTCTTCAGCCAGGCTTGCTTGAATCCAGTGGCAAAGTGAGCAAGGGACTCACGTCTGAGCATACCCTGCCAACTTATGACAAACAAAGCAGTACAAAAGGGGGTGGTGATGGACAGAGCATCAGAACCAATCAAACACTCACACCCAGTCAACAGATCTGGGTTTGATCCATCACCGTTCTTTAGCCAACTCTGCCACCCCAGTTCAGACATGGCCATATGCAAATCAGTCTAACCCTGTGACTCATGGGAACAGTCCAGCCCGAACTGCCAAGCCATGCCTTCCCTGGACCGGAAACAAGCTTCCTAGGACCGGTTCTGGCATTTCAGCCGTCTTCAGCCAGGCTTGCTTGAATCCAGTGGCAAAGTGAGCAAGGGACTCACGTCTGAGCATACCCTGCCAACTTATGGCAAACAAAGCGGTACAAAAGGGGGTGGTGATGGACAGAGCATCAGAACCAATCAAACACTCACACCCAGTCAACAGATCTGGGTTTGATCCATCACCGTTCTTTAGCCAAATCTGCCACCCCAGTTCAGACATGGCCATATGCAAATCAGTCTAACCCTGTGCCTCATGGGAACAGTCCAGCCCGAACTGCCAAGCCATGCCTTCCCTGGACCGGAAACAAGCTTCCTAGGACCGGTTTCTGGCATTTCAGTCTTCTTCAGCCAGGCTTGCTTGAATCCAGTAACAAAGTGAGCAAGGGACTCACGTCTGAGCATACCCTGCCAACTTATGGCAAACAAAGCGGTACAAAAGCTGGTGGTGATGGACAGAGCATCAGAACCAATCAAACACTCACACCCAGTCAACAGATCTGGGTTTGATCCATCACCGGTCTTTAGCCAAATCTGCCACCCCAGTTCAGACATCGCCATATGCAAATCAGTCTAACCCTGTGCCTCATTAGAAAAGTCCAGCCCAAACTGCCAAGCCATGCCTTTCCTGGACCGGAAACAAGCTTCCTAGGACCGGTTTCTGGCATTTCAGCCGTCTTCAGCCAGGCTTGCTTGAATCCAGTGGCAAAGTGAGCAAGGGACTCACGTCTGAGCATACCCTGCCAACTTATGGCAAACAAAGCGGTACAAAAGGGGGTGGTGATGGACAGAGCATCAGAACCAATCAAACACTCACACCCAGTCAACAGATCTGGGTTTGATCCATCACCGTTCTTTAGCCAACTCTGCCACCCCAGTTCAGACATGGCCATATGCAAATCAGTCTAACCCTGTGACTCATGGGAACAGTCCAGCCCGAACTGCCAAGCCATGCCTTCCCTGGACCGGAAACAAGCTTCCTAGGACCGGTTTCTGGCATTTCAGCAGTCTTCAGCCAGGCTTGCTTGAATCCAGTGGCAAAGTGAGCAAGGGACTCACGTCTGAGCATACCCTGCCAACTTATGGCAAACAAAGCGGTACAAAAGGGGGTGGTGATGGACAGAGCATCAGAACCAATCAAACACTCACACCCAGTCAACAGATCTGGGTTTGATCCATCACCGTTCTTTAGCCAAATCTGCCACCCCAGTTCAGACATGGCCATATGCAAATCAGTCTAACCCTGTGCCTCATGGGAACAGTCCAGCCCGAACTGCCAAGCCATGCCTTCCCTGGACCGGAAACAAGCTTCCTAGGACCAGTTTCTGGCATTTTAGTCTTCTTCAGCCAGGCTTGCTTGAATCCAGTAACAAAGTGAGCAAGGGACTCACATCTGAGCATACCCTGCCAACTTATGGCAAACAAAGCGGTACAAAAGCTGGTGGTGATGGACAGAGCATCAGAACCAATCAAACACTCACACCCAGTCAACAGATCTGGGTTTGATCCATCACCGTTCTTTAGCCAAATCTGGCGCCCCAGTTCAGACATCGCCATATGCAAATCAGTCTAACCCTGTGCCTCATTAGAAAAGTCCAGCCCAAACTGCCAAGCCATGCCTTTCCTGGACCGGAAACAAGCTTCCTACGACCGGTTTCTGGCATTTCAGCCGTCTTCAGCCAGGCTTGCTTGAATCCAGTGGCAAAGTGAGCAAGGGACTCACGTCTGAGCATACCCTGCCAACTTATGGCAAACAAAACGGTACAAAAGAGGGTGGTGATGGACAGAACATCAGAACCAATCAAACACTCACACCCAGTCAACAGATCTGAGTTTGATCCATCACTGTTCTTTAGCCAACTCTGCCACCCTAGTACAGACATGTCCATATGCAAATCAGTCTAACCCTGTGACTCATGGGAACAGTCCAGCCCGAACTGCCAAGCCATGCCTTCCCTGGACCGGAAACAAGCTTCCTAGGACCGGTTTCTGGCATTTCAGCAGTCTTCAGCCAGGCTTGCTTGAATCCAGTGGCAATGTGAGCAAGGGACTCACGTCTGAGCATACCCTGCCAACTTATGGCAAACAAAGCGGTACAAAAGGGGGTGGTGATGAACAGAGCATCAGAACCAATCAAACACTCACACCCAGTCAACAGATCTGGGTTTGATCCATCACCGTTCTTTAGCCAAATCTGCCACCCCAGTTCAGACATGGCCATATGCAAATCAGTCTAACCCTGTGCCTCATGGGAACAGTCCAGCCCGAACTGCCAAGCCATGCCTTCCCTGGACCGGAAACAAGCTTCCTAGGACCGGTTTCTGGCATTTCAGTCTTCTTCAGCCAGGCTTGCTTGAATCCAGTAACAAAGTGAGCAAGGGACTCACGTCTGAGCATACCCTGCCAACTTATGGCAAACAAAGCGGTACAAAAGCTGGTGGTGATGGACAGAGCATCAAAACCAATCAAACACTCACACCCAGTCAACAGATCTGGGTTTGATCCATCACCGTTCTTTAGCCAAATCTGCCACCCCAGTTCAGACATCGCCATATGCAAATCAGTCTAACCCTGTGCCTCATTAGAAAAGTCCAGCCCAAACTGCCAAGCCATGCCTTTCCTGGACCGGAAACAAGCTTCCTAGGACCGGTTTCTGGCATTTCAGCCGTCTTCAGCCAGGCTTGCTTGAATCCAGTGGCAAAGTGAGCAAGGGACTCACGTCTGAGCATACCCTGCCAACTTATGGCAAACAAAATGGTACAAAAGAGGGTGGTGATGGACAGAACATCAGAACCAATCAAACACTCACACCCAGTCAACAGATCTGGGTTTGATCCATCACCGGTCTTTAGCCAAATCTGCCACCCCAGTTCAGACATCGCCATATGCAAATCAGTCTAACCCTGTGCCTCATTAGAAAAGTCCAGCCCAAACTGCCAAGCCATGCCTTTCCTGGACCGGAAACAAGCTTCCTAGGACCGGTTTCTGGCATTTCAGCCGTCTTCAGCCAGGCTTGCTTGAATCCAGTGGCAAAGTGAGCAAGGGACTCACGTCTGAGCATACCCTGCCAACTTATGGCAAACAAAGCGGTACAAAAGGGGGTGGTGATGGACAGAGCATCAGAACCAATCAAACACTCACACCCAGTCAACAGATCTGGGTTTGATCCATCACCGTTCTTTAGCCAACTCTGCCACCCCAGTTCAGACATGGCCATATGCAAATCAGTCTAACCCTGTGACTCATGGGAACAGTCCAGCCCGAACTGCCAAGCCATGCCTTCCCTGGACCGGAAACAAGCTTCCTAGGACCGGTTTCTGGCATTTCAGCAGTCTTCAGCCAGGCTTGCTTGAATCCAGTGGCAAAGTGAGCAAGGGACTCACGTCTGAGCATACCCTGCCAACTTATGGCAAACAAAGCGGTACAAAAGGGGGTGGTGATGGACAGAGCATCAGAACCAATCAAACACTCACACCCAGTCAACAGATCTGGGTTTGATCCATCACCGTTCTTTAGCCAAATCTGCCACCCCAGTTCAGACATGGCCATATGCAAATCAGTCTAACCCTGTGCCTCATGGGAACAGTCCAGCCCGAACTGCCAAGCCATGCCTTCCCTGGACCGGAAACAAGCTTCCTAGGACCAGTTTCTGGCATTTTAGTCTTCTTCAGCCAGGCTTGCTTGAATCCAGTAACAAAGTGAGCAAGGGACTCACATCTGAGCATACCCTGCCAACTTATGGCAAACAAAGCGGTACAAAAGCTGGTGGTGATGGACAGAGCATCAGAACCAATCAAACACTCACACCCAGTCAACAGATCTGGGTTTGATCCATCACCGTTATTTAGCCAAATCTGGCGCCCCAGTTCAGACATCGCCATATGCAAATCAGTCTAACCCTGTGCCTCATTAGAAAAGTCCAGCCCAAACTGCCAAGCCATGCCTTTCCTGGACCGGAAACAAGCTTCCTACGACCGGTTTCTGGCATTTCAGCCGTCTTCAGCCAGGCTTGCTTGAATCCAGTGGCAAAGTGAGCAAGGGACTCACGTCTGAGCATACCCTGCCAACTTATGGCAAACAAAACGGTACAAAAGAGGGTGGTGATGGACAGAACATCAGAACCAATCAAACACTCACACCCAGTCAACAGATCTGAGTTTGATCCATCACTGTTCTTTAGCCAACTCTGCCACCCTAGTACAGACATGTCCATATGCAAATCAGTCTAACCCTGTGACTCATGGGAACAGTCCAGCCCGAACTGCCAAGCCATGCCTTCCCTGGACCGGAAACAAGCTTCCTAGGACCGGTTTCTGGCATTTCAGCAGTCTTCAGCCAGGCTTGCTTGAATCCAGTGGCAATGTGAGCAAGGGACTCACGTCTGAGCATACCCTGCCAACTTATGGCAAACAAAGCGGTACAAAAGGGGGTGGTGATGAACAGAGCATCAGAACCAATCAAACACTCACACCCAGTCAACAGATCTGGGTTTGATCCATCACCGTTCTTTAGCCAAATCTGCCACCCCAGTTCAGACATGGCCATATGCAAATCAGTCTAACCCTGTGCCTCATGGGAACAGTCCAGCCCGAACTGCCAAGCCATGCCTTCCCTGGACCGGAAACAAGCTTCCTAGGACCGGTTTCTGGCATTTCAGTCTTCTTCAGCCAGGCTTGCTTGAATCCAGTAACAAAGTGAGCAAGGGACTCACGTCTGAGCATACCCTGCCAACTTATGGCAAACAAAGCGGTACAAAAGCTGGTGGTGATGGACAGAGCATCAAAACCAATCAAACACTCACACCCAGTCAACAGATCTGGGTTTGATCCATCACCGTTCTTTAGCCAAATCTGCCACCCCAGTTCAGACATCGCCATATGCAAATCAGTCTAACCCTGTGCCTCATTAGAAAAGTCCAGCCCAAACTGCCAAGCCATGCCTTTCCTGGACCGGAAACAAGCTTCCTAGGACCGGTTTCTGGCATTTCAGCCGTCTTCAGCCAGGCTTGCTTGAATCCAGTGGCAAAGTGAGCAAGGGACTCACGTCTGAGCATACCCTGCCAACTTATGGCAAACAAAATGGTACAAAAGAGGGTGGTGATGGACAGAACATCAGAACCAATCAAACACTCACACCCAGTCAACAGATCTGAGTTTGATCCATCACTGTTCTTTAGCCAACTCTGCCACCCTAGTACAGACATGTCCATATGCAAATCAGTCTAACCCTGTGCCTCATGGGAACAGTCCAGCCAGAACTGCCAAGCCATGCCTTCCCTGGACCGGAAAAAAGCTTCCTAGGACCGGTTTCTGGCATTTCAGCCGTCTTCAGCCAGGCTTGCTTGAATCCAGTGGCAAAGTGAGCAAGGGACTCACGTCTGAGCATACCCTGCCAACTTATGGCAAACAAAGCGGTACAAAAGGGGGTGGTGATGGACAGAGCATCAGAACCAATCAAACACTCACACCCAGTCAACAGATCTGGGTTTGATCCATCACCGTTCTTTAGCCAACTCTGCCACCCCAGTTCAGACATGGCCATATGCAAATCAGTCTAACCCTGTGCCTCATGAGAACAGTCCAGCCCGAACTGCCAAGCTATGCCTTCCCTGGAATGGAACAAGCTTCCTAGGACCGGTTTCTGGCATTTCAGCCGTCTTCAGCCAGGCTTGCTTGAATCCAGTGGCAAAGTGAGCAAGGGACTCACGTCTCAGCATACCCTGCCAACTTATGGCAAACAAAACGGTACAAAAGGGGGTGGTGATGGACAGAACATCAGAACCAATCAAACACTCACACCCAGTCAACAGATCTGGATTTGATCCATCACCGTTCTTTAGCCAACTCTGCCACCCCAGTTCAGACATCGCCATATGCAAATCAGTCTAACCCTGTGCCTCATGGGAACAGTCCAGCCCGAACTGCCAAGCCATGCCTTCCCTGGACCGGAAACAAGCTTCCTAGGACCGGTTTCTGGCATTTCAGCAGTCTTCAGCCAGGCTTGCTTGAATCCAGTGGCAAAGTGAGCAAGGGACTCACGTCTGAGCATACCCTGCCAACTTATGGCAAACAAAGCGGTACAAAAGGGGGTGGTGATGGACAGAGCATCAGAACCAATCAAACACTCACACCCAGTCAACAGATCTGGGTTTGATCCATCACCGTTCTTTAGCCAACTCTGCCACCCCAGTTCAGACATGGCCATATGCAAATCAGTCTAACCCTGTGCCTCATGGGAACAGTCCAGCCCGAACTGCCAAGCCATGCCTTCCCTGGACCGGAAACAAGCTTCCTAGGACCGGTTTCTGGCATTTCAGCCGTCTTTAGCCAGGCTTGCTTCAATCCAGTGGCAAAGTGAGCAAGGGACTCACGTCTGAGCATACCCTGCCAACTTATGGCAAACAAAGCGGTACAAAAGGGGGTGGTGATGGACAGAGCATCAGAACCAATCAAACACTCACACCCAGTCAACAGATCTGGGTTTGATCCATCACCGTTCTTTAGCCAACTCTGCCACCCCAGTTCTGACATGGCCATATGCAAATCAGTCCAACCCTGTGCCTCATGGGAACAGTCCAGCCCGAACTGCCAAGCCATGCCTTCCCTTGACGGGAAACTAGCTTTCTAGGACCGGTTTCTGGCATTTCAGCCGTCTTCAGCCAGGCTTGCTTGAATCCAGTGGCAAAGTGAGCAAGGGACTCACGTCTGAGCATACCCTGCCAACTTATGGCAAACAAAGCAGTACAAAAGGGGGTGGTGATGGACAGAGCATCAGAACCAATCAAACACTCACACCCAGTCAACAGATCTGGGTTTGATCCATCACCGTTCTTTAGCCAACTCTGCCACCCCAGTTCAGACATGGCCATATGCAAATTAGTCTAACCCTGTGACTCATGGGAACAGTCCAGCCCGAACTGCCAAGCCATGCCTTCCCTGGACCGGAAACAAGCTTCCTAGGACCGGTTCTGGCATTTCAGCAGTCTTCAGCCAGGCTTGCTTGAATCCAGTGGCAAAGTGAGCAAGGGACTCACGTCTGAGCATACCCTGCCAACTTATGGCAAACAAAGCGGTACAAAAGGGGGTGGTGATGGACAGAGCATCAGAACCAATCAAACACTCACACCCAGTCAACAGATCTGGGTTTGATCCATCACCGTTCTTTAGCCAAATCTGCCACCCCAGTTCAGACATGGCCATATGCAAATCAGTCTAACCCTGTGCCTCATGGGAACAGTCCAGCCCGAACTGCCAAGCCATGCCTTCCCTGGACCGGAAACAAGCTTCCTAGGACCGGTTTCTGGCATTTCAGTCTTCTTCAGCCAGGCTTGCTTGAATCCAGTAAAAAAGTGAGCAAGGGACTCACGTCTGAGCATACCCTGCCAACTTATGGCAAACAAAGCGGTACAAAAGCTGGTGGTGATGGACAGAGCATCAGAACCAATCAAACACTCACACCCAGTCAACAGATCTGGGTTTGATCCATCACCGGTCTTTAGCCAAATCTGCCACCCCAGTTCAGACATCGCCATATGCAAATCAGTCTAACCCTGTGCCTCATTAGAAAAGTCCAGCCCAAACTGCCAAGCCATGCCTTTCCTGGACCGGAAACAAGCTTCCTAGGACCGGTTTCTGGCATTTCAGCCGTCTTCAGCCAGGCTTGCTTGAATCCAGTGGCAAAGTGAGCAAGGGACTCACGTCTGAGCATACCCTGCCAACTTATGGCAAACAAAACGGTACAAAAGGGGGTGGTGATGGACAGAACTTCAGAACCAATCAAACACTCACACCCAGTCAACAGATCTGAGTTTGATCCATCACTGTTCTTTAGCCAACTCTGCCACCCTAGTACAGACATGTCCATATGCAAATCAGTCTAACCCTGTGCCTCATGGGAACAGTCCAGCCAGAACTGCCAAGCCATGCCTTCCCTGGACCGGAAAAAAGCTTCCTAGGACCGGTTTCTGGCATTTCAGCCGTCTTCAGCCAGGCTTGCTTGAATCCAGTGGCAAAGTGAGCAAGGGACTCACGTCTGAGCATACCCTGCCAACTTATGGCAAACAAAGCGGTACAAAAGGGGGTGGTGATGGACAGAGCATCAGAACCAATCAAACACTCACACCCAGTCAACAGATCTGGGTTTGATCCATCACCGTTCTTTAGCCAACTCTGCCACCCCAGTTCAGACATGGCCATATGCAAAGCAGTCTAACCCTGTGCCTCATGAGAACAGTCCAGCCCGAACTGCCAAGCCATGCCTTTCCTGGACCGGAAACAAGCTTCCTAGGACCGGTTTCTGGCATTTCAGCCGTCTTCAGCCAGGCTTGCTTGAATCCAGTGGCAAAGTGAGCAAGGGACTCACGTCTGAGCATACCCTGCCAACTTATGGCAAACAAAACGGTACAAAAGAGGGTGGTGATGGACAGAACATCAGAACCAATCAAACACTCACACCCAGTCAACAGATCTGAGTTTGATCCATCACTGTTCTTTAGCCAACTCTGCCACCCTAGTACAGACATGTCCATATGCAAATCAGTCTAACCCTGTGACTCATGGGAACAGTCCAGCCCGAACTGCCAAGCCATGCCTTCCCTGGACGGGAAACAAGCTTCCTAGGACCGGTTTCTGGCATTTCAGCAGTCTTCAGCCAGGCTTGCTTGAATCCAGTGGCAAAGTGAGCAAGGGACTCACGTCTGAGCATACCCTGCCAACTTATGGCAAACAAAGCGGTACAAAAGGGGGTGGTGATGAACAGAGCATCAGAACCAATCAAACACTCACACCCAGTCAACAGATCTGGGTTTGATCCATCACCGTTCTTTAGCCAAATCTGCCACCCCAGTTCAGACATGGCCATATGCAAATCAGTCTAACCCTGTGCCTCATGGGAACAGTCCAGCCCGAACTGCCAAGCCATGCCTTCCCTGGACCGGAAACAAGCTTCCTAGGACCGGTTTCTGGCATTTCTGTCTTCTTCAGCCAGGCTTGCTTGAATCCAGTAACAAAGTGAGCAAGGGACTCACGTCTGAGCATACCCTGCCAACTTATGGCAAACAAAGCGGTACAAAAGCTGGTGGTGATGGACAGAGCATCAGAACCAATCAAACACTCACACCCAGTCAACAGATATGGGTTTGATCCATCACCGTTCTTTAGCCAAATCTGCCACCCCAGTTCAGACATCGCCATATGCAAATCAGTCTAACCCTGTGCCTCATTAGAAAAGTCCAGCCCAAACTGCCAAGCCATGCCTTTCCTGGACCGGAAACAAGCTTCCTAGGACCGGTTTCTGGCATTTCAGCCGTCTTCAGCCAGGCTTGCTTGAATCCAGTGGCAAAGTGAGCAAGGGACTCACGTCTGAGCATACCCTGCCAACTTATGGCAAACAAAACGGTACAAAAGAGGGTGGTGATGGACAGAACATCAGAACCAATCAAACACTCACACCCAGTCAACAGATCTGAGTTTGATCCATCACTGTTCTTTAGCCAACTCTGCCACCCTAGTACAGACATGTCCATATGCAAATCAGTCTAACCCTGTGCCTCATGGGAACAGTCCAGCCAGAACTGCCAAGCCATGCCTTCCCTGGACCGGAAAAAAGCTTCCTAGGACCGGTTTCTGGCATTTAAGCCGTCTCCAGCCAGGCTTGCTTGAATCCAGTGGCAAAGTGAGCAAGGGACTCACGTCTCAGCATACCCAGCCAACTTATGGCAAACAAAGCGGTACAAAAGAGGGTGGTGATGGACAGAGCATCAGAACCAATCAAACACTCACACCCAGTCAACAGATCTGAGTTTGATCCATCACTGTTCTTTAGCCAACTCTGCCACCCTAGTACAGACATGGCCATATGCAAATCAGTCTAACCCTGTGCCCCATGAGAACAGTCCAGCCCGAACTGCCAAGCTATGCCTTCCCTGGAATGGAACAAGCTTCCTAGGACCGGTTTCTGGCATTTCAGCCGTCTTCAGCCAGGCTTGCTTGAATCCAGTGGCAAAGTGAGCAAGGGACTCACGTCTCAGCATACCCAGCCAACTTATGGCAAACAAAGCGGTACAAAAGAGGGTGGTGATGGACAGAGCATCAGAACCAATCAAACACTCACACCCAGTCAACAGATCTGGGTTTGATCCATCACCGTTCTTTAGCCAACTCTGCCACCCCAGTTCAGACATGGCCATATGCAAATCAGTCTAACCCTGTGCCTCATGGGAACAGTCCAGCCCGAACTGCCAAGCCATGGCTTCCCTGGACCAGAAACAAGCTTCCTAGGACCGGTTTCTGGCATTTCAGCCGTCTTCAGCCAGGCATGCTTGAATCCAGTGGCAAAGTGAGCAAGGGACTCACGTCTGAGCATACCCTGCCAACTTATGGCAAACAAAGCGGTACAAAAGGGGGTGGTGATGGACAGAGCATCAGAACCAATCAAACACTCACACCCAGTCAACAGATTTGGGTTTGATCCATCACCGTTCTTTAGCCAAATCTGCCACCCCAGTTCAGACATGGCCATATGCAAATCAGTCTAACCCTGTGCCTCATGGGAACAGTCCAGCCCGAACTGCCAAGCCATGCCTTCCCTGGACCGGAAACAAGCTTCCTAGGACCGGTTTCTGGCATTTCAGCCGTCTTCAGCCAGGCTTACTTGAATCCAGTGGCAAAGTGAGCAAGGGACTCACGTCTGAGCATACCCTGCCAACTTATGGCAAACAAAGCGGTACAAAAGGTGGTGGTGATGGACAGAGCATCAGAACCAATCAAACACTCACACCCAGTCAACAGATCTGGGTTTGATCTATCACCGTTCTTTAGCCAAATCTGCCACCCCAGTTCAGACATCGCCATATGCAAATCAGTCTAACCCTGTGCCTCATGGGAAAAATCCAGCCCGAACTGCCAAGCCATGCCTTCCCTGGACCGGAAACAAGCTTCCTAGGACCGGATTCTGGCATTTCAGCCGTCTTCAGCCAGGCTTGCTTGAATCCAGTGGCAAAGTGAGCAAGGGACTCACATCTGAGCATACCCTGCCAACTTATGGCAAACAAAATGGTACAAAAGGGGGTGGTGATGGACAGAACATCAGAACCAATCAAACACTCACACCCAGTCAACAGATCTGGGTTTGATCCATCACCGTTCTTTAGCCAACTCTGCCACCCCAGTTCAGACATGGCCATATGCAAATCAGTCTAACCCTGTGCCTCATGGGAACAGTCCAGCCCGAACTGCCAAGCCATTCCTTCCCTGGACCGGAAACAAGCTTCCTAGGACCAGTTTCTGGCATTTCAGCAGTCTTCAGCCAGGCTTGCTTGAATCCAGTGGCAAAGTGAGCAAGGGACTCACGTCTGAGCATACCCTGCCAACTTATGGCAAACAAAGCGGTACAAAAGGGGGTGGTGATGGACAGAGCATCAGAACCAATCAAACACTCACACCCAGTCAACAGATCTGGGTTTGATCCATCACCGTTCTTTAGCCAAATCTGCCACCACAGTTCAGACATGGCCATATGCAAATCAGTCTAACCCTGTGCCTCATGGGAACAGTCCAGCCCGAACTGCCAAGCCATGCCTTCCCTGGACCGGAAACAAGCTTCCTAGGACCGGTTTCTGGCATTTCAGCCGTCTTCAGCCAGGCTTGCTTGAATCCAGTGGCAAAGTGAGCAAGGGACTCACGTCTGAGCATACCCTGCCAACTTATGGCAAACAAAGCGGTACAAAAGGGGGTGGTGATGGACAGAGCATCAGAACCAATCAAACACTCACACCCAGTCAACAGATCTGGGTTTGATCCATCACCGTTCTTTAGCCACATCTGCCAACCCAGTTCAGACATCGCCATGTGCAAATCAGTCTAACCCTGTGCCTCATTAGAAAAGTCCAGCCCGAACTGCCAAGCCATGCCTTTCCTGGACCGGAAACAAGCTTCCTAGGACCGGTTTCTGGCATTTCAGCCGTCTTTAGCCAGGCTTGCTTGAATCCAGTGGCAAAGTGAGCAAGGGACTCACATCTGAGCATACCCTGCCAACTTATGGCAAACAAAACGGTACAAAAGGGGGTGGTGATGGACAGAACATCAGAACCAATCAAACACTCACACCCAGTCAACAGATCTGGATTTGATCCATCACCGTTCTTTAGCCAACTCTGCCACCCCAGTTCAGACATGGCCATATGCAAATCAGTCTAACCCTGTGCCTCATGGGAACAGTCCAGCCCGAACTGCCAAGCCATGCCTTCCCTGGACCGGAAACAAGCTTCCTAGGACCGGTTTCTGGCATTTCAGCAGTCTTCAGCCAGGCTTGCTTGAATCCAGTGGCAAAGTGAGCAAGGGACTCACGTCTGAGCATACCCTGCCAACTTATGGCAAACAAAGCGGTACAAAAGGGGGTGGTGATGGACAGAGCATCAGAACCAATCAAACACTCACACCCAGTCAACAGATCTGGGTTTGATCCATCACCGTTCTTTAGCCAACTCTGCCACCCCAGTTCAGACATGGCCATATGCAAATCAGTCTAACCCTGTGCCTCATGGGAACAGTCCAGCCCGAACTGCCAAGCCATGCCTTCCCTGGACCGGAAACAAGCTTCCTAGGACCGGTTTCTGGCATTTCAGCCGTCTTCAGCCAGGCTTGCTTCAATCCAGTGGCAAAGTGAGCAAGGGACTCACGTCTGAGCATACCCTGCCAACTTATGGCAAACAAAGCGGTACAAAAGGGGGTGGTGATGGACAGAGCATCAGAACCAATCAAAAACTCACACCCAGTCAACAGATCTGGGTTTGATCCATCACCTTTCTTTAGCCAACTCTGCCACCCCAGTTCAGACATGGCCATATGCAAATCAGTCTAACCCTGTGCCTCATGAGAACAGTCCAGCCCGAACTGCCAAGCCATGCCTTCCCTGGACCGGAAACAAGCTTCCTAGGACCGGTTTCTGGCATTTCAGCCGTCTTCAGCCAGGCTTGCTTGAATCCAGTGGCAAAGTGAGCAAGGGACTCATGTCTGAGCATACCCTGCCAACTTATGGCAAACAAAGCGGTACAAAAGGGGGTGGTGATGGACAGAGCATCAGAACCAATCAAACACTCACACCCAGTCAACAGATCTGGGTTTGATCCATCACCGTTCTTTAGCCAACTCTGCCACCCCAGTTCAGACATGGCCATATGCAAATCAGTCTAACCCTGTGCCTCATGAGAACAGTCCAGCCCGAACTGCCAAGCTATGCCTTCCCTGGAATGGAACAAGCTTCCTAGGACCGGTTTCTGGCATTTCAGCCGTCTTCAGCCAGGCTTGCTTGAATCCAGTGGCAAAGTGAGCAAGGGACTCACGTCTCAGCATACCCAGCCAACTTATGGCAAACAAAGCGGTACAAAAGAGGGTGGTGATGGACAGAGCATCAGAACCAATCAAACACTCACACCCAGTCAACAGATCTGGGTTTGATCCATCACCGTTCTTTAGCCAACTCTGCCACCCCAGTTCAGACATGGCCATATGCAAATCAGTCTAACCCTGTGCCTCATGGGAACAGTCCAGCCCGAACTGCCAAGCCATGGCTTCCCTGGACCAGAAACAAGCTATCTAGGACCAGTTTCTGGCATTTCAGCCGTCTTCAGCCAGGCATGCTTGAATCCAGTGGCAAAGTGAGCAAGGGACTCACGTCTGAGCATACCCTGCCAACTTATGGCAAACAAAGCGGTACAAAAGGGGGTGGTGATGGACAGAGCATCAGAACCAATCAAACACTCACACCCAGTCAACAGATCTGGGTTTGGTCCATCACCGTTCTTTAGCCAAATCTGCCACCCCAGTTCAGACATGGCCATATGCAAATCAGTCTAACCCTGTGCCTCATGGGAACAGTCCAGCCCAAACTGCCAAGCCATGCCTTCCCTGGACCGGAAACAAGCTTCCTAGGACCGGTTTCTGGCATTTCAGCCGTCTTCAGCCAGGCTTACTTGAATCCAGTGGCAAAGTGAGCAAGGGACTCACGTCTGAGCATACCCTGCCAACTTATGGCAAACAAAGCGGTACAAAAGGTGGTGGTGATGGACAGAGCATCAGAACCAATCAAACACTCACACCCAGTCAACAGATCTGGGTTTGATCTATCACCGTTCTTTAGCCAAATCTGCCACCCCAGTTCAGACATCGCCATATGCAAATCAGTCTAACCCTGTGCCTCATGGGAAAAATCCAGCCCGAACTGCCAAGCCATGCCTTCCCTGGACCGGAAACAAGCTTCCTAGGACCGGATTCTGGCATTTCAGCCGTCTTCAGCCAGGCTTGCTTGAATCCAGTGGCAAAGTGAGCAAGGGACTCACGTCTGAGCATACCCTGCCAACTTATGGCAAACAAAACGGTACAAAAGGGGGTGGTGATGGACAGAACATCAGAACCAATCAAACACTCACACCCAGTCAACAGATCTGGGTTTGATCCATCACCGTTCTTTAGCCAACTCTGCCACCCCAGTTCAGACATGGCCATATGCAAATCAGTCTAACCCTGTGCCTCATGGGAACAGTCCAGCCCGAACTGCCAAGCCATGCCTTCCCTGGACCGGAAACAAGCTTCCTAGGACCAGTTTCTGGCATTTCAGCAGTCTTCAGCCAGGCTTGCTTGAATCCAGTGGCAAAGTGAGCAAGGGACTCACGTCTGAGCATACCCTGCCAACTTATGGCAAACAAAGCGGTACAAAAGGGGGTGGTGATGGACAGAGCATCAGAACCAATCAAACACTCACACCCAGTCAACAGATCTGGGTTTGATCCATCACCGTTCTTTAGCCAAATCTGCCACCACAGTTCAGACATGGCCATATGCAAATCAGTCTAACCCTGTGCCTCATGGAAACAGTCCAGCCCGAACTGCCAAGCCATGCCTTCCCTGGACCGGAAACAAGCTTCCTAGGACCGGTTTCTGGCATTTCAGCCGTCTTCAGCCAGGCTTGCTTGAATCCAGTGGCAAAGTGAGCAAGGGACTCACGTCTGAGCATACCCTGCCAACTTATGGCAAACAAAGCGGTACAAAAGGGGGTGGTGATGGACAGAGCATCAGAACCAATCAAACACTCACACCCAGTCAACAGATCTGGGTTTGATCCATCACCGTTCTTTAGCCACATCTGCCAACCCAGTTCAGACATCGCCATATGCAAATCAGTCTAACCCTGTGCCTCATTAGAAAAGTCCAGCCCGAACTGCCAAGCCATGCCTTTCCTGGACCGGAAACAAGCTTCCTAGGACCGGTTTCTGGCATTTCAGCCGTCTTTAGCCAGGCTTGCTTGAATCCAGTGGCAAAGTGAGCAAGGGACTCACGTCTGAGCATACCCTGCCAACTTATGGCAAACAACACGGTACAAAAGGGGGTGGTGATGGACAGAACATCAGAACCAATCAAACACTCACACCCAGTCAACAGATCTGGATTTGATCCATCACCGTTCTTTAGCCAACTCTGCCACCCCAGTTCAGACATCGCCATATGCAAATCAGTCTAACCCTGTGCCTCATGGGAACAGTCCAGCCCGAACTGCCAAGCCATGCCTTCCCTGGACCGGAAACAAGCTTCCTAGGACCGGTTTCTGGCATTTCAGCAGTCTTCAGCCAGGCTTGCTTGAATCCAGTGGCAAAGTGAGCAAGGGACTCACGTCTGAGCATACCCTGCCAACTTATGGCAAACAAAGCGGTACAAAAGGGGGTGGTGATGGACAGAGCATCAGAACCAATCAAACACTCACACCCAGTCAACAGATCTGGGTTTGATCCATCACCGTTCTTTAGCCAACTCTGCCACCCCAGTTCAGACATGGCCATATGCAAATCAGTCTAACCCTGTGCCTCATGGGAACAGTCCAGCCCGAACTGCCAAGCCATGCCTTCCCTGGACCGGAAACAAGCTTCCTAGGACCGGTTTCTGGCATTTCAGCCGTCTTCAGCCAGGCTTGCTTCAATCCAGTGGCAAAGTGAGCAAGGGACTCACGTCTGAGCATACCCTGCCAACTTATGGCAAACAAAGCGGTACAAAAGGGGGTGGTGATGGACAGAGCATCAGAACCAATCAAACACTCACACCCAGTCAACAGATCTGGGTTTGATCCATCACCGTTCTTTAGCCAACTCTGCCACCCCAGTTCTGACATGGCCATATGCAAATCAGTCCAACCCTGTGCCTCATGGGAACAGTCCAGCCCGAACTGCCAAGCCATGCCTTCCCTTGACGGGAAACTAGCTTTCTAGGACCGGTTTCTGGCATTTCAGCCGTCTTCAGCCAGGCTTGCTTGAATCCAGTGGCAAAGTGAGCAAGGGACTCACGTCTGAGCATACCCTGCCAACTTATGGCAAACAAAGCAGTACAAAAGGGGGTGGTGATGGACAGAGCATCAGAACCAATCAAACACTCACACCCAGTCAACAGATCTGGGTTTGATCCATCACCGTTCTTTAGCCAACTCTGCCACCCCAGTTCAGACATGGCCATATGCAAATCAGTCTAACCCTGTGACTCATGGGAACAGTCCAGCCCGAACTGCCAAGCCATGCCTTCCCTGGACCGGAAACAAGCTTCCTAGGACCGGTTCTGGCATTTCAGCAGTCTTCAGCCAGGCTTGCTTGAATCCAGTGGCAAAGTGAGCAAGGGACTCACGTCTGAGCATACCCTGCCAACTTATGGCAAACAAAGCGGTACAAAAGGGGGTGGTGATGGACAGAGCATCAGAACCAATCAAACACTCACACCCAGTCAACAGATCTGGGTTTGATCCATCACCGTTCTTTAGCCAAATCTGCCACCCCAGTTCAGACATGGCCATATGCAAATCAGTCTAACCCTGTGCCTCATGGGAACAGTCCAGCCCGAACTGCCAAGCCATGCCTTCCCTGGACCGGAAACAAGCTTCCTAGGACCGGTTTCTGGCATTTCAGTCTTCTTCAGCCAGGCTTGCTTGAATCCAGTAACAAAGTGAGCAAGGGACTCACGTCTGAGCATACCCTGCCAACTTATGGCAAACAAAGCGGTACAAAAGCTGGTGGTGATGGACAGAGCATCAGAACCAATCAAACACTCACACCCAGTCAACAGATCTGGGTTTGATCCATCACCGGTCTTTAGCCAAATCTGCCACCCCAGTTCAGACATCGCCATATGCAAATCAGTCTAACCCTGTGCCTCATTAGAAAAGTCCAGCCCAAACTGCCAAGCCATGCCTTTCCTGGACCGGAAACAAGCTTCCTAGGACCGGTTTCTGGCATTTCAGCCGTCTTCAGCCAGGCTTGCTTGAATCCAGTGGCAAAGTGAGCAAGGGACTCACGTCTGAGCATACCCTGCCAACTTATGGCAAACAAAACGGTACAAAAGGGGGTGGTGATGGACAGAACATCAGAACCAATCAAACACTCACACCCAGTCAACAGATCTGAGTTTGATCCATCACTGTTCTTTAGCCAACTCTGCCACCCTAGTACAGACATGTCCATATGCAAATCAGTCTAACCCTGTGCCTCATGGGAACAGTCCAGCCAGAACTGCCAAGCCATGCCTTCCCTGGACCGGAAAAAAGCTTCCTAGGACCGGTTTCTGGCATTTCAGCCGTCTTCAGCCAGGCTTGCTTGAATCCAGTGGCAAAGTGAGCAAGGGACTCACGTCTGAGCATACCCTGCCAACTTATGGCAAACAAAGCGGTACAAAAGGGGGTGGTGATGGACAGAGCATCAGAACCAATCAAACACTCACACCCAGTCAACAGATCTGGGTTTGATCCATCACCGTTCGTTAGCCAACTCTGCCACCCCAGTTCAGACATGGCCATATGCAAAGCAGTCTAACCCTGTGCCTCATGAGAACAGTCCAGCCCGAACTGCCAAGCCATGCCTTTCCTGGACCGGAAACAAGCTTCCTAGGACCGGTTTCTGGCATTTCAGCCGTCTTCAGCCAGGCTTGCTTGAATCCAGTGGCAAAGTGAGCAAGGGACTCACGTCTGAGCATACCCTGCCAACTTATGGCAAACACAACGGTACAAAAGAGGGTGGTGATGGACAGAACATCAGAACCAATCAAACACTCACACCCAGTCAACAGATCTGAGTTTGATCCATCACTGTTCTTTAGCCAACTCTGCCACCCTAGTACAGACATGTCCATATGCAAATCAGTCTAACCCTGTGACTCATGGGAACAGTCCAGCCCGAACTGCCAAGCCATGCCTTCCCTGGACCGGAAACAAGCTTCCTAGGACCGGTTTCTGGCATTTCAGCAGTCTTCAGCCAGGCTTGCTTGAATCCAGTGGCAAAGTGAGCAAGGGACTCACGTCTGAGCATACCCTGCCAACTTATGGCAAACAAAGCGGTACAAAAGGGGGTGGTGATGAACAGAGCATCAGAACCAATCAAACACTCACACCCAGTCAACAGATCTGGGTTTGATCCATCACCGTTCTTTAGCCATATCTGCCACCCCAGTTCAGACATGGCCATATGCAAATCAGTCTAACCCTGTGCCTCATGGGAACAGTCCAGCCCGAACTGCCAAGCCATGCCTTCCCTGGACCGGAAACAAGCTTCCTAGGACCGGTTTCTGGCATTTCTGTCTTCTTCAGCCAGGCTTGCTTGAATCCAGTAACAAAGTGAGCAAGGGACTCACGTCTGAGCATACCCTGCCAACTTATGGCAAACAAAGCGGTACAAAAGCTGGTGGTGATGGACAGAGCATCAGAACCAATCAAACACTCACACCCAGTCAACAGATCTGGGTTTGATCCATCACCGTTCTTTAGCCAAATCTGCCACCCCAGTTCAGACATCGCCATATGCAAATCAGTCTAACCCTGTGCCTCATTAGAAAAGTCCAGCCCAAACTGCCAAGCCATGCCTTTCCTGGACCGGAAACAAGCTTCCTAGGACCGGTTTCTGGCATTTCAGCCGTCTTCAGCCAGGCTTGCTTGAATCCAGTGGCAAAGTGAGCAAGGGACTCACGTCTGAGCATACCCTGCCAACTTATGGCAAACAAAACGGTACAAAAGAGGGTGGTGAGGGACAGAACATCAGAACCAATCAAACACTCACACCCAGTCAACAGATCTGAGTTTGATCCATCACTGTTCTTTAGCCAACTCTGCCACCCTAGTACAGACATGTCCATATGCAAATCAGTCTAACCCTGTGCCTCATGGGAACAGTCCAGCCAGAACTGCCAAGCCATGCCTTCCCTGGACCGGAAAAAAGCTTCCTAGGACCGGTTTCTGGCATTTAAGCCGTCTTCAGCCAGGCTTGCTTGAATCCAGTGGCAAAGTGAGCAAGGGACTCACGTCTGAGCATACCCTGCCAACTTATGGCAAACAAAGCGGTACAAAAGGGGGTGGTGATGGACAGAGCATCAGAACCAATCAAACACTCACACCCAGTCAACAGATCTGGGTTTGATCCATCACCGTTCTTTAGCCAACTCTGCCACCCCAGTTCAGACATGGCCATATGCAAATCAGTCTAACCCTGTGCCTCATGAGAACAGTCCAGCCCGAACTGCCAAGCTATGCCTTCCCTGGAATGGAACAAGCTTCCTAGGACCGGTTTCTGGCATTTCAGCCGTCTTCAGCCAGGCTTGCTTGAATCCAGTGGCAAAGTGAGCAAGGGACTCACGTCTCAGCATACCCAGCCAACTTATGGCAAACAAAGCGGTACAAAAGAGGGTGGTGATGGACAGAGCATCAGAACCAATCAAACACTCACACCCAGTCAACAATTCTGGGTTTGATCCATCACCGTTCTTTAGCCAAATCTGCCACCCCAGTTCAGACATGGCCATATGCAAATCAGTCTAACCCTGTGCCTCATGGGAACAGTCCAGCCCGAACTGCCAAGCCATGCCTTCCCTGGACCGGAAACAAGCTTCCTAGGACCGGTTTCTGGCATTTCAGCCGTCTTCAGCCAGGCTTACTTGAATCCAGTGGCAAAGTGAGCAAGGGACTCACGTCTGAGCATACCCTGCCAACTTATGGCAAACAAAGCGGTACAAAAGGTGGTGGTGATGGACAGAGCATCAGAACCAATCAAACACTCACACCCAGTCAACAGATCTGGGTTTGATCTATCACCGTTCTTTAGCCAAATCTGCCACCCCAGTTCAGACATCGCCATATGCAAATCAGTCTAACCCTGTGCCTCATGGGAAAAATCCAGCCCGAACTGCCAAGCCATGCCTTCCCTGGACCGGAAACAAGCTTCCTAGGACCGGATTCTGGCATTTCAGCCGTCTTCAGCCAGGCTTGCTTGAATCCAGTGGCAAAGTGAGCAAGGGACTCACGTCTGAGCATACCCTGCCAACTTATGGCAAACAAAACGGTACAAAAGGGGGTGGTGATGGACAGAACATCAGAACCAATCAAACACTCACACCCAGTCAACAGATCTGGGTTTGATCCATCACCGTTCTTTAGCCAACTCTGCCACCCCAGTTCAGACATGGCCATATGCAAATCAGTCTAACCCTGTGCCTCATGGGAACAGTCCAGCCCGAACTGCCAAGCCATGCCTTCCCTGGACCGGAAACAAGCTTCCTAGGACCAGTTTCTGGCATTTCAGCAGTCTTCAGCCAGGCTTGCTTGAATCCAGTGGCTAAGTGAGCAAGGGACTCACGTCTGAGCGTACCCTGCCAACTTATGGCAAACAAAGCGGTACAAAAGGGGGTGGTGATGGACAGAGCATCAGAACCAATCAAACACTCACACCCAGTCAACAGATCTGGGTTTGATCCATCACCGTTCTTTAGCCAAATCTGCCACCACAGTTCAGACATGGCCATATGCAAATCAGTCTAACCCTGTGCCTCATGGGAACAGTCCAGCCCTAACTGCCAAGCCATGCCTTCCCTGGACCGGAAACAAGCTTCCTAGGACCGGTTCCTGGCATTTCAGCCGTCTTCAGCCAGGCTTGCTTGAATCCAGTGGCAAAGGGAGCAAGGGACTCACGTCTGAGCATACCCTGCCAACTTATGGCAAACAAAGCGGTACAAAAGGGGGTGGTGATGGACAGAGCATCAGAACCAATCAAACACTCACACCCAGTCAACAGATCTGGGTTTGATCCATCACCGTTCTTTAGCCACATCTGCCAACCCAGTTCAGACATCGCCATATGCAAATCAGTCTAACCCTGTGCCTCATTAGAAAAGTCCAGCCCGAACTGCCAAGCCATGCCTTTCCTGGACCGGAAACAAGCTTCCTAGGACCGGTTTCTGGCATTTCAGCCGTCTTTAGCCAGGCTTGCTTGAATCCAGTGGCAAAGTGAGCAAGGGACTCACGTCTGAGCATACCCTGCCAACTTATGGCAAACAAAACGGTACAAAAGGGGGTGGTGATGGACAGAACATCAGAACCAATCAAACACTCACACCCAGTCAACAGATCTGGATTTGATCCATCACCGTTCTTTAGCCAACTCTGCCACCCCAGTTCAGACATGGCCATATGCAAATCAGTCTAACCCTGTGCCTCATGGGAACAGTCCAGCCCGAACTGCCAAGCCATGCCTTCCCTGGACCGGAAACAAGCTTCCTAGGACCGGTTTCTGGCATTTCAGCAGTCTTCAGCCAGGCTTGCTTGAATCCAGTGGCAAAGTGAGCAAGGGACTCACGTCTGAGCATACCCTGCCAACTTATGGCAAACAAAGCGGTACAAAAGGGGGTGGTGATGGACAGAGCATCAGAACCAATCAAACACTCACACCCAGTCAACAGATCTGGGTTTGATCCATCACCGTTCTTTAGCCAACTCTGCCACCCCAGTTCAGACATGGCCATATGCAAATCAGTCTAACCCTGTGCCTCATGGGAACAGTCCAGCCCGAACTGCCAAGCCATGCCTTCCCTGGACCGGAAACAAGCTTCCTAGGACCGGTTTCTGGCATTTCAGCCGTCTTCAGCCAGGCTTGCTTCAATCCAGTGGCAAAGTGAGCAAGGGACTCACGTCTGAGCATACCCTGCCAACTTATGGCAAACAAAGCGGTACAAAAGGGGGTGGTGATGGACAGAGCATCAGAACCAATCAAAAACTCACACCCAGTCAACAGATCTGGGTTTGATCCATCACCTTTCTTTAGCCAACTCTGCCACCCCAGTTCAGACATGGCCATATGCAAATCAGTCTAACCCTGTGCCTCATGAGAACAGTCCAGCCCGATCTGCCAAGCCATGCCTTCCCTGGACCGGAAACAAGCTTCCTAGGACCGGTTTCTGGCATTTCAGCCGTCTTCAGCCAGGCTTGCTTGAATCCAGTGGCAAAGTGAGCAAGGGACTCACGTCTGAGCATACCCTGCCAACTTATGGCAAACAAAGCGGTACAAAAGGGGGTGGTGATGGACAGAGCATCAGAACCAATCAAACACTCACACCCAGTCAACAGATCTGGGTTTGATCCATCACCGTTCTTTAGCCAACTCTGCCACCCCAGTTCAGACATGGCCATATGCAAATCAGTCTAACCCTGTGCCTCATGGGAACAGTCCAGCCCGAACTGCCAAGCCATGCCTTCCCTGGACCGGAAACAAGCTTCCTAGGACCGGTTTCTGGCATTTCAGCCGTCTTCAGCCAGGCTTACTTGAATCCAGTGGCAAAGTGAGCAAGGGACTCACGTCTGAGCATACCCTGCCAACTTATGGCAAACAAAGCGGTACAAAAGGTGGTGGTGATGGACAGAGCATCAGAACCAATCAAACACTCACACCCAGTCAACAGATCTGGGTTTGATCTATCACCGTTCTTTAGCCAAATCTGCCACCCCAGTTCAGACATCGCCATATGCAAATCAGTCTAACCCTGTGCCTCATGGGAAAAATCCAGCCCGAACTGCCAAGCCATGCCTTCCCTGGACCGGAAACAAGCTTCCTAGGACCGGATTCTGGCATTTCAGCCGTCTTCAGCCAGGCTTGCTTGAATCCAGTGGCAAAGTGAGCAAGGGACTCACGTCTGAGCATACCCTGCCAACTTATGGCAAACAAAACGGTACAAAAGGGGGTGGTGATGGACAGAACATCAGAACCAATCAAACACTCACACCCAGTCAACAGATCTGGGTTTGATCCATCACCGTTCTTTAGCCAACTCTGCCACCCCAGTTCAGACATGGCCATATGCAAATCAGTCTAACCCTGTGCCTCATGGGAACAGTCCAGCCCGAACTGCCAAGCCATGCCTTCCCTGGACCGGAAACAAGCTTCCTAGGACCAGTTTCTGGCATTTCAGCAGTCTTCAGCCAGGCTTGCTTGAATCCAGTGGCTAAGTGAGCAAGGGACTCACGTCTGAGCATACCCTGCCAACTTATGGCAAACAAAGCGGTACAAAAGGGGGTGGTGATGGACAGAGCATCAGAACCAATCAAACACTCACACCCAGTCAACAGATCTGGGTTTGATCCATCACCGTTCTTTAGCCAAATCTGCCACCACAGTTCAGACATGGCCATATGCAAATCAGTCTAACCCTGTGCCTCATGGGAACAGTCCAGCCCTAACTGCCAAGCCATGCCTTCCCTGGACCGGAAACAAGCTTCCTAGGACCGGTTCCTGGCATTTCAGCCGTCTTCAGCCAGGCTTGCTTGAATCCAGTGGCAAAGGGAGCAAGGGACTCACGTCTGAGCATACCCTGCCAACTTATGGCAAACAAAGCGGTACAAAAGGGGGTGGTGATGGACAGAGCATCAGAACCAATCAAACACTCACACCCAGTCAACAGATCTGGGTTTGATCCATCACCGTTCTTTAGCCACATCTGCCAACCCAGTTCAGACATCGCCATATGCAAATCAGTCTAACCCTGTGCCTCATTAGAAAAGTCCAGCCCGAACTGCCAAGCCATGCCTTTCCTGGACCGGAAACAAGCTTCCTAGGACCGGTTTCTGGCATTTCAGCCGTCTTTAGCCAGGCTTGCTTGAATCCAGTGGCAAAGTGAGCAAGGGACTCACGTCTGAGCATACCCTGCCAACTTATGGCAAACAAAACGGTACAAAAGGGGGTGGTGATGGACAGAACATCAGAACCAATCAAACACTCACACCCAGTCAACAGATCTGGATTTGATCCATCACCGTTCTTTAGCCAACTCTGCCACCCCAGTTCAGACATGGCCATATGCAAATCAGTCTAACCCTGTGCCTCATGGGAACAGTCCAGCCCGAACTGCCAAGCCATGCCTTCCCTGGACCGGAAACAAGCTTCCTAGGACCGGTTTCTGGCATTTCAGCAGTCTTCAGCCAGGCTTGCTTGAATCCAGTGGCAAAGTGAGCAAGGGACTCACGTCTGAGCATACCCTGCCAACTTATGGCAAACAAAGCGGTACAAAAGGGGGTGGTGATGGACAGAGCATCAGAACCAATCAAACACTCACACCCAGTCAACAGATCTGGGTTTGATCCATCACCGTTCTTTAGCCAACTCTGCCACCCCAGTTCAGACATGGCCATATGCAAATCAGTCTAACCCTGTGCCTCATGGGAACAGTCCAGCCCGAACTGCCAAGCCATGCCTTCCCTGGACCGGAAACAAGCTTCCTAGGACCGGTTTCTGGCATTTCAGCCGTCTTCAGCCAGGCTTGCTTCAATCCAGTGGCAAAGTGAGCAAGGGACTCACGTCTGAGCATACCCTGCCAACTTATGGCAAACAAAGCGGTACAAAAGGGGGTGGTGATGGACAGAGCATCAGAACCAATCAAAAACTCACACCCAGTCAACAGATCTGGGTTTGATCCATCACTGTTCTTTAGCCAACTCTGCCACCCCAGTTCAGACATGGCCATATGCAAATCAGTCTAACCCTGTGACTCATGGGAACAGTCCAGCCCGAACTGCCAAGCCATGCCTTCCCTGGACCGGAAACAAGCTTCGTAGGACTGGTTTCTGGCATTTCAGCAGTCTTCAGCCAGGCTTGCTTGAATCCAGTGGCAAAGTGAGCAAGGGACTCACGTCTGAGCATACCCTGCCAACTTATGGCAAACAAAGCGGTACAAAAGGGGGTGGTGATGGACAGAGCATCAGAACCAATCAAACACTCACACCCAGTCAACAGATCTGGGTTTGATCCATCACCGTTCTTTAGCCAAATCTGCCACCCCAGTTCAGACATGGCCATATGCAAATCAGTCTAACCCTGTGCCTCATGGGAACAGTCCAGCCCGAACTGCCAAGCCATGCCTTCCCTGGACCGGAAACAAGCTTCCTAGGACCAGTTTCTGGCATTTCAGTTTTCTTCAGCCAGGCTTGCTTGAATCCAGTAACAAAGTGAGCAAGGGACTCACGTCTGAGCATACCCTGCCAACTTATGGCAAACAAAGCGGTACAAAAGCTGGTGGTGATGGACAGAGCATCAGAACCAATCAAACACTCACACCCAGTCAACAGATCTGGGTTTGATCCATCACCGTTCTTTAGCCAACTCTGCCACCCCAGTTCAGACATGGCCATATGCAAAGCAGTCTAACCCTGTGCCTCATGAGAACAGTCCAGCCCGAACTGCCAAGCCATGCCTTCCCTGGACCGGAACAAGCTTCCTAGGACCGGTTTCTGGCATTTCAGCCGTCTTCAGCCAGGCTTGCTTGAATCCAGTGGCAAAGTGAGCAAGGGACTCACGTCTCAGCATACCCAGCCAACTTATGGCAAACAAAGCGGTACAAAAGAGGGTGGTGATGGACAGAGCATCAGAACCAATCAAACACTCACACCCAGTCTACAGATCTGGGTTTGATCCATCACCGTTCTTTAGCCAACTCTGCCACCCCAGTTCAGACATGGCCATATGCAAAGCAGTCTAACCCTGTGCCTCATGAGAACAGTCCAGCCCGAACTGCCAAGCCATGCCTTCCCTGGACCGGAACAAGCTTCCTAGGACCGGTTTCTGGCATTTCAGCCGTCTTCAGCCAGGCTTGCTTGAATCCAGTGGCAAAGTGAGCAAGGGACTCACGTCTCAGCATACCCAGCCAAGTTATGGCAAACAAAGCTGTACAAAAGAGGGTGGTGATGGACAGAGCATCAGAACCAATCAAACACTCACACCCAGTTAACAGATCTGGGTTTGATCCATCACCGTTCTTTAGCCAACTCTGCCACCCCAGTTCAGACATGGCCATATGCAAATCAGTCTAACCCTGTGCCTCATGGGAACAGTCCAGCCCGAACTGCCAAGCCATGCCTTCCCTGGACCGGAAACAAGCTTCCTAGGACCGGTTTCTGGCATTTCAGCCGTCTTCAGCCAGGCATGCTTGAATAAAATGGCAAAGTGAGCAAGGGACTCACGTCTGAGCATACCCTGCCAACTTATGGCAAACAAAGCGGTACAAAAGGGGGTGGTGATGGACAGAGCATCAGAACCAATCAAACACTCACACCCAGTCAACAGATCTGGGTTTGATCTATCACCGTTCTTTAGCCAAATCTGCCACCCCAGTTCAGACATCGCCATATGCAAATCAGTCTAACCCTGTGCCTCATGGGAAAAATCCAGCCCGAACTGCCAAGCCATGCCTTCCCTGGACCGGAAACAAGCTTCCTAGGACCGGATTCTGGCATTTCAGCCGTCTTCAGCCAGGCTTGCTTGAATCCAGTGGCAAAGTGAGCAAGGGACTCACGTCAGAGCATACCCTGCCAACTTATGGCAAACAAAACGGTACAAAAGGGGGTGGTGATGGACAGAACATCAGAACCAATCAAACACTCACACCCAGTCAACAGATCTGGGTGTGATCCATCACCGTTCTTTAGCCAACTCTGCCACCCCAGTTCAGACATGGCCATATGCAAATCAGTCTAACCCTGTGCCTCATGGGAACAGTCCAGCCCGAACTGCCAAGCCATGCCTTCCCTGGACCGGAAACAAGCTTCCTAGGACCAGTTTCTGGCATTTCAGCAGTCTTCAGCCAGGCTTGCTTGAATCCAGTGGCAAAGTGAGCAAGGGACTCACGTCTGAGCATACCCTGCCAACTTATGGCAAACAAAGCGGTACAAAAGGGGGTGGTGTTGGACAGAGCATCAGAACCAATCAAACACTCACACCCAGTCAACAGATCTGGGTTTGATCCATCACCTTTCTTTAGCCAAATCTGCCACCCCAGTTCAGACATGGCCATATGCAAATCAGTCTAACCCTGTGCCTCATGGGAACAGTCCAGCCCGAACTGCCAAGCCATGCCTTCCCTGGACCGGAAACAAGCTTCCTAGGACCGGTTTCTGGCATTTCAGCCGTCTTCAGCCAGGCTTGCTTGAATCCAGTGGCAAAGTGAGCAAGGGACTCACGTCTGAGCATACCCTGCCAACTTATGGCAAACAAAGCGGTACAAAAGGGGGTGGTGATGGTCAGAGCATCAGAACCAATCAAACACTCACACCCAGTCAACAGATCTGGGTTTGATCCATCACTGTTCTTTAGCCACATCTGCCAACCCAGTTCAGACATCGCCATATGCAAATCAGTCTAACCCTGTGCCTCATTAGAAAAGTCCAGCCCGAACTGCCAAGCCATGCCTTTCCTGGACCGTAAACAAGCTTCCTAGGACCGGTTTCTGGCATTTCAGCCGTCTTCAGCCAGGCTTGCTTGAATCCAGTGGCAAAGTGAGCAAGGGACTCACGTCTGAGCATACCCTGCCAACTTATGGCAAACAAAACGGTGCAAAAGGGGGTGGTGATGGACAGAACATCAGAACCAATCAAACACTCACACCCAGTCAACAGATCTGGATTTGATCCATCACCGTTCTTTAGCCAACTCTGCCACCCCAGTTCAGACATGGCCATATGCAAATCAGTCTAACCGTGTGCCTCATGGGAACAGTCCAGCCCGAACTGCCAAGCCATGCCTTCCCTGGACCGGAAACAAGCTTCCTAGGACCGGTTTCTGGCATTTCAGCCGTCTTCAGCCAGGCTTGCTTGAATCCAGTGGCAAAGTGAGCAAGGGACTCACGTCTGAGCATACCCTGCCAACTTATGGCAAACAAAGCGGTACAAAAGGGGGTGGTGATGGACAGAGCATCAGAACCAATCAAACACTCACACCCAGTTAACAGATCTGGGTTTGATCCATCACCGTTCTTTAGCCACATCTGCCAACCCAGTTCAGACATCGCCATATGCAAATCAGTCTAACCCTGTGCCTCATTAGAAAAGTCCAGCCCGAACTGCCAAGCCATGCCTTTCCTGGACCGTAAACAAGCTTCCTAGGACCGGTTTCTGGCATTTTAGCCGTCTTCAGCCAGGCTTGCTTGAATCCAGTGGCAAAGTGAGCAAGGGACTCACGTCTGAGCATACCCTGCCAACTTATGGAAAACAAAATGGTACAAAAGGGGGTGGTGATGGACAGAACATCAGAACCAATCAAACACTCACACCCAGTCAACAGATCTGGATTTGATCCATCACCGTTCTTTAGCCAACTCTGCCACCCCAGTTCAGACATGGCCATATGCAAATCAGTCTAACCCTGTGCCTCATGGGAACAGTCCAGCCCGAACTGCCAAGCCATGCCTTCCCTGGACCGGAAACAAGCTTCCTAGGACCGGTTTCTGGCATTTCAGCAGTCTTCAGCCAGGCTTGCTTGAATCCAGTGGCAAAGTGAGCAAGGGACTCACGTCTGAGCATACCCTGCCAACTTATGGCAAACAAAGCGGTACAAAAGGGGGTGGTGATGGACAGAGCATCAGAACCAATCAAACACTCACACCCAGTTAACAGATCTGGGTTTGATCCATCACCGTTCTTTAGCCAACTCTGCCACCCCAGTTCAGACATGGCCATATGCAAATCAGTCTAACCCTGTGCCTCATGGGAACAGTCCAGCCCGAACTGCCAAGCCATGCCTTCCCTGGACCGGAAACAAGCTTCCTAGGACCGGTTTCTGGCATTTCAGCCGTCTTCAGCCAGGCTTGCTTGAATCCAGTGGCAAAGTGAGCAAGGGACTCACGTCTGAGCATACCCTGCCAACTTATGGCAAACAAAGCGGTACAAAAGGGGGTGGTGATGGACAGAGCATCAGAACCAATCAAAAACTCACACCCAGTCAACAGATCTGGGTTTCATCCATCACCTTTCTTTAGCCAACTCTGCCACCCCAGTTCAGACATGGCCATATGCAAATCAGTCTAACCCTGTGCCTCATGAGAACAGTCCAGCCCGAACTGCCAAGCCATGCCTTCCCTGGACCGGAAACAAGCTTCCTAGGACCGGTTTCTGGCATTTCAGCCGTCTTCAGCCAGGCTTGCTTGAATCCAGTGGCAAAGTGAGCAAGGGACTCACGTCTGAGCATACCCTGCCAACTTATGGCAAACAAAGCGGTATAAAAGGGGGTGGTGATGGACAGAGCATCAGAACCAATCAAACACTCACACCCAGTCAACAGATCTGGGTTTGATCCATCACCGTTCTTTAGCCAACTCTGCCACCCCAGTTCTGACATGGCCATATGCGAATCAGTCCAACCCTGTGCCTCATGGGAACAGTCCAGCCCGAACTGCCAAGCCATGCCTTCCCTTGACGGGAAACAAGCTTCCTAGGACCGGTTTCTGGCATTTCAGCCGTCTTCAGCCAGGCTTGCTTGAATCCAGTGGCAAAGTGAGCAAGGGACTCACGTCTGAGCATACCCTGCCAACTTATGGCAAAAAAAGCGGTACAAAAGGGGGTGGTGATGGACAGAGCATCAGAACCAATCAAACACTCACACCCAGTTAACAGATCTGGGTTTTATCCATCACCGTTCTTTAGCCAACTCTGCCACACCAGTTCAGACATGGCCATATGCAAATCAGTCTAACCCTGTGCCTCATGCGAACAGTCCAGCCCGAACTGCCAAGCCATTCCTTCCCTGGACCTGAAACAAGCTTCCTAGGACCGGTTTCTGGCATTTCAGCCGTCTTCAGCCAGCCTTGCTTGAATCCAGTGGCAAAGTGAGCAAGGGACTCACGTCTGAGCATACCCTGCCAACTTATGGCAAACAAAGCGGTACAAAAGGGGGTGGTGATGGACAGAGCATCAGAACCAATCAAACACTCACACCCAGTTAACAGGTGTGGGTTTGATCGATCACCGTTCTTTAGCCAAATCTGCCACCCCAGTTCAGACATGGCCATATGCAAATCAGTCTAACCCTGTGCCTCATGGGAACAGTCCAGCCAGAATTGCCAAGCTATGCCTTCCCTGGACCGGAAACAAGCTTCCTAGGACCGGTTTCTGGCATTTCAGCCGTCTTCAGCAAGGCTTGCTTGAATCCAGTGGCAAAGTGAGCAAGGGACTCATGTCTGAGAATACCCTGCCAACTTATGGCAAACAAAGCGGTACAAAAGGGGGTGGTGATGGATAGAGCATCAGAACCAATCAAACACTCACACCCAGTCAACAGATCTGGGTTTGATCCATCACCATTCTTTAGCCAACTCTGCCACCCCAGTTCAGACATGGCCATATGCAAATCAGTCCAACCCTGTGCCTCATGGGAACAGTCCAGCCCGAACTGCCAAGCCATGCCTTCCCTTGACGGGAAACAAGCTTTCTAGGACCGGTTTCTGGCATTTCAGCCGTCTTCAGCCAGGCTTGCTTGAATCCAGTGGCAAAGTGAGCAAGGGACTCACGTCTGAGCATACCCTGCCAACTTATGGCAAACAAAGCGGTACAAAAGGGGGTGGTGATGAACAGAGCATCAGAACCAATCAAACACTCACACCCAGTCAACAGATCTGGGTTTGATCCATCACCGTTCTTTAGCCAAATCTGCCACCCCAGTTCAGACATGGCCATATGCAAATCAGTCTAACCCTGTGCCTCATGGGAACAGTCCAGCCCGAACTGCCAAGCCATGCCTTCCCTGGACCGGAAACAAGCTTCCTAGGACCGGTTTCTGGCATTTCTGTCTTCTTCAGCCAGGCTTGCTTGAATCCAGTAACAAAGTGAGCAAGGGACTCACGTCTGAGCATACCCTGCCAACTTATGGCAAACAAAGCGGTACAAAAGCTGGTGGTGATGGACAGAGCATCAGAACCAATCAAACACTCACACCCAGTCAACAGATCTGGGTTTGATCCATCACCGTTCTTTAGCCAAATCTGCCACCCCAGTTCAGACATCGCCATATGCAAATCAGTCTAACCCTGTGCCTCATTAGAAAAGTCCAGCCCAAACTGCCAAGCCATGCCTTTCCTGGACCGGAAACAAGCTTCCTAGGACCGGTTTCTGGCATTTCAGCCGTCTTCAGCCAGGCTTGCTTGAATCCAGTGGCAAAGTGAGCAAGGGACTCACGTCTGAGCATACCCTGCCAACTTATGGCAAACAAAACGGTACAAAAGAGGGTGGTGATGGACAGAACATCAGAACCAATCAAACACTCACACCCAGTCAACAGATCTGAGTTTGATCCATCACTGTTCTTTAGCCAACTCTGCCACCCTAGTACAGACATGTCCATATGCAAATCAGTCTAACCCTGTGCCTCATGGGAACAGTCCAGCCAGAACTGCCAAGCCATGCCTTCCCTGGACCGGAAAAAAGCTTCCTAGGACCGGTTTCTGGCATTTAAGCCGTCTTCAGCCAGGCTTGCTTGAATCCAGTGGCAAAGTGAGCAAGGGACTCACGTCTGAGCATACCCTGCCAACTTATGGCAAACAAAGCGGTACAAAAGGGGGTGGTGATGGACAGAGCATCAGAACCAATCAAACACTCACACCCAGTCAACAGATCTGGGTTTGATCCATCACCGTTCTTTAGCCAACTCTGCCACCCCAGTTCAGACATGGCCATATGCAAATCAGTCTAACCCTGTGCCTCATGAGAACAGTCCAGCCCGAACTGCCAAGCTATGCCTTCCCTGGAATGGAACAAGCTTCCTAGGACCGGTTTCTGGCATTTCAGCCGTCTTCAGCCAGGCTTGCTTGAATCCAGTGGCAAAGTGAGCAAGGGACTCACGTCTCAGCATACCCAGCCAACTTATGGCAAACAAAGCGGTACAAAAGAGGGTGGTGATGGACAGAGCATCAGAACCAATCAAACACTCACACCCAGTCAACAGATCTGGGTTTGATCCATCACCGTTCTTTAGCCAACTCTGCCACCCCAGTTCAGACATGGCCATATGCAAATCAGTCTAACCCTGTGCCTCATGGGAACAGTCCAGCCCGAACTGCCAAGCCATGGCTTCCCTGGACCAGAAACAAGCTTCCTAGGACCGGTTTCTGGCATTTCAGCCGTCTTCAGCCAGGCATGCTTGAATCCAGTGGCAAAGTGAGCAAGGGACTCACGTCTGAGCATACCCTGCCAACTTATGGCAAACAAAGCGGTACAAAAGGGGGTGGTGATGGACAGAGCATCAGAACCAATCAAACACTCACACCCAGTCAACAGATCTGGGTTTGATCCATCACCGTTCTTTAGCCAAATCTGCCACCCCAGTTCAGACATGGCCATATGCAAATCTGTCTAACCCTGTGCCTCATGGGAACAGTCCAGCCCGAACTGCCAAGCCATGCCTTCCCTGGACCGGAAACAAGCTTCCTAGGACCGGTTTCTGGCATTTCAGCCGTCTTCAGCCAGGCTTACTTGAATCCAGTGGCAAAGTGAGCAAGGGACTCACGTCTGAGCATACCCTGCCAACTTATGGCAAAAAAAGCGGTACAAAAGGTGGTGGTGATGGACAGAGCATCAGAACCAATCAAACACTCACACCCAGTCAACAGATCTGGATTTGATCCATCACCGTTCTTTAGCCAACTCTGCCACCCCAGTTCAGACATGGCCATATGCAAATCAGTCTAACCCTGTGCCTCATGGGAACAGTCCAGCCCGAACTGCCAAGCCATGCCTTCCCTGGACCGGAAACAAGCTTCCTAGGACCGGTTTCTGGCATTTCAGCAGTCTTCAGCCAGGCTTGCTTGAATCCAGTGGCAAAGTGAGCAAGGGACTCACGTCTGAGCATACCCTGCCAACTTATGGCAAACAAAGCGGTACAAAAGGGGGTGGTGATGGACAGAGCATCAGAACCAATCAAACACTCACACCCAGTCAACAGATCTGGGTTTGATCCATCACCGTTCTTTAGCCAACTCTGCCACCCCAGTTCAGACATGGCCATATGCAAATCAGTCTAACCCTGTGCCTCATGGGAACAGTCCAGCCCGAACTGCCAAGCCATGCCTTCCCTGGACCGGAAACAAGCTTCCTAGGACCGGTTTCTGGCATTTCAGCCGTCTTCAGCCAGGCTTGCTTCAATCCAGTGGCAAAGTGAGCAAGGGACTCACGTCTGAGCATACCCTGCCAACTTATGGCAAACAAAGCGGTACAAAAGGGGGTGGTGATGGACAGAGCATCAGAACCAATCAAAAACTCACACCCAGTCAACAGATCTGGGTTTGATCCATCACCTTTCTTTAGCCAACTCTGCCACCCCAGTTCAGACATGGCCATATGCAAATCAGTCTAACCCTGTGCCTCATGAGAACAGTCCAGCCCGATCTGCCAAGCCATGCCTTCCCTGGACCGGAAACAAGCTTCCTAGGACCGGTTTCTGGCATTTCAGCCGTCTTCAGCCAGGCTTGCTTGAATCCAGTGGCAAAGTGAGCAAGGGACTCACGTCTGAGCATACCCTGCCAACTTATGGCAAACAAAGCGGTACAAAAGGGGGTGGTGATGGACAGAGCATCAGAACCAATCAAACACTCACACCCAGTCAACAGATCTGGGTTTGATCCATCACCGTTCTTTAGCCAACTCTGCCACCCCAGTTCTGACATGGCCATATGCAAATCAGTCCAACCCTGTGCCTCATGGGAACAGTCCAGCCCGAACTGCCAAGCCATGCCTTCCCTTGACGGGAAACAAGCTTCCTAGGACCGGTTTCTGGCATTTCAGCCGTCTTCAGCCAGGCTTGCTTGAATCCAGTGGCAGAGTGAGCAAGGGACTCACGTCTGAGCATACCCTGCCAACTTATGGCAAACAAAGCAGTACAAAAGGGGGTGGTGATGGACAGAGCATCAGAACCAATCAAACACTCACACCCAGTCAACAGATCTGGGTTTGATCCATCACCGTTCTTTAGCCAACTCTGCCACCCCAGTTCAGACATGGCCATATGCAAATCAGTCTAACCCTGTGACTCATGGGAACAGTCCAGCCCGAACTGCCAAGCCATGCCTTCCCTGGACCGGAAACAAGCTTCCTAGGACCGGTTTCTGGCATTTCAGCAGTCTTCAGCCAGGCTTGCTTGAATCCAGTGGCAAAGTGAGCAAGGGACTCACGTCTGAGCATACCCTGCCAACTTATGGCAAACAAAGCGGTACAAAAGGGGGTGGTGATGGACAGAGCATCAGAACCAATCAAACACTCACACCCAGTCAACAGATCTGGGTTTGATCCATCACCGTTCTTTAGCCAAATCTGCCACCCCAGTTCAGACATGGCCATATGCAAATCAGTCTAACCCTGTGCCTCATGGGAACAGTCCAGCCCGAACTGCCAAGCCATGCCTTCCCTGGACCGGAAACAAGCTTCCTAGGACCGGTTTCTGGCATTTCAGTCTTCTTCAGCCAGGCTTGCTTGAATCCAGTAACAAAGTGAGCAAGGGACTCACGTCTGAGCATACCCTGCCAACTTATGGCAAACAAAGCGGTACAAAAGCTGGTGGTGATGGACAGAGCATCAGAACCAATCAAACACTCACACCCAGTCAACAGATCTGGGTTTGATCCATCACCGTTCTTTAGCCAACTCTGCCACCCCAGTTCAGACATGGCCATATGCAAAGCAGTCTAACCCTGTGCCTCATGAGAACAGTCCAGCCCGAACTGCCAAGCCATGCCTTCCCTGGACCGGAACAAGCTTCCTAGGACCGGTTTCTGGCATTTCAGCCGTCTTCAGCCAGGCTTGCTTGAATCCAGTGGCAAAGTGAGCAAGGGACTCGCGTCTCAGCATACCCAGCCAACTTATGGCAAACAAAGCGGTACAAAAGAGGGTGGTGATGGACAGAGCATCAGAACCAATCAAACACTCACACCCAGTCTACAGATCTGGGTTTGATCCATCACCGTTCTTTAGCCAACTCTGCCACCCCAGTTCAGACATGGCCATATGCAAAGCAGTCTAACCCTGTGCCTCATGAGAACAGTCCAGCCCGAACTGCCAAGCCATGCCTTCCCTGGACCGGAACAAGCTTCCTAGGACCGGTTTCTGGCATTTCAGCCGTCTTCAGCCAGGCTTGCTTGAATCCAGTGGCAAAGTGAGCAAGGGACTCACGTCTCAGCATACCCAGCCAAGTTATGGCAAACAAAGCTGTACAAAAGAGGGTGGTGATGGACAGAGCATCAGAACCAATCAAACACTCACACCCAGTTAACAGATCTGGGTTTGATCCATCACCGTTCTTTAGCCAACTCTGCCACCCCAGTTCAGACATGGCCATATGCAAATCAGTCTAACCCTGTGCCTCATGGGAACAGTCCAGCCCGAACTGCCAAGCCATGCCTTCCCTGGACCGGAAACAAGCTTCCTAGGACCGGTTTCTGGCATTTCAGCCGTCTTCAGCCAGGCATGCTTGAATAAAATGGCAAAGTGAGCAAGGGACTCACGTCTGAGCATACCCTGCCAACTTATGGCAAACAAAGCGGTACAAAAGGGGGTGGTGATGGACAGAGCATCAGAACCAATCAAACACTCACACCCAGTCAACAGATCTGGGTTTGATCTATCACCGTTCTTTAGCCAAATCTGCCACCCCAGTTCAGACATCGCCATATGCAAATCAGTCTAACCCTGTGCCTCATGGGAAAAATCCAGCCCGAACTGCAAAGCCATGCCTTCCCTGGACCGGAAACAAGCTTCCTAGGACCGGATTCTGGCATTTCAGCCGTCTTCAGCCAGGCTTGCTTGAATCCAGTGGCAAAGTGAGCAAGGGACTCACGTCTGAGCATACCCTGCCAACTTATGGCAAACAAAACGGTACAAAAGGGGGTGGTGATGGACAGAACATCAGAACCAATCAAACACTCACACCCAGTCAACAGATCTGGGTGTGATCCATCACCGTTCTTTAGCCAACTCTGCCACCCCAGTTCAGACATGGCCATATGCAAATCAGTCTAACCCTGTGCCTCATGGGAACAGTCCAGCCCGAACTGCCAAGCCATGCCTTCCCTGGACCGGAAACAAGCTTCCTAGGACCAGTTTCTGGCATTTCAGCAGTCTTCAGCCAGGCTTGCTTGAATCCAGTGGCAAAGTGAGCAAGGGACTCACATCTGAGCATACCCTGCCAACTTATGGCAAACAAAGTGGTACAAAAGGGGGTGGTGTTGGACAGAGCATCAGAACCAATCAAACACTCACACCCAGTCAACAGATCTGGGTTTGATCCATCACCGTTCTTTAGCCAAATCTGCCACCCCAGTTCAGACATGGCCATATGCAAATCAGTCTAACCCTGTGCCTCATGGGAACAGTCCAGCCCGAACTGCCAAGCCATGCCTTCCCTGGACCGGAAACAAGCTTCCTAGGACCGGTTTCTGGCATTTCAGCCGTCTTCAGCCAGGCTTGCTTGAATCCAGTGGCAAAGTGAGCAAGGGACTCACGTCTGAGCATACCCTGCCAACTTATGGCAAACAAAGCGGTACAAAAGGGGGTGGTGATGGTCAGAGCATCAGAACCAATCAAACACTCACACCCAGTCAACAGATCTGGGTTTGATCCATCACTGTTCTTTAGCCACATCTGCCAACCCAGTTCAGACATCGCCATATGCAAATCAGTCTAACCCTGTGCCTCATTAGAAAAGTCCAGCCCGAACTGCCAAGCCATGCCTTTCCTGGACCGTAAACAAGCTTCCTAGGACCGGTTTCTGGCATTTCAGCCGTCTTCAGCCAGGCTTGCTTGAATCCAGTGGCAAAGTGAGCAAGGGACTCACGTCTGAGCATACCCTGCCAACTTATGGCAAACAAAATGGTACAAAAGGGGGTGGTGATGGACAGAACATCAGAACCAATCAAACACTCACACCCAGTCAACAGATCTGGATTTGATCCATCACCGTTCTTTAGCCAACTCTGCCACCCCAGTTCAGACATGGCCATATGCAAATCAGTCTAACCGTGTGCCTCATGGGAACAGTCCAGCCCGAACTGCCAAGCCATGCCTTCCCTGGACCGGAAACAAGCTTCCTAGGACCGGTTTCTGGCATTTCAGCCGTCTTCAGCCAGGCTTGCTTGAATCCAGTGGCAAAGTGAGCAAGGGACTCACGTCTGAGCATACCCTGCCAACTTATGGCAAACAAAGCGGTACAAAAGGGGGTGGTGATGGACAGAGCATCAGAACCAATCAAACACTCACACCCAGTCAACAGATCTGGGTTTGATCCATCACCGTTCTTTAGCCACATCTGCCAACCCAGTTCAGACATCGCCATATGCAAATCAGTCTAACCCTGTGCCTCATTAGAAAAGTCCAGCCCGAACTGCCAAGCCATGCCTTTCCTGGACCGTAAACAAGCTTCCTAGGACCGGTTTCTGGCATTTTAGCCGTCTTCAGCCAGGCTTGCTTGAATCCAGTGGCAAAGTGAGCAAGGGACTCACGTCTGAGCATACCCTGCCAACTTATGGAAAACAAAATGGTACAAAAGGGGGTGGTGATGGACAGAACATCAGAACCAATCAAACACTCACACCCAGTCAACAGATCTGGATTTGATCCATCACCGTTCTTTAGCCAACTCTGCCACCCCAGTTCAGACATGGCCATATGCAAATCAGTCTAACCCTGTGCCTCATGGGAACAGTCCAGCCCGAACTGCCAAGCCATGCCTTCCCTGGACCGGAAACAAGCTTCCTAGGACCGGTTTCTGGCATTTCAGCAGTCTTCAGCCAGGCTTGCTTGAATCCAGTGGCAAAGTGAGCAAGGGACTCACGTCTGAGCATACCCTGCCAACTTATGGCAAACAAAGCGGTACAAAAGGGGGTGGTGATGGACAGAGCATCAGAACCAATCAAACACTCACACCCAGTTAACAGATCTGGGTTTGATCCATCACCGTTCTTTAGCCAACTCTGCCACCCCAGTTCAGACATGGCCATATGCAAATCAGTCTAACCCTGTGCCTCATGGGAACAGTCCAGCCCGAACTGCCAAGCCATGCCTTCCCTGGACCGGAAACAAGCTTCCTAGGACCGGTTTCTGGCATTTCAGCCGTCTTCAGCCAGGCTTGCTTGAATCCAGTGGCAAAGTGAGCAAGGGACTCACGTCTGAGCATACCCTGCCAACTTATGGCAAACAAAGCGGTACAAAAGGGGGTGGTGGTGGACAGAGCATCAGAACCAATCAAAAACTCACACCCAGTCAACAGATCTGGGTTTCATCCATCACCTTTCTTTAGCCAACTCTGCCACCCCAGTTCAGACATGGCCATATGCAAATCAGTCTAACCCTGTGCCTCATGAGAACAGTCCAGCCCGAACTGCCAAGCCATGCCTTCCCTGGACCGGAAACAAGCTTCCTAGGACCGGTTTCTGGCATTTCAGCCGTCTTCAGCCAGGCTTGCTTGAATCCAGTGGCAAAGTGAGCAAGGGACTCACGTCTGAGCATACCCTGCCAACTTATGGCAAACAAAGCGGTACAAAAGGGGGTGGTGATGGACAGAGCATCAGAACCAATCAAACACTCACACCCAGTCAACAGATCTGGGTTTGATCCATCACCGTTCTTTAGCCAACTCTGCCACCCCAGTTCTGACATGGCCATATGCGAATCAGTCCAACCCTGTGCCTCATGGGAACAGTCCAGCCCGAACTGCCAAGCCATGCCTTCCCTTGACGGGAAACAAGCTTTCTAGGACCGGTTTCTGGCATTTCAGCCGTCTTCAGCCAGGCTTGCTTGAATCCAGTGGCAAAGTGAGCAAGGGACTCATGTCTGAGCATACCCTGCCAACTTATGGCAAAAAAAGCGGTACAAAAGGGGGTGGTGATGGACAGAGCATCAGAACCAATCAAACACTCACACCCAGTTAACAGATCTGGGTTTGATCCATCACCGTTCTTTAGCCAACTCTGCCACACCAGTTCAGACATGGCCATCTGCAAATCAGTCTAACCCTGTGCCTCATGCGAACAGTCCAGCCCGAACTGCCAAGCCATTCCTTCCCTGGACCTGAAACAAGCTTCCTAGGACCGGTTTCTGGCATTTCAGCCGTCTTCAGCCAGCCTTGCTTGAATCCAGTGGCAAAGTGAGCAAGGGACTCACGTCTGAGCATACCCTGCCAACTTATGGCAAACAAAGCGGTACAAAAGGGGGTGGTGATGGACAGAGCATCAGAACCAATCAAACACTCACACCCAGTTAACAGGTGTGGGTTTGATCCATCACCGTTCTTTAGCCAAATCTGCCACCCCAGTTCAGACATGGCCATATGCAAATCAGTCTAACCCTGTGCCTCATGGGAAAAGTCCAGCCAGAATTGCCAAGCTATGCCTTCCCTGGACCGGAAACAAGCTTCCTAGGACCGGTTTCTGGCATTTCAGCCGTCTTCAGCAAGGCTTGCTTGAATCCAGTGGCAAAGTGAGCAAGGGACTCATGTCTGAGAATACCCTGCCAACTTATGGCAAACAAAGCGGTACAAAAGGGGGTGGTGATGGATAGAGCATCAGAACCAATCAAACACTCACACCCAGTCAACAGATCTGGGTTTGATCCATCACCATTCTTTAGCCAACTCTGCCACCCCAGTTCAGACATGGCCATATGCAAATCAGTCTAACCCTGTGCCTCATGAGAACAGTCTAGCCCAAACTGCCAAGCCATGCCTTCCCTGGACTGGAAACAAGCTTCCTAGGACCGGTTTCTGGCATTTCAGCAGTCTTCAGCCAGGCTTGCTTGAATCCAGTGGCAAAGTGAGCAAGGGACTCACGTCTGAGCATACCCTGCCAACTTATGGCAAACAAAGCGGTACAAAAGGGGGTGGTGATGGACAGAGCATCAGAACCAATCAAACACTCACACCCAGTCAACAGATCTGGGTTTGATCCATCACCGTTCTTTAGCCAAATCTGCCACCCCAGTTCAGACATGGCCATATGCAAATCAGTCTAACCCTGTGCCTCATGGGAACAGTCCAGCCCGAACTGCCAAGCCATGCCTTCCCTGGACCGGAAACAAGCTTCCTAGGACCAGTTTCTAGCATTTCAGTCTTCTTCAGCCAGGCTTGCTTGAATCCAGTGGCAAAGTGAGCAAGGGACTCACGTCTCAGCATACCCTGCCAACTTATGGCAAACAAAGCGGTACAAAAGGGGGTGGTGATGGACAGAGCATCAGAACCAATCAAACACTCACACCCAGTCAACAGATCTGGGTTTGATCCATCACCGTTCTTTAGCCAAATCTGCCACCCCAGTTCAGACATCGCCATATGCAAATCAGTCTAACCCTGTGCCTCATTAGAATAGTCCAGCCCGAACTGCCAAGATATGCCTTTCCTGGACCGGAAACAAGCTTCCTAGGACCGGATTCTGGCATTTCAGCCGTCTTCAGCCAGGCTTGCTTGAATCCAGTGGCAAAGTGAGCAAGGGACTCACGTCTGAGCATACCCTGCCAACTTATGGCAAACAAAACGGTACAAAAGGGGGTGGTGATGGACAGAACATCAGAACCAATCAAACACTCACACCCAGTCAACAGATCTGGGTTTGATCCATCACCGTTCTTTAGCCAACTCTGCCACCCCAGTTCAGACATGGCCATATGCAAATCAGTCTAACCCTGTGCCTCATGGGAATAGTCCAGCCCGAACTGCCAAGCCATGCCTTCCCTGGACCGGAAACAAGCTTCCTAGGACCGGTTTCTGGCATTTCAGCCGTCTTCAGCCAGGCATGCTTGAATCCAGTGGCAAAGTGAGCAAGGGACTCACGTCTGAGCATACCCTGCCAACTTATGGCAAACAAAGCGGTACAAAAGGGGGTGGTGATGGACAGAGCATCAGAACCAATCAAACACTCACACCCAGTCAACAGATCTGGGTTTGATCCATCACCGTTCTTTAGCCAAATCTGCCACCCCATTTCAGACATGGCCATATGCAAATCAGTCTAACCCTGTGCCTCATGGGAACAGTCCAGCCCGAACTGCCAAGCCATGCCTTCCCTGGACCGGAAACAAGCTTCCTAGGACCGGTTTCGGGCATTTCAGCCGTCTTCAGCCAGGCTTGCTTGAATCCAGTGGCAAAGTGAGCAAGGGACTCACGTCTGAGCATACCCTGCCAACTTATGGCAAACAAAGCGGTACAAAAGGGGGTGGTGATGGACAGAGCATCAGAACCAATCAAACACTCACACCCAGTCAACAGATCTGGGTTTGATCTATCACCGTTCTTTAGCCAAATCTGCCACCCCAGTTCAGACATCGCCATATGCAAATCAGTCTAACCCTGTGCCTCATGGGAAAAGTCCAGCCCGAACTGCCAAGCCATGCCTTCCCTGGACCGGAAACAAGCTTCCTAGGACCGGATTCTGGCATTTCAGCCGTCTTCAGCCAGGCTTGCTTGAATCCAGTGGCAAAGTGAGCAAGGGACTCACGTCTGAGCATACCCTGCCAACTTATGGCAAACAAAACGGTACAAAAGGGGGTGGTGATGGACAGAACATCAGAACCAATCAAACACTCACACCCAGTCAACAGATCTGGGTTTGATCCATCACCGTTCTTTAGCCAACTCTGCCACCCCAGTTTAGACATGGCCATATGCAAATCAGTCTAACCCTGTGCCTCATGGGAACAGTCCAGCCCGAACTGCCAAGCCATGCCTTCCCTGGACCGGAAACAAACTTCCTAGGACCAGTTTCTGGCATTTCAGCAGTCTTCCGCCAGGCTTGCTTGAATCCAGTGGCAAAGTGAGCAAGGGACTCACGTCTGAGCATACCCTGCCAACTTATGGCAAACAAAGCGGTACAAAAGGGGGTGGTGATGGACAGAGCATCAGAACCAATCAAACACTCACACCCAGTCAACAGATCTGGGTTTGATCCATCACCGTTCTTTGGCCAAATCTGCCACCCCAGTTCAGACATGGCCATATGCAAATCAGTCTAACCCTGTGCCTCATGGGAACAGTCCAGCCCAAACTGCCAAGCCATGCCTTCCCTGGACCGGAAACAAGCTTCCTAGGACCGGTTTCTGGCATTTCAGCCGTCTTCAGCCAGGCTTGCTTGAATCCAGTGGCAAAGTGAGCAAGGGACTCACGTCTGAGCATACCCTGCCAACTTATGGCAAACAAAGCGGTACAAAAGGGGGTGGTGATGGACAGAGCATCAGAACCAATCAAACACTCACACCCAGTCAACAGATCTGGGTTTGATCCATCACAGTTCTTTAGCCAAATCTGCCAACCCAGTTCAGACATCGCCATATGCAAATCAGTCTAACCCTGTGCCTCATTAGAAAAGTCCAGCCCGAACTGCCAAGCCATGCCTTTCCTGGACCGGAAACAAGCTTCCTAGGACCGGTTTCTGGCATTTCAGCCGTCTTCAGCCAGGCTTGCTTGAATCCAGTGGCAAAGTGAGCAAGGGACTCACGTCTGAGCATACCCTGCCAACTTATGGCAAACAAAACGGTACAAAAGGGGGTGGTGATGGACAAAACATCAGAACCAATCAAACACTCACACCCAGTCAACAGATCTGGATTTGATCCATCACCGTTCTTTAGCCAACTCTGCCACCCCAGTTCAGACATGGCCATATGCAAATCAGTCTAACCCTGTGCCTCATGGGAACAGTCCAGCCCGAACTGCCAAGCCATGCCTTCCCTGGACCGGAAACAAGCTTCCGAGGACCGGTTTCTGGCATTTCAGCAGTCTTCAGCCAGGCTTGCTTGAATCCAGTGGCAAAGTGAGCAAGGGACTCACGTCTGAGCATACCCTGCCAACTTATGGCAAACAAAGCGGTACAAAAGGGGGTGGTGATGGACAGAGCATCAGAACCAATCAAACACTCACACCCAGTTAACAGATCTGGGTTTGATCCATCACCGTTCTTTAGCCAACTCTGCCACCCCAGTTCAGACATGGCCATATGCAAATCAGTCTAACCCTGTGCCTCATGGGAACAGTCCAGCCCGAACTGCCAAGCCATGCCTTCCCTGGACCGGAAACAAGCTTCCTAGGACCGGTTTCTGGCATTTCAGCCGTCTTCAGCCAGGCTTGCTTGAATCCAGTGGCAAAGTGAGCAAGGGACTCACGTCTGAGCATACCCTGCCAACCTATGGCAAACAAAGTGGTACAAAAGGGGGTGGTGATGGACAGAGCATCAGAACCAATCCAACACTCACACCCAGTCAACAGATCTGGGTTTGATCCATCACCTTTCTTTAGCCAACTCTGCCACCCCAGTTCAGACATGGCCATATGCAAATCAGTCTAACCCTGTGCCTCATGAGAACAGTCCAGCCCGAACTGCCAAGCCATGCCTTCCCTGGACCGGAAACAAGCTTCCTAGGACCGGTTTCTGGCATTTCAGCCGTCTTTAGCCAGGCTTGCTTGAATCCAGTGGCAAAGTGAGCAAGGGACTCACGTCTGAGCATACCCTGCCAACTTATGGCAAACAAAGCGGTACAAAAGGGGGTGGTGATGGACAGAGCATCAGAACCAATCAAACACTCAGACCCAGTTAACAGATCTGGGTTTGATCCATCACCGTTCTTTAGCCAACTCTGCCACATCAGTTCAGACATGGCCATATGCAAATCAGTCTAACCCTGTGCCTCATGGGAACAGTCCAGCCCGAACTGCCAAGCCATTCCTTCCCTGGACCGGAAACAAGCTTCCTAGGACCGGTTTCTGGCATTTCAGCCGTCTTCAGCCAGGCTTGCTTGAATCCAGTGGCAAAGTGAGCAAGGGACTCACGTCTGAGCATACCCTGCCAACTTATGGCAAACAAAGCAGTACAAAAGGGGGTGGTGATGGACAGAGCATCAGAACCAATCAAACACTCACACCCAGTCAACAGATCTGGGTTTGATCCATCACCGTTCTTTAGCCAAATCTGCCACCCCAGTTCAGACATGGCCATATGCAAATCAGTCTAACCCTGTGCCTCATGGGAACAGTCCAGCCAGAACTGCCAAGCCATGCCTTCCCTGGACCGGAAACAAGCTTCCTAGGACCGGTTTCTGGCATTTCAGCCGTCTTCAGCCAGGCTTGCTTGAATCCAGTGGCAAAGTGAGCAAGGGACTCACGTCTGAGCATACCCTGCCAACTTATGGCAAACAAAGCGGTACAAAAGGGGGTGGTGATGGAAAGAGCATCAGAACCAGTCAAACACTCACACCCAGTCAACAGATCTGGGTTTGATCCATCACCGTTCTTTAGCCAACTCTGCCACCCCAGTTCAGACATGGCCATATGCAAATCAGTCTAACCCTGTGCCTCATGAGAACAGTCTAGCCCGAACTGCCAAGCCATGCCTTCCCTGGACTGGAAACAAGCTTCCTAGGACCGGTTTCTGGCATTTCAGCAGTCTTCAGCCAGGCTTGCTTGAATCCAGTGGCAAAGTGAGCAAGGGACTCACGTCTGAGCATACCCTGCCAACTTATGGCAAACAAAGCGGTACAAAAGGGGGTGGTGATGGACAGAGCATCAGAACCAATCAAACACTCACACCCAGTCAACAGATCTGGGTTTGATCCATCACCGTTCTTTAGCCAAATCTGCCAACCCAGTTCAGACATCGCCATATGCAAATCAGTCTAACCCTGTGCCTCATTAGAAAAGTCCAGCCCGAACTGCCAAGCCATGCCTTTCCTGGACCGGAAACGAGCTTCCTAGGACCGGTTTCTGGCATTTCAGCCGTCTTCAGCCAGGCTTGCTTGAATCCAGTGGCAAAGTGAGCAAGGGACTCACGTCTGAGCATACCCTGCCAACTTATGGCAAACAAAACGGTACAAAAGGGGGTGGTGATGGACAAAACATCAGAACCAATCAAACACTCACACCCAGTCAACAGATCTGGATTTGATCCATCACCATTCTTTAGCCAACTCTGCCACCCCAGTTCAGACATGGCCATATGCAAATCAGTCTAACCCTGTGCCTCATGGGAACAGTCCAGCCCGAACTGCCAAGCCATGCCTTCCCTGGACCGGAAACAAGCTTCCTAGGACCGGTTTCTGGCATTTCAGCAGTCTTCAGCCAGGCTTGCTTGAATCCAGTGGCAAAGTGAGCAAGGGACTCACGTCTGAGCATACCCTGCCAACTTATGGCAAACAAAGCGGTACAAAAGGGGGTGGTGATGGACAGAGCATCAGAACCAATCAAAAACTCACACCCAGTCAACAGATCTGGGTTTCATCCATCACCTTTCTTTAGCCAACTCTGCCACCCCAGTTCAGACATGGCCATATGCAAATCAGTCTAACCCTGTGCCTCATGAGAACAGTCCAGCCCGAACTGCCAAGCCATGCCTTCCCTGGACCGGAAACAAGCTTCCTAGGACCGGTTTCTGGCATTTCAGCCGTCTTCAGGCAGGCTTGCTTGAATCCAGTGGCAAAGTGAGCAAGGGACTCACGTCTGAGCATACCCTGCCAACTTATGGCAAACAAAGCGGTACAAAAGGGGGTGGTGATGGACAGAGCATCAGAACCAATCAAACACTCACACCCAGTCAACAGATCTGGGTTTGATCCATCACCGTTCTTTAGCCAACTCTGCCACCCCAGTTCTGACATGGCCATATGCGAATCAGTCCAACCCTGTGCCTCATGGGAACAGTCCAGCCCGAACTGCCAAGCCATGCCTTCCCTTGACGGGAAACAAGCTTCCTAGGACCGGTTTCTGGCATTTCAGCCGTCTTCAGCCAGGCTTGCTTGAATCCAGTGGCAAAGTGAGCAAGGGACTCACGTCTGAGCATACCCTGCCAACTTATGGCAAAAAAAGCGGTACAAAAGGGGGTGGTGATGGACAGAGCATCAGAACCAATCAAACACTCACACCCAGTTAACAGATCTGGGTTTGATCCATCACCGTTCTTTAGCCAACTCTGCCACACCAGTTCAGACATGGCCATATGCAAATCAGTCTAACCCTGTGCCTCATGCGAACAGTCCAGCCCGAACTGCCAAGCCATTCCTTCCCTGGACCTGAAACAAGCTTCCTAGGACCGGTTTCTGGCATTTCAGCCGTCTTCAGCCAGGCTTGCTTGAATCCAGTGGCAAAGTGAGCAAGGGACTCACGTCTGAGCATACCCTGCCAACTTATGGCAAACAAAGCAGTACAAAAGGGGGTGGTGATGGACAGAGCATCAAAACCAATCAAACACTCACACCCAGTCAACAGATCTGGGTTTGATCCATCACCGTTCTTTAGCCAAATCTGCCACCCCAGTTCAGACATGGCCATATGCAAATCAGTCTAACCCTGTGCCTCATGGGAACAGTCCAGCCAGAACTGCCAAGCCATGCCTTCCCTGGACCGGAAACAAGCTTCCTAGGACCGGTTTCTGGCATTTCAGCCGTCTTCAGCCAGCCTTGCTTGAATCCAGTGGCAAAGTGAGCAAGGGACTCACGTCTGAGCATACCCTGCCAACTTATGGCAAACAAAGCGGTACAAAAGGGGGTGGTGATGGACAGAGCATCAGAACCAATCAAACACTCACACCCAGTTAACAGGTGTGGGTTTGATCCATCACCGTTCTTTAGCCAAATCTGCCACCCCAGTTCAGACATGGCCATATGCAAATCAGTCTAACCCTGTGCCTCATGGGAACAGTCCAGCCAGAATTGCCAAGCTATGCCTTCCCTGGACCGGAAACAAGCTTCCTAGGACCGGTTTCTGGCATTTCAGCCGTCTTCAGCCAGGCTTGCTTGAATCCAGTGGCAAAGTGAGCAAGGGACTCATGTCTGAGAATACCCTGCCAACTTATGGCAAACAAAGCGGTACAAAAGGGGGTGGTGATGGATAGAGCATCAGAACCAATCAAACACTCACACCCAGTCAACAGATCTGGGTTTGATCCATCACCATTCTTTAGCCAACTCTGCCACCCCAGTTCAGACATGGCCATATGCAAATCAGTCTAACCCTGTGCCTCATGAGAACAGTCTAGCCCAAACTGCCAAGCCATGCCTTCCCTGGACTGGAAACAAGCTTCCTAGGACCGGTTTCTGGCATTTCAGCAGTCTTCAGCCAGGCTTGCTTGAATCCAGTGGCAAAGTGAGCAAGGGACTCACGTCTGAGCATACCCTGCCAACTTATGGCAAACAAAGCGGTACAAAAGGGGGTGGTGATGGACAGAGCATCAGAACCAATCAAACACTCACACCCAGTCAACAGATCTGGGTTTGATCCATCACCGTTCTTTAGCCAAATCTGCCACCCCAGTTCAGACATGGCCATATGAAAAACAGTCTAACCCTGTGCCTCATGGGAACAGTCCAGCCCGAACTGCCAAGCCATGCCTTCCCTGGACCGGAAACAAGCTTCCTAGGACCAGTTTCTAGCATTTCAGTCTTCTTCAGCCAGGCTTGCTTGAATCCAGTGGCAAAGTGAGCAAGGGACTCACGTCTCAGCATACCCTGCCAACTTATGGCAAACAAAGCGGTACAAAAGGGGGTGGTGATGGACAGAGCATCAGAACCAATCAAACACTCACACCCAGTCAACAGATCTGGGTTTGATCCATCACCGTTCTTTAGCCAAATCTGCCACCCCAGTTCAGACATCGCCATATGCAAATCAGTCTAACCCTGTGCCTCATTAGAAAAGTCCAGCCCGAACTGCCAAGATATGCCTTTCCTGGACCGGAAACAAGCTTCCTAGGACCGGATTCTGGCATTTCAGCCGTCTTCAGCCAGGCTTGCTTGAATCCAGTGGCAAAGTGAGCAAGGGACTCACGTCTGAGCATACCCTGCCAACTTATGGCAAACAAAACGGTACAAAAGGGGGTGGTGATGGACAGAACATCAGAACCAATCAAACACTCACACCCAGTCAACAGATCTGGGTTTGATCCATCACCGTTCTTTAGCCAACTCTGCCACCCCAGTTCAGACATGGCCATATGCAAATCAGTCTAACCCTGTGCCTCATGAGAACAGTCCAGCCCGAACTGCCAAGCAATGCCTTCCCTGGACCGGAACAAGCTTCCTAGGACCGGTTTCTGGCATTTCAGCCGTCTTCAGCCAGGCTTGCTTGAATCCAGTGGCAAAGTGAGCAAGGGACTCACGTCTCAGCATACCCAGCCAACTTATGGCAAACAAAGCGGTACAAAAGAGGGTGGTGATGGACAGAGCATCAGAACCAATCAAACACTCACACCCAGTCAACAGATCTGGGTTTGATCCATCACCGTTCTTTAGCCAACTCTGCCACCCCAGTTCAGACATGGCCATATGCAAATCAGTCTAACCCTGTGCCTCATGGGAATAGTCCAGCCCGAACTGCCAAGCCATGCCTTCCCTGGACCGGAAACAAGCTTCCTAGGACCGGTTTCTGGCATTTCAGCCGTCTTCAGCCAGGCATGCTTGAATCCAGTGGCAAAGTGAGCAAGGGACTCACGTCTGAGCATACCCTGCCAACTTATGGCAAACAAAGCGGTACAAAAGGGGGTGGTGATGGACAGAGCATCAGAACCAATCAAACACTCACACCCAGTCAACAGATCTGGGTTTGATCCATCACCGTTCTTTAGCCAAATCTGCCACCCATTTCAGACATGGCCATATGCAAATCAGTCTAACCCTGTGCCTCATGGGAACAGTCCAGCCCGAACTGCCAAGCCATGCCTTCCCTGGACCGGAAACAAGCTTCCTAGGACCGGTTTCGGGCATTTCAGCCGTCTTCAGCCAGGCTTGCTTGAATCCAGTGGCAAAGTGAGCAAGGGACTCACGTCTGAGCATACCCTGCCAACTCATGGCAAACAAAACGGTACAAAAGGGGGTGGTGATGGACAGAACATCAGAACCAATCAAACACTCACACCCAGTCAACAGATCTGGGTTTGATCCATCACCGTTCTTTAGCCAACTCTGCCACCCCAGTTCAGACATGGCCATATGCAAATCAGTCTAACCCTGTGCCTCATGGGAACAGTCCAGCCCGAACTGCCAAGCCATGCCTTCCCTGGACCGGAAACAAACTTCCTAGGACCAGTTTCTGGCATTTCAGCAGTCTTCCGCCAGGCTTGCTTGAATCCAGTGGCAAAGTGAGCAAGGGACTCACGTCTGAGCATACCCTGCCAACTTATGGCAAACAAAGTGGTACAAAAGGAGGTGGTGATGGACAGAGCATCAGAACCAATCAAACACTCACACCCAGTCAACAGATCTGGGTTTGATCCATCACCGTTCTTTGGCCAAATCTGCCACCCCAGTTCAGACATGGCCATATGCAAATCAGTCTAACCCTGTGCCTCATGGGAACAGTCCAGCCCAAACTGCCAAGCCATGCCTTCCCTGGACCGGAAACAAGCTTCCTAGGACCGGTTTCTGGCATTTCAGCCGTCTTCAGCCAGGCTTGCTTGAATCCAGTGGCAAAGTGAGCAAGGGACTCACGTCTGAGCATACCCTGCCAACTTATGGCAAACAAAGCGGTACAAAAGGGGGTGGTGATGGACAGAGCATCAGAACCAATCAAACACTCACACCCAGTCAACAGATCTGGGTTTGATCCATCACCGTTCTTTAGCCAAATCTGCCAACCCAGTTCAGACATCGCCATATGCAAATCAGTCTAACCCTGTGCCTTATTAGAAAAGTCCAGCCCGAACTGCCAAGCCATGCCTTTCCTGGACCGGAAACAAGCTTCCTAGGACCGGTTTCTGGCATTTCAGCCGTCTTCAGCCAGGCTTGCTTGAATCCAGTGGCAAAGTGAGCAAGGGACTCACGTCTGAGCATACCCTGCCAACTTATGGCAAACAAAACGGTACAAAAGGGGGTGGTGATGGACAAAACATCAGAACCAATCAAACACTCACACCCAGTCAACAGATCTGGATTTGATCCATCACCGTTCTTTAGCCAACTCTGCCACCCCAGTTCAGACATGGCCATATGCAAATCAGTCTAACCCTGTGCCTCATGGGAACAGTCCAGCCCGAACTGCCAAGCCATGCCTTCCCTGGACCGGAAACAAGCTTCCTAGGACCGGTTTCTGGCATTTCAGCAGTCTTCAGCCAGGCTTGCTTGAATCCAGTGGCAAAGTGAGCAAGGGACTCACGTCTGAGCATACCCTGCCAACTTATGGCAAACAAAGCGGTACAAAAGGGGGTGGTGATGGACAGAGCATCAGAACCAATCAAACCATCACACCCAGTTAACAGATCTGGGTTTGATCCATCACCGTTCTTTAGCCAACTCTGCCACCCCAGTTCAGACATGGCCATATGCAAATCAGTCTAACCCTGTGCCTCATGGGAACAGTCCAGCCCGAACTGCCAAGCCATGCCTTCCCTGGACCGGAAACAAGCTTCCTAGGACCGGTTTCTGGCATTTCAGCCGTCTTCAGCCAGGCTTGCTTGAATCCAGTGGCAAAGTGAGCAAGGGACTCACGTCTGAGCATACCCTGCCAACCTATGGCAAACAAAGTGGTACAAAAGGGGGTGGTGATGGACAGAGCATCAGAACCAATCCAACACTCACACCCAGTCAACAGATCTGGGTTTGATCCATCACCTTTCTTTAGCCAACTCTGCCACCCCAGTTCAGACATGGCCATATGCAAATCAGTCTAACCCTGTGCCTCATGAGAACAGTCCAGCCCGAACTGCCAAGCCATGCCTTCCCTGGACCGGAAACAAGCTTCCTAGGACCGGTTTCTGGCATTTCAGCTGTCTTTAGCCAGGCTTGCTTGAATCCAGTGGCAAAGTGAGCAAGGGACTCACGTCTGAGCATACTCTGCCAACTTATGGCAAACAAAGCTGTACAAAAGGGGGTGGTGATGGACAGAGCATCAGAACCAATCAAACACTCAGACCCAGTTAACAGATCTGGGTTTGATCCATCACCGTTCTTTAGCCAACTCTGCCACATCAGTTCAGACATGGCCATATGCAAATCAGTCTAACCCTGTGCCTCATGGGAACAGTCCAGCCCGAACTGCCAAGCCATTCCTTCCCTGGACCGGAAACAAGCTTCCTAGGACCGGTTTCTGGCATTTCAGCCGTCTTCAGCCAGGCTTGCTTGAATCCAGTGGCAAAGTGAGCAAGGGACTCACGTCTGAGCATACCCTGCCAACTTATGGCAAACAAAGCAGTACAAAAGGGGGTGGTGATGGACAGAGCATCAGAACCAATCAAACACTCACACCCAGTCAACAGATCTGGGTTTGATCCATCACCGTTCTTTAGCCAAATCTGCCACCCCAGTTCAGACATGGCCATATGCAAATCAGTCTAACCCTGTGCCTCATGGGAACAGTCCAGCCAGAACTGCCAAGCCATGCCTTCCCTGGACCGGAAACAAGCTTCCTAGGACCGGTTTCTGGCATTTCAGCCGTCTTCAGCCAGGCTTGCTTGAATCCAGTGGCAAAGTGAGCAAGGGACTCACGTCTGAGCATACCCTGCCAACTTATGGCAAACAAAGCGGTACAAAAGGGGGTGGTGATGGAAAGAGCATCAGAACCAGTCAAACACTCACACCCAGTCAACAGATCTGGGTTTGATCCATCACCGTTCTTTAGCCAACTCTGCCACCCCAGTTCAGACATGGCCATATGCAAATCAGTCTAACCCTGTGCCTCATGAGAACAGTCTAGCCCGAACTGCCAAGCCATGCCTTCCCTGGACTGGAAACAAGCTTCCTAGGACCGGTTTCTGGCATTTCAGCAGTCTTCAGCCAGGCTTGCTTGAATCCAGTGGCAAAGTGAGCAAGGGACTCACGTCTGAGCATACCCTGCCAACTTATGGCAAACAAAGCGGTACAAAAGGGGGTGGTGATGGACAGAGCATCAGAACCAATCAAACACTCACACCCAGTCAACAGATCTGGGTTTGATCCATCACCGTTCTTTAGCCAAATCTGCCAACCCAGTTCAGACATCGCCATATGCAAATCAGTCTAACCCTGTGCCTCATTAGAAAAGTCCAGCCCGAACTGCCAAGCCATGCCTTTCCTGGACCGGAAACAAGCTTCCTAGGACCGGTTTCTGGCATTTCAGCCGTCTTCAGCCAGGCTTGCTTGAATCCAGTGGCAAAGTGAGCAAGGGACTCACGTCTGAGCATACCCTGCCAACTTATGGCAAACAAAACGGTACAAAAGGGGGTGGTGATGGACAAAACATCAGAACCAATCAAACACTCACACCCAGTCAACAGATCTGGATTTGATCCATCACCGTTCTTTAGCCAACTCTGCCACCCCAGTTCAGACATGGCCATATGCAAATCAGTCTAACCCTGTGCCTCATGGGAACAGTCCAGCCCGAACTGCCAAGCCATGCCTTCCCTGGACCGGAAACAAGCTTCCTAGGACCGGTTTCTGGCATTTCAGCAGTCTTCAGCCAGGCTTGCTTGAATCCAGTGGCAAAGTGAGCAAGGGACTCACGTCTGAGCATGCCCTGCCACCTTATGGCAAACAAAGCGGTACAAAAGGGGGTGGTGATGGACAGAGCATCAGAACCAATCAAACACTCACACCCAGTTAACAGATCTGGGTTTGATCCATCACCGTTCTTTAGCCAACTCTGCCACCCCAGTTCAGACATGGCCATATGCAAATCAGTCTAACCCTGTGCCTCATGGGAACAGTCCAGCCCGAACTGCCAAGCCATGCCTTCCCTGGACCGGAAACAAGCTTCCTAGGACCGGTTTCTGGCATTTCAGCCGTCTTCAGCCAGGCTTGCTTGAATCCAGTGGCAAAGTGAGCAAGGGACTCACGTCTGAGCATACCCTGCCAACCTATGGCAAACAAAGTGGTACAAAAGGGGGTGGTGATGGACAGAGCATCAGAACCAATCAAACACTCACACCCAGTCAACAGATCTGGGTTTGATCCATCACCTTTCTTTAGCCAACTCTGCCACCCCAGTTCAGACATGGCCATATGCAAATCAGTCTAACCCTGTGCCTCATGAGAACAGTCCAGCCCGAACTGCCAAGCCATGCCTTCCCTGGACCGGAAACAAGCTTCCTAGGACCGGTTTCTGGCATTTCAGCCGTCTTCAGCCAGGCTTGCTTGAATCCAGTGGCAAAGTGAGCAAGGGACTCACGTCTGAGCATACCCTGCCAACTTATGGCAAACAAAGCGGTACAAAAGGGGGTGGTGATGGACAGAGCATCAGAACCAATCAAACACTCAGACCCAGTTAACAGATCTGGGTTTGATCCATCACCGTTCTTTAGCCAACTCTGCCACATCAGTTCAGACATGGCCATATGCAAATCAGTCTAACCCTGTGCCTCATGGGAACAGTCCAGGCCGAACTGCCAATCCATTCCTTCCCTGGACCGGAAACAAGCTTCCTAGGACCGGTTTCTGGCATTTCAGCCGTCTTCAGCCAGGCTTGCTTGAATCCAGTGGCAAAGTGAGCAAGGGACTCACGTCTGAGCATACCCTGCCAACCTATGGCAAACAAAGTGGTACAAAAGGGGGTGGTGATGGACAGAGCATCAGAACCAATCAAACACTCACACCCAGTCAACAGATCTGGGTTTGATCCATCACCTTTCTTTAGCCAACTCTGCCACCCCAGTTCAGACATGGCCATATGCAAATCAGTCTAACCCTGTGCCTCATGAGAACAGTCCAGCCCGAACTGCCAAGCCATGCCTTCCCTGGACCGGAAACAAGCTTCCTAGGACCGGTTTCTGGCATTTCAGCCGTCTTCAGCCAGGCTTGCTTGAATCCAGTGGCAAAGTGAGCAAGGGACTCACGTCTGAGCATACCCTGCCAACTTATGGCAAACAAAACGGTACAAAAGGGGGTGGTGATGGACAGAACATCAGAACCAATCAAACACTCACACCCAGTCAACAGATCTGGGTTTGATCCATCACCGTTCTTTAGCCAACTCTGCCACCCCAGTTCAGACATGGCCATATGCAAATCAGTCTAACCCTGTGCCTCATGAGAACAGTCCAGCCCGAACTGCCAAGCAATGCCTTCCCTGGACCGGAACAAGCTTCCTAGGACCGGTTTCTGGCATTTCAGCCGTCTTCAGCCAGGCTTGCTTGAATCCAGTGGCAAAGTGAGCAAGGGACTCACGTCTCAGCATACCCAGCCAACTTATGGCAAACAAAGCGGTACAAAAGAGGGTGGTGATGGACAGAGCATCAGAACCAATCAAACACTCACACCCAGTCAACAGATCTGGGTTTGATCCATCACCGTTCTTTAGCCAACTCTGCCACCCCAGTTCAGACATGGCCATATGCAAATCAGTCTAACCCTGTGCCTCATGGGAATAGTCCAGCCCGAACTGCCAAGCCATGCCTTCCCTGGACCGGAAACAAGCTTCCTAGGACCGGTTTCTGGCATTTCAGCCGTCTTCAGCCAGGCATGCTTGAATCCAGTGGCAAAGTGAGCAAGGGACTCACGTCTGAGCATACCCTGCCAACTTATGGCAAACAAAGCGGTACAAAAGGGGGTGGTGATGGACAGAGCATCAGAACCAATCAAACACTCACACCCAGTCAACAGATCTGGGTTTGATCCATCACCGTTCTTTAGCCAAATCTGCCACCCCATTTCAGACATGGCCATATGCAAATCAGTCTAACCCTGTGCCTCATGGGAACAGTCCAGCCCGAACTGCCAAGCCATGCCTTCCCTGGACCGGAAACAAGCTTCCTAGGACCGGTTTCGGGCATTTCAGCCGTCTTCAGCCAGGCGTGCTTGAATCCAGTGGCAAAGTGAGCAAGGGACTCACGTCTGAGCCTACCCTGCCAACTCATGGCAAACAAAACGGTACAAAAGGGGGTGGTGATGGACAGAACATCAGAACCAATCAAACACTCACACCCAGTCAACAGATCTGGGTTTGATCCATCACCGTTCTTTAGCCAACTCTGCCACCCCAGTTCAGACATGGCCATATGCAAATCAGTCTAACCCTGTGCCTCATGGGAACAGTCCAGCCCGAACTGCCAAGCCATGCCTTCCCTGGACCGGAAACAAACTTCCTAGGACCAGTTTCTGGCATTTCAGCAGTCTTCCGCCAGGCTTGCTTGAATCCAGTGGCAAAGTGAGCAAGGGACTCACGTCTGAGCATACCCTGCCAACTTATGGCAAACAAAGTGGTACAAAAGGAGGTGGTGATGGACAGAGCATCAGAACCAATCAAACACTCACACCCAGTCAACAGATCTGGGTTTGATCCATCACAGTTCTTTGGCCAAATCTGCCACCCCAGTTCAGACATGGCCATATGCAAATCAGTCTAACCCTGTGCCTCATGGGAACAGTCCAGCCCAAACTGCCAAGCCATGCCTTCCCTGGACCGGAAACAAGCTTCCTAGGACCGGTTTCTGGCATTTCAGCCGTCTTCAGCCAGGCTTGCTTGAATCCAGTGGCAAAGTGAGCAAGGGACTCACGTCTGAGCATACCCTGCCAACTTATGGCAAACAAAGCGGTACAAAAGGGGGTGGTGATGGACAGAGCATCAGAACCAATCAAACACTCACACCCAGTCAACAGATCTGGGTTTGATCCATCACCGTTCTTTAGCCAAATCTGCCAACCCAGTTCAGACATCGCCATATGCAAATCAGTCTAACCCTGTGCCTTATTAGAAAAGTCCAGCCCGAACTGCCAAGCCATGCCTTTCCTGGACCGGAAACAAGCTTCCTAGGACCGGTTTCTGGCATTTCAGCCGTCTTCAGCCAGGCTTGCTTGAATCCAGTGGCAAAGTGAGCAAGGGACTCACGTCTGAGCATACCCTGCCAACTTATGGCAAACAAAACGGTACAAAAGGGGGTGGTGATGGACAAAACATCAGAACCAATCAAACACTCACACCCAGTCAACAGATCTGGATTTGATCCATCACCGTTCTTTAGCCAACTCTGCCACCCCAGTTCAGACATGGCCATATGCAAATCAGTCTAACCCTGTGCCTCATGGGAACAGTCCAGCCCGAACTGCCAAGCCATGCCTTCCCTGGACCGGAAACAAGCTTCCTAGGACCGGTTTCTGGCATTTCAGCAGTCTTCAGCCAGGCTTGCTTGAATCCAGTGGCAAAGTGAGCAAGGGACTCACGTCTGAGCATACCCTGCCAACTTATGGCAAACAAAGCGGTACAAAAGGGGGTGGTGATGGACAGAGCATCAGAACCAATCAAACACTCACACCCAGTTAACAGATCTGGGTTTGATCCATCACCGTTCTTTAGCCAACTCTGCCACCCCAGTTCAGACATGGCCATATGCAAATCAGTCTAACCCTGTGCCTCATGGGAACAGTCCAGCCCGAACTGCCAAGCCATGCCTTCCCTGGACCGGAAACAAGCTTCCTAGGACCGGTTTCTGGCATTTCAGCCGTCTTCAGCCAGGCTTGCTTGAATCCAGTGGCAAAGTGAGCAAGGGACTCACGTCTGAGCATACCCTGCCAACCTATGGCAAACAAAGTGGTACAAAAGGGGGTGGTGATGGACAGAGCATCAGAACCAATCCAACACTCACACCCAGTCAACAGATCTGGGTTTGATCCATCACCTTTCTTTAGCCAACTCTGCCACCCCAGTTCAGACATGGCCATATGCAAATCAGTCTAACCCTGTGCCTCATGAGAACAGTCCAGCCCGAACTGCCAAGCCATGCCTTCCCTGGACCGGAAACAAGCTTCCTAGGACCGGTTTCTGGCATTTCAGCCGTCTTTAGCCAGGCTTGCTTGAATCCAGTGGCAAAGTGAGCAAGGGACTCACGTCTGAGCATACCCTGCCAACTTATGGCAAACAAAGCGGTACAAAAGGGGGTGGTGATGGACAGAGCATCAGAACCAATCAAACACTCAGACCCAGTTAACAGATCTGGGTTTGATCCATCACCGTTCTTTAGCCAACTCTGCCACATCAGTTCAGACATGGCCATATGGAAATCAGTCTAACCCTGTGCCTCATGGGAACAGTCCAGCCCGAACTGCCAAGCCATTCCTTCCCTGGACCGGAAACAAGCTTCCTAGGACCGGTTTCTGGCATTTCAGCCGTCTTCAGCCAGGCTTGCTTGAATCCAGTGGCAAAGTGAGCAAGGGACTCACGTCTGAGCATACCCAGCCAACTTATGGCAAACAAAGCAGTACAAAAGGGGGTGGTGATGGACAGAGCATCAGAACCAATCAAACACTCACACCCAGTCAACAGATCTGGGTTTGATCCATCACCGTTCTTTAGCCAAATCTGCCACCCCAGTTCAGACATGGCCATATGCAAATCAGTCTAACCCTGTGCCTCATGGGAACAGTGCAGCCAGAACTGCCAAGCCATGCCTTCCCTGGACCGGAAACAAGCTTCCTAGGACCGGTTTCTGGCATTTCAGCCGTCTTCAGCCAGGCTTGCTTGAATCCAGTGGCAAAGTGAGCAAGGGACTCACGTCTGAGCATACCCTGCCAACTTATGGCAAACAAAGCGGTACAAAAGGGGGTGGTGATGGAAAGAGCATCAGAACCAGTCAAACACTCACACCCAGTCAACAGATCTGGGTTTGATCCATCACCGTTCTTTAGCCAACTCTGCCACCCCAGTTCAGACATGGCCATATGCAAATCAGTCTAACCCTGTGCCTCATGAGAACAGTCTAGCCCGAACTGCCAAGCCATGCCTTCCCTGGACTGGAAACAAGCTTCCTAGGACCGGTTTCTGGCATTTCAGCAGTCTTCAGCCAGGCTTGCTTGAATCCAGTGGCAAAGTGAGCAAGGGACTCACGTCTGAGCATACCCTGCCAACTTATGGCAAACAAAGCGGTACAAAAGGGGGTGGTGATGGACAGAGCATCAGAACCAATCAAACACTCACACCCAGTCAACAGATCTGGGTTTGATCCATCACCGTTCTTTAGCCAAATCTGCCAACCCAGTTCAGACATCGCCATATGCAAATCAGTCTAACCCTGTGCCTCATTAGAAAAGTCCAGCCCGAACTGCCAAGCCATGCCTTTCCTGGACCGGAAACAAGCTTCCTAGGACCGGTTTCTGGCATTTCAGCCGTCTTCAGCCAGGCTTGCTTGAATCCAGTGGCAAAGTGAGCAAGGGACTCACGTCTGAGCATACCCTGCCAACTTATGGCAAACAAAACGGTACAAAAGGGGGTGGTGATGGACAAAACATCAGAACCAATCAAACACTCACACCCAGTCAACAGATCTGGATTTGATCCATCACCGTTCTTTAGCCAACTCTGCCACCCCAGTTCAGACATGGCCATATGCAAATCAGTCTAACCCTGTGCCTCATGGGAACAGTCCAGCCCGAACTGCCAAGCCATGCCTTCCCTGGACCGGAAACAAGCTTCCTAGGACCGGTTTCTGGCATTTCAGCAGTCTTCAGCCAGGCTTGCTTGAATCCAGTGGCAAAGTGAGCAAGGGACTCACGTCTGAGCATGCCCTGCCAACTTATGGCAAACAAAGCGGTACAAAAGGGGGTGGTGATGGACAGAGCATCAGAACCAATCAAACACTCACACCCAGTTAACAGATCTGGGTTTGATCCATCACCGTTCTTTAGCCAACTCTGCCACCCCAGTTCAGACATGGCCATATGCAAATCAGTCTAACCCTGTGCCTCATGGGAACAGTCCAGCCCGAACTGCCAAGCCATGCCTTCCCTGGACCGGAAACAAGCTTCCTAGGACCGGTTTCTGGCATTTCAGCCGTCTTCAGCCAGGCTTGCTTGAATCCAGTGGCAAAGTGAGCAAGGGACTCACGTCTGAGCATACCCTGCCAACCTATGGCAAACAAAGTGGTACAAAAGGGGGTGGTGATGGACAGAGCATCAGAACCAATCAAACACTCACACCCAGTCAACAGATCTGGGTTTGATCCATCACCTTTCTTTAGCCAACTCTGCCACATCAGTTCAGACATGGCCATATGCAAATCAGTCTAACCCTGTGCCTCATGGGAACAGTCCAGGCCGAACTGCCAATCCATTCCTTCCCTGGACCGGAAACAAGCTTCCTAGGACCGGTTTCTGGCATTTCAGCCGTCTTCAGCCAGGCTTGCTTGAATCCAGTGGCAAAGTGAGCAAGGGACTCACGTCTGAGCATACCCTGCCAACTTATGGCAAACAAAGCAGTACAAAAGGGGGTGGTGATGGACAGAGCATCAGAACCAATCAAACACTCACACCCAGTCAACAGATCTGGGTTTGATCCATCACCGTTCTTTAGCCAAATCTGCCACCCCAGTTCAAACATGGCCATATGCAAATCAGTCTAACCCTGTGCCTCATGGGAACAGTCCAGCCAGAACTGCCAAGCCATGCCTTCCCTGAACCGGAAACAAGCTTCCTAGGACCGGTTTCTGGCATTTCAGCCGTCTTCAGCCAGGCTTGCTTGAATCCAGTGGCAAAGTGAGAAAGGGACTCACGTCTGAGCATACCCTGCCAACTTATGGCAAACAAAGCGGTACAAAAGGGGGTGGTGATGGACAGAGCATCAGAACCAGTCAAACACTCACACCCAGTCATCAGATCTGGGTTTGATCCATCACCGTTCTTTAGCCAAATCTGCCACCCCAGTTCAGACATGGCCATATGCAAATCAGTCTAACCCTGTGCCTCATGGGAACAGTCCAGCCAGAACTGCCAAGCCATGCCTTCCCTGGACCGGAAACAAGCTTCCTAGGACCGGTTTCTGGCATTTCAGCCGTCTTCAGCCAGGCTTGCTTGAATCCAGTGGCAAAGTGAGCAAGGGATTCACGTCTAAGCATACCCTGCCAACTTATGGCAAACAAAGCGGTACAAAAGGGGGTGGTGATGGACAGAGCATCAGAACCAGTCAAACACTCACACCCAGTTAACAGATCTGGGTTTGATCCATCACTGTTCTTTAGCCAAATCTGCCACCCCAGTTCAGACATGGCCATATGCAAATCAGTCTAACCCTGTGCCTCATGGGAACAGTCCAGCCAGAACTGCCAAGCTATGCCTTCCCTGGACCGGAAACAAGCTTCCTAGGACCGGCTTCTGGCATTTCAGCCGTCTTCAGCCAGGCTTGCTTGAATCCAGTGGCAAAGTGAGCAAGTTACTCACGTCTGAGAATACCCTGCCAACTTATGGCAAACAAAGCGGTACAAAAGGGGGTGGTGATGGACAGAGCATCAGAACCAATCAAACACTCACACCCAGTCAACAGATCTGGGTTTGATCCATCACCGTTCTTTAGCCAACTCTGCCACCCCAGTTCAGACATGGCCATGTGCAAATCAGTCTAACCCTGTGCCTCATGGGAACAGTCCAGCCCGAACTGCCAAGCCATGCCTTCCCTGGACCGGAAACAAGCTTCCTAGGACCGGTTTCTGGCATTTCAGCAGTCTTCAGCCAGGCTTGCTTGAATCCAGTGGCAAAGTGAGCAAGGGACTCACGTCTGAGCATGCCCTGCCAACTTATGGCAAACAAAGCGGTACAAAAGGGGGTGGTGATGGACAGAGCATCAGAACCAATCAAACACTCACACCCAGTTAACAGATCTGGGTTTGATCCATCACCGTTCTTTAGCCAACTCTGCCACCCCAGTTCAGACATGGCCATATGCAAATCAGTCTAACCCTGTGCCTCATGGGAACAGTCCAGCCCGAACTGCCAAGCCATGCCTTCCCTGGACCGGAAACAAGCTTCCTAGGACCGGTTTCTGGCATTTCAGCCGTCTTCAGCCAGGCTTGCTTGAATCCAGTGGCAAAGTGAGCAAGGGACTCACGTCTGAGCATACCCTGCCAACCTATGGCAAACAAAGTGGTACAAAAGGGGGTGGTGATGGACAGAGCATCAGAACCAATCAAACACTCACACCCAGTCAACAGATCTGGGTTTGATCCATCACCTTTCTTTAGCCAACTCTGCCACCCCAGTTCAGACATGGCCATATGCAAATCAGTCTAACCCTGTGCCTCATGAGAACAGTCCAGCCCGAACTGCCAAGCCATGCCTTCCCTGGACCGGAAACAAGCTTCCTAGGACCGGTTTCTGGCATTTCAGCCGTCTTCAGCCAGGCTTGCTTGAATCCAGTGGCAAAGTGAGCAAGGGACTCACGTCTGAGCATACCCTGCCAACTTATGGCAAACAAAGCGGTACAAAAGGGGGTGGTGATGGACAGAGCATCAGAACCAATCAAACACTCAGACCCAGTTAACAGATCTGGGTTTGATCCATCACCGTTCTTTAGCCAACTCTGCCACATCAGTTCAGACATGGCCATATGCAAATCAGTCTAACCCTGTGCCTCATGGGAACAGTCCAGGCCGAACTGCCAATCCATTCCTTCCCTGGACCGGAAACAAGCTTCCTAGGACCGGTTTCTGGCATTTCAGCCGTCTTCAGCCAGGCTTGCTTGAATCCAGTGGCAAAGTGAGCAAGGGACTCACGTCTGAGCATACCCTGCCAACTTATGGCAAACAAAGCAGTACAAAAGGGGGTGGTGATGGACAGAGCATCAGAACCAATCAAACACTCACACCCAGTCAACAGATCTGGGTTTGATCCATCACCGTTCTTTAGCCAAATCTGCCACCCCAGTTCAAACATGGCCATATGCAAATCAGTCTAACCCTGTGCCTCATGGGAACAGTCCAGCCAGAACTGCCAAGCCATGCCTTCCCTGAACCGGAAACAAGCTTCCTAGGACCGGTTTCTGGCATTTCAGCCGTCTTCAGCCAGGCTTGCTTGAATCCAGTGGCAAAGTGAGCAAGGGACTCACGTCTGAGCATACCCTGCCAACTTATGGCAAACAAAGCGGTACAAAAGGGGGTGGTGATGGACAGAGCATCAGAACCAGTCAAACACTCACACCCAGTCAACAGATCTGGGTTTGATCCATCACCGTTCTTTAGCCAAATCTGCCACCCCAGTTCAGACATGGCCATATGCAAATCAGTCTAACCCTGTGCCTCATGGGAACAGTCCAGCCAGAACTGCCAAGCCATGCCTTCCCTGGACCGGAAACAAGCTTCCTAGGACCGGTTTCTGGCATTTCAGCCGTCTTCAGCCAGGCTTGCTTGAATCCAGTGGCAAAGCGAGCAAGGGATTCACGTCTGAGCATACCCTGCCAACTTATGGCAAACAAAGCGGTACAAAAGGGGGTGGTGATGGACAGAGCATCAGAACCAGTCAAACACTCACACCCAGTTAACAGATCTGGGTTTGATCCATCACTGTTCTTTAGCCAAATCTGCCACCCCAGTTCAGACATGGCCATATGCAAATCAGTCTAACCCTGTGCCTCATGGGAACAGTCCAGCCAGAACTGCCAAGCTATGCCTTCCCTGGACCGGAAACAAGCTTCCTAGGACCGGCTTCTGGCATTTCAGCCGTCTTCAGCCAGGCTTGCTTGAATCCAGTGGCAAAGTGAGCAAGTTACTCACGTCTGAGAATACCCTGCCAACTTATGGCAAACAAAGCGGTACAAAAGGGGGTGGTGATGGACAGAGCATCAGAACCAATCAAACACTCACACCCAGTCAACAGATCTGTGTTTGATCCATCACCGTTCTTTAGCCAACTCTGCCACCCCAGTTCAGTCATGGCCATGTGCAAATCAGTCTAACCCTGTGCCTCATGGGAACAGTCCTGCCCGAACTGCCAAGCCATGCCTTCCCTGGACCGGAAACAAGATTCCTAGGACCGGTTTCTGGCATTTCAGCCGTCTTCAGCCAGGCTTGCTTGAATCCAGTGGCAAAGTGAGCAAGGGACTCACGTCTGAGCATACCCTGCCAACTTATGGCAAACAAAGCAGTGCAAAAGGGGGTGGTGATGGACAGAGCATCAGAACCAATCAAACACTCACACCCAGTCAACAGATCAAGGTTTGATCCATCACCGTTCTTTAGCCAACTCTGCCACCCCAGTTCAGACATGGCCATATGCAAATCAGTCTAACCCTGTGCCTCATGGGAACAGTCCAGCCCGAACTGCCAAGCCATGCCTTCCCTGGACCGGAAACAAGCTTCCTAGGACCGGTTTCTGGCATTTCAGCCGTCTTCAGCCAGGCTTGCTTGAATCCAGTGGCAAAGTGAGCAAGGGACTCACGTCTGAGCATACCCTGCCAACTTATGGCAAACAAAGCGGTACAAAAGGGGGTGGTGATGGACAGAGCATCAGAACCAATCAAACACTCAGACCCAGTTAACAGATCTGGGTTTGATCCATCACCGTTCTTTAGCCAACTCTGCCACATCAGTTCAGACATGGCCATATGCAAATCAGTCTAACCCTGTGCCTCATGGGAACAGTCCAGGCCGAACTGCCAATCCATTCCTTCCCTGGACCGGAAACAAGCTTCCTAGGACCGGTTTCTGGCATTTCAGCCGTCTTCAGCCAGGCTTGCTTGAATCCAGTGGCAAAGTGAGCAAGGGACTCACGTCTGAGCATACCCTGCCAACTTATGGCAAACAAAGCAGTACAAAAGGGGGTGGTGATGGACAGAGCATCAGAACCAATCAAACACTCACACCCAGTCAACAGATCTGGGTTTGATCCATCACCGTTCTTTAGCCAAATCTGCCACCCCAGTTCAAACATGGCCATATGCAAATCAGTCTAACCCTGTGCCTCATGGGAACAGTCCAGCCAGAACTGCCAAGCCATGCCTTCCTTGAACCGGAAACAAGCTTCCTAGGACCGGTTTCTGGCATTTCAGCCGTCTTCAGCCAGGCTTGCTTGAATCCAGTGGCAAAGTGAGCAAGGGACTCACGTCTGAGCATACCCTGCCAACTTATGGCAAACAAAGCGGTACAAAAGGGGGTGGTGATGGACAGAGCATCAGAACCAGTCAAACACTCACACCCAGTCAACAGATCTGGGTTTGATCCATCACCGTTCTTTAGCCAAATCTGCCACCCCAGTTCAGACATGGCCATATGCAAATCAGTCTAACCCTGTGCCTCATGGGAACAGTCCAGCCAGAACTGCCAAGCCATGCCTTCCCTGGACCGGAAACAAGCTTCCTAGGACCGGTTTCTGGCATTTCAGCCGTCTTCAGCCAGGCTTGCTTGAATCCAGTGGCAAAGTGAGCAAGGGATTCACGTCTGAGCATACCCTGCCAACTTATGGCAAACAAAGCGGTACAAAAGGGGGTAGTGATGGACAGAGCATCAGAACCAGTCAAACACTCACACCCAGTTAGCAGATCTGGGTTTGATCCATCACTGTTCTTTAGCCAAATCTGCCACCCCAGTTCAGACATGGCCATATGCAAATCAGTCTAACCCTGTGCCTCATGGGAACAGTCCAGCCAGAACTGCCAAGCTATGCCTTCCCTGGACCGGAAACAAGCTTCCTAGGACCGGCTTCTGGCATTTCAGCCGTCTTCAGCCAGGCTTGCTTGAATCCAGTGGCAAAGTGAGCAAGTTACTCACGTCTGAGAATACCCTGCCAACTTATGGCAAACAAAGCGGTACAAAAGGGGGTGGTGATGGACAGAGCATCAGAACCAATCAAACACTCACACCCAGTCAACAGATCTGGGTTTGATCCATCACCATTCTTTAGCCAACTCTGCCACCCCAGTTCAGACATGGCCATGTGCAAATCAGTCTAACCCTGTGCCTCATGGGAACAGTCCAGCCCGAACTGCCAAGCCATGCCTTCCCTGGACCGGAAAAAAGATTCCTTGGACCGGTTTCTGGCATTTCAGCCGTCTTCAGCCAGGCTTGCTTGAATCCAGTGGCAAAGTGAGCAAGGGACTCACGTCTGAGCATACCCTGCCAACTTATGGCAAACAAAGCAGTGCAAAAGGGGGTGGTGATGGACAGAGCATCAGAACCAATCAAACACTCACACCCAGTCAACAGATCAAGGTTTGATCCATCACCGTTCTTTAGCCAACTCTGCCACCCCAGTTCAGACATGGCCATATGCAAATCAGTCTAACCCTGTGCCTCATGGGAACAGTCCAGCCCGAACTGCCAAGCCATGCCTTCCCTGGACCGGAAACAAGCTTCCTAGGACCGGTTTCTGGCATTTCAGCCATCTTCAGCCAGGCTTGCTTGAATCCAGTGGCAAAGTGAGCAAGGGACTCACGTCTGAGCATACCCTGCCAACTTATGGCAAACAAAGCGGTACAAAAGGGGGTGGTGATGGACAGAGCATCAGAACCAATCAAACACTCACACCCAGTCAACAGATCTGGGTTTGATCCATCACCGTTCTTTAGCCAACTCTGCCACCCCAGTTCAGACATGGCCATATGCAAATCAGTCTAACCCTGTGCCTCATGGGAACAGTCCTGCCCGAACTGCCAAGCCATGCCTTCCCTGGACCGGAAACAAGCTTCCTAGGACCGGTTTCTGGCATTTCAGCCGTCTTCAGCCAGGCTTGCTTGAATCCAGTGGCAAAGTGAGCAAGGGACTCACGTCTGAGCATACCCTGCCAACTTATGGCAAACAAAACGGTACAGAAGGGGGTGGTGATGGACAGAACATCAGAACCAATCAAACACTCACACCCAGTCAACAGATCTGGGTTTGATCCATCACCGTTCTTTAGCCAACTCTACCACCCCAGTTCAGACATGGCCATATGCAAATCAGTCTAACCCTGTGCCTCATGGGAACAGTCCAGCCCGAACTGCCAAGCCATGCCTTTCCTGGACCGGAAACAAGCTTCCTAGGACCGGTTTCTGGCATTTCAGCCGTCTTCAGCCAGGCTTGCTTGAATCCAGTGGCAAAGTGAGCAAGGGACTCACGTCTGAGCATACCCTGCCAACTTATGGCAAACAAAGCGGTACAAAAGGGGGTGGTGATGGACAGAGCATCAGAACCAATCAAACACTCACACCCAGTCAACAGATCTGGGTTTGATCCATCACCGTTCTTTAGCCAAATCTGCCAACCCAATTCAGACATCGCCATATGCAAATCAGTCTAACCCTGTGCCTCATTAGAAAAGTCCAGCCCGAACTGCCAAGCCATGCCATTCCTGGACCGGAAACAAGCTTCCTAGGACCGCTTTCTGCCATTTCAGCCGTCTTCAGCCAGGCTTGCTTGAATCCAGTGGCAAAGTGAGCAAGGGACTCACGTCTGAGCATACCCTGCCAACTTATGGCAAACAAAACGGTACAAAAGGGGGTGGTGATGGACAGAACATCAGAACCAATCAAACACTCACACCCAGTCAACAGATCTGGGTTTGATCCATCACTGTTCTTTAGCCAACTCTGCCACCCCAGTACAGACATGTCCTTATGCAAATCAGTCTAACCCTGTGCCTCATGGGAACAGTCCAGCCAGAACTGCCAAGCCATGCCTTCCCTGGACCGGAAAAAAGATTCCTAGGACCGGTTTCTGGCATTTCAGCCGTCTTCAGCCAGGCTTGCTTGAATCCAGTGGCAAAGTGAGCAAGGGACTCACGTCTGAGCATACCCTGCCAACTTATGGCAAACAAAGCAGTACAAAAGGGGGTGGTGATGGACAGAGCATCAGAACCAATCAAACACTCACACCCAGTCAACAGATCTGGGTTTGATCCATCACCGTTCTTTAGCCAAATCTGCCACCCCAGTTCAGACATGGCCATATGCAAATCAGTCTAACCCTGTGCCTCATGGGAACAGTCCAGCCAGAACTGCCAAGCCATGCCTTCCCTGGACCGGAAACAAGCTTCCTAGGACCGGTTTCTGGCATTTCAGCCGTCTTCAGCCAGGCTTGCTTGAATCCAGTGGCAAAGTGAGCAAGGGACTCACGTCTAAGCATACCCTGCCAACTTATGGCAAACAAAGCGGTACAAAAGGGGATGGTGATGGACAGAGCATCAGAACCAGTCAAACACTCACACCCAGTCAACAGATCTGGGTTTGATCCATCACCGTTCTTTAGCCAAATCTGCCAACCCAGTTCAGACATCGCCATATGCAAATCAGTCTAACCCTGTGCCTCATGGGAAAAGTCCAGCCCGAACTGCCAAGCCATGCCTTCCCTGGACCGGAAACAAGCTTCCTAGGACCGGTTTCTGGCATTTCAGCCGTCTTCAGCCAGGCTTGCTTGAATCCAGTGGCAAAGTGAGCAAGGGACTCACGTCTGAGCATACCCTGCCAACTTATGGCAAACAAAGCGGTACAAAAGGGGGTGGTGATGGACAGAGCATCAGAACCAATCAAACACTCACACCCAGTCAACAGATCTGGGTTTGATCCATCACCGTTCTTTAGCCAAATCTGCCAACCCAGTTCAGACATCACCATATGCAAATCAGTCTAACCCTGTGCCTCATTAGAAAAGTCCAGCCCGAACTGCCAAGCCATGCCTTTCCTGGACCGGAAACAAGCTTCCTAGGACCGGTTTCTGGCATTTCAGCCGTCTTCAGAGAGGCTTGCTTGAATCCAGTGGCAAAGTGAGCAAGGGACTCACGTCTGAGCATACCTTGCCAACTTATGGCAAACAAAACGGTACAAAAGGGGGTGGTGATGGACAAAACATCAGAACCAATCAAACACTCACACCCAGTCAACAGATCTGGATTTGATCCATCACCGTTCTTTAGCCAACTCTGCCACCCCAGTTCAGACATGGCCATATGCAAATCAGTCTAACCCTGTGCCTCATGGGAACAGTCCAGCCCGAACTGCCAAGCCATGCCTTCCCTGGACCGGAAACAAGCTTCCTAGGACCGGCTTCTGGCATTTCAGCAGTCTTCAGCCAGGCTTGCTTGAATCCAGTGGCAAAGTGAGCAAGGGACTCACGTCTGAGCATACCCTGTCAACTTATGGCAAACAAAGCGGTACAAAAGGGGGTGGTGATGGACAGAGCATCAGAACCAATCAAACACTCACACCCAGTTAACAGATCTGGGTTTGATCCATCACCGTTCTTTAGCCAACTCTGCCACCCCAGTTCAGACATGGCCATATGCAAATCAGTCTAACCCTGTGCCTCATGGGAACAGTCCAGCCCGAACTGCCAAGCCATGCCTTCCCTGGACCGGAAACAAGCTTCCTAGGACCGGTTTCTGGCATTTCAACCGTCTTCAGCCAGGCTTGCTTGAATCCAGTGGCAAAGTTTGCAAGGGACTCACGTCTGAGCATACCCTGCCAACCTATGGCAAACAAAGTGGTACAAAAGGGGGTGGTGATGGACAGAGCATCAGAACCAATCAAACACTCACTCCCAGTCAACAGATCTGGGTTTGATCCATCACCTTTCTTTAGCCAACTCTGCCACCCCAGTTCAGACATGGCCATATGCAAATCAGTCTAACCCTGTGCCTCATGAGAACAGTCCAGCCCGAACTGCCACGCTATGCCTTCCCTGGACCGGAAACAAGCTTCCTAGGACCGGTTTCTGGCATTTCAGCCGTCTTCAGCCAGGCTTGCTTGAATCCAGTGGCAAAGTGAGCAAGGGACTCACGTCTGAGCATACCCTGCCAACTTATGGCAAACAAAGCGGTACAAAAGGGGGTGGTGATGGACAGATCATCAGAACCAATCAAACACTCAGACCTAGTTAACAGATCTGGGTTTGATCCATCACCGTTCTTTAGCCAACTCTGCCACATCAGTTCAGACATAGCCATATGCAAATCAGTCTAACCCTGTGCCTCATGGGAACAGTCCAGCCCGAACTGCCAAGCCATTCCTTCCCTGGACCGGAAACAAGCTTCCTAGGACCGGTTTCTGGCATTTCAGCCGTCTTCAGCCAGGCTTGCTTGAATCCAGTGGCAAAGTGAGCAAGGGACTCACGTCTGAGCATACCCTGCCAACTTATGGCAAACAAAGCAGTACAAAAGGGGGTGGTGATGGACAGAGCATCAGAACCAATCAAACACTCACACCCAGTCAACAGATCTGGGTTTGATCCATCACCGTTCTTTAGCCAACTCTGCCACCCCAGTTCAGACATGGCCATGTGCAAATCAGTCTAACCCTGTGCCTCATGGGAACAGTCCAGCCCGAACTGCCAAGCCATGCCTTCCCTGGACCGGAAACAACATTCCTAGGACCGGTTTCTGGCATTTCAGCCGTCTTCAGCCAGGCTTGCTTGAATCCAGTGGCAAAGTGAGCAAGGGACTCACGTCTGAGCATACCCTGCCAACTTATGGCAAACAAAGCGGTACAAAAGGGGGTGGTGATGGACAGAGCATCAGAACCAATCAAACACTCACACCCAGTCAACAGATCTGGGTTTGATCCATCACCGTTCTTTAGCCAAATCTGCCAACCCAATTCAGACATCGCCATATGCAAATCAGTCTAACCCTGTGCCTCATTAGAAAAGTCCAGCCCGAACTGCCAAGCCATGCCATTCCTGGACCGGAAACAAGCTTCCTAGGACTGCTTTCTGCCATTTCAGCCGTCTTCAGCCAGGCTTGCTTGAATCCAGTGGCAAAGTGAGCAAGGGACTCACGTCTGAGCATACCCTGCCAACTTATGGCAAACAAAACGGTACAAAAGGGGGTGGTGATGGACAGAACATCAGAACCAATCAAACACTCACACCCAGTCAACAGATCTGGGTTTAATCCATCACTGTTCTTTAGCCAACTCTGCCACCCCAGTACAGACATGTCCTTATGCAAATCAGTCTAACCCTGTGCCTCATGGGAACAGTCCAGCCAGAACTGCCAAGCCATGCCTTCCCTGGACCGGAAAAAAGATTCCTAGGACCGGTTTCTGGCATTTCAACCGTCTTCAGCCAGGCTTGCTTGAATCCAGTGGCAAAGTGAGCAAGGGACTCACGTCTGAGCATACCCTGCCAACTTATGGCAAACAAAGCGGTACAAAAGGGGGTGGTGATGGACAGAGCATCAGAACCAATCAAACACTCACACCCAGTCAACAGATCTGGGTTTGATCCATCACCGTTCTTTAGCCAAATCTGCCACCCCAGTTCAGACATCGCCATATGCAAATCAGTCTAACCCTGTGCCTCATGGGAAAATTCCAGCCCGAACTGCCAAGCCATGCCTTCCCTGGACCGGAAACAAGCTTCCTAGGACCGGTTTCTGGCATTTCAGCAGTCTTCAGCCAGGCTTGCTTGAATCCAGTGGCAAAGTGAGCAAGGGACTCACGTCTGAGCATACCCTGCCAACTTATGGCAAACAAAACGGTACAAAAGGGGGTGGTGATGGACAGAACATCAGAACCAATCAAACACTCACACCCAGTTAACAGATCTGGGTTTGATCCATCACCTTTCTTTAGCCAACTCTGCCACCCCAGTTCAGACATGGCCATATGCAAATCAGTCTAACCCTGTGCCTCATGAGAACAGTCCAGCCCGAACTGCCAAGCCATGCCTTCCCTGGACCGGAAACAAGCTTCCTAGGACCGGTTTCTGGCATTTCAGCTGTCTTCAGCCAGGCTTGCTTGAATCCAGTGGCAAAGTGAGCAAGGGACTCACGTCTGAGCATACCCTGCCAACTTATGGCAAACAAAGCGGTACAAAAGGGGGTGGTGATGGACAGAGCATCAGAACCAATCAAACACTCAGACCCAGTTAACAGATCTGGGTTTGATCCATCACCGTTCTTTAGCCAACTCTGCCACATCAGTTCAGACATGGCCATATGCAAATCAGTCTAACCCTGTGCCTCATGGGAACAGTCCAGGCCGAACTGCCAATCCATTCCTTCCCTGGACCGGAAACAAGCTTCCTAGGACCGGTTTCTGGCATTTCAGCCGTCTTCAGCCAGGCTTGCTTGAATCCAGTGGCAAAGTGAGCAAGGGACTCACGTCTGAGCATACCCTGCCAACTTATGGCAAACAAAGCAGTACAAAAGGGGGTGGTGATGGACAGAGCATCAGAACCAATCAAACACTCACACCCAGTCAACAGATCTGGGTTTGATCCATCACCGTTCTTTAGCCAAATCTGCCACCCCAGTTCAAACATGGCCATATGCAAATCAGTCTAACCCTGTGCCTCATGGGAACAGTCCAGCCAGAACTGCCAAGCCATGCCTTCCCTGAACCGGAAACAAGCTTCCTAGGACCGGTTTCTGGCATTTCAGCCGTCTTCAGCCAGGCTTGCTTGAATCCAGTGGCAAAGTGAGCAAGGGACTCACGTCTGAGCATACCCTGCCAACTTATGGCAAACAAAGCGGTACAAAAGGGGGTGGTGATGGACAGAGCATCAGAACCAGTCAAACACTCACACCCAGTCAACAGATCTGGGTTTGATCCATCACCGTTCTTTAGCCAAATCTGCCACCCCAGTTCAGACATGGCCATATGCAAATCAGTCTAACCCTGTGCCTCATGGGAACAGTCCAGCCAGAACTGCCAAGCCATGCCTTCCCTGGACCGGAAACAAGCTTCCTAGGACCGGTTTCTGGCATTTCAGCCGTCTTCAGCCAGGCTTGCTTGAATCCAGTGGCAAAGTGAGCAAGGGATTCACGTCTGAGCATACCCTGCCAACTTATGGCAAACAAAGCGGTACAAAAGGGGGTAGTGATGGACAGAGCATCAGAACCAGTCAAACACTCACACCCAGTTAACAGATCTGGGTTTGATCCATCACTGTTCTTTAGCCAAATCTGCCACCCCAGTTCAGACATGGCCATATGCATATCAGTCTAACCCTGTGCCTCATGGGAACAGTCCAGCCAGAACTGCCAAGCTATGCCTTCCCTGGACCGGAAACAAGCTTCCTAGGACCGGCTTCTGGCATTTCAGCCGTCTTCAGCCAGGCTTGCTTGAATCCAGTGGCAAAGTGAGCAAGTTACTCACGTCTGAGAATACCCTGCCAACTTATGGCAAACAAAGCGGTACAAAAGGGGGTGGTGATGGACAGAGCATCAGAACCAATCAAACACTCACACCCAGTCAACAGATCTGGGTTTGATCCATCACCATTCTTTAGCCAACTCTGCCACCCCAGTTCAGACATGGCCATGTGCAAATCAGTCTAACCCTGTGCCTCATGGGAACAGTCCAGCCCGAACTGCCAAGCCATGCCTTCCCTGGACCGGAAAAAAGATTCCTAGGACCGGTTTCTGGCATTTCAGCCGTCTTCAGCCAGGCTTGCTTGAATCCAGTGGCAAAGTGAGCAAGGGACTCACGTCTGAGCATACCCTGCCAACTTATGGCAAACAAAGCAGTGCAAAAGGGGGTGGTGATGGACAGAGCATCAGAACCAATCAAACACTCACACCCAGTCAACAGATCAAGGTTTGATCCATCACCGTTCTTTAGCCAACTCTGCCACCCCAGTTCAGACATGGCCATATGCAAATCAGTCTAACCCTGTGCCTCATGGGAACAGTCCAGCCCGAACTGCCAAGCCATGCCTTCCCTGGACCGGAAACAAGCTTCCTAGGACCGGTTTCTGGCATTTCAGCCGTCTTCAGCCAGGCTTGCTTGAATCCAGTGGCAAAGTGAGCAAGGGACTCACGTCTGAGCATACCCTGCCAACTTATGGCAAACAAAACGGTACAGAAGGGGGTGGTGATGGACAGAACATCAGAACCAATCAAACACTCACACCCAGTCAACAGATCTGGGTTTGATCCATCACCGTTCTTTAGCCAACTCTACCACCCCAGTTCAGACATGGCCATATGCAAATCAGTCTAACCCTGTGCCTCATGGGAACAGTCCAGCCCGAACTGCCAAGCCATGCCTTCCCTGGACCGGAAACAAGCTTCCTAGGACCGGTTTCTGGCATTTCAGCCGTCTTCAGCCAGGCTTGCTTGAATCCAGTGGCAAAGTGAGCAAGGGACTCACGTCTGAGCATACCCTGCCAACTTATGGCAAACAAAGCGGTACAAAAGGGGGTGGTGATGGACAGAGCATCAGAACCAATCAAACACTCACACCCAGTCAACAGATCTGGGTTTGATCCATCACCGTTCTTTAGCCAAATCTGCCAACCCAATTCAGACATCGCCATATGCAAATCAGTCTAACCCTGTGCCTCATTAGAAAAGTCCAGCCCGAACTGCCAAGCCATGCCATTCCTGGACCGGAAACAAGCTTCCTAGCACCGCTTTCTGCCATTTCAGCCGTCTTCAGCCAGGCTTGCTTGAATCCAGTGGCAAAGTGAGCAAGGGACTCACGTCTGAGCATTTCCTGCCAACTTATGGCAAACAAAACGGTACAAAAGGGGGTGGTGATGGACAGAACATCAGAACCAATCAAACACTCACACCCAGTCAACAGATCTGGGTTTGATCCATCACTGTTCTTTAGCCAACTCTGCCACCCCAGTACAGACATGTCCTTATGCAAATCAGTCTAACCCTGTGCCTCATGGGAACAGTCCAGCCAGAACTGCCAAGCCATGCCTTCCCTGGACCGGAAAAAAGATTCCTAGGACCGGTTTCTGGCATTTCAGCCGTCTTCAGCCAGGCTTGCTTGAATCCAGTGGCAAAGTGAGCAAGGGACTCACGTCTGAGCATACCCTGCCAACTTATGGCAAACAAAGCAGTACAAAAGGGGGTGGTGATGGACAGAGCATCAGAACCAATCAAACACTCACACCCAGTCAACAGATCTGGGTTTGATCCATCACCGTTCTTTAGCCAAATCTGCCACCCCAGTTCAGACATGGCCATATGCAAATCAGTCTAACCCTGTACCTCATGGGAACAGTCCAGCCAGAACTGCCAAGCCATGCCTTCCCTGGACCGGAAACAAGCTTCCTAGGACCGGTTTCTGGCATTTCAGCCGTCTTCAGCCAGGCTTGCTTGAATCCAGTGGCAAAGTGAGCAAGGGACTCACGTCTAAGCATACCCTGCCAACTTATGGCAAACAAAGCGGTACAAAAGGGGGTGGTGATGGACAGAGCATCAGAACCAGTCAAACACTCACACCCAGTCAACAGATCTGGGTTTGATCCATCACCGTTCTTTAGCCAAATCTGCCACCCCAGTTCAGACATCGCCATATGCAAATCAGTCTAACCCTGTGCCTCATGGGAAAAGTCCAGCCCGAACTGCCAAGCCATGCCTTCCCTGGACCGGAAACAAGCTTCCTAGGACCGGTTTCTGGCATTTCAGCCGTCTTCAGCCAGGCTTGCTTGAATCCAGTGGCAAAGTGAGCAAGGGACTCACGTCTGAGCATACCCTGCCAACTTATGGCAAACAAAGCGGTACAAAAGGGGGTGGTGATGGACAGAGCATCAGAACCAATCAAACACTCACACCCAGTCAACAGATCTGGGTTTGATCCATCACCGTTCTTTAGCCAAATCTGCCAACCCAGTTCAGACATCACCATATGCAAATCAGTCTAACCCTGTGCCTCATTAGAAAAGTCCAGCCCGAACTGCCAAGCCATGCCTTTCCTGGACCGGAAACAAGCTTCCTAGGACCGGTTTCTGGCATTTCAGCCGTCTTCAGAGAGGCTTGCTTGAATCCAGTGGCAAAGTGAGCAAGGGACTCACGTCTGAGCATACCTTGCCAACTTATGGCAAAAAAAACGGTACAAAAGGGGGTGGTGATGGACAAAACATCAGAACCAATCAAACACTCACACCCAGTCAACAGATCTGGATTTGATCCATCACCGTTCTTTAGCCAACTCTGCCACCCCAGTTCAGACATGGCCATATGCAAATCAGTCTAACCCTGTGCCTCATGGGAACAGTCCAGCCCGAACTGCCAAGCCATGCCTTCCCTGGACCGGAAACAAGCTTCCTAGGACCGGTTTCTGGCATTTCAACCGTCTTCAGCCAGGCTTGCTTGAATCCAGTGGCAAAGTGAGCAAGGGACTCACGTCTGAGCATACCCTGCCAACCTATGGCAAACAAAGTGGTACAAAAGGGGGTGGTGATGGACAGAGCATCAGAACCAATCAAACACTCACACCCAGTCAACAGATCTGGGTTTGATCCATCACCTTTCTTTAGCCAACTCTGCCACCCCAGTTCAGACATGGCCATATGCAAATCAGTCTAACCCTGTGCCTCATGAGAACAGTCCAGCCCGAACTGCCAAGCCATGCCTTCCCTGGACCGGAAACAAGCTTCCTAGGACCGGTTTCTGGCATTTCAGCCGTCTTCAGCCAGGCTTGCTTGAATCCAGTGGCAAAGTGAGCAAGGGACTCACGTCTGAGCATACCCTGCCAACTTATGGCAAACAAAGCGGTACAAAAGGGGGTGGTGATGGACAGAGCATCAGAACCAATCAAACACTCAGACCCAGTTAACAGATCTGGGTTTGATCCATCACCGTTCTTTAGCCAACTCTGCCACATCAGTTCAGACATGGCCATATGCAAATCAGTCTAACCCTGTGCCTCATGGGAACAGTCCAGCCCGAACTGCCAAGCCATTCCTTCCCTGGACCGGAAACAAGCTTCCTAGGACCGGTTTCTGGCATTTCAGCCGTCTTCAGCCAGGCTTGCTTGAATCCAGTGGCAAAGTGAGCAAGGGACTCACGTCTGAGCATACCCTGCCAACTTATGGCAAACAAAGCAGTACAAAAGGGGGTGGTGATGGACAGAGCATCAGAACCAATCAAACACTCACACCCAGTCAACAGATCTGGGTTTGATCCATCACCGTTCTTTAGCCAACTCTGCCACCCCAGTTCAGACATGGCCATGTGCAAATCAGTCTAACCCTGTGCCTCATGGGAACAGTCCAGCCCGAACTGCCAAGCCATGCCTTCCCTGGACCGGAAACAACATTCCTAGGACCGGTTTCTGGCATTTCAGCCGTCTTCAGCCAGGCTTGCTTGAATCCAGTGGCAAAGTGAGCAAGGGACTCACGTCTGAGCATACCCTGCCAACTTATGGCAAACAAAGCGGTACAAAAGGGGGTGGTGATGGACAGAGCATCAGAACCAATCAAACACTCACACCCAGTCAACAGATCTGGGTTTGATCCATCACCGTTCTTTAGCCAAATCTGCCAACCCAATTCAGACATCGCCATATGCAAATCAGTCTAACCCTGTGCCTCATTAGAAAAGTCCAGCCCGAACTGCCAAGCCATGCCATTCCTGGACCGGAAACAAGCTTCCTAGGACTGCTTTCTGCCATTTCAGCCGTCTTCAGCCAGGCTTGCTTGAATCCAGTGGCAAAGTGAGCAAGGGACTCACGTCTGAGCATACCCTGCCAACTTATGGCAAACAAAACGGTACAAAAGGGGGTGGTGATGGACAGAACATCAGAACCAATCAAACACTCACACCCAGTCAACAGATCTGGGTTTAATCCATCACTGTTCTTTAGCCAACTCTGCCACCCCAGTACAGACATGTCCTTATGCAAATCAGTCTAACCCTGTGCCTCATGGGAACAGTCCAGCCAGAACTGCCAAGCCATGCCTTCCCTGGACCGGAAAAAAGATTCCTAGGACCGGTTTCTGGCATTTCAACCGTCTTCAGCCAGGCTTGCTTGAATCCAGTGGCAAAGTGAGCAAGGGACTCACGTCTGAGCATACCCTGCCAACTTATGGCAAACAAAGCGGTATAAAAGGGGGTGGTGATGGACAGAGCATCAGAACCAATCAAACACTCACACCCAGTCAACAGATCTGGGTTTGATCCATCACCGTTCTTTAGCCAAATCTGCCACCCCAGTTCAGACATCGCCATATGCAAATCAGTCTAACCCTGTGCCTCATGGGAAAATTCCAGCCCGAACTGCCAAGCCATGCCTTCCCTGGACCGGAAACAAGCTTCCTAGGACCGGTTTCTGGCATTTCAGCCGTCTTCAGCCAGGCTTGCTTGAATCCAGTGGCAAAGTGAGCAAGGGACTCACGTCTGAGCATACCCTGCCAACTTATGGCAAACAAAACGGTACAAAAGGGGGTGGTGATGGACAGAACATCAGAACCAATCAAACACTCACACCCAGTCAACAGATCTGAGTTTGATCCATCACTGTTCTTTAGCCAACTCTGCCACCCCAGTACAGACATGTCCATATGCAAATCAGTCTTACCCTGTGCCTCATGGGAACAGTCCAGCCAGAACTGCCAAGCCATGCCTTCCCTGGACCGGAAACAAGCTTCCTAGGACCGGTTTCTGGCATTTCAGCCGTCTTCAGCCAGGCTTGCTTGAATCCAGTGGCAAAGTGAGCAAGGGACTCACGTCTGAGCATACCCAGCCAACTTATGGCAAACAAAGCGGTACAAAAGGGGGTGGTGATGGACAGAGCATCAGAACCAATCAAACACTCACACCCAGTCAACAGATCTGGGTTTGATCCATCACCGTTCTTTAGCCAACTCTGCCACCCCAGTTCAGACATGGCCATATGCAAATCAGTCTAACCCTGTGCCTCATGAGAACAGTCCAGCCCGAACTGCCAAGCCATGCCTTCCCTGGACCGGAACAAGCTTCCTAGGACCGGTTTCTGGCATTTCAGCCGTCTTCAGCCAGGCTTGCTTGAATCCAGTGGCAAAGTGAGCAAGGGACTCACGTCTCAGCATACCCAGCCAACTTATGGCAAACAAAGCGGTACAAAAGGGGGTGGTGATGGACAGAGCATCAGAACCAATCAAACACTCACACCCAGTCAACAGATCTGGGTTTGATCCATCACTGTTCTTTAGCCAACTCTGCCACCCCAGTTCAGACATGGCCATATGCAAATCAGTCTAACCCTGTGCCTCATGGGAACAGTCCTACCCGAACTGCCAAGCCATGCCTTCCCTGGACCGGAAACAAGCTTCCTAGGACCGGTTTCTGGCATTTCAGCCGTCTTCAGCCAGGCATGCTTGAATCCAGTGGCAAAGTGAGCAAGGGACTCACGTCTGAGCATACCCTGCCAACTTATGGCAAACAAAGCGGTACAAAAGGGGGTGGTGATGAACAGAGCATCAGAACCAATCAAACACTCACACCCAGTCAACAGATCTGGGTTTGATCCATCACCGTTCTTTAGCCAAATCTGCCACCCCAGTTCACACATGGCCATATGCAAATCAGTCTAACCCTGTGCCTCATGGGAACAGTCCAGCCCGAACTGCCAAGCCATGCCTTCCCTGGACCGGAAACAAGCTTCCTAGGACCGGTTTCTGGCATTTCAGCCGTCTTCAGCCAGGCATGCTTGAATCCAGTGGCAAAGTGAGCAAGGGACTCACGTCTGAGCATACCCTGCCAACTTATGGCAAACAAAGCGGTACAAAAGGGGGTGGTGATGGACAGAGCATCAGAACCAATCAAACACTCACACCCAGTCAACAGATCTGGGTTTGATCCATCACCGTTCTTTAGCCAAATCTGCCACCCCAGTTCAGACATGGCCATATGCAAATCAGTCTAACCCTGTGCCTCATGGGAACAGTCCAGCCCGAACTGCCAAGCCATGCCTTCCCTGGACCGGAAACAAGCTTCCTAGGACCGGTTTCTGGCATTTCAGCCGTCTTCAGCCAGGCTTGCTTGAATCCAGTGGCAAAGTGAGCAAGGGACTCACGTCTCAGCATACCCTGCCAACTTATGGCAAACAAAGCGGTACAAAAGGGGGTGGTGATGGACAGAGCATCAGAACCAATCAAACACTCACACCCAGTCAACAGATCTGGGTTTGATCCATCACCGTTCTTTAGCCAAATCTGCCACCCCAGTTCAGACATCGCCATATGCAAATCAGTCTAACCCTGTGCCTCATTAGAAAAGTCCAGCCCGAACTGCCAAGCCATGCCTTTCCTGGACCGGAAACAAGCTTCCTAGGACCGGTTTCTGGCATTTCAGCCGTCTTCAGCCAGGCTTGCTTGAATCCAGTGGCAAAGTGAGCAAGGGACTCACGTCTGAGCATACCCTGCCAACTTATGGCAAACAAAACGGTACAAAAGGGGGTGGTGATGGACAGAACATCAGAACCAATCAAACACTCACACCCAGTCAACAGATCTGGGTTTGATCCATCACCATTCTTTAGCCAACTCTGCCACCCCAGTTCAGACATGGCCATATGCAAATCAGTCTAACCCTGTGCCTCATGAGAACAGTCCAGCCCGAACTGCCAAGCAATGCCTTCCCTGGACCGGAACAAGCTTCCTAGGACCGGTTTCTGGCATTTCAGCCGTCTTCAGCCAGGCTTGCTTGAATCCAGTGGCAAAGTGAGCAAGGGACTCACGTCTCAGCATACCCAGCCAACTTATGGCAAACAAAGCGGTACAAAAGAGGGTGGTGATGGACAGAGCATCAGAACCAATCAAACACTCACACCCAGTCAACAGATCTGGGTTTGATCCATCACCGTTCTTTAGCCAACTCTGCCACCCCAGTTCAGACATGGCCATATGCAAATCAGTCTAACCCTGTGCCTCATGGGAATAGTCCAGCCCGAACTGCCAAGCCATGCCTTCCCTGGACCGAAAACAAGCTTCCTAGGACCTGTTTCTGGCATTTCAGCCGTCTTCAGCCAGGCATGCTTGAATCCAGTGGCAAAGTGAGCAAGGGACTCACGTCTGAGCATACCCTGCCAACTTATGGCAAACAAAGCGGTACAAAAGGGGGTGGTGATGGACAGAGCATCAGAACCAATCAAACACTCACACCCAGTCAACAGATCTGGGTTTGATCCATCACCGTTCTTTAGCCAAATCTGCCACCCCATTTCAGACATGGCCATATGCAAATCAGTCTAACCCTGTGCCTCATGGGAACAGTCCAGCCCGAACTGCCAAGCCATGCCTTCCCTGGACCGGAAACAAGCTTCCTAGGACCGGTTTCAGGCATTTCAGCCGTCTTCAGCCAGGCTTGCTTGAATCCAGTGGCAAAGTGAGCAAGGGACTCACGTCTGAGCATACCCTGCCAACTTATTGCAAACAAAGCGGTACAAAAGGGGGTGGTGATGGACAGAGCATCAGAACCAATCAAACACTCACACCCAGTCAACAGATCTGGGTTTGATCTATCACCGTTCTTTAGCCAAATCTGCCACCCCAGTTCAGACATCGCCATATGCAAATCAGTCTAACCCTGTGCCTCATGGGAAAAGTCCAGCCCGAACTGCCAAGCCATGCCTTCCCTGGACCGGAAACAAGCTTCCTAGGACCGGTTTCTGGCATTTCAGCCGTCTTCAGCCAGGCTTGCTTGAATCCAGTGGCAAAGTGAGCAAGGGACTCACGTCTGAGCATACCCTGCCAACTTATGGCAAACAAAACGGTACAAAAGGGGGTGGTGATGGACAGAACATCAGAACCAATCAAACACTCACACCCAGTCAACAGATCTGGGTTTGATCCATCACCGTTCTTTAGCCAACTCTGCCACCCCAGTTCAGACATTGCCATATGCAAATCAGTCTAACCCTGTGCCTCATGGGAACAGTCCAGCCCGAACTGCCAAGCCATGCCTTCCCTGGACCGGAAACAAACTTCCTAGGACCAGTTTCTGGCATTTCAGCAGTCTTCCGCCAGGCTTGCTTGAATCCAGTGGCAAAGTGAGCAAGGGACTCACGTCTGAGCATACCCTGCCAACTTATGGCAAACAAAGCGGTACAAAAGGGGGTGGTGATGGACAGAGCATCAGAACCAATCAAACACTCACACCCAGTCAACAGATCTGGGTTTGATCCATCACCGTTCTTTGGCCAAATCTGCCACCCCAGTTCAGACATGGCCATATGCAAATCAGTCTAACCCTGTGCCTCATGGGAACAGTCCAGCCCAAACTGCCAAGCCATGCCTTCCCTGGACCGGAAACAAGCTTCCTAGGACCGGTTTCTGGCATTTCAGCCGTCTTCAGCCAGGCTTGCTTGAATCCAGTGGCAAAGTGAGCAAGGGACTCACGTCTGAGCATACCCTGCCAACTTATGGCAAACAAAGCGGTACAAAAGGGGGTGGTGATGGACAGAGCATCAGAACCAATCAAACACTCACACCCAGTCAACAGATCTGGGTTTGATCCATCACCGTTCTTTAGCCAAATCTGCCAACCCAGTTCAGACATCGCCATATGCAAATCAGTCTAACCCTGTGCCTCATTAGAAAAGTCCAACCCGAACTGCCAAGCCATGCCTTTCCTGGACCGGAAACAAGCTTCCTAGGACCGGTTTCTGGCATTTCAGCCGTCTTCAGCCAGGCTTGCTTGAATCCAGTGGCAAAGTGAGCAAGGGACTCACGTCTGAGCATACCCTGCCAACTTATGGCAAACAAAACGGTACAAAAGGGGGTGGTGATGGACAAAACATCAGAACCAATCAAACACTCACACCCAGTCAACAGATCTGGATTTGATCCATCACCGTTCTTTAGCCAACTCTGCCACCCCAGTTCAGACATGCCCATATGCAAATCAGTCTAACCCTGTGCCTCATGGGAACAGTCCAGCCCGAACTGCCAAGCCATGCCTTCCCTGGACCGGAAACAAGCTTCCTAGGACCGGTTTCTGGCATTTCAGCAGTCTTCAGCCAGGCTTGCTTGAATCCAGTGGCAAAGTGAGCAAGGGATTCACGTCTGAGCATACCCTGCCAACTTATGGCAAACAAAGCGGTACAAAAGGGTGTGGTGATGGACAGAGCATCAGAACCAATCAAACACTCACACCCAGTTAACAGATCTGGGTTTGATCCATCACCGTTCTTTAGCCAACTCTGCCACCCCAGTTCAGACATGGCCATATGCAAATCAGTCTAACCCTGTGCCTCATGGGAACAGTCCAGCCCGAACTGCCAAGCCATGCCTTCCCTGGACCGGAAACAAGCTTCCTAGGACCGGTTTCTGGCATTTCAGCCGTCTTCAGCCAGGCTTGCTTGAATCCAGTGGCAAAGTGAGCAAGGGACTCACGTCTGAGCATACCCTGCCAACTTATGGCAAACAAAGCGGTACAAAAGGGGGTGGTGATGGACAGAGCATCAGAACCAATCAAACACTCAGACCCAGTTAACAGATCTGCGTTTGATCCATCACCGTTCTTTAGCCAACTCTGCCACATCAGTTCAGACATGGCCATATGCAAATCAGTCTAACCCTGTGCCTCATGGGAACAGTCCAGCCCGAACTGCCAAGCCATTCCTTCCCTGGACCGGAAACAAGCTTCCTAGGACCGGTTTCTGGCATTTCAGCCGTCTTCAGCCAGGCTTGCTTGAATCCAGTGGCAAAGTGAGCAAGGGACTCACGTCTGAGCATACCCTGCCAACTTATGGCAAACAAAGCAGTACAAAAGGGGGTGGTGATGGACAGAGCATCAGAACCAATCAAACACTCACACCCAGTCAACAGATCTGGGTTTGATCCATCACCGTTCTTTAGCCAAATCTGCCACCCCAGTTCAGACATGGCCATATGCAAATCAGTCTAACCCTGTGCCTCATGGGAACAGTCCAGCCAGAACTGCCAAGCCATGCCTTCCCTGGACCGGAAACAAGCTTCCTAGGACCGGTTTCTGGCATTTCAGCCGTCTTCAGCCAGGCTTGCTTGAATCCAGTGGCAGAGTGAGCAAGGGACTCACGTCTGAGCATACCCTGCCAACTTATGGCAAACAAAGCGGTACAAAAGGGGGTGGTGATGGACAGAGCATCAGAACCAGTCAAACACTCACACCCAGTCAACAGATCTGGGTTTGATCCATCACCGTTCTTTAGCCAACTCTGCCACCCCAGTTCAGACATGGCCATATGCAAATCAGTCTAACCCTGTGCCTCATGAGAACAGTCTAGCCCGAACTGCCAAGCCATGCCTTCCCTGGACTGGAAACAAGCTTCCTAGGACCGGTTTCTGGCATTTCAGCCGTCTTCAGCCAGGCTTGCTTGAATCCAGTGGCAAAGTGAGCAAGGGACTCACGTCTGAGCATACCCTGCCAACTTATGGCAAACAAAGCGGTACAAAAGGGGGTGGTGATGGACAGAGCATCAGAACCAATCAAACACTCACACCCAGTCAACAGATCTGGGTTTGATCCATCACCGTTCTTTAGCCAAATCTGCCAACCCAGTTCAGACATCGCCATATGCAAATCAGTCTAACCCTGTGCCTCATTAGAAAAGTCCAGCCCGAACTGACAAGCCATGCCTTTCCTGGACGGGAAACAAGCTTCCGAGGACCGGTTTCTGGCATTTCAGCCGTCTTCAGCCAGGCTTGCTTGAATCCAGTGGCAAAGTGAGCAAGGGACTCACGTCTGAGCATACCCTGCCAACTTATGGCAAACAAAACAGTACAAAAGGGGGTGGTGATGGACAAAACATCAGAACCAATCAAACACTCACACCCAGTCAACAGATCTGGATTTGATCCATCACCGTTCTTTAGCCAACTATGCCACCCCAGTTCAGACAAGGCCATATGCAAATCAGTCTAACCCTGTGCCTCATGGGAACAGTCCAGCCCGAACTGCCAAGCCATGCCTTCCCTGGACCGGAAACAAGCTTCCTAGGACCGGTTTCTGGCATTTCAGCCGTCTTCAGCCAGGCTTGCTTGAATCCAGTGGCAAAGTGAGCAAGGGACTCACGTCTGAGCATACCCTGCCAACCTATGGCAAACAAAGTGGTACAAAAGGGGGTGGTGATGGACAGAGCATCAGAACCAATCAAACACTCACACCCAGTCAACAGATCTGGGTTTGATCCATCACCTTTCTTTAGCCAACTCTGCCACCCCAGTTCAGACATGGCCATATGCAAATCAGTCTAACCCTGTGCCTCATGAGAACAGTCCAGTCCGAACTGCCAAGCCATGCCTTCCCTGGACCGGAAACAAGCTTCCTAGGACCGGTTTCTGGCATTTCAGCCGTCTTCAGCCAGGCTTGCTTGAATCCAGTGGCAAAGTGAGCAAGGGACTCACGTCTGAGCATACCCTGCCAACTTATGGCAAACAAAGCGGTACAAAAGGGGGTGGTGATGGACAGAGCATGAGAACCAATCAAACACTCAGACCCAGTTATCAGATCTGGGTTTGATCCATCACCGTTCTTTAGCCAACTCTGCCACATCAGTTCAGACATGGCCATATGCAAATCAGTCTAACCCTGTGCCTCATGGGAACAGTCCAGCCTGAACTGCCAAGCCATTCCTTCCCTGGACCGGAAACAAGCTTCCTAGGACCGGTTTCTGGCATTTCAGCCGTCTTCAGCCAGGCTTGCTTGAATCCAGTGGCAAAGTGAGCAAGGGACTCACGTCTGAGCATACCCTGCCAACTTATGGCAAACAAAGCAGTACAAAAGGGGGTGGTGATGGACAGAGCATCAGAACCAATCAAACACTCACACCCAGTCAACAGATCTGGGTTTGATCCATCACCGTTCTTTAGCCAAATCTGCCACCCCAGTTCAGACATGGCCATATGCAAATCAGTCTAACCCTGTGCCTCATGGGAACAGTCCAGCCAGAACTGCCAAGCCATGCCTTCCCTGGACCGGAAACAAGCTTCCTAGAACCGGTTTCTGGCATTTCAGCCGTCTTCAGCCAGGCTTGCTTGAATCCAGTGGCAAAGTGAGCAAGGGACTCACGTCTGAGCATACCCTGCCAACTTATGGCAAACAAAGCGGTACAAAAGGGGGTGGTGATGGACAGAGCATCAGAACCAGTCAAACACTCACACCCAGTCAACAGATCTGGGTTTGATCCATCACCGTTCTTTAGCCAAATCTGCCACCCCAGTTCAGACATCGCCATATGCAAATCAGTCTAACCCTGTGCCTCATGGGAAAAGTCCAGCCCGAACTGCCAAGCCATGCCTTCCCTGGACCGGAAACAAGCTTCCTAGGACCGGTTTCTGGCATTTCAGCCGTCTTCAGCCAGGCTTGCTTGAATCCAGAGGCAAAGTGAGCAAGGGACTCACGTCTGAGCATACCCTGCCAACTTATGGCAAACAAAGCGGTACAAAAGGGGGTGGTGATGGACAGAGCATCAGAACCAATCAAACACTCACACCCAGTCAACAGATCTGGGTTTGATCCATCACCGTTCTTTAGCCAAATCTGCCAACCCAGTTCAGACATCACCATATGCAAATCAGTCTAACCCTGTGCCTCATTAGAAAAGTCCAGCCCGAACTGCCAAGCCATGCCTTTCCTGGACCGGAAACAAGCTTCCTAGGACCGGTTTCTGGCATTTCAGCCGTCTTCAGCCAGGCTTGCTTGAATCCAGTGGCAAAGTGAGCAAGGGACTCACGTCTGAGCATACCCTGCCAACTTATGGCAAACAAAACGGTACAAAAGGGGGTGGTGATGGACAGAGCATCAGAACCAATCAAACACTCACACCCAGTTAACAGATCTGGGTTTGATCCATCACCGTTCTTTAGCCAACTCTGCCACCCCAGTTCAGACATGGCCATATGCAAATCAGTCTAACCCTGTGCCTCATGGGAACAGTCCAGCCCGAACTGCCAAGCCATGCCTTCCCTGGACCGGAAACAAGCTTCCTAGGACCGGTTTCTGGCATTTCAGCCGTCTTCAGCCAGGCTTGCTTGAATCCAGTGGCAAAGTGAGCAAGGGACTCACGTCTGAGCATACCCTGCCAACCTATGGCAAACAAAGTGGTACAAAAGGGGGTGGTGATGGACAGAGCATCAGAACCAATCAAACACTCAGACCCAGTCAACAGATCTGGGTTTGATCCATCACCGTTCTTTAGCCAACTCTGCCACATCAGTTCAGACATGGCCATATGCAAATCAGTCTAACCCTGTGCCTCATGGGAACAGTCCAGCCCGAACTGCCAAGCCATTCCTTCCCTGGACCGGAAACAAGCTTCCTAGGACCGGTTTCTGGCATTTCAGCCGTCTTCAGCCAGGCTTGCTTGAATCCAGTGGCAAAGTGAGCAAGGGACTCACGTCTGAGCATACCCTGCCAACTTATGGCAAACAAAGCGGTACAAAAGGGGGTGGTGATGGACAGAGCATCAGAACCAATCAAACACTCACACCCAGTTAACAGATCTGGGTTTGATCCATCACTGTTCTTTTGCCAAATCTGCCACCCCAGTTCAGACATGGCCATGTGCAAATCAGTCTAACCCTGTGCCTCATGGGAACAGTCCAGCCCGAACTGCCAAGCCATGCCTTCCCTGGACCGGAAACAAGCTTCCTAGGACCGGTTTCTGGCATTTCAGCCGTCTTCTGCCAGGCTTGCTTGAATCCAGTGGCAAAGTGAGCAAGGGACTCACGTCTGAGCATACCCTGCCAACTTATGGTAAACAAAGCGGTACAAAAAGGGGTGGTGATGGACAGAGCATCAGAACCAGTCAAACACTCACACCCAGTCAACAGATCTGGGTTTGATCCATCACCGTTCTTTAGCCAAATCTGCCACCCCAGTTCAGACATCGCCATATGCAAATCAGTCTAACCCTGTGCCTCATGGGAAAAGTCCAGCCCGAACTGCCAAGCCATGCCTTCCCTGGACCGGAAACAAGCTTCCTAGGACCGGTTTCTGGCATTTCAGCAGTCTTCAGCCAGGCTTGCTTGAATCCAGTGGCAAAGTGAGCAAGGGACTCACGTCTGAGCATACCCTGCCAACTTATGGCAAACAAAGCGGTACAAAAGGGGGTGGTGATGGACAGAGCATCAGAACCAATCAAACACTCACACCCAGTTAACAGATCTGGGTTTGATCCATCACCGTTCTTTAGCCAACTCTGCCACCCCAGTTCAGACATGGCCATATGCAAATCAGTCTAACCCTGTGCCTCATGGGAACAGTCCAGCCCGAACTGCCAAGCCATGCCTTCCCTGGACCGGAAACAAGCTTCCTAGGACCGGTTTCTGGCATTTCAGCCGTCTTCAGCCAGGCTTGCTTGAATCCAGTGGCAAAGTGAGCAAGGGACTCACGTCTGAGCATACCCTGCCAACCTATGGCAAACAAAGTGGTACAAAAGGGGGTGGTGATGGACAGAGCATCAGAACCAATCAAACACTCAGACCCAGTCAACAGATCTGGGTTTGATCCATCACCGTTCTTTAGCCAACTCTGCCACATCAGTTCAGACATGGCCATATGCAAATCAGTCTAACCCTGTGCCTCATGGGAACAGTCCAGCCCGAACTGCCAAGCCATTCCTTCCCTGGACCGGAAACAAGCTTCCTAGGACCGGTTTCTGGCATTTCAGCCGTCTTCAGCCAGGCTTGCTTGAATCCAGTGGCAAAGTGAGCAAGGGACTCACGTCTGAGCATACCCTGCCAACTTATGGCAAACAAAGCAGTACAAAAGGGGGTGGTGATGGACAGAGCATCAGAACCAATCAAACACTCACACCCAGTCAACAGATCTGGGTTTGATCCATCACCGTTCTTTAGCCAACTCTGCCACATCAGTTCAGACATGGCCATATGCAAATCAGTCTAACCCAGTGCCTCATGGGAACAGTCCAGCCCGAACTGCCAAGCCATTCCTTCCCTGGACCGGAAACAAGCTTCCTAGGACCGGTTTCTGGCATTTCAGCCGTCTTCAGCCAGGCTTGCTTGAATCCAGTGGCAAAGTGAGCAAGGGACTCACGTCTGAGCATACCCTGCCAACTTATGGCAAACAAAGCGGTACAAAAGGGGGTGGTGATGGACAGAGCATCAGAACCAATCAAACACTCACACCCAGTCAACAGATTTGGGTTTGATCCATCACCGTTCTTTAGCCAAATCTGCCACCCCAGTTCAGACATGGCCATATGCAAATCAGTCTAACCCTGTGCCTCATGGGAACAGTTCAGCCAGAACTGCCAAGCCATGCCTTCCCTGGACCGGAAACAAGCTTCCCAGGACCGGTTTCTGGCATTTCAGCCGTCTTCAGCCAGGCTTGCTTGAATCCAGTGGCAAAGTGAGCAAGGGACTCACGTCTGAGCATACCCTGCCAACTTATGGCAAACAAAGCGGTACAAAAGGGGGTGGTGATGGACAGAGCATCAGAACCAGTCAAACACTCACACCCAGTTAACAGATCTGGGTTTGATCCATCACTGTTCTTTAGCCAAATCTGCCACCCCAGTTCAGACATGGCCATGTGCAAATCAGTCTAACCCTGTGCCTCATGGGAACAGTCCAGCCAGAACTGCCAAGCTATGCCTTCCCTGGACCGGAAACAAGCTTCCTAGGACCGGTTTCTGGCATTTCAGCCGTCTTCAGCCAGGCTTGCTTGAATCCAGTGGCAAAGTGAGCAAGGGACTCACGTCTGAGAATACCCTGCCAACTTATGGCAAACAAAGCGGTACAAAAGGGGGTGGTGATGGACAGAGCATCAGAACCAATCAAACACTCACACCCAGTCAACAGATCTGGGTTTGATCCATCACCGTTCTTTAGCCAACTCTGCCACCCCAGTTCAGACATGGCCATGTGCAAATCAGTCTAACCCTGTGCCTCATGGGAACAGTCCAGCCCGAACTGCCAAGCCATGCCTTCCCTGGACCGGAAACAAGATTCCTAGGACCGGTTTCTGGCATTTCAGCCGTCTTCAGCCAGGCTTGCTTGAATCCAGTGGCAAAGTGAGCAAGGGACTCACGTCTGAGCATACCCTGCCAACTTATGGCAAACAAAGCGGTGCAAAAGGGGGTGGTGATGGACAGAGCATCAGAACCAATCAAACACTCACACCCAGTCAACAGATCACGGTTTGATCCATCACCGTTCTTTAGCCAACTCTGCCACCCCAGTTCAGCCATGGCCATATGCAAATCAGTCTAACCCTGTGCCTCATGGGAACAGTCCAGCCCGAACTGCTAAGCCATGCTTTCCCTGGACCGGAAACAAACTTCCTAGTACCGGTTTCTGGCATTTCAGCCGTCTTCAGCCAGGCTTGCTTGAATCCAGTGGCAAAGTGAGCAAGGGACTCACGTCTGAGCATACCCTGCCAACTTATGGCAAACAAAACGGTACAGAAGGGGGTGGTGATGGACAGAACATCAGAACCAATCAAACACTCACACCCAGTCAACAGATCTGGGTTTGATCCATCACCGTTCTTTAGCCAACTCTGCCACCCCAGTTCAGACATGGCCATATGCAAATCAGTCTAACCCTGTGCCTCATGGGAACAGTCCAGCCCGAACTGCCAAGCCATGCTTTCCCTGGACCGGAAACAAGCTTCCTAGGACTGGTTTCTGGCATTTCAGCAGTCTTCAGCCAGGCTTGCTTGAATCCAGTGGCAAAGTGAGCAAGGGACTCACGTCTGAGCATACCCTGCCAACTTATGGCAAAGAAAGCGGTACAAAAGGGGGTGGTGATGGACAGAACATCAGAACCAATCAAACACTCACACCCAGTCAACAGATCTGGGTTTGATCCATCACCGTTCTTTAGCCAAATCTGCCACCCCAGTTCAGACATGGCCATATGCAAATCAGTCTAACCCTGTGCCTCATGGGAACAGTCCAGCCCGAACTGCCAAGCCATGCCTTCCCTGGACCGGAAACAAGCTTCCTAGGACCGGTTTCTGGCATTTCAGCCGTCTTCTGCCAGGCTTGCTTGAATCCAGTGGCAAAGTGAGCAAGGGACTCACGTCTGAGCATACCCTGCCAACTTATGGTAAACAAAGCGGTACAAAAGGGGGTGGTGATGGACAGAGCATCAGAACCAGTCAAACACTCACACCCAGTCAACAGATCTGGGTTTGATCCATCACCGTTCTTTAGCCAAATCTGCCACCCCAGTTCAGACATCGCCATATGCAAATCAGTCTAACCCTGTGCCTCATGGGAAAAGTCCAGCCCGAACTGCCAAGCCATGCTTCCCTGGACCGGAAACAAGCTTCCTAGGACCGGTTTCTGGCATTTCAGCCGTCTTCAGCCAGGCTTGCTTGAATCCAGTGGCAAAGTGAGCAAGGGACTCACGTCTGAGCATACCCTGCCAACTTATGGCAAACAAAGCGGTACAAAAGGGGGTGGTGATGGACAGAGCATCAGAACCAATCAAACACTCACACCCAGTCAACAGATCTGGGTTTGATCCATCACCGTTCTTTAGCCAAATCTGCCAACCCAGTTCAGACATCACCATATGCAAATCAGTCTAACCCTGTGCCTCATTAGAAAAGTCCAGCCCGAACTGCCAAGCCATGCCTTTCCTGGACCGGAAACAAGCTTCCTAGGACCGGTTTCTGGCATTTCAGCCGTCTTCAGCCAGGCTTGCTTGAATCCAGTGGCAAAGTGAGCAAGGGACTCACGTCTGAGCATACCCTCCCAACTTATGGCAAACAAAACGGTACAAAAGGGGGTGGTGATGGACAAAACATCAGAACCAATCAAACACTCACACCCAGTCAACAGATCTGGATTTGATCCATCACCGTTCTTTAGCCAACTCTGCCACCCCAGTTCAGACATGGCCATATGCAAATCAGTCTAACCCTGTGCCTCATGGGAACAGTCCAGCCCGAACTGCCAAGCCATGCCTTCCCTGGACCAGAAACAAGCTTCCTAGGACCGGTTTCTGGCATTTCAGCCGTCTTCAGCCAGGCTTGCTTGAATCCAGTGGCAAAGTGAGCAAGGGACTCACGTCTGAGCATACCCTGCCAACCTATGGCAAACAAAGTGGTACAAAAGGGGGTGGTGATGGACAGAGCATCAGAACCAATCAAACACTCACACCCAGTCAACAGATCTGGGTTTGATCCATCACCTTTCTTTAGCCAACTCTGCCACCCCAGTTCAGACATGGCCATATGCAAATCAGTCTAACCCTGTGCCTCATGAGAACAGTCCAGCCTGAACTGCCAAGCCATGCCTTCCCTGGACCAGAAGCAAGCTTCCTAGGACCGGTTTCTGGCATTTCAGCCGTCTTCAGCCAGGCTTGCTTGAATCCAGTGGCAAAGTGAGCAAGGGACTCACGTCTGAGCATACCCTGCCAACTTATGGCAAACAAAGCGGTACAAAAGGGGGTGGTGATGGACAGAGCATCAGAACCAATCAAACACTCAGACCCAGTTAACAGATCTGGGTTTGATCCATCACCGTTCTTTAGCCAACTCTGCCACATCAGTTCAGACATGGCCATATGCAAATCAGTCTAACCCTGTGCCTCATGGGAACAGTCCAGCCCGAACTGCCAAGCCATTCCTTCCCTGGACCGGAAACAAGCTTCCTAGGACCGGTTTCTGGCATTTCAGCCGTCTTCAGCCAGGCTTGCTTGAATCCAGTGGCAAAGTGAGCAAGGGACTCACGTCTGAGCATACCCTGCCAACTTATGGCAAACAAAGCAGTACAAAAGGGGGTGGTGATGGACAGAGCATCAGAACCAATCAAACACTCACACCCAGTCAACAGATCTGGGTTTGATCCATCACCGTTCTTTAGCCAAATCTGCCACCCCAGTTCAGACATGGCCATATGCAAATCAGTCTAACCCTGTGCCTCATGGGAACAGTCCAGCCAGAACTGCCAAGCCATGCCTTCCCTGGACCGGAAACAAGCTTCCTAGGACCGGTTTCTGGCATTTCAGCCGTCTTCAGCCAGGCTTGCTTGAATCCAGTGGCAAAGTGAGCGAGGGACTCACGTCTGAGCATACCCTGCCAACTTATGGCAAACAAAGCGGTACAAAAGGGGGTGGTGATGGACAGAGCATCAGAACCAGTCAAACACTCACACCCAGTTAACAGATCTGGGTTTGATCCATCACTGTTCTTTAGCCAAATCTGTCACCCCAGTTCAGACATGGCCATATGCAAATCAGTCTAACCCTGTGCCTCATGGGAACAGTGCAGCCAGAAATGCCAAGCTATGCCTTCCCTGGACCGGAAACAAGCTTCCTAGGACCGGTTTCTGGCATTTCAGCCGTCTTCAGCCAGGCTTGCTTGAATCCAGTGGCAAAGTGAGCAAGGGACTCACGTCTGAGAATACCCTGCCAACTTATGGCAAACAAAGCGGTACAAAAGGGGGTGGTGATGGACAGAGCATCAGAACCAATCAAACACTCACACCCAGTCAACAGATCTGGGTTTGATCCATCACCGTTCTTTAGCCAACTCTGCCACCCCAGTTCAGACATGGCCATGTGCAAATCAGTCTAACCCTGTGCCTCATGGGAACAGTCCAGCCCGAACTGCCAAGCCATGCCTTCCCTGGACCGGAAACAAGATTCCTAGGACCGGTTTCTGGCATTTCAGCCGTCTTCAGCCAGGCTTGCTTGAATCCAGTGGCAAAGTGAGCAAGGGACTCACGTCTGAGCATACCCTGCCAACTTATGGCAAACAAAGCGGTGCAAAAGGGGGTGGTGATGGACAGAGCATCAGAACCAATCAAACACTCACACCCAGTCAACAGATCAAGGTTTGATCCATCACCGTTCTTTAGCCAACTCTGCCACCCCAGTTCAGACATGGCCATATGCAAATCAGTCTAACCCTGTGCCTCATGGGAACAGTCCAGCCCGAACTGCCAAGCCATGCCTTCCCTGGACCGGAAACAAGCTTCCTAGGACCGGTTTCTGGCATTTCAGCCATCTTCAGCCAGGCTTGCTTGAATCCAGTGGCAAAGTGAGCAAGGGACTCACGTCTGAGCATACCCTGCCAACTTATGGCAAACAAAGCGGTACAAAAGGGGGTGGTGATGGACAGAGCATCAGAACCAATCAAACACTCACACCCAGTCAACAGATCTGGGTTTGATCCATCACCGTTCTTTAGCCAACTCTGCCACCCCAGTTCAGACATGGCCATATGCAAATCAGTCTAACCCTGTGCCTCATGGGAACAGTCCAGCCCGAACTGCCAAGCCATGCCTTCCCTGGACCGGAAACAAGCTTCCTAGGACCGGTTTCTGGCATTTCAGCCGTCTTCAGCCAGGCTTGCTTGAATCCAGTGGCAAAGTGAGCAAGGGACTCACGTCTGAGCATACCCTGCCAACTTATGGCAAACAAAACGGTACAGAAGGGGGTGGTGATGGACAGAACATCAGAACCAATCAAACACTCACACCCAGTCAACAGATCTGGGTTTGATCCATCACCGTTCTTTAGCCAACTCTGCCACCCCAGTTCAGACATGGCCATATGCAAATCAGTCTAACCCTGTGCCTCATGGGAACAGTCCAGCCCGAACTGCCAAGCCATGCTTTCCCTGGACCGGAAACAAGCTTCCTAGGACTGGTTTCTGGCATTTCAGCAGTCTTCAGCCAGGCTTGCTTGAATCCAGTGGCAAAGTGAGCAAGGGACTCACGTCTGAGCATACCCTGCCAACTTATGGCAAACAAAGCGGTACAAAAGGGGGTGGTGATGGACAGAGCATCAGAACCAATCAAACACTCACACCCAGTCAACAGATCTGGGTTTGATCCATCACCGTTCTTTAGCCAAATCTGCCACCCCAGTTCAGACATGGCCATATGCAAATCAGTCTAACCCTGTGCCTCATGGGAACAGTCCAGCCCGAACTGCCAAGCCATGCCTTCCCTGGACCGGAAACAAGCTTCCTAGGACCGGTTTCTGGCATTTCAGCCGTCTTCAGCCAGGCTTGCTTGAATCCAGTGGCAAAGTGAGCAAGGGACTCACGTCTGAGCATACCCTGCCAACTTATGGCAAACAAAGCGGTACAAAAGGGGGTGGTGATGGACAGAGCATCAGAACCAATCAAACACTCACACCCAGTCAACAGATCTGAGTTTGATCCATCACTGTTCTTTAGCCAACTCTGCCACCCAAGTACAGACATGTCCATATGCAAATCAGTCTAACCCTGTGCCTCATGGGAACAGTCCAGCCAGAACTGCCAAGCCATGCCTTCCCTGGACCGGAAACAAGCTTCCTAGGACCGGTTTCTGGCATTTCAGCCGTCTTCAGCCAGGCTTGCTTGAATCCAGTGGCAAAGTGAGCAAGGGACTCACGTCTGAGCATACCCAGCCAACTTATGGCAAACAAAGCGGTACAAAAGAGGGTGGTGATAGACAGAGCATCAGAACCAATCAAACACTCACACCCAGTCAACAGATCTGGGTTTGATCCATCACCGTTCTTTAGCCAACTCTGCCACCCCAGTTCAGACATGGCCATATGCAAATCAGTCTAACCCTGTGCCTCATGAGAACAGTCCAGCCCGAACTGCCAAGCCATGCCTTCCCTGGACCAGAACAAGCTTCCTAGGACCGGTTTCTGGCATTTCAGCCGTCTTCAGCCAGGCTTGCTTGAATCCAGTGGCAAAGTGAGCAAGGGACTCACGTCTCAGCATACCCAGCCAACTTATGGCAAACAAAGCAGTACAAAAGGGGGTGGTGATGGACAGAGCATCAGAACCAATCAAACACTCACACCCAGTCAACAGATCTGGGTTTGATCCATCACCGTTCTTTAGCCAACTCTGCCACCCCAGTTCAGACATGGCCATATGCAAATCAGTCTAACCCTGTGCCTCATGGGAACAGTCCTACCCGAACTGCCAAGCCATGCCTTCCCTGGACCGGAAACAAGCTTCCTAGGACCGGTTTCTGGCATTTCAGCCGTCTTCAGCCAGGCATGCTTGAATCCAGTGGCAAAGGGAGCAAGGGACTCACGTCTGAGCATACCCTGCCAACTTATGGAAAACAAAGCGGTACAAAAGGGGGTGGTGATGGACAGAGCATCAGAACCAATCAAACACTCACACCCAGTCAACAGATCTGGGTTTGATCCATCACCGTTCTTTAGCCAAATCTGCCACCCCAGTTCACACATGGCCATATGCAAATCAGTCTAACCCTGTGCCTCATGGGAACAGTCCAGCCCGAACTGCCAAGCCATGCCTTCCCTGGACCGGAAACAAGCTTCCTAGGACCGGTTTCTGGCATTTCAGCCGTCTTCAGCCAGGCATGCTTGAATCCAGTGGCAAAGTGAGCAAGGGACTCACGTCTCAGCATACCCAGCCAACTTATGGCAAACAAAGCGGTACAAAAGAGGGTGGTGATGGACAGAGCATCAGAACCAATCAAACACTCACACCCAGTCAACAGATCTGGGTTTGATCCATCACCGTTCTTTAGCCAACTCTGCCACCCCAGTTCAGACATGGCCATATGCAAATCAGTCTAACCCTGTGCCTCATGGGAATAGTCCAGCCCGAACTGCCAAGCCATGCCTTCCCTGGACCGAAAACAAGCTTCCTAGGACCTGTTTCTGGCATTTCAGCCGTCTTCAGCCAGGCATGCTTGAATCCAGTGGCAAAGTGAGCAAGGGACTCACGTCTGAGCATACCCTGCCAACTTATGGCAAACAAAGCGGTACAAAAGGGGGTGGTGATGGACAGAGCATCAGAACCAATCAAACACTCACACCCAGTCAACAGATCTGGGTTTGATCCATCACCGTTCTTTAGCCAAATCTGCCACCCCATTTCAGACATGGCCATATGCAAATCAGTCTAACCCTGTGCCTCATGGGAACAGTCCAGCCCGAACTGCCAAGCCATGCCTTCCCTGGACCGGAAACAAGCTTCCTAGGACCGGTTTCAGGCATTTCAGCCGTCTTCAGCCAGGCTTGCTTGAATCCAGTGGCAAAGTGAGCAAGGGACTCACGTCTGAGCATACCCTGCCAACTTATTGCAAACAAAGCGGTACAAAAGGGGGTGGTGATGGACAGAGCATCAGAACCAATCAAACACTCACACCCAGTCAACAGATCTGGGTTTGATCTATCACCGTTCTTTAGCCAAATCTGCCACCCCAGTTCAGACATCGCCATATGCAAATCAGTCTAACCCTGTGCCTCATGGGAAAAGTCCAGCCCGAACTGCCAAGCCATGCCTTCCCTGGACCGGAAACAAGCTTCCTAGGACCGGTTTCTGGCATTTCAGCCGTCTTCAGCCAGGCTTGCTTGAATCCAGTGGCAAAGTGAGCAAGGGACTCACGTCTGAGCATACCCTGCCAACTTATGGCAAACAAAACGGTACAAAAGGGGGTGGTGATGGACAGAACATCAGAACCAATCAAACACTCACACCCAGTCAACAGATCTGGGTTTGATCCATCACCGTTCTTTAGCCAACTCTGCCACCCCAGTTCAGACATTGCCATATGCAAATCAGTCTAACCCTGTGCCTCATGGGAACAGTCCAGCCCGAACTGCCAAGCCATGCCTTCCCTGGACCGGAAACAAACTTCCTAGGACCAGTTTCTGGCATTTCAGCAGTCTTCCGCCAGGCTTGCTTGAATCCAGTGGCAAAGTGAGCAAGGGACTCACGTCTGAGCATACCCTGCCAACTTATGGCAAACAAAGCGGTACAAAAGGGGGTGGTGATGGACAGAGCATCAGAACCAATCAAACACTCACACCCAGTCAACAGATCTGGGTTTGATCCATCACCGTTCTTTGGCCAAATCTGCCACCCCAGTTCAGACATGGCCATATGCAAATCAGTCTAACCCTGTGCCTCATGGGAACAGTCCAGCCCAAACTGCCAAGCCATGCCTTCCCTGGACCGGAAACAAGCTTCCTAGGACCGGTTTCTGGCATTTCAGCCGTCTTCAGCCAGGCTTGCTTGAATCCAGTGGCAAAGTGAGCAAGGGACTCACGTCTGAGCATACCCTGCCAACTTATGGCAAACAAAGCGGTACAAAAGGGGGTGGTGATGGACAGAGCATCAGAACCAATCAAACACTCACACCCAGTCAACAGATCTGGGTTTGATCCATCACCGTTCTTTAGCCAAATCTGCCAACCCAGTTCAGACATCGCCATATGCAAATCAGTCTAACCCTGTGCCTCATTAGAAAAGTCCAACCCGAACTGCCAAGCCATGCCTTTCCTGGACCGGAAACAAGCTTCCTAGGACCGGTTTCTGGCATTTCAGCCGTCTTCAGCCAGGCTTGCTTGAATCCAGTGGCAAAGTGAGCAAGGGACTCACGTCTGAGCATACCCTGCCAACTTATGGCAAACAAAATGGTACAAAAGGGGGTGGTGATGGACAAAACATCAGAACCAATCAAACACTCACACCCAGTCAACAGATCTGGATTTGATCCATCACCGTTCTTTAGCCAACTCTGCCACCCCAGTTCAGACATGCCCATATGCAAATCAGTCTAACCCTGTGCCTCATGGGAACAGTCCAGCCCGAACTGCCAAGCCATGCCTTCCCTGGACCGGAAACAAGCTTCCTAGGACCGGTTTCTGGCATTTCAGCAGTCTTCAGCCAGGCTTGCTTGAATCCAGTGGCAAAGTGAGCAAGGGACTCACGTCTGAGCATACCCTGCCAACTTATGGCAAACAAAGCGGTACAAAAGGGTGTGGTGATGGACAGAGCATCAGAACCAATCAAACACTCACACCCAGTTAACAGATCTGGGTTTGATCCATCACCGTTCTTTAGCCAACTCTGCCACCCCAGTTCAGACATGGCCATATGCAAATCAGTCTAACCCTGTGCCTCATGGGAACAGTCCAGCCCGAACTGCCAAGCCATGCCTTCCCTGGACCGGAAACAAGCTTCCTAGGACCGGTTTCTGGCATTTCAGCCGTCTTCAGCCAGGCTTGCTTGAATCCAGTGGCAAAGTGAGCAAGGGACTCACGTCTGAGCATACCCTGCCAACTTATGGCAAACAAAGCGGTACAAAAGGGGGTGGTGATGGACAGAGCATCAGAACCAATCAAACACTCAGACCCAGTTAACAGATCTGCGTTTGATCCATCACCGTTCTTTAGCCAACTCTGCCACATCAGTTCAGACATGGCCATATGCAAATCAGTCTAACCCTGTGCCTCATGGGAACAGTCCAGCCCGAACTGCCAAGCCATTCCTTCCCTGGACCGGAAACAAGCTTCCTAGGACCGGTTTCTGGCATTTCAGCCGTCTTCAGCCAGGCTTGCTTGAATCCAGTGGCAAAGTGAGCAAGGGACTCACGTCTGAGCATACCCTGCCAACTTATGGCAAACAAAGCAGTACAAAAGGGGGTGGTGATGGACAGAGCATCAGAACCAATCAAACACTCACACCCAGTCAACAGATCTGGGTTTGATCCATCACCGTTCTTTAGCCAAATCTGCCACCCCAGTTCAGACATGGCCATATGCAAATCAGTCTAACCCTGTGCCTCATGGGAACAGTCCAGCCAGAACTGCCAAGCCATGCCTTCCCTGGACCGGAAACAAGCTTCCTAGGACCGGTTTCTGGCATTTCAGCCGTCTTCAGCCAGGCTTGCTTGAATCCAGTGGCAGAGTGAGCAAGGGACTCACGTCTGAGCATACCCTGCCAACTTATGGCAAACAAAGCGGTACAAAAGGGGGTGGTGATGGACAGAGCATCAGAACCAGTCAAACACTCACACCCAGTCAACAGATCTGGGTTTGATCCATCACCGTTCTTTAGCCAACTCTGCCACCCCAGTTCAGACATGGCCATATGCAAATCAGTCTAACCCTGTGCCTCATGAGAACAGTCTAGCCCGAACTGCCAAGCCATGCCTTCCCTGGACTGGAAACAAGCTTCCTAGGATCGGTTTCTGGCATTTCAGCAGTCTTCAGCCAGGCTTGCTTGAATCCAGTGGCAAAGTGAGCAAGGGACTCACGTCTGAGCATACCCTGCCAACTTATGGCAAACAAAGCGGTACAAAAGGGGGTGGTGATGGACAGAGCATCAGAACCAATCAAACACTCACACCCAGTCAACAGATCTGGGTTTGATCCATCACCGTTCTTTAGCCAAATCTGCCAACCCAGTTCAGACATCGCCATATGCAAATCAGTCTAACCCTGTGCCTCATTAGAAAAGTCCAGCCCGAACTGACAAGCCATGCCTTTCCTTGACGGGAAACAAGCTTCCGAGGACCGGTTTCTGGCATTTCAGCCGTCTTCAGCCAGGCTTGCTTGAATCCAGTGGCAAAGTGAGCAAGGGACTCACGTCTGAGCATACCCTGCCAACTTATGGCAAACAAAACAGTACAAAAGGGGGTGGTGATGGACAAAACATCAGAACCAATCAAACACTCACACCCAGTCAACAGATCTGGATTTGATCCATCACCGTTCTTTAGCCAACTATGCCACCCCAGTTCAGACAAGGCCATATGCAAATCAGTCTAACCCTGTGCCTCATGGGAACAGTCCAGCCCGAACTGCCAAGCCATGCCTTCCCTGGACCGGAAACAAGCTTCCTAGGACCGGTTTCTGGCATTTCAGCAGTCTTCAGCCAGGCTTGCTTGAATCCAGTGGCAAAGTGAGCAAGGGACTCACGTCTGAGCATACCCTGCCAACTTATGGCAAACAAAGCGGTACAAAAGGGGGTGGTGATGGACAGAGCATCAGAACCAATCAAACACTCACACCCAGTTAACAGATCTGGGTTTGATCCATCACCGTTCTTTAGCCAACTCTGCCACCCCAGTTCAGACATGGCCATATGCAAATCAGTCTAACCCTGTGCCTCATGGGAACAGTCCAGCCCGAACTGCCAAGCCATGCCTTCCCTGGACCGGAAACAAGCTTCCTAGGACCGGTTTCTGGCATTTCAGCCGTCTTCAGCCAGGCTTGCTTGAATCCAGTGGCAAAGTGAGCAAGGGACTCACGTCTGAGCATACCCTGACAACCTATGGCAAACAAAGTGGTACAAAAGGGGGTGGTGATGGACAGAGCATCAGAACCAATCAAACACTCACACCCAGTCAACAGATCTGGGTTTGATCCATCACCTTTCTTTAGCCAACTCTGCCACCCCAGTTCAGACATGGCCATATGCAAATCAGTCTAACCCTGTGCCTCATGAGAACAGTCCAGTCCGAACTGCCAAGCCATGCCTTCCCTGGACCGGAAACAAGCTTCCTAGGACCGGTTTCTGGCATTTCAGCCGTCTTCAGCCAGGCTTGCTTGAATCCAGTGGCAAAGTGAGCAAGGGACTCACGTCTGAGCATACCCTGCCAACTTATGGCAAAAAAGCGGTACAAAAGGGGGTGGTGATGGACAGAGCATGAGAACCAATCAAACACTCAGACCCAGTTAACAGATCTGGGTTTGATCCATCACCGTTCTTTAGCCAACTCTGCCACATCAGTTCAGACATGGCCATATGCAAATCAGTCTAACCCTGTGCCTCATGGGAACAGTCCAGCCTGAACTGCCAAGCCATTCCTTCCCTGGACCGGAAACAAGCTTCCTAGGACCGGTTTCTGGCATTTCAGCCGTCTTCAGCCAGGCTTGCTTGAATCCAGTGGCAAAGTGAGCAAGGGACTCACGTCTGAGCATACCCTGCCAACTTATGGCAAACAAAGCAGTACAAAAGGGGGTGGTGATGGACAGAGCATCAGAACCAATCAAACACTCACACCCAGTCAACAGATCTGGGTTTGATCCATCACCGTTCTTTAGCCAAATCTGCCACCCCAGTTCAGACATGGCCATATGCAAATCAGTCTAACCCTGTGCCTCATGGGAACAGTCCAGCCAGAACTGCCAAGCCATGCCTTCCCTGGACCGGAAACAAGCTTCCTAGGACCGGTTTCTGGCATTTCAGCCGTCTTCAGCCAGGCTTGCTTGAATCCAGTGGCAAAGTGAGCAAGGGACTCACGTCTGAGCATACCCTGCCAACTTATGGCAAACAAAGCGGTACAAAAGGGGGTGGTGATGGACAGAGCATCAGAACCAGTCAAACACTCACACCCAGTCAACAGATCTGGGTTTGATCCATCACCGTTCTTTAGCCAAATCTGCCACCCCAGTTCAGACATCGCCATATGCAAATCAGTCTAACCCTGTGCCTCATGGGAAAAGTCCAGCCCGAACTGCCAAGCCATGCCTTCCCTGGACCGGAAACAAGCTTCCTAGGACCGGTTTCTGGCATTTCAGCCGTCTTCAGCCAGGCTTGCTTGAATCCAGAGGCAAAGTGAGCAAGGGACTCCCGTCTGAGCATACCCTGCCAACTTATGGCAAACAAAGCGGTACAAAAGGGGGTGGTGATGGACAGAGCATCAGAACCAATCAAACACTCACACCCAGTCAACAGATCTGGGTTTGATCCATCACCGTTCTTTAGCCAAATCTGCCAACCCAGTTCAGACATCACCATATGCAAATCAGTCTAACCCTGTGCCTCATTAGAAAAGTCCAGCCCGAACTGCCAAGCCATGCCTTTCCTGGACCGGAAACAAGCTTCCTAGGACCGGTTTCTGGCATTTCAGCCGTCTTCAGCCAGGCTTGCTTGAATCCAGTGGCAAAGTGAGCAAGGGACTCACGTCTGAGCATACCCTGCCAACTTATGGCAAACAAAACGGTACAAAAGGGGGTGGTGATGGACAGAGCATCAGAACCAATCAAACACTCACACCCAGTTAACAGATCTGGGTTTGATCCATCACCGTTCTTTAGCCAACTCTGCCACCCCAGTTCAGACATGGCCATATGCAAATCAGTCTAACCCTGTGCCTCATGGGAACAGTCCAGCCCGAACTGCCAAGCCATGCCTTCCCTGGACCGGAAACAAGCTTCCTAGGACCGGTTTCTGGCATTTCAGCCGTCTTCAGCCAGGCTTGCTTGAATCCAGTGGCAAAGTGAGCAAGGGACTCACGTCTGAGCATACCCTGCCAACCTATGGCAAACAAAGTGGTACAAAAGGGGGTGGTGATGGACAGAGCATCAGAACCAATCAAACACTCAGACCCAGTCAACAGATCTGGGTTTGATCCATCACCGTTCTTTAGCCAACTCTGCCACATCAGTTCAGACATGGCCATATGCAAATCAGTCTAACCCTGTGCCTCATGGGAACAGTCCAGCCCGAACTGCCAAGCCATTCCTTCCCTGGACCGGAAACAAGCTTCCTAGGACCGGTTTCTGGCATTTCAGCCGTCTTCAGCCAGGCTTGCTTGAATCCAGTGGCAAAGTGAGCAAGGGACTCACGTCTGAGCATACCCTGCCAACTTATGGCAAACAAAGCAGTACAAAAGGGGGTGGTGATGGACAGAGCATCAGAACCAATCAAACACTCACACCCAGTCAACAGATCTGGGTTTGATCCATCACCGTTCTTTAGCCAACTCTACCACATCAGTTCAGACATGGCCATATGCAAATCAGTCTAACCCTGTGCCTCATGGGAACAGTCCAGCCCGAACTGCCAAGCCATTCCTTCCCTGGACCGGAAACAAGCTTCCTAGGACCGGTTTCTGGCATTTCAGCCGTCTTCAGCCAGGCTTGCTTGAATCCAGTGGCAAAGTGAGCAAGGGACTCACGTCTGAGCATACCCTGCCAACTTATGGCAAACAAAGCGGTACAAAAGGGGGTGGTGATGGACAGAGCATCAGAACCAATCAAACACTCACACCCAGTCAACAGATTTGGGTTTGATCCATCACCGTTCTTTAGCCAAATCTGCCACCCCAGTTCAAACATGGCCATATGCAAATCAGTCTAACCCTGTGCCTCATGGGAACAGTTCAGCCAGAACTGCCAAGCCATGCCTTCCCTGGACCGGAAACAAGCTTCCCAGGACCGGTTTCTGGCATTTCAGCCGTCTTCAGCCAGGCTTGCTTGAATCCAGTGGCAAAGTGAGCAAGGGACTCACGTCTGAGCATACCCTGCCAACTTATGGCAAACAAAGCCGTACAAAAGGGGGTGGTGATGGACAGAGCATCAGAACCAGTCAAACACTCACACCCAGTTAACAGATCTGGGTTTGATCCATCACTGTTCTTTTGCCAAATCTGCCACCCCAGTTCAGACATGGCCATGTGCAAATCAGTCTAACCCTGTGCCTCATGGGAACAGTCCAGCCCGAACTGCCAAGCCATGCCTTCCCTGGACCGGAAACAAGCTTCCTAGGACCGGTTTCTGGCATTTCAGCCGTCTTCTGCCAGGCTTGCTTGAATCCAGTGGCAAAGTGAGCAAGGGACTCACGTCTGGGCATACCCTGCCAACTTATGGTAAACAAAGCGGTACAAAAAGGGGTGGTGATGGACAGAGCATCAGAACCAGTCAAACACTCACACCCAGTCAACAGATCTGGGTTTGATCCATCACCGTTCTTTAGCCAAATCTGCCACCCCAGTTCAGACATCGCCATATGCAAATCAGTCTAACCATGTGCCTCATGGGAAAAGTCCAGCCCGAACTGCCAAGCCATGCCTTCCCTGGACCGGAAACAAGCTTCCTAGGACCGGTTTCTGGCATTTCAGCCGTCTTCAGCCAGGCTTGCTTGAATCCAGTGGCAAAGTGAGCAAGGGACTCACGTCTGAGCATACCCTGCCAACTTATGGCAAACAAAGCGGTACAAAAGGGGGTGGTGATGGACAGAGCATCAGAACCAATCAAACACTCACACCCAGTTAACAGATCTGGGTTTGATCCATCACCGTTCTTTAGCCAACTCTGCCACCCCAGTTCAGACATGGCCATATGCAAATCAGTCTAACCCTGTGCCTCATGGGAACAGTCCAGCCCGAACTGCCAAGCCATGCCTTCCCTGGACCGGAAACAAGCTTCCTAGGACCGGTTTCTGGCATTTCAGCCGTCTTCAGCCAGGCTTGCTTGAATCCAGTGGCAAAGTGAGCAAGGGACTCACGTCTGAGCATACCCTGCCAACCTATGGCAAACAAAGTGGTACAAAAGGGGGTGGTGATGGACAGAGCATCAGAACCAATCAAACACTCAGACCCAGTCAACAGATCTGGGTTTGATCCATCACCGTTCTTTAGCCAACTCTGCCACATCAGTTCAGACATGGCCATATGCAAATCAGTCTAACCCTGTGCCTCATGGGAACAGTCCAGCCCGAACTGCCAAGCCATTCCTTCCCTGGACCGGAAACAAGCTTCCTAGGACCGGTTTCTGGCATTTCAGCCGTCTTCAGCCAGGCTTGCTTGAATCCAGTGGCAAAGTGAGCAAGGGACTCACGTCTGAGCATACCCTGCCAACTTATGGCAAACAAAGCAGTACAAAAGGGGGTGGTGATGGACAGAGCATCAGAACCAATCAAACACTCACACCCAGTCAACAGATCTGGGTTTGATCCATCACCGTTCTTTAGCCAACTCTGCCACATCAGTTCAGACATGGCCATATGCAAATCAGTCTAACCCAGTGCCTCATGGGAACAGTCCAGCCCGAACTGCCAAGCCATTCCTTCCCTGGACCGGAAACAAGCTTCCTAGGACCGGTTTCTGGCATTTCAGCCGTCTTCAGCCAGGCTTGCTTGAATCCAGTGGCAAAGTGAGCAAGGGACTCACGTCTGAGCATACCCTGCCAACTTATGGCAAACAAAGCGGTACAAAAGGGGGTGGTGATGGACAGAGCATCAGAACCAATCAAACACTCACACCCAGTCAACAGATTTGGGTTTGATCCATCACCGTTCTTTAGCCAAATCTGCCACCCCAGTTCAGACATGGCCATATGCAAATCAGTCTAACCCTGTGCCTCATGGGAACAGTTCAGCCAGAACTGCCAAGCCATGCCTTCCCTGGACCGGAAACAAGCTTCCCAGGACCGGTTTCTGGCATTTCAGCCGTCTTCAGCCAGGCTTGCTTGAATCCAGTGGCAAAGTGAGCAAGGGACTCACGTCTGAGCATACCCTGCCAACTTATGGCAAACAAAGCGGTACAAAAGGGGGTGGTGATGGACAGAGCATCAGAACCAGTCAAACACTCACACCCAGTTAACAGATCTGGGTTTGATCCATCACTGTTCTTTAGCCAAATCTGCCACCCCAGTTCAGACATGGCCATGTGCAAATCAGTCTAACCCTGTGCCTCATGGGAACAGTCCAGCCAGAACTGCCAAGCTATGCCTTCCCTGGACCGGAAACAAGCTTCCTAGGACCGGTTTCTGGCATTTCAGCCGTCTTCAGCCAGGCTTGCTTGAATCCAGTGGCAAAGTGAGCAAGGGACTCACGTCTGAGAATACCCTGCCAACTTATGGCAAACAAAGCGGTACAAAAGGGGGTGGTGATGGACAGAGCATCAGAACCAATCAAACACTCACACCCAGTCAACAGATCTGGGTTTGATCCATCACCGTTCTTTAGCCAACTCTGCCACCCCAGTTCAGACATGGCCATGTGCAAATCAGTCTAACCCTGTGCCTCATGGGAACAGTCCAGCCCGAACTGCCAAGCCATGCCTTCCCTGGACCGGAAACAAGATTCCTAGGACCGGTTTCTGGCATTTCAGCCGTCTTCAGCCAGGCTTGCTTGAATCCAGTGGCAAAGTGAGCAAGGGACTCACGTCTGAGCATACCCTGCCAACTTATGGCAAACAAAGCGGTGCAAAAGGGGGTGGTGATGGACAGAGCATCAGAACCAATCAAACACTCACACCCAGTCAACAGATCACGGTTTGATCCATCACCGTTCTTTAGCCAACTCTGCCACCCCAGTTCAGCCATGGCCATATGCAAATCAGTCTAACCCTGTGCCTCATGGGAACAGTCCAGCCCGAACTGCTAAGCCATGCTTTCCCTGGACCGGAAACAAACTTCCTAGGACCGGTTTCTGGCATTTCAGCCGTCTTCAGCCAGGCTTGCTTGAATCCAGTGGCAAAGTGAGCAAGGGACTCACGTCTGAGCATACCCTGCCAACTTATGGCAAACAAAACGGTACAGAAGGGGGTGGTGATGGACAGAACATCAGAACCAATCAAACACTCACACCCAGTCAACAGATCTGGGTTTGATCCATCACCGTTCTTTAGCCAACTCTGCCACCCCAGTTCAGACATGGCCATATGCAAATCAGTCTAACCCTGTGCCTCATGGGAACAGTCCAGCCCGAACTGCCAAGCCATGCTTTCCCTGGACCGGAAACAAGCTTCCTAGGACTGGTTTCTGGCATTTCAGCAGTCTTCAGCCAGGCTTGCTTGAATCCAGTGGCAAAGTGAGCAAGGGACTCACGTCTGAGCATACCCTGCCAACTTATGGCAAACAAAGCGGTACAAAAGGGGGTGGTGATGGACAGAACATCAGAACCAATCAAACACTCACACCCAGTCAACAGATCTGGGTTTGATCCATCACCGTTCTTTAGCCAAATCTGCCACCCCAGTTCAGACATGGCCATATGCAAATCAGTCTAACCCTGTGCCTCATGGGAACAGTCCAGCCCGAACTGCCAAGCCATGCCTTCCCTGGACCGGAAACAAGCTTCCTAGGACCGGTTTCTGGCATTTCAGCCGTCTTCTGCCAGGCTTGCTTGAATCCAGTGGCAAAGTGAGCAAGGGACTCACGTCTGAGCATACCCTGCCAACTTATGGTAAACAAAGCGGTACAAAAGGGGGTGGTGATGGACAGAGCATCAGAACCAGTCAAACACTCACACCCAGTCAACAGATCTGGGTTTGATCCATCACCGTTCTTTAGCCAAATCTGCCACCCCAGTTCAGACATCGCCATATGCAAATCAGTCTAACCCTGTGCCTCATGGGAAAAGTCCAGCCCGAACTGCCAAGCCATGCCTTCCCTGGACCGGAAACAAGCTTCCTAGGACCGGTTTCTGGCATTTCAGCCGTCTTCAGCCAGGCTTGCTTGAATCCAGTGGCAAAGTGAGCAAGGGACTCACGTCTGAGCATACCCTGCCAACTTATGGCAAACAAAGCGGTACAAAAGGGGGTGGTGATGGACAGAGCATCAGAACCAATCAAACACTCACACCCAGTCAACAGATCTGGGTTTGATCCATCACCGTTCTTTAGCCAAATCTGCCAACCCAGTTCAGACATCACCATATGCAAATCAGTCTAACCCTGTGCCTCATTAGAAAAGTCCAGCCCGAACTGCCAAGCCATGCCTTTCCTGGACCGGAAACAAGCTTCCTAGGACCGGTTTCTGGCATTTCAGCCGTCTTCAGCCAGGCTTGCTTGAATCCAGTGGCAAAGTGAGCAAGGGACTCACGTCTGAGCATACCCTCCCAACTTATGGCAAACAAAACGGTACAAAAGGGGGTGGTGATGGACAAAACATCAGAACCAATCAAACACTCACACCCAGTCAACAGATCTGGATTTGATCCATCACCGTTCTTTAGCCAACTCTGCCACCCCAGTTCAGACATGGCCATATGCAAATCAGTCTAACCCTGTGCCTCATGGGAACAGTCCAGCCCGAACTGCCAAGCCATGCCTTCCCTGGACCGGAAACAAGCTTCCTAGGACCGGTTTCTGGCATTTCAGCAGTCTTCAGCCAGGCTTGCTTGAATCCAGTGGCAAAGTGAGCAAGGGACTCACGTCTGAGCATACCCTGCCAACTTATGGCAAACAAAGCGGTACAAAAGGGGGTGGTGATGGACAGAGCATCAGAACCAATCAAACACTCACACCCAGTTAACAGATCTGGGTTTGATCCATCACCGTTCTTTAGCCAACTCTGCCACCCCAGTTCAGACATGGCCATATGCAAATCAGTCTAACCCTGTGCCTCATGGGAACAGTCCAGCCCGAACTGCCAAGCCATGCCTTCCCTGGACCAGAAACAAGCTTCCTAGGACCGGTTTCTGGCATTTCAGCCGTCTTCAGCCAGGCTTGCTTGAATCCAGTGGCAAAGTGAGCAAGGGACTCACGTCTGAGCATACCCTGCCAACCTATGGCAAACAAAGTGGTACAAAAGGGGGTGGTGATGGACAGAGCATCAGAACCAATCAAACACTCACACCCAGTCAACAGATCTGGGTTTGATCCATCACCTTTCTTTAGCCAACTCTGCCACCCCAGTTCAGACATGGCCATATGCAAATCAGTCTAACCCTGTGCCTCATGAGAACAGTCCAGCCTGAACTGCCAAGCCATGCCTTCCCTGGACCAGAAGCAAGCTTCCTAGGACCGGTTTCTGGCATTTCAGCCGTCTTCAGCCAGGCTTGCTTGAATCCAGTGGCAAAGTGAGCAAGGGACTCACGTCTGAGCATACCCTGCCAACTTATGGCAAACAAAGCGGTACAAAAGGGGGTGGTGATGGACAGAGCATCAGAACCAATCAAACACTCAGACCCAGTTAACAGATCTGGGTTTGATCCATCACCGTTCTTTAGCCAACTCTGCCACATCAGTTCAGACATGGCCATATGCAAATCAGTCTAACCCTGTGCCTCATGGGAACAGTCCAGCCCGAACTGCCAAGCCATTCCTTCCCTGGACCGGAAACAAGCTTCCTAGGACCGGTTTCTGGCATTTCAGCCGTCTTCAGCCAGGCTTGCTTGAATCCAGTGGCAAAGTGAGCAAGGGACTCACGTCTGAGCATACCCTGCCAACTTATGGCAAACAAAGCAGTACAAAAGGGGGTGGTGATGGACAGAGCATCAGAACCAATCAAACACTCACACCCAGTCAACAGATCTGGGTTTGATCCATCACCGTTCTTTAGCCAAATCTGCCACCCCAGTTCAGACATGGCCATATGCAAATCAGTCTAACCCTGTGCCTCATGGGAACAGTCCAGCCAGAACTGCCAAGCCATGCCTTCCCTGGACCGGAAACAAGCTTCCTAGGACCGGTTTCTGGCAATTCAGCCGTCTTCAGCCAGGCTTGCTTGAATCCAGTGGCAAAGTGAGCGAGGGACTCACGTCTGAGCATACCCTGCCAACTTATGGCAAACAAAGCGGTACAAAAGGGGGTGGTGATGGACAGAGCATCAGAACCAGTCAAACACTCACACCCAGTTAACAGATCTGGGTTTGATCCATCACTGTTCTTTAGCCAAATCTGTCACCCCAGTTCAGACATGGCCATATGCAAATCAGTCTAACCCTGTGCCTCATGGGAACAGTGCAGCCAGAAATGCCAAGCTATGCCTTCCCTGGACCGGAAACAAGCTTCCTAGGACCGGTTTCTGGCATTTCAGCCGTCTTCAGCCAGGCTTGCTTGAATCCAGTGGCAAAGTGAGCAAGGGACTCACGTCTGAGAATACCCTGCCAACTTATGGCAAACAAAGCGGTACAAAAGGGGGTGGTGATGGACAGAGCATCAGAACCAATCAAACACTCACACCCAGTCAACAGATCTGGGTTTGATCCATCACCGTTCTTTAGCCAACTCTGCCACCCCAGTTCAGACATGGCCATGTGCAAATCAGTCTAACCCTGTGCCTCATGGGAACAGTCCAGCCCGAACTGCCAAGCCATGCCTTCCCTGGACCGGAAACAAGATTCCTAGGACCGGTTTCTGGCATTTCAGCCGTCTTCAGCCAGGCTTGCTTGAATCCAGTGGCAAAGTGAGCAAGGGACTCACGTCTGAGCATACCCTGCCAACTTATGGCAAACAAAGCGGTGCAAAAGGGGGTGGTGATGGACAGAGCATCAGAACCAATCAAACACTCACACCCAGTCAACAGATCAAGGTTTGATCCATCACCGTTCTTTAGCCAACTCTGCCACCCCAGTTCAGACATGGCCATATGCAAATCAGTCTAACCCTGTGCCTCATGGGAACAGTCCAGCCCGAACTGCCAAGCCATGCCTTCCCTGGACCGGAAACAAGCTTCCTAGGACCGGTTTCTGGCATTTCAGCCATCTTCAGCCAGGCTTGCTTGAATCCAGTGGCAAAGTGAGCAAGGGACTCACGTCTGAGCATACCCTGCCAACTTATGGCAAACAAAGCGGTACAAAAGGGGGTGGTGATGGACAGAGCATCAGAACCAATCAAACACTCACACCCAGTCAACAGATCTGGGTTTGATCCATCACCGTTCTTTAGCCAACTCTGCCACCCCAGTTCAGACATGGCCATATGCAAATCAGTCTAACCCTGTGCCTCATGGGAACAGTCCAGCCCGAACTGCCAAGCCATGCCTTCCCTGGACCGGAAACAAGCTTCCTAGGACCGGTTTCTGGCATTTCAGCCATCTTCAGCCAGGCTTGCTTGAATCCAGTGGCAAAGTGAGCAAGGGACTCACGTCTGAGCATACCCTGCCAACTTATGGCAAACAAAACGGTACAGAAGGGGGTGGTGATGGACAGAACATCAGAACCAATCAAACACTCACACCCAGTCAACAGATCTGGGTTTGATCCATCACCGTTCTTTAGCCAACTCTGCCACCCCAGTTCAGACATGGCCATATGCAAATCAGTCTAACCCTGTGCCTCATGGGAACAGTCCAGCCCGAACTGCCAAGCCATGCTTTCCCTGGACCGGAAACAAGCTTCCTAGGACTGGTTTCTGGCATTTCAGCAGTCTTCAGCCAGGCTTGCTTGAATCCAGTGGCAAAGTGAGCAAGGGACTCACGTCTGAGCATACCCTGCCAACTTATGGCAAACAAAGCGGTACAAAAGGGGGTGGTGATGGACAGAGCATCAGAACCAATCAAACACTCACACCCAGTCAACAGATCTGGGTTTGATCCATCACCGTTCTTTAGCCAAATCTGCCACCCCAGTTCAGACATGGCCATATGCAAATCAGTCTAACCCTGTGCCTCATGGGAACAGTCCAGCCCGAACTGCCAAGCCATGCCTTCCCTGGACCGGAAACAAGCTTCCTAGGACCGGTTTCTGGCATTTCAGCCGTCTTCAGCCAGGCTTGCTTGAATCCAGTGGCAAAGTGAGCAAGGGACTCACGTCTGAGCATACCCTGCCAACTTATGGCAAACAAAGCGGTACAAAAGGGGGTGGTGATGGACAGAGCATCAGAACCAATCAAACACTCACACCCAGTCAACAGATCTGGGTTTGATCCATCACCGTTCTTTAGCCAAATCTGCCACCCCAGTTCAGACATCGCCATATGCAAATCAGTCTAACCCTGTGCCTCATGGGAAAAGTCCAGCCCGAACTGCCAAGCCATGCCTTCCCTGGACCGGAAATAAGCTTCCTAGGACCGGTTTCTGGCATTTCAGCCGTCTTCAGCCAGGCTTGCTTGAATCCAGTGGCAAAGTGAGCAAGGGACTCACGTCTGAGCATACCCTGCCAACTTATGGCAAACAAAACGGTACAAAAGGGGGTGGTGATGGACAGAACATCAGAACCAATCAAACACTCACACCCAGTCAACAGATCTGAGTTTGATCCATCACTGTTCTTTAGCCAACTCTGCCACCCAAGTACAGACATGTCCATATGCAAATCAGTCTAACCCTGTGCCTCATGGGAACAGTCCAGCCAGAACTGCCAAGCCATGCCTTCCCTGGACCGGAAACAAGCTTCCTAGGACCGGTTTCTGGCATTTCAGCCGTCTTCAGCCAGGCTTGCTTGAATCCAGTGGCAAAGTGAGCAAGGGACTCACGTCTGAGCATACCCAGCCAACTTATGGCAAACAAAGCGGTACAAAAGAGGGTGGTGATAGACAGAGCATCAGAACCAATCAAACACTCACACCCAGTCAACAGATCTGGGTTTGATCCATCACCGTTCTTTAGCCAACTCTGCCACCCCAGTTCAGACATGGCCATATGCAAATCAGTCTAACCCTGTGCCTCATGAGAACAGTCCAGCCCGAACTGCCAAGCCATGCCTTCCCTGGACCAGAACAAGCTTCCTAGGACCGGTTTCTGGCATTTCAGCCGTCTTCAGCCAGGCTTGCTTGAATCCAGTGGCAAAGTGAGCAAGGGACTCACGTCTCAGCATACCCAGCCAACTTATGGCAAACAAAGCGGTACAAAAGGGGGTGGTGATGGACAGAGCATCAGAACCAATCAAACACTCACACCCAGTCAACAGATCTGGGTTTGATCCATCACCGTTCTTTAGCCAACTCTGCCACCCCAGTTCAGACATGGCCATATGCAAATCAGTCTAACCCTGTGCCTCATGGGAACAGTCCTACCCGAACTGCCAAGCCATGCCTTCCCTGGACCGGAAACAAGCTTCCTAGGACCGGTTTCTGGCATTTCAGCCGTCTTCAGCCAGGCATGCTTGAATCCAGTGGCAAAGGGAGCAAGGGACTCACGTCTGAGCATACCCTGCCAACTTATGGAAAACAAAGCGGTACAAAAGGGGGTGGTGATGGACAGAGCATCAGAACCAATCAAACACTCACACCCAGTCAACAGATCTGGGTTTGATCCATCACCGTTCTTTAGCCAAATCTGCCACCCCAGTTCACACATGGCCATATGCAAATCAGTCTAACCCTGTGCCTCATGGGAACAGTCCAGCCCGAACTGCCAAGCCATGCCTTCCCTGGACCGGAAACAAGCTTCCTAGGACCGGTTTCTGGCATTTCAGCCGTCTTCAGCCAGGCATGCTTGAATCCAGTGGCAAAGTGAGCAAGGGACTCACGTCTGAGCATACCCTGCCAACTTATGGCAAACAAAGCGGTGCAAAAGGGGGTGGTGATGGACAGAGCATCAGAACCAATCAAACACTCACACCCAGTCAACAGATCTGGGTTTGATCCATCACCGTTCTTTAGCCAAATCTGCCACCCCAGTTCAGACATGGCCATATGCAAATCAGTCTAACCCTGTGCCTCATGGGAACAGTCCAGCCCGAACTGCCAAGCCATGCCTTCCCTGGACCGGAAACAAGCTTCCTAGGACCGGTTTCTGGCATTTCAGCCGTCTTCAGCCAGGCTTGCTTGAATACAGTGGCAAAGTGAGCAAGGGAATCACGTCTGAGCATACCCTGCCAACTTATGGCAAACAAAGCGGTACAAAAGGGGGTGGTGATGGACAGAGCATCAGAACCAATCAAACACTCACACCCAGTCAACAGATCTGGGTTTGATCCATCACCGTTCTTTAGCCAAATCTGCCACCCCAGTTCAGACATGGCCATATGCAAATCAGTCTAACCCTGTGCCTCATGGGAACAGTCCAGCCCGAACTGCCAAGCCATGCCTTCCCTGGACCGGAAACAAGCTTCCTAGGACCGGTTTCTGGCATTTCAGCCGTCTTCAGCCAGGCTTGCTTGAATCCAGTGGCAAAGTGAGCAAGGGACTCACGTCTGAGCATACCCTGCCAACTTATGGCAAACAAAGCGGTACAAAAGGGGGTGGTGATGGACAGAGCATCAGAACCAATCAAACACTCACACCCAGTCAACAGATCTGAGTTTGATACATCACCGTTCTTTAGCCAAATCTGCCACCCCAGTTCAGACATGGCCATGTGCAAATCAGTCTAACCCTGTGCCTCATGGGAACAGTCCAGCCCGAACTGCCAAGCCATGCCTTCCCTGGACCGGAAACAAGATTCCTAGGACCGGTTTCTGGCATTTCAGCCGTCTTCAGCCAGGCTTGCTTGAATCCAGTGGCAAAGTGAGCAAGGGACTCACGTCTGAGCATACCCTGCCAACTTATGGCAAACAAAGCGGTGCAAAAGGGGGTGGTGATGGACAGAGCATCAGAACCAATCAAACACTCACACCCAGTCAACAGATCAAGGTTTGATCCATCACCGTTCTTTAGCCAACTCTGCCACCCCAGTTCAGACATGGCCATATGCAAATCAGTCTAACCCTGTGCCTCATGGGAACAGTCCAGCCCGAACTGCCAAGCCATGCCTTCCCTGGACCGGAAACAAGCTTCCTAGGACCGGTTTCTGGCATTTCAGCCATCTTCAGCCAGGCTTGCTTGAATCCAGTGGCAAAGTGAGCAAGGGACTCACGTCTGAGCATACCCTGCCAACTTATGGCAAACAAAGCGGTACAAAAGGGGGTGGTGATGGACAGAGCATCAGAACCAATCAAACACTCACACCCAGTCAACAGATCTGGGTTTGATCCATCACCGTTCTTTAGCCAACTCTGCCACCCCAGTTCAGACATGGCCATATGCAAATCAGTCTAACCCTGTGCCTCATGGGAACAGTCCAGCCCGAACTGCCAAGCCATGCCTTCCCTGGACCGGAAACAAGCTTCCTAGGACCGGTTTCTGGCATTTCAGCCGTCTTCAGCCAGGCTTGCTTGAATCCAGTGGCAAAGTGAGCAAGGGACTCACGTCTGAGCATACCCTGCCAACTTATGGCAAACAAAACGGTACAGAAGGGGGTGGTGATGGACAGAACATCAGAACCAATCAAACCCTCACACCCAGTCAACAGATCTGGGTTTGATCCATCACCGTTCTTTAGCCAACTCTGCCACCCCAGTTCAGACATGGCCATATGCAAATCAGTCTAACCCTGTGCCTCATGGGAACAGTCCAGCCCGAACTGCCAAGCCATGCTTTCCCTGGACCGGAAACAAGCTTCCTAGGACTGGTTTCTGGCATTTCAGCAGTCTTCAGCCAGGCTTGCTTGAATCCAGTGGCAAAGTGAGCAAGGGACTCACGTCTGAGCATACCCTGCCAACTTATGGCAAACAAAGCGGTACAAAAGGGGGTGGTGATGGACAGAGCATCAGAACCAATCAAACACTCACACCCAGTCAACAGATCTGGGTTTGATCCATCACCGTTCTTTAGCCAAATCTGCCACCCCAGTTCAGACATGGCCATATGCAAATCAGTCTAACCCTGTGCCTCATGGGAACAGTCCAGCCCGAACTGCCAAGCCATGCCTTCCCTGGACCGGAAACAAGCTTCCTAGGACCGGTTTCTGGCATTTCAGCCGTCTTCAGCCAGGCTTGCTTGAATCCAGTGGCAAAGTGAGCAAGGGACTCACGTCTGAGCATACCCTGCCAACTTATGGCAAACAAAGCGGTACAAAAGGGGGTGGTGATGGACAGAGCATCAGAACCAATCAAACACTCACACCCAGTCAACAGATCTGGGTTTGATCCATCACCGTTCTTTAGCCAAATCTGCCACCCCAGTTCAGACATCGCCATATGCAAATCAGTCTAACCCTGTGCCTCATGGGAAAAGTCCAGCCCGAACTGCCAAGCCATGCCTTCCCTGGACCGGAAACAAGCTTCCTAGGACCGGTTTCTGGCATTTCAGCCGTCTTCAGCCAGGCTTGCTTGAATCCAGTGGCAAAGTGAGCAAGGGACTCACGTCTGAGCATACCCTGCCAACTTATGGCAAACAAAACGGTACAAAAGGGGGTGGTGATGGACAGAACATCAGAACCAATCAAACACTCACACCCAGTCAACAGATCTGAGTTTGATCCATCACTGTTCTTTAGCCAACTCTGCCACCCAAGTACAGACATGTCCATATGCAAATCAGTCTAACCCTGTGCCTCATGGGAACAGTCCAGCCAGAACTGCCAAGCCATGCCTTCCCTGGACCGGAAACAAGCTTCCTAGGACCGGTTTCTGGCATTTCAGCCGTCTTCAGCCAGGCTTGCTTGAATCCAGTGGCAAAGTGAGCAAGGGACTCACGTCTGAGCATACCCAGCCAACTTATGGCAAACAAAGCGGTACAAAAGAGGGTGGTGATAGACAGAGCATCAGAACCAATCAAACACTCACACCCAGTCAACAGATCTGGGTTTGATCCATCACCGTTCTTTAGCCAACTCTGCCACCCCAGTTCAGACATGGCCATATGCAAATCAGTCTAACCCTGTGCCTCATGAGAACAGTCCAGCCCGAACTGCCAAGCCATGCCTTCCCTGGACCAGAACAAGCTTCCTAGGACCGGTTTCTGGCATTTCAGCCGTCTTCAGCCAGGCTTGCTTGAATCCAGTGGCAAAGTGAGCAAGGGAATCACGTCTCAGCATACCCAGCCAACTTATGGCAAACAAAGCGGTACAAAAGGGGGTAGTGATGGACAGAGCATCAGAACCAATCAAACACTCACACCCAGTCAACAGATCTGGGTTTGATCCATCACCGTTCTTTAGCCAACTCTGCCACCCCAGTTCAGACATGGCCATATGCAAATCAGTCTAACCCTGTGCCTCATGGGAACAGTCCTACCCGAACTGCCAAGCCATGCCTTCCCTGGACCGGAAACAAGCTTCCTAGGACCGGTTTCTGGCATTTCAGCCGTCTTCAGCCAGGCATGCTTGAATCCAGTGGCAAAGGGAGCAAGGGACTCACGTCTGAGCATACCCTGCCAACTTATGGAAAACAAAGCGGTACAAAAGGGGGTGGTGATGGACAGAGCATCAGAACCAATCAAACACTCACACCCAGTCAACAGATCTGGGTTTGATCCATCACCGTTCTTTAGCCAAATCTGCCACCCCAGTTCACACATGGCCATATGCAAATCAGTCTAACCCTGTGCCTCATGGGAACAGTCCAGCCCGAACTGCCAAGCCATGCCTTCCCTGGACCGGAAACAAGCTTCCTAGGACCGGTTTCTGGCATTTCAGCCGTCTTCAGCCAGGCATGCTTGAATCCAGTGGCAAAGTGAGCAAGGGACTCACGTCTGAGCATACCCTGCCAACTTATGGCAAACAAAGCGGTACAAAAGGGGGTGGTGATGGACAGAGCATCAGAACCAATCAAACACTCACACCCAGTCAACAGATCTGGGTTTGATCCATCACCGTTCTTTAGCCAAATCTGCCACCCCAGTTCAGACATGGCCATATGCAAATCAGTCTAACCCTGTGCCTCATGGGAACAGTCCAGCCCGAACTGCCAAGCCATGCCTTCCCTGGACCGGAAACAAGCTTCCTAGGACCGGTTTCTGGCATTTCAGCCGTCTTCAGCCAGGCTTGCTTGAATCCAGTGGCAAAGTGAGCAAGGGAATCACGTCTGAGCATACCCTGCCAACTTATGGCAAACAAAGCGGTACAAAAGGGGGTGGTGATGGACAGAGCATCAGAACCAATCAAACACTCACACCCAGTCAACAGATCTGGGTTTGATCCATCACCGTTCTTTAGCCAAATCTGCCACCCCAGTTCAGACATGGCCATATGCAAATCAGTCTAACCCTGTGCCTCATGGGAACAGTCCAGCCCGAACTGCCAAGCCATGCCTTCCCTGGACCGGAAACAAGCTTCCTAGGACCGGTTTCTGGCATTTCAGCCGTCTTCAGCCAGGCTTGCTTGAATCCAGTGGCAAAGTGAGCAAGGGACTCACGTCTGAGCATACCCTGCCAACTTATGGCAAACAAAGCGGTACAAAAGGGGGTGGTGATGGACAGAGCATCAGAACCAATCAAACACTCACACCCAGTCAACAGATCTGAGTTTGATACATCACCGTTCTTTAGCCAAATCTGCCACCCCAGTTCAGACATCGCCATATGCAAATCAGTCTAACCCTGTGCCTCATGGGAAAAGTCCAGCCCGAACTGCCAAGCCATGCCTTCCCTGGACCGGAAACAAGCTTCCTAGGACCGGTTTCTGGCATTTCAGCCGTCTTCAGCCAGGCTTGCTTGAATCCAGTGGCAAAGTGAGCAAGGGACTCACGTCTGAGCATACCCTGCAACTTATGGCAAACAAAACGGTACAAAAGGGGGTGGTGATGGACAGAACATCAGAACCAATCAAACACTCACACCCAGTCAACAGATCTGAGTTTCATCCATCACTGTTCTTTAGCCAACTCTGCCACCCCAGTACAGACATGTCCATATGCAAATCAGTCTAACCCTGTGCCTCATGGGAACAGTCCAGCCAGAACTGCCAAGCCATGCCTTCCCTGGACCGGAAAAAAGCTTCCTAGGACCGGTTTCTGGCATTTCAGCCGTCTTCAGCCAGGCTTGCTTGAATCCAGTGGCAAAGTGAGCAAGGGACTCACGTCTGAGCATACCCAGCCAACTTATGGCAAACAAATCGGTACAAAAGGGGGTGGTGATGGACAGAGCATCAGAACCAATCAAACACTCACACCCAGTCAACAGATCTGGGTTTGATCCATCACCGTTCTTTAGCCAACTCTGCCACCCCAGTTCAGACATGGCCATATGCAAATCAGTCTAACCCTGTGCCTCATGAGAACAGTCCAGCCCGAACTGCCAAGCCATGCCTTCCCTGGACCGGAACAAGCTTCCTAGGACCGGTTTCTGGCATTTCAGCCGCCTTCAGCCAGGCTCGCTTGAATCCAGTGGCAAAGTGAGCAAGGGACTCACGTCTCAGCATACCCAGCCAACTTATGGCAAACAAAGCGGTACAAAAGGGGGTGGTGATGGACAGAGCATCAGAACCAATCAAACACTCACACCCAGTCAACAGATCTGGGTTTGATCCATCACCGTTCTTTAGCCAACTCTGCCACCCCAGTTCAGACATGGCCATATGCAAATCAGTCTAACCCTGTGCCTCATGGGAACAGTCCAGCCCGAACTGCCAAGCCATGCCTTCCCTGGACCGGAAACAAGCTTCCTAGGACCGGTTTCTGGCATTTCAGCCGTCTTCAGCCAGGCATGCTTGAATCCAGTGGCAAAGTGAGCAAGGGACTCACGTCTGAGCATACCCTGCCAACTTATGGCAAACAAAGCGGTACAAAAGGGGGTGGTGATGGACAGAGCATCAGAACCAATCAAACACTCACAACCAGTCAACAGATCTGGGTTTGATCCATCACCGTTCTTTAGCCAAATCTGCCACCCCAGTTCAGACATCGCCATATGCAAATCAGTCTAACCCTGTGCCTCATGGGAAAAGTCCAGCCCGAACTGCCACGCCATGCCTTCCCTGGACCGGAAACAAGCTTCCTAGGACCGGTTTCTGGCATTTCAGCCGTCTTCAGCCAGGCTTGCTTGAATCCAGTGGCAAAGTGAGCAAGGGACTCACGTCTGAGCATACCCTGCCAACTTATGGCAAACAAAACGGTACAAAAGGGGGTGGTGATGAACAAAACATCAGAACCAATCAAACACTCACACCCAGTCAACAGATCTGGGTTTGATCCATCACCGTTCTTTAGCCAACTCTGCCACCCCAGTTCAGGCATGGCCATATGCAAATCAGTCTAACCCTGTGCCTCATGGGAACAGTCCAGCCCGAACTGCCAAGCCATGCCTTCCCTGGACCGGAAACAAGCTTCCTAGGACCGGTTTCTGGCATTTCAGCCATCTTCAGCCAGGCTTGCTTGAATCCAGTGGCAAAGTGAGCAAGGGACTCACGTCTGAGCATACCCCGCCAACTTATGGCAAACAAAGCGGTACAAAAGGGGATGGTGATGGACAGAGCATCAGAACCAATCAAACACTCACACCCAGTCAACAGATCTGGGTTTGATCCATCACCGTTCTTTAGCCAACTCTGCCACCCCAGTTCAGACATGGCCATATGCAAATCAGTCTAACCCTGTGCCTCATGGGAAGAGTCCAGCCCGACCTGCCAAGCCATGCCTTCCCTGGACCGGAAACAAGCTTCCTAGGACCGGTTTCTGGCATTTCAGCCGTCTTCAGCCAGGCTTGCTTGAATCCAGTGGCAAAGTGAGCAAGGGACTCACGTCTGAGCATACCCTGCCAACTTATGGCAAACAAAACGGTACAAAAGGGGGTGGTGATGGACAGAGCATCAGAACCAATCAAACACTCACACCCAGTCAACAGATCTGGGATTGATCCATCACCGTTCTTTAGCCAACTCTGCCACCCCAGTTCAGACATGGCCATATGCAAATCAGTCTAACCCTGTGCCTCATGGGAACAGTCCTACCCGAACTGCCAAGCCATGCCTTCCCTGGACCGGAAACAAGCTTCCTAGGACCGGTTTCTGGCATTTCAGCCGTCTTCAGCCAGGCATGCTTGAATCCAGTGGCAAAGTGAGCAAGGGACTCACGTCTGAGCATACCCTGCCAACTTATGGCAAACAAAGCGGTACAAAAGGGGGTGGTGATGGACAGAGCATCAGAACCAATCAAACACTAACACCCAGTCAACAGATCTGGGTTTGATCCATCACCGTTCTTTAGCCAAATCTGCCACCCCAGTTCACACATGGCCATATGCAAATCAGTCTAACCCTGTGCCTCATGGGAACAGTCCAGCCCGAACTGCCAAGCCATGCCTTCCCTGGACCGGAAAAAAGTTTCCTAGGACCGGTTTCTGGCATTTCAGCCATCTTCAGCCAGGCTTGCTTGAATCCAGTGGCAAAGTGAGCAAGGGACTCACGTCTGAGCATACCCTGCCAACTTATGGCAAACAAAACGGTACAAAAGGGGGTGGTGATGGACAGAACATCAGAACCAATCAAACACTCACACCCAGTCAACAGATCTGGGTTTGATCCATCACCGTTCTTTAGCCAACTCTGCCACCCCAGTTCAGACATGGCCATATGCAAATCAGTCTAACCCTGTGCCTCATGGGAACAGTCCAGCCCGAACTGCCAAGCCATGCTTTCCCTGGACCGGAAACAAGCTTCCTAGGACTGGTTTCTGGCATTTCAGCAGTCTTCAGCCAGGCTTGCTTGAATCCAGTGGCAAAGTGAGCAAGGGACTCACGTCTGAGCATACCCTGCCAACTTATGGCAAACAAAGCGGTACAAAAGGGGGTGGTGATGGACAGAGCATCAGAACCAATCAAACACTCACACCCAGTCAACTGATCTGGGTTTGATCCATCACCGTTCTTTAGCCAAATCTGCCACCCCAGTTCAGACATGGCCATATGCAAATCAGTCTAACCCTGTGCCTCATGGGAACAGTCCAGCCCGAACTGCCAAGCCATGCCTTCCCTGGACCGGAAACAAGCTTCCTAGGACCGGTTTCTGGCATTTCAGCCATCTTCAGCCAGGCTTGCTTGAATCCAGTGGCAAAGTGAGCAAGGGACTCACGTCTGAGCATACCCTGCCAACTTATGGCAAACAAAGCGGTACAAAAGGGGGTGGTGATGGACAGAGCATCAGAACCAATCAAACACTCACACCCAGTCAACAGATCTGGGTTTGATCCATCACCGTTCTTTAGCCAAATCTGCCAACCCAATTCAGACATCGCCATATGCAAATCAGTCTAACCCTGTGCCTCATTAGAAAAGTCCAGCCCGAACTGCCAAGCCATGCCATTCCTGGACCGGAAACAAGCTTCCTAGGACCGCTTTCTGCCATTTCAGCCGTCTTCAGCCAGGCTTGCTTGAATCCAGTGGCAAAGTGAGCAAGGGACTCACGTCTGAGCATACCCTGCCAACTTATGGCAAACAAAACGGTACAAAAGGGGGTGGTGATGGACAGAACATCAGAACCAATCAAACACTCACACCCAGTCAACAGATCTGGGTTTGATCCATCACTGTTCTTTAGCCAACTCTACCACCCCAGTACAGACATGTCCATATGCAAATCAGTCTAACCCTGTGCCTCATGGGAACAGTCCAGCCCGAACTGCCAAGCCATGCCTTCCCTGGACCGGAATCAAGCTTCCTAGGACCGGTTTCTGGCATTTCAGCCGTCTTCAGCCAGGCTTGCTTGAATCCAGTGGCAAAGTGAGCAAGGGACTCACGTCTGAGCATACCCTGCCAACTTATGGCAAACAAAACGGTACAAAAGGGGCTGGTGATGGACAGAACATCAGAACCAATCAAACACTCACACCCAGTCAACAGATCTGAGTTTGATCCATCACTGTTCTTTAGCCAACTCTGCCACCCCAGTACAGACATGTCCATATGCAAATCAGTCTAACCCTGTGCCTCATGAGAACAGTCCAGCCCGAACTGCCAAGCCATGCCTTCCCTGGACCGGAAACAAGCTTCCTAGGACCGGTTTCTGGCATTTCAGCCGTCTTCAGCCAGGCTTGCTTGAATCCAGTGGCAAAGTGAGCAAGGGACTCACGTCTGAGCATACCCAGCCAACTTATGGCAAACAAAGCGGTACAAAAGGGGGTGGTGATGGACAGAGCATCAGAACCAATCAAACACTCACACCCAGTCAACAGATCTGGGTTTGATCCATCACCGTTCTTTAGCCAAATCTGCCACCCCAGTTCAGACATGGCCATATGCAAATCAGTCTAACCCTGTGCCTCATGGGAACAGTCCAGCCCGAACTGCCAAGCCATGCCTTCCCTGGACCGGAAACAAGCTTCCTAGGACCGGTTTCTGGCATTTCAGCCGTCTTCAGCCAGGCTTGCTTGAATCCAGTGGCAAAGTGAGCAAGGGACTCACGTCTGAGCATACCCTGCCAACTTATGGCAAACAAAGCGGTACAAAAGGGGGTGGTGATGGACAGAGCATCAGAACCAATCAAACACTCACACCCAGTCAACAGATCTGAGTTTGATACATCACCGTTCTTTAGCCAAATCTGCCACCCCAGTTCAGACATGGCCATGTGCAAATCAGTCTAACCCTGTGCCTCATGGGAACAGTCCAGCCCGAACTGCCAAGCCATGCCTTCCCTGGACCGGAAACAAGATTCCTAGGACCGGTTTCTGGCATTTCAGCCGTCTTCAGCCAGGCTTGCTTGAATCCAGTGGCAAAGTGAGCAAGGGACTCACGTCTGAGCATACCCTGCCAACTTATGGCAAACAAAGCGGTGCAAAAGGGGGTGGTGATGGACAGAGCATCAGAACCAATCAAACACTCACACCCAGTCAACAGATCAAGGTTTGATCCATCACCGTTCTTTAGCCAACTCTGCCACCCCAGTTCAGACATGGCCATATGCAAATCAGTCTAACCCTGTGCCTCATGGGAACAGTCCAGCCCGAACTGCCAAGCCATGCCTTCCCTGGACCGGAAACAAGCTTCCTAGGACCGGTTTCTGGCATTTCAGCCATCTTCAGCCAGGCTTGCTTGAATCCAGTGGCAAAGTGAGCAAGGGACTCACGTCTGAGCATACCCTGCCAACTTATGGCAAACAAAGCGGTACAAAAGGGGGTGGTGATGGACAGAGCATCAGAACCAATCAAACACTCACACCCAGTCAACAGATCTGGGTTTGATCCATCACCGTTCTTTAGCCAACTCTGCCACCCCAGTTCAGACATGGCCATATGCAAATCAGTCTAACCCTGTGCCTCATGGGAACAGTCCAGCCCGAACTGCCAAGCCATGCCTTCCCTGGACCGGAAACAAGCTTCCTAGGACCGGTTTCTGGCATTTCAGCCGTCTTCAGCCAGGCTTGCTTGAATCCAGTGGCAAAGTGAGCAAGGGACTCACGTCTGAGCATACCCTGCCAACTTATGGCAAACAAAACGGTACAGAAGGGGGTGGTGATGGACAGAACATCAGAACCAATCAAACCCTCACACCCAGTCAACAGATCTGGGTTTGATCCATCACCGTTCTTTAGCCAACTCTGCCACCCCAGTTCAGACATGGCCATATGCAAATCAGTCTAACCCTGTGCCTCATGGGAACAGTCCAGCCCGAACTGCCAAGCCATGCTTTCCCTGGACCGGAAACAAGCTTCCTAGGACTGGTTTCTGGCATTTCAGCAGTCTTCAGCCAGGCTTGCTTGAATCCAGTGGCAAAGTGAGCAAGGGACTCACGTCTGAGCATACCCTGCCAACTTATGGCAAACAAAGCGGTACAAAAGGGGGTGGTGATGGACAGAGCATCAGAACCAATCAAACACTCACACCCAGTCAACAGATCTGGGTTTGATCCATCACCGTTCTTTAGCCAAATCTGCCACCCCAGTTCAGACATGGCCATATGCAAATCAGTCTAACCCTGTGTCTCATGGGAACAGTCCAGCCCGAACTGCCAAGCCATGCCTTCCCTGGACCGGAAACAAGCTTCCTAGGACCGGTTTCTGGCATTTCAGCCGTCTTCAGCCAGGCTTGCTTGAATCCAGTGGCAAAGTGAGCAAGGGACTCACGTCTGAGCATACCCTGCCAACTTATGGCAAACAAAGCGGTACAAAAGGGGGTGGTGATGGACAGAGCATCAGAACCAATCAAACACTCACACCCAGTCAACAGATCTGGGTTTGATCCATCACCGTTCTTTAGCCAAATCTGCCACCCCAGTTCAGACATCGCCATATGCAAATCAGTCTAACCCTGTGCCTCATGGGAAAAGTCCAGCCCGAACTGCCAAGCCATGCCTTCCCTGGACCGGAAACAAGCTTCCTAGGACCGGTTTCTGGCATTTCAGCCGTCTTCAGCCAGGCTTGCTTGAATCCAGTGGCAAAGTGAGCAAGGGACTCACGTCTGAGCATACCCTGCCAACTTATGGCAAACAAAACGGTACAAAAGGGGGTGGTGATGGACAGAACATCAGAACCAATCAAACACTCACACCCAGTCAACAGATCTGAGTTTGATCCATCACTGTTCTTTAGCCAACTCTGCCACCCAAGTACAGACATGTCCATATGCAAATCAGTCTAACCCTGTGCCTCATGGGAACAGTCCAGCCAGAACTGCCAAGCCATGCCTTCCCTGGACCGGAAACAAGCTTCCTAGGACCGGTTTCTGGCATTTCAGCCGTCTTCAGCCAGGCTTGCTTGAATCCAGTGGCAAAGTGAGCAAGGGACTCACGTCTGAGCATACCCAGCCAACTTATGGCAAACAAAGCGGTACAAAAGAGGGTGGTGATAGACAGAGCATCAGAACCAATCAAACACTCACACCCAGTCAACAGATCTGGGTTTGATCCATCACCGTTCTTTAGCCAACTCTGCCACCCCAGTTCAGACATGGCCATATGCAAATCAGTCTAACCCTGTGCCTCATGAGAACAGTCCAGCCCGAACTGCCAAGCCATGCCTTCCCTGGACCAGAACAAGCTTCCTAGGACCGGTTTCTGGCATTTCAGCCGTCTTCAGCCAGGCTTGCTTGAATCCAGTGGCAAAGTGAGCAAGGGAATCACGTCTCAGCATACCCAGCCAACTTATGGCAAACAAAGCGGTACAAAAGGGGGTAGTGATGGACAGAGCATCAGAACCAATCAAACACTCACACCCAGTCAACAGATCTGGGTTTGATCCATCACCGTTCTTTAGCCAACTCTGCCACCCCAGTTCAGACATGGCCATATGCAAATCAGTCTAACCCTGTGCCTCATGGGAACAGTCCTACCCGAACTGCCAAGCCATGCCTTCCCTGGACCGGAAACAAGCTTCCTAGGACCGGTTTCTGGCATTTCAGCCGTCTTCAGCCAGGCATGCTTGAATCCAGTGGCAAAGGGAGCAAGGGACTCACGTCTGAGCATACCCTGCCAACTTATGGAAAACAAAGCGGTACAAAAGGGGGTGGTGATGGACAGAGCATCAGAACCAATCAAACACTCACACCCAGTCAACAGATCTGGGTTTGATCCATCACCGTTCTTTAGCCAAATCTGCCACCCCAGTTCACACATGGCCATATGCAAATCAGTCTAACCCTGTGCCTCATGGGAACAGTCCAGCCCGAACTGCCAAGCCATGCCTTCCCTGGACCGGAAACAAGCTTCCTAGGACCGGTTTCTGGCATTTCAGCCGTCTTCAGCCAGGCATGCTTGAATCCAGTGGCAAAGTGAGCAAGGGACTCACGTCTGAGCATACCCTGCCAACTTATGGCAAACAAAGCGGTACAAAAGGGGGTGGTGATGGACAGAGCATCAGAACCAATCAAACACTCACACCCAGTCAACAGATCTGGGTTTGATCCATCACCGTTCTTTAGCCAAATCTGCCACCCCAGTTCAGACATGGCCATATGCAAATCAGTCTAACCCTGTGCCTCATGGGAACAGTCCAGCCCGAACTGCCAAGCCATGCCTTCCCTGGACCGGAAACAAGCTTCCTAGGACCGGTTTCTGGCATTTCAGCCGTCTTCAGCCAGGCTTGCTTGAATCCAGTGGCAAAGTGAGCAAGGGAATCACGTCTGAGCATACCCTGCCAACTTATGGCAAACAAAGCGGTACAAAAGGGGGTGGTGATGGACAGAGCATCAGAACCAATCAAACACTCACACCCAGTCAACAGATCTGGGTTTGATCCATCACCGTTCTTTAGCCAAATCTGCCACCCCAGTTCAGACATGGCCATATGCAAATCAGTCTAACCCTGTGCCTCATGGGAACAGTCCAGCCCGAACTGCCAAGCCATGCCTTCCCTGGACCGGAAACAAGCTTCCTAGGACCGGTTTCTGGCATTTCAGCCGTCTTCAGCCAGGCTTGCTTGAATCCAGTGGCAAAGTGAGCAAGGGACTCACGTCTGAGCATACCCTGCCAACTTATGGCAAACAAAGCGGTACAAAAGGGGGTGGTGATGGACAGAGCATCAGAACCAATCAAACACTCACACCCAGTCAACAGATCTGAGTTTGATACATCACCGTTCTTTAGCCAAATCTGCCACCCCAGTTCAGACATCGCCATATGCAAATCAGTCTAACCCTGTGCCTCATGGGAAAAGTCCAGCCCGAACTGCCAAGCCATGCCTTCCCTGGACCGGAAACAAGCTTCCTAGGACCGGTTTCTGGCATTTCAGCCGTCTTCAGCCAGGCTTGCTTGAATCCAGTGGCAAAGTGAGCAAGGGACTCACGTCTGAGCATACCCTGCAACTTATGGCAAACAAAACGGTACAAAAGGGGGTGGTGATGGACAGAACATCAGAACCAATCAAACACTCACACCCAGTCAACAGATCTGAGTTTCATCCATCACTGTTCTTTAGCCAACTCTGCCACCCCAGTACAGACATGTCCATATGCAAATCAGTCTAACCCTGTGCCTCATGGGAACAGTCCAGCCAGAACTGCCAAGCCATGCCTTCCCTGGACCGGAAAAAAGCTTCCTAGGACCGGTTTCTGGCATTTCAGCCGTCTTCAGCCAGGCTTGCTTGAATCCAGTGGCAAAGTGAGCAAGGGACTCACGTCTGAGCATACCCAGCCAACTTATGGCAAACAAATCGGTACAAAAGGGGGTGGTGATGGACAGAGCATCAGAACCAATCAAACACTCACACCCAGTCAACAGATCTGGGTTTGATCCATCACCGTTCTTTAGCCAACTCTGCCACCCCAGTTCAGACATGGCCATATGCAAATCAGTCTAACCCTGTGCCTCATGAGAACAGTCCAGCCCGAACTGCCAAGCCATGCCTTCCCTGGACCGGAACAAGCTTCCTAGGACCGGTTTCTGGCATTTCAGCCGCCTTCAGCCAGGCTCGCTTGAATCCAGTGGCAAAGTGAGCAAGGGACTCACGTCTCAGCATACCCAGCCAACTTATGGCAAACAAAGCGGTACAAAAGGGGGTGGTGATGGACAGAGCATCAGAACCAATCAAACACTCACACCCAGTCAACAGATCTGGGTTTGATCCATCACCGTTCTTTAGCCAACTCTGCCACCCCAGTTCAGACATGGCCATATGCAAATCAGTCTAACCCTGTGCCTCATGGGAACAGTCCAGCCCGAACTGCCAAGCCATGCCTTCCCTGGACCGGAAACAAGCTTCCTAGGACCGGTTTCTGGCATTTCAGCCGTCTTCAGCCAGGCATGCTTGAATCCAGTGGCAAAGTGAGCAAGGGACTCACGTCTGAGCATACCCTGCCAACTTATGGCAAACAAAGCGGTACAAAAGGGGGTGGTGATGGACAGAGCATCAGAACCAATCAAACACTCACAACCAGTCAACAGATCTGGGTTTGATCCATCACCGTTCTTTAGCCAAATCTGCCACCCCAGTTCAGACATCGCCATATGCAAATCAGTCTAACCCTGTGCCTCATGGGAAAAGTCCAGCCCGAACTGCCACGCCATGCCTTCCCTGGACCGGAAACAAGCTTCCTAGGACCGGTTTCTGGCATTTCAGCCGTCTTCAGCCAGGCTTGCTTGAATCCAGTGGCAAAGTGAGCAAGGGACTCACGTCTGAGCATACCCTGCCAACTTATGGCAAACAAAACGGTACAAAAGGGGGTGGTGATGAACAAAACATCAGAACCAATCAAACACTCACACCCAGTCAACAGATCTGGGTTTGATCCATCACCGTTCTTTAGCCAACTCTGCCACCCCAGTTCAGGCATGGCCATATGCAAATCAGTCTAACCCTGTGCCTCATGGGAACAGTCCAGCCCGAACTGCCAAGCCATGCCTTCCCTGGACCGGAAACAAGCTTCCTAGGACCGGTTTCTGGCATTTCAGCCATCTTCAGCCAGGCTTGCTTGAATCCAGTGGCAAAGTGAGCAAGGGACTCACGTCTGAGCATACCCCGCCAACTTATGGCAAACAAAGCGGTACAAAAGGGGATGGTGATGGACAGAGCATCAGAACCAATCAAACACTCACACCCAGTCAACAGATCTGGGTTTGATCCATCACCGTTCTTTAGCCAACTCTGCCACCCCAGTTCAGACATGGCCATATGCAAATCAGTCTAACCCTGTGCCTCATGGGAAGAGTCCAGCCCGACCTGCCAAGCCATGCCTTCCCTGGACCGGAAACAAGCTTCCTAGGACCGGTTTCTGGCATTTCAGCCGTCTTCAGCCAGGCTTGCTTGAATCCAGTGGCAAAGTGAGCAAGGGACTCACGTCTGAGCATACCCTGCCAACTTATGGCAAACAAAACGGTACAAAAGGGGGTGGTGATGGACAGAACATCAGAACCAATCAAACACTCACACCCAGTCAACAGATCTGGGTTTGATCCATCACCGTTCTTTAGCCAACTCTGCCACCCCAGTTCAGACATGGCCATATGCAAATCAGTCTAACCCTGTGCCTCATGGGAACAGTCCAGCCCGAACTGCCAAGCCATGCTTTCCCTGGACCGGAAACAAGCTTCCTAGGACTGGTTTCTGGCATTTCAGCAGTCTTCAGCCAGGCTTGCTTGAATCCAGTGGCAAAGTGAGCAAGGGACTCACGTCTGAGCATACCCTGCCAACTTATGGCAAACAAAGCGGTACAAAAGGGGGTGGTGATGGACAGAGCATCAGAACCAATCAAACACTCACACCCAGTCAACTGATCTGGGTTTGATCCATCACCGTTCTTTAGCCAAATCTGCCACCCCAGTTCAGACATGGCCATATGCAAATCAGTCTAACCCTGTGCCTCATGGGAACAGTCCAGCCCGAACTGCCAAGCCATGCCTTCCCTGGACCGGAAACAAGCTTCCTAGGACCGCTTTCTGCCATTTCAGCCGTCTTCAGCCAGGCTTGCTTGAATCCAGTGGCAAAGTGAGCAAGGGACTCACGTCTGAGCATACCCTGCCAACTTATGGCAAACAAAACGGTACAAAAGGGGGTGGTGATGGACAGAACATCAGAACCAATCAAACACTCACACCCAGTCAACAGATCTGGGTTTGATCCATCACTGTTCTTTAGCCAACTCTGCCACCCCAGTACAGACATGTCCATATGCAAATCAGTCTAACCCTGTGCCTCATGGGAACAGTCCAGCCAGAACTGCCAAGCCATGCCTTCCCTGGACCGGAAAAAAGCTTCCTAGGACCGGTTTCTGGCATTTCAACCGTCTTCAGCCAGGCTTGCTTGAATCCAGTGGCAAAGTGAGCAAGGGACTCACGTCTGAGCATACCCTGCCAACTTATGGCAAACAAAGCGGTACAAAAGGGGGTGGTGATGGACAGAGCATCAGAACCAATCAAACACTCACACCCAGTCAACAGATCTGGGTTTGATCCATCACCTTTCTTTAGCCAACTCTGCCACCCCAGTTCAGACATGGCCATATGCAAATCAGTCTAACCCTGTGCCTCATGAGAACAGTCCAGCCCGAACTGCCAAGCCATGCCTTCCCTGGACCGGAATCAAGCTTCCTAGGACCGGTTTCTGGCATTTCAGCCGTCTTCAGCCAGGCTTGCTTGAATCCAGTGGCAAAGTGAGCAAGGGACTCACGTCTGAGCATGCCCTGCCAACTTATGGCAAACAAAACGGTACAAAAGGGGGTGGTGATGGACAGAACATCAGAACCAATCAAACACTCACACCCAGTCAACAGATCTGAGTTTGATCCATCACTGTTCTTTAGCCAACTCTGCCACCCCAGTACAGACATGTCCATATGCAAATCAGCCTAACCCTGTGCCTCATGAGAACAGTCCAGCCCGAACTGCCAAGCCATGCCTTCCCTGGACCGGAAACAAGCTTCCTAGGACCGGTTTCTGGCATTTCAGCCGTCTTCAGCCAGGCTTGCTTGAATCCAGTGGCAAAGTGAGCAAGGGACTCACGTCTGAGCATACCCAGCCAACTTATGGCAAACAAAGCGGTACAAAAGGGGGTGGTGATGGACAGAGCATCAGAACCAATCAAACACTCACACCCAGTGAACAGATCTGGGTTTGATCCATCACCGTTCTTTAGCCAACTCTGCCACCCCAGTTCAGACATGGCCATATGCAAATCAGTCTAACCCTGTGCCTCATGAGAACAGTCCAGCCCGAACTGCCAAGCCATGCCTTCCCTGGACCGGAACAAGCTTCCTAGGACCGGTTTCTGGCATTTCAGCCGTCTTCAGCCAGGCTTGCTTGAATCCAGTGGCAAAGTGAGCAAGGGACTCACGTCTCAGCATACCCAGTCAACTTATGGCAAACAAAGCGGTAAAAAAGGGGGTGGTGATGGACAGAGCATCAGAACCAATCAAACACTCACACCCAGTCAACAGATCTGGGATTGATCCATCACCGTTCTTTAGCCAACTCTGCCACCCCAGTTCAGACATGGCCATATGCAAATCAGTCTAACCCTGTGCCTCATGGGAACAGTCCTACCCGAACTGCCAAGCCATGCCTTCCCTGGACCGGAAACAAGCTTCCTAGGACCGGTTTCTGGCATTTCAGCCGTCTTCAGCCAGGCATGCTTGAATCCAGTGGCAAAGTGAGCAAGGGACTCACGTCTGAGCATACCCTGCCAACTTATGGCAAACAAAGCGGTACAAAAGGGGGTGGTGATGGACAGAGCATCAGAACCAATCAAACACTAACACCCAGTCAACAGATCTGGGTTTGATCCATCACCGTTCTTTAGCCAAATCTGCCACCCCAGTTCACACATGGCCATATGCAAATCAGTCTAACCCTGTGCCTCATGGGAACAGTCCAGCCCGAACTGCCAAGCCATGCCTTCCCTGGACCGGAAAAAAGTTTCCTAGGACCGGTTTCTGGCATTTCAGCCATCTTCAGCCAGGCTTGCTTGAATCCAGTGGCAAAGTGAGCAAGGGACTCACGTCTGAGCATACCCTGCCAACTTATGGCAAACAAAACGGTACAAAAGGGGGTGGTGATGGACAGAACATCAGAACCAATCAAACACTCACACCCAGTCAACAGATCTGGGTTTGATCCATCACCGTTCTTTAGCCAACTCTGCCACCCCAGTTCAGACATGGCCATATGCAAATCAGTCTAACCCTGTGCCTCATGGGAACAGTCCAGCCCGAACTGCCAAGCCATGCTTTCCCTGGACCGGAAACAAGCTTCCTAGGACTGGTTTCTGGCATTTCAGCAGTCTTCAGCCAGGCTTGCTTGAATCCAGTGGCAAAGTGAGCAAGGGACTCACGTCTGAGCATACCCTGCCAACTTATGGCAAACAAAGCGGTACAAAAGGGGGTGGTGATGGACAGAGCATCAGAACCAATCAAACACTCACACCCAGTCAACTGATCTGGGTTTGATCCATCACCGTTCTTTAGCCAAATCTGCCACCCCAGTTCAGACATGGCCATATGCAAATCAGTCTAACCCTGTGCCTCATGGGAACAGTCCAGCCCGAACTGCCAAGCCATGCCTTCCCTGGACCGGAAACAAGCTTCCTAGGACCGGTTTCTGGCATTTCAGCCATCTTCAGCCAGGCTTGCTTGAATCCAGTGGCAAAGTGAGCAAGGGACTCACGTCTGAGCATACCCTGCCAACTTATGGCAAACAAAGCGGTACAAAAGGGGGTGGTGATGGACAGAGCATCAGAACCAATCAAACACTCACACCCAGTCAACAGATCTGGGTTTGATCCATCACCGTTCTTTAGCCAAATCTGCCAACCCAATTCAGACATCGCCATATGCAAATCAGTCTAACCCTGTGCCTCATTAGAAAAGTCCAGCCCGAACTGCCAAGCCATGCCATTCCTGGACCGGAAACAAGCTTCCTAGGACCGCTTTCTGCCATTTCAGCCGTCTTCAGCCAGGCTTGCTTGAATCCAGTGGCAAAGTGAGCAAGGGACTCACGTCTGAGCATACCCTGCCAACTTATGGCAAACAAAACGGTACAAAAGGGGGTGGTGATGGACAGAACATCAGAACCAATCAAACACTCACACCCAGTCAACAGATCTGGGTTTGATCCATCACTGTTCTTTAGCCAACTCTACCACCCCAGTACAGACATGTCCATATGCAAATCAGTCTAACCCTGTGCCTCATGGGAACAGTCCAGCCCGAACTGCCAAGCCATGCCTTCCCTGGACCGGAATCAAGCTTCCTAGGACCGGTTTCTGGCATTTCAGCCGTCTTCAGCCAGGCTTGCTTGAATCCAGTGGCAAAGTGAGCAAGGGACTCACGTCTGAGCATACCCTGCCAACTTATGGCAAACAAAACGGTACAAAAGGGGCTGGTGATGGACAGAACATCAGAACCAATCAAACACTCACACCCAGTCAACAGATCTGAGTTTGATCCATCACTGTTCTTTAGCCAACTCTGCCACCCCAGTACAGACATGTCCATATGCAAATCAGTCTAACCCTGTGCCTCATGAGAACAGTCCAGCCCGAACTGCCAAGCCATGCCTTCCCTGGACCGGAAACAAGCTTCCTAGGACCGGTTTCTGGCATTTCAGCCGTCTTCAGCCAGGCTTGCTTGAATCCAGTGGCAAAGTGAGCAAGGGACTCACGTCTGAGCATACCCAGCCAACTTATGGCAAACAAAGCGGTACAAAAGGGGGTGGTGATGGACAGAGCATCAGAACCAATCAAACACTCACACCCAGTCAACAGATCTGGGTTTGATCCATCACCGTTCTTTAGCCAAATCTGCCAACCCAATTCAGACATCGCCATATGCAAATCAGTCTAACCCTGTGCCTCATTAGAAAAGTCCAGCCCGAACTGCCAAGCCATGCCATTCCTGGACCGGAAACAAGCTTCCTAGGACCGCTTTCTGCCATTTCAGCCGTCTTCAGCCAGGCTTGCTTGAATCCAGTGGCAAAGTGAGCAAGGGACTCACGTCTGAGCATACCCTGCCAACTTATGGCAAACAAAACGGTACAAAAGGGGGTGGTGATGGACAGAACATCAGAACCAATCAAACACTCACACCCAGTCAACAGATCTGGGTTTGATCCATCACTGTTCTTTAGCCAACTCTGCCACCCCAGTACAGACATGTCCATATGCAAATCAGTCTAACCCTGTGCCTCATGGGAACAGTCCAGCCCGAACTGCCAAGCCATGCCTTCCCTGGACCGGAATCAAGCTTCCTAGGACCGGTTTCTGGCATTTCAGCCGTCTTCAGCCAGGCTTGCTTGAATCCAGTGGCAAAGTGAGCAAGGGACTCACGTCTGAGCATACCCTGCCAACTTATGGCAAACAAAACGGTACAAAAGGGGCTGGTGATGGACAGAACATCATAACCAATCAAACACTCACACCCAGTCAACAGATCTGAGTTTGATCCATCACTGTTCTTTAGCCAACTCTGCCACCCCAGTACAGACATGTCCATATGCAAATCAGTCTAACCCTGTGCCTCATGAGAACAGTCCAGCCCGAACTGCCAAGCCATGCCTTCCCTGGACCGGAAACAAGCTTCCTAGGACCGGTTTCTGGCATTTCAGCCGTCTTCAGCCAGGCTTGCTTGAATCCAGTGGCAAAGTGAGCAAGGGACTCACGTCTGAGCATACCCAGCCAACTTATGGCAAACAAAGCGGTACAAAAGGGGGTGGTGATGGACAGAGCATCAGAACCAATCAAACACTCACACCCACTGAACAGATCTGGGTTTGATCCATCACCGTTCTTTAGCCAACTCTGCCACCCCAGTTCAGACATGGCCATATGCAAATCAGTCTAACCCTGTGCCTCATGAGAACAGTCCAGCCCGAACTGCCAAGCCATGCCTTCCCTGGGCCGGAACAAGCTTCCTAGGACCGGTTTCTGGCATTTCAGCCGTCTTCCGCCAGGCTTGCTTGAATCCAGTGGCAAAGTGAGCAAGGGACTCACGTCTCAGCATACCCAGCCAACTTATGGCAAACAAAGCGGTACAAAAGGGGGTGGTGATGGACAGAGCATCAGAACCAATCAAACACTCACACCCAGTCAACAGATCTGGGTTTGATCCATCACCGTTCTTTAGCCAACTCTGCCACCCCAGTTCAGACATGGCCATATGCAAATCAGTCTAACCCTGTGCCTCATGGGAACAGTCCTACCCGAACTGCCAAGCCATGCCTTCCCTGGACCGGAAACAAGCTTCCTAGGACCGGTTTCTGGCATTTCAGCCGTCTTCAGCCAGGCATGCTTGAATCCAGTGGCAAAGTGAGCAAGGGACTCACGTCTGAGCATACCCTGCCAACTTATGGCAAACAAAGCGGTACAAAAGGGGGTGGTGATGGACAGAGCATCAGAACCAATCAAACACTCACACCCAGTCAACAGATCTGGGTTTGATCCATCACCGTTCTTTAGCCAAATCTGCCACCCCAGTTCACACATGGCCATATGCAAATCAGTCTAACCCTGTGCCTCATGGGAACAGTCCAGCCCGAACTGCCAAGCCATGCCTTCCCTGGACCGGAAACAAGCTTCCTAGGACCGGTTTCTGGCATTTCAGCCGACTTCAGCCAGGCATGCTTGAATCCAGTGGCAAAGTGAGCAAGGGACTCACGTCTGAGCATACCCTGCCAACTTATGGCAAACAAAGCGGTACAAAAGGGGGTGGTGATGGACAGAGCATCAGAACCAATCAAACACTCACACCCAGTCAACAGATCTGGGTTTGATCCATCACCGTTCTTTAGCCAAATCTGCCACCCCAGTTACGACATGGCCATATGCAAATCAGTCTAACCCTGTGCCTCATGGGAACAGTCCAGCCCGAACTGCCAAGCCATGCCTTCCCTGGACCGGAAACAAGCTTCCTAGGACCGGTTTCTGGCATTTCAGCCGTCTTCAGCCAGGCTTGCTTGAATCCAGTGGCAAAGTGAGCAAGGGACTCACGTCTGAGCATACCCTGCCAACTTATGGCAAACAAAGCGGTACAAAAGGGGGTGGTGATGGACAGAGCATCAGAACCAATCAAACACTCACACCCAGTCAACAGATCTGGGTTTGATCCATCACCGTTCTTTAGCCAAATCTGCCACCCCAGTTCAGACATGGCCATATGCAAATCAGTCTAACCCTGTGCCTCATGGGAACAGTCCAGCCCGAACTGCCAAGCCATGCCTTCCCTGGACCGGAAACAAGCTTCCTAGGACCGGTTTCTGGCATTTCAGCCATCTTCAGCCAGGCTTGCTTGAATCCAGTGGCAAAGTGAGCACGGGACTCACGTCTGAGCATACCCTGCCAACTTATGGCAAACAAAGCGGTACAAAAGGGGGTGGTGATGGACAGAGCATCAGAACCAATCAAACACTCACACCCAGTCAACAGATCTGGGTTTGATCCATCACCGTTCTTTAGCCAAATCTGCCACCCCAGTTCAGACATCGCCATATGCAAATCAGTCTAACCCTGTGCCTCATGGGAAAAGTCCAGCCCGAACTGCCAAGCCATGCCTTCCCTGGACCGGAAACAAGCTTCCTAGGACCGGTTTCTGGCATTTCAGCCGTCTTCAGCCAGGCTTGCTTGAATCCAGTGGCAAAGTGAGCAAGGGACTCACGTCTGAGCATACCCTGCCAACTTATGGCAAACAAAACGGTACAAAAGGGGGTGGTGATGGACAGAACATCAGAACCAATCAAACACTCACACCCAGTCAACAGATCTGAGTTTCATCCATCACTGCCACCCCAGTACAGACATGTCCATATGCAAATCAGTCTAACCCTGTGCCTCATGGGAACAGTCCATCCAGAACTGCCAAGCCATGCCTTCCCTACCCCGGAAAATAGCTTCCTAGGACCGGTTTCTGGCATTTCAGCCGTCTTCAGCCAGGCTTGCTTGAATCCAGTGGCAAAGTGAGCAAGGGACTCACGTCTGAGCATACCCAGCCAACTTATGGCAAACAAAGCGGTACAAAAGGGGGTGGTGATGGACAGAGCATCAGAACCAATCAAACACTCACACCCAGTCAACAGATCTGGGTTTGATCCATCACCGTTCTTTAGCCAACTCTGCCACCCCAGTTCAGACATGGCCATATGCAAATCAGTCTAACCCTGTGCCTCATGAGAACAGTCCAGCCCGAACTGCCAAGCCATGCCTTCCCTGGACCGGAACAAGCTTCCTAGGACCGGTTTCTGGCATTTCAGCCGCCTTCAGCCAGGCTCGCTTGAATCCAGTGGCAAAGTGAGCAAGGGACTCACGTCTCAGCATACCCAGCCAACTTATGGCAAACAAAGCGGTACAAAAGGGGGTGGTGATGGACAGAGCATCAGAACCAATCAAACACTCACACCCAGTCAACAGATCTGGGTTTGATCTATCACCGTTCTTTAGCCAAATCTGCCACCCCAGTTCAGATATGGCCATATGCAAATCAGTCTAACCCTGTGCCTCATGGGAACAGTCCAGCCCGAACTGCCAAGCCATGCCTTCCCTGGACCGGAAACAAGCTTCCTAGGACCGGTTTCTGGCATTTCAGCCGTCTTCAGCCAGGCATGCTTGAATCCAGTGGCAAAGTGAGCAAGGGACTCACGTCTGAGCATTCCCCGCCAACTTATGGCAAACAAAGCGGTACAAAAGGGGGTGGTGATGGACAGAGCATCAGAACCAATCAAACACTCACAACCAGTCAACAGATCTGGGTTTGATCCATCACCGTTCTTTAGCCAAATCTGCCACCCCAGTTCAGACTTGGCCACATGCAAATCAGTCTATCCCTGTGCCTCATGGGAACAGTCCAGCCCGAACTGCCAAGCCATGCCTTCCCTGGACTGGAAACAAGCTTCCTAGGACCGGATTCTGGCATTTCAGCCGTCTTCAGCCAGGCTTGCTTGAATCCAGTGGCAAAGTGAGCAAGGGACTCAAGTCTGAGCATACCCTGCCAACTTATGGCAAACAAAGCGGTACAAAAGGGGGTGGTGATGGACAGAGCATCAGAACCAATCAAACACTCACACCCAGTCAACAGATCTGGGTTTGATCCATCACCGTTCTTTAGCCAAATCTGCCACCCCAGTTCAGACATCGCCATATGCAAATCAGTCTAACCCTGTGCCTCATTAGAAAAGTCCAGCCCGAACTGCCAAGCCATGCCATTCCTGGACCGGAAACAAGCTTCCTAGGACCGCTTTCTGCCATTTCAGCCGTCTTCAGCCAGGCTTGTTTGAATCCAGTGGCAAAGTGAGCAAGGGACTCACGTCTGAGCATACCCTGCCAACTTATGGCAAACAAAACGGTACAAAAGGGGGTGGTGATGGACAGAACATCAGAACCAATCAAACACTCACACCCAGTCAACAGATCTGGGTTTGATCCATCACTGTTCTTTAGCCAACTCTGCCACCCCAGTACAGACATGTCCATATGCAAATCAGTCTAACCCTGTGCCTCATGGGAACAGTCCAGCCCGAACTGCCAAGCCATGCCTTCCCTGGACCGGAATCAAGCTTCCTAGGACCGGTTTCTGGCATTTCAGCCGTCTTCAGCCAGGCTTGCTTGAATCCAGTGGCAAAGTGAGCAAGGGACTCACGTCTGAGCATACCCTGCCAACTTATGGCAAACAAAACGGTACAAAAGGGGCTGGTGATGGACAGAACATCAGAACCAATCAAACACTCACACCCAGTCAACAGATCTGAGTTTGATCCATCACTGTTCTTTAGCCAACTCTGCCACCCCAGTACAGACATGTCCATATGCAAATCAGTCTAACCCTGTGCCTCATGAGAACAGTCCAGCCCGAACTGCCAAGCCATGCCTTCCCTGGACCGGAAACAAGCTTCCTAGGACCGGTTTCTGGCATTTCAGCCGTCTTCAGCCAGGCTTGCTTGAATCCAGTGGCAAAGTGAGCAAGGGACTCACGTCTGAGCATACCCAGCCAACTTATGGCAAACAAAGCGGTACAAAAGGGGGTGGTGATGGACAGAGCATCAGAACCAATCGAACACTCACACCCAGTGAACAGATCTGGGTTTGATCCATCACCGTTCTTTAGCCAACTCTGCCACCCCAGTTCAGACATGGCCATATGCAAATCAGTCTAACCCTGTGCCTCATGAGAACAGTCCAGCCCGAACTGCCAAGCCATGCCTTCCCTGGGCCGGAACAAGCTTCCTAGGACCGGTTTCTGGCATTTCAGCCGTCTTCCGCCAGGCTTGCTTGAATCCAGTGGCAAAGTGAGCAAGGGACTCACGTCTCAGCATACCCAGCCAACTTATGGCAAACAAAGCGGTACAAAAGGGGGTGGTGATGGACAGAGCATCAGAACCAATCAAACACTCACACCCAGTCAACAGATCTGGGTTTGATCCATCACCGTTCTTTAGCCAACTCTGCCACCCCAGTTCAGACATGGCCATATGCAAATCAGTCTAACCCTGTGCCTCATGGGAACAGTCCTACCCGAACTGCCAAGCCATGCCTTCCCTGGACCGGAAACAAGCTTCCTAGGACCGGTTTCTGGCATTTCAGCCGTCTTCAGCCAGGCATGCTTGAATCCAGTGGCAAAGTGAGCAAGGGACTCACGTCTGAGCATACCCTGCCAACTTATGGCAAACAAAGCGGTACAAAAGGGGGTGGTGATGGACAGAGCATCAGAACCAATCAAACACTCACACCCAGTCAACAGATCTGGGTTTGATCCATCACCGTTCTTTAGCCAAATCTGCCACCCCAGTTCACACATGGCCATATGCAAATCAGTCTAACCCTGTGCCTCATGGGAACAGTCCAGCCCGAACTGCCAAGCCATGCCTTCCCTGGACCGGAAACAAGCTTCCTAGGACCGGTTTCTGGCATTTCAGCCGACTTCAGCCAGGCATGCTTGAATCCAGTGGCAAAGTGAGCAAGGGACTCACGTCTGAGCATACCCTGCCAACTTATGGCAAACAAAGCGGTACAAAAGGGGGTGGTGATGGACAGAGCATCAGAACCAATCAAACACTCACACCCAGTCAACAGATCTGGGTTTGATCCATCACCGTTCTTTAGCCAAATCTGCCACCCCAGTTACGACATGGCCATATGCAAATCAGTCTAACCCTGTGCCTCATGGGAACAGTCCAGCCCGAACTGCCAAGCCATGCCTTCCCTGGACCGGAAACAAGCTTCCTAGGACCGGTTTCTGGCATTTCAGCCGTCTTCAGCCAGGCTTGCTTGAATCCAGTGGCAAAGTGAGCAAGGGACTCACGTCTGAGCATACCCTGCCAACTTATGGCAAACAAAGCGGTACAAAAGGGGGTGGTGATGGACAGAGCATCAGAACCAATCAAACACTCACACCCAGTCAACAGATCTGGGTTTGATCCATCACCGTTCTTTAGCCAAATCTGCCACCCCAGTTCAGACATGGCCATATGCAAATCAGTCTAACCCTGTGCCTCATGGGAACAGTCCAGCCCGAACTGCCAAGCCATGCCTTCCCTGGACCGGAAACAAGCTTCCTAGGACCGGTTTCTGGCATTTCAGCCGTCTTCAGCCAGGCTTGCTTGAATCCAGTGGCAAAGTGAGCACGGGACTCACGTCTGAGCATACCCTGCCAACTTATGGCAAACAAAGCGGTACAAAAGGGGGTGGTGATGGACAGAGCATCAGAACCAATCAAACACTCACACCCAGTCAACAGATCTGGGTTTGATCCATCACCGTTCTTTAGCCAAATCTGCCACCCCAGTTCAGACATCGCCATATGCAAATCAGTCTAACCCTGTGCCTCATGGGAAAAGTCCAGCCCGAACTGCCAAGCCATGCCTTCCCTGGACCGGAAACAAGCTTCCTAGGACCGGTTTCTGGCATTTCAGCCGTCTTCAGCCAGGCTTGCTTGAATCCAGTGGCAAAGTGAGCAAGGGACTCACGTCTGAGCATACCCTGCCAACTTATGGCAAACAAAACGGTACAAAAGGGGGTGGTGATGGACAGAACATCAGAACCAATCAAACACTCACACCCAGTCAACAGATCTGAGTTTCATCCATCACTGTTCTTTAGCCAACTCTGCCACCCCAGTACAGACATGTCCATATGCAAATCAGTCTAACCCTGTGCCTCATGGGAACAGTCCATCCAGAACTGCCAAGCCATGCCTTCCCTACCCCGGAAAATAGCTTCCTAGGACCGGTTTCTGGCATTTCAGCCGTCTTCAGCCAGGCTTGCTTGAATCCAGTGGCAAAGTGAGCAAGGGACTCACGTCTGAGCATACCCAGCCAACTTATGGCAAACAAAGCGGTACAAAAGGGGGTGGTGATGGACAGAGCATCAGAACCAATCAAACACTCACACCCAGTCAACAGATCTGGGTTTGATCCATCACCGTTCTTTAGCCAACTCTGCCACCCCAGTTCAGACATGGCCATATGCAAATCAGTCTAACCCTGTGCCTCATGAGAACAGTCCAGCCCGAACTGCCAAGCCATGCCTTCCCTGGACCGGAACAAGCTTCCTAGGACCGGTTTCTGGCATTTCAGCCGCCTTCAGCCAGGCTCGCTTGAATCCAGTGGCAAAGTGAGCAAGGGACTCACGTCTCAGCATACCCAGCCAACTTATGGCAAACAAAGCGGTACAAAAGGGGGTGGTGATGGACAGAGCATCAGAACCAATCAAACACTCACACCCAGTCAACAGATCTGGGTTTGATCTATCACCGTTCTTTAGCCAAATCTGCCACCCCAGTTCAGATATGGCCATATGCAAATCAGTCTAACCCTGTGCCTCATGGGAACAGTCCAGCCCGAACTGCCAAGCCATGCCTTCCCTGGACCGGAAACAAGCTTCCTAGGACCGGTTTCTGGCATTTCAGCCGTCTTCAGCCAGGCATGCTTGAATCCAGTGGCAAAGTGAGCAAGGGACTCACGTCTGAGCATTCCCCGCCAACTTATGGCAAACAAAGCGGTACAAAAGGGGGTGGTGATGGACAGAGCATCAGAACCAATCAAACACTCACAACCAGTCAACAGATCTGGGTTTGATCCATCACCGTTCTTTAGCCAAATCTGCCACCCCAGTTCAGACTTGGCCACATGCAAATCAGTCTATCCCTGTGCCTCATGGGAACAGTCCAGCCCGAACTGCCAAGCCATGCCTTCCCTGGACTGGAAACAAGCTTCCTAGGACCGGATTCTGGCATTTCAGCCGTCTTCAGCCAGGCTTGCTTGAATCCAGTGGCAAAGTGAGCAAGGGACTCAAGTCTGAGCATACCCTGCCAACTTATGGCAAACAAAGCGGTACAAAAGGGGGTGGTGATGGACAGAGCATCAGAACCAATCAAACACTCACACCCAGTCAACAGATCTGGGTTTGATCCATCACCGTTCTTTAGCCAAATCTGCCACCCCAGTTCAGACATCGCCATATGCAAATCAGTCTAACCCTGTGCCTCATGGGAAAAGTCCAGCCCGAACTGCCACGCCATGCCTTCCCTGGACCGGAAACAAGCTTCCTAGGACCGGTTTCTGGCATTTCAGCCGTCTTCAGCCAGGCTTGCTTGAATCCAGTGGCAAAGTGAGCAAGGGACTCACGTCTGAGCATACCCTGCCAACTTATGGCAAACAAAACGGTACAAAAGGGGGTTGTGATGGACAAAACATCAGAACCAATCAAACACTCACACCCAGTCAACAGATCTGGGTTTGATCCATCACCGTTCTTTAGCCAACTCTGCCACCCCAGTTCAGGCATGGCCATATGCAAATCAGTCTAACCCTGTGCCTCATGGGAACAGTCCAGCCCGAACTGCCAAGCCATGCCTTCCCTGGACCGGACACAAGCTTCCTAGGCCCGGTTTCTGGCATTTCAGCCGTCTTCAGCCATGCTTGCTTGAATCCAGTGGCAAAGTGAGCAAGGGACTCACGTCTGAGCATACCCTGCCAACTTATGGCAAACAAAGCGGTACAAAAGGGGGTGGTGATGGACAGAGCATCAGAACCAATCAAACACTCACACCCAGTCAACAGATCTGGGTTTGATCCATCACCGTTCTTTAGCCAAATCTGCCACCCCAGTTCAGACATCGCCATATGCAAATCAGTCTAACCCTGTGCCTCATGGGAAAAGTCCAGCCCGAACTGCCACGCCATGCCTTCCCTGGACCGGAAACAAGCTTCCTAGGACCGGTTTCTGGCATTTCAGCCGTCTTCAGCCAGGCTTGCTTGAATCCAGTGGCAAAGTGAGTAAGGGACTCACGTCTGAGCATACCCTGCCAACTTATGGCAAACAAAACGGTACAAAAGGGGGTGGTGATGGACAAAACATCAGAACCAATCAAACACTCACACCCAGTCAACAGATCTGGGTTTGATCCATCACCGTTCTTTAGCCAACTCTGCCACCCCAGTTCAGACATGGCCATATGCAAATCAGTCTAACCCTGTGCCTCATGGGAACAGTCCAGCCCGAACTGCCAAGCCATGCCTTCCCTAGACCGGAAACAAGCTTCCTAGGACCGGTTTCTGGCATTTCAGCCGTCTTCAGCCAGGCTTGCTTGAATCCAGTGGCAAAGTGAGCAAGGGACTCACGTCTGAGCATACCCTGTCAACTTATGGCAAACAAAGCGGTACAAAAGGGGGTGGTGATGGACAGAGCATCAGAACCAATCAAACACTCACACCCAGTCAACAGATCTGGGTTTGATCCATCACCGTTCTTTAGCCAACTCTGCCACCCCAGTTCAGACATGGCCATATGCAAATCAGTCTAACCCTGTGCCTCATGAGAACAGTCAAGCCCGAACTGCCAAGCCATGCCTTCCCTGGACCAGAAACAAGCTTCCTAGGACCGGTTTCTGGCATTTCAGCCGTCTTCAGCCAGGCTTGCTTGAATCCAGTGGCAAAGTGAGCAAGGGACTCACGTCTGAGCATACCCAGCCAACTTATGGCAAACAAAGCGGTACAAAAGGGGGTGGTGATGGACAGAGCATCAGAACCAATCAAACACTCACTCCCAGTCAACAGATCTGGGTTTGATCCATCACCGTTCTTTAGCCAACTCTGCCACCCCAGTTCAGACATGGCCATATGCAAATCAGTCTAACCCTGTGCCTCATGGGAACAGTCCAGCCCGAACTGCCAAGCCATGCCTTCCCTGGACCGGAAACAAGCTTCCTAGGACTGGTTTCTGACATTTCAGCCGTCTTCAGCCAGGCTTGCTTGAATCCAGTGGCAACGTGAGCAAGAGACTCACGTTTGAGCATACCCTGCCAACTTATGGCAAACAAAGCGGTACAAAAGGGGGTGGCGATGGACAGAGCATCAGAACCAATCAAACACTCACACCCAGTCAACAGATCTGGGTTTGATCCATCACCGTTCTTTAGCCAAATCTGCCACCCTAGTTCAGACATGGCCATATGCAAATCAGTTTAACCCTGTGCCTCTTGGGAACAGTCCAGCCCGAACTGCCAAGCCATGCCTTCCCTGGACCGGAAAAAAGCTTCCTAGGACCGGTTTCTGGCATTTCAGCCGTCTTCAGCCAGGCTTGCTTGAATCCAGTGGCAAAGTGAGCAATGGACTCACGTCTGAGCATACCCTGCCAACTTATGGCAAACAAAGCGGTACAAAAGGGGGTGGTGATGGACAGAGCATCAGAACCAATAAAACACTCACACAGAGTCAACAGATCTGGGTTTGATCCATCACTGTTCTTTATCCAAATCTGCCACCCCAGTTCAGACATGGCCATATGCAAATCAGTCTAACCCTGTGCCTCATGGGAAAAGTCCAGCCCGAACTGCCAAGCCATGCCTTCCCTGGACCGGAAACAAGCTTCCTAGGACCGGTTTCTGGCATTTCAGCCGTCTTCAGCCAGGCTTGCTTGAATCCAGTGGCAAAGTGAGCAAGGGACTCACGTCTGAGCATACCCAGCCAACTTATGGCAAACAAAGCGGTACAAAAGGGGGTGGTGATGGACAGAGCATCAGAACCAATCAAACACTCACACCCAGTCAACAGATCTGGGTTTGATCCATCACCGTTCTTTAGCCAACTCTGCCACCCCAGTTCAGACATGGCCATATGCAAATCAGTCTAACCCTGTGCCTCATGGGAACAGTCCAGCCCGAACTACCAAGCCATGCCTTCCCTGGACCGGAAACAAGCTTCCTAGGTCCTGTTTCTGGCATTTCAGCCGTCTTTAGCCAGGCTTGCTTGAATCCAGTGGCAAAGTGAGCAAGGGACTCACGTCTGAGCATACCCTGCCAACTTATGGCAAACAAAGCGATACAAAAGTGGGTGGTGATGGACAGAGCATCAGAACCTATCAAACACTCACACCCAGTCAACAGATCTGGGTTTGATCCATCACCGTTCTTTAGCCAACTCTGCCACCCCAGTTCAGACATGGCCATATGCAAATCAGTCTAACCCTGTGCCTCATGAGAACAGTCCAGCCCGAACTGCCAAGCCATGCCTTGCCTGGACCGGAAACAAGCTTCCTAGGACCGGTTTCTGGCATTTCAGCCGTCTTCAGCCATTCTTGCTTGAATCCAGTGGCAAAGTGAGCAAGGGACTCACGTCTGAGCATACCCAGCCAACTTATGGCAAACAAAGCGGTACAAAAGGGGGTGGTGATGGACAGAGCATCAGAACCAATCAAACACTCAAACCCAGTGAACAGATCTGGGTTTGATCCATCACCGTTCTTTAGCCAACTCTGCCACCCCAGTTCAGACATGGCCATATGCAAATCAGTCTAACCCTGTGCCTCATGAGAACAGTCCAGCCCGAACTGCCAAGCCATGCCTTCCCTGGACCGGAACAAGCTTCCTAGGACCGGTTTCTGGCATTTCAGCCGTCTTCAGCCAGGCTTGCTTGAATCCAGTGGCAAAGTGAGCAAGGGACTCACATCTCAGCATACCCAGCCAACTTATGGCAAACAAAGCGGTACAAAAGGGGGTGGTGATGGACAGAGCATCAGAACCAATCAAACACTCACACCCAGTCAACAGATCTGGGTTTGATCCATCACCGTTCTTTAGCCAACTCTGCCACCCCAGTTCAGACATGGCCATATGCAAATCAGTCTAACCCTGTGCCTCATGGGAACAGTCCTACCCGAACTGCCAAGCCATGCCTTCCCTGGACCGGAAACAAGCTTCCTAGGACCGGTTTCTGGCATTTCAGCCGTCTACAGCCAGGCATGCTTGAATCCAGTGGCAAAGTGAGCAAGGGACTCACGTCTGAGCATACCCTGCCAACTTATGGCAAACAAAGCGGTACAAAAGGGGGTGGTGATGGACAGAGCATCAGAACCAATCAAACACTCACACCCAGTCAACAGATCTGGGTTTGATCCATCACCGTTCTTTAGCCAAATCTGCCACCCCAGTTCACACATGGCCATATGCAAATCAGTCTAACCCTGTGCCTCATGGGAACAGTCCAGCCCGAACTGCCAAGCCATGCCTTCCCTGGACCGGAAACAAGCTTCCTAGGACCGGTTTCTGGCATTTCAGCCGTCTTCAGCCAGGCTTGCTTGAATCCAGTGGCAAAGTGAGCAAGGGACTCACGTCTGAGCATACCCTGCCAACTTATGGCAAACAAGGCGGTACAAAAGGGGGTGGTGATGGACAGAGCATCAGAACCAATCAAACACTCACACCCAGTCAACAGATCTGGGTTTGATCCATCACCGTTCTTTAGCCAAATCTGCCACCCCAGTTCAGACATGGCCATATGCAAATCAGTCTAACCCTGTGCCTCATGGGAACAGTCCAGCCCGAACTGCCAAGCCATGCCTTCCCTGGACCGGAAACAAGCTTCCTAGGACCGGTTTCTGGCATTTCAGCCGTCTTCAGCCAGGCTTGCTTGAATCCAGTGGCAAAGTGAGCAAGGGACTCACGTCTGAGCATACCCTGCCAACTTATGGCAAACAAAGCGGTACAAAAGGGGGTGGTGATGGACAGAGCATCAGAACCAATCAAACACTCACACCCAGTCAACAGATCTGGGTTTGATCTATCACCGTTCTTTAGCCAAATCTGCCACCCCAGTTCAGACATCGCCATATGCAAATCAGTCTAACCCTGTGCCTCATGGGAAAAGTCCAGCCCGAACTGCCAAGCCATGCCTTCCCTGGACCGGAAACAAGCTTCCTAGGACCGGTTTCTGGCATTTCAGCCGTCTTCAGCCAGGCATGCTTGAATCCAGTGGCAAAGTGAGCAAGGGACTCACGTCTGAGCATACCCTGCCAACTTATGGCAAACAAAACGGTACAAAAGGGGGTGGTGATGGACAGAACATCAGAACCAATCAAACACTCACACCCAGTCAACAGATCTGAGTTTCATCCATCACTGTTCTTTAGCCAACTCTGCCACCCCAGTACAGACATGTCCATATGCAAATCAGTCTAACCCTGTGCCTCATGGGAACAGTCCATCCAGAACTGCCAAGCCATGCCTTCCCTGGACCGGAAAATAGCTTCCTAGGACCGGTTTCTGGTATTTCAGCCGTCTTCAGCCAGGCTTGCTTGAATCCAGTGGCAAAGTGAGCAAGGGACTCACGTCTGAGCATACCCAGCCAACTTATGGCAAACAAAGCGGTACAAAAGGGGGTGGTGATGGACAGAGCATCAGAACCAATCAAACACTCACACCCAGTCAACAGATCTGGGTTTGATCCATCACCGTTCTTTAGCCAACTCTGCCACCCCAGTTCAGACATGGCCATATGCAAATCAGTCTAACCCTGTGCCTCATGAGAACAGTCCAGCCCGAACTGCCAAGCCATGCCTTCCCTGGACCGGAACAAGCTTCCTAGGACCGGTTTCTGGCATTTCAGCCGCCTTCAGCCAGGCTCGCTTGAATCCAGTGGCAAAGTGAGCAAGGGACTCACGTCTCAGCATACCCAGCCAACTTATGGCAAACAAAGCGGTACAAAAGGGGGTGGTGTTGGACAGAGCATCAGAACCAATCAAACACTCACACCCAGTCAACAGATCTGGGTTTGATCCATCACCGTTCTTTAGCCAACTCTGCCACCCCAGTTCAGATATGGCCATATGCAAATCAGTCTAACCCTGTGCCTCATGGGAACAGTCCAGCCCGAACTGCCAAGCCATGCCTTCCCTGGACCGGAAACAAGCTTCCTAGGACCGGTTTCTGGCATTTCAGCCGTCTTCAGCCAGGCATGCTTGAATCCAGTGGCAAAGTGTACAAGGGACTCACGTCTGAGCATTCCCTGCCAACTTATGGCAAACAAAACGGTACAAAAGGGGGTGGTGATGGACAGAGCATCAGAACCAATAAAACACTCACAACCAGTCAACAGATCTGGGTTTGATCCATCACCGTTCTTTAGCCAAATCTGCCACCCCAGTTCAGACATGGCCACATGCAAATCAGTCTATCCCTGTGCCTCATGGGAACAGTCCAGCCCGAACTGCCAAGCCATGCCTTCCCTGGACCGGAAACAAGCTTCCTAGGACCGGTTTCTGGCATTTCAGCCGTCTTCAGCCAGGCTTGCTTGAATCCAGTGGCAAAGTGAGCAAGGGACTCACGTCTGAGCATACCCTGCCAACTTATGGCAAACAAAGCGGTACAAAAGGGGGTGGTGATGGACAGAGCATCAGAACCAATCAAACACTCACACCCAGTCAACAGATCTGGGTTTGATCCATCACCGTTCTTTAGCCAAATCTGCCACCCCAGTTCAGACATCGCCATATGCAAATCAGTCTAACCCTGTGCCTCATGGGAACAGTCCATCCCGAACTGCCAAGCCATGCCTTCCCTGGACCGGAAACAAGCTTCCTAGGACCGGTTTCTGGCATTTCAGCCGTCTTCAGCCAGGCATGCTTGAATCCAGTGGCAAAGTGAGCAAGGGACTCACGTCTGAGCATACCCTGCCAACTTATGGCAAACAAAGCGGTACAAAAGGGGGTGGTGATGGACAGAGCATCAGAACCAATCAAACACTCACACCCAGTCAACAGATCTGGGTTTGATCCATCACCGTTCTTTAGCCAAATCTGCCACCCCAGTTCAGACATGGCCATATGCAAATCAGTCTAACCCTGTGCCTCATGGGAACAGTCCAGCCCGAACTGCCAAGCCATGCCTTCCCTGGACCGGAAACAAGCTTCCTAGGACCGGTTTCTGGCATTTCAGCCATCTTCAGCCAGGCTTGCTTGAATCCAGTGGCAAAGTGAGCAAGGGACTCACGTCTGAGCATACCCTGCCAACTTATGGCAAACAAAGCGGTACAAAAGGGGGTGGTGATGGACAGAGCATCAGAACCAATCAAACACTCACACCCAGTCAACAGATCTGGGTTTGATCCATCACCGTTCTTTAGCCAAATCTGCCACCCCAGTTCAGACATGGCAATATGCAAATCAGTCTAACCCTGTGCCTCATGGGAACAGTCCAGCCCGAACTGCCAAGCCATGCCTTCCCTGGACCGGAAACAAGCTTCCTAGGACCGGTTTCTGGCATTTCAGCCGTCTTCAGCCAGGCTTGCTTGAATCCAGTGGCAAAGTGAGCAAGGGACTCACGTCTGAGCATACCCTGCCAACTTATGGCAAACAAAGCGGTACAAAAGGGGGTGGTGATGGACAGAGCATCAGAACCAATCAAACACTCACACCCAGTCAACAGATCTGGGTTTGATCTATCACCGTTCTTTAGCCAAATCTGCCACCCCAGTTCAGACATCGCCATATACAAATCAGTCTAACCCTGTGCCTCATGGGAAAAGTCCAGCCCGAACTGCCAAGCCATGCCTTCCCTGGACCGGAAACAAGCTTCCTAGGACCGGTTTCTGGCATTTCAGCCGTCTTCAGCCAGGCTTGCTTGAATCCAGTGGCAAAGTGAGCAAGGGACTCACGTCTGAGCATACCCTGCCAACTTATGGCAAACAAAACGGTACAAAAGGGGGTGGTGATGGACAGAACATCAGAACCAATCAAACACTCACACCCAGTCAACAGATCTGAGTTTCATCCATCACTGTTCTTTAGCCAACTCTGCCACCCCAGTACAGACATGTCCATATGCAAATCCGTCTAACCCTGTGCCTCATGGGAACAGTCCATCCAGAACTGCCAAGCCATGCCTTCCCTGGACCGGAAAATAGCTTCCTAGGACCGGTTTCTGGCATTTCAGCCGTCTTCAGCCAGGCTTGCTTGAATCCAGTGGCAAAGTGAGCAAGGGACTCACGTCTGAGCATACCCAGCCAACTTATGGCAAACAAAGTGGTACAAAAGGGGGTGGTGATGGACAGAGCATCAGAACCAATCAAACACTCACACCCAGTCAACAGATCTGGGTTTGATCCATCACCGTTCTTTAGCCCACTCTGCCACCCCAGTTCAGATATGGCCATATGCAAATCAGTCTAACCCTGTGCCTCATGGGAACAGTCCAGCCCGAACTGCCAAGCCATGCCTTCCCTGGACCGGAAACAAGCTTCCTAGGACCGGTTTCTGGCATTTCAGCCGTCTTCAGCCAGGCATGCTTGAATCCAGTGGCAAAGTGAGCAAGGGACTCACGTCTGAGCATTCCCTGCCAACTTATGGCAAACAAAGCGGTACAAAAGGGGGTGGTGATGGACAGAGCATCAGAACCAATCAAACACTCACAACCAGTCAACAGATCTGGGTTTGATCCATCACCGTTCTTTAGCCAAATCTGCGACCCCAGTTCAGACATGGCCACATGCAAATCAGTCTATCCCTGTGCCTCATGGGAACAGTCCAGCCCGAACTGCCAAGCCATGCCTTCCCTGGACCGGAAACAAGCTTCCTAGGACCGGTTTCTGGCATTTCAGCCGTCTTCAGCCAGGCTTGCTTGAATCCAGTGGCAAAGTGAGCAAGGAACTCACGTCTGAGCATACCCTGCCAACTTATGGCAAACAAAGCGGTACAAAAGGGGGTGGTGATGGACAGAGCATCAGAACCAATCAAACACTCACACCCAGTCAACAGATCTGGGTTTGATCCATCACCGTTCTTTAGCCAACTCTGCCACCCCAGTTCAGACATCGCCATATGCAAATCAGTCTAACCCTGTGCCTCATGGGAAAAGTCCAGCCCGAACTGCCACGCCATGCCTTCCCTGGACCGGAAACAAGCTTCCTAGGACCGGTTTCTGGCATTTCAGCCGTCTTCAGCCAGGCTTGCTTGAATCCAGTGGCAAAGTGAGCAAGGGACTCACGTCTGAGCATACCCTGCCAACTTATGGCAAACAAAATGGTACAAAAGGGGGTGGTGATGGACAAAACATCAGAACCAATCAAACACTCACACCCAGTCAACAGATCTGGGTTTGATCCATCACCGTTCTTTAGCCAACTCTGCCACCCCAGTTCAGGCATGGCCATATGCAAATCAGTCTAACCCTGTGCCTCATGGGAACAGTCCAGCCCGAACTGCCAAGCCATGCCTTCCCTGGACCGGACACAAGCTTCCTAGGCCTGGTTTCTGGCATTTCAGCCGTCTTCAGCCATGCTTGCTTGAATCCAGTGGCAAAGTGAGCAAGGGACTCACGTCTGAGCATACCCTGCCAACTTATGGCAAACAAAGCGGTACAAAAGGGGGTGGTGATGGACAGAGCATCAGAACCAATCAAACACTCACACCCAGTCAACAGATCTGGGTTTGATCCATCACCGTTCTTTAGCCAAATCTGCCACCCCAGTTCAGACATCGCCATATGCAAATCAGTCTAACCCTGTGCCTCATGGGAAAAGTCCAGCCCGAACTGCCACGCCATGCCTTCCCTGGACCGGAAACAAGCTTCCTAGGACCGGTTTCTGGCATTTCAGCCGTCTTCAGCCAGGCTTGCTTGAATCCAGTGGCAAAGTGAGCAAGGGACTCACGTCTGAGCATACCCTGCCAACTTATGGCAAACAAAACGGTACAAAAGGGGGTGGTGATGGACAAAACATCAGAACCAATCAAACACTCACACCCAGTCAACAGATCTGGGTTTGATCCATCACCGTTCTTTAGCCAACTCTGCCACCCCAGTTCAGACATGGCCATATGCAAATCAGTCTAACCCTGTGCCTCATGGGAACAGTCCAGCCCGAACTGCCAAGCCATGCCTTCCCTGGACCGGAAACAAGCTTCCTAGGACCGGTTTCTGGCATTTCAGCCGTCTTCAGCCAGGCTTGCTTGAATCCAGTGGCAAAGTGAGCAAGGGACTCACGTCTGAGCATACCCTGCCAACTTATGGCAAACAAAGCGGTACAAAAGGGGGTGGTGATGGACAGAGCATCAGAACCAATCAAACACTCACACCCAGTCAACAGATCTGGGTTTGATCCATCACCGTTCTTTAGCCAACTCTGCCACCCCAGTTCAGGCATCGCCATATGCAAATCAGTCTAACCCTGTGCCTCATGAGAACAGTCAAGCCCGAACTGCCAAGCCATGCCTTCCCTGGACCAGAAACAAGCTTCCTAGGACCGGTTTCTGGCATTTCAGCCGTCTTCAGCCAGGCTTGCTTGAATCTAGTGGCAAAGTGAGCAAGGGACTCACGTCTGAGCATACCCAGCCAACTTATGGCAAACAAAGCGGTACAAAAGGGGGTGGTGATGGACAGAGCATCAGAACCAATCAAACACTCACTCCCAGTCAACAGATCTGGGTTTGATCCATCACCGTTCTTTAGCCAACTCTGCCACCCCAGTTCAGACATGGCCATATGCAAATCAGTCTAACCCTGTGCCTCATGGGAACAGTCCAGCCCGAACTGCCAAGCCATGCCTTCCCTGGAGCGGAAACAAGCTTCCTAGGACCGGTTTCTGGCATTTCAGCCGTCTTCAGCCAGGCTTGCTTGAATCCAGTGGCAAAGTGAGCAAGAGACTCACGTTTGAGCATACCCTGCCAACTTATGGCAAACAAAGCGGTACAAAAGGGGGTGGCGATGGACAGAGCATCAGAACCAATCAAACACTCACACCCAGTCAACAGATCTGGGTTTGATTCATCACCGTTCTTTAGCCAAATCTGCCACCCTAGTTCAGACATGGCCATATGCAAATCAGTTTAACCCTGTGCCTCATGGGAACAGTCCAGCCCGAACTGCCAAGCCATGCCTTCCCTGGACCGGAAAAAAGCTTCCTAGGACCGGTTTCTGGCATTTCAGCCGTCTTCAGCCAGGCTTGCTTGAATCCAGTGGCAAAGTGAGCAATGGACTCACGTCTGAGCATACCCTGCCAACTTATGGCAAACAAAGCGGTACAAAAGGGGGTGGTGATGGACAGAGCATCAGAACCAATCAAACACTCACACCCAGTCAACAGATCTGGGTTTGATCCATCACCGTTCTTTATCCAAATCTGCCACCCCAGTTCAGACATGGCCATATGCAAATCAGTCTAACCCTGTGCCTCATGGGAAAAGTCCAGCCCGAACTGCCAAGCCATGCCTTCCGTGGACCGGAAACAAGCTTCCTAGGACCGGTTTCTGGCATTTCAGCCGTCTTCAGCCAGGCTTGCTTGAATCCAGTGGCAAAGTGAGCAAGGGACTCACATCTGAGCATACCCAGCCAACTTATGGCAAACAAAGCGGTACAAAAGGGGGTGGTGATGGACAGAGCATCAGAACCAATCAAACACTCACACCCAGTCAACAGATCTGGGTTTGATCCATCACCGTTCTTTAGCCAACTCTGCCACCCCAGTTCAGACATGGCCATATGCAAATCAGTCTAACCCTGTGCCTCATGTGAACAGTCCAGCCCAACTACCAAGCCATGCCTTCCCTGGACCGGAAACAAGCTTCCTAGGTCCTGTTTCTGGCATTTCAGCCGTCTTTAGCCAGGCTTGCTTGAATCCAGTGGCAAAGTGAGCAAGGGACTCACGTTTGAGCATACCCTGCCAACTTATGGCAAACAAAGCGATACAAAAGTGGGTGGTGATGGACAGAGCATCAGAACCTATCAAACACTCACACCCAGTCAACAGATCTGGGTTTGATCCATCACCGTTCTTTAGCCAACTCTGCCACCCCAGTTCAGACATGGCCATATGCAAATCAGTCTAACCCTGTGCCTCATGGGAACAGTCCAGCCCGAACTGCCAAGCCAGGCCTTCCCTGGACCGGAAACAAGCTTCCTAGGACCGGTTTCTGGCATTTCAGCCGTCTTCAGCCAGGCTTGCTTGAATCCAGTGGCAAAGTGAGCAAGGGACTCACGTCTGAGCATACCCTGCCAACTCATGGCAAACAAAGCGGTACAAAAGGGGGTGGTTATGGACAGAGCATCAGAACCAATCAAACACTCACACCCAGTCAACAGATCTGGGTTTGATTCATCACCGGTCTTTAGCCAACTCTGCCACCCCAGTTCAGACATGGCCATATGCAAATCAGTCTAACCCTGTGCCTCATGAGAACAGTCCAGCCCGAACTGCCAAGCCATGCCTTCCCTGGACTGGAAACAAGCTTCCTAGGACCGGTTTCTGGCATTTCAGCCGTGTTCAGCCAGGCTTGCTTGAATCCAGTGGCAAAGTGAGCAAGGGACTCACGTCTGAGCATACCCAGTCAACTTATGGCAAACAAACCGGTACAAAAGGGGGTGGTGATGGACAGAGCATCAGAACCAATCAAACACTCACACCCAGTCAACAGATCTGGGTTTGATCCATCACCGTTCTTTAGCCAACTCTGCCACCCCAGTTCAGACATGGCCATATGCAAATCAGTCTAACCCTGTGACTCATGGGAACAGTCCAGCCCGAACTGCCAAGCCATGCCTTCCCTGGACCGGAAACAAGCTTCCTAGGACCGGTTTCTGGCATTTCAGCAGTCTTCAGCCAGGCTTGCTTGAATCCAGTGGCAAAGTGAGCAAGGGACTCACGTCTGAGCATACCCTGCCAACTTATGGCAAACAAAGCGGTACAAAAGGGGGTGGTGATGGACAGAGCATCAGAACCAATCAAACACTCACACCCAGTCAACAGATCTGGGTTTGATCCATCACCGTTCTTTAGCCAAATCTGCCACCCCAGTTCAGACATGGCCATATGCAAATCAGTCTAACCCTGTGCCTCATGGGAACAGTCCAGCCCGAACTGCCAAGCCATGCCTTCCCTGGACCGGAAACAAGCTTCCTAGGGCCGCTTTCTGGCATTTCAGTCTTCTTCAGCCAGGCTTGCTTGAATCCAGTGGCAAAGTGAGCAAGGGACTCCCGTCTGAGCATACCCTGCCAACTTATGGCAAACAAAGCGGTACAAAAGGGGGTGGTGATGGACAGAGCATCAGAACCAATCAAACACTCACACCCAGTCAACAGATCTGGGTTTGATCCATCACCGTTCTTTAGCCAAATCTGCCACCCCAGTTCAGACATCGCCATATGCAAATCAGTCTAACCCTGTGCCTCATTAGAAAAGTCCAGCCCAAACTGCCAAGCCATGCCTTTCCTGGACCGGAAACAAGCTTCCTAGGACCGGTTTCTGGCATTTCAGCCGTCTTCAGCCAGGCGTGCTTGAGTCCAGTGGCAAAGTGAGCAAGGGACTCACGTCTGAGCATACCCTGCCAACTTATGGCAAACAAAACGGAACAAAAGGGGGTGGTGATGGACAGAACATCAGAACCAATCAAACACTCACACCCAGTCAACAGATCTGAGTTTGATCCATCACTGTTCTTTAGCCAACTCTGCCACCCCAGTACAGACATGTCCATATGCAAATCAGTCTAACCCTGTGCCTCATGGGAACAGTCCAGCCAGAACTGCCAAGCCATGCCTTCCCTGGACCGGAAAAAAGTTTCCTAGGACCGGTTTCTGGCATTTCAGCCGTCTTCAGCCAGGCTTGCTTGAATCCAGTGGCAAAGTGAGCAAGGGACTCGCGTCTGAGCATACCCTGCCAACTTATGGCAAACAAAGCAGTACAAAAGGGGGTGGTGATGGACAGAGCATCAGAACCAATCAAACACACACCCAGTCAACAGATCTGGGTTTGATCCATCACCGTTCTTTAGCCAAATCTGCCACCCTAGTTCAGACATGGCCATATGCAAATCAGTTTAACCCTGTGCCTCATGGGAACAGTCCAGCCCGAACTGCCAAGCCATGCCTTCCCTGGACCGGAAAAAAGCTTCCTAGGATCGGTTTCTGGCATTTCAGCCGTCTTCAGCCAGGCTTGCTTGAATCCAGTGGCAAAGTGAGCAATGGACTGACGTCTGAGCATACCCTGCCAACTTATGGCAAACAAAGCGGTACAAAAGGGGGTGGTGATGGACAGAGCATCAGAACCAATCAAACACTCACACCCAGTCAACAGATCTGGGTTTGATCCATCACCGTTCTTTAGCCAAATCTGCCACCCCAGTTCAGACATGGCCATATGCAAATCAGTCTAACCCTGTGCCTCATGGGAAAAGTCCAGCCCGAACTGCCAAGCCATGCCTTCCCTGGACCGGAAACAAGCTTCCTAGGACCGGTTTCTGGCATTTCAGCCGTCTTCAGCCAGGCTTGCTTGAATCCAGTGGCAAAGTGAGCAAGGGACTCACGTCTGAGCATACCCTGCCAACTTATGGCAAACAAAACGGTACAAAAGGGGGTGGTGATGGACAGAACATCAGAACCAATCAAACACTCACACCCAGTCAACAGATCTGGGTTTGATCCATCACTGTTCTTTAGCCAACTCTGCCACCCCAGTACAGACATGTCCATATGCAAATCAGTCTAACCCTGTGCCTCATGGGAACAGTCCAGCCAGAACTGCCAAGCCATGCCTTCCCTGGACCGGAAACAAGCTTCCTAGGACCGGTTTCTGGCATTTCAGCCGTCTTCAGCAAGGCTTGCTTGAATCCAGTGGCAAAGTGAGCAAGGGACTCACGTCTGAGCATACCCTGCCAACTTATGGAAAACAAAGCGGTACAAAAGGGGGTGGTGATGGACAGAGCATCAGAAACAATCAAACACTCACACCCAGTCAACAGATCTGGGTTTGATCCATCACCGTTCTTTAGCCAACTCTGCCACCCCAGTTCAGACATGGCCATATGCAAATCAGTCTAACCCTGTGACTCATGGGAACAGTCCAGCCCGAACTGCCAAGCCATGCCTTCCCTGGACCGGAAACAAGCTTCCTAGGACCGGTTTCTGGCATTTCAGCCGTCTTCAGCCATTCTTGCTTGAATCCAGTGGCAAAGTGAGCAAGGGACTCACGTCTGAGCATACCCAGCCAACTTATGGCAAACAAAGCGGTACAAAAGGGGGTGGTGATGGACAGAGCATCAGAACCAATCAAACACTCAAACCCAGTCAACAGATCTGGGTTTGATCCATCACCGTTCTTTAGCCAACTCTGCCACCCCAGTTCAGACATGGCCATATGCAAATCAGTCTAACCCTGTGCCTCATGGGAACAGTCCAGCCCGAACTACCAAGCCATGCCTTCCCTGGACCGGAAACAAGCTTCCTAGGACCTGTTTCTGGCATTTCAGCTGTCTTTAGCCAGGCTTGCTTGAATCCAGTGGCAAAGTGAGCAAGGGACTCACGTCTGAGCATACCCTGCCAACTTATGGCAAACAAAGCGGTACAAAAGTGGGTGGTGATGGACAGAGCATCAGAACCTATCAAACACTCACACCCAGTCAACAGATCTGGGTTTGATCCATCACCGTTCTTTAGCCAACTCTGCCACCCCAGTTCAGACATGGCCATATGCAAATCAGTCTAACCCTGTGCCTCATGGGAACAGTCCAGCCCGAACTGCCAAGCCAGGCCTTCCCTGGACCGGAAACAAGCTTCCTAGGACCGGTTTCTGGAATTTCAGCCGTCTTCAGCAAGGCTTGCTTGAATCCAGTGGCAAAGTGAGCAAGGGACTCACGTCTGAGCATACCCTGCCAACTCATGGCAAACAAAGCGGTACAAAAGGAGGTGGTGATGGACAGAGCATCAGAACCAATCAAACACTCACACCCAGTCAACAGATCTGGGTTTGATTCATCACCGGTCTTTAGCCAACTCTGCCACCCCAGTTCAGACATGGCCATATGCAAATCAGTCTAACCCTGTGCCTCATGAGAACAGTCCAGCCCGAACTGCCAAGCCATGCCTTCCCTGGACTGGAAACAAGCTTCCTAGGACCGGTTTCTGGCATTTCAGCCGTGTTCAGCCAGGCTTGCTTGAATCCAGTGGCAAAGTGAGCAAGGGACTCACCTCTGAGCATACCCAGCCAACTTATGGCAAACAAAGCGGTACAAAAGGGAGTGGTGATGGACAGAGCATCAGAACCAATCAAACACTCACACCCAGTCAACAGATCTGGGTTTGATCCATCACCGTTATTTAGCCAACTCTGCCACCCCAGTTCAGACATGGCCATATGCAAATCAGTCTAACCCTGTGACTCATGGGAACAGTCCAGCCCGAACTGCCAAGCCATGCCTTCCCTGGACCGGAAACAAGCTTCCTAGGACCGGTTTCTGGCATTTCAGCAGTCTTCAGCCAGGCTTGCTTGAATCCAGTGGCAAAGTGAGCAAGGGACTCACGTCTGAGCATACCCTGCCAACTTATGGCAAACAAAGCGGTACAAAAAGGGGTGGTGATGGACAGAGCATCAGAACCAATCAAACACTCACACCCAGTCAACAGATCTGGGTTTGATCCATCACCGTTCTTTAGCCAAATCTGCCACCCCAGTTCAGACATGGCCATATGCAAATCAGTCTAACCCTGTGCCTCATGGGAACAGTCCAGCCCGAACTGCCAAGCCATGCCTTCCCTGGACCGGAAACAAGCTTCCTAGGACCGGTTTCTGGCATTTCAGCAGTCTTCAGCCAGGCTTGCTTGAATCCAGTGGCAAAGTGAGCAAGGGACTCACGTCTGAGCATACCCTGCCAACTTATGGCAAACAAAGCGGTACAAAAGGGGGTGGTGATGGACAGAGCATCAGAACCAATCAAACACTCACACCCAGTCAACAGATCTGGGTTTGATCCATCACCGTTCTTTAGCCAAATCTGCCACCCCAGTTCAGACATCGCCATATGCAAATCAGTCTAACCCTGTGCCTCATTAGAAAAGTCCAGCCCAAACTCCCAAGCCATGCCTTTCCTGGACCGGAAACAAGCTTCCTAGGACCGGTTTCTGGCATTTCAGCCGTCTTCAGCCAGGCTTGCTTGAATCCAGTGGCAAAGTGAGCAAGGGACTCACGTCTCAGCATATCCAGCCAACTTATGGCAAACAAAGCGGTACAAAAGAGGGTGGTGATGGACAGAGCATCAGAACCAATCAAACACTCACACCCAGTCAACAGATCTGGGTTTGATCCATCCCCGTTCTTTAGCCAACTCTGCCACCCCACAGACATGGCCATATGCAAATCAGTCTAACCCTGTGCCTCATGGGAACAGTCCAGCCCGAACTGCCAAGCCATGCCTTCCCTGGACCGGAAACAAGCTTCCTAGGACCAGTTTCTGGCATTTCAGCCGTCTTCAGCCAGGCATGCTTGAATCCAGTGGCAAAGTGTACAAGGGACTCACGTCTGAGCATTCCCTGCCAACTTATGGCAAACAAAACGGTACAAAAGGGGGTGGTGATGGACAGAGCATCAGAACCAATCAAACACTCACAACCAGTCAACAGATCTGGGTTTGATCCATCACCGTTCTTTAGCCAAATCTGCCACCCCAGTTCAGACATGGCCACATGCAAATCAGTCTATCCCTGTGCCTCATGGGAACAGTCCAGCCCGAACTGCCAAGCCATGCCTTCCCTGGACCGGAAACAAGCTTCCTAGGACCGGTTTCTGGCATTTCAGCCGTCTTCAGCCAGGCTTGCTTGAATCCAGTGGCAAAGTGAGCAAGGGACTCACGTCTGAGCATACCCTGCCAACTTATGGCAAACAAAGCGGTACAAAAGGGGGTGGTGATGGACAGAGCATCAGAACCAATCAAACACTCACACCCAGTCAACAGATCTGGGTTTGATCCATCACCGTTCTTTAGCCAAATCTGCCACCCCAGTTCAGACATCGCCATATGCAAATCAGTCTAACCCTGTGCCTCATGGGAACAGTCCATCCCGAACTGCCAAGCCATGCCTTCCCTGGACCGGAAACAAGCTTCCTAGGACCGGTTTCTGGCATTTCAGCCGTCTTCAGCCAGGCATGCTTGAATCCAGTGGCAAAGTGAGCAAGGGACTCACGTCTGAGCATACCCTGCCAACTTATGGCAAACAAAGCGGTACAAAAGGGGGTGGTGATGGACAGAGCATCAGAACCAATCAAACACTCACACCCAGTCAACAGATCTGGGTTTGATCCATCACCGTTCTTTAGCCAAATCTGCCACCCCAGTTCAGACATGGCCATATGCAAATCAGTCTAACCCTGTGCCTCATGGGAACAGTCCAGCCCGAACTGCCAAGCCATGCCTTCCCTGGACCGGAAACAAGCTTCCTAGGACCGGTTTCTGGCATTTCAGCCATCTTCAGCCAGGCTTGCTTGAATCCAGTGGCAAAGTGAGCAAGGGACTCACGTCTGAGCATACCCTGCCAACTTATGGCAAACAAAGCGGTACAAAAGGGGGTGGTGATGGACAGAGCATCAGAACCAATCAAACACTCACACCCAGTCAACAGATCTGGGTTTGATCCATCACCGTTCTTTAGCCAAATCTGCCACCCCAGTTCAGACATGGCAATATGCAAATCAGTCTAACCCTGTGCCTCATGGGAACAGTCCAGCCCGAACTGCCAAGCCATGCCTTCCCTGGACCGGAAACAAGCTTCCTAGGACCGGTTTCTGGCATTTCAGCCGTCTTCAGCCAGGCTTGCTTGAATCCAGTGGCAAAGTGAGCAAGGGACTCACGTCTGAGCATACCCTGCCAACTTATGGCAAACAAAGCGGTACAAAAGGGGGTGGTGATGGACAGAGCATCAGAACCAATCAAACACTCACACCCAGTCAACAGATCTGGGTTTGATCTATCACCGTTCTTTAGCCAAATCTGCCACCCCAGTTCAGACATCGCCATATACAAATCAGTCTAACCCTGTGCCTCATGGGAAAAGTCCAGCCCGAACTGCCAAGCCATGCCTTCCCTGGACCGGAAACAAGCTTCCTAGGACCGGTTTCTGGCATTTCAGCCGTCTTCAGCCAGGCTTGCTTGAATCCAGTGGCAAAGTGAGCAAGGGACTCACGTCTGAGCATACCCTGCCAACTTATGGCAAACAAAACGGTACAAAAGGGGGTGGTGATGGACAGAACATCAGAACCAATCAAACACTCACACCCAGTCAACAGATCTGAGTTTCATCCATCACTGTTCTTTAGCCAACTCTGCCACCCCAGTACAGACATGTCCATATGCAAATCCGTCTAACCCTGTGCCTCATGGGAACAGTCCATCCAGAACTGCCAAGCCATGCCTTCCCTGGACCGGAAAATAGCTTCCTAGGACCGGGTTCTGGCATTTCAGCCGTCTTCAGCCAGGCTTGCTTGAATCCAGTGGCAAAGTGAGCAAGGGACTCACGTCTGAGCATACCCAGCCAACTTATGGCAAACAAAGTGGTACAAAAGGGGGTGGTGATGGACAGAGCATCAGAACCAATCAAACACTCACACCCAGTCAACAGATCTGGGTTTGATCCATCACCGTTCTTTAGCCCACTCTGCCACCCCAGTTCAGATATGGCCATATGCAAATCAGTCTAACCCTGTGCCTCATGGGAACAGTCCAGCCCGAACTGCCAAGCCATGCCTTCCCTGGACCGGAAACAAGCTTCCTAGGACCGGTTTCTGGCATTTCAGCCGTCTTCAGCCAGGCATGCTTGAATCCAGTGGCAAAGTGAGCAAGGGACTCACGTCTGAGCATTCCCTGCCAACTTATGGCAAACAAAGCGGTACAAAAGGGGGTGGTGATGGACAGAGCATCAGAACCAATCAAACACTCACAACCAGTCAACAGATCTGGGTTTGATCCATCACCGTTCTTTAGCCAAATCTGCGACCCCAGTTCAGACATGGCCACATGCAAATCAGTCTATCCCTGTGCCTCATGGGAACAGTCCAGCCCGAACTGCCAAGCCATGCCTTCCCTGGACCGGAAACAAGCTTCCTAGGACCGGTTTCTGGCATTTCAGCCGTCTTCAGCCAGGCTTGCTTGAATCCAGTGGCAAAGTGAGCAAGGAACTCACGTCTGAGCATACCCTGCCAACTTATGGCAAACAAAGCGGTACAAAAGGGGGTGGTGATGGACAGAGCATCAGAACCAATCAAACACTCACACCCAGTCAACAGATCTGGGTTTGATCCATCACCGTTCTTTAGCCAACTCTGCCACCCCAGTTCAGACATCGCCATATGCAAATCAGTCTAACCCTGTGCCTCATGGGAAAAGTCCAGCCCGAACTGCCACGCCATGCCTTCCCTGGACCGGAAACAAGCTTCCTAGGACCGGTTTCTGGCATTTCAGCCGTCTTCAGCCAGGCTTGCTTGAATCCAGTGGCAAAGTGAGCAAGGGACTCACGTCTGAGCATACCCTGCCAACTTATGGCAAACAAAATGGTACAAAAGGGGGTGGTGATGGACAAAACATCAGAACCAATCAAACACTCACACCCAGTCAACAGATCTGGGTTTGATCCATCACCGTTCTTTAGCCAACTCTGCCACCCCAGTTCAGGCATGGCCATATGCAAATCAGTCTAACCCTGTGCCTCATGGGAACAGTCCAGCCCGAACTGCCAAGCCATGCCTTCCCTGGACCGGACACAAGCTTCCTAGGCCTGGTTTCTGGCATTTCAGCCGTCTTCAGCCATGCTTGCTTGAATCCAGTGGCAAAGTGAGCAAGGGACTCACGTCTGAGCATACCCTGCCAACTTATGGCAAACAAAGCGGTACAAAAGGGGGTGGTGATGGACAGAGCATCAGAACCAATCAAACACTCACACCCAGTCAACAGATCTGGGTTTGATCCATCACCGTTCTTTAGCCAAATCTGCCACCCCAGTTCAGACATCGCCATATGCAAATCAGTCTAACCCTGTGCCTCATGGGAAAAGTCCAGCCCGAACTGCCACGCCATGCCTTCCCTGGACCGGAAACAAGCTTCCTAGGACCTGTTTCTGGCATTTCAGCCGTCTTCAGCCAGGCTTGCTTGAATCCAGTGGCAAAGTGAGCAAGGGACTCACGTCTGAGCATACCCTGCCAACTTATGGCAAACAAAACGGTACAAAAGGGGGTGGTGATGGACAAAACATCAGAACCAATCAAACACTCACACCCAGTCAACAGATCTGGGTTTGATCCATCACCGTTCTTTAGCCAACTCTGCCACCCCAGTTCAGACATGGCCATATGCAAATCAGTCTAACCCTGTGCCTCATGGGAACAGTCCAGCCCGAACTGCCAAGCCATGCCTTCCCTGGACCGGAAACAAGCTTCCTAGGACCGGTTTCTGGCATTTCAGCCGTCTTCAGCCAGGCTTGCTTGAATCCAGTGGCAAAGTGAGCAAGGGACTCACGTCTGAGCATACCCTGCCAACTTATGGCAAACAAAGCGGTACAAAAGGGGGTGGTGATGGACAGAGCATCAGAACCAATCAAACACTCACACCCAGTCAACAGATCTGGGTTTGATCCATCACCGTTCTTTAGCCAACTCTGCCACCCCAGTTCAGGCATCGCCATATGCAAATCAGTCTAACCCTGTGCCTCATGAGAACAGTCAAGCCCGAACTGCCAAGCCATGCCTTCCCTGGACCAGAAACAAGCTTCCTAGGACCGGTTTCTGGCATTTCAGCCGTCTTCAGCCAGGCTTGCTTGAATCTAGTGGCAAAGTGAGCAAGGGACTCACGTCTGAGCATACCCAGCCAACTTATGGCAAACAAAGCGGTACAAAAGGGGGTGGTGATGGACAGAGCATCAGAACCAATCAAACACTCACTCCCAGTCAACAGATCTGGGTTTGATCCATCACCGTTCTTTAGCCAACTCTGCCACCCCAGTTCAGACATGGCCATATGCAAATCAGTCTAACCCTGTGCCTCATGGGAACAGTCCAGCCCGAACTGCCAAGCCATGCCTTCCCTGGAGCGGAAACAAGCTTCCTAGGACCGGTTTCTGGCATTTCAGCCGTCTTCAGCCAGGCTTGCTTGAATCCAGTGGCAAAGTGAGCAAGAGACTCACGTTTGAGCATACCCTGCCAACTTATGGCAAACAAAGCGGTACAAAAGGGGGTGGCGATGGACAGAGCATCAGAACCAATCAAACACTCACACCCAGTCAACAGATCTGGGTTTGATCCATCACCGTTCTTTAGCCAAATCTGCCACCCTAGTTCAGACATGGCCATATGCAAATCAGTTTAACCCTGTGCCTCATGGGAACAGTCCAGCCCGAACTGCCAAGCCATGCCTTCCCTGGACCGGAAAAAAGCTTCCTAGGACCGGTTTCTGGCATTTCAGCCGTCTTCAGCCAGGCTTGCTTGAATCCAGTGGCAAAGTGAGCAATGGACTCACGTCTGAGCATACCCTGCCAACTTATGGCAAACAAAGCGGTACAAAAGGGGGTGGTGATGGACAGAGCATCAGAACCAATCAAACACTCACACCCAGTCAACAGATCTGGGTTTGATCCATCACCGTTCTTTATCCAAATCTGCCACCCCAGTTCAGACATGGCCATATGCAAATCAGTCTAACCCTGTGCCTCATGGGAAAAGTCCAGCCCGAACTGCCAAGCCATGCCTTCCGTGGACCGGAAACAAGCTTCCTAGGACCGGTTTCTGGCATTTCAGCCGTCTTCAGCCAGGCTTGCTTGAATCCAGTGGCAAAGTGAGCAAGGGACTCACATCTGAGCATACCCAGCCAACTTATGGCAAACAAAGCGGTACAAAAGGGGGTGGTGATGGACAGAGCATCAGAACCAATCAAACACTCACACCCAGTCAACAGATCTGGGTTTGATCCATCACCGTTCTTTAGCCAACTCTGCCACCCCAGTTCAGACATGGCCATATGCAAATCAGTCTAACCCTGTGCCTCATGTGAACAGTCCAGCCCAACTACCAAGCCATGCCTTCCCTGGACCGGAAACAAGCTTCCTAGGTCCTGTTTCTGGCATTTCAGCCGTCTTTAGCCAGGCTTGCTTGAATCCAGTGGCAAAGTGAGCAAGGGACTCACGTTTGAGCATACCCTGCCAACTTATGGCAAACAAAGCGATACAAAAGTGGGTGGTGATGGACAGAGCATCAGAACCTATCAAACACTCACACCCAGTCAACAGATCTGGGTTTGATCCATCACCGTTCTTTAGCCAACTCTGCCACCCCAGTTCAGACATGGCCATATGCAAATCAGTCTAACCCTGTGCCTCATGGGAACAGTCCAGCCCGAACTGCCAAGCCAGGCCTTCCCTGGACCGGAAACAAGCTTCCTAGGACCGGTTTCTGGCATTTCAGCCGTCTTCAGCCAGGCTTGCTTGAATCCAGTGGCAAAGTGAGCAAGGGACTCACGTCTGAGCATACCCTGCCAACTCATGGCAAACAAAGCGGTACAAAAGGGGGTGGTTATGGACAGAGCATCAGAACCAATCAAACACTCACACCCAGTCAACAGATCTGGGTTTGATTCATCACCGGTCTTTAGCCAACTCTGCCACCCCAGTTCAGACATGGCCATATGCAAATCAGTCTAACCCTGTGCCTCATGAGAACAGTCCAGCCCGAACTGCCAAGCCATGCCTTCCCTGGACTGGAAACAAGCTTCCTAGGACCGGTTTCTGGCATTTCAGCCGTGTTCAGCCAGGCTTGCTTGAATCCAGTGGCAAAGTGAGCAAGGGACTCACGTCTGAGCATACCCAGTCAACTTATGGCAAACAAACCGGTACAAAAGGGGGTGGTGATGGACAGAGCATCAGAACCAATCAAACACTCACACCCAGTCAACAGATCTGGGTTTGATCCATCACCGTTCTTTAGCCAACTCTGCCACCCCAGTTCAGACATGGCCATATGCAAATCAGTCTAACCCTGTGCCTCATGGGAACAGTCCAGCCCGAACTGCCAAGCCATGCCTTCCCTGGACCAGAAACAAGCTTCCTAGGGCCGCTTTCTGGCATTTCAGTCTTCTTCAGCCAGGCTTGCTTGAATCCAGTGGCAAAGTGAGCAAGGGACTCCCGTCTGAGCATACCCTGCCAACTTATGGCAAACAAAGCGGTACAAAAGGGGGTGGTGATGGACAGAGCATCAGAACCAATCAAACACTCACACCCAGTCAACAGATCTGGGTTTGATCCATCACCGTTCTTTAGCCAAATCTGCCACCCCAGTTCAGACATCGCCATATGCAAATCAGTCTAACCCTGTGCCTCATTAGAAAAGTCCAGCCCAAACTGCCAAGCCATGCCTTTCCTGGACCGGAAACAAGCTTCCTAGGACCGGTTTCTGGCATTTCAGCCGTCTTCAGCCAGGCGTGCTTGAGTCCAGTGGCAAAGTGAGCAAGGGACTCACGTCTGAGCATACCCTGCCAACTTATGGCAAACAAAACGGAACAAAAGGGGGTGGTGATGGACAGAACATCAGAACCAATCAAACACTCACACCCAGTCAACAGATCTGAGTTTGATCCATCACTGTTCTTTAGCCAACTCTGCCACCCCAGTACAGACATGTCCATATGCAAATCAGTCTAACCCTGTGCCTCATGGGAACAGTCCAGCCAGAACTGCCAAGCCATGCCTTCCCTGGACCGGAAAAAAGTTTCCTAGGACCGGTTTCTGGCATTTCAGCCGTCTTCAGCCAGGCTTGCTTGAATCCAGTGGCAAAGTGAGCAAGGGACTCGCGTCTGAGCATACCCTGCCAACTTATGGCAAACAAAGCAGTACAAAAGGGGGTGGTGATGGACAGAGCATCAGAACCAATCAAACACACACCCAGTCAACAGATCTGGGTTTGATCCATCACCGTTCTTTAGCCAAATCTGCCACCCTAGTTCAGACATGGCCATATGCAAATCAGTTTAACCCTGTGCCTCATGGGAACAGTCCAGCCCGAACTGCCAAGCCATGCCTTCCCTGGACCGGAAAAAAGCTTCCTAGGATCGGTTTCTGGCATTTCAGCCGTCTTCAGCCAGGCTTGCTTGAATCCAGTGGCAAAGTGAGCAATGGACTGACGTCTGAGCATACCCTGCCAACTTATGGCAAACAAAGCGGTACAAAAGGGGGTGGTGATGGACAGAGCATCAGAACCAATCAAACACTCACACCCAGTCAACAGATCTGGGTTTGATCCATCACCGTTCTTTAGCCAAATCTGCCACCCCAGTTCAGACATGGCCATATGCAAATCAGTCTAACCCTGTGCCTCATGGGAAAAGTCCAGCCCGAACTGCCAAGCCATGCCTTCCCTGGACCGGAAACAAGCTTCCTAGGACCGGTTTCTGGCATTTCAGCCGTCTTCAGCCAGGCTTGCTTGAATCCAGTGGCAAAGTGAGCAAGGGACTCACGTCTGAGCATACCCTGCCAACTTATGGCAAACAAAACGGTACAAAAGGGGGTGGTGATGGACAGAACATCAGAACCAATCAAACACTCACACCCAGTCAACAGATCTGGGTTTGATCCATCACTGTTCTTTAGCCAACTCTGCCACCCCAGTACAGACATGTCCATATGCAAATCAGTCTAACCCTGTGCCTCATGGGAACAGTCCAGCCAGAACTGCCAAGCCATGCCTTCCCTGGACCGGAAACAAGCTTCCTAGGACCGGTTTCTGGCATTTCAGCCGTCTTCAGCAAGGCTTGCTTGAATCCAGTGGCAAAGTGAGCAAGGGACTCACGTCTGAGCATACCCTGCCAACTTATGGAAAACAAAGCGGTACAAAAGGGGGTGGTGATGGACAGAGCATCAGAAACAATCAAACACTCACACCCAGTCAACAGATCTGGGTTTGATCCATCACCGTTCTTTAGCCAACTCTGCCACCCCAGTTCAGACATGGCCATATGCAAATCAGTCTAACCCTGTGACTCATGGGAACAGTCCAGCCCGAACTGCCAAGCCATGCCTTCCCTGGACCGGAAACAAGCTTCCTAGGACCGGTTTCTGGCATTTCAGCCGTCTTCAGCCATTCTTGCTTGAATCCAGTGGCAAAGTGAGCAAGGGACTCACGTCTGAGCATACCCAGCCAACTTATGGCAAACAAAGCGGTACAAAAGGGGGTGGTGATGGACAGAGCATCAGAACCAATCAAACACTCAAACCCAGTCAACAGATCTGGGTTTGATCCATCACCGTTCTTTAGCCAACTCTGCCACCCCAGTTCAGACATGGCCATATGCAAATCAGTCTAACCCTGTGCCTCATGGGAACAGTCCAGCCCGAACTACCAAGCCATGCCTTCCCTGGACCGGAAACAAGCTTCCTAGGACCTGTTTCTGGCATTTCAGCTGTCTTTAGCCAGGCTTGCTTGAATCCAGTGGCAAAGTGAGCAAGGGACTCACGTCTGAGCATACCCTGCCAACTTATGGCAAACAAAGCGGTACAAAAGTGGGTGGTGATGGACAGAGCATCAGAACCTATCAAACACTCACACCCAGTCAACAGATCTGGGTTTGATCCATCACCGTTCTTTAGCCAACTCTGCCACCCCAGTTCAGACATGGCCATATGCAAATCAGTCTAACCCTGTGCCTCATGGGAACAGTCCAGCCCGAACTGCCAAGCCAGGCCTTCCCTGGACCGGAAACAAGCTTCCTAGGACCGGTTTCTGGAATTTCAGCCGTCTTCAGCAAGGCTTGCTTGAATCCAGTGGCAAAGTGAGCAAGGGACTCACGTCTGAGCATACCCTGCCAACTCATGGCAAACAAAGCGGTACAAAAGGAGGTGGTGATGGACAGAGCATCAGAACCAATCAAACACTCACACCCAGTCAACAGATCTGGGTTTGATTCATCACCGGTCTTTAGCCAACTCTGCCACCCCAGTTCAGACATGGCCATATGCAAATCAGTCTAACCCTGTGCCTCATGAGAACAGTCCAGCCCGAACTGCCAAGCCATGCCTTCCCTGGACTGGAAACAAGCTTCCTAGGACCGGTTTCTGGCATTTCAGCCGTGTTCAGCCAGGCTTGCTTGAATCCAGTGGCAAAGTGAGCAAGGGACTCACCTCTGAGCATACCCAGCCAACTTATGGCAAACAAAGCGGTACAAAAGGGAGTGGTGATGGACAGAGCATCAGAACCAATCAAACACTCACACCCAGTCAACAGATCTGGGTTTGATCCATCACCGTTATTTAGCCAACTCTGCCACCCCAGTTCAGACATGGCCATATGCAAATCAGTCTAACCCTGTGACTCATGGGAACAGTCCAGCCCGAACTGCCAAGCCATGCCTTCCCTGGACCGGAAACAAGCTTCCTAGGACCGGTTTCTGGCATTTCAGCAGTCTTCAGCCAGGCTTGCTTGAATCCAGTGGCAAAGTGAGCAAGGGACTCACGTCTGAGCATACCCTGCCAACTTATGGCAAACAAAGCGGTACAAAAAGGGGTGGTGATGGACAGAGCATCAGAACCAATCAAACACTCACACCCAGTCAACAGATCTGGGTTTGATCCATCACCGTTCTTTAGCCAAATCTGCCACCCCAGTTCAGACATGGCCATATGCAAATCAGTCTAACCCTGTGCCTCATGGGAACAGTCCAGCCCGAACTGCCAAGCCATGCCTTCCCTGGACCGGAAACAAGCTTCCTAGGACCGGTTTCTGGCATTTCAGCAGTCTTCAGCCAGGCTTGCTTGAATCCAGTGGCAAAGTGAGCAAGGGACTCACGTCTGAGCATACCCTGCCAACTTATGGCAAACAAAGCGGTACAAAAGGGGGTGGTGATGGACAGAGCATCAGAACCAATCAAACACTCACACCCAGTCAACAGATCTGGGTTTGATCCATCACCGTTCTTTAGCCAAATCTGCCACCCCAGTTCAGACATCGCCATATGCAAATCAGTCTAACCCTGTGCCTCATTAGAAAAGTCCAGCCCAAACTCCCAAGCCATGCCTTTCCTGGACCGGAAACAAGCTTCCTAGGACCGGTTTCTGGCATTTCAGCCGTCTTCAGCCAGGCTTGCTTGAGTCCAGTGGCAAAGTGAGCAAGGGACTCACGTCTGAGCATACCCTGCCAACTTATGGCAAACAAAACGGTACAAAAGGGGGTGGTGATGGACAGAACCTCAGAACCAATCAAACACTCACACCCAGTCAACAGATCTGAGTTTGATCCATCACTGTTCTTTAGCCAACTCTGCCACCCCAGTACAGACATGTCCATATGCAAATCAGTCTAACCCTGTGCCTCATGGGAACAGTCCAGCCAGAACTGCCAAGCCATGCCTTCCCTGGACCGGAAAAAAGCTTCCTAGGACCGGTTTCTGGCATTTCAGCCGTCTTCAGCCAGGCTTGCTTGAATCCAGTGGCAAAGTGAGCAAGGGACTCACGTCTCAGCATACCCAGCCAACTTATGGCAAACAAAGCGGTACAAAAGAGGGTGGTGATGGACAGAGCATCAGAACCAATCAAACACTCACACCCAGTCAACAGATCTGGGTTTGATCCATCCCCGTTCTTTAGCCAACTCTGCCACCCCACAGACATGGCCATATGCAAATCAGTCTAACCCTGTGCCTCATGGGAACAGTCCAGCCCGAACTGCCAAGCCATGCCTTCCCTGGACCGGAAACAAGCTTCCTAGGACCAGTTTCTGGCATTTCAGCCGTCTTCAGCCAGGCATGCTTGAATCCAGTGGCAAAGTGAGCAAGGGACTCACGTCTGAGCATACCCTGCCAACTTATGGCAAACAAAGCGGTACAAAAGGGGGTGGTGATGGACAGAGCATCAGAACCAATCAAACACTCACACCCAGTCAACAGATCTGGGTTTGATCCATCACCGTTCTTTAGCCAAATCTGCCTCCCCATTTCAGACATGGCCATATGCAAATCAGTCTAACATTGTGCCTCATGGGAACAGTCCAGCCCGAACTGCCAAGCCATGCCTTCCCTGGACCGGAAACAAGCTTCCTAGGACCGGTTTCTGGCATTTCAGCCGTCTTCAGCCAGGCTTGCTTGAAGCCAGTGGCAAAGTGAGCAAGGGACTCACGTCTGAGCATACCCTGCCAACTTATGGCAAACAAAGCGGTACAAAAGGTGGTGGTGATGGACAGATCATCAGAACCAATCAAACACTCACACCCAGTCAACAGATCTGGGTTTGATCTATCACCGTTCTTTAGCCAAATCTGCCACCCCAGTTCAGACATCGCCATATGCAAATCAGTCTAACCCTGTGCCTCATGGGAAAAGTCCAGCCCGAACTGCCAAGCCATGCCTTCCCTGGACCGGAAACAAGCTTCCTAGGACCGGATTCTGGCATTTCAGCCATCTTCAGCCAGGCTTGCTTGAATCCAGTGGCAAAGTGAGCAAGGGACTCACGTCTGAGCATACCCTGCCAACTTATGGCAAACAAAACGGTACAAAAGGGGGTGGTGATGGACAGAACATCAGAACCAATCAAACACTCACACCCAGTCAACAGATCTGGGTTTGATCCATCACCGTTCTTTAGCCAACTCTGCCACCCCAGTTCAGACATGGCCATATGCAAATCAGTCTAACCCTGTGCCTCATGGGAACAGTCCAGCCCGAACTGCCAAGCCATGCCTTCCCTGGACCGGAAACAAGCTTCCTAAGACCAGTTTCTGGCATTTCAGCAGTCTAAAGCCAGGCTTGCTTGAATCCAGTGGCAAAGTGAGCAAGGGACTCACGTCTGAGCATACCCTGCCAACCTATGGCAAACAAAGCGGTACAAAAGGGGGTGGTGATGGACAGAGCATCAGAACCAATCAAACACTCACACCCAGTCAACAGATCTGGGTTTGATCCATCACCGTTCTTTAGCCAAATCTGCCACCCCAGTTCAGACATGGCAATATGCAAATCAGTCTAACCCTGTGCCTCATGGTAACAGTCCAGCCCGAACTGCCAAGCCATGCCTTCCCTGGACCGGAAACAAGCTTCCTAGGACCGGTTTCTGGCATTTCAGCCGTCTTCAGCCAGGCTTGCTTGAATCCAGTGGCAAAGTGAGCAAGGGACTCACGTCTGAGCATACCCTGCCAACTTATGGCAAACAAAGCGGTACAAAAGGGGGTGGTGATGGACAGAGCATCAGAACCAATCAAACACTCACACCCAGTCAACAGATCTGGGTTTGATCCATCACCGTTCTTTAGCCAAGTCTGCCACCCCATTTCAGACATCGCCATATGCAAATCAGTCTAACCCTGTGCCTCATTAGAAAAGTCCAGCCCGAACTGCCAAGCCATGCCTTTCCTCGACCGGAAACAAGCTTCCTAGGACCGGTTTCTGGCATTTCAGCCGTCTTCAGCCAGGCTTGCTTGAATCCAGTGGCAAAGTGAGCAAGGGACTCACGTCTGAGCATACCCTGCCAACTTATGGCAAACAAAACGGTACAAAAGGGGGTGGTGATGGACAGAACATCAGAACCAATCAAACACTCACAACCAGTCAACAGATCTGGGTTTGATCCATCACTGTTCTTTAGCCAACTCTGCCACCCCAGTACAGATATGTCCATATGCAAATCAGTCTAACCCTGTGCCTCATGGGAACAGTCCAGCCAGAACTGCCAAGCCATGCCTTCCCTGGACCGGAAAAAGCTTCCTAGGACCGGTTTCTGGCATTTCAACCATCTTCAGCCAGGCTTGCTTGAATCCAGTGGCAAAGTGAGCAAGGGACTCACGTCTGAGCATACCCTGGCAACTTATGGCAAACAAAGCGGTACAAAAGGGGGTGGTGATGGACAGAGCATCAGAACCAATCAAACACTCACACCCAGTCAACAGATCTGGGTTTGATCCATCACCGTTCTTTAGCCAAATCTGCCACCCCAGTTCAGACATCACCATATGCAAATCAGTCTAACCCTGTGCCTCATGGGAAAAGTCCAGCCCGAACTGCCAAGCCATGCCTTCCCTGGACCGGAAACAAGCTTCCTAGGACCGGTTTCTGGCATTTCAGCCGCCTTCAGCCAGGCTTGCTTGAATCCAGTGGCAAAGTGAGCAAGGGACTCACGTCTGAGCATACCCTGCCAACTTATGGCAAACAAAACGGTACAAAAGGGGGTGGTGATGGACAGAGCATCAGAACCAATCAAACACTCACACCCAGTCAACAGATCTGGGTTTGATCCATCACCGTTCTTTAGCCAACTCTGCCACCCCAGTTCAGACATGGCCATATGCAAATCAGTCTAACCCTGTGCCTCATGGGAACAGTCCAGCCCGAACTGCCAAGCCATGCCTTCCCTGGACCGGAAACAAGCTTCCTAGGACCAGTTTCTGGCATTTCAGCAGTCTTCAGCCAGGCTTGCTTGAATCCAGTGGCAAAGTGAGCAAGGGACTCACGTCTGAGCATACCCTGCCAACCTATGGCAAACAAAGCGGTACAAAAGGGGGTGGTGATGGACAGAGCATCAGAACCAATCAAACACTCACACCCAGTCAACAGATCTGGGTTTGATCCATCACCGTTCTTTAGCCAAATCTGCCACCCCAGTTGAGACATCGCCATATGCAAATCAGTCTAACCCTGTGCCTCATTAGAAAAGTCCAGCCCGAACTGCCAAGCCATGCCTTCCCTGGACCGGAAACAAGCTTCCTAGGACCAGTTTCTGGCATTTCAGCAGTCTTCAGCCAGGCTTGCTTGAATCCAGTGGCAAAGTGAGCAAGGGACTCACGTCTGAGCATACCCTGCCAACCTATGGCAAACAAAGCGGTACAAAAGGGGGTGGTGATGGACAGAGCATCAGAACCAATCAAACACTCACACCCAGTCAACAGATCTGGGTTTGATCCATCACTGTTCTTTAGCCAACTCTGCCACCCCAGTACAGACATGTCCATATGCAAATCAGTCTAATCCTGTGCCTCATGGGAACAGTCCAGCCAGAACTGCCAAGCCATGCCTTCCCTGGACCAGAAAAAAGCTTCCTAGGACCGGTTTCTGGCATTTCAACCATCTTCAGCCAGGCTTGCTTGAATCCAGTGGCAAAGTGAGCAAGGGACTCACGTCTGAGCATACCCTGACAACTTATGGCAAACAAAGCGGTACAAAAGGGGGTGGTGATGGACAGAGCATCAGAACCAATCAAACACTCACACCCAGTCAACAGATCTGGGTTTGATCCATCACCGTTCTTTAGCCAACTCTGCCACCCCAGTTCAGACATGGCAATATGCAAATCAGTCTAACCCTGTGCCTCATGGTAACAGTCCAGCCCGAACTGCCAAGCCATGCCTTCCCTGGACCGGAAACAAGCTTCCTAGGACCGGTTTCTGGCATTTCAGCCGTCTTCAGCCAGGCTTGCTTGAATCCAGTGGCAAAGTGAGCAAGGGACTCACGTCTGAGCATACCCTGCCAACTTATGGCAAACAAAGCGGTACAAAAGGGGGTGGTGATGGACAGAGCATCAGAACCAATCAAACACTCACACCCAGTCAACAGATCTGGGTTTGATCCATCACCGTTCTTTAGCCAAGTCTGCCACCCCATTTCAGACATCGCCATATGCAAATCAGTCTAACCCTGTGCCTCATTAGAAAAGTCCAGCCCGAACTGCCAAGCCATGCCTTTCCTCGACCGGAAACAAGCTTCCTAGGACCGGTTTCTGGCATTTCAGCCGTCTTCAGCCAGGCTTGCTTGAATCCAGTGGCAAAGTGAGCAAGGGACTCACGTCTGAGCATACCCTGCCAACTTATGGCAAACAAAACGGTACAAAAGGGGGTGGTGATGGACAGAACATCAGAACCAATCAAACACTCACAACCAGTCAACAGATCTGGGTTTGATCCATCACTGTTCTTTAGCCAACTCTGCCACCCCAGTACAGATATGTCCATATGCAAATCAGTCTAACCCTGTGCCTCATGGGAACAGTCCAGCCAGAACTGCCAAGCCATGCCTTCCCTGGACCGGAAAAAGCTTCCTAGGACCGGTTTCTGGCATTTCAACCATCTTCAGCCAGGCTTGCTTGAATCCAGTGGCAAAGTGAGCAAGGGACTCACGTCTGAGCATACCCTGGCAACTTATGGCAAACAAAGCGGTACAAAAGGGGGTGGTGATGGACAGAGCATCAGAACCAATCAAACACTCACACCCAGTCAACAGATCTGGGTTTGATCCATCACCGTTCTTTAGCCAAATCTGCCACCCCAGTTCAGACATCACCATATGCAAATCAGTCTAACCCTGTGCCTCATGGGAAAAGTCCAGCCCGAACTGCCAAGCCATGCCTTCCCTGGACCGGAAACAAGCTTCCTAGGACCGGTTTCTGGCATTTCAGCCGCCTTCAGCCAGGCTTGCTTGAATCCAGTGGCAAAGTGAGCAAGGGACTCACGTCTGAGCATACCCTGCCAACTTATGGCAAACAAAACGGTACAAAAGGGGGTGGTGATGGACAGAGCATCAGAACCAATCAAACACTCACACCCAGTCAACAGATCTGGGTTTGATCCATCACCGTTCTTTAGCCAACTCTGCCACCCCAGTTCAGACATGGCCATATGCAAATCAGTCTAACCCTGTGCCTCATGGGAACAGTCCAGCCCGAACTGCCAAGCCATGCCTTCCCTGGACCGGAAACAAGCTTCCTAGGACCAGTTTCTGGCATTTCAGCAGTCTTCAGCCAGGCTTGCTTGAATCCAGTGGCAAAGTGAGCAAGGGACTCACGTCTGAGCATACCCTGCCAACCTATGGCAAACAAAGCGGTACAAAAGGGGGTGGTGATGGACAGAGCATCAGAACCAATCAAACACTCACACCCAGTCAACAGATCTGGGTTTGATCCATCACCGTTCTTTAGCCAAATCTGCCACCCCAGTTGAGACATCGCCATATGCAAATCAGTCTAACCCTGTGCCTCATTAGAAAAGTCCAGCCCGAACTGCCAAGCCATGCCTTCCCTGGACCGGAAACAAGCTTCCTAGGACCAGTTTCTGGCATTTCAGCAGTCTTCAGCCAGGCTTGCTTGAATCCAGTGGCAAAGTGAGCAAGGGACTCACGTCTGAGCATACCCTGCCAACCTATGGCAAACAAAGCGGTACAAAAGGGGGTGGTGATGGACAGAGCATCAGAACCAATCAAACACTCACACCCAGTCAACAGATCTGGGTTTGATCCATCACTGTTCTTTAGCCAACTCTGCCACCCCAGTACAGACATGTCCATATGCAAATCAGTCTAATCCTGTGCCTCATGGGAACAGTCCAGCCAGAACTGCCAAGCCATGCCTTCCCTGGACCAGAAAAAAGCTTCCTAGGACCGGTTTCTGGCATTTCAACCATCTTCAGCCAGGCTTGCTTGAATCCAGTGGCAAAGTGAGCAAGGGACTCACGTCTGAGCATACCCTGACAACTTATGGCAAACAAAGCGGTACAAAAGGGGGTGGTGATGGACAGAGCATCAGAACCAATCAAACACTCACACCCAGTCAACAGATCTGGGTTTGATCCATCACCGTTCTTTAGCCAAATCTGCCACCCCAGTTCAGACATCGCCATATGCAAATCAGTCTAACCCTGTGCCTCATGGGAAAAGTCCAGCCCGAACTGCCAAGCCATGCCTTCCCTGGACCGGAAACAAGCTTCCTAGGACCGGTTTCTGGCATTTCAGCCGCCTTCAGCCAGGCTTGCTTGAATCCAGTGGCAAAGTGAGCAAGGGACTCACGTCTGAGCATAACCTGCCAACTTATGGCAAACAAAACGGTACAAAAGGGGGTGATGATGGACAGAACATCCGAACCAATCAAACACTCACACCCAGTCAACAGATCTGGGTTTGATCCATCACCGTTCTTTAGCGAAATCTGCCACCCCAGTTCAGACATCGCCATATGCAAATCAGTCTAACCCTGTGCCTCATTAGAAAAGTCCAGCCGGAACTGCCAAGCCATGCCTTTCCTGGACCGGAAACAAGCTTCCTAGGACCGGTTTCTGGCATTTCAGCCGTCTTCAGCCAGGCTTGCTTGAATCCAGTGGCAAAGTGAGCAAGGGACTCACGTCTGAGCATACCCTGCCAACTTATGGCAAACAAAACGGTACAAAAGGGGGTGGTGATGGACAGAACATCAGAACCAATCAAACACTCACACCCAGTCAACAGATCTGGGTTTGATCCATCACTGTTCTTTAGCCAACTCTGCCACCCCAGTTCAGACATCGCCATATGCAAATCAGTCTAACCCTGTGCCTCATGGGAAAAGTCCAGCCCGAACTGCCAAGCCATGCCTTCCCTGGACCGGAAACAAGCTTCCTAGGACCGGATTCTGGCATTTCAGCCGTCTTCAGCCAGGCTTGCTTGAATCCAGTGGCAAAGTGAGCAAGGGACTCACGTCTGAGCATACCCTGCCAACTTATGGCAAACAAAACGGTACAAAAGGGGGTGGTGATGGACAGAACATCAGAACCAATCCAACACTCACACCCAGTCAACAGATCTGGGTTTGATCCATCACCGTTCTTTAGCCAACTCTGCCACCCCAGTTCAGACATGGCCATATGCAAATCAGTCTAACCCTGTGCCTCATGGGAACAGTCCAGCCCGAACTGCCAAGCCATGCCTTCCCTGGACCGGAAACAAGCTTCCTAGGACCAGTGTCTGGCATTTCAGCAGTCTTCAGCCAGGCTTGCTTGAATCCAGTGGCAAAGTGAGCAAGGGACTCACGTCTGAGCATACCCTGCCAACCTATGGCAAACAAAGCGGTACAAAAGGGGGTGGTGATGGACAGAGCATCAGAACCAATCAAACACTCACACCCAGTCAACAGATCTGGGTTTGATCCATCACCGTTCTTTAGCCAAATCTGCCACCCCAGTTCAGACATGGCCATATGCAAATCAGTCTAACCCTGTGCCTCATGGGAACAGTCCAGCCCGAACTGCCAAGCCATGCCTTCCCTGGACCGGAAACAAGCTTCCTAGGACCGGTTTCTGGCATTTCAGCCGACTTCAGCCAGGGTTGCTTGAATCCAGTGGCAAAGTGAGCAAGGGACTCACGTCTGAGCATACCCTGCCAACTTGTGGCAAACAAAGCGGTACAAAAGGGGGTGGTGATGGACAGAGCATCAGAACCAATCAAACACTCACACCCAGTCAACAGATCTGGGTTTGATCCATCACCGTTCTTTAGCCAAATCTGCCAACCCAGTTTAGACATCGCCATATGCAAATCAGTCTAACCCTGTGCCTCATTAGAAAAGTCCAGCCCGAACTGCCAAGCCATGCCTTTCCTGGAACGGAAACAAGCTTCCTAGGACCGGTTTCTGGCATTTCAGCCGTCTTCAGCCAGGCTTGCTTGAATCCAGTGGCAAAGTGAGCAAGGGACTCACGTCTGAGCATACCCTGCCAACTTATGGCAAACAAAACGGTACAAAAGGGGGTAGTGATGGACAGAACATCAGAACCAATCAAACACTCACACCCAGTCAACAGATCTGGGTTTGATCCATCACCTTTCTTTAGCCAACTCTGCCACCCCAGTTCAGACATGGCCATATGCAAATCAGTCTAACCCTGTGCCTCATGAGAACAGTCCAGCCCGAACTGCCAAGCCATGCCTTCCCTGGACCGGAAACAAGCTTCCTAGGACCGGTTTCTGGCATTTCAGCCGTCTTCAGCCAGGCTTGCTTGAATCCAGTGGCAAAGTGAGCAAGGGACTCACGTCTGAGCATACCCTGCCAACTTATGGCAAACAAAGCAGTACAAAAGGGGGTGGTGATGGACAGAGCATCAGAACCAATCAAACACTCACACCCAGTCAACAGATCTGGGTTTGATCCATCACCGTTCTTTAGCCAACTCTGCCACCCCAGTTCTGACATAGCCATATGCAAATCAGTCCAACCCTGTGCCTCATGGGAACAGTCCAGCCCTAACTGCCAAGCCATGCCTTCCCTGGACTGGAAACAAGCTTTCTAGGACCGGTTTCTGGCATTTCAGCCGTCTTCAGCCAGGCTTGCTTGAATCCAGTGGCAAAGTGAGCAAGGGACTCACGTCTGAGCATACCCTGCCAACTTATGGCAAACAAAGCAGTACAAAAGGGGGTGGTGATGGACAGAGCATCAGAACCAATCAAACACTCACACCCAGTCAACAGATCTGGGTTTGATCCATCACCGTTCTTTAGCCAAATCTGCCACCCCAGTTCAGACATGGCCGTATGCAAATCAGTCTAACCCTGTGCCTCATGGGAACAGTCCAGCCAGAACTGCCAAGCCATGCCTTCCCTGGACCGGAAACAAGCTTCCTAGGACCGATTTCTGGCATTTCAGCTGTCTTCAGCCAGGCTTGCTTGAATCCAGTGGCAAAGTGAGCAAGGGACTCACGTCTGAGCATACCCTGCCAACTTATGGCAAAAAAAGCGTTACAAAAGGGGGTGGTGATGGACAGAGCATCAGAACCAATCAAACACTCACACCCAGTTAACAGATCTGGTTTTGATCCATCACCGTTCTTTAGCCAACTATGCCACACCAGTTCAGACATGGCCATATGCAAATCAGTCTAACCCTGTGCCTCATGGGAACAGTCCAGCCCGAACTGCCAAGCCATTCCTTCCCTGGACCGGAAACAAGCTTCCTAGGACCGGTTTCTGGCATTTCAGCCGTCTTCAGCTAGGCTTGCTTGAATCCAGTGGTAAATTGAGCAAGGGACTCACGTCTGAGCATACCCTGCCAACTTATGGCAAACAAAGCAGTACAAAAGGGGGTGGTGATGGACAGAGCATCAAAACAAATCAAACACTCACACCCAGTCAACAGATCTGGGTTTGATCCATCACCGTTCTTTAGCCAAATCTGCCACCCCAGTTCAGACATGGCCATATGCAAATCAGTCTAACCCTGTGCCTCATGGGAACAGTCCAGCCAGAACTGCCAAGCCATGCCTTCCCTGGACCGTAAACAAGCTTCCTAGGACCGGTTTCTGGCATTTCAGCCGTCTTCAGCCAGGCTTGCTTGAATCCAGTGGCAAAGTGAGCAAGGGACTCACGTCTGAGCATACCCTGCCAACTTATGGCAAACAAAGCGGTACAAAAGGGGGTGGTGATGGACAGAGCATCAGAACCAATCAAACACTCACACCCAGTCAACAGATCTGGGTTTGATCCATCACCGTTCTTTAGCCAAATCTGCCACCCCAGGTCAGACATCACCATATGCAAATCAGTCTAACCCTGTGCCTCATGGGAAAAGTCCAGCCCGAACTGCCAAGCCATGCCTTCCCTGGACCGGAAACAAGCTTCCTAGGACCGGTTTCTGGCATTTCAGCCGCCTTCAGCCAGGCTTGCTTGAATCCAGTGGCAAAGTGAGCAAGGGACTCAAGTCTGAGCATAACCTGCCAACTTATGGCAAACAAAACGGTACAAAAGGGGGTGGTGATGGACAGAGCATCAGAACCAATCAAACACTCACACCCAGTCAACAGATCTGGGTTTGATCTATCACCGTTCTTTAGCCAAATCTGCCACCCCAGTTCAGACATCGCCATATGCAAATCAGTCTAACCCTGTGCCTCATGGGAAAAGTCCAGCCAGAACTGCCAAGCCATGCCTTCCCTGGACCGGAAACAAGCTTCCTAGGGCCGGATTCTGGCATTTCAGCCGTCTTCAGCCAGGCTTGCTTGAATCCAGTGGCAAAGTGAGCAAGGGACTCACGTCTGAGCATACCCTGCCAATTTATGGCAAACAAAACGGTACAAAAGGGGGTGGTGATGGACAGAACATCAGAACCAATCAAACACTCACACCCAGTCAACAGATCTGGGTTTGATCCATCACCGTTCTTTAGCCAACTCTGCCACCCCAGTACAGACATGTCCATATGCAAATCAGTCTAACCCTGTGCCTCATGGGAACAGTCCAGCCAGAACTGCCAAGCCATGCCTTCCCTGGACCGGAAAAAAGCTTCCTAGGACCGGTTTCTGGCATTTCAGCCGTCTTCAGCCAGGCTTGCTTGAATCCAGTGGCAAAGTGAGCAAGGGACTCACGTCTCAGCATACCCAGCCAACTTATGGCAAACAAAGCGGTACAAAAGAGGGTGGTGATGGACAGAGCATCAGAATCAATCAAACACTCACACCCAGTCAACAGATCTGGGTTTGATCCATCCCCGTTCTTTAGCCAACTCTGCCACCCCACAGACATGGCCATATGCAAATCAGTCTAACCCTGTGCCTCATGGGAACAGTCCAGCCCGAACTGCCAAGCCATGCCTTCCCTGGACCGGAAACAAGCTTCCTAGGACCAGTTTCTGGCATTTCAGCCGTCTTCAGCCAGGCATGCTTGAATCCAGTGGCAAAGTGAGCAAGGGACTCACGTCTGAGCATACCCTGCCAACTTATGGCAAACAAAGCGGTACAAAAGGTGGTGGTGATGGACAGAGCATCAGAACCAATCAAACACTCACACCCAGTCAACAGATCTGGGTTTGATCTATCACCGTTCTTTAGCCAAATCTGCCACCCCAGTTCAGACATCGCCATATGCAAATCAGTCTAACCCTGTGCCTCATGGGAAAAGTCCAGCTCGAACTGCCAAGCCATGCCTTCCCTGGACCGGAAACAAGCTTCCGAGGACCGGATTCTGGCATTTCAGCCATCTTCAGCCAGGCTTGCTTGAATCCAGTGGCAAAGTGAGCAAGGGACTCACGTCTGAGCATACCCTCCCAACTTATGGCAAACAAAACGGTACAAAAGGGGGTGGTGATGGACAGAACATCAGAACCAATCAAACACTCACACCCAGTCAACAGATCTGGGTTTGATCCATCACCGTTCTTTAGCCAACTCTGCCACCCCAGTTCAGACATGGCCATATGCAAATCAGTCTAACCCTGTGCCTCATGGGAACAGTCCAGCCCGAACTGCCAAGCCATGCCTTCCCTGGACCGGAAACAAGCTTCCTAGGACCGGTTTCTGGCATTTCAGCCGCCTTCAGCCAGGCTTGCTTGAATCCAGTGGCAAAGTGAGCAAGGGACTCAAGTCTGAGCATAACCTGCCAACTTATGGCAAACAAAACGGTACAAAAGGGGGTGGTGATGGACAGAGCATCAAAACAAATCAAACACTCACACCCAGTCAACAGATCTGGGTTTGATCCATCACCGTTCTTTAGCCAAATCTGCCACCCCAGTTCAGACATGGCCATATGCAAATCAGTCTAACCCTGTGCCTCATGGGAACAGTCCAGCCAGAACTGCCAAGCCATGCCTTCCCTGGACCGTAAACAAGCTTCCTAGGACCGGTTTCTGGCATTTCAGCCGTCTTCAGCCAGGCTTGCTTGAATCCAGTGGCAAAGTGAGCAAGGGACTCACGTCTGAGCATACCCTGCCAACTTATGGCAAACAAAGCGGTACAAAAGGGGGTGGTGATGGACAGAGCATCAGAACCAATCAAACACTCACACCCAGTCAACAGATCTGGGTTTGATCCATCACCGTTCTTTAGCCAAATCTGCCACCCCAGGTCAGACATCACCATATGCAAATCAGTCTAACCCTGTGCCTCATGGGAAAAGTCCAGCCCGAACTGCCAAGCCATGCCTTCCCTGGACCGGAAACAAGCTTCCTAGGACCGGTTTCTGGCATTTCAGCCGCCTTCAGCCAGGCTTGCTTGAATCCAGTGGCAAAGTGAGCAAGGGACTCAAGTCTGAGCATAACCTGCCAACTTATGGCAAACAAAACGGTACAAAAGGGGGTGGTGATGGACAGAGCATCAGAACCAATCAAACACTCACACCCAGTCAACAGATCTGGGTTTGATCTATCACCGTTCTTTAGCCAAATCTGCCACCCCAGTTCAGACATCGCCATATGCAAATCAGTCTAACCCTGTGCCTCATGGGAAAAGTCCAGCCAGAACTGCCAAGCCATGCCTTCCCTGGACCGGAAACAAGCTTCCTAGGGCCGGATTCTGGCATTTCAGCCGTCTTCAGCCAGGCTTGCTTGAATCCAGTGGCAAAGTGAGCAAGGGACTCACGTCTGAGCATACCCTGCCAATTTATGGCAAACAAAACGGTACAAAAGGGGGTGGTGATGGACAGAACATCAGAACCAATCAAACACTCACACCCAGTCAACAGATCTGGGTTTGATCCATCACCGTTCTTTAGCCAACTCTGCCACCCCAGTACAGACATGTCCATATGCAAATCAGTCTAACCCTGTGCCTCATGGGAACAGTCCAGCCAGAACTGCCAAGCCATGCCTTCCCTGGACCGGAAAAAAGCTTCCTAGGACCGGTTTCTGGCATTTCAGCCGTCTTCAGCCAGGCTTGCTTGAATCCAGTGGCAAAGTGAGCAAGGGACTCACGTCTCAGCATACCCAGCCAACTTATGGCAAACAAAGCGGTACAAAAGAGGGTGGTGATGGACAGAGCATCAGAATCAATCAAACACTCACACCCAGTCAACAGATCTGGGTTTGATCCATCCCCGTTCTTTAGCCAACTCTGCCACCCCACAGACATGGCCATATGCAAATCAGTCTAACCCTGTGCCTCATGGGAACAGTCCAGCCCGAACTGCCAAGCCATGCCTTCCCTGGACCGGAAACAAGCTTCCTAGGACCAGTTTCTGGCATTTCAGCCGTCTTCAGCCAGGCATGCTTGAATCCAGTGGCAAAGTGAGCAAGGGACTCACGTCTGAGCATACCCTGCCAACTTATGGCAAACAAAGCGGTACAAAAGGTGGTGGTGATGGACAGAGCATCAGAACCAATCAAACACTCACACCCAGTCAACAGATCTGGGTTTGATCTATCACCGTTCTTTAGCCAAATCTGCCACCCCAGTTCAGACATCGCCATATGCAAATCAGTCTAACCCTGTGCCTCATGGGAAAAGTCCAGCTCGAACTGCCAAGCCATGCCTTCCCTGGACCGGAAACAAGCTTCCGAGGACCGGATTCTGGCATTTCAGCCATCTTCAGCCAGGCTTGCTTGAATCCAGTGGCAAAGTGAGCAAGGGACTCACGTCTGAGCATACCCTCCCAACTTATGGCAAACAAAACGGTACAAAAGGGGGTGGTGATGGACAGAACATCAGAACCAATCAAACACTCACACCCAGTCAACAGATCTGGGTTTGATCCATCACCGTTCTTTAGCCAACTCTGCCACCCCAGTTCAGACATGGCCATATGCAAATCAGTCTAACCCTGTGCCTCATGGGAACAGTCCAGCCCGAACTGCCAAGCCATGCCTTCCCTGGACCGGAAACAAGCTTCCTAAGACCAGTTTCTGGCATTTCAGCAGTCTTCAGCCAGGCTTGCTTGAATCCAGTGGCAAAGTGAGCAAGGGACTCACGTCTGAGCATACCCTGCCAACCTATGGCAAACAAAGCGGTACAAAAAGGGGTGGTGATGGACAGAGTATCAGAACCAATCAAACACTCACACCCAGTCAACAGATCTGGGTTTGATCCATCACCGTTCTTTAGCCAAATCTGCCACCCCAGTTCAGACATGGCCATATGCAAATCAGTCTAACCCTGTGCCTCATGGTAACAGTCCAGCCCGAACTGCCAAGCCATGCCTTCCCTGGACCGGAAACAAGCTTCCTAGGACCGGTTTCTGGCATTTCAGCCGTCTTCAGCCAGGCTTGCTTGAATCCAGTGGCAAAGTGAGCAAGGGACTCACGTCTGAGCATACCCTGCCAACTTATGGCAAACAAAGCGGTACAAAAGGGGGTGGTGATGGACAGAGCATCAGAACCAATCAAACACTCACACCCAGTCAACAGATCTGGGTTTGATCCATCACCGTTCTTTAGCCAAGTCTGCCACCCCATTTCAGACATCGCCATATGCAAATCAGTCTAACCCTGTGCCTCATTAGAAAAGTCCAGCCCGAACTGCCAAGCCATGCCTTTCCTCGACCGGAAACAAGCTTCCTAGGACCGGTTTCTGGCATTTCAGCCGTCTTCAGCCAGGCTTGCTTGAATCCAGTGGCAAAGTGAGCAAGGGACTCACGTCTGAGCATACCCTGCCAACTTATGGCAAACAAAACGGTACAAAAGGGGGTGGTGATGGACAGAACATCAGAACCAATCAAACACTCACAACCAGTCAACAGATCTGGGTTTGATCCATCACTGTTCTTTAGCCAACTCTGCAACCCCAGTACAGACATGTCCATATGCAAATCAGTCTAACCCTGTGCCTCATGGGAACAGTCCAGCCAGAACTGCCAAGCCATGCCTTCCCTGGACCGGAAAAAGCTTCCTAGGACCGGTTTCTGGCATTTCAACCATCTTCAGCCAGGCTTGCTTGAATCCAGTGGCAAAGTGAGCAAGGGACTCACGTCTGAGCATACCCTGGCAACTTATGGCAAACAAAGCGGTACAAAAGGGGGTGGTGATGGACAGAGCATCAGAACCAATCAAACACTCACACCCAGTCAACAGATCTGGGTTTGATCCATCACCGTTCTTTAGCCAAATCTGCCACCGCAGTTCAGACATCACCATATGCAAATCAGTCTAACCCTGTGCCTCATGGGAAAAGTCCAGCCCGAACTGCCAAGCCATGCCTTCCCTGGACCGGAAACAAGCTTCCTAGGACCAGTTTCTGGCATTTCAGCCGCCTTCAGCCAGGCTTGCTTGAATCCAGTGGCAAAGTGAGCAAGGGACTCACGTCTGAGCATACCCTGCCAACTTATGGCAAACAAAACGGTACAAAAGGGGGTGGTGATGGACAGAACATCAGAACCAATCAAACACTCACACCCAGTCAACAGATCTGGGTTTGATCCATCACCGTTCTTTAGCCAACTCTGCCACCCCAGTTCAGACATGGCCATATGCAAATCAATCTAACCCTGTGCCTCATGGGAACAGTCCAGCCCGAACTGCCAAGCCATGCCTTCCCTGGACCGGAAACAAGCTTCCTAGGACCAGTTTCTGGCATTTCAGCAGTCTTCAGCCAGGCTTGCTTGAATCCAGTGGCAAAGTGAGCAAGGGACTCACGTCTGAGCATACCCTGCCAACCTATGGCAAACAAAGCGGTACAAAAGGGGGTGGTGATGGACAGAGCATCAGAACCAATCAAACACTCACACCCAGTCAACAGATCTGGGTTTGATCCATCACCGTTCTTTAGCCAAATCTGCCACCCCAGTTCAGACATCGCCATATGCAAATCAGTCTAACCCTGTGCCTCATTAGAAAAGTCCAGCCCGAACTGCCAAGCCATGCCTTCCCTGGACCGGAAACAAGCTTCCTAGGACCAGTTTCTGGCATTTCAGCAGTCTTCAGCCAGGCTTGCTTGAATCCAGTGGCAAAGTGAGCAAGGGACTCACGTCTGAGCATACCCTGCCAACCTATGGCAAACAAAGCGGTACAAAAGGGGGTGGTGATGGACAGAGCATCAGAACCAATCAAACACTCACACCCAGTCAACAGATCTGGGTTTGATCCATCACTGTTCTTTAGCCAACTCTGCCACCCCAGTACAGACATGTCCATATGCAAATCAGTCTAACCCTGTGCCTCATGGGAACAGTCCAGCCAGAACTGCCAAGCCATGCCTTCCCTGGACCAGAAAAAAGCTTCCTAGGACCGGTTTCTGGCATTTCAACCATCTTCAGCCAGGCTTGCTAGAATCCAGTGGCAAAGTGAGCAAGGGACTCACGTCTGAGCATACCCTGACAACTTATGGCAAACAAAGCGGTACAAAAGGGGGTGGTGATGGACAGAGCATCAGAACCAATCAAACACTCACACCCAGTCAACAGATCTGGGTTTGATCCATCACCGTTCTTTAGCCAAATCTGCCACCCCAGTTCAGACATCGCCATATGCAAATCAGTCTAACCCTGTGCCTCATGGGAAAAGTCCAGCCAGAACTGCCAAGCCATGCCTTTCCTGGACCGGAAACAAGCTTCCTAGGACCGGTTTCTGGCATTTCAGCCGTCTTCAGCCAGGCTTGCTTGAATCCAGTGGCAAAGTGAGCAAGGGACTCACGTCTGAGCATACCCTGCCAACTTATGGCAAACAAAACGGTACAAAAGGGGGTGGTGATGGACAGAACATCAGAACCAATCAAACACTCACACCCAGTCAACAGATCTGGATTTGATCCATCACTGTTCTTTAGCCAACTCTGCCACCCCAGTACAGACATGTCCATATGCAAATCAGTCTAACCCTGTGCCTCATGGGAACAGTCCAGCCAGAACTGCCAAGCCATGCCTTCCCTGGACCGGAAAAAAGCTTCCTAGGACCGGTTTCTGGCATTTCAACCATCTTCAGCGAGGCTTGCTTGAATCCAGTGGCAAAGTGAGCAAGGGACTCACGTCTGAGCATACCCTGACAACTTATGGCAAACAAAGCGGTACAAAAGGGGGTGGTGATGGACAGAGCATCAGAACCAATCAATCACTCACACCCAGTCAACAGATCTGGGTTTGATCCATCACCGTTCTTTAGCCAAATCTGCCACCCCAGTTCAGACATCGCCATATGCAAATCAGTCTAACCTTGTGCCTCATGGGAAAAGTCCAGCCCGAACTGCCAAGCCATGCCTTCCCTGGACCGGAAACAAGCTTCCTAGGACCGGTTTCTGGCATTTTAGCCGCCTTCAGCCAGGCTTGCTTGAATCCAGTGGCAAAGTGAGCAAGGGACTCACGACTGAGCATAACCTGCCAACTTATGGCAAACAAAACGGTACTAAAGGGGGTGGTGATGGACAGAACATCAGAACCAATCAAACACTCACACCCAGTCAACAGATCTGGGTTTGATCCATCACCTTTCTTTAGCCAACTCTGCCACCCCAGTTCAGACATGGCCATATGCAAATCAGTCTAACCCTGTGCCTCATGAGAACAGTCCAGCCCGAACTGCCAAGCCATGCCTTCCCTGGACCGGAAACAAGCTTCCTAGGACCGGTTTCTGGCATTTCAGCCGTCTTCAGCCAGGCTTGCTTGAATCCAGTGGCAAAGTGAGCAAGGGACTCACGTCTGAGCATACCCTGCCAACTTATGGCAAACAAAGCAGTACAAAAGGGGGTGGTGATGGACAGAGCATCAGAACCAATCAAACACTCACACCCAGTCAACAGATCTGGGTTTGATCCATCACCGTTCTTTAGCCAACTCTGCCACCCCAGTTCTGACATAGCCATATGCAAATCAGTCCAACCCTGTGCCTCATGGGAACAGTCCAGCCCTAACTGCCAAGCCATGCCTTCCCTGGACTGGAAACAAGCTTTCTAGGACCGGTTTCTGGCATTTCAGCCGTCTTCAGCCAGGCTTGCTTGAATCCAGTGGCAAAGTGAGCAAGGGACTCACGTCTGAGCATACCCTGCCAACTTATGGCAAACAAAGCAGTACAAAAGGGGGTGGTGATGGACAGAGCATCAGAACCAATCAAACACTCACACCCAGTCAACAGATCTGGGTTTGATCCATCACCGTTCTTTAGCCAAATCTGCCACCCCAGTTCAGACATGGCCGTATGCAAATCAGTCTAACCCTGTGCCTCATGGGAACAGTCCAGCCAGAACTGCCAAGCCATGCCTTCCCTGGACCGGAAACAAGCTTCCTAGGACCGATTTCTGGCATTTCAGCTGTCTTCAGCCAGGCTTGCTTGAATCCAGTGGCAAAGTGAGCAAGGGACTCACGTCTGAGCATACCCTGCCAACTTATGGCAAAAAAAGCGTTACAAAAGGGGGTGGTGATGGACAGAGCATCAGAACCAATCAAACACTCACACCCAGTTAACAGATCTGGTTTTGATCCATCACCGTTCTTTAGCCAACTATGCCACACCAGTTCAGACATGGCCATATGCAAATCAGTCTAACCCTGTGCCTCATGGGAACAGTCCAGCCCGAACTGCCAAGCCATTCCTTCCCTGGACCGGAAACAAGCTTCCTAGGACCGGTTTCTGGCATTTCAGCCGTCTTCAGCTAGGCTTGCTTGAATCCAGTGGTAAATTGAGCAAGGGACTCACGTCTGAGCATACCCTGCCAACTTATGGCAAACAAAGCAGTACAAAAGGGGGTGGTGATGGACAGAGCATCAAAACAAATCAAACACTCACACCCAGTCAACAGATCTGGGTTTGATCCATCACCGTTCTTTAGCCAAATCTGCCACCCCAGTTCAGACATGGCCATATGCAAATCAGTCTAACCCTGTGCCTCATGGGAACAGTCCAGCCAGAACTGCCAAGCCATGCCTTCCCTGGACCGGAAACAAGCTTCCTAGGACCGGTTTCTGGCATTTCAGCCGACTTCAGCCAGGGTTGCTTGAATCCAGTGGCAAAGTGAGCAAGGGACTCACGTCTGAGCATACCCTGCCAACTTGTTGCAAACAAAGCGGTACAAAAGGGGGTGGTGATGGACAGAGCATCAGAACCAATCAAACACTCACACCCAGTCAACAGATCTGGGTTTGATCCATCACCGTTCTTTAGCCAAATCTGCCAACCCAGTTTAGACATCGCCATATGCAAATCAGTCTAACCCTGTGCCTCATTAGAAAAGTCCAGCCCGAACTGCCAAGCCATGCCTTTCCTGGAACGGAAACAAGCTTCCTAGGACCGGTTTCTGGCATTTCAGCCGTCTTCAGCCAGGCTTGCTTGAATCCAGTGGCAAAGTGAGCAAGGGACTCACGTCTGAGCATACCCTGCCAACTTATGGCAAACAAAACGGTACAAAAGGGGGTAGTGATGGACAGAACATCAGAACCAATCAAACACTCACACCCAGTCAACAGATCTGGGTTTGATCCATCACCTTTCTTTAGCCAACTCTGCCACCCCAGTTCAGACATGGCCATATGCAAATCAGTCTAACCCTGTGCCTCATGAGAACAGTCCAGCCCGAACTGCCAAGCCATGCCTTCCCTGGACCGGAAACAAGCTTCCTAGGACCGGTTTCTGGCATTTCAGCCGTCTTCAGCCAGGCTTGCTTGAATCCAGTGGCAAAGTGAGCAAGGGACTCACGTCTGAGCATACCCTGCCAACTTATGGCAAACAAAGCAGTACAAAAGGGGGTGGTGATGGACAGAGCATCAGAACCAATCAAACACTCACACCCAGTCAACAGATCTGGGTTTGATCCATCACCGTTCTTTAGCCAACTCTGCCACCCCAGTTCTGACATAGCCATATGCAAATCAGTCCAACCCTGTGCCTCATGGGAACAGTCCAGCCCTAACTGCCAAGCCATGCCTTCCCTGGACTGGAAACAAGCTTTCTAGGACCGGTTTCTGGCATTTCAGCCGTCTTCAGCCAGGCTTGCTTGAATCCAGTGGCAAAGTGAGCAAGGGACTCACGTCTGAGCATACCCTGCCAACTTATGGCAAACAAAGCAGTACAAAAGGGGGTGGTGATGGACAGAGCATCAGAACCAATCAAACACTCACACCCAGTCAACAGATCTGGGTTTGATCCATCACCGTTCTTTAGCCAAATCTGCCACCCCAGTTCAGACATGGCCATATGCAAATCAGTCTAACCCTGTGCCTCATGGGAACAGTCCAGCCAGAACTGCCAAGCCATGCCTTCCCTGGACCGGAAACAAGCTTCCTAGGACCGATTTCTGGCATTTCAGCTGTCTTCAGCCAGGCTTGCTTGAATCCAGTGGCAAAGTGAGCAAGGGACTCACGTCTGAGCATACCCTGCCAACTTATGGCAAAAAAAGCGTTACAAAAGGGGGTGGTGATGGACAGAGCATCAGAACCAATCAAACACTCACACCCAGTTAACAGATCTGGTTTTGATCCAACACCGTTCTTTAGCCAACTATGCCACACCAGTTCAGACATGGCCATATGCAAATCAGTCTAACCCTGTGCCTCATGGGAACAGTCCAGCCCGAACTGCCAAGCCATTCCTTCCCTGGACCGGAAACAAGCTTCCTAGGACCGGTTTCTGGCATTTCAGCCGTCTTCAGCTAGGCTTGCTTGAATCCAGTGGTAAATTGAGCAAGGGACTCACGTCTGAGCATACCCTGCCAACTTATGGCAAACAAAGCAGTACAAAAGGGGGTGGTGATGGACAGAGCATCAAAACAAATCAAACACTCACACCCAGTCAACAGATCTGGGTTTGATCCATCACCGTTCTTTAGCCAAATCTGCCACCCCAGTTCAGACATGGCCATATGCAAATCAGTCTAACCCTGTGCCTCATGGGAACAGTCCAGCCAGAACTGCCAAGCCATGCCTTCCCTGGACCGGAAACAAGCTTCCTAGGACCGGTTTCTGGCATTTCAGCCGTCTTCAGCCAGGCTTGCTTGAATCCAGTGGCAAAGTGAGCAAGGGACTCACGTCTGAGCATACCCTGCCAACTTATGGCAAACAAAGCGGTACAAAAGGGGGTGGTGATGGACAGAGCATCAGAACCAATCAAACACTCACACCCAGTCAACAGATCTGGGTTTGATCCATCACCGTTCTTTAGCCAAATCTGCCACCCCAGTTCAGACATCACCATATGCAAATCAGTCTAACCCTGTGCCTCATGGGAAAAGTCCAGCCCGAACTGCCAAGCCATGCCTTCCCTGGACCGGAAACAAGCTTCCTAGGACCGGTTTCTGGCATTTCAGCCGCCTTCAGCCAGGCTTGCTTGAATCCAGTGGCAAAGTGAGCAAGGGACTCAAGTCTGAGCATAACCTGCCAACTTATGGCAAACAAAACGGTACAAAAGGGGGTGGTGATGGACAGAGCATCAGAACCAATCAAACACTCACACCCAGTCAACAGATCTGGGTTTGATCTATCACCGTTCTTTAGCCAAATCTGCCACCCCAGTTCAGACATCGCCATATGCAAATCAGTCTAACCCTGTGCCTCATGGGAAAAGTCCAGCCAGAACTGCCAAGCCATGCCTTCCCTGGACCGGAAACAAGCTTCCTAGGGCCGGATTCTGGCATTTCAGCCGTCTTCAGCCAGGCTTGCTTGAATCCAGTGGCAAAGTGAGCAAGGGACTCACGTCTGAGCATACCCTGCCAACTTATGGCAAACAAAACGGTACAAAAGGGGGTGGTGATGGACAGAACATCAGAACCAATCAAACACTCACACCCAGTCAACAGATCTGGGTTTGATCCATCACCGTTCTTTAGCCAACTCTGCCACCCCAGTACAGACATGTCCATATGCAAATCAGTCTAACCCTGTGCCTCATGGGAACAGTCCAGCCAGAACTGCCAAGCCATGCCTTCCCTGGACCAGAAAAAAGCTTCCTAGGACCGGTTTCTGGCATTTCAGCCGTCTTCAGCCAGGCTTGCTTGAATCCAGTGGCAAAGTGAGCAAGGGACTCACGTCTCAGCATACCCAGCCAACTTATGGCAAACAAAGCGGTACAAAAGAGGGTGGTGATGGACAGAGCATCAGAATCAATCAAACACTCACACCCAGTCAACAGATCTGGGTTTGATCCATCCCCGTTCTTTAGCCAACTCTGCCACCCCACAGACATGGCCATATGCAAATCAGTCTAACCCTGTGCCTCATGGGAACAGTCCAGCCCGAACTGCCAAGCCATGCCTTCCCTGGACCGGAAACAAGCTTCCTAGGACCAGTTTCTGGCATTTCAGCCGTCTTCAGCCAGGCATGCTTGAATCCAGTGGCAAAGTGAGCAAGGGACTCACGTCTGAGCATACCCTGCCAACTTATGGCAAACAAAGCGGTACAAAAGGGGGTGGTGATGGACAGAGCATCAGAACCAATCAAACACTCACACCCAGTCAACAGATCTGGGTTTGATCCATCACCGTTCTTTAGCCAAATCTGCCACCCCATTTCAGACATGGCCATATGCAAATCAGTCTAACCCTGTGCCTCATGGGAACAGTCCAGCCCGAACTGCCAAGCCATGCCTTCCCTGGACCGGAAACAAGCTTCCTAGGACCGGTTTCTGGCATTTCAGCCGTCTTCAGCCAGGCTTGCTTGAAGCCAGTGGCAAAGTGAGCAAGGGACTCACGTCTGAGCATACCCTGCCAACTTATGGCAAACAAAGCGGTACAAAAGGTGGTGGTGATGGACAGAGCATCAGAACCAATCAAACACTCACACCCAGTCAACAGATCTGGGTTTGATCTATCACCGTTCTTTAGCCAAATCTGCCACCCCAGTTCAGACATCGCCATATGCAAATCAGTCTAACCCTGTGCCTCATGGGAAAAGTCCAGCCCGAACTGCCAAGCCATGCCTTCCCTGGACCGGAAACAAGCTTCCGAGGACCGGATTCTGGCATTTCAGCCATCTTCAGCCAGGCTTGCTTGAATCCAGTGGCAAAGTGAGCAAGGGACTCACGTCTGAGCATACCCTCCCAACTTATGGCAAACAAAACGGTACAAAAGGGGGTGGTGATGGACAGAACATCAGAACCAATCAAACACTCACACCCAGTCAACAGATCTGGGTTTGATCCATCACCGTTCTTTAGCCAACTCTGCCACCCCAGTTCAGACATGGCCATATGCAAATCAGTCTAACCCTGTGCCTCATGGGAACAGTCCAGCCCGAACTGCCAAGCCATGCCTTCCCTGGACCGGAAACAAGCTTCCTAAGACCAGTTTCTGGCATTTCAGCAGTCTTCAGCCAGGCTTGCTTGAATCCAGTGGCAAAGTGAGCAAGGGACTCACGTCTGAGCATACCCTGCCAACCTATGGCAAACAAAGCGGTACAAAAGGGGGTGGTGATGGACAGAGTATCAGAACCAATCAAACACTCACACCCAGTCAACAGATCTGGGTTTGATCCATCACAGTTCTTTAGCCAAATCTGCCACCCCAGTTCAGACATGGCCATATGCAAATCAGTCTAACCCTGTGCCTCATGGTAACAGTCCAGCCCGAACTGCCAAGCCATGCCTTCCCTGGACCGGAAACAAGCTTCCTAGGACCGGTTTCTGGCATTTCAGCCGTCTTCAGCCAGGCTTGCTTGAATCCAGTGGCAAAGTGAGCAAGGGACTCACGTCTGAGCATACCCTGCCAACTTATGGCAAACAAAGCGGTACAAAAGGGGGTGGTGATGGACAGAGCATCAGAACCAATCAAACACTCACACCCAGTCAACAGATCTGGGTTTGATCCATCACCGTTCTTTAGCCAAGTCTGCCACCCCATTTCAGACATCGCCATATGCAAATCAGTCTAACCCTGTGCCTCATTAGAAAAGTCCAGCCCGAACTGCCAAGCCATGCCTTTCCTCGACCGGAAACAAGCTTCCTAGGACCGGTTTCTGGCATTTCAGCCGTCTTCAGCCAGGCTTGCTTGAATCCAGTGGCAAAGTGAGCAAGGGACTCACGTCTGAGCATACCCTGCCAACTTATGGCAAACAAAACGGTACAAAAGGGGGTGGTGATGGACAGAACATCAGAACCAATCAAACACTCACAACCAGTCAACAGATCTGGGTTTGATCCATCACTGTTCTTTAGCCAACTCTGCAACCCCAGTACAGACATGTCCATATGCAAATCAGTCTAACCCTGTGCCTCATGGGAACAGTCCAGCCAGAACTGCCAAGCCATGCCTTCCCTGGACCGGAAAAAGCTTCCTAGGACCGGTTTCTGGCATTTCAACCATCTTCAGCCAGGCTTGCTTGAATCCAGTGGCAAAGTGAGCAAGGGACTCACGTCTGAGCATACCCTGGCAACTTATGGCAAACAAAGCGGTACAAAAGGGGGTGGTGATGGACAGAGCATCAGAACCAATCAAACACTCACACCCAGTCAACAGATCTGGGTTTGATCCATCACCGTTCTTTAGCCAAATCTGCCACCGCAGTTCAGACATCACCATATGCAAATCAGTCTAACCCTGTGCCTCATGGGAAAAGTCCAGCCCGAACTGCCAAGCCATGCCTTCCCTGGACCGGAAACAAGCTTCCTAGGACCAGTTTCTGGCATTTCAGCCGCCTTCAGCCAGGCTTGCTTGAATCCAGTGGCAAAGTGAGCAAGGGACTCACGTCTGAGCATACCCTGCCAACTTATGGCAAACAAAACGGTACAAAAGGGGGTGGTGATGGACAGAACATCAGAACCAATCAAACACTCACACCCAGTCAACAGATCTGGGTTTGATCCATCACCGTTCTTTAGCCAACTCTGCCACCCCAGTTCAGACATGGCCATATGCAAATCAATCTAACCCTGTGCCTCATGGGAACAGTCCAGCCCGAACTGCCAAGCCATGCCTTCCCTTGACCGGAAACAAGCTTCCTAGGACCAGTTTCTGGCATTTCAGCAGTCTTCAGCCAGGCTTGCTTGAATCCAGTGGCAAAGTGAGCAAGGGACTCACGTCTGAGCATACCCTGCCAACCTATGGCAAACAAAGCGGTACAAAAGGGGGTGGTGATGGACAGAGCATCAGAACCAATCAAACACTCACACCCAGTCAACAGATCTGGGTTTGATCCATCACCGTTCTTTAGCCAAATCTGCCACCCCAGTTCAGACATCGCCATATGCAAATCAGTCTAACCCTGTGCCTCATTAGAAAAGTCCAGCCCGAACTGCCAAGCCATGCCTTCCCTGGACCGGAAACAAGCTTCCTAGGACCAGTTTCTGGCATTTCAGCAGTCTTCAGCCAGGCTTGCTTGAATCCAGTGGCAAAGTGAGCAAGGGACTCACGTCTGAGCATACCCTGCCAACCTATGGCAAACAAAGCGGTACAAAAGGGGGTGGTGATGGACAGGGCATCAGAACCAATCAAACACTCACACCCAGTCAACAGATCTGGGTTTGATCCATCACTGTTCTTTAGCCAACTCTGCCACCCCAGTACAGACATGTCCATATGCAAATCAGTCTAACCCTGTGCCTCATGGGAACAGTCCAGCCAGAACTGCCAAGCCATGCCTTCCCTGGACCAGAAAAAAGCTTCCTAGGACCGGTTTCTGGCATTTTAACCATCTTCAGCCAGGCTTGCTAGAATCCAGTGGCAAAGTGAGCAAGGGACTCACGTCTGAGCATACCCTGACAACTTATGGCAAACAAAGCGGTACAAAAGGGGGTGGTGATGGACAGAGCATCAGAACCAATCAAACACTCACACCCAGTCAACAGATCTGGGTTTGATCCATCACCGTTCTTTAGCCAAATCTGCCACCCCAGTTCAGACATCGCCATATGCAAATCAGTCTAACCCTGTGCCTCATGGGAAAAGTCCAGCCAGAACTGCCAAGCCATGCCTTTCCTGGACCGGAAACAAGCTTCCTAGGACCGGTTTCTGGCATTTCAGCCGTCTTCAGCCAGGCTTGCTTGAATCCAGTGGCAAAGTGAGCAAGGGACTCACGTCTGAGCATACCCTGCCAACTTATGGCAAACAAAACGGTACAAAAGGGGGTGGTGATGGACAGAACATCAGAACCAATCAAACACTCACACCCAGTCAACAGATCTGGATTTGATCCATCACTGTTCTTTAGCCAACTCTGCCACCCCAGTACAGACATGTCCATATGCAAATCAGTCTAACCCTGTGCCTCATGGGAACAGTCCAGCCAGAACTGCCAAGCCATGCCTTCCCTGGACCGGAAAAAAGCTTCCTAGGACCGGTTTCTGGCATTTCAACCATCTTCAGCGAGGCTTGCTTGAATCCAGTGGCAAAGTGAGCAAGGGACTCACGTCTGAGCATACCCTGACAACTTATGGCAAACAAAACAGTACTAAAGGGGGTGGTGATGGACAGAACATCAGAACCAATCAAACACTCACACCCAGTCAACAGATCTGGATTTGATCCATCACCGTTCTTTAGCCAACTCTGCCACCCCAGTTCAGACATGGCCATATGCAAATCAGTCTAACCCTGTGCCTCATGGGAACAGTCCAGCCCGAACTGCCAAGCCATGCCTTCCCTGGACCGGAAACTAGCTTCCTAGGACCGGTTTCTGGCATTTCAGCCGTTTTCAGCCAGGCTTGCTTGAATCCAGTGGCAAAGTGAGCAAGGGACTCACGTCTGAGCATACCCTGCCAACTTATGGCAAACAAAGCGGTACAAAAGGGGGTGGTGATGGACAGAGCATCAGAACCAATCAAACACTCACACCCAGTCAACAGATCTGGGTTTGATCTATCACCGTTCTTTAGCCAAATCTGCCACCCCAGTTCAGACATCGCCATATGCAAATCAGTCTAACCCTGTGCCTCATGGGAAAAGTCCAGCCCGAACTGCCAAGCCATGCCTTCCCTGGACCGGAAACAAGCTTCCTAGGACCGGATTCTGGCATTTCAGCCGTCTTCAGCCAGGCTTGCTTGAATCCAGTGGCAAAGTGAGCAAGGGACTCACGTCTGAGCATACCCTGCCAACTTATGGCAAACAAAACGGTACAAAAGGGGGTGGTGATGGACAGAACATCAGAACCAATCCAACACTCACACCCAGTCAACAGATCTGGGTTTGATCCATCACCGTTCTTTAGCCAACTCTGCCACCCCAGTTCAGACATGGCCATATGCAAATCAGTCTAACCCTGTGCCTCATGGGAACAGTCCAGCCCGAACTGCCAAGCCATGCCTTCCCTGGACCGGAAACAAGCTTCCTAGGACCAGTGTCTGGCATTTCAGCAGTCTTCAGCCAGGCTTGCTTGAATCCAGTGGCAAAGTGAGCAAGGGACTCACGTCTGAGCATACCCTGCCAACCTATGGCAAACAAAGCGGTACAAAAGGGGGTGGTGATGGACAGAGCATCAGAACCAATCAAACACTCACACCCAGTCAACAGATCTGGGTTTGATCCATCACCGTTCTTTAGCCAAATCTGCCACCCCAGTTCAGACATGGCCATATGCAAATCAGTCTAACCCTGTGCCTCATGGGAACAGTCCAGCCCGAACTGCCAAGCCATGCCTTCCCTGGACCGGAAACAAGCTTCCTAGGACCGGTTTCTGGCATTTCAGCCGACTTCAGCCAGGCTTGCTTGAATCCAGTGGCAAAGTGAGCAAGGGACTCACGTCTGAGCATACCCTGCCAACTTATGGCAAACAAAGCGGTACAAAAGGGGGTGGTGATGGACAGAGCATCAGAACCAATCAAACACTCATACCCAGTCAACAGATCTGGGTTTGATCCATCACCGTTCTTTAGCCAAATCTGCCAACCCAGTTCAGACATCGCCATATGCAAATCAGTCTAACCCGGTGCCTCATTAGAAAAGTCCAGCCCGAACTGCCAAGCCATGCCTTTCCTGGAACGGAAACAAGCTTCCTAGGACCGGTTTCTGGCATTTCAGCCGTCTTCAGCCAGGCTTGCTTGAATCCAGTGGCAAAGTGAGCAAGGGACTCACGTCTGAGCATACCCTGCCAACTTATGGCAAACAAAACGGTACAAAAGGGGGTGGTGATGGACAGAACATCAGAACCAATCAAACACTCACACCCAGTCAACAGATCTGGGTTTGATCCATCACCTTTCTTTAGCCAACTCTGCCACCCCAGTTCAGACATGGCCATATGCAAATCAGTCTAACCCTGTGCCTCATGAGAACAGTCCAGCCCGAACTGCCAAGCCATGCCTTCCCTGGACCGGAAACAAGCTTCCTAGGACCGGTTTCTGGCATTTCAGCCGTCTTCAGCCAGGCTTGCTTGAATCCAGTGGCAAAGTGAGCAAGGGACTCACGTCTGAGCATACCCTGCCAACTTATGGCAAACAAAGCAGTACAAAAGGGGGTGGTGATCGACAGAGCATCAGAACCAATCAAACACTCACACCCAGTCAACAGATCTGGGTTTGATCCATCACCGTTCTTTAGCCAACTCTGCCACCCCAGTTCTGACATAGCCATATGCAAATCAGTCCAACCCTGTGCCTCATGGGAACAGTCCAGCCCGAACTGCCAAGCCATGCCTTCCCTGGACTGGAAACAAGCTTTCTAGGACCGGTTTCTGGCATTTCAGCCGTCTTCAGCCAGGCTTGCTTGAATCCAGTGGCAAAGTGAGCAAGGGACTCACGTCTGAGCATACCCTGCCAACTTATGGCAAACAAAGCAGTACAAAAGGGGGTGGTGATGGACAGAGCATCAGAACCAATCAAACACTCACACCCAGTCAACAGATCTGGGTTTGATCCATCACCGTTCTTTAGCCAAATCTGCCACCCCAGTTCAGACATGGCCATATGCAAATCAGTCTAACCCTGTGCCTCATGGGAACAGTCCAGCCAGAACTGCCAAGCCATGCCTTCCCTGGACCGGAAACAAGCTTCCTAGGACCGATTTCTGGCATTTCAGCCGTCTTCAGCCAGGCTTGCTTGAATCCAGTGGCAAAGTGAGCAAGGGACTCACGTCTGAGCATACCCTGCCAACTTATGGCAAAAAAAGCGTTACAAAAGGGGGTGGTGATGGACAGATCATCAGAACCAATCAAACACTCACACCCAGTTAACAGATCTGGTTTTGATCCATCACCGTTCTTTAGCCAACTATGCCACACCAGTTCAGACATGGCCATATGCAAATCAGTCTAACCCTGTGCCTCATGGGAACAGTCCAGCCCGAACTGCCAAGCCATTCCTTCCCTGGACCGGAAACAAGCTTCCTAGGACCAGTGTCTGGCATTTCAGCAGTCTTCAGCCAGGCTTGCTTGAATCCAGTGGCAAAGTGAGCAAGGGACTCACGTCTGAGCATACCCTGCCAACCTATGGCAAACAAAGCGGTACAAAAGGGGGTGGTGATGGACAGAGCATCAGAACCAATCAAACACTCACACCCAGTCAACAGATCTGGGTTTGATCCATCACCGTTCTTTAGCCAAATCTGCCACCCCAGTTCAGACATGGCCATATGCAAATCAGTCTAACCCTGTGCCTCATGGGAACAGTCCAGCCCGAACTGCCAAGCCATGCCTTCCCTGGACCGGAAACAAGCTTCCTAGGACCGGTTTCTGGCATTTCAGCCGACTTCAGCCAGGCTTGCTTGAATCCAGTGGCAAAGTGAGCAAGGGACTCACGTCTGAGCATACCCTGCCAACTTATGGCAAACAAAGCGGTACAAAAGGGGGTGGTGATGGACAGAGCATCAGAACCAATCAAACACTCACACCCAGTCAACAGATCTGGGTTTGATCCATCACCGTTCTTTAGCCAAATCTGCCAACCCAGTTCAGACATCGCCATATGCAAATCAGTCTAACCCTGTGCCTCATTAGAAAAGTCCAGCCCGAACTGCCAAGCCATGCCTTTCCTGGAACGGAAACAAGCTTCCTAGGACCGGTTTCTGGCATTTCAGCCGTCTTCAGCCAGGCTTGCTTGAATCCAGTGGCAAAGTGAGCAAGGGACTCACGTCTGAGCATACCCTGCCAACTTATGGCAAACAAAACGGTACAAAAGGGGGTGGTGATGGACAGAACATCAGAACCAATCAAACACTCACACCCAGTCAACAGATCTGGGTTTGATCCATCACCTTTCTTTAGCCAACTCTGCCACCCCAGTTCAGACATGGCCATATGCAAATCAGTCTAACCCTGTGCCTCATGAGAACAGTCCAGCCCGAACTGCCAAGCCATGCCTTCCCTGGACCGGAAACAAGCTTCCTAGGACCGGTTTCTGGCATTTCAGCCGCCTTCAGCCAGGCTTGCTTGAATCCAGTGGCAAAGTGAGCAAGGGACTCACGTCTGAGCATACCCTGCCAACTTATGGCAAACAAAGCAGTACAAAAGGGGGTGGTGATGGACAGAGCATCAGAACCAATCAAACACTCACACCCAGTCAACAGATCTGGGTTTGATCCATCACCGTTCTTTAGCCAACTCTGCCACCCCAGTTCTGACATAGCCATATGCAAATCAGTCCAACCCTGTGCCTCATGGGAACAGTCCAGCCCGAACTGCCAAGCCATGCCTTCCCTGGACTGGAAACAAGCTTCCTAGGACCGGTTTCTGGCATTTCAGCCGTCTTCAGCCAGGCTTGCTTGAATCCAGTGGCAAAGTGAGCAAGGGACTCACGTCTGAGCATACCCTGCCAACTTATGGCAAAAAAAGCGTTACAAAAGGGGGTGGTGATGGACAGAGCATCAGAACCAATCAAACACTCACACCCAGTTAACAGATCTGGTTTTGATCCATCACCGTTCTTTAGCCAACTATGCCACACCAGTTCAGACATGGCCATATGCAAATCAGTCTAACCCTGTGCCTCATGGGAACAGTCCAGCCCGAACTGCCAAGCCATTCCTTCCCTGGACCGGAAACAAGCTTCCTAGGACCGGTTTCTGGCATTTCAGCCGTCTTCAGCTAGGCTTGCTTGAATCCAGTGGTAAAGTGAGCAAGGGACTCACGTCTGAGCATACCCTGCCAACTTATGGCAAACAAAGCAGTACAAAAGGGGGTGGTGATGGACAGAGCATCAAAACCAATCAAACACTCACACCCAGTCAACAGATCTGGGTTTGATCCATCACCGTTCTTTAGCCAAATCTGCCACCCCAGTTCAGATATGGCCATATGCAAATCAGTCTAACCCTGTGCCTCATGGGAACAGTCCAGCCAGAACTGCCAAGCCATGCCTTCCCTGGACCGGAAACAAGCTTCCTAGGACCGGTTTCTGGCATTTCAGCCGTCTTCAGCCAGGCTTGCTTGAATCCAGTGGCAAAGTGAGCAAGGGACTCACGTCTGAGCATACCCTGCCAACTTATGGCAAACAAAGCGGTACAAAAGGGGGTGGTGATGGACAGAGCATCAGAACCAATCAAACACTCACACCCAGTCAACAGATCTGGGTTTGATCCATCACCGTTCTTTAGCCAAATCTGCCACCCCAGTTCAGACATCACCATATGCAAATCAGTCTAACCCTGTGCCTCATGGGAAAAGTCCAGCCCGAACTGCCAAGCCATGCCTTCCCTGGACCGGAAACAAGCTTCCTAGGACCGGTTTCTGGCATTTCAGCCGCCTTCAGCCAGGCTTGCTTGAATCCAGTGGCAAAGTGAGCAAGGGACTCACGTCTGAGCATAACCTGCCAACTTATGGCAAACAAAACGGTACAAAAGGGGGTGGTGATGGACAGAGCATCAGAACCAATCAAACACTCACACCCAGTCAACAGATCTGGGTTTGATCTATCACCGTTCTTTAGCCAAATCTGCCACCCCAGTTCAGACATCGCCATATGCAAATCAGTCTAACCCTGTGCCTCATGGGAACAGTCCAGCCCGAACTGCCAAGCCATGCCTTCCCTGGACCGGAAACAAGCTTCCTAGGACCAGTTTCTGGCATTTCAGCAGTCTTCAGCCAGGCTTGCTTGAATCCAGTGGCAAAGTGAGCAAGGGACTCACGTCTGAGCATACCCTGCCAACCTATGGCAAACAAAGCGGTACAAAAGGGGGTGGTGATGGACAGAGCATCAGAACCAATCAAACACTCACACCCAGTCAACAGATCTGGGTTTGATCCATCACCGTTCTTTAGCCAAATCTGCCACCCCAGTTCAGACATCGCCATATGCAAATCAGTCTAACCCTGTGCCTCATTAGAAAAGTCCAACCCGAACTGCCAAGCCATGCCTTCCCTGGACCGGAAACAAGCTTCCTAGGACCAGTTTCTGGCATTTCAGCAGTCTTCAGCCACGCTTGCTTGAATCCAGTGGCAAAGTGAGCAAGGGACTCACGTCTGAGCATACCCTGCCAACCTATGGCAAACAAAGCGGTACAAAAGGGGGTGGTGATGGACAGAGCATCAGAACCAATCAAACACTCACACCCAGTCAACAGATCTGGGTTTGATCCATCACTGTTCTTTAGCCAACTCTGCCACCCCAGTACAGACATGTCCATATGCAAATCAGTCTAACCCTGTGCCTCATGGGAACAGTCCAGCCAGAACTGCCAAGCCATGCCTTCCCTGGACCAGAAAAAAGCTTCCTAGGACCGGTTTCTGGCATTTCAACCATCTTCAGCCAGGCTTGCTTGAATCCAGTGGCAAAGTGAGCAAGGGACTCACGTCTGAGCATACCCTGACAACTTATGGCAAACAAAGCGGTACAAAAGGGGGTTGTGATGGACAGAGCATCAGAACCAATCAAAACACTCACACCCAGTCAACAGATCTGGGTTTGATCCATCACCGTTCTTTAGCCAAATCTGCCACCCCAGTTCAGACATCGCCATATGCAAATCAGTCTAACCCTGTGCCTCATGGGAAAAGTCCAGCCCGAACTGCCAAGCCATGCCTTCCCTGGACCGGAAACAAGCTTCCTAGGACCGGTTTCTGGCATTTCAGCCGCCTTCAGCCAGGCTTGCTTGAATCCAGTGGCAAAGTGAGCAAGGGACTCACGTCTGAGCATAACCTGCCAACTTATGGCAAACAAAACGGCACAAAAGGGGGTGATGATGGACAGAACATCCGAACCAATCAAACACTCACACCCAGTCAACAGATCTGGGTTTGATCCATCACCGTTCTTTAGCCAAGTCTGCCACCCCATTTCAGACATCGCCATATGCAAATCAGTCTAACCCTGTGCCTCATTAGAAAAGTCCAGCCCGAACTGCCAAGCCATGCCTTTCCTCGACCGGAAACAAGCTTCCTAGGACCGGTTTCTGGCATTTCAGCCGTCTTCAGCCAGGCTTGCTTGAATCCAGTGGCAAAGTGAGCAAGGGACTCACGTCTGAGCATACCCTGCCAACTTATGGCAAACAAAACGGTACAAAAGGGGGTGGTGATGGACAGAACATCAGAACCAATCAAACACTCACAACCAGTCAACAGATCTGGGTTTGATCCATCACTGTTCTTTAGCCAACTCTGCAACCCCAGTACAGACATGTCCATATGCAAATCAGTCTAACCCTGTGCCTCATGGGAACAGTCCAGCCAGAACTGCCAAGCCATGCCTTCCCTGGACCGGAAAAAGCTTCCTAGGACCGGTTTCTGGCATTTCAACCATCTTCAGCCAGGCTTGCTTGAATCCAGTGGCAAAGTGAGCAAGGGACTCACGTCTGAGCATACCCTGGCAACTTATGGCAAACAAAGCGGTACAAAAGGGGGTGGTGATGGACAGAGCATCAGAACCAATCAAACACTCACACCCAGTCAACAGATCTGGGTTTGATCCATCACCGTTCTTTAGCCAAATCTGCCACCGCAGTTCAGACATCACCATATGCAAATCAGTCTAACCCTGTGCCTCATGGGAAAAGTCCAGCCCGAACTGCCAAGCCATGCCTTCCCTGGACCGGAAACAAGCTTCCTAGGACCAGTTTCTGGCATTTCAGCCGCCTTCAGCCAGGCTTGCTTGAATCCAGTGGCAAAGTGAGCAAGGGACTCACGTCTGAGCATACCCTGCCAACTTATGGCAAACAAAACGGTACAAAAGGGGGTGGTGATGGACAGAACATCAGAACCAATCAAACACTCACACCCAGTCAACAGATCTGGGTTTGATCCATCACCGTTCTTTAGCCAACTCTGCCACCCCAGTTCAGACATGGCCATATGCAAATCAATCTAACCCTGTGCCTCATGGGAACAGTCCAGCCCGAACTGCCAAGCCATGCCTTCCCTTGACCGGAAACAAGCTTCCTAGGACCAGTTTCTGGCATTTCAGCAGTCTTCAGCCAGGCTTGCTTGAATCCAGTGGCAAAGTGAGCAAGGGACTCACGTCTGAGCATACCCTGCCAACCTATGGCAAACAAAGCGGTACAAAAGGGGGTGGTGATGGACAGAGCATCAGAACCAATCAAACACTCACACCCAGTCAACAGATCTGGGTTTGATCCATCACCGTTCTTTAGCCAAATCTGCCACCCCAGTTCAGACATCGCCATATGCAAATCAGTCTAACCCTGTGCCTCATTAGAAAAGTCCAGCCCGAACTGCCAAGCCATGCCTTCCCTGGACCGGAAACAAGCTTCCTAGGACCAGTTTCTGGCATTTCAGCAGTCTTCAGCCAGGCTTGCTTGAATCCAGTGGCAAAGTGAGCAAGGGACTCACGTCTGAGCATACCCTGCCAACCTATGGCAAACAAAGCGGTACAAAAGGGGGTGGTGATGGACAGGGCATCAGAACCAATCAAACACTCACACCCAGTCAACAGATCTGGGTTTGATCCATCACTGTTCTTTAGCCAACTCTGCCACCCCAGTACAGACATGTCCATATGCAAATCAGTCTAACCCTGTGCCTCATGGGAACAGTCCAGCCAGAACTGCCAAGCCATGCCTTCCCTGGACCAGAAAAAAGCTTCCTAGGACCGGTTTCTGGCATTTTAACCATCTTCAGCCAGGCTTGCTAGAATCCAGTGGCAAAGTGAGCAAGGGACTCACGTCTGAGCATACCCTGACAACTTATGGCAAACAAAGCGGTACAAAAGGGGGTGGTGATGGACAGAGCATCAGAACCAATCAAACACTCACACCCAGTCAACAGATCTGGGTTTGATCCATCACCGTTCTTTAGCCAAATCTGCCACCCCAGTTCAGACATCGCCATATGCAAATCAGTCTAACCCTGTGCCTCATGGGAAAAGTCCAGCCAGAACTGCCAAGCCATGCCTTTCCTGGACCGGAAACAAGCTTCCTAGGACCGGTTTCTGGCATTTCAGCCGTCTTCAGCCAGGCTTGCTTGAATCCAGTGGCAAAGTGAGCAAGGGACTCACGTCTGAGCATACCCTGCCAACTTATGGCAAACAAAACGGTACAAAAGGGGGTGGTGATGGACAGAACATCAGAACCAATCAAACACTCACACCCAGTCAACAGATCTGGATTTGATCCATCACTGTTCTTTAGCCAACTCTGCCACCCCAGTACAGACATGTCCATATGCAAATCAGTCTAACCCTGTGCCTCATGGGAACAGTCCAGCCAGAACTGCCAAGCCATGCCTTCCCTGGACCGGAAAAAAGCTTCCTAGGACCGGTTTCTGGCATTTCAACCATCTTCAGCGAGGCTTGCTTGAATCCAGTGGCAAAGTGAGCAAGGGACTCACGTCTGAGCATACCCTGACAACTTATGGCAAACAAAACGGTACTAAAGGGGGTGGTGATGGACAGAACATCAGAACCAATCAAACACTCACACCCAGTCAACAGATCTGGATTTGATCCATCACCGTTCTTTAGCCAACTCTGCCACCCCAGTTCAGACATGGCCATATGCAAATCAGTCTAACCCTGTGCCTCATGGGAACAGTCCAGCCCGAACTGCCAAGCCATGCCTTCCCTGGACCGGAAACTAGCTTCCTAGGACCGGTTTCTGGCATTTCAGCCGTTTTCAGCCAGGCTTGCTTGAATCCAGTGGCAAAGTGAGCAAGGGACTCACGTCTGAGCATACCCTGCCAACTTATGGCAAACAAAGCGGTACAAAAGGGGGTGGTGATGGACAGAGCATCAGAACCAATCAAACACTCACACCCAGTCAACAGATCTGGGTTTGATCTATCACCGTTCTTTAGCCAAATCTGCCACCCCAGTTCAGACATCGCCATATGCAAATCAGTCTAACCCTGTGCCTCATGGGAAAAGTCCAGCCCGAACTGCCAAGCCATGCCTTCCCTGGACCGGAAACAAGCTTCCTAGGACCGGATTCTGGCATTTCAGCCGTCTTCAGCCAGGCTTGCTTGAATCCAGTGGCAAAGTGAGCAAGGGACTCACGTCTGAGCATACCCTGCCAACTTATGGCAAACAAAACGGTACAAAAGGGGGTGGTGATGGACAGAACATCAGAACCAATCCAACACTCACACCCAGTCAACAGATCTGGGTTTGATCCATCACCGTTCTTTAGCCAACTCTGCCACCCCAGTTCAGACATGGCCATATGCAAATCAGTCTAACCCTGTGCCTCATGGGAACAGTCCAGCCCGAACTGCCAAGCCATGCCTTCCCTGGACCGGAAACAAGCTTCCTAGGACCAGTGTCTGGCATTTCAGCAGTCTTCAGCCAGGCTTGCTTGAATCCAGTGGCAAAGTGAGCAAGGGACTCACGTCTGAGCATACCCTGCCAACCTATGGCAAACAAAGCGGTACAAAAGGGGGTGGTGATGGACAGAGCATCAGAACCAATCAAACACTCACACCCAGTCAACAGATCTGGGTTTGATCCATCACCGTTCTTTAGCCAAATCTGCCACCCCAGTTCAGACATGGCCATATGCAAATCAGTCTAACCCTGTGCCTCATGGGAACAGTCCAGCCCGAACTGCCAAGCCATGCCTTCCCTGGACCGGAAACAAGCTTCCTAGGACCGGTTTCTGGCATTTCAGCCGACTTCAGCCAGGCTTGCTTGAATCCAGTGGCAAAGTGAGCAAGGGACTCACGTCTGAGCATACCCTGCCAACTTATGGCAAACAAAGCGGTACAAAAGGGGGTGGTGATGGACAGAGCATCAGAACCAATCAAACACTCATACCCAGTCAACAGATCTGGGTTTGATCCATCACCGTTCTTTAGCCAAATCTGCCAACCCAGTTCAGACATCGCCATATGCAAATCAGTCTAACCCGGTGCCTCATTAGAAAAGTCCAGCCCGAACTGCCAAGCCATGCCTTTCCTGGAACGGAAACAAGCTTCCTAGGACCGGTTTCTGGCATTTCAGCCGTCTTCAGCCAGGCTTGCTTGAATCCAGTGGCAAAGTGAGCAAGGGACTCACGTCTGAGCATACCCTGCCAACTTATGGCAAACAAAACGGTACAAAAGGGGGTGGTGATGGACAGAACATCAGAACCAATCAAACACTCACACCCAGTCAACAGATCTGGGTTTGATCCATCACCTTTCTTTAGCCAACTCTGCCACCCCAGTTCAGACATGGCCATATGCAAATCAGTCTAACCCTGTGCCTCATGAGAACAGTCCAGCCCGAACTGCCAAGCCATGCCTTCCCTGGACCGGAAACAAGCTTCCTAGGACCGGTTTCTGGCATTTCAGCCGTCTTCAGCCAGGCTTGCTTGAATCCAGTGGCAAAGTGAGCAAGGGACTCACGTCTGAGCATACCCTGCCAACTTATGGCAAACAAAGCAGTACAAAAGGGGGTGGTGATCGACAGAGCATCAGAACCAATCAAACACTCACACCCAGTCAACAGATCTGGGTTTGATCCATCACCGTTCTTTAGCCAACTCTGCCACCCCAGTTCTGACATAGCCATATGCAAATCAGTCCAACCCTGTGCCTCATGGGAACAGTCCAGCCCGAACTGCCAAGCCATGCCTTCCCTGGACTGGAAACAAGCTTTCTAGGACCGGTTTCTGGCATTTCAGCCGTCTTCAGCCAGGCTTGCTTGAATCCAGTGGCAAAGTGAGCAAGGGACTCACGTCTGAGCATACCCTGCCAACTTATGGCAAACAAAGCAGTACAAAAGGGGGTGGTGATGGACAGAGCATCAGAACCAATCAAACACTCACACCCAGTCAACAGATCTGGGTTTGATCCATCACCGTTCTTTAGCCAAATCTGCCACCCCAGTTCAGACATGGCCATATGCAAATCAGTCTAACCCTGTGCCTCATGGGAACAGTCCAGCCAGAACTGCCAAGCCATGCCTTCCCTGGACCGGAAACAAGCTTCCTAGGACCGATTTCTGGCATTTCAGCCGTCTTCAGCCAGGCTTGCTTGAATCCAGTGGCAAAGTGAGCAAGGGACTCACGTCTGAGCATACCCTGCCAACTTATGGCAAAAAAAGCGTTACAAAAGGGGGTGGTGATGGACAGATCATCAGAACCAATCAAACACTCACACCCAGTTAACAGATCTGGTTTTGATCCATCACCGTTCTTTAGCCAACTATGCCACACCAGTTCAGACATGGCCATATGCAAATCAGTCTAACCCTGTGCCTCATGGGAACAGTCCAGCCCGAACTGCCAAGCCATTCCTTCCCTGGACCGGAAACAAGCTTCCTAGGACCAGTGTCTGGCATTTCAGCAGTCTTCAGCCAGGCTTGCTTGAATCCAGTGGCAAAGTGAGCAAGGGACTCACGTCTGAGCATACCCTGCCAACCTATGGCAAACAAAGCGGTACAAAAGGGGGTGGTGATGGACAGAGCATCAGAACCAATCAAACACTCACACCCAGTCAACAGATCTGGGTTTGATCCATCACCGTTCTTTAGCCAAATCTGCCACCCCAGTTCAGACATGGCCATATGCAAATCAGTCTAACCCTGTGCCTCATGGGAACAGTCCAGCCCGAACTGCCAAGCCATGCCTTCCCTGGACCGGAAACAAGCTTCCTAGGACCGGTTTCTGGCATTTCAGCCGACTTCAGCCAGGCTTGCTTGAATCCAGTGGCAAAGTGAGCAAGGGACTCACGTCTGAGCATACCCTGCCAACTTATGGCAAACAAAGCGGTACAAAAGGGGGTGGTGATGGACAGAGCATCAGAACCAATCAAACACTCACACCCAGTCAACAGATCTGGGTTTGATCCATCACCGTTCTTTAGCCAAATCTGCCAACCCAGTTCAGACATCGCCATATGCAAATCAGTCTAACCCTGTGCCTCATTAGAAAAGTCCAGCCCGAACTGCCAAGCCATGCCTTTCCTGGAACGGAAACAAGCTTCCTAGGACCGGTTTCTGGCATTCCAGCCGTCTTCAGCCAGGCTTGCTTGAATCCAGTGGCAAAGTGAGCAAGGGACTCACGTCTGAGCATACCCTGCCAACTTATGGCAAACAAAACGGTACAAAAGGGGGTGGTGATGGACAGAACATCAGAACCAATCAAACACTCACACCCAGTCAACAGATCTGGGTTTGATCCATCACCTTTCTTTAGCCAACTCTGCCACCCCAGTTCAGACATGGCCATATGCAAATCAGTCTAACCCTGTGCCTCATGAGAACAGTCCAGCCCGAACTGCCAAGCCATGCCTTCCCTGGACCGGAAACAAGCTTCCTAGGACCGGTTTCTGGCATTTCAGCCGCCTTCAGCCAGGCTTGCTTGAATCCAGTGGCAAAGTGAGCAAGGGACTCACGTCTGAGCATACCCTGCCAACTTATGGCAAACAAAGCAGTACAAAAGGGGGTGGTGATGGACAGAGCATCAGAACCAATCAAACACTCACACCCAGTCAACAGATCTGGGTTTGATCCATCACCGTTCTTTAGCCAACTCTGCCACCCCAGTTCTGACATAGCCATATGCAAATCAGTCCAACCCTGTGCCTCATGGGAACAGTCCAGCCCGAACTGCCAAGCCATGCCTTCCCTGGACTGGAAACAAGCTTCCTAGGACCGGTTTCTGGCATTTCAGCCGTCTTCAGCCAGGCTTGCTTGAATCCAGTGGCAAAGTGAGCAAGGGACTCACGTCTGAGCATACCCTGCCAACTTATGGCAAAAAAAGCGTTACAAAAGGGGGTGGTGATGGACAGAGCATCAGAACCAATCAAACACTCACACCCAGTTAACAGATCTGGTTTTGATCCATCACCGTTCTTTAGCCAACTATGCCACACCAGTTCAGACATGGCCATATGCAAATCAGTCTAACCCTGTGCCTCATGGGAACAGTCCAGCCCGAACTGCCAAGCCATTCCTTCCCTGGACCGGAAACAAGCTTCCTAGGACCGGTTTCTGGCATTTCAGCCGTCTTCAGCTAGGCTTGCTTGAATCCAGTGGTAAAGTGAGCAAGGGACTCACGTCTGAGCATACCCTGCCAACTTATGGCAAACAAAGCAGTACAAAAGGGGGTGGTGATGGACAGAGCATCAAAACCAATCAAACACTCACACCCAGTCAACAGATCTGGGTTTGATCCATCACCGTTCTTTAGCCAAATCTGCCACCCCAGTTCAGATATGGCCATATGCAAATCAGTCTAACCCTGTGCCTCATGGGAACAGTCCAGCCAGAACTGCCAAGCCATGCCTTCCCTGGACCGGAAACAAGCTTCCTAGGACCGGTTTCTGGCATTTCAGCCGTCTTCAGCCAGGCTTGCTTGAATCCAGTGGCAAAGTGAGCAAGGGACTCACGTCTGAGCATACCCTGCCAACTTATGGCAAACAAAGCGGTACAAAAGGGGGTGGTGATGGACAGAGCATCAGAACCAATCAAACACTCACACCCAGTCAACAGATCTGGGTTTGATCCATCACCGTTCTTTAGCCAAATCTGCCACCCCAGTTCAGACATCACCATATGCAAATCAGTCTAACCCTGTGCCTCATGGGAAAAGTCCAGCCCGAACTGCCAAGCCATGCCTTCCCTGGACCGGAAACAAGCTTCCTAGGACCGGTTTCTGGCATTTCAGCCGCCTTCAGCCAGGCTTGCTTGAATCCAGTGGCAAAGTGAGCAAGGGACTCACGTCTGAGCATAACCTGCCAACTTATGGCAAACAAAACGGTACAAAAGGGGGTGGTGATGGACAGAGCATCAGAACCAATCAAACACTCACACCCAGTCAACAGATCTGGGTTTGATCTATCACCGTTCTTTAGCCAAATCTGCCACCCCAGTTCAGACATCGCCATATGCAAATCAGTCTAACCCTGTGCCTCATGGGAACAGTCCAGCCCGAACTGCCAAGCCATGCCTTCCCTGGACCGGAAACAAGCTTCCTAGGACCAGTTTCTGGCATTTCAGCAGTCTTCAGCCAGGCTTGCTTGAATCCAGTGGCAAAGTGAGCAAGGGACTCACGTCTGAGCATACCCTGCCAACCTATGGCAAACAAAGCGGTACAAAAGGGGGTGGTGATGGACAGAGCATCAGAACCAATCAAACACTCACACCCAGTCAACAGATCTGGGTTTGATCCATCACCGTTCTTTAGCCAAATCTGCCACCCCAGTTCAGACATCGCCATATGCAAATCAGTCTAACCCTGTGCCTCATTAGAAAAGTCCAACCCGAACTGCCAAGCCATGCCTTCCCTGGACCGGAAACAAGCTTCCTAGGACCAGTTTCTGGCATTTCAGCAGTCTTCAGCCAGGCTTGCTTGAATCCAGTGGCAAAGTGAGCAAGGGACTCACGTCTGAGCATACCCTGCCAACCTATGGCAAACAAAGCGGTACAAAAGGGGGTGGTGATGGACAGAGCATCAGAACCAATCAAACACTCACACCCAGTCAACAGATCTGGGTTTGATCCATCACTGTTCTTTAGCCAACTCTGCCACCCCAGTACAGACATGTCCATATGCAAATCAGTCTAACCCTGTGCCTCATGGGAACAGTCCAGCCAGAACTGCCAAGCCATGCCTTCCCTGGACCAGAAAAAAGCTTCCTAGGACCGGTTTCTGGCATTTCAACCATCTTCAGCCAGGCTTGCTTGAATCCAGTGGCAAAGTGAGCAAGGGACTCACGTCTGAGCATACCCTGACAACTTATGGCAAACAAAGCGGTACAAAAGGGGGTTGTGATGGACAGAGCATCAGAACCAATCAAAACACTCACACCCAGTCAACAGATCTGGGTTTGATCCATCACCGTTCTTTAGCCAAATCTGCCACCCCAGTTCAGACATCGCCATATGCAAATCAGTCTAACCCTGTGCCTCATGGGAAAAGTCCAGCCCGAACTGCCAAGCCATGCCTTCCCTGGACCGGAAACAAGCTTCCTAGGACCGGTTTCTGGCATTTCAGCCGCCTTCAGCCAGGCTTGCTTGAATCCAGTGGCAAAGTGAGCAAGGGACTCACGTCTGAGCATAACCTGCCAACTTATGGCAAACAAAACGGCACAAAAGGGGGTGATGATGGACAGAACATCCGAACCAATCAAACACTCACACCCAGTCAACAGATCTGGGTTTGATCCATCACCGTTCTTTAGCCAAATCTGCCACCCCAGTTCAGACATGGCCATATGCAAATCAGTCTAACCCTGTGCCTCATGGGAACAGTCCAGCCAGAACTGCCAAGCCATGCCTTCCCTGGACCGGAAACAAGCTTCCTAGGACCGATTTCTGGCATTTCAGCCGTCTTCAGCCAGGCTTGCTTGAATCCAGTGGCAAAGTGAGCAAGGGACTCACGTCTGAGCATACCCTGCCAACTTATGGCAAAAAAAGCGTTACAAAAGGGGGTGGTGATGGACAGAGCATCAGAACCAATCAAACACTCACACCCAGTTAACAGATCTGGTTGTGATCCATCACCGTTCTTTAGCCAACTATGCCACACCAGTTCAGACATGGCCATATGCAAATCAGTCTAACCCTGTGCCTCATGGGAACAGTCCAGCCCGAACTGCCAAGCCATTCCTTCCCTGGACCGGAAACATGCTTCCTAGGACCGGTTTCTGGCATTTCAGCCGTCTTCAGCTAGGCTTGCTTGAATCCAGTGGTAAAGTGAGCAAGGGACTCACGTCTGAGCATACCCTGCCAACTTATGGCAAACAAAGCAGTACAAAAGGGGGTGGTGATGGACAGAGCATCAAAACCAATCAAACACTCACACCCAGTCAACAGATCTGGGTTTGATCCATCACCGTTCTTTAGCCAAATCTGCCACCCCAGTTCAGATATGGCCATATGCAAATCAGTCTAACCCTGTGCCTCATGGGAACAGTCCAGCCAGAACTGCCAAGCCATGCCTTCCCTGGACCGGAAACAAGCTTCCTAGGACCGGTTTCTGGCATTTCAGCCGTCTTCAGCCAGGCTTGCTTGAATCCAGTGGCAAAGTGAGCAAGGGACTCACGTCTGAGCATACCCTGCCAACTTATGGCAAACAAAGCGGTACAAAAGGGGGTGGTGATGGACAGAGCATCAGAACCAATCAAACACTCACACCCAGTCAACAGATCTGGGTTTGATCCATCACCGTTCTTTAGCCAAATCTGCCACCCCAGTTCAGACATCACCATATGCAAATCAGTCTAACCCTGTGCCTCATGGGAAAAGTCCAGCCCGAACTGCCAAGCCATGCCTTCCCTGGACCGGAAACAAGCTTCCTAGGACCGGTTTCTGGCATTTCAGCCGCCTTCAGCCAGACTTGCTTGAATCCAGTGGCAAAGTGAGCAAGGGACTCACGTCTGAGCATAACCTGCCAACTTATGGCAAACAAAACGGTACAAAAGGGGGTGGTGATGGACAGAGCATCAGAACCAATCAAACACTCACACCCAGTCAACAGATCTGGGTTTGATCTATCACCGTTCTTTAGCCAAATCTGCCACCCCAGTTCAGACATCGCCATATGCAAATCAGTCTAACCCTGTGCCTCATGGGAAAAGTCCAGCCAGAACTGCCAAGCCATGCCTTCCCTGGACCGGAAACAAGCTTCCTAGGACCGGATTCAGGCATTTCAGCCGTCTTCAGCCAGGCTTGCTTGAATCCAGTGGCAAAGTGAGCAAGGGACTCACGTCTGAGCATACCCTGCCAACTTATGGCAAACAAAACGGTACAAAAGGGGGTGGTGATGGACAGAACATCAGAACCAATCAAACACTCACACCCAGTCAACAGATCTGGGTTTGATCCATCACCGTTCTTTAGCCAACTCTGCCACCCCAGTTCAGACATGGCCATATGCAAGTCAGTCTAACCCTGTGCCTCATGGGAACAGTCCAGCCCGAACTGACAAGCCATGCCTTCCCTGGACCGGAAACAAGCTTCCTAGGACCAGTTTCTGGCATTTCAGCAGTCTTCAGCCAGGCTTGCTTGAATCCAGTGGCGAAGTGAGCAAGGGACTCACGTCTGAGCATACCCTGCCAACCTATGGCAAACAAAGCGGTACAAAAGGGGGTGGTGATGGACAGAGCATCAGAACCAATCAAACACTCACACCCAGTCAACAGATCTGGGTTTGATCCATCACCGTTCTTTAGCCAAATCTGCCACCCCAGTTCAGACATCGCCATATGCAAATCAGTCTAACCCTGTGCCTCATTAGAAAAGTCCAGCCCGAACTGCCAAGCCATGCCTTCCCTGGACCGGAAACAAGCTTCCTAGGACCAGTTTCTGGCATTTCAGCAGTCTTCAGCCAGGCTTGCTTGAATCCAGTGGCGAAGTGAGCAAGGGACTCACGTCTGAGCATACCCTGCCAACCTATGGCAAACAAAGCGGTACAAAAGGGGGTGGTGATGGACAGAGCATCAGAACCAATCAAACACTCACACCCAGTCAACAGATCTGGGTTTGATCCATCACTGTTCTTTAGCCAACTCTGCCACCCCAGTACAGACATGTCCATATGCAAATCAGTCTAACCCTGTGCCTCATGGGAACAGTCCAGCCAGAACTGCCAAGCCATGCCTTCCCTGGACCAGAAAAAAGCTTCCTAGGACCGGTTTCTGGCATTTCAACCATCTTCAGCCAGGCTTGCTTGAATCCAGTGGCAAAGTGAGCAAGGGACTCACGTCTGAGCATAACCTGCCAACTTATGGCAAACAAAACGGTACAAAAGGGGGTGATGATGGACAGAACATCCGAACCAATCAAACACTCACACCCAGTCAACAGATCTGGGTTTGATCCATCACCGTTCTTTAGCCAAATCTGCCACCCCAGTTCAGACATCGCCATATGCAAATCAGTCTAACCCTGTGCCTCATTAGAAAAGTCCAGCCCGAACTGCCAAGCCATGCCTTTCCTGGACCGGAAACAAGCTTCCTAGGACCGGTTTCTGGCATTTCAGCCGTCTTCAGCCAGGCTTGCTTGAATCCAGTGGCAAAGTGAGCAAGGGACTCACGTCTGAGCATACCCTGCCAACTTATGGCAAACAAAACGGTACAAAAGGGGGTGGTGATGGACAGAACATCAGAACCAATCAAACACTCACACCCAGTCAACAGATCTGGGTTTGATCCATCACTGTTCTTTAGCCAACTCTGCCACCCCAGTACAGACATGTCCATATGCAAATCAGTCTAACCCTGTGCCTCATGGGAACAGTCCAGCCAGAACTGCCAAGCCATGCCTTCCCTGGACCGGAAAAAAGCTTCCTAGGACCGGTTTCTGGCATTTCAACCATCTTCAGCGAGGCTTGCTTGAATCCAGTGGCAAAGTGAGCAAGGGACTCACGTCTGAGCATACCCTGACAACTTATGGCAAACAAAGCGGTACAAAAGGTGGTGGTGATGGACAGAGCATCAGAACCAATCAAACACTCACACCCAGTCAACAGATCTGGGTTTGATCCATCACCGTTCTTTAGCCAAATCTGCCACCCCAGTTCAGACATCGCCATATGCAAATCAGTCTAACCCTGTGCCTCATGGGAAAAGTCCAGCCCGAACTGCCAAGCCATGCCTTCCCTGGACCGGAAACAAGCTTCCTAGGACCGGTTTCTGGCATTTCAGCCGCCTTCAGCCAGGCTTGCTTGAATCCAGTGGCAAAGTGAGCAAGGGACTCACGACTGAGCATAACCTGCCAACTTATGGCAAACAAAACGGTACTAAAGGGGGTGGTGATGGACAGAACATCAGAACCAATCAAACACTCACACCCAGTCAAAAGATCTGGATTTGATCCATCACCGTTCTTTAGCCAACTCTGCCACCCCAGTTCAGACATGGCCATATGCAAATCAGTCTAACCCTGTGCCTCATGGGAACAGTCCAGCCCGAACTGCCAAGCCATGCCTTCCCTGGACCGGAAACTAGCTTCCTAGGACCGGTTTCTGGCATTTCAGCCGTTTTCAGCCAGGCTTGCTTGAATCCAGTGGCAAAGTGAGCAAGGGACTCACGTCTGAGCATACCCTGCCAACTTATGGCAAACAAAGCGGTACAAAAGGGGGTGGTGATGGACAGAGCATCAGAACCAATCAAACACTCACACCCAGTCAACAGATCTGGGTTTGATCTATCACCGTTCTTTAGCCAAATCTGCCACCCCAGTTCAGACATCGCCATATGCAAATCAGTCTAACCCTGTGCCTCATGGGAAAAGTCCAGCCCGAACTGCCAAGCCATGCCTTCCCTGGACCGGAAACAAGCTTCCTAGGACCGGATTCTGGCATTTCAGCCGTCTTCAGCCAGGCTTGCTTGAATCCAGTGGCAAAGTGAGCAAGGGACTCACGTCTGAGCATACCCTGCCAACTTATGGCAAACAAAACGGTACAAAAGGGGGTGGTGATGGACAGAACATCAGAACCAATCCAACACTCACACCCAGTCAACAGATCTGGGTTTGATCCATCACCGTTCTTTAGCCAACTCTGCCACCCCAGTTCAGACATGGCCATATGCAAATCAGTCTAACCCTGTGCCTCATGGGAACAGTCCAGCCCGAACTGCCAAGCCATGCCTTCCCTGGACCGGAAACAAGCTTCCTAGGACCAGTGTCTGGCATTTCAGCAGTCTTCAGCCAGGCTTGCTTGAATCCAGTGGCAAAGTGAGCAAGGGACTCACGTCTGAGCATACCCTGCCAACCTATGGCAAACAAAGCGGTACAAAAGGGGGTGGTGATGGACAGAGCATCAGAACCAATCAAACACTCACACCCAGTCAACAGATCTGGGTTTGATCCATCACCGTTCTTTAGCCAAATCTGCCACCCCAGTTCAGACATGGCCATATGCAAATCAGTCTAACCCTGTGCCTCATGGGAACAGTCCAGCCCGAACTGCCAAGCCATGCCTTCCCTGGACCGGAAACAAGCTTCCTAGGACCGGTTTCTGGCATTTCAGCCGACTTCAGCCAGGCTTGCTTGAATCCAGTGGCAAAGTGAGCAAGGGACTCACGTCTGAGCATACCCTGCCAACTTATGGCAAACAAAGCGGTACAAAAGGGGGTGGTGATGGACAGAGCATCAGAACCAATCAAACACTCATACCCAGTCAACAGATCTGGGTTTGATCCATCACCGTTCTTTAGCCAAATCTGCCAACCCAGTTCAGACATCGCCATATGCAAATCAGTCTAACCCGGTGCCTCATTAGAAAAGTCCAGCCCGAACTGCCAAGCCATGCCTTTCCTGGAACGGAAACAAGCTTCCTAGGACCGGTTTCTGGCATTTCAGCCGTCTTCAGCCAGGCTTGCTTGAATCCAGTGGCAAAGTGAGCAAGGGACTCACGTCTGAGCATACCCTGCCAACTTATGGCAAACAAAACGGTACAAAAGGGGGTGGTGATGGACAGAACATCAGAACCAATCAAACACTCACACCCAGTCAACAGATCTGGGTTTGATCCATCACCTTTCTTTAGCCAACTCTGCCACCCCAGTTCAGACATGGCCATATGCAAATCAGTCTAACCCTGTGCCTCATGAGAACAGTCCAGCCCGAACTGCCAAGCCATGCCTTCCCTGGACCGGAAACAAGCTTCCTAGGACCGGTTTCTGGCATTTCAGCCGTCTTCAGCCAGGCTTGCTTGAATCCAGTGGCAAAGTGAGCAAGGGACTCACGTCTGAGCATACCCTGCCAACTTATGGCAAACAAAGCAGTACAAAAGGGGGTGGTGATCGACAGAGCATCAGAACCAATCAAACACTCACACCCAGTCAACAGATCTGGGTTTGATCCATCACCGTTCTTTAGCCAACTCTGCCACCCCAGTTCTGACATAGCCATATGCAAATCAGTCCAACCCTGTGCCTCATGGGAACAGTCCAGCCCGAACTGCCAAGCCATGCCTTCCCTGGACTGGAAACAAGCTTTCTAGGACCGGTTTCTGGCATTTCAGCCGTCTTCAGCCAGGCTTGCTTGAATCCAGTGGCAAAGTGAGCAAGGGACTCACGTCTGAGCATACCCTGCCAACTTATGGCAAACAAAGCAGTACAAAAGGGGGTGGTGATGGACAGAGCATCAGAACCAATCAAACACTCACACCCAGTCAACAGATCTGGGTTTGATCCATCACCGTTCTTTAGCCAAATCTGCCACCCCAGTTCAGACATGGCCATATGCAAATCAGTCTAACCCTGTGCCTCATGGGAACAGTCCAGCCAGAACTGCCAAGCCATGCCTTCCCTGGACCGGAAACAAGCTTCCTAGGACCGATTTCTGGCATTTCAGCCGTCTTCAGCCAGGCTTGCTTGAATCCAGTGGCAAAGTGAGCAAGGGACTCACGTCTGAGCATACCCTGCCAACTTATGGCAAAAAAAGCGTTACAAAAGGGGGTGGTGATGGACAGATCATCAGAACCAATCAAACACTCACACCCAGTTAACAGATCTGGTTTTGATCCATCACCGTTCTTTAGCCAACTATGCCACACCAGTTCAGACATGGCCATATGCAAATCAGTCTAACCCTGTGCCTCATGGGAACAGTCCAGCCCGAACTGCCAAGCCATTCCTTCCCTGGACCGGAAACAAGCTTCCTAGGACCAGTGTCTGGCATTTCAGCAGTCTTCAGCCAGGCTTGCTTGAATCCAGTGGCAAAGTGAGCAAGGGACTCACGTCTGAGCATACCCTGCCAACCTATGGCAAACAAAGCGGTACAAAAGGGGGTGGTGATGGACAGAGCATCAGAACCAATCAAACACTCACACCCAGTCAACAGATCTGGGTTTGATCCATCACCGTTCTTTAGCCAAATCTGCCACCCCAGTTCAGACATGGCCATATGCAAATCAGTCTAACCCTGTGCCTCATGGGAACAGTCCAGCCCGAACTGCCAAGCCATGCCTTCCCTGGACCGGAAACAAGCTTCCTAGGACCGGTTTCTGGCATTTCAGCCGACTTCAGCCAGGCTTGCTTGAATCCAGTGGCAAAGTGAGCAAGGGACTCACGTCTGAGCATACCCTGCCAACTTATGGCAAACAAAGCGGTACAAAAGGGGGTGGTGATGGACAGAGCATCAGAACCAATCAAACACTCACACCCAGTCAACAGATCTGGGTTTGATCCATCACCGTTCTTTAGCCAAATCTGCCAACCCAGTTCAGACATCGCCATATGCAAATCAGTCTAACCCTGTGCCTCATTAGAAAAGTCCAGCCCGAACTGCCAAGCCATGCCTTTCCTGGAACGGAAACAAGCTTCCTAGGACCGGTTTCTGGCATTCCAGCCGTCTTCAGCCAGGCTTGCTTGAATCCAGTGGCAAAGTGAGCAAGGGACTCACGTCTGAGCATACCCTGCCAACTTATGGCAAACAAAACGGTACAAAAGGGGGTGGTGATGGACAGAACATCAGAACCAATCAAACACTCACACCCAGTCAACAGATCTGGGTTTGATCCATCACCTTTCTTTAGCCAACTCTGCCACCCCAGTTCAGACATGGCCATATGCAAATCAGTCTAACCCTGTGCCTCATGAGAACAGTCCAGCCCGAACTGCCAAGCCATGCCTTCCCTGGACCGGAAACAAGCTTCCTAGGACCGGTTTCTGGCATTTCAGCCGCCTTCAGCCAGGCTTGCTTGAATCCAGTGGCAAAGTGAGCAAGGGACTCACGTCTGAGCATACCCTGCCAACTTATGGCAAACAAAGCAGTACAAAAGGGGGTGGTGATGGACAGAGCATCAGAACCAATCAAACACTCACACCCAGTCAACAGATCTGGGTTTGATCCATCACCGTTCTTTAGCCAACTCTGCCACCCCAGTTCTGACATAGCCATATGCAAATCAGTCCAACCCTGTGCCTCATGGGAACAGTCCAGCCCGAACTGCCAAGCCATGCCTTCCCTGGACTGGAAACAAGCTTCCTAGGACCGGTTTCTGGCATTTCAGCCGTCTTCAGCCAGGCTTGCTTGAATCCAGTGGCAAAGTGAGCAAGGGACTCACGTCTGAGCATACCCTGCCAACTTATGGCAAAAAAAGCGTTACAAAAGGGGGTGGTGATGGACAGAGCATCAGAACCAATCAAACACTCACACCCAGTTAACAGATCTGGTTTTGATCCATCACCGTTCTTTAGCCAACTATGCCACACCAGTTCAGACATGGCCATATGCAAATCAGTCTAACCCTGTGCCTCATGGGAACAGTCCAGCCCGAACTGCCAAGCCATTCCTTCCCTGGACCGGAAACAAGCTTCCTAGGACCGGTTTCTGGCATTTCAGCCGTCTTCAGCTAGGCTTGCTTGAATCCAGTGGTAAAGTGAGCAAGGGACTCACGTCTGAGCATACCCTGCCAACTTATGGCAAACAAAGCAGTACAAAAGGGGGTGGTGATGGACAGAGCATCAAAACCAATCAAACACTCACACCCAGTCAACAGATCTGGGTTTGATCCATCACCGTTCTTTAGCCAAATCTGCCACCCCAGTTCAGATATGGCCATATGCAAATCAGTCTAACCCTGTGCCTCATGGGAACAGTCCAGCCAGAACTGCCAAGCCATGCCTTCCCTGGACCGGAAACAAGCTTCCTAGGACCGGTTTCTGGCATTTCAGCCGTCTTCAGCCAGGCTTGCTTGAATCCAGTGGCAAAGTGAGCAAGGGACTCACGTCTGAGCATACCCTGCCAACTTATGGCAAACAAAGCGGTACAAAAGGGGGTGGTGATGGACAGAGCATCAGAACCAATCAAACACTCACACCCAGTCAACAGATCTGGGTTTGATCCATCACCGTTCTTTAGCCAAATCTGCCACCCCAGTTCAGACATCACCATATGCAAATCAGTCTAACCCTGTGCCTCATGGGAAAAGTCCAGCCCGAACTGCCAAGCCATGCCTTCCCTGGACCGGAAACAAGCTTCCTAGGACCGGTTTCTGGCATTTCAGCCGCCTTCAGCCAGGCTTGCTTGAATCCAGTGGCAAAGTGAGCAAGGGACTCACGTCTGAGCATAACCTGCCAACTTATGGCAAACAAAACGGTACAAAAGGGGGTGGTGATGGACAGAGCATCAGAACCAATCAAACACTCACACCCAGTCAACAGATCTGGGTTTGATCTATCACCGTTCTTTAGCCAAATCTGCCACCCCAGTTCAGACATCGCCATATGCAAATCAGTCTAACCCTGTGCCTCATGGGAACAGTCCAGCCCGAACTGCCAAGCCATGCCTTCCCTGGACCGGAAACAAGCTTCCTAGGACCAGTTTCTGGCATTTCAGCAGTCTTCAGCCAGGCTTGCTTGAATCCAGTGGCAAAGTGAGCAAGGGACTCACGTCTGAGCATACCCTGCCAACCTATGGCAAACAAAGCGGTACAAAAGGGGGTGGTGATGGACAGAGCATCAGAACCAATCAAACACTCACACCCAGTCAACAGATCTGGGTTTGATCCATCACCGTTCTTTAGCCAAATCTGCCACCCCAGTTCAGACATCGCCATATGCAAATCAGTCTAACCCTGTGCCTCATTAGAAAAGTCCAACCCGAACTGCCAAGCCATGCCTTCCCTGGACCGGAAACAAGCTTCCTAGGACCAGTTTCTGGCATTTCAGCAGTCTTCAGCCAGGCTTGCTTGAATCCAGTGGCAAAGTGAGCAAGGGACTCACGTCTGAGCATACCCTGCCAACCTATGGCAAACAAAGCGGTACAAAAGGGGGTGGTGATGGACAGAGCATCAGAACCAATCAAACACTCACACCCAGTCAACAGATCTGGGTTTGATCCATCACTGTTCTTTAGCCAACTCTGCCACCCCAGTACAGACATGTCCATATGCAAATCAGTCTAACCCTGTGCCTCATGGGAACAGTCCAGCCAGAACTGCCAAGCCATGCCTTCCCTGGACCAGAAAAAAGCTTCCTAGGACCGGTTTCTGGCATTTCAACCATCTTCAGCCAGGCTTGCTTGAATCCAGTGGCAAAGTGAGCAAGGGACTCACGTCTGAGCATACCCTGACAACTTATGGCAAACAAAGCGGTACAAAAGGGGGTTGTGATGGACAGAGCATCAGAACCAATCAAAACACTCACACCCAGTCAACAGATCTGGGTTTGATCCATCACCGTTCTTTAGCCAAATCTGCCACCCCAGTTCAGACATCGCCATATGCAAATCAGTCTAACCCTGTGCCTCATGGGAAAAGTCCAGCCCGAACTGCCAAGCCATGCCTTCCCTGGACCGGAAACAAGCTTCCTAGGACCGGTTTCTGGCATTTCAGCCGCCTTCAGCCAGGCTTGCTTGAATCCAGTGGCAAAGTGAGCAAGGGACTCACGTCTGAGCATAACCTGCCAACTTATGGCAAACAAAACGGCACAAAAGGGGGTGATGATGGACAGAACATCCGAACCAATCAAACACTCACACCCAGTCAACAGATCTGGGTTTGATCCATCACCGTTCTTTAGCCAAATCTGCCACCCCAGTTCAGACATGGCCATATGCAAATCAGTCTAACCCTGTGCCTCATGGGAACAGTCCAGCCAGAACTGCCAAGCCATGCCTTCCCTGGACCGGAAACAAGCTTCCTAGGACCGATTTCTGGCATTTCAGCCGTCTTCAGCCAGGCTTGCTTGAATCCAGTGGCAAAGTGAGCAAGGGACTCACGTCTGAGCATACCCTGCCAACTTATGGCAAAAAAAGCGTTACAAAAGGGGGTGGTGATGGACAGAGCATCAGAACCAATCAAACACTCACACCCAGTTAACAGATCTGGTTGTGATCCATCACCGTTCTTTAGCCAACTATGCCACACCAGTTCAGACATGGCCATATGCAAATCAGTCTAACCCTGTGCCTCATGGGAACAGTCCAGCCCGAACTGCCAAGCCATTCCTTCCCTGGACCGGAAACATGCTTCCTAGGACCGGTTTCTGGCATTTCAGCCGTCTTCAGCTAGGCTTGCTTGAATCCAGTGGTAAAGTGAGCAAGGGACTCACGTCTGAGCATACCCTGCCAACTTATGGCAAACAAAGCAGTACAAAAGGGGGTGGTGATGGACAGAGCATCAAAACCAATCAAACACTCACACCCAGTCAACAGATCTGGGTTTGATCCATCACCGTTCTTTAGCCAAATCTGCCACCCCAGTTCAGATATGGCCATATGCAAATCAGTCTAACCCTGTGCCTCATGGGAACAGTCCAGCCAGAACTGCCAAGCCATGCCTTCCCTGGACCGGAAACAAGCTTCCTAGGACCGGTTTCTGGCATTTCAGCCGTCTTCAGCCAGGCTTGCTTGAATCCAGTGGCAAAGTGAGCAAGGGACTCACGTCTGAGCATACCCTGCCAACTTATGGCAAACAAAGCGGTACAAAAGGGGGTGGTGATGGACAGAGCATCAGAACCAATCAAACACTCACACCCAGTCAACAGATCTGGGTTTGATCCATCACCGTTCTTTAGCCAAATCTGCCACCCCAGTTCAGACATCACCATATGCAAATCAGTCTAACCCTGTGCCTCATGGGAAAAGTCCAGCCCGAACTGCCAAGCCATGCCTTCCCTGGACCGGAAACAAGCTTCCTAGGACCGGTTTCTGGCATTTCAGCCGCCTTCAGCCAGACTTGCTTGAATCCAGTGGCAAAGTGAGCAAGGGACTCACGTCTGAGCATAACCTGCCAACTTATGGCAAACAAAACGGTACAAAAGGGGGTGGTGATGGACAGAGCATCAGAACCAATCAAACACTCACACCCAGTCAACAGATCTGGGTTTGATCTATCACCGTTCTTTAGCCAAATCTGCCACCCCAGTTCAGACATCGCCATATGCAAATCAGTCTAACCCTGTGCCTCATGGGAACAGTCCAGCCAGAACTGCCAAGCCATGCCTTCCCTGGACCGGAAACAAGCTTCCTAGGACCGGATTCTGGCATTTCAGCCGTCTTCAGCCAGGCTTGCTTGAATCCAGTGGCAAAGTGAGCAAGGGACTCACGTCTGAGCATACCCTGCCAACTTATGGCAAACAAAACGGTACAAAAGGGGGTGGTGATGGACAGAACATCAGAACCAATCAAACACTCACACCCAGTCAACAGATCTGGGTTTGATCCATCACCGTTCTTTAGCCAACTCTGCCACCCCAGTTCAGACATGGCCATATGCAAGTCAGTCTAACCCTGTGCCTCATGGGAACAGTCCAGCCCGAACTGACAAGCCATGCCTTCCCTGGACCGGAAACAAGCTTCCTAGGACCAGTTTCTGGCATTTCAGCAGTCTTCAGCCAGGCTTGCTTGAATCCAGTGGCGAAGTGAGCAAGGGACTCACGTCTGAGCATACCCTGCCAACCTATGGCAAACAAAGCGGTACAAAAGGGGGTGGTGATGGACAGAGCATCAGAACCAATCAAACACTCACACCCAGTCAACAGATCTGGGTTTGATCCATCACCGTTCTTTAGCCAAATCTGCCACCCCAGTTCAGACATCGCCATATGCAAATCAGTCTAACCCTGTGCCTCATTAGAAAAGTCCAGCCCGAACTGCCAAGCCATGCCTTCCCTGGACCGGAAACAAGCTTCCTAGGACCAGTTTCTGGCATTTCAGCAGTCTTCAGCCAGGCTTGCTTGAATCCAGTGGCGAAGTGAGCAAGGGACTCACGTCTGAGCATACCCTGCCAACCTATGGCAAACAAAGCGGTACAAAAGGGGGAGGTGATGGACAGAGCATCAGAACCAATCAAACACTCACACCCAGTCAACAGATCTGGGTTTGATCCATCACTGTTCTTTAGCCAACTCTGCCACCCCAGTACAGACATGTCCATATGCAAATCAGTCTAACCCTGTGCCTCATGGGAACAGTCCAGCCAGAACTGCCAAGCCATGCCTTCCCTGGACCAGAAAAAAGCTTCCTAGGACCGGTTTCTGGCATTTCAACCATCTTCAGCCAGGCTTGCTTGAATCCAGTGGCAAAGTGAGCAAGGGACTCACGTCTGAGCATAACCTGCCAACTTATGGCAAACAAAACGGTACAAAAGGGGGTGATGATGGACAGAACATCCGAACCAATCAAACACTCACACCCAGTCAACAGATCTGGGTTTGATCCATCACCGTTCTTTAGCCAAATCTGCCACCCCAGTTCAGACATCGCCATATGCAAATCAGTCTAACCCTGTGCCTCATTAGAAAAGTCCAGCCCGAACTGCCAAGCCATGCCTTTCCTGGACCGGAAACAAGCTTCCTAGGACCGGTTTCTGGCATTTCAGCCGTCTTCAGCCAGGCTTGCTTGAATCCAGTGGCAAAGTGAGCAAGGGACTCACGTCTGAGCATACCCTGCCAACTTATGGCAAACAAAACGGTACAAAAGGGGGTGGTGATGGACAGAACATCAGAACCAATCAAACACTCACACCCAGTCAACAGATCTGGGTTTGATCCATCACTGTTCTTTAGCCAACTCTGCCACCCCAGTACAGACATGTCCATATGCAAATCAGTCTAACCCTGTGCCTCATGGGAACAGTCCAGCCAGAACTGCCAAGCCATGCCTTCCCTGGACCGGAAAAAAGCTTCCTAGGACCGGTTTCTGGCATTTCAACCATCTTCAGCGAGGCTTGCTTGAATCCAGTGGCAAAGTGAGCAAGGGACTCACGTCTGAGCATACCCTGACAACTTATGGCAAACAAAGCGGTACAAAAGGTGGTGGTGATGGACAGAGCATCAGAACCAATCAAACACTCACACCCAGTCAACAGATCTGGGTTTGATCCATCACCGTTCTTTAGCCAAATCTGCCACCCCAGTTCAGACATCGCCATATGCAAATCAGTCTAACCCTGTGCCTCATGGGAAAAGTCCAGCCCGAACTGCCAAGCCATGCCTTCCCTGGACCGGAAACAAGCTTCCTAGGACCGGTTTCTGGCATTTCAGCCGCCTTCAGCCAGGCTTGCTTGAATCCAGTGGCAAAGTGAGCAAGGGACTCACGACTGAGCATAACCTGCCAACTTATGGCAAACAAAACGGTACTAAAGGGGGTGGTGATGGACAGAACATCAGAACCAATCAAACACTCACACCCAGTCAACAGATCTGGATTTGATCCATCACCGTTCTTTAGCCAACTCTGCCACCCCAGTTCAGACATGGCCATATGCAAATCAGTCTAACCCTGTGCCTCATGGGAACAGTCCAGCCCGAACTGCCAAGCCATGCCTTCCCTGGACCGGAAACTAGCTTCCTAGGACCGGTTTCTGGCATTTCAGCCGTTTTCAGCCAGGCTTGCTTGAATCCAGTGGCAAAGTGAGCAAGGGACTCACGTCTGAGCATACCCTGCCAACTTATGGCAAACAAAGCGGTACAAAAGGGGGTGGTGATGGACAGAGCATCAGAACCAATCAAACACTCACACCCAGTCAACAGATCTGGGTTTGATCTATCACCGTTCTTTAGCCAAATCTGCCACCCCAGTTCAGACATCGCCATATGCAAATCAGTCTAACCCTGTGCCTCATGGGAAAAGTCCAGCCCGAACTGCCAAGCCATGCCTTCCCTGGACCGGAAACAAGCTTCCTAGGACCGGATTCTGGCATTTCAGCCGTCTTCAGCCAGGCTTGCTTGAATCCAGTGGCAAAGTGAGCAAGGGACTCACGTCTGAGCATACCCTGCCAACTTATGGCAAACAAAACGGTACAAAAGGGGGTGGTGATGGACAGAACATCAGAACCAATCCAACACTCACACCCAGTCAACAGATCTGGGTTTGATCCATCACCGTTCTTTAGCCAACTCTGCCACCCCAGTTCAGACATGGCCATATGCAAATCAGTCTAACCCTGTGCCTAATGGGAACAGTCCAGCCCGAACTGCCAAGCCATGCCTTCCCTGGACCGGAAACAAGCTTCCTAGGACCAGTGTCTGGCATTTCAGCAGTCTTCAGCCAGGCTTGCTTGAATCCAGTGGCAAAGTGAGCAAGGGACTCACGTCTGAGCATACCCTGCCAACCTATGGCAAATAAAGCGGTACAAAAGGGGGTGGTGATGGACAGAGCATCAGAACCAATCAAACACTCACACCCAGTCAACAGATCTGGGTTTGATCCATCACCGTTCTTTAGCCAAATCTGCCACCCCAGTTCAGACATGGCCATATGCAAATCAGTCTAACCCTGTGCCTCATGGGAACAGTCCAGCCCGAACTGCCAAGCCATGCCTTCCCTGGACCGGAAACAAGCTTCCTAGGACCAGTTTCTGGCATTTCAGCCGACTTTAGCCAGGCTTGCTTGAATCCAGTGGCAAAGTGAGTAAGGGACTCACGTCTGAGCATACCCTGCCAACTTATGGCAAACAAAGCGGTACAAAAGGGGGTGGTGATGGACAGAGCATCAGAACCAATCAAACACTCACACCCAGTCAACAGATCTGGGTTTGATCCATCACCGTTCTTTAGCCAAATCCGCCAACCCAGTTCAGACATCGCCATATGCAAATCAGTCTAACCCTGTGCCTCATTAGAAAAGTCCAGCCCGAACTGCCAAGCCATGCCTTTCCTGGAACGGAAACAAGCTTCCTAGGACCGGTTTCTGGCATTTCAGCCGTCTTCAGCCAGGCTTGCTTGAATCCAGTGGCAAAGTGAGCAAGGGACTCACGTCTGAGCATACCCTGCCAACTTATGGCAAACAAAACGGTACAAAAGGGGGTGGTGATGGACAGAACATCAGAACCAATCAAACACTCACACCCAGTCAACAGATCTGGGTTTGATCCATCACCTTTCTTTAGCCAACTCTGCCACCCCAGTTCAGACATGGCCATATGCAAATCAGTCTAACCCTGTGCCTCATGAGAACAGTCCAGCCCGAACTGCCAAGCCATGCCTCCCTGGACCGGAAACAAGCTTCCTAGGACCGGTTTCTGGCATTTCAGCCGTCTTCAGCCAGGCTTGCTTGAATCCTGTGGCAAAGTGAGCAAGGGACTCACGTCTGAGCATACCCTGCCAACTTATGGCAAACAAAGCAGTACAAAAGGACGTGGTGATGGACAGAGCATCAGAACCAATCAAACACTCACACCCAGTCAACAGATCTGGGTTTGATCCATCACCGTTCTTTAGCCAATTCTGCCACCCCAGTTCTGACATAGCCATATGCAAATCAGTCCAACCCTGTGCCTCATGGGAACAGTCCAGCCCGAACTGCCAAGCCATGCCTTGCCTGGACTGGAAACAAGCTTTCTAGGACCGGTTTCTGGCATTTCAGCCGTCTTCAGCCAGGCTTGATTGAATCCAGTGGCAAAGTGAGCAAGGGACTCACGTCTGAGCATACCCTGCCAACTTATGGCAAACAAAGCAGTACAAAAGGGGGTGGTGATGGACAGAGCATCAGAACCAATCAAACACTCACACCCAGTCAACAGATCTGGGTTTGATCCATCACCGTTCTTTAGCCAAATCTGCCACCCCAGTTCAGACATGGCCATATGCAAATCAGTCTAACCCTGTGCCTCATGGGAACAGTCCAGCCAGAACTGCCAAGCCATGCCTTCCCTGGACCGGAAACAAGCTTCCTAGGACCGATTTCTGGCATTTCAGCCGTCTTCAGCCAGGCTTGCTTGAATCCAGTGGCAAAGTGAGCAAGGGACTCACGTCTGAGCATACCCTGCCAACTTATGGCAAAAAAAGCGTTACAAAAGGGGGTGGTGATGGACAGAGCATCAGAACCAATCAAACACTCACACCCAGTTAACAGATCTGGTTTTGATCCATCACCGTTCTTTAGCCAACTATGCCACACCAGTTCAGACATGGCCATATGCAAATCAGTCTAACCCTGTGCCTCATGGGAACAGTCCAGCCCGAACTGCCAAGCCATTCCTTCCCTGGACCGGAAAAAAGCTTCCTAGGACCGGTTTCTGGCATTTCAGCCGTCTTCAGCTAGGCTTGCTTGAATCCAGTGGTAAAGTGAGCAAGGGACTCACGTCTGAGCATACCCTGCCAACTTATGGCAAACAAAGCAGTACAAAAGGGGGTGGTGATGGACAGAGCATCAAAACCAATCAAACACTCACACCCAGTCAACAGATCTGGGTTTGATCCATCACCGTTCTTTAGCCAAATCTGCCACCCCAGTTCAGACATGGCCATATGCAAATCAGTCTAACCCTGTGCCTCATGGGAACAGTCCAGCCAGAACTGCCAAGCCATGCCTTCCCTGGACCGGAAACAAGCTTCCTAGGACCGGTTTCTGGCATTTCAGCCGTCTTCAGCCAGGCTTTCTTGAATCCAGTGGCAAAGTGAGCAAGGGACTCACGTCTGAGCATACCCTGCCAACTTATGGCAAACAAAGCGGTACAAAAGGGGGTGGTGATGGACAGAGCATCAGAACCAATCAAACACTCACACCCAGTCAACAGATCTGGGTTTGATCCATCACCGTTCTTTAGCCAACTCTGCCACCCCAGTTCTGACATGGCCATATGCAAATCACTCCAACCCTGTGCCTCATGGGAACAGTCCAGCCCGAACTGCCAAGCCATGCCTTCCCTGGACTGGAAACAAGCTTTCTAGGACCGGTTTCTGGCATTTCAGCCGTCTTCAGCCAGGCTTGCTTGAATCCAGTGGCAAAGTGAGCAAGGGACTCACGTCTGAGCATACCCTGCCAACTTATGGCAAACAAAGCAGTACAAAAGGGGGTGGTGATGGACAGAGCATCAGAACCAATCAAACACTCACACCCAGTCAACAGATCTGGGTTTGATCCATCACCGTTCTTTAGCCAAATCTGCCACCCCAGTTCAGACATGGCCATATGCAAATCAGTCTAACCCTGTGCCTCATGGGAACAGTCCAGCCAGAACTGCCAAGCCATGCCTTCCCTGGACCGGAAACAAGCTTCCTAGGACCGGTTTCTGGCATTTCAGCCGTCTTCAGCCAGGCTTGCTTGAATCCAGTGGCAAAGTGAGCAAGGGACTCACGTCTGAGCATACCCTGCCAACTTATGGCAAACAAAGCGGTACAAAAGGGGGTGGTGATGGACAGAGCATCAGAACCAATCAAACACTCACACCCAGTCAACAGATCTGGGTTTGATCCATCACCGTTCTTTAGCCAACTCTGCCACCCCAGTTCTGACATGGCCATATGCAAATCACTCCAACCCTGTGCCTCATGGGAACAGTCCAGCCCGAACTGCCAAGCCATGCCTTCCTTGGACTGGAAACAAGCTTTCTAGGACCGGTTTCTGGCATTTCAGCCGTCTTCAGCCAGGCTTGCTTGAATCCAGTGGCAAAGTGAGCAAGGGACTCACGTCTGAGCATACCCTGCCAACTTATGGCAAAAAAAGCGGTACAAAAGGGGGTGGTGATGGACAGAGCATCAGAACCAATCAAACACTCACACCCAGTTAACAGATCTGGTTTTGATCCATCACCGTTCTTTAGCCAACTATGCCACACCAGTTCAGACATGGCCATATGCAAATCAGTCTAACCCTGTGCCTCATGGGAACAGTCCAGCCCGAACTGCCAAGCCATTCCTTCCCTGGACCGGAAACAAGCTTCCTAGGACCGGTTTCTGGCATTTCAGCCGTCTTCAGCTAGGCTTGCTTGAATCCAGTGGCAAAGTGAGCAAGGGACTCACGTCTGAGCATACCCTGCCAACTTATGGCAAACAAAGCAGTACAAAAGGGGGTGGTGATGGACAGAGCATCAAAACCAATCAAACACTCACACCCAGTCAACAGATCTGGGTTTGATCCATCACCGTTCTTTAGCCAAATCTGCCACCCCAGTTCAGACATGGCCATATGCAAATCAGTCTAACCCTGTGCCTCATGGGAACAGTCCAGCCAGAATTGCCAAGCCATGCCTTCCCTGGACCGGAAACAAGCTTCCTAGGACCGGTTTCTGGCATTTCAGCCGTCTTCAGCCCGGCTTGCTTGAATCCAGTGGCAAAGTGAGCAAGGGACTCACGTCTGAGCATACCCTGCCAACTTATGGCAAACAAAGCGGTACAAAAGGGGGTGGTGATGGACAGAGCATCAGAACCAATCAAACACTCACACCCAGTTAACAGATGTGGGTTTGATCCATCACCGTTCTTTAGCCAAATCTGCCACCCCAGTTCAGACATGGCCATATGCAAATTAGTCTAACCCTGTGCCTCATGGGAACAGTCCAGCCAGAACTGCCAAGCTATGCCTTCCCTGGACCGGAAACAAGCTTCCTAGGACCGGTTTCTGGCATTTCAGCCGTCTTCAGCCAGGCTTGCTTGAATCCAGTGGCAAAGTGAGCAAGGGACTCACGTCTGAGCATACCCTGCCAACTCATGGCAAACAAAGCGGTACAAAAGTGGGTGGTGATGGACAGAGCATCAGAACCTATCAAACACTCACACCCAGTCAACAGATCTGGGTTTGATCCATCACCGTTCTTTAGCCAACTCTGCCACCCCAGTTCAGACATGGCCATATGCAAATCAGTCTAACCATGTGCCTCATGGGAACAGTCCAGCCCGAACTGCCAAGCCAGGCCTTCCCTGGACTGGAAACAAGCTTCCTAGGACCGGTTTCTGGCATTTCAGCCGTCTTCAGCCAGGCTTGCTTGAATCCAGTGGCAAAGTGAGCAAGGGACTCACGTCTGAGCATACCCTGCCAACTCATGGCAAACAAAGCGGTACAAAAGGGGGTGGTGATGGACAGAGCATCAGAACCAATCAAACACTCACACCCAGTCAACAGATCTGGGTTTGATTCATCACTGGTCTTTAGCCAACTCTGCCACCCCAGTTCAGACATGGCCATATGCAAATCAGTCTAACCCTGTGCCTCATGGGAACAGTCCAGCCCGAACTGCCAAGCCATGCCTTCCCTGGACTGGAAACAAGCTTCCTAGAACCGGTTTCTGGCATTTCAGCCGTCTTCAGCCAGGCATGCTTGAATCCAGTGGCAAAGTGAGCAAGGGACTCACGTCTGAGCATACCCAGCCAACTTATGGCAAACAAAGCGGTACAAAAGGGGGTGGTGATGGACAGAGCATCAGAACCAATCAAACACTCACACCCAGTCAACAGATCTGGGTTTGATCCATCACCGTTCTTTAGCCAACTCTGCCACCCCAGGTCAGACATGGCCATATGCAAATCAGTCTAACCCTGTGACTCATGGGAACAGTCCAGCCCGAACTGCCAAGCCATGCCTTCCCTGGACCGGAAACAAGCTTCCTAGGACTGGTTTCTGGCATTTCCGCAGTCTTCAGCCAGGCTTGCTTGAATCCAGTGGCAAAGTGAGCAAGGGACTCACGTCTGAGCATACCCTGCCATCTTATGGCAAACAAAGCGGTACAAAAGGGGGTGGTGATGGACAGAGCATCAGAACCAATCAAACACTCACACCCAGTCAACAGATCTGGGTTTGATCCATCACCGTTCTTTAGCCAAATCTGCCACCCCAGTTCAGACATGGCCATATGCAAATCAGTCTAACCCTGTGCCTCATGGGAACAGTCCAGCCCGAACTGCCAAGCCATGCCTTCCCTGGACCGGAAACAAGCTTCCTAGGACCAGTTTCTGGCATTTCAGTCTTCTTCAGCCAGGCTTGCTTGAATCCAGTGGCAAAGTGAGCAAGGGACTCACGTCTGAGCATACCCTGCCAACTTATGGCAAACAAAGCGGTACAAAAGGGGGTGGTGATGGACAGAGCATCAGAACCAATCAAACACTCACACCCAGTCAACAGATCTGGGTTTGATCCATCACCGTTCTTTAGCCAAATCTGCCACCCCAGTTCAGACATCGCCATATGCAAATCAGTCTAACCCTGTGCCTCATTAGAAAAGTCCAGCCCGAACTGCCAAGCCATGCCTTTCCTGGACCGGAAACAAGCTTCCTAGGACCGGTTTCTGGCATTTCAGCCGTCTTCAGCCAGGCTTGCTTGAATCCAGTGGCAAAGTGAGCAAGGGACTCATGTCTGAGCATACCCTGCCAACTTATGGCAAACAAAACGGTACAAAAGGAGGTGGTGATGGACAGAACATCAGAACCAATCAAACACTCACACCCAGTCAACAGATCTGAGTTTGATCCATCACTGTTCTTTAGCCAACTCTGCCACCCCAGTACAGACATGTCCATATGCAAATCAGTCTAACCCTGTGCCTCATGGGAACAGTCCAGCCAGAACTGCCAAGCCATGCCTTCCCTGGACCGGAAAAAAGCTTCCTAGGACCTGTTTCTGGCATTTCAGCCGTCTTCATCCAGGCTTGCTTGAATCCAGTGGCAAAGTGAGCAAGGGACTCACGTCTGAGCATACCCTGCCAACTTATGGCAAACAAAGCGGTACAAAAGGGGGTGGTGATGGACAGAGCATCAGAACCAATCAAACACTCACACACAGTCAACAGATCTGGGTTTGATCCATCACCGTTCTTTAGCCAACTCTGCCACCCCAGTTCAGACATGGCCATATGCAAATCAGTCTAACCCTGTGCCTCATGGGAACAGTCTAGCCCGAACTGCCAAGCCATGCCTTCCCTGGACCGGAAACAAGCTTCCTAGGACCGGTTTCTGGCATTTCAGCCGTCTTCAGCCAGGCTTGCTTGAATCCAGTGGCAAAGTGAGCAAGGGACTCACGTCTGAGCATACCCTGCCAACTTATGGCAAACAAAGCGGTACAAAAGGGGGTGGTGATGGACAGAGCATCAGAACCAATCAAACACTCACACCCAGTCAACAGATCTGGGTTTGATCTATCACCGTTCTTTAGCCAAATCTGCCACCCCAGTTCAGACATCGCTATATGCAAATCAGTCTAACCCTGTGCCTCATGGGAAAAGTCCAGCCCGAACTGCCAAGCCATGCCTTCCCTGGACCGGAAACAAGCTTCCTAGGACCGGATTCTGGCATTTCAGCTGTCTTCAGCCAGGCTTGCTTGAATCCAGTGGCAAAGTGAGCAAGGGACTCACGTCTGAGCATACCCTGCCAACTTATGGCAAACAAAACGGTACAAAAGGGGGTGGTGATGGACAGAACATCAGAACCAATCAAACACTCACACCCAGTCAACAGATCTGGGTTTGATCCATCACCGTTCTTTAGCCAACTCTGCCACCCCAGTTCAGACATGGCCATATGCAAATCAGTCTAACCCTGTGCCTCATGGGAACAGTCCAGCCCGAACTGCCAAGCCATGCCTTCCCTGGACCGGAAACAAGCTTCCTAGGACCAGTTTCTGGCATTTCAGCAGTCTTCAGCCAGGCTTGCTTGAATCCAGTGGCAAAGTGAGCATGGGACTCACGTCTGAGCATACCCTGCCAACTTATGGCAAACAAAGCGGTACAAACGGGGGTGGTGATGGACAGAGCATCAGAACCAATCAAACACTCACACCCAGTCAACAGATCTGGGTTTGATCCATCACCGTTCTTTAGCCAAATCTGCCACCCCAGTTCAGACATGGCCATATGCAAATCAGTCTAACCCTGTTCCTCATGGGAACAGTCCAGCCCGAACTGCCAAGCCATGCCTTCCCTGGACCGGAAACAAGCTTCCTAGGACCGGTTTCTGGCATTTCAGCCGTCTTCAGCCAGGCTTGCTTGAATCCAGTGGCAAAGTGAGCAAGGGACTCACGTCTGAGCATACCCTGCCAACTTATGGCAAACAAAGCGGTACAAAAGGGGGTGGTGATGGACAGAGCATCAGAACCATTCAAACACTCACACCCAGTCAACAGATCTGGGTTTGATCCATCACCGTTCTTTAGCCAAATCTGCCAACCCAGTTCAGACATCGCCATATGCAAATCAGTCTAACCCCTGTGCCTCATTAGAAAAGTCCAGCCCGAACTGCCAAGCCATGCCTTTCCTGGACCGGAAACAAGCTTCCTAGGACCGGTTTCTGGCATTTCAGCCGTCTTCAGCCAGGCTTGCTTGAATCCAGTGGCAAAGTGAGCAAGGGACTCACGTCTGAGCATACCCTGCCAACTTATGGCAAACAAAACGGTACAAAAGGGGGTGGTGATGGACAGAACATCAGAACCAATCAAACACTCACACCCAGTCAACAGATCTGGATTTGATCCATCACCGTTCTTTAGCCAACTCTGCCACCCCAGTTCAGACATGGCCATATGCAAATCAGTCTAACCCTGTGCATCATGGGAACAGTACAGCCCGAACTGCCAAGCCATGCCTTCCCTGGACCGGAAACAAGCTTCCTAGGACCGGTTTCTGGCATTTCAGCAGTCTTCAGCCAGGCTTGCTTGAATCCAGTGGCAAAGTGAGCAAGGGACTCACGTCTGAGCATACCCTGCCAACTTATGGCAAACAAAGCGGTACAAAAGGGGGTGGTGATGGACAGAGCATCAGAACCAATCAAACACTCACACCCAGTTAACAGATCTGGGTTTGATCCATCACCGTTCGTTAGCCAACTCTGCCACCCCAGTTCAGACATGGCCATATGCAAATCAGTCTAACCCTGTGCCTCATGGGAACAGTCCAGCCCGAACTACCAAGCCATGCCTTCCCTGGACCGGAAACAAGCTTCCTAGGACCGGTTTCTGGCATTTCAGCCGTCTTCAGCCAGGCTTGCTTGAATCCAGTGGCAAAGTGAGCAAGGGACTCACGTCTGAGCATACCCTGCCAACTTATGGCAAACAAAGCGGTACAAAAGGGGGTGGTGATGGACAAAGCATCAGAACCAATCAAACACTCACACCCAGTCAACAGATCTGGGTTTGATCCATCACCGTTCTTTAGCCAAATCTGCCAACCCAGTTCAGACATCGCCATATGCAAATCAGTCTAACCCTGTGCCTCATTAGAAAAGTCCAGCCCGAACTGCCAAGCCATGCCTTTCCTGGACCGGAAACAAGCTTCCTAGGACCGGTTTCTGGCATTTCAGCCGTCTTCAGCCAGGCTTGCTTGAATCCAGTGGCAAAGTGAGCAAGGGACTCACGTCTGAGCATACCCTGCCAACTTATGGCAAACAAAGCGGTACAAAAGTGGGTGGTGATGGACAGAGCATCAGAACCTATCAAACACTCACACCCAGTCAACAGATCTGGGTTTGATCCATCACCGTTCTTTAGCCAACTCTGCCACCCCAGTTCAGACATGGCCAAATGCAAATCAGTCTAACCCTGTGCCTCATGGGAACAGTCCAGCCCGAACTGCCAAGCCAGGCCTTCCCTGGACCAGAAACAAGCTTCCTAGGACCTGTTTCTGGCATTTCAGACGTCTTCAGCCAGGCTTGCTTGAATCCAGTGGCAAAGTGAGTAAGGGACTCACGTCTGAGCATACCCTGCCAACTCATGGCAAACAAAGCGGTACAAAAGGGGGTGGTGATGGACAGAGCATCAGAACCAATCAAACACTCACACCCAGTCAACAGATCTGGGTTTGATTCATCACCGGTCTTTAGCCAACTCTGCCACCCCAGTTCAGACATTGCCATATGCAAATCAGTCTAACCTCTGTGCCTCATTAGAAAAGTCCAGCCCGAACTGCCAAGCCATGCCTTTCCTGGACCGGAAACAAGCTTCCTAGGACCGGTTTCTGGCATTTCAGCCGTCTTCAGCCAGGCTTGCTTGAATCCAGTGGCAAAGTGAGCAAGGGACTCACGTCTGAGCATACCCTGCCAACTTATGGCAAACAAAACGGTACAAAAGGGGGTGGTGATGGACAGAACATCAGAACCAATCAAACACTCACACCCAGTCAACAGATCTGGATTTGATCCATCACCGTTCTTTAGCCAACTCTGCCACCCCAGTTCAGACATTGCCATATGCAAATCAGTCTAACCCTGTGCATCATGGGAACAGTCCAGCCCGAACTGCCAAGCCATGCCTTCCCTGGACCGGAAACAAGCTTCCTAGGACCGGTTTCTGGCATTTCAGCAGTCTTCAGCCAGGCTTGCTTGAATCCAGTGGCAAAGTGAGCAAGGGACTCACGTCTGAGCATACCCTACCAACTTATGGCAAACAAAGCGGTACAAAAGGGGGTGGTGATGGACAGAGCATCAGAACCAATCAAACACTCACACCCAGTTAACAGATCTGGGTTTGATCCATCACCGTTCGTTAGCCAACTCTGCCACCCCAGTTCAGACATGGCCATATGCAAATCAGTCTAACCCTGTGCCTCATGGGAACAGTCCAGCCCGAACTACCAAGCCATGCCTTCCCTGGACCGGAAACAAGCTTCCTAGGACCGGTTTCTGGCATTTCAGCCGTCTTCAGCCAGGCTTGCTTGAATCCAGTGGCAAAGTGAGCAAGGGACTCACGTCTGAGCATACCCTGCCAACTTATGGCAAACAAAGCGGTACAAAAGGGGGTGGTGATGGACAAAGCATCAGAACCAATCAAACACTCACACCCAGTCAACAGATCTGGGTTTGATCCATCACCGTTCTTTAGCCAAATCTGCCAACCCAGTTCAGACATCGCCATATGCAAATCAGTCTAACCCTGTGCCTCATTAGAAAAGTCCAGCCCGAACTGCCAAGCCATGCCTTTCCTGGACCGGAAACAAGCTTCCTAGGACCGGTTTCTGGCATTTCAGCCGTCTTCAGCCAGGCTTGCTTGAATCCAGTGGCAAAGTGAGCAAGGGACTCACGTCTGAGCATACCCTGCCAACTTATGGCAAACAAAGCGGTACAAAAGTGGGTGGTGATGGACAGAGCATCAGAACCTATCAAACACTCACACCCAGTCAACAGACCTGGGTTTGATCCATCACCGTTCTTTAGCCAACTCTGCCACCCCAGTTCAGACATGGCCAAATGCAAATCAGTCTAACCCTGTGCCTCATGGGAACAGTCCAGCCCGAACTGCCAAGCCAGGCCTTCCCTGGACCAGAAACAAGCTTCCTAGGACCGGTTTCTGGCATTTCAGACGTCTTCAGCCAGGCTTGCTTGAATCCAGTGGCAAAGTGAGTAAGGGACTCACGTCTGAGCATACCCTGCCAACTCATGGCAAACAAAGCGGTACAAAAGGGGGTGGTGATGGACAGAGCATCAGAACCAATCAAACACTCACACCCAGTCAACAGATCTGGGTTTGATTCATCACCGGTCTTTAGCCAACTCTGCCACCCCAGTTCAGACATTGCCATATGCAAATCAGTCTAACCCTGTGCCTCATGAGAACAGTCCAGCCCGAACTGCCAAGCCATGCCTTCCCTGGACTGGAAACAAGCTTCCTAGGACCGGTTTCTGGCATTTCAGCCGTGTTCAGCCAGGCTTGCTTGAATCCAGTGGCAAAGTGAGCAAGGGACTCACGTCTGAGCATACCCAGCCAACTTATGGCAAACAAAGCGGTACAAAAGGGGGTGGTGATGGACAGAGCATCAGAACCAATCAAACACTCACACCCAGTCAACAGATCTGGGTTTGATCCATCACCGTTCTTTAGCCAACTCTGCCACCCCAGTTCAGACATGGCCATATGCAAATCAGTCTAACCCTGTGACTCATGGGAACAGTCCAGCCCGAACTGCCAAGCCATGCCTTCCCTGGACCGGAAACAAGCTTCCTAGGACCGGTTTCTGGCATTTCCGCAGTCTTCAGCCAGGCTTGCTTGAATCCAGTGGCAAAGTGAGCAAGGGACTCACGTCTGAGCATACCCTGCCAACTTATGGCAAACAAAGCGGTACAAAGGGGGGTGGTGATGGACAGAGCATCAGAACCAATCAAACACTCACACCCAGTCAACAGATCTGGGTTTGATCCATCACCGTTCTTTAGCCAAATCTGCCACCCCAGTTCAGACATGGCCATATGCAAATCAGTCTAACCCTGTGCCTCATGGGAACAGTCCAGCCCGAACTGCCAAGCCATGCCTTCCCTGGACCGGAAACAAGCTTCCTAGGACCAGTTTCTGGCATTTCAGTCTTCTTCAGCCAGGCTTGCTTGAATCCAGTTGCAAAGTGAGCAAGGGACTCATGTCTGAGCATACCCTGCCAACTTATGGCAAAAAAAGCGTTACAAAAGGGGGTGGTGATGGACAGAGCATCAGAACCAATCAAACACTCACACCCAGTTAACAGATCTGGTTTTGATCCATCACCGTTCTTTAGCCAACTATGCCACACCAGTTCAGACATGGCCATATGCAAATCAGTCTAACCCTGTGCCTCATGGGAACAGTCCAGCCCGAACTGCCAAGCCATTCCTTCCCTGGACCGGAAACAAGCTTCCTAGGACCGGTTTCTGGCATTTCAGCCGTCTTCAGCTAGGCTTGCTTGAATCCAGTGGTAAAGTGAGCAAGGGACTCACGTCTGAGCATACCCTGCCAACTTATGGCAAACAAAGCAGTACAAAAGGGGGTGGTGATGGACAGAGCATCAAAACCAATCAAACACTCACACCCAGTCAACAGATCTGGGTTTGATCCATCACCGTTCTTTAGCCAAATCTGCCACCCCAGTTCAGACATGGCCATAAGCAAATCAGTCTAACCCTGTGCCTCATGGGAACAGTCCAGCCAGAACTGCCAAGCCATGCCTTCCCTGGACCGGAAACAAGCTTCCTAGGACCGGTTTCTGGCATTTCAGCCGTCTTCAGCCAGGCTTTCTTGAATCCAGTGGCAAAGTGAGCAAGGGACTCACGTCTGAGCATACCCTGCCAACTTATGGCAAACAAAGCGGTACAAAAGGGGGTGGTGATGGACAGAGCATCAGAACCAATCAAACACTCACACCCAGTCAACAGATCTGGGTTTGATCCATCACCGTTCTTTAGCCAACTCTGCCACCCCAGTTCTGACATGGCCATATGCAAATCACTCCAACCCTGTGCCTCATGGGAACAGTCCAGCCCGAACTGCCAAGCCATGCCTTCCCTGGACTGGAAACAAGCTTTCTAGGACCGGTTTCTGGCATTTCAGCCGTCTTCAGCCAGGCTTGCTTGAATCCAGTGGCAAAGTGAGCAAGGGACTCACGTCTGAGCATACCCTGCCAACTTATGGCAAACAAAGCAGTACAAAAGGGGGTGGTGATGGACAGAGCATCAGAACCAATCAAACACTCACACCCAGTCAACAGATCTGGGTTTGATCCATCACCGTTCTTTAGCCAAATCTGCCACCCCAGTTCAGACATGGCCATATGCAAATCAGTCTAACCCTGTGCCTCATGGGAACAGTCCAGCCAGAACTGCCAAGCCATGCCTTCCCTGGACCGGAAACAAGCTTCCTAGGACCGGTTTCTGGCATTTCAGCCGTCTTCAGCCAGGCTTGCTTGAATCCAGTGGCAAAGTGAGCAAGGGACTCACGTCTGAGCATACCCTGCCAACTTATGGCAAACAAAGCGGTACAAAAGGGGGTGGTGATGGACAGAGCATCAGAACCAATCAAACACTCACACCCAGTCAACAGATCTGGGTTTGATCCATCACCGTTCTTTAGCCAACTCTGCCACCCCAGTTCTGACATGGCCATATGCAAATCACTCCAACCCTGTGCCTCATGGGAACAGTCCAGCCCGAACTGCCAAGCCATGCCTTCCTTGGACTGGAAACAAGCTTTCTAGGACCGGTTTCTGGCATTTCAGCCGTCTTCAGCCAGGCTTGCTTGAATCCAGTGGCAAAGTGAGCAAGGGACTCACGTCTGAGCATACCCTGCCAACTTATGGCAAACAAAGCAGTACAAAAGGGGGTGGTGATGGACAGAGCATCAGAACCAATCAAACACTCACACCCAGTCAACAGATCTGGGTTTGATCCATCACCGTTTTTTAGCCAAATCTGCCACCCCAGTTCAGACATGGCCATATGCAAATCAGTCTAACCCTGTGCCTCATGGGAACAGTCCAGCCAGAACTGCCAAGCCATGCCTTCCCTGGACCGGAAACAAGCTTCCTAGGACCGATTTCTGGCATTTCAGCCGTCTTCAGCCAGGCTTGCTTGAATCCAGTGGCAAAGTGAGCAAGGGACTCACGTCTGAGCATACCCTGCCAACTTATGGCAAAAAAAGCGGTACAAAAGGGGGTGGTGATGGACAGAGCATCAGAACCAATCAAACACTCACACCCAGTTAACAGATCTGGTTTTGATCCATCACCGTTCTTTAGCCAACTATGCCACACCAGTTCAGACATGGCCATATGCAAATCAGTCTAACCCTGTGCCTCATGGGAACAGTCCAGCCCGAACTGCCAAGCCATTCCTTCCCTGGACCGGAAACAAGCTTCCTAGGACCGGTTTCTGGCATTTCAGCCGTCTTCAGCTAGGCTTGCTTGAATCCAGTGGCAAAGTGAGCAAGGGACTCACGTCTGAGCATACCCTGCCAACTTATGGCAAACAAAGCAGTACAAAAGGGGGTGGTGATGGACAGAGCATCAAAACCAATCAAACACTCACACCCAGTCAACAGATCTGGGTTTGATCCATCACCGTTCTTTAGCCAACTCTGCCACCCCAGTTCAGACATGGCCATATGCAAATCAGTCTAACCCTGTGACTCATGGGAACAGTCCAGCCCGAACTGCCAAGCCATGCCTTCCCTGGACCGGAAACAAGCTTCCTAGGACCGGTTTCTGGCATTTCCGCAGTCTTCAGCCAGGCTTGCTTGAATCCAGTGGCAAAGTGAGCAAGGGACTCACGTCTGAGCATACCCTGCCAACTTATGGCAAACAAAGCGGTACAAAAGGGGGTGGTGATGGACAGAGCATCAGAACCAATCAAACACTCACACCCAGTCAACAGATCTGGGTTTGATCCATCACCGTTCTTTAGCCAAATCTGCCACCCCAGTTCAGACATGGCCATATGCAAATCAGTCTAACCCTGTGCCTCATGGGAACAGTCCAGCCCGAACTGCCAAGCCATGCCTTCCCTGGACCGGAAACAAGCTTCCTAGGACCAGTTTCTGGCATTTCAGTCTTCTTCAGCCAGGCTTGCTTGAATCCAGTTGCAAAGTGAGCAAGGGACTCATGTCTGAGCATACCCTGCCAACTTATGGCAAAAAAAGCGTTACAAAAGGGGGTGGTGATGGACAGAGCATCAGAACCAATCAAACACTCACACCCAGTTAACAGATCTGGTTTTGATCCATCACCGTTCTTTAGCCAACTATGCCACACCAGTTCAGACATGGCCATATGCAAATCAGTCTAACCCTGTGCCTCATGGGAACAGTCCAGCCCGAACTGCCAAGCCATTCCTTCCCTGGACCGGAAACAAGCTTCCTAGGACCGGTTTCTGGCATTTCAGCCGTCTTCAGCTAGGCTTGCTTGAATCCAGTGGTAAAGTGAGCAAGGGACTCACGTCTGAGCATACCCTGCCAACTTATGGCAAACAAAGCAGTACAAAAGGGGGTGGTGATGGACAGAGCATCAAAACCAATCAAACACTCACACCCAGTCAACAGATCTGGGTTTGATCCATCACCGTTCTTTAGCCAAATCTGCCACCCCAGTTCAGACATGGCCATAAGCAAATCAGTCTAACCCTGTGCCTCATGGGAACAGTCCAGCCAGAACTGCCAAGCCATGCCTTCCCTGGACCGGAAACAAGCTTCCTAGGACCGGTTTCTGGCATTTCAGCGGTCTTCAGCCAGGCTTTCTTGAATCCAGTGGCAAAGTGAGCAAGGGACTCACGTCTGAGCATACCCTGCCAACTTATGGCAAACAAAGCGGTACAAAAGGGGGTGGTGATGGACAGAGCATCAGAACCAATCAAACACTCACACCCAGTCAACAGATCTGGGTTTGATCCATCACCGTTCTTTAGCCAACTCTGCCACCCCAGTTCTGACATGGCCATATGCAAATCACTCCAACCCTGTGCCTCATGGGAACAGTCCAGCCCGAACTGCCAAGCCATGCCTTCCCTGGACTGGAAACAAGCTTTCTAGGACCGGTTTCTGGCATTTCAGCCGTCTTCAGCCAGGCTTGCTTGAATCCAGTGGCAAAGTGAGCAAGGGACTCACGTCTGAGCATACCCTGCCAACTTATGGCAAACAAAGCAGTACAAAAGGGGGTGGTGATGGACAGAGCATCAGAACCAATCAAACACTCACACCCAGTCAACAGATCTGGGTTTGATCCATCACCGTTCTTTAGCCAAATCTGCCACCCCAGTTCAGACATGGCCATATGCAAATCAGTCTAACCCTGTGCCTCATGGGAACAGTCCAGCCAGAACTGCCAAGCCATGCCTTCCCTGGACCGGAAACAAGCTTCCTAGGACCGGTTTCTGGCATTTCAGCCGTCTTCAGCCAGGCTTGCTTGAATCCAGTGGCAAAGTGAGCAAGGGACTCACGTCTGAGCATACCCTGCCAACTTATGGCAAACAAAGCGGTACAAAAGGGGGTGGTGATGGACAGAGCATCAGAACCAATCAAACACTCACACCCAGTCAACAGATCTGGGTTTGATCCATCACCGTTCTTTAGCCAACTCTGCCACCCCAGTTCTGACATGGCCATATGCAAATCACTCCAACCCTGTGCCTCATGGGAACAGTCCAGCCCGAACTGCCAAGCCATGCCTTCCTTGGACTGGAAACAAGCTTTCTAGGACCGGTTTCTGGCATTTCAGCCGTCTTCAGCCAGGCTTGCTTGAATCCAGTGGCAAAGTGAGCAAGGGACTCACGTCTGAGCATACCCTGCCAACTTATGGCAAACAAAGCAGTACAAAAGGGGGTGGTGATGGACAGAGCATCAGAACCAATCAAACACTCACACCCAGTCAACAGATCTGGGTTTGATCCATCACCGTTTTTTAGCCAAATCTGCCACCCCAGTTCAGACATGGCCATATGCAAATCAGTCTAACCCTGTGCCTCATGGGAACAGTCCAGCCAGAACTGCCAAGCCATGCCTTCCCTGGACCGGAAACAAGCTTCCTAGGACCGATTTCTGGCATTTCAGCCGTCTTCAGCCAGGCTTGCTTGAATCCAGTGGCAAAGTGAGCAAGGGACTCACGTCTGAGCATACCCTGCCAACTTATGGCAAAAAAAGCGGTACAAAAGGGGGTGGTGATGGACAGAGCATCAGAACCAATCAAACACTCACACCCAGTTAACAGATCTGGTTTTGATCCATCACCGTTCTTTAGCCAACTATGCCACACCAGTTCAGACATGGCCATATGCAAATCAGTCTAACCCTGTGCCTCATGGGAACAGTCCAGCCCGAACTGCCAAGCCATTCCTTCCCTGGACCGGAAACAAGCTTCCTAGGACCGGTTTCTGGCATTTCAGCCGTCTTCAGCTAGGCTTGCTTGAATCCAGTGGCAAAGTGAGCAAGGGACTCACGTCTGAGCATACCCTGCCAACTTATGGCAAACAAAGCAGTACAAAAGGGGGTGGTGATGGACAGAGCATCAAAACCAATCAAACACTCACACCCAGTCAACAGATCTGGGTTTGATCCATCACCGTTCTTTAGCCAAATCTGCCACCCCAGTTCAGACATGGCCATATGCAAATCAGTCTAACCCTGTGCCTCATGGGAACAGTCCAGCCAGAACTGCCAAGCCATGCCTTCCCTGGACCGGAAACAAGCTTCCTAGGACCGGTTTCTGGCATTTCAGCCGTCTTCAGCCAGGCTTGCTTGAATCCAGTGGCAAAGTGAGCAAGGGACTCACGTCTGAGCATACCCTGCCAACTTATGGCAAACAAAGCGGTACAAAAGGGGGTGGTGATGGACAGAGCATCAGAACCAATCAAACACTCACACCCAGTCAACAGATCTGGGTTTGATCCATCACCGTTCTTTAGCCAACTCTGCCACCCCAGTTCTGACATGGCCATATGCAAATCACTCCAACCCTGTGCCTCATGGGAACAGTCCAGCCCGAACTGCCAAGCCATGCCTTCCTTGGACTGGAAACAAGCTTTCTAGGACCGGTTTCTGGCATTTCAGCCGTCTTCAGCCAGGCTTGCTTGAATCCAGTGGCAAAGTGAGCAAGGGACTCACGTCTGAGCATACCCTGCCAACTTATGGCAAACAAAGCAGTACAAAAGGGGGTGGTGATGGACAGAGCATCAGAACCAATCAAACACTCACACCCAGTCAACAGATCTGGGTTTGATCCATCACCGTTTTTTAGCCAAATCTGCCACCCCAGTTCAGACATGGCCATATGCAAATCAGTCTAACCCTGTGCCTCATGGGAACAGTCCAGCCAGAACTGCCAAGCCATGCCTTCCCTGGACCGGAAACAAGCTTCCTAGGACCGATTTCTGGCATTTCAGCCGTCTTCAGCCAGGCTTGCTTGAATCCAGTGGCAAAGTGAGCAAGGGACTCACGTCTGAGCATACCCTGCCAACTTATGGCAAAAAAAGCGGTACAAAAGGGGGTGGTGATGGACAGAGCATCAGAACCAATCAAACACTCACACCCAGTTAACAGATCTGGTTTTGATCCATCACCGTTCTTTAGCCAACTATGCCACACCAGTTCAGACATGGCCATATGCAAATCAGTCTAACCCTGTGCCTCATGGGAACAGTCCAGCCCGAACTGCCAAGCCATTCCTTCCCTGGACCGGAAACAAGCTTCCTAGGACCGGTTTCTGGCATTTCAGCCGTCTTCAGCTAGGCTTGCTTGAATCCAGTGGCAAAGTGAGCAAGGGACTCACGTCTGAGCATACCCTGCCAACTTATGGCAAACAAAGCAGTACAAAAGGGGGTGGTGATGGACAGAGCATCAAAACCAATCAAACACTCACACCCAGTCAACAGATCTGGGTTTGATCCATCACCGTTCTTTAGCCAAATCTGCCACCCCAGTTCAGACATGGCCATATGCAAATCAGTCTAACCCTGTGCCTCATGGGAACAGTCCAGCCAGAATTGCCAAGCCATGCCTTCCCTGGACCGGAAACAAGCTTCCTAGGACCGGTTTCTGGCATTTCAGCCGTCTTCAGCCAGGCTTGCTTGAATCCAGTGGCAAAGTGAGCAAGGGACTCACGTCTGAGCATACCCTGCCAACTTATGGCAAACAAAGCGGTACAAAAGGGGGTGGTGATGGACAGAGCATCAGAACCAATCAAACACTCACACCCAGTTAACAGATGTGGGTTTGATCCATCACCGTTCTTTAGCCAAATCTGCCACCCCAGTTCAGACATGGCCATATGCAAATCAGTCTAACCCTGTGCCTCATGGGAACAGTCCAGCCAGAACTGCCAAGCTATGCCTTCCCTGGACCGGAAACAAGCTTCCTAGGACCGGTTTCTGGCATTTCAGCCGTCTTCAGCCAGGCTTGCTTGAATCCAGTGGCAAAGTGAGCAAGGGACTCACGTCTGAGAATACCCTGCCAACTTATGGCAAACAAAGCGGTACAAAAGGGGGTGGTGATGGACAGAGCATCAGAACCAATCAAACACTCACACCCAGTCAACAGATCTGGGTTTGATCCATCACCGTTCTTTAGCCAACTCTGCCACCCAAGTTCAGACATGGCCATATGCAAATCAGTCTAACCCTGTGCCTCATGGGAACAGTCCAGCCCGAACTGCCAAGCCATGCCTTCCCTGGAACGGAAAGAAGATTCCTAGGACCGGTTTCTGGCATTTCAGCCGTCTTTAGCCAGGCTTGCTTGAATCCAGTGGCAAAGTGAGCAAGGGACTCACGTCTGAGCATACCCTGCCAACTTATGGCAAACAAAGCGGTACAAAAGTGGGTGGTGATGGACAGAGCATCAGAACCTATCAAACACTCACACCCAGTCAACAGATCTGGGTTTGATCCATCACCGTTCTTTAGCCAACTCTGCCACCCCAGTTCAGACATGGCCATATGCAAATCAGTCTAACCATGTGCCTCATGGGAACAGTCCAGCCCGAACTGCCAAGCCAGGCCTTCCCTGGACCGGAAACAAGCTTCCTAGGACCGGTTTCTGGCATTTCAGCCGTCTTCAGCCAGGCTTGCTTGAATCCAGTGGCAAAGTGAGCAAGGGACTCACGTCTGAGCATACCCTGCCAACTCATGGCAAACAAAGCGGTACAAAAGGGGGTGGTGATGGACAGAGCATCAGAACCAATCAAACACTCACACCCAGTCAACAGATCTGGGTTTGATTCATCACTGGTCTTTAGCCAACTCTGCCACCCCAGTTCAGACATGGCCATATGCAAATCAGTCTAACCCTGTGCCTCATGGGAACAGTCCAGCCCGAACTGCCAAGCCATGCCTTCCCTGGATTGGAAACAAGCTTCCTAGAACCGGTTTCTGGCATTTCAGCCGTCTTCAGCCAGGCATGCTTGAATCCAGTGGCAAAGTGAGCAAGGGACTCACGTCTGAGCATACCCAGCCAACTTATGGCAAACAAAGCGGTACAAAAGGGGGTGGTGATGGACAGAGCATCAGAACCAATCAAACACTCACACCCAGTCAACAGATCTGGGTTTGATCCATCACCGTTCTTTAGCCAACTCTGCCACCCCAGGTCAGACATGGCCATATGCAAATCAGTCTAACCCTGTGACTCATGGGAACAGTCCAGCCCGAACTGCCAAGCCATGCCTTCCCTGGACCGGAAACAAGCTTCCTAGGACTGGTTTCTGGCATTTCCGCAGTCTTCAGCCAGGCTTGCTTGAATCCAGTGGCAAAGTGAGCAAGGGACTCACGTCTGAGCATACCCTGCCAACTTATGGCAAACAAAGCAGTACAAAAGGGGGTGGTGATGGACAGAGCATCAAAACCAATCAAACACTCACACCCAGTCAACAGATCTGGGTTTGATCCATCACCGTTCTTTAGCCAAATCTGCCACCCCAGTTCAGACATGGCCATATGCAAATCAGTCTAACCCTGTGCCTCATGGGAACAGTCCAGCCAGAATTGCCAAGCCATGCCTTCCCTGGACCGGAAACAAGCTTCCTAGGACCGGTTTCTGGCATTTCAGCCGTCTTCAGCCAGGCTTGCTTGAATCCAGTGGCAAAGTGAGCAAGGGACTCACGTCTGAGCATACCCTGCCAACTTATGGCAAACAAAGCGGTACAAAAGGGGGTGGTGATGGACAGAGCATCAGAACCAATCAAACACTCACACCCAGTTAACAGATGTGGGTTTGATCCATCACCGTTCTTTAGCCAAATCTGCCACCCCAGTTCAGACATGGCCATATGCAAATCAGTCTAACCCTGTGCCTCATGGGAACAGTCCAGCCAGAACTGCCAAGCTATGCCTTCCCTGGACCGGAAACAAGCTTCCTAGGACCGGTTTCTGGCATTTCAGCCGTCTTCAGCCAGGCTTGCTTGAATCCAGTGGCAAAGTGAGCAAGGGACTCACGTCTGAGAATACCCTGCCAACTTATGGCAAACAAAGCGGTACAAAAGGGGGTGGTGATGGACAGAGCATCAGAACCAATCAAACACTCACACCCAGTCAACAGATCTGGGTTTGATCCATCACCGTTCTTTAGCCAACTCTGCCACCCAAGTTCAGACATGGCCATATGCAAATCAGTCTAACCCTGTGCCTCATGGGAACAGTCCAGCCCGAACTGCCAAGCCATGCCTTCCCTGGAACGGAAAGAAGATTCCTAGGACCGGTTTCTGGCATTTCAGCCGTCTTTAGCCAGGCTTGCTTGAATCCAGTGGCAAAGTGAGCAAGGGACTCACGTCTGAGCATACCCTGCCAACTTATGGCAAACAAAGCGGTACAAAAGTGGGTGGTGATGGACAGAGCATCAGAACCTATCAAACACTCACACCCAGTCAACAGATCTGGGTTTGATCCATCACCGTTCTTTAGCCAACTCTGCCACCCCAGTTCAGACATGGCCATATGCAAATCAGTCTAACCATGTGCCTCATGGTAACAGTCCAGCCCGAACTGCCAAGCCAGGCCTTCCCTGGACCGGAAACAAGCTTCCTAGGACCGGTTTCTGGCATTTCAGCCGTCTTCAGCCAGGCTTGCTTGAATCCAGTGGCAAAGTGAGCAAGGGACTCACGTCTGAGCATACCCTGCCAACTCATGGCAAACAAAGCGGTACAAAAGGGGGTGGTGATGGACAGAGCATCAGAACCAATCAAACACTCACACCCAGTCAACAGATCTGGGTTTGATTCATCACTGGTCTTTAGCCAACTCTGCCACCCCAGTTCAGACATGGCCATATGCAAATCAGTCTAACCCTGTGCCTCATGGGAACAGTCCAGCCCGAACTGCCAAGCCATGCCTTCCCTGGATTGGAAACAAGCTTCCTAGAACCGGTTTCTGGCATTTCAGCCGTCTTCAGCCAGGCATGCTTGAATCCAGTGGCAAAGTGAGCAAGGGACTCACGTCTGAGCATACCCAGCCAACTTATGGCAAACAAAGCGGTACAAAAGGGGGTGGTGATGGACAGAGCATCAGAACCAATCAAACACTCACACCCAGTCAACAGATCTGGGTTTGATCCATCACCGTTCTTTAGCCAACTCTGCCACCCCAGGTCAGACATGGCCATATGCAAATCAGTCTAACCCTGTGACTCATGGGAACAGTCCAGCCCGAACTGCCAAGCCATGCCTTCCCTGGACCGGAAACAAGCTTCCTAGGACTGGTTTCTGGCATTTCCGCAGTCTTCAGCCAGGCTTGCTTGAATCCAGTGGCAAAGTGAGCAAGGGACTCACGTCTGAGCATACCCTGCCATCTTATGGCAAACAAAGCGGTACAAAAGGGGGTGGTGATGGACAGAGCATCAGAACCAATCAAACACTCACACCCAGTCAACAGATCTGGGTTTGATCCATCACCGTTCTTTAGCCAAATCTGCCACCCCAGTTCAGACATGGCCATATGCAAATCAGTCTAACCCTGTGCCTCATGGGAACAGTCCAGCCCGAACTGCCAAGCCATGCCTTCCCTGGACCGGAAACAAGCTTCCTAGGACCAGTTTCTGGCATTTCAGTCTTCTTCAGCCAGGCTTGCTTGAATCCAGTGGCAAAGTGAGCAAGGGACTCACGTCTGAGCATACCCTGCCAACTTATGGCAAACAAAGCGGTACAAAAGGGGGTGGTGATGGATAGAGCATCAGAACCAATCAAACACTCACACCCAGTCAACAGATCTGGGTTTGATCCATCACCGTTCTTTAGCCAAATCTGCCACCCCAGTTCAGACATCGCCATATGCAAATCAGTCTAACCCTGTGCCTCATTAGAAAAGTCCAGCCCGAACTGCCAAGCCATGCCTTTCCTGGACCGGAAACAAGCTTCCTAGGACCGGTTTCTGGCATTTCAGCCGTCTTCAGCCAGGCTTGCTTGAATCCAGTGGCAAAGTGAGCAAGGGACTCATGTCTGAGCATACCCTGCCAACTTATGGCAAACAAAACGGTACAAAAGGAGGTGGTGATGGACAGAACATCAAAACCAATCAAACACTCACACCCAGTCAACAGATCTGAGTTTGATCCATCACTGTTCTTTAGCCAACTCTGCCACCCCAGTACAGACATGTCCATATGCAAATCAGTCTAACCCTGTGCCTCATGGGAACAGTCCAGCCAGAACTGCCAAGCCATGCCTTCCCTGGACCGGAAAAAAGCTTCCTAGGACCTGTTTCTGGCATTTCAGCCGTCTTCAGCCAGGCTTGCTTGAATCCAGTGGCAAAGTGAGCAAGGGACTCACGTCTGAGCATACCCTGCCAACTTATGGCAAACAAAGCGGTACATAAGGGGGTGGTGATGGACAGAGCATCAGAACCAATCAAACACTCACACACAGTCAACAGATCTGGGTTTGATCCATCACCGTTCTTTAGCCAACTCTGCCACCCCAGTTCAGACATGGCCATATGCAAATCAGTCTAACCCTGTGCCTCATGGGAACAGTCTAGCCCGAACTGCCAAGCCATGCCTTCCCTGGACCGGAAACAAGCTTCCTAGGACCGGTTTCTGGCATTTCAGCCGTCTTCAGCCAGGCTTGCTTGAATCCAGTGGCAAAGTGAGCAAGGGACTCACGTCTGAGCATACCCTGCCAACTTATGGCAAACAAAGCGGTACAAAAGGGGGTGGTGATGGACAGAGCATCAGAACCAATCAAACACTCACACCCAGTCAACAGATCTGGGTTTGATCTATCACCGTTCTTTAGCCAAATCTGCCACCCCAGTTCAGACATGGCCATATGCAAATCAGTCTAACCCTGTGCCTCATGGGAACAGTCCAGCCCGAACTGCCAAGCCATGCCTTCCCTGGACCGGAAACAAGCTTCCTAGGACCGGTTTCTGGCATTTCAGCCGTCTTCAGCCAGGCTTGCTTGAATCCAGTGGCAAAGTGAGCAAGGGACTCACGTCTGCGCATACCCTGCCAACTTATGGCAAACAAAGCGGTACAAAAGGGGGTGGTGATGGACAGAGCATCAGAACCAATCAAACACTCACACCCAGTCAACAGATCTGGGTTTGATCCATCACCGTTCTTTAGCCAAATCTGCCAACCCAGTTCAGACATCGCCATATGCAAATCAGTCTAACCCCTGTGCCTCATTAGAAAAGTCCAGCCCGAACTGCCAAGCCATGCCTTTCCTGGACCGGAAACAAGCTTCCTAGGACGGGTTTCTGGCATTTCAGCCGTCTTCAGCCAGGCTTGCTTGAATCCAGTGGCAAAGTGAGCAAGGGACTCACGTCTGAGCATACCCTGCCAACTTATGGCTAACAAAACGGTACAAAAGGGGGTGGTGATGGACAGAACATCAGAACCAATCAAACACTCACACCCAGTCAACAGATCTGGATTTGATCCATCACCGTTCTTTAGCCAACTCTGCCACCCCAGTTCAGACATGGCCATATGCAAATCAGTCTAACCCTGTGCATCATGGGAACAGTCCAGCCCGAACTGCCAAGCCATGCCTTCCCTGGACCGGAAACAAGCTTCCTAGGACCGGTTTCTGGCATTTCAGCAGTCTTCAGCCAGGCTTGCTTGAATCCAGTGGCAAAGTGAGCAAGGGACTCACGTCTGAGCATACCCTGCCAACTTATGGCAAACAAAGCGGTACAAAAGGGGGTGGTGATGGACAGAGCATCAGAACCAATCAAACACTCACACCCAGTTAACAGATCTGGGTTTGATCCATCACCGTTCGTTAGCCAACTCTGCCACCCCAGTTCAGACATGGCCATATGCAAATCAGTCTAACCCTGTGCCTCATGGGAACAGTCCAGCCCGAACTACCAAGCCATGCCTTCCCTGGACCGGAAACAAGCTTCCTAGGACCGGTTTCTGGCATTTCAGCCGTCTTCAGCCAGGCTTGCTTGAATCCAGTGGCAAAGTGAGCAAGGGACTCACGTCTGAGCATACCCTGCCAACTTATGGCAAACAAAGCGGTACAAAAGGGGGTGGTGATGGACAAAGCATCAGAACCAATCAAACACTCACACCCAGTCAACAGATCTGGGTTTGATCCATCACCGTTCTTTAGCCAAATCTGCCAACCCAGTTCAGACATCGCCATATGCAAATCAGTCTAACCCTGTGCCTCATTAGAAAAGTCCAGCCCGAACTGCCAAGCCATGCCTTTCCTGGACCGGAAACAAGCTTCCTAGGACCGGTTTCTGGCATTTCAGCCGTCTTCAGCCAGGCTTGCTTGAATCCAGTGGCAAAGTGAGCAAGGGACTCATGTCTGAGAATACCCTGCCAACTTATGGCAAACAAAGCGGTACAAAAGGGGGTGGTGATGGACAGAGCATCAGAACCAATCAAACACTCACACCCAGTCAACAGATCTGGGTTTGATCCATCACCGTTCTTTAGCCAACTCTGCCACCCAAGTTCAGACATGGCCATATGCAAATCAGTCTAACCCTGTGCCTCATGGGAACAGTCCAGCCCGAACTGCCAAGCCATGCCTTCCCTGGAACGGAAAGAAGATTCCTAGGACCGGTTTCTGGCATTTCAGCCGTCTTTAGCCAGGCTTGCTTGAATCCAGTGGCAAAGTGAGCAAGGGACTCACGTCTGAGCATACCCTGCCAACTTATGGCAAACAAAGCGGTACAAAAGTGGGTGGTGATGGACAGAGCATCAGAACCTATCAAACACTCACACCCAGTCAACAGATCTGGGTTTGATCCATCACCGTTCTTTAGCCAACTCTGCCACCCCAGTTCAGACATGGCCATATGCAAATCAGTCTAACCATGTGCCTCATGGGAACAGTCCAGCCCGAACTGCCAAGCCAGGCCTTCCCTGGACCGGAAACAAGCTTCCTAGGACCGGTTTCTGGCATTTCAGCCGTCTTCAGCCAGGCTTGCTTGAATCCAGTGGCAAAGTGAGCAAGGGACTCACGTCTGAGCATACCCTGCCAACTCATGGCAAACAAAGCGGTACAAAAGGGGGTGGTGATGGACAGAGCATCAGAACCAATCAAACACTCACACCCAGTCAACAGATCTGGGTTTGATTCATCACTGGTCTTTAGCCAACTCTGCCACCCCAGTTCAGACATGGCCATATGCAAATCAGTCTAACCCTGTGCCTCATGGGAACAGTCCAGCCCGAACTGCCAAGCCATGCCTTCCCTGGACTGGAAACAAGCTTCCTAGAACCGGTTTCTGGCATTTCAGCCGTCTTCAGCCAGGCATGCTTGAATCCAGTGGCAAAGTGAGCAAGGGACTCACGTCTGAGCATACCCAGCCAACTTATGGCAAACAAAGCGGTACAAAAGGGGGTGGTGATGGACAGAGCATCAGAACCAATCAAACACTCACACCCAGTCAACAGATCTGGGTTTGATCCATCACCGTTCTTTAGCCAACTCTGCCACCCCAGGTCAGACATGGCCATATGCAAATCAGTCTAACCCTGTGACTCATGGGAACAGTCCAGCCCGAACTGCCAAGCCATGCCTTCCCTGGACCGGAAACAAGCTTCCTAGGACTGGTTTCTGGCATTTCCGCAGTCTTCAGCCAGGCTTGCTTGAATCCAGTGGCAAAGTGAGCAAGGGACTCACGTCTGAGCATACCCTGCCATCTTATGGCAAACAAAGCGGTACAAAAGGGGGTGGTGATGGACAGAGCATCAGAACCAATCAAACACTCACACCCAGTCAACAGATCTGGGTTTGATCCATCACCGTTCTTTAGCCAAATCTGCCACCCCAGTTCAGACATGGCCATATGCAAATCAGTCTAACCCTGTGCCTCATGGGAACAGTCCAGCCCGAACTGCCAAGCCATGCCTTCCCTGGACCGGAAACAAGCTTCCTAGGACCAGTTTCTGGCATTTCAGTCTTCTTCAGCCAGGCTTGCTTGAATCCAGTGGCAAAGTGAGCAAGGGACTCACGTCTGAGCATACCCTGCCAACTTATGGCAAACAAAGCGGTACAAAAGGGGGTGGTGATGGACAGAGCATCAGAACCAATCAAACACTCACACCCAGTCAACAGATCTGGGTTTGATCCATCACCGTTCTTTAGCCAAATCTGCCACCCCAGTTCAGACATCGCCATATGCAAATCAGTCTAACCCTGTGCCTCATTAGAAAAGTCCAGCCCGAACTGCCAAGCCATGCCTTTCCTGGACCGGAAACAAGCTTCCTAGGACCGGTTTCTGGCATTTCAGCCGTCTTCAGCCAGGCTTGCTTGAATCCAGTGGCAAAGTTAGCAAGGGACTCATGTCTGAGCATACCCTGCCAACTTATGGCAAACAAAACGGTACAAAAGGAGGTGGTGATGGACAGAACATCAGAACCAATCAAACACTCACACCCAGTCAACAGATCTGAGTTTGATCCATCACTGTTCTTTAGCCAACTCTGCCACCCCAGTACAGACATGTCCATATGCAAATCAGTCTAACCCTGTGCCTCATGGGAACAGTCCAGCCAGAACTGCCAAGCCATGCCTTCCCTGGACCGGAAAAAAGCTTCCTAGGACCTGTTTCTGGCATTTCAGCCGTCTTCAGCCAGGCTTGCTTGAATCCAGTGGCAAAGTGAGCAAGGGACTCACGTCTGAGCATACCCTGCCAACTTATGGCAAACAAAGCGGTACAAAAGGGGGTGGTGATGGACAGAGCATCAGAACCAATCAAACACTCACACACAGTCAACAGATCTGGGTTTGATCCATCACCGTTCTTTAGCCAACTCTGCCACCCCAGTTCAGACATGGCCATATGCAAATCAGTCTAACCCTGTGCCTCATGGGAACAGTCTAGCCCGAACTGCCAAGCCATGCCTTCCCTGGACCGGAAACAAGCTTCCTAGGACCGGTTTCTGGCATTTCAGCCGTCTTCAGCCAGGCTTGCTTGAATCCAGTGGCAAAGTGAGCAAGGGACTCACGTCTGAGCATACCCTGCCAACTTATGGCAAACAAAGCGGTACAAAAGGGGGTGGTGATGGACAGAGCATCAGAACCAATCAAACACTCACACCCAGTCAACAGATCTGGGTTTGATCTATCACCGTTCTTTAGCCAAATCTGCCACCCCAGTTCAGACATCGCCATATGCAAATCAGTCTAACCCTGTGCCTCATGGGAAAAGTCCAGCCCGAACTGCCAAGCCATGCCTTCCCTGGACCGGAAACAAGCTTCCTAGGACTGGTTTCTGGCATTTCCGCAGTCTTCAGCCAGGCTTGCTTGAATCCAGTGGCAAAGTGAGCAAGGGACTCACGTCTGAGCATACCCTGCCATCTTATGGCAAACAAAGCGGTACAAAAGGGGGTGGTGATGGACAGAGCATCAGAACCAATCAAACACTCACACCCAGTCAACAGATCTGGGTTTGATCCATCACCGTTCTTTAGCCAAATCTGCCACCCCAGTTCAGACATGGCCATATGCAAATCAGTCTAACCCTGTGCCTCATGGGAACAGTCCAGCCCGAACTGCCAAGCCATGCCTTCCCTGGACCGGAAACAAGCTTCCTAGGACCAGTTTCTGGCATTTCAGTCTTCTTCAGCCAGGCTTGCTTGAATCCAGTGGCAAAGTGAGCAAGGGACTCACGTCTGAGCATACCCTGCCAACTTATGGCAAACAAAGCGGTACAAAAGGGGGTGGTGATGGACAGAGCATCAGAACCAATCAAACACTCACACCCAGTCAACAGATCTGGGTTTGATCCATCACCGTTCTTTAGCCAAATCTGCCACCCCAGTTCAGACATCGCCATATGCAAATCAGTCTAACCCTGTGCCTCATTAGAAAAGTCCAGCCCGAACTGCCAAGCCATGCCTTTCCTGGACCGGAAACAAGCTTCCTAGGACCAGTTTCTGGCATTTCAGCCGTCTTCAGCCAGGCTTGCTTGAATCCAGTGGCAAAGTGAGCAAGGGACTCATGTCTGAGCATACCCTGCCAACTTATGGCAAACAAAACGGTACAAAAGGAGGTGGTGATGGACAGAACATCAGAACCAATCAAACACTCACACCCAGTCAACAGATCTGAGTTTGATCCATCACTGTTCTTTAGCCAACTCTGCCACCCCAGTACAGACATGTCCATATGCAAATCAGTCTAACCCTGTGCCTCATGGGAACAGTCCAGCCAGAACTGCCAAGCCATGCCTTCCCTGGACCGGAAAAAAGCTTCCTAGGACCTGTTTCTGGCATTTCAGCCGTCTTCAGCCAGGCTTGCTTGAATCCAGTGGCAAAGTGAGCAAGGGACTCACGTCTGAGCATACCCTGCCAACTTATGGCAAACAAAGCGGTACAAAAGGGGGTGGTGATGGACAGAGCATCAGAACCAATCAAACACTCACACACAGTCAACAGATCTGGGTTTGATCCATCACCGTTCTTTAGCCAACTCTGCCACCCCAGTTCAGACATGGCCATATGCAAATCAGTCTAACCCTGTGCCTCATGGGAACAGTCTAGCCCGAACTGCCAAGCCATGCCTTCCCTGGACCGGAAACAAGCTTCCTAGGACCGGTTTCTGGCATTTCAGCCGTCTTCAGCCAGGCTTGCTTGAATCCAGTGGCAAAGTGAGCAAGGGACTCACGTCTGAGCATACCCTGCCAACTTATGGCAAACAAAGCGGTACAAAAGGGGGTGGTGATGGACAGAGCATCAGAACCAATCAAACACTCACACCCAGTCAACAGATCTGGGTTTGATCTATCACCGTTCTTTAGCCAAATCTGCCACCCCAGTTCAGACATCGCCATATGCAAATCAGTCTAACCCTGTGCCTCATGGGAAAAGTCCAGCCCGAACTGCCAAGCCATGCCTTCCCTGGACCGGAAACAAGCTTCCTAGGACCGGATTCTGGCATTTCAGCTGTCTTCAGCCAGGCTTGCTTGAATCCAGTGGCAAAGTGAGCAAGGGACTCACGTCTGAGCATACCCTGCCAACTTATGGCAAACAAAACGGTACAAAAGGGGGTGGTGATGGACAGAACATCAGAACCAATCAAACACTCACACCCAGTCAACAGATCTGGGTTTGATCCATCACCGTTCTTTAGCCAACTCTGCCACCCCAGTTCAGACATGGCCATATGCAAATCAGTCTAACCCTGTGCCTCATGGGAACAGTCCAGCCCGAACTGCCAAGCCATGCCTTCCCTGGACCGGAAACAAGCTTCCTAGGACCAGTTTCTGGCATTTCAGCAGTCTTCAGCCAGGCTTGCTTGAATCCAGTGGCAAAGTGAGCATGGGACTCACGTCTGAGCATACCCTGCCAACTTATGGCAAACAAAGCGGTACAAAAGGGGGTGGTGATGGACAGAGCATCAGAACCAATCAAACACTCACACCCAGTCAACAGATCTGGGTTTGATCCATCACCGTTCTTTAGCCAAATCTGCCACCCCAGTTCAGACATGGCCATATGCAAATCAGTCTAACCCTGTGCCTCATGGGAACAGTCCAGCCCGAACTGCCAAGCCATGCCTTCCCTGGACCGGAAACAAGCTTCCTAGGACCGGTTTCTGGCATTTCAGCCGTCTTCAGCCAGGCTTGCTTGAATCCAGTGGCAAAGTGAGCAAGGGACTCACGTCTGAGCATACCCTGCCAACTTATGGCAAACAAAGCGGTACAAAAGGGGGTGGTGATGGACAGAGCATCAGAACCAATCAAACGCTCACACCCAGTCAACAGATCTGGGTTTGATCCATCACCGTTCTTTAGCCAAATCTGCCAACCCAGTTCAGACATCGCCATATGCAAATCAGTCTAACCCCTGTGCCTCATTAGAAAAGTCCAGCCCGAACTGCCAAGCCATGCCTTTCCTGGACCGGAAACAAGCTTCCTAGGACCGGTTTCTGGCATTTCAGCCGTCTTCAGCCAGGCTTGCTTGAATCCAGTGGCAAAGTGAGCAAGGGACTCACGTCTGAGCATACCCTGCCAACTTATGGCAAACAAAACGGTACAAAAGGGGGTGGTGATGGACAGAACATCAGAACCAATCAAACACTCACACCCAGTCAACAGATCTGGATTTGATCCATCACCGTTCTTTAGCCAACTCTGCCACCCCAGTTCAGACATGGCCATATGCAAATCAGTCTAACCCTGTGCATCATGGGAACAGTCCAGCCCGAACTGCCAAGCCATGCCTTCCCTGGACCGGAAACAAGCTTCCTAGGACCGGTTTCTGGCATTTCAGCAGTCTTCAGCCAGGCTTGCTTGAATCCAGTGGCAAAGTGAGCAAGGGACTCACGTCTGAGCATACCCTGCCAACTTATGGCAAACAAAGCGGTACAAAAGGGGGTGGTGATGGACAGAGCATCAGAACCAATCAAACACTCACACCCAGTTAACAGATCTGGGTTTGATCCATCACCGTTCGTTAGCCAACTCTGCCACCCCAGTTCAGACATGGCCATATGCAAATCAGTCTAACCCTGTGCCTCATGGGAACAGTCCAGCCCGAACTACCAAGCCATGCCTTTCCTGGACCGGAAACAAGCTTCCTAGGACCGGTTTCTGGCATTTCAGCCGTCTTCAGCCAGGCTTGCTTGAATCCAGTGGCAAAGTGAGCAAGGGACTCACGTCTGAGCATACCCTGCCAACTTATGGCAAACAAAGCGGTACAAAAGGGGGTGGTGATGGACAAAGCATCAGAACCAATCAAACACTCACACCCAGTCAACAGATCTGGGTTTGATCCATCACCGTTCTTTAGCCAAATCTGCCAACCCAGTTCAGACATCGCCATATGCAAATCAGTCTAACCCTGTGCCTCATTAGAAAAGTCCAGCCCGAACTGCCAAGCCATGCCTTTCCTGGACCGGAAACAAGCTTCCTAGGACCGGTTTCTGGCATTTCAGCCGTCTTCAGCCAGGCTTGCTTGAATCCAGTGGCAAAGTGAGCAAGGGACTCACGTCTGAGCATACCCTGCCAACTTATGGCAAACAAAGCGGTACAAAAGTGGGTGGTGATGGACAGAGCATCAGAACCTATCAAACACTCACACCCAGTCAACAGATCTGGGTTTGATCCATCACCGTTCTTTAGCCAACTCTGCCACCCCAGTTCAGACATGGCCAAATGCAAATCAGTCTAACCCTGTGCCTCATGGGAACAGTCCAGCCCGAACTGCCAAGCCAGGCCTTCCCTGGACCAGAAACAAGCTTCCTAGGACCGGTTTCTGGGATTTCAGACGTCTTCAGCCAGGCTTGCTTGAATCCAGTGGCAAAGTGAGTAAGGGACTCACGTCTGAGCATACCCTGCCAACTCATGGCAAACAAAGCGGTACAAAAGGGGGTGGTGATGGACAGAGCAACAGAACCAATCAAACACTCACACCCAGTCAACAGATCTGGGTTTGATTCATCACCGGTCTTTAGCCAACTCTGCCACCCCAGTTCAGACATGGCCATATGCAAATCAGTCTAACCCTGTGCCTCATGAGAACAGTCCAGCCCGAACTGCCAAGCCATGCCTTCCCTGGACTGGAAACAAGCTTCCTAGGACCGGTTTCTGGCATTTCAGCCGTGTTCAGCCAGGCTTGCTTGAATCCAGTGGCAAAGTGAGCAAGGGACTCACGTCTGAGCATACCCAGCCAACTTATGGCAAACAAAGCGGTACAAAAGGGGGTGGTGATGGACAGAGCATCAGAACCAATCAAACACTCACACCCAGTCAACAGATCTGGGTTTGATCCATCACCGTTCTTTAGCCAACTCTGCCACCCCAGTTCAGACATGGCCATATGCAAATCAGTCTAACCCTGTGACTCATGGGAACAGTCCAGCCCGAACTGCCAAGCCATGCCTTCCCTGGACCGGAAACAAGCTTCCTAGGACCGGTTTCTGGCATTTCCACAGTCTTCAGCCAGGCTTGCTTGAATCCAGTGGCAAAGTGAGCAAGGGACTCACGTCTGAGCATACCCTGCCAACTTATGGCAAACAAAGCGGTACAAAAGGGGGTGGTGATGGACAGAGCATCAGAACCAATCAAACACTCACACCCAGTCAACAGATCTGGGTTTGATCCATCACCGTTCTTTAGCCAAATCTGCCACCCCAGTTCAGACATGGCCATATGCAAATCAGTCTAACCCTGTGCCTCATGGGAACAGTCCAGCCCGAACTGCCAAGCCATGCCTTCCCTGGACCGGAAACAAGCTTCCTAGGACCAGTTTCTGGCATTTCAGTCTTCTTCAGCCAGGCTTGCTTGAATCCAGTTGCAAAGTGAGCAAGGGACTCACGTCTGAGCATACCCTGCCAACTTATGGCAAACAAAGCGGTACAAAAGGGGGTGGTGATGGACAGAGCATCAGAACCAATCAAACACTCACACCCAGTCAACAGATCTGGGTTTGATCCATCACCGTTCTTTAGCCAACTCTGCCACCCCAGTTCAGACATGGCCATATGCAAATCAGTCTAACCCTGTGCCTCATTAGAAAAGTCCAGCCCGAACTGCCAAGCCATGCCTCTCCTGGACCGGAAACAAGCTTCCTAGGACCGGTTTCTGGCCTTTCAGCCGTCTTCAGCCAGGCTTGCTTGAATCCAGTGGCAAAGTGAGCAAGGGACTCACGTCTGAGCATACCCTGCCAACTTATGGCAAACAAAACGGTACAAAAGGAGGTGGTGATGGACAGAACATCAGAACCAATCAAACACTCACACCCAGTCAACAGATCTGAGTTTGATCCATCACTGTTCTTTAGCCAACTCTACCACCCCAGTACAGACATGTCCATATGCAAATCAGTCTAACCCTGTGCCTCATGCGAACAGTCCAGCCAGAACTGCCAAGCCATGCCTTCCCTGGACCGGAACAAGCTTCCTAGGACCGGTTTCTGGCATTTCAGCCGTCTTCAGCCAGGCTTGCTTGAATCCAGTGGCAAAGTGAGCAAGGGACTCACGTCTCAGCATACCCAGCCAACTTATGGCAAACAAAGCGGTACAAAAGAGGGTGGTGATGGACAGAGCATCAGAACCAATCAAACACTCACACCCAGTCAACAGATCTGGGTTTGATCCATCACCGTTCTTTAGCCAACTCTGCCACCCCAGTTCAGACATGGCCATATGCAAATCAGTCTAACCCTGTGCCTCATGGGAACAGTCCAGCCCGAACTGCCAAGCCATGCCTTCCCTGGACCGGAAACAAGCTTCCTAGGACCGGTTTCTGGCATTTCAGCCGTCTTCAGCCAGGCATGCTTGAATCCAGTGGCAAAGTGAGCAAGGGACTCACGTCTGAGCATACCCTGCCAACTTATGGCAAACAAAGCGGTACAAAAGGGGGTGGTGATGGACAGAGCATCAGAACCAATCAAACACTCACACCCAGTCAACAGATCAGGGTTTCATCCATCACCGTTCTTTAGCCAAATCTGCCACCCCATTTCAGACATGGCCATATGCAAATCAGTCTAACCCTGTGCCTCATGGGAACAGTCCAGCCCGAACTGCCAAGCCATGCCTTCCCTGGACCGGAAACAAGCTTCCTAGGACCGGTTTCTGGCATTTCAGCCGTCTTCAGCCAGGCTTGCTTGAATCCAGTGGCAAAGTGAGCAAGGGACTCACGTCTGAGCATACCCTGCCAACTTATGGCAAACAAAGCGGTACAAAAGGGGGTGGTGATGGACAGAGCATCAGAACCAATCAAACACTCACACCCAGTCAACAGATCTGGGTTTGATCTATCACCGTTCTTTAGCCAAATCTGCCACCCCAGTTCAGACATCGCCATATGCAAATCAGTCTAACCCTGTGCCTCATGGGAAAAGTCCAGCCCGAACTGCCAAGCCATGCCTTCCCTGGACCGGAAACAAGCTTCCTAGGACCGGATTCTGGCATTTCAGCCGTCTTCAGCCAGGCTTGCTTGAATCCAGTGGCAAAGTGAGCAAGGGACTCACGTCTGAGCATACCCTGCCAACTTATGGCAAACAAAACGGTACAAAAGGGGGTGGTGATGGACAGAGCATCAGAACCAATCAAACACTCACACCCAGTCAACAGATCTGGGTTTGATTCATCACCGGTCTTTAGCCAACTCTGCCACCCCAGTTCAGACATTGCCATATGCAAATCAGTCTAACCCTGTGCCTCATGAGAACAGTCCAGCCCGAACTGCCAAGCCATGCCTTCCCTGGACTGGAAACAAGCTTCCTAGGACCGGTTTCTGGCATTTCAGCCATGTTCAGCCAGGCTTGCTTGAATCCAGTGGCAAAGGGAGCAAGGGACTCACGTCTGAGCATACCCAGCCAACTTATGGCAAACAAAGCGGTACAAAAGGGGGTGGTGATGGACAGAGCATCAGAACCAATCAAACACTCACACCCAGTCAACAGATCTGGGTTTGATCCATCACCGTTCTTTAGCCAACTCTGCCACCCCAGTTCAGACATGGCCATATGCAAATCAGTCTAACCCTGTGACTCATGGGAACAGTCCAGCCCGAACTGCCAAGCCATGCCTTCCCTGGACCGGAAACAAGCTTCCTAGGACCGGTTTCTGGCATTTCCGCAGTCTTCAGCCAGGCTTGCTTGAATCCAGTGGCAAAGTGAGCAAGGGACTCACGTCTGAGCATACCCTGCCAACTTATGACAAACAAAGCGGTACAAAAGGGGGTGGTGATGGACAGAGCATCAGAACCAATCAAACACTCACACCCAGTCAACAGATCTGGGTTTGATCCATCACCGTTCTTTAGCCAAATCTGCCACCCCAGTTCAGACATGGCCATATGCAAATCAGTCTAACCCTGTGCCTCATGGGAACAGTCCAGCCCGAACTGCCAAGCCATGCCTTCCCTGGACCGGAAACAAGCTTCCTAGGACCAGTTTCTGGCATTTCAGTCTTCTTCAGCCAGGCTTGCTTGAATCCAGTTGCAAAGTGAGCAAGGGACTCACGTCTGAGCATACCCTGCCAACTTATGGCAAAAAAAGCGTTACAAAAGGGGGTGGTGATGGACAGAGCATCAGAACCAATCAAACACTCACACCCAGTTAACAGATCTGGTTTTGATCCATCACCGTTCTTTAGCCAACTATGCCACACTAGTTCAGACATGGCCATATGCAAATCAGTCTAACCCTGTGCCTCATGGGAACAGTCCAGCCCGAACTGCCAAGCCATTCCTTCCCTGGACCGGAAACAAGCTTCCTAGGACCGGTTTCTGGCATTTCAGCCGTCTTCAGCTAGGCTTGCTTGAATCCAGTGGTAAAGTGAGCAAGGGACTCACGTCTGAGCATAAACTGCCAACTTATGGCAAACAAAGCAGTACAAAAGGGGGTGGTGATGGACAGAGCATCAAAACCAATCAAACACTCACACCCAGTCAACAGATCTGGGTTTGATCCATCACCGTTCTTTAGCCAAATCTGCCACCCCAGTTCAGACATGGCCATATGCAAATCAGTCTAACCCGGTGCCTCATGGGAACAGTCCAGCCAGAACTGCCAAGCCATGCCTTCCCTGGACCGGAAACAAGCTTCCTAGGACCGGTTTCTGGCATTTCAGCCGTCTTCAGCCAGGCTTTCTTGAATCCAGTGGCAAAGTGAGCAAGGGACTCACGTCTGAGCATACCCTGCCAACTTATGGCAAACAAAGCGGTACAAAAGGGGGTGGTGATGGACAGAGCATCAGAACCAATCAAACACTCACACCCAGTCAACAGATCTGGGTTTGATCCATCACCGTTCTTTAGCCAACTCTGCCACCCCAGTTCTGACATGGCCATATGCAAATGCCTCCAACCCTGTGCCTCATGGGAACAGTCCAGCCCGAACTGCCAAGCCATGCCTTCCCTGGACTGGAAACAAGCTTTCTAGGACCGGTTTCTGGCATTTCAGCCGTCTTCAGCCAGGCTTGCTTGAATCCAGTGGCAAAGTGAGCAAGGGACTCACGTCTGAGCATACCCTGCCAACTTATGGCAAACAAAGCAGTACAAAAGGGGGTGGTGATGGACAGAGCATCAGAACCAATCAAACACTCACACCCAGTCAACAGATCTGGGTTTGATCCATCACCGTTCTTTAGCCAAATCTGCCACCCCAGTTCAGACATGGCCATATGCAAATCAGTCTAACCCTGTGCCTCATGGGAACAGTCCAGCCAGAACTGCCAAGCCATGCCTTCCCTGGACCGGAAACAAGCTTCCTAGGACCGGTTTCTGGCATTTCAGCCGTCTTCAGCCAGGCTTGCTTGAATCCAGTGGCAAAGTGAGCAAGGGACTCACGTCTGAGCAAACCCTGCCAACTTATGGCAAACAAAGCGGTACAAAAGGGGGTGGTGATGGACAGAGCATCAGAACCAATCAAACACTCACACCCAGTCAACAGATCTGGGTTTGATCCATCACCGTTCTTTAGCCAACTCTGCCACCCCAGTTCTGACATGGCCATATGCAAATCACTCCAACCCTGTGCCTCATGGGAACAGTCCAGCCCGAACTGCCAAGCCATGCCTTCCTTGGACTGGAAACAAGCTTTCTAGGACCGGTTTCTGGCATTTCAGCCGTCTTCAGCCAGGCTTGCTTGAATCCAGTGGCAAAGTGAGCAAGGGACTCACGTCTGAGCATACCCTGCCAACTTATGGCAAACAAAGCAGTACAAAAGGGGGTGGTGATGGACAGAGCATCAGAACCAATCAAACACTCACACCCAGTCAACAGATCTGGGTTTGATCCATCACCGTTTTTTAGCCAAATCTGACACCCCAGTTCAGACATGGCCATATGCAAATCAGTCTAACCCTGTGCCTCATGGGAACAGTCCAGCCAGAACTGCCAAGCCATGCCTTCCCTGGACCGGAAACAAGCTTCCTAGGACCGATTTCTGGCATTTCAGCCGTCTTCAGCCAGGCTTGCTTGAATCCAGTGGCAAAGGGAGCAAGGGACTCACGTCTGAGCATACCCTGCCAACTTATGGCAAAAAAAGCGGTACAAAAGGGGGTGGTGATGGACAGAGCATCAGAACCAATCAAACACTCACACCCAGTTAACAGATCTGGTTTTGATCCATCACCGTTCTTTAGCCAACTATGCCACACCAGTTCAGACATGGCCATATGCAAATCAGTCTAACCCTGTGCCTCATGGGAACAGTCCAGCCCGAACTGCCAAGCCATTCCTTCCCTGGACCGGAAACAAGCTTCCTAGGACCGGTTTCTGGCATTTCAGCCGTCTTCAGCTAGGCTTGCTTGAATCCAGTGGCAAAGTGAGCAAGGGACTCACGTCTGAGCATACCCTGCCAACTTATGGCAAACAAAGCAGTACAAAAGGGGGTGGTGATGGACAGAGCATCAAAACCAATCAAACACTCACACCCAGTCAACAGATCTGGGTTTGATCCATCACCGTTCTTTAGCCAAATCTGCCACCCCAGTTCAGACATGGCCATATGCAAATCAGTCTAACCCTGTGCCTCATGGGAACAGTCCAGCCAGAATTGCCAAGCCATGCCTTCCCTGGACCGGAAACAAGCTTCCTAGGACCGGTTTCTGGCATTTCAGCCGTCTTCAGCCAGGCTTGCTTGAATCCAGTGGCAAAGTGAGCAAGGGACTCACGTCTGAGCATACCCTGCCAACTTATGGCAAACAAAGCGGTACAAAAGGGGGTGGTGATGGACAGAGCATCAGAACCAATCAAACACTCACACCCAGTTAACAGATGTGGGTTTGATCCATCACCGTTCTTTAGCCAAATCTGCCACCCCAGTTCAGACATGGCCATATGCAAATCAGTCTAACCCTGTGCCTCATGGGAACAGTCCAGCCAGAACTGCCAAGCTATGCCTTCCCTGGACCGGAAACAAGCTTCCTAGGACCGGTTTCTGGCATTTCAGCCGTCTTCAGCCAGGCTTGCTTGAATCCAGTGGCAAAGTGAGCAAGGGACTCACGTCTGAGAATACCCTGCCAACTTATGGCAAACAAAGCGGTACAAAAGGGGGTGGTGATGGACAGAGCATCAGAACCAATCAAACACTCACACCCAGTCAACAGATCTGGGTTTGATCCATCACCGTTCTTTAGCCAACTCTGCCACCCAAGTTCAGACATGGCCATATGCAAATCAGTCTAACCCTGTGCCTCATGGGAACAGTCCAGCCCGAACTGCCAAGCCATGCCTTCCCTGGAACGGAAAGAAGATTCCTAGGACCGGTTTCTGGCATTTCAGCCGTCTTTAGCCAGGCTTGCTTGAATCCAGTGGCAAAGTGAGCAAGGGACTCACGTCTGAGCATACCCTGCCAACTTATGGCAAACAAAGCGGTACAAAAGTGGGTGGTGATGGACAGAGCATCAGAACCTATCAAACACTCACACCCAGTCAACAGATCTGGGTTTGATCCATCACCGTTCTTTAGCCAACTCTGCCACCCCAGTTCAGACATGGCCATATGCAAATCAGTCTAACCATGTGCCTCATGGGAACAGTCCAGCCCGAACTGCCAAGCCAGGCCTTCCCTGGACCGGAAACAAGCTTCCTAGGACCGGTTTCTGGCATTTCAGCCGTCTTCAGCCAGGCTTGCTTGAATCCAGTGGCAAAGTGAGCAAGGGACTCACGTCTGAGCATACCCTGCCAACTCATGGCAAACAAAGCGGTACAAAAGGGGGTGGTGATGGACAGAGCATCAGAACCAATCAAACACTCACACCCAGTCAACAGATCTGGGTTTGATTCATCACTGGTCTTTAGCCAACTCTGCCACCCCAGTTCAGACATGGCCATATGCAAATCAGTCTAACCCTGTGCCTCATGGGAACAGTCCAGCCCGAACTGCCAAGCCATGCCTTCCCTGGACTGGAAACAAGCTTCCTAGAACCGGTTTCTGGCATTTCAGCCGTCTTCAGCCAGGCATGCTTGAATCCAGTGGCAAAGTGAGCAAGGGACTCACGTCTGAGCATACCCAGCCAACTTATGGCAAACAAAGCGGTACAAAAGGGGGTGGTGATGGACAGAGCATCAGAACCAATCAAACACTCACACCCAGTCAACAGATCTGGGTTTGATCCATCACCGTTCTTTAGCCAACTCTGCCACCCCAGGTCAGACATGGCCATATGCAAATCAGTCTAACCCTGTGACTCATGGGAACAGTCCAGCCCGAACTGCCAAGCCATGCCTTCCCTGGACCGGAAACAAGCTTCCTAGGACTGGTTTCTGGCATTTCCGCAGTCTTCAGCCAGGCTTGCTTGAATCCAGTGGCAAAGTGAGCAAGGGACTCACGTCTGAGCATACCCTGCCATCTTATGGCAAAAAAAGCGTTACAAAAGGGGGTGGTGATGGACAGAGCATCAGAACCAATCAAACACTCACACCCAGTTAACAGATCTGGTTTTGATCCATCACCGTTCTTTAGCCAACTATGCCACACCAGTTCAGACATGGCCATATGCAAATCAGTCTAACCCTGTGCCTCATGGGAACAGTCCAGCCCGAACTGCCAAGCCATTCCTTCCCTGGACCGGAAACAAGCTTCCTAGGACCGGTTTCTGGCATTTCAGCCGTCTTCAGCTAGGCTTGCTTGAATCCAGTGGTAAAGTGAGCAAGGGACTCACGTCTGAGCATACCCTGCCAACTTATGGCAAACAAAGCAGTACAAAAGGGGGTGGTGATGGACAGAGCATCAAAACCAATAAAACACTCACACCCAGTCAACAGATCTGGGTTTGATCCATCACCGTTCTTTAGCCAAATCTGCCACCCCAGTTCAGACATGGCCATATGCAAATCAGTCTAACCCTGTGCCTCATGGGAACAGTCCAGCCAGAACTGCCAAGCCATGCCTTCCCTGGACCGGAAACAAGCTTCCTAGGACCGGTTTCTGGCATTTCAGCCGTCTTCAGCCAGGCTTTCTTGAATCCAGTGGCAAAGTGAGCAAGGGACTCACGTCTGAGCATACCCTGCCAACTTATGGCAAACAAAGCGGTACAAAAGGGGGTGGTGATGGACAGAGCATCAGAACCAATCAAACACTCACACCCAGTCAACAGATCTGGGTTTGATCCATCACCGTTCTTTAGCCAACTCTGCCACCCCAGTTCTGACATGGCCATATGCAAATCACTCCAACCCTGTGCCTCATGGGAACAGTCCAGCCCGAACTGCCAAGCCATTCCTTCCCTGGACCGGAAACAAGCTTCCTAGGACCGGTTTCTGGCATTTCAGCCGTCTTCAGCTAGGCTTGCTTGAATCCAGTGGCAAAGTGAGCAAGGGACTCACGTCTGAGCATACCCTGCCAACTTATGGCAAACAAAGCAGTACAAAAGGGGGTGGTGATGGACAGAGCATCAAAACCAATCAAACACTCACACCCAGTCAACAGATCTGGGTTTGATCCATCACCGTTCTTTAGCCAAATCTGCCACCCCAGTTCAGACATGGCCATATGCAAATCAGTCTAACCCTGTGCCTCATGGGAACAGTCCAGCCAGAATTGCCAAGCCATGCCTTCCCTGGACCGGAAACAAGCTTCCTAGGACCGGTTTCTGGCATTTCAGCCGTCTTCAGCCAGGCTTGCTTGAATCCAGTGGCAAAGTGAGCAAGGGACTCACGTCTGAGCATACCCTGCCAACTTATGGCAAACAAAGCGGTACAAAAGGGGGTGGTGATGGACAGAGCATCAGAACCAATCAAACACTCACACCCAGTTAACAGATGTGGGTTTGATCCATCACCGTTCTTTAGCCAAATCTGCCACCCCAGTTCAGACATGGCCATATGCACATCAGTCTAACCCTGTGCCTCATGGGAACAGTCCAGCCAGAACTGCCAAGCTATGCCTTCCCTGGACCGGAAACAAGCTTCCTAGGACCGGTTTCTGGCATTTCAGCCGTCTTCAGCCAGGCTTGCTTGAATCCAGTGGCAAAGTGAGCAAGGGACTCAGGTCTGAGAATACCCTGCCAACTTATGGCAAACAAAGCGGTACAAAAGGGGGTGGTGATGGACAGAGCATCAGAACCAATCAAACACTCACACCCAGTCAACAGATCTGGGTTTGATCCATCACCGTTCTTTAGCCAACTCTGCCACCCAAGTTCAGACATGGCCATATGCAAATCAGTCTAACCCTGTGCCTCATGGGAACAGTCCAGCCCGAACTGCCAAGCCATGCCTTCCCTGGAACGGAAAGAAGATTCCTAGGACCGGTTTCTGGCATTTCAGCCGTCTTTAGCCAGGCTTGCTTGAATCCAGTGGCAAAGTGAGCAAGGGACTCACGTCTGAGCATACCCTGCCAACTTATGGCAAACAAAGCGGTACAAAAGTGGGTGGTGATGGACAGAGCATCAGAACCTATCAAACACTCACACCCAGTCAACAGATCTGGGTTTGATCCATCACCGTTCTTTAGCCAACTCTGCCACCCCAGTTCAGACATGGCCATATGCAAATCAGTCTAACCATGTGCCTCATGGGAACAGTCCAGCCCGAACTGCCAAGCCAGGCCTTCCCTGGACCGGAAACAAGCTTCCTAGGACCGGTTTCTGGCATTTCAGCCGTCTTCAGCCAGGCTTGCTTGAATCCAGTGGCAAAGTGAGCAAGGGACTCACGTCTGAGCATACCCTGCCAACTCATGGCAAACAAAGCGGTACAAAAGGGGGTGGTGATGGACAGAGCATCAGAACCAATCAAACACTCACACCCAGTCAACAGATCTGGGTTTGATTCATCACTGGTCTTTAGCCAACTCTGCCACCCCAGTTCAGACATGGCCATATGCAAATCAGTCTAACCCTGTGCCTCATGGGAACAGTCCAGCCCGAACTGCCAAGCCATGCCTTCCCTGGACTGGAAACAAGCTTCCTAGAACCGGTTTCTGGCATTTCAGCCGTCTTCAGCCAGGCGTGCTTGAATCCAGTGGCAAAGTGAGCAAGGGACTCACGTCTGAGCATACCCAGCCAACTTATGGCAAACAAAGCGGTACAAAAGGGGGTGGTGATGGACAGAGCATCAGAACCAATCAAACACTCACACCCAGTCAACAGATCTGGGTTTGATCCATCACCGTTCTTTAGCCAACTCTGCCACCCCAGGTCAGACATGGCCATATGCAAATCAGTCTAACCCTGTGACTCATGGGAACAGTCCAGCCCGAACTGCCAAGCCATGCCTTCCCTGGACCGGAAACAAGCTTCCTAGGACTGGTTTCTGGCATTTCCGCAGTCTTCAGCCAGGCTTGCTTGAATCCAGTGGCAAAGTGAGCAAGGGACTCACGTCTGAGCATACCCTGCCATCTTATGGCAAAAAAAGCGTTACAAAAGGGGGTGGTGATGGACAGAGCATCAGAACCAATCAAACACTCACACCCAGTTAACAGATCTGGTTTTGATCCATCACCGTTCTTTAGCCAACTATGCCACACCAGTTCAGACATGGCCATATGCAAATCAGTCTAACCCTGTGCCTCATGGGAACAGTCCAGCCCGAACTGCCAAGCCATTCCTTCCCTGGACCGGAAGCAAGCTTCCTAGGACCGGTTTCTGGCATTTCAGCCGTCTTCAGCTAGGCTTGCTTGAATCCAGTGGTAAAGTGAGCAAGGGACTCACGTCTGAGCATACCCTGCCAACTTATGGCAAACAAAGCAGTACAAAAGGGGGTGGTGATGGACAGAGCATCAAAACCAATAAAACACTCACACCCAGTCAACAGATCTGGGTTTGATCCATCACCGTTCTTTAGCCAAATCTGCCACCCCAGTTCAGACATGGCCATATGCAAATCAGTCTAACCCTGTGCCTCATGGGAACAGTCCAGCCAGAACTGCCAAGCCATGCCTTCCCTGGACCGGAAACAAGCTTCCTAGGACCGGTTTCTGGCATTTCAGCCGTCTTCAGCCAGGCTTTCTTGAATCCAGTGGCAAAGTGAGCAAGGGACTCACGTCTGAGCATACCCTGCCAACTTATGGCAAACAAAGCGGTACAAAAGGGGGTGGTGATGGACAGAGCATCAGAACCAATCAAACACTCACACCCAGTCAACAGATCTGGGTTTGATCCATCACCGTTCTTTAGCCAACTCTGCCACCCCAGTTCTGACATGGCCATATGCAAATCACTCCAACCCTGTGCCTCATGGGAACAGTCCAGCCCGAACTGCCAAGCCATGCCTTCCCTGGACTGGAAACTAGCTTTCTAGGACCGGTTTCTGGCATTTCAGCCGTCTTCAGCCAGGCTTGCTTGAATCCAGTGGCAAAGTGAGCAAGGGACTCACGTCTGAGCATACCCTGCCAACTTATGGCAAACAAAGCAGTACAAAAGGGGGTGGTGATGGACAGAGCATCAGAACCAATCAAACACTCACACCCAGTCAACAGATCTGGGTTTGATCCATCACCGTTCTTTAGCCAAATCTGCCACCCCAGTTCAGACATGGCCATATGCAAATCAGTCTAACCCTGTGCCTCATGGGAACAGTCCAGCCAGAACTGCCAAGCCATGCCTTCCCTGGACCGTAAACAAGCTTCCTAGGACCGGTTTCTGGCATTTCAGCCGTCTTCAGCCAGGCTTGCTTGAATCCAGTGGCAAAGTGAGCAAGGGACTCACGTCTGAGCATACCCTGCCAACTTATGGCAAACAAAGCGGTACAAAAGGGGGTGGTGATGGACAGAGCATCAGAACCAATCAAACACTCACACCCAGTCAACAGATCTGGGTTTGATCCATCACCGTTCTTTAGCCAACTCTGCCACCCCAGTTCTGACATGGCCATATGCAAATCACTCCAACCCTGTGCCTCATGGGAACAGTCCAGCCCGAACTGCCAAGCCATGCCTTCCTTGGACTGGAAACAAGCTTTCTAGGACCGGTTTCTGGCATTTCAGCCGTCTTCAGCCAGGCTTGCTTGAATCCAGTGGCAAAGTGAGCAAGGGACTCACGTCTGAGCATACCCTGCCAACTTATGGCAAACAAAGCAGTACAAAAGGGGGTGGTGATGGACAGAGCATCAGAACCAATCAAACACTCACACCCAGTCAACAGATCTGGGTTTGATCCATCACCGTTTTTTAGCCAAATCTGCCACCCCAGTTCAGACATGGCCATATGCAAATCAGTCTAACCCTGTGCCTCATGGGAACAGTCCAGCCAGAACTGCCAAGCCATGCCTTCCCTGGACCGGAAACAAGCTTCCTAGGACCGATTTCTGGCATTTCAGCCGTCTTCAGCCAGGCTTGCTTGAATCCAGTGGCAAAGTGAGCAAGGGACTCACGTCTGAGTATACCCTGCCAACTTATGGCAAAAAAAGCGGTACAAAAGGGGGTGGTGATGGACAGAGCATCAGAACCAATCAAACACTCACACCCAGTTAACAGATCTGGTTTTGATCCATCACCGTTCTTTAGCCAACTATGCCACACCAGTTCAGACATGGCCATATGCAAATCAGTCTAACCCTGTGCCTCATGGGAACAGTCCAGCCCGAACTGCCAAGCCATTCCTTCCCTGGACCGGAAACAAGCTTCCTAGGACCGGTTTCTGGCATTTCAGCCGTCTTCAGCTAGGCTTGCTTGAATCCAGTGGCAAAGTGAGCAAGGGACTCACGTCTGAGCATACCCTGCCAACTTATGGCAAACAAAGCAGTACAAAAGGGGGTGGTGATGGACAGAGCATCAAAACCAATCAAACACTCACACCCAGTCAACAGATCTGGGTTTGATCCATCACCGTTCTTTAGCCAAATCTGCCACCCCAGTTCAGACATGGCCATATGCAAATCAGTCTAACCCTGTGCCTCATGGGAACAGTCCAGCCAGAATTGCCAAGCCATGCCTTCCCTGGACCGGAAACAAGCTTCCTAGGACCGGTTTCTGGCATTTCAGCCGTCTTCAGCCAGGCTTGCTTGAATCCAGTGGCAAAGTGAGCAAGGGACTCACGTCTGAGCATACCCTGCCAACTTATGGCAAACAAAGCGGTACAAAAGGGGGTGGTGATGGACAGAGCATCAGAACCAATCAAACACTCACACCCAGTTAACAGATGTGGGTTTGATCCATCACCGTTCTTTAGCCAACTCTGCCACCCAAGTTCAGACATGGCCATATGCAAATCAGTCTAACCCTGTGCCTCATGGGAACAGTCCAGCCCGAACTGCCAAGCCATGCCTTCCCTGGAACGGAAAGAAGATTCCTAGGACCGGTTTCTGGCATTTCAGCCGTCTTTAGCCAGGCTTGCTTGAATCCAGTGGCAAAGTGAGCAAGGGACTCACGTCTGAGCATACCCTGCCAACTTATGGCAAACAAAGCGGTACAAAAGTGGGTGGTGATGGACAGAGCATCAGAACCTATCAAACACTCACACCCAGTCAACAGATCTGGGTTTGATCCATCACCGTTCTTTAGCCAACTCTGCCACCCCAGTTCAGACATGGCCATATGCAAATCAGTCTAACCATGTGCCTCATGGGAACAGTCCAGCCCGAACTGCCAAGCCAGGCCTTCCCTGGACCGGAAACAAGCTTCCTAGGACCGGTTTCTGGCATTTCAGCCGTCTTCAGCCAGGCTTGCTTGAATCCAGTGGCAAAGTGAGCAAGGGACTCACGTCTGAGCATACCCTGCCAACTCATGGCAAACAAAGCGGTACAAAAGGGGGTGGTGATGGACAGAGCATCAGAACCAATCAAACACTCACACCCAGTCAACAGATCTGGGTTTGATTCATCACTGGTCTTTAGCCAACTCTGCCACCCCAGTTCAGACATGGCCATATGCAAATCAGTCTAACCCTGTGCCTCATGGGAACAGTCCAGCCCGAACTGCCAAGCCATGCCTTCCCTGGACTGGAAACAAGCTTCCTAGAACCGGTTTCTGGCATTTCAGCCGTCTTCAGCCAGGCATGCTTGAATCCAGTGGCAAAGTGAGCAAGGGACTCACGTCTGAGCATACCCAGCCAACTTATGGCAAACAAAGCGGTACAAAAGGGGGTGGTGATGGACAGAGCATCAGAACCAATCAAACACTCACACCCAGTCAACAGATCTGGGTTTGATCCATCACCGTTCTTTAGCCAACTCTGCCACCCCAGGTCAGACATGGCCATATGCAAATCAGTCTAACCCTGTGACTCATGGGAACAGTCCAGCCCGAACTGCCAAGCCATGCCTTCCCTGGACCGGAAACAAGCTTCCTAGGACTGGTTTCTGGCATTTCCGCAGTCTTCAGCCAGGCTTGCTTGAATCCAGTGGCAAAGTGAGCAAGGGACTCACGTCTGAGCATACCCTGCCATCTTATGGCAAACAAAGCGGTACAAAAGGGGGTGGTGATGGACAGAGCATCAGAACCAATCAAACACTCACACCCAGTCAACAGATCTGGGTTTGATCCATCACCGTTCTTTAGCCAAATCTGCCACCCCAGTTCAGACATGGCCATATGCAAATCAGTCTAACCCTGTGCCTCATGGGAACAGTCCAGCCCGAACTGCCAAGCCATGCCTTCCCTGGACCGGAAACAAGCTTCCTAGGACCAGTTTCTGGCATTTCAGTCTTCTTCAGCCAGGCTTGCTTGAATCCAGTGGCAAAGTGAGCAAGGGACTCACGTCTGAGCATACCCTGCCAACTTATGGCAAACAAAGCGGTACAAAAGGGGGTGGTGATGGACAGAGCATCAGAACCAATCAAACACTCACACCCAGTCAACAGATCTGGGTTTGATCCATCACCGTTCTTTAGCCAAATCTGCCACCCAGTTCAGACATCGCCATATGCAAATCAGTCTAACCCTGTGCCTCATTAGAAAAGTCCAGCCCGATCTGCCAAGCCATGCCTTTCCTGGACCGGAAACAAGCTTCCTAGGACCGGTTTCTGGCATTTCAGCCGTCTTCAGCCAGGCTTGCTTGAATCCAGTGGCAAAGTGAGCAAGGGACTCATGTCTGAGCATACCCTGCCAACTTATGGCAAACAAAACGGTACAAAAGGAGGTGGTGATGGACAGAACATCAGAACCAATCAAACACTCACACCCAGTCAACAGATCTGAGTTTGATCCATCACTGTTCTTTAGCCAACTCTGCCACCCCAGTACAGACATGTCCATATGCAAATCAGTCTAACCCTGTGCCTCATGGGAACAGTCCAGCCAGAACTGCCAAGCCATGCCTTCCCTGGACCGGAAAAAAGCTTCCTAGGACCTGTTTCTGGCATTTCAGCCGTCTTCAGCCAGGCTTGCTTGAATCCAGTGGCAAAGTGAGCAAGGGACTCACGTCTGAGCATACCCTGCCAACTTATGGCAAACAAAGCGGTACAAAAGGGGGTGGTGATGGACAGAGCATCAGAACCAATCAAACACTCACACACAGTCAACAGATCTGGGTTTGATCCATCACCGTTCTTTAGCCAACTCTGCCACCCCAGTTCAGACATGGCCATATGCAAATCAGTCTAACCCTGTGCCTCATGGGAACAGTCTAGCCCGAACTGCCAAGCCATGCCTTCCCTGGACCGGAAACAAGCTTCCTAGGACCGGTTTCTGGCATTTCAGCCATCTTCAGCCAGGCTTGCTTGAATCCAGTGGCAAAGTGAGCAAGGGACTCACGTCTGAGCATACCCTGCCAACTTATGGCAAACAAAGCGGTACAAAAGGGGGTGGTGATGGACAGAGCATCAGAACCAATCAAACACTCACACCCAGTCAACAGATCTGGGTTTGATCTATCACCGTTCTTTAGCCAAATCTGCCACCCCAGTTCAGACATCGCCATATGCAAATCAGTCTAACCCTGTGCCTCATGGGAAAAGTCCAGCCCGAACTGCCAAGCCATGCCTTCCCTGGACCGGAAACAAGCTTCCTAGGACCGGATTCTGGCATTTCAGCTGTCTTCAGCCAGGCTTGCTTGAATCCAGTGGCAAAGTGAGCAAGGGACTCACGTCTGAGCATACCCTGCCAACTTATGGCAAACAAAACGGTACAAAAGGGGGTGGTGATGGACAGAACATCAGAACCAATCAAACACTCACACCCAGTCAACAGATCTGGGTTTGATCCATCACCGTTCTTTAGCCAACTCTGCCACCAGTTCAGACATGGCCATATGCAAATCAGTCTAACCCTGTGCCTCATGGGAACAGTCCAGCCCGAACTGCCAAGCCATGCCTTCCCTGGACCGGAAACAAGCTTCCTAGGACCAGTTTCTGGCATTTCAGCAGTCTTCAGCCAGGCTTGCTTGAATCCAGTGGCAAAGTGAGCATGGGACTCACGTCTGAGCATACCCTGCCAACTTATGGCAAACAAAGCGGTACAAAAGGGGGTGGTGATGGACAGAGCATCAGAACCAATCAAACACTCACACCCAGTCAACAGATCTGGGTTTGATCCATCACCGTTCTTTAGCCAAATCTGCCACCCCAGTTCAGACATGGCCATATGCAAATCAGTCTAACCCTGTGCCTCATGGGAACAGTCCAGCCCGAACTGCCAAGCCATGCCTTCCCTGGACCGGAAACAAGCTTCCTAGGACCGGTTTCTGGCATTTCAGCCGTCTTCAGCCAGGCTTGCTTGAATCCAGTGGCAAAGTGAGCAAGGGACTCACGTCTGAGCATACCCTGCCAACTTATGGCAAACAAAGCGGTACAAAAGGGGGTGGTGATGGACAGAGCATCAGAACCAATCAAACACTCACACCCAGTCAACAGATCTGGGTTTGATCCATCACCGTTCTTTAGCCAAATCTGCCAACCCAGTTCAGACATCGCCATATGCAAATCAGTCTAACCCCTGTGCCTCATTAGAAAAGTCCAGCCCGAACTGCCAAGCCATGCCTTTCCTGGACCGGAAACAAGCTTCCTAGGACCGGTTTCTGGCATTTCAGCCGTCTTCAGCCAGGCTTGCTTGAATCCAGTGGCAAAGTGAGCAAGGGACTCACGTCTGAGCATACCCTGCCAACTTATGGCAAACAAAACGGTACAAAAGGGGGTGGTGATGGACAGAACATCACAACCAATCAAACACTCACACCCAGTCAACAGATCTGGATTTGATCCATCACCGTTCTTTAGCCAACTCTGCCACCCCAGTTCAGACATGGCCATATGCAAATCAGTCTAACCCTGTGCATCATGGGAACAGTCCAGCCCGAACTGCCAAGCCATGCCTTCCCTGGACTGGAAACAAGCTTCCTAGGACCGGTTATTGGCATTTCAGCAGTCTTCAGCCAGGCTTGCTTGAATCCAGTGGCAAAGTGAGCAAGGGACTCACGTCTGAGCATACCCTGCCAACTTATGGCAAACAAAGCGGTACAAAAGGGGGTGGTGATGGACAGAGCATCAGAACCAATCAAACACTCACACCCAGTTAACAGATCTGGGTTTGATCCATCACCGTTCGTTAGCCAACTCTGCCACCCCAGTTCAGACATGGCCATATGCAAATCAGTCTAACCCTGTGCCCCATGGGAACAGTCCAGCCCGAACTACCAAGCCATGCCTTCCCTGGACCGGAAACAAGCTTCCTAGGACCGGTTTCTGGCATTTCAGCCGTCTTCAGCCAGGCTTGCTTGAATCCAGTGGCAAAGTGAGCAAGGGACTCACGTCTGAGCATACCCTGCCAACTTATGGCAAACAAAGCGGTACAAAAGGGGGTGGTGATGGACAAAGCATCAGAACCAATCAAACACTCACACCCAGTCAACAGATCTGGGTTTGATCCATCACCGTTCTTTAGCCAAATCTGCCAACCCAGTTCAGACATCGCCATATGCAAATCAGTCTAACCCTGTGCCTCATTAGAAAAGTCCAGCCCGAACTGCCAAGCCATGCCTTTCCTGGACCGGAAACAAGCTTCCTAGGACCGGTTTCTGGCATTTCAGCCGTCTTCAGCCAGGCTTTCTTGAATCCAGTGGCAAAGTGAGCAAGGGACTCACGTCTGAGCATACCCTGCCAACTTATGGCAAACAAAGCGGTACAAAAGTGGGTGGTGATGGACAGAGCATCAGAACCTATCAAACACTCACACCCAGTCAACAGATCTGGGTTTGATCCATCACCGTTCTTTAGCCAACTCTGCCACCCCAGTTCAGACATGGCCAAATGCAAATCAGTCTAACCCTGTGCCTCATGGGAACAGTCCAGCCCGAACTGCCAAGCCAGGCCTTCCCTGGACCAGAAACAAGCTTCCTAGGACCGGTTTCTGGCATTTCAGACGTCTTCAGCCAGGCTTGCTTGAATCCAGTGGCAAAGTGAGTAAGGGACTCACGTCTGAGCATACCCTGCCAACTCATGGCAAACAAAGCGGTACAAAAGGGGGTGGTGATGGACAGAGCATCAGAACCAATCAAACACTCACACCCAGTCAACAGATCTGGGTTTGATCCATCACCGTTCTTTAGCCAACTCTGCCACCCCAGTTCAGACATGGCCATATGCAAATCAGTCTAACCCTGTGACTCATGGGAACAGTCCAGCCCGAACTGCCAAGCCATGCCTTCCCTGGACCGGAAACAAGCTTCCTAGGACCGGTTTCTGGCATTTCCGCAGTCTTCAGCCAGGCTTGCTTGAATCCAGTGGCAAAGTGAGCAAGGGACTCACGTCTGAGCATACCCTGCCAACTTATGGCAAACAAAGCGGTACAAAAGGGGGTGGTGATGGACAGAGCATCAGAACCAATCAAACACTCACACCCAGTCAACAGATCTGGGTTTGATCCATCACCGTTCTTTAGCCAAATCTGCCACCCCAGTTCAGACATGGCCATATGCAAATCAGTCTAACCCTGTGCCTCATGGGAACAGTCCAGCCCGAACTGCCAAGCCATGCCTTCCCTGGACCGGAAACAAGCTTCCTAGGACCAGTTTCTGGCATTTCAGTCTTCTTCAGCCAGGCTTGCTTGAATCCAGTTGCAAAGTGAGCAAGGGACTCACGTCTGAGCATACCCTGCCAACTTATGGCAAACAAAGCGGTACAAAAGGGGGTGGTGATGGACAGAGCATCAGAACCAATCAAACACTCACACCCAGTCAACAGATCTGGGTTTGATCCATCACCGTTCTTTAGCCAACTCTGACACCCCAGTTCAGACATGGCCATATGCAAATCAGTCTAACCCTGTGCCTCATTAGAAAAGTCCAGCCCGAACTGCCAAGCCATGCCTCTCCTGGACCGGAAACAAGCTTCCTAGGACCGGTTTCTGGCCTTTCAGCCGTCTTCAGCCAGGCTTGCTTGAATCCAGTGGCAAAGTGAGCAAGGGACTCACGTCTGAGCATACCCTGCCAACTTATGGCAAACAAAACGGTACAAAAGGAGGTGGTGATGGACAGAACATCAGAACCAATCAAACACTCACACCCAGTCAACAGATCTGAGTTTGATCCATCACTGTTCTTTAGCCAACTCTGCCACCCCAGTACAGACATGTCCATATGCAAATCAGTCTAACCCTGTGCCTCATGGGAACAGTCCAGCCAGAACTGCCAAGCCATGCCTTCCCTGGACCGGAAAAAAGCTTCCTAGGACCTGTTTCTGGCATTTCAGCCGTCTTCAGCCAGGCTTGCTTGAATCCAGTGGCAAAGTGAGCAAGGGACTCACGTCTGAGCATACCCTGCCAACTTATGGCAAACAAAGGGGTACAAAAGGGGGTGGTGATGGACAGAGCATCAGAACCAATCAAACACTCACACACAGTCAACAGATCTGGGTTTGATCCATCACCGTTCTTTAGCCAACTCTGCCACCCCAGTTCAGACATGGCCATATGCAAATCAGTCTAACCCTGTGCCTCATGAGAACAGTCCAGCCCGAACTGCCAAGCCATGCCTTCCCTGGACCGGAACAAGCTTCCTAGGACCGGTTTCTGGCATTTCAGCCGTCTTCAGCCAGGCTTGCTTGAATCCAGTGGCAAAGTGAGCAAGGGACTCACGTCTCAGCATACCCAGCCAACTTATGGCAAACAAAGCGGTACAAAAGAGGGTGGTGATGGACAGAGCATCAGAACCAATCAAACACTCACACCCAGTCAACAGATCTGGGTTTGATCCATCACCAATCTTTAGCCAACTCTGCCACCCCAGTTCAGACATGGCCATATGCAAATCAGTCTAACCCTGTGCCTCATGGGAACAGTCCAGCCTGAACTGCCAAGCCATGCCTTCCCTGGACCGGAAACAAGCTTCCTAGGACCGGTTTCTGGCATTTCAGCCGTCTTCAGCCAGGCATGCTTGAATCCAGTGGCAAAGTGAGCAAGGGACTCACGTCTGAGCATACCCTGCCAACTTATGGCAAACAAAGCGGTACAAAAGGGGGTGGTGATGGACAGAGCATCAGAACCAATCAAACACTCACACCCAGTCAACAGATCTGGGTTTGATCCATCACCGTTCTTTAGCCAAATCTGCCACCCCATTTCAGACATGGCCATATGCAAATCAGTCTAACCCTGTGCCTCATGGGAACAGTCCAGCCCGAACTGCCAAGCCATGCCTTCCCTGGACCGGAAACAAGCTTCCTAGGACCGGTTTCTGGCATTTCAGCCGTCTTCAGCCAGGCTTGCTTGAATCCAGTGGCAAAGTGAGCAAGGGACTCACGTCTGAGCATACCCTGCCAACTTATGGCAAACAAAGCGGTACAAAAGGGGGTGGTGATGGAGAGAGCATCAGAACCAATCAAACACTAACACCCAGACAACAGATCTGGGTTTGATCTATCACCGTTCTTTAGCCAAATCTGCCACCCCAGTTCAGACATCGCCATATGCAAATCAGTCTAACCCTGTGCCTCATGGGAAAAGTCCAGCCCGAACTGCCAAGCCATGCCTTCCCTGGACCGGAAACAAGCTTCCTAGGACCGGATTCTGGCATTTCAGCCGTCTTCAGCCAGGCTTGCTTGAATCCAGTGGCAAAGTGAGCAAGGGACTCACGTCTGAGCATACCCTGCCAACTTATGGCAAACAAAACGGTACAAAAGGGGGTGGTGATGGACAGAACATCAGAACCAATCAAACACTCACACCCAGTCAACAGATCTGGGTTTGATCCATCACCGTTCTTTAGCCAACTCTGCCACCCTAGTTCAGACATGGCCATATGCAAATCAGTCTAACCCTGTGCCTAATGGGAACAGTCCAGCCCGAACTGCCAAGCCATGCCTTCCCTGGACCGGAAACAAGCTTCCTAGGACCAGTTTCTGGCATTTCAGCAGTCTTCAGCCAGGCTTGCTTGAATCCAGTGGCAAAGTGAGCAAGGGACTCACGTCTGAGCATACCCTGCCAACTTATGGCAAACAAAGCGGTACAAAAGGGGGTGGTGATGGACAGAGCATCAGAACCAATCAAACACTCACACCCAGTCAACAGATCTGGGTTTGATCCATCACCGTTCTTTAGCCAAATCTGCCACCCCAGTTCAGACATGGCCATATGCAAATCAGTCTAACCCTGTGCCTCATGGGAACAGTCCAGCCCGAACTGCCAAGCCATGCCTTCCCTGGACCGGAAACAAGCTTCCTAGGACCGGTTTCTGGCATTTCAGCCGTCTTCAGCCAGGCTTGCTTGAATCCAGTGGCAAAGTGAGCAAGGGACTCACGTCTGAGCATACCCTGCCAACTTATGGCAAACAAAGCGGTACAAAAGGGGGTGGTGATTAACAGAGCATCAGAACCAATCAAACACTCACACCCAGTCAACAGATCTGGGTTTGATCCATCACCGTTCTTTAGCCAAATCTGCCAACCCAGTTCAGACATCGCCATATGCAAATCAGTCTAACCCTGTGCCTCATTAGAAAAGTCCAGCCCGAACTGCCAAGCCATGCCTTTCCTGGACCGGAAACAAGCTTCCTAGGACCGGTTTCTGGTATTTCAGCCGTCTTCAGCCAGGCTTGCTTGAATCCAGTGGCAAAGTGAGCAAGGGACTCACGTCTGAGCATACCCTGCCAACTTATGGCAAACAAAACGGTACAAAAGGGGGTGGTGATGGACAGAACATCAGAACCAATCAAACACTCACACCCAGTCAACAGATCTGGATTTGATCCATCACCGTTCTTTAGCCAACTCTGCCACCCCAGTTCAGACATGGCCATATGCAAATCAGTCTAACCCTGTGCCTCATGGGAACAGTCCAGCCCGAACTGCCAAGCCATGCCTTCCGTGGACCGGAAACAAGCTTCCTAGGACCGGTTTCTGGCATTTCAGCAGTCTTCAGCCAGGCTTGCTTGAATCCAGTGGCAAAGTGAGCAAGGGACTCACGTCTGAGCATACCCTGCCAACTTATGGCAAACAAAGCGGTACAAAAGGGGGTGGTGATGGACAGAGCATCAGAACCAATCAAACACTCACACCCAGTTAACAGATCTGGGTTTGATCCATCACCGTTCTTTAGCCAACTCTGCCACCCCAGTTCAGACATAGCCATATGCAAATCAGTCTAACCCTGTGCCTCATGGGAACAGTCCAGCCCGAACTGCCAAGCCATGCCTTCCCTGGACCGGAAACAAGCTTCCTAGGACCGGTTTCTGGCATTTCAGCCGTCTTCAGCCAGGCTTGCTTGAATCCAGTGGCAAAGTGAGCAAGGGACTCACGTCTGAGCATACCCTGCCAACTTATGGCAAACAAAGCGGTACAAAAGGGGGTGGTGATGGACAGAGCATCAGAACCAATCAAACGCTCACACCCAGTCAACAGATCTGGGTTTGATCCATCACCTTTCTTTAGCCAACTCTGCCACCCCAGTTCAGACATGGCCGTATGCAAATCAGTCTAACCCTCTGCCTCATGAGAACAGTCCAGCCCGAACTGCCAAGCCATGCCTTCCCTGGACCGGAAACAAGCTTCCTAGGACCGGTTTCTGGCATTTCAGCCGTCTTCAGCCAGGCTTGCTTGAATCCAGTGGCAAAGTGAGCAAGGGACTCACGTCTGAGCATACCCTGCCAACTTATGGCAAACAAAGCGGTACAAAAGGGGGTGGTGATGGACAGAGCATCAGAACCAATCAAACACTCACACCCAGTCAACAGATCTGGGTTTGATCCATCACCGTTCTTTAGCAAACTCTGCCACCCCAGTTCTGACATGGCCATATGCAAATCAGTCCAACCCTGTGCCTCATGGGAACAGTCCAGCCCGAACTGCCAAGCCATGCCTTCCCTGGACCGGAAACAAGCTTTCTAGGACCGGTTTCTGGCATTTCAGCCGTCTTCAGCCAGGCTTGTTTGAATCCAGTGGCAAAGTGAGCAAGGAACTCACGTCTGAGCATACCCTGCCAACTTATGGCAAACAAAGCAGTACAAAAGGGGGTGGTGATGGACAGAGCATCAGAACCAATCAAACACTCACACCCAGTCAGCAGATCTGGGTTTGATCCATCACCGTTCTTTAGCCAAATCTGCCACCCCAGTTCAGACATGGCCATATGCAAATCAGTCTAACCCTGTGCCTCATGGGAACAGTCCAGCCAGAACTGCCAAGCCATGCCTTCCCTGGACCGGAAACAAGCTTCCTAGGACCGGTTTCTGGCATTTCAGCCGTCTTCAGCCAGGCTTGCTTGAATCCAGTGGCAAAGTGAGCAAGGGACTCACGTCTGAGCATACCCTGCCAACTTATGGCAAACAAAGCGGTACAAAAGGGGGTGGTGATGGACAGAGCATCAGAACCAATCAAACACTCACACCCAGTTAACAGATCTGGGTTTGATCCATCACCGTTCTTTAGCCAACTCTGCCACACCAGTTCAGACATGGCCATATGCAAATCAGTCTAACCCTGTGCCTCATGGGAACAGTCCAGCCCGAACTGCCAAGCCATTCCTTCCCTGGACCGGAAACAAGCTTCCTAGGACCGGTTTCTGGCATTTCAGCCGTCTTCAGCCAGGCTTGCTTGAATCCAGTGGCAAAGTGAGCAAGGGACTCACGTCTGAGCATACCCTGCCAACTTATGGCAAACAAAGCAGTACAAAAGGGGGTGGTGATGGACAGAGCATCAGAACCAATCAAACACTCACACCCAGTCAACAGATCTGGGTTTGATCCATCACCGTTCTTTAGCCAAATCTGCCACCCCAGTTCAGACATCGCCATATGCAAATCAGTCTAACCCTGTGCCTCATTAGAAAAGTCCAGCCCGAACTGCCAAGCCATGCCTTTCCTGGACCGGAAACAAGCTTCCTAGGACCGGTTTCTGGCATTTCAGCCGTCTTCAGCCAGGCTTGCTTGAATCCAGTGGCAAAGTGAGCAAGGGACTCACGTCTGAGCATACCCTGCCAACTTATGGCAAACAAAACGGTACAAAAGGGGGTGGTGATGGACAGAACATCAGAACCAATCAAACACTCACACCCAGTCAACAGATCTGGGTTTGATCCATCACTGTTCTTTAGCCAACTCTGCCACCCCAGTACAGACATGTCCATATGCAAATCAGTCTAACCCTGTGCCTCATGGGAACAGTCCAGCCAGAACTGCCAAGCCATGCGTTCCCTGGACCGGAAAAAAGCTTCCTAGGACCGGTTTCTGGCATTTCAGCCGTCTTCAGCCAGGCATGCTTGAATCCAGTGGCAAAGTGAGCAAGGGACTCACGTCTGAGCATACCCTGCCAACTAATGGCAAACAAAGCGGTACAAAAGGGGGTGGTGATGGACAGAGCATCAGAACCAATCAAACACTCACACCCAGTTAACAGATCTGGGTTTGATCCATCACCGTTCTTTAGCCAACTCTGCCACACCAGTTCAGACATGGCCATATGCAAATCAGTCTAACCCTGTGCCTCATGGGAACAGTCCAGCCCGAACTGCCAAGCCATGCCTTCCCTGGACCGGAAAACAAGCTTCCTAGGACCGGTTTCTGGCATTTCAGCCGTCTTCAGCCAGGCTTGCTTGAATCCAGTGGCAAAGTGAGCAAGGGACTCACGTCTGAGCATACCCTGCCAACTTATGCCAAACAAAGCGGTACAAAAGAGGGTGGTGATGGACAGAGCATCAGAACTAATCAAACACTCACACCCAGTCAACAGATCTGGGTTTGATCCATCACCGTTCTTTAGCCAACTCTGCCACCCTAGTTCAGACATGGCCATATGCAAATCAGTCTAACCCTGTGCCTCATGGGAACAGTCCAGCCCGAACTGCCAAGCCATGCCTTCCCTGGACCGGAAACAAGATTCCTAGGACCGGTTTCTGGCATTTCAGCCGTCTTCAGCCAGGCTTGCTTGAATTCAGTGGCAAAGTGAGCAAGGGACTCACGTCTGAGCATATCCTGCCAACTTATGGCAAACAAAACGGTACAAAAGGGGGTGGTGATGGACAGAACATCAGAACCAATCAAACACTCACACCCAGTCAACAGATCTGGATTTGATCCATCACCGTTCTTTAGCCAAAACTGCCACCCCAGTTCAGACATCGCCATATGCAAATCAGTCTAACCCTGTGCCTCATGGGAAAAGTCCAGCCCGAACTGCCAAGCCATGCCTTCCCTGGACCGGAAACAAGCTTCCTAGGACCGGTTTCTGGCATTTCAGCCGTCTTCAGCCAGGCTTGCTTGAATCCAGTGGCAAAGTGAGCAAGGGACTCACGTCTGAGCATACCCTGCCAACTTATGGCAAACAAAACGGTACAAAAGGGGGTGGTGATGGACAGAACATCAGAACCAATCAAACACTCACACCCAATCAACAGATCTGAGTTTGATCCATCACTGTTCTTTAGCCAACTCTGCCACCCCAGTACAGACATGTCCATATGCAAATCAGTCTAACCCTGTGCCTCATGTGAACAGTCCAGCCAGAACTGCCAAGCCATGCGTTCCCTGGACCGGAAAAAAGCTTCCTAGGACCGGTTTCTGGCATTTCAGCCGTCTTCAGCCAGGCATGCTTGAATCCAGTGGCAAAGTGAGCAAGGGACTCACGTCTGAGCATACCCTGCCAACTAATGGCAAACAAAGCGGTACAAAAGGGGGTGGTGATGGACAGAGCATCAGAACCAATCAAACACTCACACCCAGTCAGCAGATCTGGGTTTGATCCATCACCGTTCTTTAGCCAAATCTGCCACCCCAGTTCAGACATGGCCATATGCAAATCAGTCTAACCCTGTGCCTCATGGGAACAGTCCAGCCAGAACTGCCAAGCCATGCCTTCCCTGGACCGGAAACAAGCTTCCTAGGACCGGTTTCTGGCATTTCAGCCGTCTTCAGCCAGGCTTGCTTGAATCCAGTGGCAAAGTGAGCAAGGGACTCACGTCTGAGCATACCCTGCCAACTTATGGCAAACAAAGCGGTACAAAAGGGGGTGGTGATGGACAGAGCATCAGAACCAATCAAACACTCACACCCAGTTAACAGATCTGGGTTTGATCCATCACCGTTCTTTAGCCAACTCTGCCACACCAGTTCAGACATGGCCATATGCAAATCAGTCTAACCCTGTGCCTCATGGGAACAGTCCAGCCCGAACTGCCAAGCCATTCCTTCCCTGGACCGGAAACAAGCTTCCTAGGACCGGTTTCTGGCATTTCAGCCGTCTTCAGCCAGGCTTGCTTGAATCCAGTGGCAAAGTGAGCAAGGGACTCACGTCTGAGCATACCCTGCCAACTTATGGCAAACAAAGCAGTACAAAAGGGGGTGGTGATGGACAGAGCATCAGAACCAATCAAACACTCACACCCAGTCAACAGATCTGGGTTTGATCCATCACCGTTCTTTAGCCAAATCTGCCACCCCAGTTCAGACATCGCCATATGCAAATCAGTCTAACCCTGTGCCTCATTAGAAAAGTCCAGCCCGAACTGCCAAGCCATGCCTTTCCTGGACCGGAAACAAGCTTCCTAGGACCGGTTTCTGGCATTTCAGCCGTCTTCAGCCAGGCTTGCTTGAATCCAGTGGCAAAGTGAGCAAGGGACTCACGTCTGAGCATACCCTGCCAACTTATGGCAAACAAAACGGTACAAAAGGGGGTGGTGATGGACAGAACATCAGAACCAATCAAACACTCACACCCAGTCAACAGATCTGGGTTTGATCCATCACTGTTCTTTAGCCAACTCTGCCACCCCAGTACAGACATGTCCATATGCAAATCAGTCTAACCCTGTGCCTCATGGGAACAGTCCAGCCAGAACTGCCAAGCCATGCGTTCCCTGGACCGGAAAAAAGCTTCCTAGGACCGGTTTCTGGCATTTCAGCCGTCTTCAGCCAGGCATGCTTGAATCCAGTGGCAAAGTGAGCAAGGGACTCACGTCTGAGCATACCCTGCCAACTAATGGCAAACAAAGCGGTACAAAAGGGGGTGGTGATGGACAGAGCATCAGAACCAATCAAACACTCACACCCAGTTAACAGATCTGGGTTTGATCCATCACCGTTCTTTAGCCAACTCTGCCACACCAGTTCAGACATGGCCATATGCAAATCAGTCTAACCCTGTGCCTCATGGGAACAGTCCAGCCCGAACTGCCAAGCCATGCCTTCCCTGGACCGGAAAACAAGCTTCCTAGGACCGGTTTCTGGCATTTCAGCCGTCTTCAGCCAGGCTTGCTTGAATCCAGTGGCAAAGTGAGCAAGGGACTCACGTCTGAGCATACCCTGCCAACTTATGCCAAACAAAGCGGTACAAAAGAGGGTGGTGATGGACAGAGCATCAGAACTAATCAAACACTCACACCCAGTCAACAGATCTGGGTTTGATCCATCACCGTTCTTTAGCCAACTCTGCCACCCTAGTTCAGACATGGCCATATGCAAATCAGTCTAACCCTGTGCCTCATGGGAACAGTCCAGCCCGAACTGCCAAGCCATGCCTTCCCTGGACCGGAAACAAGATTCCTAGGACCGGTTTCTGGCATTTCAGCCGTCTTCAGCCAGGCTTGCTTGAATTCAGTGGCAAAGTGAGCAAGGGACTCACGTCTGAGCATATCCTGCCAACTTATGGCAAACAAAACGGTACAAAAGGGGGTGGTGATGGACAGAACATCAGAACCAATCAAACACTCACACCCAGTCAACAGATCTGGATTTGATCCATCACCGTTCTTTAGCCAAAACTGCCACCCCAGTTCAGACATCGCCATATGCAAATCAGTCTAACCCTGTGCCTCATGGGAAAAGTCCAGCCCGAACTGCCAAGCCATGCCTTCCCTGGACCGGAAACAAGCTTCCTAGGACCGGTTTCTGGCATTTCAGCCGTCTTCAGCCAGGCTTGCTTGAATCCAGTGGCAAAGTGAGCAAGGGACTCACGTCTGAGCATACCCTGCCAACTTATGGCAAACAAAACGGTACAAAAGGGGGTGGTGATGGACAGAACATCAGAACCAATCAAACACTCACACCCAATCAACAGATCTGAGTTTGATCCATCACTGTTCTTTAGCCAACTCTGCCACCCCAGTACAGACATGTCCATATGCAAATCAGTCTAACCCTGTGCCTCATGTGAACAGTCCAGCCAGAACTGCCAAGCCATGCGTTCCCTGGACCGGAAAAAAGCTTCCTAGGACCGGTTTCTGGCATTTCAGCCGTCTTCAGCCAGGCATGCTTGAATCCAGTGGCAAAGTGAGCAAGGGACTCACGTCTGAGCATACCCTGCCAACTAATGGCAAACAAAGCGGTACAAAAGGGGGTGGTGATGGACAGAGCATCAGAACCAATCAAACACTCACACCCAGTCAACAGATCTGGGTTTGATCCATCACCGTTCTTTAGCCAACTCTGCCACCCCAGTTCTGACATGGCCATATGCAAATCAGTCCAACCCTGTGCCTCATGGGAACAGTCCAGCCAGAACTGCCAAGCCATGCCTTCCCTGGACCGGAAACAAGCTTTCTAGGACCGGTTTCTGGCATTTCAGCGGTCTTCAGCCAGGCTTGCTTGAATCCAGTGGCAAAGTGAGCAAGGGACTCACGTCTGAGCATACCCTGCCAACTTATGGCAAACAAAGCAGTACAAAAGGGGGTGGTGATGGACAGAGCATCAGAACCAATCAAACACTCACACCCAGTTAACAGATCTGGGTTTGATCCATCACCGTTCTTTAGCCAACTCTGCCACACCAGTTCAGACATGGCCATATGCAAATCAGTCTAACCCTGTGCCTCATGGGAACAGTCCAGCCCGAACTGCCAAGCCATGCCTTCCCTGGACCGGAAAACAAGCTTCCTAGGACCGGTTTCTGGCATTTCAGCCGTCTTCAGCCAGGCTTGCTTGAATCCAGTGGCAAAGTGAGCAAGGGACTCACGTCTCAGCATACCCTGCCAACTTATGGCAAACAAAGCGGTACAAAAGAGGGTGGTGATGGACAGAGCATCAGAACCAATCAAACACTCACACCCAGTCAACAGATCTGGGTTTGATCCATCACCGTTCTTTAGCCAACTCTGCCACCCCAGTTCAGACATGGCCATATGCAAATCAGTCTAACCCTGTGCCTCATGGGAACAGTCCAGCCCGAACTGCCAAGCCATGCCTTCCCTGGACCGGAAACAAGATTCCTAGGACCGGTTTCTGGCATTTCAGCCGTCTTCAGCCAGGCTTGCTTGAATTCAGTGGCAAAGTGAGCAAGGGACTCACGTCTGAGCATACCCTGCCAACTTATGGCAAACAAAGCGGTACAAAAGGGGGTGGTGATGGACAGAGCATCAGAACCAATCAAACACTCACACCCAGTCAACAGATCTGGGTTTGATCCATCACCGTTCTTTAGCCAAATCTGCCAACCCAGTTCAGACATCGCCATATGCAAATCAGTCTAACCCTGTGCCTCATTAGAAAAGTCCAGCCCGAACTGCCAAGCCATGCCTTTCCTGGACCGGAAACAAGCTTCCTAGGACCGGTTTCTGGCATTTCAGCCGTCTTCAGCCAGGCTTGCTTGAATCCAGTGGCAAAGTGAGCAAGGGACTCACGTCTGAGCATACCCTGCCAACTTATGGCAAACAAAGCGGTACAAAAGTGGGTGGTGATGGACAGAGCATCAGAACCTATCAAACACTCACACCCAGTCAACAGATCTGGGTTTGATCCATCACCGTTCTTTAGCCAACTCTGCCACCCCAGTTCAGACATGGCCAAATGCAAATCAGTCTAACCCTGTGCCTCATGGGAACAGTCCAGCCCGAACTGCCAAGCCAGGCCTTCCCTGGACCAGAAACAAGCTTCCTAGGACCGGTTTCTGGCATTTCAGACGTCTTCAGCCAGGCTTGCTTGAATCCAGTGGCAAAGTGAGTAAGGGACTCACGTCTGAGCATACCCTGCCAACTCATGGCAAACAAAGCGGTACAAAAGGGGGAGGTGATGGACAGAGCATCAGAACCAATCAAACACTCACACCCAGTCAACAGATCTGGGTTTGATTCATCACCGGTCTTTAGCCAACTCTGCCACCCCAGTTCAGACATGGCCATATGCAAATCAGTCTAACCCTGTGCCTCATGAGAACAGTCCAGCCCGAACTGCCAAGCCATGCCTTCCCTGGACTGGAAACAAGCTTCCTAGGACCGGTTTCTGGCATTTCAGCCGTGTTCAGCCAGGCTTGCTTGAATCCAGTGGCAAAGTGAGCAAGGGACTCACGTCTGAGCATACCCAGCCAACTTATGGCAAACAAAGCGGTACAAAAGGGGGTGGTGATGGACAGAGCATCAGAACCAATCAAACACTCACACCCAGTCAACAGATCTGGGTTTGATCCATCACCGTTCTTTAGCCAACTCTGCCACCCCAGTTCAGACATGGCCATATGCAAATCAGTCTAACCTTGTGACTCATGGGAACAGTCCAGCCCGAACTGCCAAGCCATGCCTTCCCTGGACCGGAAACAAGCTTCCTAGGACCGGTTTCTGGCATTTCCGCAGTCTTCAGCCAGGCTTGCTTGAATCCAGTGGCAAAGTGAGCAAGGGACTCACGTCTGAGCATACCCTGCCAACTTATGGCAAACAAAGCGGTACAAAAGGGGGTGGTGATGGACAGAGCATCAGAACCAATCAAACACTCACACCCAGTCAACAGATCTGGGTTTGATCCATCACCGTTCTTTAGCCAAATCTGCCACCCCAGTTCAGACATGGCCATATGCAAATCAGTCTAACCCTGTGCCTCATGGGAACAGTCCAGCCCGAACTGCCAAGCCATGCCTTCCCTGGACCGGAAACAAGCTTCCTAGGACCAGTTTCTGGCATTTCAGTCTTCTTCAGCCAGGCTTGCTTGAATCCAGTTGCAAAGTGAGCAAAGGACTCACGTCTGAGCATACCCTGCCAACTTATGGCAAACAAAGCGGTACAAAAGGGGGTGGTGATGGACAGAGCATCAGAACCAATCAAACACTCACACCCAGTCAACAGATCTGGGTTTGATCCATCACCGTTCTTTAGCCAACTCTGCCACCCCAGTTCAGACATGGCCATATGCAAATCAGTCTAACCCTGTGCCTCATTAGAAAAGTCCAGCCCGAACTGCCAAGCCATGCCTCTCCTGGACCGGAAACAAGCTTCCTAGGACCGGTTTCTGGCATTTCAGCCGTCTTCAGCCAGGCTTGCTTGAATCCAGTGGCAAAGTGAGCAAGGGACTCACGTCTGAGCATACCCTGCCAACTTATGGCAAACAAAACGGTACAAAAGGAGGTGGTGATGGACAGAACATCAGAACCAATCAAACACTCACACCCAGTCAACAGATCTGAGTTTGATCCATCACTGTTCTTTAGCCAACTCTGCCACCCCAGTACAGACATGTCCATATGCAAATCAGTCTAACCCTGTGCCTCATGGGAACAGTCCAGCCAGAACTGCCAAGCCATGCCTTCCCTGGACCGGAAAAAAGCTTCCTAGGACCTGTTTCTGGCATTTCAGCCGTCTTCAGCCAGGCTTGCTTGAATCCAGTGGCAAAGTGAGCAAGGGACTCACGTCTGAGCATACCCTGCCAACTTATGGCAAACAAAGCGGTACAAATGGGGGTGGTGATGGACAGAGCATCAGAACCAATCAAACACTCACACACAGTCAACAGATCTGGGTTTGATCCATCACCGTTCTTTAGCCAACTCTGCCACCCCAGTTCAGACATGGCCATATGCAAATCAGTCTAACCCTGTGCCTCATGAGAACAGTCCAGCCCGAACTGCCAAGCCATGCCTTCCCTGGACCGGAACAAGCTTCCTAGGACCAGTTTCTGGCATTTCAGCCGTCTTCAGCCAGGCTTGCTTGAATCCAGTGGCAAAGTGAGCAAGGGACTCACGTCTCAGCATACCCAGCCAACTTATGGCAAACAAAGCGGTACAAAAGAGGGTGGTGATGGACAGAGCATCAGAACCAATCAAACACTCACACCCAGTCAACAGATCTGGGTTTGATCCATCACCGTTCTTTAGCCAACTCTGCCACCCCAGTTCAGACATGGCCATATGCAAATCAGTCTAACCCTGTGCCTCATGGGAACAGTCCAGCCCGAACTGCCAAGCCATGCCTTCCCTGGACCGGAAACAAGCTTCCTAGGACCGGTTTCTGGCATTTCAGCCGTCTTCAGCCAGGCATGCTTGAATCCAGTGGCAAAGTAAGCAAGGGACTCACGTCTGAGCATACCCTGCCAACTTATGGCAAACAAAGCGGTACAAAAGGGGGTGGTGATGGACAGAGCATCAGAACCAATCAAACACTCACACCCAGTCAACAGATCTGGGTTTGATCCATCAACGTTCTTTAGCCAAATCTGCCACCCCATTTCAGACATGGCCATATGCAAATCAGTCTAACCCTGTGCCTCATGGGAACAGTCCAGCCCGAACTGCCAAGCCATGCCTTCCCTGGACCGGAAACAAGCTTCCTAGGACCGGTTTCTGGCATTTCAGCCGTCTTCAGCCAGGCTTGCTTGAATCCAGTGGCAAAGTGAGCAAGGGACTCACGTCTGAGCATACCCTGCCAACTTATGGCAAACAAAGCGGTACAAAAGGGGGTGGTGATGGACAGAGCATCAGAACCAATCAAACACTCACACCCAGTCAACAGATCTGGGTTTGATCTATCACCGTTCTTTAGCCAAATCTGCCACCCCAGTTCAGACATCGCCATATGCAAATCAGTCTAACCCTGTGCCTCATGGGAAAAGTCCAGCCCAAACTGCCAAGCCATGCCTTCCCTGGACCGGAAACAAGCTTCCTAGGACCGGATTCTGGCATTTCAGCCGTCTTCAGCCAGGCTTGCTTGAATCCAGTGGCAAAGTGAGCAAGGGACTCACGTCTGAGCATACCCTGCCAACTTATGGCAAACAAAACGGTACAAAAGGGGGTGGTGATGGACAGAACATCAGAACCAATCAAACACTCACACCCAGTCAACAGATCTGGGTTTGATCCATCACCGTTCTTTAGCCAACTCTGCCACCCCAGTTCAGACATGGCCATATGCAAATCAGTCTAACCCTGTGCCTAATGGGAACAGTCCAGCCCGAACTGCCAAGCCATGCCTTCCCTGGACCGGAAACAAGCTTCCTAGGACCAGTTTCTGGCATTTCAGCAGTCTTCAGCCAGGCTTGCTTGAATCCAGTGGCAAAGTGAGCAAGGGACTCACGTCTGAGCATACCCTGCCAACTTATGGCAAACAAAGCGGTACAAAAGGGGGTGGTGATGGACAGAGCATCAGAACCAATCAAACACTCACACCCAGTCAACAGATCTGGGTTTGATCCATCACCGTTCTTTAGCCAAATCTGTTACCCCAGTTCAGACATGGCCATATGCAAATCAGTCTAACCCTGTGCCTCATGGGAACAGTCCAGCCCGAACTGCCAAGCCATGCCTTCCCTGGACCGGAAACAAGCTTCCTAGGACCGGTTTCTGGCATTTCAGCCGTCTTCAGCCAGGCTTGCTTGAATCCAGTGGCAAAGTGAGCAAGGGACTCACGTCTGAGCATACCCTGCCAACTTATGGCAAACAAAGCGGTACAAAAGGGGGTGGTGATGGACAGAGCATCAGAACCAATCAAACACTCACACCCAGTCAACAGATCTGGGTTTGATCCATCACCGTTCTTTAGCCAAATCTGCCAACCCAGTTCAGACATCGCCATATGCAAATCAGTCTAACCCTGTGCCTCATTAGAAAAGTCCAGCCCGAACTGCCAAGCCATGCCTTTCCTGGACCGGAAACAAGCTTCCTAGGACCGGTTTCTGGTATTTCAGCCGTCTTCAGCCAGGCTTGCTTGAATCCAGTGGCAAAGTGAGCAAGGGACTCACGTCTGAGCATACCCTGCCAACTTATGGCAAACAAAACGGTACAAAAGGGGGTGGTGATGGACAGAACATCAGAACCAATCAAACACTCACACCCAGTCAACAGATCTGGATTTGATCCATCACCGTTCTTTAGCCAACTCTGCCACCCCAGTTCAGACATGGCCATATGCAAATCAGTCTAACCCTGTGCCTCATGGGAACAGTCCAGCCCGAACTGCCAAGCCATGCCTTCCCTGGACCGGAAACAAGCTTCCTAGGACCGGTTTCTGGCATTTCAGCAGTCTTCAGCCAGGCTTGCTTGAATCCAGTGGCAAAGTGAGCAAGGGACTCACGTCTGAACATACCCTGCCAACTTATGGCAAACAAAGCGGTACAAAAGGGGGTGGTGATGGACAGAGCATCAGAACCAATCAAACACTCACACCCAGTCAACAGATCTGGATTTGATCCATCACCTTTCTTTAGCCAACTCTGCCACTCCAGTTCAGACATGGCCGTATGCAAATCAGTCTAACCCTGTGCCTCATGAGAACAGTCCAGCCCGAACTGCCAAGCCATGCCTTCCCTGGACCGGAAACAAGCTTCCTAGGACCGGTTTCTGGCATTTCAGCCGTCTTCAGCCAGGCTTGCTTGAATCCAGTGGCAAAGTGAGCAAGGGACTCACGTCTGAGCATACCCTGCCAACTTATGGCAAACAAAGCGGTACAAAAGGGGGTGGTGATGGACAGAGCATCAGAACCAATCAAACACTCACACCCAGTCAACAGATCTGGGTTTGATCCATCACCGTTCTTTAGCAAACTCTGCCACCCCAGTTCTGACATGGCCATATGCAAATCAGTCCAACCCTGTGCCTCATGGGAACAGTCCAGCCCGAACTGCCAAGCCATGCCTTCCCTGGACCGGAAACAAGCTTTCTAGGACCGGTTTCTGGCATTTCAGCCGTCTTCAGCCAGGCTTGCTTGAATCCAGTGGCAAAGTGAGCAAGGGACTCACGTCTGAGCATACCCTGCCAACTTATGGCAAACAAAGCAGTACAAAAGGGGGTGGTGATGGACAGAGCATCAGAACCAATCAAACACTCACACCCAGTCAACAGATCTGGGTTTGATCCATCACCGTTCTTTAGCCAAATCTGCCACCCCAGTTCAGACATGGCCATATGCAAATCAGTCTAACCCTGTGCCTCATGGGAACAGTCCAGCCAGAACTGCCAAGCCATGCCTTCCCTGGACCGGAAACAAGCTTCCTAGGACCGGTTTCTGGCATTTCAGCGGTCTTCAGCCAGGCTTGCTTGAATCCAGTGGCAAAGTGAGCAAGGGACTCACGTCTGAGCATACCCAGCCAACTTATGGCAAACAAAGCGGTACAAAAGAGGGTGGTGATGGACAGAGCATCAGAACCAATCAAACACTCACACCCAGTCAACAGATCTGGGTTTGATCCATCACCGTTCGTTAGCCAACTCTGCCACCCCAGTTCAGACATGGCCATATGCAAATCAGTCTAACCCTGTGCCTCATGGGAACAGTCCAGCCCGAACTGCCAAGCCATGCCTTCCCTGGACCGGAAACAAGCTTCCTAGGACCGGTTTCTGGCATTTCAGCCGTCTTCAGCCAGGCATGCTTGAATCCAGTGGCAAAGTGAGCAAGGGACTCACGTCTGAGCATACCCTGCCAACTTATGGCAAACAAAGCGTTACAAAAGGGGGTGGTGATGGACAGAGCATCAGAACCAATCAAACACTCACACCCAGTCAACAGATCTGGGTTTGATCCATCACCGTTCTTTAGCCAAATCTGCCACCCCATTTCAGACATGGCCATATGCAAATCAGTCTAACCCTGTGCCTCATGGGAACAGTCCAGCCCGAACTGCCAAGCCATGCCTTCCCTGGACCGGAAACAAGCTTCCTAGGACCGGTTTCTGGCATTTCAGCCGTCTTCAGCCAGGCTTGCTTGAATCCAGTGGCAAAGTGAGCAAGGGACTCACGTCTGAGCATACCCTGCCAACTTATGGCAAACAAAGCGGTACAAAAGGGGGTGGTGATGGACAGAGCATCAGAACCAATCAAACACTCACACCCAGTCAACAGATCTGGGTTTGATCTATCACCGTTCTTTAGCCAAATCTGCCACCCCAGTTCAGACATCGCCATATGCAAATCAGTCTAACCCTGTGCCTCATGGGAAAAGTCCAGCCCGAACTGCCAAGCCATGCCTTCCCTGGACCGGAAACAAGCTTCCTAGGACCGGATTCTGGCATTTCAGCCGTCTTCAGCCAGGCTTGCTTGAATCCAGTGGCAAAGTGAGCAAGGGACTCACGTCTGAGCATACCCTGCCAACTTATGGCAAACAAAACGGTACAAAAGGGGGTGGTGATGGACAGAACATCAGAACCAATCAAACACTCACACCCAGTCAACAGATCTGGGTTTGATCCATCACCGTTCTTTAGCCAACTCTGCCACCCCAGTTCAGACATGGCCATATGCAAATCAGTCTAACCCTGTGCCTAATGGGAACAGTCCAGCCCGAACTGCCAAGCCATGCCTTCCCTGGACCGGAAACAAGCTTCCTAGGACCAGTTTCTGGCATTTCAGCAGTCTTCAGCCAGGCTTGCTTGAATCCAGTGGCAAAGTGAGCAAGGGACTCACGTCTGAGCATACCCTGCCAACTTATGGCAAACAAAGCGGTACAAAAGGGGGTGGTGATGGACAGAGCATCAGAACCAATAAAACACTCACACCCAGTCAACAGATCTGGGTTTGATCCATCACCGTTCTTTAGCCAAATCTGCCACCCCAGTTCAGACATGGCCATATTCAAATCAGTCTAACCCTGTGCCTCATGGGAACAGTCCAGCCCGAACTGCCAAGCCATGCCTTCCCTGGACCGGAAACAAGCTTCCTAGGACCGGTTTCTGGCATTTCAGCCGTCTTCAGCCAGGCTTGCTTGAATCCAGTGGCAAAGTGAGCAAGGGACTCACGTCTGAGCATACCCTGCCAACTTATGGCAAACAAAGCGGTACAAAAGGGGGTGGTGATGGACAGAGCATCAGAACCAATCAAACACTCACACCCAGTCAACAGATCTGGGTTTGATCCATCACCGTTCTTTAGCCAAATCTGCCAACCCAGTTCAGACATCGCCATATGCAAATCAGTCTAACCCTGTGCCTCATTAGAAAAGTCCAGCCCGAACTGCCAAGCCATGCCTTTCCTGGACCGGAAACAAGCTTCCTAGGACCGGTTTCTGGTATTTCAGCCGTCTTCAGCCAGGCTTGCTTGAATCCAGTGGCAAAGTGAGCAAGGGACTCACGTCTGAGCATACCCTGCCAACTTATGGCAAACAAAACGGTAACAAAGGGGGTGGTGATGGACAGAACATCAGAACCAATCAAACACTCACACCCAGTCAACAGATCTGGATTTGATCCATCACCGTTCTTTAGCCAACTCTGCCACCCCAGTTCAGACATGGCCATATGCAAATCAGTCTAACCCTGTGCCTCATGGGAACAGTCCAGCCCGAACTGCCAAGCCATGCCTTCCGTGGACCGGAAACAAGCTTCCTAGGACCGGTTTCTGGCATTTCAGCAGTCTTCAGCCAGGCTTGCTTGAATCCAGTGGCAAAGTGAGCAAGGGACTCACGTCTGAGCATACCCTGCCAACTTATGGCAAACAAAGCGGTACAAAAGGGGGTGGTGATGGACAGAGCATCAGAACCAATCAAACACTCACACCCAGTTAACAGATCTGGGTTTGATCCATCACCGTTCTTTAGCCAACTCTGCCACCCCAGTTCAGACATAGCCATATGCAAATCAGTCTAACCCTGTGCCTCATGGGAACAGTCCAGCCCGAAATGCCAAGCCATGCCTTCCCTGGACCGGAAACAAGCCTCCTAGGACCGGTTTCTGGCATTTCAGCCGTCTTCAGCCAGGCTTGCTTGAATCCAGTGGCAAAGTGAGCAAGGGACTCACGTCTGAGCATACCCTGCCAACTTATGGCAAACAAAACGGTACAAAAGAGGGTGGTGATGGACAGAACATCAGAACCAATCAAACACTCACACCCAGTCAACAGATCTGGATTTGATCCATCACCGTTCTTTAGCCAACTCTGCCACCCCAGTTCAGACATGGCCATATGCAAATCAGTCTAACCCTGTGCCTCATGGGAACAGTCCAGCCCGAACTGCCAAGCCATGCCTTCCCTGGACCGGAAACAAGCTTCCTAGGACCGGTTTCTGGCATTTCAGCAGTCTTCAGCCAGGCTTGCTTGAATCCAGTGGCAAAGTGAGCAAGGGACTCACGTCTGAGCATACCCTGCCAACTTATGGCAAACAAAGCGGTACAAAAGGGGGTGGTGATGGACAGAGCATCAGAACCAATCAAACACTCACACCCAGTTAACAGATCTGGATTTGATCCATCACCGTTCTTTAGCCAACTCTGCCACCCCAGTTCAGACATGGCCATATGCAAATCAGTCTAACCCTGTGCCTCATGGGAACAGTCCAGCCCGAACTGCCAAGCCATGCCTTCCCTGGACCGGAAACAAGCTTCCTAGGACCGGTTTTTGGCATTTCAGCCGTCTTCAGCCAGGCTTGCTTGAATCCAGTGGCAAAGTGAGCAAGGGACTCACGTCTGAGCATACCCTGCCAACTTATGGCAAACAAAGCGGTACAAAAGGGGGTGGTGATGGACAGAGCATCAGAACCAATCAAACGCTCACACCCAGTCAACAGATCTGGGTTTGATCCATCACCTTTCTTTAGCCAACTCTGCCACCCCAGTTCAGACATGGCCGTATGCAAATCAGTCTAACCCTGTGCCTCATGAGAACAGTCCAGCCCGAACTGCCAAGCCATGCCTTCCCTGGACCGGAAACAAGCTTCCTAGGACCGGTTTCTGGCATTTCAGCCGTCTTCAGCCAGGCTTTCTTGAATCCAGTGGCAAAGTGAGCAAGGGACTCACGTCTGAGCGTACCCTGCCAACTTATGGCAAACAAAGCGGTACAAAAGGGGGTGGTGATGGACAGAGCATCAGAACCAATCAAACACTCACACCCAGTCAACAGATCTGGGTTTGATCCATCACCGTTCTTTAGCCAAATCTGCCACCCCAGTTCAGACATGGCCATATGCAAATCAGTCTAACCCTGTGCCTCATGGGAACAGTCCAGCCAGAACTGCCAAGCCATGCCTTCCCTGGACCGGAAACAAGCTTCCTAGGACCGGTTTCTGGCATTTCAGCCGTCTTCAGCCAGGCTTGCTTGAATCCAGTGGCAAAGTGAGCAAGGGACTCACGTCTGAGCATACCCTGCCAACTTATGGCAAACAAAGCGGTACAAAAGGGGGTGGTGATGGACAGAGCATCAGAACCAATCAAACACTCACACCCAGTTAACAGATCTGGGTTTGATCCATCACCGTTCTTTAGCCAACTCTGCCACACCAGTTCAGACATGGCCATATGCAAATCAGTCTAACCCTGTGCCTCATGGGAACAGTCCAGCCCGAACTGCCAAGCCATTCCTTCCCTGGACCGGAAACAAGCTTCCTAGGACCGGTTTCTGGCATTTCAGCCGTCTTCAGCCAGGCTTGCTTGAATCCAGTGGCAAAGTGAGCAAGGGACTCACGTCTGAGCATACCCTGCCAACTTATGGCAAACAAAGCGGTACAAAAGGGGGTGGTGATGGACAGAGCATCAGAACCAATCAAACACTCACACCCAGTCAACAGATCTGGGTTTGATCCATCACCGTTCTTTAGCCAAATCTGCCACCCCAGTTCAGACATCGCCATATGCAAATCAGTCTAACCCTGTGCCTCATTAGAAAAGTCCATCCCGAACTGCCAAGCCATGCCTTTCCTGGACCGGAAACAAGCTTCCTAGGACCGGTTTCTGGCATTTCAGCCGTCTTCAGCCAGGCTTGCTTGAATCCAGTGGCAAAGTGAGCAAGGGACTCACGTCTGAGCATACCCTGCCAACTTATGGCAAACAAAACGGTACAAAAGGGGGTGGTGATGGACAGAACATCAGAACCAATCAAACACTCACACCCAGTCAACAGATCTGGGTTTGATCCATCACTGTTCTTTAGCCAACTCTGCCACCCCAGTACAGACATGTCCATATGCAAATCAGTCTAACCCTGTGCCTCATGGGAACAGTCCAGCCAGAACTGCCAAGCCATGCGTTCCCTGGACCGGAAAAAAGCTTCCTAGGACCGGTTTCTGGCATTTCAGCCGTCTTCAGCCAGGCATGCTTGAATCCAGTGGCAAAGTGAGCAAGGGACTCACGTCTGAGCATACCCTGCCAACTAATGGCAAACAAAGCGGTACAAAAGGGGGTGGTGATGGACAGAGCATCAGAACCAATCAAACACTCACACCCAGTCAACAGATCTGGGTTTGATCCATCACCGTTCTTTAGCCAACTCTGCCACCCCAGTTCTGACATGGCCATATGCAAATCAGTCCAACCCTGTGCCTCATGGGAACAGTCCAGCCAGAACTGCCAAGCCATGCCTTCCCTGGACCGGAAACAAGCTTTCTAGGACCGGTTTCTGGCATTTCAGCGGTCTTCAGCCAGGCTTGCTTGAATCCAGTGGCAAAGTGAGCAAGGGACTCACGTCTGAGCATACCCTGCCAACTTATGGCAAACAAAGCAGTACAAAAGGGGGTGGTGATGGACAGAGCATCAGAACCAATCAAACACTCACACCCAGTTAACAGATCTGGGTTTGATCCATCACCGTTCTTTAGCCAACTCTGCCACACCAGTTCAGACATGGCCATATGCAAATCAGTCTAACCCTGTGCCTCATGGGAACAGTCCAGCCCGAACTGCCAAGCCATGCCTTCCCTGGACCGGAAAACAAGCTTCCTAGGACCGGTTTCTGGCATTTCAGCCGTCTTCAGCCAGGCTTGCTTGAATCCAGTGGCAAAGTGAGCAAGGGACTCACGTCTGAGCATACCCTGCCAACTTATGCCAAACAAAGCGGTACAAAAGAGGGTGGTGATGGACAGAGCATCAGAACCAATCAAACACTCACACCCAGTCAACAGATCTGGGTTTGATCCATCACCGTTCTTTAGCCAACTCTGCCACCCCAGTTCAGACATGGCCATATGCAAATCAGTCTAACCCTGTGCCTCATGGGAACAGTCCAGCCCAAACTGCCAAGCCATGCCTTCCCTGGACCGGAAACAAGATTCCTAGGACCGGTTTCTGGCATTTCAGCCGTCTTCAGCCAGGCTTGCTTGAATTCAGTGGCAAAGTGAGCAAGGGACTCACGTCTGAGCATATCCTGCCAACTTATGGCAAACAAAACGGTACAAAAGGGGGTGGTGATGGACAGAACATCAGAACTAATCAAACACTCACACCCAGTCAACAGATCTGGATTTGATACATCACCGTTCTTTAGCCAAAACTGCCACCCCAGTTCAGACATCGCCATATGCAAATCAGTCTAACCCTGTGCCTCATGGGAAAAGTCCAGCCCGAACTGCCAAGCCATGCCTTCCCTGGACCGGAAACAAGCTTCCCAGGACCGGTTTCTGGCATTTCAGCCGTCTTCAGCCAGGCTTGCTTGAATCCAGTGGCAAAGTGAGCAAGGGACTCACGTCTGAGCATACCCTGCCAACTTATGGCAAACAAAACGGTACAAAAGGGGGTGGTGATGGACAGAACATCAGAACCAATCAAACACTCACACCCAATCAACAGATCTGAGTTTGATCCATCACTGTTCTTTAGCCAACTCTGCCACCCCAGTACAGACATGTCCATATGCAAATCAGTCTAACCCTGTGCCTCATGGGAACAGTCCAGCCAGAACTGCCAAGCCATGCGTTCCCTGGACCGGAAAAAAGCTTCCTAGGACCGGTTTCTGGCATTTCAGCCGTCTTCAGCCAGGCATGCTTGAATCCAGTGGCAAAGTGAGCAAGGGACTCACGTCTGAGCATACCCTGCCAACTAATGGCAAACAAAGCGGTACAAAAGGGGGTGGTGATGGACAGAGCATCAGAACCAATCAAACACTCACACCCAGTCAACAGATCTGGGTTTGATCCATCACCGTTCTTTAGCCAACTCTGCCACCCCAGTTCTGACATGGCCATATGCAAATCAGTCCAACCCTGTGCCTCATGGGAACAGTCCAGCCAGAACTGCCAAGCCATGCCTTCCCTGGACCGGAAACAAGCTTTCTAGGACCGGTTTCTGGCATTTCAGCGGTCTTCAGCCAGGCTTGCTTGAATCCAGTGGCAAAGTGAGCAAGGGACTCACGTCTGAGCATACCCTGCCAACTTATGGCAAACAAAGCAGTACAAAAGGGGGTGGTGATGGACAGAGCATCAGAACCAATCAAACACTCACACCCAGTTAACAGATCTGGGTTTGATCCATCACCGTTCTTTAGCCAACTCTGCCACACCAGTTCAGACATGGCCATATGCAAATCAGTCTAACCCTGTGCCTCATGGGAACAGTCCAGCCAGAACTGCCAAGCCATGCGTTCCCTGGACCGGAAAAAAGCTTCCTAGGACCGGTTTCTGGCATTTCAGCCGTCTTCAGCCAGGCATGCTTGAATCCAGTGGCAAAGTGAGCAAGGGACTCACGTCTGAGCATACCCTGCCAACTAATGGCAAACAAAGCGGTACAAAAGGGGGTGGTGATGGACAGAGCATCAGAACCAATCAAACACTCACACCCAGTCAACAGATCTGGGTTTGATCCATCACCGTTCTTTAGCCAAATCTGCCACCCCAGTTCAGACATCGCCATATGCAAATCAGTCTAACCCTGTGCCTCATTAGAAAAGTCCAGCCCGAACTGCCAAGCCATGCCTTTCCTGGACCGGAAACAAGCTTCCTAGGACCGGTTTCTGGCATTTCAGCCGTCTTCAGCCAGGCTTGCTTGAATCCAGTGGCAAAGTGAGCAAGGGACTCACGTCTGAGCATACCCTGCCAACTTATGGCAAACAAAACGGTACAAAAGGGGGTGGTGATGGACAGAACATCAGAACCAATCAAACACTCACACCCAGTCAACAGATCTGGGTTTGATCCATAACTGTTCTTTAGCCAACTTTGCCACCCCAGTACAGACATGTCCATATGCAAATCAGTCTAACCCTGTGCCTCATGGGAACAGTCCAGCCAGAACTGCCAAGCCATGCGTTCCCTGGACCGGAAAAAAGCTTCCTAGGACCGGTTTCTGTCATTTCAGCCGTCTTCAGCCAGGCATGCTTGAATCCAGTGGCAAAGTGAGCAAGGGACTCACGTCTGAGCATACCCTGCCAACTAATGGCAAACAAAGCGGTACAAAAGGGGGTGGTGATGGACAGAGCATCAGAACCAATCAAACACTCACACCCAGTCAACAGATCTGGGTTTGATCCATCACCGTTCTTTAGCCAACTCTGCCACCCCAGTTCTGACATGGCCATATGCAAATCAGTCCAACCCTGTGCCTCATGGGAACAGTCCAGCCAGAACTGCCAAGCCATGCCTTCCCTGGACCGGAAACAAGCTTTCTAGGACCGGTTTCTGGCATTTCAGCGGTCTTCAGCCAGGCTTGCTTGAATCCAGTGGCAAAGTGAGCAAGGGACTCACGTCTGAGCATACCCTGCCAACTTATGGCAAACAAAGCAGTACAAAAGGGGGTGGTGATGGACAGAGCATCAGAACCAATCAAACACTCACACCCAGTTAACAGATCTGGGTTTGATCCATCACCGTTCTTTAGCCAACTCTGCCACACCAGTTCAGACATGGCCATATGCAAATCAGTCTAACCCTGTGCCTCATGGGAACAGTCCAGCCCGAACTGCCAAGCCATGCCTTCCCTGGACCGGAAAACAAGCTTCCTAGGACCGGTTTCTGGCATTTCAGCCGTCTTCAGCCAGGCTTGCTTGAATCCAGTGGCAAAGTGAGCAAGGGACTCACGTCTGAGCATACCCTGCCAACTTATGCCAAACAAAGCGGTACAAAAGAGGGTGGTGATGGACAGAGCATCAGAACCAATCAAACACTCACACCCAGTCAACAGATCTGGGTTTGATCCATCACCGTTCTTTAGCCAACTCTGCCACCCCAGTTCAGACATGGCCATATGCAAATCAGTCTAACCCTGTGCCTCATGGGAACAGTCCAGCCCGAACTGCCAAGCCATGCCTTCCCTGGACCGGAAACAAGATTCCTAGGACCGGTTTCTGGCATTTCAGCCGTCTTCAGCCAGGCTTGCTTGAATTCAGTGGCAAAGTGAGCAAGGGACTCACGTCTGAGCATACCCTGCCAACTTATGGCAAACAAAACGGTACAAAAGGGCTTGGTGATGGACAGAACATCAGAACCAATCAAACACTCACACCCAGTCAACAGATCTGGATTTGATCCATCACCGTTCTTTAGCCAAAACTGCCACCCCAGTTCAGACATCGCCATATGCAAATCAGTCTAACCCTGTGCCTCATGGGAAAAGTCCAGCCCGAACTGCCAAGCCATGCCTTCCCCGGACCGGAAACAAGCTTCCTAGGTCCGGTTTCTGGCATTTCAGCCGTCTTCAGCCAGGCTTGCTTAAATCCAGTGGCAAAGTGAGCAAGGGACTCACGTCTGAGCATACCCTGCCAACTTATGGCAAACAAAACGGTACAAAAGGGGGTGGTGATGGACAGAACATCAGAACCAATCAAACACTCACACCCAATCAACAGATCTGAGTTTGATCCATCACTGTTCTTTAGCCAACTCTGCCACCCCAGTACAGACATGTCCGTATGCAAATCAGTCTAACCCTGTGCCTCATGGGAACAGTCCAGCCAGAACTGCCAAGCCATGCGTTCCCTGGACCGGAAAAAAGCTTCCTAGGACCGGTTTCTGGCATTTCAGCCGTCTTCAGCCAGGCATGCTTGAATCCAGTGGCAAAGTGAGCAAGGGACTCACGTCTGAGCATACCCTGCCAACTAATGGCAAACAAAGCGGTACAAAAGGGGGTGGTGATGGACAGAGCATCAGAACCAATCAAACACTCACACCCAGTCAACAGATCTGGGTTTGATCCATCACCGTTCTTTAGCCAACTCTGCCACCCCAGTTCTGACATCGCCATATGCAAATCAGTCCAACCCTGTGCCTCATGGGAACAGTCCAGCCCGAACTGCCAAGCCATGCCTTCCTTGGACCGGAAACAAGCTTCCTAGGACCGGTTTCTGGCATTTCAGCCGTCTTCAGCCAGGCATGCTTGAATCCAGTGGCAAAGTGAGCAAGGGACTCATGTCTGAGCATACCCTGCCAACTTATGGCAAACAAAGCGGTACAAAAGGGGGTGGTGATGGACAGAGCATCAGAACCAATCAAACACTCACACCCAGTCAACAGATCTGGGTTTGATCCATCACCGTTCTTTAGCCAAACCTGCCACCCCAGTTCAGACATGGCCATATGCAAATCAGTCTAACCCTGTGCCTCATGGGAACAGTCCAGCCCGAACTGCCAAGCCATGCCTTCCCTGGACCGGAAACAAGCTTCCTAGGACCGGTTTCTGGCATTTCAGCCGTCTTCAGCCAGGCTTGCATGAATCCAGTGGCAAAGTGAGCAAGGGACTCACGTCTGAGCATACCCTGCCAACTTATGCCAAACAAAGCGGTACAAAAGGGGGTGGTGATGGACAGAGCATCAGAACCAATCAAACACTCACACCCAGTCAACAGATCTGGGTTTGATCCATCACCGTTCCTTAGCCAAATCTGCCACCCCAGTTCAGACATCACCATATGCAAAGCAGTCTAACCCTGTGCCTCATGGGAAAAGTCCAGCACGAACTGCCAAGCCATGCCTTCCCTGGACCGGAAACAAGCTTCCTAGGACCGTTTTCTGGTATTTCAGCCGTCTTCAGCCAGGCTTGCTTGAATCCAGTGGCAAAGTGAGCAAGGGACTCACGTCTGAGCATACCCTGCCAACTTATGGCAAACAAAACGGTACAAAAGGGGGTGGTGATGGACAGAACATCAGAACCAATCAAACACTCACACCCAGTCAACAGATCTGGGTTTGATCCATCACCAATCTTTAGCCAACTCTGCCACCCCAGTTCAGACATGGCCATATGCAAATCAGTCTAACCCTGTGCCTCATGGGAACAATCCAGCCCGAACTGCCAAGCCATGCCTTCCCTGGACCGGAAACAAGCTTCCTAGGACCAGTTTCTGGCATTTCAGCAGTCTTCAGCCAGGCTTGCTTGAATCCAGTGGCAAAGTGAGCAAGGGACTCACGTCTGAGCATACCCTGCCAACTTATGGCAAACAAAACGGTACAAAAGGGGGTGGTGATGGACAGAACATCAGAACCAATCAAACACTCACACCCAATCAACAGATCTGAGTTTGATCCATCACTGTTCTTTAGCCAACTCTGCCACCCCAGTACAGACATGTCCGTATGCAAATCAGTCTAACCCTGTGCCTCATGGGAACAGTCCAGCCAGAACTGCCAAGCCATGCGTTCCCTGGACCGGAAAAAAGCTTCCTAGGACCGGTTTCTGGCATTTCAGCCGTCTTCAGCCAGGCATGCTTGAATCCAGTGGCAAAGTGAGCAAGGGACTCACGTCTGAGCATACCCTGCCAACTAATGGCAAACAAAGCGGTACAAAAGGGGGTGGTGATGGACAGAGCATCAGAACCAATCAAACACTCACACCCAGTCAACAGATCTGGGTTTGATCCATCACCGTTCTTTAGCCAACTCTGCCACCCCAGTTCTGACATCGCCATATGCAAATCAGTCCAACCCTGTGCCTCATGGGAACAGTCCAGCCAGAACTGCCAAGCCATGCCTTCCCTGGACCGGAAACAAGCTTTCTAGGACCGGTTTCTGGCATTTCAGCGGTCTTCAGCCAGGCTTGCTTGAATCCAGTGGCAAAGTGAGCAAGGGACTCACGTCTGAGCATACCCTGCCAACTTATGGCAAACAAAGCAGTACAAAAGGGGGTGGTGATGGACAGAGCATCAGAACCAATCAAACACTCACACCCAGTTAACAGATCTGGGTTTGATCCATCACCGTTCTTTAGCCAACTCTGCCACACCAGTTCAGACATGGCCATATGCAAATCAGTCTAACCCTGTGCCTCATGGGAACAGTCCAGCCCGAACTGCCAAGCCATGCCTTCCCTGGACCGGAAAACAAGCTTCCTAGGACCGGTTTCTGGCATTTCAGCCGTCTTCAGCCAGGCTTGCTTGAATCCAGTGGCAAAGTGAGCAAGGGACTCACGTCTCAGCATACCCTGCCAACTTATGGCAAACAAAGCGGTACAAAAGAGGGTGGTGATGGACAGAGCATCAGAACCTATCAAACACTCACACCCAGTCAACAGATCTGGGTTTGATCCATCACCGTTCTTTAGCCAACTCTGCCACCCCAGTTCAGACATGGCCATATGCAAATCAGTCTAACCCTGTGCCTCATGGGAACAGTCCAGCCCGAACTGCCAAGCCATGCCTTCCCTGGACCGGAAACAAGATTCCTAGGACCGGTTTCTGGCATTTCAGCCGTCTTCAGCCAGGCTTGCTTGAATTCAGTGGCAAAGTGAGCAAGGGACTCACGTCTGAGCATACCCTGCCAACTTATGGCAAACAAAACGGTACAAAAGGGGGTGGTGATGGACAGAACATCAGAACCAATCAAACACTCACACCCAGTCAACAGATCTGGATTTGATCCATCACCGTTCTTTAGCCAACTCTGCCACCCCAGTTCAGACATGGCCATATGCAAATCAGTCTAACCCTGTGCCTCATGGGAACAATCCAGCCCGAACTGCCAAGCCATGCCTTCCTTGGACCGGAAACAAGCTTCCTAGGACCGGTTTCTGGCATTTCAGCCGTCTTCAGCCAGGCATGCTTGAATCCAGTGGCAAAGTGAGCAAGGGACTCATGTCTGAGCATACCCTGCCAACTTATGGCAAACAAAGCGGTACAAAAGGGGGTGGTGATGGACAGAGCATCAGAACCAATCAAACACTCACACCCAGTCAACAGATCTGGGTTTGATCCATCACCGTTCTTTAGCCAAACCTGCCACCCCAGTTCAGACATGGCCATATGCAAATCAGTCTAACCCTGTGCCTCATGGGAACAGTCCAGCCCGAACTGCCAAGCCATGCCTTCCCTGGACCGGAAACAAGCTTCCTAGGACCGGTTTCTGGCATTTCAGCCGTCTTCAGCCAGGCTTGCATGAATCCAGTGGCAAAGTGAGCAAGGGACTCACGTCTGAGCATACCCTGCCAACTTATGCCAAACAAAGCGGTACAAAAGGGGGTGGTGATGGACAGAGCATCAGAACCAATCAAACACTCACACCCAGTCAACAGATCTGGGTTTGATCCATCACCGTTCCTTAGCCAAATCTGCCACCCCAGTTCAGACATCGCCATATGCAAAGCAGTCTAACCCTGTGCCTCATGGGAAAAGTCCAGCACGAACTGCCAAGCCATGCCTTCCCTGGACCGGAAACAAGCTTCCTAGGACCGTTTTCTGGTATTTCAGCCGTCTTCAGCCAGGCTTGCTTGAATCCAGTGGCAAAGTGAGCAAGGGACTCACGTCTGAGCATACCCTGCCAACTTATGGCAAACAAAACGGTACAAAAGGGGGTGGTGATGGACAGAACATCAGAACCAATCAAACACTCACACCCAGTCAACAGATCTGGGTTTGATCCATCACCAATCTTTAGCCAACTCTGCCACCCCAGTTCAGACATGGCCATATGCAAATCAGTCTAACCCTGTGCCTCATGGGAACAATCCAGCCCGAACTGCCAAGCCATGCCTTCCCTGGACCGGAAACAAGCTTCCTAGGACCAGTTTCTGGCATTTCAGCAGTCTTCAGCCAGGCTTGCTTGAATCCAGTGGCAAAGTGAGCAAGGGACTCACGTCTGAGCATACCCTGCCAACTTATGGCAAACAAAGCGGTACAAAAGGGGGTGGTGATGGACAGAGCATCAGAACCAATCAAACACTCACACCCAGTCAACAGATCTGGGTTTGATCCATCACCGTTCTTTAGCCAAATCTGCCACCCCAGTTCAGACATGGCCATATGCAAATCAGTCTAACCCTGTGCCTCATGGGAACAGTCCAGCCCGAACTGCCAAGCCATGCCTTCCCTGGACCGGAAACAAGTTTCCTAGGACCGGTTTCTGGCATTTCAGCCGTCTTCAGCCAGGCTTGCTTGAATCCAGTGGCAAAGTGAGCAAGGGACTCACGTCTGAGCATACCCTGCCAACTTATGGCAAACAAAGCGGTACAAAAGGGGGTGGTGATGGACAGAGCATCAGAACCAATCAAACACTCACACCCAGTCAACAGATCTGGGTTTGATCCATCACCGTTCTTTAGCCAAATCTGCCAACCCAGTTCAGACATCGCCATATGCAAATCAGTTTAACCCTGTGCCTCCTTAGAAAAGTCCAGCCCGAACTGCCAAGCCATGCCTTTCCTGGACCGGAAACAAGCTTCCTAGGACCGGTTTCTGGCATTTCAGCCGTCTTCAGCCAGGCTTGCTTGAATCCAGTGGCAAAGTGAGCAAGGGACTCACGTCTGAGCATACCCTGCCAACTTATGGCAAACAAAACGGTACAAAAGGGGGTGGTGATGGACAGAACATCAGAACCAATCAAACACTCACACCCAGTCAACAGAACAGGATTTGATCCATCACCGTTCTTTAGCCAACTCTGCCACCCCAGTTCAGACATGGCCATATGCAAATCAGTCTAACCCTGTGCCTCATGGGAATAGTCCAGCCCGAACTGCCAAGCCATGCCTTCTCTGGACCGGAAACAAGCTTCCTAGGACCGGTTTCTGGCATTTCAGCCGTCTTCAGCCAGGCTTGCTTGAATTCAGTGGCAAAGTGAGCAAGGGACTCACGTCTGAGCATACCCTGCCAACTTATGGCAAACAAAACGGTACAAAAGGGGGTGGTGATGGACAGAACATCAGAACCAATCAAACACTCACACCCAGTCAACAGATCTGGATTTGATCCATCACCGTTCTTTAGCCAAAACTGCCACCCCAGTTCAGACATCGCCATATGCAAATCAGTCTAACCCTGTGCCTCATGAGAAAAGTCCAGCCCGAACTGCCAAGCCATGCCTTCCCTGGACCGGAAACAAGCTTCCTAGGACCGGTTTCTGGCATTTCAGCCGTCTTCAGCCAGGCTTGCTTGAATCCAGTGGCAAAGTGAGCAAGGGACTCACGTCTGAGCATACCCTGCCAACTTATGGCAAACAAAACGGTACAAAAGGGGGTGGTGATTGACAGAACATCAGAACCAATCAAACACTCACACCCAGTCAACAGATCTGAGTTTGATCCATCACTGTTCTTTAGCCAACTCTGCCACCCCAGTACAGACATGTCCATATGCAAATCAGTCTAACCCTGTGCCTCATGGGAACAGTCCAGCCAGAACTGCCAAGCCATGCGTTCCCTGGACCGGAAAAAAGCTTTCTAGGACCGGTTTCTGGCATTTCAGCCGTCTTCAGCCAGGCATGCTTGAATCCAGTGGCAAAGTGAGCAAGGGACTCACGTCTGAGCATACCCTGCCAACTAATGGCAAACAAAGCGGTACAAAAGGGGGTGGTGATGGACAGAGCATCAGAACCAATCAAACACTCACACCCGGTCAACAGATCTGGGTTTGATCCATCACCGTTCTTTAGCCAACTCTGCCACCCCAGTTCTGACATGGCCATATGCAAATCAGTCCAACCCTGTGCCTCATGGGAACAGTCCAGCCAGAACTGCCAAGCCATGCCTTCCCTGGACCGGAAACAAGCTTTCTAGGACCGGTTTCTGGCATTTCAGCGGTCTTCAGCCAGGCTTGCTTGAATCCAGTGGCAAAGTGAGCAAGGGACTCACGTCTGAGCATACCCTGCCAACTTATGGCAAACAAATCAGTACAAAAGGGGGTGGTGATGGACAGAGCATCAGAACCAATCAAACACTCACACCCAGTCAACAGATCTGGATTTGATCCATCACCGTTCTTTAGCCAAAACTGCCACCCCAGTTCAGACATCGCCATATGCAAATCAGTCTAACCCTGTGCCTCATGAGAAAAGTCCAGCCCGAACTGCCAAGCCATGCCTTCCCTGGACCGGAAACAAGCTTCCTAGGACCGGTTTCTGGCATTTCAGCCGTCTTCAGCCAGGCTTGCTTGAATCCAGTGGCAAAGTGAGCAAGGGACTCACGTCTGAGCATACCCTGCCAACTTATGGCAAACAAAACGGTACAAAAGGGGGTGGTGATTGACAGAACATCAGAACCAATCAAACACTCACACCCAGTCAACAGATCTGAGTTTGATCCATCACTGTTCTTTAGCCAACTCTGCCACCCCAGTACAGACATGTCCATATGCAAATCAGTCTAACCCTGTGCCTCATGGGAACAGTCCAGCCCGAACTGCCAAGCCATGCCTTCCCTGGACCGGAAAACAAGCTTCCTAGGACCAGTTTCTGGCATTTCAGCCGTCTTCAGCCAGGCTTGCTTGAATCCAGTGGCAAAGTGAGCAAGGGACTCACGTCTGAGCATACCCTGCCAACTTATGGCAAACAAAGCGGTACAAAAGAGGGTGGTGATGGACAGAGCATCAGAACCAATCAAACACTCACACCCAGTCAACAGATCTGGGTTTGAACCATCACCGTTCTTTAGCCAACTCTGCCACCCCAGTTCAGACATGGCCATATGCAAATCAGTCTAACCCTGTGCCTCATGGGAACAGTCCAGCCCGAACTGCCAAGCCATGCCTTCCCTGGACCGGAAACAAGATTCCTAGGACCGGTTTCTGGCATTTCAGCCGTCTTCAGCCAGGCTTGCTTGAATTCAGTGGCAAAGTGAGCAAGGGACTCACGTCTGAGCATACCCTGCCAACTTATGGCAAACAAAACGGTACAAAAGGGGGTGGTGATGGACAGAACATCAGAACCAATCAAACACTCACACCCATTCAACAGATCTGGATTTGATCCATCACCGTTCTTTAGCCAACTCTGCCACCCCAGTTCAGACATGGCCATATGCAAATCAGTCTAACCCTGTGCCTCATGGGAACAGTCCAGCCCGAACTGCCAAGCCATGCCTTCCCTGGACCGGAAACAAGCTTCCTAGGACCGGTTTCTGGCATTTCAGCCGTCTTCAGCCAGGCATGCTTGAATCCAGTGGCAAAGTGAGCAAGGGACTCACGTCTGAGCATACCCTGCCAACTTATGGCAAACAAAGCGGTACAAAAGGGGGTGGTGATGGACAGAGCATCAGAACCAATCAAACACTCACACCCAGTCAACAGATCTGGGTTTGATCCATCACCGTTCTTTAGCCAACTCTGCCACCCCAGTTCTGACATGGCCATATGCAAATCAGTCCAACCCTGTGCCTCATGGGAACAGTCCAGCCAGAACTGCCAAGCCATGCCTTCCCTGGACCGGAAACAAGCTTTCTAGGACCGGTTTCTGGCATTTCAGCGGTCTTCAGCCAGGCTTGCTTGAATCCAGTGGCAAAGTGAGCAAGGGACTCACGTCTGAGCATACCCTGCCAACTTATGGCAAACAAAGCAGTACAAAAGGGGGTGGTGATGGACAGAGCATCAGAACCAATCAAACACTCACACCCAGTCAACAGATCTGGATTTGATCCATCACCGTTCTTTAGCCAAAACTGCCACCCCAGTTCAGACATCGCCATATGCAAATCAGTCTAACCCTGTGCCTCATGAGAAAAGTCCAGCCCGAACTGCCAAGCCATGCCTTCCCTGGACCGGAAACATGCTTCCTAGGACCGGTTTCTGGCATTTCAGCCGTCTTCAGCCAGGCTTGCTTGAATCCAGTGGCAAAGTGAGCAAGGGACTCACGTCTGAGCATACCCTGCCAACTTATGGCAAACAAAACGGTACAAAAGGGGGTGGTGATTGACAGAACATCAGAACCAATCAAACACTCACACCCAGTCAACAGATCTGAGTTTGATCCATCACTGTTCTTTAGCCAACTCTGCCACCCCAGTACAGACATGTCCATATGCAAATCAGTCTAACCCTGTGCCTCATGGGAACAGTCCAGCCCGAACTGCCAAGCCATGCCTTCCCTGGACCGGAAAACAAGCTTCCTAGGACCAGTTTCTGGCATTTCAGCCGTCTTCAGCCAGGCTTGCTTGAATCCAGTGGCAAAGTGAGCAAGGGACTCACGTCTGAGCATACCCTGCCAACTTATGGCAAACAAAGCGGTACAAAAGAGGGTGGTGATGGACAGAGCATCAGAACCAATCAAACACTCACACCCAGTCAACAGATCTGGGTTTGAACCATCACCGTTCTTTAGCCAACTCTGCCACCCCAGTTCAGACATGGCCATATGCAAATCAGTCTAACCCTGTGCCTCATGGGAACAGTCCAGCCCGAACTGCCAAGCCATGCCTTCCCTGGACCGGAAACAAGATTCCTAGGACCGGTTTCTGGCATTTCAGCCGTCTTCAGCCAGGCTTGCTTGAATTCAGTGGCAAAGTGAGCAAGGGACTCACGTCTGAGCATACCCTGCCAACTTATGGCAAACAAAACGGTACAAAAGGGGGTGGTGATGGACAGAACATCAGAACCAATCAAACACTCACACCCAGTCAACAGATCTGGATTTGATCCATCACCGTTCTTTAGCCAACTCTGCCACCCCAGTTCAGACATGGCCATATGCAAATCAGTCTAACCCTGTGCCTCATGGGAACAGTCCAGCCCGAACTGCCAAGCCATGCCTTCCCTGGACCGGAAACAAGCTTCCTAGGACCGGTTTCTGGCATTTCAGCCGTCTTCAGCCAGGCATGCTTGAATCCAGTGGCAAAGTGAGCAAGGGACTCACGTCTGAGCATACCCTGCCAACTTATGGCAAACAAAGCGGTACAAAAGGGGGTGGTGATGGACAGAGCATCAGAACCAATCAAACACTCACACCCAGTCAACAGATCTGGGTTTGATCCATCACCGTTCTTTAGCCAAATCTGCCACCCCAGTTCAGACATGGCCATATGCAAATCAGTCTAACCCTGTGCCTCATGGGAACAGTCCAGCCCGAACTGCCAAGCCATGCCTTCCCTGGACCGGAAACAAGCTTCCTAGGACCGGTTTCTGGCATTTCAGCCGTCTTCAGCCAGGCTTGCATGAATCCAGTGGCAAAGTGAGCAAGGGACTCACGTCTGAGCATACCCTGCCAACTTATGCCAAACAAAGTGGTACAAAAGGGGGTGGTGATGGACAGAGCATCAGAACCAATCAAACACTCACACCCAGTCAACAGATCTGGGTTTGATCCATCACCGTTCCTTAGCCAAATCTGCCACCCCAGTTCAGACATCGCCATATGCAAAGCAGTCTAACCCTGTGCCTCATGGGAAAAGTCCAGCACAAACTGCCAAGCCATGCCTTCCCTGGACCGGAAACAAGCTTCCTAGGACCGGTTTCTGGCATTTCAGCCGTCTTCAGCCAGGCTTGCTTGAATCCAGTGGCAAAGTGAGCAAGGGACTCACGTCTGAGCATACCCTGCCAACTTATGGCAAACAAAACGGTACAAAAGGGGGTGGTGATGGACAGAACATCAGAACCAAACAAACACTCACACCCAGTCAACAGATCTGGGTTTGATCCATCACCAATCTTTAGCCAACTCTGCCACCCCAGTTCAGACATGGCCATATGCAAATCAGTCTAACCCTGTGCCTCATGGGAACAGTCCAGCCCGAACTGCCAAGCCATGCCTTCCCTGGACCGGAAACAAGATTCCTAGGACCGGTTTCTGGCATTTCAGCCGTCTTCAGCCAGGCTTGCTTGAATTCAGTGGCAAAGTGAGCAAGGGACTCACGTCTGAGCATACCCTGCCAACTTATGGCAAACAAAACGGTACAAAAGGGGGTGGTGATGGACAGAACATCAGAACCAATCAAACACTCACACCCAGTCAACAGATCTGGATTTGATCCATCACCGTTCTTTAGCCAACTCTGCCACTCCAGTTCAGACATGGCCATATGCAAATCAGTCTATCCCTGTGCCTCATGGGAACAGTCCAGCCCGAACTGCCAAGCCATGCCTTCCCTGGACCGGAAACAAGCTTCCTAGGACCGGTTTCTGGCATTTCAGCCGTCTTCAGCCAGGCATGCTTGAATCCAGTGGCAAAGTGAGCAAGGGACTCACGTCTGAGCATACCCTGCCAACTTATGGCAAACAAAGCGGTACAAAAGGGGGTGGTGATGGACAGAGCATCAGAACCAATCAAACACTCACACCCAGTCAACAGATCTGGGTTTGATCCATCACCGTTCTTTAGCCAAATCTGCCACCCCAGTTCAGACATGGCCATATGCAAATCAGTCTAACCCTGTGCCTCATGGGAACAGTCCAGCCCGAACTGCCAAGCCATGCCTTCCCTGGACCGGAAACAAGCTTCCTAGGACCGGTTTCTGGCATTTCAGCCGTCTTCAGCCAGGCTTGCATGAATCCAGTGGCAAAGTGAGCAAGGGACTCACGTCTGAGCATACCCTGCCAACTTATGCCAAACAAAGTGGTACAAAAGGGGGTGGTGATGGACAGAGCATCAGAACCAATCAAACACTCACACCCAGTCAACAGATCTGGGTTTGATCCATCACCGTTCCTTAGCCAAATCTGCCACCCCAGTTCAGACATCGCCATATGCAAAGCAGTCTAACCCTGTGCCTCATGGGAAAAGTCCAGCACAAACTGCCAAGCCATGCCTTCCCTGGACCGGAAACAAGCTTCCTAGGACCGGTTTCTGGCATTTCAGCCGTCTTCAGCCAGGCTTGCTTGAATCCAGTGGCAAAGTGAGCAAGGGACTCACGTCTGAGCATACCCTGCCAACTTATGGCAAACAAAGCGGTACAAAAGAGGGTGGTGATGGACAGAGCATCAGAACCAATCAAACACTCACACCCAGTTAACAGATCTGGGTTTGATCCATCACCGTTCTTTAGCCAACTCTGCCACCACAGTTCAGACATGGCCATATGCAAATCAGTCTAACCCTGTGCCTCATGGGAACAGTCCAGCCCGAACTGCCAAGCCATGCCTTCCCTGGACCAGAAACAAGCTTCCTAGGACCGGTTTCTGGCATTTCAGCCGTCTTCAGCCAGGCTTGCTTCAATCCACTGGCAAAGTGAGCAAGGGACTCACGTCTGAGCATACCCTGCCAACTTATGGCAAACAAAGCGGTACAAAAGGGGGTGGTGATGGACAGAGCATCAGAACCAATCAAACACTCACACCCAGTCAACAGATCTGGGTTTGATCCATCACCTTTCTTTAGCCAACTCTGCCACCCCAGTTCAGACATGGCCATATGCAAATCAGTCTAACCCTGTGCCTCATTAGAACAGTCCAGCCCGAACTGCCAAGCCATGCCTTCCCTGGACCGGAATCAAGCTTCCTAGGACCGGTTTCTGGCATTTCAGCCGTCTTCAGCCAGGCTTGCTTGAATCCAGTGGCAAAGTGAGCAAGGGACTCACGTCTGAGCATACCCTGCCAACTTATGGCAAACAAAGAGGTACAAAAGGGGGTGGTGATGGACAGAACATCAGAACCAATCAAACACTCACACCCAGTCAACAGATCTGGGTTTGATCCATCACCAATCTTTAGCCAACTCTGCCACCCCAGTTCAGACATGGCCATATGCAAATCAGTCTAACCCTGTGCCTCATGGGAACAATCCAGCCCGAACTGCCAAGCCATGCCTTCCCTGGACCGGAAACAAGCTTCCTAGGACCAGTTTCTGGCATTTCAGCAGTCTTCAGCCAGGCTTGCTTGAATCCAGTGGCAAAGTGAGCAAGGGACTCACGTCTGAGCATACCCTGCCAACTTATGGCAAACAAAGCGGTACAAAAGGGGGTGGTGATGGACAGAGCATCAGAACCAATCAAACACTCACACCCAGTCAACAGATCTGGGTTTGATCCATCACCGTTCTTTAGCCAAATCTGCCACCCCAGTTCAGACATGGCCATATGCAAATCAGTCTAACCCTGTGCCTCATGGGAACAGTCCAGCCCGAACTGCCAAGCCATGCCTTCCCTGGACCGGAAACAAGTTTCTTAGGACCGGTTTCTGGCATTTCAGCCGTCTTCAGCCAGGCTTGCTTGAATCCAGTGGCAAAGTGAGCAAGGGACTCACGTCTGAGCATACCCTGCCAACTTATGGCAAACAAAGCGGTACAAAAGGGGGTGGTGATGGACAGAGCATCAGAACCAATCAAACACTCACACCCAGTCAACAGATCTGGGTTTGATCCATCACCGTTCTTTAGCCAAATCTGCCAACCCAGTTCAGACATCGCCATATGCAAATCAGTCTAACCCTGTGCCTCCTTAGAAAAGTCCAGCCCGAACTGCCAAGCCATGCCTTTCCTGGACCGGAAACAAGCTTCCTAGGACCGGTTTCTGGCATTTCAGCCGTCTTCAGCCAGGCTTGCTTGAATCCAGTGGCAAAGTGAGCAAGGGACTCACGTCTGAGCATACCCTGCCAACTTATGGCAAACAAAACGGTACAAAAGGGGGTGGTGATGGACAGAACATCAGAACCAATCAAACACTCACACCCAGTCAACAGATCTGGATTTGATCCATCACCGTTCTTTAGCCAACTCTGCCACCCCAGTTCAGACATGGCCATATGCAAATCAGTCTAACCCTGTGCCTCATGGGAATAGTCCAGCCCGAACTGCCAAGCCATGCCTTCCCTGGACCGGAAACAAGCTTCCTAGGACCGGTTTCTGGCATTTCAGCAGTCTTCAGCCAGGCTTGCTTGAATCCAGTGGCAAAGTGAGCAAGGGACTCACGTCTGAGCATACCCTGCCAACTTATGGCAAACAAAGCGGTACAAAAGGGGGTGGTGATGGACAGAGCATCAGAACCAATCAAACACTCACACCCAGTTAACAGATCTGGGTTTGATCCATCACCGTTCTTTAGCCAACTCTGCCACCCCAGTTCAGACATGGCCATATGCAAATCAGTCTAACCCTGTGCCTCATGGGAACAGTCCAGCCCGAACTGCCAAGCCATGCCTTCCCTGGACCGGAAACAAGCTTCCTAGGACCGGTTTCTGGCATTTCAGCCGTCTTCAGCCAGGCTTGCTTGAATTCAGTGGCAAAGTGAGCAAGGGACTCACGTCTGAGCATACCCTGCCAACTTCTGGCAAACAAAGCGGTACAAAAGGGGGTGGTGATGGACAGAGCATCAGAACCAATCAAACACTCACACCCAGTCAACAGATCTGGGTTTGATCCATCACCTTTCTTTAGCCAACTCTGCCACCCCAGTTCAGACATGGCCATATGCAAATAAGTCTAACCCTGTGCCTCATGAGAACAGTCCAGCCCGAACTGCCAAGCCATGCCTTCCCTGGACCGGAAACAAGCTTCCTAGGACCGGTTTCTGGCATTTCAGCCGTCTTCAGCCAGGCTTGCTTGAATCCAGTGGCAAAGTGAGCAAGGGACTAACGTCTGAGCATACCCTGCCAACTTATGGCAAACAAAGCGGTACAAAAGGGGGTGGTGATGGAAAGAGCATCAGAACCAATCAAACACTCACACCCAGTTAACAGATCTGGGTTTGATCCATCACCGTTCTTTAGCCAACTCTGCCACACCAGTTCAGACATGGCCATATGCAAATCAGTCTAACCCTGTGCCTCATGGGAACAGTCCAGCCCGAACTGCCAAGCCATGCCTTCCCTGGACCGGAAACAAGCTTCCTAGGACCGGTTTCTGGCATTTCAGCCGTCTTCAGCCAGGCTTGCTTGAATCCAGTGGCAAAGTGAGCAAGGGACTCACGTCTGAGCATACCCTGCCAACTTATGGCAAACAAAGCGGTACAAAAGAGGGTGGTGATGGACAGAGCATCAGAACCAATCAAACACTCACACCCAGTCAACAGATCTGTGTTTGATCCATCACCATTCTTTAGCCAACTCTGCCACCCCAGTTCAGACATGGCCATATGCAAATCAGTCTAACCCTGTGCCTCATGGGAACAGTCCAGCCCGAACTGCCAAGCCATGCCTTCCCGGGACCGGAAACAAGATTCATAGGACCGGTTTCTGGCATTTCAGCCGTCTTCAGCCAGGCTTGCTTGAATCCAGTGGCAAAGTGAGCAAGGGACTCACGTCTGAGCATACCCTGCCAACTTATGGCCAACAAAGTGGTGCAAAAGGGGGTGGTGATGGACACAGCATCAGAACCAATCAAACACTCACACCCAGTCAACAGATCAAGGATTGATCCATCACCGTTCTTTAGCCAACTCTGCCACCCCAGTTCAGACATGGCCATATGCAAATCAGTCTAACCCTGTGCCTCATGGGAACAGTCCAGCCCGAACTGTCAAGCCATGCCTTCCCTGGACCGGAAACAAGCTTCCTAGGACCGGTTTCTGGCATTTCAGCCGTCTTCAGCCAGGCTTGCTTGAATCCAGTGGCAAAGTGAGCAAGGGACTCACGTCTGAGCATACCCTGCCAACTTATGGCAAACAAAGCGGTACAAAAGGGGGTGGTGATGGACAGAGCATCAGAACCAATCAAACACTCACACCCAGTCAACAGATCTGGGTTTTATCCATCACCATTCTTTAGCCAACTCTGCCACCCCAGTTCAGACATGGACATATGCAAATCAGTCTAACCCTGTGCCTCATGGGAACAGTCCAGCCCGAACTGCCAAGCCATGCCTTCCCTGGACCAGAAACAAGCTTCCTAGGCCCGGTTTCTGGCATTTCAGCCGTCTTCAGCCAGGCTTGCTTGAATCCAGTGGCAAAGTGAGCAAGGGACTCACGTCTGAGCATACCCTGCCAACTTATGGCAAACAAAACGGTACAAAAGGGGGTGGTGATGGACAGAACATCAGAACCAATCAAACACTCACACCCAGTCAACAGATCTGGGTTTGATCCATCACCGTTCTTTAGCCAACTCTGCCACCCCAGTTCAGACATGGCCATATGCAAATCAGTCTAACCCTGTGCCTCATGAGAACAGTCCAGCCCGAACTGCCAAGCCATGCTTTCCCTGGACCGGAAACAAGCTTCCTAGGACTGGTTTCTGGCATTTCAGCAGTCTTCAGCCAGGCTTGCTTGAATCCAGTGGCAAAGTGAGCAAGGGACTCACGTCTGAGCATACCCTGCCAACTTATGGCAAACAAAGCGGTACAAAAGGGGGTGGTGATGGACAGAGCATCAGAACCAATCAAACACTCACACCCAGTCAACAGATCTTGGTTTGATCCATCACCGTTCTTTAGCCAAATCTGCCACCCCAGTTCAGACATGGCCATATGCAAATCAGTCTAACCCTGTGCCTCATGGGAACAGTCCAGCCCGAACTGCCAAGCCATGCCTTCCCTGGACCGGAAACAAGATTCCTAGGACCGGTTTCTGGCATTTCAGCCGTCTTCAGCCAGGCTTGCTTGAATCCAGTGGCAAAGTGAGCAAGGGACTCACGTCTGAGCATACCCTGCCAACTTATGGCAAACAAAGCAGTACAAAAGGGGGTGGTGATGGACAGAGCATCAGAACCAATCAAACACTCACACCCAGTCAACAGATCTGGGTTTGATCCATCACCGTTCTTTAGCCAAATCTGCCACCCCAGTTCAGACATCGCCATATGCAAATCAGTCTAACCCTGTGCCTCATTAGAAAGGTCCAGCCCGAACTGCCAAGCCATGCCTTTCCTGGACCGGAAACAAGCTTCCTAGGACCGGTTTCTGGCATTTCAGCCGTCTTCAGCCAGGCTTGCTTGAATCCAGTGGCAAAGTGAGCAAGGGACTCACGTCTGAGCATACCCTGCCAACTTATGGCAAACAAAACGGTACAAAAGGAGGTGGTGATGGACAGAACATCAGAACCAATCAAACACTCACACCCAGTCAACAGATCTGGGTTTGATCCATCACTGTTCTTTAGCCAACTCTGCCACCCCAGTACAGACATGTCCATATGCAAATCAGTCTAACCCTGTGTCTCATGGGAACAGTCCAGCCAGAACTGCCAAGCCATGCCTTCCCTGGACCGGAAAAAAGCTTCCTAGGACCGGTTTCTGGCATTTCAGCCGTCTTCAGCCAGGCATGCTTGAATCCAGTGGCAAAGTGAGCAAGGGACTCACGTCTGAGCATACCCTGCCAACTTATGGCAAACAAAGCGGTACAAAAGGGGGTGGTGATGGACAGAGCATCAGAACCAATCAAACACTCACACCCAGTCAACAGATCTGGGTTTGATCCATCACCGTTCTTTAGCCAATTCTGCCACCCCAGTTCAGACATGGCCATATGCATATCAGTCTAACCCTGTGCCTCATGGGAACAGTCCAGCCCGAACTGCCAAGCCATGCCTTCCCTGGACCGGAAACAAGCTTCCTAGGACCGGTTTCTGGCATTTCAGCCGTCTTCAGCCAGGCTTGCATGAATCCAGTGGCAAAGTGAGCAAGGGACTCACGTCTGAGCATACCCTGCCAACTTATGCCAAACAAAGTGGTACAAAAGGGGGTGGTGATGGACAGAGCATCAGAACCAATCAAACACTCACACCCAGTCAACAGATCTGGGTTTGATCCATCACTGTTCCTTAGCCAAATCTGCCACCCCAGTTCAGACATCGCCATATGCAAAGCAGTCTAACCCTGTGCCTCATGGGAAAAGTCCAGCACAAACTGCCAAGCCATGCCTTCCCTGGACCGGAAACAAGCTTCCTAGGACCGGTTTCTGGCATTTCAGCCATCTTCAGCCAGGCTTGCTTGAATCCAGTGGCAAAGTGAGCAAGGGACTCACGTCTGAGCATACCCTGCCAACTTATGGCAAACAAAGCGGTACAAAAGGGGGTGGTGATGGACAGAGCATCAGAACCAATCAAACACTCACACCCAGTTAACAGATCTGGGTTTGATCCATCACCGTTCTTTAGCCAACTCTGCCACCCCAGTTCAGACATGGCCATATGCAAATCAGTCTAACCCTGTGCCTCATGGGAACAGTCCAGCCCGAACTGCCAAGCCATGCCTTCCCTGGACCGGAAACAAGCTTCCTAGGACCGGTTTCTGGCATTTCAGCCGTCTTCAGCCAGGCTTGCTTGAATCCAGTGGCAAAGTGAGCAAGGGACTCACGTCTGAGCATACCCTGCCAACTTATGGCAAACAAAGCGGTACAAAAGGGGGTGGTGATGGACAGAGCATCAGAACCAATCAAACACTCACACCCAGTCAAGAGATCTGGGTTTGATCTATCACCGTTCTTTAGCCAAATCTGCCACCCCAGTTCAGACATGGCCATATGCAAATCAGTCTAACCCTGTGCCTCATGGGAACAGTCCAGCCCGAACTGCCAAGCCATGCCTTCCCTGGACCGGAAACAAGCTTCCTAGGACCAGTTTCTGGCATTTCAGTCTTCTTCAGCCAGGCTTGCTTGAATCCAGTGGCAAAGTGAGCAAGGGACTCACGTCTGAGCATACCCTGCCAACTTATGGCAAACAAAGCGGTACAAAAGGGGGTGGTGATGGACAGAGCATCAGAACCAATCAAACACTCACACCCAGTCAACAGATCTGGGTTTGATCCATCACCGTTCTTTAGCCAAAGCTGCCACCCCAGTTCAGACATCGCCATATGCAAATCAGTGTAACCCTGTGCCTCATTAGAAAAGTCCAGCCCGAACTGCCAAGCCATGCCTTTCCTGGACCGGAAACAAGCTTCCTAGGACCGGTTTCTGGCATTTCAGCCGTCTTCAGCCAGGCTTGCTTGAATCCAGTGGCAAAGTGAGCAAGGGACTCACGTCTGAGCATACCCTGCCAACTTATGGCAAACAAAACGGTACAAAAGGGGGTGGTGATGGACAGAACATCAGAACCAATCAAACACTCACACCCAGTCAACAGATCTGAGTTTGATCCATCACTGTTCTTTAGCCAACTCTGCCACCCCAGTACAGACATGTCCATATGCAAATCAGTCTAACCCTGTGCCTCATGGGAACAGTTCAGCCAGAACTGCCAAGCCATGCCTTCCCTGGACCGGAAAAAAGCTTCCTAGGACCGGTTTCTGGCATTTCAGCCGTCTTCAGCCAGGCTTGCTTGAATCCAGTGGCAAAGTGAGCAAGGGACTCACGTCTGAGCATACCCTGCCAACTTATGGCAAACAAAGCGGTACAAAAGGGGGTGGTGATGGACAGAGCATCAGAACCAATCAAACACTCACACCCAGTCAACAGATCTGGGTTTGATCCATCACCGTTCTTTAGCCAACTCTGCCACCCCAGTTCAGACATGGCCATATGCAAATCAGTCTAACCCTGTGCCTCATGGGAACAGTCCAGCCCGAACTGCCAAGCCATGCCTTCCCTGGACCGGAAACAAGCTTCCTAGGACCGGTTTCTGGCATTTCAGCCTTATTCAGCCAGGCATGCTTGAATCCAGTGGCAAAGTGAGCAAGGGACTCACGTCTGAGCATACCGTGCAAACTTATGGCAAACAAAGCGGTACAAAAGGGGGTGGTGATGGACAGAGCATCAGAACCAATCAAACACTCACACCCAGTCAACAGATCTGGGTTTGATCCATCACCGTTCTTTAGCCAAATCTGCCACCCCATTTCAGACATGGCCATATGCAAATCAGTCTAACCCTGTGCCTCATGGGAACAGTCCAGCCCGAACTGCCAAGCCATGCCTTCCCTGGACCGGAAACAAGCTTCCTAGGACCAGTTTCTGGCATTTCAGTCTTCTTCAGCCAGGCTTGCTTGAATCCAGTGGCAAAGTGAGCAAGGGACTCACGTCTGAGCATACCCTGCCAACTTATGGCAAACAAAGCGGTACAAAAGGGGGTGGTGATGGACAGAGCATCAGAACCAATCAAACACTCACACCCAGTCAACAGATCTGGGTTTGATCCATCACCGTTCTTTAGCCAAATCTGCCACCCCAGTTCAGACATCGCCATATGCAAATCAGTCTAACCCTGTGCCTCATTAGAAAAGTCCAGCCCGAACTGCCAAGCCATGCCTTTCCTGGACCGGAAACAAGCTTCCTAGGACCGGTTTCTGGCATTTCAGCCATCTTCAGCCAGGCTTGCTTGAATCCAGTGGCAAAGTGAGCAAGTGACTCACGTCTGAGCATACCCTGCCAACTTATGGCAAACAAAACGGTACAAAAGGGGGTGGTGATGGACAGAACATCAGAACCAATCAAACACTCACACCCAGTCAACAGATCTGAGTTTGATCCATCACTGTTCTTTAGCCAACTCTGCCACCCCAGTACAGACATGTCCATATGCAAATCAGTCTAACCCTGTGCCTCATGGGAACAGTCCAGCCAGAACTGCCAAGCCATGCCTTCCCTGGACCGGAAAAAAGCTTCCTAGGACCGGTTTCTGGCATTTCAGCCGTCTTCAGCCAGGCTTGCTTGAATCCAGTGGCAAAGTGAGCAAGGGACTCACGTCTGAGCATACCCTGCCAACTTATGGCAAACAAAGCGGTACAAAAGGGGGTGGTGATGGACAGAGCATCAGAACCAATCAAACACTCACACCCAGTCAACAGATCTGGGTTTGATCCATCACCGTTCTTTAGCCAACTCTGCCACCCCAGTTCAGACATGGCCATATGCAAATCAGTCTAACCCTGTGCCTCATGAGAACAGTCCAGCCCGAACTGCCAAGCCATGCCTTCCCTGAACCGGAACAAGCTTCCTAGGACCGGTTTCTGGCATTTTAGCCGTCTTCAGCCAGGCTTGCTTGAATCCAGTGGCAAAGTGAGCAAGGGACTCACGTCTCAGCATACCCAGCCAACTTATGGCAAACAAAGCCGTACAAAAGAGGGTGGTGATGGACAGAGCATCAGAACCAATCAAACACTCACACCCAGTCAACAGATCTGGGTTTGATCCATCACCGTTCTTTAGCCAACTCTGCCACCCCAGTTCAGACATGGCCATATGCAAATCAGTCTAACCCTGTGCCTCATGGGAACAGTCCAGCCCGAACTGCCAAGCCATGCCTTCCCTGGACCAGAAACAAGCTTCCTAGGACCGGTTTCTGGCATTTCAGCCGTCTTCAGCCAGGCATGCTTGAATCCAGTGGCAAAGTGAGCAAGGGACTCACGTCTGAGCATACCCTGCAAACTTATGGCAAACAAAGTGGTACAAAAGGGGGTGGTGATGGACAGAGCATCAGAACCAATCAAACACTCACACCCAGTCAACAGATCTGGGTTTGATCCATCACCGTTCTTTAGCCAACTCTGCCACCCTAGTTCAGACATGGCCATATGCAAATCAGTCTAACCCTGTGCCTCATGGGAACAGTCCAGCCCGAACTGCCAAGCCATGCCTTCCCTGGACCGGAAACAAGCTTCCTAGGACCGGTTTCTGGCATTTCAGCCGTCTTCAGCCAGGCATGCTTGAATCCAGTGGCAAAGTGAGCAAGGGACTCACGTCTGAGCATACCCTGCAAACTTATGGCAAACAAAGCGGTACAAAAGGGGGTGGGGATGGACAGAGCATCAGAACCAATCAAACACTCACACCCAGTCAACAGATCTGGGTTTGATCCATCACCGTTCTTTAGCCAAATCTGCCACCCCATTTCAGACATGGCCATATGCAAATCAGTCTAACCCTGTGCCTCATGGGAACAGTCCAGCCCGAACTGCCAAGCCATGCCTTCCCTGGACCGGAAACAAGCTTCCTAGGACCGGTTTCTGGCATTTCAGCCGTCTTCAGCCAGGCTTGCTTGAATCCAGTGGCAAAGTGAGCAAGGGACTCACGTCTGAGCATACCCTGCCAACTTATGGCAAACAAAGCGGTACAAAAGGGGGTGGTGATGGACAGAGCATCAGAACCAATCAAACACTCACACCCAGTCAAGAGATCTGGGTTTTATCTATCACCGTTCTTTAGCCAAATCTGCCACCCCAGTTCAGACATGGCCATATGCAAATCAGTCTAACCCTGTGCCTCATGGGAACAGTCCAGCCCGAACTGCCAAGCCATGCCTTCCCTGGACCGGAAACAAGCTTCCTAGGACCAGTTTCTGGCATTTCAGTCTTCTTCAGCCAGGCTTGCTTGAATCCAGTGGCAAAGTGAGCAAGGGACTCACGTCTGAGCATACCCTGCCAACTTATGGCAAACAAAGCGGTACAAAAGGGGGTGGTGATGGACAGAGCATCAGAACCAATCAAACACTCACACCCAGTCAACAGATCTGGGTTTTATCCATCACCGTTCTTTAGCCAAAGCTGCCACCCCAGTTCAGACATCGCCATATGCAAATCAGTGTAACCCTGTGCCTCATTAGAAAAGTCCAGCCCGAACTGCCAAGCCATGCCTTTCCTGGACCGGAAACAAGCTTCCTAGGACCGGTTTCTGGCATTTCAGCCGTCTTCAGCCAGGCTTGCTTGAATCCAGTGGCAAAGTGAGCAAGGGACTCACGTCTGAGCATACCCTGCCAACTTATGGCAAACAAAACGGTACAAAAGGGGGTGGTGATGGACAGAACATCAGAACCAATCAAACACTCACACCCAGTCAACAGATCTGAGTTTGATCCATCACTGTTCTTTAGCCAACTCTGCCACCCCAGTACAGACATGTCCATATGCAAATCAGTCTAACCCTGTGCCTCATGGGAACAGTCCAGCCAGAACTGCCAAGCCATGCCTTCCCTGGACCGGAAAAAAGCTTCCTAGGACCGGTTTCTGGCATTTCAGCCGTCTTCAGCCAGGCTTGCTTGAATCCAGTGGCAAAGTGAGCAAGGGACTCACGTCTGAGCATACCCTGCCAACTTATGGCAAACAAAGCGGTACAAAAGGGGGTGGTGATGGACAGAGCATCAGAACCAATCAAACACTCACACCCAGTCAACAGATCTGGGTTTGATCCATCACCGTTCTTTAGCCAACTCTGCCACCCCAGTTCAGACATGGCCATATGCAAATCAGTCTAACCCTGTGCCTCATGGGAAAAGTCCAGCCCGAACTGCCAAGCCATGCCTTCCCTGGACCGGAAACAAGCTTCCTAGGACCGGATTCTGGCATTTCAGCCATCTTCAGCCAGGCTTGCTTGAATCCAGTGGCAAAGTGAGCAAGGGACTCACGTCTGAGCATACCCTGCCAACTTATGGCAAACAAAACGGTACAAAAGGGGGTGGTGATGGACAGAACATCAGAACCAATCAAACACTCACACCCAGTCAACAGATCTGGGTTTGATCCATCACCGTTCTTTAGCCAACTCTGCCACCCCAGTTCAGACATGGCCATATGCAAATCAGTCTAACCCTGTAACTCATGGGAACAGTCCATCCCGAACTGACAAGCCATGCCTTCCCTGGACCGGAAACAAGCTTCCTAGGACCAGTTTCTGGCATTTCAGCAGTCTTCAGCTAGGCTTGCTTGAATCCAGTGGCAAAGTGAGCAAGGGACTCACGTCTGAGCATACCCTGCCAACTTATGGCAAACAAAGCGGTACAAAAGGGGGTGGTGATGGACAGAGCATCAGAACCAATCAAACACTCACACCCAGTCAACAGATCTGGGTTTGATCCATCACCGTCCTTTAGCCAAATCTGCCACCCCAGTTCAGATATGGCCATATGCAAATCAGTCTAACCCTGTGCCTCATGGGAACAGTCCAGCCCGAACTGCCAAGCCATGCCTTCCCTGGACCGGAAACAAGCTTCCTAGGACCGGTTTCTGGCATTTCAGCCGTCTTCAGCCAGGCTTGCTTGAATCCAGTGGCAAAGTGAGCAAGGGACTCACGTCTGAGCATACCCTGCCAACTTATGGCAAACAAAGCGGTACAAAAGGGGGTGGTGATGGACAGAGAATCAGAACCAATCAAACACTCACACCCAGTCAACAGATCTGGGTTTGATCCATCACCGTTCTTTAGCCAAATCTGCCAACCCAGTTCAGACATCGCCATATGCAAATCAGTCTAACCCTGTGCCTCATTAGAAAAGTCCAGCCCGAACTGCCAAGCCATGCCTTTCCTGGACCGGAAACAAGCTTCCTAGGACCGATTTCTGGCATTTCAGCCGTCTTCAGCCAGGCTTGCTTGAATCCAGTGGCAAAGTGAGCAAGGGACTCACGTCTGAGCATACCCTGCCAACTTATGGCAAACAAAACGGTACAAAAGGGGGTGGTGATGGACAGAACATCAGAACCAATCAAACACTCACACCCAGTCAACAGATCTGGATTTGATCCATCACCGTTCTTTAGCCAACTCTGCCACCCTAGTTCAGACATGGCCATATGCAAATCAGTCTAACCCTGTGCCTCTTGGGAACAGTCCAGCCCGAACTGCCAAGCCATGCCTTCCCTGGACCGGAAACAAGCTTCCTAGGACTGGTTTTTGGCATTTCAGCAGTCTTCAGCCAGGCTTGCTTGAATCCAGTGGCAAAGTGAGCAAGGGACTCACGTCTGAGCATACCCTGCCAACTTATGGCAAACAAAGCGGTACAAAAGAAGGTGGTGATGGACAGAGCATCAGAACCAATCAAACACTCACACCCAGTCAACAGATCTGGGTTTGATCCATCACCGTTCTTTAGCCAACTCTGCCACCCCAGTTCAGACATGGCCATATGCAAATCAGTCTAACCCTGTGCCTCATGGGAACAGTCCAGCCCGAACTGCCAAGCCATGCCTTCCCTGGACCGGAAACAAGCTTCCTAGGACCGGTTTTTGGCATTTCAGCCGTCTTCAGCCAGGCATGCTTGAATCCAGTGGCAAAGTGAGCAAGGGACTCACGTCTGAGCATACCCTGCAAACTTATGGCAAACAAAGCGGTACAAAAGAAGGTGGTGATGGACAGAGCATCAGAACCAATCAAACACTCACACCCAGTCAACAGATCTGGGTTTGATCCATCACCGTTCTTTAGCCAAATCTGCCAACCCAGTTCAGACATCGCCTTATGCAAATCAGTCTAACCCTGTGCCTCATTAGAAAAGTCCAGCCCGAACTGCCAAGCCATGCCTTTCCTGGACCGGAAACAAGCTTCCTAGGACCGGTTTCTGGCATTTCAGCCGTCTTCAGCCAGGCTTGCTTGAATCCAGTGGCAAAGTGAGCAAGGGACTCACGTCTGAGCATACCCTGCCAACTTATGGCAAACAAAACGGTACAAAAGGGGGTGGTGATGGACAGAACATCAGAACCAATCAAACACTCACACCCAGTCAACAGATCTGGATTTGATCCATCACTGTTCTTTAGCCAACTCTGCCACCCCAGTACAGACATGTCCATATGCAAATCAGTCTAACCCTGTGCCTCATGGGAACAGTCCAGCCAGAACTGCCAAGCCATGCCTTCCCTGGACCGGAAAAAAGCTTCCTAGGACCGGTTTCTGGCATTTCAGCCGTCTTCAGCCAGGCTTGCTTGAATCCAGTGGCAAAGTGAGCAAGGGACTCACGTCTGAGCATACCCTGCCAACTTATGGCAAACAAAGCGGTACAAAAGGGGGTGGTGATGGACAGAGCATCAGAACCAATCAAACACTCACACCCAGTCAACAGATCTGGGTTTGATCCATCACCGTTCTTTAGCCAAATCTGCCACCCCATTTCAGACATGGCCATATGCAAATCAGTCTAACCCTGTGCCTCATGGGAACAGTCCAGCCCGAACTGCCAAGCCATGCCTTCCCTGGACCGGAAACAAGCTTCCTAGGACCGGTTTCTGGCATTTCAGCCGTCTTCAGCCAGGCTTGCTTGAATCCAGTGGCAAAGTGAGCAAGGGACTCACGTCTGAGCATACCCTGCCAACTTATGGCAAACAAAACGGTACAAAAGGGGGTGGTGATGGACAGAACATCAGAACCAATCAAACACTCACACCCAGTCAACAGATCTGAGTTTGATCCATCACTGTTCTTTAGCCAACTCTGCCACCCCAGTACAGACATGTCCATATGCAAATCAGTCTAACCCTGTGCCTCATGGGAACAGTCCAGCCAGAACTGCCAAGCCATGCCTTCCCTGGACCGGAAAAAAGCTTCCTAGGACCGGTTTCTGGCATTTCAGCCGTCTTCAGCCAGGCTTGCTTGAATCCAGTGGCAAAGTGAGCAAGGGACTCACGTCTGAGCATACCCTGCCAACGTATGCAAACAAAGCGGTACAAAAGGGGGTGGTGATGGACAGAGCATCAGAACCAATCAAACACTCACACCCAGTCAACAGATCTGGGTTTGATCCATCACCGTTCTTTAGCCAACTCTGCCACCCCAGTTCAGACATGGCCATATGCAAATCAGTCTAACCCTGTGCCTCATGGGAACAGTCCAGCCCGAACTGCCAAGCCATGCCTTCCCTGGACCGGAAACAAGCTTCCTAGGACCGGTTTTTGGCATTTCAGCAGTCTTCAGCCAGGCTTGCTTGAATCCAGTGGCAAAGTGAGCAAGGGACTCACGTCTGAGCATACCCTGCCAACTTATGGCAAACAAAGCGGTACAAAAGAAGGTGGTGATGGACAGAGCATCAGAACCAATCAAACACTCACACCCAGTCAACAGATCTGGGTTTGATCCATCACCGTTCTTTAGCCAAATCTGCCAACCCAGTTCAGACATCGCCATATGCAAATCAGTCTAACCCTGTGCCTCATTAGAAAAGTCCAGCCCGAACTGCCAAGCCATGCCTTTCCTGGACCGGAAACAAGCTTCCTAGGACCGATTTCTGGCATTTCAGCCGTCTTCAGCCAGGCTTGCTTGAATCCAGTGGCAAAGTGAGCAAGGGACTCACGTCTGAGCATACCCTGCCAACTTATGGCAAACAAAACGGTACAAAAGGGGGTGGTGATGGACAGAACATCAGAACCAATCAAACACTCACACCCAGTCAACAGATCTGGATTTGATCCATCACCGTTCTTTAGCCAACTCTGCCACCCTAGTTCAGACATGGCCATATGCAAATCAGTCTAACCCTGTGCCTCTTGGGAACAGTCCAGCCCGAACTGCCAAGCCATGCCTTCCCTGGACCGGAAACAAGCTTCCTAGGACTGGTTTTTGGCATTTCAGCAGTCTTCAGCCAGGCTTGCTTGAATCCAGTGGCAAAGTGAGCAAGGGACTCACGACTGAGCATACCCTGCCAACTTATGGCAAACAAAGCGGTACAAAAGAAGGTGGTGATGGACAGAGCATCAGAACCAATCAAACACTCACACCCAGTCAACAGATCTGGGTTTGATCCATCACCGTTCTTTAGCCAACTCTGCCACCCTAGTTCAGACATGGCCATATGCAAATCAGTCTAACCCTGTGCCTCATGGGAACAGTCCAGCCCGAACTGCCAAGCCATGCCTTCCCTGGACCGGAAACAAGCTTCCTAGGACCGGTTTCTGGCATTTCAGCCGTCTTCAGCCAGGCATGCTTGAATCCAGTGGCAAAGTGAGCAAGGGACTCACGTCTGAGCATACCCTGCAAACTTATGGCAAACAAAGCGGTACAAAAGGGGGTGGGGATGGACAGAGCATCAGAACCAATCAAACACTCACACCCAGTCAACAGATCTGGGTTTGATCCATCACCGTTCTTTAGCCAAATCTGCCACCCCATTTCAGACATGGCCATATGCAAATCAGTCTAACCCTGTGCCTCATGGGAACAGTCCAGCCCGAACTGCCAAGCCATGCCTTCCCTGGACCGGAAACAAGCTTCCTAGGACCGGTTTCTGGCATTTCAGCCGTCTTCAGCCAGGCTTGCTTGAATCCAGTGGCAAAGTGAGCAAGGGACTCACGTCTGAGCATACCCTGCCAACTTATGGCAAACAAAGCGGTACAAAAGGGGGTGGTGATGGACAGAGCATCAGAACCAATCAAACACTCACACCCAGTCAAGAGATCTGGGTTTGATCTATCACCGTTCTTTAGCCAAATCTGCCACCCCAGTTCAGACATGGCCATATGCAAATCAGTCTAACCCTGTGCCTCATGGGAACAGTCCAGCCCGAACTGCCAAGCCATGCCTTCCCTGGACCGGAAACAAGCTTCCTAGGACCAGTTTCTGGCATTTCAGTCTTCTTCAGCCAGGCTTGCTTGAATCCAGTGGCAAAGTGAGCAAGGGACTCACGTCTGAGCATACCCTGCCAACTTATGGCAAACAAAACGGTACAAAAGGGGGTGGTGATGGACAGAACATCAGAACCAATCAAACACTCACACCCAGTCAACAGATCTGAGTTTGATCCATCACTGTTCTTTAGCCAACTCTGCCACCCCAGTACAGACATGTCCATATGCAAATCAGTCTAACCCTGTGCCTCATGGGAACAGTCCAGCCAGAACTGCCAAGCCATGCCTTCCCTGGACCGGAAAAAAGCTTCCTAGGACCGGTTTCTGGCATTTCAGCCGTCTTCAGCCAGGCTTGCTTGAATCCAGTGGCAAAGTGAGCAAGGGACTCACGTCTGAGCATACCCTGCCAACTTATGGCAAACAAAGCGGTACAAAAGGGGGTGGTGATGGACAGAGCATCAGAACCAATCAAACACTCACACCCAGTCAACAGATCTGGGTTTGATCCATCACCGTTCTTTAGCCAAATCTGCCACCCCATTTCAGACATGGCCATATGCAAATCAGTCTAACCCTGTGCCTCATGGGAACAGTCCAGCCCGAACTGCCAAGCCATGCCTTCCCTGGACCGGAAACAAGCTTCCTAGGACCAGTTTCTGGCATTTCAGTCTTCTTCAGCCAGGCTTGCTTGAATCCAGTGGCAAAGTGAGCAAGGGACTCACGTCTGAGCATACCCTGCCAACTTATGGCAAACAAAGCGGTACAAAAGGGGGTGGTGATGGACAGAGCATCAGAACCAATCAAACACTCACACCCAGTCAACAGATCTGGGTTTGATCCATCACCGTTCTTTAGCCAAATCTGCCACCCCAGTTCAGACATCGCCATATGCAAATCAGTCTAACCCTGTGCCTCATTAGAAAAGTCCAGCCCGAACTGCCAAGCCATGCCTTTCCTGGACCGGAAACAAGCTTCCTAGGACCGGTTTCTGGCATTTCAGCCATCTTCAGCCAGGCTTGCTTGAATCCAGTGGCAAAGTGAGCAAGTGACTCACGTCTGAGCATACCCTGCCAACTTATGGCAAACAAAACGGTACAAAAGGGGGTGGTGATGGACAGAACATCAGAACCAATCAAACACTCACACCCAGTCAACAGATCTGAGTTTGATCCATCACTGTTCTTTAGCCAACTCTGCCACCCCAGTACAGACATGTCCATATGCAAATCAGTCTAACCCTGTGCCTCATGGGAACAGTCCAGCCAGAACTGCCAAGCCATGCCTTCCCTGGACCGGAAAAAAGCTTCCTAGGACCGGTTTCTGGCATTTCAGCCGTCTTCAGCCAGGCTTGCTTGAATCCAGTGGCAAAGTGAGCAAGGGACTCACGTCTGAGCATACCCTGCCAACTTATGGCAAACAAAGCGGTACAAAAGGGGGTGGTGATGGACAGAGCATCAGAACCAATCAAACACTCACACCCAGTCAACAGATCTGGGTTTGATCCATCACCGTTCTTTAGCCAACTCTGCCACCCCAGTTCAGACATGGCCATATGCAAATCAGTCTAACCCTGTGCCTCATGAGAACAGTCCAGCCCGAACTGCCAAGCCATGCCTTCCCTGGACCGGAACAAGCTTCCTAGGACCGGTTTCTGGCATTTCAGCCGTCTTCAGCCAGGCATGCTTGAATCCAGTGGCAAAGTGAGCAAGGGACTCACGTCTGAGCATACCCTGCAAACTTATGGCAAACAAAGCGGTACAAAATGGGGTGGGGATGGACAGAGCATCAGAACCAATCAAACACTCACACCCAGTCAACAGATCTGGGTTTGATCCATCACCGTTCTTTAGCCAAATCTGCCACCCCATTTCAGACATGGCCATATGCAAATCAGTCTAACCCTGTGCCTCATGGGAACAGTCCAGCCCGAACTGCCAAGCCATGCCTTCCCTGGACCGGAAACAAGCTTCCTAGGACCGGTTTCTGGCATTTCAGCCGTCTTCAGCCAGGCTTGCTTGAATCCAGTGGCAAAGTGAGCAAGGGACTCACGTCTGAGCATACCCTGCCAACTTATGGCAAACAAAGCGGTACAAAAGGGGGTGGTGATAGACAGAGCATCAGAACCAATCAAACACTCACACCCAGTCAAGAGATCTGGGTTTGATCTATCACCGTTCTTTAGCCAAATCTGCCACCCCAGTTCAGACATGGCCATATGCAAATCAGTCTAACCCTGTGCCTCATAGGAACAGTCCAGCCCGAACTGCCAAGCCATGCCTTCCCTGGACCGGAAACAAGCTTCCTAGGACCAGTTTCTGGCATTTCAGTCTTCTTCAGCCAGGCTTGCTTGAATCCAGTGGCAAAGTGAGCAAGGGACTCACGTCTGAGCATACCCTGCCAACTTATGGCAAACAAAGCGGTACAAAAGGGGGTGGTGATGGACAGAGCATCAGAACCAATCAAACACTCACACCCAGTCAACAGATCTGGGTTTGATCCATCACCGTTCTTTAGCCAAAGCTGCCACCCCAGTTCAGACATCGCCATATGCAAATCAGTGTAACCCTGTGCCTCATTAGAAAAGTCCAGCCCGAACTGCCAAGCCATGCCTTTCCTGGACCGGAAACAAGCTTCCTAGGACCGGTTTCTGGCATTTCAGCCGTCTTCAGCCAGGCTTGCTTGAATCCAGTGGCAAAGTGAGCAAGGGACTCACGTCTGAGCATACCCTGCCAACTTATGGCAAACAAAACGGTACAAAAGGGGGTGGTGATGGACAGAACATCAGAACCAATCAAACACTCACACCCAGTCAACAGATCTGAGTTTGATCCATCACTGTTCTTTAGCCAACTCTGCCACCCCAGTACAGACATGTCCATATGCAAATCAGTCTAACCCTGTGCCTCATGGGAACAGTCCAGCCAGAACTGCCAAGCCATGCCTTCCCTGGACCGGAAAAAAGCTTCCTAGGACCGGTTTCTGGCATTTCAGCCGTCTTCAGCCAGGCTTGCTTCAATCCAGTGGCAAAGTGAGCAAGGGACTCACGTCTGAGCATACCCTGCCAACTTATGGCAAACAAAGCGGTACAAAAGGGGGTGGTGATGGACAGAGCATCAGAACCAATCAAACACTCACACCCAGTCAACAGATCTGGGTTTGATCCATCACCGTTCTTTAGCCAACTCTGCCACCCCAGTTCAGACATGGCCATATGCAAATCAGTCTAACCCTGTGCCTCATGGGAACAGTCCAGCCCGAACTGCCAAGCCATGCCTTCCCTGGACCGGAAACAAGCTTCCTAGGACCGGTTTCTGGCATTTCAGCCTTATTCAGCCAGGCATGCTTGAATCCAGTGGCAAAGTGAGCAAGGGACTCACGTCTGAGCATACCGTGCAAACTTATGGCAAACAAAGCGGTACAAAAGGGGGTGGTGATGGACAGAGCATCAGAACCAATCAAACACTCACACCCAGTCAACAGATCTGGGTTTGATCCATCACCGTTCTTTAGCCAAATCTGCCTCCCCATTTCAGACATGGCCATATGCAAATCAGTCTAACCCTGTGCCTCATGGGAACAGTCCAGCCCGAACTGCCAAGCCATGCCTTCCCTGGACCGGAAACAAGCTTCCTAGGACCAGTTTCTGGCATTTCAGTCTTCTTCAGCCAGGCTTGCTTGAATCCAGTGGCAAAGTGAGCAAGGGACTCACGTCTGAGCATACCCTGCCAACTTATGGCAAACAAAGCGGTACAAAAGGGGGTGGTGATGGACAGAGCATCAGAACCAATCAAACACTCACACCCAGTCAACAGATCTGGGTTTGATCCATCACCGTTCTTTAGCCAAATCTGCCACCCCAGTTCAGACATCGCCATATGCAAATCAGTCTAAACCTGTGCCTCATTAGAAAAGTCCCGCCCGAACTGCCAAGCCATGCCTTTCCTGGACCGGAAACAAGCTTCCTAGGACCGGTTTCTGGCATTTCAGCCATCTTCAGCCAGGCTTGCTTGAATCCAGTGGCAAAGTGAGCAAGTGACTCACGTCTGAGCATACCCTGCCAACTTATGGCAAACAAAACGGTACAAAAGGGGGTGGTGATGGACAGAACATCAGAACCAATCAAACACTCACACCCAGTCAACAGATCTGAGTTTGATCCATCACTGTTCTTTAGCCAACTCTGCCACCCCAGTACAGACATGTCCATATGCAAATCAGTCTAACCCTGTGCCTCATGGGAACAGTCCAGCCAGAACTGCCAAGCCATGCCTTCCCTGGACCGGAAAAAAGCTTCCTAGGACCGGTTTCTGGCATTTCAGCCGTCTTCAGCCAGGCTTGCTTGAATCCAGTGGCAAAGTGAGCAAGGGACTCACGTCTGAGCATACCCTGCCAACTTATGGCAAACAAAGCGGTACAAAAGGGGGTGGTGATGGACAGAGCATCAGAACCAATCAAACACTCACACCCAGTCAACAGATCTGGGTTTGATCCATCACCGTTCTTTAGCCAACTCTGCCACCCCAGTTCAGACATGGCCATATGCAAATCAGTCTAACCCTGTGCCTCATGAGAACAGTCCAGCCCGAACTGCCAAGCCATGCCTTCCCTGAACCGGAACAAGCTTCCTAGGACCGGTTTCTGGCATTTTAGCCGTCTTCAGCCAGGCTTGCTTGAATCCAGTGGCAAAGTGAGCAAGGGACTCACGTCTCAGCATACCCAGCCAACTTATGGCAAACAAAGCCATACAAAAGAGGGTGGTGATGGACAGAGCATCAGAACCAATCAAACACTCACACCCAGTCAACAGATCTGGGTTTGATCCATCACCGTTCTTTAGCCAACTCTGCCACCCCAGTTCAGACATGGCAATATGCAAATCAGTCTAACCCTGTGCCTCATGGGAACAGTCCAGCCCGAACTGCCAAGCCATGCCTTCCCTGGACCGGAAACAAGCTTCCTAGGACCGGTTTCTGGCATTTCAGCCGTCTTCAGCCAGGCATGCTTGAATCCAGTGGCAAAGTGAGCAAGGGACTCACGTCTGAGCATACCCTGCAAACTTATGGCAAACAAAGTGGTACAAAAGGGGGTGGTGATGGACAGAGCATCAGAACCAATCAAACACTCACACCCAGTCAACAGATCTGGGTTTGATCCATCACCGTTCTTTAGCCAAATCTGCCACCCCATTTCAGACATGGCCATATGCAAATCAGTCTAACCCTGTGCCTCATGGGAACAGTCCAGCCCGAACTGCCAAGCCATGCCTTCCCTGGACCGGAAACAAGCTTCCTAGGACCGGTTTCTGGCATTTCAGCCGTCTTCAGCCAGGCTTGCTTGAATCCAGTGGCAAAGTGAGCAAGGGAGTCACGTCTGAGCATACCCTGCCAACTTATGGCAAACAAAGCGGTACAAAAGGGGGTGGTGATGGACAGAGCATCAGAACCAATCAAACACTCACACCCAGTCAACAGATCTGGGTTTGATCTATCACCGTTCTTTAGCCAAATCTGCCACCCCAGTTCAGACATCGCCATATGCAAATCAGTCTAACCCTGTGCCTCATGGGAAAAGTCCAGCCCGAACTGCCAAGCCATGCCTTCCCTGGACCGGAAACAAGCTTCCTAGGACCGGATTCTGGCATTTCAGCCATCTTCAGCCAGGCTTGCTTGAATCCAGTGGCAAAGTGAGCAAGGGACTCACGTCTGAGCATACCCTGCCAACTTATGGCAAACAAAACGGTACAAAAGGGGGTGGTGATGGACAGAACATCAGAACCAATCAAACACTCACACCCAGTCAACAGATCTGGGTTTGATCCATCACCGTTCTTTAGCCAACTCTGCCACCCCAGTTCAGACATGGCCATATGCAAATCAGTCTAACCCTGTGCCTCATGGGAACAGTCCATCCCGAACTGACAAGCCATGCCTTCCCTGGACCGGAAACAAGCTTCCTAGGACCAGTTTCTGGCATTTCAGCAGTCTTCAGCTAGGCTTGCTTGAATCCAGTGGCAAAGTGAGCAAGGGACTCACGTCTGAGCATACCCTGCCAACTTATGGCAAACAAAGCGGTACAAAAGGGGGTGGTGATGGACAGAGCATCAGAACCAATCAAACACTCACACCCAGTCAACAGATCTGGGTTTGATCCATCACCGTTCTTTAGCCAAATCTGCCACCCCAGTTCAGATATGGCCATATGCAAATCAGTCTAACCCTGTGCCTCATGGGAACAGTCCAGCCCGAACTGCCAAGCCATGCCTTCCCTGGACCGGAAACAAGCTTCCTAGGACCGGTTTCTGGCATTTCAGCCGTCTTCAGCCAGGCTTGCTTGAATCCAGTGGCAAAGTGAGCAATGGACTCACGTCTGAGCATACCCTGCCAACTTATGGCAAACAAAGCGGTACAAAAGGGGGTGGCGATGGACAGAGCATCAGAACTAATCAAACACTCACACCCAGTCAACAGATCTGGGTTTGATCTATCACCGTTCTTTAGCCAAATCTGCCACCCCAGTTCAGACATGGCCATATGCAAATCAGTCTAACCCTGTGCCTCATGGGAACAGTCCAGCCCGAACTGCCAAGCCATGCCTTCCCTGGACCGGAAACAAGCTTCCTAGGACCAGTTTCTGGCATTTCAGTCTTCTTCAGCCAGGCTTGCTTGAATCCAGTGGCAAAGTGAGCAAGGGACTCACGTCTGAGCATACCCTGCCAACTTATGGCAAACAAAGCGGTACAAAAGGGGGTGGTGATGGACAGAGCATCAGAACCAATCAAACACTCACACCCAGTCAACAGATCTGGGTTTGATCCATCACCGTTCTTTAGCCAAATCTGCCACCCCAGTTCAGACATCGCCATATGCAAATCAGTCTAACCCTGTGCCTCATGGGAACAGTCCAGCCAGAACTGCCAAGCCATGCCTTCCCTGGACCGGAAAAAAGCTTCCTAGGACCGGTTTCTGGCATTTCAGCCGTCTTCAGCCAGGCTTGCTTGAATCCAGTGGCAAAGTGAGCAAGGGACTCACGTCTGAGCATACCCTGCCAACTTATGGCAAACAAAGCGGTACAAAAGGGGGTGGTGATGGACAGAGCATCAGAACCAATCAAACACTCACACCCAGTCAACAGATCTGGGTTTGATCCATCACCGTTCTTTAGCCAACTCTGCCACCCCAGTTCAGACATGGCCATATGCAAATCAGTCTAACCCTGTGCCTCATGAGAACAGTCCAGCCCGAACTGCCAAGCCATGCCTTCCCTGAACCGGAACAAGCTTCCTAGGACCGGTTTCTGGCATTTTAGCCGTCTTCAGCCAGGCTTGCTTGAATCCAGTGGCAAAGTGAGCAAGGGACTCACGTCTCAGCATACCCAGCCAACTTATGGCAAACAAAGCCATGCAAAAGAGGGTGGTGATGGACAGAGCATCAGAACCAATCAAACACTCACACCCAGTCAACAGATCTGGGTTTGATCCATCACCGTTCTTTAGCCAACTCTGCCACCCCAGTTCAGACATGGCCATATGCAAATCAGTCTAACCCTGTGCCTCATGGGAACAGTCCAGCCCGAACTGCCAAGCCATGCCTTCCCTGGACCGGAAACAAGCTTCCTAGGACCGGTTTCTGGCATTTCAGCCGTCTTCAGCCAGGCATGCTTGAATCCAGTGGCAAAGTGAGCAAGGGACTCACGTCTGAGCATACCCTGCAAACTTATGGCAAACAAAGCGGTACAAAAGGGGGTGGTGATGGACAGAGCATCAGAACCAATCAAACACTCACACCCAGTCAACAGATCTGGGTTTGATCCATCACCGTTCTTTAGCCAAATCTGCCACCCCATTTCAGACATGGCCATATGCAAATCAGTCTAACCCTGTGCCTCATGGGAACAGTCCAGCCCGAACTGCCAAGCCATGCCTTCCCTGGACCGGAAACAAGCTTCCTAGGACCGGTTTCTGGCATTTCAGCCGTCTTCAGCCAGGCTTGCTTGAATCCAGTGGCAAAGTGAGCAAGGGAGTCACGTCTGAGCATACCCTGCCAACTTATGGCAAACAAAGCGGTACAAAAGGGGGTGGTGATGGACAGAGCATCAGAACCAATCAAACACTCACACCCAGTCAACAGATCTGGGTTTGATCTATCACCGTTCTTTAGCCAAATCTGCCACCCCAGTTCAGACATCGCCATATGCAAATCAGTCTAACCCTGTGCCTCATGGGAAAAGTCCAGCCCGAACTGCCAAGCCATGCCTTCCCTGGACCGGAAACAAGCTTCCTAGGACCGGATTCTGGCATTTCAGCCATCTTCAGCCAGGCTTGCTTGAATCCAGTGGCAAAGTGAGCAAGGGACTCACGTCTGAGCATACCCTGCCAACTTATGGCAAACAAAACGGTACAAAAGGGGGTGGTGATGGACAGAACATCAGAACCAATCAAACACTCACACCCAGTCAACAGATCTGGGTTTGATCCATCACCGTTCTTTAGCCAACTCTGCCACCCCAGTTCAGACATGGCCATATGCAAATCAGTCTAACCCTGTGCCTCATGGGAACAGTCCATCCCGAACTGACAAGCCATGCCTTCCCTGGACCGGAAACAAGCTTCCTAGGACCAGTTTCTGGCATTTCAGCAGTCTTCAGCTAGGCTTGCTTGAATCCAGTGGCAAAGTGAGCAAGGGACTCACGTCTCAGCATACCCAGCCAACTTATGGCAAACAAAGCCGTACAAAAGAGGGTGGTGATGGACAGAGCATCAGAACCAATCAAACACTCACACCCAGTCAACAGATCTGGGTTTGATCCATCACCGTTCTTTAGCCAACTCTGCCACCCCAGTTCAGACATGGCCATATGCAAATCAGTCTAACCCTGTGCCTCATGGGAACAGTCCAGCCCGAACTGCCAAGCCATGCCTTCCCTGGACCGGAAACAAGCTTCCTAGGACCGGTTTCTGGCATTTCAGCCGTCTTCAGCCAGGCATGCTTGAATCCAGTGGCAAAGTGAGCAAGGGACTCACGTCTGAGCATACCCTGCAAACTTATGGCAAACAAAGCGGTACAAAAGGGGGTGGTGATGGACAGAGCATCAGAACCAATCAAACACTCACACCCAGTCAACAGATCTGGGTTTGATCCATCACCGTTCTTTAGCCAAATCTGCCACCCCATTTCAGACATGGCCATATGCAAATCAGTCTAACCCTGTGCCTCATGGGAACAGTCCAGCCCGAACTGCCAAGCCATGCCTTCCCTGGACCGGAAACAAGCTTCCTAGGACCGGTTTCTGGCATTTCAGCCGTCTTCAGCCAGGCTTGCTTGAATCCAGTGGCAAAGTGAGCAAGGGAGTCACGTCTGAGCATACCCTGCCAACTTATGGCAAACAAAGCGGTACAAAAGGGGGTGGCAATGGACAGAGCATCAGAACTAATCAAACACTCACACCCAGTCAACAGATCTGGGTTTGATCTATCACCGTTCTTTAGCCAAATCTGCCACCCCAGTTCAGACATGGCCATATGCAAATCAGTCTAACCCTGTGCCTCATGGGAACAGTCCAGCCCGAACTGCCAAGCCATGCCTTCCCTGGACCGGAAACAAGCTTCCTAGGACCAGTTTCTGGCATTTCAGTCTTCTTCAGCCAGGCTTGCTTGAATCCAGTGGCAAAGTGAGCAAGGGACTCACGTCTGAGCATACCCTGCCAACTTATGGCAAACAAAGCAGTACAAAAGGGGGTGTGATGGACAGAGCATCAGAACCAATCAAACACTCACACCCAGTCAACAGATCTGGGTTTGATCCATCACCGTTCTTTAGCCAAATCTGCCACCCCAGTTCAGACATCGCCATATGCAAATCAGTCTAACCCTGTGCCTCATGGGAACAGTCCAGCCAGAACTGCCAAGCCATGCCTTCCCTGGACCGGAAAAAAGCTTCCTAGGACCGGTTTCTGGCATTTCAGCCGTCTTCAGCCAGGCTTGCTTGAATCCAGTGGCAAAGTGAGCAAGGGACTCACGTCTGAGCATACCCTGCCAACTTATGGCAAACAAAGCGGTACAAAAGGGGGTGGTGATGGACAGAGCATCAGAACCAATCAAACACTCACACCCAGTCAACAGATCTGGGTTTGATCCATCACCGTTCTTTAGCCAACTCTGCCACCCCAGTTCAGACATGGCCATATGCAAATCAGTCTAACCCTGTGCCTCATGAGAACAGTCCAGCCCGAACTGCCAAGCCATGCCTTCCCTGAACCGGAACAAGCTTCCTAGGACCGGTTTCTGGCATTTTAGCCGTCTTCAGCCAGGCTTGCTTGAATCCAGTGGCAAAGTGAGCAAGGGACTCACGTCTCAGCATACCCAGCCAACTTATGGCAAACAAAGCCGTACAAAAGAGGGTGGTGATGGACAGAGCATCAGAACCAATCAAACACTCACACCCAGTCAACAGATCTGGGTTTGATCCATCACCGTTCTTTAGCCAACTCTGCCACCCCAGTTCAGACATGGCCATATGCAAATCAGTCTAACCCTGTGCCTCATGGGAACAGTCCAGCCCGAACTGCCAAGCCATGCCTTCCCTGGACCGGAAACAAGCTTCCTAGGACCGGTTTCTGGCATTTCAGCCGTCTTCAGCCAGGCATGCTTGAATCCAGTGGCAAAGTGAGCAAGGGACTCACGTCTGAGCATACCCTGCAAACTTATGGCAAACAAAGCGGTACAAAAGGGGGTGGTGATGGACAGAGCATCAGAACCAATCAAACACTCACACCCAGTCAACAGATCTGGGTTTGATCCATCACCGTTCTTTAGCCAAATCTGCCACCCCATTTCAGACATGGCCATATGCAAATCAGTCTAACCCTGTGCCTCATGGGAACAGTCCAGCCCGAACTGCCAAGCCATGCCTTCCCTGGACCGGAAACAAGCTTCCTAGGACCGGTTTCTGGAATTTCAGCCGTCTTCAGCCAGGCTTGCTTGAATCCAGTGGCAAAGTGAGCAAGGGAGTCACGTCTGAGCATACCCTGCCAACTTATGGCAAACAAAGCGGTACAAAAGGGGGTGGTGATGGACAGAGCATCAGAACCAATCAAACACTCACACCCAGTCAACAGATCTGGGTTTGATCTATCACCGTTCTTTAGCCAAATCTGCCACCCCAGTTCAGACATCGCCATATGCAAATCAGTCTAACCCTGTGCCTCATGGGAAAAGTCCAGCCCGAACTGCCAAGCCATGCCTTCCCTGGACCGGAAACAAGCTTCCTAGGACCGGATTCTGGCATTTCAGCCATCTTCAGCCAGGCTTGCTTGAATCCAGTGGCAAAGTGAGCAAGGGACTCACGTCTGAGCATACCCTGCCAACTTATGGCAAACAAAACGGTACAAAAGGGGGTGGTGATGGACAGAACATCAGAACCAATCAAACACTCACACCCAGTCAACAGATCTGGGTTTGATCCATCACCGTTCTTTAGCCAACTCTGCCACCCCAGTTCAGACATGGCCATATGCAAATCAGTCTAACCCTGTGCCTCATGGGAACAGTCCATCCCGAACTGACAAGCCATGCCTTCCCTGGACCGGAAAGAAGCTTCCTAGGACCAGTTTCTGGCATTTCAGCAGTCTTCAGCTAGGCTTGCTTGAATCCAGTGGCAAAGTGAGCAAGGGACTCACGTCTCAGCATACCCAGCCAACTTATGGCAAACAAAGCCGTACAAAAGAGGGTGGTGATGGACAGAGCATCAGAACCAATCAAACACTCACACCCAGTCAACAGATCTGGGTTTGATCCATCACCGTTCTTTAGCCAACTCTGCCACCCCAGTTCAGACATGGCCATATGCAAATCAGTCTAACCCTGTGCCTCATGGGAACAGTCCAGCCCGAACTGCCAAGCCATGCCTTCCCTGGACCGGAAACAAGCTTCCTAGGACCGGTTTCTGGCATTTCAGCCGTCTTCAGCCAGGCATGCTTGAATCCAGTGGCAAAGTGAGCAAGGGACTCACGTCTGAGCATACCCTGCAAACTTATGGCAAACAAAGCGGTACAAAAGGGGGTGGTGATGGACAGAGCATCAGAACCAATCAAACACTCACACCCAGTCAACAGATCTGGGTTTGATCCATCACCGTTCTTTAGCCAAATCTGCCACCCCATTTCAGACATGGCCATATGCAAATCAGTCTAACCCTGTGCCTCATGGGAACAGTCCAGCCCGAACTGCCAAGCCATGCCTTCCCTGGACCGGAAACAAGCTTCCTAGGACCGGTTTCTGGCATTTCAGCCGTCTTCAGCCAGGCTTGCTTGAATCCAGTGGCAAAGTGAGCAAGGGAGTCACGTCTGAGCATACCCTGCCAACTTATGGCAAACAAAGCGGTACAAAAGGGGGTGGTGATGGACAGAGCATCAGAACCAATCAAACACTCACACCCAGTCAACAGATCTGGGTTTGATCTATCACCGTTCTTTAGCCAAATCTGCCACCCCAGTTCAGACATCGCCATATGCAAATCAGTCTAACCCTGTGCCTCATGGGAAAAGTCCAGCCCGAACTGCCAAGCCATGCCTTCCCTGGACCGGAAACAAGCTTCCTAGGACCGGATTCTGGCATTTCAGCCATCTTCAGCCAGGCTTGCTTGAATCCAGTGGCAAAGTGAGCAAGGGACTCACGTCTGAGCATACCCTGCCAACTTATGGCAAACAAAACGGTACAAAAGGGGGTGGTGATGGACAGAACATCAGAACCAATCAAACACTCACACCCAGTCAACAGATCTGGGTTTGATCCATCACCGTTCTTTAGCCAACTCTGCCACCCCAGTTCAGACATGGCCATATGCAAATCAGTCTAACCCTGTGCCTCATGGGAACAGTCCATCCCGAACTGACAAGCCATGCCTTCCCTGGACCGGAAACAAGCTTCCTAGGACCAGTTTCTGGCATTTCAGCAGTCTTCAGCTAGGCTTGCTTGAATCCAGTGTCAAAGTGAGCAAGGGACTCACGTCTGAGCATACCCTGCCAACTTATGGCAAACAAAGCGGTACAAAAGGGGGTGGTGATGGACAGAGCATCAGAACCAATCAAACACTCACACCCAGTCAACAGATCTGGGTTTGATCCATCACCGTTCTTTAGCCAAATCTGCCACCCCAGTTCAGATATGGCCATATGCAAATCAGTCTAACCCTGTGCCTCATGGGAACAGTCCAGCCCGAACTGCCAAGCCATGCCTTCCCTGGACCGGAAACAAGCTTCCTAGGACCGGTTTCTGGCATTTCAGCCGTCTTCAGCCAGGCTTGCTTGAATCCAGTGGCAAAGTGAGCAATGGACTCACGTCTGAGCATACCCTGCCAACTTATGGCAAACAAAGCGGTACAAAAGGGGGTGGCGATGGACAGAGCATCAGAACTAATCAAACACTCACACCCAGTCAACAGATCTGGGTTTGATCTATCACCGTTCTTTAGCCAAATCTGCCACCCCAGTTCAGACATGGCCATATGCAAATAAGTCTAACCCTGTGCCTCATGGGAACAGTCCAGCCCGAACTGCCAAGCCATGCCTTCCCTGGACCGGAAACAAGCTTCCTAGGACCAGTTTCTGGCATTTCAGTCTTCTTCAGCCAGGCTTGCTTGAATCCAGTGGCAAAGTGAGCAAGGGACTCACGTCTGAGCATACCCTGCCAACTTATGGCAAACAAAGCGGTACAAAAGGGGGTGGTGATGGACAGAGCATCAGAACCAATCAAACACTCACACCCAGTCAACAGATCTGGGTTTGATCCATCACCGTTCTTTAGCCAAATCTGCCACCCCAGTTCAGACATCGCCATATGCAAATCAGTCTAACCCTGTGCCTCATTAGAAAAGTCCAGCCCGAACTGCCAAGCCATGCCTTTCCTGGACCGGAAACAAGCTTCCTAGGACCGGTTTCTGGCATTTCAGTCGTCTTCAGCCAGGCTTGCTTGAATCCAGTGGCAAAGTGAGCAAGGGACTCACGTCTGAGCATACCCTGCCAACTTATGGCAAACAAAACGGTACAAAAGGGGGTGGTGATGGACAGAACATCAGAACCAATCAAACACTCACACCCAGTCAACAGATCTGAGTTTGATCCATCACTGTTCTTTAGCCAACTCTGCCACCCCAGTACAGACATGTCCATATGCAAATCAGTCTAACCCTGTGCCTCATGGGAACAGTCCAGCCAGAACTGCCAAGCCATGCCTTCCCTGGACCGGAAAAAAGCTTCCTAGGACCGGTTTCTGGCATTTCAGCCGTCTTCAGCCAGGCTTGCTTGAATCCAGTGGCAAAGTGAGCAAGGGACTCACGTCTGAGCATACCCTGCCAACTTATGGCAAACAAAGCGGTACAAAAGGGGGTGGTGATGGACAGAGCATCAGAACCAATCAAACACTCACACCCAGTCAACAGATCTGGGTTTGATCCATCACCGTTCTTTAGCCAACTCTGCCACCCCAGTTCAGACATGGCCATATGCAAATCAGTCTAACCCTGTGCCTCATGAGAACAGTCACAGCCCGAACTGCCAAGCCATGCCTTCCCTGAACCGGAACAAGCTTCCTAGGACTGGTTTCTGGCATTTTAGCCGTCTTCAGCCAGGCTTGCTTGAATCCAGTGGCAAAGTGAGCAAGGGACTCACGTCTCAGCATACCCAGCCAACTTATGGCAAACAAAGCCGTACAAAAGAGGGTGGTGATGGACAGAGCATCAGAACCAATCAAACACTCACACCCAGTCAACAGATCTGGGTTTGATCCATCACCGTTCTTTAGCCAAATCTGCCACCCCATTTCAGACATGGCCATATGCAAATCAGTCTAACCCTGTGCCTCATGGGAACAGTCCAGCCCGAACTGCCAAGCCATGCCTTCCCTGGACCGGAAACAAGCTTCCTAGGACCGGTTTCTGGCATTTCAGCCGCCTTCAGCCAGGCTTGCTTGAATCCAGTGGCAAAGTGAGCAAGGGACTCACGTCTGAGCATACCCTGCCAACTTATGGCAAACAAAGCGGTACAAAAGGGGGTGGTGATGGACAGAGCATCAGAACCAATCAAACACTCACACCCAGTCAACAGATCTGGGTTTGATCTATCACCGTTCTTTAGCCAAATCTGCCACCCCAGTTCAGACATGGCCATATGCAAATCAGTCTAACCCTGTGCCTCATGGGAACAGTCCAGCCAGAACTGCCAAGCCATGCCTTCCCTGGACCGGAAAAAAGCTTCCTAGGACCGGTTTCTGGCATTTCAGCCGTCTTCAGCCAGGCTTGCTTGAATCCAGTGGCAAAGTGAGCAAGGGACTCACGTCTGAGCATACCCTGCCAACTTATGGCAAACAAAGCGGTACAAAAGGGGGTGGTGATGGACAGAGCATCAGAACCAATCAAACACTCACACCCAGTCAACAGATCTGGGTTTGATCCATCACCGTTCTTTAGCCAACTCTGCCACCCCAGTTCAGACATGGCCATATGCAAATCAGTCTAACCCTGTGCCTCATGAGAACAGTCCAGCCCGAACTGCCAAGCCATGCCTTCCCTGAACCGGAACAAGCTTCCTAGGACCGGTTTCTGGCATTTTAGCCGTCTTCAGCCAGGCTTGCTTGAATCCAGTGGCAAAGTGAGCAAGGGACTCACGTCTCAGCATACCCAGCCAACTTATGGCATACAAAGCCGTACAAAAGAGGGTGGTGATGGACAGAGCATCAGAACCAATCAAACACTCACACCCAGTCAACAGATCTGGGTTTGATCCATCACCGTTCTATAGCCAACTCTGCCACCCCAGTTCAGACATGGCCATATGCAAATCAGTCTAACCCTGTGCCTCATGGGAACAGTCCAGCCCGAACTGCCAAGCCATGCCTTCCCTGGACCGGAAACAAGCTTCCTAGGACCGGTTTCTGGCATTTCAGCCGTCTTCAGCCAGGCTTGCTTGAATCCAGTGGCAAAGTGAGCAAGGGACTCACGTCTGAGCATACCCTGCCAACTTCTGGCAAACAAAGCGGTACAAAAGGGGGTGGTGATGGACAGAGCATCAGAACCAATCAAACACTCACACCCAGTCAACAGATCTGGGTTTGATCCATCACCGTTCTTTAGCCAACTCTGCCACCCCAGTTCAGACATGGCCATATGCAAATCAGTCTAACCCTGTGCCTCTTGGGAACAGTCCAGCCCGAACTGCCAAGCCATGCCTTCCCTGGACCGGAAACAAGCTTCCTAGGACTGGTTTCTGGCATTTCAGCAGTCTTCAGCCAGGCTTGCTTGAATCCAGTGGCAAAGTGAGCAAGGGACTCACGTCTGAGCATACCCTGCCAACTTATGGCAAACAAAGCGGTACAAAAGAAGGTGGTGATGGACAGAGCATCAGAACCAATCAAACACTCACACCCAGTCAACAGATCTGGGTTTGATCCATCACCGTTCTTTAGCCAACTCTGCCACCCCAGTTCAGACATGGCCATATGCAAATCAGTCTAACCCTGTGCCTCATGGGAACAGTCCAGCCCGAACTGCCAAGCCATGCCTTCCCTGGACCGGAAACAAGCTTCCTAGGACCGGTTTCTGGCATTTCAGCCGTCTTCAGCCAGGCATGCTTGAATCCAGTGGCAAAGTGAGCAAGGGACTCACGTCTGAGCATACCCTGCAAACTTATGGCAAACAAAGCGGTACAAAAGGGGGTGGTGATGGACAGAACATCAGAACCAATCAAACACTCACACCCAGTCAACAGATCTGGGTTTGATCCATCACCGTTCTTTAGCCAAATCTGCCACCCCATTTCAGACATGGCCATATGCAAATCAGTCTAACCCTGTGCCTCATGGGAACAGTCCAGCCCGAACTGCCAAGCCATGCCTTCCCTGGACCGGAAACAAGCTTCCTAGGACCGGTTTCTGGCATTTCAGCCGTCTTCAGCCAGGCTTGCTTGAATCCAGTGGCAAAGTGAGCAAGGGACTCACGTCTGAGCATACCCTGCCAACTTATGGCAAACAAAGCGGTACAAAAGGGGGTGGTGATGGACAGAGCATCAGAACCAATCAAACACTCACACCCAGTCAACAGATCTGGGTTTGATCTATCACCGTTCTTTAGCCAAATCTGCCACCCCAGTTCAGACATGGCCATATGCAAATCAGTCTAACCCTGTGCCTCATGGGAACAGTCCAGCCCGAACTGCCAAGCCATGCCTTCCCTGGACCGGAAACAAGCTTCCTAGGACCAGTTTCTGGCATTTCAGTCTTCTTCAGCCAGGCTTGCTTGAATCCAGTGGCAAAGTGAGCAAGGGACTCACGTCTGAGCATACCCTGCCAACTTATGGCAAACAAAGCGGTACAAAAGGGGGTGGTGATGGACAGAGCATCAGAACCAATCAAACACTCACACCCAGTCAACAGATCTGGGTTTGATCCATCACCGTTCTTTAGCCAAATCTGCCACCCCAGTTCAGACATCGCCATATGCAAATCAGTCTAACCCTGTGCCTCATTAGAAAAGTCCAGCCCGAACTGCCAAGCCATGCCTTTCCTGGACCGGAAACAAGCTTCCTAGGACCGGTTTCTGGCATTTCAGCCGTCTTCAGCCAGGCTTGCTTGAATCCAGTGGCAAAGTGAGCAAGGGACTCACGTCTGAGCATACCCTGCCAACTTATGGCAAACAAAACGGTACAAAAGGGGGTGGTGATGGACAGAACATCAGAACCAATCAAACACTCACACCCAGTCAACAGATCTGGGTTTGATCCATCACCGTTCTTTAGCCAACTCTGCCACACCAGTTCAGACATGGCCATATGCAAATCAGTCTAACCCTGTGCCTCATGGGAAAAGTCCAGCCCGAACTGCCAAGCCATGCCTTCCCTGGACCGGAAACAAGCTTCCTAGGACCGGATTCTGGCATTTCAGCCATCTTCAGCCAGGCTTGCTTGAATCCAGTGGCAAAGTGAGCAAGGGACTCACGTCTGAGCATACCCTGCCAACTTATGGCAAACAAAACGGTACAAAAGGGGGTGGTGATGGACAGAACATCAGAACCAATCAAACACTCACACCCAGTCAACAGATCTGGGTTTGATCCATCACCGTTCTTTAGCCAACTCTGCCACCCCAGTTCAGACATGGCCATATGCAAATCAGTCTAACCCTGTGCCTCATGGGAACAGTCCATCCCGAACTGACAAGCCATGCCTTCCCTGGACCGGAAACAAGCTTCCTAGGACCAGTTTCTGGCATTTCAGCAGTCTTCAGCTAGGCTTGCTTGAATCCAGTGGCAAAGTGAGCAAGGGACTCACGTCTGAGCATACCCTGCCAACTTATGGCAAACAAAGCGGTACAAAAGGGGGTGGTGATGGACAGAGCATCAGAACCAATCAAACACTCACACCCAGTCAACAGATCTGGGTTTGATCCATCACCGTTCTTTAGCCAAATCTGCCACCCCAGTTCAGATATGGCCATATGCAAATCAGTCTAACCCTGTGCCTCATGGGAACAGTCCAGCCCGAACTGCCAAGCCATGCCTTCCCTGGACCGGAAACAAGCTTCCTAGGACCGGTTTCTGGCATTTCAGCCGTCTTCAGCCAGGCTTGCTTGAATCCAGTGGCAAAGTGAGCAATGGACTCACGTCTGAGCATACCCTGCCAACTTATGGCAAACAAAGCGGTACAAAAGGGGGTGGCGATGGACAGAGCATCAGAACTAATCAAACACTCACACCCAGTCAACAGATCTGGGTTTGATCTATCACCGTTCTTTAGCCAAATCTGCCACCCCAGTTCAGACATGGCCATATGCAAATCAGTCTAACCCTGTGCCTCATGGGAACAGTCCAGCCCGAACTGCCAAGCCATGCCTTCCCTGGACCGGAAACAAGCTTCCTAGGACCAGTTTCTGGCATTTCAGTCTTATTCAGCCAGGCTTGCTTGAATCCAGTGGCAAAGTGAGCAAGGGACTCACGTCTGAGCATACCCTGCCAACTTATGGCAAACAAAGCGGTACAAAAGGGGGTGGTGATGGACAGAGCATCAGAACCAATCAAACACTCACACCCAGTCAACAGATCTGGGTTTGATCCATCACCGTTCTTTAGCCAAATCTGCCACCCCAGTTCAGACATCGCCATATGCAAATCAGTCTAACCCTGTGCCTCATTAGAAAAGTCCAGCCCGAACTGCCAAGCCATGCCTTTCCTGGACCGGAAACAAGCTTCCTAGGACCGGTTTCTGGCATTTCAGCCGTCTTCAGCCAGGCTTGCTTGAATCCAGTGGCAAAGTGAGCAAGGGACTCACGTCTGAGCATACCCTGTCAACTTATGGCAAACAAAACGGTACAAAAGGGGGTGGTGATGGACAGAACATCAGAACCAATCAAACACTCACACCCAGTCAACAGATCTGAGTTTGATCCATCACTGTTCTTTAGCCAACTCTGCCACCCCAGTACAGACATGTCCATATGCAAATCAGTCTAACCCTGTGCCTCATGGGAACAGTCCAGCCAGAACTGCCAAGCCATGCCTTCCCTGGACCGGAAAAAAGCTTCCTAGGACCGGTTTCTGGCATTTCAGCCGTCTTCAGCCAGGCTTGCTTGAATCCAGTGGCAAAGTGAGCAAGGGACTCACGTCTGAGCATACCCTGCCAACTTATGGCAAACAAAGCGGTACAAAAGGGGGTGGTGATGGACAGAGCATCAGAACCAATCAAACACTCACACCCAGTCAACAGATCTGGGTTTGATCCATCACCGTTCTTTAGCCAACTCTGCCACCCCAGTTCAGACATGGCCATATGCAAATCAGTCTAACCCTGTGCCTCATGAGAACAGTCCAGCCCGAACTGCCAAGCCATGCCTTCCCTGAACCGGAACAAGCTTCCTAGGACTGGTTTCTGGCATTTTAGCCGTCTTCAGCCAGGCTTGCTTGAATCCAGTGGCAAAGTGAGCAAGGGACTCACGTCTCAGCATACCCAGCCAACTTATGGCAAACAAAGCCGTACAAAAGAGGGTGGTGATGGACAGAGCATCAGAACCAATCAAACACTCACACCCAGTCAACAGATCTGGGTTTGATCCATCACCGTTCTTTAGCCAACTCTGCCACCCCAGTTCAGACATGGCCATATGCAAATCAGTCTAACCCTGTGCCTCATGGGAACAGTCCAGCCCGAACTGCCAAGCCATGCCTTCCCTGGACCGGAAACAAGCTTCCTAGGACCGGTTTCTGGCATTTCAGCCGTCTTCAGCCAGGCATGCTTGAATCCAGTGGCAAAGTGAGCAAGGGACTCACGTCTGAGCATACCCTGCAAACTTATGGCAAACAAAGCGGTACAAAAGGGGGTGGTGATGGACAGAGCATCAGAACCAATCAAACACTCACACCCAGTCAACAGATCTGGGTTTGATCCATCACCGTTCTTTAGCCAAATCTGCCACCCCATTTCAGACATGGCCATATGCAAATCAGTCTAACCCTGTGCCTCATGGGAACAGTCCAGCCCGAACTGCCAAGCCATGCCTTCCCTGGACCGGAAACAAGCTTCCTAGGACCGGTTTCTGGCATTTCAGCCGTCTTCAGCCAGGCTTGCTTGAATCCAGTGGCAAAGTGAGCAAGGGAGTCACGTCTGAGCATACCCTGCCAACTTATGGCAAACAAAGCGGTACAAAAGGGGGTGGTGATGGACAGAGCATCAGAACCAATCAAACACTCACACCCAGTCAACAGATCTGGGTTTGATCCATCACCGCTCTTTAGCCAAATCTGCCATCCCAGTTCAGACATCGCCATATGCAAATCAGTCTAACCCTGTGCCTCATTAGAAAAGTCCAGCCCGAACTGCCAAGCCATGCCTTTCCTGGACCGGAAACAAGCTTCCTAGGACCGATTTCTGGCATTTCAGCCGTCTTCAGCCAGGCTTGCTTGAATCCAGTGGCAAAGTGAGCAAGGGACTCACGTCTGAGCATACCCTGCCAACTTATGGCAAACAAAACGGTACAAAAGGGGGTGGTGATGGACAGAACATCAGAACCAATCAAACACTCACACCCAGTCAACAGATCTGGATTTGATCCATCACCGTTCTTTAGCCAACTCTGCCACCCCAGTTCAGACATGGCCATATGCAAATCAGTCTAACCCTGTGCCTCTTGGGAACAGTCCAGCCCGAACTGCCAAGCCATGCCTTCCCTGGACCGGAAACAAGCTTCCTAGGACTGGTTTCTGGCATTTCAGCAGTCTTCAGCCAGGCTTGCTTGAATCCAGTGGCAAAGTGAGCAAGGGACTCACGTCTGAGCATACCCTGCCAACTTATGGCAAACAAAGCGGTACAAAAGAAGGTGGTGATGGACAGAGCCTCAGAACCAATCAAACACTCACACCCAGTTAACAGATCTGGGTTTGATTCATCACCGTTCTTTAGCCAACTCTGCCACCCCAGTTCAGACATGGCCATATGCAAATCAGTCTAACCCTGTGCCTCATGGGAACAGTCCAGCCCGAACTGCCAAGCCATGCCTTCCCTGGACCGGAAACAAGCTTCCTAGGACCGGTTTCTGGCATTTCAGCCGTCTTCAGCCAGGCTTGCTTGAATCCAGTGGCAAAGTGAGCAAGGGACTCACGTCTGAGCATACCCTGCCACCTTATGGCAACTAAAGCGGTACAAAAGGGGGTGGTGATGGACAGAGCATCAGAACCAATCAAACACTCACACCCAGTCAACAGATCTGGGTTTGATCCATCACCGTTCTTTAGCCAAATCTGCCACCCCAGTTCAGACATGGCCATATGCAAATCAGTCTAATCCTGTGCCTCATGAGAACAGTCCAGCCCGAACTGCCAAGCCATGCCTTCCCTGGACCGGAAACAAGCTTCCTAGGACCGGTTTCTGGAATTTCAGCCGTCTTCAGCCAGGCTTGCTTGAATCCAGTGGCAAAGTGAGCAAGGGACTCACGTCTGAGCATACCCTGCCAACTTATGGCAAACAAAGCGGTACAAAAGGGGGTGGTGATGGACAGAGCATCAGAACCAATCAAACACTCACACCCAGTCAACAGATGTGGGTTTGATCCATCACCGTTCTTTAGCCAAATCTGCCACCCCAGTTCTGACATGGCCATATGCAAATCAGTCCAACCCTGTGCCTCATGGGAACAGTCCAGCCAGAACTGCCAAGCTATGCCTTCCCTGGACCGGAAACAAGCTTCCTAGGACCGGTTTCTGGCATTTCAGCCGTCTTCAGCCAGGCTTGCTTGAATCCAGTGGCAAAGTGAGCAAGGGACTAACGTCTGAGAATACCCTGCCAACTTATGGCAAACAAAGCGGTACAAAAGGGGGTGGTGATGGACAGAGCATCAGAACCAATCAAACACTCACACCCAGTCAACAGATCTGGGTTTGATCCATCACCGTTCTTTAGCCAACTCTGCCACCCCAGTTCAGACATGGCCATATGCAAATCAGTCTAACCTGTGCCTCATGGGAACAGTCCAGCCCGAACTGCCAAGCCATGCCTTCCCTGGAACGGAAACAAGATTCCTAGGCCCGGTTTCTGGCATTTCAGCCGTCTTCAGCCAGGCTTGCTTGAATCCAGTGGCAAAGTGAGCAAGGGACTCACGTCTGAGCATACCCTGCCAACTTATGGCAAACAAAGCGGTACAAAAGTGGGTGGTGATGGACAGAGCATCAGAACCAATCAAACACTCACACCCAGTCAACAGATCTGGGTTTGATCCATCACCGTTCTTTAGCCAACTCTGCCACCCCAGTTCAGACATGGCCATATGCAAATCAGTCTAACCCTGTGCCTCATGGGAACAGTCCAGCCCGAACTGCCAAGCCATGCCTTCCCTGGACCGGAAACAAGCTTCCTAGGACCGGTTTCTGGCATTTCAGCCGTCTTCAGCCAGGCATGCTTGAATCCAGTGGCAAAGTGAGCAAGGGACTCACGTCTGAGCATACCCTGCAAACTTATGGCAAACAAAGCGGTACAAAAGGGGGTGGTGATGGACAGAGCATCAGAACCAATCAAACACTCACACCCAGTCAACAGATCTGGGTTTGATCCATCACCGTTCTTTAGCCAAATCTGCCACCCCATTTCAGACATGGCCATATGCAAATCAGTCTAACCCTGTGCCTCATGGGAACAGTCCAGCCCGAACTGCCAAGCCATGCCTTCCCTGGACCGGAAACAAGCTTCCTAGGACCGGTTTCTGGCATTTCAGCCGTCTTCAGCCAGGCTTGCTTGAATCCAGTGGCAAAGTGAGCAAGGGAGTCACGTCTGAGCATACCCTGCCAACTTATGGCAAACAAAGCGGTACAAAAGGGGGTGGTGATGGACAGAGCATCAGAACCAATCAAACACTCACACCCAGTCAACAGATCTGGGTTTGATCTATCACCGTTCTTTAGCCAAATCTGCCACCCCAGTTCAGACATCGCCATATGCAAATCAGTCTAACCCTGTGCCTCATGGGAAAAGTCCAGCCCGAACTGCTAAGCCATGCCTTCCCTGGACCGGAAACAAGCTTCCTAGGACCGGATTCTGGCATTTCAGCCATCTTCAGCCAGGCTTGCTTGAATCCAGTGGCAAAGTGAGCAAGGGACTCACGTCTGAGCATACCCTGCCAACTTATGGCAAACAAAACGGTACAAAAGGGGGTGGTGATGGACAGAACATCAGAACCAATCAAACACTCACACCCAGTCAACAGATCTGGGTTTGATCCATCACCGTTCTTTAGCCAACTCTGCCACCCCAGTTCAGACATGGCCATATGCAAATCAGTCTAACCCTGTGCCTCATGGGAACAGTCCATCCCGAACTGACAAGCCATGCCTTCCCTGGACCGGAAACAAGCTTCCTAGGACCAGTTTCTGGCATTTCAGCAGTCTTCAGCTAGGCTTGCTTGAATCCAGTGGCAAAGTGAGCAAGGGACTCACGTCTGAGCATACCCTGCCAACTTATGGCAAACAAAGCGGTACAAAAGGGGGTGGTGATGGACAGAGCATCAGAACCAATCAAACACTCACACCCAGTCAACAGATCTGGGTTTGATCCATCACCGTTCTTTAGCCAAATCTGCCACCCCAGTTCAGATATGGCCATATGCAAATCAGTCTAACCCTGTGCCTCATGGGAACAGTCCAGCCCGAACTGCCAAGCCATGCCTTCCCTGGACCGGAAACAAGCTTCCTAGGACCGGTTTCTGGCATTTCAGCCGTCGTCAGCCAGGCTTGCTTGAATCCAGTGGCAAAGTGAGCAAGGGACTCACGTCTGAGCATACCCTGCCAACTTATGGCAAACAAAGCGGTACAAAAGGGGGTGGTGATGGACAGAGCATCAGAACCAATCAAACACTCACACCCAGTCAACAGATCTGGGTTTGATCCATCACCGTTCTTTAGCCAAATCTGCCAACCCAGTTCAGACATCGCCATATGCAAATCAGTCTAACCCTGTGCCTCATTAGAAAAGTCCAGCCCGAACTGCCAAGCCATGCCTTTCCTGGACCGGAAACAAGCTTCCTAGGACCGATTTCTGGCATTTCAGCCGTCTTCAGCCAGGCTTGCTTGAATCCAGTGGCAAAGTGAGCAAGGGACTCACGTCTGAGCATACCCTGCCAACTTATGGCAAACAAAACGGTACAAAAGGGGGTGGTGATGGACAGAACATCAGAACCAATCAAACACTCACACCCAGTCAACAGATCTGGATTTGATCCATCACCGTTCTTTAGCCAACTCTGCCACCCCAGTTCAGACATGGCCATATGCAAATCAGTCTAACCCTGTGCCTCTTGGGAACAGTCCAGCCCGAACTGCCAAGCCATGCCTTCCCTGGACCGGAAACAAGCTTCCTAGGACTGGTTTCTGGCATTTCAGCAGTCTTCAGCCAGGCTTGCTTGAATCCAGTGGCAAAGTGAGCAAGGGACTCACGTCTGAGCATACCCTGCCAACTTATGGCAAACAAAGCGGTACAAAAGAAGGTGGTGATGGACAGAGCCTCAGAACCAATCAAACACTCACACCCAGTTAACAGATCTGGGTTTGATTCATCACCGTTCTTTAGCCAACTCTGCCACCCCAGTTCAGACATGGCCATATGCAAATCAGTCTAACCCTGTGCCTCATGGGAACAGTCCAGCCCGAACTGCCAAGCCATGCCTTCCCTGGACCGGAAACAAGCTTCCTAGGACCGGTTTCTGGCATTTCAGCCGTCTTCAGCCAGGCTTGCTTGAATCCAGTGGCAAAGTGAGCAAGGGACTCACGTCTGAGCATACCCTGCCACCTTATGGCAACTAAAGCGGTACAAAAGGGGGTGGTGATGGACAGAGCATCAGAACCAATCAAACACTCACACCCAGTCAACAGATCTGGGTTTGATCCATCACCGTTCTTTAGCCAAATCTGCCACCCCAGTTCAGACATGGCCATATGCAAATCAGTCTAATCCTGTGCCTCATGAGAACAGTCCAGCCCGAACTGCCAAGCCATGCCTTCCCTGGACCGGAAACAAGCTTCCTAGGACCGGTTTCTGGAATTTCAGCCGTCTTCAGCCAGGCTTGCTTGAATCCAGTGGCAAAGTGAGCAAGGGACTCACGTCTGAGCATACCCTGCCAACTTATGGCAAACAAAGCGGTACAAAAGGGGGTGGTGATGGACAGAGCATCAGAACCAATCAAACACTCACACCCAGTCAACAGATGTGGGTTTGATCCATCACCGTTCTTTAGCCAAATCTGCCACCCCAGTTCTGACATGGCCATATGCAAATCAGTCCAACCCTGTGCCTCATGGGAACAGTCCAGCCAGAACTGCCAAGCTATGCCTTCCCTGGACCGGAAACAAGCTTCCTAGGACCGGTTTCTGGCATTTCAGCCGTCTTCAGCCAGGCTTGCTTGAATCCAGTGGCAAAGTGAGCAAGGGACTAACGTCTGAGAATACCCTGCCAACTTATGGCAAACAAAGCGGTACAAAAGGGGGTGGTGATGGACAGAGCATCAGAACCAATCAAACACTCACACCCAGTCAACAGATCTGGGTTTGATCCATCACCGTTCTTTAGCCAACTCTGCCACCCCAGTTCAGACATGGCCATATGCAAATCAGTCTAACCTGTGCCTCATGGGAACAGTCCAGCCCGAACTGCCAAGCCATGCCTTCCCTGGAACGGAAGCAAGATTCCTAGGCCCGGTTTCTGGCATTTCAGCCGTCTTCAGCCAGGCTTGCTTGAATCCAGTGGCAAAGTGAGCAAGGGACTCACGTCTGAGCATACCCTGCCAACTTATGGCAAACAAAGCGGTACAAAAGTGGGTGGTGATGGACAGAGCATCAGAACCAATCAAACACTCACACCCAGTCAACAGATCTGGGTTTGATTCATCACCGGTCTTTAGCCAACTCTGCCACCCCAGTTCAGACATGGCCATATGCAAATCAGTCTAACCCTGTGCCTCATGAGAACAGTCCAGCCCGAACTGCCAAGCCATGCCTTCCCTGGACTGGAAACAAGCTTCCTAGGACCGGTTTCTGGCATTTCAGCCGTGTTCAGCCAGGCTTGCTTGAATCCAGTGGCAAAGTGAGCAAGGGACTCACGTCTGAGCATACCCAGCCAACTTATGGCAAACAAAGCGGTACAAAAGGGGGTGGTGATGGACAGAGCATCAGAACCAATCAAACACTCACACCCAGTCAACAGATCTGGGTTTGATCCATCACCGTTCTTTAGCCAACTCTGCCACCCCAGTTCAGACATGGCCATATGCAAATCAGTCTAACCCTGTGACTCATGGGAACAGTCCAGCCCGAACTGCCAAGCCAAGCCTTCCCTGGACCGGAAACAAGCTTCCTAGGACCGGTTTCTGGCATTTCCGCAGTCTTCAGCCAGGCTTGCTTGAATCCAGTGGCAAAGTGAGCAAGGGACTCACGTCTGAGCATACCCTGCCAACTTATGGCAAACAAAGCGGTACAAAACGGGGTGGTGATGGACAGGGCATCAGAACCAATCAAACACTCACACCCAGTCAACAGATCTGGGTTTGATCCATCACTGTTCTTTAGCCAAATCTGCCACCCCAGTTCAGACATCGCCATATGCAAATCAGTCTAACCCTGTGCCTCATGGGAAAAGTCCAGCCCGAACTGCCAAGCCATGCCTTCCCTGGACCGGAAACAAGCTTCCTAGGACCGGATTCTGGCATTTCAGCCATCTTCAGCCAGGCTTGCTTGAATCCAGTGGCAAAGTGAGCAAGGGACTCACGTCTGAGCATACCCTGCCAACTTATGGCAAACAAAACGGTACAAAAGGGGGTGGTGATGGACAGAACATCAGAACCAATCAAACACTCACACCCAGTCAACAGATCTGGGTTTGATCCATCACCGTTCTTTAGCCAACTCTGCCACCCCAGTTCAGACATGGCCATATGCAAATCAGTCTAACCCTGTGCCTCATGGGAACAGTCCATCCCGAACTGACAAGCCATGCCTTCCCTGGACCGGAAACAAGCTTCCTAGGACCAGTTTCTGGCATTTCAGCAGTCTTCAGCTAGGCTTGCTTGAATCCAGTGGCAAAGTGAGCAAGGGACTCACGTCTGAGCATACCCTGCCAACTTATGGCAAACAAAGCGGTACAAAAGGGGGTGGTGATGGACAGAGCATCAGAACCAATCAAACACTCACACCCAGTCAACAGATCTGGGTTTGATCCATCACCGTTCTTTAGCCAAATCTGCCACCCCAGTTCAGATATGGCCATATGCAAATCAGTCTAACCCTGTGCCTCATGGGAACAGTCCAGCCCGAACTGCCAAGCCATGCCTTCCCTGGACCGGAAACAAGCTTCCTAGGACCGGTTTCTGGCATTTCAGCCGTCTTCAGCCAGGCTTGCTTGAATCCAGTGGCAAAGTGAGCAAGGGACTCACGTCTGAGCATACCCTGCCAACTTATGGCAAACAAAGCGGTACAAAAGGGGGTGGTGATGGACAGAGCATCAGAACCAATCAAACACTCACACCCAGTCAACAGATCTGGGTTTGATCCATCACCGTTCTTTAGCCAAATCTGCCAACCCAGTTCAGACATCGCCATATGCAAATTAGTCTAACCCTGTGCCTCATTAGAAAAGTCCAGCCCGAACTGCCAAGCCATGCCTTTCCTGGACCGGAAACAAGCTTCCTAGGACCGATTTCTGGCATTTCAGCCGTCTTCAGCCAGGCTTGCTTGAATCCAGTGGCAAAGTGAGCAAGGGACTCACGTCTGAGCATACCCTGCCAACTTATGGCAAACAAAACGGTACAAAAGGGGGTGGTGATGGACAGAACATCAGAACCAATCAAACACTCACACCCAGTCAACAGATCTGGATTTGATCCATCACCGTTCTTTAGCCAACTCTGCCACCCCAGTTCAGACATGGCCATATGCAAATCAGTCTAACCCTGTGCCTCTTGGGAACAGTCCAGCCCGAACTGCCAAGCCATGCCTTCCCTGGACCGGAAACAAGCTTCCTAGGACTGGTTTCTGGCATTTCAGCAGTCTTCAGCCAGGCTTGCTTGAATCCAGTGGCAAAGTGAGCAAGGGACTCACGTCTGAGCATACCCTGCCAACTTATGGCAAACAAAGCGGTACAAAAGAAGGTGGTGATGGACAGAGCATCAGAACCAATCAAACACTCACACCCAGTCAACAGATCTGGGTTTGATCCATCACCGTTCTTTAGCCAACTCTGCCACCCCAGTTCAGACATGGCCATATGCAAATCAGTCTAACGCTGTGCCTCATGGGAACAGTCCAGCCCGAACTGCCAAGCCATGCCTTCCCTGGACCGGAAACAAGCTTCCTAGGTGAAGTACTGGGTATTTTAGTCCCAGCGGTGCAGGGGCACACACCCTATGACTTCTGGGTTTCACCCTGTTCCGGACCTACAGAAACACAGAGTCTTCTGGGTGAAGTCAAAGAATCGTTTATTGGCTGCAGACCAATTACAGGTATCCTAGAAGTACACCAGCGTGTATGTTCTCAGGAGACTGCTGAAAATCATAGGAACAGGCTACATCTTAAATAGGCCTTTTCTGGCCCCAAGCATACATTCCTGAGTTTTATGAAACGGCAATATACAAGGATATGTTACAAAGAAAAGGCAGAGTCATGATGACCATCCCACATTCCAGTTCGGCCAGCCCACAATGATTTACACAACAAGGTTCAGATCCCACATTAGATTTACAGATCCCCCCAATAAACATGAGCATCTCCTGTTTTGGGAAGCAAGTCATAAAGCAGGAACAGCCAGGTGCGAAAGAGATTAGCCAGGGGCTTGTGTAGGATGAAAAGGGTTTTATGACGGGCCAAGCCCTGATACGAATCACAGGTGGAGAGAGGAAGGGGAGCTCGTGAGACCAGTTTGACCCGGGGCAGCAGAGCCAGCTGCCCAGGTCACAGAGAAGTCAGAGAGGAAGCCCATGTACTGTGAGGCCCGTATTTGCTCCATTATAGCCTATGTGAGGGCAATGACAAGATGGCCACTGCTTCCAAAATGGAACCCGCGTAGCGAAGCAAAATAACGTGTACGCAGTGCATTCATAGCTAGAACGATATATAAAGCACTCGTACGTGCCGCATTTACCATTTGCGGTTCGCTAATACCAAGATAGACAGAGGTAGGGCCCTGTTCCCTACGCGGTCCCGAATATTAAAGTACGACAGACCCTCCTTTTGCCCTTACATAGGCAATCACTATACTCATCTTAATCCGAGTCTAGGTCAATGTTCACAAAGTCATGGAGATGTTGCTGTAGCATCATCCTATTACTTAGCTCGTCCCTCGATACAGGTTTCCTTACACATAAGGTAGCACAGAGGCCACATATCGCAGGAGCACACTGTATGCATAGACAGAACAGGAAAAGAATGGCTAAGATCATTCCAATGACCATTAGAACTTTCCAACCCCAGGCAGATATCAATTCCCAGAACCACCCCACCAGTGACCAATCTCCCTTATCCACGTGTATGGATTCAGATATTTTATGGAGTTTGGAGATGGCTTGATACACTGTTGGAGCATTATCTGGTATGAAAATGCAGCAACTGGATTGGATAACCCTGCATACCCCACCGCGGTCTGCAAGAATAACGTCTAGGACCATGCGGTTCTGCAAAGTCATAAGGCGATCCGCTTGGAGCTCAGCTGTCAGATTACCAAGGGCACCAGCCGTTACATTGACGGTGGATTCAACCACACGAGTCAGCTGTCTCAGGTTCCTACTATTGACCATAGGTCCCCAAAACGGCAGGAAACCCAAGAAGAAATCTCCTGCTTCCTGACCGGCAGTGTCCTCCTTACTAATCACGCCTCTCACAACTCTGGTCTTGTGATAGTCGGAGGCAGCAGTAAATGTAGGCGGTAGCAGATTCGCAATATAACATGTGCCCGAGAAATCAGGGGGCAACCATGTATATGCTCGATCATTACAGATGAAATATGTACCCTTGGCAGTCAAAAACGCAGGGGAAAACTGCGGTTCGCTAATACCAAGATAGACAGAGGTAGGGCCCTGTTCCCTACGCGGTCCCGAATATTAAAGTACGACATAGGACCGGTTTCTGGCATTTCAGCCGTCTTCAGCCAGGCATGCTTGAATCCAGTGGCAAAGTGAGCAAGGGACTCACGTCTGAGCATACCCTGCAAACTTATGGCAAACAAAGCGGTACAAAAGGGGGTGGTGATGGACAGAGCATCAGAATCAATCAAACACTCACACCCAGTCAACAGATCTGGGTTTGATCCATCACCGTTCTTTAGCCAAATCTGCCACCCCATTTCAGACATGGCCATATGCAAATCAGTCTAACCCTGTGCCTCATGGGAACAGTCCAGCCCGAACTGCCAAGCCATGCCTTCCCTGGACCGGAAACAAGTTTCCTAGGACCGGTTTCTGGCATTTCAGCCGTCTTCAGCCAGGCTTGCTTGAATCCAGTGGCAAAGTGAGCAAGGGACTCACGTCTGAGCATACCCTGCCAACTTATGGCAAACAAAGCAGTACAAAAGGGGGTGGTGATGGACAGAGCATCAGAACCAATCAAACACTCACACCCAGTCAACAGATCTGGGTTTGATCTATCACCGTTCTTTAGCCAAATCTGCCACCCCAGTTCAGACATGGCCATATGCAAATCAGTCTAACCCTGTGCCTCATGGGAACAGTCCAGCCCGAACTGCCAAGCCATGCCTTCCCTGGACCGGAAACAAGCTTCCTAGGACCAGTTTCTGGCATTTCAGTCTTCTTCAGCCAGGCTTGCTTGAATCCAGTGGCAAAGTGAGCAAGGGACTCACGTCTGAGCATACCCTGCCAACTTATGGCAAACAAAGCGGTACAAAAGGGGGTGGTGATGGACAGAGCATCAGAACCAATCAAACACTCACACCCAGTCAACAGATCTGGGTTTGATCCATCACCGTTCTTTAGCCAAATCTGCCACCCCAGTTCAGACATCGCCATATGCAAATCAGTCTAACCCTGTGCCTCATTAGAAAAGTCCAGCCCGAACTGCCAAGCCATGCCTTTCCTGGACCGGAAACAAGCTTCCTAGGACCGGTTTCTGGCATTTCAGCCGTCTTCAGCCAGGCTTGCTTGAATCCAGTGGCAAAGTGAGCAAGGGACTAACGTCTGAGAATACCCTGCCAACTTATGGCAAACAAAGCGGTACAAAAGGGGGTGGTGATGGACAGAGCATCAGAACCAATCAAACACTCACACCCAGTCAACAGATCTGGGTTTGATCCATCACCGTTCTTTAGTCAACTCTGCCACCCCAGTTCAGACATGGCCATATGCAAATCAGTCTAACCTGTGCCTCATGGGAACAGTCCAGCCCGAACTGCCAAGCCATGCCTTCCCTGGAACGGAAACAAGATTCCTAGGACCGGTTTCTGGCATTTCAGCCGTCTTTAGCCAGGCTTGCTTGAATCCAGTGGCAAAGTGAGCAAGGGACTCACGTCTGAGCATACCCTGCCAACTTATGGCAAACAAAGCGGTAGAAAAGGGGGTGGTGATGGACAGAGCATCAGAACCAATCAAACACTCACACCCAGTCAACAGATCTGGGTTTGATCCATCACCGTTCTTTAGCCAACTCTGCCACCCCAGTTCAGGCATGGCCATATGCAAATCAGTCTAACCCTGTGCCTCATGGGAACAGTCCAGCCAGAACTGCCAAGCAATGCCTTCCCTGGACCGGACACAAGCTTCCTAGGCCCGGTTTCTGGCATTTCAGCCGTCTTCAGCCAGGCTTGCTTGAATCCAGTGGCAAAGTGAGCAAGGGACTCACGTCTGAGCATACCCTGCCAACTTATGGCAAACAAAGCGGTACAAAAGTGGGTGGTGATGGACAGAGCATCAGAACCAATCAAACACTCACACCCAGTCAACAGATCTGGGTTTGATTCATCACCGGTCTTTAGCCAACTCTGCCACCCCAGTTCAGACATGGCCATATGCAAATCAGTCTAACCCTGTGCCTCATGAGAACAGTCCAGCCCGAACTGCCAAGCCATGCCTTCCCTGGACTGGAAACAAGCTTCCTAGGACCGGTTTCTGGCATTTCAGCCGTGTTCAGCCAGGCTTGCTTGAATCCAGTGGCAAAGTGAGCAAGGGACTCACGTCTGAGCATACCCAGCCAACTTATGGCAAACAAAGCGGTACAAAAGGGGGTGGTGATGGACAGAGCATCAGAACCAATCAAACACTCACACCCAGTCAACAGATCTGGGTTTGATCCATCACCGTTCTTTAGCCAACTCTGCCACCCCAGTTCAGACATGGCCATATGCAAATCAGTCTAACCCTGTGACTCATGGGAACAGTCCAGCCCGAACTGCCAAGCCATGCCTTCCCTGGACCGGAAACAAGCTTCCTAGGACCGGTTTCTGGCATTTCCGCAGTCTTCAGCCAGGCTTGCTTGAATCCAGTGGCAAAGTGAGCAAGGGACTCACGTCTGAGCATACCCTGCCAACTTATGGCAAACAAAACGGTACAAAAGGGGGTGGTGATGGACAGAACATCAGAACCAATCAAACACTCACACCCAGTCAACAGATCTGGGTTTGATCCATCACCGTTCTTTAGCCAACTCTGCCACCCCAGTTCAGACATGGCCATATGCAAATCAGTCTAACCCTGTGCCTCATGGGAACAGTCCATCCCGAACTGACAAGCCATGCCTTCCCTGGACCGGAAACAAGCTTCCTAGGACCAGTTTCTGGCATTTCAGCAGTCTTCAGCTAGGCTTGCTTGAATCCAGTGGCAAAGTGAGCAAGGGACTCACGTCTGAGCATACCCTGCCAACTTATGGCAAACAAAGCTGTACAAAAGGGGGTGGTGATGGACAGAGCATCAGAACCAATCAAACACTCACACCCAGTCAACAGATCTGGGTTTGATCCATCACCGTTCTTTAGCCAAATCTGCCACCCCAGTTCAGATATGGCCATATGCAAATCAGTCTAACCCTGTGCCTCATGGGAACAGTCCAGCCCGAACTGCCAAGCCATGCCTTCCCTGGACCGGAAACAAGCTTCCTAGGACCGGTTTCTGGCATTTCAGCCGTCTTCAGCCAGGCTTGCTTGAATCCAGTGGCAAAGTGAGCAAGGGACTCACGTCTGAGCATACCCTGCCAACTTATGGCAAACAAAGCGGTACAAAAGGGGGTGGTGATGGACAGAGCATCAGAACCAATCAAACACTCACACCCAGTCAACAGATCTGGGTTTGATCCATCACCGCTCTTTAGCCAAATCTGCCATCCCAGTTCAGACATCGCCATATGCAAATCAGTCTAACCCTGTGCCTCATTAGAAAAGTCCAGCCCGAACTGCCAAGCCATGCCTTTCCTGGACCGGAAACAAGCTTCCTAGGACCGATTTCTGGCATTTCAGCCGTCTTCAGCCAGGCTTGCTTGAATCCAGTGGCAAAGTGAGCAAGGGACTCACGTCTGAGCATACCCTGCCAACTTATAGCAAACAAAACGGTACAAAAGGGGGTGGTGATGGACAGAACATCAGAACCAATCAAACACTCACACCCAGTCAACAGATCTGGATTTGATCCATCACCGTTCTTTAGCCAACTCTGCCACCCCAGTTCAGACATGGCCATATGCAAATCAGTCTAACCCTGTGCCTCTTGGGAACAGTCCAGCCCGAACTGCCAAGCCATGCCTTCCCTGGACCGGAAACAAGCTTCCTAGGACTGGTTTCTGGCATTTCAGCAGTCTTCAGCCAGGCTTGCTTGAATCCAGTGGCAAAGTGAGCAAGGGACTCACGTCTGAGCATACCCTGCCAACTTATGGCAAACAAAGCGGTACAAAAGAAGGTGGTGATGGACAGAGCCTCAGAACCAATCAAACACTCACACCCAGTTAACAGATCTGGGTTTGATTCATCACCGTTCTTTAGCCAACTCTGCCACCCCAGTTCAGACATGGCCATATGCAAATCAGTCTAACCCTGTGCCTCATGGGAACAGTCCAGCCCGAACTGCCAAGCCATGCCTTCCCTGGACCGGAAACAAGCTTCCTAGGACCGGTTTCTGGCATTTCAGCCGTCTTCAGCCAGGCTTGCTTGAATCCAGTGGCAAAGTGAGCAAGGGACTCACGTCTGAGCATACCCTGCCACCTTATGGCAACTAAAGCGGTACAAAAGGGGGTGGTGATGGACAGAGCATCAGAACCAATCAAACACTCACACCCAGTCAACAGATCTGGGTTTGATCCATCACCGTTCTTTAGCCAAATCTGCCACCCCAGTTCAGACATGGCCATATGCAAATCAGTCTAATCCTGTGCCTCATGAGAACAGTCCAGCCCGAACTGCCAAGCCATGCCTTCCCTGGACCGGAAACAAGCTTCCTAGGACCGGTTTCTGGAATTTCAGCCGTCTTCAGCCAGGCTTGCTTGAATCCAGTGGCAAAGTGAGCAAGGGACTCACGTCTGAGCATACCCTGCCAACTTATGGCAAACAAAGCGGTACAAAAGGGGGTGGTGATGGACAGAGCATCAGAACCAATCAAACACTCACACCCAGTCAACAGATGTGGGTTTGATCCATCACCGTTCTTTTGCCAAATCTGCCACCCCAGTTCTGACATGGCCATATGCAAATCAGTCCAACCCTGTGCCTCATGGGAACAGTCCAGCCCGAACTGCCAAGCCAAGCCTTCCCTGGACCGGAAACAAGCTTCCTAGGACCGGTTTCTGGCATTTCCGCAGTCTTCAGCCAGGCTTGCTTGAATCCAGTGGCAAAGTGAGCAAGGGACTCACGTCTGAGCATACCCTGCCAACTTATGGCAAACAAAGCGGTACAAAACGGGGTGGTGATGGACAGGGCATCAGAACCAATCAAACACTCACACCCAGTCAACAGATCTGGGTTTGATCCATCACTGTTCTTTAGCCAAATCTGCCACCCCAGTTCAGACATCGCCATATGCAAATCAGTCTAACCCTGTGCCTCATGGGAAAAGTCCAGCCCGAACTGCCAAGCCATGCCTTCCCTGGACCGGAAACAAGCTTCCTAGGACCGGATTCTGGCATTTCAGCTATCTTCAGCCAGGCTTGCTTGAATCCAGTGGCAAAGTGAGCAAGGGACTCACGTCTGAGCATACCCTGCCAACTTATGGCAAACAAAACGGTACAAAAGGGGGTGGTGATGGACAGAACATCAGAACCAATCAAACACTCACACCCAGTCAACAGATCTGGGTTTGATCCATCACCGTTCTTTAGCCAACTCTGCCACCCCAGTTCAGACATGGCCATATGCAAATCAGTCTAACCCTGTGCCTCATGGGAACAGTCCATCCCGAACTGACAAGCCATGCCTTCCCTGGACCGGAAACAAGCTTCCTAGGACCAGTTTCTGGCATTTCAGCAGTCTTCAGCTAGGCTTGCTTGAATCCAGTGGCAAAGTGAGCAAGGGACTCACGTCTGAGCATACCCTGCCAACTTATGGCAAACAAAGCGGTACAAAAGGGGTTGGTGATGGACAGAGCATCAGAACCAATCAAACACTCACACCCAGTCAACAGATCTGGGTTTGATCCATCACCGTTCTTTAGCCAAATCTGCCACCCCAGTTCAGATATGGCCATATGCAAATCAGTCTAACCCTGTGCCTCATGGGAACAGTCCAGCCCGAACTGCCAAGCCATGCCTTCCCTGGACCGGAAACAAGCTTCCTAGGACCGGTTTCTGGCATTTCAGCCGTCTTCAGCCAGGCTTGCTTGAATCCAGTGGCAAAGTGAGCAAGGGACTCACGTCTGAGCATACCCTGCCAACTTATGGCAAACAAAGCGGTACAAAAGGGGGTGGTGATGGACAGAGCATCAGAACCAATCAAACACTCACACCCAGTCAACAGATCTGGGTTTGATCCATCACCGTTCTTTAGCCAAATCTGCCAACCCAGTTCAGACATCGCCATATGCAAATCAGTCTAACCCTGTGCCTCATTAGAAAAGTCCAGCCCGAACTGCCAAGCCATGCCTTTCCTGGACCGGAAACAAGCTTCCTAGGACCGATTTCTGGCATTTCAGCCGTCTTCAGCCAGGCTTGCTTGAATCCAGTGGCAAAGTGAGCAAGGGACTCACGTCTGAGCATACCCTGCCAACTTATGGCAAACAAAACGGTACAAAAGGGGGTGGTGATGGACAGAACATCAGAACCAATCAAACACTCACACCCAGTCAACAGATCTGGATTTGATCCATCACCGTTCTTTAGCCAACTCTGCCACCCCAGTTCAGACATGGCCATATGCAAATCAGTCTAACCCTGTGCCTCTTGGGAACAGTCCAGCCCGAACTGCCAAGCCATGCCTTCCCTGGACCGGAAACAAGCTTCCTAGGACTGGTTTCTGGCATTTCAGCAGTCTTCAGCCAGGCTTGCTTGAATCCAGTGGCAAAGTGAGCAAGGGACTCACGTCTGAGCATACCCTGCCAACTTATGGCAAACAAAGCGGTACAAAAGAAGGTGGTGATGGACAGAGCATCAGAACCAATCAAACACTCACACCCAGTCAACAGATCTGGGTTTGATCCATCACCGTTCTTTAGCCAAATCTGCCACCCCATTTCAGACATGGCCATATGCAAATCAGTCTAACCCTGTGCCTCATGGGAACAGTCCAGCCCGAACTGCCAAGCCATGCCTTCCCTGGACCGGAAACAAGTTTCCTAGGACTGGTTTCTGGCATTTCAGCCGTCTTCAGCCAGGCTTGCTTGAATCCAGTGGCAAAGTGAGCAAGGGACTCACGTCTGAGCATACCCTGCCAACTTATGGCAAACAAAGCAGTACAAAAGGGGGTGGTGATGGACAGAGCATCAGAACCAATCAAACACTCACACCCAGTCAACAGATCTGGGTTTGATCTATCACCGTTCTTTAGCCAAATCTGCCACCCCAGTTCAGACATGGCCATATGCAAATCAGTCTAACCCTGTGCCTCATGGGAACAGTCCAGCCCGAACTGCCAAGCCATGCCTTCCCTGGACCGGAAACAAGCTTCCTAGGACCAGTTTCTGGCATTTCAGTCTTCTTCAGCCAGGCTTGCTTGAATCCAGTGGCAAAGTGAGCAAGGGACTCACGTCTGAGCATACCCTGCCAACTTATGGCAAACAAAGCGGTACAAAAGGGGGTGGTGATGGACAGAGCATCAGAACCAATCAAACACTCACACCCAGTCAACAGATCTGGGTTTGATCCATCACCGTTCTTTAGCCAAATCTGCCACCCCAGTTCAGACATCGCCATATGCAAATCAGTCTAACCCTGTGCCTCATTAGAAAAGTCCAGCCCGAACTGCCAAGCCATGCCTTTCCTGGACCGGAAACAAGCTTCCTAGGACCGGTTTCTGGCATTTCAGCCGTCTTCAGCCAGGCTTGCTTGAATCCAGTGGCAAAGTGAGCAAGGGACTAACGTCTGAGAATACCCTGCCAACTTATGGCAAACAAAGCGGTACAAAAGGGGGTGGTGATGGACAGAGCATCAGAACCAATCAAACACTCACACCCAGTCAACAGATCTGGGTTTGATCCATCACCGTTCTTTAGTCAACTCTGCCACCCCAGTTCAGACATGGCCATATGCAAATCAGTCTAACCTGTGCCTCATGGGAACAGTCCAGCCCGAACTGCCAAGCCATGCCTTCCCTGGAACGGAAACAAGATTCCTAAGACCGGTTTCTGGCATTTCAGCCGTCTTTAGCCAGGCTTGCTTGAATCCAGTGGCAAAGTGAGCAAGGGACTCACGTCTGAGCATACCCTGCCAACTTATGGCAAACAAAGCGGTAGAAAAGGGGGTGGTGATGGACAGAGCATCAGAACCAATCAAACACTCACACCCAGTCAACAGATCTGGGTTTGATCCATCACCGTTCTTTAGCCAACTCTGCCACCCCAGTTCAGGCATGGCCATATGCAAATCAGTCTAACCCTGTGCCTCATGGGAACAGTCCAGCCAGAACTGCCAAGCAATGCCTTCCCTGGACCGGACACAAGCTTCCTAGGCCCGGTTTCTGGCATTTCAGCCGTCTTCAGCCAGGCTTGCTTGAATCCAGTGGCAAAGTGAGCAAGGGACTCACGTCTGAGCATACCCTGCCAACTTATGGCAAACAAAGCGGTACAAAAGTGGGTGGTGATGGACAGAGCATCAGAACCAATCAAACACTCACACCCAGTCAACAGATCTGGGTTAGATTCATCACCGGTCTTTAGCCAACTCTGCCACCCCAGTTCAGACATGGCCATATGCAAATCAGTCTAACCCTGTGCCTCATGAGAACAGTCCAGCCCGAACTGCCAAGCCATGCCTTCCCTGGACTGGAAACAAGCTTCCTAGGACCGGTTTCTGGCATTTCAGCCGTGTTCAGCCAGGCTTGCTTGAATCCAGTGGCAAAGTGAGCAAGGGACTCACGTCTGAGCATACCCAGCCAACTTATGGCAAACAAAGCGGTACAAAAGGGGGTGGTGATGGACAGAGCATCAGAACCAATCAAACACTCACACCCAGTCAACAGATCTGGGTTTGATCCATCACCGTTCTTTAGCCAACTCTGCCACCCCAGTTCAGACATGGCCATATGCAAATCAGTCTAACCCTGTGACTCATGGGAACAGTCCAGCCCGAACTGCCAAGCCATGCCTTCCCTGGACCGGAAACAAGCTTCCTAGGACCGGTTTCTGGCATTTCCGCAGTCTTCAGCCAGGCTTGCTTGAATCCAGTGGCAAAGTGAGCAAGGGACTCACGTCTGAGCATACCCTGCCAACTTATGGCAAACAAAACGGTACAAAAGGGGGTGGTGATGGACAGAACATCAGAACCAATCAAACACTCACACCCAGTCAACAGATCTGGGTTTGATCCATCACCGTTCTTTAGCCAAATCTGCCACCCCAGTTCAGATATGGCCATATGCAAATCAGTCTAACCCTGTGCCTCATGGGAACAGTCCAGCCCGAACTGCCAAGCCATGCCTTCCCTGGACCGGAAACAAGCTTCCTAGGACCGGTTTCTGGCATTTCAGCCGTCTTCAGCCAGGCTTGCTTGAATCCAGTGGCAAAGTGAGCAAGGGACTCACGTCTGAGCATACCCTGCCAACTTATGGCAAACAAAGCGGTACAAAAGGGGGTGGTGATGGACAGAGCATCAGAACCAATCAAACACTCACACCCAGTCAACAGATCTGGGTTTGATCCATCACCGCTCTTTAGCCAAATCTGCCAACCCAGTTCAGACATCGCCATATGCAAATCAGTCTAACCCTGTGCCTCATTAGAAAAGTCCAGCCCGAACTGCCAAGCCATGCCTTTCCTGGACCGGAAACAAGCTTCCTAGGACCGATTTCTGGCATTTCAGCCGTCTTCAGCCAGGCTTGCTTGAATCCAGTGGCAAAGTGAGCAAGGGACTCACGTCTGAGCATACCCTGCCAACTTATGGCAAACAAAACGGTACAAAAGGGGGTGGTGATGGACAGAACATCAGAACCAATCAAACACTCACACCCAGTCAACAGATCTGGATTTGATCCATCACCGTTCTTTAGCCAACTCTGCCACCCCAGTTCAGACATGGCCATATGCAAATCAGTCTAACCCTGTGCCTCTTGGGAACAGTCCAGCCCGAACTGCCAAGCCATGCCTTCCCTGGACCGGAAACAAGCTTCCTAGGACTGGTTTCTGGCATTTCAGCAGTCTTCAGCCAGGCTTGCTTGAATCCAGTGGCAAAGTGAGCAAGGGACTCACGTCTGAGCATACCCTGCCAACTTATGGCAAACAAAGCGGTACAAAAGAAGGTGGTGATGGACAGAGCATCAGAACCAATCAAACACTCACACCCAGTCAACAGATCTGGGTTTGATCCATCACCGTTCTTTAGCCAACTCTGCCACCCCAGTTCAGACATGGCCATATGCAAATCAGTCTAACCCTGTGCCTCATGGGAACAGTCCAGCCCGAACTGCCAAGCCATGCCTTCCCTGGACCGGAAACAAGCTTCCTAGGACCGGTTTCTGGCATTTCAGCCGTCTTCAGCCAGGCATGCTTGAATCCAGTGGCAAAGTGAGCAAGGGACTCACGTCTGAGCATACCCTGCAAACTTATGGCAAACAAAGCGGTACAAAAGGGGGTGGTGATGGACAGAGCATCAGAACCAATCAAACACTCACACCCAGTCAACAGATCTGGGTTTGATCCATCACCGTTCTTTAGCCAAATCTGCCACCCCATTTCAGACATGGCCATATGCAAATCAGTCTAACCCTGTGCCTCATGGGAACAGTCCAGCCCGAACTGCCAAGCCATGCCTTCCCTGGACCGGAAACAAGCTTCCTAGGACCGGTTTCTGGCATTTCAGCCGTCTTCAGCCAGGCTTGCTTGAATCCAGTGGCAAAGTGAGCAAGGGACTCACGTCTGAGCATACCCTGCCAACTTATGGCAAACAAAGCAGTACAAAAGGGGGTGGTGATGGACAGAGCATCAGAACCAATCAAACACTCACACCCAGTCAACAGATCTGGGTTTGATCTATCACCGTTCTTTAGCCAAATCTGCCACCCCAGTTCAGACATGGCCATATGCAAATCAGTCTAACCCTGTGCCTCATGGGAACAGTCCAGCCCGAACTGCCAAGCCATGCCTTCCCTGGACCGGAAACAAGCTTCCTAGGACCAGTTTCTGGCATTTCAGTCTTCTTCAGCCAGGCTTGCTTGAATCCAGTGGCAAAGTGAGCAAGGGACTCACGTCTGAGCATACCCTGCCAACTTATGGCAAACAAAGCGGTACAAAAGGGGGTGGTGATGGACAGAGCATCAGAACCAATCAAACACTCACACCCAGTCAACAGATCTGGGTTTGATCCATCACCGTTCTTTAGCCAAATCTGCCACCCCAGTTCAGACATTGCCATATGCAAATCAGTCTAACCCTGTGCCTCATTAGAAAAGTCCAGCCCGAACTGCCAAGCCATGCCTTTCCTGGACCGGAAACAAGCTTCCTAGGACCGGTTTCTGGCATTTCAGCCGTCTTCAGCCAGGCTTGCTTGAATCCAGTGGCAAAGTGAGCAAGGGACTCACGTCTGAGCATACCCTGCCAACTTATGGCAAACAAAACGGTACAAAAGGGGGTGGTGATGGACAGAACATCAGAACCAATCAAACACTCACACCCAGTCAACAGATCTGAGTTTGATCCATCACTGTTCTTTAGCCAACTCTGCCACCCCAGTACAGACATGTCCATATGCAAATCAGTCTAACCCTGTGCCTCATGGGAACAGTCCAGCCAGAACTGCCAAGCCATGCCTTCCCTGGACCGGAAAAAAGCTTCCTAGGACCGGTTTCTGGCATTTCAGCCGTCTTCAGCCAGGCTTGCTTGAATCCAGTGGCAAAGTGAGCAAGGGACTCACGTCTGAGCATACCCTGCCAACTTATGGCAAACAAAGCGGTACAAAAGAGGGTGGTGATGGACAGAGCATCAGAACCAATCAAACACTCACACCCAGTCAACAGATCTGGGTTTGATCCATCACCGTTCTTTAGCCAACTCTGCCACCCCAGTTCAGACATGGCCATATGCAAATCAGTCTAACCCTGTGCCTCATGGGAACAGTCCAGCCCGAACTGCCAAGCCATGCCTTCCCTGGACCGGAAACAAGCTTCCTAGGACCGGTTTCTGGCATTTCAGCCGTCTTCAGCCAGGCATGCTTGAATCCAGTGGCAAAGTGAGCAAGGGACTCACGTCTGAGCATACCCTGCAAACTTATGGCAAACAAAGCGGTACAAAAGGGGGTGGTGATGGACAGAGCATCAGAACCAATCAAACACTCACACCCAGTCAACAGATCTGGGTTTGATCCATCACCGTTCTTTAGCCAAATCTGCCACCCCATTTGAGACATGGCCATATGCAAATCAGTCTAACCCTGTGCCTCATGGGAACAGTCCAGCCCGAACTGCCAAGCCATGCCTTCCCTGGACCGGAAACAAGCTTCCTAGGACCGGTTTCTGGCATTTCAGCCGTCTTCAGCCAGGCTTGCTTGAATCCAGTGGCAAAGTGAGCAAGGGAGTCACGTCTGAGCATACCCTGCCAACTTATGGCAAACAAAGCGGTACAAAAGGGGGTGGTGATGGACAGAGCATCAGAACCAATCAAACACTCACACCCAGTCAACAGATCTGGGTTTGATCTATCACCGTTCTTTAGCCAAATCTGCCACCCCAGTTCAGACATCGCCATATGCAAATCAGTCTAACCCTGTGCCTCATGGGAAAAGTTCAGCCCGAACTGCCAAGCCATGCCTTCCCTGGACCGGAAACAAGCTTCCTAGGACCGGATTCTGGCATTTCAGCCATCTTCAGCCAGGCTTGTTTGAATCCAGTGGCAAAGTGAGCAAGGGACTCACGTTTGAGCATACCCTGCCAACTTATGGCAAACAAAACGGTACAAAAGGGGGTGGTGATGGACAGAACATCAGAACCAATCAAACACTCACACCCAGTCAACAGATCTGGGTTTGATCCATCACCGTTCTTTAGCCAACTCTGCCACCCCAGTTCAGACATGGCCATATGCAAATCAGTCTAACCCTGTGCCTCATGGGAACAGTCCATCCCGAACTGACAAGCCATGCCTTCCCTGGACCGGAAACAAGCTTCCTAGGACCAGTTTCTGGCATTTCAGCAGTCTTCAGCTAGGCTTGCTTGAATCCAGTGGCAAAGTGAGCAAGGGACTCACGTCTGAGCATACCCTGCCAACTTATGGCAAACAAAGCGGTACAAAAGGGGGTGGTGATGGACAGAGCATCAGAACCAATCAAACACTCACACCCAGTCAACAGATCTGGGTTTGATCCATCACCGTTCTTTAGCCAAATCTGCCACCCCAGTTCAGATATGGCCATATGCAAATCAGTCTAACCCTGTGCCTCATGGGAACAGTCCAGCCCGAACTGCCAAGCCATGCCTTCCCTGGACCGGAAACAAGCTTCCTAGGACCGGTTTCTGGCATTTCAGCCGTCTTCAGCCAGGCTTGCTTGAATCCAGTGGCAAAGTGAGCAAGGGACTCACGTCTGAGCATACCCTGCCAACTTATGGCAAACAAAGCGGTACAAAAGGGGGTGGTGATGGACAGAGCATCAGAACCAATCAAACACTCACACCCAGTCAACAGATCTGGGTTTGATCCATCACCGTTCTTTAGCCAAATCTGCCAACCCAGTTCAGACATCGCCATATGCAAATCAGTCTAACCCTGTGCCTCATTAGAAAAGTCCAGCCCGAACTGCCAAGCCATGCCTTTCCTGGACCGGAAACAAGCTTCCTAGGACCGATTTCTGGCATTTCAGCCGTCTTCAGCCAGGCTTGCTTGAATCCAGTGGCAAAGTGAGCAAGGGACTCACGTCTGAGCATACCCTGCCAACTTATGGCAAACAAAACGGTACAAAAGGGGGTGGTGATGGACAGAACATCAGAACCAATCAAACACTCACACCCAGTCAACAGATCTGGATTTGATCCATCACCGTTCTTTAGCCAACTCTGCCACCCCAGTTCAGACATGGCCATATGCAAATCAGTCTAACCCTGTGCCTCTTGGGAACAGTCCAGCCCGAACTGCCAAGCCATGCCTTCCCTGGACCGGAAACAAGCTTCCTAGGACTGGTTTCTGGCATTTCAGCAGTCTTCAGCCAGGCTTGCTTGAATCCAGTGGCAAAGTGAGCAAGGGACTCACGTCTGAGCATACCCTGCCAACTTATGGCAAACAAAGCGGTACAAAAGGGGGTGGTGATGGACAGAGCATCAGAACCAATCAAACACTCACACCCAGTCAACAGATCTGGGTTTGATCCATCACCGTTCTTTAGCCAAATCTGCCAACCCAGTTCAGACATCGCCATATGCAAATCAGTCTAACCCTGTGCCTCATTAGAAAAGTCCAGCCCGAACTGCCAAGCCATGCCTTTCCTGGACCGGAAACAAGCTTCCTAGGACCGATTTCTGGCATTTCAGCCGTCTTCAGCCAGGCTTGCTTGAATCCAGTGGCAAAGTGAGCAAGGGACTCACGTCTGAGCATACCCTGCCAACTTATGGCAAACAAAACGGTACAAAAGGGGGTGGTGATGGACAGAACATCAGAACCAATCAAACACTCACACCCAGTCAACAGATCTGGATTTGATCCATCACCGTTCTTTAGCCAACTCTGCCACCCCAGTTCAGACATGGCCATATGCAAATCAGTCTAACCCTGTGCCTCTTGGGAACAGTCCAGCCCGAACTGCCAAGCCATGCCTTCCCTGGACCGGAAACAAGCTTCCTAGGACTGGTTTCTGGCATTTCAGCAGTCTTCAGCCAGGCCTGCTTGAATCCAGTGGCAAAGTGAGCAAGGGACTCACGTCTGAGCATACCCTGCCAACTTATGGCAAACAAAGCGGTACAAAAGAAGGTGGTGATGGACAGAGCATCAGAACCAATCAAACACTCACACCCAGTTAACAGAACTGGGTTTGATTCATCACCGTTCTTTAGCCAACTCTGCCACCCCAGTTCAGACATGGCCATATGCAAATCAGTCTAATCCTGTGCCTCATGAGAACAGTCCAGCCCGAACTGCCAAGCCATGCCTTCCCTGGACCGGAAACAAGCTTCCTAGGATCGGTTTCTGGAATTTCAGCCGTCTTCAGCCAGGCTTGCTTGAATCCAGTGGCAAAGTGAGCAAGGGACTCACGTCTGAGCATACCCTGCCAACTTATGGCAAACAAAGCGGTACAAAAGGGGGTGGTGATGGACAGAGCATCAGAACCAATCAAACACTCACACCCAGTCAACAGATGTGGGTTTGATCCATCACCGTTCTTTAGCCAAATCTGCCACCCCAGTTCTGACATGGCCATATGCAAATCAGTCCAACCCTGTGCCTCATGGGAACAGTCCAGCCAGAACTGCCAAGCTATGCCTTCCCTGGACCGGAAACAAGCTTCCTAGGACCGGTTTCTGGCATTTCAGCCGTCTTCAGCCAGGCTTGCTTGAATCCAGTGGCAAAGTGAGCAAGGGACTAACGTCTGAGAATACCCTGCCAACTTATGGCAAACAAAGCGGTACAAAAGGGGGTGGTGATGGACAGAGCATCAGAACCAATCAAACACTCACACCCAGTCAACAGATCTGGGTTTGATCCATCACCGTTCTTTAGCCAACTCTGCCACCCCAGTTCAGACATGGCCATATGCAAATCAGTCTAACCTGTGCCTCATGGGAACAGTCCAGCCCGAACTGCCAAGCCATGCCTTCCCTGGAACGGAAACAAGATTCCTAGGACCGGTTTCTGGCATTTCAGCCGTCTTTAGCCAGGCTTGCTTGAATCCAGTGGCAAAGTGAGCAAGGGACTCACGTCTGAGCATACCCTGCCAACTTATGGCAAACAAAGCGGTACAAAAGGGGGTGGTGATGGACAGAGCATCAGAACCAATCAAACACACACACCCAGTCAACAGATCTGGGTTTGATCCATCACCGTTCTTTAGCCAACTCTGCCACCCCAGTTCAGGCATGGCCATATGCAAATCAGTCTAACCCTGTGCCTCATGGGAACAGTCCAGCCAGAACTGCCAAGCAATGCCTTCCCTGGACCGGACACAAGCTTCCTAGGCCCGGTTTCTGGCATTTCAGCCGTCTTCAGCCAGGCTTGCTTGAATCCAGTGGCAAAGTGAGCAAGGGACTCACGTCTGAGCATACCCTGCCAATTTATGGCAAACAAAGCGGTACAAAAGTGGGTGGTGATGGACAGAGCATCAGAACCAATCAAACACTCACACCCAGTCAACAGATCTGGGTTTGATTCATCACCGGTCTTTAGCCAACTCTGCCACCCCAGTTCAGACATGGCCATATGCAAATCAGTCTAACCCTGTGCCTCATGAGAACAGTCCAGCCCGAACTGCCAAGCCATGCCTTCCCTGGACTGGAAACAAGCTTCCTAGGACCGGTTTCTGGCATTTCAGCCGTGTTCAGCCAGGCTTGCTTGAATCCAGTGGCAAAGTGAGCAAGGGACTCACGTCTGAGCATACCCAGCCAACTTATGGCAAACAAAGCGGTACAAAAGGGGGTGGTGATGGACAGAGCATCAGAACCAATCAAACACTCACACCCAGTCAACAGATCTGGGTTTGATCCATCACCGTTCTTTAGCCAACTCTGCCACCCCAGTTCAGACATGGCCATATGCAAATCAGTCTAACCCTGTGACTCATGGGAACAGTCCAGCCCGAACTGCCAAGCCATGCCTTCCCTGGACAGGAAACAAGCTTCCTAGGACCGGTTTCTGGCATTTCCGCAGTCTTCAGCCAGGCTTGCTTGAATCCAGTGGCAAAGTGAGCAAGGGACTCACGTCTGAGCATACCCTGCCAACTTATGGCAAACAAAGCGGTACAAAACGGGGTGGTGATGGACAGGGCATCAGAACCAATCAAACACTCACACCCAGTCAACAGATCTGGGTTTGATCCATCACCGTTCTTTAGCCAAATCTGCCACCCCAGTTCAGACATGGCCATATGCAAATCAGTCTAACCCTGTGCCTCATGGGAACAGTCCAGCCCGAACTGCCAAGCCATGTCTTCCCTGGACCGGAAACAAGCTTCCTAGGACCAGTTTCTGGCATTTCAGTCTTCTTCAGCCAGGCTTGCTTGAATCCAGTGGCAAAGTGAGCAAGGGACTCACGTCTGAGCATACCCTGCCAACTTATGGCAAACAAAGCGGTACAAAAGGGGGTGGTGATGGACAGAGCATCAGAACCAATCAAACACTCACACCCAGTCAACAGATCTGGGTTTGATCCATCACCGTTCTTTAGCCAAATCTGCCACCCCAGTTCAGACATCGCCATATGCAAATCAGTCTAACCCTGTGCCTCATTAGAAAAGTCCAGCCCGAACTGCGAAACCATGCCTTTCCTGGACCGGAAACAAGCTTCCTAGGACCGGTTTCTGGCATTTCAGCCGTCTTCAGCCAGGCTTGCTTGAATCCAGTGGCAAAGTGAGCAAGGGACTCACGTCTGAGCATACCCTGCCAACTTATGGCAAACAAAACGGTACAAAAGGGGGTGGTGATGGACAGAACATCAGAACCAATCAAACACTCACACCCAGTCAACAGATCTGAGTTTGATCCATCACTGTTCTTTAGCCAACTCTGCCACCCCAGTACAGACATGTCCATATGCAAATCAGTCTAACCCTGTGCCTCATGGGAACAGTCCAGCCCGAACTGCCAAGCCATGTCTTCCCTGGACCGGAAACAAGCTTCCTAGGACCAGTTTCTGGCATTTCAGTCTTCTTCAGCCAGGCTTGCTTGAATCCAGTGGCAAAGTGAGCAAGGGACTCACGTCTGAGCATACCCTGCCAACTTATGGCAAACAAAGCGGTACAAAAGGGGGTGGTGATGGACAGAGCATCAGAACCAATCAAACACTCACACCCAGTCAACAGATCTGGGTTTGATCCATCACCGTTCTTTAGCCAAATCTGCCACCCCAGTTCAGACATCGCCATATGCAAATCAGTCTAACCCTGTGCCTCATTAGAAAAGTCCAGCCCGAACTGCCAAGCCATGCCTTTCCTGGACCGGAAACAAGCTTCCTAGGACCGGTTTCTGGCATTTCAGCCGTCTTCAGCCAGGCTTGCTTGAATCCAGTGGCAAAGTGAGCAAGGGACTCACGTCTGAGCATACCCTGCCAACTTATGGCAAACAAAACGGTACAAAAGGGGGTGGTGATGGACAGAACATCAGAACCAATCAAACACTCACACCCAGTCAACAGATCTGAGTTTGATCCATCACTGTTCTTTAGCCAACTCTGCCACCCCAGTACAGACATGTCCATATGCAAATCAGTCTAACCCTGTGCCTCATGGGAACAGTCCAGCCAGAACTGCCAAGCCATGCCTTCCCTGGACCGGAAAAAAGCTTCCTAGGAACGGTTTCTGGCATTTCAGCCGTCTTCAGCCAGGCTTGCTTGAATCCAGTGGCAAAGTGAGCAAGGGACTCACGTCTGAGCATACCCTGCCAACTTATGGCAAACAAAGCGGTATAAAAGGGGGTGGTGATGGACAGAGCATCAGAACCAATCAAACACTCACACCCAGTCAACAGATCTGGGTTTGATCCATCACCGTTCTTTAGCCAACTCTGCCACCCCAGTTCAGACATGGCCATATGCAAATCAGTCTAACCCTGTGCCTCATGAGAACAGTCCAGCCCGAACTGCCAAGCCATGCCTTCCCTGGACCGGAACAAGCTTCCTAGGACCGGTTTCTGGCATTTTAGCCGTCTTCAGCCAGGCTTGCTTGAATCCAGTGGCAAAGTGAGCAAGGGACTCACGTCTCAGCATACCCAGCCAACTTATGGCAAACAAAGCGGTACAAAAGAGGGTGGTGATGGACAGAGCATCAGAACCAATCAAATACTCACACCCAGTCAACAGATCTGGGTTTGATCCATCACCATTCTTTAGCCAACTCTGCCACCCCAGTTCAGACATGGCCATATGCAAATCAGTCTAACCCTGTGCCTCATGGGAACAGTCCAGCCCGAACTGCCAAGCCATGCCTTCCCTGGACCGGAAACAAGCTTCCTAGGACCGGTTTCTGGCATTTCAGCCGTCTTCAGCCAGGCATGCTTGAATCCAGTGGCAAAGTGAGCAAGGGACTCACGTCTGAGCATACCCTGCCAACTTATGGCAAACAGAGCGGTACAAAAGGGGGTGGTGATGGACAGAGCATCAGAACCAATCAAACACTCACACCCAGTCAACAGATCTGGGTTTGATCCATCACCGTTCTTTAGCCAAATCTGCCACCCCATTTCAGACATGGCCATATGCAAATCAGTCTAACCCTGTGCCTTATGGGAACAGTCCAGCCCGAACTGCCAAGCCATGCCTTCCCTGGACCGGAAACAAGCTTCCTAGGACCGGTTTCTGGCATTTCAGCCGTCTTCAGCCAGGCTTGCTTGAATCCAGTGGCAAAGTGAGCAAGGGACTCACGTCTGAGCATACCCTGCCAACTTATGGCAAACAAAGCGGTACAAAAGGGGGTGGTGATGGACAGAGCATCAGGACCAATCAAACACTCACACCCAGTCAACAGATCTGGGTTTGATCTATCACCGTTCTTTAGACAAATCTGCCACCCCAGTTCAGACATCGCCATATGCAAATCAGTCTAACCCTGTGCCTCATGGGAAAAGTCCAGCCCGAACTGCCAAGCCATGCCTTCCCTGGACCGGAAACAAGCTTCCTAGGACCGGATTCTGGCATTTCAGCCGTCTTCAGCCAGGCTTGCTTGAATCCAGTGGCAAAGTGAGCAAGGGACTCACGTCTGAGCATACCCTGCCAACTTATGGCAAACAAAACGGTACAAAAGGGGGTGGTGATGGACAGAACATCAGAACCAATCAAACACTCACACCCAGTCAACAGATCTGGGTTTGATCCATCACCGTTCTTTAGCCAACTCTGCCACCCCAGTTCAGACATGGCCATATGCAAATCAGTCTAACCCTGTGCCTCATGGGAACAGTCTATCCCGAACTGACAAGCCATGCCTTCCCTGGACCGGAAACAAGCTTCCTAGGACCAATTTCTGGCATTTCAGCAGTCTTCAGCTAGGCTTGCTTGAATCCAGTGGCAAAGTGAGCAAGGGACTCACGTCTGAGCATACCCTGCCAACTTATGGCAAACAAAGCGGTACAAAAGGGGGTGGTGATGGACAGAGCATCAGAACCAATCAAACACTCACACCCAGTCAACAGATCTGGGTTTGATCCATCACCGTTCTTTAGCCAAATCTGCCACCCCAGTTCAGATATGGCCATATGCAAATCAGTCTAACCCTGTGCCTCATGGGAACAGTCCAGCCCGAACTGCCAAGCCATGCCTTCCCTGGACCGGAAACAAGCTTCCTAGGACCGGTTTCTGGCATTTCAGCCGTCTTCAGCCAGGCTTGCTTGAATCCAGTGGCAAAGTGAGCAAGGGACTCACGTCTGAGCATACCCTGCCAACTTATGGCAAACAAAGCGGTACAAAAGGGGGTGGTGATGGACAGAGCATCAGAACCAATCAAACACTCACACCCAGTCAACAGATCTGGGTTTGATCCATCACCGTTCTTTAGCCAAATCTGCCAACCCAGTTCAGACATCGCCATATGCAAATCAGTCTAACCCTGTGCCTCATTAGAAAAGTCCAGCCCGAACTGCCAAGCCATGCCTTTCCTGGACCGGAAACAAGCTTCCTAGGACCGATTTCTGGCATTTCAGCCGTCTTCAGCCAGGCTTGCTTGAATCCAGTGGCAAAGTGAGCAAGGGACTCACGTCTGAGCATACCCTGCCAACTTATGGCAAACAAAACGGTACAAAAGGGGGTGGTGATGGACAGAACATCAGAACCAATCAAACACTCACACCCAGTCAACAGATCTGGATTTGATCCATCACCGTTCTTTAGCCAACTCTGCCACCCCAGTTGAGACATGGCCATATGCAAATCAGTCTAACCCTGTGCCTCTTGGGAACAGTCTAGCCCGAACTGCCAAGCCATGCCTTCCCTGGACCGGAAACAAGCTTCCTAGGACCAGTTTCTGGCATTTCAGCAGTCTTCAGCCAGGCTTGCTTGAATCCAGTGGCAAAGTGAGCAAGGGACTCACGTCTGAGCATACCCTGCCAACTTATGGCAAACAAAGCGGTACAAAAGGGGGTGGTGATGGACAGAGCATCAGAACCAATCAAACACTCACACCCAGTTAACAGATCTGGGTTTGATCCATCACCGTTCTTTAGCCAACTCTGCCACCCCAGTTCAGACATGGCCATATGCAAATCAGTCTAACCCTGTGCCTCATGGGAACAGTCCAGCCCGAACTGCCAAGCCATGCCTTCCCTGGACCGGAAACAAGCTTCCTAGGACCGGTTTCTGGCATTTCAGCCGTCTTCAGCCAGGCTTGCTTGAATCCAGTGGCAAAGTGAGCAAGGGACTCACGTCTGAGCATACCCTGCCAACTTATGGCAAACAAAGCGGTACAAAAGGGGGTGGTGATGGACAGAGCATCAGAACCAATCAAACACTCACACCCAGTCAACAGATCTGGGTTTGATCCATCACCGTTCTTTAGCCAACTCTGCCACCCCAGTTCAGACATGGCCATATGCAAATCAGTCTAACCCTGTGCCTCATGAGAACAGTCCAGCCCGAACTGCCAAGCCATGCCTTCCCTGGACCCGAACAAGCTTCCTAGGACCGGTTTCTGGCATTTTAGCCGTCTTCAGCCAGGCTTGCTTGAATCCAGTGGCAAAGTGAGCAAGGGACTCACGTCTCAGCATACCCAGCCAACTTATGGCAAACAAAGCGGTACAAAAGAGGGTGGTGATGGACAGAGCATCAGAACCAATCAAATACTCACACCCAGTCAACAGATCTGGGTTTGATCCATCACCATTCTTTAGCCAACTCTGCCACCCCAGTTCAGACATGGCCATATGCAAATCAGTCTAACCCTGTGCCTCATGGGAACAGTCCAGCCCGAACTGCCAAGCCATGCCTTCCCTGGACCGGAAACAAGCTTCCTAGGACCGGTTTCTGGCATTTCAGCCGTCTTCAGCCAGGCATGCTTGAATCCAGTGGCAAAGTGAGCAAGGGACTCACGTCTGAGCATACCCTGCCAACTTATGGCAAACAGAGCGGTACAAAAGGGAGTGGTGATGGACAGAGCATCAGAACCAATCAAACACTCACACCCAGTCAACAGATCTGGGTTTGATCCATCACCGTTCTTTAGCCAAATCTGCCACCCCATTTCAGACATGGCCATATGCAAATCAGTCTAACCCTGTGCCTTATGGGAACAGTCCAGCCCGAACTGCCAAGCCATGCCTTCCCTGGACCGGAAACAAGCTTCCTAGGACCGGATTCTGGCATTTCAGCCGTCTTCAGCCAGGCTTGCTTGAATCCAGTGGCAAAGTGAGCAAGGGACTCACGTCTGAGCATACCCTGCCAACTTATGGCAAACAAAACGGTACAAAAGGGGGTGGTGATGGACAGAACATCAGAACCAATCAAACACTCACACCCAGTCAACAGATCTGGGTTTGATCCATCACCGTTCTTTAGCCAACTCTGCCACCCCAGTTCAGACATGGCCATATGCAAATCAGTCTAACCCTGTGCCTCATGGGAACAGTCCATCCCGAACTGACAAGCCATGCCTTCCCTGGACCGGAAACAAGCTTCCTAGGACCAATTTCTGGCATTTCAGCAGTCTTCAGCTAGGCTTGCTTGAATCCAGTGGCAAAGTGAGCAAGGGACTCACGTCTGAGCATACCCTGCCAACTTATGGCAAACAAAGCGGTACAAAAGGGGGTGGTGATGGACAGAGCATCAGAACCAATCAAACACTCACACCCAGTCAACAGATCTGGGTTTGATCCATCACCGTTCTTTAGCCAAATCTGCCACCCCAGTTCAGATATGGCCATATGCAAATCAGTCTAACCCTGTGCCTCATGGGAACAGTCCAGCCCGAACTGCCAAGCCATGCCTTCCCTGGACCGGAAACAAGCTTCCTAGGACCGGTTTCTGGCATTTCAGCCGTCTTCAGCCAGGCTTGCTTGAATCCAGTGGCAAAGTGAGCAAGGGACTCACGTCTGAGCATACCCTGCCAACTTATGGCAAACAAAGCGGTACAAAAGGGGGTGGTGATGGACAGAGCATCAGAACCAATCAAACACTCACACCCAGTCAACAGATCTGGGTTTGATCCATCACCGTTCTTTAGCCAAATCTGCCAACCCAGTTCAGACATCGCCATATGCAAATCAGTCTAACCCTGTGCCTCATTAGAAAAGTCCAGCCCGAACTGCCAAGCCATGCCTTTCCTGGACCGGAAACAAGCTTCCTAGGACCGATTTCTGGCATTTCAGCCGTCTTCAGCCAGGCTTGCTTGAATCCAGTGGCAAAGTGAGCAAGGGACTCACGTCTGAGCATACCCTGCCAACTTATGGCAAACAAAACGGTACAAAAGGGGGTGGTGATGGACAGAACATCAGAACCAATCAAACACTCACACCCAGTCAACAGATCTGGATTTGATCCATCACCGTTCTTTAGCCAACTCTGCCACCCCAGTTCAGACATGGCCATATGCAAATCAGTCTAACCCTGTGCCTCTTGGGAACAGTCTAGCCCGAACTGCCAAGCCATGCCTTCCCTGGACCGGAAACAAGCTTCCTAGGACCAGTTTCTGGCATTTCAGCAGTCTTCAGCCAGGCTTGCTTGAATCCAGTGGCAAAGTGAGCAAGGGACTCACGTCTGAGCATACCCTGCCAACTTATGGCAAACAAAGCGGTACAAAAGGGGGTGGTGATGGACAGAGCATCAGAACCAATCAAACACTCACACCCAGTTAACAGATCTGGGTTTGATCCATCACCGTTCTTTAGCCAACTCTGCCACCCCAGTTCAGACATGGCCATATGCAAATCAGTCTAACCCTGTGCCTCATGGGAACAGTCCAGCCCGAACTGCCAAGCCATGCCTTCCCTGGACCGTAAACAAGCTTCCTAGGACCGGTTTCTGGCATTTCAGCCGTCTTCAGCCAGGCTTGCTTGAATCCAGTGGCAAAGTGAGCAAGGGACTCACGTCTGAGCATACCCTGCCAACTTATGGCAACTAAAGCGGTACAAAAGGGGGTGGTGATGGACAGAGCATCAGAACCAATCAAACACTCACACCCAGTCAACAGATCTGGGTTTGATCCATCACCTTTCTTTAGCCAACTCTGCCACCCCAGTTCAGACATGGCCATATGCAAATCAGTCTAACCCTGTGCCTCATGAGAACAGTCCAGCCCGAACTGCCAAGCCATGCCTTCCCTGGACCGGAAACAAGCTTCCTAGGACCGGTTTCTGGCATTTCAGCCGTCTTCAGACAGGCTTGCTTGAATCCAGTGGCAAAGTGAGCAAGGGACTCACGTCTGAGCATACCCTGCCAACTTATGGCAAACAAAGCGGTACAAAACGGGGTGGTGATGGACAGAGCATCAGAACCAATCAAACACTCACACCCAGTCAACAGATCTGGGTTTGATCCATCACCGTTCTTTAGCCAAATCTGCCACCCCAGTTCAGACATGGCCATATGCAAATCAGTCTAACCCTGTGCCTCATGGGAACAGTCCAGCCCGAACTGCCAAGCCATGTCTTCCCTGGACCGGAAACAAGCTTCCTAGGACCAGTTTCTGGCATTTCAGTCTTCTTCAGCCAGGCTTGCTTGAATCCAGTGGCAAAGTGAGCAAGGGACTCACGTCTGAGCATACCCTGCCAACTTATGGCAAACAAAGCGGTACAAAAGGGGGTGGTGATGGACAGAGCATCAGAACCAATCAAACACTCACACCCAGTCAACAGATCTGGGTTTGATCCATCACCGTTCTTTAGCCAAATCTGCCACCCCAGTTCAGACATCGCCATATGCAAATCAGTCTAACCCTGTGCCTCATTAGAAAAGTCCAGCCCGAACTGCCAAGCCATGCCTTTCCTGGACCGGAAACAAGCTTCCTAGGACCGGTTTCTGGCATTTCAGCCGTCTTCAGCCAGGCTTGCTTGAATCCAGTGGCAAAGTGAGCAAGGGACTCACGTCTGAGCATACCCTGCCAACTTATGGCAAACAGAACGGTACAAAAGGGGGTGGTGATGGACAGAACATCAGAACCAATCAAACACTCACACCCTGTCAACAGATCTGAGTTTGATCCATCACTGTTCTTTAGCCAACTCTGCCACCCCAGTACAGACATGTCCATATGCAAATCAGTCTAACCCTGTGCCTCATGGGAACAGTCCAGCCAGAACTGCCAAGCCATGCCTTCCCTGGACCGGAAAAAAGCTTCCTAGGACCGGTTTCTGGCATTTCAGCCGTCTTCAGCCAGGCTTGCTTGAATCCAGTGGCAAAGTGAGCAAGGGACTCACGTCTGAGCATACCCTGCCAACTTATGGCAAACAAAGCGGTACAAAAGGGGGTGGTGATGGACAGAGCATCAGAACCAATCAAACACTCACACCCAGTCAACAGATCTGGGTTTGATCCATCACCGTTCTTTAGCCAACTCTGCCACCCCAGTTCAGACATGGCCATATGCAAATCAGTCTAACCCTGTGCCTCATGAGAACAGTCCAGCCCGAACTGCCAAGCCATGCCTTCCCTGGACCGGAACAAGCTTCCTAGGACCGGTTTCTGGCATTTTAGCCGTCTTCAGCCAGGCTTGCTTGAATCCAGTGGCAAAGTGAGCAAGGGACTCACGTCTCAGCATACCCAGCCAACTTATGGCAAACAAAGCGGTACAAAAGAGGGTGGTGATGGACAGAGCATCAGAACCAATCAAATACTCACACCCAGTCAACAGATCTGGGTTTGATCCATCACCATTCTTTAGCCAACTCTGCCACCCCAGTTCAGACATGGCCATATGCAAATCAGTCTAACCCTGTGCCTCATGGGAACAGTCCAGCCCGAACTGCCAAGCCATGCCTTCCCTGGACCGGAAACAAGCTTCCTAGGACCGGTTTCTGGCATTTCAGCCGTCTTCAGCCAGGCATGCTTGAATCCAGTGGCAAAGTGAGCAAGGGACTCACGTCTGAGCATACCCTGCCAACTTATGGCAAACAAAGCGGTACAAAAGGGGGTGGTGATGGACAGAGCATCAGAACCAATCAAACACTCACACCCAGTCAACAGATCTGGGTTTGATCCATCACCGTTCTTTAGCCAAATCTGCCACCCCATTTCAGACATGGCCATATGCAAATCAGTCTAACCCTGTGCCTTATGGGAACAGTCCAGCCCGAACTGCCAAGCCATGCCTTCCCTGGACCGGAAACAAGCTTACTAGGACCGGTTTCTGGCATTTCAGCCGTCTTCAGCCAGGCTTGCTTGAATCCAGTGGCAAAGTGAGCAAGGGACTCACGTCTGAGCATACCCTGCCAACTTATGGCAAACAAAGCGGTACAAAAGGGGGTGGTGATGGACAGAGCATCAGAACCAATCAAACACTCACACCCAGTCAACAGATCTGGGTTTGATTCATGACCGTTCTTTAGCCAAATCTGCCACCCCAGTTCAGATATGGCCATATGCAAATCAGTCTAACCCTGTGCCTCATGGGAACAGTCCAGCCCGAACTGCCAAGCCATGCCTTCCCTGGACCGGAAACAAGCTTCCTAGGACCGGTTTCTGGCATTTCAGCCGTCTTCAGCCAGGCTTGCTTGAATCCAGTGGCAAAGTGAGCAAGGGACTCACGTCTGAGCATACCCTGCCAACTTATGGCAAACAAAGCGGTACAAAAGGGGGTGGTGATGGACAGAGCATCAGAACCAATCAAACACTCACACCCAGTCAACAGATCTGGGTTTGATCCATCACCGTTGTTTAGCCAAATCTGCCAACCCAGTTCAGACATCGCCATATGCAAATCAGTCTAACCCTGTGCCTCATTAGAAAAGTCCAGCCCGAACTGCCAAGCCATGCCTTTCCTGGACCGGAAACAAGCTTCCTAGGACCGATTTCTGGCATTTCAGCCGTCTTCAGCCAGGCTTGCTTGAATCCAGTGGCAAAGTGAGCAAGGGACTCACGTCTGAGCATACCCTGCCAACTTATGGCAAACAAAACGGTACAAAAGGGGGTGGTGATGGACAGAACATCAGAACCAATCAAACACTCACACCCAGTCAACAGATCTGGATTTGATCCATCACCGTTCTTTAGCCAACTCTGCCACCCCAGTTCAGACATGGCCATATGCAAATCAGTCTAACCCTGTGCCTCTTGGGAACAGTCCAGCCCGAACTGCCAAGCCATGCCTTCCCTGGACCGGAAACAAGCTTCCTAGGACCGGTTTCTGGCATTTCAGCCGTCTTCAGCCAGGCTTGCTTGAATCCAGTGGCAAAGTGAGCAAGGGACTCACGTCTGAGCATACCCTGCCAACTTATGGCAAACAAAGCGGTACAAAAGGGGGTGGTGATGGACAGAGCATCAGAACCAATCAAACACTCACACCCAGTTAACAGATCTGGGTTTGATCCATCACCGTTCTTTAGCCAACTCTGCCACCCCAGTTCAGACATGGCCATATGCAAATCAGTCTATCCCTGTGCCTCATGGGAACAGTCCAGCCCGAACTGCCAAGCCATGCCTTCCCTGGACCGGAAACAAGCTTCCTAGGACCGGTTTCTGGCATTTCAGCCATCTTCAGACAGGCTTGCTTGAATCCAGTGGCAAAGTGAGCAAGGGACTCACGTCTGAGCATACCCTGCCAACTTATGGCAAACAAAGCGGTACAAAAGGGGGTGGTGATGGACAGAGCATCAGAACCAATCAAACACTCACACCCAGTCAACAGATCTGGGTTTGATCCATCACCGTTCTTTAGCCAACTCTGCCACCCCAGTTCTGACATGGCCATATGCAAATCAGTCCAACCCTGTGCCTCATGGGAACAGTCCAGCCCGAACTGCCAAGCCATGCCTTCCCTGGACCGGAAACAAGCTTTCTAGGACCGGTTTCTGGCATTTCAGCCGTCTTCAGCCAGGCTTGCTTGAATCCAGTGGCAAAGTGAGCAAGGGACTCACGTCTGAGCATACCCTGCCAACTTATGGCAAACAAAGCAGTACAAAAGGGGGTGGTGATGGACAGAGCATCAGAACCAATCAAACACTCACACCCAGTCAACAGATCTGAGTTTGATCCATCACCGTTCTTTAGCCAAATCTGCCACCCCAGTTCAGACATGGCCATATGCAAATCAGTCTAACCCTGTGCCTCATGGGAACAGTCCAGCCCGAACTGCCAAGCCATGCCTTCCCTGGACCGGAAACAAGCTTCCTAGGACCGGTTTCTGGCATTTCAGCTGTTTTCAGCCAGGCTTGCTTGAATCCAGTGGCAAAGTGAGCAAGGGACTCACGTCTGAGCATACCCTGCCAACTTATGGCAAACAAAGCGGTACAAAAGGGGGTGGTGATGGACAGAGCATCAGAACCAATCAAACACTCACACCCAGTTAACAGATCTGGGTTTGATCCATCACCGTTCTTTAGCCAACTCTGCCACACCAGTTCAGACATGGCCATATGCAAATCAGTCTAACCCTGTGCCTCATGGGAACAGTCCAGCCCGAACTGCCAAGCCATTCCTTCCCTGGACCGGAAACAAGCTTCCTAGGACCGGTTTCTGGCATTTCAGCCGTCTTCAGCCAGGCTTGCTTGAATCCAGTGGCAAAGTGAGCAAGGGACTCACGTCTGAGCATACCCTGCCAACTTATGGCAAACAAAGCAGTACAAAAGGGGGAGGTGATGGACAGAGCATCAGAACCAATCAAACACTCACACCCAGTCAACAGATCTGGGTTTGATTCATCACCGTTCTTTAGCCAAATCTGCCACCCCAGTTCAGACATGGCCATATGCAAATCAGTCTAACCCTGTGCCTCATGGGAACAGTCCAGCCAGAACTGCCAAGCCATGCCTTCCCTGGACCGGAAACAAGCTTCCTCGGACCGGTTTCTGGCATTTCAGCCGTCTTCAGCCAGGCTTGCTTGAATCCAGTGGCAAAGTGAGCAAGGGACTCACGTCTGAGCATACCCTGCCAACTTATGGCAAACAAAGCGGTACAAAAGGGGGTGGTGATGGACAGAGCATCAGAACCAATCAAACACTCACACCCAGTCAACAGATCTGGGTTTGATCCATCACCGTTCTTTAGCCAAATCTGCCACCCCAGTTCAGACATCGCCATATGCAAATCAGTCTAACCCTGTGACTCATGGGAACAGTCCAGCCCGAACTGCCAAGCCATGCCTTCCCTGGACCGGAAACAAGCTTCCTAGGACCGGTTTCTGGCATTTCCGCAGTCTTCAGCCAGGCTTGCTTGAATCCAGTGGCAAAGTGAGCAAGGGACTCACGTCTGAGCATACCCTGCCAACTTATGGCAAACAAAGCGGTACAAAAGGGGGTGGTGATGGACAGAGCATCAGAACCAATCAAACACTCACCCAGTTAACAGATCTGGGTTTGATCCATCACCGTTCTTTAGCCAACTCTGCCACCCCAGTTCAGACATGGCCATATGCAAATCAGTCTAACCCTGTGCCTCATAGGAACAGTCCAGCCCGAACTGCCAAGCCATGCCTTCCCTGGACCGGAAACAAGCTTCCTAGGACCGGTTTCTGGCATTTCAGCCGTCTTCAGCCAGGCTTGCTTGAATCCAGTGGCAAAGTGAGCAAGGGACTCAGGTCTGAGCATACCCTGCCAACTTATGGCAACTAAAGCGGTACAAAAGGGGGTGGTGATGGACAGAGCATCAGAACCAATCAAACACTCACACCCAGTCAACAGATCTGGGTTTGATCCATCACCGTTCTTTAGCCAAATCTGCCACCCCAGTTCAGACATGGCCATATGCAAATCAGTCTAACCCTGTGCCTCATGGGAACAGTCCAGCCAGAACTGCCAAGCCATGCCTTCCCTGGACCGGAAACAAGCTTCCTAGGACCAGTTTCTGGCATTTCAGCCGTTTTCAGCCAGGCTTGCTTGAATCCAGTGGCAAAGTGAGCAAGGGACTCACGTCTGAGCATACCCTGCCAACTTATGGCAAACAAAGCGGTACAAAAGGGGGTGGTGATGGACAGAGCATCAGAACCAATCAAACACTCACACCCAGTTAACAGATCTGGGTTTGATCCATCACCGTTCTTTAGCCAACTCTGCCACACCAGTTCAGACATGGCCATATGCAAATCAGTCTAAACCTGTGCCTCATGGGAACAGTCCAGCCCGAACTGCCAAGCCATTCCTTCCCTGGACCGGAAACAAGCTTCCTAGGACCGGTTTCTGGCATTTCAGCCGTCTTCAGCCAGGCTTGCTTGAATCCAGTGGCAAAGTGAGCAAGGGACTCACGTCTGAGCATACCCTGCCAACTTATGGCAAACAAAGCAGTACAAAAGGGGGAGGTGATGGACAGAGCATCAGAACCAATCAAACACTCACACCCAGTCAACAGATCTGGGTTTGATCCATCACCGTTCTTTAGCCAAATCTGCCACCCCAGTTCAGACATGGCCATATGCAAATCAGTCTAACCCTGTGCCTCATGGGAACAGTCCAGCCGGAACTGCCAAGCCATGCCTTCCCTGGACCGGAAACAAGCTTCCTAGGACCGGTTTCTGGCATTTCAGCCGTCTTCAGCCAGGCTTGCTTGAATCCAGTGGCAAAGTGAGCAAGGGACTCACGTCTGAGCATACCCTGCCAACTTATGGCAAACAAAGCGGTACAAAAGGGGGTAGTGATGGACAGAGCATCAGAACCAATCAAACACTCACACCCAGTCAACAGATCTGGGTTTGATCCATCACCGTTCTTTAGCCAACTCTGCCACCCCAGTTCAGACATGGCCATATGCAAATCAGTCTAACCCTGTGCCTCTTGGGAACAGTCCAGCCCGAACTGCCAAGCCATGCCTTCCCTGGACCGGCAACAAGCTTCCTAGGACCGGTTTCTGGCATTTCAGCAGTCTTCAGCCAGGCTTGCTTGAATCCAGTGGCAAAGTGAGCAAGGGACTCACGTCTGAGCATACCCTGCCAACTTATGGCAAACAAAGCGTTACAAAAGGGGGTGGTGAGGGACAGAGCATCAGAACCAATCAAACACTCACACCCAGTTAACAGATCTGGGTTTGATCCATCACCGTTCTTTAGCCAACTCTGCCACCCCAGTTCAGACATGGCCATATGCAAATCAGTCTAACCCTGTGCCTCATGGGAACAGTCCAGCCCGAACTGCCAAGCCATGCCTTCCCTGGACCGGAAACAAGCTTCCTAGGACCGGTTTCTGGCATTTCAGCCGTCTTCAGCCAGGCTTGCTTGAATCCAGTGGCAAAGTGAGCAAGGGACTCACGTCTGAGCATAACCTGCCAACTTATGGCAACTAAAGCGGTACAAAAGGGGGTGGTGATGGACAGAGCATCAGAACCAATCAAACACTCACACCCAGTCAACAGATCTGGGTTTGATCCATCACCGTTCTTTAGCCAACTCTGCCACCCCAGTTCTGACATGGCCATATGCAAATCAGTCCAACCCTGTGCCTCATGGGAACAGTCCAGCCCGAGCTGCCAAGCCATGCCTTCCCTGGACCGGAAACAAGCTTTCTAGGACCGGTTTCTGGCATTTCAGCCGTCTTCAGCCAGGCTTGCTTGAATCCAGTGGCAAAGTGAGCAAGGGACTCACGTCTCAGCATACCCAGCCAACTTATGGCAAACAAAGCGGTACAAAAGAGGGTGGTGATGGACAGAGCATCAGAACCAATCAAATACTCACACCCAGTCAACAGATCTGGGTTTGATCCATCACCGTTCTTTAGCCAATTCTGCCACCCCATTTCAGACATGGCCATATGCAAATCAGTCTAACCCTGTGCCTTATGGGAACAGTCTAGCCCGAACTGCCAAGCCATGCCTTCCCTGGACTGGAAACAAGCTTCCTAGGACCGGTTTCTGGCATTTCAGCCGTCTTCAGCCAGGCTTGCTTGAATCCAGTGGCAAAGTGAGCAAGGGACTCACGTCTGAGCATACCCTGCCAACTTATGGCAAACAAAGCGGTACAAAAGGGGGTGGTGATGGACAGAGCATCAGAACCAATCAAACACTCACACCCAGTCAACAGATCTGGGTTTGATCTATCACCGTTCTTTAGCCAAATCTGCCACCCCAGTTCAGACATCGCCATATGCAAATCAGTCTAACCCTGTGCCTCATGGGAAAAGTCCAGCCCGAACTGCCAAGCCATGCCTTCCCTGGACCGGAAACAAGCTTCCTAGGACCAGATTCTGGCATTTCAGCCGTCTTCAGCCAGGCTTGCTTGAATCCAGTGGCAAAGTGAGCAAGGGACTCACGTCTGCGCATACCCTGCCAACTTATGGCAAACAAAACGGTACAAAAGGGGGTGGTGATGGACAGAACATCAGAACCAATCAAACACTCACACCCAGTCAACAGATCTGGGTTTGATCCATCACCGTTCTTTAGCCAACTCTGCCACCCCAGTTCAGACATGGCCATATGCAAATCAGTCTAACCCTGTGCCTCATGGGAACAGTCCAGCCCGAACTGCCAAGCCATGCCTTCCCTGGACCGGAAACAAGCTTCCTAGGACCGGTTTCTGGCATTTCAGCCGTCTTCAGCCAGGCTTGCTTGAATCCAGTGGCAAAGTGAGCAAGGGACTCACGTCTGAGCATACCCTGCCAACTTATGGCAACTAAAGCGGTACAAAAGGGGGTGGTGATGGACAGAGCATCAGAACCAATCAAACACTCACACCCAGTCAACAGATCTGGGTTTGATCCATCACCTTTCTTTAGCCAACTCTGCCACCCCAGTTCAGACATGGCCATATGCAAATCAGTCTAACCCTGTGCCTCATGAGAACAGTCCAGCCCGAACTGCCAAGCCATGCCTTCCCTGGACTGGAAACAAGCTTCCTAGGGCCGGTTTCTGGCATTTCAGCCGTCTTCAGACAGGCTTGCTTGAATCCAGTGGCAAAGTGAGCAAGGGACTCACGTCTGAGCATACCCTGCCAACTTATGGCAAACAAAGCGGTACAAAAGGGGGTGGTGATGGACAGAGCATCAGCACCAATCAAACACTCACACCCAGTCAACAGATCTGGGTTTGATCCATCACCGTTCTTTAGCCAACTCTGCCACCCCAGTTCTGACATGGCCATATGCAAATCAGTCCAACCCTGTGCCTCATGGGAACAGTCCAGCCCGAGCTGCCAAGCCATGCCTTCCCTGGACCGGAAACAAGCTTTCTAGGACCGGTTTCTGGCATTTCAGCCGTCTTCAGCCAGGCTTGCTTGAATCCAGTGGCAAAGTGAGCAAGGGACTCACGTCTCAGCATACCCAGCCAACTTATGGCAAACAAAGCGGTACAAAAGAGGGTGGTGATGGACAGAGCATCAGAACCAATCAAATACTCACACCCAGTCAACAGATCTGGGTTTGATCCATCACCATTCTTTAGCCAACTCTGCCACCCCAGTTCAGACATGGCCATATGCAAATCAGTCTAACCCTGTGCCTCATGAGAACAGTCCAGCCCGAACTGCCAAGCCATGCCTTCCCTGGACCGGAAACAAGCTTCCTAGGACCGGTTTCTGGCATTTCAGCCGTCTTCAGCCAGGCATGCTTGAATCCAGTGGCAAAGTGAGCAAGGGACTCACGTCTGAGCATACCCTGCCAACTTATGGCAAACAAAGCAGTACAAAAGGGGGAGGTGATGGACAGAGCATCAGAACCAATCAAACACTCACACCCAGTCAACAGATCTGGGTTTGATCCATCACCGTTCTTTAGCCAAATCTGCCACCCCAGTTCAGACATGGCCATATGCAAATCAGTCTAACCCTGTGCCTCATGGGAACAGTCCAGCCAGAACTGCCAAGCCATGCCTTCCCTGGACCGGAAACAAGCTTCCTAGGACCGGTTTCTGGCATTTCAGCCGTCTTCAGCCAGGCTTGCTTGAATCCAGTGGCAAAGTGAGCAAGGGACTCACGTCTGAGCATACCCTGCCAACTTATGGCAAACAAAGCGGTACAAAAGGGGGTAGTGATGGACAGAGCATCAGAACCAATCAAACACTCACACCCAGTCAACAGATCTGGGTTTGATCCATCACCGTTCTTTAGCCAACTCTGCCACCCCAGTTCAGACATGGCCATATGCAAATCAGTCTAACCCTGTGCCTCTTGGGAACAGTCCAGCCCGAACTGCCAAGCCATGCCTTCCCTGGACCGGCAACAAGCTTCCTAGGACCGGTTTCTGGCATTTCAGCAGTCTTCAGCCAGGCTTGCTTGAATCCAGTGGCAAAGTGAGCAAGGGACTCACGTCTGAGCATACCCTGCCAACTTATGGCAAACAAAGCGTTACAAAAGGGGGTTGTGATGGACAGAGCATCAGAACCAATCAAACACTCACACCCAGTTAACAGATCTGGGTTTGATCCATCACCGTTCTTTAGCCAACTCTGCCACCCCAGTTCAGACATGGCCATATGCAAATCAGTCTAACCCTGTGCCTCATGGGAACAGTCCAGCCCGAACTGCCAAGCCATGCCTTCCCTGGACCGGAAACAAGCTTCCTAGGACCGGTTTCTGGCATTTCAGCCGTCTTCAGCCAGGCTTGCTTGAATCCAGTGGCAAAGTGAGCAAGGGACTCACGTCTGAGCATACCCTGCCAACTTATGGCAACTAAAGCGGTACAAAAGGGGGTGGTGATGGACAGAGCATCAGAACCAATCAAACACTCACACCCAGTCAACAGATCTGGGTTTGATCCATCACCGTTCTTTAGCCAACTCTGCCACCCCAGTTCTGACATGGCCATATGCAAATCAGTGCAACCCTGTGCCTCATGGGAACAGTCCAGCCCGAGCTGCCAAGCCATGCCTTCCCTGGACCGGAAACAAGCTTTCTAGGACCGGTTTCTGGCATTTCAGCTGTCTTCAGCCAGGCTTGCTTGAATCCAGTGGCAAAGTGAGCAAGGGACTCACGTCTCAGCATACCCAGCCAACTTATGGCAAACAAAGCGGTACAAAAGAGGGTGGTGATGGACAGAGCATCAGAACCAATCAAATACTCACACCCAGTCAACAGATCTGGGTTTGATCCATCACCGTTCTTTAGCCAACTCTGCCACCCCAGTTCTGACATGGCCATATGCAAATCAGTCCAACCCTGTGCCTCATGGGAACAGTCCAGCCCGAACTGCCAAGCCATGCCTTCCCTGGACCGGAAACAAGCTTTCTAGGACCGGTTTCTGGCATTTCAGCCGTCTTCAGCCAGGCTTGCTTGAATCCAGTGGCAAAGTGAGCAAGGGACTCACGTCTGAGCATACCCTGCCAACTTATGGCAAACAAAGCAGTACAAAAGGGGGTGGTGATGGACAGAGCATCAGAACCAATCAAACACTCACACCCAGTCAACAGATCTGAGTTTGATCCATCACCGTTCTTTAGCCAAATCTGCCACCCCAGTTCAGACATGGCCATATGCAAATCAGTCTAACCCTGTGCCTCATGGGAACAGTCCAGCCCGAACTGCCAAGCCATGCCTTCCCTGGACCGGAAACAAGCTTCCTAGGACCGGTTTCTGGCATTTCAGCTGTTTTCAGCCAGGCTTGCTTGAATCCAGTGGCAAAGTGAGCAAGGGACTCACGTCTGAGCATACCCTGCCAACTTATGGCAAACAAAGCGGTACAAAAGGGGGTGGTGATGGACAGAGCATCAGAACCAATCAAACACTCACACCCAGTTAACAGATCTGGGTTTGATCCATCACCGTTCTTTAGCCAACTCTGCCACACCAGTTCAGACATGGCCATATGCAAATCAGTCTAACCCTGTGCCTCATGGGAACAGTCCAGCCCGAACTGCCAAGCCATTCCTTCCCTGGACCGGAAACAAGCTTCCTAGGACCGGTTTCTGGCATTTCAGCCGTCTTCAGCCAGGCTTGCTTGAATCCAGTGGCAAAGTGAGCAAGGGACTCACGTCTGAGCATACCCTGCCAACTTATGGCAAACAAAGCAGTACAAAAGGGGGAGGTGATGGACAGAGCATCAGAACCAATCAAACACTCACACCCAGTCAACAGATCTGGGTTTGATTCATCACCGTTCTTTAGCCAAATCTGCCACCCCAGTTCAGACATGGCCATATGCAAATCAGTCTAACCCTGTGACTCATGGGAACAGTCCAGCCCGAACTGCCAAGCCATGCCTTCCCTGGACCGGAAACAAGCTTCCTAGGACCGGTTTCTGGCATTTCCGCAGTCTTCAGCCAGGCTTGCTTGAATCCAGTGGCAAAGTGAGCAAGGGACTCACGTCTGAGCATACCCTGCCAACTTATGGCAAACAAAGCGGTACAAAAGGGGGTGGTGATGGACAGAGCATCAGAACCAATCAAACACTCACCCAGTTAACAGATCTGGGTTTGATCCATCACCGTTCTTTAGCCAACTCTGCCACCCCAGTTCAGACATGGCCATATGCAAATCAGTCTAACCCTGTGCCTCATAGGAACAGTCCAGCCCGAACTGCCAAGCCATGCCTTCCCTGGACCGGAAACAAGCTTCCTAGGACCGGTTTCTGGCATTTCAGCCGTCTTCAGCCAGGCTTGCTTGAATCCAGTGGCAAAGTGAGCAAGGGACTCAGGTCTGAGCATACCCTGCCAACTTATGGCAACTAAAGCGGTACAAAAGGGGGTGGTGATGGACAGAGCATCAGAACCAATCAAACACTCACACCCAGTCAACAGATCTGGGTTTGATCCATCACCGTTCTTTAGCCAAATCTGCCACCCCAGTTCAGACATGGCCATATGCAAATCAGTCTAACCCTGTGCCTCATGGGAACAGTCCAGCCAGAACTGCCAAGCCATGCCTTCCCTGGACCGGAAACAAGCTTCCTAGGACCAGTTTCTGGCATTTCAGCCGTTTTCAGCCAGGCTTGCTTGAATCCAGTGGCAAAGTGAGCAAGGGACTCACGTCTGAGCATACCCTGCCAACTTATGGCAAACAAAGCGGTACAAAAGGGGGTGGTGATGGACAGAGCATCAGAACCAATCAAACACTCACACCCAGTTAACAGATCTGGGTTTGATCCATCACCGTTCTTTAGCCAACTCTGCCACACCAGTTCAGACATGGCCATATGCAAATCAGTCTAAACCTGTGCCTCATGGGAACAGTCCAGCCCGAACTGCCAAGCCATTCCTTCCCTGGACCGGAAACAAGCTTCCTAGGACCGGTTTCTGGCATTTCAGCCGTCTTCAGCCAGGCTTGCTTGAATCTAGTGGCAAAGTGAGCAAGGGACTCACGTCTGAGCATACCCTGCCAACTTATGGCAAACAAAGCAGTACAAAAGGGGGAGGTGATGGACAGAGCATCAGAACCAATCAAACACTCACACCCAGTCAACAGATCTGGGTTTGATCCATCACCGTTCTTTAGCCAAATCTGCCACCCCAGTTCAGACATGGCCATATGCAAATCAGTCTAACCCTGTGCCTCATGGGAACAGTCCAGCCGGAACTGCCAAGCCATGCCTTCCCTGGACCGGAAACAAGCTTCCTAGGACCGGTTTCTGGCATTTCAGCCGTCTTCAGCCAGGCTTGCTTGAATCCAGTGGCAAAGTGAGCAAGGGACTCACGTCTGAGCATACCCTGCCAACTTATGGCAAACAAAGCGGTACAAAAGGGGGTAGTGATGGACAGAGCATCAGAACCAATCAAACACTCACACCCAGTCAACAGATCTGGGTTTGATCCATCACCGTTCTTTAGCCAACTCTGCCACCCCAGTTCAGACATGGCCATATGCAAATCAGTCTAACCCTGTGCCTCTTGGGAACAGTCCAGCCCGAACTGCCAAGCCATGCCTTCCCTGGACCGGCAACAAGCTTCCTAGGACCGGTTTCTGGCATTTCAGCAGTCTTCAGCCAGGCTTGCTTGAATCCAGTGGCAAAGTGAGCAAGGGACTCACGTCTGAGCATACCCTGCCAACTTATGGCAAACAAAGCGTTACAAAAGGGGGTGGTGAGGGACAGAGCATCAGAACCAATCAAACACTCACACCCAGTTAACAGATCTGGGTTTGATCCATCACCGTTCTTTAGCCAACTCTGCCACCCCAGTTCAGACATGGCCATATGCAAATCAGTCTAACCCTGTGCCTCATGGGAACAGTCCAGCCCGAACTGCCAAGCCATGCCTTCCCTGGACCGGAAACAAGCTTCCTAGGACCGGTTTCTGGCATTTCAGCCGTCTTCAGCCAGGCTTGCTTGAATCCAGTGGCAAAGTGAGCAAGGGACTCACGTCTGAGCATAACCTGCCAACTTATGGCAACTAAAGCGGTACAAAAGGGGGTGGTGATGGACAGAGCATCAGAACCAATCAAACACTCACACCCAGTCAACAGATCTGGGTTTGATCCATCACCGTTCTTTAGCCAACTCTGCCACCCCAGTTCTGACATGGCCATATGCAAATCAGTCCAACCCTGTGCCTCATGGGAACAGTCCAGCCCGAGCTGCCAAGCCATGCCTTCCCTGGACCGGAAACAAGCTTTCTAGGACCGGTTTCTGGCATTTCAGCCGTCTTCAGCCAGGCTTGCTTGAATCCAGTGGCAAAGTGAGCAAGGGACTCACGTCTCAGCATACCCAGCCAACTTATGGCAAACAAAGCGGTACAAAAGAGGGTGGTGATGGACAGAGCATCAGAACCAATCAAATACTCACACCCAGTCAACAGATCTGGGTTTGATCCATCACCGTTCTTTAGCCAATTCTGCCACCCCATTTCAGACATGGCCATATGCAAATCAGTCTAACCCTGTGCCTTATGGGAACAGTCTAGCCCGAACTGCCAAGCCATGCCTTCCCTGGACTGGAAACAAGCTTCCTAGGACCGGTTTCTGGCATTTCAGCCGTCTTCAGCCAGGCTTGCTTGAATCCAGTGGCAAAGTGAGCAAGGGACTCACGTCTGAGCATACCCTGCCAACTTATGGCAAACAAAGCGGTACAAAAGGGGGTGGTGATGGACAGAGCATCAGAACCAATCAAACACTCACACCCAGTCAACAGATCTGGGTTTGATCTATCACCGTTCTTTAGCCAAATCTGCCACCCCAGTTCAGACATCGCCATATGCAAATCAGTCTAACCCTGTGCCTCATGGGAAAAGTCCAGCCCGAACTGCCAAGCCATGCCTTCCCTGGACCGGAAACAAGCTTCCTAGGACCAGATTCTGGCATTTCAGCCGTCTTCAGCCAGGCTTGCTTGAATCCAGTGGCAAAGTGAGCAAGGGACTCACGTCTGCGCATACCCTGCCAACTTATGGCAAACAAAACGGTACAAAAGGGGGTGGTGATGGACAGAACATCAGAACCAATCAAACACTCACACCCAGTCAACAGATCTGGGTTTGATCCATCACCGTTCTTTAGCCAACTCTGCCACCCCAGTTCAGACATGGCCATATGCAAATCAGTCTAACCCTGTGCCTCATGGGAACAGTCCAGCCCGAACTGCCAAGCCATGCCTTCCCTGGACCGGAAACAAGCTTCCTAGGACCGGTTTCTGGCATTTCAGCCGTCTTCAGCCAGGCTTGCTTGAATCCAGTGGCAAAGTGAGCAAGGGACTCACGTCTGAGCATACCCTGCCAACTTATGGCAACTAAAGCGGTACAAAAGGGGGTGGTGATGGACAGAGCATCAGAACCAATCAAACACTCACACCCAGTCAACAGATCTGGGTTTGATCCATCACCTTTCTTTAGCCAACTCTGCCACCCCAGTTCAGACATGGCCATATGCAAATCAGTCTAACCCTGTGCCTCATGAGAACAGTCCAGCCCGAACTGCCAAGCCATGCCTTCCCTGGACTGGAAACAAGCTTCCTAGGGCCGGTTTCTGGCATTTCAGCCGTCTTCAGACAGGCTTGCTTGAATCCAGTGGCAAAGTGAGCAAGGGACTCACGTCTGAGCATACCCTGCCAACTTATGGCAAACAAAGCGGTACAAAAGGGGGTGGTGATGGACAGAGCATCAGCACCAATCAAACACTCACACCCAGTCAACAGATCTGGGTTTGATCCATCACCGTTCTTTAGCCAACTCTGCCACCCCAGTTCTGACATGGCCATATGCAAATCAGTCCAACCCTGTGCCTCATGGGAACAGTCCAGCCCGACCTGCCAAGCCATGCCTTCCCTGGACCGGAAACAAGCTTTCTAGGACCGGTTTCTGGCATTTCAGCCGTCTTCAGCCAGGCTTGCTTGAATCCAGTGGCAAAGTGAGCAAGGGACTCACGTCTCAGCATACCCAGCCAACTTATGGCAAACAAAGCGGTACAAAAGAGGGTGGTGATGGACAGAGCATCAGAACCAATCAAATACTCACACCCAGTCAACAGATCTGGGTTTGATCCATCACCATTCTTTAGCCAACTCTGCCACCCCAGTTCAGACATGGCCATATGCAAATCAGTCTAACCCTGTGCCTCATGAGAACAGTCCAGCCCGAACTGCCAAGCCATGCCTTCCCTGGACCGGAAACAAGCTTCCTAGGACCGGTTTCTGGCATTTCAGCCGTCTTCAGCCAGGCATGCTTGAATCCAGTGGCAAAGTGAGCAAGGGACTCACGTCTGAGCATACCCTGCCAACTTATGGCAAACAAAGCAGTACAAAAAGGGGAGGTGATGGACAGAGCATCAGAACCAATCAAACACTCACTCCCAGTCAACAGATCTGGGTTTGATCCATCACCGTTCTTTAGCCAAATCTGCCACCCCAGTTCAGACATGGCCATATGAAAATCAGTCTAACCCTGTGCCTCATGGGAACAGTCCAGCCAGAACTGCCAAGCCATGCCTTCCCTGGACCGGAAACAAGCTTCCTAGGACCGGTTTCTGGCATTTCAGCCGTCTTCAGCCAGGCTTGCTTGAATCCAGTGGCAAAGTGAGCAAGGGACTCACGTCTGAGCATACCCTGCCAACTTATGGCAAACAAAGCGGTACAAAAGGGGGTAGTGATGGACAGAGCATCAGAACCAATCAAACACTCACACCCAGTCAACAGATCTGGGTTTGATCCATCACCGTTCTTTAGCCAACTCTGCCACCCCAGTTCAGACATGGCCATATGCAAATCAGTCTAACCCTGTGCCTCTTGGGAACAGTCCAGCCCGAACTGCCAAGCCATGCCTTCCCTGGACCGGCAACAAGCTTCCTAGGACCGGTTTCTGGCATTTCAGCAGTCTTCAGCCAGGCTTGCTTGAATCCAGTGGCAAAGTGAGCAAGGGACTCACGTCTGAGCATACCCTGCCAACTTATGGCAAACAAAGCGTTACAAAAGGGGGTTGTGATGGACAGAGCATCAGAACCAATCAAACACTCACACCCAGTTAACAGATCTGGGTTTGATCCATCACCGTTCTTTAGCCAACTCTGCCACCCCAGTTCAGACATGGCCATATGCAAATCAGTCTAACCCTGTGCCTCATGGGAACAGTCCAGCCCGAACTGCCAAGCCATGCCTTCCCTGGACCGGAAACAAGCTTCCTAGGACCGGTTTCTGGCATTTCAGCCGTCTTCAGCCAGGCTTGCTTGAATCCAGTGGCAAAGTGAGCAAGGGACTCACGTCTGAGCATACCCTGCCAACTTATGGCAACTAAAGCGGTACAAAAGGGGGTGGTGATGGACAGAGCATCAGAACCAATCAAACACTCACACCCAGTCAACAGATCTGGGTTTGATCCATCACCGTTCTTTAGCCAACTCTGCCACCCCAGTTCTGACATGGCCATATGCAAATCAGTCCAACCCTGTGCCTCATGGGAACAGTCCAGCCCGAGCTGCCAAGCCATGCCTTCCCTGGACCGGAAACAAGCTTTCTAGGACCGGTTTCTGGCATTTCAGCCGTCATCAGCCAGGCTTGCTTGAATCCAGTGGCAAAGTGAGCAAGGGACTCACGTCTCAGCATACCCAGCCAACTTATGGCAAACAAAGCGGTACAAAAGAGGGTGGTGATGGACAGAGCATCAGAACCAATCAAATACTCACACCCAGTCAACAGATCTGGGTTTGATCCATCACCGTTCTTTAGCCAATTCTGCCACCCCATTTCAGACATGGCCATATGCAAATCAGTCTAACCCTGTGCCTTATGGGAACAGTCTAGCCCGAACTGCCAAGCCATGCCTTCCCTGGACCGGAAACAAGCTTCCTAGGACCGGTTTCTGGCATTTCAGCCGTCTTCAGCCAGGCTTGCTTGAATCCAGTGGCAAAGTGAGCAAGGGACTCACGTCTGAGCATACCCTGCAAACTTATGGCAAACAAAGCGGTACAAAAGGGGGTGGTGATGGACAGAGCATCAGAACCAATCAAACACTCACACCCAGTCAACAGATCTGGGTTTGATCTATCACCGTTCTTTAGCCAAATCTGCCACCCCAGTTCAGACATCGCCATATGCAAATCAGTCTAACCCTGTGCCTCATGGGAAAAGTCCAGCCCGAACTGCCAAGCCATGCCTTCCCTGGACCGGAAACAAGCTTCCTAGGACCAGATTCTGGCATTTCAGCCGTCTTCAGCCAGGCTTGCTTGAATCCAGTGGCAAAGTGAGCAAGGGACTCACGTCTGCGCATACCCTGCCAACTTATGGCAAACAAAACGGTACAAAAGGGGGTGGTGATGGACAGAACATCAGAACCAATCAAGCACTCACACCCAGTCAACAGATCTGGGTTTGATCCATCACCGTTCTTTAGCCAACTCTGCCACCCCAGTTCAGACATGGCCATATGCAAATCAGTCTAACCCTGTGCCTCATGGGAACAGTCCAGCCCGAACTGCCAAGCCATGCCTTCCCTGGACCGGAAACAAGCTTCCTAGGACCGGTTTCTGGCATTTCAGCCGTCTTCAGCCAGGCTTGCTTGAATCCAGTGGCAAAGTGAGCAAGGGACTCACGTCTGAGCATACCCTGCCAACTTATGGCAACTAAAGCGGTACAAAAGGGGGTGGTGATGGACAGAGCATCAGAACCAATCAAACACTCACACCCAGTCAACAGATCTGGGTTTGATCCATCACCTTTCTTTAGCCAACTCTGCCACCCCAGTTCAGACATGGCCATATGCAAATCAGTCTAACCCTGTGCCTCATGAGAACAGTCCAGCCCGAACTGCCAAGCCATGCCTTCCCTGGACCGGAAACAAGCTTCCTAGGGCCGGTTTCTGGCATTTCAGCCGTCTTCAGACAGGCTTGCTTGAATCCAGTGGCAAAGTGAGCAAGGGACTCACGTCTGAGCATACCCTGCCAACTTATGGCAAACAAAGCGGTACAAAAGGGGGTGGTGATGGACAGAGCATCAGCACCAATCAAACACTCACACCCAGTCAACAGATCTGGGTTTGATCCATCACCGTTCTTTAGCCAACTCTGCCACCCCAGTTCTGACATGGCCATATGCAAATCAGTCCAACCCTGTGCCTCATGGGAACAGTCCAGCCCGAACTGCCAAGCCATGCCTTCCCTGGACCGGAAACAAGCTTTCTAGGACCGGTTTCTGGCATTTCAGCCGTCTTCAGCCAGGCTTGCTTGAATCCAGTGGCAAAGTGAGCAAGGGACTCACGTCTGAGCATACCCTGCCAACTTATGGCAAACAAAGCAGTACAAAAGGGGGTGGTGATGGACAGAGCATCAGAACCAATCAAACACTCACACCCAGTCAACAGATCTGAGTTTGATCCATCACCGTTCTTTAGCCAAATCTGCCACCCCAGTTCAGACATGGCCATATGCAAATCAGTCTAACCCTGTGCCTCATGGGAACAGTCCAGCCCGAACTGCCAAGCCATGCCTTCCCTGGACCGGAAACAAGCTTCCTAGGACCGGTTTCTGGCATTTCAGCTGTTTTCAGCCAGGCTTGCTTGAATCCAGTGGCAAAGTGAGCAAGGGACTCACGTCTGAGCATACCCTGCCAACTTATGGCAAACAAAGCGGTACAAAAGGGGGTGGTGATGGACAGAGCATCAGAACCAATCAAACACTCACACCCAGTTAACAGATCTGGGTTTGATCCATCACCGTTCTTTAGCCAACTCTGCCACACCAGTTCAGACATGGCCATATGCAAATCAGTCTAACCCTGTGCCTCATGGGAACAGTCCAGCCCGAACTGCCAAGCCATTCCTTCCCTGGACCGGAAACAAGCTTCCTAGGACCGGTTTCTGGCATTTCAGCCGTCTTCAGCCAGGCTTGCTTGAATCCAGTGGCAAAGTGAGCAAGGGACTCACGTCTGAGCATACCCTGCCAACTTATGGCAAACAAAGCAGTACAAAAGGGGGAGGTGATGGACAGAGCATCAGAACCAATCAAACACTCACACCCAGTCAACAGATCTGGGTTTGATCCATCACCGTTCTTTAGCCAAATCTGCCACCCCAGTTCAGACATGGCCATATGCAAATCAGTCTAACCCTGTGCCTCATGGGAACAGTCCAGCCAGAACTGCCAAGCCATGCCTTCCCTGGACCGGAAACAAGCTTCCTCGGACCGGTTTCTGGCATTTCAGCCGTCTTCAGCCAGGCTTGCTTGAATCCAGTGGCAAAGTGAGCAAGGGACTCACGTCTGAGCATACCCTGCCAACTTATGGCAAACAAAGCGGTACAAAAGGGGGTGGTGATGGACAGAGCATCAGAACCAATCAAACACTCACACCCAGTCAACAGATCTGGGTTTGATCCATCACCGTTCTTTAGCCAAATCTGCCACCCCAGTTCAGACATCGCCATATGCAAATCAGTCTAACCCTGTGACTCATGGGAACAGTCCAGCCCGAACTGTCAAGCCATGCCTTCCCTGGACCGGAAACAAGCTTCCTAGGACCGGTTTCTGGCATTTCCGCAGTCTTCAGCCAGGCTTGCTTGAATCCAGTGGCAAAGTGAGCAAGGGACTCACGTCTGAGCATACCCTGCCAACTTATGGCAAACAAAGCGGTACAAAAGGGGGTGGTGATGGACAGAGCATCAGAACCAATCAAACGCTCACCCAGTTAACAGATCTGGGTTTGATCCATCACCGTTCTTTAGCCAACTCTGCCACCCCAGTTCAGACATGGCCATATGCAAATCAGTCTAACCCTGTGCCTCATAGGAACAGTCCAGCCCGAACTGCCAAGCCATGCCTTCCCTGGACCGGAAACAAGCTTCCTAGGACCGGTTTCTGGCATTTCAGCCGTCTTCAGCCAGGCTTGCTTGAATCCAGTGGCAAAGTGAGCAAGGGACTCAGGTCTGAGCATACCCTGCCAACTTATGGCAACTAAAGCGGTACAAAAGGGGGTGGTGATGGACAGAGCATCAGAACCAATCAAACACTCACACCCAGTCAACAGATCTGGGTTTGATCCATCACCGTTCTTTAGCCAAATCTGCCACCCCAGTTCAGACATGGCCATATGCAAATCAGTCTAACCCTGTGCCTCATGGGAACAGTCCAGCCAGAACTGCCAAGCCATGCCTTCCCTGGACCGGAAACAAGCTTCCTAGGACCGGTTTCTGGCATTTCAGGCGTTTTCAGCCAGGCTTGCTTGAATCCAGTGGCAAAGTGAGCAAGGGACTCACGTCTGAGCATACCCTGCCAACTTATGGCAAACAAAGCGGTACAAAAGGGGGTGGTGATGGACAGAGCATCAGAACCAATCAAACACTCACACCCAGTTAACAGATCTGGGTTTGATCCATCACCGTTCTTTAGCCAACTCTGCCACACCAGTTCAGACATGGCCATATGCAAATCAGTCTAAACCTGTGCCTCATGGGAACAGTCCAGCCCGAACTGCCAAGCCATTCCTTCCCTGGACCGGAAACAAGCTTCCTAGGACCGGTTTCTGGCATTTCAGCCGTCTTCAGCCAGGCTTGCTTGAATCCAGTGGCAAAGTGAGCAAGGGACTCACGTCTGAGCATACCCTGCCAACTTATGGCAAACAAAGCAGTACAAAAGGGGGAGGTGATGGACAGAGCATCAGAACCAATCAAACACTCACACCCAGTCAACAGATCTGGGTTTGATCCATCACCGTTCTTTAGCCAAATCTGCCACCCCAGTTCAGACATGGCCATATGCAAATCAGTCTAACCCTGTGCCTCATGGGAACAGTCCAGCCAGAACTGCCAAGCCATGCCTTCCCTGGACCGGAAACAAGCTTCCTAGGACCGGTTTCTGGCATTTCAGCCGTCTTCAGCCAGGCTTGCTTGAATCCAGTGGCAAAGTGAGCAAGGGACTCACGTCTGAGCATACCCTGCCAACTTATGGCAAACAAAGCGGTACAAAAGGGGGTAGTGATGGACAGAGCATCAGAACCAATCAAACACTCACACCCAGTCAACAGATCTGGGTTTGATCCATCACCGTTCTTTAGCCAACTCTGCCACCCCAGTTCAGACATGGCCATATGCAAATCAGTCTAACCCTGTGCCTCATGGGAAAAGTCCAGCCCGAACTGCCAAGCCATGCCTTCCCTGGACCGGAAACAAGCTTCCTAGGACCAGATTCTGGCATTTCAGCCGTCTTCAGCCAGGCTTGCTTGAATCCAGTGGCAAAGTGAGCAAGGGACTCACGTCTGCGCATACCCTGCCAACTTATGGCAAACAAAACGGTACAAAAGGGGGTGGTGATGGACAGAACATCAGAACCAATCAAGCACTCACACCCAGTCAACAGATCTGGGTTTGATCCATCACCGTTCTTTAGCCAACTCTGCCACCCCAGTTCAGACATGGCCATATGCAAATCAGTCTAACCCTGTGCCTCATGGGAACAGTCCAGCCCGAACTGCCAAGCCATGCCTTCCCTGGACCGGAAACAAGCTTCCTAGGACCGGTTTCTGGCATTTCAGCCGTCTTCAGCCAGGCTTGCTTGAATCCAGTGGCAAAGTGAGCAAGGGACTCACGTCTGAGCATACCCTGCCAACTTATGGCAACTAAAGCGGTACAAAAGGGGGTGGTGATGGACAGAGCATCAGAACCAAATCAAACACTCACACCCAGTCAACAGATCTGGGTTTGATCCATCACCTTTCTTTAGCCAACTCTGCCACCCCAGTTCAGACATGGCCATATGCAAATCAGTCTAACCCTGTGCCTCATGAGAACAGTCCAGCCCGAACTGCCAAGCCATGCCTTCCCTGGACCGGAAACAAGCTTCCTAGGGCCGGTTTCTGGCATTTCAGCCGTCTTCAGACAGGCTTGCTTGAATCCAGTGGCAAAGTGAGCAAGGGACTCACGTCTGAGCATACCCTGCCAACTTATGGCAAACAAAGCGGTACAAAAGGGGGTGGTGATGGACAGAGCATCAGCACCAATCAAACACTCACACCCAGTCAACAGATCTGGGTTTGATCCATCACCGTTCTTTAGCCAACTCTGCCACCCCAGTTCTGACATGGCCATATGCAAATCAGTCCAACCCTGTGCCTCATGGGAACAGTCCAGCCCGAACTGCCAAGCCATGCCTTCCCTGGACCGGAAACAAGCTTTCTAGGACCGGTTTCTGGCATTTCAGCCGTCTTCAGCCAGGCTTGCTTGAATCCAGTGGCAAAGTGAGCAAGGGACTCACGTCTGAGCATACCCTGCCAACTTATGGCAAACAAAGCAGTACAAAAGGGGGTGGTGATGGACAGAGCATCAGAACCAATCAAACACTCACACCCAGTCAACAGATCTGAGTTTGATCCATCACCGTTCTTTAGCCAAATCTGCCACCCCAGTTCAGACATGGCCATATGCAAATCAGTCTAACCCTGTGCCTCATGGGAACAGTCCAGCCCGAACTGCCAAGCCATGCCTTCCCTGGACCGGAAACAAGCTTCCTAGGACCGGTTTCTGGCATTTCAGCTGTTTTCAGCCAGGCTTGCTTGAATCCAGTGGCAAAGTGAGCAAGGGACTCACGTCTGAGCATACCCTGCCAACTTATGGCAAACAAAGCGGTACAAAAGGGGGTGGTGATGGACAGAGCATCAGAACCAATCAAACACTCACACCCAGTTAACAGATCTGGGTTTGATCCATCACCGTTCTTTAGCCAACTCTGCCACACCAGTTCAGACATGGCCATATGCAAATCAGTCTAACCCTGTGCCTCATGGGAACAGTCCAGCCCGAACTGCCAAGCCATTCCTTCCCTGGACCGGAAACAAGCTTCCTAGGACCGGTTTCTGGCATTTCAGCCGTCTTCAGCCAGGCTTGCTTGAATCCAGTGGCAAAGTGAGCAAGGGACTCACGTCTGAGCATACCCTGCCAACTTATGGCAAACAAAGCAGTACAAAAGGGGGAGGTGATGGACAGAGCATCAGAACCAATCAAACACTCACACCCAGTCAACAGATCTGGGTTTGATCCATCACCGTTCTTTAGCCAAATCTGCCACCCCAGTTCAGACATGGCCATATGCAAATCAGTCTAACCCTGTGCCTCATGGGAACAGTCCAGCCAGAACTGCCAAGCCATGCCTTCCCTGGACCGGAAACAAGCTTCCTCGGACCGGTTTCTGGCATTTCAGCCGTCTTCAGCCAGGCTTGCTTGAATCCAGTGGCAAAGTGAGCAAGGGACTCACGTCTGAGCATACCCTGCCAACTTATGGCAAACAAAGCGGTACAAAAGGGGGTGGTGATGGACAGAGCATCAGAACCAATCAAACACTCACACCCAGTCAACAGATCTGGGTTTGATCCATCACCGTTCTTTAGCCAAATCTGCCACCCCAGTTCAGACATCGCCATATGCAAATCAGTCTAACCCTGTGACTCATGGGAACAGTCCAGCCCGAACTGTCAAGCCATGCCTTCCCTGGACCGGAAACAAGCTTCCTAGGACCGGTTTCTGGCATTTCCGCAGTCTTCAGCCAGGCTTGCTTGAATCCAGTGGCAAAGTGAGCAAGGGACTCACGTCTGAGCATACCCTGCCAACTTATGGCAAACAAAGCGGTACAAAAGGGGGTGGTGATGGACAGAGCATCAGAACCAATCAAACGCTCACCCAGTTAACAGATCTGGGTTTGATCCATCACCGTTCTTTAGCCAACTCTGCCACCCCAGTTCAGACATGGCCATATGCAAATCAGTCTAACCCTGTGCCTCATAGGAACAGTCCAGCCCGAACTGCCAAGCCATGCCTTCCCTGGACCGGAAACAAGCTTCCTAGGACCGGTTTCTGGCATTTCAGCCGTCTTCAGCCAGGCTTGCTTGAATCCAGTGGCAAAGTGAGCAAGGGACTCAGGTCTGAGCATACCCTGCCAACTTATGGCAACTAAAGCGGTACAAAAGGGGGTGGTGATGGACAGAGCATCAGAACCAATCAAACACTCACACCCAGTCAACAGATCTGGGTTTGATCCATCACCGTTCTTTAGCCAAATCTGCCACCCCAGTTCAGACATGGCCATATGCAAATCAGTCTAACCCTGTGCCTCATGGGAACAGTCCAGCCAGAACTGCCAAGCCATGCCTTCCCTGGACCGGAAACAAGCTTCCTAGGACCGGTTTCTGGCATTTCAGCCGTTTTCAGCCAGGCTTGCTTGAATCCAGTGGCAAAGTGAGCAAGGGACTCACGTCTGAGCATACCCTGCCAACTTATGGCAAACAAAGCGGTACAAAAGGGGGTGGTGATGGACAGAGCATCAGAACCAATCAAACACTCACACCCAGTTAACAGATCTGGGTTTGATCCATCACCGTTCTTTAGCCAACTCTGCCACACCAGTTCAGACATGGCCATATGCAAATCAGTCTAAACCTGTGCCTCATGGGAACAGTCCAGCCCGAACTGCCAAGCCATTCCTTCCCTGGACCGGAAACAAGCTTCCTAGGACCGGTTTCTGGCATTTCAGCCGTCTTCAGCCAGGCTTGCTTGAATCCAGTGGCAAAGTGAGCAAGGGACTCACGTCTGAGCATACCCTGCCAACTTATGGCAAACAAAGCAGTACAAAAGGGGGAGGTGATGGACAGAGCATCAGAACCAATCAAACACTCACACCCAGTCAACAGATCTGGGTTTGATCCATCACCGTTCTTTAGCCAAATCTGCCACCCCAGTTCAGACATGGCCATATGCAAATCAGTCTAACCCTGTGCCTCATGGGAACAGTCCAGCCAGAACTGCCAAGCCATGCCTTCCCTGGACCGGAAACAAGCTTCCTAGGACCGGTTTCTGGCATTTCAGCCGTCTTCAGCCAGGCTTGCTTGAATCCAGTGGCAAAGTGAGCAAGGGACTCACGTCTGAGCATACCCTGCCAACTTATGGCAAACAAAGCGGTACAAAAGGGGGTAGTGATGGACAGAGCATCAGAACCAATCAAACACTCACACCCAGTCAACAGATCTGGGTTTGATCCATCACCGTTCTTTAGCCAACTCTGCCACCCCAGTTCAGACATGGCCATATGCAAATCAGTCTAACCCTGTGCCTCATGGGAACAGTCCAGCCCGAACTGCCAAGCCATGCCTTCCCTGGACCGGAAACAAGCTTCCTAGGACCGGTTTCTGGCATTTCAGCCGTCTTCAGCCAGGCTTGCTTGAATCCAGTGGCAAAGTGAGCAAGGGACTCACGTCTGAGCATACCCTGCCAACTTATGGCAACTAAAGCGGTACAAAAGGGGGTGGTGATGGACAGAGCATCAGAACCAATCAAACACTCACACCCAGTCAACAGATCTGGGTTTGATCCATCACCGTTCTTTAGCCAACTCTGCCACCCCAGTTCTGACATGGCCATATGCAAATCAGTCCAACCCTGTGCCTCATGGGAACAGTCCAGCCCGAGCTGCCAAGCCATGCCTTCCCTGGACCGGAAACAAGCTTTCTAGGACCGGTTTCTGGCATTTCAGCCGTCTTCAGCCAGGCTTGCTTGAATCCAGTGGCAAAGTGAGCAAGGGACTCACGTCTCAGCATACCCAGCCAACTTATGGCAAACAAAGCGGTACAAAAGAGGGTGGTGATGGACAGAGCATCAGAACCAATCAAATACTCACACCCAGTCAACAGATCTGGGTTTGATCCATCACCGTTCTTTAGCCAATTCTGCCACCCCATTTAAGACATGGCCATATGCAAATCAGTCTAACCCTGTGCCTTATGGGAACAGTCTAGCCTGAACTGCCAAGCCATGCCTTCCCTGGACCGGAAACAAGCTTCCTAGGACCGGTTTCTGGCATTTCAGCCGTCTTCAGCCAGGCTTGCTTGAATCCAGTGGCAAAGTGAGCAAGGGACTCACGTCTGAGCATACCCTGCAAACTTATGGCAAACAAAGCGGTACAAAAGGGGGTGGTGATGGACAGAGCATCAGAACCAATCAAACACTCACACCCAGTCAACAGATCTGGGTTTGATCTATCACCGTTCTTTAGCCAAATCTGCCACCCCAGTTCAGACATCGCCATATGCAAATCAGTCTAACCCTGTGCCTCATGGGAAAAGTCCAGCCCGAACTGCCAAGCCATGCCTTCCCTGGACCGGAAACAAGCTTCCTAGGACCAGATTCTGGCATTTCAGCCGTCTTCAGCCAGGCTTGCTTAAATCCAGTGGCAAAGTGAGCAAGGGACTCACGTCTGCGCATACCCTGCCAACTTATGGCAAACAAAACGGTACAAAAGGGGGTGGTGATGGACAGAACATCAGAACCAATCAAACACTCACACCCAGTCAACAGATCTGGGTTTGATCCATCACCGTTCTTTAGCCAACTCTGCCACCCCAGTTCAGACATGGCCATATGCAAATCAGTCTAACCCTGTGCCTCATGGGAACAGTCCAGCCCGAACTGCCAAGCCATGCCTTCCCTGGACCGGAAACAAGCTTCCTAGGACCGGTTTCTGGCATTTCAGCCGTCTTCAGCCAGGCTTGCTTGAATCCAGTGGCAAAGTGAGCAAGGGACTCACGTCTGAGCATACCCTGCCAACTTATGGCAACTAAAGCGGTACAAAAGGGGGTGGTGATGGACAGAGCATCAGAACCAATCAAACACTCACACCCAGTCAACAGATCTGGGTTTGATCCATCACCTTTCTTTAGCCAACTCTGCCACCCCAGTTCAGACATGGCCATATGCAAATCAGTCTAACCCTGTGCCTCATGAGAACAGTCCAGCCCGAACTGCCAAGCCATGCCTTCCCTGGACCGGAAACAAGCTTCCTAGGGCCGGTTTCTGGCATTTCAGCCGTCTTCAGACAGGCTTGCTTGAATCCAGTGGCAAAGTGAGCAAGGGACTCACGTCTGAGCATACCCTGCCAACTTATGGCAAACAAAGCGGTACAAAAGGGGGTGGTGATGGACAGAGCATCAGCACCAATCAAACACTCACACCCAGTCAACAGATCTGGGTTTGATCCATCACCGTTCTTTAGCCAACTCTGCCACCCCAGTTCTGACATGGCCATATGCAAATCAGTCCAACCCTGTGCCTCATGGGAACAGTCCAGCCCGAGCTGCCAAGCCATGCCTTCCCTGGACCGGAAACAAGCTTTCTAGGACCGGTTTCTGGCATTTCAGCCGTCTTCAGCCAGGCTTGCTTGAATCCAGTGGCAAAGTGAGCAAGGGACTCACGTCTCAGCATACCCAGCCAACTTATGGCAAACAAAGCGGTACAAAAGAGGGTGGTGATGGACAGAGCATCAGAACCAATCAAATACTCACACCCAGTCAACAGATCTGGGTTTGATCCATCACCATTCTTTAGCCAACTCTGCCACCCCAGTTCAGACATGGCCATATGCAAATCAGTCTAACCCTGTGCCTCATGAGAACAGTCCAGCCCGAACTGCCAAGCCATGCCTTCCCTGGACCGGAAACAAGCTTCCTAGGACCGGTTTCTGGCATTTCAGCCGTCTTCAGCCAGGCATGCTTGAATCCAGTGGCAAAGTGAGCAAGGGACTCACGTCTGAGCATACCCTGCCAACTTATGGCAAACAAAGCGGTACAAAAGGGGGTGGTGATGGACAGAGCATCAGAACCAATCAAACACTCCCACCCAGTCAGCAGATCTGGGTTTGACCCATCACCGTTCTTTAGCCAAATCTGCCACCCCATTTCAGACATGGCCATATGCAAATCAGTCTAACCCTGTGCCTTATGGGAACAGTCCAGCCCGAACTGCCAAGCCATGCCTTCCCTGGACCGGAAACAAGCTTCCTAGGACCGGTTTCTGGCATTTCAGCCATCTTCAGCCAGGCTTGCTTGAATCCAGTGGCAAAGTGAGCAAGGGACTCACGTCTGAGCATACCCTGCCAACTTATGGCAAACAAAGCGGTACAAAAGGGGGTGGTGATGGACAGAGCATCAGAACCAATCAAACACTCACACCCAGTCAACAGATCTGTGTTTGATCTATCACCGTTCTTTAGCCAAATCTGCCACCCCAGTTCAGACATCGCCATATGCAAATCAGTCTAACCCTGTGCCTCATGGGAAAAGTCCAGCCCGAACTGCCAAGCCATGCCTTCCCTGGACCGGAAACAAGCTTCCTAGGACCGGATTCTGGCATTTCAGCCGTCTTCAGCCAGGCTTGCTTGAATCCAGTGGCAAAGTGAGCAAGGGACTCACGTCTGAGCATACCCTGCCAACTTATGGCAAACAAAACGGTACAAAAGGGGGTGGTGATGGACAGAACATCAGAACCAATCAAACACTCACACCCAGTCAACAGATCTGGGTTTGATCCATCACCGTTCTTTAGCCAACTCTGCCACCCCAGTTCAGACATGGCCATATGCAAATCAGTCTAACCCTGTGCCTCATGGGAACAGTCCATCCCGAACTGACAAGCCATGCCTTCCCTGGACCGGAAACAAGCTTCCTAGGACCAATTTCTGGCATTTCAGCAGTCTTCAGCTAGGCTTGCTTGAATCCAGTTGGCAAAGTGAGCAAGGGACTCACGTCTGAGCATACCCTGCCAACTTATGGCAAACAAAGCGGTACAAAAGGGGGTGGTGATGGACAGAGCATCAGAACCAATCAAACACTCACACCCAGTCAACAGATCTGGGTTTGATCCATCACCGTTCTTTAGCCAAATCTGCCACCCCAGTTCAGATATGGCCATATGCAAATCAGTCTAACCCTGTGCCTCATGGGAACAGTCCAGCCCGAACTGCCAAGCCATGCCTTCCCTGGACCGGAAACAAGCTTCCTAGGACCGGTTTCTGGCATTTCAGCAGTCTTCAGCCAGGCTTGCTTGAATCCAGTGGCAAAGTGAGCAAGGGACTCACGTCTGAGCATACCCTGCCAACTTATGGCAAACAAAGCGGTACAAAAGGGGGTGGTGATGGACAGAGCATCAGAACCAATCAAACACTCACACCCAGTCAACAGATCTGGGTTTGATCCATCACCGTTCTTTAGCCAAATCTGCCAACCCAGTTCAGACATCGCCATATGCAAATCAGTCTAACCCTGTGCCTCATTAGAAAAGTCCAGCCCGAACTGCCAAGCCATGCCTTTCCTGGACCGGAAACAAGCTTCCTAGGACCGATTTCTGGCATTTCAGCCGTCTTCAGCCAGGCTTGCTTGAATCCAGTGGCAAAGTGAGCAAGGGACTCACGTCTGAGCATACCCTGCCAACTTATGGCAAACAAAACGGTACAAAAGGGAGTGGTGATGGACAGAACATCAGAACCAATCAAACACTCACACCCAGTCAACAGATCTGGATTTGATCCATCACCGTTCTTTAGCCAACTCTGCCACCCCAGTTCAGACATGGCCATATGCAAATCAGTCTAACCCTGTGCCTCTTGGGAACAGTTCAGCCCGAACTGCCAAGCCATGCCTTCCCTGGACCGGAAACAAGCTTCCTAGGACCGGTTTCTGGCATTTCAGCAGTCTTCAGCCAGGCTTGCTTGAATCCAGTGGCAAAGTGAGCAAGGGACTCACGTCTGAGCATACCCTGCCAACTTATGGCAAACAAAGCGGTACAAAAGGGGGTGGTGATGGACAGAGCATCAGAACCAATCAAACACTCACACCCAGTTAACAGATCTGGGTTTGATCCATCACCGTTCTTTAGCCAACTCTGCCACCCCAGTTCAGACATGGCCATATGCAAATCAGTCTAACCCTGTGCCTCATGGGAACAGTCCAGCCCGAACTGCCAAGCCATGCCTTCCCTGGACCGGAAACAAGCTTCCTAGGACCGGTTTCTGGCATTTCAGCCGTCTTCAGCCAGGCTTGCTTGAATCCAGTGGCAAAGTGAGCAAGGGACTCACGTCTGAGCATACCCTGCCAACTTATGGCAACTAAAGCGGTACAAAAGGGGGTGGTGATGGACAGAGCATCAGAACCAATCAAACACTCACACCCAGTCAACAGATCTGGGTTTGATCCATCACCTTTCTTTAGCCAACTCTGCCACCCCAGTTCAGACATGGCCATATGCAAATCAGTCTAACCCTGTGCCTCATGAGAACAGTCCAGCCTGAACTGCCAAGCCATGCCTTCCCTGGACCGGAAACAAGCTTCCTAGGACCGGTTTCTGGCATTTCAGCCGTCTTCAGACAGGCTTGCTTGAATCCAGTGGCAAAGTGAGCAAGGGACTCACGTCTGAGCATACCCTGCCAACTTATGGCAAACAAAGCGGTACAAAAGGGGGTGGTGATGGACAGAGCATCAGAACCAAACAAACACTCACACCCAGTCAACAGATCTGGGTTTGATCCATCACCGTTCTTTAGCCAACTCTGCCACCCCAGTTCTGACATGGCCATATGCAAATCAGTCCAACCCTGTGCCTCATGGGAACAGTCCAGCCCGAACTGCCAAGCCATGCCTTCCCTGGACCAGAAACAAGCTTTCTAGGACCGGTTTCTGGCATTTCAGCCATCTTCAGCCAGGCTTGCTTGAATCCAGTGGCAAAGTGAGCAAGAGACTCACGTCTGAGCATACCCTGCCAACTTATGGCAAACAAAGCAGTACAAAATGGGGTGGTGATGGACAGAGCATCAGAACCAATCAAACACTCACACCCAGTCAACAGATCTGAGTTTGATCCATCACCGTTCTTTAGCCAAATCTGCCACCCCAGTTCAGACATGGCCATATGCAAATCAGTCTAACCCTGTGCCTCATGGGAACAGTCCAGCCCGAACTGCCAAGCCATGCCTTCCCTGGACCGGAAACAAGCTTCCTAGGACCGGTTTCTGGCATTTCAGCCGTTTTCAGCCAGGCTTGCTTGAATCCAGTGGCAAAGTGAGCAAGGGACTCACATCTGAGCATACCCTGCCAACTTATGGCAAACAAAGCGGTACAAAAGGGGGTGGTGATGGACAGAGCATCAGAACCAATCAAACACTCACACCCAGTTAACAGATCTGGGTTTTATCCATCACCGTTCTTTAGCCTACTCTGCCACACCAGTTCAGACATGGCCATATGCAAATCAGTCTAACCCTGTGCCTCATGGGAACAGTCCAGCCCGAACTGCCAAGCCATTCCTTCCCTGGACCGGAAACAAGCTTCCTAGGACCGGTTTCTGGCATTTCAGCCGTCTTCAGCCAGGCTTGCTTGAATCCAGTGGCAAAGTGAGCAAGGGACTCACGTCTGAGCATACCCTGCCAACTTATGGCAAACAAAGCAGTACAAAAGGGGGAGGTGATGGACAGAGCATCAGAACCAATCAAACACTCACACCCAGTCAACAGATCTGGGTTTGATCCATCACCGTTCTTTAGCCAAATCTGCCACCCCAGTTCAGACATGGCCATATGCAAATCAGTCTAACCCTGTGCCTCATGGGAACAGTCCAGCCAGAACTGCCAAGCCATGCCTTCCCTGGACCGGAAACAAGCTTCCTAGGACCGGTTTCTGGCATTTCAGCCGTCTTCAGCCAGGCTTGCTTGAATCCAGTGGCAAAGTGAGCAAGGGACTCACGTCTGAGCATACCCTGCCAACTTATGGCAAACAAAGCGGTACAAAAGGGGGTGGTGATGGACAGAGCATCAGAACCAATCAAACACTCACACCCAGTCAACAGATCTGGGTTTGATCCATCACCGTTCTTTAGCCAACTCTGCCACCCCAGTTCAGACATGGCCATATGCAAATCAGTCTAACCCTGTGCCTCTTGGGAACAGTCCAGCCCGAACTGCCAAGCCATGCCTTCCCTGGACCGGAAACAAGCTTCCTAGGACCGGTTTCTGGCATTTCAGCATTCTTCAGCCAGGCTTGCTTGAATCCAGTGGCAAAGTGAGCAAGGGACTCACGTCTGAGCATACCCTGCCAACTTATGGCAAACAAAGCGGTACAAAAGGGGGTGGTGATGGACAGAGCATCAGAACCAATCAAACACTCACACCCAGTTAACAGATCTGGGTTTGATCCATCACCGTTCTTTAGCCAACTCTGCCACCCCAGTTCAGACATGGCCATATGCAAATCAGTCTAACCCTGTGCCTCATGGGAACAGTCCAGCCCGAACTGCCAAGCCATGCCTTCCCTGGACCGGAAACAAGCTTCCTAGGACCGGTTTCTGGCATTTCAGCCGTCTTCAGCCAGGCTTGCTTGAATCCAGTGGCAAAGTGAGCAAGGGACTCACGTCTGAGCATACCCTGCCAACTTATGGCAACTAAAGCGGTACAAAAGGGGGTGGTGATGGACAGAGCATCAGAACCAATCAAACACTCACACCCAGTCAACAGATCTGGGTTTGATCCATCACCGTTCTTTAGCCAAATCTGCCACCCCAGTTCAGACATGGCCATATGCAAATCAGTCTAACCCTGTGCCTCATGGGAACAGTCCAGCCAGAACTGCCAAGCCATGCCTTCCCTGGACCGGAAACAAGCTTCCTAGGACCGGTTTCTGGCATTTCAGCCGTTTTCAGCCAGGCTTGCTTGAATCCAGTGGCAAAGTGAGCAAGGGACTCACGTCTGAGCATACCCTGCCAACTTATGGCAAACAAAGCGGTACAAAAGGGGGTGGTGATGGACAGAGCATCAGTACCAATCAAACACTCACACCCAGTTAACAGATCTGGGTTTGATCCATCACCGTTCTTTAGCCAACTCTGCCACACCAGTTCAGACATGGCCATATGCAAATCAGTCTAAACCTGTGCCTCATGGGAACAGTCCAGCCCGAACTGCCAAGCCATTCCTTCCCTGGACCGGAAACAAGCTTCCTAGGACCGGTTTCTGGCATTTCAGCCGTCTTCAGCCAGGCTTGCTTGAATCCAGTGGCAAAGTGAGCAAGGGACTCACGTCTGAGCATACCCTGCCAACTTATGGCAAACAAAGCAGTACAAAAGGGGGAGGTGATGGACAGAGCATCAGAACCAATCAAACACTCACACCCAGTCAACAGATCTGGGTTTGATCCATCACCGTTCTTTAGCCAAATCTGCCACCCCAGTTCAGACATGGCCATATGCAAATCAGTCTAACCCTGTGCCACATGGGAACAGTCCAGCCCGAACTGCCAAGCCATGCCTTCCCTGGACCGGAAACAAGCTTCCTAGGACCGGTTTCTGGCATTTCAGCCATCTTCAGCCAGGCTTGCTTGAATCCAGTGGCAAAGTGAGCAAGGGACTCACGTCTGAGCATACCCTGCCAACTTATGGCAAACAAAGCGGTACAAAAGGGGGTGGTGATGGACAGAGCATCAGAACCAATCAAACACTCACACCCAGTCAACAGATCTGGGTTTGATCTATCACCGTTCTTTAGCCAAATCTGCCACCCCAGTTCAGACATCGCCATATGCAAATCAGTCTAACCCTGTGCCTCATGGGAAAAGTCCAGCCCGAACTGCCAAGCCATGCCTTCCCTGGACCGGAAACAAGCTTCCTAGGACCGGATTCTGGCATTTCAGCCGTCTTCAGCCAGGCTTGCTTGAATCCAGTGGCAAAGTGAGCAAGGGACTCACGTCTGAGCATACCCTGCCAACTTATGGCAAACAAAACGGTACAAAAGGGGGTGGTGATGGACACAACATCAGAACCAATCAAACACTCACACCCAGTCAACAGATCTGGGTTTGATCCATCACCGTTCTTTAGCCAACTCTGCCACCCCAGTTCAGACATGGCCATATGCAAATCAGTCTAACCCTGTGCCTCATGGGAACAGTCCATCCCGAACTGACAAGCCATGCCTTCCCTGGACCGGAAACAAGCTTCCTAGGACCAATTTCTGGCATTTCAGCAGTCTTCAGCTAGGCTTGCTTGAATCCAGTTGGCAAAGTGAGCAAGGGACTCACGTCTGAGCATACCCTGCCAACTTATGGCAAACAAAGCGGTACAAAAGGGGGTGGTGATGGACAGAGCATCAGAACCAATCAAACACTCACACCCAGTCAACAGATCTGGGTTTGATCCATCACCGTTCTTTAGCCAAATCTGCCACCCCAGTTCAGATATGGCCATATGCAAATCAGTCTAACCCTGTGCCTCATGGGAACAGTCCAGCCCGAACTGCCAAGCCATGCCTTCCCTGGACCGGAAACAAGCTTCCTAGGACCGGTTTCTGGCATTTCAGCAGTCTTCAGCCAGGCTTGCTTGAATCCAGTGGCAAAGTGAGCAAGGGACTCACGTCTGAGCATACCCTGCCAACTTATGGCAAACAAAGCGGTACAAAAGGGGGTGGTGATGGACAGAGCATCAGAACCAATCAAACACTCACACCCAGTCAACAGATCTGGGTTTGATCCATCACCGTTCTTTAGCCAAATCTGCCAACCCAGTTCAGACATCGCCATATGCAAATCAGTCTAACCCTGTGCCTCATTAGAAAAGTCCAGCCCGAACTGCCAAGCCATGCCTTTCCTGGACCGGAAACAAGCTTCCTAGGACCGATTTCTGGCATTTCAGCCGTCTTCAGCCAGGCTTGCTTGAATCCAGTGGCAAAGTGAGCAAGGGACTCACGTCTGAGCATACCCTGCCAACTTATGGCAAACAAAGCGGTACAAAAGGGGGTGGTGATGGACAGAGCATCAGAACCAAACAAACACTCACACCCAGTCAACAGATCTGGGTTTGATCCATCACCGTTCTTTAGCCAACTCTGCCACCCCAGTTCTGACATGGCCATATGCAAATCAGTCCAACCCTGTGCCTCATGGGAACAGTCCAGCCCGAACTGCCAAGCCATGCCTTCCCTGGACCAGAAACAAGCTTTCTAGGACCGGTTTCTGGCATTTCAGCCATCTTCAGCCAGGCTTGCTTGAATCCAGTGGCAAAGTGAGCAAGAGACTCACGTCTGAGCATACCCTGCCAACTTATGGCAAACAAAGCAGTACAAAATGGGGTGGTGATGGACAGAGCATCAGAACCAATCAAACACTCACACCCAGTCAACAGATCTGAGTTTGATCCATCACCGTTCTTTAGCCAAATCTGCCACCCCAGTTCAGACATGGCCATATGCAAATCAGTCTAACCCTGTGCCTCATGGGAACAGTCCAGCCCGAACTGCCAAGCCATGCCTTCCCTGGACCGGAAACAAGCTTCCTAGGACCGGTTTCTGGCATTTCAGCCGTTTTCAGCCAGGCTTGCTTGAATCCAGTGGCAAAGTGAGCAAGGGACTCACATCTGAGCATACCCTGCCAACTTATGGCAAACAAAGCGGTACAAAAGGGGGTGGTGATGGACAGAGCATCAGAACCAATCAAACACTCACACCCAGTTAACAGATCTGGGTTTTATCCATCACCGTTCTTTAGCCTACTCTGCCACACCAGTTCAGACATGGCCATATGCAAATCAGTCTAACCCTGTGCCTCATGGGAACAGTCCAGCCCGAACTGCCAAGCCATTCCTTCCCTGGACCGGAAACAAGCTTCCTAGGACCGGTTTCTGGCATTTCAGCCGTCTTCAGCCAGGCTTGCTTGAATCCAGTGGCAAAGTGAGCAAGGGACTCACGTCTGAGCATACCCTGCCAACTTATGGCAAACAAAGCAGTACAAAAGGGGGAGGTGATGGACAGAGCATCAGAACCAATCAAACACTCACACCCAGTCAACAGATCTGGGTTTGATCCATCACCGTTCTTTAGCCAAATCTGCCACCCCAGTTCAGACATGGCCATATGCAAATCAGTCTAACCCTGTGCCTCATGGGAACAGTCCAGCCAGAACTGCCAAGCCATGCCTTCCCTGGACCGGAAACAAGCTTCCTAGGACCGGTTTCTGGCATTTCAGCCGTCTTCAGCCAGGCTTGCTTGAATCCAGTGGCAAAGTGAGCAAGGGACTCACGTCTGAGCATACCCTGCCAACTTATGGCAAACAAAGCGGTACAAAAGGGGGTGGTGATGGACAGAGCATCAGAACCAATCAAACACTCACACCCAGTCAACAGATCTGGGTTTGATCCATCACCGTTCTTTAGCCAACTCTGCCACCCCAGTTCAGACATGGCCATATGCAAATCAGTCTAACCCTGTGCCTCTTGGGAACAGTCCAGCCCGAACTGCCAAGCCATGCCTTCCCTGGACCGGAAACAAGCTTCCTAGGACCGGTTTCTGGCATTTCAGCATTCTTCAGCCAGGCTTGCTTGAATCCAGTGGCAAAGTGAGCAAGGGACTCACGTCTGAGCATACCCTGCCAACTTATGGCAAACAAAGCGGTACAAAAGGGGGTGGTGATGGACAGAGCATCAGAACCAATCAAACACTCACACCCAGTTAACAGATCTGGGTTTGATCCATCACCGTTCTTTAGCCAACTCTGCCACCCCAGTTCAGACATGGCCATATGCAAATCAGTCTAACCCTGTGCCTCATGGGAACAGTCCAGCCCGAACTGCCAAGCCATGCCTTCCCTGGACCGGAAACAAGCTTCCTAGGACCGGTTTCTGGCATTTCAGCCGTCTTCAGCCAGGCTTGCTTGAATCCAGTGGCAAAGTGAGCAAGGGACTCACGTCTGAGCATACCCTGCCAACTTATGGCAACTAAAGCGGTACAAAAGGGGGTGGTGATGGACAGAGCATCAGAACCAATCAAACACTCACACCCAGTCAACAGATCTGGGTTTGATCCATCACCGTTCTTTAGCCAAATCTGCCACCCCAGTTCAGACATGGCCATATGCAAATCAGTCTAACCCTGTGCCTCATGGGAACAGTCCAGCCAGAACTGCCAAGCCATGCCTTCCCTGGACCGGAAACAAGCTTCCTAGGACCGGTTTCTGGCATTTCAGCCGTTTTCAGCCAGGCTTGCTTGAATCCAGTGGCAAAGTGAGCAAGGGACTCACGTCTGAGCATACCCTGCCAACTTATGGCAAACAAAGCGGTACAAAAGGGGGTGGTGATGGACAGAGCATCAGTACCAATCAAACACTCACACCCAGTTAACAGATCTGGGTTTGATCCATCACCGTTCTTTAGCCAACTCTGCCACACCAGTTCAGACATGGCCATATGCAAATCAGTCTAAACCTGTGCCTCATGGGAACAGTCCAGCCCGAACTGCCAAGCCATTCCTTCCCTGGACCGGAAACAAGCTTCCTAGGACCGGTTTCTGGCATTTCAGCCGTCTTCAGCCAGGCTTGCTTGAATCCAGTGGCAAAGTGAGCAAGGGACTCACGTCTGAGCATACCCTGCCAACTTATGGCAAACAAAGCAGTACAAAAGGGGGAGGTGATGGACAGAGCATCAGAACCAATCAAACACTCACACCCAGTCAACAGATCTGGGTTTGATCCATCACCGTTCTTTAGCCAAATCTGCCACCCCAGTTCAGACATGGCCATATGCAAATCAGTCTAACCCTGTGCCACATGGGAACAGTCCAGCCAGAACTGCCAAGCCATGCCTTCCCTGGACCGGAAACAAGCTTCCTAGGACCGGTTTCTGGCATTTCAGCCGTCTTCAGCCAGGCTTGCTTGAATCCAGTGGCAAAGTGAGCAAGGGACTCACGTCTGAGCATACCCTGCCAACTTATGGCAAACAAAGCGGTACAAAAGGGGGTGGTGATGGACAGAGCATCAGAACCAATCAAACACTCACACCCAGTCAACAGATCTGGGTTTGATCCATCACCGTTCTTTAGCCAACTCTGCCACCCCAGTTCAGACATGGCCATATGCAAATCAGTCTAACCCTGTGCCTCTTGGGAACAGTCCAGCCGGAACTGCCAAGCCATGCCTTCCCTGGACCGGAAACAAGCTTCCTAGGACCGGTTTCTGGCATTTCAGCAGTCTTCAGCCAGGCTTGCTTGAATCCAGTGACAAAGTGAGCAAGGGACTCACGTCTGAGCATACCCTGCCAACTTATGGCAAACAAAGCGTTACAAAAGGGGGTGGTGATGGACAGAGCATCAGAACCAATCAAACACTCACACCCAGTTAACAGATCTGGGTTTGATCCATCACCGTTCTTTAGCCAACTCTGCCACCCCAGTTCAGACATGGCCATATGCAAATCAGTCTAACCCTGTGCCTCATGGGAACAGTCCAGCCCGAACTGCCAAGCCATGCCTTCCCTGGACCGGAAACAAGCTTCCTAGGACAGGTTTCTGGCATTTCAGCCGTCTTCAGCCAGGCTTGCTTGAATCCAGTGGCAAAGTGAGCAAGGGACTCACGTCTGAGCATACCCTGCCAACTTATGGCAACTAAAGCGGTACAAAAGGGGGTGGTGATGGACAGAGCATCAGAACCAATCAAACACTCACACCCAGTCAACAGATCTGGGTTTGATCCATCACCTTTCTTTAGCCAACTCTGCCACCCCAGTTCAGACATGGCCATATGCAAATCAGTCTAACCCTGTGCCTCATGAGAACAGTCCAGCCCGAACTGCCAAGCCATGCCTTCCCTGGACCGGAAACAAGCTTCCTAGGGCCGGTTTCTGGCATTTCAGCCGTCTTCAGACAGGCTTGCTTGAATCCAGTGGCAAAGTGAGCAAGGGACTCACGTCTGAGCATACCCTGCCAACTTATGGCAAACAAAGCGGTACAAAAGGGGGTGGTGATGGACAGAGCATCAGCACCAATCAAACACTCACCCCAGTCAACAGATCTGGGTTTGATCCATCACCGTTCTTTAGCCAACTCTGCCACCCCAGTTCTGACATGGCCATATGCAAATCAGTCCAACCCTGTGCCTCATGGGAACAGTCCAGCCCGAGCTGCCAAGCCATGCCTTCCCTGGACCGGAAACAAGCTTTCTAGGACCGGTTTCTGGCATTTCAGCCGTCTTCAGCCAGGCTTGCTTGAATCCAGTGGCAAAGTGAGCAAGGGACTCACGTCTGAGCATACCCTGCCAACTTATGGCAAACAAAGCAGTACAAAAGGGGGTGGTGATGGACAGAGCATCAGAACCAATCAAACACTCACACCCAGTCAACAGATCTGAGTTTGATCCATCACCGTTCTTTAGCCAAATCTGCCACCCCAGTTCAGACATGGCCATATGCAAATCAGTCTAACCCTGTGCCTCATGGGAACAGTCCAGCCAGAACTGCCAAGCCATGCCTTCCCTGGACCGGAAACAAGCTTCCTAGGACCGGTTTCTGGCATTTCAGCCGTCTTCAGCCAGGCTTGCTTGAATCCAGTGGCAAAGTGAGCAAGGGACTCACGTCTGAGCATACCCTGCCAACTTATGGCAAACAAAGCGGTACAAAAGGGGGTGGTGATGGACAGAGCATCAGAACCAATCAAACACTCACACCCAGTTAACAGATCTGGGTTTGATCCATCACCGTTCTTTAGCCAACTCTGCCACACCAGTTCAGACATGGCCATATGCAAATCAGTCTAACCCTGTGCCTCATGGGAACAGTCCAGCCCGAACTGCCAAGCCATTCCTTCCCTGGACCGGAAACAAGCTTCCTAGGACCGGTTTCTGGCATTTCAGCCGTCTTCAGCCAGGCTTGCTTGAATCCAGTGGCAAAGTGAGCAAGGGACTCACGTCTGAGCATACCCTGCCAACTTATGGCAAACAAAGCGGTACAAAAGGGGGTGGTGATGGACAGAGCATCAGAACCAATCAAACACTCACACCCAGTCAACAGATCTGGGTTTGATCCATCACCGTTCTTTAGCCAACTCTGCCACCCCAGTTCAGACATGGCCATATGCAAATCAGTCTAACCCTGTGCCTCATGGGAACAGTCCAGCCCGAACTGACAAGCCATGCCTTCCCTGGACCGGAAACAAGCTTCCTAGGACCGGTTTCTGGCATTTCAGCCGTCTTCAACCAGGCTTGCTTGAATCCAGTGGCAAAGTGAGCAAGGGACTCACGTCTGAGCATACCCTGCCAACTTATGGCAAACAAAGCGGTACAAAAGGGGGTGGTGATGGACAGAGCATCAGAACCAATCAAACACTCACACCCAGTCAACAGATCTGGGTTTGATCCATCACTGTTCTTTAGCCAACTCTGCCACCCCAGTACAGACATGTCCATATGCACATCAGTCTAACCCTGTGCCTCATGGGAACAGTCCAGCCAGAACTGCCAAGCCATGCCTTCCCTGGACCGGAAAAAAGCTTCCTAGGACCGGTTTCTGGCATTTCAACCGTCTTCAGCCAGGCTTGCTTGAATCCAGTGGCAAAGTGAGCAAGGGACTCACGTCTGAGCATACCCTGCCAACTTATGGCAAACAAAGCGGTACAAAAGGGGGTGGTGATGGACAGAGCATCAGAACCAATCAAACACTCACACCCAGTCAACAGATCTGGGTTTGATCCATCACCGTTCTTTAGCCAAATCTGCCACCCCAGTTCAGACATCGCCATATGCAAATCAGTCTAACCCTGTGCCTCATGGGAAAAGTCCAGCCCGAACTGCCAAGCCATGCCTTCCCTGGACCGGAAACAAGCTTCCTAGGACCGGTTTCTGGCATTTCAGCCGTCTTCAGCCAGGCTTGCTTGAATCCAGTGGCAAAGTGAGCAAGGGACTCACGTCTGAGCATACCCTGCCAACTTATGGCAAACAAAACGGTACAAAAGGGGGTGGTGATGGACAGAACATCAGAACCAATCAAACACTCACACCCAGTCAACAGATCTGAGTTTGATCCATCAATGTTCTTTAGCCAACTCTGCCACCCCAGTACAGACATGTCCATATGCAAATCAGTCTAACCCTGTGCCTCATGGGAACAGTCCAGCCAGAACTGCCAAGCCATGCCTTCCCTGGACCGGAAAAAAGCTTCCTACGACCGGTTTCTGGCATTTCAGCCGTCTTCAGCCAGGCATGCTTGAATCCAGTGGCAAAGTGAGCAAGAGACTCACGTCTGAGCATACCCTGCCAACTTATGGCAAACAAAGCAGTACAAAAGGGGGTGGTGATGGACAGAGCATCAGAACCAATCAAACACTCACACCCAGTCAACAGATCTGAGTTTGATCCATCACCGTTCTTTAGCCAAATCTGCCACCCCAGTTCAGACATGGCCATATGCAAATCAGTCTAACCCTGTGCCTCATGGGAACAGTCCAGCCCGAACTGCCAAGCCATGCCTTCCCTGGACCGGAAACAAGCTTCCTAGGACCGGTTTCTGGCATTTCAGCCGTTTTCAGCCAGGCTTGCTTGAATCCAGTGGCAAAGTGAGCAAGGGACTCACGTCTGAGCATACCCTGCCAACTTATGGCAAACAAAGCGGTACAAAAGGGGGTGGTGATGGACAGAGCATCAGAACCAATCAAACACTCACACCCAGTTAACAGATCTGGGTTTGATCCATCACCGTTCTTTAGCCAACTCTGCCACACCAGTTCAGACATGGCCATATGCAAATCAGTCTAACCCTGTGCCTCATGGGAACAGTCCAGCCCGAACTGCCAAGCCATTCCTTCCCTGGACCGGAAACAAGCTTCCTAGGACCGGTTTCTGGCATTTCAGCCGTCTTCAGCCAGGCTTGCTTGAATCCAGTGGCAAAGTGAGCAAGGGACTCACGTCTGAGCATACCCTGCCAACTTATGGCAAACAAAGCAGTACAAAAGGGGGAGGTGATGGACAGAGCATCAGAACCAATCAAACACTCACACCCAGTCAACAGATCTGGGTTTGATCCATCACCGTTCTTTAGCCAAATCTGCCACCCCAGTTCAGACATGGCCATATGCAAATCAGTCTAACCCTGTGCCTCATGGGAACAGTCCAGCCAGAACTGCCAAGCCATGCCTTCCCTGGACCGGAAACAAGCTTCCTAGGACCGGTTTCTGGCATTTAAGCCGTCTTCAGCCAGGCTTGCTTGAATCCAGTGGCAAAGTGAGCAAGGGACTCACGTCTGAGCATACCCTGCCAACTTATGGCAAACAAAGCGGTACAAAAGGGGGTGGTGATGGACAGAGCATCAGAACCAATCAAACACTCACACCCAGTCAACAGATCTGGGTTTGATCCATCACCGTTCTTTAGCCAACTCTGCCACCCCAGTTCAGACATGGCCATATGCAAATCAGTCTAACCCTGTGCCTCTTGGGAACAGTCCAGCCCGAACTGCCAAGCCATGCCTTCCCTGGACCGGAAACAAGCTTCCTAGGACCGGTTTCTGGCATTTCAGCAGTCTTCAGCCAGGCTTGCTTGAATCCAGTGGCAAAGTGAGCAAGGGACTCACGTCTGAGCATACCCTGCCAACTTATGGCAAACAAAGCGTTACAAAAGGGGGTGGTGATGGACAGAGCATCAGAACCAATCAAACACTCACACCCAGTTAACAGATCTGGGTTTGATCCATCACCGTTCTTTAGCCAACTCTGCCACCCCAGTTCAGACATGGCCATATGCAAATCAGTCTAACCCTGTGCCTCATGGGAACAGTCCAGCCCGAACTGCCAAGCCATGCCTTCCCTGGACCGGAAACAAGCTTCCTAGGACCGGTTTCTGGCATTTCAGCCGTCTTCAGCCAGGCTTGCTTGAATCCAGTGGCAAAGTGAGCAAGGGACTCACGTCTGAGCATACCCTGCCAACTTATGGCAACTAAAGCGGTACAAAAGGGGGTGGTGATGGACAGAGCATCAGAACCAATCAAACACTCACACCCAGTCAACAGATCTGGGTTTGATCCATCACCTTTCTTTAGCCAACTCTGCCACCCCAGTTCAGACATGGCCATATGCAAATCAGTCTAACCCTGTGCCTCATGAGAACAGTCCAGCCCGAACTGCCAAGCCATGCCTTCCCTGGACCGGAAACAAGCTTCCTAGGGCCGGTTTCTGGCATTTCAGCCGTCTTCAGACAGGCTTGCTTGAATCCAGTGGCAAAGTGAGCAAGGGACTCACGTCTGAGCATACCCTGCCAACTTATGGCAAACAAAGCGGTACAAAAGGGGGTGGTGATGGACAGAGCATCAGCACCAATCAAACACTCACCCCAGTCAACAGATCTGGGTTTGATCCATCACCGTTCTTTAGCCAACTCTGCCACCCCAGTTCTGACATGGCCATATGCAAATCAGTCCAACCCTGTGCCTCATGGGAACAGTCCAGCCCGAGCTGCCAAGCCATGCCTTCCCTGGACCGGAAACAAGCTTTCTAGGACCGGTTTCTGGCATTTCAGCCGTCTTCCGCCAGGCTTGCTTGAATCCAGTGGCAAAGTGAGCAAGGGACTCACGTCTGAGCATACCCTGCCAACTTATGTCAAACAAAGCGGTACAAAAGGGGGTGGTGATGGACAGAGCATCAGAACCAATCAAACACTCACACCCAGTCAACAGATCTGGGTTTGATCCATCACTGTTCTTTAGCCAACTCTGCCACCCCAGTACAGACATGTCCATATGCACATCAGTCTAACCCTGTGCCTCATGGGAACAGTCCAGCCAGAACTGCCAAGCCATGCCTTCCCTGGACCGGAAAAAAGCTTCCTAGGACCGGTTTCTGGCATTTCAACCGTCTTCAGCCAGGCTTGCTTGAATCCAGTGGCAAAGTGAGCAAGGGACTCACTCTGAGCATACCCTGCCAACTTATGGCAAACAAAGTGGTACAAAAGGGGGTGGTGATGGACAGAGCATCAGAACCAATCAAACACTCACACCCAGTCAACAGATCTGGGTTTGATCCATCACCGTTCTTTAGCCAAATCTGCCACCCCAGTTCAGACATCGCCATATGCAAATCAGTCTAACCCTGTGCCTCATGGGAAAAGTCCAGCCCGAACTGCCAAGCCATGCCTTCCCTGGACCGGAAACAAGCTTCCTAGGACCAGTTTCTGGCATTTCAGCCGTCTTCAGCCAGGCTTGCTTGAATCCAGTGGCAAAGTGAGCAAGGGACTCACGTCTGAGCATACCCTGCCAACTTATGGCAAACAAAACGGTACAAAAGGGGGTGGTGATGGACAGAACATCAGAACCAATCAAACACTCACACCCAGTCAACAGATCTGAGTTTGATCCATCAATGTTCTTTAGCCAACTCTGCCACCCCAGTACAGACATGTCCATATGCAAATCAGTCTAACCCTGTGCCTCATGGGAACAGTCCAGCCAGAACTGCCAAGCCATGCCTTCCCTGGACCGGAAAAAAGCTTCCTACGACCGGTTTCTGGCATTTCAGCCGTCTTCAGCCAGGCATGCTTGAATCCAGTGGCAAAGTGAGCAAGGGACTCACGTCTGAGCATACCCTGCCAACTTATGGCAAACAAAGCGGTACAAAAGGGGGTGGTGATGGACAGAGCATCAGAACCTATCAAACACTCACACCCAGTCAACAGATCTGGGTTTGATCCATCACCGTTCTTTAGCCAAATCTGCCACCCCAGTTCAGACATCGCCATATGCAAATCAGTCTAACCCTGTGCCTCATGGGAAAAGTCCAGCCCGAACTGCCAAGCCATGCCTTCCCTGGACCGGAAACAAGCTTCCTAGGACCGGTTTCTGGCATTTCAGCCGTCTTCAGCCAGGCTTGCTTGAATCCAGTGGCAAAGTGAGCAAGGGACTCACGTCTGAGCATACCCAGCCAACTTATGGCAAACAAAGCGGTACAAAAGGGGGTGGTGATGGACAGAGCATCAGAACCTATCAAACACTCACACCCAGTCAACAGATCTGGGTTTGATCCATCACCGTTCTTTAGCCAAATCTGCCACCCCAGTTCAGACATCGCCATATGCAAATCAGTCTAACCCTGTGCCTCATGGGAAAAGTCCAGCCCGAACTGCCAAGCCATGCCTTCCCTGGACCGGAAACAAGCTTCCTAGGACCGGTTTCTGGCATTTCAGCCGTCTTCAGCCAGGCTTGCTTGAATCCAGTGGCAAAGTGAGCAAGGGACTCACGTCTGAGCATACCCTGCCAACTTATGGCAAACAAAGCGGTACAAAAGGGGGTGGTGATGGACAGAGCATCAGAACCAATCAAACACTCACACCCAGTTAACAGATCTGGGTTTGATCCATCACCGTTCTTTAGCCAACTCTGCCACCCCAGTTCAGACATGGCCATATGCAAATCAGTCTAACCCTGTGCCTCATGGGAACAGTCCAGCCCGAACTGCCAAGCCATGCCTTCCCTGGACCGGAAACAAGCTTCCTAGGACCGGTTTCTGGCATTTCAGCCGTCTTCAGCCAGGCTTGCTTGAATCCAGTGGCAAAGTGAGCAAGGGACTCACGTCTGAGCATACCCTGCCAACTTATGGCAACTAAAGCGGTACAAAAGGGGGTGGTGATGGACAGAGCATCAGAACCAATCAAACACTCACACCCAGTCAACAGATCTGGGTTTGATCCATCACCTTTCTTTAGCCAACTCTGCCACCCCAGTTCAGACATGGCCATATGCAAATCAGTCTAACCCTGTGCCTCATGAGAACAGTCCAGCCTGAACTGCCAAGCCATGCCTTCCCTGGACCGGAAACAAGCTTCCTAGGACCGGTTTCTGGCATTTCAGCCGTCTTCAGACAGGCTTGCTTGAATCCAGTGGCAAAGTGAGCAAGGGACTCACGTCTGAGCATACCCTGCCAACTTATGGCAAACAAAGCGGTAAAAAAGGGGGTGGTGATGGACAGAGCATCAGAACCAAACAAACACTCACACCCAGTCAACAGATCTGGGTTTGATCCATCACCGTTCTTTAGCCAACTCTGCCACCCCAGTTCTGACATGGCCATATGCAAATCAGTCCAACCCTGTGCCTCATGGGAACAGTCCAGCCCGAACTGCCAAGCCATGCCTTCCCTGGACCAGAAACAAGCTTTCTAGGACCGGTTTCTGGCATTTCAGCCATCTTCAGCCAGGCTTGCTTGAATCCAGTGGCAAAGTGAGCAAGAGACTCACGTCTGAGCATACCCTGCCAACTTATGGCAAACAAAGCAGTACAAAAGGGGGTGGTGATGGACAGAGCATCAGAACCAATCAAACACTCACACCCAGTCAACAGATCTGAGTTTGATCTATGACCGTTCTTTAGCCAAATCTGCCACCCCAGTTCAGACATGGCCATATGCAAATCAGTCTAACCCTGTGCCTCATGGGAACAGTCCAGCCCGAACTGCCAAGCCATGCCTTCCCTGGACCGGAAACAAGCTTCCTAGGACCGGTTTCTGGCATTTCAGCCGTTTTCAGCCAGGCTTGCTTGAATCCAGTGGCAAAGTGAGCAAGGGACTCACGTCTGAGCATACCCTGCCAACTTATGGCAAACAAAGCGGTACAAAAGGGGGTGGTGATGGACAGAGCATCAGAACCAATCAAACACTCACACCCAGTTAACAGATCTGGGTTTGATCCATCACCGTTCTTTAGCCAACTCTGCCACACCAGTTCAGACATGGCCATATGCAAATCAGTCTAACCCTGTGCCTCATGGGAACAGTCCAGCCCGAACTGCCAAGCCATTCCTTCCCTGGACCGGAAACAAGCTTCCTAGGACCGGTTTCTGGCATTTCAGCCGTCTTCAGCCAGGCTTGCTTGAATCCAGTGGCAAAGTGAGCAAGGGACTCACGTCTGAGCATACCCTGCCAACTTATGGCAAACAAAGCAGTACAAAAGGGGGAGGTGATGGACAGAGCATCAGAACCAATCAAACACTCACACCCAGTCAACAGATCTGGGTTTGATCCATCACCGTTCTTTAGCCAAATCTGCCACCCCAGTTCAGACATGGCCATATGCAAATCAGTCTAACCCTGTGCCTCTTGGGAAGAGTCCAGCCCGAACTGCCAAGCCATGCCTTCCCTGGACCGGAAACAAGCTTCCTAGGACCGGTTTCTGGCATTTCAGCAGTCTTCAGCCAGGCTTGCTTGAATCCAGTGGCAAAGTGAGCAAGGGACTCACGTCTGAGCATACCCTGCCAACTTATGGCAAACAAAGCGTTACAAAAGGGGGTGGTGATGGACAGAGCATCAGAACCAATCAAACACTCACACCCAGTTAACAGATCTGGGTTTGATCCATCACCGTTCTTTAGCCAACTCTGCCACCCCAGTTCAGACATGGCCATATGCAAATCAGTCTAACCCTGTGCCTCATGGGAACAGTCCAGCCCGAACTGCCAAGCCATGCCTTCCCTGGACCGGAAACAAGCTTCCTAGGGCCGGTTTCTGGCATTTCAGCCGTCTTCAGACAGGCTTGCTTGAATCCAGTGGCAAAGTGAGCAAGGGACTCACGTCTGAGCATACCCTGCCAACTTATGGCAAACAAAGCGGTACAAAAGGGGGTGGTGATGGACAGAGCATCAGCACCAATCAAACACTCACCCCAGTCAACAGATCTGGGTTTGATCCATCACCGTTCTTTAGCCAACTCTGCCACCCCAGTTCTGACATGGCCATATGCAAATCAGTCCAACCCTGTGCCTCATGGGAACAGTCCAGCCCGAGCTGCCAAGCCATGCCTTCCCTGGACCGGAAACAAGCTTTCTAGGACCAGTTTCTGGCATTTCAGCCGTCTTCCGCCAGGCTTGCTTGAATCCAGTGGCAAAGTGAGCAAGGGACTCACGTCTGAGCATACCCTGCCAACTTATGGCAAACAAAGCAGTACAAAAGGGGGTGGTGATGGACAGAGCATCAGAACCAATCAAACACTCACACCCAGTCAACAGATCTGAGTTTGATCCATCACCGTTCTTTAGCCAAATCTGCCACCCCAGTTCAGACATGGCCATATGCAAATCAGTCTAACCCTGTGCCTCATGGGAACAGTCCAGCCAGAACTGCCAAGCCATGCCTTCCCTGGACCGGAAACAAGCTTCCTAGGACCGGTTTCTGGCATTTCAGCCGTCTTCAGCCAGGCTTGCTTGAATCCAGTGGCAAAGTGAGCAAGGGACTCACGTCTGAGCATACCCTGCCAACTTATGGCAAACAAAGCGGTACAAAAGGGGGTGGTGATGGACAGAGCATCAGAACCAATCAAACACTCACACCCAGTTAACAGATCTGGCTTTGATCCATCACCGTTCTTTAGCCAACTCTGCCACACCAGTTCAGACATGGCCATATGCAAATCAGTCTAACCCTGTGCCTCATGGGAACAGTCCAGCCCGAACTGCCAAGCCATTCCTTCCCTGGACCGGAAACAAGCTTCATAGGACCGGTTTCTGGCATTTCAGCCGTCTTCAGCCAGGCTTGCTTGAATCCAGTGGCAAAGTGAGCAAGGGACTCACGTCTGAGCATACCCTGCCAACTTATGGCAAACAAAGCGGTACAAAAGGGGGTGGTGATGGACAGAGCATCAGAACCAATCAAACACTCACACCCAGTCAACAGATCTGGGTTTGATCCATCACCGTTCTTTAGCCAACTCTGTCACCCCAGTTCAGACATGGCCATATGCAAATCAGTCTAACCCTGTGCCTCATGGGAACAGTCCAGCCCGAACTGACAAGCTATGCCTTCCCTGGACCGGAAACAAGCTTCCTAGGACCGGTTTCTGGCATTTCAGCCGTCTTCAGCCAGGCTTGCTTGAATCCAGTGGCAAAGTGAGCAAGGGACTCACGTCTGAGCATACCCTGCCAACTTATGTCAAACAAAGCGGTACAAAAGGGGGTGGTGATGGACAGAGCATCAGAACCAATCAAACACTCACACCCAGTCAACAGATCTGGGTTTGATCCATCACTGTTCTTTAGCCAACTCTGCCACCCCAGTACAGACATGTCCATATGCACATCAGTCTAACCCTGTGCCTCATGGGAACAGTCCAGCCAGAACTGCCAAGCCATGCCTTCCCTGGACCGGAAAAAAGCTTCCTAGGACCGGTTTCTGGCATTTCAACCGTCTTCAGCCAGGCTTGCTTGAATCCAGTGGCAAAGTGAGCAAGGGACTCACGTCTGAGCATACCCTGCCAACTTATGGCAAACAAAGTGGTACAAAAGGGGGTGGTGATGGACAGAGCATCAGAACCAATCAAACACTCACACCCAGTCAACAGATCTGGGTTTGATCCATCACCGTTCTTTAGCCAAATCTGCCACCCCAGTTCAGACATCGCCATATGCAAATCAGTCTAACCCTGTGCCTCATGGGAAAAGTCCAGCCCGAACTGCCAAGCCATGCCTTCCCTGGACCGGAAACAAGCTTCCTAGGACCAGTTTCTGGCATTTCAGCCGTCTTCAGCCAGGCTTGCTTGAATCCAGTGGCAAAGTGAGCAAGGGACTCACGTCTGAGCATACCCTGCCAACTTATGGCAAACAAAACGGTACAAAAGGGGGTGGTGATGGACAGAACATCAGAACCAATCAAACACTCACACCCAGTCAACAGATCTGAGTTTGATCCATCAATGTTCTTTAGCCAACTCTGCCACCCCAGTACAGACATGTCCATATGCAAATCAGTCTAACCCTGTGCCTCATGGGAACAGTCCAGCCAGAACTGCCAAGCCATGCCTTCCCTGGACCGGAAAAAAGCTTCCTACGACCGGTTTCTGGCATTTCAGCCGTCTTCAGCCAGGCATGCTTGAATCCAGTGGCAAAGTGAGCAAGGGACTCACGTCTGAGCATACCCTGCCAACTTATGGCAAACAAAGCGGTACAAAAGGGGGTGGTGATGGACAGAGCATCAGAACCTATCAAACACTCACACCCAGTCAACAGATCTGGGTTTGATCCATCACCGTTCTTTAGCCAAATCTGCCACCCCAGTTCAGACATCGCCATATGCAAATCAGTCTAACCCTGTGCCTCATGGGAAAAGTCCAGCCCGAACTGCCAAGCCATGCCTTCCCTGGACCGGAAACAAGCTTCCTAGGACCGGTTTCTGGCATTTCAGCCGTCTTCAGCCAGGCTTGCTTGAATCCAGTGGCAAAGTGAGCAAGGGACTCACGTCTGAGCATACCCTGCCAACTTATGGCAAACAAAACGGTACAAAAGGGGGTGGTGATGGACAGAACATCAGAACCAATCAAACACTCACACCCAGTCAACAGATCTGAGTTTGATCCATCAATGTTCTTTAGCCAACTCTGCCACCCCAGTACAGACATGTCCATATGCAAATCAGTCTAACCCTGTGCCTCATGGGAACAGTCCAGCCAGAACTGCCAAGCCATGCCTTCCCTGGACCGGAAAAAAGCTTCCTACGACCGGTTTCTGGCATTTCAGCCGTCTTCAGCCAGGCATGCTTGAATCCAGTGGCAAAGTGAGCAAGGGACTCACGTCTGAGCATACCCTGCCAACTTATGGCAAACAAAGCGGTACAAAAGGGGGTGGTGATGGACAGAGCATCAGAACCTATCAAACACTCACACCCAGTCAACAGATCTGGGTTTGATCCATCACCGTTCTTTAGCCAAATCTGCCACCCCAGTTCAGACATCGCCATATGCAAATCAGTCTAACCCTGTGCCTCATGGGAAAAGTCCAGCCCGAACTGCCAAGCCATGCCTTCCCTGGACCGGAAACAAGCTTCCTAGGACCGGTTTCTGGCATTTCAGCCGTCTTCAGCCAGGCTTGCTTGAATCCAGTGGCAAAGTGAGCAAGGGACTCACGTCTGAGCATACCCTGCCAACTTATGGCAAACAAAACGGTACAAAAGGGGGTGGTGATGGACAGAACATCAGAACCAATCAAACACTCACACCCAGTCAACAGATCTGAGTTTGATCCATCACTGTTCTTTAGCCAACTCTGCCACCCCAGTACAGACACGTCCATATGCAAATCAGTCTAACCCTGTGCCTCATGGGAACAGTCCAGCCAGAACTGCCAAGCCATGCCTTCCCTGGACCGGAAAAAAGCTTCCTAGGACCGGTTTCTGGCATTTCAGCCGTCTTCAGCCAGGCATGCTTGAATCCAGTGGCAAAGTGAGCAAGGGACTCACGTCTGAGCATACCCTGCCAACTTATGGCAAACAAAGCGGTACAAAAGGGGGTGGTGATGGACAGAGCATCAGAACCAATCAAACACTCACACCCAGTCAACAGATCTGGGTTTGATCCATCACCGTTCTTTAGCCAACTCTGCCACCCCAATTCTGACATGGCCATATGCAAATCAGTCCAACCCTGTGCCTCATGGGAACAGTCCAGCCCGAACTGCCAAGACATGCCTTCCCTGGACCGGAAACAAACTTTCTAGGACCGGTTTCTGGCATTTCAGCGGTCTTCAGACAGGCTTGCTTGAATCCAGTGGCAAAGTGAGCAAGGGACTCACGTCTGAGCATACCCTGCCAACTTATGGCAAACAAAGCAGTACAAAAGGGGGTGTTGATGGACAGAGCATCAGAACCAATCAAACACTCACACCCAGTTAACAGATCTGGGTTTGATCCATCACCGTTCTTTAGCCAACTCTGCCACACCAGTTCAGACATGGCCATATGCAAATCAGTCTAACCCTGTGCCTCATGGGAACAGTCCAGCCCGAACTGCCAAGCCATGCCTTCCCTTGACCGGAAACAAGCTTCCTAGGACCGGTTTCTGGCATTTCAGCGGTCTTCAGCCAGGCTTGCTTGAATCCAGTGGCAAAGTGAGCAAGGGTCTCACGTCTGAGTATACCCTGCCAACTTATGGCAAACAAAGCGGTACAAAAGAGGGTGGTGATGGACAGAGCATCAGAGCCAATCAAACACTCACACCCAGTCAACAGATCTGGGTTTGATCCATCACCGTTCTTTAGCCAACTCTGCCACCCCAGTTCAGACATGGCCATATGCAAATCAGTCTAACCCTGTGCCTCATGGGAACAGTCCAGCCCGAACTGCCAAGCCATGCCTTCCCTGGACCGGAAACAAGATTCCTAGGACCGGTTTCTGGCATTTCAGCCGTCTTCAGCCAGGCTTGCTTGAATCCAGTGGCAAAGTGAGCAAGGGACTCACGTCTGAGCATACCCTGCCAACTTATGGCAAACAAAACGGTACAAAAGGGGGTGGTGATGGACAGAACATCAGAACCAATCAAACACTCACACCCAGTCAACAGATCTGGATTTTATCCATCACCGTTCTTTAGCCAACTCTGCCACCCCAGTTCAGACATGGCCATATGCAAATCAGTCTAACCCTGTGCCTCATGGGAACAGTCCACCCCGAACTGCCAAGCTATGCCTTCCCTGGACCGGAAACAAGCTTCCTAGGACCGGTTTCTGGCATTTCAGCCGTCTTCAGCCAGGCATGCTTGAATCCAGTGGCAAAGTGAGCAAGGGACTCACGTCTGAGCATACCCTGCCAACTTATGGCAAACAAAGCGGTACAAAAGGGGGTGGTGATGGACAGAGCATCAGAACCAATCAAACACTCACACCCAGTCAACAGATCTGAGTTTGATCCATCACCGTTCTTTAGCCAAATCTGCCACCCCAGTTCAGACATGGCCATATGCAAATCAGTCTAACCCTGTGCCTCATGGGAACAGTCCAGCCAGAACTGCCAAGCCATGCCTTCCCTGGACCGGAAACAAGCTTCCTAGGACCGGTTTCTGGCATTTCAGCCGTCTTCAGCCAGGCTTGCTTGAATCCAGTGGCAAAGTGAGCAAGGGACTCACGTCTGAGCATACCCTGCCAACTTATGGCAAACAAAGCGGTACAAAAGGGGGTGGTGATGGACAGAGCATCAGAACCAATCAAACACTCACACCCAGTTAACAGATCTGGGTTTGATCCATCACCGTTCTTTAGCCAACTCTGCCACACCAGTTCAGACATGGCCATATGCAAATCAGTCTAACCCTGTGCCTCATGGGAACAGTCCAGCCCGAACTGCCAAGCCATTCCTTCCCTGGACCGGAAACAAGCTTCCTAGGACCGGTTTCTGGCATTTCAGCCGTCTTCAGCCAGGCTTGCTTGAATCCAGTGGCAAAGTGAGCAAGGGACTCACGTCTGAGCATACCCTGCCAACTTATGGCAAACAAAGCGGCACAAAAGGGGTGGTGATGGACAGAGCATCAGAACCAATCAAACACTCACACCCAGTCAACAGATCTGAGTTTGATCCATCACTGTTCTTTAGCCAACTCTGCCACCCCAGTACAGACATGTCCATATGCAAATCAGTCTAACCCTGTGCCTCATGGGAACAGTCCAGCCAGAACTGCCAAGCCATGCCTCCCCTGGACCGGAAAAAAGCTTCCTAGGACCGGTTTCTGGCATTTCAGCCGTCTTCAGCCAGGCATGCTTGAATCCAGTGGCAAAGTGAGCAAGGGACTCACGTCTGAGCATACCCTGCCAACTTATGGCAAACAAAGCGGTACAAAAGGGGGTGGTGATGGACAGAGCATCAGAACCAATCAAACACTCACACCCAGTCAACAGATCTGGGTTTGATCCATCACCGTTCTTTAGCCAACTCTGCCACCCCAATTCTGACATGGCCATATGCAAATCAGTCCAACCCTGTGCCTCATGGGAACAGTCCAGCCCGAACTGCCAAGACATGCCTTCCCTGGACCGGAAACAAACTTTCTAGGACCGGTTTCTGGCATTTCAGCGGTCTTCAGACAGGCTTGCTTGAATCCAGTGGCAAAGTGAGCAAGGGACTCACGTCTGAGCATACCCTGCCAACTTATGGCAAACAAAGCAGTACAAAAGGGGGTGTTGATGGACAGAGCATCAGAACCAATCAAACACTCACACCCAGTTAACAGATCTGGGTTTGATCCATCACCGTTCTTTAGCCAACTCTGCCACACCAGTTCAGACATGGCCATATGCAAATCAGTCTAACCCTGTGCCTCATGGGAACAGTCCAGCCCGAACTGCCAAGCCATGCCTTCCCTGGACCGGAAACAAGCTTCCTAGGACCGGTTTCTGGCATTTCAGCGGTCTTCAGCCAGGCTTGCTTGAATCCAGTGGCAAAGTGAGCAAGGGTCTCACGTCTGAGTATACCCTGCCAACTTATGGCAAACAAAGCGGTACAAAAGAGGGTGGTGATGGACAGAGCATCAGAGCCAATCAAACACTCACACCCAGTCAACAGATCTGGGTTTGATCCATCACCGTTCTTTAGCCAACTCTGCCACCCCAGTTCAGACATGGCCATATGCAAATCAGTCTAACCCTGTGCCTCATGGGAACAGTCCAGCCCGAACTGCCAAGCCATGCCTTCCCTGGACCGGAAACAAGATTCCTAGGACCGGTTTCTGGCATTTCAGCCGTCTTCAGCCAGGCTTGCTTGAATCCAGTGGCAAAGTGAGCAAGGGACTCACGTCTGAGCATACCCTGCCAACTTATGGCAAACAAAACGGTACAAAAGGGGGTGGTGATGGACAGAACATCAGAACCAATCAAACACTCACACCCAGTCAACAGATCTGGATTTGATCCATCACCGTTCTTTAGCCAACTCTGCCACCCCAGTTCAGACATGGCCATATGCAAATCAGTCTAACCCTGTGCCTCATGGGAACAGTCCAGCCCGAACTGCCAAGCTATGCCTTCCCTGGACCGGAAACAAGCTTCCTAGGACCGGTTTCTGGCATTTCAGCCGTCTTCAGCCAGGCATGCTTGAATCCAGTGGCAAAGTGAGCAAGGGACTCACGTCTGAGCATACCCTGCCAACTTATGGCAAACAAAGCGGTACAAAAGGGGGTGGTGATGGACAGAGCATCAGAACCAATCAAACACTCACACCCAGTCAACAGATCTGGGTTGGATCCATCACCGTTCTTTAGCCAAATCTGCCACCCCAGTTCAGACATCGCCATATGCAAATCAGTCTAACCCTGTGCCTCATGGGAAAAGTCCAGCCCGAACTGCCAAGCCATGCCTTCCCTGGACCGGAAACAAGCTTCCTAGGACCGGTTTCTGGCATTTCAGCCGTCTTCAGCCAGGCTTGCTTGAATCCAGTGGCAAAGTGAGCAAGGGACTCACGTCTGAGCATACCCTGCCAACTTATGGCAAACAAAACGGTACAAAAGGGGGTGGTGATGGACAGAACATCAGAACCAATCAAACACTCACACCCAGTCAACAGATCTGGGTTTGATCCATCACCGTTCTTTAGCCAACTCTGCCACCCCAGTTCAGACATGGCCATATGCAAATCAGTCTAACCCTGTGCCTCATGGGAACAATCCAGCCCGAACTGCCAAGCCATGCCTTCCCTGGACCGGAAACAAGCTTCCTAGGACCAGTTTCTGGCATTTCAGCAGTCTTCAGCCAGGCTTGCTTGAATCCAGTGGCAAAGTGAGCAAGGGACTCACGTCTGAGCATACCCTGCCAACTTATGGCAAACAAAGCGGTACAAAAGGGGGTGGTGATGGACAGAGCATCAGAACCAATCAAACACTCACACCCAGTCAACAGATCTGGGTTTGATTCATCACCGTTCTTTAGCCAAATCTTCCAACCCAGTTCAGACATGGCCATATGCAAATCAGTCTAACCCTGTGCCTCATGGGAACAGTCCAGCCAGAACTGCCAAGCCATGCCTTCCCTGGACCGGAAACAAGTTTCCTAGGACCGGTTTCTGGCATTTCAGCCGTCTTCAGCCACGCTTGCTTGAATCCAGTGGCAAAGTGAGCAAGGGACTCACGTCTGAGCATACCCTGCCAACTTATGGCAAACAAAGCGGTACAAAAGGGGGTGGTGATGGACAGAGCATCAGAACCAATCAAACACTCACACCCAGTCAACAGATCTGGGTTTGATCCATCACCGTTCTTTAGCCAAATCTGCCAACCCAGTTCAGACATCGCCATATGCAAATCAGTCTAACCCTGTGCCTCCTTAGAAAAGTCCAGCCCGAACTGCTAAGCCATGCCTTTCCTGGACCGGAAACAAGCTTCCTAGGACCGGTTTCTGGCATTTCAGCCGTCTTCAGCCAGGCTTGCTTGAATCCAGTGGCAAAGTGAGCAAGGGACTCACGTCTGAGCATACCCTGCCAACTTATGGCAAACAAAACGGTACAAAAGGGGGTGGTGATGGACAGAACATCAGAACCAATCAAACACTCACACCCAGTCAACAGATCTGGATTTGATCCATCACCGTTCTTTAGCCAACTCTGCCACCCCAGTTCAGACATGGCCATATGCAAATCAGTCTAACCCTGTGCCTCATGGGAACAGTCCAGCCCGAACTGCCAAGCCATGCCTTCCCTGGACCGGAAACAAGCTTCCTAGGACCGGTTTCTGGCATTTCAGCAGTCTTCATCCAGGCTTGCTTGAATCCAGTGGCAAAGTGAGCAAGGGACTCACGTCTGAGCATACCCTGCCAACTTATGGCAAACAAAGAGGTACAAAAGGGGGTGGTGATGGACAGAGCATCAGAACCAATCAAACACTCACACCCAGTTAACATATCTGGGTTTGATCCATCACCGTTCTTTAGCCAACTCTGCCTCCCCAGTTCAGACATGGCCATATGCAAATCAGTCTAACCCTGTGCCTCATGGGAACAGTCCAGCCCAAACTGCCAAGCCATGCCTTCCCTGCACCGGAAACTAGCTTCCTAGGACCGGTTTCTGGCATTTCAGCCGTCTTCAGCCAGGCTTGCTTGAATCCAGTGGCAAAGTGAGCAAGGGACTCACGTCTGAGCATACCCTGCCAACTTATGGCAAACAAAGCGGTACAAAAGGGGGTGGTGATGGACAGAGCATCAGAACCAATCAAACACTCACACCCAGTCAACAGATCTGGGTTTGATCCATCACCGTTCTTTAGCCAACTCTGCCACCCCAGTTCTGACATGGCCATATGCAAATCAGTCCAACCCTGTGCCTCATGGGAACAGTCCAGCCCGAACTGCCAAGCCATGCCTTCCCTGGACCGGAAACAAGCTTTCTAGCTCCGGTTTCTGGCATTTCAGCGGTCTTCAGCCAGGCTTGCTTGAATCCAGTGGCAAAGTGAGCAAGGGACTCACGTCTGAGTATACCCTGCCAACTTATGGCAAACAAAGCGGTACAAAAGAGGGTGGTGATGGACAGAGCATCAGAGCCAATCAAACACTCACACCCAGTCAACAGATCTGGGTTTGATCCATCACCGTTCTTTAGCCAACTCTGCCACCCCAGTTCAGACATGGCCATATGCAAATCAGTCTAACCCTGTGCCTCATGGGAACAGTCCAGCCCGAACTGCCAAGCCATGCCTTCCCTGGTCGGAAACAAGATTCCTAGGACCGGTTTCTGGCATTTCAGCCGTCTTCAGCCAGGCTTGCTTGAATCCAGTGGCAAAGTGAGCAAGGGACTCACGTCTGAGCATACCCTGCCAACTTATGGCAAACAAAACGGTACAAAAGGGGGTGGTGATGGACAGAACATCAGAACCAATCAAACACTCACACCCAGTCAACAGATCTGGATTTGATCCATCACCGTTCTTTAGCCAACTCTGCCACCCCAGTTCAGACATGGCCATATGCAAATCAGTCTAACCCTGTGCCTCATGGGAACAGTCCAGCCCGAACTGCCAAGCCATGCCTTCCCTGGACCGGAAACAAGCTTCCTAGGACCGGTTTCTGGCATTTCAGCCGTCTTCAGCCAGGCATGCTTGAATCCAGTGGCAAAATGAGCAAGGGACTCACGTCTGAGCATACCCTGCCAACTTATGGCAAACAAAGCGGTACAAAAGGGGGTGGTGATGGACAGAGCATCAGAACCAATCAAACACTCACACCCAGTCAACAGATCTGGGTTGGATCCATCACCGTTCTTTAGCCAAATCTGCCACCCCAGTTCAGACATCGCCATATGCAAATCAGTCTAACCCTGTGCCTCATGGGAAAAGTCCAGCCCGAACTGCCAAGCCATGCCTTCCCTGGACCGGAAACAAGCTTCCTAGGACCGGTTTCTGGCATTTCAGCCGTCTTCAGCCAGGCTTGCTTGAATCCAGTGGCAAATTGAGCAAGGGACTCACGTCTGAGCATACCCTGCCAACTTATGGCAAACAAAACGGTACAAAAGGGGGTGGTGATGGACAGAACATCAGAACCAATCAAACACTCACACCCAGTCAACAGATCTGGGTTTGATCCATCACCGTTCTTTAGCCAACTTTGCCACCCCAGTTCAGACATGGCCATATGCAAATCAGTCTAACCCTGTGCCTCATGGGAACAATCCAGCCCGAACTGCCAAGCCATGCCTTCCCTGGACCGGAAACAAGCTTCCTAGGACCAGTTCCTGGCATTTCAGCAGTCTTCAGCCAGGCTTGCTTGAATCCAGTGGCAAAGTGAGCAAGGGACTCACGTCTGAGCATACCCTGCCAACTTATGGCAAACAAAGCGGTACAAAAGGGGGTGGTGATGGACAGAGCATCAGAACCAATCAAACACTCACACCCAGTCAACAGATCTGGGTTTGATCCATCACCGTTCTTTAGCCAAATCTGCCACCCCAGTTCAGACATGGCCATATGCAAATCAGTCTAACCCTGTGCCTCATGGGAACAGTCCAGCCCGAACTGCCAAGCCATGCCTTCCCTGGACCGGAAACAAGTTTCCTAGGACCGGTTTCTGGCATTTCAGCCGTCTTCAGCCACGCTTGCTTGAATCCAGTGGCAAAGTGAGCAAGGGACTCACGTCTGAGCATACCCTGCCAACTTATGGCAAACAAAGCGGTACAAAAGGGGGTGGTGATGGACAGAGCATCAGAACCAATCAAACACTCACACCCAGTCAACAGATCTGGGTTTGATTCATCACCGTTCTTTAGCCAAATCTGCCAACCCAGTTCAGACATCGCCATATGCAAATCAGTCTAACCCTGTGCCTCCTTAGAAAAGTCCAGCCCGAACTGCTAAGCCATGCCTTTCCTGGACCGGAAACAAGCTTCCTAGGACCGGTTTCTGGCATTTCAGCCGTCTTCAGCCAGGCTTGCTTGAATCCAGTGGCAAAGTGAGCAAGGGACTCACGTCTGAGCATACCCTGCCAACTTATGGCAAACAAAACGGTACAAAAGGGGGTGGTGATGGACAGAACATCAGAACCAATCAAACACTCACACCCAGTCAACAGATCTGGATTTGATCCATCACCGTTCTTTAGCCAACTCTGCCACCCCAGTTCAGACATGGCCATATGCAAATCAGTCTAACCCTGTGCCACATGGGATCAGTCCAGCCCGAACTGCCAAGCCATGCCTTCCCTGGACCGGAAACAAGCTTCCTAGGACCGGTTTCTGGCATTTCAGCAGTCTTCATCCAGGCTTGCTTGAATCCAGTGGCAAAGTGAGCAAGGGACTCACGTCTGAGCATACCCTGCCAACTTATGGCAAACAAAGAGGTACAAAAGGGGGTGGTGATGGACAGAGCATCAGAACCAATCAAACACTCACACCCAGTTAACAGATCTGGGTTTGATCCATCACCGTTCTTTAGCCAACTCTGCCTCCCCAGTTCAGACATGGCCATATGCAAATCAGTCTAACCCTGTGCCTCATGGGAACAGTCCAGCCCAAACTGCCAAGCCATGCCTTCCCTGCACCGGAAACTAGCTTCCTAGTACCGGTTTCTGGCATTTCAGCCGTCTTCAGCCAGGCTTGCTTGAATCCAGTGGCAAAGTGAGCAAGGGACTCACGTCTGAGCATACCCTGCCAACTTATGGCAAACAAAGCGGTACAAAAGGGGGTGGTGATGGACAGAGCATCAGAACCAATCAAACACTCACACCCAGTCAACAGATCTGGGTTTGATCCATCACCGTTCTTTAGCCAACTCTGCCACCCCAGTTCTGACATGGCCATATGCAAATCAGTCCAACCCTGTGCCTCATGGGAACAGTCCAGCCCGAACTGCCAAGCCATGCCTTCCCTGGACCGGAAACAAGCTTTCTAGGACCGGTTTCTGGCATTTCAGCGGTCTTCAGCCAGGCTTGCTTGAATCCAGTGGCAAAGTGAGCAAGGGACTCACGTCTGAGCATACCCTGCCAACTTATGGCAAACAAAGCAGTACAAAAGGGGGTGGTGATGGACAGAGCATCAGAACCAATCAAACACTCACACCCTGTTAACAGATCTGGGTTTGATCCATCACCGTTCTTTAGCCAACTCTGCCACACCAGTTCAGACATGGCCATATGCAAATCAGTCTAACCCTGTGCCTCATGGGAACAGTCCAGCCCGAACTGCCAAGCCATGCCTTCCCTGGACCGGAAACAAGCTTCCTAGGACCGGTTTCTGGCATTTCAGCGGTCTTCAGCCAGGCTTGCTTGAATCCAGTGGCAAAGTGAGCAAGGGACTCACGTCTGAGTATACCCTGCCAACTTATGGCAAACAAAGCAGTACAAAAGAGGGTGGTGATGGACAGAACATCAGAACCAATCAAACACTCACACCCAGTCAACAGATCTGGATTTGATCCATCACCGTTCTTTAGCCAACTCTGCCACCCCAGTTCAGACATGGCCATATGCAAATCAGTCTAACCCTGTGCCTAATGGGAACAGTCCAGCCCGAACTGCCAAGCCATGCCTTCCCTGGACCGGAAACAAGCTTCCTAGGACCGGTTTCTGGCATTTCAGCCGTCTTCAGCCAGGCATGCTTGAATCCAGTGGCAAAGTGAGCAAGGGACTCACGTCTGAGCATACCCTGCCAACTTATGGCAAACAAAGCGGTACAAAAGGGGGTGGTGATGGACAGAGCATCAGAACCAATCAAACACTCACACCCAGTCAACAGATCTGGGTTGGATCCATCACCGTTCTTTAGCCAAATCTGCCACCCCAGTTCAGACATCGCCATATGCAAATCAGTCTAACCCTGTGCCTCATGGGAAAAGTCCAGCCCGAACTGCCAAGCCATGCCTTCCCTGGACCGGAAACAAGCTTCCTAGGACCGGTTTCTGGCATTTCAGCCGTCTTCAGCCAGGCTTGCTTGAATCCAGTGGCAAATTGAGCAAGGGACTCACGTCTGAGCATACCCTGCCAACTTATGGCAAACAAAATGGTACAAAAGGGGGTGGTGATGGACAGAACATCAAAATAAATCAAACACTCACACCCAGTCAACAGATCTGGGTTTGATCCATCACCGTTCTTTAGCCAACTCTGCCACCCCAGTTCAGACATGGCCATATGCAAATCAGTCTAACCCTGTGCCTCATGGGAACAATCCAGCCCGAACTGCCAAGCCATGCCTTCCCTGGACCGGAAACAAGCTTCCTAGGACCAGTTCCTGGCATTTCAGCAGTCTTCAGCCAGGCTTGCTTGAATCCAGTGGCAAAGTGAGCAAGGGACTCACGTCTGAGCATACCCTGCCAACTTATGGCAAACAAAGCGGTACAAAAGGGGGTGGTGATGGACAGAGCATCAGAACCAATCAAACACTCACACCCAGTCAACAGATCTGGGTTTGATCCATCACCGTTCTTTAGCCAAATCTGCCACCCCAGTTCAGACATGGCCATATGCAAATCAGTCTAACCCTGTGCCTCATGGGAACAGTCCAGCCCGAACTGCCAAGCCATGCCTTCCCTGGACCGGAAACAAGTTTCCTAGGACCGGTTTCTGGCATTTCAGCCGTCTTCAGCCAGGCTTGCTTGAATCCAGTGGCAAAGTGAGCAAGGGACTCACGTCTGAGCATACCCTGCCAACTTATGGCAAACAAAGCGGTACAAAAGGGGGTGGTGATGGACAGAGCATCAGAACCAATCAAACACTCACACCCAGTCAACAGATCTGGGTTTGATCCATCACCGTTCTTTAGCCAAATCTGCCAACCCAGTTCAGACATCGCCATATGCAAATCAGTCTAACCCTGTGCCTCCTTAGAAAAGTCCAGCCCGAACTGCTAAGCCATGCCTTTCCTGGACCGGAAACAAGCTTCCTAGGACCGGTTTCTGGCATTTCAGCCGTCTTCAGCCAGGCTTGCTTGAATCCAGTGGCAAAGTGAGCAAGGGACTCACGTCTGAGCATACCCTGCCAACTTATGGCAAACAAAACGGTACAAAAGGGGGTGGTGATGGACAGAACATCAGAACCAATCAAACACTCACACCCAGTCAACAGATCTGGATTTGATCCATCACCGTTCTTTAGCCAACTCTGCCACCCCAGTTCAGACATGGCCATATGCAAATCAGTCTAACCCTGTGCCTCATGGGAACAGTCCAGCCCGAACTGCCAAGCCATGCCTTTCCTGGACCGGAAACAAGCTTCCTAGGACCGGTTTCTGGCATTTCAGCCGTCTTCAGCCAGGCTTGCTTGAATCCAGTGGCAAAGTGAGCAAGGGACTCACGTCTGAGCATACCCTGCCAACTTATGGCAAACAAAACGGTACAAAAGGGGGTGGTGATGGACAGAACATCAGAACCAATCAAACACTCACACCCAGTCAACAGATCTGGATTTGATCCATCACCGTTCTTTAGCCAACTCTGCCACCCCAGTTCAGACATGGCCATATGCAAATCAGTCTAACCCTGTGCCACATGGGATCAGTCCAGCCCGAACTGCCAAGCCATGCCTTCCCTGGACCGGAAACAAGCTTCCTAGGACCGGTTTCTGGCATTTCAGCAGTCTTCATCCAGGCTTGCTTGAATCCAGTGGCAAAGTGAGCAAGGGACTCACGTCTGAGCATACCCTGCCAACTTATGGCAAACAAAGAGGTACAAAAGGGGGTGGTGATGGACAGAGCATCAGAACCAATCAAACACTCACACCCAGTTAACAGATCTGGGTTTCATCCATCACCGTTCTTTAGCCAACTCTGCCTCCCCAGTTCAGACATGGCCATATGCAAATCAGTCTAACCCTGTGCCTCATGGGAACAGTCCAGCCCAAACTGCCAAGCCATGCCTTCCCTGCACCGGAAACTAGCTTCCTAGTACCGGTTTCTGGCATTTCAGCCGTCTTCAGCCAGGCTTGCTTGAATCCAGTGGCAAAGTGAGCAAGGGACTCACGTCTGAGCATACCCTGCCAACTTATGGCAAACAAAGCGGTACAAAAGGGGGTGGTGATGGACAGAGCATCAGAACCAATCAAACACTCACACCCAGTCAACAGATCTGGGTTTGATCCATCACCGTTCTTTAGCCAACTCTGCCACCCCAGTTCTGACATGGCCATATGCAAATCAGTCCAACCCTGTGCCTCATGGGAACAGTCCAGCCCGAACTGCCAAGCCATGCCTTCCCTGGACCGGAAACAAGCTTTCTAGGACCGGTTTCTGGCATTTCAGCGGTCTTCAGCCAGGCTTGCTTGAATCCAGTGGCAAAGTGAGCAAGGGACTCACGTCTGAGCATACCCTGCCAACTTATGGCAAACAAAGCAGTACAAAAGGGGGTGGTGATGGACAGAGCATCAGAACCAATCAAACACTCACACCCTGTTAACAGATCTGGGTTTGATCCATCACCGTTCTTTAGCCAACTCTGCCACACCAGTTCAGACATGGCCATATGCAAATCAGTCTAACCCTGTGCCTCATGGGAACAGTCCAGCCCGAACTGCCAAGCCATGCCTTCCCTGGACCGGAAACAAGCTTCCTAGGACCGGTTTCTGGCATTTCAGCGGTCTTCAGCCAGGCTTGCTTGAATCCAGTGGCAAAGTGAGCAAGGGACTCACGTCTGAGTATACCCTGCCAACTTATGGCAAACAAAGCAGTACAAAAGAGGGTGGTGATGGACAGAGCATCAGAGCCAATCAAACACTCACACCCAGTCAACAGATCTGGGTTTGATCCATCACCGTTCTTTAGCCAACTCTGCCACCCCAGTTCAGACATGGCCATATGCAAATCAGTCTAACCCTGTGCCTCATGGGAACAGTCCAGCCCGAACTGCCAAGCCATGCCTTCCCTGGTCGGAAACAAGATTCCTAGGACCGGTTTCTGGCATTTCAGCCGTCTTCAGCCAGGCTTGCTTGAATCCAGTGGCAAAGTGAGCAAGGGACTCACGTCTGAGCATACCCTGCCAACTTATGGCAAACAAAACGGTACAAAAGGGGGTGGTGATGGACAGAACATCAGAACCAATCAAACACTCACACCCAGTCAACAGATCTGGATTTGATCCATCACCGTTCTTTAGCCAACTCTGCCACCCCAGTTCAGACATGGCCATATGCAAATCAGTCTAACCCTGTGCCTAATGGGAACAGTCCAGCCCGAACTGCCAAGCCATGCCTTCCCTGGACCGGAAACAAGCTTCCTAGGACCGGTTTCTGGCATTTCAGCCGTCTTCAGCCAGGCATGCTTGAATCCAGTGGCAAAGTGAGCAAGGGACTCACGTCTGAGCATACCCTGCCAACTTATGGCAAACAAAGCGGTACAAAAGGGGGTGGTGATGGACAGAGCATCAGAACCAATCAAACACTCACACCCAGTCAACAGATCTGGGTTGGATCCATCACCGTTCTTTAGCCAAATCTGCCACCCCAGTTCAGACATCGCCATATGCAAATCAGTCTAACCCTGTGCCTCATGGGAAAAGTCCAGCCCGAACTGCCAAGCCATGCCTTCCCTGGACCGGAAACAAGCTTCCTAGGACCGGTTTCTGGCATTTCAGCCGTCTTCAGCCAGGCTTGCTTGAATCCAGTGGCAAATTGAGCAAGGGACTCACGTCTGAGCATACCCTGCCAACTTATGGCAAACAAAATGGTACAAAAGGGGGTGGTGATGGACAGAACATCAGAACCAATCAAACACTCACACCCAGTCAACAGATCTGGGTTTGATCCATCACCGTTCTTTAGCCAACTCTGCCACCCCAGTTCAGACATGGCCATATGCAAATCAGACTAACCCTGTGCCTCATGGGAACAATCCAGCCCGAACTGCCAAGCCATGCCTTCCCTGGACCGGAAACAAGCTTCCTAGGACCAGTTCCTGGCATTTCAGCAGTCTTCAGCCAGGCTTGCTTGAATCCAGTGGCAAAGTGAGCAAGGGACTCACGTCTGAGCATACCCTGCCAACTTATGGCAAACAAAGCGGTACAAAAGGGGGTGGTGATGGACAGAGCATCAGAACCAATCAAACACTCACACCCAGTCAACAGATCTGGGTTTGATCCATCACCGTTCTTTAGCCAAATCTGCCACCCCAGTTCAGACATGGCCATATGCAAATCAGTCTAACCCTGTGCCTCATGGGAACAGTCCAGCCCGAACTGCCAAGCCATGCCTTCCCTGGACCGGAAACAAGTTTCCTAGGACCGGTTTCTGGCATTTCAGCCGTCTTCAGCCAGGCTTGCTTGAATCCAGTGGCAAAGTGAGCAAGGGACTCACGTCTGAGCATACCCTGCCAACTTATGGCAAACAAAGCGGTACAAAAGGGGGTGGTGATGGACAGAGCATCAGAACCAATCAAACACTCACACCCAGTCAACAGATCTGGGTTTGATCCATCACCGTTCTTTAGCCAAATCTGCCAACCCAGTTCAGACATCGCCATATGCAAATCAGTCTAACCCTGTGCCTCCTTAGAAAAGTCCAGCCCGAACTGCTAAGCCATGCCTTTCCTGGACCGGAAACAAGCTTCCTAGGACCGGTTTCTGGCATTTCAGCCGTCTTCAGCCAGGCTTGCTTGAATCCAGTGGCAAAGTGAGCAAGGGACTCACGTCTGAGCATACCCTGCCAACTTATGGCAAACAAAACGGTACAAAAGGGGGTGGTGATGGACAGAACATCAGAACCAATCAAACACTCACACCCAGTCAACAGATCTGGATTTGATCCATCACCGTTCTTTAGCCAACTCTGCCACCCCAGTTCAGACATGGCCATATGCAAATCAGTCTAACCCTGTGCCTCATGGGAACAGTCCAGCCCGAACTGCCAAGCCATGCCTTCCCTGGACCGGAAACAAGCTTCCTAGGACCGGTTTCTGGCATTTCAGCAGTCTTCAGCCAGGCTTGCTTGAATCCAGTGGCAAAGTGAGCAAGGGACTCACGTCTGAGCATACCCTGCCAACTTATGGCAAACAAAGAGGTACAAAAGGGGGTGGTGATGACAAAAGGGGGTGGTGATGGACAGAGCATCAGAACCAATCAAACACTCACACCCAGTTAACAGATCTGGGTTTGATACATCACCGTTCTTTAGCCAACTCTGCCTCCCCAGTTCAGACATGGCCATATGCAAATCAGTCTAACCCTGTGCCTCATGGGAACAGTCCAGCCCAAACTGCCAAGCCATGCCTTCCCTGGACCGGAAACTAGCTTCCTAGGACCGGTTTCTGGCATTTCAGCCGTCTTCAGCCAGGCTTGCTTGAATCCAGTGGCAAAGTGAGCAAGGGACTCACGTCTGAGCATACCCTGCCAACTTATGGCAAACAAAGCGGTACAAAAGGGGGTGGTGATGGACAGAGCATCAGAACCAATCAAACACTCACACCCAGTCAACAGATCTGGGTTTGATACATCACCGTTCTTTAGCCAACTCTGCCACCCCAGTTCTGACATGGCCATATGCAAATCAGTCCAACCCTGTGCCTCATGGGAACAGTCCAGCCCGAACTGCCAAGCCATGCCTTCCCTGGACCGGAAACAAGCTTTCTAGGACCGGTTTCTGGCATTTCAGCGGTCTTCAGCCAGGCTTGCTTGAATCCAGTGGCAAAGTGAGCAAGGGACTCACGTCTGAGCATACCCTGCCAACTTATGGCAAACAAAGCAGTACAAAAGGGGGTGGTGATGGACAGAGCATCAGAACCAATCAAACACTCACACCCTGTTAACAGATCTGGGTTTGATCCATCACCGTTCTTTAGCCAACTCTGCCACACCAGTTCAGACATGGCCATATGCAAATCAGTCTAACCCTGTGCCTCATGGGAACAGTCCAGCCCGAACTGCCAAGCCATGCCTTCCCTGGACCGGAAACAAGCTTCCTAGGACCTGTTTCTGGCATTTCAGCCGTCTTCAGCCAGGCTTGCTTGAATCCAGTGGCAAAGTGAGCAAGGGACTCACGTCTGAGCATACCCTGCCAACTTATGGCAAACAAAGCGGTACAAAAGAGGGTGGTGATGGACAGAGCATCAGAACCAATCAAACACTCACACCCAGTCAACAGATCTGGGTTTGATCCATCACCGTTCTTTAGCCAACTCTGCCACCCCAGTTCAGACATGGCCATATGCAAATCAGTCTAACCCTGTGCCTCATGGGAACAGTCTAGCCCGAACTGCCAAGCCATGCCTTCCCTGTACCGGAAACAAGATTCCTAGGACCGGTTTCTGGCATTTCAGCCGTCTTCAGCCAGGCTTGCTGGAATCCAGTGGCAAAGTGAGCAAGGGACTCACGTCTGAGCATACCCTGCCAACTTATGGCCAACAAAGTGGTGCAAAAGGGGGTGGTGATGGACACAGCATCAGAACCAATCAAACACTCACACCCAGTCAACAGATCAAGGTTTGATCCATCACCGTTCTTTAGCCAACTCTGCCACCCCAGTTCAGACATGGCCATATGCAAATCAGTCTAACCCTGTGCCTCATGGGAACAGTCCAGCCCGAACTGCCAAGCCATGCTTTCCCTGGACCGGAAACAAGCTTCCTAGGACTGGTTTCTGGCATTTCAGCAGTCTTCAGCCAGGCTTGCTTGAATCCAGTGGCAAAGTGAGCAAGGGACTCACGTCTGAGCATACCCTGCCAACTTATGGCAAACAAAGCGGTACAAAAGGGGGTGGTGATGGACAGAGCATCAGAACCAATCAAACACTCACACCCAGTCAACAGATCTGGATTTGATCCATCACCGTTCTTTAGCCAACTCTGCCACCCCAGTTCAGACATGGCCATATGCAAATCAGTCTAACCCTGTGCCTCATGGGAACAGTCCAGCCCGAACTGCCAAACCATGCCTTCCCTGGACCGGAAACAAGCTTCCTAGGACCGGTTTCTGGCATTTCAGCAGTCTTCAGTCAGGCTTGCTTGAATCCAGTGGCAAAGTGAGCAAGGGACTCACGTCTGATCATACCCTGCCAACTTATGGCAAACAAAGAGGTACAAAAGGGGGTGGTGATGGACAGAGCATCAGAACCAATCAAACACTCACACCCAGTTAACAGATCTGGGTTTGATCCATCACCGTTCTTTAGCCAAGTCTGCCTCCCCAGTTCAGACATGGCCATATGCAAATCAGTCTAACCCTGTGCCTCATGGGAACAGTCCAGCCCAAACTGCCAAGCCATGCCTTCCCTGGACCGGAAACTAGCTTCCTAGGACCGGTTTCTGGCATTTCAGCCGTCTTCGGCCAGGCTTGCTTGAATCCAGTGGCAAAGTGAGCAAGGGACTCACGTCTGAGCATACCCTGCCAACTTATGGCAAACAAAGCGGTACAAAAGGCGGTGGTGATGGACAGAGCATCAGAACCAATCAAACACTCACACCCAGTCAACAGATCTGGGTTTGATCCATCACCGTTCTTTAGCCAACTCTGCCACCCCAGTTCTGACATGGCCATATGCAAATCAGTCCAACCCTGTGCCTCATGGGAACAGTCCAGCCCGAACTGCCAAGCCATGCCTTCCCTGGACCGGAAACAAGCTTTCTAGGACCGGTTTCTGGCATTTCAGCGGTCTTCAGCCAGGCTTGCTTGAATCCAGTGGCAAAGTGAGCAAGGGACTCACGTCTGAGCATACCCTGCCAACTTATGGCAAACAAAGCAGTACAAAAGGGGGTGGTGATGGACAGAGCATCAGAACCAATCAAACACTCACACCCAGTTAACAGATCTGGGTTTCATCCATCACCGTTCTTTAGCCAACTCTGCCACACCAGTTCAGACATGGCCATATGCAAATCAGTCTAACCCTGTGCCTCATGGGAACAGTCCAGCCCAAACTGCCAAGCCATGCCTTCCCTGGACCGGAAACTAGCTTCCTAGGACCGGTTTCTGGCATTTCAGCCGTCTTCAGCCAGGCTTGCTTGAATCCAGTGGCAAAGTGAGCAAGGGACTCACGTCTGAGCATACCCTGCCAACTTATGGCAAACAAAGCGGTACAAAAGGCGGTGGTGATGGACAGAGCATCAGAACCAATCAAACACTCACACCCAGTCAACAGATCTGGGTTTGATCCATCACCGTTCTTTAGCCAACTCTGCCACCCCAGTTCTGACATGGCCATATGCAAATCAGTCCAACCCTGTGCCTCATGGGAACAGTCCAGCCCGAACTGCCAAGCCATGCCTTCCCTGGACCGGAAACAAGCTTTCTAGGACCGGTTTCTGGCATTTCAGCGGTCTTCAGCCAGGCTTGCTTGAATCCAGTGGCAAAGTGAGCAAGGGACTCACGTCTGAGCATACCCTGCCAACTTATGGCAAACAAAGCAGTACAAAAGGGGGTGGTGATGGACAGAGCATCAGAACCAATCAAACACTCACACCCAGTTAACAGATCTGGGTTTCATCCATCACCGTTCTTTAGCCAACTCTGCCACACCAGTTCAGACATGGCCATATGCAAATCAGTCTAACCCTGTGCCTCATGGGAACAGTCCAGCCCGAACTGCCAAGCCATGCCTTCCCTGGACCGGAAACAAGCTTCCTAGGACCGGTTTCTGGCATTTCAGCCGTCTTCAGCCAGGCTTGCTTGAATCCAGTGGCAAAGTGAGCAAGGGACTCACGTCTGAGCATACCCTGCCAACTTATGGCAAACAAAGCGGTACAAAAGAGGGTGGTGATGGACAGAGCATCAGAACCAATCAAACACTCACACCCAGTCAACAGATCTGGGTTTGATCCATCACCGTTCTTTAGCCAACTCTGCCACCCCAGTTCAGACATGGCCATATGCAAATCAGTCTAACCCTGTGCCTCATGGGAACAGTCTAGCCCGAACTGCCAAGCCATGCCTTCCCTGGACCGGAAACAAGATTCCTAGGACCGGTTTCTGGCATTTCAGCCGTCTTCAGCCAGGCTTGCTTGAATCCAGTGGCAAAGTGAGCAAGGGACTCACGTCTGAGCATACCCTGCCAACTTATGGCCAACAAAGTGGTGCAAAAGGGGGTGGTGATGGACACAGCATCAGAACCAATCAAACACTCACACCCAGTCAACAGATCAAGGTTTGATCCATCACCGTTCTTTAGCCAACTCTGCCACCCCAGTTCAGACATGGCCATATGCAAATCAGTCTAACCCTGTGCCTCATGGGAACAGTCCAGCCCGAACTGCCAAGCCATGCCTTCCCTGGACCGGAAACAAGCTTCCTAGGACCGGTTTCTGGCATTTCAGCCGTCTTCAGCCAGGCTTGCTTGAATCCAGTGGCAAAGTGAGCAAGGGACTCACGTCTGAGCATACCCTGCCAACTTATGGCAAACAAAGCGGTACAAAAGGGGGTGGTGATGGACAGAGCATCAGAACCAATCAAACACTCACACCCAGTTAACAGATCTAGGTTTTATCCATCACCATTCTTTAGCCAACTCTGCCACCCCAGTTCAGACATGGACATATGCAAATCAGTCTAAACCTGTGCCTCATGGGAACAGTCCAGCCCGAATTGCCAAGCCATGCTTTCCCTGGACCGGAAACAAGCTTCCTAGGACCGGTTTCTGGCATTTCAGCCGTCTTCAGCCAGGCTTGCTTGAATCCAGTGGCAAAGTGAGCAAGGGACTCACGTCTGAGCATACCCTGCCAACTTATGGCAAACAAAACAGTACAAAAGGGGGTGGTGATGGACAGAACATCAGAACCAATCAAACACTCACACCCAGTCAACAGATCTGGGTTTGATCCATCACCGTTCTTTAGCCAACTCTGCCACCCCAGTTCAGACATGGCCATATGCAAATCAGTCTAACCCTGTGCCTCATTAGAAAAGTCCAGCCCGAACTGCCAAGCCATGCCTTTCCTGGACCGGAAACAAGCTTCCTAGGACCGTTTTCTGGCATTTCAGCCGTCTTCAGCCAGGCTTGCTTGAATCCAGTGGCAAAGTGAGCAAGGGACTCACGTCTGAGCATACCCTGCCAACTTATGGCAAACAAAACGGTACAAAAGGGGGTGGTGATGGACAGAACATCAGAACCAATCAAACACTCACACCCAGTCAACAGATCTGGGTTTGATCCATCACCGTTCTTTAGCCAACTCTGTCACCCCAGTTCAGACATGGCCATATGCAAATCAGTCTAACCCTGTACCTCATGGGAACAGTCCAGCCCGAACTGCCAAGCCATGCTTTCCCTGGACCGGAAACAAGCTTCCTAGGACTGGTTTCTGGCATTTCAGCAGTCTTCAGCCAGGCTTGCTTGAATCCAGTGGCAAAGTGAGCAAGGGACTCACGTCTGAGCATACCCTGCCAACTTATGGCAAACAAAGCGGTACAAAAGGGGGTGGTGATGGACAGAGCATCAGAACCAATCAAACACTCACACCCAGTCAACAGATCTTGGTTTGATCCATCACCAATCTTTAGCCAAATCTGCCACCCCAGTTCAGACATGGCCATATGCAAATCAGTCTAACCCTGTGCCTCATGGGAACAGTCCAGCCCGAACTGCCAAGCCATGCCTTCCCTGGACCGGAAACAAGCTTCCTAGGACCGGTTTCTGGCATTTCAGCCGTCTTCAGCCAGGCTTGCTTGAATCCAGTGGCAAAGTGAGCAAGGGACTCACGTCTGAGCATACCCTGCCAACTTATGGCAAACAAAGCGGTACAAAAGGGGGTGGTGATGGACAGAGCATCAGAACCAATCAAACACTCACACCCAGTCAACAGATCTGGGTTTGATCCATCACCGTTCTTTAGCCAAATCTGCCACCCCAGTTCAGACATCGCCATATGCAAATCAGTCTAACCCTGTGACTCATGGGAACAGTCCAGCCCGAACTGCCAAGCCATGCCTTCCCTGGACCGGAAACAAGCTTCCTAGGACCGGTTTCTGGCATTTCCGTAGTCTTCAGCCAGGCTTGCTTGAATCCAGTGGCAAAGTGAGCAAGGGACTCACGTCTGAGCATACCCTGCCAACTTATGGCAAACAAAGCGGTACAAAACGGGGTGGTGATGGACAGAGCATCAGAACCAATCAAACACTCACACCCAGTCAACAGATCTGGGTTTGATCCATCACCGTTCTTTAGCCAAATCTGCCACCCCAGTTCAGACATGGCCATATGCAAATCAGTCTAACCCTGTGCCTCATGGGAACAGTCCAGCCCGAACTGCCAAGCCATGCCTTCCCTGGACCGGAAACAAGCTTCCTAGGACCAGTTTCTGGCATTTCAGTCTTCTTCAGCCAGGCTTGCTTGAATCCAGTGGCAAAGTGAGCAAGGGACTCACGTCTGAGCATACCCTGCCAACTTATGGCAAACAAAGCGGTACAAAAGGGGGTGGTGATGGACAGAGCATCAGAACCAATCAAACACTCACACCCAGTCAACAGATCTGGGTTTGATCCATCACCGTTCTTTAGCCAAATCTGCCACCCCAGTTCAGACATCGCCATATGCAAATCAGTCTAACCCTGTGCCTCATTAGAAAAGTCCAGCCCGAACTGCCAAGCCATGCCTTTCCTGGACCGGAAACAAGCTTCCTAGGACCGGTTTCTGGCATTTCAGCCGTCTTCAGCCAGGCTTGCTTGAATCCAGTGGCAAAGTGAGCAAGGGACTCACGTCTGAGCATACCCTGCCAACTTTTGGCAAACAAAGCGGTACAAAAGGGGGTGGTGATGGACAGAACATCAGAACCAATCAAACACTCACACCCAGTCAACAGATCTGAGTTTCATCCATCACTGTTCTTTAGCCAACTCTGCCACCCCAGTACAGACATGTCCATATGGAAATCAGTCTAACCCTGTGCCTCATGGGAACAGTCCAGCCAGAACTGCCAAGCCATGCCTTCCCTGGACCGGAAAAAAGCTTCCTAGGACCGGTTTCTGGCATTTAAGCCGTCTTCAGCCAGGCTTGCTTGAATCCAGTGGCAAAGTGAGCAAGGGACTCACGTCTGAGCATACCCTGCCAACTTATGGCAAACAAAGCGGTACAAAAGGGGGTGGTGATGGACAGAGCATCAGAACCAATCAAACACTCACACCCAGTCAACAGATCTGGGTTTGATCCATCACCGTTCTTTAGCCAACTCTGCCACCCCAGTTCAGACATGGCCATATGCAAATCAGTCTAACCCTGTGCCTCATGAGAACAGTCCAGCCCGAACTGCCAAGCCATGCCTTCCCTGGACCGGAACAAGCTTCCTAGGACCGGTTTCTGGCATTTTAGCCGTCTTCAGCCAGGCTTGCTTGAATCCAGTGGCAAAGTGAGCAAGGGACTCACGTCTCAGCATACCCAGCCAACTTATGGCAAACAAAGCGGTACAAAAGAGGGTGGTGATGGACAGAGCATCAGAACCAATCAAACACTCACACCCAGTCAACAGATCTGGGTTTGATCCATCACCGTTCTTTAGCCAACTCTGCCACCCCAGTTCAGACATGGCCATATGCAAATCAGTCTAACCCTGGGCCTCATGGGAACAGTCCAGCCCGAACTGCCAAGCCATGCCTTCCCTGGACCGGAAACAAGCTTCCTAGGACCGGTTTCTGGCATTTCAGCCGTCTTCAGCCAGGCATGCTTGAATCCAGTGGCAAAGTGAGCAAGGGACTCACGTCTGAGCATACCCTGCCAACTTATGGCAAACAAAGCGGTACAAAAGGGGGTGGTGATGGACAGAGCATCAGAACCAATCAAACACTCACACCCAGTCAACAGATCTGGGTTTGATCCATCACCGTTCTTTAGCCAAATCTGCCAACCCAGTTCAGACATCGCCATATGCAAATCAGTCTAACCCTGTGCCTCCTTAGAAAAGTCCAGCCCGAACTGCTAAGCCATGCCTTTCCTGGACCGGAGACAAGCTTCCTAGGACCGGTTTCTGGCATTTCAGCCGTCTTCAGCCAGGCTTGCTTGAATCCAGTGGCAAAGTGAGCAAGGGACTCACGTCTGAGCATACCCTGCCAACTTATGGCAAACAAAGCGGTACAAAAGGGGGTGGTGATGGACAGAGCATCAGAACCAATCAAACACTCACACCCAGTCAACAGATCTGGGTTTGATCCATCACCGTTCTTTAGCCAAATCTGCCACCCCAGTTCAGACATCGCCATATGCAAATCAGTCTAACCCTGTGCCTCATTAGAAAAGTCCAGCCCGAACTGCCAAGCCATGCCTTTCCTGGACCGGAAACAAGCTTCCTAGGACCGTTTTCTGGCATTTCAGCCGTCTTCAGCCAGGCTTGCTTGAATCCAGTGGCAAAGTGAGCAAGGGACTCACGTCTGAGCATACCCTGCCAACTTATGGCAAACAAAACGGTACAAAAGGGGGTGATGATGGACAGAACATCAGAACCAATCAAACACTCACACCCAGTCAACAGATCTGGGTTTGATCCATCACCGTTCTTTAGCCAACTCTGCCACCCCAGTTCAGACATGGCCATATGCAAATCAGTCTAACCCTGTGCCTCATGGGAACAGTCCAGCCCGAACTGCCAAGCCATGCTTTCCCTGGACCGGAAACAAGCTTCCTAGGACTGGTTTCTGGCATTTCAGCAGTCTTCAGCCAGGCTTGCTTGAATCCAGTGGCAAAGTGAGCAAGGGACTCACGTCTGAGCATACCCTGCCAACTTATGGCAAACAAAGCGGTACAAAAGGGGGTGGTGATGGACAGAGCATCAGAACCAATCAAACACTCACACCCAGTCAACAGATCTGGATTTGATCCATCACCGTTCTTTAGCCAACTCTGCCACCCCAGTTCAGACATGGCCATATGCAAATCAGTCTAACCCTGTGCCTCATGGGAACAGTCCAGCCCGAACTGCCAAGACATGCCTTCCCTGGACCGGAAACAAGCTTCCTAGGACCGGTTTCTGGCATTTCAGCAGTCTTCAGCCAGGCTTGCTTGAATCCAGTGGCAAAGTGAGCAAGGGACTCACGTCTGAGCATACCCTGCCAACTTATGGCAAACAAAGAGGTACAAAAGGGGGTGGTGATGGACAGAGCATCAGAACCAATCAAACATTCACACCCAGTTAACAGATCTGGGTTTGATCCATCACCGTTCTTTAGCCAACTCTGCCTCCCCAGTTCAGACATGGCCATATGCAAATCAGTCTAACCCTGTGCCTCATGGGAACAGTCCAGCCCAAACTGCCAAGCCATGCCTTCCCTGGACCGGAAACTAGCTTCCTAGGACCGGTTTCTGGCATTTCAGCCGTCTTCAGCCAGGCTTGCTTGAATCCAGTGGCAAAGTGAGCAAGGGACTCACGTCTGAGCATACCCTGCCAACTTATGGCAAACAAAGCGGTACAAAAGGGGGTGGTGATGGACAGAGCATCAGAACCAATCAAACACTCACACCCAGTCAACAGATCTGGGTTTGATCCATCACCGTTCTTTATCCAACTCTGTCACCCCTGTTCAGACATGGCCATATGCAAATCAGTCTAACCCTGTGCCTCATGGGAACAGTCCAGCCCGAACTGACAAGCCATGCCTTCCCTGGACCGGAAACAAGCTACCTAGGACCGGATGCTGGCATTTCAGCCGTCTTCAGCCAGGCTTGCTTGAATCCAGTGGCAAAGTGAGCAAGGGACTCACGTCTGAGCATACCCTGCCAACTTATGGCAAACAAAGCGGTACAAAAGGGGGTGGTGATGGACAGAGCATCAGAACCAATCAAACACTCACACCCAGTCAACAGATCTGGGTTTGATCCATCACCGTTCTTTAGCCAACTCTGCCACCCCAGTTCAGACATGGCCATATGCAAATCAGTCTAACCCTGTGCCTCATGAGAACAGTCCAGCCCGAACTGCCAAGCCATGCCTTCCCTGGACCGGAACAAGCTTCCTAGGACCGGTTTCTGGCATTTTAGCCGTCTTCAGCCAGGCTTGCTTGAATCCAGTGGCAAAGTGAGCAAGGGACTCACGTCTCAGCATACCCAGCCAACTTATGGCAAACAAAGCGGTACAAAAGAGGGTGGTGATGGACAGAGCATCAGAACCAATCAAACACTCACACCCAGTCAACAGATCTGGGTTTGATCCATCACCGTTCTTTAGCCAACTCTGCCACCCCAGTTCAGACATGGCCATATGCAAATCAGTCTAACCCTGGGCCTCATGGGAACAGTCCAGCCCGAACTGCCAAGCCATGCCTTCCCTGGACCGGAAACAAGCTTCCTAGGACCGGTTTCTGGCATTTCAGCCGTCTTCAGCCAGGCATGCTTGAATCCTGTGGCAAAGTGAGCAAGGGACTCACGTCTGAGCATACCCTGCCAACTTATGGCAAACAAAGCGGTACAAAAGGGGGTGGTGATGGACAGAGCATCAGAACCAATCAAACACTCACACCCAGTCAACAGATCTGGGTTTGATCCATCACCGTTCTTTAGCCAAATCTGCCACCCCAGTTCAGACATGGCCATATGCAAATCAGTCTAACCCTGTGCCTCATGGGAACAGTCCAGCCCGAACTGCCAAGCCATGCCTTCCCTGGACCGGAAACAAGTTTCCTAGGACCGGTTTCTGGCATTTCAGCCGTCTTCAGCCACGCTTGCTTGAATCCAGTGGCAAAGTGAGCAAGGGACTCACGTCTGAGCATACCCTGCCAACTTATGGCAAACAAAGCGGTACAAAAGGGGGTGGTGATGGACAGAGCATCAGAACCAATCAAACACTCACACCCAGTCAACAGATCTGGGTTTGATTCATCACCGTTCTTTAGCCAAATCTGCCAACCCAGTTCAGACATCGCCATATGCAAATCAGTCTAACCCTGTGCCTCCTTAGAAAAGTCCAGCCCGAACTGCTAAGCCATGCCTTTCCTGGACCGGAAACAAGCTTCCTAGGACCGGTTTCTGGCATTTCAGCCGTCTTCAGCCAGGCTTGCTTGAATCCAGTGGCAAAGTGAGCAAGGGACTCACGTCTGAGCATACCCTGCCAACTTATGGCAAACAAAACGGTACAAAAGGGGGTGGTGATGGACAGAACATCAGAACCAATCAAACACTCACACCCAGTCAACAGATCTGGATTTGATCCATCACCGTTCTTTAGCCAACTCTGCCACCCCAGTTCAGACATGGCCATATGCAAATCAGTCTAACCCTGTGCCTCATGGGAACAGTCCAGCCCGAACTGCCAAGCCATGCCTTCCCTGGACCGGAAACAAGCTTCCTAGGACCGGTTTCTGGCATTTCAGCAGTCTTCATCCAGGCTTGCTTGAATCCAGTGGCAAAGTGAGCAAGGGACTCACGTCTGAGCATACCCTGCCAACTTATGGCAAACAAAGAGGTACAAAAGGGGGTGGTGATGGACAGAGCATCAGAACCAATCAAACACTCACACCCAGTTAACAGATCTGGGTTTGATCCATCACCGTTCTTTAGCCAACTCTGCCTCCCCAGTTCAGACATGGCCATATGCAAATCAGTCTAACCCTGTGCCTCATGGGAACAGTCCAGCCCAAACTGCCAAGCCATGCCTTCCCTGCACCGGAAACTAGCTTCCTAGTACCGGTTTCTGGCATTTCAGCCGTCTTCAGCCAGGCTTGCTTGAATCCAGTGGCAAAGTGAGCAAGGGACTCACGTCTGAGCATACCCTGCCAACTTATGGCAAACAAAGCGGTACAAAAGGGGGTGGTGATGGACAGAGCATCAGAACCAATCAAACACTCACACCCAGTCAACAGATCTGGGTTTGATCCATCACCGTTCTTTAGCCAACTCTGCCACCCCAGTTCTGACATGGCCATATGCAAATCAGTCCAACCCTGTGCCTCATGGGAACAGTCCAGCCCGAACTGCCAAGCCATGCCTTCCCTGGACCGGAAACAAGCTTTCTAGGACCGGTTTCTGGCATTTCAGCGGTCTTCAGCCAGGCTTGCTTGAATCCAGTGGCAAAGTGAGCAAGGGACTCACGTCTGAGCATACCCTGCCAACTTATGGCAAACAAAGCGGTACAAAAGGGGGTGGTGATGGACAGAGCATCAGAACCAATCAAACACTCACACCCAGTCAACAGATCTGGGTTTGATCCATCACCGTTCTTTAGCCAAATCTGCCAACCCAGTTCAGACATCGCCATATGCAAATCAGTCTAACCCTGTGCCTCCTTAGAAAAGTCCAGCCCGAACTGCTAAGCCATGCCTTTCCTGGACCGGAAACAAGCTTCCTAGGACCGGTTTCTGGCATTTCAGCCGTCTTCAGCCAGGCTTGCTTGAATCCAGTGGCAAAGTGAGCAAGGGACTCACGTCTGAGCATACCCTGCCAACTTATGGCAAACAAAGCGGTACAAAAGGGGGTGGTGATGGACAGAGCATCAGAACCAATCAAACACTCACACCCAGTCAACAGATCTGGGTTTGATCCATCACCGTTCTTTAGCCAAATCTGCCACCCCAGTTCAGACATCGTCATATGCAAATCAGTCTAACCCTGTGCCTCATTAGAAAAGTCCAGCCCGAACTGCCAAGCCATGCCTTTCCTGGACCGGAAACAAGCTTCCTAGGACCGTTTTCTGCCATTTCAGCCGTCTTCAGCCAGGCTTGCTTGAATCCAGTGGCAAAGTGAGCAAGGGACTCACGTCTGAGCATACCCTGCCAACTTATGGCAAACAAAACAGTACAAAAGGGGGTGGTGATGGACAGAACATCAGAACCAATCAAACACTCACACCCAGTCAACAGATCTGGGTTTGATCCATCACCGTTCTTTAGCCAACTCTGCCACCCCAGTTCAGACATGGCCATATGCAAATCAGTCTAACCCTGTGCCTCATGGGAACAGTCCAGCCCGAACTGCCAAGCCATGCTTTCCCTGGACCGGAAACAAGCTTCCTAGGACTGGTTTCTGGCATTTCAGCAGTCTTCAGCCAGGCTTGCTTGAATCCAGTGGCAAAGTGAGCAAGGGACTCACGTCTGAGCATACCCTGCCAACTTATGGCAAACAAAGCGGTACAAAAGGGGGTGGTGATGGACAGAGCATCAGAACCAATCAAACACACACACCCAGTCAACAGATCTGGATTTGATCCATCACCGTTCTTTAGCCAAATCTGCCACCCCAGTTCAGACATGGCCATATGCAAATCAGTCTAACCCTGTGCCTCATGGGAACAGTCCAGCCCGAACTGCCAAGCCATGCCTTCCCTGGACCGGAAACAAGCTTCCTAGGACCGGTTTCTGGCATTTCAGCAGTCTTCAGCCAGGCTTGCTTGAATCCAGTGGCAAAGTGAGCAAGGGACTCATGTCTGAGCATACCCTAACAACTTATGGCAAACAAAGAGGTACAAAAGGGGGTGGTGATGGACAGAGCATCAGAACCAATCAAACACTCACACCCAGTCAACAGATCTGGGTTTGATCCATCACCGTTCTTTAGCCAACTCTGCCACCCCAGTTCTGACATGGCCATATGCAAATCAGTCCAACCCTGTGCCTCATGGGAACAGTCCAGCCCGAACTGCCAAGCCATGCCTTCCCTGGACAGGAAACAAGCTTTCTAGGACCGGTTTCTGGCATTTCAGCGGTCTTCAGCCAGGCTTGCTTGAATCCAGTGGCAAAGTGAGCAAGGGACTCACGTCTGAGCATACCCTGCCAACTTATGGCAAACAAAGCAGTACAAAAGGGGGTGGTGATGGACAGAGCATCAGAACCAATCAAACACTCACACCCAGTTAACAGATCTGGGTTTGATCCATCACCGTTCTTTAGCCAACTCTGCCACACCAGTTCAGACATGGCCATATGCAAATCAGTCTAACCCTGTGCCTCATGGGAACAGTCCATTCCGAACTGCCAAGCCATGCCTTCCCTGGACCGGAAACAAGCTTCCTAGGATCGGTTTCTGGCATTTCAGCCGTCTTCAGCCAGGCTTGCTTGAATCCAGTGGCAAAGTGAGCAAGGGACTCACGTCTGAGCATACCCTGCCAACTTATGGCAAACAAAGCGGTACAAAAGAGGGTGGTGATGGACAGAGCATCAGAACCAATCAAACACTCACACCCAGTCAACAGATCTGGGTTTGATCCATCACCGTTCTTTAGCCAACTCTGCCACCCCAGTTCAGACATGGCCATATGCAAATCAGTCTAACCCTGTGCCTCATGGGAACAGTCTAGCCCGAACTGCCAAGCCATGCCTACCCTGGACCGGAAACAAGATTCCTAGGACCGGTTTCTGGCATTCCAGCCGTATTCAGCCAGGCTTGCTTGAATCCAGTGGCAAAGTGAGCAAGGGACTCACGTCTGAGCATACCCTGCCAACTTATGGCCAACAAAGTGGTGCAAAAGGGGGTGGTGATGGACACAGCATCAGAACCAATCAAACACTCACACCCAGTCAACAGATCAAGGTTTGATCCATCATCGTTCTTTAGCCAACTCTGCCCCCCCCCGTTCAGACATGGCCATATGCAAATCAGTCTAACCCTGTGCCTCATGGGAACAGTCCAGCCCGAACTGCCAAGCCATGCCTTCCCTGGACCGGAAACAAGCTTCCTAGGACCGGTTTCTGGCATTTCAGCTGTCTTCAGCCAGGCTTGCTTGAATCCAGTGGCAAAGTGAGCAAGGGACTCACGTCTGAGCATACCCTGCCAACTTATGGCAAACAAAGCGGTACAAAAGGGGGTGGTGATGGACAGAGCATCAGAACCAATCAAACACTCACACCCAGTTAACAGATCTGGGTTTTATCCATCACCATTCTTTAGCCAACTCTGCCACCCCAGTTCAGACATGGACATATGCAAATCAGTCTAAACCTGTGCCTCATGGGAACAGTCCAGCCCGAACTGCCAAGCCATGCCTTCCCTGGACCGGAAACAAGCTTCCTAGGACCGGTTTCTGGCATTTCAGCCGTCTTCAGCCAGGCTTGCTTGAATCCAGTGGCAAAGTGAGCAAGGGACTCACGTCTGAGCATACCCTGCCAACTTATGGCAAACAAAACGGTACAAAAGGGGGTGGTGATGGACAGAACATCAGAACCAATCAAACACTCACACCCAGTCAACAGATCTGGGTTTGATCCATCACCGTTCTTTAGCCAACTCTGCCACCCCAGTTCAGACATGGCCATATGCAAATCAGTCTAACCCTGTGCCTCATGGGAATAGTCCAGCCCGAACTGCCAAGCCATGCTTTCCCTGGACCGGAAACAAGCTTCCTAGGACTGGTTTCTGGCATTTCAGCAGTCTTCAGCCAGGCTTGCTTGAATCCAGTGGCAAAGTGAGCAAGGGACTCACGTCTGAGCATACCCTGCCAACTTATGGCAAACAAAGCGGTACAAAAGGGGGTGGTGATGGACAGAGCATCAGAACCAATCAAACACTCACACCCAGTCAAGAGATCTGGGTTTGATCCATCACCGTTCTTTAGCCAAATCTGCCACCCCAGTTCAGACATCGCCATATGCAAATCAGTCTAACCCTGTGCCTCATTAGAAAAGTCCAGCCCGAACTGCCAAGCCATGCCTTTCCTGGACCGGAAACAAGCTTCCTAGGACCGTTTTCTGGCATTTCAGCCGTCTTCAGCCAGGCTTGCTTGAATCCAGTGGCAAAGTGAGCAAGGGACTCACGTCTGAGCATACCCTGCCAACTTATGGCAAACAAAACGGTACAGAAGGGGGTGGTGATGGACAGAACATCAGAACCAATCAAACACTCACACCCAGTCAACAGATCTGGGTTTGATCCATCGCCGTTCTTTAGCCAACTCTGCCACCCCAGTTCAGACATGGCCATATGCAAATCAGTCTAACCCTGTGCCTCATGGGAACAGTCCAGCCCGAACTGCCAAGCCATGCTTTCCCTGGACCGGAAACAAGCTTCCTAGGACTGGTTTCTGGCATTTCAGCAGTCTTCAGCCAGGCTTGCTTGAATCCAGTGGCAAAGTGAGCAAGGGACTCACGTCTGAGCATACCCTGCCAACTTATGGCAAACAAAGCGGTACAAAAAGGGGTGGTGATGGACAGAGCATCAGAACCAATCAAACACTCACACCCAGTCAACAGATCTTGGTTTGATCCATCACCGTTCTTTAGCCAAATCTGCCACCCCAGTTCAGACATGGCCATATGCAAATCAGTCTAACCCTGTGCCTCATGGGAACAGTCCAGCCCGAACTGCCAAGCCATGCCTTCCCTGGACCGGAAACAAGCTTCCTAGGACCGGTTTCTGGCATTTCAGCCGTCTTCAGCCAGGCTTGCTTGAATCCAGTGGCAAAGTGAGCAAGGGACTCACGTCTGAGCATACCCTGCCAACTTATGGCAAACAAAGCGGTACAAAAGGGGGTGGTGATGGACAGAGCATCAGAACCAATCAAACACTCACACCCAGTCAACAGATCTGGGTTTGATCCATCACCGTTCTTTAGCCAAATCTGCCACCCCAGTTCAGACATCGCCATATGCAAATCAGTCTAACCCTGTGACTCATGGGAACAGTCCAGCCCGAACTGCCAAGCCATGCCTTCCCTGGATCGGAAACAAGCTTCCTAGGACCGGTTTCTGGCATTTCCGCAGTCTTCAGCCAGGCTTGCTTGAATCCAGTGGCAAAGTGAGCAAGGGACTCACGTCTGAGCATACCCTGCCAACTTATGGCAAACAAAGCGGTACAAAACGGGGTGGTGATGGACAGAGCATCAGAACCAATCAAACACTCACACCCAGTCAACAGATCTGGGTTTGATCCATCACCGTTCTTTAGCCAAATCTGCCACCCCAGTTCAGACATGGCCATATGCAAATCAGTCTAACCCTGTGCCTCATGGGAACAGTCCAGCCCGAACTGCCAAGCCATGCCTTCCCTGGACCAGAAACAAGCTTCCTAGGACCAGTTTCTGGCATTTCAGTCTTCTTCAGCCAGGCTTGCTTGAATCCAGTGGCAAAGTGAGCAAGGGACTCACGTCTGAGCATACCCTGCCAACTTATGGCAAACAAAGCGGTACAAAAGGGGGTGGTGATGGACAGAGCATCAGAACCAATCAAACACTCACACCCAGTCAACAGATCTGGGTTTGATCCATCACCGTTCTTTAGCCAAATCTGCCACCCCAGTTCAGACATCGCCATATGCAAATCAGTCTAACCCTGTGCCTCATTAGAAAAGTCCAGCCCGAACTGCCAAGCCATGCCTTTCCTGGACCGGAAACAAGCTTCCTAGGACCGGTTTCTGGCATTTCAGCCGTCTTCAGCCAGGCTTGCTTGAATCCAGTGGCAAAGTGAGCAAGGGACTCACGTCTGAGCATACCCTGCCAACTTATGGCAAACAAAGCGGTACAAAAGGGGGTGGTGATGGACAGAGCATCAGAACCAATCAAACACTCACACCCAGTCAACAGATCTGGGTTTGATCCATCACCGTTCTTTAGCCAACTCTGCCACCCCAGTTCAGACATGGCCATATGCAAATCAGTCTAACCCTGTGCCTCATGAGAACAGTCCAGCCCGAACTGCCAAGCCATGCCTTCCCTGGACCGGAACAAGCTTCCTAGGACCGGTTTCTGGCATTTTAGCCGTCTTCAGCCAGGCTTGCTTGAATCCAGTGGCAAAGTGAGCAAGGGACTCACGTCTCAGCATACCCAGCCAACTTATGGCAAACAAAGCGGTACAAAAGAGGGTGGTGATGGACAGAGCATCAGAACCAATCAAACACTCACACCCAGTCAACAGATCTGGGTTTGATCCATCACCGTTCTTTAGCCAACTCTGCCACCCCAGTTCAGACATGGCCATATGCAAATCAGTCTAACCCTGGGCCTCATGGGAACAGTCCAGCCCGAACTGCCAAGCCATGCCTTCCCTGGACCGGAAACAAGCTTCCTAGGACCGGTTTCTGGCATTTCAGCCGTCTTCAGCCAGGCATGCTTGAATCCAGTGGCAAAGTGAGCAAGGGACTCACGTCTGAGCATACCCTGCCAACTTATGGCAAACAAAGCGGTACAAAAGGGGGTGGTGATGGACAGAGCATCAGAACCAATCAAACACTCACACCCAGTCAACAGATCTGGGTTTGATCCATCACCGTTCTTTAGCCAAATCTGCCACCCCAGTTCAGACATGGCCATATGCAAATCAGTCTAACCCTGTGCCTCATGGGAACAGTCCAGCCCGAACTGCCAAGCCATGCCTTCCCTGGACCGGAAACAAGTTTCCTAGGACCGGTTTCTGGCATTTCAGCCGTCTTCAGCCACGCTTGCTTGAATCCAGTGGCAAAGTGAGCAAGGGACTCACGTCTGAGCATACCCTGCCAACTTATGGCAAACAAAGCGGTACAAAAGGGGGTGGTGATGGACAGAGCATCAGAACCAATCAAACACTCACACCCAGTCAACAGATCTGGGTTTGATTCATCACCGTTCTTTAGCCAAATCTGCCAACCCAGTTCAGACATCGCCATATGCAAATCAGTCTAACCCTGTGCCTCCTTAGAAAAGTCCAGCCCGAACTGCTAAGCCATGCCTTTCCTGGACCGGAAACAAGCTTCCTAGGACCGGTTTCTGGCATTTCAGCCGTCTTCAGCCAGGCTTGCTTGAATCCAGTGGCAAAGTGAGCAAGGGACTCACGTCTGAGCATACCCTGCCAACTTATGGCAAACAAAACGGTACAAAAGGGGGTGGTGATGGACAGAACATCAGAACCAATCAAACACTCACACCCAGTCAACAGATCTGGATTTGATCCATCACCGTTCTTTAGCCAACTCTGCCACCCCAGTTCAGACATGGCCATATGCAAATCAGTCTAACCCTGTGCCTCATGGGAACAGTCCAGCCCGAACTGCCAAGCCATGCCTTCCCTGGACCGGAAACCAGCTTCCTAGGACCGGTTTCTGGCATTTCAGCAGTCTTCATCCAGGCTTGCTTGAATCCAGTGGCAAAGTGAGCAAGGGACTCACGTCTGAGCATACCCTGCCAACTTATGGCAAACAAAGAGGTACAAAAGGGGGTGGTGATGGACAGAGCATCAGAACCAATCAAACACTCACACCCAGTCAACAGATCTGGGTTTGATCCATCACCGTTCTTTAGCCAACTCTGCCACCCCAGTTCAGACATGGCCATATGCAAATCAGTCTAACCCTGTGCCTCATGAGAACAGTCCAGCCCGAACTGCCAAGCCATGCCTTCCCTGGACCGGAACAAGCTTCCTAGGACCGGTTTCTGGCATTTTAGCCGTCTTCAGCCAGGCTTGCTTGAATCCAGTGGCAAAGTGAGCAAGGGACTCACGTCTCAGCATACCCAGCCAACTTATGGCAAACAAAGCGGTACAAAAGAGGGTGGTGATGGACAGAGCATCAGAACCAATCAAACACTCACACCCAGTCAACAGATCTGGGTTTGATCCATCACCGTTCTTTAGCCAACTCTGCCACCCCAGTTCAGACATGGCCATATGCAAATCAGTCTAACCCTGGGCCTCATGGGAACAGTCCAGCCCGAACTGCCAAGCCATGCCTTCCCTGGACCGGAAACAAGCTTCCTAGGACCGGTTTCTGGCATTTCAGCCGTCTTCAGCCAGGCATGCTTGAATCCAGTGGCAAAGTGAGCAAGGGACTCACGTCTGAGCATACCCTGCCAACTTATGGCAAACAAAGCGGTACAAAAGGGGGTGGTGATGGACAGAGCATCAGAACCAATCAAACACTCACACCCAGTCAACAGATCTGGGTTTGATCCATCACCGTTCTTTAGCCAAATCTGCCACCCCAGTTCAGACATGGCCATATGCAAATCAGTCTAACCCTGTGCCTCATGGGAACAGTCCAGCCCGAACTGCCAAGCCATGCCTTCCCTGGACCGGAAACAAGTTTCCTAGGACCGGTTTCTGGCATTTCAGCCGTCTTCAGCCACGCTTGCTTGAATCCAGTGGCAAAGTGAGCAAGGGACTCACGTCTGAGCATACCCTGCCAACTTATGGCAAACAAAGCGGTACAAAAGGGGGTGGTGATGGACAGAGCATCAGAACCAATCAAACACTCACACCCAGTCAACAGATCTGGGTTTGATCCATCACCGTTCTTTAGCCAACTCTGCCACCCCAGTTCAGACATGGCCATATGCAAATCAGTCTAACCCTGTGCCTCATGAGAACAGTCCAGCCCGAACTGCCAAGCCATGCCTTCCCTGGACCGGAACAAGCTTCCTAGGACCGGTTTCTGGCATTTTAGCCGTCTTCAGCCAGGCTTGCTTGAATCCAGTGGCAAAGTGAGCAAGGGACTCACGTCTCAGCATACCCAGCCAACTTATGGCAAACAAAGCGGTACAAAAGAGGGTGGTGATGGACAGAGCATCAGAACCAATCAAACACTCACACCCAGTCAACAGATCTGGGTTTGATCCATCACCGTTCTTTAGCCAACTCTGCCACCCCAGTTCAGACATGGCCATATGCAAATCAGTCTAACCCTGGGCCTCATGGGAACAGTCCAGCCCGAACTGCCAAGCCATGCCTTCCCTGGACCGGAAACAAGCTTCCTAGGACCGGTTTCTGGCATTTCAGCCGTCTTCAGCCAGGCATGCTTGAATCCAGTGGCAAAGTGAGCAAGGGACTCACGTCTGAGCATACCCTGCCAACTTATGGCAAACAAAGCGGTACAAAAGGGGGTGGTGATGGACAGAGCATCAGAACCAATCAAACACTCACACCCAGTCAACAGATCTGGGTTTGATCCATCACCGTTCTTTAGCCAAATCTGCCACCCCAGTTCAGACATGGCCATATGCAAATCAGTCTAACCCTGTGCCTCATGGGAACAGTCCAGCCCGAACTGCCAAGCCATGCCTTCCCTGGACCGGAAACAAGTTTCCTAGGACCGGTTTCTGGCATTTCAGCCGTCTTCAGCCACGCTTGCTTGAATCCAGTGGCAAAGTGAGCAAGGGACTCACGTCTGAGCATACCCTGCCAACTTATGGCAAACAAAGCGGTACAAAAGGGGGTGGTGATGGACAGAGCATCAGAACCAATCAAACACTCACACCCAGTCAACAGATCTGGGTTTGATTCATCACCGTTCTTTAGCCAAATCTGCCAACCCAGTTCAGACATCGCCATATGCAAATCAGTCTAACCCTGTGCCTCATGAGAACAGTCCAGCCCGAACTGCCAAGCCATGCCTTCCCTGGACCGGAACAAGCTTCCTAGGACCGGTTTCTGGCATTTTAGCCGTCTTCAGCCAGGCTTGCTTGAATCCAGTGGCAAAGTGAGCAAGGGACTCACGTCTCAGCATACCCAGCCAACTTATGGCAAACAAAGCGGTACAAAAGAGGGTGGTGATGGACAGAGCATCAGAACCAATCAAACACTCACACCCAGTCAACAGATCTGGGTTTGATCCATCACCGTTCTTTAGCCAACTCTGCCACCCCAGTTCAGACATGGCCATATGCAAATCAGTCTAACCCTGGGCCTCATGGGAACAGTCCAGCCCGAACTGCCAAGCCATGCCTTCCCTGGACCGGAAACAAGCTTCCTAGGACCGGTTTCTGGCATTTCAGCCGTCTTCAGCCAGGCATGCTTGAATCCAGTGGCAAAGTGAGCAAGGGACTCACGTCTGAGCATACCCTGCCAACTTATGGCAAACAAAGCGGTACAAAAGGGGGTGGTGATGGACAGAGCATCAGAACCAATCAAACACTCACACCCAGTCAACAGATCTGGGTTTGATCCATCACCGTTCTTTAGCCAAATCTGCCACCCCAGTTCAGACATGGCCATATGCAAATCAGTCTAACCCTGTGCCTCATGGGAACAGTCCAGCCCGAACTGCCAAGCCATGCCTTCCCTGGACCGGAAACAAGTTTCCTAGGACCGGTTTCTGGCATTTCAGCCGTCTTCAGCCACGCTTGCTTGAATCCAGTGGCAAAGTGAGCAAGGGACTCACGTCTGAGCATACCCTGCCAACTTATGGCAAACAAAGCGGTACAAAAGGGGGTGGTGATGGACAGAGCATCAGAACCAATCAAACACTCACACACAGTCAACAGATCTGGGTTTGATCCATCACCGTTCTTTAGCCAACTCTGCCACCCCAGTTCAGACATGGCCATATGCAAATCAGTCTAACCCTGTGCCTCATGAGAACAGTCCAGCCCGAACTGCCAAGCCATGCCTTCCCTGGACCGGAACAAGCTTCCTAGGACCGGTTTCTGGCATTTTAGCCGTCTTCAGCCAGGCTTGCTTGAATCCAGTGGCAAAGTGAGCAAGGGACTCACGTCTCAGCATACCCAGCCAACTTATGGCAAACAAAGCGGTACAAAAGAGGGTGGTGATGGACAGAGCATCAGAACCAATCAAACACTCACACCCAGTCAACAGATCTGGGTTTGATCCATCACCGTTCTTTAGCCAACTCTGCCACCCCAGTTCAGACATGGCCATATGCAAATCAGTCTAACCCTGGGCCTCATGGGAACAGTCCAGCCCGAACTGCCAAGCCATGCCTTCCCTGGACCGGAAACAAGCTTCCTAGGACCGGTTTCTGGCATTTCAGCCGTCTTCAGCCAGGCATGCTTGAATCCAGTGGCAAAGTGAGCAAGGGACTCACGTCTGAGCATACCCTGCCAACTTATGGCAAACAAAGCGGTACAAAAGGGGGTGGTGATGGACAGAGCATCAGAACCAATCAAACACTCACACCCAGTCAACAGATCTGGGTTTGATCCATCACCGTTCTTTAGCCAAATCTGCCACCCCAGTTCAGACATGGCCATATGCAAATCAGTCTAACCCTGTGCCTCATGGGAACAGTCCAGCCCGAACTGCCAAGCCATGCCTTCCCTGGACCGGAAACAAGTTTCCTAGGACCGGTTTCTGGCATTTCAGCCGTCTTCAGCCACGCTTGCTTGAATCCAGTGGCAAAGTGAGCAAGGGACTCACGTCTGAGCATACCCTGCCAACTTATGGCAAACAAAGCGGTACAAAAGGGGGTGGTGATGGACAGAGCATCAGAACCAATCAAACACTCACACCCAGTCAACAGATCTGGGTTTGATTCATCACCGTTCTTTAGCCAAATCTGCCAACCCAGTTCAGACATCGCCATATGCAAATCAGTCTAACCCTGTGCCTCCTTAGAAAAGTCCAGCCCGAACTGCTAAGCCATGCCTTTCCTGGACCGGAAACAAGCTTCCTAGGACCGGTTTCTGGCATTTCAGCCGTCTTCAGCCAGGCTTGCTTGAATCCAGTGGCAAAGTGAGCAAGGGACTCACGTCTGAGCATACCCTGCCAACTTATGGCAAACAAAACGGTACAAAAGGGGGTGGTGATGGACAGAACATCAGAACCAATCAAACACTCACACCCAGTCAACAGATCTGGATTTGATCCATCACCGTTCTTTAGCCAACTCTGCCACCCCAGTTCAGACATGGCCATATGCAAATCAGTCTAACCCTGTGCCTCATGGGAACAGTCCAGCCCGAACTGCCAAGCCATGCCTTCCCTGGACCGGAAACAAGCTTCCTAGGACCGGTTTCTGGCATTTCAGCAGTCTTCATCCAGGCTTGCTTGAATCCAGTGGCAAAGTGAGCAAGGGACTCACGTCTGAGCATACCCTGCCAACTTATGGCAAACAAAGAGGTACAAAAGGGGGTGGTGATGGACACAGCATCAGAACCAATCAAACACTCACACCCAGTCAACAGATCAAGGTTTGATCCATCATCGTTCTTTAGCCAACTCTGCCCCCCCCGTTCAGACATGGCCATATGCAAATCAGTCTAACCCTGTGCCTCATGGGAACAGTCCAGCCCGAACTGCCAAGCCATGCCTTCCCTGGACCGGAAACAAGCTTCCTAGGACCGGTTTCTGGCATTTCAGCCGTCTTCAGCCAGGCTTGCTTGAATCCAGTGGCAAAGTGAGCAAGGGACTCACGTCTGAGCATACCCTGCCAACTTATGGCAAACAAAGCGGTACAAAAGGGGGTGGTGATGGACAGAGCATCAGAACCAATCAAACACTCACACCCAGTTAACAGATCTGGGTTTTATCCATCACCATTCTTTAGCCAACTCTGCCACCCCAGTTCAGACATGGACATATGCAAATCAGTCTAAACCTGTGCCTCATGGGAACAGTCCAGCCCGAACTGCCAAGCCATGCCTTCCCTGGACCGGAAACAAGCTTCCTAGGACCGGTTTCTGGCATTTCAGCCGTCTTCAGCCAGGCTTGCTTGAATCCAGTGGCAAAGTGAGCAAGGGACTCACGTCTGAGCATACCCTGCCAACTTTTGGCAAACAAAACGGTACAAAAGGGGGTGGTGATGGACAGAACATCAGAACCAATCAAACACTCACACCCAGTCAACAGATCTGGGTTTGATCCATCACCGTTCTTTAGCCAACTCTGCCACCCCAGTTCAGACATGGCCATATGCAAATCAGTCTAACCCTGTGCCTCATGGGAATAGTCCAGCCCGAACTGCCAAGCCATGCTTTCCCTGGACCGGAAACAAGCTTCCTAGGACTGGTTTCTGGCATTTCAGCAGTCTTCAGCCAGGCTTGCTTGAATCCAGTGGCAAAGTGAGCAAGGGACTCACGTCTGAGCATACCCTGCCAACTTATGGCAAACAAAGCGGTACAAAAGGGGGTGGTGATGGACAGAGCATCAGAACCAATCAAACACTCACACCCAGTCAAGAGATCTGGGTTTGATCCATCACCGTTCTTTAGCCAAATCTGCCACCCCAGTTCAGACATCGCCATATGCAAATCAGTCTAACCCTGTGCCTCATTAGAAAAGTCCAGCCCGAACTGCCAAGCCATGCCTTTCCTGGACCGGAAACAAGCTTCCTAGGACCGTTTTCTGGCATTTCAGCCGTCTTCAGCCAGGCTTGCTTGAATCCAGTGGCAAAGTGAGCAAGGGACTCACGTCTGAGCATACCCTGCCAACTTATGGCAAACAAAACAGAACAGAAGGGGGTGGTGATGGACAGAACATCAGAACCAATCAAACACTCACACCCAGTCAACAGATCTGGGTTTGATCCATCGCCGTTCTTTAGCCAACTCTGCCACCCCAGTTCAGACATGGCCATATGCAAATCAGTCTAACCCTGTGCCTCATGGGAACAGTCCAGCCCGAACTGCCAAGCCATGCTTTCCCTGGACCGGAAACAAGCTTCCTAGGACTGGTTTCTGGCATTTCAGCAGTCTTCAGCCAGGCTTGCTTGAATCCAGTGGCAAAGTGAGCAAGGGACTCACGTCTGAGCATACCCTGCCAACTTATGGCAAACAAAGCGGTACAAAAAGGGGTGGTGATGGACAGAGCATCAGAACCAATCAAACACTCACACCCAGTCAACAGATCTTGGTTTGATCCATCACCGTTCTTTAGCCAAATCTGCCACCCCAGTTCAGACATGGCCATATGCAAATCAGTCTAACCCTGTGCCTCATGGGAACAGTCCAGCCCGAACTGCCAAGCCATGCCTTCCCTGGACCGGAAACAAGCTTCCTAGGACCGGTTTCTGGCATTTCAGCCGTCTTCAGCCAGGCTTGCTTGAATCCAGTGGCAAAGTGAGCAAGGGACTCACGTCTGAGCATACCCTGCCAACTTATGGCAAACAAAGCGGTACAAAAGGGGGTGGTGATGGACAGAGCATCAGAACCAATCAAACACTCACACCCAGTCAACAGATCTGGGTTTGATCCATCACCGTTCTTTAGCCAAATCTGCCACCCCAGTTCAGACATCGCCATATGCAAATCAGTCTAACCCTGTGACTCATGGGAACAGTCCAGCCCGAACTGCCAAGCCATGCCTTCCCTGGATCGGAAACAAGCTTCCTAGGACCGGTTTCTGGCATTTCCGCAGTCTTCAGCCAGGCTTGCTTGAATCCAGTGGCAAAGTGAGCAAGGGACTCACGTCTGAGCATACCCTGCCAACTTATGGCAAACAAAGCGGTACAAAACGGGGTGGTGATGGACAGAGCATCAGAACCAATCAAACACTCACACCCAGTCAACAGATCTGGGTTTGATCCATCACCGTTCTTTAGCCAAATCTGCCACCCCAGTTCAGACATGGCCATATGCAAATCAGTCTAACCCTGTGCCTCATGGGAACAGTCCAGCCCGAACTGCCAAGCCATGCCTTCCCTGGACCAGAAACAAGCTTCCTAGGACCAGTTTCTGGCATTTCAGTCTTCTTCAGCCAGGCTTGCTTGAATCCAGTGGCAAAGTGAGCAAGGGACTCACGTCTGAGCATACCCTGCCAACTTATGGCAAACAAAGCGGTACAAAAGGGGGTGGTGATGGACAGAGCATCAGAACCAATCAAACACTCACACCCAGTCAACAGATCTGGGTTTGATCCATCACCGTTCTTTAGCCAAATCTGCCACCCCAGTTCAGACATCGCCATATGCAAATCAGTCTAACCCTGTGCCTCATTAGAAAAGTCCAGCCCGAACTGCCAAGCCATGCCTTTCCTGGACCGGAAACAAGCTTCCTAGGACCGGTTTCTGGCATTTCAGCCGTCTTCAGCCAGGCTTGCTTGAATCCAGTGGCAAAGTGAGCAAGGGACTCACGTCTGAGCATACCCTGCCAACTTATGGCAAACAAAGCGGTACAAAAGGGGGTGGTGATGGACAGAGCATCAGAACCAATCAAACACTCACACCCAGTCAACAGATCTGGGTTTGATCCATCACCGTTCTTTAGCCAACTCTGCCACCCCAGTTCAGACATGGCCATATGCAAATCAGTCTAACCCTGTGCCTCATGAGAACAGTCCAGCCCGAACTGCCAAGCCATGCCTTCCCTGGACCGGAACAAGCTTCCTAGGACCGGTTTCTGGCATTTTAGCCGTCTTCAGCCAGGCTTGCTTGAATCCAGTGGCAAAGTGAGCAAGGGACTCACGTCTCAGCATACCCAGCCAACTTATGGCAAACAAAGCGGTACAAAAGAGGGTGGTGATGGACAGAGCATCAGAACCAATCAAACACTCACACCCAGTCAACAGATCTGGGTTTGATCCATCACCGTTCTTTAGCCAACTCTGCCACCCCAGTTCAGACATGGCCATATGCAAATCAGTCTAACCCTGGGCCTCATGGGAACAGTCCAGCCCGAACTGCCAAGCCATGCCTTCCCTGGACCGGAAACAAGCTTCCTAGGACCGGTTTCTGGCATTTCAGCCGTCTTCAGCCAGGCATGCTTGAATCCAGTGGCAAAGTGAGCAAGGGACTCACGTCTGAGCATACCCTGCCAACTTATGGCAAACAAAGCGGTACAAAAGGGGGTGGTGATGGACAGAGCATCAGAACCAATCAAACACTCACACCCAGTCAACAGATCTGGGTTTGATCCATCACCGTTCTTTAGCCAAATCTGCCACCCCAGTTCAGACATGGCCATATGCAAATCAGTCTAACCCTGTGCCTCATGGGAACAGTCCAGCCCGAACTGCCAAGCCATGCCTTCCCTGGACCGGAAACAAGTTTCCTAGGACCGGTTTCTGGCATTTCAGCCGTCTTCAGCCACGCTTGCTTGAATCCAGTGGCAAAGTGAGCAAGGGACTCACGTCTGAGCATACCCTGCCAACTTATGGCAAACAAAGCGGTACAAAAGGGGGTGGTGATGGACAGAGCATCAGAACCAATCAAACACTCACACCCAGTCAACAGATCTGGGTTTGATTCATCACCGTTCTTTAGCCAAATCTGCCAACCCAGTTCAGACATCGCCATATGCAAATCAGTCTAACCCTGTGCCTCCTTAGAAAAGTCCAGCCCGAACTGCTAAGCCATGCCTTTCCTGGACCGGAAACAAGCTTCCTAGGACCGGTTTCTGGCATTTCAGCCGTCTTCAGCCAGGCTTGCTTGAATCCAGTGGCAAAGTGAGCAAGGGACTCACGTCTGAGCATACCCTGCCAACTTATGGCAAACAAAACGGTACAAAAGGGGGTGGTGATGGACAGAACATCAGAACCAATCAAACACTCACACCCAGTCAACAGATCTGGATTTGATCCATCACCGTTCTTTAGCCAACTCTGCCACCCCAGTTCAGACATGGCCATATGCAAATCAGTCTAACCCTGTGCCTCATGGGAACAGTCCAGCCCGAACTGCCAAGCCATGCCTTCCCTGGACCGGAAACAAGCTTCCTAGGACCGGTTTCTGGCATTTCAGCAGTCTTCATCCAGGCTTGCTTGAATCCAGTGGCAAAGTGAGCAAGGGACTCACGTCTGAGCATACCCTGCCAACTTATGGCAAACAAAGAGGTACAAAAGGGGGTGGTGATGGACAGAGCATCAGAACCAATCAAACACTCACACCCAGTTAACAGATCTGGGTTTGATCTATCACCGTTCTTTAGCCAACTCTGCCTCCCCAGTTCAGACATGGCCATATGCAAATCAGTCTAACCCTGTGCCTCATGGGAACAGTCCAGCCCAAACTGCCAAGCCATGCCTTCCCTGCACCGGAAACTAGCTTCCTAGTACCGGTTTCTGGCATTTCAGCCGTCTTCAGCCAGGCTTGCTTGAATCCAGTGGCAAAGTGAGCAAGGGACTCACGTCTGAGCATACCCTGCCAACTTATGGCAAACAAAGCGGTACAAAAGGGGGTGGTGATGGACAGAGCATCAGAACCAATCAAACACTCACACCCAGTCAACAGATCTGGGTTTGATCCATCACCGTTCTTTAGACAACTCTGCCACCCCAGTTCTGACATGGCCATATGCAAATCAGTCCAACCCTGTGCCTCATGGGAACAGTCCAGCCCGAACTGCCAAGCCATGCCTTCCCTGGACCGGAAACAAGCTTTCTAGGACCGGTTTCTGGCATTTCAGCGGTCTTCAGCCAGGCTTGCTTGAATCCAGTGGCAAAGTGAGCAAGGGACTCACGTCTGAGCATACCCTGCCAACTTATGGCAAACAAAGCGGTACAAAAGGGGGTGGTGATGGACAGAGCATCAGAACCAATCAAACACTCACACCCAGTCAACAGATCTGGGTTTGATCCATCACCGTTCTTTAGCCAAATCTGCCAACCCAGTTCAGACATCGCCATATGCAAATCAGTCTAACCCTGTGCCTCCTTAGAAAAGTCCAGCCCGAACTGCTAAGCCATGCCCTTCCTGGACCGGAAACAAGCTTCCTAGGACCGGTTTCTGGCATTTCAGCCGTCTTCAGCCAGGCTTGCTTGAATCCAGTGGCAAAGTGAGCAAGGGACTCACGTCTGAGCATACCCTGCCAACTTATGGCAAACAAAGCGGTACAAAAGGGGGTGGTGATGGACAGAGCATCAGAACCAATCAAACACTCACACCCAGTCAACAGATCTGGGTTTGATCCATCACCGTTCTTTAGCCAAATCTGCCACCCCAGTTCAGACATCGTCATATGCAAATCAGTCTAACCCTGTGCCTCATTAGAAAAGTCCAGCCCGAACTGCCAAGCCATACCTTTCCTGGACCGGAAACAAGCTTCCTAGGACCGTTTTCTGCCATTTCAGCCGTCTTCAGCCAGGCTTGCTTGAATCCAGTGGCAAAGTGAGCAAGGGACTCACGTCTGAGCATACCCTGCCAACTTATGGCAAACAAAACGGTACAAAAGGGGGTGGTGATGGACAGAACATCAGAACCAATCAAACACTCACACCCAGTTAACAGATCTGGGTTTGATCCATCACCGTTCTTTAGCCAACTCTGCCACCCCAGTTCAGACATGGCCATATGCAAATCAGTCTAACCCTGTGCCTCATGGGAACAGTCCAGCCCGAACTGCCAAGCCATGCTTTCCCTGGACCGGAAACAAGCTTCCTAGGACTGGTTTCTGGCATTTCAGCAGTCTTCAGCCAGGCTTGCTTGAATCCAGTGGCAAAGTGAGCAAGGGACTCACGTCTGAGCATACCCTGCCAACTTATGGCAAACAAAGCGGTACAAAAGGGGGTTGTGATGGACAGAGCATCAGAACCAATCAAACACACACACCCAGTCAACAGATCTGGATTTGATCCATCACCGTTCTTTAGCCAAATCTGCCACCCCAGTTCAGACATGGCCATATGCAAATCAGTCTAACCCTGTGCCTCATGGGAACAGTCCAGCCCGAACTGCCAAGCCATGCCTTCCCTGGACCGGAAACAAGCTTCCTAGGACCGGTTTCTGGCATTTCAGCAGTCTTCAGCCAGGCTTGCTTGAATCCAGTGGCAAAGTGTGCAAGGGACTCATGTCTGAGCATACCCTAACAACTTATGGCAAACAAAGAGGTACAAAAGGGGGTGGTGATGGACAGAGCATCAGAACCAATCAAACACTCACACCCAGTCAACAGATCTGGGTTTGATCCATCACCGTTCTTTAGCCAACTCTGCCACCCCAGTTCTGACATGGCCATATGCAAATCAGTCCAACCCTGTGCCTCATGGGAACAGTCCAGCCCGAACTGCCAAGCCATGCCTTCCCTGGACCGGAAACAAGCTTTCTAGGACCGGTTTCTGGCATTTCAGCGGTCTTCAGCCAGGCTTGCTTGAATCCAGTGGCAAAGTGAGCAAGGGACTCACGTCTGAGCATACCCTGCCAACTTATGGCAAACAAAGCAGTACAAAAGGGGGTGGTGATGGACAGAGCATCAGAACCAATCAAACACTCACACCCAGTTAACAGATCTGGGTTTGATCCATCACCGTTCTTTAGCCAACTCTGCCACACCAGTTCAGACATGGCCATATGCAAATCAGTCTAACCCTGTGCCTCATGGGAACAGTCCATTCCGAGCTGCCAAGCCATGCCTTCCCTGGACCGGAAACAAGCTTCCTAGGATCGGTTTCTGGCATTTCAGCCGTCTTCAGCCAGGCTTGCTTGAATCCAGTGGCAAAGTGAGCAAGGGACTCACGTCTGAGCATACCCTGCCAACTTATGGCAAACAAAGCGGTACAAAAGAGGGTGGTGATGGACAGAGCATCAGAACCAATCAAACACTCACACCCAGTCAACAGATCTGGGTTTGATCCATCACCGTTCTTTAGCCAACTCTGCCACCCCAGTTCAGACATGGCCATATGCAAATCAGTCTAACCCTGTGCCTCATGGGAACAGTCTAGCCCGAACTGCCAAGCCATGCCTACCCTGGACCGGAAACAAGATTCCTAGGACCGGTTTCTGGCATTCCAGCCGTATTCAGCCAGGCTTGCTTGAATCCAGTGGCAAAGTGAGCAAGGGACTCACGTCTGAGCATACCCTGCCAACTTATGGCCAACAAAGTGGTGCAAAAGGGGGTGGTGATGGACACAGCATCAGAACCAATCAAACACTCACACCCAGTCAACAGATCAAGGTTTGATCCATCACCGTTCTTTAGCCAACTCTGCCCCCCCCCGTTCAGACATGGCCATATGCAAATCAGTCTAACCCTGTGCCTCATGGGAACAGTCCAGCCCGAACTGCCAAGCCATGCCTTCCCTGGACCGGAAACAAGCTTCCTAGGACCGGTTTCTGGCATTTCAGCCGTCTTCAGCCAGGCTTGCTTGAATCCAGTGGCAAAGTGAGCAAGGGACTCACGTCTGAGCATACCCTGCCAACTTATGGCAAACAAAGCGGTACAAAAGGGGGTGGTGATGGACAGAGCATCAGAACCAATCAAACACTCACACCCAGTTAACAGATCTGGGTTTTATCCATCACCATTCTTTAGCCAACTCTGCCACCCCAGTTCAGACATGGACATATGCAAATCAGTCTAAACCTGTGCCTCATGGGAACAGTCCAGCCCGAACTGCCAAGCCATGCCTTCCCTGGACCGGAAACAAGCTTCCTAGGACCGGTTTCTGGCATTTCAGCCGTCTTCAGCCAGGCTTGCTTGAATCCAGTGGCAAAGTGAGCAAGGGACTCACGTCTGAGCATACCCTGCCAACTTATGGCAAACAAAACGGTACAAAAGGGGGTGGTGATGGACAGAACATCAGAACCAATCAAACACTCACACCCAGTCAACAGATCTGGGTTTGATCCATCACCGTTCTTTAGCCAACTCTGCCACCCCAGTTCAGACATGGCCATATGCAAATCAGTCTAACCCTGTGCCTCATGGGAATAGTCCAGCCCGAACTGCCAAGCCATGCTTTCCCTGGACCGGAAACAAGCTTCCTAGGACTGGTTTCTGGCATTTCAGCAGTCTTCAGCCAGGCTTGCTTGAATCCTGTGGCAAAGTGAGCAAGGGACTCACGTCTGAGCATACCCTGCCAACTTATGGCAAACAAAGCGGTACAAAAGGGGGTGGTGATGGACAGAGCATCAGAACCAATCAAACACTCACACCCAGTCAAGAGATCTGGGTTTGATCCATCACCGTTCTTTAGCCAAATCTGCCACCCCAGTTCAGACATCGCCATATGCAAATCAGTCTAACCCTGTGCCTCATTAGAAAAGTCCAGCCCGAACTGCCAAGCCATGCCTTTCCTGGACCGGAAACAAGCTTCCTAGGACCGTTTTCTGGCATTTCAGCCGTCTTCAGCCAGGCTTGCTTGAATCCAGTGGCAAAGTGAGCAAGGGACTCACGTCTGAGCATACCCTGCCAACTTATGGCAAACAAAACGGTACAGAAGGGGGTGGTGATGGACAGAACATCAGAACCAATCAAACACTCACACCCAGTCAACAGATCTGGGTTTGATCCATCGCCGTTCTTTAGCCAACTCTGCCACCCCAGTTCAGACATGGCCATATGCAAATCAGTCTAACCCTGTGCCTCATGGGAACAGTCCAGCCCGAACTGCCAAGCCATGCTTTCCCTGGACCGGAAACAAGCTTCCTAGGACTGGTTTCTGGCATTTCAGCAGTCTTCAGCCAGGCTTGCTTGAATCCAGTGGCAAAGTGAGCAAGGGACTCACGTCTGAGCATACCCTGCCAACTTATGGCAAACAAAGCGGTACAAAAAGGGGTGGTGATGGACAGAGCATCAGAACCAATCAAACACTCACACCCAGTCAACAGATCTTGGTTTGATCCATCACCGTTCTTTAGCCAAATCTGCCACCCCAGTTCAGACATGGCCATATGCAAATCAGTCTAACCCTGTGCCTCATGGGAACAGTCCAGCCCGAACTGCCAAGCCATGCCTTCCCTGGACCGGAAACAAGCTTCCTAGGACCGGTTTCTGGCATTTCAGCCGTCTTCAGCCAGGCTTGCTTGAATCCAGTGGCAAAGTGAGCAAGGGACTCACGTCTGAGCATACCCTGCCAACTTATGGCAAACAAAGCGGTACAAAAGGGGGTGGTGATGGACAGAGCATCAGAACCAATCAAACACTCACACCCAGTCAACAGATCTGGGTTTGATCCATCACCGTTCTTTAGCCAAATCTGCCACCCCAGTTCAGACATCGCCATATGCAAATCAGTCTAACCCTGTGACTCATGGGAACAGTCCAGCCCGAACTGCCAAGCCATGCCTTCCCTGGATCGGAAACAAGCTTCCTAGGACCGGTTTCTGGCATTTCCGCAGTCTTCAGCCAGGCTTGCTTGAATCCAGTGGCAAAGTGAGCAAGGGACTCACGTCTGAGCATACCCTGCCAACTTATGGCAAACAAAGCGGTACAAAACGGGGTGGTGATGGACAGAGCATCAGAACCAATCAAACACTCACACCCAGTCAACAGATCTGGGTTTGATCCATCACCGTTCTTTAGCCAAATCTGCCACCCCAGTTCAGACATGGCCATATGCAAATCAGTCTAACCCTGTGCCTCATGGGAACAGTCCAGCCCGAACTGCCAAGCCATGCCTTCCCTGGACCAGAAACAAGCTTCCTAGGACCAGTTTCTGGCATTTCAGTCTTCTTCAGCCAGGCTTGCTTGAATCCAGTGGCAAAGTGAGCAAGGGACTCACGTCTGAGCATACCCTGCCAACTTATGGCAAACAAAGCGGTACAAAAGGGGGTGGTGATGGACAGAGCATCAGAACCAATCAAACACTCACACCCAGTCAACAGATCTGGGTTTGATCCATCACCGTTCTTTAGCCAAATCTGCCACCCCAGTTCAGACATGGCCATATGCAAATCAGTCTAACCCTGTGCCTCATGAGAACAGTCCAGCCCGAACTGCCAAGCCATGCCTTCCCTGGACCGGAACAAGCTTCCTAGGACCGGTTTCTGGCATTTTAGCCGTCTTCAGCCAGGCTTGCTTGAATCCAGTGGCAAAGTGAGCAAGGGACTCACGTCTCAGCATACCCAGCCAACTTATGGCAAACAAAGCGGTACAAAAGAGGGTGGTGATGGACAGAGCATCAGAACCAATCAAACACTCACACCCAGTCAACAGATCTGGGTTTAATCCATCACCGTTCTTTAGCCAACTCTGCCACCCCAGTTCAGACATGGCCATATGCAAATCAGTCTAACCCTGGGCCTCATGGGAACAGTCCAGCCCGAACTGCCAAGCCATGCCTTCCCTGGACCGGAAACAAGCTTCCTAGGACCGGTTTCTGGCATTTCAGCCGTCTTCAGCCAGGCATGCTTGAATCCAGTGGCAAAGTGAGCAAGGGACTCACGTCTGAGCATACCCTGCCAACTTTTGGCAAACAAAACGGTACAAAAGGGGGTGGTGATGGACAGAACATCAGAACCAATCAAACACTCACACCCAGTCAACAGATCTGAGTTTGATCCATCACTGTTCTTTAGCCAACTCTGCCACCCCAGTACAGACATGTCCATATGGAAATCAGTCTAACCCTGTGCCTCATGGGAACAGTCCAGCCAGAACTGCCAAGCCATGCCTTCCCTGGACCGGAAAAAAGCTTCCTAGGACCGGTTTCTGGCATTTCAGCCGTCTTCAGCCAGGCTTGCTTGAATCCAGTGGCAAAGTGAGCAAGGGACTCACGTCTGAGCATAGCCTGCCAACTTATGGCAAACAAAGCGGTACAAAAGGGGGTGGTGATGGACAGAGCATCAGAACCAATCAAACACTCACACCCAGTCAACAGATCTGGGTTTGATCCATCACCGTTCTTTAGCCAACTCTGCCACCCCAGTTCAGACATGGCCATATGCAAATCAGTCTAACCCTGTGCCTCATGAGAACAGTCCAGCCCGAACTGCCAAGCCATGCCTTCCCTGGACCGGAACAAGCTTCCTAGGACCGGTTTCTGGCATTTTAGCCGTCTTCAGCCAGGCTTGCTTGAATCCAGTGGCAAAGTGAGCAAGGGACTCACGTCTCAGCATACCCAGCCAACTTATGGCAAACAAAGCGGTACAAAAGAGGGTGGTGATGGACAGAGCATCAGAACCAATCAAACACTCACACCCAGTCAACAGATCTGGGTTTAATCCATCACCGTTCTTTAGCCAACTCTGCCACCCCAGTTCAGACATGGCCATATGCAAATCAGTCTAACCCTGGGCCTCATGGGAACAGTCCAGCCCGAACTGCCAAGCCATGCCTTCCCTGGACCGGAAACAAGCTTCCTAGGACCGGTTTCTGGCATTTCAGCCGTCTTCAGCCAGGCATGCTTGAATCCAGTGGCAAAGTGAGCAAGGGACTCACGTCTGAGCATACCCTGCCAACTTATGGCAAACAAAGCGGTACAAAAGGGGGTGGTGATGGACAGAGCATCAGAACCAATCAAACACTCACACCCAGTCAACAGATCTGGGTTTGATCCATCACCGTTCTTTAGCCAAATCTGCCAACCCAGTTCAGACATCGCCATATGCAAATCAGTCTAACCCTGTGCCTCCTTAGAAAAGTCCAGCCCGAACTGCTAAGCCATGCCTTTCCTGGACCGGAAACAAGCTTCCTAGGACCGGTTTCTGGCATTTCAGCGGTCTTCAGCCAGGCTTGCTTGAATCCAGTGGCAAAGTGAGCAAGGGACTCACGTCTGAGCATACCCTGCCAACTTATGGCAAACAAAGCGGTACAAAAGGGGGTGGTGATGGACAGAGCATCAGAACCAATCAAACACTCACACCCAGTCAACAGATCTGGGTTTGATCCATCACCGTTCTTTAGCCAAATCTGCCACCCCAGTTCAGACATCGTCATATGCAAATCAGTCTAACCCTGTGCCTCATTAGAAAAGTCCAGCCCGAACTGCCAAGCCATGCCTTTCCTGCACCGGAAACAAGCTTCCTAGGACCGTTTTCTGCCATTTCAGCCGTCTTCAGCCAGGCTTGCTTGAATCCAGTGGCAAAGTGAGCAAGGGACTCACGTCTGAGCATACCCTGCCAACTTATGGCAAACAAAACGGTACAAAAGGGGGTGGTGATGGACAGAACATCAGAACCAATCAAACACTCACACCCAGTCAACAGATCTGGGTTTGATCCATCACCGTTCTTTAGCCAACTCTGCCACCCCAGTTCAGACATGGCCATATGCAAATCAGTCTAACCCTGTGCCTCATGGGAACAGTCCAGCCCGAACTGCCAAGCCATGCTTTCCCTGGACCGGAAACAAGCTTCCTAGGACTGGTTTCTGGCATTTCAGCAGTCTTCAGCCAGGCTTGCTTGAATCCAGTGGCAAAGTGAGCAAGGGACTCACGTCTGAGCATACCCTGCCAACTTATGGCAAACAAAGCGGTACAAAACGGGGTGGTGATGGACAGAGCATCAGAACCAATCAAACACTCACACCCAGTCAACAGATCTGGATTTGATCCATCACCGTTCTTTAGCCAAATCTGCCACCCCAGTTCAGACATGGCCATATGCAAATCAGTCTAACCCTGTGCCTCATGGGAACAGTCCAGCCCGAACTGCCAAGCCATGCCTTCCCTGGACCGGAAACAAGCTTCCTAGGACCGGTTTCTGGCATTTCAGCAGTCTTCAGCCAGGCTTGCTTGAATCCAGTGGCAAAGTGAGCAAGGGACTCATGTCTGAGCATACCCTGCCAACTTATGGCAAACAAAGAGGTACAAAAGGGGGTGGTGATGGACAGAGCATCAGAACCAATCAAACACTCACACCCAGTCAACAGATCTGGGTTTGATCCATCACCGTTCTTTAGCCAACTCTGCCACCCCAGTTCTGACATGGCCATATGCAAATCAGTCCAACCCTGTGCCTCATGGGAACAGTCCAGCCCGAACTGCCAAGCCATGCCTTCCCTGGACCGGAAACAAGCTTTCTAGGACCGGTTTCTGGCATTTCAGCGGTCTTCAGCCAGGCTTGCTTGAATCCAGTGGCAAAGTGAGCAAGGGACTCACGTCTGAGCATACCCTGCCAACTTATGGCAAACAAAGCAGTACAAAAGGGGGTGGTGATGGACAGAGCATCAGAACCAATCAAACACTCACACCCAGTTAACAGATCTGGGTTTGATCCATTACCGTTCTTTAGCCAACTCTGCCACACCAGTTCAGACATGGCCATATGCAAATCAGTCTAACCCTGTGCCTCATGGGAACAGTCCATTCCGAACTGCCAAGCCATGCCTTCCCTGGACCGGAAACTAGCTTCCTAGGACCGGTTTCTGGCATTTCAGCCGTCTTCAGCCAGGCTTGCTTGAATCCAGTGGCAAAGTGAGCAAGGGACTCACGTCTGAGCATACCCTGCCAACTTATGGCAAACAAAGCGGTACAAAAGAGGGTGGTGATGGACAGAGCATCAGAACCAATCAAACACTCACACCCAGTCAACAGATCTGGGTTTGATCCATCACCGTTCTTTAGCCAACTCTGCCACCCCAGTTCAGACATGGCCATATGCAAATCAGTCTAACCCTGTGCCTCATGGGAACAGTCTAGCCCGAACTGCCAAGCCATGCCTTCCCTGGACCGGAAACAAGATTCCTAGGACTGGTTTCTGGCATTTCAGCCGTATTCAGCCAGGCTTGCTTGAATCCAGTGGCAAAGTGAGCAAGGGACTCACGTCTGAGCATACCCTGCCAACTTATGGCCAACAAAGTGGTGCAAAAGGGGGTGGTGATGGACACAGCATCAGAACCAATCAAACACTCACACCCAGTCAACAGATCAAGGTTTGATCCATCACCGTTCTTTAGCCAACTCTGCCCCCCCCCGTTCAGACATGGCCATATGCAAATCAGTCTAACCCTGTGCCTCATGGGAACAGTCCAGCCCGAACTGCCAAGCCATGCCTTCCCTGGACCGGAAACAAGCTTCCTAGGACCGGTTTCTGGCATTTCAGCCGTCTTCAGCCAGGCTTGCTTGGATCCAGTGGCAAAGTGAGCAAGGGACTCACGTCTGAGCATACCCTGCCAACTTATGGCAAACAAAGCGGTACAAAAGGGGGTGGTGATGGACAGAGCATCAGAACCAATCAAACACTCACACCCAGTTAACAGATCTGGGTTTTATCCATCACCATTCTTTAGCCAACTCTGCCACCCCAGTTCAGACATGGACATATGCAAATCAGTCTAAACCTGTGCCTCATGGGAACAGTCCAGCCCGAACTGCCAAGCCATGCCTTCCCTGGACCGGAAACAAGCTTCCTAGGACCGGTTTCTGGCATTTCAGCCGTCTTCAGCCAGGCTTTTTTGAATCCAGTGGCAAAGTGAGCAAGGGACTCACGTCTGAGCATACCCTGCCAACTTATGGCAAACAAAACGGTACAAAAGGGGGTGGTGATGGACAGAACATCAGAACCAATCAAACACTCACACCCAGTCAACAGATCTGGGTTTGATCCATCACCGTTCTTTAGCCAACTCTGCCACCCCAGTTCAGACATGGCCATATGCAAATCAGTCTAACCCTGTGCCTCATGGGAATAGTCCAGCCCGAACTGCCAAGCCATGCTTTCCCTGGACCGGAAACAAGCTTCCTAGGACTGGTTTCTGGCATTTCAGCAGTCTTCAGCCAGGCTTGCTTGAATCCAGTGGCAAAGTGAGCAAGGGACTCACGTCTGAGCATACCCTGCCAACTTATGGCAAACAAAGCGGTACAAAAGGGGGTGGTGATGGACAGAGCATCAGAACCAATCAAACACTCACACCCAGTCAACAGATCTGGGTTTGATCCATCACCGTTCTTTAGCCAAATCTGCCACCCCAGTTCAGACATCGCCATATGCAAATCAGTCTAACCCTGTGCCTCATTAGAAAAGTCCAGCCCGAACTGCCAAGCCATGCCTTTCCTGGACCGGAAACAAGCTTCCTAGGACCGTTTTCTGGCATTTCAGCCGTCTTCAGCCAGGCTTGCTTGAATCCAGTGGCAAAGTGAGCAAGGGACTCACGTCTGAGCATACCCTGCCAACTTATGGCAAACAAAACGGTACAGAAGGGGGTGGTGATGGACAGAACATCAGAACCAATCAAACACTCACACCCAGTCAACAGATCTGGGTTTGATCCATCGCCGTTCTTTAGCCAACTCTGCCACCCCAGTTCAGACATGGCCATATGCAAATCAGTCTAACCCTGTGCCTCATGGGAACAGTCCAGCCTGAACTGCCAAGCCATGCTTTCCCTGGACCGGAAACAAGCTTCCTAGGACTGGTTTCTGGCATTTCAGCAGTCTTCAGCCAGGCTTGCTTGAATCCAGTGGCAAAGTGAGCAAGGGACTCACGTCTGAGCATACCCTGCCAACTTATGGCAAACAAAGCGGTACAAAAGGGGGTGGTGATGGACAGAGCATCAGAACCAATCAAACACTCACACCCAGTCAACAGATCTGGGTTTGATCCATCACCGTTCTTTAGCCAAATCTGCCACCCCAGTTCAGACATCGCCATATGCAAATCAGTCTAACCCTGTGACTCATGGGAACAGTCCAGCCCGAACTGCCAAGCCATGCCTTCCCTGGATCGGAAACAAGCTTCCTAGGACCGGTTTCTGGCATTTCCGCAGTCTTCAGCCAGGCTTGCTTGAATCCAGTGGCAAAGTGAGCAAGGGACTCACGTCTGAGCATACCCTGCCAACTTATGGCAAACAAAGCGGTACAAAACGGGGTGGTGATGGACAGAGCATCAGAACCAATCAAACACTCACACCCAGTCAACAGATCTGGGTTTGATCCATCACCGTTCTTTAGCCAAATCTGCCACCCCAGTTCAGACATCGCCATATGCAAATCAGTCTAACCCTGTGACTCATGGGAACAGTCCAGCCCGAACTGCCAAGCCATGCCTTCCCTGGATCGGAAACAAGCTTCCTAGGACCGGTTTCTGGCATTTCCGCAGTCTTCAGCCAGGCTTGCTTGAATCCAGTGGCAAAGTGAGCAAGGGACTCACGTCTGAGCATACCCTGCCAACTTATGGCAAACAAAGCGGTACAAAAGGGGGTGGTGATGGACAGAGCATCAGAACCAATCAAACACTCACACCCAGTCAACAGATCTGGGTTTGATCCATCACCGTTCTTTAGCCAAATCTGCCACCCCAGTTCAGACATGGCCATATGCAAATCAGTCTAACCCTGTGCCTCATGGGAACAGTCCAGCCCGAACTGCCAAGCCATGCCTTCCCTGGACCAGAAACAAGCTTCCTAGGACCAGTTTCTGGCATTTCAGTCTTCTTCAGCCAGGCTTGCTTGAATCCAGTGGCAAAGTGAGCAAGGGACTCACGTCTGAGCATACCCTGCCAACTTATGGCAAACAAAGCGGTACAAAAGGGGGTGGTGATGGACAGAGCATCAGAACCAATCAAACACTCACACCCAGTCAACAGATCTGGGTTTGATCCATCACCGTTCTTTAGCCAAATCTGCCACCCCAGTTCAGACATCGCCATATGCAAATCAGTCTAACCCTGTGCCTCATTAGAAAAGTCCAGCCCGAACTGCCAAGCCATGCCTTTCCTGGACCGGAAACAAGCTTCCTAGGACCGGTTTCTGGCATTTCAGCCGTCTTCAGCCAGGCTTGCTTGAATCCAGTGGCAAAGTGAGCAAGGGACTCACGTCTGAGCATACCCTGCCAACTTTTGGCAAACAAAACGGTACAAAAGGGGGTGGTGATGGACAGAACATCAGAACCAATCAAACACTCACACCCAGTCAACAGATCTGAGTTTGATCCATCACTGTTCTTTAGCCAACTCTGCCACCCCAGTACAGACATGTCCATATGGAAATCAGTCTAACCCTGTGCCTCATGGGAACAGTCCAGCCAGAACTGCCAAGCCATGCCTTCCCTGGACCGGAAAAAAGCTTCCTAGGACCGGTTTCTGGCATTTCAGCCGTCTTCAGCCAGGCTTGCTTGAATCCAGTGGCAAAGTGAGCAAGGGACTCACGTCTGAGCATACCCTGCCAACTTATGGCAAACAAAGCGGTACAAAAGGGGGTGGTGATGGACAGAGCATCAGAACCAATCAAACACTCACACCCAGTCAACAGATCTGGGTTTAATCCATCACCGTTCTTTAGCCAACTCTGCCACCCCAGTTCAGACATGGCCATATGCAAATCAGTCTAACCCTGGGCCTCATGGGAACAGTCCAGCCCGAACTGCCAAGCCATGCCTTCCCTGGACCGGAAACAAGCTTCCTAGGACCGGTTTCTGGCATTTCAGCCGTCTTCAGCCAGGCATGCTTGAATCCAGTGGCAAAGTGAGCAAGGGACTCACGTCTGAGCATACCCTGCCAACTTATGGCAAACAAAGCGGTACAAAAGGGGGTGGTGATGGACAGAGCATCAGAACCAATCAAACACTCACACCCAGTCAACAGATCTGGGTTTGATCCATCACCGTTCTTTAGCCAAATCTGCCAACCCAGTTCAGACATCGCCATATGCAAATCAGTCTAACCCTGTGCCTCCTTAGAAAAGTCCACCCCGAACTGCTAAGCCATGCCTTTCCTGGACCGGAAACAAGCTTCCTAGGACCGGTTTCTGGCATTTCAGCCGTCTTCAGCCAGGCATGCTTGAATCCAGTGGCAAAGTGAGCAAGGGACTCACGTCTGAGCATACCCTGCCAACTTATGGCAAACAAAGCGGTACAAAAGGGGGTGGTGATGGACAGAGCATCAGAACCAATCAAACACTCACACCCAGTCAACAGATCTGGGTTTGATCCATCACCGTTCTTTAGCCAAATCTGCCAACCCAGTTCAGACATCGCCATATGCAAATCAGTCTAACCCTGTGCCTCCTTAGAAAAGTCCACCCCAAACTGCTAAGCCATGCCTTTCCTGGACCGGAAACAAGCTTCCTAGGACCGGTTTCTGGCATTTCAGCCGTCTTCAGCCAGGCTTGCTTGAATCCAGTGGCAAAGTGAGCAAGGGACTCACGTCTGAGCATACCCTGCCAACTTATGGCAAACAAAACGGTACAAAAGGGGGTGGTGATGGACAGAACATCAGAACCAATCAAACACTCACACCCAGTCAACAGATCTGAGTTTGATCCATCACTGTTCTTTAGCCTACTCTGCCACCCCAGTACAGACATGTCCATATGCAAATCAGTCTAACCCTGTGCCTCATGGGAACAGTCCAGCCCGAACTGCCAAGCCATGCCTTCCCTGGAACGGAAACAAGCTTCCTAGGACCGGTTTCTGGCATTTCAGCCGTCTTCAGCCAGGCTTGCTTGAATCCAGTGGCAAAGTGAGCAAGGGACTCACGTCTGAGCATACCCTGCCAACTTATGGCAAACAAAGCGGTACAAAAGGGGGTGGTGATGGACAGAGCATCAGAACCAATCAAACACTCACACCCAGTCAACAGATCTGGGTTTGATCCATCACCGTTCTTTATCCAACTCTGTCACCCCTGTTCAGACATGGCTATATGCAAATCAGTCTAACCCTGTGCCTCATGGGAACAGTCCAGCCCGAACTGCCAAGCCATGCCTTCCCTGGACCGGAAACAAGCTACCTAGGACCGGATGCTGGCATTTCAGCCGTCTTCCGCCAGGCTTGCTTGAATCCAGTGGCAAAGTGAGCAAGGGACTCACGTCTGAGCATACCCATGCCAACTTATGGTAAACAAAGCGGTACACAAGGGGGTGGTGATAGACAGAGCAACAGAACCAATCAAACACTCACACCCAGTCAACAGATCTGGGTTTGATCCAGCACCGTTCTTTAGCCAACTCTGCCACCCCAGTTTAGACATGGCCATATGCAAATCAGTCTAACCCTGTGCCTCATGGGAACAGTCCAGCCCGAACTGCCAAGCCATGCCTTCCCTGGACCGGACACAAGCTTCCTAGGCCCGGTTTCTGGCATTTCAGCCGTCTTCAGCCAGGCTGCCTTGAATCCAGTGGCAAAGTGAGCAAGGGACTCACGTCTGAGCATACCCTGCCAACTTATTGCAAACAAAGCGGTACAAAAGGGGGTGGTGATGGACAGAGCATCAGAACCTATCAAACACTCACACCCAGTCAACAGATCTGGGTTTGATCCATCACCGTTCTTTAGCCAAATCTGCCACCCCAGTTCAGACATGGCCATATGCAAATCAGTCTAACCCTGTGCCTCATGGGAACAGTCCAGCCCGAACTGCCAAGCCATGCCTTCCCTGGACCGGAAACAAGCTTCCTAGGACCGGTTTCTGGCATTTCAGCCGTCTTCAGCCAGGCTTGCTTGAATCCAGTGGCAAAGTGAGCAAGGGACTCACGTCTGAGCATACCCTGCCAACTTTTGGAAAACAACACGGTACAAAAGGGGGTGGTGATGGACAGAACATCAGAACCAATCAAACACTCACACCCAGTCAACAGATCTGAGTTTGATCCATCACTGTTCTTTAGCCAACTCTGCCCCCCCAGTACAGACATGTCCATATGGAAATCAGTCTAACCCTGTGCCTCATAGGAACAGTCCAGCCAGAACTGCCAAGCCATGCCTTCCCTGGACCGGAAAAAAGCTTCCTAGGACCGGTTTCTGGCATTTCAGCCGTCTTCAGCCAGGCTTGCTTGAATCCAGTGGCAAAGTGAGCAAGGGACTCACGTCTGAGCATACCCTGCCAACTTATGGCAAACAAAGCGGTACAAAAGGGGGTGGTGATGGACAGAGCATCAGAACCAATCAAACACTCACACCCAGTCAACAGATCTGGGTTTGATCCATCACCGTTCTTTAGCCAACTCTGCCACCCCAGTTCAGACATGGCCATATGCAAATCAGTCTAACCCTGTGCCTCATGAGAACAGTCCAGCCCGAACTGCCAAGCCATGCCTTCCCTGGACCGGAACAAGCTTCCTAGGACCGGTTTCTGGCATTTTAGCCGTCTTCAGCCAGGCTTGCTTGAATCCAGTGGCAAAGTGAGCAAGGGACTCACGTCTCAGCATACCCAGCCAACTTATGGCAAACAAAGTGGTACAAAAGAGGGTGGTGATGGACAGAGCATCAGAACCAATCAAACACTCACACCCAGTCAACAGATCTGGGTTTGATCCATCACCGTTCTTTAGCCAACTCTGCCACACCAGTTCAGACATGGCCATATGCAAATCAGTCTAACCCTGTGCCTCATGGGAACAGTCCATTCCGAACTGCCAAGCCATGCCTTCCCTGGACCGGAAACTAGCTTCCTAGGACCGGTTTCTGGCATTTCAGCCGTCTTCAGCCAGGCTTGCTTGAATCCAGTGGCAAAGTGAGCAAGGGACTCACGTCTGAGCATACCCTGCCAACTTATGGCAAACAAAGCGGTACAAAAGAGGGTGGTGATGGACAGAGCATCAGAACCAATCAAACACTCACACCCAGTCAACAGATCTGGGTTTGATCCATCACCGTTCTTTAGCCAACTCTGCCACCCCAGTTCAGACATGGCCATATGCAAATCAGTCTAACCCTGTGCCTCATGGGAACAGTCTAGCCCGAACTGCCAAGCCATGCCTTCCCTGGACCGGAAACAAGATTCCTAGGACTGGTTTCTGGCATTTCAGCCGTATTCAGCCAGGCTTGCTTGAATCCAGTGGCAAAGTGAGCAAGGGACTCACGTCTGAGCATACCCTGCCAACTTATGGCCAACAAAGTGGTGCAAAAGGGGGTGGTGATGGACACAGCATCAGAACCAATCAAACACTCACACCCAGTCAACAGATCAAGGTTTGATCCATCACCGTTCTTTAGCCAACTCTGCCCCCCCCCGTTCAGACATGGCCATATGCAAATCAGTCTAACCCTGTGCCTCATGGGAACAGTCCAGCCCGAACTGCCAAGCCATGCCTTCCCTGGACCGGAAACAAGCTTCCTAGGACCGGTTTCTGGCATTTCAGCCGTCTTCAGCCAGGCTTGCTTGGATCCAGTGGCAAAGTGAGCAAGGGACTCACGTCTGAGCATACCCTGCCAACTTATGGCAAACAAAGCGGTACAAAAGGGGGTGGTGATGGACAGAGCATCAGAACCAATCAAACACTCACACCCAGTTAACAGATCTGGGTTTTATCCATCACCATTCTTTAGCCAACTCTGCCACCCCAGTTCAGACATGGACATATGCAAATCAGTCTAAACCTGTGCCTCATGGGAACAGTCCAGCCCGAACTGCCAAGCCATGCCTTCCCTGGACCGGAAACAAGCTTCCTAGGACCGGTTTCTGGCATTTCAGCCGTCTTCAGCCAGGCTTTTTTGAATCCAGTGGCAAAGTGAGCAAGGGACTCACGTCTGAGCATACCCTGCCAACTTATGGCAAACAAAACGGTACAAAAGGGGGTGGTGATGGACAGAACATCAGAACCAATCAAACACTCACACCCAGTCAACAGATCTGGGTTTGATCCATCACCGTTCTTTAGCCAACTCTGCCACCCCAGTTCAGACATGGCCATATGCAAATCAGTCTAACCCTGTGCCTCATGGGAATAGTCCAGCCCGAACTGCCAAGCCATGCTTTCCCTGGACCGGAAACAAGCTTCCTAGGACTGGTTTCTGGCATTTCAGCAGTCTTCAGCCAGGCTTGCTTGAATCCAGTGGCAAAGTGAGCAAGGGACTCACGTCTGAGCATACCCTGCCAACTTATGGCAAACAAAGCGGTACAAAAGGGGGTGGTGATGGACAGAGCATCAGAACCAATCAAACACTCACACCCAGTCAACAGATCTGGGTTTGATCCATCACCGTTCTTTAGCCAAATCTGCCACCCCAGTTCAGACATCGCCATATGCAAATCAGTCTAACCCTGTGCCTCATTAGAAAAGTCCAGCCCGAACTGCCAAGCCATGCCTTTCCTGGACCGGAAACAAGCTTCCTAGGACCGTTTTCTGGCATTTCAGCCGTCTTCAGCCAGGCTTGCTTGAATCCAGTGGCAAAGTGAGCAAGGGACTCACGTCTGAGCATACCCTGCCAACTTATGGCAAACAAAACGGTACAGAAGGGGGTGGTGATGGACAGAACATCAGAACCAATCAAACACTCACACCCAGTCAACAGATCTGGGTTTGATCCATCGCCGTTCTTTAGCCAACTCTGCCACCCCAGTTCAGACATGGCCATATGCAAATCAGTCTAACCCTGTGCCTCATGGGAACAGTCCAGCCTGAACTGCCAAGCCATGCTTTCCCTGGACCGGAAACAAGCTTCCTAGGACTGGTTTCTGGCATTTCAGCAGTCTTCAGCCAGGCTTGCTTGAATCCAGTGGCAAAGTGAGCAAGGGACTCACGTCTGAGCATACCCTGCCAACTTATGGCAAACAAAGCGGTACAAAAGGGGGTGGTGATGGACAGAGCATCAGAACCAATCAAACACTCACACCCAGTCAACAGATCTGGGTTTGATCCATCACCGTTCTTTAGCCAAATCTGCCACCCCAGTTCAGACATCGCCATATGCAAATCAGTCTAACCCTGTGACTCATGGGAACAGTCCAGCCCGAACTGCCAAGCCATGCCTTCCCTGGATCGGAAACAAGCTTCCTAGGACCGGTTTCTGGCATTTCCGCAGTCTTCAGCCAGGCTTGCTTGAATCCAGTGGCAAAGTGAGCAAGGGACTCACGTCTGAGCATACCCTGCCAACTTATGGCAAACAAAGCGGTACAAAACGGGGTGGTGATGGACAGAGCATCAGAACCAATCAAACACTCACACCCAGTCAACAGATCTGGGTTTGATCCATCACCGTTCTTTAGCCAAATCTGCCACCCCAGTTCAGACATCGCCATATGCAAATCAGTCTAACCCTGTGACTCATGGGAACAGTCCAGCCCGAACTGCCAAGCCATGCCTTCCCTGGATCGGAAACAAGCTTCCTAGGACCGGTTTCTGGCATTTCCGCAGTCTTCAGCCAGGCTTGCTTGAATCCAGTGGCAAAGTGAGCAAGGGACTCACGTCTGAGCATACCCTGCCAACTTATGGCAAACAAAGCGGTACAAAAGGGGGTGGTGATGGACAGAGCATCAGAACCAATCAAACACTCACACCCAGTCAACAGATCTGGGTTTGATCCATCACCGTTCTTTAGCCAAATCTGCCACCCCAGTTCAGACATGGCCATATGCAAATCAGTCTAACCCTGTGCCTCATGGGAACAGTCCAGCCCGAACTGCCAAGCCATGCCTTCCCTGGACCAGAAACAAGCTTCCTAGGACCAGTTTCTGGCATTTCAGTCTTCTTCAGCCAGGCTTGCTTGAATCCAGTGGCAAAGTGAGCAAGGGACTCACGTCTGAGCATACCCTGCCAACTTATGGCAAACAAAGCGGTACAAAAGGGGGTGGTGATGGACAGAGCATCAGAACCAATCAAACACTCACACCCAGTCAACAGATCTGGGTTTGATCCATCACCGTTCTTTAGCCAAATCTGCCACCCCAGTTCAGACATCGCCATATGCAAATCAGTCTAACCCTGTGCCTCATTAGAAAAGTCCAGCCCGAACTGCCAAGCCATGCCTTTCCTGGACCGGAAACAAGCTTCCTAGGACCGGTTTCTGGCATTTCAGCCGTCTTCAGCCAGGCTTGCTTGAATCCAGTGGCAAAGTGAGCAAGGGACTCACGTCTGAGCATACCCTGCCAACTTTTGGCAAACAAAACGGTACAAAAGGGGGTGGTGATGGACAGAACATCAGAACCAATCAAACACTCACACCCAGTCAACAGATCTGAGTTTGATCCATCACTGTTCTTTAGCCAACTCTGCCACCCCAGTACAGACATGTCCATATGGAAATCAGTCTAACCCTGTGCCTCATGGGAACAGTCCAGCCAGAACTGCCAAGCCATGCCTTCCCTGGACCGGAAAAAAGCTTCCTAGGACCGGTTTCTGGCATTTCAGCCGTCTTCAGCCAGGCTTGCTTGAATCCAGTGGCAAAGTGAGCAAGGGACTCACGTCTGAGCATACCCTGCCAACTTATGGCAAACAAAGCGGTACAAAAGGGGGTGGTGATGGACAGAGCATCAGAACCAATCAAACACTCACACCCAGTCAACAGATCTGGGTTTAATCCATCACCGTTCTTTAGCCAACTCTGCCACCCCAGTTCAGACATGGCCATATGCAAATCAGTCTAACCCTGGGCCTCATGGGAACAGTCCAGCCCGAACTGCCAAGCCATGCCTTCCCTGGACCGGAAACAAGCTTCCTAGGACCGGTTTCTGGCATTTCAGCCGTCTTCAGCCAGGCATGCTTGAATCCAGTGGCAAAGTGAGCAAGGGACTCACGTCTGAGCATACCCTGCCAACTTATGGCAAACAAAGCGGTACAAAAGGGGGTGGTGATGGACAGAGCATCAGAACCAATCAAACACTCACACCCAGTCAACAGATCTGGGTTTGATCCATCACCGTTCTTTAGCCAAATCTGCCAACCCAGTTCAGACATCGCCATATGCAAATCAGTCTAACCCTGTGCCTCCTTAGAAAAGTCCACCCCGAACTGCTAAGCCATGCCTTTCCTGGACCGGAAACAAGCTTCCTAGGACCGGTTTCTGGCATTTCAGCCGTCTTCAGCCAGGCATGCTTGAATCCAGTGGCAAAGTGAGCAAGGGACTCACGTCTGAGCATACCCTGCCAACTTATGGCAAACAAAGCGGTACAAAAGGGGGTGGTGATGGACAGAGCATCAGAACCAATCAAACACTCACACCCAGTCAACAGATCTGGGTTTGATCCATCACCGTTCTTTTGCCAAATCTGCCAACCCAGTTCAGACATCGCCATATGCAAATCAGTCTAACCCTGTGCCTCCTTAGAAAAGTCCACCCCAAACTGCTAAGCCATGCCTTTCCTGGACCGGAAACAAGCTTCCTAGGACCGGTTTCTGGCATTTCAGCCGTCTTCAGCCAGGCTTGCTTGAATCCAGTGGCAAAGTGAGCAAGGGACTCACGTCTGAGCATACCCTGCCAACTTATGGCAAACAAAACGGTACAAAAGGGGGTGGTGATGGACAGAACATCAGAACCAATCAAACACTCACACCCAGTCAACAGATCTGAGTTTGATCCATCACTGTTCTTTAGCCTACTCTGCCACCCCAGTACAGACATGTCCATATGCAAATCAGTCTAACCCTGTGCCTCATGGGAACAGTCCAGCCCGAACTGCCAAGCCATGCCTTCCCTGGAACGGAAACAAGCTTCCTAGGACCGGTTTCTGGCATTTCAGCCGTCTTCAGCCAGGCTTGCTTGAATCCAGTGGCAAAGTGAGCAAGGGACTCACGTCTGAGCATACCCTGCCAACTTATGGCAAACAAAGCGGTACAAAAGGGGGTGGTGATGGACAGAGCATCAGAACCAATCAAACACTCACACCCAGTCAACAGATCTGGGTTTGATCCATCACCGTTCTTTATCCAACTCTGTCACCCCTGTTCAGACATGGCTATATGCAAATCAGTCTAACCCTGTGCCTCATGGGAACAGTCCAGCCCGAACTGCCAAGCCATGCCTTCCCTGGACCGGAAACAAGCTACCTAGGACCGGATGCTGGCATTTCAGCCGTCTTCCGCCAGGCTTGCTTGAATCCAGTGGCAAAGTGAGCAAGGGACTCACGTCTGAGCATACCCATGCCAACTTATGGTAAACAAAGCGGTACACAAGGGGGTGGTGATAGACAGAGCAACAGAACCAATCAAACACTCACACCCAGTCAACAGATCTGGGTTTGATCCAGCACCGTTCTTTAGCCAACTCTGCCACCCCAGTTTAGACATGGCCATATGCAAATCAGTCTAACCCTGTGCCTCATGGGAACAGTCCAGCCCGAACTGCCAAGCCATGCCTTCCCTGGACCGGACACAAGCTTCCTAGGCCCGGTTTCTGGCATTTCAGCCGTCTTCAGCCAGGCTGCCTTGAATCCAGTGGCAAAGTGAGCAAGGGACTCACGTCTGAGCATACCCTGCCAACTTATTGCAAACAAAGCGGTACAAAAGGGGGTGGTGATGGACAGAGCATCAGAACCTATCAAACACTCACACCCAGTCAACAGATCTGGGTTTGATCCATCACCGTTCTTTAGCCAAATCTGCCACCCCAGTTCAGACATGGCCATATGCAAATCAGTCTAACCCTGTGCCTCATGGGAACAGTCCAGCCCGAACTGCCAAGCCATGCCTTCCCTGGACCGGAAACAAGCTTCCTAGGACCGGTTTCTGGCATTTCAGCCGTCTTCAGCCAGGCTTGCTTGAATCCAGTGGCAAAGTGAGCAAGGGACTCACGTCTGAGCATACCCTGCCAACTTTTGGAAAACAACACGGTACAAAAGGGGGTGGTGATGGACAGAACATCAGAACCAATCAAACACTCACACCCAGTCAACAGATCTGAGTTTGATCCATCACTGTTCTTTAGCCAACTCTGCCCCCCCAGTACAGACATGTCCATATGGAAATCAGTCTAACCCTGTGCCTCATAGGAACAGTCCAGCCAGAACTGCCAAGCCATGCCTTCCCTGGACCGGAAAAAAGCTTCCTAGGACCGGTTTCTGGCATTTCAGCCGTCTTCAGCCAGGCTTGCTTGAATCCAGTGGCAAAGTGAGCAAGGGACTCACGTCTGAGCATACCCTGCCAACTTATGGCAAACAAAGCGGTACAAAAGGGGGTGGTGATGGACAGAGCATCAGAACCAATCAAACACTCACACCCAGTCAACAGATCTGGGTTTGATCCATCACCGTTCTTTAGCCAACTCTGCCACCCCAGTTCAGACATGGCCATATGCAAATCAGTCTAACCCTGTGCCTCATGAGAACAGTCCAGCCCGAACTGCCAAGCCATGCCTTCCCTGGACCGGAACAAGCTTCCTAGGACCGGTTTCTGGCATTTTAGCCGTCTTCAGCCAGGCTTGCTTGAATCCAGTGGCAAAGTGAGCAAGGGACTCACGTCTCAGCATACCCAGCCAACTTATGGCAAACAAAGTGGTACAAAAGAGGGTGGTGATGGACAGAGCATCAGAACCAATCAAACACTCACACCCAGTCAACAGATCTGGGTTTGATCCATCACCGTTCTTTAGCCAACTCTGCCACCCCAGTTCAGACATGGCCATATGCAAATCAGTCTAACCCTGGGCCTCATGGGAACAGTCCAGCCCGAACTGCCAAGCCATGCCTTCCCTGGACCGGAAACAAGCTTCCTAGGACCGGTTTCTGGCATTTCAGCCGTCTTCAGCCAGGCATGCTTGAATCCAGTGGCAAAGTGAGCAAGGGACTCACGTCTGAGCATACCCTGCCAACTTATGGCAAACAAAGCGGTACAAAAGGGGGTGGTGATGGACAGAGCATCAGAACCAATCAAACACTCACACCCAGTCAACAGATCTGGGTTTGATCCATCACCGTTCTTTATCCAACTCTGTCACCCCTGTTCAGACATGGCCATATGCAAATCAGTCTAACCCTGTGCCTCATGGGAACAGTCCAGCCCGAACTGCCAAGCCATGCCTTCCCTGGACCGGAAACAAGCTACCTAGGACCGGATGCTGGCATTTCAGCCGTCTTCAGCCAGGCTTGCTTGAATCCAGTGGCAAAGTGAGCAAGGGACTCACGTCTGAGCATACCCTGCCAACTTATGGCAAACAAAGCGGTACAAAAGGGGGTGGTGATGGACAGAGCATCAGAACCAATCAAACACTCACACCCAGTCAACAGATCTGGGTTTGATCCATCACCGTTCTTTAGCCAACTCTGCCACCCCAGTTCAGACATGGCCATATGCAAATCAGTCTAACCCTGGGCCTCATGGGAACAGTCCAGTCCCAACTGCCAAGCCATGCCTTCCCTGGACCGGAAACAAGCTTCCTAGGACCGGTTTCTGGCATTTCAGCCGTCTTCAGCCAGGCATGCTTGAATCCAGTGGCAAAGTGAGCAAGGGACTCACGTCTGAGCATACCCTGCCAACTTATGGCAAACAAAGCGGTACAAAAGGGGGTGGTGATGGACAGAGCATCAGAACCAATCAAACACTCACACCCAGTCAACAGATCTGGGTTTGATCCATCACCGTTCTTTAGCCAAATCTGCCAACCCAGTTCAGACATCGCCATATTCAAATCAGTCTAACCCTGTGCCTCCTTAGAAAAGTCCACCCCGAACTGCTAAGCCATGCCTTTACTGGACCGGAAACAAGCTTCCTAGGACCGGTTTCTGGCATTTCAGCCGTCTTCAGCCAGGCTTGCTTGAATCCAGTGGCAAAGTGAGCAAGGGACTCATGTCTGAGCATACCCTGCCAACTTATGGCAAACAAAGCGGTACAAAAGGGGGTGGTGATGGACAGAGCATCAGAACCAATCAAACACTCACACCCAGTCAACAGATCTGGGTTTGATCCATCATCGTTCTTTATCCAACTCTGTCACCCCTGTTCAGACATGGCCATATGCAAATCAGTCTAACCCTGTGCCTCATGGGAACAGTCCAGCCCGAACTGCCAAGCCATGCCTTCCCTGGACCGGAAACAAGCTACCTAGGACCGGATGCTGGCATTTCAGCCGTCTTCAGCCAGGCTTGCTTGAATCCAGTGGCAAAGTGAGCAAGGGACTCACGTCTGAGCATACCCTGCCAACTTATGGCAAACAAAGCGGTACAAAAGGGGGTGGTGATGGACAGAGCATCAGAACCAATCAAACACTCACACCCAGTCAACAGATCTGGGTTTGATCCATCACCGTTCTTTAGCCAAATCTGCCACCCCAGTTCAGACATGGCCATATGCAAATCAGTCTAACCCTGTGCCTCATGGGAACAGTCCAGCCCGAACTGCCAAGCCATGCCTTCCCTGGACCGGAAATAAGCTTCCTAGGACCAGTTTCTGGTATTTCAGTCTTCTTCAGCCAGGCTTGCTTGAATCCAGTGGCAAAGTGAGCAAGGGACTCACGTCTGAGCATACCCTGCCAACTTATGGCAAACAAAGCGGTACAAAAGGGGGTGGTGATGGACAGAGCATCAGAACCAGTCAAACACTCATACCCAGTCAACAGATCTGGGTTTGATCCATCACCGTTCTTTAGCCAAATCTGCCACCCCAGTTCAGACATCGCCATATGCAAATCAGTCTAACCCTGTGCCTCATCAGAAAAGTCCAGCCCGAACTGCCAAGCCATGCCTTTCCTGGACCGGAAACAAGCTTCCTAGGACCGGTTTCTGGCATTTCAGCCGTCTTCAGCCAGGCTTGCTTGAATCCAGTGGCAAAGTGAGCAAGGGACTCACGTCTGAGCATACCCTGCCAACTTTTGGCAAACAAAACGGTACAAAAGGGGGTGGTGATGGACAGAACATCAGAACCAATCAAACACTCACACCCAGTCAACAGATCTGAGTTTGATCCATCACTGTTCTTTAGCCAACTCTGCCACCCCAGTACAGACATGTCCATATGGAAATCAGTCTAACCCTGTGCCTCATGGGAACAGTTCAGCCAGAACTGCCAAGCCATGCCTTCCCTGGACCGGAAAAAAGCTTCCTAGGACCGGTTTCTGGCATTTCAGCCGTCTTCAGCCAGGCTTGCTTGAATCCAGTGGCAATGTGAGCAAGGGACTCACGTCTGAGCATACCGTGCCAACTTATGGCAAACAAAGCGGTACAAAAGGGGGTGGTGATGGACAGAGCATCAGAACCAATCAAACACTCACACCCAGTCAACAGATCTGGGTTTGATCCATCACCGTTCTTTAGCCAAATCTGCCACCCCAGTTCAGACATGGCCATATGCAAATCAGTCTAACCCTGTGCCTCATGAGAACAGTCCAGCCCGAACTGCCAAGCCATGCCTTCCCTGGACCGGAACAAGCTTCCTAGGACCGGTTTCTGGCATTTTAGCTGTCTTCAGCCGGGCTTGCTTGAATCCAGTGGCAAAGTGAGCAAGGGACTCACGTCTGAGCATACCCTGCCAACTTATGGCAAACAAAGCGGTACAAAAGGGGGTGGTGATGGACAGAGCATCAGAACCAATCAAACACTCACACCCAGTCAACAGATCTGGGTTTGATCCATCACCGTTCTTTAGCCAAATCTGCCACCCCAGTTCAGACATCGCCATATGCAAATCAGTCTAACCCTGTGACTCATGGGAACAGTCCAGCCCGAACTGCCAAGCCATGCCTTCCCTGGACCGGAAACAAGCTTCCTAGGACCGGTTTCTGGCATTTCCGCAGTCTTCAGCCAGGCTTGCTTGAATCCAGTGGCAAAGTGAGCAAGGGACTCACGTCTGAGCATACCCTGCCAACTTATGGCAAACAAAGCGGTACAAAACGGGGTGGTGATGGACAGAGCATCAGAACCAATCAAACACTCACACCCAGTCAACAGATCTGGGTTTGATCCATCACCGTTCTTTAGCCAAATCTGCCACCCCAGTTCAGACATGGCCATATGCAAATCAGTCTAACCCTGTGCCTCATGGGAACAGTCCAGCCCGAACTGCCAAGCCATGCCTTCCCTGGACCGGAAACAAGCTTCCTAGGACCAGTTTCTGGCATTTCAGTCTTCTTCAGCCAGGCTTGCTTGAATCCAGTGGCAAAGTGAGCAAGGGACTCACGTCTGAGCATACCCTGCCAACTTATGGCAAACAAAGCGGTACAAAAGGGGGTGGTGATGGACAGAGCATCAGAACCAATCAAACACTCACACCCAGTCAACAGATCTGGGTTTGATCCATCACCGTTGTTTAGCCAAATCTGCCAACCCAGTTCAGACATCGCCATATGCAAATCAGTCTAACCCTGTGCCTCCTTAGAAAAGTCCACCCCGAACTGCTAAGCCATGCCTTTCCTGGACCGGAAACAAGCTTCCTAGGACCGGTTTCTGGCATTTCAGCCGTCTTCAGCCAGGCATGCTTGAATCCAGTGGCAAAGTGAGCAAGGGACTCACGTCTGAGCATACCCTGCCAACCTATGGCAAACAAAGCGGTACAAAAGGGGGTGGTGATGGACAGAGCATCAGAACCAATCAAACACTCACACCCAGTCAACAGATCTGGGTTTGATCCATCACCGTTCTTTAGCCAAATCTGCCAACCCAGTTCAGACATCGCCATATGCAAATCAGTCTAACCCTGTGCCTCCTTAGAAAAGTCCACCCCGAACTGCTAAGCCATGCCTTTCCTGGACCGGAAACAAGCTTCCTAGGACCGGTTTCTGGCATTTCAGCCGTCTTCAGCCAGGCTTGCTTGAATCCAGTGGCAAAGTGAGCAAGGGACTCACGTCTGAGCATACCCTGCCAACTTATGGCAAACAAAGCGGTACAAAAGGGGGTGGTGATGGACAGAGCATCAGAACCAATCAAACACTCACACCCAGTCAACAGATCTGGGTTTGATCCATCACCGTTCTTTATCCAACTCTGTCACCCCTGTTCAGACATGGCTATATGCAAATCAGTCTAACCCTGTGCCTCATGGGAACAGTCCAGCCCGAACTGCCAAGCCATGCCTTCCCTGGACCGGAAACAAGCTACCTAGGACCGGATGCTGGCATTTCAGCCGTCTTCAGCCAGGCTTGCTTGAATCCAGTGGCAAAGTGAGCAAGGGACTCACGTCTGAGCATACCCATGCCAACTTATGGTAAACAAAGCGGTACACAAGGGGGTGGTGATAGACAGAGCAACAGAACCAATCAAACACTCACACCCAGTCAACAGATCTGGGTTTGATCCAGCACCGTTCTTTAGCCAACTCTGCCACCCCAGTTTAGACATGGCCATATGCAAATCAGTCTAACCCTGTGCCTCATGGGAACAGTCCAGCCCGAACTGCCAAGCCATGCCTTCCCTGGACCGGACACAAGCTTCCTAGGCCCGGTTTCTGGCATTTCAGCCGTCTTCAGCCAGGCTGCCTTGAATCCAGTGGCAAAGTGAGCAAGGGACTCACGTCTGAGCATACCCTGCCAACTTATGGCAAACAAAGCGGTACAAAAGGGGGTGGTGATGGACAGAGCATCAGAACCTATCAAACACTCACACCCAGTCAACAGATCTGGGTTTGATCCATCACCGTTCTTTAGCCAAATCTGCCACCCCAGTTCAGACATGGCCATATGCAAATCAGTCTAACCCTGTGCCTCATGGGAACAGTCCAGCCCGAACTGCCAAGCCATGCCTTCCCTGGACCGGAAACAAGCTTCCTAGGACCGGTTTCTGGCATTTCAGCCGTCTTCAGCCAGGCTTGCTTGAATCCAGTGGCAAAGTGAGCAAGGGACTCACGTCTGAGCATACCCTGCCAACTTTTGGAAAACAAAACGGTACAAAAGGGGGTGGTGATGGACAGAACATCAGAACCAATCAAACACTCACACCCAGTCAACAGATCTGAGTTTGATCCATCACTGTTCTTTAGCCAACTCTGCCCCCCCAGTACAGACATGTCCATATGGAAATCAGTCTAACCCTGTGCCTCATAGGAACAGTCCAGCCAGAACTGCCAAGCCATGCCTTCCCTGGACCGGAAAAAAGCTTCCTAGGACCGGTTTCTGGCATTTCAGCCGTCTTCAGCCAGGCTTGCTTGAATCCAGTGGCAAAGTGAGCAAGGGACTCACGTCTGAGCATACCCTGCCAACTTATGGCAAACAAAGCGGTACAAAAGGGGGTGGTGATGGACAGAGCATCAGAACCAATCAAACACTCACACCCAGTCAACAGATCTGGGTTTGATCCATCACCGTTCTTTAGCCAACTCTGCCACCCCAGTTCAGACATGGCCATATGCAAATCAGTCTAACCCTGTGCCTCATGAGAACAGTCCAGCCCGAACTGCCAAGCCATGCCTTCCCTGGACCGGAACAAGCTTCCTAGGACCGGTTTCTGGCATTTTAGCCGTCTTCAGCCAGGCTTGCTTGAATCCAGTGGCAAAGTGAGCAAGGGACTCACGTCTCAGCATACCCAGCCAACTTATGGCAAACAAAGTGGTACAAAAGAGGGTGGTGATGGACAGAGCATCAGAACCAATCAAACACTCACACCCAGTCAACAGATCTGGGTTTGATCCATCACCGTTCTTTAGCCAACTCTGCCACCCCAGTTCAGACATGGCCATATGCAAATCAGTCTAACCCTGGGCCTCATGGGAACAGTCCAGCCCGAACTGCCAAGCCATGCCTTCCCTGGACCGGAAACAAGCTTCCTAGGACCGGTTTCTGGCATTTCAGCCGTCTTCAGCCAGGCATGCTTGAATCCAGTGGCAAAGTGAGCAAGGGACTCACGTCTGAGCATACCCTGCCAACTTATGGCAAACAAAGCGGTACAAAAGGGGGTGGTGATGGACAGAGCATCAGAACCAATCAAACACTCACACCCAGTCAACAGATCTGGGTTTGATCCATCACCGTTCTTTAGCCAAATCTGCCAACCCTGTTCAGACATCGCCATATGCAAATCAGTCTAACCCTGTGCCTCCTTAGAAAAGTCCACCCCGAACTGCTAAGCCATGCCTTTCCTGGACCGGAAACAAGCTTCCTAGGACCGGTTTCTGGCATTTCAGCCGTCTTCAGCCAGGCTTCCTTGAATCCAGTGGCAAAGTGAGCAAGGGACTCACGTCTGAGCATACCCTGCCAACTTATGGCAAACAAAGCGGTACAAAAGGGGGAGGTGATGGACAGAGCATCAGAACCAATCAAACACTCACACCCAGTCAACAGATCTGGGTTTGATCCATCACCGTTCTTTATCCAACTCTGTCACCCCTGTTCAGACATGGCCATATGCAAATCAGTCTAACCCTGTGCCTCATGGGAACAGTCCAGCCCGAACTGCCAAGCCATGCCTTCCCTGGACCGGAAACAAGCTACCTAGGACCGGATGCTGGCATTTCAGCCGTCTTCAGCCAGGCTTGCTTGAATCCAGTGGCAAAGTGAGCAAGGGACTCACGTCTGAGCATACCCTGCCAACTTATGGCAAACAAAGCGGTACAAAAGGGGGTGGTGATGGACAGAGCATCAGAACCAATCAAACACTCACACCCAGTCAACAGATCTGGGTTTGATCCATCACCGTTCTTTAGCCAACTCTGCCACCCCAGTTCAGACATGGCCATATGCAAATCAGTCTAACCCTGGGCCTCATGGGAACAGTCCAGTCCCAACTGCCAAGCCATGCCTTCCCTGGACCGGAAACAAGCTTCCTAGGACCGGTTTCTGGCATTTCAGCCGTCTTCAGCCAGGCATGCTTGAATCCAGTGGCAAAGTGAGCAAGGGACTCACGTCTGAGCATACCCTGCCAACTTATGGCAAACAAAGCGGTACAAAAGGGGGTGGTGATGGACAGAGCATCAGAACCAATCAAACACTCACACCCAGTCAACAGATCTGGGTTTGATCCATCACCGTTCTTTAGCCAAATCTGCCAACCCAGTTCAGACATCGCCATATGCAAATCAGTCTAACCCTGGGCCTCATGGGAACAGTCCAGTCCCAACTGCCAAGCCCTGCCTTCCCTGGACCGGAAACAAGCTTCCTAGGACCGGTTTCTGGCATTTCAGCCGTCTTCAGCCAGGCATGCTTGAATCCAGTGGCAAAGTGAGCAAGGGACTCACGTCTGAGCATACCCTGCCAACTTATGGCAAACAAAGCGGTACAAAAGGGGGTGGTGATGGACAGAGCATCAGAACCTATCAAACACTCACACCCAGTCAACAGATCTGGGTTTGATCCATCACCGTTCTTTAGCCAAATCTGCCACCCCAGTTCAGACATGGCCATATGCAAATCAGTCTAACCCTGTGCCTCATGGGAACAGTCCAGCCCGAACTGCCAAGCCATTCCTTCCCTGGACCGGAAACAAGCTTCCTAGGACCGGTTTCTGGCATTTCAGCCGTCTTCAGCCAGGCTTGCTTGAATCCAGTGGCAAAGTGAGCAAGGGACTCACGTCTGAGCATACCCTGCCAACTTTTGGAAAACAAAACGGTACAAAAGGGGGTGGTGATGGACAGAACATCAGAACCAATCAAACACTCACACCCAGTCAACAGATCTGAGTTTGATCCATCACTGTTCTTTAGCCAACTCTGCCCCCCCAGTACAGACATGTCCATATGGAAATCAGTCTAACCCTGTGCCTCATAGGAACAGTCCAGCCAGAACTGCCAAGCCATGCCTTCCCTGGACCGGAAAAAAGCTTCCTAGGACCGGTTTCTGGCATTTCAGCCGTCTTCAGCCAGGCTTGCTTGAATCCAGTGGCAAAGTGAGCAAGGGACTCACGTCTGAGCATACCCTGCCAACTTATGGCAAACAAAGCGGTACAAAAGGGGGTGGTGATGGACAGAGCATCAGAACCAATCAAACACTCACACCCAGTCAACAGATCTGGATTTGATCCATCACCGTTCTTTAGCCAACTCTGCCACCCCAGTTCAGACATGGCCATATGCAAATCAGTCTAACCCTGTGCCTCATGGGAACAGTCCAGCCCGAACTGCCAAGCCATGCCTTCCCTGGACCTGAAACAAGCTACCTAGGACCGGATGCTGGCATTTCAGCCGTCTTCAGCCAGGCTTGCTTGAATCCAGTGGCAAAGTGAGCAAGGGACTCACGTCTGAGCATACCCTGCCAACTTATGGCAAACAAAGCGGTACAAAAGGGGGTGGTGATGGACAGAGCATCAGAACCAATCAAACACTCACACCCAGTCAACAGATCTGGGTTTGATCCATCACCGTTCTTTAGCCAACTCTGCCACCCCAGTTCAGACATGGCCATATGCAAATCAGTCTAACCCTGGGCCTCATGGGAACAGTCCAGTCCCAACTGCCAAGCCATGCCTTCCCTGGACCGGAAACAAGCTTCCTAGGACCGGTTTCTGGCATTTCAGCCGTCTTCAGCCAGGCATGCTTGAATCCAGTGGCAAAGTGAGCAAGGGACTCACGTCTGAGCATACCCTGCCAACTTATGGCAAACAAAGCGGTACAAAAGGGGGTGGTGATGGACAGAGCATCAGAACCAATCAAACACTCACACCCAGTCAACAGATCTGGGTTTGATCCATCACCGTTCTTTAGCCAAATCTGCCAACCCAGTTCAGACATCGCCATATGCAAATCAGTCTAACCCTGTGCCTCCTTAGAAAAGTCCACCCCGAACTGCTAAGCCATGCCTTTCCTGGACCGGAAACAAGCTTCCTAGGACCGGTTTCTGGCATTTCAGCCGTCTTCAGCCAGGCTTGCTTGAATCCAGTGGCAAAGTGAGCAAGGGACTCACGTCTGAGCATACCCTGCCAACTTATGGCAAACAAAGCGGTACAAAAGGGGGTGGTGATGGACAGAGCATCAGAACCAATCAAACACTCACACCCAGTCAACAGATCTGGGTTTGATCCATCACCGTTCTTTATCCATCTCTGTCACCCCTGTTCAGACATGGCCATATGCAAATCAGTCTAACCCTGTGCCTCATGGGAACAGTCCAGCCCGAACTGCCAAGCCATGCCTTCCCTGGACCGGAAACAAGCTACCTAGGACCGGATGCTGGCATTTCAGCCGTCTTCAGCCAGGCTTGCTTGAATCCAGTGGCAAAGTGAGCAAGGGACTCATGTCTGAGCATACCCTGCCAACTTATGGCAAACAAAGCGGTACAAAAGGGGGTGGTGATGGACAGAGCATCAGAACCAATCAAACACTCACACCCAGTCAACAGATCTGGGTTTGATCCATCACCGTTCTTTAGCCAACTCTGCCACCCCAGTTCAGACATGGCCATATGCAAATCAGTCTAACCCTGGGCCTCATGGGAACAGTCCAGCCCGAACTGCCAAGCCATGCCTTCCCTGGACCGGAAACAAGCTTCCTAGGACCGGTTTCTGGCATTTCAGCCGTCTTCAGCCAGGCATGCTTGAATCCAGTGGCAAAGTGAGCAAGGGACTCACGTCTGAGCATACCCTGCCAACTTATGGCAAACAAAGCGGTACAAAAGGGGGTGGTGATGGACAGAGCATCAGAACCAATCAAACACTCACACCCAGTCAACAGATCTGGGTTTGATCCATCACCGTTCTTTAGCCAAATCTGCCAACCCAGTTCAGACATCGCCATATGCAAATCAGTCTAACCCTGTGCCTCCTTAGAAAAGTCCACCCCGAACTGCTAAGCCATGCCTTTCCTGGACCGGAAACAAGCTTCCTAGGACCGGTTTCTGGCATTTCAGCCGTCTTCAGCCAGGCTTGCTTGAATCCAGTGGCAAAGTGAGCAAGGGACTCACGTCTGAGCATACCCTGCCAACTTATGGCAAACAAAGCGGTACAAAAGGGGGTGGTGATGGACAGAGCATCAGAACCAATCAAACACTCACACCCAGTCAACAGATCTGGGTTTGATCCATCACCGTTCTTTAGCCAAATCTGCCACCCCAGTTCAGACATGGCCATATGCAAATCAGTCTAACCCTGTGCCTCATGGGAACAGTCCAGCCCGAACTGCCAAGCCATGCCTTCCCTGGACCGGAAACAAGCTTCCTAGGACCAGTTTCTGGCATTTCAGTCCTCTTCAGCCAGGCTTGCTTGAATCCAGTGGCAAAGTGAGCAAGGGACTCACGTCTGAGCATACCCTGCCAACTTATGGCAAACAAAGCGGTACAAAAGGGGGTGGTGATGGACAGAGCATCAGAACCAATCAAACACTCACACCCAGTCAACAGATCTGGGTTTGATCCATCACCGTTCTTTAGCCAAATCTGCCACCCCAGTTCAGACATCGCCATATGCAAATCAGTCTAACCCTGTGCCTCATTAGAAAAGTCCAGCCCGAACTGCCAAGCCATGCCTTTCCTGGACCAGAAACAAGCTTCCTAGGACCGGTTTCTGGCATTTCAGCCTTCTTCAGCCAGGCTTGCTTGAATCCAGTGGCAAAGTGAGCAAGGGACTCACGTCTGAGCATACCCTGCCAACTTTTGGCAAACAAAACGGTACAAAAGGGGGTGGTGATGGACAGAACATCAGAACCAATCAAACACTCACACCCAGTCAACAGATCTGAGTTTGATCCATCACTGTTCTTTAGCCAACTCTGCCACCCCAGTACAGACATGTCCATATGGAAATCAGTCTAACCCTGTGCCTCATGGGAACAGTCCAGCCAGAACTGCCAAGCCATGCCTTCCCTGGACCGGAAAAAAGCTTCCTAGGACCGGTTTCTGGCATTTCAGCCGTCTTCAGCCAGGCTTGCTTGAATCCAGTGGCAATGTGAGCAAGGGACTCACGTCTCAGCATACCCAGCCAACTTATGGCAAACAAAGTGGTACAAAAGAGGGTGGTGATGGACAGAGCATCAGAACCAATCAAACACTCACACCCAGTCAACAGATCTGGGTTTGATCCATCACCGTTCTTTAGCCAACTCTGCCACCCCAGTTCAGACATGGCCATATGCAAATCAGTCTAACCCTGGGCCTCATGGGAACAGTCCAGCCCGAACTGCCAAGCCATGCCTTCCCTGGACCGGAAACAAGCTTCCTAGGACCGGTTTCTGGCATTTCAGCCGTCTTCAGCCAGGCATGCTTGAATCCAGTGGCAAAGTGAGCAAGGGACTCACGTCTGAGCATACCCTGCCAACTTATGGCAAACAAAGCGGTACAAAAGGGGGTGGTGATGGACAGAGCATCAGAACCAATCAAACACTCACACCCAGTCAACAGATCTGGGTTTGATCCATCACCGTTCTTTAGCCAAATCTGCCAACCCTGTTCAGACATCGCCATATGCAAATCAGTCTAACCCTGTGCCTCCTTAGAAAAGTCCACCCCGAACTGCTAAGCCATGCCTTTCCTGGACCGGAAACAAGCTTCCTAGGACCGGTTTCTGGCATTTCAGCCGTCTTCAGCCAGGCTTCCTTGAATCCAGTGGCAAAGTGAGCAAGGGACTCACGTCTGAGCATACCCTGCCAACTTATGGCAAACAAAGCGGTACAAAAGGGGGTGGTGATGGACAGAGCATCAGAACCAATCAAACACTCACACCCAGTCAACAGATCTGGGTTTGATCCATCACCATTCTTTATCCAACTCTGTCACCCCTGTTCAGACATGGCCATATGCAAATCAGTCTAACCCTGTGCCTCATGGGAACAGTCCAGCCCGAACTGCCAAGCCATGCCTTCCCTGGACCGGAAACAAGCTACCTAGGACCAGATGCTGGCATTTCAGCCGTCTTCAGCCAGGCTTGCTTGAATCCAGTGGCAAAGTGAGCAAGGGACTCATGTCTGAGCATACCCTGCCAACTTATGGCAAACAAAGCGGTACAAAAGGGGGTGGTGATGGACAGAGCATCAGAACCAATCAAACACTCACACCCAGTCAACAGATTTGGGTTTGATCCATCACCGTTCTTTAGCCAACTCTGCCACCCCAGTTCAGACATGGCCATATGCAAATCAGTCTAACCCTGGGCCTCATGGGAACAGTCCAGTCCCAACTGCCAAGCCATGCCTTCCCTGGACCGGAAACAAGCTTCCTAGGACCGGTTTCTGGCATTTCAGCCGTCTTCAGCCAGGCATGCTTGAATCCAGTGGCAAAGTGAGCAAGGGACTCACGTCTGAGCATACCCTGCCAACTTATGGCAAACAAAGCGGTACAAAAAGGGGTGGTGATGGACAGAGCATCAGAACCAATCAAACACTCACACCCAGTCAACAGATCTGGGTTTGATCCATCACCGTTCTTTAGCCAAATCTGCCAACCCAGTTCAGACATCGCCATATGCAAATCAGTCTAACCCTGTGCCTCCTTAGAAAAGTCCACCCCGAACTGCTAAGCCATGCCTTTCCTGGACCGGAAACAAGCTTCCTAGGACCGGTTTCTGGCATTTCAGCCGTCTTCAGCCAGGCTTGCTTGAATCCAGTGGCAAAGTGAGCAAGGGACTCACGTCTGAGCATACCCTGCCAACTTATGGCAAACAAAGCGGTACAAAAGGGGGTGGTGATGGACAGAGCATCAGAACCAATCAAACACTCACACCCAGTCAACAGATCTGGGTTTGATCCATCACCGTTCTTTATCCATCTCTGTCACCCCTGTTCAGACATGGCCATATGCAAATCAGTCTAACCCTGTGCCTCATGGGAACAGTCCAGCCCGAACTGCCAAGCCATGCCTTCCCTGGACCGGAAACAAGCTACCTAGGACCGGATGCTGGCATTTCAGCCGTCTTCAGCCAGGCTTGCTTGAATCCAGTGGCAAAGTGAGCAAGGGACTCATGTCTGAGCATACCCTGCCAACTTATGGCAAACAAAGCGGTACAAAAGGGGGTGGTGATGGACAGAGCATCAGAACCAATCAAACACTCACACCCAGTCAACAGATCTGGGTTTGATCCATCACCGTTCTTTAGCCAAATCTGCCAACCCAGTTCAGACATCGCCATATGCAAATCAGTCTAACCCTGTGCCTCCTTAGAAAAGTCCACCCCGAACTGCTAAGCCATGCCTTTCCTGGACCGGAAACAAGCTTCCTAGGACCGGTTTCTGGCATTTCAGCCGTCTTCAGCCAGGCTTGCTTGAATCCAGTGGCAAAGTGAGCAAGGGACTCACGTCTGAGCATACCCTGCCAACTAATGGCAAACAAAGCGGTACAAAAGGGGGTGGTGATGGACAGAGCATCAGAACCAATCAAACACTCACACCCAGTCAACAGATCTGGGTTTGATCCATCACCGTTCTTTAGCCAAATCTGCCACCCCAGTTCAGACATGGCCATATGCAAATCAGTCTAACCCTGTGCCTCATGGGAACAGTCCAGCCCGAACTGCCAAGCCATGCCTTCCCTGGACCGGAAACAAGCTTCCTAGGACCAGTTTCTGGCATTTCAGTCCTCTTCAGCCAGGCTTGCTTGAATCCAGTGGCAAAGTGAGCAAGGGACTCACGTCTGAGCATACCCTGCCAACTTATGGCAAACAAAGCGGTACAAAAGGGGGTGGTGATGGACAGAGCATCAGAACCAATCAAACACTCACACCCAGTCAACAGATCTGGGTTTGATCCATCACCGTTCTTTAGCCAAATCTGCCACCCCAGTTCAGACATCGCCATATGCAAATCAGTCTAACCCTGTGCCTCATTAGAAAAGTCCAGCCCGAACTGCCAAGCCATGCCTTTCCTGGACCAGAAACAAGCTTCCTAGGACCGGTTTCTGGCATTTCAGCCGTCTTCAGCCAGGCTTGCTTGAATCCAGTGGCAAAGTGAGCAAGGGACTCACGTCTGAGCATACCCTGCCAACTTTTGGCAAACAAAACGGTACAAAAGGGGGTGGTGATGGACAGAACATCAGAACCAATCAAACACTCACACCCAGTCAACAGATCTGAGTTTGATCCATCACTGTTCTTTAGCCAACTCTGCCACCCCAGTACAGACATGTCCATATGGAAATCAGTCTAACCCTGTGCCTCATGGGAACAGTCCAGCCAGAACTGCCAAGCCATGCCTTCCCTGGACCGGAAAAAAGCTTCCTAGGACCGGTTTCTGGCATTTCAGCCGTCTTCAGCCAGGCTTGCTTGAATCCAGTGGCAATGTGAGCAAGGGACTCACGTCTGAGCATACTCTGCCAACTTATGGCAAACAAAGCGGTACAAAAGGGGGTGGTGATGGACAGAGCATCAGAACCAATCAAACACTCACACCCAGTCAACAGATCTGGGTTTGATCCATCACCGTTCTTTAGCCAACTCTGCCACCCCAGTTCAGACATGGCCATATGCAAATCAGTCTAACCCTGTGCCTCATGAGAACAGTCCAGCCCGAACTGCCAAGCCATGCCTTCCCTGGACCGGAACAAGCTTCCTAGGACCGGTTTCTGGAATTTTAGCCGTCTTCAGCCGGACTTGCTTGAATCCAGTGGCAAAGTGAGCAAGGGACTCACGTCTGAGCATACCCTGCCAACTTATGGCAAACAAAGCGGTACAAAAGGGGGTGGTGATGGACAGAGCATCAGAACCAATCAAACACTCACACCCAGTCAACAGATCTTGGTTTGATCCATCACCGTTCTTTAGCCAAATCTGCCACCCCAGTTCAGACATGGCCATATGCAAATCAGTCTAACCCTGTGCCTCATGGGAACAGTCCAGCCCGAACTGCCAAGCCATGCCTTCCCTGGACCGGAAACAAGCTTCCTAGGACCGGTTTCTGGCATTTCAGCCGTCTTCAGCCAGGCTTGCTTGAATCCAGTGGCAAAGTGAGCAAGGGACTCACGTCTGAGCATACCCTGCCAACTTATGGCAAACAAAGCGGTACAAAAGGGGGTGGTGATGGACAGAGCATCAGAACCAATCAAACACTCACACCCAGTCAACAGATCTGGCTTTGATCCATCACCGTTCTTTAGCCAAATCTGCCACCCCAGTTCAGACATCGCCATATGCAAATCAGTCTAACCCTGTGACTCATGGGAACAGTCCAGCCCGAACTGCCAAGCCATGCCTTCCCTGGACCGGAAACAAGCTTCCTAGGACCGGTTTCTGGCATTTCCGCAGTCTTCAGCCAGGCTTGCTTGAATCCAGTGGCAAAGTGAGCAAGGGACTCACGTCTGAGCATACCCTGCCAACTTATGGCAAACAAAGCGGTACAAAACGGGGTGGTGATGGACAGAGCATCAGAACCAATCAAACACTCACACCCAGTCAACAGATCTGGGTTTGATCCATCACCGTTCTTTAGCCAAATCTGCCACCCCAGTTCAGACATGGCCATATGCAAATCAGTCTAACCCTGTGCCTCATGGGAACAGTCCAGCCCGAACTGCCAAGCCATGCCTTCCCTGGACCGGAAACAAGCTTCCTAGGACCAGTTTCTGGCATTTCAGTCTTCTTCAGCCAGGCTTGCTTGAATCCAGTGGCAAAGTGAGCAAGGGACTCACGTCTGAGCATACCCTGCCAACTTATGGCAAACAAAGCGGTACAAAAGGGGGTGGTGATGGACAGAGCATCAGAACCAATCAAACACTCACACCCAGTCAACAGATCTGGGTTTGATCCATCACCGTTCTTTAGCCAAATCTGCCACCCCAGTTCAGACATCGCCATATGCAAATCAGTCTAACCCTGTGCCTCATTAGAAAAGTCCAGCCCGAACTGCCAAGCCATGCCTTTCCTGGACCGGAAACAAGCTTCCTAGGACCGGTTTCTGGCATTTCAGCAGTCTTCAGCCAGGCTTGCTTGAATCCAGTGGCAAAGTGAGCAAGGGACTCACGTCTGAGCATACCCTGCCAACTTTTGGCAAACAAAACGGTACAAAAGGGGGTGGTGATGGACAGAACATCAGAACCAATCAAACACTCACACCCAGTCAACAGATCTGAGTTTGATCCATCACTGTTCTTTAGCCAACTCTGCCACCCCAGTACAGACATGTCCATATGGAAATCAGTCTAACCCTGTGCCTCATGGGAACAGTCCAGCCAGAACTGCCAAGCCATGCCTTCCCTGGACCGGAAAAAAGCTTCCTAGGACCGGTTTCTGGCATTTCAGCCGTCTTCAGCCAGGCTTGCTTGAATCCAGTGGCAATGTGAGCAAGGGACTCACGTCTGAGCATACCCTGCCAACTTATGGCAAACAAAGCGGTACAAAAGGGGGTGGTGATGGACAGAGCATCAGAACCAATCAAACACTCACACCCAGTCAACAGATCTGGGTTTGATCCATCACCGTTCTTTAGCCAACTCTGCCACCCCAGTTCAGACATGGCCATATGCAAATCAGTCTAAAACTGTGCCTCATGAGAACAGTCCAGCCCGAACTGCCAAGCCATGCCTTCCCTGGACCGGAACAAGCTTCCTAGGACCGGTTTCTGGAATTTTAGCCGTCTTCAGCCGGGCTTGCTTGAATCCAGTGGCAAAGTGAGCAAGGGACTCACGTCTGAGCATACCCTGCCAACTTATGGCAAACAAAGCGGTACAAAAGGGGGTGGTGATGGACAGAGCATCAGAACCAATCAAACACTCACACCCAGTCAACAGATCTTGGTTTGATCCATCACCGTTCTTTAGCCAAATCTGCCACCCCAGTTCAGACATGGCCATATGCAAATCAGTCTAACCCTGTGCCTCATGGGAACAGTCCAGCCCGAACTGCCAAGCCATGCCTTCCCTGGACCGGAAACAAGCTTCCTAGGACCGGTTTCTGGCATTTCAGCCGTCTTCAGCCAGGCTTGCTTGAATCCAGTGGCAAAGTGAGCAAGGGACTCACGTCTGAGCATACCCTGCCAACTTATGGCAAACAAAGCGGTACAAAAGGGGGTGGTGATGGACAGAGCATCAGAACCAATCAAACACTCACACCCAGTCAACAGATCTGGGTTTGATCCATCACCGTTCTTTAGCCAAATCTGCCACCCCAGTTCAGACATCGCCATATGCAAATCAGTCTAACCCTGTGACTCATGGGAACAGTCCAGCCCGAACTGCCAAGCCATGCCTTTCCTGGACCAGAAACAAGCTTCCTAGGACCGGTTTCTGGCATTTCAGCCGTCTTCAGCCAGGCTTGCTTGAATCCAGTGGCAAAGTGAGCAAGGGACTCACGTCTGAGCATACCCTGCCAACTTTTGGCAAACAAAACGGTACAAAAGGGGGTGGTGATGGACAGAACATCAGAACCAATCAAACACTCACACCCAGTCAACAGATCTGAGTTTGATCCATCACTGTTCTTTAGCCAACTCTGCCACCCCAGTACAGACATGTTCATATGGAAATCAGTCTAACCCTGTGCCTCATGGGAACAGTCCAGCCAGAACTGCCAAGCCATGCCTTCCCTGGACCGGAAAAAAGCTTCCTAGGACCGGTTTCTGGCATTTCAGCCGTCTTCAGCCAGGCTTGCTTGAATCCAGTGGCAATGTGAGCAAGGGACTCACGTCTGAGCATACCCTGCCAACTTATGGCAAACAAAGCGGTACAAAAGGGGGTGGTGATGGACAGAGCATCAGAACCAATCAAACACTCACACCCAGTCAACAGATCTGGGTTTGATCCATCACCGTTCTTTAGCCAACTCTGCCACCCCAGTTCAGACATGGCCATATGCAAATCAGTCTAACCCTGTGCCTCATGAGAACAGTCCAGCCCGAACTGCCAAGCCATGCCTTCCCTGGACCGGAACAAGCTTCCTAGGACCGGTTTCTGGAATTTTAGCCGTCTTCAGCCGGGCTTGCTTGAATCCAGTGGCAAAGTGAGCAAGGGACTCACGTCTGAGCATACCCTGCCAACTTATGGCAAACAAAGCGGTACAAAAGGGGGTGGTGATGGACAGAGCATCAGAACCAATCAAACACTCACACCCAGTCAACAGATCTTGGTTTGATCCATCACCGTTCTTTAGCCAAATCTGCCACCCCAGTTCAGACATGGCCATATGCAAATCAGTCTAACCCTGTGCCTCATGGGAACAGTCCAGCCCGAACTGCCAAGCCATGCCTTCCCTGGACCGGAAACAAGCTTCCTAGGACCGGTTTCTGGCATTTCAGCCGTCTTCAGCCAGGCTTGCTTGAATCCAGTGGCAAAGTGAGCAAGGGACTCACGTCTGAGCATACCCTGCCAACTTATGGCAAACAAAGCGGTACAAAAGGGGGTGGTGATGGACAGAGCATCAGAACCAATCAAACACTCACACCCAGTCAACAGATCTGGGTTTGATCCATCACCGTTCTTTAGCCAAACCTGCCACCCCAGTTCAGACATCGCCATATGCAAATCAGTCTAACCCTGTGACTCATGGGAACAGTCCAGCCCGAACTGCCAAGCCATGCCTTCCCTGGACCGGAAACAAGCTTCCTAGGACCGGTTTCTGGCATTTCCGCAGTCTTCAGCCAGGCTTGCTTGAATCCAGTGGCAAAGTGAGCAAGGGACTCACGTCTGAGCATACCCTGCCAACTTATGGCAAACAAAGCGGTACAAAACGGGGTGGTGATGGACAGAGCATCAGAACCAATCAAACACTCACACCCAGTCAACAGATCTGGGTTTGATCCATCACCGTTCTTTAGCCAAATCTGCCACCCCAGTTCAGACATGGCCATATGCAAATCAGTCTAACCCTGTGCCTCATGGGAACAGTCCAGCCCGAACTGCCAAGCCATGCCTTCCCTGGACCGGAAACAAGCTTCCTAGGACCAGTTTCTGGCATTTCAGTCTTCTTCAGCCAGGCTTGCTTGAATCCAGTGGCAAAGTGAGCAAGGGACTCACGTCTGAGCATACCCTGCCAACTTATGGCAAACAAAGCGGTACAAAAGGGGGTGGTGATGGACAGAGCATCAGAACCAATCAAACACTCACACCCAGTCAACAGATCTGGGTTTGATCCATCACCGTTCTTTAGCCAAATCTGCCACCCCAGTTCAGACATCGCCATATGCAAATCAGTCTAACCCTGTGCCTCATTAGAAAAGTCCAGCCCGAACTGCCAAGCCATGCCTTTCCTGGACCGGAAACAAGCTTCCTAGGACCGGTTTCTGGCATTTCAGCAGTCTTCAGCCAGGCTTGCTTGAATCCAGTGGCAAAGTGAGCAAGGGACTCACGTCTGAGCATACCCTGCCAACTTTTGGCAAACAAAACGGTACAAAAGGGGGTGGTGATGGACAGAACATCAGAACCAATCAAACACTCACACCCAGTCAACAGATCTGAGTTTGATCCATCACTGTTCTTTAGCCAACTCTGCCACCCCAGTACAGACATGTCCATATGGAAATCAGTCTAACCCTGTGCCTCATGGGAACAGTCCAGCCAGAACTGCCAAGCCATGCCTTCCCTGGACCGGAAAAAAGCTTCCTAGGACCGGTTTCTGGCATTTCAGCCGTCTTCAGCCAGGCTTGCTTGAATCCAGTGGCAATGTGAGCAAGGGACTCACGTCTGAGCATACCCTGCCAACTTATGGCAAACAAAGCGGTACAAAAGGGGGTGGTGATGGACAGAGCATCAGAACCAATCAAACACTCACACCCAGTCAACAGATCTGGGTTTGATCCATCACCGTTCTTTAGCCAACTCTGCCACCCCAGTTCAGACATGGCCATATGCAAATCAGTCTAAAACTGTGCCTCATGAGAACAGTCCAGCCCGAACTGCCAAGCCATGCCTTCCCTGGACCGGAACAAGCTTCCTAGGACCGGTTTCTGGAATTTTAGCCGTCTTCAGCCGGGCTTGCTTGAATCCAGTGGCAAAGTGAGCAAGGGACTCACGTCTGAGCATACCCTGCCAACTTATGGCAAACAAAGCGGTACAAAAGGGGGTGGTGATGGACAGAGCATCAGAACCAATCAAACACTCACACCCAGTCAACAGATCTTGGTTTGATCCATCACCGTTCTTTAGCCAAATCTGCCACCCCAGTTCAGACATGGCCATATGCAAATCAGTCTAACCCTGTGCCTCATGGGAACAGTCCAGCCCGAACTGCCAAGCCATGCCTTCCCTGGACCGGAAACAAGCTTCCTAGGACCGGTTTCTGGCATTTCAGCCGTCTTCAGCCAGGCTTGCTTGAATCCAGTGGCAAAGTGAGCAAGGGACTCACGTCTGAGCATACCCTGCCAACTTATGGCAAACAAAGCGGTACAAAAGGGGGTGGTGATGGACAGAGCATCAGAACCAATCAAACACTCACACCCAGTCAACAGATCTGGGTTTGATCCATCACCGTTCTTTAGCCAAATCTGCCACCCCAGTTCAGACATCGCCATATGCAAATCAGTCTAACCCTGTGACTCATGGGAACAGTCCAGCCCGAACTGCCAAGCCATGCCTTCCCTGGACCGGAAACAAGCTTCCTAGGACCGGTTTCTGGCATTTCCGCAGTCTTCAGCCAGGCTTGCTTGAATCCAGTGGCAAAGTGAGCAAGGGACTCACGTCTGAGCATACCCTGCCAACTTATGGCAAACAAAGCGGTACAAAACGGGGTGGTGATGGACAGAGCATCAGAACCAATCAAACACTCACACCCAGTCAACAGATCTGGGTTTGATCCATCACCGTTCTTTAGCCAAATCTGCCACCCCAGTTCAGACATGGCCATATGCAAATCAGTCTAACCCTGTGCCTCATGGGAACAGTCCAGCCCGAACTGCCAAGCCATGCCTTCCCTGGACCGGAAACAAGCTTCCTAGGACCAGTTTCTGGCATTTCAGTCTTCTTCAGCCAGGCTTGCTTGAATCCAGTGGCAAAGTGAGCAAGGGACTCACGTCTGAGCATACCCTGCCAACTTATGGCAAACAAAGCGGTACAAAAGGGGGTGGTGATGGACAGAGCATCAGAACCAATCAAACACTCACACCCAGTCAACAGATCTGGGTTTGATCCATCACCGTTCTTTAGCCAAATCTGCCACCCCAGTTCAGACATCGCCATATGCAAATCAGTCTAACCCTGTGCCTCATTAGAAAAGTCCAGCCCGAACTGCCAAGCCATGCCTTTCCTGGACCGGAAACAAGCTTCCTAGGACCGGTTTCTGGCATTTCAGCAGTCTTCAGCCAGGCTTGCTTGAATCCAGTGGCAAAGTGAGCAAGGGACTCACGTCTGAGCATACCCTGCCAACTTTTGGCAAACAAAACGGTACAAAAGGGGGTGGTGATGGACAGAACATCAGAACCAATCAAACACTCACACCCAGTCAACAGATCTGAGTTTGATCCATCACTGTTCTTTAGCCAACTCTGCCACCCCAGTACAGACATGTCCATATGGAAATCAGTCTAACCCTGTGCCTCATGGGAACAGTCCAGCCAGAACTGCCAAGCCATGCCTTCCCTGGACCGGAAAAAAGCTTCCTAGGACCGGTTTCTGGCATTTCAGCCGTCTTCAGCCAGGCTTGCTTGAATCCAGTGGCAAAGTGAGCAAGGGACTCACGTCTGAGCATACCCTGCCAACTTATGGCAAACAAAGCGGTACAAAAGGGGGTGGTGATGGACAGAGCATCAGAACCTATCAAACACTCACACCCAGTCAACAGATCTGGGTTTGATCCATCACCGTTCTTTAGCCAAATCTGCCACCCCAGTTCAGACATGGCCATATGCAAATCAGTCTAACCCTGTGACTCATGGGAACAGTCCAGCCCGAACTGCCAAGCCATGCCTTCCCTGGACCGGAAACAAGCTTCCTAGGACCGGTTTCTGGCATTTCCGCAGTCTTCAGCCAGGCTTGCTTGAATCCAGTGGCAAAGTGAGCAAGGGACTCACGTCTGAGCATACCCTGCCAACTTATGGCAAACAAAGCGGTACAAAACGGGGTGGTGATGGACAGAGCATCAGAACCAATCAAACACTCACACCCAGTCAACAGATCTGGGTTTGATCCATCACCGTTCTTTAGCCAAATCTGCCACCCCAGTTCAGACATGGCCATATGCAAATCAGTCTAACCCTGTGCCTCATGGGAACAGTCCAGCCCGAACTGCCAAGCCATGCCTTCCCTGGACCGGAAACAAGCTTCCTAGGACCAGTTTCTGGCATTTCAGTCTTCTTCAGCCAGGCTTGCTTGAATCCAGTGGCAAAGTGAGCAAGGGACTCACGTCTGAGCATACCCTGCCAACTTATGGCAAACAAAGCGGTACAAAAGGGGGTGGTGATGGACAGAGCATCAGAACCAATCAAACACTCACACCCAGTCAACAGATCTGGGTTTGATCCATCACCGTTCTTTAGCCAAATCTGCCACCCCAGTTCAGACATCGCCATATGCAAATCAGTCTAACCCTGTGCCTCATTAGAAAAGTCCAGCCCGAACTGCCAAGCCATGCCTTTCCTGGACCGGAAACAAGCTTCCTAGGACCGGTTTCTGGCATTTCAGCAGTCTTCAGCCAGGCTTGCTTGAATCCAGTGGCAAAGTGAGCAAGGGACTCACGTCTGAGCATACCCTGCCAACTTTTGGCAAACAAAACGGTACAAAAGGGGGTGGTGATGGACAGAACATCAGAACCAATCAAACACTCACACCCAGTCAACAGATCTGAGTTTGATCCATCACTGTTCTTTAGCCAACTCTGCCACCCCAGTACAGACATGTCCATATGGAAATCAGTCTAACCCTGTGCCTCATGGGAACAGTCCAGCCAGAACTGCCAAGCCATGCCTTCCCTGGACCGGAAAAAAGCTTCCTAGGACCGGTTTCTGGCATTTCAGCCGTCTTCAGCCAGGCTTGCTTGAATCCAGTGGCAATGTGAGCAAGGGACTCACGTCTGAGCATACCCTGCCAACTTATGGCAAACAAAGCGGTACAAAAGGGGGTGGTGATGGACAGAGCATCAGAACCAATCAAACACTCACACCCAGTCAACAGATCTGGGTTTGATCCATCACCGTTCTTTAGCCAACTCTGCCACCCCAGTTCAGACATGGCCATATGCAAATCAGTCTAAAACTGTGCCTCATGAGAACAGTCCAGCCCGAACTGCCAAGCCATGCCTTCCCTGGACCGGAACAAGCTTCCTAGGACCGGTTTCTGGAATTTTAGCCGTCTTCAGCCGGGCTTGCTTGAATCCAGTGGCAAAGTGAGCAAGGGACTCACGTCTGAGCATACCCTGCCAACTTATGGCAAACAAAGCGGTACAAAAGGGGGTGGTGATGGACAGAGCATCAGAACCAATCAAACACTCACACCCAGTCAACAGATCTTGGTTTGATCCATCACCGTTCTTTAGCCAAATCTGCCACCCCAGTTCAGACATGGCCATATGCAAATCAGTCTAACCCTGTGCCTCATGGGAACAGTCCAGCCCGAACTGCCAAGCCATGCCTTCCCTGGACCGGAAACAAGCTTCCTAGGACCGGTTTCTGGCATTTCAGCCGTCTTCAGCCAGGCTTGCTTGAATCCAGTGGCAAAGTGAGCAAGGGACTCACGTCTGAGCATACCCTGCCAACTTATGGCAAACAAAGCGGTACAAAAGGGGGTGGTGATGGACAGAGCATCAGAACCAATCAAACACTCACACCCAGTCAACAGATCTGGGTTTGATCCATCACCGTTCTTTAGCCAAATCTGCCACCCCAGTTCAGACATCGCCATATGCAAATCAGTCTAACCCTGTGACTCATGGGAACAGTCCAGCCCGAACTGCCAAGCCATGCCTTCCCTGGACCGGAAACAAGCTTCCTAGGACCGGTTTCTGGCATTTCCGCAGTCTTCAGCCAGGCTTGCTTGAATCCAGTGGCAAAGTGAGCAAGGGACTCACGTCTGAGCATACCCTGCCAACTTATGGCAAACAAAGCGGTACAAAACGGGGTGGTGATGGACAGAGCATCAGAACCAATCAAACACTCACACCCAGTCAACAGATCTGGGTTTGATCCATCACCGTTCTTTAGCCAAATCTGCCACCCCAGTTCAGACATGGCCATATGCAAATCAGTCTAACCCTGTGCCTCATGGGAACAGTCCAGCCCGAACTGCCAAGCCATGCCTTCCCTGGACCGGAAACAAGCTTCCTAGGACCAGTTTCTGGCATTTCAGTCTTCTTCAGCCAGGCTTGCTTGAATCCAGTGGCAAAGTGAGCAAGGGACTCACGTCTGAGCATACCCTGCCAACTTATGGCAAACAAAGCGGTACAAAAGGGGGTGGTGATGGACAGAGCATCAGAACCAATCAAACACTCACACCCAGTCAACAGATCTGGGTTTGATCCATCACCGTTCTTTAGCCAAATCTGCCACCCCAGTTCAGACATCGCCATATGCAAATCAGTCTAACCCTGTGCCTCATTAGAAAAGTCCAGCCCGAACTGCCAAGCCATGCCTTTCCTGGACCGGAAACAAGCTTCCTAGGACCGGTTTCTGGCATTTCAGCAGTCTTCAGCCAGGCTTGCTTGAATCCAGTGGCAAAGTGAGCAAGGGACTCACGTCTGAGCATACCCTGCCAACTTTTGGCAAACAAAACGGTACAAAAGGGGGTGGTGATGGACAGAACATCAGAACCAATCAAACACTCACACCCAGTCAACAGATCTGAGTTTGATCCATCACTGTTCTTTAGCCAACTCTGCCACCCCAGTACAGACATGTCCATATGGAAATCAGTCTAACCCTGTGCCTCATGGGAAGAGTCCAGCCAGAACTGCCAAGCCATGCCTTCCCTGGACCGGAAAAAAGCTTCCTAGGACCGGTTTCTGGCATTTCAGCCGTCTTCAGCCAGGCTTGCTTGAATCCAGTGGCAAAGTGAGCAAGGGACTCACGTCTGAGCATACCCTGCCAACTTATGGCAAACAAAGCGGTACAAAAGGGGGTGGTGATGGACAGAGCATCAGAACCTATCAAACACTCACACCCAGTCAACAGATCTGGGTTTGATCCATCACCGTTCTTTAGCCAAATCTGCCACCCCAGTTCAGACATGGCCATATGCAAATCAGTCTAACCCTGTGCCTCATGGGAACAGTCCAGCCCGAACTGCCAAGCCATGCCTTCCCTGGACCGGAAACAAGCTTCCTAGGACCGGTTTCTGGCATTTCAGCCGTCTTCAGCCAGGCTTGCTTGAATCCAGTGTCAAAGTGAGCAAGGGACTCACGTCTGAGCATACCCTGCCAACTTTTGGCAAACAAAACGGTACAAAAGGGGGTGGTGATGGACAGAGCATCAGAACCAATCAAACACTCACACCCAGTCAACAGATCTGGGTTTGATCCATCACCGTTCTTTAGCCAACTCTGCCACCCCAGTTCAGACATGGCCATATGCAAATCAGTCTAACCCTGTGCCTCATGAGAACAGTCCAGCCCGAACTGCCAAGCCATGCCTTCCCTGGACCGGAACAAGCTTCCTAGGACCGGTTTCTGGCATTTTAGCCGTCTTCAGCCAGGCTTGCTTGAATCCAGTGGCAAAGTGAGCAAGGGACTCACGTCTCAGCATACCCAGCCAACTTATGGCAAACAAAGCGGTACAAAAGAGGGTGGTGATGGACAGAGCATCAGAACCAATCAAACACTCACACCCAGTCAACAGAACTGGGTTTGATCCATCACCGTTCTTTAGCCAACTCTGCTACCCCAGTTCAGACATGGCCATATGCAAATCAGTCTAACCCTGGGCCTCATGGGAACAGTCCAGCCCGAACTGCCAAGCCATGCCTTCCCTGGACCGGAAACAAGCTTCCTAGGACCAGTTTCTGGCATTTCAGCCGTCTTCAGCCAGGCATGCTTGAATCCAGTGGCAAAGTGAGCAAGGGACTCACGTCTGAGCATACCCTGCCAACTTATGGCAAACAAAGCGGTACAAAAGGGGGTGGTGATGGACAGAGCATCAGAACCAATCAAACACTCACACCCAGTCAACAGATCTGGGTTTGATCCATCACCGTTCTTTAGCCAAATCTGCCAACCCAGTTCAGACATCGCCATATGCAAATCAGTCTAACCCTGTGCCTCCTTAGAAAAGTCCACCCCGAACTGCTAAGCCATGCCTTTCCTGGACCGGAAACAAGCTTCCTAGGACCGGTTTCTGGCATTTCAGCCGTCTTCAGCCAGGCTTGCTTGAATCCAGTGGCAAAGTGAGCAAGGGACTCACGTCTGAGCATACCCTGCCAACTTATGGCAAACAAAGCGGTACAAAAGGGGGTGGTGATGGACAGAGCATCAGAACCAATCAAACACTCACACCCAGTCAACAGATCTGGGTTTGATCCATCACCGTTCTTTATCCATCTCTGTCACCCCTGTTCAGACATGGCCATATGCAAATCAGTCTAACCCTGTGCCTCATGGGAACAGTCCAGCCCGAACTGCCAAGCCATGCCTTCCCTGGACCGGAAACAAGCTACCTAGGACCGGATGCTGGCATTTCAGCCGTCTTCAGCCAGGCTTGCTTGAATCCAGTGGCAAAGTGAGCAAGGGACTCATGTCTGAGCATACCCTGCCAACTTATGGCAAACAAAGCGGTACAAAAGGGGGTGGTGATGGACAGAGCATCAGAACCAATCAAACACTCACACCCAGTCAACAGATCTGGGTTTGATCCATCACCGTTCTTTAGCCAACTCTGCCACCCCAGTTCAGACATGGCCATATGCAAATCAGTCTAACCCTGGGCCTCATGGGAACAGTCCAGCCCGAACTGCCAAGCCATGCCTTCCCTGGACCGGAAACAAGCTTCCTAGGACCGGTTTCTGGCATTTCAGCCGTCTTCAGCCAGGCATGCTTGAATCCAGTGGCAAAGTGAGCAAGGGACTCACGTCTGAGCATACCCTGCCAACTTATGGCAAACAAAGCGGTACAAAAGGGGGTGGTGATGGACAGAGCATCAGAACCAATCAAACACTCACACCCAGTCAACAGATCTGGGTTTGATCCATCACCGTTCTTTAGCCAAATCTGCCAACCCAGTTCAGACATCGCCATATGCAAATCAGTCTAACCCTGTTCCTCCTTAGAAAAGTCCACCCCGAACTGCTAAGCCATGCCTTTCCTGGACCGGAAACAAGCTTCCTAGGACCGGTTTCTGGCATTTCAGCCGTCTTCAGCCAGGCTTGCTTGAATCCAGTGGCAAAGTGAGCAAGGGACTCACGTCTGAGCATACCCTGCCAACTTATGGCAAACAAAGCGGTACAAAAGGGGGTGGTGATGGACAGAGCATCAGAACCAATCAAACACTCACACCCAGTCAACAGATCTGGGTTTGATCCATCACCGTTCTTTATCCATCTCTGTCACCCCTGTTCAGACATGGCCATATGCAAATCAGTCTAACCCTGTGCCTCATGGGAACAGTCCAGCCCGAACTGCCAAGCCATGCCTTCCCTGGACCGGAAACAAGCTACCTAGGACCGGATGCTGGCATTTCAGCCGTCTTCAGCCAGGCTTGCTTGAATCCAGTGGCAAAGTGAGCAAGGGACTCATGTATGAGCATACCCTGCCAACTTATGGCAAACAAAGCGGTACAAAAGGGGGTGGTGATGGACAGAGCATCAGAACCAATCAAACACTCACACCCAGTCAACAGATCTGGGTTTGATCCATCACCGTTCTTTAGCCAACTCTGCCACCCCAGTTCAGACATGGCCATATGCAAATCAGTCTAACCCTGGGCCTCATGGGAACAGTCCAGCCCGAACTGCCAAGCCATGCCTTCCCTGGACCGGAAACAAGCTTCCTAGGACCGGTTTCTGGCATTTCAGCCGTCTTCAGCCAGGCATGCTTGAATCCAGTGGCAAAGTGAGCAAGGGACTCACGTCTGAGCATACCCTGCCAACTTATGGCAAACAAAGCGGTACAAAAGGGGGTGGTGATGGACAGAGCATCAGAACCAATCAAACACTCACACCCAGTCAACAGATCTGGGTTTGATCCATCACCGTTCTTTAGCCAAATCTGCCAACCCAGTTCAGACATCGCCATATGCAAATCAGTCTAACCCTGTGCCTCCTTAGAAAAGTCCACCCCGAACTGCTAAGCCATGCCTTTCCTGGACCGGAAACAAGCTTCCTAGGACCGGTTTCTGGCATTTCAGCCGTCTTCAGCCAGGCTTGCTTGAATCCAGTGGCAAAGTGAGCAAGGGACTCACGTCTGAGCATACCCTGCCAACTTATGGCAAACAAAGCGGTACAAAAGGGGGTGGTGATGGACAGAGCATCAGAACCAATCAAACACTCACACCCAGTCAACAGATCTGGGTTTGATCCATCACCGTTCTTTAGCCAAATCTGCCACCCCAGTTCAGACATGGCCATATGCAAATCAGTCTAACCCTGTGCCTCATGGGAACAGTCCAGCCCGAACTGCCAAGCCATGCCTTCCCTGGACCGGAAACAAGCTTCCTAGGACCAGTTTCTGGCATTTCAGTCCTCTTCAGCCAGGCTTGCTTGAATCCAGTGGCAAAGTGAGCAAGGGACTCACGTCTGAGCATACCCTGCCAACTTATGGCAAACAAAGCGGTACAAAAGGGGGTGGTGATGGACAGAGCATCAGAACCAATCAAACACTCACACCCAGTCAACAGATCTGGGTTTGATCCATCACCGTTCTTTAGCCAAATCTGCCACCCCAGTTCAGACATCGCCATATGCAAATCAGTCTAACCCTGTGCCTCATTAGAAAAGTCCAGCCCGAACTGCCAAGCCATGCCTTTCCTGGACCAGAAACAAGCTTCCTAGGACCGGTTTCTGGCATTTCAGCCGTCTTCAGCCAGGCTTGCTTGAATCCAGTGGCAAAGTGAGCAAGGGACTCACGTCTGAGCATACCCTGCCAACTTTTGGCAAACAAAACGGTACAAAAGGGGGTGGTGATGGACAGAACATCAGAACCAATCAAACACTCACACCCAGTCAACAGATCTGAGTTTGATCCATCACTGTTCTTTAGCCAACTCTGCCACCCCAGTACAGACATGTCCATATGGAAATCAGTCTAACCCTGTGCCTCATGGGAACAGTCCAGCCAGAACTGCCAAGCCATGCCTTCCCTGGACCGGAAAAAAGCTTCCTAGGACCGGTTTCTGGCATTTCAGCCGTCTTCAGCCAGGCTTGCTTGAATCCAGTGGCAATGTGAGCAAGGGACTCACGTCTGAGCATACCCTGCCAACTTATGGCAAACAAAGCGGTACAAAAGGGGGTGGTGATGGACAGAGCATCAGAACCAATCAAACACTCACACCCAGTCAACAGATCTGGGTTTGATCCATCACCGTTCTTTAGCCAACTCTGCCACCCCAGTTCAGACATGGCCATATGCAAATCAGTCTAACCCTGTGCCTCATGAGAACAGTCCAGCCCGAACTGCCAAGCCATGCCTTCCCTGGACCGGAACAAGCTTCCTAGGACCGGTTTCTGGCATTTTAGCCGTCTTCAGCCAGGCTTGCTTGAATCCAGTGGCAAAGTGAGCAAGGGACTCACGTCTGAGCATACCCTGCCAACTTATGGCAAACAAAGCGGTACAAAAGGGGGTGGTGATGGACAGAGCATCAGAACCAATCAAACACTCACACCCAGTCAACAGATCTTGGTTTGATCCATCACCGTTCTTTAGCCAAATCTGCCACCCCAGTTCAGACATGGCCATATGCAAATCAGTCTAACCCTGTGCCTCATGGGAACAGTCCAGCCCGAACTGCCAAGCCATGCCTTCCCTGGACCGGAAACAAGCTTCCTAGGACCGGTTTCTGGCATTTCAGCCGTCTTCAGCCAGGCTTGCTTGAATCCAGTGGCAAAGTGAGCAAGGGACTCACGTCTGAGCATACCCTGCCAACTTATGGCAAACAAAGCGGTACAAAAGGGGGTGGTGATGGACAGAGCATCAGAACCAATCAAACACTCACACCCAGTCAACAGATCTGGGTTTGATCCATCACCGTTCTTTAGCCAAATCTGCCACCCCAGTTCAGACATCGCCATATGCAAATCAGTCTAACCCTGTGACTCATGGGAACAGTCCAGCCCGAACTGCCAAGCCATGCCTTCCCTGGACCGGAAACAAGCTTCCTAGGACCGGTTTCTGGCATTTCCGCAGTCTTCAGCCAGGCTTGCTTGAATCCAGTGGCAAAGTGAGCAAGGGACTCACGTCTGAGCATACCCTGCCAACTTATGGCAAACAAAGCGGTACAAAACGGGGTGGTGATGGACAGAGCATCAGAACCAATCAAACACTCACACCCAGTCAACAGATCTGGGTTTGATCCATCACCGTTCTTTAGCCAAATCTGCCACCCCAGTTCAGACATGGCCATATGCAAATCAGTCTAACCCTGTGCCTCATGGGAACAGTCCAGCCCGAACTGCCAAGCCATGCCTTCCCTGGACCGGAAACAAGCTTCCTAGGACCAGTTTCTGGCATTTCAGTCTTCTTCAGCCAGGCTTGCTTGAATCCAGTGGCAAAGTGAGCAAGGGACTCACGTCTGAGCATACCCTGCCAACTTATGGCAAACAAAGCGGTACAAAAGGGGGTGGTGATGGACAGAGCATCAGAACCAATCAAACACTCACACCCAGTCAACAGATCTGGGTTTGATCCATCACCGTTCTTTAGCCAAATCTGCCACCCCAGTTCAGACATCGCCATATGCAAATCAGTCTAACCCTGTGCCTCATTAGAAAAGTCCAGCCCGAACTGCCAAGCCATGCCTTTCCTGGACCGGAAACAAGCTTCCTAGGACCGGTTTCTGGCATTTCAGCCGTCTTCAGCCAGGCTTGCTTGAATCCAGTGGCAAAGTGAGGAAGGGACTCACGTCTGAGCATACCCTGCCAACTTTTGGCAAACAAAACGGTACAAAAGGGGGTGGTGATGGACAGAACATCAGAACCAATCAAACACTCACACCCAGTCAACAGATCTGAGTTTGATCCATCACTGTTCTTTAGCCAACTCTGCCACCCCAGTACAGACATGTCCATATGGAAATCAGTCTAACCCTGTGCCTCATGGGAACAGTCCAGCCAGAACTGCCAAGCCATGCCTTCCCTGGACCGGAAAAAAGCTTCCTAGGACCGGTTTCTGGCATTTCAGCCGTCTTCAGCCAGGCTTGCTTGAATCCAGTGGCAAAGTGAGCAAGGGACTCACGTCTGAGCATACCCTGCCAACTTATGGCAAACAAAGCGGTACAAAAGGGGGTGGTGATGGACAGAGCATCAGAACCCATCAAACACTCACACCCAGTCAACAGATCTGGGTTTGATCCATCACCGTTCTTTAGCCAAATCTGCCACCCCAGTTCAGACATGGCCATATGCAAATCAGTCTAACCCTGTGCCTCATGGGAACAGTCCAGCCCGAACTGCCAAGCCATGCCTTCCCTGGACCGGAAACAAGCTTCCTAGGACCGGTTTCTGGCATTTCAGCCGTCTTCAGCCAGGCTTGCTTGAATCCAGTGGCAAAGTGAGCAAGGGACTCATGTCTGAGCATACCTTGCCAACTTTTGGCAAACAAAACGGTACAAAAGGGGGTGGTGATGGACAGAACATCAGAACCAATCAAACACTCACACCCAGTCAACAGATCTGAGTTTGATCCATCACTGTTCTTTAGCCAACTCTGCCACCCCAGTACAGACATGTCCATATGGAAATCAGTCTAACCCTGTGCCTCATGGGAACAGTCCAGCCAGAACTGCCAAGCCATGCCTTCCCTGGACCGGAAAAAAGCTTCCTAGGACCGGTTTCTGGCATTTCAGCCGTCTTCAGCCAGGCTTACTTGAATCCAGTGGCAAAGTGAGCAAGGGACTCACGTCTGAGCATACCCTGCCAACTTATGGCAAACAAAGCGGTACAAAAGGGGGTGGTGATGGACAGAGCATCAGAACCAATCAAACACTCACACCCAGTCAACAGATCTGGGTTTGATCCATCACCGTTCTTTAGCCAACTCTGCCACCCCAGTTCAGACATGGCCATATGCAAATCAGTCTAACCCTGTGCCTCATGAGAACAGTCCAGCCCGAACTGCCAAGCCATGCCTTCCCTGGACCGGAACAAGCTTCCTAGGACCGGTTTCTGGCATTTTAGCCGTCTTCAGCCAGGCTTGCTTGAATCCAGTGGCAAAGTGAGCAAGGGACTCACGTCTCAGAATACCCAGCCAACTTATGGCAAACAAAGCGGTACAAAAGAGGGTGGTGATGGACAGAGCATCAGAACCAATCAAACACTCACACCCAGTCAACAGATCTGGGTTTGATCCATCACCGTTCTTTAGCCAACTCTGCCACCCCAGTTCAGACATGGCCATATGCAAATCAGTCTAACCCTGGGCCTCATGGGAACAGTCCAGCCCGAACTGCCAAGCCATGCCTTCCCTGGACCGGAAACAAGCTTCCTAGGACCAGTTTCTGGCATTTCAGCCGTCTTCAGCCAGGCATGCTTGAATCCAGTGGCAAAGTGAGCAAGGGACTCACGTCTGAGCATACCCTGCCAACTTATGGCAAACAAAGCGGTACAAAAGGGGGTGGTGATGGACAGAGCATCAGAACCAATCAAACACTCACACCCAGTCAACAGATCTGGGTTTGATCCATCACCGTTCTTTAGCCAAATCTGCCAACCCAGTTCAGACATCGCCATATGCAAATCAGTCTAACCCTGTGCCTCCTTAGAAAAGTCCACCCCGAACTGCTAAGCCATGCCTTTCCTGGACCGGAAACAAGCTTCCTAGGACCGGTTTCTGGCATTTCAGCCGTCTTCAGCCAGGCTTGCTTGAATCCAGTGGCAAAGTGAGCAAGGGACTCACGTCTGAGCATACCCTGCCAACTTATGGCAAACAAAGCGGTACAAAAGGGGGTGGTGATGGACAGAGCATCAGAACCAATCAAACACTCACACCCAGTCAACAGATCTGGGTTTGATCCATCACCGTTCTTTATCCATCTCTGTCACCCCTGTTCAGACATGGCCATATGCAAATCAGTCTAACCCTGTGCCTCATGGGAACAGTCCAGCCCGAACTGCCAAGCCATGCCTTCCCTGGACCGGAAACAAGCTACCTAGGACCGGATGCTGGCATTTCAGCCGTCTTCAGCCAGGCTTGCTTGAATCCAGTGGCAAAGTGAGCAAGGGACTCACGTCTGAGCATACCCTGCCAACTTATGGCAAACAAAGTGGTACAAAAGGGGGTGGTGATGGACAGAGCATCAGAACCAATCAAACACTCACACCCAGTCAACAGATCTGGGTTTGATCCATCACCGTTCTTTAGCCAACTCTGCCACCCCAGTTCAGACATGGCCATATGCAAATCAGTCTAACCCTGTGCCTCATGAGAACAGTCCAGCCCGAACTGCCAAGCCATGCCTTCCCTGGACCTGAACAAGCTTCCTAGGACCGGTTTCTGGCATTTTAGCCGTCTTCAGCCAGGCTTGCTTGAATCCAGTGGCAAAGTGAGCAAGGGACTCACGTCTCAGCATACCCAGCCAACTTATGGCAAACAAAGCGGTACAAAAGAGGGTGGTGATGGACAGAGCATCAGAACCAATCAAACACTCACACCCAGTCAACAGATCTGGGTTTGATCCATCACCGTTCTTTAGCCAACTCTGCCACCCCAGTTCAGACATGGCCATATGCAAATCAGTCTAACCCTGGGCCTCATGGGAACAGTCCAGCCCGAACTGCCAAGCCATGCCTTCCCTGGACCGGAAACAAGCTTCCTAGGACCAGTTTCTGGCATTTCAGCCGTCTTCAGCCAGGCATGCTTGAATCCAGTGGCAAAGTGAGCAAGGGACTCACGTCTGAGCATACCCTGCCAACTTATGGCAAACAAAGCGGTACAAAAGGGGGTGGTGATGGACAGAGCATCAGAACCAATCAAACACTCACACCCAGTCAACAGATCTGGGTTTGATCCATCACCGTTCTTTAGCCAAATCTGCCAACCCAGTTCAGACATCGCCATATGCAAATCAGTCTAACCCTGTGCCTCCTTAGAAAAGTCCACCCCGAACTGCTAAGCCATGCCTTTCCTGGACCGGAAACAAGCTTCCTAGGACCGGTTTCTGGCATTTCAGCCGTCTTCAGCCAGGCTTGCTTGAATCCAGTGGCAAAGTGAGCAAGGGACTCACGTCTGAGCATACCCTGCCAACTTATGGCAAACAAAGCGGTACAAAAGGGGGTGGTGATGGACAGAGCATCAGAACCAATCAAACACTCACACCCAGTCAACAGATCTGGGTTTGATCCATCACCGTTCTTTATCCATCTCTGTCACCCCTGTTCAGACATGGCCATATGCAAATCAGTCTAACCCTGTGCCTCATGGGAACAGTCCAGCCCGAACTGCCAAGCCATGCCTTCCCTGGACCGGAAACAAGCTACCTAGGACCGGATGCTGGCATTTCAGCCGTCTTCAGCCAGGCTTGCTTGAATCCAGTGGCAAAGTGAGCAAGGGACTCACGTCTGAGCATACCCTGCCAACTTATGGCAAACAAAGTGGTACAAAAGGGGGTGGTGATGGACAGAGCATCAGAACCAATCAAACACTCACACCCAGTCAACAGATCTGGGTTTGATCCATCACCGTTCTTTAGCCAACTCTGCCACCCCAGTTCAGACATGGCCATATGCAAATCAGTCTAACCCTGGGCCTCATGGGAACAGTCCAGCCCGAACTGCCAAGCCATGCCTTCCCTGGACCGGAAACAAGCTTCCTAGGACTGGTTTCTGGCATTTTAGCCGTCTTCAGCCAGGCATGCTTGAATCCAGTGGCAAAGTGAGCAAGGGACTCACGTCTGAGCATACCCTGCCAACTTATGGCAAACAAAGCGGTACAAAAGGGGGTGGTGACGGACAGAGCATCAGAACCAATCAAACACTCACACCCAGTCAACAGATCTGGGTTTGATCCATCACCGTTCTTTAGCCAAATCTGCCAACCCAGTTCAGACATCGCCATATGCAAATCAGTCTAACCCTGTGCCTCCTTAGAAAAGTCCACCCCGAACTGCTAAGCCATGCCTTTCCTGGACCGGAAACAAGCTTCCTAGGACCGGTTTCTGGCATTTCAGCCGTCTTCAGCCAGGCTTGCTTGAATCCAGTGGCAAAGTGAGCAAGGGACTCACGTCTGAGCATACCCTGCCAACTTATGGCAAACAAAACGGTACAAAAGGGGGTGGTGATGGACAGAGCATCAGAACCAATCAAACACTCACACCCAGTCAACAGATCTGGGTTTGATCCATCACCGTTCTTTATCCATCTCTGTCACCCCTGTTCAGACATGGCCATATGCAAATCAGTCTAACCCTGTGCCTCATGGGAACAGTCCAGCCCGAACTGCCAAGCCATGCCTTCCCTGGACCGGAAACAAGCTACCTAGGACCGGATGCTGGCATTTCAGCCGTCTTCAGCCAGGCTTGCTTGAATCCAGTGGCAAAGTGAGCAAGGGACTCACGTCTGAGCATACCCTGCCAACTTATGGCAAACAAAGTGGTAGAAAAGGGGGTGGTGATGGACAGAGCATCAGAACCAATCAAACACTCACACCCAGTCAACAGATCTGGGTTTGATCCATCACCGTTCTTTAGCCAACTCTGCCACCCCAGTTCAGACATGGCCATATGCAAATCAGTCTAACCCTGTGCCTCATGAGAACAGTCCAGCCCGAACTGCCAAGCCATGCCTTCCCTGGACCGGAACAAGCTTCCTAGGACCGGTTTCTGGCATTTTAGCCGTCTTCAGCCAGGCTTGCTTGAATCCAGTGGCAAAGTGAGCAAGGGACTCACGTCTCAGCATACCCAGCCAACTTATGGCAAACAAAGCGGTACAAAAGAGGGTGGTGATGGACAGAGCATCAGAACCAATCAAACACTCACACCCAGTCAACAGATCTGGGTTTGATCCATCACCGTTCTTTAGCCAACTCTGCCACCCCAGTTCAGACATGGCCATATGCAAATCAGTCTAACCCTGGGCCTCATGGGAACAGTCCAGCCCGAACTGCCAAGCCATGCCTTCCCTGGACCGGAAACAAGCTTCCTAGGACCAGTTTCTGGCATTTCAGCCGTCTTCAGCCAGGCATGCTTGAATCCAGTGGCAAAGTGAGCAAGGGACTCACGTCTGAGCATACCCTGCCAACTTATGGCAAACAAAGCGGTACAAAAGGGGGTGGTGATGGACAGAGCATCAGAACCAATCAAACACTCACACCCAGTCAACAGATCTGGGTTTGATCCATCACCGTTCTTTAGCCAAATCTGCCAACCCAGTTCAGACATCGCCATATGCAAATCAGTCTAACCCTGTGCCTCCTTAGAAAAGTCCACCCCGAACTGCTAAGCCATGCCTTTCCTGGACCGGAAACAAGCTTCCTAGGACCGGTTTCTGGCATTTCAGCCGTCTTCAGCCAGGCTTGCTTGAATCCAGTGGCAAAGTGAGCAAGGGACTCACGTCTGAGCATACCCTGCCAACTTATGGCAAACAAAGCGGTACAAAAGGGGGTGGTGATGGACAGAGCATCAGAACCAATCAAACACTCACACCCAGTCAACAGATCTGGGTTTGATCCATCACCGTTCTTTATCCATCTCTGTCACCCCTGTTCAGACATGGCCATATGCAAATCAGTCTAACCCTGTGCCTCATGGGAACAGTCCAGCCCGAACTGCCAAGCCATGCCTTCCCTGGACCGGAAACAAGCTACCTAGGACCGGATGCTGGCATTTCAGCCGTCTTCAGCCAGGCTTGCTTGAATCCAGTGGCAAAGTGAGCAAGGGACTCACGTCTGAGCATACCCTGCCAACTTATGGCAAACAAAGTGGTACAAAAGGGGGTGGTGATGGACAGAGCATCAGAACCAATCAAACACTCACACCCAGTCAACAGATCTGGGTTTGATCCATCACCGTTCTTTAGCCAACTCTGCCACCCCAGTTCAGACATGGCCATATGCAAATCAGTCTAACCCTGGGCCTCATGGGAACAGTCCAGCCCGAACTGCCAAGCCATGCCTTCCCTGGACCGGAAACAAGCTTCCTAGGACCGGTTTCTGGCATTTTAGCCGTCTTCAGCCAGGCATGCTTGAATCCAGTGGCAAAGTGAGCAAGGGACTCACGTCTGAGCATACCCTGCCAACTTATGGCAAACAAAGCGGTACAAAAGGGGGTGGTGACGGACAGAGCATCAGAACCAATCAAACACTCACACCCAGTCAACAGATCTGGGTTTGATCCATCACCGTTCTTTAGCCAAATCTGCCAACCCAGTTCAGACATCGCCATATGCAAATCAGTCTAACCCTGTGCCTCCTTAGAAAAGTCCACCCCGAACTGCTAAGCCATGCCTTTCCTGGACCGGAAACAAGCTTCCTAGGACCGGTTTCTGGCATTTCAGCCGTCTTCAGCCAGGCTTGCTTGAATCCAGTGGCAAAGTGAGCAAGGGACTCACGTCTGAGCATACCCTGCCAACTTATGGCAAACAAAGCGGTACAAAAGGGGGTGGTGATGGACAGAGCATCAGAACCAATCAAACACTCACACCCAGTCAACAGATCTGGGTTTGATCCATCACCGTTCTTTAGCCAAATCTGCCACCCCAGTTCAGACATGGCCATATGCAAATCAGTCTAACCCTGTGCCTCATGGGAACAGTCCAGCCCGAACTGCCAAGCCATGCCTTCCCTGGACCGGAAACAAGCTTCCTAGGACCAGTTTCTGGCATTTCAGTCCTCTTCAGCCAGGCTTGCTTGAATCCAGTGGCAAAGTGAGCAAGGGACTCACGTCTGAGCATACCCTGCCAACTTATGGCAAACAAAGCGGTACAAAACGGGGTGGTGATGGACAGAGCATCAGAACCAATCAAACACTCACACCCAGTCAACAGATCTGGGTTTGATCCATCACCGTTCTTTAGCCAAATCTGCCACCCCAGTTCAGACATGGCCATATGCAAATCAGTCTAACCCTGTGCCTCATGGGAACAGTCCAGCCCGAACTGCCAAGCCATGCCTTCCCTGGACCGGAAACAAGCTTCCTAGGACCAGTTTCTGGCATTTCAGTCTTCTTCAGCCAGGCTTGCTTGAATCCAGTGGCAAAGTGAGCAAGGGACTCACGTCTGAGCATACCCTGCCAACTTATGGCAAACAAAGCGGTACAAAAGGGGGTGGTGATGGACAGAGCATCAGAACCAATCAAACACTCACACCCAGTCAACAGATCTGGGTTTGATCCATCACCGTTCTTTAGCCAAATCTGCCACCCCAGTTCAGACATCGCCATATGCAAATCAGTCTAACCCTGTGCCTCATTAGAAAAGTCCAGCCCGAACTGCCAAGCCATGCCTTTCCTGGACCGGAAACAAGCTTCCTAGGACCGGTTTCTGGCATTTCAGCCGTCTTCAGCCAGGCTTGCTTGAATCCAGTGGCAAAGTGAGCAAGGGACTCACGTCTGAGCATACCCTGCCAACTTTTGGCAAACAAAACGGTACAAAAGGGGGTGGTGATGGACAGAACATCAGAACCAATCAAACACTCACACCCAGTCAACAGATCTGAGTTTGATCCATCACTGTTCTTTAGCCAACTCTGCCACCCCAGTACAGACATGTCCATATGGAAATCAGTCTAACCCTGTGCCTCATGGGAACAGTCCAGCCAGAACTGCCAAGCCATGCCTTCCCTGGACCGGAAAAAAGCTTCCTAGGACCAGTTTCTGGCATTTCAGCCGTCTTCAGCCAGGCTTGCTTGAATCCAGTGGCAAAGTGAGCAAGGGACTCACGTCTGAGCATACCCTGCCAACTTATGGCAAACAAAGCGGTACAAAAGGGGGTGGTGATGGACAGAGCATCAGAACCTATCAAACACTCACACCCAGTCAACAGATCTGGGTTTGATCCATCACCGTTCTTTAGCCAAATCTGCCACCCCAGTTCAGACATGGCCATATGCAAATCAGTCTAACCCTGTGCCTCATGGGAACAGTCCAGCCCGAACTGCCAAGCCATGCCTTCCCTGGACCGGAAACAAGCTTCCTAGGACCGGTTTCTGGCATTTCAGCCGTCTTCAGCCAGGCTTGCTTGAATCCAGTGGCAAAGTGAGCAAGGGACTCACGTCTGAGCATACCTTGCCAACTTTTGGCAAACAAAACGGTACAAAAGGGGGTGGTGATGGACAGAACATCAGAACCAATCAAACACTCACACCCAGTCAACAGATCTGAGTTTGATCCATCACTGTTCTTTAGCCAACTCTGCCACCCCAGTACAGACATGTCCATATGGAAATCAGTCTAACCCTGTGCCTCATGGGAACAGTCCAGCCAGAACTGCCAAGCCATGCCTTCCCTGGACCGGAAAAAAGCTTCCTAGGACCGGTTTCTGGCATTTCAGCCGTCTTCAGCCAGGCTTGCTTGAATCCAGTGGCAAAGTGAGCAAGGGACTCACGTCTGAGCATACCCTGCCAACTTATGGCAAACAAAGCGGTACAAAAGGGGGTGGTGATGGACAGAGCATCAGAACCAATCAAACACTCACACCCAGTCAACAGATCTGGGTTTGATCCATCACCGTTCTTTAGCCAACTCTGCCACCCCAGTTCAGACATGGCCATATGCAAATCAGTCTAACCCTGTGCCTCATGAGAACAGTCCAGCCCGAACTGCCAAGCCATGCCTTCCCTGGACCGGAACAAGCTTCCTAGGACCGGTTTCTGGCATTTTAGCCGTCTTCAGCCAGGCTTGCTTGAATCCAGTGGCAAAGTGAGCAAGGGACTCACGTCTCAGCATACCCAGCCAACTTATGGCAAACAAAGCGGTACAAAAGAGGGTGGTGATGGACAGAGCATCAGAACCAATCAAACACTCACACCCAGTCAACAGATCTGGGTTTGATCCATCACCGTTCTTTAGCCAACTCTGCCACCCCAGTTCAGACATGGCCATATGCAAATCAGTCTAACCCTGGGCCTCATGGGAACAGTCCAGCCCGAACTGCCAAGCCATGCCTTCCCTGGACCGGAAACAAGCTTCCTAGGACCAGTTTCTGGCATTTCAGCCGTCTTCAGCCAGGCATGCTTGAATCCAGTGGCAAAGTGAGCAAGGGACTCACGTCTGAGCATACCCTGCCAACTTATGGCAAACAAAGCGGTACAAAAGGGGGTGGTGATGGACAGAGCATCAGAACCAATCAAACACTCACACCCAGTCAACAGATCTGGGTTTGATCCATCACCGTTCTTTAGCCAAATCTGCCAACCCAGTTCAGACATCGCCATATGCAAATCAGTCTAACCCTGTGCCTCCTTAGAAAAGTCCACCCCGAACTGCTAAGCCATGCCTTTCCTGGACCGGAAACAAGCTTCCTAGGACCGGTTTCTGGCATTTCAGCCGTCTTCAGCCAGGCTTGCTTGAATCCAGTGGCAAAGTGAGCAAGGGACTCACGTCTGAGCATACCCTGCCAACTTATGGCAAACAAAGCGGTACAAAAGGGGGTGGTGATGGACAGAGCATCAGAACCAATCAAACACTCACACCCAGTCAACAGATCTGGGTTTGATCCATCACCGTTCTTTATCCATCTCTGTCACCCCTGTTCAGACATGGCCATATGCAAATCAGTCTAACCCTGTGCCTCATGGGAACAGTCCAGCCCGAACTGCCAAGCCATGCCTTCCCTGGACCGGAACCAAGCTACCTAGGACCGGATGCTGGCATTTCAGCCGTCTTCAGCCAGGCTTGCTTGAATCCAGTGGCAAAGTGAGCAAGGGACTCACGTCTGAGCATACCCTGCCAACTTATGGCAAACAAAGTGGTACAAAAGGGGGTGGTGATGGACAGAGCATCAGAACCAATCAAACACTCACACCCAGTCAACAGATCTGGGTTTGATCCATCACCGTTCTTTAGCCAACTCTGCCACCCCAGTTCAGACATGGCCATATGCAAATCAGTCTAACCCTGGGCCTCATGGGAACAGTCCAGCCCGAACTGCCAAGCCATGCCTTCCCTGGACCGGAAACAAGCTTCCTAGGACCGGTTTCTGGCATTTTAGCCGTCTTCAGCCAGGCATGCTTGAATCCAGTGGCAAAGTGAGCAAGGGACTCACGTCTGAGCATACCCTGCCAACTTATGGCAAACAAAGCGGTACAAAAGGGGGTGGTGACGGACAGAGCATCAGAACCAATCAAACACTCACACCCAGTCAACAGATCTGGGTTTGATCCATCACCGTTCTTTAGCCAAATCTGCCAACCCAGTTCAGACATCGCCATATGCAAATCAGTCTAACCCTGTGCCTCCTTAGAAAAGTCCACCCCGAACTGCTAAGCCATGCCTTTCCTGGACCGGAAACAAGCTTCCTAGGACCGGTTTCTGGCATTTCAGCCGTCTTCAGCCAGGCTTGCTTGAATCCAGTGGCAAAGTGAGCAAGGGACTCACGTCTGAGCATACCCTGCCAACTTATGGCAAACAAAGCGGTACAAAAGGGGGTGGTGATGGACAGAGCATCAGAACCAATCAAACACTCACACCCAGTCAACAGATCTGGGTTTGATCCATCACCGTTCTTTAGCCAAATCTGCCACCCCAGTTCAGACATGGCCATATGCAAATCAGTCTAACCCTGTGCCTCATGGGAACAGTCCAGCCCGAACTGCCAAGCCATGCCTTCCCTGGACCGGAAACAAGCTTCCTAGGACCAGTTTCTGGCATTTCAGTCCTCTTCAGCCAGGCTTGCTTGAATCCAGTGGCAAAGTGAGCAAGGGACTCACGTCTGAGCATACCCTGCCAACTTATGGCAAACAAAGCGGTACAAAAGGGGGTGGTGATGGACAGAGCATCAGAACCAATCAAACACTCACACCCAGTCAACAGATCTGGGTTTGATCCATCACCGTTCTTTAGCCAAATCTGCCACCCCAGTTCAGACATCGCCATATGCAAATCAGTCTAACCCTGTGCCTCATTAGAAAAGTCCAGCCCGAACTGCCAAGCCATGCCTTTCCTGGACCGGAAACAAGCTTCCTAGGACCGGTTTCTGGCATTTCAGCCGTCTTCAGCCAGGCTTGCTTGAATCCAGTGGCAAAGTGAGCAAGGGACTCACGTCTGAGCATACCCTGCCAACTTTTGGCAAACAAAACGGTACAAAAGGGGGTGGTGATGGACAGAACATCAGAACCAATCAAACACTCAGACCCAGTCAACAGATCTGAGTTTGATCCATCACTGTTCTTTAGCCAACTCTGCCACCCCAGTACAGACATGTCCATATGGAAATCAGTCTAACCCTGTGCCTCATGGGAACAGTCCAGCCAGAACTGCCAAGCCATGCCTTCCCTGGACCGGAAAAAAGCTTCCTAGGACCGGAATCTGGCATTTCAGCCGTCTTCAGCCAGGCTTGCTTGAATCCAGTGGCAATGTGAGCAAGGGACTCACGTCTGAGCATACCCTGCCAACCTATGGCAAACAAAGCGGTACAAAAGGGGGTGGTGATGGACAGAGCATCAGAACCAATCAAACACTCACACCCAGTCAACAGATCTGGGTTTGATCCATCACCGTTCTTTAGCCAACTCTGCCACCCCAGTTCAGACATGGCCATATGCAAATCAGTCTAACCCTGTGCCTCATGAGAACAGTCCAGCCCGAACTGCCAAGCCATGCCTTCCCTGGACCGGAACAAGCTTCCTAGGACCGGTTTCTGGCATTTTAGCCGTCTTCAGCCAGGCTTGCTTGAATCCAGTGGCAAAGTGAGCAAGGGACTCACGTCTCAGCATACCCAGCCAACTTATGGCAAACAAAGCGGTACAAAAGAGGGTGGTGATGGACAGAGCATCAGAACCAATCAAACACTCACACCCAGTCAACAGATCTGGGTTTGATCCATCACCGTTCTTTAGCCAACTCTGCCACCCCAGTTCAGACATGGCCATATGCAAATCAGTCTAACCCTGGGCCTCATGGGAACAGTCCAGCCCGAACTGCCAAGCCATGCCTTCCCTGGACCGGAAACAAGCTTCCTAGGACCGGTTTCTGGCATTTCAGCCGTCTTCAGCCAGGCATGCTTGAATCCAGTGGCAAAGTGAGCAAGGGACTCACGTCTGAGCATACCCTGCCAACTTATGGCAAACAAAGCGGTACAAAAGGGGGTGGTGATGGACAGAGCATCAGAACCAATCAAACACTCACACCCAGTCAACAGATCTGGGTTTGATCCATCACCGTTCTTTAGCCAAATCTGCCAACCCAGTTCAGACATCGCCATATGCAAATCAGTCTAACCCTGTGCCTCCTTAGAAAAGTCCAGCCCGAACTGCTAAGCCATGCCTTTCCTGGACCGGAAACAAGCTTCCTAGGACCGGTTTCTGGCATTTCAGCCGTCTTCAGCCAGGCTTGCTTGAATCCAGTGGCAAAGTGAGCAAGGGACTCACGTCTGAGCATACCCTGCCAACTTATGGCAAACAAAGCGGTACAAAAGGGGGTGGTGATGGACAGAGCATCAGAACCAATCAAACACTCACACCCAGTCAACAGATCTGGGTTTGATCCATCACCGTTCTTTAGCCAAATCTGCCACCCCACTTCAGACATCGCCATATGCAAATCAGTCTAACCCTGTGCCTCATTAGAAAAGTCCAGCCCGAACTGCCAAGCCATGCCTTTCCTGGACCGGAAACAAGCTTCCTAGGACCGTTTTCTGGCATTTCAGCCGTCTTCAGCCAGGCTTGCTTGAATCCAGTGGCAAAGTGAGCAAGGGACTCACGTCTGAGCATACCCTGCCAACTTATGGCAAACAAAGCGGTACAAAAGGGGGTGGTGATGGACAGAGCATCAGAACCAATCAAACACTCACACCCAGTCAACAGATCTGGATTTGATCCATCACCGTTCTTTAGCCAACTCTGCCACCCCAGTTCAGACATGGCCATATGCAAATCAGTCTAACCCTGTGCCTCATGGGAACAGTCCAGCCCGAACTGCCAAGCCATGCCTTCCCTGGACCGGAAACAAGCTTCCTAGGACCGGTTTCTGGCATTTCAGCAGTCTTCAGCCAGGCTTGCTTGAATCCAGTGGCAAAGTGAGCAAGGGACTCACGTCTGAGCATACCCTGCCAACTTATGGCAAACAAAGAGGTACAAAAGGGGGTGGTGATGGACAGAGCATCAGAACCAATCAAACACTCTCACCCAGTTAACAGATCTGGGTTTGATCCATCACCGTTCTTTAGCCAACTCTGCCTCCCCAGTTCAGACATGGCCATATGCAAATCAGTCTAACCCTGTGCCTCATGGGAACAGTCCAGCCCAAACTGCCAAGCCATGCCTTCCCTGGACCGGAAACTAGCTTCCTAGGACCGGTTTCTGGCATTTTAGCCGTCTTCAGCCAGGCTTGCTTGAATCCAGTGGCAAAGTGAGCAAGGGACTCACGTCTGAGCATACCCTGCCAACTTATGGCAAACAAAGCGGTACAAAAGGGGGTGGTGATGGACAGAGCATCAGAACCAATCAAACACTCACACCCAGTCAACAGATCTGGGTTTGATCCATCACCGTTCTTTAGCCAACTCTGCCACCCCAGTTCTGACATGGCCATATGCAAATCAGTCCAACCCTGTGCCTCATGGGAACAGTCCAGCCCGAACTGCCAAGCCATGCCTTCCCTGGACCGGAAACAAGCTTTCTAGGACCGGTTTCTGGCATTTCAGCGGTCTTCAGCCAGGCTTGCTTGAATCCAGTGGCAAAGTGAGCAAGGGACTCACGTCTGAGCATACCCTGCCAACTTATGGCAAACAAAGCGGTACAAAAGGGGGTGGTGATGGACAGAGCATCAGAACCAATCAAACACTCACACCCAGTCAACAGATCTGGGTTTGATCCATCACCGTTCTTTAGCCAAATCTGACAACCCAGTTCAGACATCGCCATATGCAAATCTGTCTAACCCTGTGCCTCCTTAGAAAAGTCCAGCCCGAACTGCTAAGCCATGCCTTTCCTGGACCGGAAACAAGCTTCCTAGGACCGGTTTCTGGCATTTCAGCCGTCTTCAGCCAGGCTTGCTTGAATCCAGTGGCAAAGTGAGCAAGGGACTCACGTCTGAGCATACCCTGCCAACTTATGGCAAACAAAGCGGTACAAAAGGGGGTGGTGATGGACAGAGCATCAGAACCAATCAAACACTCACACCCAGTCAACAGATCTGGGTTTGATCCATCACCGTTCTTTAGCCAAATCTGCCACCCCAGTTCAGACATCGCCATATGCAAATCAGTCTAACCCTGTGCCTCATTAGAAAAGTCCAGCCCGAACTGCCAAGCCATGCCTTTCCTGGACCGGAAACAAGCTTCCTAGGACCGTTTTCTGGCATTTCAGCCGTCTTCAGCCAGGCTTGCTTGAATCCAGTGGCAAAGTGAGCAAGGGACTCACGTCTGAGCATACCCTGCCAACTTATGGCAAACAAAGCGGTACAAAAGGGGGTGGTGATGGACAGAGCATCAGAACCAATCAAACACTCACACCCAGTCAACAGATCTGGATTTGATCCATCACCGTTCTTTAGCCAACTCTGCCACCCCAGTTCAGACATGGCCATATGCAAATCAGTCTAACCCTGTGCCTCATGGGAACAGTCCAGCCCGAACTGCCAAGCCATGCCTTCCCTGGACCGGAAACAAGCTTCCTAGGACCGGTTTCTGGCATTTCAGCAGTCTTCAGCCAGGCTTGCTTGAATCCAGTGGCAAAGTGAGCAAGGGACTCACGTCTGAGCATACCCTGCCAACTTATGGCAAACAAAGAGGTACAAAAGGGGGTGGTGATGGACAGAGCATCAGAACCAATCAAACACTCACACCCAGTTAACAGATCTGGGTTTGATCCATCACCGTTCTTTAGCCAACTCTGCCTCCCCAGTTCAGACATGGCCATATGCAAATCAGTCTAACCCTGTGCCTCATGGGAACAGTCCAGCCCAAACTGCCAAGCCATGCCTTCCCTGGACCGGAAACTAGCTTCCTAGGACCGGTTTCTGGCATTTCAGCCGTCTTCAGCCAGGCTTGCTTGAATCCAGTGGCAAAGTGAGCAAGGGACTCACGTCTGAGCATACCCTGCCAACTTATGGCAAACAAAGCGGTACAAAAGGGGGTGGTGATGGACAGAGCATCAGAACCAATCAAACACTCACACCCAGTCAACAGATCTGGGTTTGATCCATCACCGTTCTTTATCCATCTCTGTCACCCCTGTTCAGACATGGCCATATGCAAATCAGTCTAACCCTGTGCCTCATGGGAACAGTCCAGCCCGAACTGCCAAGCCATGCCTTCCCTGGACCGGAAACAAGCTACCTAGGACCGGATGCTGGCATTTCAGCCGTCTTCAGCCAGGCTTGCTTGAATCCAGTGGCAAAGTGAGCAAGGGACTCACGTCTGAGCATACCCTGCCAACTTATGGCAAACAAAGTGGTACAAAAGGGGGTGGTGATGGACAGAGCATCAGAACCAATCAAACGCTCACACCCAGTCAACAGATCTGGGTTTGATCCATCACCGTTCTTTAGCCAACTCTGCCACCCCAGTTCAGACATGGCCATATGCAAATCAGTCTAACCCTGGGCCTCATGGGAACAGTCCAGCCCGAACTGCCAAGCCATGCCTTCCCTGGACCGGAAACAAGCTTCCTAGGACCGGTTTCTGGCATTTTAGCCGTCTTCAGCCAGGCATGCTTGAATCCAGTGGCAAAGTGAGCAAGGGACTCACGTCTGAGCATACCCTGCCAACTTATGGCAAACAAAGCGGTACAAAAGGGGGTGGTGACGGACAGAGCATCAGAACCAATCAAACACTCACACCCAGTCAACAGATCTGGGTTTGATCCATCACCGTTCTTTAGCCAAATCTGCCAACCCAGTTCAGACATCGCCATATGCAAATCAGTCTAACCCTGTGCCTCCTTAGAAAAGTCCACCCCGAACTGCTAAGCCATGCCTTTCCTGGACCGGAAACAAGCTTCCTAGGACCGGTTTCTGGCATTTCAGCCGTCTTCAGCCAGGCTTGCTTGAATCCAGTGGCAAAGTGAGCAAGGGACTCACGTCTGAGCATACCCTGCCAACTTATGGCAAACAAAGCGGTACAAAAGGGGGTGGTGATGGACAGAGCATCAGAACCAATCAAACACTCACACCCAGTCAACAGATCTGGGTTTGATCCATCACCGTTCTTTAGCCAAATCTGCCACCCCAGTTCAGACATGGCCATATGCAAATCAGTCTAACCCTGTGCCTCATGGGAACAGTCCAGCCCGAACTGCCAAGCCATGCCTTCCCTGGACCGGAAACAAGCTTCCTAGGACCAGTTTCTGGCATTTCAGTCCTCTTCAGCCAGGCTTGCTTGAATCCAGTGGCAAAGTGAGCAAGGGACTCACGTCTGAGCATACCCTGCCAACTTATGGCAAACAAAGCGGTACAAAAGGGGGTGGTGATGGACAGAGCATCAGAACCAATCAAACACTCACACCCAGTCAACAGATCTGGGTTTGATCCATCACCGTTCTTTAGCCAAATCTGCCACCCCAGTTCAGACATCGCCATATGCAAATCAGTCTAACCCTGTGCCTCATTAGAAAAGTCCAGCCCGAACTGCCAAGCCATGCCTTTCCTGGACCGGAAACAAGCTTCCTAGGACCGGTTTCTGGCATTTCAGCCGTCTTCAGCCAGGCTTGCTTGAATCCAGTGGCAAAGTGAGCAAGGGACTCACGTCTGAGCATACCCTGCCAACTTTTGGCAAACAAAACGGTACAAAAGGGGGTGGTGATGGACAGAACATCAGAACCAATCAAACACTCAGACCCAGTCAACAGATCTGAGTTTGATCCATCACTGTTCTTTAGCCAACTCTGCCACCCCAGTACAGACATGTCCATATGGAAATCAGTCTAACCCTGTGCCTCATGGGAACAGTCCAGCCAGAACTGCCAAGCCATGCCTTCCCTGGACCGGAAAAAAGCTTCCTAGGACCGGTTTCTGGCATTTCAGCCGTCTTCAGCCAGGCTTGCTTGAATCCAGTGGCAATGTGAGCAAGGGACTCACGTCTGAGCATACCCTGCCAACTTATGGCTAACAAAGCGGTACAAAAGGGGGTGGTGATGGACAGAGCATCAGAACCAATCAAACACTCACACCCAGTCAACAGATCTGGGTTTTATCCATCACCGTTCTTTAGCCAACTCTGCCACCCCAGTTCAGACATGGCCATATGCAAATCAGTCTAACCCTGTGCCTCATGAGAACAGTCCAGCCCGAACTGCCAAGCCATGCCTTCCCTGGACCGGAACAAGCTTCCTAGGACCGGTTTCTGGCATTTTAGCCGTCTTCAGCCAGGCTTGCTTGAATCCAGTGGCAAAGTGAGCAAGGGACTCACGTCTCAGCATACCCAGCCAACTTATGGCAAACAAAGCGGTACAAAAGAGGGTGGTGATGGACAGAGCATCAGAACCAATCAAACACTCACACCCAGTCAACAGATCTGGGTTTGATCCATCACCGTTCTTTAGCCAACTCTGCCACCCCAGTTCAGACATGGCCATATGCAAATCAGTCTAACCCTGGGCCTCATGGGAACAGTCCAGCCCGAACTGCCAAGCCATGCCTTCCCTGGACCGGAAACAAGCTTCCTAGGACCGGTTTCTGGCATTTCAGCCGTCTTCAGCCAGGCATGCTTGAATCCAGTGGCAAAGTGAGCAAGGGACTCACGTCTGAGCATACCCTGCCAACTTATGGCAAACAAAGCGGTACAAAAGGGGGTGGTGATGGACAGAGCATCAGAACCAATCAAACACTCACACCCAGTCAACAGATCTGGGTTTGATCCATCACCGTTCTTTAGCCAAATCTGCCAACCCAGTTCAGACATCGCCATATGCAAATCAGTCTAACCCTGTGCCTCCTTAGAAAAGTCCAGCCCGAACTGCTAAGCCATGCCTTTCCTGGACCGGAAACAAGCTTCCTAGGACCGGTTTCTGGCATTTCAGCCGTCTTCAGCCAGGCTTGCTTGAATCCAGTGGCAAAGTGAGCAAGGGACTCACGTCTGAGCATACCCTGCCAACTTATGGCAAACAAAGCGGTACAAAAGGGGGTGGTGATGGACAGAGCATCAGAACCAATCAAACACTCACACCCAGTCAACAGATCTGGGTTTGATCCATCACCGTTCTTTAGTCAAATCTGCCACCCCAGTTCAGACATCGCCATATGCAAATCAGTCTAACCCTGTGCCTCATTAGAAAAGTCCAGCCCGAACTGCCAAGCCATGCCTTTCCTGGACTGGAAACAAGCTTCCTAGGACCGTTTTCTGGCATTTCAGCCGTCTTCAGCCAGGCTTGCTTGAATCCAGTGGCAAAGTGAGCAAGGGACTCACGTCTGAGCATACCCTGCCAACTTATGGCAAACAAAGCGGTACAAAAGGGGGTGGTGATGGACAGAGCATCAGAACCAATCAAACACTCACACCCAGTCAACAGATCTGGATTTGATCCATCACCGTTCTTTAGCCAACTCTGCCACCCCAGTTCAGACATGGCCATATGCAAATCAGTCTAACCCTGTGCCTCATGGGAACAGTCCAGCCCGAACTGCCAAGCCATGCCTTCCCTGGACCGGAAACAAGCTTCCTAGGACCGGTTTCTGGCATTTCAGCAGTCTTCAGCCAGGCTTGCTTGAATCCAGTGGCAAAGTGAGCAAGGGACTCACGTCTGAGCATACCCTGCCAACTTATGGCAAACAAAGAGGTTCAAAAGGGGGTGGTGATGGACAGAGCATCAGAACCAATCAAACACTCACACCCAGTTAACAGATCTGGGTTTGATCCATCACCGTTCTTTAGCCAACTCTGCCTCCCCAGTTCAGACATGGCCATATGCAAATCAGTCTAACCCTGTGCCTCATGGGAACAGTCCAGCCCAAACTGCCAAGCCATGCCTTCCCTGGACCGGAAACAAGCTTCCTAGGACCGGTTTCTGGCATTTCAGCAGTCTTCAGCCAGGCTTGCTTGAATCCAGTGGCAAAGTGAGCAAGGGACTCACGTCTGAGCATACCCTGCCAACTTATGGCAAACAAAGAGGTTCAAAAGGGGGTGGTGATGGACAGAGCATCAGAACCAATCAAACACTCACACCCAGTTAACAGATCTGGGTTTGATCCATCACCGTTCTTTAGCCAACTCTGCCTCCCCAGTTCAGACATGGCCATATGCAAATCAGTCTAACCCTGTGCCTCATGGGAACAGTCCAGCCCAAACTGCCAAGCCATGCCTTCCCTGGACCGGAAACTAGCTTCCTAGGACCGGTTTCTGGCATTTCAGCCGTCTTCAGCCAGGCTTGCTTGAATCCAGTGGCAAAGTGAGCAAGGGACTCACGTCTGAGCATACCCTGCCAACTTATGGCAAACAAAGCGGTACAAAAGGGGGTGGTGATGGACAGAGCATCAGAACCAATCAAACACTCACACCCAGTCAACAGATCTGGGTTTGATCCATCACCGTTCTTTATCCATCTCTGTCACCCCTGTTCAGACATGGCCATATGCAAATCAGTCTAACCCTGTGCCTCATGGGAACAGTCCAGCCCGAACTGCCAAGCCATGCCTTCCCTGGACCGGAAACAAGCTACCTAGGACCGGATGCTGGCATTTCAGCCGTCTTCAGCCAGGCTTGCTTGAATCCAGTGGCAAAGTGAGCAAGGGACTCACGTCTGAGCATACCCTGCCAACTTATGGCAAACAAAGTGGTACAAAAGGGGGTGGTGATGGACAGAGCATCAGAACCAATCAAACACTCACACCCAGTCAACAGATCTGGGTTTGATCCATCACCGTTCTTTAGCCAACTCTGCCACCCCAGTTCAGACATGGCCATATGCAAATCAGTCTAACCCTGGGCCTCATGGGAACAGTCCAGCCCGAACTGCCAAGCCATGCCTTCCCTGGACCGGAAACAAGCTTCCTAGGACCGGTTTCTGGCATTTTAGCCGTCTTCAGCCAGGCATGCTTGAATCCAGTGGCAAAGTGAGCAAGGGACTCACGTCTGAGCATACCCTGCCAACTTATGGCAAACAAAGCGGTACAAAAGGGGGTGGTGACGGACAGAGCATCAGAACCAATCAAACACTCACACCCAGTCAACAGATCTGGGTTTGATCCATCACCGTTCTTTAGCCAAATCTGCCAACCCAGTTCAGACATCGCCATATGCAAATCAGTCTAACCCTGTGCCTCCTTAGAAAAGTCCACCCCGAACTGCTAAGCCATGCCTTTCCTGGACCGGAAACAAGCTTCCTAGGACCGGTTTCTGGCATTTCAGCCGTCTTCAGCCAGGCTTGCTTGAATCCAGTGGCAAAGTGAGCAAGGGACTCACGTCTGGAGACAGTGTCCCTAACCTAATAAACAGCCATGTAAATAACGCCTGTTCAAAACCACTTAGGGGCCTAGTCCGCGAGTTATCCATCATCTCATGGAATATTGCGGGGATGAGCAACATCTTTAGGGACATAACTACACCTGAATACCTCGCACAGGGGGACATACTGTGTATTCAGGAAACCTGGGCAAGGGCAACGACCGCCATCGGTGGCTTTTACGAACATTTTAAACCAGCGACCAAAAGGACAATCTTCGGACGCCCGTCAGGGGGCCTCTCTATCTACGTAAGTCATGCGTGCAAAATTAACACAACTGAATTAAAGTTGGGGTCTCCTGATCTTCAAGCCATCCTAATCAGTGGGTTGTCATCGGGTCGAAAATCTCGCCCCTTTTTACTAATTAATTGTTATTTCAACCCAATCAAGTATCAATCCTTCCAGGCCATGGAATCACTTATTTCAATTTTGGAAGAACTTTTAATAAGTTGGAAGGACCAAGACGTAATAATCGCGGGCGACTTCAATCACAGAGGCTTGGGTTTAACTTCGGAGACTCCATCAAGCAAGAAGTCAGTCCCATTGACTGAATTTCTCGCAAATTTTAAGCTGCACTCCACCCATAGAATACAAAAAAAGACCCAACCAGAATGGACCACCATTCCGACCTTTAGAAATGTCTCTACCATAGACTACATCTTTATCAATGAAGGGCTTGCCCACAATCTTTGCAACTTCACAGTGGACGACAGAGAGGAAAGCGATCATAGGCCCCTCCGCGCCACATTCAATCTGGCGCGGGTACAAGCAGAATTACAAGCAGTTATTGGAACTACCACGGGGGAGGAACATCACAATGTGCCTAAAAGAATAAAATGGTCAACCAATCTTAGTCATAGCCTGCTAGACTACGTAGCTAGAAGGGAGGAAGAACCTAACCCAGTTCAAACTAAGAACATCACCCACCTCTGGGAAACTCTGACCTCCGACTTATTGGAACGTCTGGGCAATAACCATCATCCAAGAAGTCGCCAATTCCACTCTGATCCTCGCCGTGTAACATCGTGGTGCCTGTCACAGTGCAAGCGTGCTCTAAACAAGGCAATCAGGGCACAAAAGAAAGGCACTCATTTGTCAGGGAGATATTCCATTGCTGCTCTGCGAACAGACTATAAAAAGAAAGTCTGGGCCCACAAAAAACTGCAGACTGAACAGAATTGGTTGACTGTGTTCTCCTTAATTAAAGGTAATGACAATAGCAAGCTTTGGCGTTTCATTAACAGTCTGACCCCCAGAGGAGAGCAAAAGGAAAATAGTGTTGCAGGGAAAGTGTGGGAACAGTATGCCAAGGGGCTGTATACCTGCGAGTCAAATCAGGCCACTGCAGGAAGACGTGCGTGGTCCAAGGTGGCGGCGGAAATTATCGAATCCGAAAGAGCTACGTCAGAAGGCGTAAACTCGACCTGCACCGGATCATTCACAGAAATGGAGGTACTAAAGCGCATCAAGGCCATAAGAACTGATGGCGCTCCAGGCCCAAATGGGATTCCGGCCCAGGTTCTGAAAACCGCCTCAGCCTTTTTTGCATCCAGACTCACCCCTTTATTTAACCATTCTTTTGCACGGCAATGTTGCCATCCTCTTGGAAAGGTTCTATTCTATTCCCCATCCATAAAAAGGGGGACCACACGAACCCGGCCAATTATAGGCTTATAGCTCTCCTCGACATAGAAGCAAAGATTTACGCCCGCCTTCTTCTCAGGGATCTGGAGGATTGGGTGGACAAGAACGGCATTCTTCCGCCCACACAGACCGGCTTTAGGGCCCATAGCTCCACTCTTGACAACATCTTAGCCCTCTCCTACCTCGCGAAGAAGGCCAATACGAGGAACAAACCGCCCCTGTTCTGCTGTTTCATAGACTACTCCACAGCCTTTGACCGAGTGAACAGGGGCCGGCTCTGGGCAAAACTTGACTCGTGGGGGCTACCACAGGCTCTGCTAAAAGCTATAAAAGCGCTCTATGAGGGCACCTGGGTCAAGGTGAAGCTAAGCCCCACAATAACAACTGAAAGAATTGAAACCAACTCGGGCCTCAAGCAGGGGTGCGTCTTGGCCCCCATGCTTTTCAACTTGTATACTGCGGACATGGGGACAGCTCTGAAAGATGCCAACTTAGCACCTCCAAAACTGGGGAGGCTCGTCTTGGGAACACTCCAGTATGCAGACGACACGGTGATCATGGACCACACTAGGGTGGGGCTCCAAAGAGCCTTAAGCAGTTTGGCCCTATACAATAAGTCAAATGACTTACGGATCAACGTGAGCAAGACCAAAATCGTCATTTTTGGCAAATACCCCCTCAAAAAAGAAGCTTCATGGTCTCTGGGGGAGCACCGTATCGTCACTGCCCCATTCTACAACTATCTGGGCACCTGGGTCTCTGAGAGTGCCTCTGCAGTCAAACATCTGAAGGAGCTTAAACCCAAAATTAACAAAACCATTCTGTCGTTAAGACGCTTATGCCACCGCTTGGACAGTCCCTCAGCAGAACCAATGTTGACAGTGCTCCGGGCAAAACTGATCCCTGCCATTTCATATGGGCATATAGCCTACCCTGGTGCATTTGACAAAGTGGTAAACGCTGCCCAAGCGAAAGCCTATAAGATGGTGCTACAGGCCCCTAGATACGCAAGGAACACTAGATTAAGGCTAGAAATAGGCCTTAAGCGACCTGAGCTGGTATTACTGGGGGACCTTTTAAAACTCTATATTAGAGTATTGAAAGCACCAGAACATTCGCTAAAGCACTCCCTAAAATCAATCTTTGATGAGGTGGGCTCCCCCTGGTACTCAAAGGTAGGACAAGCTATTGCAGCATTGAAAATCGAAAGAAGGAGTTTGCCCCTGCATGAAATTCCTTTCTCAGCCTGGGCCCAAGCAGTTAAGCGCCAAGTCCGGATCATCTCCTTTGGACTTGACCTTGCATCTCTTCGGCAAAATCCACTAACTCAGGCCCTAGACAAATCATATATTCCAGGTAAACCCCAACCTTACTTGCAAGATCCAGTATCCACTTGCGCGAGAAAGAAAATTTTGTATTTTCGACTTTTGGCCCTCAGGATCATGGACTTCAACCCCAAATGGGCCCGTACGGATGGCACCCTGGCCTGTCGTCTATGCAATTACCGCAGGGAATCCTGGCTACACTTGCTGTGCTGCTGCACAAAGCTGGCCAATGACCGCCATCGCTTGCTGCTTCCGATTTTATGGAATACGGACTACAGAACTTGCAGAGAGGCTTCGGACTGGTGCCTCTCAGTCTCCACGACCTGTCTGATAGCCAGAGTTGCGAAATTTATACACCAGGTAAAAATGGCACTCGACTCCCACTCAACGGCATTGTCTGCAAAGTAACTGGAAGCCTTTCGCCCCAGTTATCTAATCTGGGCTGGTTTAAAGACCCACGAAGAATCCATCTTTCGTCAACAGCCCTTGGTACATGAATTGACTTTACCGAACTTTCATGTGCCTCCCCTTATCAGTTGGGAAATACTGGTACAACCTATACATCACTCCTTTTAAAAGAACTCTGCTCTGGACAGCTAATCAGGACTAATATGCTAATATTTAACCCAAAGTGACTTTCACTTTTATGTGTGGATGGGACTTGTGAGGGGGTGAGTCTGGACGTTCATAAATCTTTTTTCTTTTTTTTTTTTTTTAATCTTATACTGTAAAGATTTTAAGTAATCATGCAGTTTATTAATAAAATTGTCAAATTGTCAAATTGTCCCTGCCAACTTATGGCAAACAAAGCGGTACAAAAGGGGGTGGTGATGGACAGAGCATCAGAACCAATCAAACACTCACACCCAGTCAACAGATCTGGGTTTGATCCATCACCGTTCTTTAGCCAAATCTGCCACCCCAGTTCAGACATGGCCATATGCAAATCAGTCTAACCCTGTGCCTCATGGGAACAGTCCAGCCCGAACTGCCAAGCCATGCCTTCCCTGGACCGGAAACAAGCTTCCTAGGACCAGTTTCTGGCATTTCAGTCCTCTTCAGCCAGGCTTGCTTGAATCCAGTGGCAAAGTGAGCAAGGGACTCACGTCTGAGCATACCCTGCCAACTTATGGCAAACAAAGCGGTACAAAAGGGGGTGGTGATGGACAGAGCATCAGAACCAATCAAACACTCACACCCAGTCAACAGATCTGGGTTTGATCCATCACCGTTCTTTAGCCAAATCTGCCACCCCAGTTCAGACATCGCCATATGCAAATCAGTCTAACCCTGTGCCTCATTAGAAAAGTCCAGCCCGAACTGCCAAGCCATGCCTTTCCTGGACCGGAAACAAGCTTCCTAGGACCGGTTTCTGGCATTTCAGCCGTCTTCAGCCAGGCTTGCTTGAATCCAGTGGCAAAGTGAGCAAGGGACTCACGTCTGAGCATACCCTGCCAACTTTTGGCAAACAAAACGGTACAAAAGGGGGTGGTGATGGACAGAACATCAGAACCAATCAAACACTCAGACCCAGTCAACAGATCTGAGTTTGATCCATCACTGTTCTTTAGCCAACTCTGCCACCCCAGTACAGACATGTCCATATGGAAATCAGTCTAACCCTGTGCCTCATGGGAACAGTCCAGCCAGAACTGCCAAGCCATGCCTTCCCTGGACCGGAAAAAAGCTTCCTAGGACCGGTTTCTGGCATTTCAGCCGTCTTCAGCCAGGCTTGCTTGAATCCAGTGGCAATGTGAGCAAGGGACTCACGTCTGAGCATACCCTGCCAACTTATGGCAAACAAAGCGGTACAAAAGGGGGTGGTGATGGACAGAGCATCAGAACCAATCAAACACTCACACCCAGTCAACAGATCTGGGTTTGATCCATCACCGTTCTTTAGCCAACTCTGCCACCCCAGTTCAGACATGGCCATATGCAAATCAGTCTAACCCTGTGCCTCATGAGAACAGTCCAGCCCGAACTGCCAAGCCATGCCTTCCCTGGACCGGAACAAGCTTCCTAGGACCGGTTTCTGGCATTTTAGCCGTCTTCAGCCAGGCTTGCTTGAATCCAGTGGCAAAGTGAGCAAGGGACTCACGTCTCAGCATACCCAGCCAACTTATGGCAAACAAAGCGGTACAAAAGAGGGTGGTGATGGACAGAGCATCAGAACCAATCAAACACTCACACCCAGTCAACAGATCTGGGTTTGATCCATCACCGTTCTTTAGCCAACTCTGCCACCCCAGTTCAGACATGGCCATATGCAAATCAGTCTAACCCTGGGCCTCATGGGAACAGTCCAGCCCGAACTGCCAAGCCATGCCTTCCCTGGACCGGAAACAAGCTTCCTAGGACCGGTTTCTGGCATTTCAGCCGTCTTCAGCCAGGCATGCTTGAATCCAGTGGCAAAGTGAGCAAGGGACTCACGTCTGAGCATACCCTGCCAACTTATGGCAAACAAAGCGGTACAAAAGGGGGTGGTGATGGACAGAGCATCAGAACCAATCAAACACTCACACCCAGTCAACAGATCTGGGTTTGATCCATCACCGTTCTTTAGCCAAATCTGCCAACCCAGTTCAGACATCGCCATATGCAAATCAGTCTAACCCTGTGCCTCCTTAGAAAAGTCCAGCCCGAACTGCTAAGCCATGCCTTTCCTGGACCGGAAACAAGCTTCCTAGGACCGGTTTTTTGGCATTTCAGCCGTCTTCAGCCAGGCTTGCTTGAATCCAGTGGCAAAGTGAGCAAGGGACTCACGTCTGAGCATAACCTGCCAACTTATGGCAAACAAAGCGGTACAAAAGGGGGTGGTGATGGACAGAGCATCAGAACCAATCAAACACTCACACCCAGTCAACAGATCTGGGTTTGATCCATCACCGTTCTTTAGCCAAATCTGCCACCCCAGTTCAGACATCGCCATATGCAAATCAGTCTAACCCTGTGCCTCATTAGAAAAGTCCAGCCCGAACTGCCAAGCCATGCCTTTCCTGGACCGGAAACAAGCTTCCTAGGACCGTTTTCTGGCATTTCAGCCGTCTTCAGCCAGGCTTGCTTGAATCCAGTGGCAAAGTGAGCAAGGGACTCACGTCTGAGCATACCCTGCCAACTTATGGCAAACAAAGCGGTACAAAAGGGGGTGGTGATGGACAGAGCATCAGAACCAATCAAACACTCACACCCAGTCAACAGATCTGGATTTGATCCATCACCGTTCTTTAGCCAACTCTGCCACCCCAGTTCAGACATGGCCATATGCAAATCAGTCTAACCCTGTGCCTCATGGGAACAGTCCAGCCCGAACTGCCAAGCCATGCCTTCCCTGGACCGGAAACAAGCTTCCTAGGACCGGTTTCTGGCATTTCAGCAGTCTTCAGCCAGGCTTGCTTGAATCCAGTGGCAAAGTGAGCAAGGGACTCACGTCTGAGCATACCCTGCCAACTTATGGCAAACAAAGAGGTACAAAAGGGGGTGGTGATGGACAGAGCATCAGAACCAATCAAACACTCACACCCAGTTAACAGATCTGGGTTTGATCCATCACCGTTCTTTAGCCAACTCTGCCTCCCCAGTTCAGACATGGCCATATGCAAATCAGTCTAACCCTGTGCCTCATGGGAACAGTCCAGCCCAAACTGCCAAGCCATGCCTTCCCTGGACCGGAAACTAGCTTCCTAGGACCGGTTTCTGGCATTTCAGCCGTCTTCAGCCAGGCTTGCTTGAATCCAGTGGCAAAGTGAGCAAGGGACTCACGTCTGAGCATACCCTGCCAACTTATGGCAAACAAAGCGGTACAAAAGGGGGTGGTGATGGACAGAGCATCAGAACCAATCAAACACTCACACCCAGTCAACAGATCTGGGTTTGATCCATCACCGTTCTTTAGCCAACTCTGCCACCCCAGTTCTGACATGCCCATATGCAAATCAGTCCAACCCTGTGCCTCATGGGAACAGTCCAGCCCGAACTGCCAAGCCATGCCTTCCCTGGACCGGAAACAAGCTTTCTAGGACCGGTTTCTGGCATTTCAGCGGTCTTCAGCCAGGCTTGCTTGAATCCAGTGGCAAAGTGAGCAAGGGACTCACGTCTGAGCATACCCTGCCAACTTATGGCAAACAAAGCGGTACAAAAGGGGGTGGTGATGGACAGAGCATCAGAACCAATCAAACACTCACACCCAGTCAACAGATCTGGGTTTGATCCATCACCGTTCTTTAGCCAAATCTGCCAACCCAGTTCAGACATCGCCATATGCAAATCAGTCTAACCCTGTGCCTCCTTAGAAAAGTCCAGCCCGAACTGCTAAGCCATGCCTTTCCTGGACCGGAAACAAGCTTCCTAGGACCGGTTTCTGGCATTTCAGCCGTCTTCAGCCAGGCTTGCTTGAATCCAGTGGCAAAGTGAGCAAGGGACTCACGTCTGAGCATACCCTGCCAACTTATGGCAAACAAAGCGGTACAAAAGGGGGTGGTGATGGACAGAGCATCAGAACCAATCAAACACTCACACCCAGTCAACAGATCTGGGTTTGATCCATCACCGTTCTTTAGCCAAATCTGCCACCCCAGTTCAGACATCGCCATATGCAAATCAGTCTAACCCTGTGCCTCATTAGAAAAGTCCAGCCCGAACTGCCAAGCCATGCCTTTCCTGGACCGGAAACAAGCTTCCTAGGACCGTTTTCTGGCATTTCAGCCGTCTTCAGCCAGGCTTGCTTGAATCCAGTGGCAAAGTGAGCAAGGGACTCACGTCTGAGCATACCCTGCCAACTTATGGCAAACAAAGCGGTACAAAAGGGGGTGGTGATGGACAGAGCATCAGAACCAATCAAACACTCACACCCAGTCAACAGATCTGGATTTGATCCATCACCGTTCTTTAGCCAACTCTGCCACCCCAGTTCAGACATGGCCATATGCAAATCAGTCTAACCCTGTGCCTCATGGGAACAGTCCAGCCCGAACTGCCAAGCCATGCCTTCCCTGGACCGGAAACAAGCTTCCTAGGACCGGTTTTTGGCATTTCAGCAGTCTTCAGCCAGGCTTGCTTGAATCCAGTGGCAAAGTGAGCAAGGGACTCACGTCTGAGCATACCCTGCCAACTTATGGCAAACAAAGAGGTACAAAAGGGGGTGGTGATGGACAGAGCATCAGAACCAATCAAACACTCACACCCAGTTAACAGATCTGGGTTTGATCCATCACCGTTCTTTAGCCAACTCTGCCTCCCCAGTTCAGACATGGCCATATGCAAATCAGTCTAACCCTGTGCCTCATGGGAACAGTCCAGCCCAAACTGCCAAGCCATGCCTTCCCTGGACCGGAAACTAGCTTCCTAGGACCGGTTTCTGGCATTTCAGCCGTCTTCAGCCAGGCTTGCTTGAATCCAGTGGCAAAGTGAGCAAGGAACTCACGTCTGAGCATACCCTGCCAACTTATGGCAAACAAAGCGGTACAAAAGGGGGTGGTGATGGACAGAGCATCAGAACCAATCAAACACTCACACCCAGTCAACAGATCTGGGTTTGATCCATCACCGTTCTTTAGCCAACTCTGCCACCCCAGTTCTGACATGGCCATATGCAAATCAGTCCAACCCTGTGCCTCATGGGAACAGTCCAGCCCGAACTGCCAAGCCATGCCTTCCCTGGACCGGAAACAAGCTTTCTAGGACCGGTTTCTGGCATTTCAGCGGTCTTCAGCCAGGCTTGCTTGAATCCAGTGGCAAAGTGAGCAAGGGACTCACGTCTGAGCATACCCTGCCAACTTATGGCAAACAAAGCGGTACAAAAGGGGGTGGTGATGGACAGAGCATCAGAACCAATCAAACACTCACACCCAGTCAACAGATCTGGGTTTGATCCATCACCGTTCTTTATCCAACTCTGTCACCCCTGTTCAGACATGGCCATATGCAAATCAGTCTAACCCTGTGCCTCATGGGAACAGACCAGCCCGAACTGCCAAGCCATGCCTTCCCTGGACCTGAAACAAGCTTTCTAGGACCGGTTTCTGGCATTTCAGCGGTCTTCAGCCAGGCTTGCTTGAATCCAGTGGCAAAGTGAGCAAGGGACTCACGTCTGAGCATACCCTGCCAACTTATGGCAAACAAAGCGGTACAAAAGGGGGTGGTGATGGACAGAGCAACAGAACCAATCAAACACTCACACCCAGTCAACAGATCTGGGTTTGATCCAGCACCGTTCTTTAGCCAACTCTGCCACCCCAGTTTAGACATGGCCATATGCAAATCAGTCTAACCCTGTGCCTCATGGGAACAGTCCAGCCCGAACTGCCAAGCCATGCCTTCCCTGGACCGGACACAAGCTTCCTAGGCCCGGTTTCTGGCATTTCAGCCATCTTCAGCCAGGCTGCCTTGAATCCAGTGGCAAAGTGAGCAAGGGACTCACATCTGAGCATACCCTGCCAACTTATGGCAAACAAAGCGGTACAAAAGGGGGTGGTGATGGACAGAGCATCAGAACCAAACAAACACTCACACCCAGTCAACAGATCTGGGTTTGATCCATCACCGTTCTTTAGCCAAATCTGCCACCCCAGTTCAGACATGGCCATATGCAAATCAGTCTAACCCTGTGCCTCATGGGAACAGTCCAGCCCGAACTGCCAAGCCATGCCTTCCCTGGACCGGAAACAAGCTTCCTAGGACCGGTTTCTGACATTTCAGCCGTCTTCAGCCAGGCTTGCTTGAATCCAGTGGCAAAGTGAGCAAGGGACTCACGTCTAAGCATACCCTGCCAACTTATGGCAAACAAAGCGGTACAAAAGGGGGTGGTGATGGACAGAGCATCAGAACCAATCAAACACTCACACCCAGTCAACAGATCTGGGTTTGATCCATCACCGTTCTTTAGCCAAATCTGCCACCCCAGTTCAGACATCGCCATATGCAAATCAGTCTAACCCTGTGACTCATGGGAACAGTCCAGCCCGAACTGCCAAGCCATGCCTTCCCTGGACCGGAAACAAGCTTCCTAGGACCGGTTTCTGGCATTTCCGCAGTCTTCAGCCAGGCTTGCTTGAATCCAGTGGCAAAGTGAGCAAGGGACTCACGTCTGAGCATACCCTGCCAACTTATGGCAAACAAAGCGGTACAAAACGGGGTGGTGATGGACAGAGCATCAGAACCAATCAAACACTCACACCCAGTCAACAGATCTGGGTTTGATCCATCACCGTTCTTTAGCCAAATCTGCCACCCCAGTTCAGACATGGCCATATGCAAATCAGTCTAACCCTGTGCCTCATGGGAACAGTCCAGCCCGAACTGCCAAGCCATGCCTTCCCTGGACCGGAAACAAGCTTCCTAGGACCAGTTTCTGGCATTTCAGTCTTCTTCAGCCAGGCTTGCTTGAATCCAGTGGCAAAGTGAGCAAGGGACTCACGTCTGAGCATACCCTGCCAACTTATGGCAAACAAAGCGGTACAAAAGGGGGTGGTGATGGACAGAGCATCAGAACCAATCAAACACTCACACCCAGTCAACAGATCTGGGTTTGATCCATCACCGTTGTTTAGCCAAATCTGCCACCCCAGTTCAGACATCGCCATATGCAAATCAGTCTAACCCTGTGCCTCATTAGAAAAGTCCAGCCCGAACTGCCAAGCCATGCCTTTCCTGGACCGGAAACAAGCTTCCTAGGACCGGTTTCTGGCATTTCAGCCGTCTTCAGCCAGGCTTGCTTGAATCCAGTGGCAAAGTGAGCAAGGGACTCACGTCTGAGCATACCCTGCCAACTTTTGGCAAACAAAACGGTACAAAAGGGGGTGGTGATGGACAGAACATCAGAACCAATCAAACACTCACACCCAGTCAACAGATCTGAGTTTGATCCATCACTGTTCTTTAGCCAACTCTGCCACCCCAGTACAAACATGTCCATATGGAAATCAGTCTAACCCTGTGCCTCATGGGAACAGTCCAGCCAGAACTGCCAAGCCATGCCTTCCCTGGACCGGAAAAAAGCTTCCTAGGACCGGTTTCTGGCATTTCAGCCGTCTTCAGCCAGGCTTGCTTGAATCCAGTGGCAAAGTGAGCAAGGGACTCACGTCTGAGCATACCCTGCCAACTTATGGCAAACAAAGCGGTACAAAAGGGGGTGGTGATGGACAGAGCATCAGAACCAATCAAACACTCACACCCAGTCAACAGATCTGGGTTTGATCCATCACCGTTCTTTAGCCAACTCTGCCACCCCAGTTCAGACATGGCCATATGCAAATCAGTCTAACCCTGTGCCTCATGAGAACAGTCCAGCCCGAACTGCCAAGCCATGCCTTCCCTGGACCGAAACAAGCTTCCTAGGACCGGTTTCTGGCATTTTAGCCGTCTTCAGCCAGGCTTGCTTGAATCCAGTGGCAAAGTGAGCAAGGGACTCACGTCTCAGCATACCCAGCCAACTTATGGCAAACAAAACGGTACAAAAGAGGGTGGTGATGGACAGAGCATCCGAACCAATCAAACACTCACACCCAGTCAACAGATCTGGGTTTGATCCATCACCGTTCTTTAGCCAACTCTGCCACCCCAGTTCAGACATGGCCATATGCAAATCAGTCTAACCCTGGGCCTCATGGGAACAGTCCAGCCCGAACTGCCAAGCCATGCCTTCCCTGGACCGGAAACAAGCTTCCTAGGACCGGTTTCTGGCATTTCAGCCGTCTTCAGCCAGGCATGCTTGAATCCAGTGGGAAAGTGAGCAAGGGACTCAAGTCTGAGCATACCCTGCCAACTTATGGCAAACAAAGCGGTACAAAAGGGGGTGGTGATGGACAGAGCATCAGAACCAATCAAACACTCACACCCAGTCAACAGATCTGGGTTTGATCCTTCACCGTTCTTTAGCCAAATCTGCCAACCCCGTTCAGACATCGCCATATGCAAATCAGTCTAACCCTGTGCCTCCTTAGAAAAGTCCAGCCCGAACTGCTAAGCCATGCCTTTCCTGGACCGGAAACAAGCTTCCTAGGACCGGTTTCTGGCATTTCAGCCGTCTTCAGCCAGGCTTGCTTGAATCCAGTGGCAAAGTGAGCAAGGGACTCACGTCTGAGCATACCCTGCCAACTTATGGCAAACAAAACGGTACAAAAGGGGGTGGTGATGGACAGAACATCAGAACCAATCAAACACTCACACCCAGTCAACAGATCTGGGTTTGATCCATCACCGTTCTTTAGCCAACTCTGCCACCCCAGTTCAGACATGGCCATATGCAAATCAGTCTAACCCTGTGCCTCATGGGAACAGTCCAGCCCGAACTGCCAAGCCATGCTTTCCCTGGACCGGAAACAAGCTTCCTAGGACTGGTTTCTGGCATTTCAGCAGTCTTCAGCCAGGCTTGCTTGAATCCAGTGGCAAAGTGAGCAAGGGACTCACGTCTGAGCATACCCTGCCAACTTATGGCAAGCAAAGCGGTACAAAAGGGGGTGGTGATGGACAGAGCATCAGAACCAATCAAACACTCACACCCAGTCAACAGATCTGGATTTGATCCATCACCGTTCTTTAGCCAACTCTGCCACCCCAGTTCAGACATGGCCATATGCAAATCAGTCTAACCCTGTGCCTCATGGGAACAGTCCAGCCCGAACTGCCAAGCCATGCCTTCCCTGGACCGGAAACAAGCTTCCTAGGACCGGTTTCTGGCATTTCAGCAGTCTTCAGCCAGGCTTGCTTGAATCCAGTGGCAAAGTGAGCAAGGGACTCACGTCTGAGCATACCCTGCCAACTTATGGCAAACAAAGAGGTACAAAAGGGGGTGGTGATGGACAGAGCATCAGAACCAATCAAACACTCACACCCAGTTAACAGATCTGGGTTTGATCCATCACCGTTCTTAAGCCAACTCTGCCTCCCCAGTTCAGACATGGCCATATGCAAATCAGTCTAACCCTGTGCCTCATGGGAACAGTCCAGCCCAAACTGCCAAACCATGCCTTCCCTGGACCGGAAACTAGCTTCCTAGGACCGGTTTCTGGCATTTCAGCCGTCTTCAGCCAGGCTTGCTTGAATCCAGTGGCAAAGTGAGCAAGGGACTCACGTCTGAGCATACCCTGCCAACTTATGGCAAACAAAGCGGTACAAAAGGGGGTGGTGATGGACAGAGCATCAGAACCAATCCAACACTCACACCCAGTCAACATATCTGGGTTTGATCCATCACCGTTCTTTAGCCAAATCTGCCACCCCAGTTCAGACATGGCCATATGCAAATCAGTCTAACCCTGTGCCTCATGGGAACAGTCCAGCCCGAACTGCCAAGCCATGCCTTCCCTGGACCGGAAACAAGCTTCCTAGGACCAGTTTCTGGCATTTCAGTCTTCTTCAGCCAGGCTTGCTTGAATCCAGTGGCAAAGTGAGCAAGGGACTCACGTCTGAGCATACCCTGCCAACTTATGGCAAACAAAGCGGTACAAAAGGGGGTGGTGATGGACAGAGCATCAGAACCAATCAAACACTCACACCCAGTTAACAGATCTGGGTTTGATCCATCACCGTTCTTAAGCCAACTCTGCCTCCCCAGTTCAGACATGGCCATATGCAAATCAGTCTAACCCTGTGCCTCATGGGAACAGTCCAGCCCAAACTGCCAAGCCATGCCTTCCCTGGACCGGAAACTAGCTTCCTAGGACCGGTTTCTGGCATTTCAGCCGTCTTCAGCCAGGCTTGCTTGAATCCAGTGGCAAAGTGAGCAAGGGACTCACGTCTGAGCATACCCTGCCAACTTATGGCAAACAAAGCGGTACAAAAGGGGGTGGTGATGGACAGAGCATCAGAACCAATCAAACACTCACACCCAGTCAACAGATCTGGGTTTGATCCATCACCGTTCTTTAGCCAAATCTGCCAACCCAGTTCAGACATCGCCATATGCAAATCAGTCTAACCCTGTGCCTCCTTAGAAAAGTCCAGCCCGAACTGCCAAGCCATGCCTTCCCTGGACCGGAAACAAGCTTCCTAGGACCAGTTTCTGGCATTTCAGCCGTCTTCAGCCAGGCTTGCTTGAATCCAGTGGCAAAGTGAGCAAGGGACTCACGTCTGAGCATACCCTGCCAACTTATGGCAAACAAAGCGGTACAAAAGGGGGTGGTGATGGACAGAGCATCAGAACCAATCAAACACTCACACCCAGTCAACAGATCTGGGTTTGATCCATCACCGTTCTTTAGCCAAATCTGCCACCCCAGTTCAGACATCGCCATATGCAAATCAGTCTAACCCTGTGCCTCATTAGAAAAGTCCAGCCCGAACTGCCAAGCCATGCCTTTCCTGGACCGGAAACAAGCTTCCTAGGACCGTTTTCTGGCATTTCAGCCGTCTTCAGCCAGGCTTGCTTGAATCCAGTGGCAAAGTGAGCAAGGGACTCACGTCTGAGCATACCCTGCCAACTTATGGCAAACAAAGTGGTACAAAAGGGGGTGGTGATGGACAGAGCATCAGAACCAATCAAACACTCACACCCAGTCAACAGATCTGCATTTGATCCATCACCGTTCTTTAGCCAACTCTGCCACCCCAGTTCAGACATGGCCATATGCAAATCAGTCTAACCCTGTGCCTCATGGGAACAGTCCAGCCCGAACTGCCAAGCCATGCCTTCCCTGGACCGGAAACAAGCTTCCTAGGAACGGTTTCTGGCATTTCAGCAGTCTTCAGCCAGGCTTGCTTGAATCCAGTGGCAAAGTGAGCAAGAGACTCACGTCTGAGCATACCCTGCCAACTTATGGCAAACAAAGAGGTACAAAAGGGGGTGGTGATGGACAGAGCATCAGAACCAATCAAACACTCACACCCAGTTAACAGATCTGGGTTTGATCCATCACCGTTCTTTAGCCAACTCTGCCTCCCCAGTTCAGACATGGCCATATGCAAATCAGTCTAACCCTGTGCCTCATGGGAACAGTCCAGCCCAAACTGCCAAGCCATGCCTTCCCTGGACCGGAAACTAGCTTCCTAGGACCGGTTTCTGGCATTTCAGCCGTCTTCAGCCAGGCTTGCTTGAATCCAGTGGCAAAGTGAGCAAGGGACTCACGTCTGAGCATACCCTGCCAACTTATGGCAAACAAAGCGGTACAAAAGGGGGTGGTGATGGACAGAGCATCAGAACCAATCAAACACTCACACCCAGTCAACAGATCTGGGTTTGATCCATCACCGTTCTTTAGCCAACTCTGCCACCCCAGTTCTGACATGGCCATATGCAAATGAGTCCAACCCTGTGCCTCATGGGAACAGTCCAGCCCGAACTGCCAAGCCATGCCTTCCCTGGACCGGAAACAAGCTTTCTAGGACCGGTTTCTGGCATTTCAGCGGTCTTCAGCCAGGCTTGCTTGAATCCAGTGGCAAAGTGAGCAAGGGACTCACGTCTGAGCATACCCTGCCAACTTATGGCAAACAAAGCGGTACAAAAGGGGGTGGTGATGGACAGAGCATCAGAACCAATCAAACACTCACACCCAGTCAACAGATCTGGGTTTGATCCATCACCGTTCTTTATCCAACTCTGTCACCCCTGTTCAGACATGGCCATATGCAAATCAGTCTAACCCTGTGCCTCATGGGAACAGTCCAGCCCGAACTGCCAAGCCATGCCTTCCCTGGACCGGAAACAAGCTTTCTAGGACCGGTTTCTGGCATTTCAGCGGTCTTCAGCCAGGCTTGCTTGAATCCAGTGGCAAAGTGAGCAAGGGACTCACGTCTGAGCATACCCTGCCAACTTATGGCAAACAAAGCGGTACAAAAGGGGGTGGTGATGGACAGAGCAACAGAACCAATCAAACACTCACACCCAGTCAACAGATCTGGGTTTGATCCAGCACCGTTCTTTAGCCAACTCTGCCACCCCAGTTTAGACATGGCCATATGCAAATCAGTCTAACCCTGTGCCTCATGGGAACAGTCCAGCCCGAACTGCCAAGCCATGCCTTCCCTGGACCGGACACAAGCTTCCTAGGCCCGGTTTCTGGCATTTCAGCCGTCTTCAGCCAGGCTGCCTTGAATCCAGTGGCAAAGTGAGCAAGGGACTCACGTCTGAGCATACCCTGCCAACTTATGGCAAACAAAGCGGTACAAAAGGGGGTGGTGATGGACAGAGCATCAGAACCAAACAAACACTCACACCCAGTCAACAGATCTGGGTTTGATCCATCACCGTTCTTTAGCCAAATCTGCCACCCCAGTTCAGACATGGCCATATGCAAATCAGTCTAACCCTGTGCCTCATGGGAACAGTCCAGCCCGAACTGCCAAGCCATGCCTTCCCTGGAACGGAAACAAGCTTCCTAGGACCGGTTTCTGACATTTCAGCCGTCTTCAGCCAGGCTTGCTTGAATCCAGTGGCAAAGTGAGCAAGGGACTCACGTCTGAGCATACCCTGACAACTTATGGCAAACAAAGCGGTACAAAAGGGGGTGGTGATGGACAGAGCATCAGAACCAATCAAACACTCACACCCAGTCAACAGATCTGGGTTTGATCCATCACCGTTCTTTAGCCAAATCTGCCACCCCAGTTCAGACATCGCCATATGCAAATCAGTCTAACCCTGTGACTCATGGGAACAGTCCAGCCCGAACTGCCAAGCCATGCCTTCCCTGGACCGGAAACAAGCTTCCTAGGACCGGTTTCTGGCATTTCCGCAGTCTTCAGCCAGGCTTGCTTGAATCCAGTGGCAAAGTGAGCAAGGGACTCACGTCTGAGCATACCCTGCCAACTTATGGCAAACAAAGCGGTACAAAACGGGGTGGTGATGGACAGAGCATCAGAACCAATCAAACACTCACACCCAGTCAACAGATCTGGGTTTGATCCATCACCGTTCTTTAGCCAAATCTGCCACCCCAGTTCAGACATGGCCATATGCAAATCAGTCTAACCATGTGCCTCATGGGAACAGTCCAGCCCGAACTGCCAAGCCATGCCTTCCCTGGACCGGAAACAAGCTTCCTAGGACCAGTTTCTGGCATTTCAGTCTTCTTCAGCCAGGCTTGCTTGAATCCAGTGGCAAAGTGAGCAAGGGACTCACGTCTGAGCATACCCTGCCAACTTATGGCAAACAAAGCGGTACAAAAGGGGGTGGTGATGGACAGAGCATCAGAACCAATCAAACACTCACACCCAGTCAACAGATCTGGGTTTGATCCATCACCGTTGTTTAGCCAAATCTGCCACCCCAGTTCAGACATCGCCATATGCAAATCAGTCTAACCCTGTGCCTCATTAGAAAAGTCCAGCCCGAACTGCCAAGCCATGCCTTTCCTGGACCGGAAACAAGCTTCCTAGGACCGGTTTCTGGCATTTCAGCCGTCTTCAGCCAGGCTTGCTTGAATCCAGTGGCAAAGTGAGCAAGGGACTCACGTCTGAGCATACCCTGCCAACTTTTGGCAAACAAAACGGTACAAAAGGGGGTGGTGATGGACAGAACATCAGAACCAATCAAACACTCACACCCAGTCAACAGATCTGAGTTTGATCCATCACTGTTCTTTAGCCAACTCTGCCACCCCAGTACAGACATGTCCATATGGAAATCAGTCTAACCCTGTGCCTCATGGGAACAGTCCAGCCAGAACTGCCAAGCCATGCCTTCCCTGGACCGGAAAAAAGCTTCCTAGGACCGGTTTCTGGCATTTTAGCCGTCTTCAGCCAGGCTTGCTTGAATCCAGTGGCAAAGTGAGCAAGGGACTCACGTCTCAGCATACCCAGCCAACTTATGGCAAACAAAACGGTACAAAAGAGGGTGGTGATGGACAGAGCATCAGAACCAATCAAACACTCACACCCAGTCAACAGATCTGGGTTTGATCCATCACCGTTCTTTAGCCAACTCTGCCACCCCAGTTCAGACATGGCCATATGCAAATCAGTCTAACCCTGGGCCTCATGGGAACAGTCCAGCCCGAACTGCCAAGCCATGCCTTCCCTGGACCGGAAACAAGCTTCCTAGGACCGGTTTCTGGCATTTCAGCCGTCTTCAGCCAGGCATGCTTGAATCCAGTGGCAAAGTGAGCAAGGGACTCAAGTCTGAGCATACCCTGCCAACTTATGGCAAACAAAGCGGTACAAAAGGGGGTGGTGATGGACAGAGCATCAGAACCAATCAAACACTCACACCCAGTCAACAGATCTGGGTTTGATCCTTCACCGTTCTTTAGCCAAATCTGCCAACCCAGTTCAGACATCGCCATATGCAAATCAGTCTAACCCTGTGCCTCCTTAGAAAAGTCCAGCCCGAACTGCTAAGCCATGCCTTTCCTGGACCGGAAACAAGCTTCCTAGGACCGGTTTCTGGCATTTCAGCCGTCTTCAGCCAGGCTTGCTTGAATCCAGTGGCAAAGTGAGCAAGGGACTCACGTCTGAGCATACCCTGCCAACTTATGGCAAACAAAACGGTACAAAAGGGGGTGGTGATGGACAGAACATCAGAACCAATCAAACACTCACACCCAGTCAACAGATCTGGGTTTGATCCATCATTGTTCTTTAGCCAACTCTGCCACCCCAGTTCAGACATGGCCATATGCAAATCAGTCTAACCCTGTGCCTCATGGGAACAGTCCAGCCCGAACTGCCAAGCCATGCTTTCCCTGGACCGGAAACAAGCTTCCTAGGACTGGTTTCTGGCATTTCAGCAGTCTTCAGCCAGGCTTGCTTGAATCCAGTGGCAAAGTGAGCAAGGGACTCACGTCTGAGCATACCCTGCCAACTTATGGCAAGCAAAGCGGTACAAAAGGGGGTGGTGATGGACAGAGCATCAGAACCAATCAAACACTCACACCCAGTCAACAGATCTGGATTTGATCCATCACCGTTCTTTAGCCAACTCTGCCACCCCAGTTCAGACATGGCCATATGCAAATCAGTCTAACCCTGTGCCTCATGGGAACAGTCCAGCCCGAACTGCCAAGCCATGCCTTCCCTGGACCGGAAACAATCTTCCTAGGACCGGTTTCTGGCATTTCAGCCGTCTTCAGCCAGGCTTGCTTGAATCCAGTGGCAAAGTGAGCAAGGGACTCACGTCTGAGCATACCCTGCCAACTTATGGCAAACAAAGCGGTACAAAAGGGGGTGGTGATGGACAGAGCATCAGAACCAATCAAACACTCACACCCAGTCAACAGATCTGGGTTTGATCCATCACCGTTCTTTAGCCAACTCTGCCACCCCAGTTCAGACATGGCCATATGCAAATCAGTCTAACCCTGTGCCTCATGAGAACAGTCCAGCCCGAACTGCCAAGCCATGCCTTCCCTGGACCGGAACAAGCTTCCTAGGACCGGTTTCTGGCATTTTAGCCGTCTTCAGCCAGGCTTGCTTGAATCCAGTGGCAAAGTGAGCAAGGGACTCACGTCTCAGCATACCCAGCCAACTTATGGCAAACAAAACGGTACAAAAGAGGGTGGTGATGGACAGAGCATCCGAACCAATCAAACACTCACACCCAGTCAACAGATCTGGGTTTGATCCATCACCGTTCTTTAGCCAACTCTGCCACCCCAGTTCAGACATGGCCATATGCAAATCAGTCTAACCCTGGGCCTCATGGGAACAGTCCAGCCCGAACTGCCAAGCCATGCCTTCCCTGGACCGGAAACAAGCTTCCTAGGACCGGTTTCTGGCATTTCAGCCGTCTTCAGCCAGGCATGCTTGAATCCAGTGGGAAAGTGAGCAAGGGACTCAAGTCTGAGCATACCCTGCCAACTTATGGCAAACAAAGCGGTACAAAAGGGGGTGGTGATGGACAGAGCATCAGAACCAATCAAACACTCACACCCAGTCAACAGATCTGGGTTTGATCCTTCACCGTTCTTTAGCCAAATCTGCCAACCCCGTTCAGACATCGCCATATGCAAATCAGTCTAACCCTGTGCCTCCTTAGAAAAGTCCAGCCCGAACTGCTAAGCCATGCCTTTCCTGGACCGGAAACAAGCTTCCTAGGACCGGTTTCTGGCATTTCAGCCGTCTTCAGCCAGGCTTGCTTGAATCCAGTGGCAAAGTGAGCAAGGGACTCACGTCTGAGCATACCCTGCCAACTTATGGCAAACAAAACGGTACAAAAGGGGGTGGTGATGGACAGAACATCAGAACCAATCAAACACTCACACCCAGTCAACAGATCTGGGTTTGATCCATCACCGTTCTTTAGCCAACTCTGCCACCCCAGTTCAGACATGGCCATATGCAAATCAGTCTAACCCTGTGCCTCATGGGAACAGTCCAGCCCGACCTGCCAAGCCATGCTTTCCCTGGACCGGAAACAAGCTTCCTAGGACTGGTTTCTGGCATTTCAGCAGTCTTCAGCCAGGCTTGCTTGAATCCAGTGGCAAAGTGAGCAAGGGACTCACGTCTGAGCATACCCTGCCAACTTATGGCAAGCAAAGCGGTACAAAAGGGGGTGGTGATGGACAGAGCATCAGAACCAATCAAACACTCACACCCAGTCAACAGATCTGGATTTGATCCATCACCGTTCTTTAGCCAACTCTGCCACCCCAGTTCAGACATGGCCATATGCAAATCAGTCTAACCCTGTGCCTCATGGGAACAGTCCAGCCCGAACTGCCAAGCCATGCCTTCCCTGGACCGGAAACAAGCTTCCTAGGACCGGTTTCTGACATTTCAGCCGTCTTCAGCCAGGCTTGCTTGAATCCAGTGGCAAAGTGAGCAAGGGACTCACGTCTGAGCATACCCTGACAACTTATGGCAAACAAAGCGGTACAAAAGGGGGTGGTGATGGACAGAGCATCAGAACCAATCAAACACTCACACCCAGTCAACAGATCTGGGTTTGATCCATCACCGTTCTTTAGCCAAATCTGCCACCCCAGTTCAGACATCGCCATATGCAAATCAGTCTAACCCTGTGACTCATGGGAACAGTCCAGCCCGAACTGCCAAGCCATGCCTTCCCTGGACCGGAAACAAGCTTCCTAGGACCGGTTTCTGGCATTTCCGCAGTCTTCAGCCAGGCTTGCTTGAATCCAGTGGCAAAGTGAGCAAGGGACTCACGTCTGAGCATACCCTGCCAACTTATGGCAAACAAAGCGGTACAAAACGGGGTGGTGATGGACAGAGCATCAGAACCAATCAAACACTCACACCCAGTCAACAGATCTGGGTTTGATCCATCACCGTTCTTTAGCCAAATCTGCCACCCCAGTTCAGACATGGCCATATGCAAATCAGTCTAACCCTGTGCCTCATGGGAACAGTCCAGCCAGAACTGCCAAGCCATGCCTTTCCTGGACCGGAAACAAGCTTCCTAGGACCGGTTTCTGGCATTTCAGCCGTCTTCAGCCAGGCTTGCTTGAATCCAGTGGCAAAGTGAGCAAGGGACTCACGTCTGAGCATACCCTGCCAACTTTTGGCAAACAAAACGGTACAAAAGGGGGTGGTGATGGACAGAACATCAGAACCAATCAAACACTCACACCCAGTCAACAGATCTGAGTTTGATCCATCACTGTTCTTTAGCCAACTCTGCCACCCCAGTACAGACATGTCCATATGGAAATCAGTCTAACCCTGTGCCTCATGGGAACAGTCCAGCCAGAACTGCCAAGCCATGCCTTCCCTGGACCGGAAAAAAGCTTCCTAGGACCGGTTTCTGGCATTTTAGCCGTCTTCAGCCAGGCTTGCTTGAATCCAGTGGCAAAGTGAGCAAGGGACTCACGTCTCAGCATACCCAGCCAACTTATGGCAAACAAAACGGTACAAAAGAGGGTGGTGATGGACAGAGCATCAGAACCAATCAAACACTCACACCCAGTCAACAGATCTGGGTTTGATCCATCACCGTTCTTTAGCCAACTCTGCCACCCCAGTTCAGACATGGCCATATGCAAATCAGTCTAACCCTGGGCCTCATGGGAACAGTCCAGCCAGAACTGCCAAGCCATGCCTTCCCTGGACCGGAAACAAGCTTCCTAGGACCGGTTTCTGGCATTTCAGCCGTCTTCAGCCAGGCATGCTTGAATCCAGTGGCAAAGTGAGCAAGGGACTCAAGTCTGAGCATACCCTGCCAACTTATGGCAAACAAAGCGGTACAAAAGGGGGTGGTGATGGACAGAGCATCAGAACCAATCAAACACTCACACCCAGTCAACAGATCTGGGTTTGATCCTTCACCGTTCTTTAGCCAAATCTGCCAACCCAGTTCAGACATCGCCATATGCAAATCAGTCTAACCCTGTGCCTCCTTAGAAAAGTCCAGCCCGAACTGCTAAGCCATGCCTTTCCTGGACCGGAAACAAGCTTCCTAGGACCGGTTTCTGGCATTTCAGCCGTCTTCAGCCAGGCTTGCTTGAATCCAGTGGCAAAGTGAGCAAGGGACTCACGTCTGAGCATACCCTGCCAACTTATGGCAAACAAAACGGTACAAAAGGGGGTGGTGATGGACAGAACATCAGAACCAATCAAACACTCACACCCAGTCAACAGATCTGGGTTTGATCCATCATTGTTCTTTAGCCAACTCTGCCACCCCAGTTCAAACATGGCCATATGCAAATCAGTCTAACCCTGTGCCTCATGGGAACAGTCCAGCCCGAACTGCCAAGCCATGCTTTCCCTGGACCGGAAACAAGCTTCCTAGGACTGGTTTCTGGCATTTCAGCAGTCTTCAGCCAGGCTTGCTTGAATCCAGTGGCAAAGTGAGCAAGGGACTCACGTCTGAGCATACCCTGCCAACTTATGGCAAGCAAAGCGGTACAAAAGGGGGTGGTGATGGACAGAGCATCAGAACCAATCAAACACTCACACCCAGTCAACAGATCTGGATTTGATCCATCACCGTTCTTTAGCCAACTCTGCCACCCCAGTTCAGACATGGCCATATGCAAATCAGTCTAACCCTGTGCCTCATGGGAACAGTCCAGCCCGAACTGCCAAGCCATGCCTTCCCTGGACCGGAAACAATCTTCCTAGGACCGGTTTCTGGCATTTCAGCAGTCTTCAGCCAGGCTTGCTTGAATCCAGTGGCAAAGTGAGCAAGGGACTCACGTCTGAGCATACCCTGCCAACTTATGGCAAACAAAGAGGTACAAAAGGGGGTGGTGATGGACAGAGCAGCAGAACCAATCAAACACTCACACCCAGTTAACAGATCTGGGTTTGATCCATCACCGTTCTTAAGCCAACTCTGCCTCCCCAGTTCAGACATGGCCATATGCAAATCAGTCTAACCCTGTGCCTCATGGGAACAGTCCAGCCCAAACTGCCAAGCCATGCCTTCCCTGGACCGGAAACTAGCTTCCTAGGACCGGTTTCTGGCATTTCAGCCGTCTTCAGCCAGGCTTGCTTGAATCCAGTGGCAAAGTGAGCAAGGGACTCACGTCTGAGCATACCCTGCCAACTTATGGAAAACAAAGCGGTACAAAAGGGGGTGGTGATGGACAGAGCATCAGAACCAATCAAACACTCACACCCAGTCAACAGATCTGGGTTTGATCCATCACCGTTCTTTAGCCAACTCTGCCACCCCAGTTCTGACATGGCCATATGCATATCAGTCCAACCCTGTGCCTCATGGGAACAGTCCAGCCCGAACTGCCAAGCCATGCCTTCCCTGGACCGGAAACAAGCTTTCCAGGACCGGTTTCTGGCATTTCAGCGGTCTTCAGCCAGGCTTGCTTGAATCCAGTGGCAAAGTGAGCAAGGGACTCACGTCTGAGCATACCCTGCCAACTTATGGCAAACAAAGCAGTACAAAAGGGGGTGGTGATGAACAGAGCATCAGAACCAATCAAACACTCACACCCAGTCAACAGATCTGGGTTTGATCCATCACCGTTCTTTAACCAACTCTGCCACCCCAGTTCAGACATTGCCATATGCAAATCAGTCTAACCCTGTGCCTCATGGGAACAGTCTAGCCCGAACTGCCAAGCCATGCCTTCCCTGGACCGGAAACAAGATTCCTAGGACCGGTTTCTGGCATTTCAGCCGTCTTCAGCCAGGCTTGCTTGAATCCAGTGGCAAAGTGAGCAAGGGACTCACGTCTGAGCATACCCTGCCAACTTATGGCCAACAAAGTGGTGCAAAAGGGGGTGGTGATGGACACAGCATCAGAACCAATCAAACACTCACACCCAGTCAACAGATCAAGGTTTGATCCATCACCGTTCTTTAGCCAACTCTGCCACCCCAGTTCAGACATGGCCATATGCAAATCAGTCTAACCCTGTGCCTCATGGGAACAGTCCAGCCCGAACTGCCAAGCCATGCCTTCCCTGTACCGGAAACAAGCTTCCTAGGACCGGTTTCTGGCATTTCAGCCGTCTTCAGCCAGGCTTGCTTGAATCCAGTGGCAAAGTGAGCAAGGGACTCACGTCTGAGCATACCCTGCCAACTTATGGCAAACAAAGCGGTACAAAAGGGGGTGGTGATGGACAGAGCATCAGAACCAATCAAACACTCACACCCAGTCAACAGATCTGGGTTTGATCCATCACCGTTCTTTAGCCAAATCTGCCACCCCAGTTCAGACATCGCCATATGCAAATCAGTCTAACCCTGTGACTCATGGGAACAGTCCAGCCCGAACTGCCAAGCCATGCCTTTCCTGGACCGGAAACAAGCTTCCTAGGACCGGTTTCTGGCATTTCCGCAGTCTTCAGCCAGGCTTGCTTGAATCCAGTGGCAAAGTGAGCAAGGGACTCACGTCTGAGCATACCCTGCCAACTTATGGCAAACAAAGCGGTACAAAACGGGGTGGTGATGGACAGAGCATCAGAACCAATCAAACACTCACACCCAGTCAACAGATCTGGGTTTGATCCATCACCGTTCTTTAGCCAAATCTGCCACCCCAGTTCAGACATGGCCATATGCAAATCAGTCTAACCCTGTGCCTCATGGGAACAGTCCAGCCCGAACTGCCAAGCCATGCCTTCCCTGGACCGGAAACAAGCTTCCTAGGACCAGTTTCTGGCATTTCAGTCTTCTTCAGCCAGGCTTGCTTGAATCCAGTGGCAAAGTGAGCAAGGGACTCACGTCTGAGCATACCCTGCCAACTTATGGCAAACAAAGCGGTACAAAAGGGGGTGGTGATGGACAGAGCATCAGAACCAATCAAACACTCACACCCAGTCAACAGATCTGGGTTTGATCCATCACCGTTGTTTAGCCAAATCTGCCACCCCAGTTCAGACATCGCCATATGCAAATCAGTCTAACCCTGTGCCTCATTAGAAAAGTCCAGCCCGAACTGCCAAGCCATGCCTTTCCTGGACCGGAAACAAGCTTCCTAGGACCGGTTTCTGGCATTTCAGCCGTCTTCAGCCAGGCTTGCTTGAATCCAGTGGCAAAGTGAGCAAGGGACTCACGTCTGAGCATACCCTGCCAACTTTTGGCAAACAAAACGGTACAAAAGGGGGTGGTGATGGACAGAACATCAGAACCAATCAAACACTCACACCCAGTCAACAGATCTGAGTTTGATCCATCACTGTTCTTTAGCCAACTCTGCCACCCCAGTACAGACATGTCCATATGGAAATCAGTCTAACCCTGTGCCTCATGGGAACAGTCCAGCCAGAACTGCCAAGCCATGCCTTCCCTGGACCGGAAAAAAGCTTCCTAGGACCGGTTTCTGGCATTTTAGCCGTCTTCAGCCAGGCTTGCTTGAATCCAGTGGCAAAGTGAGCAAGGGACTCACGTCTCAGCATACCCAGCCAACTTATGGCAAACAAAACGGTACAAAAGAGGGTGGTGATGGACAGAGCATCAGAACCAATCAAACACTCACACCCAGTCAACAGATCTGGGTTTGATCCATCACCGTTCTTTAGCCAACTCTGCCACCCCAGTTCAGACATGGCCATATGCAAATCAGTCTAACCCTGGGCCTCATGGGAACAGTCCAGCCCGAACTGCCAAGCCATGCCTTCCCTGGACCGGAAACAAGCTTCCTAGGACCGGTTTCTGGCATTTCAGCCGTCTTCAGCCAGGCATGCTTGAATCCAGTGGCAAAGTGAGCAAGGGACTCAAGTCTGAGCATACCCTGCCAACTTATGGCAAACAAAGCGGTACAAAAGGGGGTGGTGATGGACAGAGCATCAGAACCAATCAAACACTCACACCCAGTCAACAGATCTGGGTTTGATCCTTCACCGTTCTTTAGCCAAATCTGCCAACCCAGTTCAGACATCGCCATATGCAAATCAGTCTAACCCTGTGCCTCCTTAGAAAAGTCCAGCCCGAACTGCTAAGCCATGCCTTTCCTGGACCGGAAACAAGCTTCCTAGGACCGGTTTCTGGCATTTCAGCCGTCTTCAGCCAGGCTTGCTTGAATCCAGTGGCAAAGTGAGCAAGGGACTCACGTCTGAGCATACCCTGCCAACTTATGGCAAACAAAACGGTACAAAAGGGGGTGGTGATGGACAGAACATCAGAACCAATCAAACACTCACACCCAGTCAACAGATCTGGGTTTGATCCATCACCGTTCTTTAGCCAACTCTGCCACCCCAGTTCAGACATGGCCATATGCAAATCAGTCTAACCCTGTGCCTTCATGGGAACAGTCCAGCCCGAACTGCCAAGCCATGCTTTCCCTGGACCGGAAACAAGCTTCCTAGGACTGGTTTCTGGCATTTCAGCAGTCTTCAGCCAGGCTTGCTTGAATCCAGTGGCAAAGTGAGCAAGGGACTCACGTCTGAGCATACCCTGCCAACTTATGGCAAGCAAAGCGGTACAAAAGGGGGTGGTGATGGACAGAGCATCAGAACCAATCAAACACTCACACCCAGTCAACAGATCTGGATTTGATCCATCACCGTTCTTTAGCCAACTCTGCCACCCCAGTTCAGACATGGCCATATGCAAATCAGTCTAACCCTGTGCCTCATGGGAACAGTCCAGCCCGAACTGCCAAGCCATGCCTTCCCTGGACCGGAAACAATCTTCCTAGGACCGGTTTCTGGCATTTCAGCAGTCTTCAGCCAGGCTTGCTTGAATCCAGTGGCAAAGTGAGCAAGGGACTCACGTCTGAGCATACCCTGCCAACTTATGGCAAACAAAGAGGTACAAAAGGGGGTGGTGATGGACAGAGCAGCAGAACCAATCAAACACTCACACCCAGTTAACAGATCTGGGTTTGATCCATCACCGTTCTTAAGCCAACTCTGCCTCCCCAGTTCAGACATGGCCATATGCAAATCAGTCTAACCCTGTGCCTCATGGGAACAGTCCAGCCCAAACTGCCAAGCCATGCCTTCCCTGGACCGGAAACTAGCTTCCTAGGACCGGTTTCTGGCATTTCAGCCGTCTTCAGCCAGGCTTGCTTGAATCCAGTGGCAAAGTGAGCAAGGGACTCACGTCTGAGCATACCCTGCCAACTTATGGAAAACAAAGCGGTACAAAAGGGGGTGGTGATGGACAGAGCATCAGAACCAATCAAACACTCACACCCAGTCAACAGATCTGGGTTTGATCCATCACCGTTCTTTAGCCAACTCTGCCACCCCAGTTCTGACATGGCCATATGCAAATCAGTCCAACCCTGTGCCTCATGGGAACAGTCCAGCCCGAACTGCCAAGCCATGCCTTCCCTGGACCGGAAACAAGCTTTCCAGGACCGGTTTCTGGCATTTCAGCGGTCTTCAGCTAGGCTTGCTTGAATCCAGTGGCAAAGTGAGCAAGGGACTCACGTCTGAGCATACCCTGCCAACTTATGGCAAACAAAGCAGTACAAAAGGGGGTGGTGATGAACAGAGCATCAGAACCAATCAAACACTCACACCCAGTCAACAGATCTGGGTTTGATCCATCACCGTTCTTTAGCCAACTCTGCCACCCCAGTTCAGACATTGCCATATGCAAATCAGTCTAACCCTGTGCCTCATGGGAACAGTCTAGCCCGAACTGCCAAGCCATGCCATCCCTGGACCGGAAACAAGATTCCTAGGACCGGTTTCTGGCATTTCAGCCGTCTTCAGCCAGGCTTGCTTGAATCCAGTGGCAAAGTGAGCAAGGGACTCACGTCTGAGCATACCCTGCCAACTTATGGCCAACAAAGTGGTGCAAAAGGGGGTGGTGATGGACACAGCATCAGAACCAATCAAACACTCACACCCAGTCAACAGATCAAGGTTTGATCCATCACCGTTCTTTAGCCAACTCTGCCACCCCAGTTCAGACATGGCCATATGCAAATCAGTCTAACCCTGTGCCTCATGGGAACAGTCCAGCCCGAACTGCCAAGCCATGCCTTCCCTGTACCGGAAACAAGCTTCCTAGGACCGGTTTCTGGCATTTCAGCCGTCTTCAGCCAGGCTTGCTTGAATCCAGTGGCAAAGTGAGCAAGGGACTCACGTCTGAGCATACCCTGCCAACTTATGGCAAACAAAGCGGTACAAAAGGGGGTGGTGATGGACAGAGCATCAGAACCAATCAAACACTCACACCCAGTTAACAGATCTGGGTTTTATCCATCACCATTCTTAAGCCAACTCTGCCACCCCAGTTCAGACATGGACATATGCAAATCAGTCTAAACCTGTGCCTCATGGGAACAGTCCAGCCCGAACTGCCAAGCCATGCCTTCCCTGGACCGGAAACAAGCTTCCTAGGACCGGTTTCTGGCATTTCAGCCGTCTTCAGCCAGGCTTGCTTGAATCCAGTGGCAAAGTGAGCAAGGGACTCACGTCTGAGCATACCCTGCCAACTTATGGCAAACAAAGCGGTACAAAAGGGGGTGGTGATGGACAGAGCATCAGAACCAATCAAACACTCACACCCAGTCAACAGATCTGGGTTTGATCCATCACCGTTCTTTAGCCAAATCTGCCGCCCCAGTTCAGACATCGCCATATGCAAATCAGTCTAACCCTGTGACTCATGGGAACAGTCCAGCCCGAACTGCCAAGCCATGCCTTCCCTGGACCGGAAACAAGCTTCCTAGGACCGGTTTCTGGCATTTCCGCAGTCTTCAGCCAGGCTTGCTTGAATCCAGTGGCAAAGTGAGCAAGGGACTCACGTCTGAGCATACCCTGCCAACTTATGGCAAACAAAGCGGTACAAAACGGGGTGGTGATGGACAGAGCATCAGAACCAATCAAACACTCACACCCAGTCAACAGATCTGGGTTTGATCCATCACCGTTCTTTAGCCAAATCTGCCACCCCAGTTCAGACATGGCCATATGCAAATCAGTCTAACCCTGTGCCTCATGGGAACAGTCCAGCCCGAACTGCCAAGCCATGCCTTCCCTGGACCGGAAACAAGCTTCCTAGGACCAGTTTCTGGCATTTCAGTCTTCTTCAGCCAGGCTTGCTTGAATCCAGTGGCAAAGTGAGCAAGGGACTCACGTCTGAGCATACCCTGCCAACTTATGGCAAACAAAGCGGTACAAAAGGGGGTGGTGATGGACAGAGCATCAGAACCAATCAAACACTCACACCCAGTCAACAGATCTGGGTTTGATCCATCACCGTTCTTTAGCCAAATCTTCCACCCCAGTTCAGACATCGCCATATGCAAATCAGTCTAACCCTGTGCCTCATTAGAAAAGTCCAGCCCGAACTGCCAAGCCATGCCTTTCCTGGACCGGAAACAAGCTTCCTAGGACCGGTTTCTGGCATTTCAGCCGTCTTCAGCCAGGCTTGCTTGAATCCAGTGGCAAAGTGAGCAAGGGACTCACGTCTGAGCATACCCTGCCAACTTTTGGCAAACAAAACGGTACAAAAGGGGGTGGTAATGGACAGAACATCAGAACCAATCAAACACTCACACCCAGTCAACAGATCTGAGTTTGATCCATCACTGTTCTTTAGCCAACTCTGCCACCCCAGTACAGACATGTCCATATGGAAATCAGTCTAACCCTGTGCCTCATGGGAACAGTCCAGCCAGAACTGCCAAGCCATGCCTTCCCTGGACCGGAAAAAAGCTTCCTAGGACCGGTTTCTGGCATTTCAGCCGTCTTCAGCCAGGCTTGCTTGAATCCAGTGGCAAAGTGAGCAAGGGACTCACGTCTGAGCATACCCTGCCAACTTATAGCAAACAAAGCGGTAAAAAAGGGGGTGGTGATGGACAGAGCATCAGAACCAATCAAACACTCACACCCAGTCAACAGATCTGGGTTTGATCCATCACCGTTCTTTAGCCAACTCTGCCACCCCAGTTCAGACATGGCCATATGCAAATCAGTCTAACCCTGTGCCTCATGAGAACAGTCCAGCCCGAACTGCCAAGCCATGCCTTCCCTGGACCGGAACAAGCTTCCTAGGACCGGTTTCTGGCATTTTAGCCGTCTTCAGCCAGGCTTGCTTGAATCCAGTGGCAAAGTGAGCAAGAGACTCACGTCTCAGCATACCCAGCCAACTTATGGCAAACAAAGCGGTACAAAAGAGGGTGGTGATGGACAGAGCATCAGAACCAATCAAACACTCACACCCAGTCAACAGATCTGGGTTTGATCCATCACCGTTCTTTAGCCAACTCTGCCACCCCAGTTCAGACATGGCCATATGCAAATCAGTCTAACCCTGGGCCTCATGGGAACAGTCCAGCCCGAACTGCCAAGCCATGCCTTCCCTGGACCGGAAACAAGCTTCCTAGGACCGGTTTCTGGCATTTCAGCCGTCTTCAGCCAGGCATGCTTGAATCCAGTGGCAAAGTGAGCAAGGGACTCACGTCTGAGCATACCCTGCCAACTTATGGCAATCAAAGCGGTACAAAAGGGGGTGGTGATGGACAGAGCATCAGAACCAATCAAACACTCACACCCAGTCAACAGATCTGGGTTTGATCCATCACCGTTCTTTAGCCAAATCTGCCAACCCAGTTCAGACATCGCCATATGCAAATCAGTCTAACCTTGTGCCTCCTTAGAAAAGTCCACCCCGAACTGCTAAGCCATGCCTTTCCTGGACCGGAAACAAGCTTCCTAGGACCGGTTTCTGGCATTTCAGCCGTCTTCAGCCAGGCTTGCTTGAATCCAGTGGCAAAGTGAGCAAGGGACTCACGTCTGAGCATACCCTGCCAACTTATGGCAAACAAAACGGTTCAAAAGGGGGTGGTGATGGACAGAACATCAGAACCAATCAAACACTCACACCCAGTCAACAGATCTGGATTTGATCCATCACCGTTCTTTAGCCAACTCTGCCACCCCAGTTCAGACATGGCCATATGCAAATCAGTCTAACCCTGTGCCTCATGGGAACAGTCCAGCTCGAACTGCCAAGCCATGCCTTCCCTGGACCGGAAACAAGCTTCCTAGGACCGGTTTCTGGCATTTCAGCAGTCTTCAGCCAGGCTTGCTTGAATCCAGTGGCAAAGTGAGCAAGGGACTCACGTCTGAGCATACCCTGCCAACTTATGGCAAACAAAGAGGTACAAAAGGGGGTGGTGATGGACAGAGCATCAGAACCAATCAAACACTCACACCCAGTCAACAGATCTGGGTTTGATCCATCACCGTTCTTTAGCCAAATCTGCCAACCCAGTTCAGACATCGCCATATGCAAATCAGTCTAACCCTGTGCCTCCTTAGAAAAGTCCAGCCCGAACTGCTAAGCCATGCCTTTCCTGGACCGGAAACAAGCTTCCTAGGACCGGTTTCTGGCATTTCAGCCGTCTTCAGCCAGGCTTGCTTGAATCCAGTGGCAAAGTGAGCAAGGGACTCACGTCTGAGCATACCCTGCCAACTTATGGCAAACAAAGCGGTACAAAAGGGGGTGGTGATGGACAGAGCATCAGAACCAATCAAACACTCACACCCAGTCAACAGATCTGGGTTTGATCCATCACCGTTCTTTAGCCAAATCTGCCACCCCAGTTCAGACATCGCCATATGCAAATCAGTCTAACCCTGTGCCTCATTAGAAAAGTCCAGCCCGAACTGCCAAGCCATGCCTTTCCTGGACCGGAAACAAGCTTCCTAGGACCGTTTTCTGGCATTTCAGCCGTCTTCAGCCAGGCTTGCTTGAATCCAGTGGCAAAGTGAGCAAGGGACTCACGTCTGAGCATACCCTGCCAACTTATGGCAAACAAAGCGGTACAAAAGGGGGTGGTGATGGACAGAGCATCAGAACCAATCAAACACTCACACCCAGTCAACAGATCTGCATTTGATCCATCACCGTTCTTTAGCCAACTCTGCCACCCCAGTTCAGACATGGCCATATGCAAATCAGTCTAACCCTGTGCCTCATGGGAACAGTCCAGCCCGAACTGCCAAGCCATGCCTTCCCTGGACCGGAAACAAGCTTCCTAGGACCGGTTTCTGGCATTTCAGCAGTCTTCAGCCAGGCTTGCTTGAATCCAGTGGCAAAGTGAGCAAGAGACTCACGTCTGAGCATACCCTGCCAACTTATGGCAAACAAAGAGGTACAAAAGGGGGTGGTGATGGACAGAGCATCAGAACCAATCAAACACTCACACCCAGTTAACAGATCTGGGTTTGATCCATCACCGTTCTTTAGCCAACTCTGCCTCCCCAGTTCAGACATGGCCATATGCAAATCAGTCTAACCCTGTGCCTCATGGGAACAGTCCAGCCCAAACTGCCAAGCCATGCCTTCCCTGGACCGGAAACTAGCTTCCTAGGACCGGTTTCTGGCATTTCAGCCGTCTTCAGCCAGGCTTGCTTGAATCCAGTGGCAAAGTGAGCAAGGGACTCACGTCTGAGCATACCCTGCCAACTTATGGCAAACAAAGCGGTACAAAAGGGGGTGGTGATGGACAGAGCATCAGAACCAATCAAACACTCACACCCAGTCAACAGATCTGGGTTTGATCCATCACCGTTCTTTAGCCAACTCTGCCACCCCAGTTCTGACATGGCCATATGCAAATCAGTCCAACCCTGTGCCTCATGGGAACAGTCCAGCCCGAACTGCCAAGCCATGCCTTCCCTGGACCGGAAACAAGCTTTCTAGGACCGGTTTCTGGCATTTCAGCGGTCTTCAGCCAGGCTTGCTTGAATCCAGTGGCAAAGTGAGCAAGGGACTCACGTCTGAGCATACCCTGCCAACTTATGGCAAACAAAGCGGTACAAAAGGGGGTGGTGATGGACAGAGCATCAGAACCAATCAAACACTCACACCCAGTCAACAGATCTGGGTTTGATCCATCACCGTTCTTTATCCAACTCTGTCACCCCTGTTCAGACATGGCCATATGCAAATCAGTCTAACCCTGTGCCTCATGGGAACAGTCCAGCCCGAACTGCCAAGCCATGCCTTCCCTGGACCGGAAACAAGCTTTCTAGGACCGGTTTCTGGCATTTCAGCGGTCTTCAGCCAGGCTTGCTTGAATCCAGTGGCAAAGTGAGCAAGGGACTCACGTCTGAGCATACCCTGCCAACTTATGGCAAACAAAGCGGTACAAAAGGGGGTGGTGATGGACAGAGCATCAGAACCAATCAAACACTCACACCCAGTCAACAGATCTGGGTTTGATCCATCACCGTTCTTTAGCCAAATCTGCCACCCCAGTTCAGACATCGCCATATGCAAATCAGTCTAACCCTGTGCCTCATTAGAAAAGTCCAGCCCGAACTGCCAAGCCATGCCTTTCCTGGACCGGAAACAAGCTTCCTAGGACCGGTTTCTGGCATTTCATCCGTCTTCAGCCAGGCTTGCTTGAATCCAGTGGCAAAGTGAGCAAGGGACTCACGTCTGAGCATACCCTGCCAACTTTTGGCAAACAAAACGGTACAAAAGGGGGTGGTAATGGACAGAACATCAGAACCAATCAAACACTCACACCCAGTCAACAGATCTGAGTTTGATCCATCACTGTTCTTTAGCCAACTCTGCCACCCCAGTACAGACATGTCCATATGGAAATCAGTCTAACCCTGTGCCTCATGGGAACAGTCCAGCCAGAACTGCCAAGCCATGCCTTCCCTGGACCGGAAAAAAGCTTCCTAGGACCGGTTTCTGGCATTTCAGCCGTCTTCAGCCAGGCTTGCTTGAATCCAGTGGCAAAGTGAGCAAGGGACTCACGTCTGAGCATACCCTGCCAACTTATAGCAAACAAAGCGGTAAAAAAGGGGGTGGTGATGGACAGAGCATCAGAACCAATCAAACACTCACACCCAGTCAACAGATCTGGGTTTGATCCATCACCGTTCTTTAGCCAACTCTGCCACCCCAGTTCAGACATGGCCATATGCAAATCAGTCTAACCCTGTGCCTCATGAGAACAGTCCAGCCCGAACTGCCAAGCCATGCCTTCCCTGGACCGGAACAAGCTTCCTAGGACCGGTTTCTGGCATTTTAGCCGTCTTCAGCCAGGCTTGCTTGAATCCAGTGGCAAAGTGAGCAAGAGACTCACGTCTCAGCATACCCAGCCAACTTATGGCAAACAAAGCGGTACAAAAGAGGGTGGTGATGGACAGAGCATCAGAACCAATCAAACACTCACACCCAGTCAACAGATCTGGGTTTGATCCATCACCGTTCTTTAGCCAACTCTGCCACCCCAGTTCAGACATGGCCATATGCAAATCAGTCTAACCCTGGGCCTCATGGGAACAGTCCAGCCCGAACTGCCAAGCCATGCCTTCCCTGGACCGGAAACAAGCTTCCTAGGACCGGTTTCTGGCATTTCAGCCGTCTTCAGCCAGGCATGCTTGAATCCAGTGGCAAAGTGAGCAAGGGACTCACGTCTGAGCATACCCTGCCAACTTATGGCAAACAAAGCGGTACAAAAGGGGGTGGTGATGGACAGAGCATCAGAACCAATCAAACACTCACACCCAGTCAACAGATCTGGGTTTGATCCATCACCGTTCTTTAGCCAAATCTGCCAACCCAGTTCAGACATCGCCATATGCAAATCAGTCTAACCTTGTGCCTCCTTAGAAAAGTCCACCCCGAACTGCTAAGCCATGCCTTTCCTGGACCGGAAACAAGCTTCCTAGGACCGGTTTCTGGCATTTCAGCCGTCTTCAGCCAGGCTTGCTTGAATCCAGTGGCAAAGTGAGCAAGGGACTCACGTCTGAGCATACCCTGCCAACTTATGGCAAACAAAACGGTTCAAAAGGGGGTGGTGATGGACAGAACATCAGAACCAATCAAACACTCACACCCAGTCAACAGATCTGGATTTGATCCATCACCGTTCTTTAGCCAACTCTGCCACCCCAGTTCAGACATGGCCATATGCAAATCAGTCTAACCCTGTGCCTCATGGGAACAGTCCAGCTCGAACTGCCAAGCCATGCCTTCCCTGGACCGGAAACAAGCTTCCTAGGACCGGTTTCTGGCATTTCAGCAGTCTTCAGCCAGGCTTGCTTGAATCCAGTGGCAAAGTGAGCAAGGGACTCACGTCTGAGCATACCCTGCCAACTTATGGCAAACAAAGAGGTACAAAAGGGGGTGGTGATGGACAGAGCATCAGAACCAATCAAACACTCACACCCAGTCAACAGATCTGGGTTTGATCCATCACCGTTCTTTAGCCAAATCTGCCAACCCAGTTCAGACATCGCCATATGCAAATCAGTCTAACCCTGTGCCTCCTTAGAAAAGTCCAGCCCGAACTGCTAAGCCATGCCTTTCCTGGACCGGAAACAAGCTTCCTAGGACCGGTTTCTGGCATTTCAGCCGTCTTCAGCCAGGCTTGCTTGAATCCAGTGGCAAAGTGAGCAAGGGACTCACGTCTGAGCATACCCTGCCAACTTATGGCAAACAAAGCGGTACAAAAGGGGGTGGTGATGGACAGAGCATCAGAACCAATCAAACACTCACACCCAGTCAACAGATCTGGGTTTGATCCATCACCGTTCTTTAGCCAAATCTGCCACCCCAGTTCAGACATCGCCATATGCAAATCAGTCTAACCCTGTGCCTCATTAGAAAAGTCCAGCCCGAACTGCCAAGCCATGCCTTTCCTGGACCGGAAACAAGCTTCCTAGGACCGTTTTCTGGCATTTCAGCCGTCTTCAGCCAGGCTTGCTTGAATCCAGTGGCAAAGTGAGCAAGGGACTCACGTCTGAGCATACCCTGCCAACTTATGGCAAACAAAGCGGTACAAAAGGGGGTGGTGATGGACAGAGCATCAGAACCAATCAAACACTCACACCCAGTCAACAGATCTGCATTTGATCCATCACCGTTCTTTAGCCAACTCTGCCACCCCAGTTCAGACATGGCCATATGCAAATCAGTCTAACCCTGTGCCTCATGGGAACAGTCCAGCCCGAACTGCCAAGCCATGCCTTCCCTGGACCGGAAACAAGCTTCCTAGGACCGGTTTCTGGCATTTCAGCAGTCTTCAGCCAGGCTTGCTTGAATCCAGTGGCAAAGTGAGCAAGAGACTCACGTCTGAGCATACCCTGCCAACTTATGGCAAACAAAGAGGTACAAAAGGGGGTGGTGATGGACAGAGCATCAGAACCAATCAAACACTCACACCCAGTTAACAGATCTGGGTTTGATCCATCACCGTTCTTTAGCCAACTCTGCCTCCCCAGTTCAGACATGGCCATATGCAAATCAGTCTAACCCTGTGCCTCATGGGAACAGTCCAGCCCAAACTGCCAAGCCATGCCTTCCCTGGACCGGAAACTAGCTTCCTAGGACCGGTTTCTGGCATTTCAGCCGTCTTCAGCCAGGCTTGCTTGAATCCAGTGGCAAAGTTAGCAAGGGACTCACGTCTGAGCATACCCTGCCAACTTATGGCAAACAAAGCGGTACAAAAGGGGGTGGTGATGGACAGAGCATCAGAACCAATCAAACACTCACACCCAGTCAACAGATCTGGGTTTGATCCATCACCGTTCTTTAGCCAACTCTGCCACCCCAGTTCTGACATGGCCATATGCAAATCAGTCCAACCCTGTGCCTCATGGGAACAGTCCAGCCCGAACTGCCAAGCCATGCCTTCCCTGGACCGGAAACAAGCTTTCTAGGACCGGTTTCTGGCATTTCAGCGGTCTTCAGCCAGGCTTGCTTGAATCCAGTGGCAAAGTGAGCAAGGGACTCACGTCTGAGCATACCCTGCCAACTTATGGCAAACAAAGCGGTACAAAAGGGGGTGGTGATGGACAGAGCATCAGAACCAATCAAACACTCACACCCAGTCAACAGATCTGGGTTTGATCCATCACCGTTCTTTATCCAACTCTGTCACCCCTGTTCAGACATGGCCATATGCAAATCAGTCTAACCCTGTGCCTCATGGGAACAGTCCAGCCCGAACTGCCAAGCCATGCCTTCCCTGGACCGGAAACAAGCTTTCTAGGACCGGTTTCTGGCATTTCAGCGGTCTTCAGCCAGGCTTGCTTGAATCCAGTGGCAAAGTGAGCAAGGGACTCACGTCTGAGCATACCCTGCCAACTTATGGCAAACAAAGCGGTACAAAAGGGGGTGGTGATGGACAGAGCAAAAGAACCAATCAAACACTCACACCCAGTCAACAGATCTGGGTTTGATCCAGCACCGTTCTTTAGCCAACTCTGCCACCCCAGTTTAGACATGGCCATATGCAAATCAGTCTAACCCTGTGCCTCATGGGAACAGTCCAGCCCGAACTGCCAAGCCATGCCTTCCCTGGACCGGACACAAGCTTCCTAGGCCCGGTTTCTGGCATTTCAGCCGTCTTCAGCCAGGCTGCCTTGAATCCAGTGGCAAAGTGAGCAAGGGACTCACGTCTGAGCATACCCTGCCAACTTATGGCAAACAAAGCGGTACAAAAGGGGGTGGTGATGGACAGAGCATCAGAACCAAACAAACACTCACACCCAGTCAACAGATCTGGGTTTGATCCATCACCGTTCTTTAGCCAAATCTGCCACCCCAGTTCAGACATGGCCATATGCAAATCAGTCTAACCCTGTGCCTCATGGGAACAGTCCAGCCCGAACTGCCAAGCCATGCCTTCCCTGGACCGGAAACAAGCTTCCTAGGACCGGTTTCTGACATTTCAGCCGTCTTCAGCCAGGCTTGCTTGAATCCAGTGGCAAAGTGAGCAAGGGACTCACGTCTGAGCATACCCTGCCAACTTATGGCAAACAAAGCGGTACAAAAGGGGGTGGTGATGGACAGAGCATCAGAACCAATCAAACACTCACACCCAGTCAACAGATCTGGGTTTGATCCATCACCGTTCTTTAGCCAAATCTGCCACCCCAGTTCAGACATCGCCATATGCAAATCAGTCTAACCCTGTGCCTCATTAGAAAAGTCCAGCCCGAACTGCCAAGCCATGCGTTTCCTGGACCGGAAACAAGCTTCCTAGGACCGGTTTCTGGCATTTCAGCCGTCTTCAGCCAGGCTTGCTTGAATCCAGTGGCAAAGTGAGCAAAGGACTCACGTCTGAGCATACCCTGCCAACTTTTGGCAAACAAAACGGTACAAAAGGGGGTGGTGATGGACAGAACATCAGAACCAATCAAACACTCACACCCAGTCAACAGATCTGAGTTTGATCCATCACTGTTCTTTAGCCAACTCTGCCACCCCAGTACAGACATGTCCATATGGAAATCAGTCTAACCCTGTGCCTCATGGGAACAGTCCAGCCCGAACTGCCAAGCCATGCCTTCCCTGGACCGGACACAAGCTTCCTAGGCCCGGTTTCTGGCATTTCAGCCGTCTTCAGCCAGGCTGCCTTGAATCCAGTGGCAAAGTGAGCAAGGGACTCACATCTGAGCATACCCTGCCAACTTATGGCAAACAAAGCGGTACAAAAGGGGGTGGTGATGGACAGAGCATCAGAACCAAACAAACACTCACACCCAGTCAACAGATCTGGGTTTGATCCATCACCGTTCTTTAGCCAAATCTGCCACCCCAGTTCAGACATGGCCATATGCAAATCAGTCTAACCCTGTGCCTCATGGGAACAGTCCAGCCCGAACTGCCAAGCCATGCCTTCCCTGGACCGGAAACAAGCTTCCTAGGACCGGTTTTTGACATTTCAGCCGTCTTCAGCCAGGCTTGCTTGAATCCAGTGGCAAAGTGAGCAAGGGACTCACGTCTGAGCATACCCTGCCAACTTATGGCAAACAAAGCGGTACAAAAGGGGGTGGTGATGGACAGAGCATCAGAACCAATCAAACACTCACACCCAGTCAACAGATCTGGGTTTGATCCATCACCGTTCTTTAGCCAAATCTGCCACCCCAGTTCAGACATCGCCATATGCAAATCAGTCTAACCCTGTGACTCATGGGAACAGTCCAGCCCGAACTGCCAAGCCATGCCTTCCCTGGACCGGAAACAAGCTTCCTAGGACCGGTTTCTGGCATTTCCGCAGTCTTCAGCCAGGCTTGCTTGAATCCAGTGGCAAAGTGAGCAAGGGACTCACGTCTGAGCATACCCTGCCAACTTATGGCAAACAAAGCGGTACAAAACGGGGTGGTGATGGACAGAGCATCAGAACCAATCAAACACTCACACCCAGTCAACAGATCTGGGTTTGATCCATCACCGTTCTTTAGCCAAATCTGCCACCCCAGTTCAGACATGGCCATATGCAAATCAGTCTAACCCTGTGCCTCATGGGAACAGTCCAGCCCGAACTGCCAAGCCATGCCTTCCCTGGACCGGAAACAAGCTTCCTAGGACCAGTTTCTGGCATTTCAGTCTTCTTCAGCCAGGCTTGCTTGAATCCAGTGGCAAAGTGAGCAAGGGACTCACGTCTGAGCATACCCTGCCAACTTATGGCAAACAAAGCGGTACAAAAGGGGGTGGTGATGGACAGAGCATCAGAACCAATCAAACACTCACACCCAGTCAACAGATCTGGGTTTGATCCATCACCGTTGTTTAGCCAAATCTGCCACCCCAGTTCAGACATCGCCATATGCAAATCAGTCTAACCCTGTGCCTCATTAGAAAAGTCCAGCCCGAACTGCCAAGCCATGCCTTTCCTGGACCGGAAACAAGCTTCCTAGGACCGGTTTCTGGCATTTCAGCCGTCTTCAGCCAGGCTTGCTTGAATCCAGTGGCAAAGTGAGCAAGGGACTCACGTCTGAGCATACCCTGCCAACTTTTGGCAAACAAAACGGTACAAAAGGGGGTGGTGATGGACAGAACATCAGAACCAATCAAACACTCACACCCAGTCAACAGATCTGAGTTTGATCCATCACTGTTCTTTAGCCAACTCTGCCACCCCAGTACAGACATGTCCATATGGAAATCAGTCTAACCCTGTGCCTCATGGGAACAGTCCAGCCAGAACTGCCAAGCCATGCCTTCCCTGGACTGGAAAAAAGCTTCCTAGGACCGGTTTCTGGCATTTCAGCCGTCTTCAGCCAGGCTTGCTTGAATCCAGTGGCAAAGTGAGCAAGGGACTCACGTCTGAGCATACCCTGCCAACTTATGGCAAACAAAGCGGTACAAAAGGGGGTGGTGATGGACAGAGCATCAGAACCAATCAAACACTCACACCCAGTCAACAGATCTGGGTTTGATCCATCACCGTTCTTTAGCCAACTCTGCCACCCCAGTTCAGACATGGCCATATGCAAATCAGTCTAACCCTGTGCCTCATGAGAACAGTCCAGCCCGAACTGCCAAGCCATGCCTTCCCTGGACCGGAACAAGCTTCCTAGGACCGGTTTCTGGCATTTTAGCCGTCTTCAGCCAGGCTTGCTTGAATCCAGTGGCAAAGTGAGCAAGGGACTCACGTCTCAGCATACCCAGCCAACTTATGGCAAACAAAACGGTACAAAAGAGGGTGGTGATGGACAGAGCATCCGAACCAATCAAACACTCACACCCAGTCAACAGATCTGGGTTTGATCCATCACCGTTCTTTAGCCAACTCTGCCACCCCAGTTCAGACATGGCCATATGCAAATCAGTCTAACCCTGGGCCTCATGGGAACAGTCCAGCCCGAACTGCCAAGCCATGCTTTCCCTGGACCGGAAACAAGCTTCCTAGGACTGGTTTCTGGCATTTCAGCCGTCTTCAGCAAGGCATGCTTGAATCCAGTGGGAAAGTGAGCAAGGGACTCAAGTCTGAGCATACCCTGCCAACTTATGGCAAACAAAGCGGTACAAAAGGGGGTGGTGATGGACAGAGCATCAGAACCAATCAAACACTCACACCCAGTCAACAGATCTGGGTTTGATCCTTCACCGTTCTTTAGCCAAATCTGCCAACCCCGTTCAGACATCGCCATATGCAAATCAGTCTAACCCTGTGCCTCCTTAGAAAAGTCCAGCCCGAACTGCTAAGCCATGCCTTTCCTGGACCGGAAACAAGCTTCCTAGGACCGGTTTCTGGCATTTCAGCCGTCTTCAGCCAGGCTTGCTTGAATCCAGTGGCAAAGTGAGCAAGGGACTCACGTCTGAGCATACCCTGCCAACTTATGGCAAACAAAACGGTACAAAAGGGGGTGGTGATGGACAGAACATCAGAACCAATCAAACACTCACACCCAGTCAACAGATCTGGGTTTGATCCATCACCGTTCTTTAGCCAACTCTGCCTCCCCAGTTCAGACATGGCCATATGCAAATCAGTCTAACCCTGTGCCTCATGGGAACAGTCCAGCCCAAACTGCCAAGCCATGCCTTCCCTGGACCGGAAACTAGCTTCCTAGGACCGGTTTCTGGCATTTCAGCCGTCTTCAGCCAGGCTTGCTTGAATCCAGTGGCAAAGTGAGCAAGGGACTCACGTCTGAGCATACCCTGCCAACTTATGGCAAACAAAGCGGTACAAAAGGGGGTGGTGATGGACAGAGCATCAGAACCAATCAAACACTCACACCCAGTCAACAGATCGGGGTTTGATCCATCACCGTTCTTTAGCCAAATCTGCCACCCCAGTTCAGACATGGCCATATGCAAATCAGTCTAACCCTGTGCCTCATGGGAACAGTCCAGCCCGAACTGCCAAGCCATGCCTTTCCTGGACCGGAAACAAGCTTCCTAGGACCGGTTTCTGGCATTTCAGCCGTCTTCAGCCAGGCTTGCTTGAATCCAGTGGCAAAGTGAGCAAGGGACTCACGTCTGAGCATACCCTGACAACTTATGGCAAACAAAGCGGTACAAAAGGGGGTGGTGATGGACAGAGCATCAGAACCAATCAAACACTCACACCCAGTCAACAGATCTGGGTTTGATCCTTCACCGTTCTTTAGCCAAATCTGCCAACCCAGTTCAGACATCGCCATATGCAAATCAGTCTAACCCTGTGCCTCCTTAGAAAAGTCCAGCCCGAACTGCTAAGCCATGCCTTTCCTGGACCGGAAACAAGCTTCCTAGGACCGGTTTCTGGCATTTCAGCCGTCTTCAGCCAGGCTTGCTTGAATCCAGTGGCAAAGTGAGCAAGGGACTCACGTCTGAGCATACCCTGCCAACTTATGGCAAACAAAACGGTACAAAAGGGGGTGGTGATGGACAGAACATCAGAACCAATCAAACACTCACACCCAGTCAACAGATCTGGGTTTGATCCATCACCGTTCTTTAGCCAACTCTGCCACCCCAGTTCAGACATGGCCATATGCAAATCAGTCTAACCCTGTGCCTCATGGGAACAGTCCAGCCCGAACTGCCAAGCCATGCTTTCCCTGGACCGGAAACAAGCTTCCTAGGACTGGTTTCTGGCATTTCAGCAGTCTTCAGCCAGGCTTGCTTGAATCCAGTGGCAAAGTGAGCAAGGGACTCACGTCTGAGCATACCCTGCCAACTTATGGCAAGCAAAGCGGTACAAAAGGGGGTGGTGATGGACAGAGCATCAGAACCAATCAAACACTCACACCCAGTCAACAGATCTGGATTTGATCCATCACCGTTCTTTAGCCAACTCTGCCACCCCAGTTCAGACATGGCCATATGCAAATCAGTCTAACCCTGTGCCTCATGGGAACAGTCCAGCCCGAACTGCCAAGCCATGCCTTCCCTGGACCGGAAACAATCTTCCTAGGACCGGTTTCTGGCATTTCAGCAGTCTTCAGCCAGGCTTGCTTGAATCCAGTGGCAAAGTGAGCAAGGGACTCACGTCTGAGCATACCCTGCCAACTTATGGCAAACAAAGAGGTACAAAAGGGGGTGGTGATGGACAGAGCAGCAGAACCAATCAAACACTCACACCCAGTTAACAGATCTGGGTTTGATCCATCACCGTTCTTAAGCCAACTCTGCCTCCCCAGTTCAGACATGGCCATATGCAAATCAGTCTAACCCTGTGCCTCATGGGAACAGTCCAGCCCAAACTGCCAAGCCATGCCTTCCCTGGACCGGAAACTAGCTTCCTAGGACCGGTTTCTGGCATTTCAGCCGTCTTCAGCCAGGCTTGCTTGAATCCAGTGGCAAAGTGAGCAAGGGACTCACGTCTGAGCATACCCTGCCAACTTATGGAAAACAAAGCGGTACAAAAGGGGGTGGTGATGGACAGAGCATCAGAACCAATCAAACACTCACACCCAGTCAACAGATCTGGGTTTGATCCATCACCGTTCTTTAGCCAACTCTGCCACCCCAGTTCTGACATGGCCATATGCAAATCAGTCCAACCCTGTGCCTCATGGGAACAGTCCAGCCCGAACTGCCAAGCCATGCCTTCCCTGGACCGGAAACAAGCTTTCCAGGACCGGTTTCTGGCATTTCAGCGGTCTTCAGCTAGGCTTGCTTGAATCCAGTGGCAAAGTGAGCAAGGGACTCACGTCTGAGCATACCCTGCCAACTTATGGCAAACAAAGCAGTACAAAAGGGGGTGGTGATGAACAGAGCATCAGAACCAATCAAACACTCACACCCAGTCAACAGATCTGGGTTTGATCCATCACCGTTCTTTAGCCAACTCTGCCACCCCAGTTCAGACATTGCCATATGCAAATCAGTCTAACCCTGTGCCTCATGGGAACAGTCTAGCCCGAACTGCCAAGCCATGCCATCCCTGGACCGGAAACAAGATTCCTAGGACCGGTTTCTGGCATTTCAGCCGTCTTCAGCCAGGCTTGCTTGAATCCAGTGGCAAAGTGAGCAAGGGACTCACGTCTGAGCATACCCTGCCAACTTATGGCCAACAAAGTGGTGCAAAAGGGGGTGGTGATGGACACAGCATCAGAACCAATCAAACACTCACACCCAGTCAACAGATCAAGGTTTGATCCATCACCGTTCTTTAGCCAACTCTGCCACCCCAGTTCAGACATGGCCATATGCAAATCAGTCTAACCCTGTGCCTCATGGGAACAGTCCAGCCCGAACTGCCAAGCCATGCCTTCCCTGTACCGGAAACAAGCTTCCTAGGACCGGTTTCTGGCATTTCAGCCGTCTTCAGCCAGGCTTGCTTGAATCCAGTGGCAAAGTGAGCAAGGGACTCACGTCTGAGCATACCCTGCCAACTTATGGCAAACAAAGCGGTACAAAAGGGGGTGGTGATGGACAGAGCATCAGAACCAATCAAACACTCACACCCAGTTAACAGATCTGGGTTTTATCCATCACCATTCTTAAGCCAACTCTGCCACCCCAGTTCAGACATGGACATATGCAAATCAGTCTAAACCTGTGCCTCATGGGAACAGTCCAGCCCGAACTGCCAAGCCATGCCTTCCCTGGACCGGAAACAAGCTTCCTAGGACCGGTTTCTGGCATTTCAGCCGTCTTCAGCCAGGCTTGCTTGAATCCAGTGGCAAAGTGAGCAAGGGACTCACGTCTGAGCATACCCTGCCAACTTATGGCAAACAAAGCGGTACAAAAGGGGGTGGTGATGGACAGAGCATCAGAACCAATCAAACACTCACACCCAGTCAACAGATCTGGGTTTGATCCATCACCGTTCTTTAGCCAAATCTGCCGCCCCAGTTCAGACATCGCCATATGCAAATCAGTCTAACCCTGTGACTCATGGGAACAGTCCAGCCCGAACTGCCAAGCCATGCCTTCCCTGGACCGGAAACAAGCTTCCTAGGACCGGTTTCTGGCATTTCCGCAGTCTTCAGCCAGGCTTGCTTGAATCCAGTGGCAAAGTGAGCAAGGGACTCACGTCTGAGCATACCCTGCCAACTTATGGCAAACAAAGCGGTACAAAACGGGGTGGTGATGGACAGAGCATCAGAACCAATCAAACACTCACACCCAGTCAACAGATCTGGGTTTGATCCATCACCGTTCTTTAGCCAAATCTGCCACCCCAGTTCAGACATGGCCATATGCAAATCAGTCTAACCCTGTGCCTCATGGGAACAGTCCAGCCGGAACTGCCAAGCCATGCCTTCCCTGGACCGGAAACAAGCTTCCTAGGACCAGTTTCTGGCATTTCAGTCTTCTTCAGCCAGGCTTGCTTGAATCCAGTGGCAAAGTGAGCAAGGGACTCACGTCTGAGCATACCCTGCCAACTTATGGCAAACAAAGCGGTACAAAAGGGGGTGGTGATGGACAGAGCATCAGAACCAATCAAACACTCACACCCAGTCAACAGATCTGGGTTTGATCCATCACCGTTCTTTAGCCAAATCTTCCACCCCAGTTCAGACATCGCCATATGCAAATCAGTCTAACCCTGTGCCTCATTAGAAAAGTCCAGCCCGAACTGCCAAGCCATGCCTTTCCTGGACCGGAAACAAGCTTCCTAGGACCGGTTTCTGGCATTTCAGCCGTCTTCAGCCAGGCTTGCTTGAATCCAGTGGCAAAGTGAGCAAGGGACTCACGTCTGAGCATACCCTGCCAACTTTTGGCAAACAAAACGGTACAAAAGGGGGTGGTAATGGATAGAACATCAGAACCAATCAAACACTCACACCCAGTCAACAGATCTGAGTTTGATCCATCACTGTTCTTTAGCCAACTCTGCCACCCCAGTACAGACATGTCCATATGGAAATCAGTCTAACCCTGTGCCTCATGGGAACAGTCCAGCCAGAACTGCCAAGCCATGCCTTCCCTGGACCGGAAAAAAGCTTCCTAGGACCGGTTTCTGGCATTTCAGCCGTCTTCAGCCAGGCTTGCTTGAATCCAGTGGCAAAGTGAGCAAGGGACTCACGTCTGAGCATACCCTGCCAACTTATAGCAAACAAAGCGGTAAAAAAGGGGGTGGTGATGGACAGAGCATCAGAACCAATCAAACACTCACACCCAGTCAACAGATCTGGGTTTGATCCATCACCGTTCTTTAGCCAACTCTGCCACCCCAGTTCAGACATGGCCATATGCAAATCAGTCTAACCCTGTGCCTCATGAGAACAGTCCAGCCCGAACTGCCAAGCCATGCCTTCCCTGGACCGGAACAAGCTTCCTAGGACCGGTTTCTGGCATTTTAGCCGTCTTCAGCCAGGCTTGCTTGAATCCAGTGGCAAAGTGAGCAAGAGACTCACGTCTCAGCATACCCAGCCAACTTATGGCAAACAAAGCGGTACAAAAGAGGGTGGTGATGGACAGAGCATCAGAACCAATCAAACACTCACACCCAGTCAACAGATCTGGGTTTGATCCATCACCGTTCTTTAGCCAACTCTGCCACCCCAGTTCAGACATGGCCATATGCAAATCAGTCTAACCCTGGGCCTCATGGGAACAGTCCAGCCCGAACTGCCAAGCCATGCCTTCCCTGGACCGGAAACAAGCTTCCTAGGACCGGTTTCTGGCATTTCAGCCGTCTTCAGCCAGGCATGCTTGAATCCAGTGGCAAAGTGAGCAAGGGACTCACGTCTGAGCATACCCTGCCAACTTATGGCAATCAAAGCGGTACAAAAGGGGGTGGTGATGGACAGAGCATCAGAACCAATCAAACACTCACACCCAGTCAACAGATCTGGGTTTGATCCATCACCATTCTTTAGCCAAATCTGCCAACCCAGTTCAGACATCGCCATATGCAAATCAGTCTAACCTTGTGCCTCCTTAGAAAAGTCCACCCCGAACTGCTAAGCCATGCCTTTCCTGGACCGGAAACAAGCTTCCTAGGACCGGTTTCTGGCATTTCAGCCGTCTTCAGCCAGGCTTGCTTGAATCCAGTGGCAAAGTGAGCAAGGGACTCACGTCTGAGCATACCCTGCCAACTTATGGCAAACAAAACGGTTCAAAAGGGGGTGGTGATGGACAGAACATCAGAACCAATCAAACACTCACACCCAGTCAACAGATCTGGATTTGATCCATCACCGTTCTTTAGCCAACTCTGCCACCCCAGTTCAGACATGGCCATATGCAAATCAGTCTAACCCTGTGCCTCATGGGAACAGTCCAGCTCGAACTGCCAAGCCATGCCTTCCCTGGACCGGAAACAAGCTTCCTAGGACCGGTTTCTGGCATTTCAGCAGTCTTCAGCCAGGCTTGCTTGAATCCAGTGGCAAAGTGAGCAAGGGACTCACGTCTGAGCATACCCTGCCAACTTATGGCAAACAAAGAGGTACAAAAGGGGGTGGTGATGGACAGAGCATCAGAACCAATCAAACACTCACACCCAGTCAACAGATCTGGGTTTGATCCATCACCGTTCTTTAGCCAAATCTGCCAACCCAGTTCAGACATCGCCATATGCAAATCAGTCTAACCCTGTGCCTCCTTAGAAAAGTCCAGCCCGAACTGCTAAGCCATGCCTTTCCTGGACCGGAAACAAGCTTCCTAGGACCGGTTTCTGGCATTTCAGCCGTCTTCAGCCAGGCTTGCTTGAATCCAGTGGCAAAGTGAGCAAGGGACTCACGTCTGAGCATACCCTGCCAACTTATGGCAAACAAAGCGGTACAAAAGGGGGTGGTGATGGACAGAGCATCAGAACCAATCAAACACTCACACCCAGTCAACAGATCTGGGTTTGATCCATCACCGTTCTTTAGCCAAATCTGCCACCCCAGTTCAGACATCGCCATATGCAAATCAGTCTAACCCTGTGCCTCATTAGAAAAGTCCAGCCCGAACTGCCAAGCCATGCCTTTCCTGGACCGGAAACAAGCTTCCTAGGACCGTTTTCTGGCATTTCAGCCGTCTTCAGCCAGGCTTGCTTGAATCCAGTGGCAAAGTGAGCAAGGGACTCACGTCTGAGCATACCCTGCCAACTTATGGCAAACAAAGCGGTACAAAAGGGGGTGGTGATGGACAGAGCATCAGAACCAATCAAACACTCACACCCAGTCAACAGATCTGCATTTGATCCATCACCGTTATTTAGCCAACTCTGCCACCCCAGTTCAGACATGGCCATATGCAAATCAGTCTAACCCTGTGCCTCATGGGAACAGTCCAGCCCGAACTGCCAAGCCATGCCTTCCCTGGACCGGAAACAAGCTTCCTAGAACCGGTTTCTGGCATTTCAGCAGTCTTCAGCCAGGCTTGCTTGAATCCAGTGGCAAAGTGAGCAAGAGACTCACGTCTGAGCATACCCTGCCAACTTATGGCAAACAAAGAGGTACAAAAGGGGGTGGTGATGGACAGAGCATCAGAACCAATCAAACACTCACACCCAGTTAACAGATCTGGGTTTGATCCATCACCGTTCTTTAGCCAACTCTGCCTCCCCAGTTCAGACATGGCCATATGCAAATCAGTCTAACCCTGTGCCTCATGGGAACAGTCCAGCCCAAACTGCCAAGCCATGCCTTCCCTGGACCGGAAACTAGCTTCCTAGGACCGGTTTCTGGCATTTCAGCCGTCTTCAGCCAGGCTTGCTTGAATCCAGTGGCAAAGTGAGCAAGGGACTCACGTCTGAGCATACCCTGCCAACTTATGGCAAACAAAGCGGTACAAAAGGGGGTGGTGATGGACAGAGCATCAGAACCAATCAAACACTCACACCCAGTCAACAGATCTGGGTTTGATCCATCACCGTTCTTTAGCCAACTCTGCCACCCCAGTTCTGACATGGCCATATGCAAATCAGTCCAACCCTGTGCCTCATGGGAACAGTCCAGCCCGAACTGCCAAGCCATGCCTTCCCTGGACCGGAAACAAGCTTTCTAGGACCGGTTTCTGGCATTTCAGCGGTCTTCAGCCAGGCTTGCTTGAATCCAGTGGCAAAGTGAGCAAGGGACTCACGTCTGAGCATACCCTGCCAACTTATGGCAAACAAAGCGGTACAAAAGGGGGTGGTGATGGACAGAGCATCAGAACCAATCAAACACTCACACCCAGTCAACAGATCTGGGTTTGATCCATCACCGTTCTTTATCCAACTCTGTCACCCCTGTTCAGACATGGCCATATGCAAATCAGTCTAACCCTGTGCCTCATGGGAACAGTCCAGCCCGAACTGCCAAGCCATGCCTTCCCTGGACCGGAAACAAGCTTTCTAGGACCGGTTTCTGGCATTTCAGCGGTCTTCAGCCAGGCTTGCTTGAATCCAGTGGCAAAGTGAGCAAGGGACTCACGTCTGAGCATACCCTGCCAACTTATGGCAAACAAAGCGGTACAAAAGGGGGTGGTGATGGACAGAGCATCAGAACCAATCAAACACTCACACCCAGTCAACAGATCTGGGTTTGATCCATCACCGTTCTTTAGCCAAATCTGCCACCCCAGTTCAGACATCGCCATATGCAAATCAGTCTAACCCTGTGCCTCATTAGAAAAGTCCAGCCCGAACTGCCAAGCCATGCCTTTCCTGGACCGGAAACAAGCTTCCTAGGACCGGTTTCTGGCATTTCATCCGTCTTCAGCCAGGCTTGCTTGAATCCAGTGGCAAAGTGAGCAAGGGACTCACGTCTGAGCATACCCTGCCAACTTTTGGCAAACAAAACGGTACAAAAGGGGGTGGTAATGGACAGAACATCAGAACCAATCAAACACTCACACCCAGTCAACAGATCTGAGTTTGATCCATCACTGTTCTTTAGCCAACTCTGCCACCCCAGTACAGACATGTCCATATGGAAATCAGTCTAACCCTGTGCCTCATGGGAACAGTCCAGCCAGAACTGCCAAGCCATGCCTTCCCTGGACCGGAAAAAAGCTTCCTAGGACCGGTTTCTGGCATTTCAGCCGTCTTCAGCCAGGCTTGCTTGAATCCAGTGGCAAAGTGAGCAAGGGACTCACGTCTGAGCATACCCTGCCAACTTATAGCAAACAAAGCGGTAAAAAAGGGGGTGGTGATGGACAGAGCATCAGAACCAATCAAACACTCACACCCAGTCAACAGATCTGGGTTTGATCCATCACCGTTCTTTAGCCAACTCTGCCACCCCAGTTCAGACATGGCCATATGCAAATCAGTCTAACCCTGTGCCTCATGAGAACAGTCCAGCCCGAACTGCCAAGCCATGCCTTCCCTGGACCGGAACAAGCTTCCTAGGACCGGTTTCTGGCATTTTAGCCGTCTTCAGCCAGGCTTGCTTGAATCCAGTGGCAAAGTGAGCAAGAGACTCACGTCTCAGCATACCCAGCCAACTTATGGCAAACAAAGCGGTACAAAAGAGGGTGGTGATGGACAGAGCATCAGAACCAATCAAACACTCACACCCAGTCAACAGATCTGGGTTTGATCCATCACCGTTCTTTAGCCAACTCTGCCACCCCAGTTCAGACATGGCCATATGCAAATCAGTCTAACCCTGGGCCTCATGGGAACAGTCCAGCCCGAACTGCCAAGCCATGCCTTCCCTGGACCGGAAACAAGCTTCCTAGGACCGGTTTCTGGCATTTCAGCCGTCTTCAGCCAGGCATGCTTGAATCCAGTGGCAAAGTGAGCAAGGGACTCACGTCTGAGCATACCCTGCCAACTTATGGCAAACAAAGCGGTACAAAAGGGGGTGGTGATGGACAGAGCATCAGAACCAATCAAACACTCACACCCAGTCAACAGATCTGGGTTTGATCCATCACCGTTCTTTAGCCAAATCTGCCAACCCAGTTCAGACATCGCCATATGCAAATCAGTCTAACCTTGTGCCTCCTTAGAAAAGTCCACCCCGAACTGCTAAGCCATGCCTTTCCTGGACCGGAAACAAGCTTCCTAGGACCGGTTTCTGGCATTTCAGCCGTCTTCAGCCAGGCTTGCTTGAATCCAGTGGCAAAGTGAGCAAGGGACTCACGTCTGAGCATACCCTGCCAACTTATGGCAAACAAAACGGTTCAAAAGGGGGTGGTGATGGACAGAACATCAGAACCAATCAAACACTCACACCCAGTCAACAGATCTGGATTTGATCCATCACCGTTCTTTAGCCAACTCTGCCACCCCAGTTCAGACATGGCCATATGCAAATCAGTCTAACCCTGTGCCTCATGGGAACAGTCCAGCTCGAACTGCCAAGCCATGCCTTCCCTGGACCGGAAACAAGCTTCCTAGGACCGGTTTCTGGCATTTCAGCAGTCTTCAGCCAGGCTTGCTTGAATCCAGTGGCAAAGTGAGCAAGGGACTCACGTCTGAGCATACCCTGCCAACTTATGGCAAACAAAGAGGTACAAAAGGGGGTGGTGATGGACAGAGCATCAGAACCAATCAAACACTCACACCCAGTCAACAGATCTGGGTTTGATCCATCACCGTTCTTTAGCCAAATCTGCCAACCCAGTTCAGACATCGCCATATGCAAATCAGTCTAACCCTGTGCCTCCTTAGAAAAGTCCAGCCCGAACTGCTAAGCCATGCCTTTCCTGGACCGGAAACAAGCTTCCTAGGACCGGTTTCTGGCATTTCAGCCGTCTTCAGCCAGGCTTGCTTGAATCCAGTGGCAAAGTGAGCAAGGGACTCACGTCTGAGCATACCCTGCCAACTTATGGCAAACAAAGCGGTACAAAAGGGGGTGGTGATGGACAGAGCATCAGAACCAATCAAACACTCACACCCAGTCAACAGATCTGGGTTTGATCCATCACCGTTCTTTAGCCAAATCTGCCACCCCAGTTCAGACATCGCCATATGCAAATCAGTCTAACCCTGTGCCTCATTAGAAAAGTCCAGCCCGAACTGCCAAGCCATGCCTTTCCTGGACCGGAAACAAGCTTCCTAGGACCGTTTTCTGGCATTTCAGCCGTCTTCAGCCAGGCTTGCTTGAATCCAGTGGCAAAGTGAGCAAGGGACTCACGTCTGAGCATACCCTGCCAACTTATGGCAAACAAAGCGGTACAAAAGGGGGTGGTGATGGACAGAGCATCAGAACCAATCAAACACTCACACCCAGTCAACAGATCTGCATTTGATCCATCACCGTTCTTTAGCCAACTCTGCCACCCCAGTTCAGACATGGCCATATGCAAATCAGTCTAACCCTGTGCCTCATGGGAACAGTCCAGCCCGAACTGCCAAGCCATGCCTTCCCTGGACCGGAAACAAGCTTCCTAGGACCGGTTTCTGGCATTTCAGCAGTCTTCAGCCAGGCTTGCTTGAATCCAGTGGCAAAGTGAGCAAGAGACTCACGTCTGAGCATACCCTGCCAACTTATGGCAAACAAAGAGGTACAAAAGGGGGTGGTGATGGACAGAGCATCAGAACCAATCAAACACTCACACCCAGTTAACAGATCTGGGTTTGATCCATCACCGTTCTTTAGCCAACTCTGCCTCCCCAGTTCAGACATGGCCATATGCAAATCAGTCTAACCCTGTGCCTCATGGGAACAGTCCAGCCCAAACTGCCAAGCCATGCCTTCCCTGGACCGGAAACTAGCTTCCTAGGACCGGTTTCTGGCATTTCAGCCGTCTTCAGCCAGGCTTGCTTGAATCCAGTGGCAAAGTGAGCAAGGGACTCACGTCTGAGCATACCCTGCCAACTTATGGCAAACAAAGCGGTACAAAAGGGGGTGGTGATGGACAGAGCATCAGAACCAATCAAACACTCACACCCAGTCAACAGATCTGGGTTTGATCCATCACCGTTCTTTAGCCAACTCTGCCACCCCAGTTCTGACATGGCCATATGCAAATCAGTCCAACCCTGTGCCTCATGGGAACAGTCCAGCCCGAACTGCCAAGCCATGCCTTCCCTGGACCGGAAACAAGCTTTCTAGGACCGGTTTCTGGCATTTCAGCGGTCTTCAGCCAGGCTTGCTTGAATCCAGTGGCAAAGTGAGCAAGGGACTCACGTCTGAGCATACCCTGCCAACTTATGGCAAACAAAGCGGTACAAAAGGGGGTGGTGATGGACAGAGCATCAGAACCAATCAAACACTCACACCCAGTCAACAGATCTGGGTTTGATCCATCACCGTTCTTTATCCAACTCTGTCACCCCTGTTCAGACATGGCCATATGCAAATCAGTCTAACCCTGTGCCTCATGGGAACAGTCCAGCCCGAACTGCCAAGCCATGCCTTCCCTGGACCGGAAACAAGCTTTCTAGGACCGGTTTCTGGCATTTCAGCGGTCTTCAGCCAGGCTTGCTTGAATCCAGTGGCAAAGTGAGCAAGGGACTCACGTCTGAGCATACCCTGCCAACTTATGGCAAACAAAGCGGTACAAAAGGGGGTGGTGATGGACAGAGCAAAAGAACCAATCAAACACTCACACCCAGTCAACAGATCTGGGTTTGATCCAGCACCGTTCTTTAGCCAACTCTGCCACCCCAGTTTAGACATGGCCATATGCAAATCAGTCTAACCCTGTGCCTCATGGGAACAGTCCAGCCCGAACTGCCAAGCCATGCCTTCCCTGGACCGGACACAAGCTTCCTAGGCCCGGTTTCTGGCATTTCAGCCATCTTCAGCCAGGCTGCCTTGAATCCAGTGGCAAAGTGAGCAAGGGACTCACGTCTGAGCATACCCTGCCAACTTATGGCAAACAAAGCGGTACAAAAGGGGGTGGTGATGGACAGAGCATCAGAACCAAACAAACACTCACACCCAGTCAACAGATCTGGGTTTGATCCATCACCGTTCTTTAGCCAAATCTGCCACCCCAGTTCAGACATGGCCATATGCAAATCAGTCTAACCCTGTGCCTCATGGGAACAGTCCAGCCCGAACTGCCAAGCCATGCCTTCCCTGGACCGGAAACAAGCTTCCTAGGACCGGTTTCTGACATTTCAGCCGTCTTCAGCCAGGCTTGCTTGAATCCAGTGGCAAAGTGAGCAAGGGACTCACGTCTGAGCATACCCTGCCAACTTATGGCAAACAAAGCGGTACAAAAGGGGGTGGTGATGGACAGAGCATCAGAACCAATCAAACACTCACACCCAGTCAACAGATCTGGGTTTGATCCATCACCGTTCTTTAGCCAAATCTGCCACCCCAGTTCAGACATCGCCATATGCAAATCAGTCTAACCCTGTGCCTCATTAGAAAAGTCCAGCCCGAACTGCCAAGCCATGCGTTTCCTGGACCGGAAACAAGCTTCCTAGGACCGGTTTCTGGCATTTCAGCCGTCTTCAGCCAGGCTTGCTTGAATCCAGTGGCAAAGTGAGCAAAGGACTCACGTCTGAGCATACCCTGCCAACTTTTGGCAAACAAAACGGTACAAAAGGGGGTGGTGATGGACAGAACATCAGAACCAATCAAACACTCACACCCAGTCAACAGATCTGAGTTTGATCCATCACTGTTCTTTAGCCAACTCTGCCACCCCAGTACAGACATGTCCATATGGAAATCAGTCTAACCCTGTGCCTCATGGGAACAGTCCAGCCCGAACTGCCAAGCCATGCCTTCCCTGGACCGGACACAAGCTTCCTAGGCCCGGTTTCTGGCATTTCAGCCGTCTTCAGCCAGGCTGCCTTGAATCCAGTGGCAAAGTGAGCAAGGGACTCACATCTGAGCATACCCTGCCAACTTATGGCAAACAAAGCGGTACAAAAGGGGGTGGTGATGGACAGAGCATCAGAACCAAACAAACACTCACACCCAGTCAACAGATCTGGGTTTGATCCATCACCGTTCTTTAGCCAAATCTGCCACCCCAGTTCAGACATGGCCATATGCAAATCAGTCTAACCCTGTGCCTCATGGGAACAGTCCAGCCCGAACTGCCAAGCCATGCCTTCCCTGGACCGGAAACAAGCTTCCTAGGACCGGTTTTTGACATTTCAGCCGTCTTCAGCCAGGCTTGCTTGAATCCAGTGGCAAAGTGAGCAAGGGACTCACGTCTGAGCATACCCTGCCAACTTATGGCAAACAAAGCGGTACAAAAGGGGGTGGTGATGGACAGAGCATCAGAACCAATCAAACACTCACACCCAGTCAACAGATCTGGGTTTGATCCATCACCGTTCTTTAGCCAAATCTGCCTCCCCAGTTCAGACATCGCCATATGCAAATCAGTCTAACCCTGTGACTCATGGGAACAGTCCAGCCCGAACTGCCAAGCCATGCCTTCCCTGGACCGGAAACAAGCTTCCTAGGACCGGTTTCTGGCATTTCCGCAGTCTTCAGCCAGGCTTGCTTGAATCCAGTGGCAAAGTGAGCAAGGGACTCACGTCTGAGCATACCCTGCCAACTTATGGCAAACAAAGCGGTACAAAACGGGGTGGTGATGGACAGAGCATCAGAACCAATCAAACACTCACACCCAGTCAACAGATCTGGGTTTGATCCATCACCGTTCTTTAGCCAAATCTGCCACCCCAGTTCAGACATGGCCATATGCAAATCAGTCTAACCCTGTGCCTCATGGGAACAGTCCAGCCCGAACTGCCAAGCCATGCCTTCCCTGGACCGGAAACAAGCTTCCTAGGACCAGTTTCTGGCATTTCAGTCTTCTTCAGCCAGGCTTGCTTGAATCCAGTGGCAAAGTGAGCAAGGGACTCACGTCTGAGCATACCCTGCCAACTTATGGCAAACAAAGCGGTACAAAAGGGGGTGGTGATGGACAGAGCATCAGAACCAATCAAACACTCACACCCAGTCAACAGATCTGGGTTTGATCCATCACCGTTGTTTAGCCAAATCTGCCACCCCAGTTCAGACATCGCCATATGCAAATCAGTCTAACCCTGTGCCTCATTAGAAAAGTCCAGCCCGAACTGCCAAGCCATGCCTTTCCTGGACCGGAAACAAGCTTCCTAGGACCGGTTTCTGGCATTTCAGCCGTCTTCAGCCAGGCTTGCTTGAATCCAGTGGCAAAGTGAGCAAGGGACTCACGTCTGAGCATACCCTGCCAACTTTTGGCAAACAAAACGGTACAAAAGGGGGTGGTGATGGACAGAACATCAGAACCAATCAAACACTCACACCCAGTCAACAGATCTGAGTTTGATCCATCACTGTTCTTTAGCCAACTCTGCCACCCCAGTACAGACATGTCCATATGGAAATCAGTCTAACCCTGTGCCTCATGGGAACAGTCCAGCCAGAACTGCCAAGCCATGCCTTCCCTGGACTGGAAAAAAGCTTCCTAGGACCGGTTTCTGGCATTTCAGCCGTCTTCAGCCAGGCTTGCTTGAATCCAGTGGCAAAGTGAGCAAGGGACTCACGTCTGAGCATACCCTGCCAACTTATGGCAAACAAAGCGGTACAAAAGGGGGTGGTGATGGACAGAGCATCAGAACCAATCAAACACTCACACCCAGTCAACAGATCTGGGTTTGATCCATCACCGTTCTTTATCCAACTCTGTCACCCCTGTTCAGACATGGCCATATGCAAATCAGTCTAACCCTGTGCCTCATGGGAACAGTCCAGCCCGAACTGCCAAGCCATGCCTTCCCTGGACCGGAAACAAGCTTTCTAGGACCGGTTTCTGGCATTTCAGCGGTCTTCAGCCAGGCTTGCTTGAATCCAGTGGCAAAGTGAGCAAGGGACTCACGTCTGAGCATACCCTGCCAACTTATGGCAAACAAAGCGGTACAAAAGGGGGTGGTGATGGACAGAGCATCAGAACCAATCAAACACTCACACCCAGTCAACAGATCTGGGTTTGATCCATCACCGTTCTTTAGCCAAATCTGCCACCCCAGTTCAGACATCGCCATATGCAAATCAGTCTAACCCTGTGCCTCATTAGAAAAGTCCAGCCCGAACTGCCAAGCCATGCCTTTCCTGGACCGGAAACAAGCTTCCTAGGACCGGTTTCTGGCATTTCATCCGTCTTCAGCCAGGCTTGCTTGAATCCAGTGGCAAAGTGAGCAAGGGACTCACGTCTGAGCATACCCTGCCAACTTTTGGCAAACAAAACGGTACAAAAGGGGGTGGTAATGGACAGAACATCAGAACCAATCAAACACTCACACCCAGTCAACAGATCTGAGTTTGATCCATCACTGTTCTTTAGCCAACTCTGCCACCCCAGTACAGACATGTCCATATGGAAATCAGTCTAACCCTGTGCCTCATGGGAACAGTCCAGCCAGAACTGCCAAGCCATGCCTTCCCTGGACCGGAAAAAAGCTTCCTAGGACCGGTTTCTGGCATTTCAGCCGTCTTCAGCCAGGCTTGCTTGAATCCAGTGGCAAAGTGAGCAAGGGACTCACGTCTGAGCATACCCTGCCAACTTATAGCAAACAAAGCGGTAAAAAAGGGGGTGGTGATGGACAGAGCATCAGAACCAATCAAACACTCACACCCAGTCAACAGATCTGGGTTTGATCCATCACCGTTCTTTAGCCAACTCTGCCACCCCAGTTCAGACATGGCCATATGCAAATCAGTCTAACCCTGTGCCTCATGAGAACAGTCCAGCCCGAACTGCCAAGCCATGCCTTCCCTGGACCGGAACAAGCTTCCTAGGACCGGTTTCTGGCATTTTAGCCCTCTTCAGCCAGGCTTGCTTGAATCCAGTGGCAAAGTGAGCAAGAGACTCACGTCTCAGCATACCCAGCCAACTTATGGCAAACAAAGCGGTACAAAAGAGGGTGGTGATGGACAGAGCATCAGAACCAATCAAACACTCACACCCAGTCAACAGATCTGGGTTTGATCCATCACCGTTCTTTAGCCAACTCTGCCACCCCAGTTCAGACATGGCCATATGCAAATCAGTCTAACCCTGGGCCTCATGGGAACAGTCCAGCCCGAACTGCCAAGCCATGCCTTCCCTGGACCGGAAACAAGCTTCCTAGGACCGGTTTCTGGCATTTCAGCCGTCTTCAGCCAGGCATGCTTGAATCCAGTGGCAAAGTGAGCAAGGGACTCACGTCTGAGCATACCCTGCCAACTTATGGCAAACAAAGCGGTACAAAAGGGGGTGGTGATGGACAGAGCATCAGAACCAATCAAACACTCACACCCAGTCAACAGATCTGGGTTTGATCCATCACCGTTCTTTAGCCAAATCTGCCAACCCAGTTCAGACATCGCCATATGCAAATCAGTCTAACCTTGTGCCTCCTTAGAAAAGTCCACCCCGAACTGCTAAGCCATGCCTTTCCTGGACCGGAAACAAGCTTCCTAGGACCGGTTTCTGGCATTTCAGCCGTCTTCAGCCAGGCTTGCTTGAATCCAGTGGCAAAGTGAGCAAGGGACTCACGTCTGAGCATACCCTGCCAACTTATGGCAAACAAAACGGTTCAAAAGGGGGTGGTGATGGACAGAACATCAGAACCAATCAAACACTCACACCCAGTCAACAGATCTGGATTTGATCCATCACCGTTCTTTAGCCAACTCTGCCACCCCAGTTCAGACATGGCCATATGCAAATCAGTCTAACCCTGTGCCTCATGGGAACAGTCCAGCTCGAACTGCCAAGCCATGCCTTCCCTGGACCGGAAACAAGCTTCCTAGGACCGGTTTCTGGCATTTCAGCAGTCTTCAGCCAGGCTTGCTTGAATCCAGTGGCAAAGTGAGCAAGGGACTCACGTCTGAGCATACCCTGCCAACTTATGGCAAACAAAGAGGTACAAAAGGGGGTGGTGATGGACAGAGCATCAGAACCAATCAAACACTCACACCCAGTCAACAGATCTGGGTTTGATCCATCACCGTTCTTTAGCCAAATCTGCCAACCCAGTTCAGACATCGCCATATGCAAATCAGTCTAACCCTGTGCCTCCTTAGAAAAGTCCAGCCCGAACTGCTAAGCCATGCCTTTCCTGGACCGGAAACAAGCTTCCTAGGACCGGTTTCTGGCATTTCAGCCGTCTTCAGCCAGGCTTGCTTGAATCCAGTGGCAAAGTGAGCAAGGGACTCACGTCTGAGCATACCCTGCCAACTTATGGCAAACAAAGCGGTACAAAAGGGGGTGGTGATGGACAGAGCATCAGAACCAATCAAACACTCACACCCAGTCAACAGATCTGGGTTTGATCCATCACCGTTCTTTAGCCAAATCTGCCACCCCAGTTCAGACATCGCCATATGCAAATCAGTCTAACCCTGTGCCTCATTAGAAAAGTCCAGCCCGAACTGCCAAGCCATGCCTTTCCTGGACCGGAAACAAGCTTCCTAGGACCGTTTTCTGGCATTTCAGCCGTCTTCAGCCAGGCTTGCTTGAATCCAGTGGCAAAGTGAGCAAGGGACTCACGTCTGAGCATACCCTGCCAACTTATGGCAAACAAAGCGGTACAAAAGGGGGTGGTGATGGACAGAGCATCAGAACCAATCAAACACTCACACCCAGTCAACAGATCTGCATTTGATCCATCACCGTTCTTTAGCCAACTCTGCCACCCCAGTTCAGACATGGCCATATGCAAATCAGTCTAACCCTGTGCCTCATGGGAACAGTCCAGCCCGAACTGCCAAGCCATGCCTTCCCTGGACCGGAAACAAGCTTCCTAGGACCGGTTTCTGGCATTTCAGCAGTCTTCAGCCAGGCTTGCTTGAATCCAGTGGCAAAGTGAGCAAGAGACTCACGTCTGAGCATACCCTGCCAACTTATGGCAAACAAAGAGGTACAAAAGGGGGTGGTGATGGACAGAGCATCAGAACCAATCAAACACTCACACCCAGTTAACAGATCTGGGTTTGATCCATCACCGTTCTTTAGCCAACTCTGCCTCCCCAGTTCAGACATGGCCATATGCAAATCAGTCTAACCCTGTGCCTCATGGGAACAGTCCAGCCCAAACTGCCAAGCCATGCCTTCCCTGGACCGGAAACTAGCTTCCTAGGACCGGTTTCTGGCATTTCAGCCGTCTTCAGCCAGGCTTGCTTGAATCCAGTGGCAAAGTTAGCAAGGGACTCACGTCTGAGCATACCCTGCCAACTTATGGCAAACAAAGCGGTACAAAAGGGGGTGGTGATGGACAGAGCATCAGAACCAATCAAACACTCACACCCAGTCAACAGATCTGGGTTTGATCCATCACCGTTCTTTAGCCAACTCTGCCACCCCAGTTCTGACATGGCCATATGCAAATCAGTCCAACCCTGTGCCTCATGGGAACAGTCCAGCCCGAACTGCCAAGCCATGCCTTCCCTGGACCGGAAACAAGCTTTCTAGGACCGGTTTCTGGCATTTCAGCGGTCTTCAGCCAGGCTTGCTTGAATCCAGTGGCAAAGTGAGCAAGGGACTCACGTCTGAGCATACCCTGCCAACTTATGGCAAACAAAGCGGTACAAAAGGGGGTGGTGATGGACAGAGCATCAGAACCAATCAAACACTCACACCCAGTCAACAGATCTGGGTTTGATCCATCACCGTTCTTTATCCAACTCTGTCACCCCTGTTCAGACATGGCCATATGCAAATCAGTCTAACCCTGTGCCTCATGGGAACAGTCCAGCCCGAACTGCCAAGCCATGCCTTCCCTGGACCGGAAACAAGCTTTCTAGGACCGGTTTCTGGCATTTCAGCGGTCTTCAGCCAGGCTTGCTTGAATCCAGTGGCAAAGTGAGCAAGGGACTCACGTCTGAGCATACCCTGCCAACTTATGGCAAACAAAGCGGTACAAAAGGGGGTGGTGATGGACAGAGCAAAAGAACCAATCAAACACTCACACCCAGTCAACAGATCTGGGTTTGATCCAGCACCGTTCTTTAGCCAACTCTGCCACCCCAGTTTAGACATGGCCATATGCAAATCAGTCTAACCCTGTGCCTCATGGGAACAGTCCAGCCCGAACTGCCAAGCCATGCCTTCCCTGGACCGGACACAAGCTTCCTAGGCCCGGTTTCTGGCATTTCAGCCGTCTTCAGCCAGGCTGCCTTGAATCCAGTGGCAAAGTGAGCAAGGGACTCACGTCTGAGCATACCCTGCCAACTTATGGCAAACAAAGCGGTACAAAAGGGGGTGGTGATGGACAGAGCATCAGAACCAAACAAACACTCACACCCAGTCAACAGATCTGGGTTTGATCCATCACCGTTCTTTAGCCAAATCTGCCACCCCAGTTCAGACATGGCCATATGCAAATCAGTCTAACCCTGTGCCTCATGGGAACAGTCCAGCCCGAACTGCCAAGCCATGCCTTCCCTGGACCGGAAACAAGCTTCCTAGGACCGGTTTCTGACATTTCAGCCGTCTTCAGCCAGGCTTGCTTGAATCCAGTGGCAAAGTGAGCAAGGGACTCACGTCTGAGCATACCCTGCCAACTTATGGCAAACAAAGCGGTACAAAAGGGGGTGGTGATGGACAGAGCATCAGAACCAATCAAACACTCACACCCAGTCAACAGATCTGGGTTTGATCCATCACCGTTCTTTAGCCAAATCTGCCACCCCAGTTCAGACATCGCCATATGCAAATCAGTCTAACCCTGTGCCTCATTAGAAAAGTCCAGCCCGAACTGCCAAGCCATGCGTTTCCTGGACCGGAAACAAGCTTCCTAGGACCGGTTTCTGGCATTTCAGCCGTCTTCAGCCAGGCTTGCTTGAATCCAGTGGCAAAGTGAGCAAAGGACTCACGTCTGAGCATACCCTGCCAACTTTTGGCAAACAAAACGGTACAAAAGGGGGTGGTGATGGACAGAACATCAGAACCAATCAAACACTCACACCCAGTCAACAGATCTGAGTTTGATCCATCACTGTTCTTTAGCCAACTCTGCCACCCCAGTACAGACATGTCCATATGGAAATCAGTCTAACCCTGTGCCTCATGGGAACAGTCCAGCCCGAACTGCCAAGCCATGCCTTCCCTGGACCGGACACAAGCTTCCTAGGCCCGGTTTCTGGCATTTCAGCCGTCTTCAGCCAGGCTGCCTTGAATCCAGTGGCAAAGTGAGCAAGGGACTCACATCTGAGCATACCCTGCCAACTTATGGCAAACAAAGCGGTACAAAAGGGGGTGGTGATGGACAGAGCATCAGAACCAAACAAACACTCACACCCAGTCAACAGATCTGGGTTTGATCCATCACCGTTCTTTAGCCAAATCTGCCACCCCAGTTCAGACATGGCCATATGCAAATCAGTCTAACCCTGTGCCTCATGGGAACAGTCCAGCCCGAACTGCCAAGCCATGCCTTCCCTGGACCGGAAACAAGCTTCCTAGGACCGGTTTTTGACATTTCAGCCGTCTTCAGCCAGGCTTGCTTGAATCCAGTGGCAAAGTGAGCAAGGGACTCACGTCTGAGCATACCCTGCCAACTTATGGCAAACAAAGCGGTACAAAAGGGGGTGGTGATGGACAGAGCATCAGAACCAATCAAACACTCACACCCAGTCAACAGATCTGGGTTTGATCCATCACCGTTCTTTAGCCAAATCTGCCACCCCAGTTCAGACATCGCCATATGCAAATCAGTCTAACCCTGTGACTCATGGGAACAGTCCAGCCCGAACTGCCAAGCCATGCCTTCCCTGGACCGGAAACAAGCTTCCTAGGACCGGTTTCTGGCATTTCCGCAGTCTTCAGCCAGGCTTGCTTGAATCCAGTGGCAAAGTGAGCAAGGGACTCACGTCTGAGCATACCCTGCCAACTTATGGCAAACAAAGCGGTACAAAACGGGGTGGTGATGGACAGAGCATCAGAACCAATCAAACACTCACACCCAGTCAACAGATCTGGGTTTGATCCATCACCGTTCTTTAGCCAAATCTGCCACCCCAGTTCAGACATGGCCATATGCAAATCAGTCTAACCCTGTGCCTCATGGGAACAGTCCAGCCCGAACTGCCAAGCCATGCCTTCCCTGGACCGGAAACAAGCTTCCTAGGACCAGTTTCTGGCATTTCAGTCTTCTTCAGCCAGGCTTGCTTGAATCCAGTGGCAAAGTGAGCAAGGGACTCACGTCTGAGCATACCCTGCCAACTTATGGCAAACAAAGCGGTACAAAAGGGGGTGGTGATGGACAGAGCATCAGAACCAATCAAACACTCACACCCAGTCAACAGATCTGGGTTTGATCCATCACCGTTGTTTAGCCAAATCTGCCACCCCAGTTCAGACATCGCCATATGCAAATCAGTCTAACCCTGTGCCTCATTAGAAAAGTCCAGCCCGAACTGCCAAGCCATGCCTTTCCTGGACCGGAAACAAGCTTCCTAGGACCGGTTTCTGGCATTTCAGCCGTCTTCAGCCAGGCTTGCTTGAATCCAGTGGCAAAGTGAGCAAGGGACTCACGTCTGAGCATACCCTGCCAACTTTTGGCAAACAAAACGGTACAAAAGGGGGTGGTGATGGACAGAACATCAGAACCAATCAAACACTCACACCCAGTCAACAGATCTGAGTTTGATCCATCACTGTTCTTTAGCCAACTCTGCCACCCCAGTACAGACATGTCCATATGGAAATCAGTCTAACCCTGTGCCTCATGGGAACAGTCCAGCCAGAACTGCCAAGCCATGCCTTCCCTGGACTGGAAAAAAGCTTCCTAGGACCGGTTTCTGGCATTTCAGCCGTCTTCAGCCAGGCTTGCTTGAATCCAGTGGCAAAGTGAGCAAGGGACTCACGTCTGAGCATACCCTGCCAACTTATGGCAAACAAAGCGGTACAAAAGGGGGTGGTGATGGACAGAGCATCAGAACCAATCAAACACTCACACCCAGTCAACAGATCTGGGTTTGATCCATCACCGTTCTTTAGCCAACTCTGCCACCCCAGTTCAGACATGGCCATATGCAAATCAGTCTAACCCTGTGCCTCATGAGAACAGTCCAGCCCGAACTGCCAAGCCATGCCTTCCCTGGACCGGAACAAGCTTCCTAGGACCGGTTTCTGGCATTTTAGCCGTCTTCAGCCAGGCTTGCTTGAATCCAGTGGCAAAGTGAGCAAGGGACTCACGTCTCAGCATACCCAGCCAACTTATGGCAAACAAAACGGTACAAAAGAGGGTGGTGATGGACAGAGCATCCGAACCAATCAAACACTCACACCCAGTCAACAGATCTGGGTTTGATCCATCACCGTTCTTTAGCCAACTCTGCCACCCCAGTTCAGACATGGCCATATGCAAATCAGTCTAACCCTGGGCCTCATGGGAACAGTCCAGCCCGAACTGCCAAGCCATGCTTTCCCTGGACCGGAAACAAGCTTCCTAGGACTGGTTTCTGGCATTTCAGCCGTCTTCAGCAAGGCATGCTTGAATCCAGTGGGAAAGTGAGCAAGGGACTCAAGTCTGAGCATACCCTGCCAACTTATGGCAAACAAAGCGGTACAAAAGGGGGTGGTGATGGACAGAGCATCAGAACCAATCAAACACTCACACCCAGTCAACAGATCTGGGTTTGATCCTTCACCGTTCTTTAGCCAAATCTGCCAACCCCGTTCAGACATCGCCATATGCAAATCAGTCTAACCCTGTGCCTCCTTAGAAAAGTCCAGCCCGAACTGCTAAGCCATGCCTTTCCTGGACCGGAAACAAGCTTCCTAGGACCGGTTTCTGGCATTTCAGCCGTCTTCAGCCAGGCTTGCTTGAATCCAGTGGCAAAGTGAGCAAGGGACTCACGTCTGAGCATACCCTGCCAACTTATGGCAAACAAAACGGTACAAAAGGGGGTGGTGATGGACAGAACATCAGAACCAATCAAACACTCACACCCAGTCAACAGATCTGGGTTTGATCCATCACCGTTCTTTAGCCAACTCTGCCTCCCCAGTTCAGACATGGCCATATGCAAATCAGTCTAACCCTGTGCCTCATGGGAACAGTCCAGCCCAAACTGCCAAGCCATGCCTTCCCTGGACCGGAAACTAGCTTCCTAGGACCGGTTTCTGGCATTTCAGCCGTCTTCAGCCAGGCTTGCTTGAATCCAGTGGCAAAGTGAGCAAGGGACTCACGTCTGAGCATACCCTGCCAACTTATGGCAAACAAAGCGGTACAAAAGGGGGTGGTGATGGACAGAGCATCAGAACCAATCAAACACTCACACCCAGTCAACAGATCTGGGTTTGATCCATCACCGTTCTTTAGCCAAATCTGCCACCCCAGTTCAGACATGGCCATATGCAAATCAGTCTAACCCTGTGCCTCATGGGAACAGTCCAGCCCGAACTGCCAAGCCATGCCTTTCCTGGACCGGAAACAAGCTTCCTAGGACCGGTTTCTGGCATTTCAGCCGTCTTCAGCCAGGCTTGCTTGAATCCAGTGGCAAAGTGAGCAAGGGACTCACGTCTGAGCATACCCTGACAACTTATGGCAAACAAAGCGGTACAAAAGGGGGTGGTGATGGACAGAGCATCAGAACCAATCAAACACTCACACCCAGTCAACAGATCTGGGTTTGATCCTTCACCGTTCTTTAGCCAAATCTGCCAACCCAGTTCAGACATCGCCATATGCAAATCAGTCTAACCCTGTGCCTCCTTAGAAAAGTCCAGCCCGAACTGCTAAGCCATGCCTTTCCTGGACCGGAAACAAGCTTCCTAGGACCGGTTTCTGGCATTTCAGCCGTCTTCAGCCAGGCTTGCTTGAATCCAGTGGCAAAGTGAGCAAGGGACTCACGTCTGAGCATACCCTGCCAACTTATGGCAAACAAAACGGTACAAAAGGGGGTGGTGATGGACAGAACATCAGAACCAATCAAACACTCACACCCAGTCAACAGATCTGGGTTTGATCCATCACCGTTCTTTAGCCAACTCTGCCACCCCAGTTCAGACATGGCCATATGCAAATCAGTCTAACCCTGTGCCTCATGGGAACAGTCCAGCCCGAACTGCCAAGCCATGCTTTCCCTGGACCGGAAACAAGCTTCCTAGGACTGGTTTCTGGCATTTCAGCAGTCTTCAGCCAGGCTTGCTTGAATCCAGTGGCAAAGTGAGCAAGGGACTCACGTCTGAGCATACCCTGCCAACTTATGGCAAGCAAAGCGGTACAAAAGGGGGTGGTGATGGACAGAGCATCAGAACCAATCAAACACTCACACCCAGTCAACAGATCTGGATTTGATCCATCACCGTTCTTTAGCCAACTCTGCCACCCCAGTTCAGACATGGCCATATGCAAATCAGTCTAACCCTGTGCCTCATGGGAACAGTCCAGCCCGAACTGCCAAGCCATGCCTTCCCTGGACCGGAAACAATCTTCCTAGGACCGGTTTCTGGCATTTCAGCAGTCTTCAGCCAGGCTTGCTTGAATCCAGTGGCAAAGTGAGCAAGGGACTCACGTCTGAGCATACCCTGCCAACTTATGGCAAACAAAGAGGTACAAAAGGGGGTGGTGATGGACAGAGCAGCAGAACCAATCAAACACTCACACCCAGTTAACAGATCTGGGTTTGATCCATCACCGTTCTTAAGCCAACTCTGCCTCCCCAGTTCAGACATGGCCATATGCAAATCAGTCTAACCCTGTGCCTCATGGGAACAGTCCAGCCCAAACTGCCAAGCCATGCCTTCCCTGGACCGGAAACTAGCTTCCTAGGACCGGTTTCTGGCATTTCAGCCGTCTTCAGCCAGGCTTGCTTGAATCCAGTGGCAAAGTGAGCAAGGGACTCACGTCTGAGCATACCCTGCCAACTTATGGAAAACAAAGCGGTACAAAAGGGGGTGGTGATGGACAGAGCATCAGAACCAATCAAACACTCACACCCAGTCAACAGATCTGGGTTTGATCCATCACCGTTCTTTAGCCAACTCTGCCACCCCAGTTCTGACATGGCCATATGCAAATCAGTCCAACCCTGTGCCTCATGGGAACAGTCCAGCCCGAACTGCCAAGCCATGCCTTCCCTGGACCGGAAACAAGCTTTCCAGGACCGGTTTCTGGCATTTCAGCGGTCTTCAGCTAGGCTTGCTTGAATCCAGTGGCAAAGTGAGCAAGGGACTCACGTCTGAGCATACCCTGCCAACTTATGGCAAACAAAGCAGTACAAAAGGGGGTGGTGATGAACAGAGCATCAGAACCAATCAAACACTCACACCCAGTCAACAGATCTGGGTTTGATCCATCACCGTTCTTTAGCCAACTCTGCCACCCCAGTTCAGACATTGCCATATGCAAATCAGTCTAACCCTGTGCCTCATGGGAACAGTCTAGCCCGAACTGCCAAGCCATGCCATCCCTGGACCGGAAACAAGATTCCTAGGACCGGTTTCTGGCATTTCAGCCGTCTTCAGCCAGGCTTGCTTGAATCCAGTGGCAAAGTGAGCAAGGGACTCACGTCTGAGCATACCCTGCCAACTTATGGCCAACAAAGTGGTGCAAAAGGGGGTGGTGATGGACACAGCATCAGAACCAATCAAACACTCACACCCAGTCAACAGATCAAGGTTTGATCCATCACCGTTCTTTAGCCAACTCTGCCACCCCAGTTCAGACATGGCCATATGCAAATCAGTCTAACCCTGTGCCTCATGGGAACAGTCCAGCCCGAACTGCCAAGCCATGCCTTCCCTGTACCGGAAACAAGCTTCCTAGGACCGGTTTCTGGCATTTCAGCCGTCTTCAGCCAGGCTTGCTTGAATCCAGTGGCAAAGTGAGCAAGGGACTCACGTCTGAGCATACCCTGCCAACTTATGGCAAACAAAGCGGTACAAAAGGGGGTGGTGATGGACAGAGCATCAGAACCAATCAAACACTCACACCCAGTTAACAGATCTGGGTTTTATCCATCACCATTCTTAAGCCAACTCTGCCACCCCAGTTCAGACATGGACATATGCAAATCAGTCTAAACCTGTGCCTCATGGGAACAGTCCAGCCCGAACTGCCAAGCCATGCCTTCCCTGGACCGGAAACAAGCTTCCTAGGACCGGTTTCTGGCATTTCAGCCGTCTTCAGCCAGGCTTGCTTGAATCCAGTGGCAAAGTGAGCAAGGGACTCACGTCTGAGCATACCCTGCCAACTTATGGCAAACAAAGCGGTACAAAAGGGGGTGGTGATGGACAGAGCATCAGAACCAATCAAACACTCACACCCAGTCAACAGATCTGGGTTTGATCCATCACCGTTCTTTAGCCAAATCTGCCGCCCCAGTTCAGACATCGCCATATGCAAATCAGTCTAACCCTGTGACTCATGGGAACAGTCCAGCCCGAACTGCCAAGCCATGCCTTCCCTGGACCGGAAACAAGCTTCCTAGGACCGGTTTCTGGCATTTCCGCAGTCTTCAGCCAGGCTTGCTTGAATCCAGTGGCAAAGTGAGCAAGGGACTCACGTCTGAGCATACCCTGCCAACTTATGGCAAACAAAGCGGTACAAAACGGGGTGGTGATGGACAGAGCATCAGAACCAATCAAACACTCACACCCAGTCAACAGATCTGGGTTTGATCCATCACCGTTCTTTAGCCAAATCTGCCACCCCAGTTCAGACATGGCCATATGCAAATCAGTCTAACCCTGTGCCTCATGGGAACAGTCCAGCCCGAACTGCCAAGCCATGCCTTCCCTGGACCGGAAACAAGCTTCCTAGGACCAGTTTCTGGCATTTCAGTCTTCTTCAGCCAGGCTTGCTTGAATCCAGTGGCAAAGTGAGCAAGGGACTCACGTCTGAGCATACCCTGCCAACTTATGGCAAACAAAGCGGTACAAAAGGGGGTGGTGATGGACAGAGCATCAGAACCAATCAAACACTCACACCCAGTCAACAGATCTGGGTTTGATCCATCACCGTTCTTTAGCCAAATCTTCCACCCCAGTTCAGACATCGCCATATGCAAATCAGTCTAACCCTGTGCCTCATTAGAAAAGTCCAGCCCGAACTGCCAAGCCATGCCTTTCCTGGACCGGAAACAAGCTTCCTAGGACCGGTTTCTGGCATTTCAGCCGTCTTCAGCCAGGCTTGCTTGAATCCAGTGGCAAAGTGAGCAAGGGACTCACGTCTGAGCATACCCTGCCAACTTTTGGCAAACAAAACGGTACAAAAGGGGGTGGTAATGGATAGAACATCAGAACCAATCAAACACTCACACCCAGTCAACAGATCTGAGTTTGATCCATCACTGTTCTTTAGCCAACTCTGCCACCCCAGTACAGACATGTCCATATGGAAATCAGTCTAACCCTGTGCCTCATGGGAACAGTCCAGCCAGAACTGCCAAGCCATGCCTTCCCTGGACCGGAAAAAAGCTTCCTAGGACCGGTTTCTGGCATTTCAGCCGTCTTCAGCCAGGCTTGCTTGAATCCAGTGGCAAAGTGAGCAAGGGACTCACGTCTGAGCATACCCTGCCAACTTATAGCAAACAAAGCGGTAAAAAAGGGGGTGGTGATGGACAGAGCATCAGAACCAATCAAACACTCACACCCAGTCAACAGATCTGGGTTTGATCCATCACCGTTCTTTAGCCAACTCTGCCACCCCAGTTCAGACATGGCCATATGCAAATCAGTCTAACCCTGTGCCTCATGAGAACAGTCCAGCCCGAACTGCCAAGCCATGCCTTCCCTGGACCGGAACAAGCTTCCTAGGACCGGTTTCTGGCATTTTAGCCGTCTTCAGCCAGGCTTGCTTGAATCCAGTGGCAAAGTGAGCAAGAGACTCACGTCTCAGCATACCCAGCCAACTTATGGCAAACAAAGCGGTACAAAAGAGGGTGGTGATGGACAGAGCATCAGAACCAATCAAACACTCACACCCAGTCAACAGATCTGGGTTTGATCCATCACCGTTCTTTAGCCAACTCTGCCACCCCAGTTCAGACATGGCCATATGCAAATCAGTCTAACCCTGGGCCTCATGGGAACAGTCCAGCCCGAACTGCCAAGCCATGCCTTCCCTGGACCGGAAACAAGCTTCCTAGGACCGGTTTCTGGCATTTCAGCCGTCTTCAGCCAGGCATGCTTGAATCCAGTGGCAAAGTGAGCAAGGGACTCACGTCTGAGCATACCCTGCCAACTTATGGCAATCAAAGCGGTACAAAAGGGGGTGGTGATGGACAGAGCATCAGAACCAATCAAACACTCACACCCAGTCAACAGATCTGGGTTTGATCCATCACCGTTCTTTAGCCAAATCTGCCAACCCAGTTCAGACATCGCCATATGCAAATCAGTCTAACCTTGTGCCTCCTTAGAAAAGTCCACCCCGAACTGCTAAGCCATGCCTTTCCTGGACCGGAAACAAGCTTCCTAGGACCGGTTTCTGGCATTTCAGCCGTCTTCAGCCAGGCTTGCTTGAATCCAGTGGCAAAGTGAGCAAGGGACTCACGTCTGAGCATACCCTGCCAACTTATGGCAAACAAAACGGTTCAAAAGGGGGTGGTGATGGACAGAACATCAGAACCAATCAAACACTCACACCCAGTCAACAGATCTGGATTTGATCCATCACCGTTCTTTAGCCAACTCTGCCACCCCAGTTCAGACATGGCCATATGCAAATCAGTCTAACCCTGTGCCTCATGGGAACAGTCCAGCTCGAACTGCCAAGCCATGCCTTCCCTGGACCGGAAACAAGCTTCCTAGGACCGGTTTCTGGCATTTCAGCAGTCTTCAGCCAGGCTTGCTTGAATCCAGTGGCAAAGTGAGCAAGGGACTCACGTCTGAGCATACCCTGCCAACTTATGGCAAACAAAGAGGTACAAAAGGGGGTGGTGATGGACAGAGCATCAGAACCAATCAAACACTCACACCCAGTCAACAGATCTGGGTTTGATCCATCACCGTTCTTTAGCCAAATCTGCCAACCCAGTTCAGACATCGCCATATGCAAATCAGTCTAACCCTGTGCCTCCTTAGAAAAGTCCAGCCCGAACTGCTAAGCCATGCCTTTCCTGGACCGGAAACAAGCTTCCTAGGACCGGTTTCTGGCATTTCAGCCGTCTTCAGCCAGGCTTGCTTGAATCCAGTGGCAAAGTGAGCAAGGGACTCACGTCTGAGCATACCCTGCCAACTTATGGCAAACAAAGCGGTACAAAAGGGGGTGGTGATGGACAGAGCATCAGAACCAATCAAACACTCACACCCAGTCAACAGATCTGGGTTTGATCCATCACCGTTCTTTAGCCAAATCTGCCACCCCAGTTCAGACATCGCCATATGCAAATCAGTCTAACCCTGTGCCTCATTAGAAAAGTCCAGCCCGAACTGCCAAGCCATGCCTTTCCTGGACCGGAAACAAGCTTCCTAGGACCGTTTTCTGGCATTTCAGCCGTCTTCAGCCAGGCTTGCTTGAATCCAGTGGCAAAGTGAGCAAGGGACTCACGTCTGAGCATACCCTGCCAACTTATGGCAAACAAAGCGGTACAAAAGGGGGTGGTGATGGACAGAGCATCAGAACCAATCAAACACTCACACCCAGTCAACAGATCTGCATTTGATCCATCACCGTTCTTTAGCCAACTCTGCCACCCCAGTTCAGACATGGCCATATGCAAATCAGTCTAACCCTGTGCCTCATGGGAACAGTCCAGCCCGAACTGCCAAGCCATGCCTTCCCTGGACCGGAAACAAGCTTCCTAGGACCGGTTTCTGGCATTTCAGCAGTCTTCAGCCAGGCTTGCTTGAATCCAGTGGCAAAGTGAGCAAGAGACTCACGTCTGAGCATACCCTGCCAACTTATGGCAAACAAAGAGGTACAAAAGGGGGTGGTGATGGACAGAGCATCAGAACCAATCAAACACTCACACCCAGTTAACAGATCTGGGTTTGATCCATCACCGTTCTTTAGCCAACTCTGCCTCCCCAGTTCAGACATGGCCATATGCAAATCAGTCTAACCCTGTGCCTCATGGGAACAGTCCAGCCCAAACTGCCAAGCCATGCCTTCCCTGGACCGGAAACTAGCTTCCTAGGACCGGTTTCTGGCATTTCAGCCGTCTTCAGCCAGGCTTGCTTGAATCCAGTGGCAAAGTGAGCAAGGGACTCACGTCTGAGCATACCCTGCCAACTTATGGCAAACAAAGCGGTACAAAAGGGGGTGGTGATGGACAGAGCATCAGAACCAATCAAACACTCACACCCAGTCAACAGATCTGGGTTTGATCCATCACCGTTCTTTAGCCAACTCTGCCACCCCAGTTCTGACATGGCCATATGCAAATCAGTCCAACCCTGTGCCTCATGGGAACAGTCCAGCCCGAACTGCCAAGCCATGCCTTCCCTGGACCGGAAACAAGCTTTCTAGGACCGGTTTCTGGCATTTCAGCGGTCTTCAGCCAGGCTTGCTTGAATCCAGTGGCAAAGTGAGCAAGGGACTCACGTCTGAGCATACCCTGCCAACTTATGGCAAACAAAGCGGTACAAAAGGGGGTGGTGATGGACAGAGCATCAGAACCAATCAAACACTCACACCCAGTCAACAGATCTGGGTTTGATCCATCACCGTTCTTTATCCAACTCTGTCACCCCTGTTCAGACATGGCCATATGCAAATCAGTCTAACCCTGTGCCTCATGGGAACAGTCCAGCCCGAACTGCCAAGCCATGCCTTCCCTGGACCGGAAACAAGCTTTCTAGGACCGGTTTCTGGCATTTCAGCGGTCTTCAGCCAGGCTTGCTTGAATCCAGTGGCAAAGTGAGCAAGGGACTCACGTCTGAGCATACCCTGCCAACTTATGGCAAACAAAGCGGTACAAAAGGGGGTGGTGATGGACAGAGCATCAGAACCAATCAAACACTCACACCCAGTCAACAGATCTGGGTTTGATCCATCACCGTTCTTTAGCCAAATCTGCCACCCCAGTTCAGACATCGCCATATGCAAATCAGTCTAACCCTGTGCCTCATTAGAAAAGTCCAGCCCGAACTGCCAAGCCATGCCTTTCCTGGACCGGAAACAAGCTTCCTAGGACCGGTTTCTGGCATTTCATCCGTCTTCAGCCAGGCTTGCTTGAATCCAGTGGCAAAGTGAGCAAGGGACTCACGTCTGAGCATACCCTGCCAACTTTTGGCAAACAAAACGGTACAAAAGGGGGTGGTAATGGACAGAACATCAGAACCAATCAAACACTCACACCCAGTCAACAGATCTGAGTTTGATCCATCACTGTTCTTTAGCCAACTCTGCCACCCCAGTACAGACATGTCCATATGGAAATCAGTCTAACCCTGTGCCTCATGGGAACAGTCCAGCCAGAACTGCCAAGCCATGCCTTCCCTGGACCGGAAAAAAGCTTCCTAGGACCGGTTTCTGGCATTTCAGCCGTCTTCAGCCAGGCTTGCTTGAATCCAGTGGCAAAGTGAGCAAGGGACTCACGTCTGAGCATACCCTGCCAACTTATAGCAAACAAAGCGGTAAAAAAGGGGGTGGTGATGGACAGAGCATCAGAACCAATCAAACACTCACACCCAGTCAACAGATCTGGGTTTGATCCATCACCGTTCTTTAGCCAACTCTGCCACCCCAGTTCAGACATGGCCATATGCAAATCAGTCTAACCCTGTGCCTCATGAGAACAGTCCAGCCCGAACTGCCAAGCCATGCCTTCCCTGGACCGGAACAAGCTTCCTAGGACCGGTTTCTGGCATTTTAGCCGTCTTCAGCCAGGCTTGCTTGAATCCAGTGGCAAAGTGAGCAAGAGACTCACGTCTCAGCATACCCAGCCAACTTATGGCAAACAAAGCGGTACAAAAGAGGGTGGTGATGGACAGAGCATCAGAACCAATCAAACACTCACACCCAGTCAACAGATCTGGGTTTGATCCATCACCGTTCTTTAGCCAACTCTGCCACCCCAGTTCAGACATGGCCATATGCAAATCAGTCTAACCCTGGGCCTCATGGGAACAGTCCAGCCCGAACTGCCAAGCCATGCCTTCCCTGGACCGGAAACAAGCTTCCTAGGACCGGTTTCTGGCATTTCAGCCGTCTTCAGCCAGGCATGCTTGAATCCAGTGGCAAAGTGAGCAAGGGACTCACGTCTGAGCATACCCTGCCAACTTATGGCAAACAAAGCGGTACAAAAGGGGGTGGTGATGGACAGAGCATCAGAACCAATCAAACACTCACACCCAGTCAACAGATCTGGGTTTGATCCATCACCGTTCTTTAGCCAAATCTGCCAACCCAGTTCAGACATCGCCATATGCAAATCAGTCTAACCTTGTGCCTCCTTAGAAAAGTCCACCCCGAACTGCTAAGCCATGCCTTTCCTGGACCGGAAACAAGCTTCCTAGGACCGGTTTCTGGCATTTCAGCCGTCTTCAGCCAGGCTTGCTTGAATCCAGTGGCAAAGTGAGCAAGGGACTCACGTCTGAGCATACCCTGCCAACTTATGGCAAACAAAACGGTTCAAAAGGGGGTGGTGATGGACAGAACATCAGAACCAATCAAACACTCACACCCAGTCAACAGATCTGGATTTGATCCATCACCGTTCTTTAGCCAACTCTGCCACCCCAGTTCAGACATGGCCATATGCAAATCAGTCTAACCCTGTGCCTCATGGGAACAGTCCAGCTCGAACTGCCAAGCCATGCCTTCCCTGGACCGGAAACAAGCTTCCTAGGACCGGTTTCTGGCATTTCAGCAGTCTTCAGCCAGGCTTGCTTGAATCCAGTGGCAAAGTGAGCAAGGGACTCACGTCTGAGCATACCCTGCCAACTTATGGCAAACAAAGAGGTACAAAAGGGGGTGGTGATGGACAGAGCATCAGAACCAATCAAACACTCACACCCAGTCAACAGATCTGGGTTTGATCCATCACCGTTCTTTAGCCAAATCTGCCAACCCAGTTCAGACATCGCCATATGCAAATCAGTCTAACCCTGTGCCTCCTTAGAAAAGTCCAGCCCGAACTGCTAAGCCATGCCTTTCCTGGACCGGAAACAAGCTTCCTAGGACCGGTTTCTGGCATTTCAGCCGTCTTCAGCCAGGCTTGCTTGAATCCAGTGGCAAAGTGAGCAAGGGACTCACGTCTGAGCATACCCTGCCAACTTATGGCAAACAAAGCGGTACAAAAGGGGGTGGTGATGGACAGAGCATCAGAACCAATCAAACACTCACACCCAGTCAACAGATCTGGGTTTGATCCATCACCGTTCTTTAGCCAAATCTGCCACCCCAGTTCAGACATCGCCATATGCAAATCAGTCTAACCCTGTGCCTCATTAGAAAAGTCCAGCCCGAACTGCCAAGCCATGCCTTTCCTGGACCGGAAACAAGCTTCCTAGGACCGTTTTCTGGCATTTCAGCCGTCTTCAGCCAGGCTTGCTTGAATCCAGTGGCAAAGTGAGCAAGGGACTCACGTCTGAGCATACCCTGCCAACTTATGGCAAACAAAGCGGTACAAAAGGGGGTGGTGATGGACAGAGCATCAGAACCAATCAAACACTCACACCCAGTCAACAGATCTGCATTTGATCCATCACCGTTCTTTAGCCAACTCTGCCACCCCAGTTCAGACATGGCCATATGCAAATCAGTCTAACCCTGTGCCTCATGGGAACAGTCCAGCCCGAACTGCCAAGCCATGCCTTCCCTGGACCGGAAACAAGCTTCCTAGGACCGGTTTCTGGCATTTCAGCAGTCTTCAGCCAGGCTTGCTTGAATCCAGTGGCAAAGTGAGCAAGAGACTCACGTCTGAGCATACCCTGCCAACTTATGGCAAACAAAGAGGTACAAAAGGGGGTGGTGATGGACAGAGCATCAGAACCAATCAAACACTCACACCCAGTTAACAGATCTGGGTTTGATCCATCACCGTTCTTTAGCCAACTCTGCCTCCCCAGTTCAGACATGGCCATATGCAAATCAGTCTAACCCTGTGCCTCATGGGAACAGTCCAGCCCAAACTGCCAAGCCATGCCTTCCCTGGACCGGAAACTAGCTTCCTAGGACCGGTTTCTGGCATTTCAGCCGTCTTCAGCCAGGCTTGCTTGAATCCAGTGGCAAAGTGAGCAAGGGACTCACGTCTGAGCATACCCTGCCAACTTATGGCAAACAAAGCGGTACAAAAGGGGGTGGTGATGGACAGAGCATCAGAACCAATCAAACACTCACACCCAGTCAACAGATCTGGGTTTGATCCATCACCGTTCTTTAGCCAACTCTGCCACCCCAGTTCTGACATGGCCATATGCAAATCAGTCCAACCCTGTGCCTCATGGGAACAGTCCAGCCCGAACTGCCAAGCCATGCCTTCCCTGGACCGGAAACAAGCTTTCTAGGACCGGTTTCTGGCATTTCAGCGGTCTTCAGCCAGGCTTGCTTGAATCCAGTGGCAAAGTGAGCAAGGGACTCACGTCTGAGCATACCCTGCCAACTTATGGCAAACAAAGCGGTACAAAAGGGGGTGGTGATGGACAGAGCATCAGAACCAATCAAACACTCACACCCAGTCAACAGATCTGGGTTTGATCCATCACCGTTCTTTATCCAACTCTGTCACCCCTGTTCAGACATGGCCATATGCAAATCAGTCTAACCCTGTGCCTCATGGGAACAGTCCAGCCCGAACTGCCAAGCCATGCCTTCCCTGGACCGGAAACAAGCTTTCTAGGACCGGTTTCTGGCATTTCAGCGGTCTTCAGCCAGGCTTGCTTGAATCCAGTGGCAAAGTGAGCAAGGGACTCACGTCTGAGCATACCCTGCCAATTTATGGCAAACAAAGCGGTACAAAAGGGGGTGGTGATGGACAGAGCAAAAGAACCAATCAAACACTCACACCCAGTCAACAGATCTGGGTTTGATCCAGCACCGTTCTTTAGCCAACTCTGCCACCCCAGTTTAGACATGGCCATATGCAAATCAGTCTAACCCTGTGCCTCATGGGAACAGTCCAGCCCGAACTGCCAAGCCATGCCTTCCCTGGACCGGACACAAGCTTCCTAGGCCCGGTTTCTGGCATTTCAGCCATCTTCAGCCAGGCTGCCTTGAATCCAGTGGCAAAGTGAGCAAGGGACTCACGTCTGAGCATACCCTGCCAACTTATGGCAAACAAAGCGGTACAAAAGGGGGTGGTGATGGACAGAGCATCAGAACCAAACAAACACTCACACCCAGTCAACAGATCTGGGTTTGATCCATCACCGTTCTTTAGCCAAATCTGCCACCCCAGTTCAGACATGGCCATATGCAAATCAGTCTAACCCTGTGCCTCATGGGAACAGTCCAGCCCGAACTGCCAAGCCATGCCTTCCCTGGACCGGAAACAAGCTTCCTAGGACCGGTTTCTGACATTTCAGCCGTCTTCAGCCAGGCTTGCTTGAATCCAGTGGCAAAGTGAGCAAGGGACTCACGTCTGAGCATACCCTGCCAACTTATGGCAAACAAAGCGGTACAAAAGGGGGTGGTGATGGACAGAGCATCAGAACCAATCAAACACTCACACCCAGTCAACAGATCTGGGTTTGATCCATCACCGTTCTTTAGCCAAATCTGCCACCCCAGTTCAGACATCGCCATATGCAAATCAGTCTAACCCTGTGCCTCATTAGAAAAGTCCAGCCCGAACTGCCAAGCCATGCGTTTCCTGGACCGGAAACAAGCTTCCTAGGACCGGTTTCTGGCATTTCAGCCGTCTTCAGCCAGGCTTGCTTGAATCCAGTGGCAAAGTGAGCAAAGGACTCACGTCTGAGCATACCCTGCCAACTTTTGGCAAACAAAACGGTACAAAAGGGGGTGGTGATGGACAGAACATCAGAACCAATCAAACACTCACACCCAGTCAACAGATCTGAGTTTGATCCATCACTGTTCTTTAGCCAACTCTGCCACCCCAGTACAGACATGTCCATATGGAAATCAGTCTAACCCTGTGCCTCATGGGAACAGTCCAGCCCGAACTGCCAAGCCATGCCTTCCCTGGACCGGACACAAGCTTCCTAGGCCCGGTTTCTGGCATTTCAGCCGTCTTCAGCCAGGCTGCCTTGAATCCAGTGGCAAAGTGAGCAAGGGACTCACATCTGAGCATACCCTGCCAACTTATGGCAAACAAAGCGGTACAAAAGGGGGTGGTGATGGACAGAGCATCAGAACCAAACAAACACTCACACCCAGTCAACAGATCTGGGTTTGATCCATCACCGTTCTTTAGCCAAATCTGCCACCCCAGTTCAGACATGGCCATATGCAAATCAGTCTAACCCTGTGCCTCATGGGAACAGTCCAGCCCGAACTGCCAAGCCATGCCTTCCCTGGACCGGAAACAAGCTTCCTAGGACCGGTTTTTGACATTTCAGCCGTCTTCAGCCAGGCTTGCTTGAATCCAGTGGCAAAGTGAGCAAGGGACTCACGTCTGAGCATACCCTGCCAACTTATGGCAAACAAAGCGGTACAAAAGGGGGTGGTGATGGACAGAGCATCAGAACCAATCAAACACTCACACCCAGTCAACAGATCTGGGTTTGATCCATCACCGTTCTTTAGCCAAATCTGCCTCCCCAGTTCAGACATCGCCATATGCAAATCAGTCTAACCCTGTGACTCATGGGAACAGTCCAGCCCGAACTGCCAAGCCATGCCTTCCCTGGACCGGAAACAAGCTTCCTAGGACCGGTTTCTGGCATTTCCGCAGTCTTCAGCCAGGCTTGCTTGAATCCAGTGGCAAAGTGAGCAAGGGACTCACGTCTGAGCATACCCTGCCAACTTATGGCAAACAAAGCGGTACAAAACGGGGTGGTGATGGACAGAGCATCAGAACCAATCAAACACTCACACCCAGTCAACAGATCTGGGTTTGATCCATCACCGTTCTTTAGCCAAATCTGCCACCCCAGTTCAGACATGGCCATATGCAAATCAGTCTAACCCTGTGCCTCATGGGAACAGTCCAGCCCGAACTGCCAAGCCATGCCTTCCCTGGACCGGAAACAAGCTTCCTAGGACCAGTTTCTGGCATTTCAGTCTTCTTCAGCCAGGCTTGCTTGAATCCAGTGGCAAAGTGAGCAAGGGACTCACGTCTGAGCATACCCTGCCAACTTATGGCAAACAAAGCGGTACAAAAGGGGGTGGTGATGGACAGAGCATCAGAACCAATCAAACACTCACACCCAGTCAACAGATCTGGGTTTGATCCATCACCGTTGTTTAGCCAAATCTGCCACCCCAGTTCAGACATCGCCATATGCAAATCAGTCTAACCCTGTGCCTCATTAGAAAAGTCCAGCCCGAACTGCCAAGCCATGCCTTTCCTGGACCGGAAACAAGCTTCCTAGGACCGGTTTCTGGCATTTCAGCCGTCTTCAGCCAGGCTTGCTTGAATCCAGTGGCAAAGTGAGCAAGGGACTCACGTCTGAGCATACCCTGCCAACTTTTGGCAAACAAAACGGTACAAAAGGGGGTGGTGATGGACAGAACATCAGAACCAATCAAACACTCACACCCAGTCAACAGATCTGAGTTTGATCCATCACTGTTCTTTAGCCAACTCTGCCACCCCAGTACAGACATGTCCATATGGAAATCAGTCTAACCCTGTGCCTCATGGGAACAGTCCAGCCAGAACTGCCAAGCCATGCCTTCCCTGGACTGGAAAAAAGCTTCCTAGGACCGGTTTCTGGCATTTCAGCCGTCTTCAGCCAGGCTTGCTTGAATCCAGTGGCAAAGTGAGCAAGGGACTCACGTCTGAGCATACCCTGCCAACTTATGGCAAACAAAGCGGTACAAAAGGGGGTGGTGATGGACAGAGCATCAGAACCAATCAAACACTCACACCCAGTCAACAGATCTGGGTTTGATCCATCACCGTTCTTTAGCCAACTCTGCCACCCCAGTTCAGACATGGCCATATGCAAATCAGTCTAACCCTGTGCCTCATGAGAACAGTCCAGCCCGAACTGCCAAGCCATGCCTTCCCTGGACCGGAACAAGCTTCCTAGGACCGGTTTCTGGCATTTTAGCCGTCTTCAGCCAGGCTTGCTTGAATCCAGTGGCAAAGTGAGCAAGGGACTCACGTCTCAGCATACCCAGCCAACTTATGGCAAACAAAACGGTACAAAAGAGGGTGGTGATGGACAGAGCATCCGAACCAATCAAACACTCACACCCAGTCAACAGATCTGGGTTTGATCCATCACCGTTCTTTAGCCAACTCTGCCACCCCAGTTCAGACATGGCCATATGCAAATCAGTCTAACCCTGGGCCTCATGGGAACAGTCCAGCCCGAACTGCCAAGCCATGCTTTCCCTGGACCGGAAACAAGCTTCCTAGGACTGGTTTCTGGCATTTCAGCCGTCTTCAGCAAGGCATGCTTGAATCCAGTGGGAAAGTGAGCAAGGGACTCAAGTCTGAGCATACCCTGCCAACTTATGGCAAACAAAGCGGTACAAAAGGGGGTGGTGATGGACAGAGCATCAGAACCAATCAAACACTCACACCCAGTCAACAGATCTGGGTTTGATCCTTCACCGTTCTTTAGCCAAATCTGCCAACCCCGTTCAGACATCGCCATATGCAAATCAGTCTAACCCTGTGCCTCCTTAGAAAAGTCCAGCCCGAACTGCTAAGCCATGCCTTTCCTGGACCGGAAACAAGCTTCCTAGGACCGGTTTCTGGCATTTCAGCCGTCTTCAGCCAGGCTTGCTTGAATCCAGTGGCAAAGTGAGCAAGGGACTCACGTCTGAGCATACCCTGCCAACTTATGGCAAACAAAACGGTACAAAAGGGGGTGGTGATGGACAGAACATCAGAACCAATCAAACACTCACACCCAGTCAACAGATCTGGGTTTGATCCATCACCGTTCTTTAGCCAACTCTGCCTCCCCAGTTCAGACATGGCCATATGCAAATCAGTCTAACCCTGTGCCTCATGGGAACAGTCCAGCCCAAACTGCCAAGCCATGCCTTCCCTGGACCGGAAACTAGCTTCCTAGGACCGGTTTCTGGCATTTCAGCCGTCTTCAGCCAGGCTTGCTTGAATCCAGTGGCAAAGTGAGCAAGGGACTCACGTCTGAGCATACCCTGCCAACTTATGGCAAACAAAGCGGTACAAAAGGGGGTGGTGATGGACAGAGCATCAGAACCAATCAAACACTCACACCCAGTCAACAGATCTGGGTTTGATCCATCACCGTTCTTTAGCCAACTCTGCCACCCCAGTTCTGACATGGCCATATGCAAATCAGTCCAACCCTGTGCCTCATGGGAACAGTCCAGCCCGAAATGCCAAGCCATGCCTTCCCTGGACCGGAAACAAGCTTTCTAGGACCGGTTTCTGGCATTTCAGCGGTCTTCAGCCAGGCTTGCTTGAATCCAGTGGCAAAGTGAGCAAGGGACTCACGTCTGAGCATACCCTGCCAACTTATGGCAAACAAAGCGGTACAAAAGGGGGTGGTGATGGACAGAGCATCAGAACCAATCAAACACTCACACCCAGTCAACAGATCTGGGTTTGATCCATCACCGTTCTTTAGCCAACTCTGCCACCCCAGTTCAGACATGGCCATATGCAAATCAGTCTAACCCTGTGCCTCATGAGAACAGTCCAGCCCGAACTGCCAAGCCATGCCTTCCCTGGACCGGAACAAGCTTCCTAGGACCGGTTTCTGGCATTTTAGCCGTCTTCAGCCAGGCTTGCTTGAATCCAGTGGCAAAGTGAGCAAGGGACTCACGTCTCAGCATACCCAGCCAACTTATGGCAAACAAAACGGTACAAAAGAGGGTGGTGATGGACAGAGCATCCGAACCAATCAAACACTCACACCCAGTCAACAGATCTGGGTTTGATCCATCACCGTTCTTTAGCCAACTCTGCCACCCCAGTTCAGACATGGCCATATGCAAATCAGTCTAACCCTGGGCCTCATGGGAACAGTCCAGCCCGAACTGCCAAGCCATGCCTTCCCTGGACCGGAAACAAGCTTCCTAGGACCGGTTTCTGGCATTTCAGCCGTCTTCAGCAAGGCATGCTTGAATCCAGTGGGAAAGTGAGCAAGGGACTCAAGTCTGAGCATACCCTGCCAACTTATGGCAAACAAAGCGGTACAAAAGGGGGTGGTGATGGACAGAGCATCAGAACCAATCAAACACTCACACCCAGTCAACAGATCTGGGTTTGATCCTTCACCGTTCTTTAGCCAAATCTGCCAACCCCGTTCAGACATCGCCATATGCAAATCAGTCTAACCCTGTGCCTCCTTAGAAAAGTCCAGCCCGAACTGCTAAGCCATGCCTTTCCTGGACCGGAAACAAGCTTCCTAGGACCGGTTTCTGGCATTTCAGCCGTCTTCAGCCAGGCTTGCTTGAATCCAGTGGCAAAGTGAGCAAGGGACTCACGTCTGAGCATACCCTGCCAACTTATGGCAAACAAAACGGTACAAAAGGGGGTGGTGATGGACAGAACATCAGAACCAATCAAACACTCACACCCAGTCAACAGATCTGGGTTTGATCCATCACCGTTCTTTAGCCAACTCTGCCACCCCAGTTCAGACATGGCCATATGCAAATCAGTCTAACCCTGTGCCTCATGGGAACAGTCCAGCCCGAACGGCCAAGCCATGCTTTCCCTGGACCGGAAACAAGCTTCCTAGGACTGGTTTCTGGCATTTCAGCAGTCTTCAGCCAGGCTTGCTTGAATCCAGTGGCAAAGTGAGCAAGGGACTCACGTCTGAGCATACCCTGCCAACTTATGGCAAGCAAAGCGGTACAAAAGGGGGTGGTGATGGACAGAGCATCAGAACCAATCAAACACTCACACCCAGTCAACAGATCTGGATTTGATCCATCACCGTTCTTTAGCCAACTCTGCCACCCCAGTTCAGACATGGCCATATGCAAATCAGTCTAACCCTGTGCCTCATGGGAACAGTCCAGCCCGAACTGCCAAGCCATGCCTTCCCTGGACCGGAAACAAGCTTCCTAGGACCGGTTTCTGGCATTTCAGCAGTCTTCAGCCAGGCTTGCTTGAATCCAGTGGCAAAGTGAGCAAGGGACTCACGTCTGAGCATACCCTGCCAACTTATGGCAAACAAAGAGGTACAAAAGGGGGTGGTGATGGACAGAGCATCAGAACCAATCAAACACTCACACCCAGTTAACAGATCTGGGTTTGATCCATCACCGTTCTTAAGCCAACTCTGCCTCCCCAGTTCAGACATGGCCATATGCAAATCAGTCTAACCCTGTGCCTCATGGGAACAGTCCAGCCCAAACTGCCAAGCCATGCCTTCCCTGGACCGGAAACTAGCTTCCTAGGACCGGTTTCTGGCATTTCAGCCGTCTTCAGCCAGGCTTGCTTGAATCCAGTGGCAAAGTGAGCAAGGGACTCACGTCTGAGCATACCCTGCCAACTTATGGCAAACAAAGCGGTACAAAAGGGGGTGGTGATGGACAGAGCATCAGAACCAATCAAACACTCACACCCAGTCAACAGATCTGGGTTTGATCCATCACCGTTCTTTAGCCAAATCTGCCAACCCAGTTCAGACATCGCCATATGCAAATCAGTCTAACCCTGTGCCTCCTTAGAAAAGTCCAGCCCGAACTGCTAAGCCATGCCTTTCCTGGACCGGAAACAAGCTTCCTAGGACCGGTTTCTGGCATTTCAGCCGTCTTCAGCCAGGCTTGCTTGAATCCAGTGGCAAAGTGAGCAAGGGACTCACGTCTGAGCATACCCTGCCAACTTATGGCAAACAAAGCGGTACAAAAGGGGGTGGTGATGGACAGAGCATCAGAACCAATCAAACACTCACACCCAGTCAACAGATCTGGGTTTGATCCATCACCGTTCTTTAGCCAAATCTGCCACCCCAGTTCAGACATCGCCATATGCAAATCAGTCTAACCCTGTGCCTCATTAGAAAAGTCCAGCCCGAACTGCCAAGCCATGCCTTTCCTGGACCGGAAACAAGCTTCCTAGGACCGTTTTCTGGCATTTCAGCCGTCTTCAGCCAGGCTTGCTTGAATCCAGTGGCAAAGTGAGCAAGGGACTCACGTCTGAGCATACCCTGCCAACTTATGGCAAACAAAGCGGTACAAAAGGGGGTGGTGATGGACAGAGCATCAGAACCAATCAAACACTCACACCCAGTCAACAGATCTGCATTTGATCCATCACCGTTCTTTAGCCAACTCTGCCACCCCAGTTCAGACATGGCCATATGCAAATCAGTCTAACCCTGTGCCTCATGGGAACAGTCCAGCCCGAACTGCCAAGCCATGCCTTCCCTGGACCGGAAACAAGCTTCCTAGGACCGGTTTCTGGCATTTCAGCAGTCTTCAGCCAGGCTTGCTTGAATCCAGTGGCAAAGTGAGCAAGAGACTCACGTCTGAGCATACCCTGCCAACTTATGGCAAACAAAGAGGTACAAAAGGGGGTGGTGATGGACAGAGCATCAGAACCAATCAAACACTCACACCCAGTTAACAGATCTGGGTTTGATCCATCACCGTTCTTTAGCCAACTCTGCCTCCCCAGTTCAGACATGGCCATATGCAAATCAGTCTAACCCTGTGCCTCATGGGAACAGTCCAGCCCAAACTGCCAAGCCATGCCTTCCCTGGACCGGAAACTAGCTTCCTAGGACCGGTTTCTGGCATTTCAGCCGTCTTCAGCCAGGCTTGCTTGAATCCAGTGGCAAAGTGAGCAAGGGACTCACGTCTGAGCATACCCTGCCAACTTATGGCAAACAAAGCGGTACAAAAGGGGGTGGTGATGGACAGAGCATCAGAACCAATCAAACACTCACACCCAGTCAACAGATCTGGGTTTGATCCATCACCGTTCTTTAGCCAACTCTGCCACCCCAGTTCTGACATGGCCATATGCAAATCAGTCCAACCCTGTGCCTCATGGGAACAGTCCAGCCCGAAATGCCAAGCCATGCCTTCCCTGGACCGGAAACAAGCTTTCTAGGACCGGTTTCTGGCATTTCAGCGGTCTTCAGCCAGGCTTGCTTGAATCCAGTGGCAAAGTGAGCAAGGGACTCACGTCTGAGCATACCCTGCCAACTTATGGCAAACAAAGCGGTACAAAAGGGGGTGGTGATGGACAGAGCATCAGAACCAATCAAACACTCACACCCAGTCAACAGATCTGGGTTTGATCCATCACCGTTCTTTATCCAACTCTGTCACCCCTGTTCAGACATGGCCATATGCAAATCAGTCTAACCCTGTGCCTCATGGGAACAGTCCAGCCCGAACTGCCAAGCCATGCCTTCCCTGGACCGGAAACAAGCTTTCTAGGACCGGTTTCTGGCATTTCAGCGGTCTTCAGCCAGGCTTGCTTGAATCCAGTGGCAAAGTGAGCAAGGGACTCACGTCTGAGCATACCCTGCCAACTTATGGCAAACAAAGCGGTACAAAAGGGGGTGGTGATGGACAGAGCAACAGAACCAATCAAACACTCACACCCAGTCAACAGATCTGGGTTTGATCCAGCACCGTTCTTTAGCCAACTCTGCCACCCCAGTTTAGACATGGCCATATGCAAATCAGTCTAACCCTGTGCCTCATGGGAACAGTCCAGCCCGAACTGCCAAGCCATGCCTTCCCTGGACCGGACACAAGCTTCCTAGGCCCGGTTTCTGGCATTTCAGCCGTCTTCAGCCAGGCTGCCTTGAATCCAGTGGCAAAGTGAGCAAGGGACTCACGTCTGAGCATACCCTGCCAACTTATGGCAAACAAAGCGGTACAAAAGGGGGTGGTGATGGACAGAGCATCAGAACCAAACAAACACTCACACCCAGTCAACAGATCTGGGTTTGATCCATCACCGTTCTTTAGCCAAATCTGCCACCCCAGTTCAGACATGGCCATATGCAAATCAGTCTAACCCTGTGCCTCATGGGAACAGTCCAGCCCGAACTGCCAAGCCATGCCTTCCCTGGACCGGAAACAAGCTTCCTAGGACCGGTTTCTGACATTTCAGCCGTCTTCAGCCAGGCTTGCTTGAATCCAGTGGCAAAGTGAGCAAGGGACTCACGTCTGAGCATACCCTGACAACTTATGGCAAACAAAGCGGTACAAAAGGGGGTGGTGATGGACAGAGCATCAGAACCAATCAAACACTCACACCCAGTCAACAGATCTGGGTTTGATCCATCACCGTTCTTTAGCCAAATCTGCCACCCCAGTTCAGACATCGCCATATGCAAATCAGTCTAACCCTGTGACTCATGGGAACAGTCCAGCCCGAACTGCCAAGTCATGCCTTCCCTGGACCGGAAACAAGCTTCCTAGGACCGGTTTCTGGCATTTCCGCAGTCTTCAGCCAGGCTTGCTTGAATCCAGTGGCAAAGTGAGCAAGGGACTCACGTCTGAGCATACCCTGCCAACTTATGGCAAACAAAGCGGTACAAAACGGGGTGGTGATGGACAGAGCATCAGAACCAATCAAACACTCACACCCAGTCAACAGATCTGGGTTTGATCCATCACCGTTCTTTAGCCAAATCTGCCACCCCAGTTCAGACATGGCCATATGCAAATCAGTCTAACCCTGTGCCTCATGGGAACAGTCCAGCCCGAACTGCCAAGCCATGCCTTCCCTGGACCGGAAACAAGCTTCCTAGGACCAGTTTCTGGCATTTCAGTCTTCTTCAGCCAGGCTTGCTTGAATCCAGTGGCAAAGTGAGCAAGGGACTCACGTCTGAGCATACCCTGCCAACTTATGGCAAACAAAGCGGTACAAAAGGGGGTGGTGATGGACAGAGCATCAGAACCAATCAAACACTCACACCCAGTCAACAGATCTGGGTTTGATCCATCACCGTTGTTTAGCCAAATCTGCCACCCCAGTTCAGACATCGCCATATGCAAATCAGTCTAACCCTGTGCCTCATTAGAAAAGTCCAGCCCGAACTGCCAAGCCATGCCTTTCCTGGACCGGAAACAAGCTTCCTAGGACCGGTTTCTGGCATTTCAGCCGTCTTCAGCCAGGCTTGCTTGAATCCAGTGGCAAAGTGAGCAAGGGACTCACGTCTGAGCATACCCTGCCAACTTTTGGCAAACAAAACGGTACAAAACGGGGTGGTGATGGACAGAACATCAGAACCAATCAAACACTCACACCCAGTCAACAGATCTGAGTTTGATCCATCACTGTTCTTTAGCCAACTCTGCCACCCCAGTACAGACATGTCCATATGGAAATCAGTCTAACCCTGTGCCTCATGGGAACAGTCCAGCCAGAACTGCCAAGCCATGCCTTCCCTGGACCGGAAAAAAGCTTCCTAGGACCGGTTTCTGGCATTTTAGCCGTCTTCAGCCAGGCTTGCTTGAATCCAGTGGCAAAGTGAGCAAGGGACTCACGTCTCAGCATACCCAGCCAACTTATGGCAAACAAAACGGTACAAAAGAGGGTGGTGATGGACAGAGCATCAGAACCAATCAAACACTCACACCCAGTCAACAGATCTGGGTTTGATCCATCACCGTTCTTTAGCCAACTCTGCCACCCCAGTTCAGACATGGCCATATGCAAATCAGTCTAACCCTGGGCCTCATGGGAACAGTCCAGCCCGAACTGCCAAGCCATGCCTTCCCTGGACCGGAAACAAGCTTCCTAGGACCGGTTTCTGGCATTTCAGCCGTCTTCAGCCAGGCATGCTTGAATCCAGTGGCAAAGTGAGCAAGGGACTCAAGTCTGAGCATACCCTGCCAACTTATGGCAAACAAAGCGGTACAAAAGGGGGTGGTGATGGACAGAGCATCAGAACCAACCAAACACTCACACCCAGTCAACAGATCTGGGTTTGATCCTTCACCGTTCTTTAGCCAAATCTGCCAACCCAGTTCAGACATCGCCATATGCAAATCAGTCTAACCCTGTGCCTCCTTAGAAAAGTCCAGCCCGAACTGCTAAGCCATGCCTTTCCTGGACCGGAAACAAGCTTCCTAGGACCGGTTTCTGGCATTTCAGCCGTCTTCAGCCAGGCTTGCTTGAATCCAGTGGCAAAGTGAGCAAGGGACTCACGTCTGAGCATACCCTGCCAACTTATGGCAAACAAAACGGTACAAAAGGGGGTGGTGATGGACAGAACATCAGAACCAATCAAACACTCACACCCAGTCAACAGATCTGGGTTTGATCCATCACCGTTCTTTAGCCAACTCTGCCACCCCAGTTCAGACATGGCCATATGCAAATCAGTCTAACCCTGTGCCTCATGGGAACAGTCCAGCCCGAACTGCCAAGCCATGCCTTCCCTGGACCGGAAACAATCTTCCTAGGACCGGTTTCTGGCATTTCAGCAGTCTTCAGCCAGGCTTGCTTGAATCCAGTGGCAAAGTGAGCAAGGGACTCACGTCTGAGCATACCCTGCCAACTTATGGCAAACAAAGAGGTACAAAAGGGGGTGGTGATGGACAGAGCAGCAGAACCAATCAAACACTCACACCCAGTTAACAGATCTGGGTTTGATCCATCACCGTTCTTAAGCCAACTCTGCCTCCCCAGTTCAGACATGGCCATATGCAAATCAGTCTAACCCTGTGCCTCATGGGAACAGTCCAGCCCAAACTGCCAAGCCATGCCTTCCCTGGACCGGAAACTAGCTTCCTAGGACCGGTTTCTGGCATTTCAGCCGTCTTCAGCCAGGCTTGCTTGAATCCAGTGGCAAAGTGAGCAAGGGACTCACGTCTGAGCATACCCTGCCAACTTATGGAAAACAAAGCGGTACAAAAGGGGGTGGTGATGGACAGAGCATCAGAACCAATTAAACACTCACACCCAGTCAACAGATCTGGGTTTGATCCATCACCGTTCTTTAGCCAACTCTGCCACCCCAGTTCTGACATGGCCATATGCAAATCAGTCCAACCCTGTGCCTCATGGGAACAGTCCAGCCCGAACTGCCAAGCCATGCCTTCCCTGGACCGGAAACAAGCTTTCCAGGACCGGTTTCTGGCATTTCAGCGGTCTTCAGCCAGGCTTGCTTGAATCCAGTGGCAAAGTGAGCAAGGGACTCACGTCTGAGCATACCCTGCCAACTTATGGCAAACAAAGCAGTACAAAAGGGGGTGGTGATGAACAGAGCATCAGAACCAATCAAACACTCACACCCAGTCAACAGATCTGGGTTTGATCCATCACCGTTCTTTAGCCAACTCTGCCACCCCAGTTCAGACATTGCCATATGCAAATCAGTCTAACCCTGTGCCTCATGGGAACAGTCTAGCCCGAACTGCCAAGCCATGCCTTCCCTGGACCGGAAACAAGATTCCTAGGACCGGTTTCTGGCATTTCAGCCGTCTTCAGCCAGGCTTGCTTGAATCCAGTGGCAAAGTGAGCAAGGGACTCACGTCTGAGCATACCCTGCCAACTTATGGCCAACAAAGTGGTGCAAAAGGGGGTGGTGATGGACACAGCATCAGAACCAATCAAACACTCACACCCAGTCAACAGATCAAGGTTTGATCCATCACCGTTCTTTAGCCAACTCTGCCACCCCAGTTCAGACATGGCCATATGCAAATCAGTCTAACCCTGTGCCTCATGGGAACAGTCCAGCCCGAACTGCCAAGCCATGCCTTCCCTGTACCGGAAACAAGCTTCCTAGGACCGGTTTCTGGCATTTCAGCCGTCTTCAGCCAGGCTTGCTTGAATCCAGTGGCAAAGTGAGCAAGGGACTCACGTCTGAGCATACCCTGCCAACTTATGGCAAACAAAGCGGTACAAAAGGGGGTGGTGATGGACAGAGCATCAGAACCAATCAAACACTCACACCCAGTTAACAGATCTGGGTTTTATCCATCACCATTCTTAAGCCAACTCTGCCACCCCAGTTCAGACATGGACATATGCAAATCAGTCTAAACCTGTGCCTCATGGGAACAGTCCAGCCCGAACTGCCAAGCCATGCCTTCCCTGGACCGGAAACAAGCTTCCTAGGACCGGTTTCTGGCATTTCAGCCGTCTTCAGCCAGGCTTGCTTGAATCCAGTGGCAAAGTGAGCAAGGGACTCACGTCTGAGCATACCCTGCCAACTTATGGCAAACAAAGCGGTACAAAAGGGGGTGGTGATGGACAGAGCATCAGAACCAATCAAACACTCACACCCAGTCAACAGATCTGGGTTTGATCCATCACCGTTCTTTAGCCAAATCTGCCGCCCCAGTTCAGACATCGCCATATGCAAATCAGTCTAACCCTGTGACTCATGGGAACAGTCCAGCCCGAACTGCCAAGCCATGCCTTCCCTGGACCGGAAACAAGCTTCCTAGGACCGGTTTCTGGCATTTCCGCAGTCTTCAGCCAGGCTTGCTTGAATCCAGTGGCAAAGTGAGCAAGGGACTCACGTCTGAGCATACCCTGCCAACTTATGGCAAACAAAGCGGTACAAAACGGGGTGGTGATGGACAGAGCATCAGAACCAATCAAACACTCACACCCAGTCAACAGATCTGGGTTTGATCCATCACCGTTCTTTAGCCAAATCTGCCACCCCAGTTCAGACATGGCCATATGCAAATCAGTCTAACCCTGTGCCTCATGGGAACAGTCCAGCCCGAACTGCCAAGCCATGCCTTCCCTGGACCGGAAACAAGCTTCCTAGGACCAGTTTCTGGCATTTCAGTCTTCTTCAGCCAGGCTTGCTTGAATCCAGTGGCAAAGTGAGCAAGGGACTCACGTCTGAGCATACCCTGCCAACTTATGGCAAACAAAGCGGTACAAAAGGGGGTGGTGATGGACAGAGCATCAGAACCAATCAAACACTCACACCCAGTCAACAGATCTGGGTTTGATCCATCACCGTTCTTTAGCCAAATCTGCCACCCCAGTTCAGACATCGCCATATGCAAATCAGTCTAACCCTGTGCCTCATTAGAAAAGTCCAGCCCGAACTGCCAAGCCATGCCTTTCCTGGACCGGAAACAAGCTTCCTAGGACCGGTTTCTGGCATTTCAGCCGTCTTCAGCCAGGCTTGCTTGAATCCAGTGGCAAAGTGAGCAAGGGACTCACGTCTGAGCATACCCTGCCAACTTTTGGCAAACAAAACGGTACAAAAGGGGGTGGTAATGGACAGAACATCAGAACCAATCAAACACTCACACCCAGTCAACAGATCTGAGTTTGATCCATCACTGTTCTTTAGCCAACTCTGCCACCCCAGTACAGACATGTCCATATGGAAATCAGTCTAACCCTGTGCCTCATGGGAACAGTCCAGCCAGAACTGCCAAGCCATGCCTTCCCTGGACCGGAAAAAAGCTTCCTAGGACCGGTTTCTGGCATTTCAGCCGTCTTCAGCCAGGCTTGCTTGAATCCAGTGGCAAAGTGAGCAAGGGACTCACGTCTGAGCATACCCTGCCAACTTATAGCAAACAAAGCGGTAAAAAAGGGGGTGGTGATGGACAGAGCATCAGAACCAATCAAACACTCACACCCAGTCAACAGATCTGGGTTTGATCCATCACCGTTCTTTAGCCAACTCTGCCACCCCAGTTCAGACATGGCCATATGCAAATCAGTCTAACCCTGTGCCTCATGAGAACAGTCCAGCCCGAACTGCCAAGCCATGCCTTCCCTGGACCGGAACAAGCTTCCTAGGACCGGTTTCTGGCATTTTAGCCGTCTTCAGCCAGGCTTGCTTGAATCCAGTGGCAAAGTGAGCAAGAGACTCACGTCTCAGCATACCCAGCCAACTTATGGCAAACAAAGCGGTACAAAAGAGGGTGGTGATGGACAGAGCATCAGAACCAATCAAACACTCACACCCAGTCAACAGATCTGGGTTTGATCCATCACCGTTCTTTAGCCAACTCTGCCACCCCAGTTCAGACATGGCCATATGCAAATCAGTCTAACCCTGGGCCTCATGGGAACAGTCCAGCCCGAACTGCCAAGCCATGCCTTCCCTGGACCGGAAACAAGCTTCCTAGGACCGGTTTCTGGCATTTCAGCCGTCTTCAGCCAGGCATGCTTGAATCCAGTGGCAAAGTGAGCAAGGGACTCACGTCTGAGCATACCCTGCCAACTTATGGCAAACAAAGCGGTACAAAAGGGGGTGGTGATGGACAGAGCATCAGAACCAATCAAACACTCACACCCAGTCAACAGATCTGGGTTTGATCCATCACCGTTCTTTAGCCAAATCTGCCAACCCAGTTCAGACATCGCCATATGCAAATCAGTCTAACCTTGTGCCTCCTTAGAAAAGTCCACCCCGAACTGCTAAGCCATGCCTTTCCTGGACCGGAAACAAGCTTCCTAGGACCGGTTTCTGGCATTTCAGCCGTCTTCAGCCAGGCTTGCTTGAATCCAGTGGCAACGTGAGCAAGGGACTCACGTCTGAGCATACCCTGCCAACTTATGGCAAACAAAACGGTTCAAAAGGGGGTGGTGATGGACAGAACATCAGAACCAATCAAACACTCACACCCAGTCAACAGATCTGGATTTGATCCATCACCGTTCTTTAGCCAACTCTGCCACCCCAGTTCAGACATGGCCATATGCAAATCAGTCTAACCCTGTGCCTCATGGGAACAGTCCAGCTCGAACTGCCAAGCCATGCCTTCCCTGGACCGGAAACAAGCTTCCTAGGACCGGTTTCTGGCATTTCAGCAGTCTTCAGCCAGGCTTGCTTGAATCCAGTGGCAAAGTGAGCAAGGGACTCACGTCTGAGCATACCCTGCCAACTTATGGCAAACAAAGAGGTACAAAAGGGGGTGGTGATGGACAGAGCATCAGAACCAATCAAACACTCACACCCAGTTAACAGATCTGGGTTTGATCCATCACCGTTCTTTAGCCAACTCTGCCACCCCAGTTCAGACATGGCCATATGCAAATCAGTCTAACCCTGTGCCTCATGGGAACAGTCCAGCCCAAACTGCCAAGCCATGCCTTCCCTGGACCGGAAACTAGCTTCCTAGGACCGGGTTCTGGCATTTCAGCCGTCTTCAGCCAGGCTTCCTTGAATCCAGTGGCAAAGTGAGCAAGGGACTCACGTCTGAGCATACCCTGCCAACTTACGGCAAACAAAGCGGTACAAAAGGGGGTGGTGATGGACAGAGCATCAGAACCAATCAAACACTCACACCCAGTCAACAGATCTGGGTTTGATCCATCACCGTTCTTTAGCCAACTCTGCCACCCCAGTTCTGACATGGCCATATGCAAATCAGTCCAACCCTGTGCCTCATGGGAACAGTCCAGCCCGAACTGCCAAGCCATGCCTTCCCTGGACCAGAAACAAGCTTTCTAGGACCGGTTTCTGGCATTTCAGCGGTCTTCAGCCAGGCTTGCTTGAATCCAGTGGCAAAGTGAGCAAGGGACTCACGTCTGAGCATACCCTGCCAACTTATGGCAAACAAAGCAGTACAAAAGGGGGTGGTGATGGACAGAGCATCAGAACCAATCAAACACTCACACCCAGTTAACAGATCTGGGTTTGATCCATCACCGTTCTTTAGCCAACTCTGCCACACCAGTTCAGACATGGCCATATGCAAATCAGTCTAACCCTGTGCCTCATGGGAACAGTCCAGCCCGAACTGCCAAGCCATGCCTTCCCTGGACCGGAAACAAGCTTCCTAGGACCGGTTTCTGGCATTTCAGCCGTCTTCAGCCAGGCTTGCTTGAATCCAGTGGCAAAGTGAGCAAGGGACTCACGTCTGAGCATACCCTGCCAACTTACGGCAAACAAAGCGGTACAAAAGAGGGTGGTGATGGACAGAGCATCAGAACCAATCAAACACTCACACCCAGTCAACAGATCTGGGTTTGATCCATCACCGTTCTTTAGCCAACTCTGCCACCCCAGTTCAGACATGGCCATATGCAAATCAGTCTAACCCTGTGCCTCATGGGAACAGTCCAGCCCGAACTGCCAAGCCATGCCTTCCCTGGACCGGAAACAAGATTCCTAGGACCGGTTTCTGGCATTTCAGCCGTCTTCAGCCAGGCTTGCTTGAATCCAGTGGCAAAGTGAGCAAGGGACTCACGTCTGAGCATACCCTGCCAACTTATGGCCAACAAAGTGGTGCAAAAGGGGGTGGTGATGGACACAGCATCAGAACCAATCAAACACTCACACCCAGTCAACAGATCAAGGTTTGATCCATCACCGTTCTTTAGCCAACTCTGCCACCCCAGATCAGACATGGCCATATGCAAATCAGTCTAACCCTGTGCCTCATGGGAACAGTCCAGCCCGAACTGCCAAGCCATGCCTTCCCTGGACCGGAAACAAGCTTCCTAGGACCGGTTTCTGGCATTTCAGCCGTCTTCAGCCAGGCTTGCTTGAATCCAGTGGCAAAGTGAGCAAGGGACTCACGTCTGAGCATACCCTGCCAACTTATGGCAAACAAAGCGGTACAAAAGGGGGTGGTGATGGACAGAGCATCAGAACCAATCAAACACTCACACCCAGTTAACAGATCTGGGTTTTATCCATCACCATTCTTTATCCAACTCTGCCACCCCAGTTCAGACATGGACATATGCAAATCAGTCTAAACCTGTGCCTCATGGGAACAGTCCAGCAAGAACTGCCAAGCCATGCCTTCCCTGGACCGGAAACAAGCTTCCTAGGACCGGTTTCTGGCATTTCAGCCGTCTTCAGCCAGGCTTGCTTGAATCCAGTGGCAAAGTGAGCAAGGGACTCACGTCTGAGCATACCCTGCCAACTTATGGCAAACAAAACGGTACAAAAGGGGGTGGTGATGGACAGAACATCAGAACCAATCAAACACTCACACCCAGTCAACAGATCTGGGTTTGATCCATCACCGTTCTTTAGCCAACTCTGCCACCCCAGTTCAGACATGGCCATATGCAAATCAGTCTAACCCTGTGCCTCATGGGAATAGTCCAGCCCGAACTGCCAAGCCATGCTTTCCCTGGACCGGAAACAAGCTTCCTAGGACTGGTTTCTGGCATTTCAGCAGTCTTCAGCCAGGCTTGCTTGAATCCAGTGGCAAAGTGAGCAAGGGACTCACGTCTGAGCATACCCTGCCAACTTATGGCAAACAAAGTGGTACAAAAGGGGGTGGTGATGGACAGAGCATCAGAACCAATCAAACACTCACACCCAGTCAACAGATCTGGGTTTGATCCATCACCGTTCTTTAGCCAAATCTGCCACCCCAGTTCAGACATCACCATATGCAAATCAGTCTAACCCTGTGCCTCATTAGAAAAGTCCAGCCCGAACTGCCAAGCCATGCCTTTCCTGGACCGGAAACAAGCTTCCTAGGACCGTTTTCTGGCATTTCAGCCGTCTTCAGCCAGGCTTGCTTGAATCCAGTGGCAAAGTGAGCAAGGGACTCACGTCTGAGCATACCCTGCCAACTTATGGCAAACAAAACGGTACAAAAGGGGGTGGTGATGGACAGAACATCAGAACCAATCAAACACTCACACCCAGTCAACAGATCTTGGTTTGATCCATCACCGTTCTTTAGCCAAATCTGCCACCCCAGTTCAGACATGGCCATATGCAAATCAGTCTAACCCTGTGCCTCATGGGAACAGTCCAGCCCGAACTGCCAAGCCATGCCTTCCCTGGACCGGAAACAAGCTTCCTAGGACCGGTTTCTGGCATTTCAGCCGTCTTCAGCCAGGCTTGCTTGAATCCAGTGGCAAAGTGAGCAAGGGACTCACGTCTGAGCATACCCTGCCAACTTATGGCAAACAAAGCGGTACAAAAGGGGGTGGTGATGGACAGAGCATCAGAACCAATCAAACACTCACACCCAGTCAAAAGATCTGGGTTTGATCCATCACCGTTCTTTAGCCAAATCTGCCACCCCAGTTCAGACATCGCCATATGCAAATCAGTCTAACCCTGTGACTCATGGGAGCAGTCCAGCCCGAACTGCCAAGCCATGCCTTCCCTGGACCGGAAACAAGCTTCCTAGGACCGGTTTCTGGCATTTCCGCAGTCTTCAGCCAGGCTTGCTTGAATCCAGTGGCAAAGTGAGCAAGGGACTCACGTCTGAGCATACCCTGCCAACTTATGGCAAACAAAGCGGTACAAAACGGGGTGGTGATGGACAGAGCATCAGAACCAATCAAACACTCACACCCAGTCAACAGATCTGGGTTTGATCCATCACCGTTCTTTAGCCAAATCTGCCACCCCAGTTCAGACATGGCCATATGCAAATCAGTCTAACCCTGTGCCTGATGGGAACAGTCCAGCCCGAACTGCCAAGCCATGCCTTCCCTGGACCGGAAACAAGCTTCCTAGGACCAGTTTCTGGCATTTCAGTCTTCTTCAGCCAGGCTTGCTTGAATCCAGTGGCAAAGTGAGCAAGGGACTCACGTCTGAGCATACCCTGCCAACTTTTGGCAAACAAAACGGTACAAAAGGGGGTGGTGATGGACAAAACATCAGAACCAATCAAACACTCACACCCAGTCAACAGATCTGAGTTTGATCCATCACTGTTCTTTAGCCAACTCTGCCACCCCAATACAGACATGTCCATATGGAAATCAGTCTAACCCTGTGCCTCATGGGAACAGTCCAGCCAGAACTGCCAAGCCATGCCTTCCCTGGACCGGAAAAAAGCTTCCTAGGACCGGTTTCTGGCATTTCAGCCGTCTTCAGCCAGGCTTGCTTGAATCCAGTGGCAAAGTGAGCAAGGGACTCACGTCTGAGCATACCCTGCCAACTTATGGCAAACAAAACGGTACAAAAGGGGGTGGTGATGGACAGAACATCAGAACCAATCAAACACTCACACCCAGTCAACAGATCTGGGTTTGATCCATCACCGTTCTTTAGCCAACTCTGCCACCCCAGTTCAGACATGGCCATATGCAAATGAGTCTAACCCTGTGCCTCATGGGAACAGTCCAGCCCGAACTGCCAAGCCATGCCTTCCCTGGACCGGAAACAAGCTTCGTAGGACCGGTTTCTGGGATTTCAGCCGTCTTCAGCCAGGCTTGCTTGAATCCAGTGGCAAAGTGAGCAAGGGACTCACGTCTGAGCATACCCTGCCAACTTATGGCAAACAAAGCGGTACAAAAGGGGGTGGTGATGGACAGAGCATCAGAACCAATCAAACACTCACACCTAGTCAACAGATCTGGGTTTGATCTATCACCGTTCTTTAGCCAAATCTGCCACCCCAGTTCAGACATTGCCATATGCAAATCAGTCTAACCCTGTGCCTCATGGGGAAAGTCCAGCCCGAACTGCCAAGCCATGCCTTCCCTGGACCGGAAACAAGCTTCCTAGGACCGGATTCTGGCATTTCAGCCGTCTTCAGCCAGGCTTGCTTGAATCCAGTGGCAAAGTGAGCAAGGGACTCACGTCTGAGCATACCCTGCCAACTTATGGCAAACAAAACGGTACAAAAGGGGGTGGTGATGGACAGAACATCAGAACCAATCAAACACTCACACCCAGTCAACAGATCTGGGTTTGATCCATCACCGTTCTTTAGCCAACTCTGCTACCCCAGTTCAGACATGGCCATATGCAAATCAGTCTAACCCTGTGCCTCATGGGAACAGTCCATCCCGAACTGACAAGCCATGCCTTCCCTGGACCGGAAACAAGCTTCCTAGGACCAGTTTCTGGCATTTCAGCAGTCTTCAGCTAGGCTTGCTTGAATCCAGTGGCAAAGTGAGCAAGGGACTCACGTCTGAGCATACCCTGCCAACTTATGGCAAACAAAGCGGTACAAAAGGGGGTGGTGATGGACAGAGCATCAGAACCAATCAAACACTCACACCCAGTCAACAGATCTGGGTTTGATCCATCACCGTTCTTTAGCCAAATCTGCCACCCCAGTTCAGATATGGCCATATGCAAATCAGTCTAACCCTGTGCCTCATGGGAACAGTCCAGCCCGAACTGCCAAGCCATGCCTTCCCTGGACCGGAAACAAGCTTCCTAGGACCGGTTTCTGGCATTTCAGCCGTCTTCAGCCAGGCTTGCTTGAATCCAGTGGCAAAGTGAGCAAGGGACTCACGTCTGAGCATACCCTGCCAACTTATGGCAAACAAAGCGGTACAAAAGGGGGTGGTGATGGACAGAGCATCAGAACCAATCAAACACTCACACCCAGTCAACAGATCTGGGTTTGATCCATCACCGTTCTTTAGCCAAATCTACCAACCCAGTTCAGACATCGCCATATGCAAATCAGTCTAACCCTGTGCCTCATTAGAAAAGTCCAGCCCGAACTGCCAAGCCATGCCTTTCCTGGACCGGAAACAAGCTTCCTAGGACCGATTTCTGGCATTTCAGCCGTCTTCAGCCAGGCTTGCTTGAATCCAGTGGCAAAGTGAGCAAGGGACTCACGTCTGAGCATACCCTGCCAACTTATGGCAAACAAAACGGTACAAAAGGGGGTGGTGATGGACAGAACATCAGAACCAATCAAACACTCACACCCAGTCAACAGATCTGGATTTGATCCATCACCGTTCTTTAGCCAACTCTGCCACCCCAGTTCAGACATGGCCATATGCAAATCAGTCTAACCCTGTGCCTCTTGGGAACAGTCCAGCCCGAACTGCCAAGCCATGCCTTCCCTGGACCGGAAACAAGCTTCCTAGGACCGATTTCTGGCATTTCAGCAGTCTTCAGCCAGGCTTGCTTGAATCCAGTGGCAAAGTGAGCAAGGGACTCACGTCTGAGCATACCCTGCCAACTTATGGCAACTAAAGCGGTACAAAAGGGGGTGGTGATGGACAGAGCATCAGAACCAATCAAACACTCACACCCAGTCAACAGATCTGGGTTTGATCCATCACCTTTCTTTAGCCAACTCTGCCACCCCAGTTCAGACATGGCCATATGCAAATCAGTCTAACCCTGTGCCTCATGAGAACAGTCCAGCCCGAACTGCCAAGCCATGCCTTCCCTGGATCGGAAACAAGCTTCCTAGGACCGGTTTCTGGCATTTCAGCAGTCTTCAGCCGGGCTTGCTTGAATCCAGTGGCAAAGTGAGCAAGGGACTCACGTCTGAGCATACCCTGCCAACTTATGGCAAACAAAGAGGTACAAAAGGGGGTGGTGATGGACAGAGCATCAGAACCAATCAAACACTCACACCCAGTCAACAGATCTGGGTTTGATCCATCACCGTTCTTTAGCCAACTCTGCCACCCCAGTTCTGACATGGCCATATGCAAATCAGTCCAACCCTGTGCCTCATGGGAACAGTCCAGCCCGAACTGCCAAGCCATGCCTTCCCTGGACCGGAAACAAGCTTCCTAGGACCGGTTTCTGGCATTTCAGCGGTCTTCAGCCAGGCTTGCTTGAATCCAGTGGCAAAGTGAGCAAGGGACTCACGTCTGAGCATACCCTGCCAACTTATGGCAAACAAAGCAGTACAAAAGGGGGTGGTGATGGACAGAGCATCAGAACCAATCAAACACTCACACCCAGTTAACAGATCTGGGTTTGATCCATCACCGTTCTTTAGCCAACTCTGCCAAACCAGTTCAGACATGGCCATATGCAAATCAGTCTAACCCTGTGCCTCATGGGAACAGTCCAGCCCGAACTGCCAAGCCATGCCTTCCCTGGACCGGAAACAAGCTTCCTAGGACCGGTTTCTGGCATTTCAGCCGTCTTCAGCCAGGCTTGCTTGAATCCAGTGGCAAAGTGAGCAAGGGACTCACGTCTGAGCATACCCTGCCAACTTATGGCAAACAAAGCGGTACAAAAGAGGGTGGTGATGGACAGAGCATCAGAACCAATCAAACACTCACACCCAGTCAACAGATCTGGGTTTGATCCATCACCGTTCTTTAGCCAACTCTGCCACCCCAGTTCAGACATGGCCATATGCAAATCAGTCTAACCCTGTGCCTCATGGGAACAGTCCAGCCCGAACTGCCAAGCCATGCCTTCCCTGGACCGGAAACAAGATTCCTAGGACCGGTTTCTGGCATTTCAGCCGTCTTCAGCCAGGCTTGCTTGAATCCAGTGGCAAAGTGAGCAAGGGACTCACGTCTGAGCATACCCTGCCAACTTATGGCCAACAAAGTGGTGCAAAAGGGGGTGGTGATGGACACAGCATCAGAACCAATCAAACACTCACACCCAGTCAACAGATCAAGGTTTGATCCATCACCGTTCTTTAGCCAACTCTGCCACCCCAGATCAGACATGGCCATATGCAAATCAGTCTAACCCTGTGCCTCATGGGAACAGTCCAGCCCGAACTGCCAAGCCATGCCTTCCCTGGACCGGAAACAAGCTTCCTAGGACCGGTTTCTGGCATTTCAGCCGTCTTCAGCCAGGCTTGCTTGAATCCAGTGGCAATGTGAGCAAGGGACTCACGTCTGAGCATACCCTGCCAACTTATGGCAAACAAAGCGGTACAAAAGGGGGTGGTGATGGACAGAACATCAGAACCAATCAAACACTCACACCCAGTTAACAGATCTGGGTTTTATCCATCACCATTCTTTATCCAACTCTGCCACCCCAGTTCAGACATGGACATATGCAAATCAGTCTAAACCTGTGCCTCATGGGAACAGTCCAGCCAGACCTGCCAAGCCATGCCTTCCCTGGACCGGAAACAAGCTTCCTAGGACCGGTTTCTGGCATTTCAGCCGTCTTCAGCCAGGCTTGCTTGAATCCAGTGGCAAAGTGAGCAAGGGACTCACGTCTGAGCATACCCTGCCAACTTATGGCAAACAAAACAGTACAAAAGGGGGTGGTGATGGACAGAACATCAGAACCAATCAAACACTCACACCCAGTCAACAGATCTGGGTTTGATCCATCACTGTTCTTTAGCCAACTCTGCCACCCCAGTTCAGACATGGCCATATGCAAATCAGTCTAACCCCGTGCCTCATGGGAATAGTCCAGCCCGAACTGCCAAGCCACGCTTTCCCTGGACCGGAAACAAGCTTCCTAGGACTGGTTTCTGGCATTTCAGCAGTCTTCAGCCAGGCTTGCTTGAATCCAGTGGCAAAGTGAGCAAGGGACTCACGTCTGAGCATACCCTGCCAACTTATGGCAAACAAAGCGGTACAAAAGGGGGTGGGGATGGACAGAGCATCAGAACCAATCAAACACTCACACCCAGTCAACAGATCTGGGTTTGATCCATCACCGTTCTTTAGCCAAATCTGCCACCCCAGTTCAGACATCGCCATATGCAAATCAGTCTAACCCTGTGCCTCATTAGAAAAGTCCAGCCCGAACTGCCAAGCCATGCCTTTCCTGGACCGGAAACAAGCTTCCTAGGACCGTTTTCTGGCATTTCAGCCGTCTTCAGCCAGGCTTGCTTGAATCCAGTGGCAAAGTGAGCAAGGGACTCACGTCTGAGCATACCCTGCCAACTTATGGCAAACAAAACGGTACAAAAGGGGGTGGTGATGGACAGAACATCAGAACCAATCAAACACTCACACCCAGTCAACAGATCTGGGTTTGATCCATCACCGTTCTTTAGCCAACTCTGCCACCCCAGTTCAGACATGGCCATATGCAAATTAGTCTAACCCTGTGCCTCATGGGAACAGTCCAGCCCGAACTGCCAAGCCATGCCTTCCCTGGACCGGAAACAAGCTTCCTAGGACCGGTTTCTGGCATTTCCGCAGTCTTCAGCCAGGCTTGCTTGAATCCAGTGGCAAAGTGAGCAAGGGACTCACGTCTGAGCATACCCTGCCAACTTATGGCAAACAAAGCGGTACAAAACGGGGTGGTGATGGACAGAGCATCAGAACCAATCAAACACTCACACCCAGTCAACAGATCTGGGTTTGATCCATCACCGTTCTTTAGCCAAATCTGCCACCCCAGTTCAGACATGGCCATATGCAAATCAGTCTAACCCTGTGCCTCATGGGAACAGTCCAGCCCGAACTGCCAAGCCATGCCTTCCCTGGACCGGAAACAAGCTTCCTAGGACCAGTTTCTGGCATTTCAGTCTTCTTCAGCCAGGCTTGCTTGAATCCAGTGGAAAAGTGAGCAAGGGACTCACGTCTGAGCATACCCTGCCAACTTTTGGCAAACAAAACAGTACAAAAGGGGGTGGTGATGGACAAAACATCAGAACCAATCAAACACTCACACCCAGTCAACAGATCTGAGTTTGATCCATCACTGTTCTTTAGCCAACTCTGCCACCCCAATACAGACATGGCCATATGCAAATGAGTCTAACCCTGTGCCTCATGGGAACAGTCCAGCCCGAACTGCCAAGCCATGCCTTCCCTGGACCAGAAACAAGCTTCCTAGGACCGGTTTCTGGCATTTCAGCCGTCTTCAGCCAGGCTTGCTTGAATCCAGTGGCAAAGTGAGCAAGGGACTCACGTCTGAGCATACCCTGCCAACTTATGGCAAACAAAGCGGTACAAAAGAGGGTGGTGATGGACAGAGCATCAGAACCAATCAAACACTCACACCCAGTCAACAGATCTGGGTTTGATCCATCACCGTTCTTTAGCCAACTCTGCCACCCCAGTTCAGACATGGCCATATGCAAATCAGTCTAACCCTGTGCCTCATGGGAACAGTCCAGCCCGAACTGCCAAGCCATGCCTTCCCTGGACCGGAAACAAGATTCCTAGGACCGGTTTCTGGCATTTCAGCCGTCTTCAGCCAGGCTTGCTTGAATCCAGTGGCAAAGTGAGCAAGGGACTCACGTCTGAGCATACCCTGCCAACTTATGGCCAACAAAGTGGTGCAAAAGGGGGTGGTGATGGACACAGCATCAGAACCAATCAAACACTCACACCCAGTCAACAGATCAAGGTTTGATCCATCACCGTTCTTTAGCCAACTCTGCCACCCCAGATCAGACATGGCCATATGCAAATCAGTCTAACCCTGTGCCTCATGGGAACAGTCCAGCCCGAACTGCCAAGCCATGCCTTCCCTGGACCGGAAACAAGCTTCCTAGGACCGGTTTCTGGCATTTCAGCCGTCTTCAGCCAGGCTTGCTTGAATCCAGTGGCAAAGTGAGCAAGGGACTCACGTCTGAGCATACCCTGCCAACTTATGGCAAACAAAGCGGTACAAAAGGGGGTGGTGATGGACAGAGCATCAGAACCAATCAAACACTCACACCCAGTTAACAGATCTGGGTTTTATCCATCACCATTCTTTATCCAACTCTGCCACCCCAGTTCAGACATGGACATATGCAAATCAGTCTAAACCTGTGCCTCATGGGAACAGTCCAGCCAGACCTGCCAAGCCATGCCTTCCCTGGACCGGAAACAAGCTTCCTGGGACCGGTTTCTGGCATTTCAGCCGTCTTCAGCCAGGCTTGCTTGAATCCAGTGGCAAAGTGAGCAAGGGACTCACGTCTGAGCATACCCTGCCAACTTATGGCAAACAAAACAGTACAAAAGGGGGTGGTGATGGACAGAACATCAGAACCAATCAAACACTCACACCCAGTCAACAGATCTGGGTTTGATCCATCACCGTTCTTTAGCCAACTCTGCCACCCCAGTTTAGACATGGCCATATGCAAATCAGTCTAACCCCGTGCCTCATGGGAATAGTCCAGCCCGAACTGCCAAGCCACGCTTTCCCTGGACCGGAAACAAGCTTCCTAGGACTGGTTTCTGGCATTTCAGCAGTCTTCAGCCAGGCTTGCTTGAATCCAGTGGCAAAGTGAGCAAGGGACTCACGTCTGAGCATACCCTGCCAACTTATGGCAAACAAAGCGGTACAAAAGGGGGTGGTGATGGACAGAGCATCAGAACCAATCAAACACTCACACCCAGTCAACAGATCTGGGTTTGATCCATCACCGTTCTTTAGCCAAATCTGCCACCCCAGTTCAGACATCGCCATATGCAAATCAGTCTAACCCTGTGCCTCATTAGAAAAGTCCAGCCCGAACTGCCAAGCCATGCCTTTCCTGGACCGGAAACAAGCTTCCTAGGACCGTTTTCTGGCATTTCAGCCGTCTTCAGCCAGGCTTGCTTGAATCCAGTGGCAAAGTGAGCAAGGGACTCACGTCTGAGCATACCCTGCCAACTTATGGCAAACAAAATGGTACAAAAGGGGGTGGTGATGGACAGAACATCAGAACCAATCAAACACTCACACCCAGTCAACAGATCTGGGTTTGATCCATCACCGTTCTTTAGCCAACTCTGCCACCCCAGTTCAGACATGGCCATATGCAAATTAGTCTAACCCTGTGCCTCATGGGAACAGTCCAGCCCGAACTGCCAAGCCATGCCTTCCCTGGACCGGAAACAAGCTTCCTAGGACCGGTTTCTGGCATTTCCGCAGTCTTCAGCCAGGCTTGCTTGAATCCAGTGGCAAAGTGAGCAAGGGACTCACGTCTGAGCATACCCTGCCAACTTATGGCAAACAAAGCGGTACAAAACGGGGTGGTGATGGACAGAGCATCAGAACCAATCAAACACTCACACCCAGTCAACAGATCTGGGTTTGATCCATCACCGTTCTTTAGCCAAATCTGCCACCCCAGTTCAGACATGGCCATATGCAAATCAGTCTAACCCTGTGCCTCATGGGAACAGTCCAGCCCGAACTGCCAAGCCATGCCTTCCCTGGACCGGAAACAAGCTTCCTAGGACCAGTTTCTGGCATTTCAGTCTTCTTCAGCCAAGCTTGCTTGAATCCAGTGGCAAAGTGAGCAAGGGACTCACGTCTGAGCATACCCTGCCAACTTTTGGCAAACAAAACGGTACAAAAGGGGGTGGTGATGGACAAAACATCAGAACCAATCAAACACTCACACCCAGTCAACAGATCTGAGTTTGATCCATCACTGTTCTTTAGCCAACTCTGCCACCCCAATACAGACATGTCCATATGGAAATCAGTCTAACCCTGTGCCTCATGGGAACAGTCCAGCCAGAACTGCCAAGCCATGCCTTCCCTGGACCGGAAAAAAGCTTCCTAGGACCGGTTTCTGGCATTTCAGCCGTCTTCAGCCAGGCTTGCTTGAATCCAGTGGCAAAGTGAGCAAGGGACTAACGTCTGAACATACCCTGCCAACTTATGGCAAACAAAACGGTACAAAAGGGGGTGGTGATGGACAGAACATCAGAACCAATCAAACACTCACACCCAGTCAACAGATCTGGGTTTGATCCATCACTGTTCTTTAGCCAACTCTGCCACCCCAGTTCAGACATGGCCATATGCAAATGAGTCTAACCCTGTGCCTCATGGGAACAGTCCAGCCCGAACTGCCAAGCCATGCCTTCCCTGGACCGGAAACAAGCTTCCTAGGACCGGTTTCTGGCATTTCAGCCGTCTTCAGCCAGGCTTGCTTGAATCCAGTGGCAAAGTGAGCAAGGGACTCACGTCTGAGCATACCCTGCCAACTTATGGCAAACAAAGCGGTACAAAAGGGGGTGGTGATGGACAGAGCATCAGAACCAATCAAACACTCACACCTAGTCAACAGATCTGGGTTTGATCTATCACCGTTCTTTAGCCAAATCTGCCACCCCAGTTCAGACATTGCCATATGCAAATCAGTCTAACCCTGTGCCTCATGGGGAAAGTCCAGCCCGAACTGCCAAGCCATGCCTTCCCTGGACCGGAAACAAGCTTCCTAGGACCAGATTCTGGCATTTCAGCCGTCTTCAGCCAGGCTTGCTTGAATCCAGTGGCAAAGTGAGCAAGGGACTCACGTCTGAGCATACCCTGCCAACTTATGGCAAACAAAACGGTACAAAAGGGGGTGGTGATGGACAGAACATCAGAACCAATCAAACACTCACACCCAGTCAACAGATCTGGGTTTGATCCATCACCGTTCTTTAGCCAACTCTGCCACCCCAGTTCAGACATGGCCATATGCAAATCAGTCTAACCCTGTGCCTCATGGGAACAGTCCATCCCGAACTGACAAGCCATGCCTTCCCTGGACCGGAAACAAGCTTCCTAGGACCAGTTTCTGGCATTTCAGCAGTCTTCAGCTAGGCTTGCTTGAATCCAGTGGCAAAGTGAGCAAGGGACTCACGTCTGAGCATACCCTGCCAACTTATGGCAAACAAAGCGGTACAAAAGGGGGTGGTGATGGACAGAGCATCAGAACCAATCAAACACTCACACCCAGTCAACAGATCTGGGTTTGATCCATCACCGTTCTTTAGCCAAATCTGCCACCCCAGTTCAGATATGGCCATATGCAAATCAGTCTAACCCTGTGCCTCATGGGAACAGTCCAGCCCGAACTGCCAAGCCATGCCTTCCCTGGACCGGAAACAAGCTTCCTAGGACCGGTTTCTGGCATTTCAGCCGTCTTCAGCCAGGCTTGCTTGAATCCAGTGGCAAAGTGAGCAAGGGACTCACGTCTGAGCATACCCTGCCAACTTATGGCAAACAAAGCGGTACAAAAGGGGGTGGTGATGGACAGAGCATCAGAACCAATCAAACACTCACACCCAGTCAACAGATCTGGGTTTGATCCATCACCGTTCTTTAGCCAAATCTGCCAACCCAGTTCAGACATCGCCATATGCAAATCAGTCTAACCCTGTGCCTCATTAGAAAAGTCCAGCCCGAACTGCCAAGCCATGCCTTTCCTGGACCGGAAACAAGCTTCCTAGGACCGATTTCTGGCATTTCAGCCGTCTTCAGCCAGGCTTGCTTGAATCCAGTGGCAAAGTGAGCAAGGGACTCACGTCTGAGCATACCCTGCCAACTTATGGCAAACAAAACGGTACAAAAGGGGGTGGTGATGGACAGAACATCAGAACCAATCAAACACTCACACCCAGTCAACAGATCTGGATTTGATCCATCACCGTTCTTTAGCCAACTCTGCCACCCCAGTTCAGACATGGCCATATGCAAATCAGTCTAACCCTGTGCCTCTTGGGAACAGTCCAGCCCGAACTGCCAAGCCATGCCTTCCCTGGACTGGAAACAAGCTTCCTAGGACCGGTTTCTGGCATTTCAGCAGTCTTCAGCCAGGCTTGCTTGAATCCAGTGGCAAAGTGAGCAAGGGACTCACGTCTGAGCATACCCTGCCAACTTATGGCAAACAAAGCGGTACAAAAGGGGGTGGTGATGGACAGAGCATCAGAACCAATCAAACACTCACACCCAGTTAACAGATCTGGGTTTGATCCATCACCGTTCTTTAGCCAACTCTGCCACCCCAGTTCAGACATGGCCATATGCAAATCAGTCTAACCCTGTGCCTCATGGGAACAGTCCAGCCCGAACTGCCAAGCCATGCCTTCCCTGGACCGGAAACAAGCTTCCTAGGACCGGTTTCTGGAATTTCAGCCGTCTTCAGCCAGGCTTGCTTGAATCCAGTGGCAAAGTGAGCAAGGGACTCACGTCTGAGCATACCCTGCCAACTTATGGCAACTAAAGCGGTACAAAAGGGGGTGGTGATGGACAGAGCATCAGAACCAATCAAACACTCACACCCAGTCAACAGATCTGGGTTTGATCCATCACCTTTCTTTAGCCAACTCTGCCACCCCAGTTCAGACATGGCCATATGCAAATCAGTCTAACCCTGTGCCTCATGAGAACAGTCCAGCCCGAACTGCCAAGCCATGCCTTCCCTGGACCGGAAACAAGCTTCCTAGGTCCGGTTTCTGGCATTTCAGCCGTCTTTAGACAGGCTTGCTTGAATCCAGTGGCAAAGTGAGCAAGGGACTCACGTCTGAGCATACCCTGCCAACTTATGGCAAACAAAGCGGTACAAAAGGGGGTGGTGATGGACAGGGCATCAGAACCAATCAAACACTCACACCCAGTCAACAGATCTGGGTTTGATCCATCACCGTTCTTTAGCCAACTCTGCCACCCCAGTTCTGACATGGCCATATGCAAATCAGTCCAACCCTGTGCCTCATGGGAACAGTCCAGCCCGAACTGCCAAGCCATGCCTTCCCTGGACCGGAAACAAGCTTTCTAGGACCGGTTTCTGGCATTTCAGCCGTCTTCAGCCAGGCTTGCTTGAATCCAGTGGCAAAGTGAGCAAGGGACTCACGTCTGAGCATACCCTGCCAACTTATGGCAAACAAAGCAGTACAAAAGGGGGTGGTGATGGACAGAGCATCAGAACCAATCAAACACTCATACCCAGTCAACAGATCTGGGTTTGATCCATCACCGTTCTTTAGCCAAATCTGCCACCCCAGTTCAGACATGGCCATATGCAAATCAGTCTAACCCTGTGCCTCATGGGAACAGTCCAGCCAGAACTGCCAAGCCATGCCTTCCCTGGACCGGAAACAAGCTTCCTAGGACCGGTTTCTGGCATTTCAGCCGTCTTCAGCCAGGCTTGCTTGAATCCAGTGGCAAAGTGAGCAAGGGACTCACGTCTGAGCATACCCTGCCAACTTATGGCAAACAAAGCGGTACAAAAGGGGGTGGTGATGGACAGAGCATCAGAACCAATCAAACACTCACACCCAGTTAACAGATCTGGGTTTGGTCCATCACCGTTCTTTAGCCAACTCTGCCACACCAGTTCAGACATGGCCATATGCAAATCAGTCTAACCCTGTGCCTCATGGGAACAGTCCAGCCCGAACTGCCAAGCCATTCCTTCCCTGGACCGGAAACAAGCTTCCTAGGACCGGTTTCTGGCATTTCAGCCGTCTTCAGCCAGGCTTGCTTGAATCCAGTGGCAAAGTGAGCAAGGGACTCACGTCTGAGCATACCCTGCCAACTTATGGCAAACAAAGCAGTACAAAAGGGGGTGGTGATGGACAGAGCATCAGAACCAATCAAACACTCACACCCAGTCAACAGATCTGGGTTTGATCCATCACCGTTCTTTAGCCAAATCTGCCACCCCAGTTCAGACATGGCCATATGCAAATCAGTCTAACCCTGTGCCTCATGGGAACAGTCCAGCCAGAACTGCCAAGCCATGCCTTCCCTGGACCGGAAACAAGCTTCCTAGGACCGGTTTCTGGCATTTCAGCCGTCTTCAGCCAGGCTTGCTTGAATCCAGTGGCAAAGTGAGCAAGGGACTCACGTCTGAGCATACCCTGCCAACTTATGGCAAACAAAGCGGTACAAAAGGGGGTGGTGATGGACAGAGCATCAGAACCAATCAAACACTCACACCCAGTCAACAGATCTGGGTTTGATCCATCACCGTTCTTTAGCCAACTCTGCCACCCCAGTTCAGACATGGCCATATGCAAATCAGTCTAACCCTGTGCCTCATGGGAACAGTTCAGCCCGAACTGCCAAGCCATGCCTTCCCTGGACCGGAAAAAAGCTTCCTAGGACCGGTTTCTGGCATTTCAGCCGTCTTCAGCCAGGCTTGCTTGAATCCAGTGGCAAAGTGAGCAAGGGACTCACGTCTGAGCATACCCTGCCAACTTATGGCAAACAAAGCGGTGCAAAAGGGGGTGGTGATGGACAGAGCATCAGAACCAATCAAACACTCACACCCAGTAAACAGATCAAGGTTTGATCCATCACCGTTCTTTAGCCAACTCTGCCACCCCAGTTCAGACATGGCCATATGCAAATCAGTCTAACCCTGTGCCTCATGGGAACAGTCCAGCCCGAACTGCCAAGCCATGCCTTCCCTGGACCGGAAACAAGATTCCTAAGACCGGTTTCTGGCATTTCAGCCATCTTCAGCCAGGCTTGCTTGAATCCAGTGGCAAAGTGAGCAAGGGACTCACGTCTCAGCATACCCTGCCAACTTATGCCAAACAAAGCGGTACAAAGGGGGGTGGTGATGGACAGAGCATCAGAACCAATCAAACACTCACACCCAGTCAACAGATCTGGGTTTGATCCATCACCGTTCTTTAGCCAACTCTGCCACCCCAGTTCAGACATGGCCATATGCAAATCAGTCTAACCCTGTGCCTCATGGGAACAGTCCAGCCCGAACTGCCAAGCCATGCCTTCCCTGGACCGGAAACAAGCTTCCTAGGACCGGTTTCTGGCATTTCAGCCGTCTTCAGCCAGGCTTGCTTGAATCTAGTGGCAAAGTGAGCAAGGGACTCACGTCTGAGCATACCCTGCCAACTTATGGCAAACAAAGCGGTACAAAAGGGGGTGGTGATGGACAGAGCATCAGAACCAATCAAACACTCACACCCAGTCAACAGATCTGGGTTTGATCCATCACCGTTCTTTAGCCAAATCTGCCACCCCAGTTCAGACATCGCCATATGCAAATCAGTCTAACCCTGTGCCTCATTAGAAAAGTCCAGCCCGAACTGCCAAGCCATGCCTTTCCTGGACCGGAAACTAGCTTCCTAGGACCGGTTTCTGGCATTTCAGCCATCTTCAGCCAGGCTTGCTTGAATCCAGTGGCAAAGTGAGCAAGGGACTCACGTCTGAGCATACCCTGCCAACTTATGGCAAACAAAACGGTACAAAAGGGGGTGGTGATGGACAGAACATCAGAACCAATCAAACACTCACACCCAGTCAACAGATCTGGGTTTGATCCATCACCGTTCTTTAGCCAACTCTGCCACCCCAGTTCAGACATGGCCATATGCAAATCAGTCTAACCCTGTGCCTCATGGGAATAGTCCAGCCCGAACTGCCAAGCCATGCTTTCCCTGGACCGGAAACAAGCTTCCTAGGACTGGTTTCTGGCATTTCAGCAGTCTTCAGCCAGGCTTGCTTGAATCCAGTGGCAAAGTGAGCAAGGGACTCACGTCTGAGCATACCCTGCCAACTTATGGCAAACAAAGTGGTACAAAAGGGGGTGGTGATGGACAGAGCATCAGAACCAATCAAACACTCACACCCAGTCAACAGATCTGGGTTTGATCCATCACCGTTCTTTAGCCAAATCTGCCACCCCAGTTCAGACATCACCATATGCAAATCAGTCTAACCCTGTGCCTCATTAGAAAAGTCCAGCCCGAACTGCCAAGCCATGCCTTTCCTGGACCGGAAACAAGCTTCCTAGGACCGTTTTCTGGCATTTCAGCCGTCTTCAGCCAGGCTTGCTTGAATCCAGTGGCAAAGTGAGCAAGAGACTCACGTCTGAGCATACCCTGCCAACTTATGGCAAACAAAACGGTACAAAAGGGGGTGGTGATGGACAGAACATCAGAACCAATCAAACACTCACACCCAGTCAACAGATCTGGGTTTGATCCATCACCGTTCTTTAGCCAACTCTGCCACCCCAGTTCAGACATGGCCATATGCAAATTAGTCTAACCCTGTGCCTCATGGGAACAGTCCAGCCCGAACTGCCAAGCCATGCTTTCCCTGGACCGGAAACAAGCTTCCTAGGACTGGTTTCTGGCATTTCAGCAGTCTTCAGCCAGGCTTGCTTTAATCCAGTGGCAAAGTGAGCAAGGGACTCACGTCTGAGCATACCCTGCCAACTTATGGCAAACAAAGCGGTACAAAAGGGGGTGGTGATGGACAGAGCATCAGAACCAATCAAACACTCACACCCAGTCAACAGATCTTGGTTTGATCCATCACCGTTCTTTTGCCAAATCTGCCACCCCAGTTCAGACATGGCCATATGCAAATCAGTCTAACCCTGTGCCTCATGGGAACAGTCCAGCCCGAACTGCCTAGCCATGCCTTCCCTGGACCGGAAACAAGCTTCCTAGGACCGGTTTCTGGCATTTCAGCCGTCTTCAGCCAGGCTTGCTTGAATCCAGTGGCAAAGTGAGCAAGGGACTCACGTCTGAGCATACCCTGCCAGCTTATGGCAAACAAAGCGGTACAAAAGGGGGTGGTGATGGACAGAGCATCAGAACCAATCAAACACTCACACCCAGTCAAAAGATCTGGGTTTGATCCATCACCGTTCTTTAGCCAAATCTGCCACCCCAGTTCAGACATCGCCATATGCAAATCAGTCTAACCCTGTGACTCATGGGAACAGTCCAGCCCGAACTGCCAAGCCATGCCTTCCCTGGACCGGAAACAAGCTTCCTAGGACCGGTTTCTGGCATTTCCGCAGTCTTCAGCCAGGCTTGCTTGAATCCAGTGGCAAAGTGAGCAAGGGACTCACGTCTGAGCATACCCTGCCAACTTATGGCAAACAAAGCGGTACAAAACGGGGTGGTGATGGACAGAGCATCAGAACCAATCAAACACTCACACCCAGTCAACAGATCTGGGTTTGATCCATCACCGTTCTTTAGCCAAATCTGCCACCCCAGTTCAGACATGGCCATATGCAAATCAGTCTAACCCTGTGCCTCATGGGAACAGTCCAGCCCGAACTGCCAAGCCATGCCTTCCCTGGACCGGAAACAAGCTTCCTAGGACCAGTTTCTGGCATTTCAGTCTTCTTCAGCCAGGCTTGCTTGAATCCAGTGGCAAAGTGAGCAAGGGACTCACGTCTGAGCATACCCTGCCAACTTTTGGCAAACAAAACGGTACAAAAGGGGGTGGTGATGGACAAAACATCAGAACCAATCAAACACTCACACCCAGTCAACAGATCTGAGTTTGATCCATCACTGTTCTTTAGCCAACTCTGCCACCCCAATACAGACATGTCCATATGGAAATCAGTCTAACCCTGTGCCTCATGGGAACAGTCCAGCCAGAACTGCCAAGCCATGCCTTCCCTGGACCGGAATAAAGCTTCCTAGGACCGGTTTCTGGCATTTCAGCCGTCTTCAGCCAGGCTTGCTTGAATCCAGTGGCAAAGTGAGCAAGGGACTCACGTCTGAGCATACCCTGCCAACTTATGGCAAACAAAGCGGTACAAAAGGGGGTGGTGATGGACAGAGCATCAGAACCAATCAAACACTCACACCTAGTCAACAGATCTGGGTTTGATCTATCACCGTTCTTTAGCCAAATCTGCCACCCCAGTTCAGACATTGCCATATGCAAATCAGTCTAACCCTGTGCCTCATGGGGAAAGTCCAGCCCGAACTGCCAAGCCATGCCTTCCCTGGACCGGAAACAAGCTTCCTAGGACCGGATTCTGGCATTTCAGCCGTCTTCAGCCAGGCTTGCTTGAATCCAGTGGCAAAGTGAGCAAGGGATTCACGTCTGAGCATACCCTGCCAACTTATGGCAAACAAAACGGTACAAAAGGGGGTGGTGATGGACAGAACATCAGAACCAATCAAACACTCACACCCAGTCAACAGATCTGGGTTTGATCCATCACCGTTCTTTAGCCAACTCTGCTACCCCAGTTCAGACATGGCCATATGCAAATCAGTCTAACCCTGTGCCTCATGGGAACAGTCCATCCCGAACTGACAAGCCATGCCTTCCCTGGACCGGAAACAAGCTTCCTAGGACCAGTTTCTGGCATTTCAGCAGTCTTCAGCTAGGCTTGCTTGAATCCAGTGGCAAAGTGAGCAAGGGACTCACGTCTGAGCATACCCTGCCAACTTATGGCAAACAAAGTGGTACAAAAGGGGGTGGTGATGGACAGAGCATCAGAACCAATCAAACACTCACAACCAGTCAACAGATCTGGGTTTGATCCATCACCGTTCTTTAGCCAAATCTGCCACCCCAGTTCAGATAAGGCCATATGCAAATCAGTCTAACCCTGTGCCTCATGGGAACAGTCCAGCCCGAACTGCCAAGCCATGCCTTCCCTGGACCGGAAACAAGCTTCCTAGGACCGGTTTCTGGCATTTCAGCCGTCTTCAGCCAGGCTTGCTTGAATCCAGTGGCAAAGTGAGCAAGGGACTCACGTCTGAGCATACCCTGCCAACTTATGGCAAACAAAGCGGTACAAAAGGGGGTGGTGATGGACAGAGCATCAGAACCAATCAAACACTCACACCCAGTCAACAGATCTGGGTTTGATCCATCACCGTTCTTTAGCCAAATCTGCCAACCCAGTTCAGACATCGCCATATGCAAATCAGTCTAACCCTGTGCCTCATTAGAAAAGTCCAGCCCGAACTGCCAAGCCATGCCTTTCCTGGACCGGAAACAAGCTTCCTAGGACCGATTTCTGGCATTTCAGCCGTCTTCAGCCAGGCTTGCTTGAATCCAGTGGCAAAGTGAGCAAGGGACTCACGTCTGAGCATACCCTGCCAACTTATGGCAAACAAAACGGTACAAAAGGGGGTGGTGATGGACAGAACATCAGAACCAATCAAACACTCACACCCAGTCAACAGATCTGGATTTGATCCATCACCGTTCTTTAGCCAACTCTGCCACCCCAGTTCAGACATGGCCATATGCAAATCAGTCTAACCCTGTGCCTCTTGGGAACAGTCCAGCCCGAACTGCCAAGCCATGCCTTCCCTGGACCGGAAACAAGCTTCCTAGGACCGGTTTCTGGCATTTCAGCAGTCTTCAGCCAGGCTTGCTTGAATCCAGTGGCAAAGTGAGCAAGGGACTCACGTCTGAGCATACCCTGCCAACTTATGGCAAACAAAGCGGTACAAAAGGGGGTGGTGATGGACAGAGCATCAGAACCAATCAAACACTCACACCCAGTTAACAGATCTGGGTTTGATCCATCACCGTTCTTTAGCCAACTCTGCCACCCCAGTTCAGACATGGCCATATGCAAATTAGTCTAACCCTGTGCCTCATGGGAACAGTCCAGCCCGAACTGCCAAGCCATGCCTTCCCTGGACCGGAAACAAGCTTCCTAGGACCGGTTTCTGGCATTTCAGCCGTCTTCAGCCAGGCTTGCTTGAATCCAGTGGCAAAGTGAGCAAGGGACTCACGTCTGAGCATACCCTGCCAACTTATGGCAACTAAAGCTGTACAAAAGGGGGTGGTGATGGACAGAGCATCAGAACCAATCAAACACTCACACCCAGTCAACAGATCTGGGTTTGATCCATCACCTTTCTTTAGCCAACTCTGCCACCCCAGTTCAGACATGGCCATATGCAAATCAGTCTAACCCTGTGCCTCATGAGAACAGTCCAGCCCGAACTGCCAAGCCATGCCTTCCCTGGATCGGAAACAAGCTTCCTAGGACTGGTTTCTGGCATTTCAGCAGTCTTCAGCCAGGCTTGCTTGAATCCAGTGGCAAAGTGAGCAAGGGACTCACGTCTGAGCATACCCTGCCAACTTATGGCAAACAAAGAGGTACAAAAGGGGGTGGTGATGGACAGAGCATCAGAACCAATCAAACACTCACACCCAGTTAACAGATCTGGGTTTGATCCATCACCGTTCTTTAGCCAACTCTGCCACCCCAGTTCAGACATGGCCATATGCAAATCAGTCTAACACTGTGCCTCATGGGAACAGTCCAGCCCAAACTGCCAAGCCATGCCTTCCCTGGACCGGAAACTAGCTTCCTAGGACCGGGTTCTGGCATTTCAGCCGTCTTCAGCCAGGCTTCCTTGAATCCAGTGGCAAAGTGAGCAAGGGACTCACGTCTGAGCATACCCTGCCAACTTACGGCAAACAAAGCGGTACAAAAGGGGGTGGTGATGGACAGAGCATCAGAACCAATCAAACACTCACACCCAGTCAACAGATCTGGGTTTGATCCATCACCGTTCTTTAGCCAACTCTGCCACCCCAGTTCTGACATGGCCATATGCAAATCAGTCCAACCCTGTGCCTCATGGGAACAGTCCAGCCCGAACTGCCAAGCCATGCCTTCCCGGGACCGGAAACAAGCTTTCTAGGACCGGTTTCTGGCATTTCAGCGGTCTTCAGCCAGGCTTGCTTGAATCCAGTGGCAAAGTGAGCAAGGGACTCACGTCTGAGCATACCCTGCCAACTTATGGCAAACAAAGCAGTACAAAAGGGGGTGGTGATGGACAGAGCATCAGAACCAATCAAACACTCACACCCAGTTAACAGATCTGGGTTTGATCCATCACCGTTCTTTAGCCAACTCTGCCACACCAGTTCAGACATGGCCATATGCAAATCAGTCTAACCCTGTGCCTCATGGGAACAGTCCAGCCCGAACTGCCAAGCCATGCCTTCCCTGGACCGGAAACAAGCTTCCTAGGACCGGTTTCTGGCATTTCAGCCGTCTTCAGCCAGGCTTGCTTGAATCCAGTGGCAAAGTGAGCAAGGGACTCACGTCTGAGCATACCCTGCCAACTTATGGCAAACAAAGCGGTACAAAAGAGGGTGGTGATGGACAGAGCATCAGAACCAATCAAACACTCACACCCAGTCAACAGATCTGGGTTTGATCCATCACCGTTCTTTAGCCAACTCTGCCACCCCAGTTCAGACATGGCCATATGCAAATCAGTCTAACCCTGTGCCTCATGGGAACAGTCCAGCCCGAACTGCCAAGCCATGCCTTCCCTGGACTGGAAACAAGATTCCTAGGACCGGTTTCTGGCATTTCAGCCGTCTTCAGCCAGGCTTGCTTGAATCCAGTGGCAAAGTGAGCAAGGGACTCACGTCTGAGCATACCCTGCCAACTTATGGCCAACAAAGTGGTGCAAAAGGGGGTGGTGATGGACACAGCATCAGAACCAATCAAACACTCACACCCAGTCAACAGATCAAGGTTTGATCCATCACCGTTCTTTAGCCAACTCTGCCACCCTAGATCAGACATGGCCATATGCAAATCAGTCTAACCCTGTGCCTCATGGGAACAGTCCAGCCCGAACTGCCAAGCCATGCCTTCCCTGGACCGGAAACAAGCTTCCTAGGACCGGTTTCTGGCATTTCAGCCGTCTTCAGCCAGGCTTGCTTGAATCCAGTGGCAAAGTGAGCAAGGGACTCACGTCTGAGCATACCCTGCCAACTTATGGCAAACAAAGCGGTACAAAAGGGGGTGGTGATGGACAGAGCATCAGAACCAATCAAACACTCACACCCAGTTAACAGATCTGGGTTTTATCCATCACCATTCTTTATCCAACTCTGCCACCCCAGTTCAGACATGGACATATGCAAATCAGTCTAAACCTGTGCCTCATGGGAACAGTCCAGCCAGACCTGCCAAGCCATGCCTTCCCTGGACCGGAAACAAGCTTCCTAGGACCGGTTTCTGGCATTTCAGCCGTCTTCAGCCAGGCTTGCTTGAATCCAGTGGCAAAGTGAGCAAGGGACTCACGTCTGAGCATACCCTGCCAACTTATGGCAAACAAAATGGTACAAAAGGGGGTGGTGATGGACAGAACATCAGAACCAATCAAACACTCACACCCAGTCAACAGATCTGGGTTTGATCCATCACCGTTCTTTAGCCAACTCTGCCACCCCAGTTCAGACATGGCCATATGCAAATCAGTCTAACCCCGTGCCTCATGGGAATAGTCCAGCCCGAACTGCCAAGCCACGCTTTCCCTGGACCGGAAACAAGCTTCCTAGGACTGGTTTCTGGCATTTCAGCAGTCTTCAGCCAGGCTTGCTTGAATCCAGTGGCAAAGTGAGCAAGGGACTCACGTCTGAGCATACCCTGCCAACTTATGGCAAACAAAGCGGTACAAAAGGGGGTGGTGATGGACAGAGCATCAGAACCAATCAAACACTCACACCCAGTCAACAGATCTGGGTTTGATCCATCACCGTTCTTTAGCCAAATCTGCCACCCCAGTTCAGACATCGCCATATGCAAATCAGTCTAACCCTGTGCCTCATTAGAAAAGTCCAGCCCGAACTGCCAAGCCATGCCTTTCCTGGACCGGAAACAAGCTTCCTAGGACCGTTTTCTGGCATTTCAGCCGTCTTCAGCCAGGCTTGCTTGAATCCAGTGGCAAAGTGAGCAAGGGACTCACGTCTGAGCATACCCTGCCAACTTATGGCAAACAAAACGGTACAAAAGGGGGTGGTGATGGACAAAACATCAGAACCAATCAAACACTCACACCCAGTCAACAGATCTGAGTTTGATCCATCACTGTTCTTTAGCCAACTCTGCCACCCCAATACAGACATGTCCATATGGAAATCAGTCTAACCCTGTGCCTCATGGGAACAGTCCAGCCCGAACTGCCAAGCCATGCCTTCCCTGGACCGGAAACAAGCTTCCTAGGACCAGTTTCTGGCATTTCAGTCTTCTTCAGCCAGGCTTGCTTGAATCCAGTGGCAAAGTGAGCAAGGGACTCACGTCTGAGCATACCCTGCCAACTTTTGGCAAACAAAACGGTACAAAAGGGGGTGGTGATGGACAAAACATCAGAACCAATCAAACACTCACACCCAGTCAACAGATCTGAGTTTGATCCATCACTGTTCTTTAGCCAACTCTGCCACCCCAATACAGACATGTCCATATGGAAATCAGTCTAACCCTGTGCCTCATGGGAACAGTCCAGCCAGAACTGCCAAGCCATGCCTTCCCTGGACCGGAATAAAGCTTCCTAGGACCGGTTTCTGGCATTTCAGCAGTCTTCAGCCAGGCTTGCTTGAATCCAGTGGCAAAGTGAGCAAGGGACTCACGTCTGAGCATACCCTGCCAACTTATGGCAAACAAAGCGGTACAAAAGGGGGTGGTGATGGACAGAGCATCAGAACCAATCAAACACTCACACCTAGTCAACAGATCTGGGTTTGATCTATCACCGTTCTTTAGCCAAATCTGCCACCCCAGTTCAGACATTGCCATATGCAAATCAGTCTAACCCTGTGCCTCATGGGGAAAGTCCAGCCCGAACTGCCAAGCCATGCCTTCCCTGGACCGGAAACAAGCTTCCTAGGACCGGATTCTGGCATTTCAGCCGTCTTCAGCCAGGCTTGCTTGAATCCAGTGGCAAAGTGAGCAAGGGATTCACGTCTGAGCATACCCTGCCAACTTATGGCAAACAAAACGGTACAAAAGGGGGTGGTGATGGACAGAACATCAGAACCAATCAAACACTCACACCCAGTCAACAGATCTGGGTTTGATCCATCACCGTTCTTTAGCCAACTCTGCCACCCCAGTTCAGACATGGCCATATGCAAATTAGTCTAACCCTGTGCCTCATGGGAACAGTCCAGCCCGAACTGCCAAGCCATGCCTTCCCTGGACCGGAAACAAGCTTTTTAGGACCGGTTTCTGGCATTTACGCAGTCTTCAGCCAGGCTTGCTTGAATCCAGTGGCAAAGTGAGCAAGGGACTCACGTCTGAGCATACCCTGCCAACTTATGGCAAACAAAGCGGTACAAAACGGGGTGGTGATGGACAGAGCATCAGAACCAATCAAACACTCACACCCAGTCAACAGATCTGGGTTTGATCCATCACCGTTCTTTAGCCAAATCTGCCACCCCAGTTCAGACATGGCCATATGCAAATCAGTCTAACCCTGTGCCTCATGGGAACAGTCCAGCCCGAACTGCCAAGCCATGCCTTCCCTGGACCGGAAACAAGCTTCCTAGGACCAGTTTCTGGCATTTCAGTCTTCTTCAGCCAGGCTTGCTTGAATCCAGTGGCAAAGTGAGCAAGGGACTCACGTCTGAGCATACCCTGCCAACTTTTGGCAAACAAAACGGTACAAAAGGGGGTGGTGATGGACAAAACATCAGAACCAATCAAACACTCACACCCAGTCAACAGATCTGAGTTTGATCCATCACTGTTCTTTAGCCAACTCTGCCACCCCAATACAGACATGTCCATATGGAAATCAGTCTAACCCTGTGCCTCATGGGAACAGTCCAGCCAGAACTGCCAAGCCATGCCTTCCCTGGACCGGAAAAAAGCTTCCTAGGACCGGTTTCTGGCATTTCAGCCGTCTTCAGCCAGGCTTGCTTGAATCCAGTGGCAAAGTGAGCAAGGGACTCACGTCTGAGCATACCCTGCCAACTTATGGCAAACAAAACGGTACAAAAGGGGGTGGTGATGGACAGAACATCAGAACCAATCAAACACTCACACCCAGTCAACAGATCTGGGTTTGATCCATCACTGTTCTTTAGCCAACTCTGCCACCCCAGTTCAGACATGGCCATATGCAAATGAGTCTAACCCTGTGCCTCATGGGAACAGTCCAGCCCGAACTGCCAAGCCATGCCTTCCCTGGACCGGAAACAAGCTTCCTAGGACCGGTTTCTGGCATTTCAGCCGTCTTCAGCCAGGCTTGCTTGAATCCAGTGGCAAAGTGAGCAAGGGACTCACGTCTGAGCATACCCTGCCAACTTATGGCAAACAAAGCGGTACAAAAGGGGGTGGTGATGGACAGAGCATCAGAACCAATCAAACACTCACACCTAGTCAACAGATCTGGGTTTGATCTATCACCGTTCTTTAGCCAAATCTGCCACCCCAGTTCAGACATTGCCATATGCAAATCAGTCTAACCCTGTGCCTCATGGGGAAAGTCCAGCCCGAACTGCCAAGCCATGCCTTCCCTGGACCGGAAACAAGCTTCCTAGGACCGGATTCTGGCATTTCAGCCGTCTTCAGCCAGGCTTGCTTGAATCCAGTGGCAAAGTGAGCAAGGGACTCACGTCTGAGCATACCCTGCCAACTTATGGCAAACAAAACGGTGCAAAAGGGGATGGTGATGGACACAGCATCAGAACCAATCAAACACTCACACCCAGTCAACAGATCAAGGTTTGATCCATCACCGTTCTTTAGCCAACTCTGCCACCCCAGATCAGACATGGCCATATGCAAATCAGTCTAACCCTGTGCCTCATGGGAACAGTCCAGCCCGAACTGCCAAGCCATGCCTTCCCTGGACCGGAAACAAGCTTCCTAGGACCGGTTTCTGGCATTTCAGCCGTCTTCAGCCAGGCTTGCTTGAATCCAGTGGCAAAGTGAGCAAGGGACTCACGTCTGAGCATACCCTGCCAACTTATGGCAAACAAAGCGGTACAAAAGGGGGTGGTGATGGACAGAGCATCAGAACCAATCAAACACTCACACCCAGTTAACAGATCTGGGTTTTATCCATCACCATTCTTTATCCAACTCTGCCACCCCAGTTCAGACATGGACATATGCAAATCAGTCTAAACCTGTGCCTCATGGGAACAGTCCAGCCAGACCTGCCAAGCCATGCCTTCCCTGGACCGGAAACAAGCTTCCTAGGACCGGTTTCTGGCATTTCAGCCGTCTTCAGCCAGGCTTGCTTGAATCCAGTGGCAAAGTGAGCAAGGGACTCACGTCTGAGCATACCCTGCCAACTTATGGCAAACAAAACGGTACAAAAGGGGGTGGTGATGGACAGAACATCAGAACCAATCAAACACTCACACCCAGTCAACAGATCTGGGTTTGATCCATCACCGTTCTTTAGCCAACTCTGCCACCCCAGTTCAGACATGGCCATATGCAAATCAGTCTAACCCCGTGCCTCATGGGAATAGTCCAGCCCGAACTGCCAAGCCACGCTTTCCCTGGACCGGAAACAAGCTTCCTAGGACTGGTTTCTGGCATTTCAGCAGTCTTCAGCCAGGCTTGCTTGAATCCAGTGGCAAAGTGAGCAAGGGACTCACGTCTGAGCATACCCTGCCAACTTATGGCAAACAAAGCGGTACAAAAGGGGGTGGTGATGGACAGAGCATCAGAACCAATCAAACACTCACACCCAGTCAACAGATCTGGGTTTGATCCATCACCGTTCTTTAGCCAAATCTGCCACCCCAGTTCAGACATCGCCATATGCAAATCAGTCTAACCCTGTGCCTCATTAGAAAAGTCCAGCCCGAACTGCCAAGCCATGCCTTTCCTGGACCGGAAACAAGCTTCCTAGGACCGTTTTCTGGCATTTCAGCCGTCTTCAGCCAGGCTTGCTTGAATCCAGTGGCAAAGTGAGCAAGGGACTCACGTCTGAGCATACCCTGCCAACTTATGGCAAACAAAACGGTACAAAAGGGGGTGGTGATGGACAGAACATCAGAACCAATCAAACACTCACACCCAGTCAACAGATCTGGGTTTGATCCATCACCGTTCTTTAGCCAACTCTGCCACCCCAGTTCAGACATGGCCATATGCAAATTAGTCTAACCCTGTGCCTCATGGGAACAGTCCAGCCCGAACTGCCAAGCCATGCCTTCCCTGGACCGGAAACAAGCTTCCTAGGACCGCTTTCTGGCATTTACGCAGTCTTCAGCCAGGCTTATTTGAATCCAGTGGCAAAGTGAGCAAGGGACTCACGTCTGAGCATACCCTGCCAACTTATGGCAAACAAAGCGGTACAAAACGGGGTGGTGATGGACAGAGCATCAGAACCAATCAAACACTCACACCCAGTCAACAGATCTGGGTTTGATCCATCACCGTTCTTTAGCCAAATCTGCCACCCCAGTTCAGACATGGCCATATGCAAATCAGTCTAACCCTGTGCCTCATGGGAACAGTCCAGCCCGAACTGCCAAGCCATGCCTTCCCTGGACCGGAAACAAGCTTCCTAGGACCAGTTTCTGGCATTTCAGTCTTCTTCAGCCAGGCTTGCTTGAATCCAGTGGCAAAGTGAGCAAGGGACTCACGTCTGAGCATACCCTGCCAACTTTTGGCAAACAAAACGGTACAAACGGGGGTGGTGATGGACAAAACATCAGAACCAATCAAACACTCACACCCAGTCAACAGATTTGAGTTTGATCCATCACTGTTCTTTAGCCAACTCTGCCACCCCAATACAGACATGTCCATATGGAAATCAGTCTAACCCTGTGCCTCATGGGAACAGTCCAGCCAGAACTGCCAAGCCATGCCTTCCCTGGACCGGAAAAAAGCTTCCTAGGACCGGTTTCTGGCATTTCAGCCGTCTTCAGCCAGGCTTGCTTGAATCCAGTGGCAAAGTGAGCAAGGGACTCACGTCTGAGCATACCCTGCCAACTTATGGCAAACAAAACGGTACAAAAGGGGGTGGTGATGGACAGAACATCAGAACCAATCAAACACTCACACCCAGTCAACAGATCTGGGTTTGATCCATCACTGTTCTTTAGCCAACTCTGCCACCCCAGTTCAGACATGGCCATATGCAAATGAGTCTAACCCTGTGCCTCATGGGAACAGTCCAGCCCGAACTGCCAAGCCATGCCTTCCCTGGACCGGAAACAAGCTTCCTAGGACCGGTTTCTGGCATTTCAGCCGTCTTCAGCCAGGCTTGCTTGAATCCAGTGGCAAAGTGAGCAAGGGACTCACGTCTGAGCATACCCTGCCAACTTATGGCAAACAAAGCGGTACAAAAGGGGGTGGTGATGGACAGAGCATCAGAACCAATCAAACACTCACACCTAGTCAACAGATCTGGGTTTGATCTATCACCGTTCTTTAGCCAAATCTGCCACCCCAGTTCAGACATTGCCATATGCAAATCAGTCTAACCCTGTGCCTCATGGGGAAAGTCCAGCCCGAACTGCCAAGCCATGCCTTCCCTGGACCGGAAACAAGCTTCCTAGGACCGGATTCTGGCATTTCAGCCGTCTTCAGCCAGGCTTGCTTGAATCCAGTGGCAAAGTGAGCAAGGGACTCACGTCTGAGCATACCCTGCCAACTTATGGCAAACAAAACGGTACAAAAGGGGGTGGTGATGGACAGAACATCAGAACCAATCAAACACTCACACCCAGTCAACAGATCTGGGTTTGATCCATCACCGTTCTTTAGCCAACTCTGCCACCCCAGTTCAGACATGGCCATATGCAAATCAGTCTAACCCTGTGCCTCATGGGAACAGTCCATCCCGAACTGACAAGCCATGCCTTCCCTGGACCGGAAACAAGCTTCCTAGGACCAGTTTCTGGCATTTCAGCAGTCTTCAGCTAGGCTTGCTTGAATCCAGTGGCAAAGTGAGCAAGGGACTCACGTCTGAGCATACCCTGCCAACTTATGGCAAACAAAGCGGTACAAAAAGGGGTGGTGATGGACAGAGCATCAGAACCAATCAAACACTCACACCCAGTCAACAGATCTGGGTTTGATCCATCACCGTTCTTTAGCCAAATCTGCCACCCCAGTTCAGATATGGCCATATGCAAATCAGTCTAACCCTGTGCCTCATGGGAACAGTCCAGCCCGAACTGCCAAGCCATGCCTTCCCTGGACCGGAAACAAGCTTCCTAGGACCGGTTTCTGGCATTTCAGCCGTCTTCAGCCAGGCTTGCTTGAATCCAGTGGCAAAGTGAGCAAGGGACTCACGTCTGAGCATACCCTGCCAACTTATGGCAAACAAAGAGGTACAAAAGGGGGTGGTGATGGACAGAGCATCAGAACCAATCAAACACTCACACCCAGTCAACAGATCTGGGTTTGATCCATCACCGTTCTTTAGCCAAATCTGCCAACCCAGTTCAGACATCGCCATATGCAAATCAGTCTAACCCTGTGCCTCATTAGAAAAGTCCAGCCCGAACTGCCAAGCCATGCCTTTCCTGGACCGGAAACAAGCTTCCTAGGACCAATTTCTGGCATTTCAGCCGTCTTCAGCCAGGCTTGCTTGAATCCAGTGGCAAAGTGAGCAAGGGACTCACGTCTGAGCATACCCTGCCAACTTATGGCAAACAAAACGGTACAAAAGGGGGTGGTGATGGACAGAACATCAGAACCAATCAAACACTCACACCCAGTCAACAGATCTGGATTTGATCCATCACCGTTCTTTAGCCAACTCTGCCACCCCAGTTCAGACATGGCCATATGCAAATCAGTCTAACCCTGTGCCTCTTGGGAACAGTCCAGCCCGAACTGCCAAGCCATGCCTTCCCTGCACTGGAAACAAGCTTCCTAGGACCGGTTTCTGGCATTTCAGCAGTCTTCAGCCAGGCTTGCTTGAATCCAGTGGCAAAGTGAGCAAGGGACTCACGTCTGAGCATACCCTGCCAACTTATGGCAAACAAAGCGGTACAAAAGGGGGTGGTGATGGACAGAGCATCAGAACCAATCAAACACTCACACCCAGTTAACAGATCTGGGTTTGATCCATCACCGTTCTTTAGCCAACTCTGCCACCCCAGTTCAGACATGGCCATATGCAAATCAGTCTAACCCTGTGCCTCATGGGAACAGTCCAGCCCGAACTGCCAAGCCATGCCTTCCCTGGACCGGAAACAAGCTTCCTAGGACCGGTTTCTGGCATTTCAGCCGTCTTCAGCCAGGCTTGCTTGAATCCAGTGGCAAAGTGAGCAAGGGACTCACGTCTGAGCATACCCTGCCAACTTATGGCAACTAAAGCGGTACAAAAGGGGGTGGTGATGGACAGAGCATCAGAACCAATCAAACACTCACACCCAGTCAACAGATCTGGGTTTGATCCATCACCTTTCTTTAGCCAACTCTGCCACCCCAGTTCAGACATGGCCATATGCAAATCAGTCTAACCCTGTGCCTCATGAGAACAGTCCAGCCCGAACTGCCAAGCCATGCCTTCCCTGGACCGGAAACAAGCTTCCTAGGTCCGGTTTCTGGCATTTCAGCCGTCTTTATACAGGCTTGCTTGAATCCAGTGGCAAAGTGAGCAAGGGACTCACGTCTGAGCATACCCTGCCAACTTATGGCAAACAAAGCGGTACAAAAGGGGGTGGTGATGGACAGGGCATCAGAACCAATCAAACACTCACACCCAGTCAACAGATCTGGGTTTGATCCATCACCGTTCTTAAGCCAACTCTGCCACCCCAGTTCTGACATGGCCATATGCAAATCAGTCCAACCCTGTGCCTCATGGGAACAGTCCAGCCCGAACTGCCAAGCCATGCCTTCCCTGGACCGGAAACAAGCTTTCTAGGACCGGTTTCTGGCATTTCAGCCGTCTTCAGCCAGGCTTGCTTGAATCCAGTGGCAAAGTGAGCAAGGGACTCACGTCTGAGCATACCCTGCCAACTTATGGCAAACAAAGCAGTACAAAAGGGGGTGGTGATGGACAGAGCATCAGAACCAATCAAACACTCACACCCAGTCAACAGATCTGGGTTTGATCCATCACCGTTCTTTAGCCAAATCTGCCACCCCAGTTCAGACATGGCCATATGCAAATCAGTCTAACCCTGTGCCTCATGGGAACAGTCCAGCCAGAACTGCCAAGCCATGCCTTCCCTGGACCGGAAACAAGCTTCCTAGGACCGGTTTCTGGCATTTCAGCCGTCTTCAGCCAGGCTTGCTTGAATCCAGTGGCAAAGTGAGCAAGGGACTCACGTCTGAGCATACCCTGCCAACTTATGGCAAACAAAGTGGTACAAAAGGGGGTGGTGATGGACAGAGCATCAGAGCCAATCAAACACTCACACCCAGTTAACAGATCTGGGTTTGATCCATCACCGTTCTTTAGCCAACTCTGCCACACCAGTTCAGACATGGCCATATGCAAATCAGTCTAACCCTGTGCCTCATGGGAACAGTCCAGCCCGAACTGCCAAGCCATTCCTTCCCTGGACCGGAAACAAGCTTCCTAGGACCGGTTTCTGGCATTTCAGCCGTCTTCAGCCAGGCTTGCTTGAATCCAGTGGCAAAGTGAGCAAGGGACTCACGTCTGAGCATACCCTGCCAACTTATGGCAAACAAAGCAGTACAAAAGGGGGTGGTGATGGACAGAGCATCAGAACCAATCAAACACTCACACCCAGTCAACAGATCTGGGTTTGATCCATCACCGTTCTTTAGCCAAATCTGCCACCCCAGTTCAGACATGGCCATATGCAAATCAGTCTAACCCTGTGCCTCATGGGAACAGTCCAGCCAGAACTGCCAAGCCATGCCTTCCCTGGACCGGAAACAAGCTTCCTAGGACCGGTTTCTGGCATTTCAGCCGTCTTCAGCCAGGCTTGCTTGAATCCAGTGGCAAAGTGAGCAAGGGACTCACGTCTGAGCATACCCTGCCAACTTATGGCAAACAAAGCGGTACAAAAGGGGGTGGTGATGGACAGAGCATCAGAACCAATCAAACACTCACACCCAGTCAACAGATCTGGGTTTGATCCATCACCGTTCTTTAGCCAACTCTGCCACCCCAGTTCAGACATGGCCATATGCAAATCAGTCTAACCCTGTGCCTCATGGGAACAGTTCAGCCCGAACTGCCAAGCCTTGCCTTCCCTGGACCGGAAAAAAGCTTCCTAGGACCAGTTTCTGGCATTTCAGCCGTCTTCAGCCAGGCTTGCTTGAATCCAGTGGCAAAGTGAGCAAGGGACTCACGTCTGAGCATACCCTGCCAACTTATGGCAAACAAAGCGGTGCAAAAGGGGGTGGTGATGGACAGAGCATCAGAACCAATCAAACACTCACACCCAGTAAACAGATCAAGGTTTGATCCATCACCGTTCTTTAGCCAACTCTGCCACCCCAGTTCAGACATGGCCATATGCAAATCAGTCTAACCCTGTGCCTCATGGGAACAGTCCAGCCCGAACTGCCAAGCCATGCCTTCCCTGGACAGGAAACAAGCTTCCTAAGACCGGTTTCTGGCATTTCAGCCATCTTCAGCCAGGCTTGCTTGAATCCAGTGGCAAAGTGAGCAAGGGACTCACGTCTCAGCATACCCTGCCAACTTATGCCAAACAAAGCGGTACAAAGGGGGGTGGTGATGGACAGAGCATCAGAACCAATCAAACACTCACACCCAGTCAACAGATCTGGGTTTGATCCATCACCGTTCTTTAGCCAACTCTGCCACCCCAGTTCAGACATGGCCATATGCAAATCAGTCTAACCCTGTGCCTCATGGGAACAGTCCAGCCCGAACTGCCAAGCCATGCCTTCCCTGGACCGGAAACAAGCTTCCTAGGACCGGTTTCTGGCATTTCAGCCGTCTTCAGCCAGGCTTGCTTGAATCCAGTGGCAAAGTGAGCAAGGGACTCACGTCTGAGCATACCCTGCCAACTTATGGCAAACAAAGCGGTACAAAAGGGGGTGGTGATGGACAGAGCATCAGAACCAATCAAACACTCACACCCAGTCAACAGATCTGGGTTTGATCCATCACCGTTCTTTAGCCAAATCTGCCACCCCAGTTCAGACATGGCCATATGCAAATCAGTCTAACCCTGTGCCTCATGGGAACAGTCCAGCCCGAACTGCCAAGCCATGCCTTCCCTGGACCGGAAACAAGCTTCCTAGGACCGGTTTCTGGCATTTCAGACGTCTTCAGCCAGGCTTGCTTGAATCTAGTGGCAAAGTGAGCAAGGGACTCACGTCTGAGCATACCCTGCCAACTTATGGCAAACAAAGCGGTACAAAAGGGGGTGGTGATGGACAGAGCATCAGAACCAATCAAACACTCACACCCAGTCAACAGATCTGGGTTTGATCCATCACTGTTCTTTAGCCAACTCTGCCACCCCAGTACAGACATGTCCATATGCAAATCAGTCTAACCCTGTGCCTCATGGGAACAGTCCAGCCAGAACTGCCAAGCCATGCCTTCCCTGGACCGGAAAAAAGCTTCCTAGGACCGGTTTCTGGCATTTCAACCGTCTTCAGCCAGGCTTGCTTGAATCCAGTGGCAAAGTGAGCAAGGGACTCACGTCTGAGCATACCCTGCCAACTTATGGCAAACAAAGTGGTACAAAAGGGGGTGGTGATGGACAGAGCATCAGAACCAATCAAACACTCACACCCAGTCAACAGATCTGGGTTTGATCCATCACCGTTCTTTAGCCAAATCTGCCACCCCAGTTCAGACATCGCCATATGCAAATCAGTCTAACCCTGTGCCTCATGGGAAAAGTCCAGCCCGAACTGCCAAGCCATGCCTTCCCTGGACCGGAAACAAGCTTCCTAGGACCGGTTTCTGGCATTTCAGCCGTCTTCAGCCAGGCTTGCTTGAATCCAGTGGCAAAGTAAGCAAGGGACTCACGTCTGAGCATACCCTGCCAACTTATGGCAAACAAAACGGTACAAAAGGGGGTGGTGATGGACAGAACATCAGAACCAATCAAACACTCACACCCAGTCAACAGATCTGAGTTTGATCCATCACTGTTCTTTAGCCAACTCTGCCACCCCAGTACAGACATGTCCATATGCAAATCAGTCTAACCCTGTGCCTCATGGGAACAGTCCAGCCAGAACTGCCAAGCCATGCCTTCCCTGGACCGGAAAAAAGCTTCCTAGGACCGGTTTCTGGCATTTCAGCCGTCTTCAGCCAGGCATGCTTGAATCCAGTGGCAAAGTGAGCAAGGGACTCACGTCTGAGCATACCCTGCCAACTTATGGCAAACAAAGCGGTACAAAAGGGGGTGGTGATGGACAGAGCATCAGAACCAATCAAACACTCACACCCAGTCAACAGATCTGGGTTTGATCCATCACCGTTCTTTAGCCAAATCTGCCACCCCAGTTCAGAAATCGCCATATGCAAATCAGTCTAACCCTGTGCCTCATGGGAAAAGTCCAGCCCGAACTGCCAAGCCATGCCTTCCCTGGACCGGAAACAAGCTTCCTAGGACCGGTTTCTGGCATTTCAGCCGTCTTCAGCCAGGCTTGCTTGAATCCAGTGGCAAAGTGAGCAAGGGACTCACGTCTGAGCATACCCTGCCAACTTATGGCAAACAAAACGGTACAAAAGGGGGTGGTGATGGACAGAACATCAGAACCAATCAAACACTCACACCCAGTCAACAGATCTGAGTTTGATCCATCACTGTTCTTTAGCCAACTCTGCCACCCCAGTACAGACATGTCCATATGCAAATCAGTCTAACCCTGTGCCTCATGGGAACAGTCCAGCCAGAACTGCCAAGCAATGCCTTCCCTGGACCGGAAAAAAGCTTCCTAGGACCGGTTTCTGGCATTTCAGCCGTCTTCAACCAGGCATGCTTGAATCCAGTGGCAAAGTGAGCAAGGGACTCACGTCTGAGCATACCCTGCCAACTTATGGCAAACAAAGCGGTACAAAAGGGGGTGGTGATGGACAGAGCATCAGAACCAATCAAATACTCACACCCAGTCAACAGATCTGGGTTTGATCCATCACCGTTCTTTAGCCAAATCTGCCACCCCAGTTCAGACATCGCCATATGCAAATCAGTCTAACCCTGTGCCTCATGGGAAAAGTCCAGCCCGAACTGCCAAGCCATGCCTTCCCTGGACCGGAAACAAGCTTCCTAGGACCGGTTTCTGGCATTTCAGCCGTCTTCAGCCAGGCTTGCTTGAATCCAGTGGCAAAGTGAGCAAGGGACTCACGTCTGAGCATACCCTGCCAACTTATGGCAAACAAAATGGTACAAAAGGGGGTGGTGATGGACAGAACATCAGAACCAATCAAACACTCACACCCAGTCAACAGATCTGAGTTTGATCCATCACTGTTCTTTAGCCAACTCTGCCACCCCAGTACAGACATGTCCATATGCAAATCAGTCTAACCCTGTGCCTCATGGGAACAGTCCAGCCAGAACTGCCAAGCCATGCCTTCCCTTGACCGGAAAAAAGCTTCCTAGGACCGGTTTCTGGCATTTCAGCCGTCTTCAGCCAGGCATGCTTGAATCCAGTGGCAAAGTGAGCAAGGGACTCACGTCTGAGCATACCCTGCCAACTTATGGCAAATAAAGCGGTACAAAAGAGGGTGGTGATGGACAGAGCATCAGAACCAATCAAACACTCACACCCAGTCAACAAATCTGGGTTTGATCCATCACCGTTCTTTAGCCAAATCTGCCACCCCAGTTCAGACATCGCCATATGCAAATCAGTCTAACCCTGTGCCTCATGGGAAAAGTCCAGCCCGAACTGCCAAGCCATGCCTTCCCTGGACCGGAAACAAGCTTCCTAGGACCGGTTTCTGGCATTTCAGCCGTCTTCAGCCAGGCTTGCTTGAATCCAGTGGCAAAGTGAGCAAGGGACTCACGTCTGAGCATACCCTGCCAACTTATGGCAAACAAAACGGTACAAAAGGGGGTGGTGATGGACAGAACATCAGAACCAATCAAACACTCACACCCAGTCAACAGATCTGAGTTTGATCCATCACTGTTCTTTAGCCAACTCTGCCACCCCAGTACAGACATGTCCATATGCAAATCAGTCTAACCCTGTGCCTCATGGGAACAGTCCAGCCAGAACTGCCAAGCCATGCCTTCCCCGGACCGGAAAAAAGCTTCCTAGGACCGGTTTCTGGCATTTCAGCCGTCTTCAGCCAGGCATGCTTGAATCCAGTGGCAAAGTGAGCAAGGGACTCACGTCTGAGCACACCCTGCCAACTTATGGCAAACAAAGCGGTACAAAAGGGGGTGGTGATGGACAGAGCATCAGAACCAATCAAACACTCACACCCAGTCAACAGATCTGGGTTTGATCCATCACCGTTCTTTAGCCAACTCTGCCACCCCAATTCTGACATGGCCATATGCAAATCAGTCCAACCCTGTGCCTCATGGGAACAGTCCAGCCCGAACTGCCAAGACATGCCTTCCCTGGACCGGAAACAAGCTTTCTAGGACCGGTTTCTGGCATTTCAGCGGTCTTCAGCCAGGCTTGCTTGAATCCAGTGGCAAAGTGAGCAAGGGACTCACGTCTGAGCATACCCTGCCAACTTATGGCAAACAAAGCAGTACAAAAGGGGGTGTTGATGGACAGAGCATCAGAACCAATCAAACACTCACACCCAGTTAACAGATCTGGGTTTGATCCATCACCGTTCTTTAGCCAACTCTGCCACACCAGTTCAGACATGGCCATATGCAAATCAGTCTAACCCTGTGCCTCATGGGAACAGTCCAGCCCGAACTGCCAAGCCATGCCTTCCCTGGACCGGAAACAAGCTTCCTAGGACCGGTTTCTGGCATTTCAGCGGTCTTCAGCCAGGCTTGCTTGAATCCAGTGGCAAAGTGAGCAAGGGACTCACGTCTGAGTATACCCTGCCAACTTATGGCAAACAAAGCGGTAGAAAAGGGGGTGGTGATGGACAGAACATCAGAACCAATCAAACACTCACACCCAGTCAACAGATCTGGATTTGATCCATCACCGTTCTTTAGCCAACTCTGCCACCCCAGTTCAGACATGGCCATATGCAAATCAGTCTAACCCTGTGCCTCATGGGAACAGTCCAGCCCGAACTGCCAAGCCATGCCTTCCCTGGACCGGAAACAAGCTTCCTAGGACCGGTTTCTGGCATTTCAGCCGTCTTCAGCCAGGCATGCTTGAATCCAGTGGCAAAGTGAGCAAGGGACTCACGTCTGAGCATACCCTGCCAACTTATGGCAAACAAAGCGGTACAAAAGGGGGTGGTGATGGACAGAGCATCAGAACCAATCAAATACTCACACCCAGTCAACAGATCTGGGTTTGATCCATCACCGTTCTTTAGCCAAATCTGCCACTCCAGTTCAGACATCGCCATATGCAAATCAGTCTAACCCTGTGCCTCATGGGAAAAGTCCAGCCCGAACTGCCAAGCCATGCCTTCCCTGGACCGGAAACAAGCTTCCTAGGACCGGTTTCTGGCATTTCAGCCGTCTTCAGCCAGGCTTGCTTGAATCCAGTGGCAAAGTGAGCAAGGGACTCACGTCTGAGCATACCCTGCCAACTTATGGCAAACAAAATGGTACAAAAGGGGGTGGTGATGGACAGAACATCAGAACCAATCAAACACTCACACCCAGTCAACAGATCTGAGTTTGATCCATCACTGTTCTTTAGCCAACTCTGCCACCCCAGTACAGACATGTCCATATGCAAATCAGTCTAACCCTGTGCCTCATGGGAACAGTCCAGCCAGAACTGCCAAGCCATGCCTTCCCTTGACCGGAAAAAAGCTTCCTAGGACCGGTTTCTGGCATTTCAGCCGTCTTCAGCCAGGCATGCTTGAATCCAGTGGCAAAGTGAGCAAGGGACTCACGTCTGAGCATACCCTGCCAACTTATGGCAAACAAAGCGGTACAAAAGAGGGTGGTGATGGACAGAGCATCAGAACCAATCAAACACTCACACCCAGTCAACAGATCTGGGTTTGATCCATCACCGTTCTTTAGCCAAATCTGCCACCCCAGTTCAGACATCGCCATATGCAAATCAGTCTAACCCTGTGCCTCATGGGAAAAGTCCAGCCCGAACTGCCAAGCCATGCCTTCCCTGGACCGGAAACAAGCTTCCTAGGACCGGTTTCTGGCATTTCAGCCGTCTTCAGCCAGGCTTGCTTGAATCCAGTGGCAAAGTGAGCAAGGGACTCACGTCTGAGCATACCCTGCCATCTTATGGCAAACAAAACGGTACAAAAGGGGGTGGTGATGGACAGAACATCAGAACCAATCAAACACTCACACCCAGTCAACAGATCTGAGTTTGATCCATCACTGTTCTTTAGCCAACTCTGCCACCCCAGTACAGACATGTCCATATGCAAATCAGTCTAACCCTGTGCCTCATGGGAACAGTCCAGCCAGAACTGCCAAGCCATGCCTTCCCCGGACCGGAAAAAAGCTTCCTAGGACCGGTTTCTGGCATTTCAGCCGTCTTCAGCCAGGCATGCTTGAATCCAGTGGCAAAGTGAGCAAGGGACTCACGTCTGAGCACACCCTGCCAACTTATGGCAAACAAAGCGGTACAAAAGGGGGTGGTGATGGACAGAGCATCAGAACCAATCAAACACTCACACCCAGTCAACAGATCTGGGTTTGATCCATCACCGTTCTTTAGCCAACTCTGCCACCCCAATTCTGACATGGCCATATGCAAATCAGTCCAACCCTGTGCCTCATGGGAACAGTCCAGCCCGAACTGCCAAGACATGCCTTCCCTGGACCGGAAACAAGCTTTCTAGGACCGGTTTCTGGCATTTCAGCGGTCTTCAGCCAGGCTTGCTTGAATCCAGTGGCAAAGTGAGCAAGGGACTCACGTCTGAGCATACCCTGCCAACTTATGGCAAACAAAGCAGTACAAAAGGGGGTGTTGATGGACAGAGCATCAGAACCAATCAAACACTCACACCCAGTTAACAGATCTGGGTTTGATCCATCACCGTTCTTTAGCCAACTCTGCCACACCAGTTCAGACATGGCCATATGCAAATCAGTCTAACCCTGTGCCTCATGGGAACAGTCCAGCCCGAACTGCCAAGCCATGCCTTCCCTGGACCGGAAACAAGCTTCCTAGGACCGGTTTCTGGCATTTCAGCGGTCTTCAGCCAGGCTTGCTTGAATCCAGTGGCAAAGTGAGCAAGGGACTCACGTCTGAGTATACCCTGCCAACTTATGGCAAACAAAGCGGTAGAAAAGGGGGTGGTGATGGACAGAACATCAGAACCAATCAAACACTCACACCCAGTCAACAGATCTGGATTTGATCCATCACCGTTCTTTAGCCAACTCTGCCACCCCAGTTCAGACATGGCCATATGCAAATCAGTCTAACCCTGTGCCTCATGGGAACAGTCCAGCCCGAACTGCCAAGCCATGCCTTCCCTGGACCGGAAACAAGCTTCCTAGGACCGGTTTCTGGCATTTCAGCCGTCTTCAGCCAGGCATGCTTGAATCCAGTGGCAAAGTGAGCAAGGGACTCACGTCTGAGCATACTCTGCCAACTTATGGCAAACAAAGCGGTACAAAAGGGGGTGGTGATGGACAGAGCATCAGAACCAATCAAACACTCACACCCAGTCAACAGATCTGGGTTTGATCCATCACCGTTCTTTAGCCAAATCTGCCACCCCAGTTCAGACATGGCCATATGCAAATCAGTCTAACCCTGTGCCTCATGGGAACAGTCCAGCCCGAACTGCCAAGCCATGCCTTCCCTGGACCGGAAACAAGCTTCCTAGGACCGGTTTCTGGCATTTCAGCCGTCTTCAGCCAGGCTTGCTTGAATCCAGTGGCAAAGTGAGCAAGGGACTCACGTCTGAGCATACCCTGCCAACTTATGGTAAACAAAACGGTACAAAAGGGGGTGGTGATGGACAGAGCATCAGAACCAATCAAACACTCACCCCCAGTCAACAGATCTGGGTTTGATCCATCACCGTTCTTTAGCCAAATCTGCCAACCCAGTTCAGACATCGCCATATGCAAATCAGTCTAACCCTGTGCCTCCTTAGAAAAGTCCAGCCCGAACTGCCAAGCCATGCCTTTCCTGGACCGGAAACAAGCTTCCTTGGACCGGTTTCTGGCATTTCAGCCGTCTTCAGCCAGGCTTGCTTGAATCCAGTGGCAAAGTGAGCAAGGGACTCACGTCTGAGCATACCCTGCCAACTTATGGCAAACAAAACGGTACAAAAGGGGGTGGTGATGGACAGAACATCAGAACCAATCAAACACTCACACCCAGTCAACAGATCTGGATTTGATCCATCACCGTTCTTTAGCCAACTCTGCCACCCCAGTTCAGACATGGCCATATGCAAATCAGTCTAACCCTGTGCCTCATGGGAACAGTCCAGCCCGAACTGCCAAACCATGCCTTCCCTGGACCGGAAACAAGCTTCCTAGGACCGGTTTCTGGCATTTCAGCAGTCTTCAGCCAGGCTTGCTTGAATCCAGTGGCAAAGTGAGCAAGGGACTCACGTCTGAGCATACCCTGCCAACTTATGGCAAACAAAGAGGTACAAAAGGGGGTGGTGATGGACAGAGCATCAGAACCAATCAAACACTCACACCCAGTTAACAGATCTGGGTTTGATCCATCACCGTTCTTTAGCCAACTCTGCCACCCCAGTTCAGACATGGCCATATGCAAATCAGTCTAACCCTGTGCCTCATGGGAACAGTCCATCCCAACCTGCCAAGCCATGCCTTCCCTGGACCGGAAACTAGCTTCCTAGGACCGGTTTCTGGCATTTCAGCCGTCTTCAGCCAGGCTTGCTTGAATCCAGTGGCAAAGTGAGCAAGGGACTCACATCTGAGCATACCCTGCCAACTTATGGCAAACAAAGCGGTACAAAAGGGGGTGGTGATGGACAGAGCATGAGAACCAATAAAACACTCACACCCAGTCAACAGATCTGGGTTTGATCCATCACCGTTCTTTAGCCAACTCTGCCACCCCAGTTCTGACATGGCCATATGCAAATCAGTCCAACCCTGTGCCTCATGGGAACAGTCCAGCCCGAACTGCCAAGCCATGCCTTCCCTGGACCGGAAACAAGCTTTCTAGGACCGGTTTCTGGCATTTCAGCGGTCTTCAGCCAGGCTTGCTTGAATCCAGTGGCAAAGTGAGCAAGGGACTCACGTCTGAGCATACCCTGCCAACTTATGGCAAACAAAGCGGTACAAAAGAGGGTGGTGATGGACAGAGCATCAGAACCAATCAAACACTCACACCCAGTCAACAGATCTGGGTTTGATCCATCACCGTTCTTTAGCCAACTCTGCCACCCCAGTTCAGACATGGCCATATGCAAATCAGTCTAACCCTGTGCCTCATGGGAACAGTCGAGCCCGAACTTCCAAGCCATGCCTTCCCTGGACCGGAAACAAGATTCCTAGGACCGGTTTCTGGCATTTCAGCCGTCTTCAGCCAGGCTTGCTTGAATCCAGTGGCAAAGTGAGCAAGGGACTCACGTCTGAGCATACCCTGCCAACTTATGGCAAACAAAGCGGTGCAAAAGGGGGTGGTGATGGACAGAGCATCAGAACCAATCAAACACTCACACCCAGTAAACAGATCAAGGTTTGATCCATCACCGTTCTTTAGCCAACTCTGCCACCCCAGTTCAGACATGGCCATATGCAAATCAGTCTAACCCTGTGCCTCATGGGAACAGTCCAGCCCGAACTGCCAAGCCATGCCTTCCCTGGACCGGAAACAAGCTTCCTAGGACCGGTTTCTGGCATTTCAGCCGTCTTCGGCCAGGCTTGCTTGAATCTAGTGGCAAAGTGAGCAAGGGACTCACGTCTGAGCATACCCTGCCAACTTATGGCAAACAAAGCGGTACAAAAGGGGGTGGTGATGGACAGAGCATCAGAACCAATCAAACACTCACACCCAGTCAACAGATCTGGGTTTGATCCATCACCGTTCTTTAGCCAAATCTGCCACCCCAGTTCAGACATCGCCATATGCAAATCAGTCTAACCCTGTGCCTCATTAGAAAAGTCCAGCCCGAACTGCCAAGCCATGCCTTTCCTGGACCGGAAACTAGCTTCCTAGGACCGGTTTCTGGCATTTCAGCCATCTTCAGCCAGGCTTGCTTGAATCCAGTGGCAAAGTGAGCAAGGGACTCACGTCTGAGCATACCCTGCCAACTTATGGCAAACAAAACGGTACAATAGGGGGTGGTGATGGACAGAACATCAGAACCAATCAAACACTCACACCCAGTCAACAGATCTGGGTTTGATCCATCACTGTTCTTTAGCCAACTCTGCCACCCCAGTACAGACATGTCCATATGCAAATCAGTCTAACCCTGTGCCTCATGGGAACAGTCCAGCCAGAACTGCCAAGCCATGCCTTCCCTGGACCGGAAAAAAGCTTCCTAGGACCGGTTTCTGGCATTTCAACCGTCTTCAGCCAGGCTTGCTTGAATCCAGTGGCAAAGTGAGCAAGGGACTCACGTCTGAGCATACCCTGCCAACTTATGGCAAACAAAGCGGTACAAAAGGGGGTGGTGATGGACAGAGCATCAGAACCAATCAAACACTCACACCCAGTCAACAGATCTGGGTTTGATCCATCACCGTTCTTTAGCTAAATCTGCCACCCCAGTTCAGACATCGCCATATGCAAATCAGTCTAACCCTGTGCCTCATGGGAAATGTCCAGCCCGAACTGCCAAGCCATGCCTTCCCTGGACTGGAAACAAGCTTCCTAGGACCGGTTTCTGGCATTTCAGCCGTCTTCAGCCAGGCTTGCTTGAATCCAGTGGCAAAGTAAGCAAGGGACTCACGTCTGAGCATACCCTGCCAACTTATGGCAAACAAAACGGTACAAAAGGGGGTGGTGATGGACAGAACATCAGAACCAATCAAACACTCACACCCAGTCAACAGATCTGAGTTTGATCCATCACTGTTCTTTAGCCAACTCTGCCACCCCAGTACAGACATGTCCATATGCAAATCAGTCTAACCCTGTGCCTTATGGGAACAGTCCAGCCAGAACTGCCAAGCCATGCCTTCCCTGGACCGGAAAAAAGCTTCCTACGACCCGTTTCTGGCATTTCAGCCGTCTTCAGCCAGGCATGCTTGAATCCAGTGGCAAAGTGAGCAAGGGACTCACGTCTGAGCATACCCTGCCAACTTATGGCAAACAAAGCGGTACAAAAGGGGGTGGTGATGGACAGAGCATCAGAACCAATCAAACACTCACACCCAGTCAACAGATCTGGGTTTGATCCATCACCGTTCTTTAGCCAAATCTGCCACCCCAGTTCAGACATCGCCATATGCAAATCAGTCTAACCCTGTGCCTCATGGGAAAAGTCCAGCCCGAACTGCCAAGCCATGCCTTCCCTGGACCGGAAACAAGCTTCCTAGGACCGGTTTCTGGCATTTCAGCCGTCTTCAGCCAGGCTTGCTTGAATCCAGTGGCAAAGTGAGCAAGGGACTCACGTCTGAGCATACCCTGCCAACTTATGGCAAACAAAACGGTACAAAAGGGGGTGGTGATGGACAGAATATCAGAACCAATCAAACACTCACACCCAGTCAACAGATCTGAGTTTGATCCATCACTGTTCTTTAGCCAACTCTGCCACCCCAGTACAGACATGTCCATATGCAAATCAGTCTAACCCTGTGCCTCATGGGAACAGTCCAGCCAGAACTGCCAAGCCATGCCTTCCCTGGACCGGAAAAAAGCTTCCTAGGACCGGTTTCTGGCATTTCAGCCGTCTTCAACCAGGCATGCTTGAATCCAGTGGCAAAGTGAGCAAGGGACTCACGTCTGAGCATACCCTGCCAACTTATGGCAAACAAAGCGGTACAAAAGGGGGTGGTGATGGACAGAGCATCAGAACCAATCAAACACTAACACCCAGTCAACAGATCTGGGTTTGATCCATCACCGTTCTTTAGCCAAATCTGCCACCCCAGTTCAGACATCGCCATATGCAAATCAGTCTAACCCTGTGCCTCATGGGAAAAGTCCAGCCCGAACTGCCAAGCCATGCCTTCCCTGGACCGGAAACAAGCTTCCTAGGACCGGTTTCTGGCATTTCAGCCATCTTCAGCCAGGCTTGCTTGAATCCAGTGGCAAAGTGAGCAAGGGACTCACGTCTGAGCATACCCTGCCAACTTATGGCAAACAAAACGGTACAAAAGGGGGTGGTGATGGACAGAACATCAGAACCAATCAAACACTCACACCCAGTCAACAGATCTGAGTTTGATCCAATACTGTTCTTTAGCCAACTCTGCCACCCCAGTACAGACATGTCCATATGCAAATCAGTCTAACCCTGTGCCTCATGGGAACAGTCCAGCCAGAACTGCCAAGCCATGCCTTCCCCGGAACGGAAAAAAGCTTCCTAGGACCGGTTTCTGGCATTTCAGCCGTCTTCAGCCAGGCATGCTTGAATCCAGTGGCAAAGTGAGCAAGGGACTCACGTCTGAGCATACCCTGCCAACTTATGGCAAACAAAGCGGTACAAAAGGGGGTGGTGATGGACAGAGCATCAGAACCAATCAAACACTCACACCCAGTCAACAGATCTGGGTTTGATCCATCACCGTTCTTTAGCCAACTCGGCCACCCCAATTCTGACATGGCCATATGCAAATCAGTCCAACCCTGTGCCTCATGGGAACAGTCCAGCCCGAACTGCCAAGACATGCCTTCCCTGGACCGGAAACAAGCTTTCTAGGACCGGTTTCTGGCATTTCAGCGGTCTTCAGCCAGGCTTGCTTGAATCCAGTGGCAAAGTGAGCAAGGGACTCACGTCTGAGCATACCCTGCCAACTTATGGCAAACAAAGCAGTACAAAAGGGGGTGTTGATGGACAGAGCATCAGAACCAATCAAACACTCACACCCAGTTAACAGATCTGGGTTTGATCCATCACCGTTCTTTAGCCAACTCTGCCACACCAGTTCAGACATGGCCATATGCAAATCAGTCTAACCCTGTGCCTCATGGGAACAGTCCAGCCCGAACTGCCAAGCCATGCCTTCCCTGGACCGGAAACAAGCTTCCTAGGACCGGTTTCTGGCATTTCAGCGGTCTTCAGCCAGGCTTGCTTGAATCCAGTGGCAAAGTGAGCAAGGGACTCACGTCTGAGTATACCCTGCCAACTTATGGCAAACAAAGCGGTACAAAAGAGGGTGGTGATGGACAGAGCATCAGAACCAATCAAACACTCACACCCAGTACACAGATCTGGGTTTGATCCATCACCGTTCTTTAGAAAACTCTGCCACCCCAGTTCAGACATGGCCATATGCAAATCAGTCTAACCCTGTGCCTCATGGGAACAGTCCAGCCCGAACTGCCAAGCCATGCCTTCCCTGGACCGGAAACAAGATTCCTAGGACCGGTTTCTGGCATTTCAGCCGTCTTCAGCCAGGCTTGCTTGAATCCAGTGGCAAAGTGAGCAAGGGACTCACGTCTGAGCATACCCTGCCAACTTATGGCAAACAAAACGGTACAAAAGGGGGTGGTGAGGGACAGAACATCAGAACCAATCAAACACTCACACCCAGTCAACAGATCTGGATTTGATCCATCACCGTTCTTTAGCCAACTCTGCCACCCCAGTTCAGACATGGCCATATGCAAATCAGTCTAACCCTGTGCCTCATGGGAACAGTCCAGCCCGAACTGCCAAGCCATGCCTTCCCTGGACCGGAAACAAGCTTCCTAGGACCGGTTTCTGGCATTTCAGCCGTCTTCAGCCAGGCATGCTTGAATCCAGTGGCAAAGTGAGCAAGGGACTCACGTCTGAGCATACTCTGCCAACTTATGGCAAACAAAGCGGTACAAAAGGGGGTGGTGATGGACAGAGCATCAGAACCAATCAAACACTCACACCCAGTCAACAGATCTGGGTTTGATCCATCACAGTTCTTTAGCCAAATCTGCCACCCCAGTTCAGACATGGCCATATGCAAATCAGTCTAACCCTGTGCCTCATGGGAACAGTCCAGCCCGAACTGCCAAGCCATGCCTTCCCTGGACCAGAAAGAAGCTTCCTAGGACCGGTTTCTGGCATTTCAGCCGTCTTCAGCCAGGCTTGCTTGAATCCAGTGGCAAAGTGAGCAAGGGACTCACGTCTGAGCATACCCTGCCAACTTATGGCAAACAAAACGGTACAAAAGGGGGTGGTGATGGACAGAGCATCAGAACCAATCAAACACTCACCCCCAGTCAACAGATCTGGGTTTGATCCATCACCGTTCTTTAGCCAAATCTGCCAACCCAGTTCAGACATCGCCATATGCAAATCAGTCTAACCCTGTGCCTCCTTAGAAAAGTCCAGCCCGAACTGCCAAGCCATGCCTTTCCTGGACCGGAAACAAGCTTCCTAGGACCAGTTTCTGGCATTTCAGCCGTCTTCAGCCAGGCTTGCTTGAATCCAGTGGCAAAGTGAGCAAGGGACTCACGTCTGAGCATACCCTGCCAACTTATGGCAAACAAAACGGTACAAAAGGGGGTGGTGATGGACAGAACATCAGAACCAATCAAACACTCACACCCAGTCAACAGATCTGGATTTGATCCATCACCGTTCTTTAGCCAACTCTGCCACCCCAGTTCTGACATGGCCATATGCAAATCAGTCCAACCCTGTGCCTCATGGGAACAGTCCAGCCCGAACTGCCAAGCCATGCCTTCCCTGGACCGGAAACAAGCTTTCTAGGACCGGTTTCTGGCATTTCAGCGGTCTTCAGCCAGGCTTGCTTGAATCCAGTGGCAAAGTGAGCAAGGGACTCACGTCTGAGCATACCCTGCCAACTTATGGCAAACAAAGCGGTACAAAAGAGGGTGGTGATGGACAGAGCATCAGAACCAATCAAACACTCACACCCAGTCAACAGATCTGGGTTTGATCCATCACCGTTCTTTAGCCAACTCTGCCACCCCAGTTCAGACATGGCCATATGCAAATCAGTCTAACCCTGTGCCTCATGGGAACAGTCGAGCCCGAACTTCCAAGCCATGCCTTCCCTGGACCGGAAACAAGATTCCTAGGACCGGTTTCTGGCATTTCAGCCGTCTTCAGCCAGGCTTGCTTGAATCCAGTGGCAAAGTGAGCAAGGGACTCACGTCTGAGCATACCCTGCCAACTTATGGCAAACAAAGCGGTGCAAAAGGGGGTGGTGATGGACAGAGCATCAGAACCAATCAAACACTCACACCCAGTAAACAGATCAAGGTTTGATCCATCACCGTTCTTTAGCCAACTCTGCCACCCCAGTTCAGACATGGCCATATGCAAATCAGTCTAACCCTGTGCCTCATGGGAACAGTCCAGCCCGAACTGCCAAGCCATGCCTTCCCTGGACCGGAAACAAGCTTCCTAGGACCGGTTTCTGGCATTTCAGCCGTCTTCAGCCAGGCTTGCTTGAATCTAGTGGCAAAGTGAGCAAGGGACTCACGTCTGAGCATACCCTGCCAACTTATGGCAAACAAAGCGGTACAAAAGGGGGTGGTGATGGACAGAGCATCAGAACCAATCAAACACTCACACCCAGTCAACAGATCTGGGTTTGATCCATCACCGTTCTTTAGCCAAATCTGCCACCCCAGTTCAGACATCGCCATATGCAAATCAGTCTAACCCTGTGCCTCATTAGAAAAGTCCAGCCCGAACTGCCAAGCCATGCCTTTCCTGGACCGGAAACTAGCTTCCTAGGACTGGTTTCTGGCATTTCAGCCATCTTCAGCCAGGCTTGCTTGAATCCAGTGGCAAAGTGAGCAAGGGACTCACGTCTGAGCATACCCTGCCAACTTATGGCAAACAAAACGGTACAATAGGGGGTGGTGATGGACAGAACATCAGAACCAATCAAACACTCACACCCAGTCAACAGATCTGGGTTTGATCCATCACTGTTCTTTAGCCAACTCTGCCACCCCAGTACAGACATGTCCATATGCAAATCAGTCTAACCCTGTGCCTCATGGGAACAGTCCAGCCAGAACTGCCAAGCCATGCCTTCCCTGGACCGGAAAAAAGCTTCCTAGGACCGGTTTCTGGCATTTCAACCGTCTTCAGCCAGGCTTGCTTGAATCCAGTGGCAAAGTGAGCAAGGGACTCACGTCTGAGCATACCCTGCCAACTTATGGCAAACAAAGCGGTACAAAAGGGGGTGGTGATGGACAGAGCATCAGAACCAATCAAACACTCACACCCAGTCAACAGATCTGGGTTTGATCCATCACCGTTCTTTAGCTAAATCTGCCACCCCAGTTCAGACATCGCCATATGCAAATCAGTCTAACCCTGTGCCTCATGGGAAATGTCCAGCCCGAACTGCCAAGCCATGCCTTCCCTGGACCGGAAACAAGCTTCCTAGGACCGGTTTCTGGCATTTCAGCCGTCTTCAGCCAGGCTTGCTTGAATCCAGTGGCAAAGTAAGCAAGGGACTCACGTCTGAGCATACCCTGCCAACTTATGGCAAACAAAACGGTACAAAAGGGGGTGGTGATGGACAGAACATCAGAACCAATCAAACACTCACACCCAGTCAACAGATCTGAGTTTGATCCATCACTGTTCTTTAGCCAACTCTGCCACCCCAGTACAGACATGTCCATATGCAAATCAGTCTAACCCTGTGCCTCATGGGAACAGTCCAGCCAGAACTGCCAAGCCATGCCTTCCCTGGACCGGAAAAAAGCTTCCTAGGACCCGTTTCTGGCATTTCAGCCGTCTTCAGCCAGGCATGCTTGAATCCAGTGGCAAAGTGAGCAAGGGACTCACGTCTGAGCATACCCTGCCAACTTATGGCAAACAAAGCGGTACAAAAGGGGGTGGTGATGGACAGAGCATCAGAACCAATCAAACACTCACACCCAGTCAACAGATCTGGGTTTGATCCATCACCGTTCTTTAGCCAAATCTGCCACCCCAGTTCAGACATCGCCATATGCAAATCAGTCTAACCCTGTGCCTCATGGCAAAAGTCCAGCCCGAACTGCCAAGCCATGCCTTCCCTGGACCGGAAACAAGCTTCCTAGGACCGGTTTCTGGCATTTCAGCCGTCTTCAGCCAGGCTTGCTTGAATCCAGTGGCAAAGTGAGCAAGGGACTCACGTCTGAGCATACCCTGCCAACTTATGGCAAACAAAGCGGTGCAAAAGGGGGTGGTGATGGACAGAGCATCAGAACCAATCAAACACTCACACCCAGTAAACAGATCAAGGTTTGATCCATCACCGTTCTTTAGCCAACTCTGCCACCCCAGTTCAGACATGGCCATATGCAAATCAGTCTAACCCTGTGCCTCATGGGAACAGTCCAGCCCGAACTGCCAAGCCATGCCTTCCCTGGACCGGAAACAAGCTTCCTAGGACCGGTTTCTGGCATTTCAGCCGTCTTCAGCCAGGCTTGCTTGAATCTAGTGGCAAAGTGAGCAAGGGACTCACGTCTGAGCATACCCTGCCAACTTATGGCAAACAAAGCGGTACAAAAGGGGGTGGTGATGGACAGAGCATCAGAACCAATCAAACACTCACACCCAGTCAACAGATCTGGGTTTGATCCATCACCGTTCTTTAGCCAAATCTGCCACCCCAGTTCAGACATCGCCATATGCAAATCAGTCTAACCCTGTGCCTCATTAGAAAAGTCCAGCCCGAACTGCCAAGCCATGCCTTTCCTGGACCGGAAACTAGCTTCCTAGGACTGGTTTCTGGCATTTCAGCCATCTTCAGCCAGGCTTGCTTGAATCCAGTGGCAAAGTGAGCAAGGGACTCACGTCTGAGCATACCCTGCCAACTTATGGCAAACAAAACGGTACAATAGGGGGTGGTGATGGACAGAACATCAGAACCAATCAAACACTCACACCCAGTCAACAGATCTGGGTTTGATCCATCACTGTTCTTTAGCCAACTCTGCCACCCCAGTACAGACATGTCCATATGCAAATCAGTCTAACCCTGTGCCTCATGGGAACAGTCCAGCCAGAACTGCCAAGCCATGCCTTCCCTGGACCGGAAAAAAGCTTCCTAGGACCGGTTTCTGGCATTTCAACCGTCTTCAGCCAGGCTTGCTTGAATCCAGTGGCAAAGTGAGCAAGGGACTCACGTCTGAGCATACCCTGCCAACTTATGGCAAACAAAGCGGTACAAAAGGGGGTGGTGATGGACAGAGCATCAGAACCAATCAAACACTCACACCCAGTCAACAGATCTGGGTTTGATCCATCACCGTTCTTTAGCTAAATCTGCCACCCCAGTTCAGACATCGCCATATGCAAATCAGTCTAACCCTGTGCCTCATGGGAAATGTCCAGCCCGAACTGCCAAGCCATGCCTTCCCTGGACCGGAAACAAGCTTCCTAGGACCGGTTTCTGGCATTTCAGCCGTCTTCAGCCAGGCTTGCTTGAATCCAGTGGCAAAGTAAGCAAGGGACTCACGTCTGAGCATACCCTGCCAACTTATGGCAAACAAAACGGTACAAAAGGGGGTGGTGATGGACAGAACATCAGAACCAATCAAACACTCACACCCAGTCAACAGATCTGAGTTTGATCCATCACTGTTCTTTAGCCAACTCTGCCACCCCAGTACAGACATGTCCATATGCAAATCAGTCTAACCCTGTGCCTCATGGGAACAGTCCAGCCAGAACTGCCAAGCCATGCCTTCCCTGGACCGGAAAAAAGCTTCCTAGGACCCGTTTCTGGCATTTCAGCCGTCTTCAGCCAGGCATGCTTGAATCCAGTGGCAAAGTGAGCAAGGGACTCACGTCTGAGCATACCCTGCCAACTTATGGCAAACAAAGCGGTACAAAAGGGGGTGGTGATGGACAGAGCATCAGAACCAATCAAACACTCACACCCAGTCAACAGATCTGGGTTTGATCCATCACCGTTCTTTAGCCAAATCTGCCACCCCAGTTCAGACATCGCCATATGCAAATCAGTCTAACCCTGTGCCTCATGGGAAAAGTCCAGCCCGAACTGCCAAGCCATGCCTTCCCTGGACCGGAAACAAGCTTCCTAGGACCGGTTTCTGGCATTTCAGCCGTCTTCAGCCAGGCTTGCTTGAATCCAGTGGCAAAGTGAGCAAGGGACTCACGTCTGAGCATACCCTGCCAACTTATGGCAAACAAAACGGTACAAAAGGGGGTGGTGATGGACAGAATATCAGAACCAATCAAACACTCACACCCAGTCAACAGATCTGAGTTTGATCCATCACTGTTCTTTAGCCAACTCTGCCACCCCAGTACAGACATGTCCATATGCAAATCAGTCTAACCCTGTGCCTCATGGGAACAGTCCAGCCAGAACTGCCAAGCCATGCCTTCCCTGGACCGGAAAAAAGCTTCCTAGGACCGGTTTCTGGCATTTCAGCCGTCTTCAACCAGGCATGCTTGAATCCAGTGGCAAAGTGAGCAAGGGACTCACGTCTGAGCATACCCTGCCAACTTATGGCAAACAAAGCGGTACAAAAGGGGGTGGTGATGGACAGAGCATCAGAACCAATCAAACACTAACACCCAGTCAACAGATCTGGGTTTGATCCATCACCGTTCTTTAGCCAAATCTGCCACCCCAGTTCAGACATCGCCATATGCAAATCAGTCTAACCCTGTGCCTCATGGGAAAAGTCCAGCCCGAACTGCCAAGCCATGCCTTCCCTGGACCGGAAACAAGCTTCCTAGGACCGGTTTCTGGCATTTCAGCCATCTTCAGCCAGGCTTGCTTGAATCCAGTGGCAAAGTGAGCAAGGGACTCACGTCTGAGCATACCCTGCCAACTTATGGCAAACAAAACGGTACAAAAGGGGGTGGTGATGGACAGAACATCAGAACCAATCAAACACTCACACCCAGTCAACAGATCTGAGTTTGATCCAATACTGTTCTTTAGCCAACTCTGCCACCCCAGTACAGACATGTCCATATGCAAATCAGTCTAACCCTGTGCCTCATGGGAACAGTCCAGCCAGAACTGCCAAGCCATGCCTTCCCCGGAACGGAAAAAAGCTTCCTAGGACCGGTTTCTGGCATTTCAGCCGTCTTCAGCCAGGCATGCTTGAATCCAGTGGCAAAGTGAGCAAGGGACTCACGTCTGAGCATACCCTGCCAACTTATGGCAAACAAAGCGGTACAAAAGGGGGTGGTGATGGACAGAGCATCAGAACCAATCAAACACTCACACCCAGTCAACAGATCTGGGTTTGATCCATCACCGTTCTTTAGCCAACTCGGCCACCCCAATTCTGATATGGCCATATGCAAATCAGTCCAACCCTGTGCCTCATGGGAACAGTCCAGCCCGAACTGCCAAGACATGCCTTCCCTGGGCTGGAAACAATCTTTCTAGGACCGGTTTCTGGCATTTCAGCGGTCTTCAGCCAGGCTTGCTTGAATCCAGTGGCAAAGTGAGCAAGGGACTCACGTCTGAGCATACCCTGCCAACTTATGGCAAACAAAGCAGTACAAAAGGGGGTGTTGATGGACAGAGCATCAGAACCAATCAAACACTCACACCCAGTTAACAGATCTGGGTTTGATCCATCACCGTTCTTTAGCCAACTCTGCCACACCAGTTCAGACATGGCCATATGCAAATCAGTCTAACCCTGTGCCTCATGGGAACAGTCCAGCCCGAACTGCCAAGCCATGCCTTCCCTGGACCGGAAACAAGCTTCCTAGGACCGGTTTCTGGCATTTCAGCGGTCTTCAGCCAGGCTTGCTTGAATCCAGTGGCAAAGTGAGCAAGGGACTCACGTCTGAGTATACCCTGCCAACTTATGGCAAACAAAGCGGTACAAAAGAGGGTGGTGATGGACAGAGCATCAGAACCAATCAAACACTCACACCCAGTACACAGATCTGGGTTTGATCCATCACCGTTCTTTAGAAAACTCTGCCACCCCAGTTCAGACATGGCCATATGCAAATCAGTCTAACCCTGTGCCTCATGGGAACAGTCCAGCCCGAACTGCCAAGCCATGCCTTCCCTGGACCGGAAACAAGATTCCTAGGACCGGTTTCTGGCATTTCAGCCGTCTTCAGCCAGGCTTGCTTGAATCCAGTGGCAAAGTGAGCAAGGGACTCACGTCTGAGCATACCCTGCCAACTTATGGCAAACAAAACGGTACAAAAGGGGGTGGTGAGGGACAGAACATCAGAACCAATCAAACACTCACACCCAGTCAACAGATCTGGATTTGATCCATCACCGTTCTTTAGCCAACTCTGCCACCCCAGTTCAGACATGGCCATATGCAAATCAGTCTAACCCTGTGCCTCATGGGAACAGTCCAGCCCGAACTGCCAAGCCATGCCTTCCCTGGACCGGAAACAAGCTTCCTAGGACCGGTTTCTGGCATTTCAGCCGTCTTCAGCCAGGCATGCTTGAATCCAGTGGCAAAGTGAGCAAGGGACTCACGTCTGAGCATACTCTGCCAACTTATGGCAAACAAAGCGGTACAAAAGGGGGTGGTGATGGACAGAGCATCAGAACCAATCAAACACTCACACCCAGTCAACAGATCTGGGTTTGATCCATCACAGTTCTTTAGCCAAATCTGCCACCCCAGTTCAGACATGGCCATATGCAAATCAGTCTAACCCTGTGCCTCATGGGAACAGTCCAGCCCGAACTGCCAAGCCATGCCTTCCCTGGACCAGAAAGAAGCTTCCTAGGACCGGTTTCTGGCATTTCAGCCGTCTTCAGCCAGGCTTGCTTGAATCCAGTGGCAAAGTGAGCAAGGGACTCACATCTGAGCATACCCTGCCAACTTATGGCAAACAAAACGGTACAAAAGGGGGTGGTGATGGACAGAGCATCAGAACCAATCAAACACTCACCCCCAGTCAACAGATCTGGGTTTGATCCATCACCGTTCTTTAGCCAAATCTGCCAACCCAGTTCAGACATCGCCATATGCAAATCAGTCTAACCCTGTGCCTCCTTAGAAAAGTCCAGCCCGAACTGCCAAGCCATGCCTTTCCTGGACCGGAAACAAGCTTCCTAGGACCAGTTTCTGGCATTTCAGCCGTCTTCAGCCAGGCTTGCTTGAATCCAGTGGCAAAGTGAGCAAGGGACTCACGTCTGAGCATACCCTGCCAACTTATGGCAAACAAAACGGTACAAAAGGGGGTGGTGATGGACAGAACATCAGAACCAATCAAACACTCACACCCAGTCAACAGATCTGGATTTGATCCATCACCGTTCTTTAGCCAACTCTGCCACCCCAGTTCAGACATGGCCATATGCAAATCAGTCTAACCCTGTGCCTCATGGGAACAGTCCAGCCCGAACTGCCAAACCATGCCTTCCCTGGACCGGAAACAAGCTTCCTAGGACCGGTTTCTGGCATTTCAGCAGTCTTCAGCCAGGCTTGCTTGAATCCAGTGGCAAAGTGAGCAAGGGACTCACGTCTGAGCATACCCTGCCAACTTATGGCAAACAAAGAGGTACAAAAGGGGGTGGTGATGGACAGAGCATCAGAACCAATCAAACACTCACACCCAGTTAACAGATCTGGGTTTGATCCATCACCGTTCTTTAGCCAACTCTGCCACCCCAGTTCAGACATGGCCATATGCAAATCAGTCTAACCCTGTGCGTCATGGGAACAGTCCAGCCAGAACTGCCAAGCCATGCCTTCCCTGGACCGGAAAAAAGCTTCCTAGGACCGGTTTCTGGCATTTCAGCCGTCTTCAGCCAGGCTTGCTTGAATCCAGTGGCAAAGTGAGCAAGGGACTCACGTCTGAGCATACCCTGCCAACTTATGGCAAACAAAACGGTACAAAAGGGGGTGGTGATGGACAGAACATCAGAACCAATCAAACACTCACACCCAGTCAACAGATCTGGGTTTGATCCATCACTGTTCTTTAGCCAACTCTGCCACCCCAGTTCAGACATGGCCATATGCAAATGAGTCTAACCCTGTGCCTCATGGGAACAGTCCAGCCCGAACTGCCAAGCCATGCCTTCCCTCGACCGGAAACAAGCTTCCTAGGACCGGTTTCTGGCATTTCAGCCGTCTTCAGCCAGGCTTGCTTGAATCCAGTGGCAAAGTGAGCAAGGGACTCACGTCTGAGCATACCCTGCCAACTTATGGCAAACAAAGCGGTACAAAAGGGGGTGGTGATGGACAGAGCATCAGAACCAATCAAACACTCACACCTAGTCAACAGATCTGGGTTTGATCTATCACCGTTCTTTAGCCAAATCTGCCACCCCAGTTCAGACATTGCCATATGCAAATCAGTCTAACCCTGTGCCTCATGGGGAAAGTCCAGCCCGAACTGCCAAGCCATGCCTTCCCTGGACCGGAAACAAGCTTCCTAGGACCGGATTCTGGCATTTCAGCCGTCTTCAGCCAGGCTTGCTTGAATCCAGTGGCAAAGTGAGCAAGGGACTCACATCTGAGCATACCCTGCCAACTTATGGCAAACAAAACGGTACAAAAGGGGGTGGTGATGGACAGAACATCAGAACCAATCAAACACTCACACCCAGTCAACAGATCTGGGTTTGATCCATCACCGTTCTTTAGCCAACTCTGCCACCCCAGTTCAGACATGGCCATATGCAAATCAGTCTAACCCTGTGCCTCATGGGAACAGTCCATCCCGAACTGACAAGCCATGCCTTCCCTGGACCGGAAACAAGCTTCCTAGGACCAGTTTCTGGCATTTCAGCAGTCTTCAGCTAGGCTTGCTTGAATCCAGTGGCAAAGTGAGCAAGGGACTCACGTCTGAGCATACCCCGCCAACTTATGGCAAACAAAGCGGTACAAAAGGGGGTGGTGATGGACAGAGCATCAGAACCAATCAAACACTCACACCCAGTCAACAGATCTGGGTTTGATCCATCACCGTTCTTTAGCCAAATCTGCCACCCCAGTTCAGATATGGCCATATGCAAATCAGTCTAACCCTGTGCCTCATGGGAACAGTCCAGCCCGAACTGCCAAGCCATGCCTTCCCTGGACCGGAAACAAGCTTCCTAGGACCGGTTTCTGGCATTTCAGCCGTCTTCAGCCAGGCTTGCTTGAATCCAGTGGCAAAGTGAGCAAGGGACTCATGTCTGAGCATACCCTGCCAACTTATGGCAAACAAAGCGGTACAAAAGGGGGTGGTGATGGACAGAGCATCAGAACCAATCAAACACTCATACCTAGTCAACAGATCTGGGTTTGATCTATCACCGTTCTTTAGCCAAATCTGCCACCCCAGTTCAGACATTGCCATATGCAAATCAGTCTAACCCTGTGCCTCATGGGGAAAGTCCAGCCCGAACTGCCAAGCCATGCCTTCCCTGGACCGGAAACAAGCTTCCTAGGACCGGATTCTGGCATTTCAGCCGTCTTCAGCCAGGCTTGCTTGAATCCAGTGGCAAAGTGAGCAAGGGACTCACGTCTGAGCATACCCTGCCAACTTATGGCAAACAAAACGGTACAAAAGGGGGTGGTGATGGACAGAACATCAGAACCAATCAAACACTCACACCCAGTCAACAGATCTGGGTTTGATCCATCACCGTTCTTTAGCCAACTCAGCCACCCCAGTTCAGACATGGCCATATGCAAATCAGTCTAACCCTGTGCCTCATGGGAACAGTCCATCCCGAACTGACAAGCCATGCCTTCCCTGGACCGGAAACAAGCTTCCTAGGACCAGTTTCTGGCATTTCAGCAGTCTTCAGCTAGGCTTGCTTGAATCCAGTGGCAAAGTGAGCAAGGGACTCACGTCTGAGCATACCCTGCCAACTTATGGCAAACAAAGCGGTACAAAAGGGGGTGGTGATGGACAGAGCATCAGAACCAATCAAACACTCACACCCAGTCAACAGATCTGGGTTTGATCCATCACCGTTCTTTAGCCAAATCTGCCAACCCAGTTCAGACATCGCCATATGCAGATCAGTCTAACCCTGTGCCTCATTAGAAAAGTCCAGCCCGAACTGCCAAGCCATGCCTTTCCTGGACCGGAAACAAGCTTCCTAGGACCGATTTCTGGCATTTCAGCCGTCTTCAGCCAGGCTTGCTTGAATCCAGTGGCAAAGTGAGCAAGGGACTCACGTCTGAGCATACCCTGCCAACTTATGGCAAACAAAACGGTACAAAAGGGGGTGGTGATGGACAGAACATCAGAACCAATCAAACACTCACACCCAGTCAACAGATCTGGATTTGATCCATCACCGTTCTTTAGCCAACTCTGCCACCCCAGTTCAGACATGGCCATATGCAAATCAGTCTAACCCTGTGCCTCTTGGGAACAGTCCAGCCCGAACTGCCAAGCCATGCCTTCCCTGGACCGGAAACAAGCTTCCTAGGACCGGTTTCTGGCATTTCAGCAGTCTTCAGCCAGGCTTGCTTGAATCCAGTGGCAAAGTGAGCAAGGGACTCACGTCTGAGCATACCCTGCCAACTTATGGCAAACAAAGCGGTACAAAAGGGGGTGGTGATGGACAGAGCATCAGAACCAATCAAACACTCACACCCAGTTAACAGATCTGGGTTTGATCCATCACCGTTCTTTAGCCAACTCTGCCACCCCAGTTCAGACATGGCCATATGCAAATCAGTCTAACCTGTGCCTCATGGGAACAGTCCAGCCCGAACTGCCAAGCCATGCCTTCCCTGGACCGGAAACAAGCTTCCTAGGACCGGTTTCTGGCATTTCAGCCGTCTTCAGCCAGGCTTGCTTGAATCCAGTGGCAAAGTGAGCAAGGGACTCACGTCTGAGCATACCCTGCCAACTTATGGCAACTAAAGCGGTACAAAAGGGGGTGGTGATGGACAGAGCATCAGAACCAATCAAACACTCACACCCAGTCAACAGATCTGGGTTTGATCCATCACCTTTCTTTAGCCAACTCTGCCACCCCAGTTCAGACATGGCCATATGCAAATCAGTCTAACCCTGTGCCTCATGAGAACAGTCCAGCCCGAACTGCCAAGCCATGCCTTCCCTGGACCGGAAACAAGCTTCCTAGGTCCGGTTTCTGGCATTTCAGCCGTCTTTAGACAGGCTTGCTTGAATCCAGTGGCAAAGTGAGCAAGGGACTCACGTCTGAGCATACCCTGCCAACTTATGGCAAACAAAGCGGTACAAAAGGGGGTGGTGATGGACAGGGCATCAGAACCAATCAAACACTCACACCCAGTCAACATATCTGGGTTTGATCCATCACCGTTCTTTAGCCAACTCTGCCACCCCAGTTCTGACATGGCCATATGCAAATCAGTCCAACCCTATGCCTCATGGGAACAGTCCAGCCCGAACTGCCAAGCCATGCCTTCCCTGGACCGGAAACAAGCTTTCTAGGACCGGTTTCTGGCATTTCAGCCGTCTTCAGCCAGGCTTGCTTGAATCCAGTGGCAAAGTGAGCAAGGGACTCACGTCTGAGCATACCCTGCCAACTTATGGCAAACAAAGCAGTACAAAAGGGGGTGGTGATGGACAGAGCATCAGAACCAATCAAACACTCACACCCAGTCAACAGATCTGGGTTTGATCCATCACTGTTCTTTAGCCAAATCTGCCACCCCAGTTCAGACATGGCCATATGCAAATCAGTCTAACCCTGTGCCTCATGGGAACAGTCCAGCCAGAACTGCCAAGCCATGCCTTCCCTGGACCGGAAACAAGCTTCCTAGGACCGGTTTCTGGCATTTCAGCCGTCTTCAGCCAGGCTTGCTTGAATCCAGTGGCAAAGTGAGCAAGGGACTCACGTCTGAGCATACCCTGCCAACTTATGGCAAACAAAGCGGTACAAAAGGGGGTGGTGATGGACAGAGCATCAGAACCAATCAAACACTCACACCCAGTTAACAGATCTGGGTTTGATCCATCACCGTTCTTTAGCCAACTCTGCCACACCAGTTCAGACATGGCCATATGCAAATCAGTCTAACCCTGTGCCTCATGGGAACAGTCCAGCCCGAACTGCCAAGCCATTCCTTCCCTGGACCGGAAACAAGCTTCCTAGGACCGGTTTCTGGCATTTCAGCCGTCTTCAGCCAGGCTTGCTTGAATCCAGTGGCAAAGTGAGCAAGGGACTCACGTCTGAGCATACCCTGCCAACTTATGGCAAACAAAGCAGTACAAAAGGGGGTGGTGATGGACAGAGCATCAGAACCAATCAAACACTCACACCCAGTCAACAGATCTGGGTTTGATCCATCACCGTTCTTTAGCCAAATCTGCCACCCCAGTTCAGACATGGCCATATGCAAATCAGTCTAACCCTGTGCCTCATGGGAACAGTCCAGCCAGAACTGCCAAGCCATGCCTTCCCTGGACCGGAAACAAGCTTCCTAGGACCGGTTTCTGGCATTTCAGCCGTCTTCAGCCAGGCTTGCTTGAATCCAGTGGCAAAGTGAGCAAGGGACTCACGTCTCAGCATACCCTGCCAACTTATGCCAAACAAAGCGGTACAAAGGGGGGTGGTGATGGACAGAGCATCAGAACCAATCAAACACTCACACCCAGTCAACAGATCTGGGTTTGATCCATCACCGTTCTTTAGCCAACTCTGCCACCCCAGTTCAGACATGGCCATATGCAAATCAGTCTAACCCTGTGCCTCATGGGAAAAGTCCAGCCCGAACTGCCAAGCCATGCCTTCCCTGGACCGGAAACAAGCTTCCTAGGACCGGTTTCTGGCATTTCAGCCGTCTTCAGCCAGGCTTGCTTGAATCCAGTGGCAAAGTGAGCAAGGGACTCACGTCTGAGCATACCCTGCCAACTTATGGCAAACAAAGCGGTACAAAAGGGGGTGGTGATGGACAGAGCATCAGAACCAATCAAACACTCACACCCAGTCAACAGATCTGGGTTTGATCCATCACCGTTCTTTAGCCAACTCTGCCACCCCAGTTCAGACATGGCCATATGCAAACCAGTCTAACCCTGTGCCTCATGGGAACAGTTCAGCCCGAACTGCCAAGCCATGCCTTCCCTGGACCGGAAAAAAGCTTCCTAGGACCGGTTTCTGGCATTTCAGCCGTCTTCAGCCAGGCTTGCTTGAATCCAGTGGCAAAGTGAGCAAGGGACTCACGTCTGAGCATACCCTGCCAACTTATGGCAAACAAAGCGGTGCAAAAGGGGGTGGTGATGGACAGAGCATCAGAACCAATCAAACACTCACACCCAGTAAACAGATCAAGGTTTGATCCATCACCGTTCTTTAGCCAACTCTGCCACCCCAGTTCAGACATGGCCATATGCAAATCAGTCTAACCCTGTGCCTCATGGGAACAGTCCAGCCCGAACTGCCAAGCCATGCCTTCCCTGGACCGGAAACAAGCTTCCTAAGACCGGTTTCTGGCATTTCAGCCATCTTCAGCCAGGCTTGCTTGAATCCAGTGGCAAAGTGAGCAAGGGACTCACGTCTCAGCATACCCTGCCAACTTATGCCAAACAAAGCGGTACAAAGGGGGGTGGTGATGGACAGAGCATCAGAACCAATCAAACACTCACACCCAGTCAACAGATCTGGGTTTGATCCATCACTGTTCTTTAGCCAACTCTGCCACCCCAGTACAGACATGTCCATATGCAAATCAGTCTAACCCTGTGCCTCATGGGAACAGTCCAGCCAGAACTGCCAAGCCATGCCTTCCCTGGACCGGAAAAAAGCTTCCTAGGACCGGTTTCTGGCATTTCAACCGTCTTCAGCCAGGCTTGCTTGAATCCAGTGGCAAAGTGAGCAAGGGACTCACGTCTGAGCATACCCTGCCAACTTATGGCAAACAAAGCGGTACAAAAGGGGGTGGTGATGGACAGAGCATCAGAACCAATCAAACACTCACACCCAGTCAACAGATCTGGGTTTGATCCATCACCGTTCTTTAGCCAAATCTGCCACCCCAGTTCAGACATCGCCATATGCAAATCAGTCTAACCCTGTGCCTCATGGGAAAAGTCCAGCCCGAACTGCCAAGCCATGCCTTCCCTGGACCGGAAACAAGCTTCCTAGGACCGGTTTCTGGCATTTCAGCCGTCTTCAGCCAGGCTTGCTTGAATCCAGTGGCAAAGTAAGCAAGGGACTCACGTCTGAGCATACCCTGCCAACTTATGGCAAACAAAACGGTACAAAAGGGGGTGGTGATGGACAGAACATCAGAACCAATCAAACACTCACATCCAGTCAACAGATCTGAGTTTGATCCATCACTGTTCTTTAGCCAACTCTGCCACCCCAGTACAGACATGTCCATATGCAAATCAGTCTAACCCTGTGCCTCATGGGAACAGTCCAGCCAGAACTGCCAAGCCATGCCTTCCCTGGACCGGAAAAAAGCTTCCTAGGACCGGTTTCTGGCATTTCAGCCGTCTTCAGCCAGGCATGCTTGAATCCAGTGGCAAAGTGAGCAAGGGACTCACGTCTGAGCATACCCTGCCAACTTATGGCAAACAAAGCGGTACAAAAGGGGGTGGTGATGGACAGAGCATCAGAACCAATCAAACACTCACACCCAGTCAACAGATCTGGGTTTGATCCATCACCGTTCTTTAGCCAAATCTGCCACCCCAGTTCAGACATCGCCATATGCAAATCAGTCTAACCCTGTGCCTCATGGGAAAAATCCAGCCCGAACTGCCAAGCCATGCCTTCCCTGGACCGGAAACAAGCTTCCTAGGACCGGTTTCTGGCATTTCAGCCGTCTTCAGCCAGGCTTGCTTGAATCCAGTGGCAAAGTGAGCAAGGGACTCACGTCTGAGCATACCCTGCCAACTTATGGCAAACAAAACGGTACAAAAGGGGGTGGTGATGGACAGAACATCAGAACCAATCAAACACTCACACCCAGTCAACAGATCTGAGTTTGATCCATCACTGTTCTTTAGCCAACTCTGCCACCCCAGTACAGACATGTCCATATGCAAATCAGTCTAACCCTGTGCCTCATGGGAACAGTCCAGCCAGAACTGCCAAGCCATGCCTTCCCTGGACCGGAAAAAAGCTTCCTAGGACCGGTTTCTGGCATTTCAGCCGTCTTCAACCAGGCATTCTTGAATCCAGTGGCAAAGTGAGCAAGGGACTCACGTCTGAGCATACCCTGCCAACTTATGGCAAACAAAGCGGTACAAAAGGGGGTGGTGATGGACAGAGCATCAGAACCAATCAAATACTCACACCCAGTCAACAGATCTGGGTTTGATCCATCACCGTTCTTTAGCCAAATCTGCCACCCCAGTTCAGACATCGCCATATGCAAATCAGTCTAACCCTGTGCCTCATGGGAAAAGTCCAGCCCGAACTGCCAAGCCATGCCTTCCCTGGACCGGAAACAAGCTTCCTAGGACCGGTTTCTGGCATTTCAGCCGTCTTCAGCCAGGCTTGCTTGAATCCAGTGGCAAAGTGAGCAAGGGACTCACGTCTGAGCATACCCTGCCAACTTATGGCAAACAAAACGGTACAAAAGGGGGTGGTGATGGACAGAACATCAGAACCAATCAAACACTCACACCCAGTCAACAGATCTGAGTTTGATCCATCACTGTTCTTTAGCCAACTCTGCCACCCCAGTACAGACATGTCCATATGCAAATCAGTCTAAGCCTGTGCCTCATGGGAACAGTCCAGCCAGAACTGCCAAGCCATGCCTTCCCTGGACCGGAAAAAAGCTTCCTAGGACCGGTTTCTGGCATTTCAGCCGTCTTCAGCCAGGCATGCTTGAATCCAGTGGCAAAGTGAGCAAGGGACTCACGTCTGAGCATACCCTGCCAACTTATGGCAAACAAAGCGGTACAAAAGAGGGTGGTGATGGACAGAGCATCAGAACCAATCAAACACTCACACCCAGTCAACAGATCTGGGTTTGATCCATCACCGTTCTTTAGCCAAATCTGCCACCCCAGTTCAGACATCGCCATATGCAAATCAGTCTAACCCTGTGCCTCATGGGAAAAGTCCAGCCCGAACTGCCAAGCCATGCCTTCCCTGGACCGGAAACAAGCTTCCTAGGACCGGTTTCTGGCATTTCAGCCGTCTTCAGCCAGGCTTGCTTGAATCCAGTGGCAAAGTGAGCAAGGGACTCACGTCTGAGCATACCCTGCCAACTTATGGCAAACAAAACGGTACAAAAGGGGGTGGTGATGGACAGAACATCAGAACCAATCAAACACTCACACCCAGTCAACAGATCTGGGTTTGATCCATCACTGTTCTTTAGCCAACTCTGCCACCCCAGTACAGACATGTCCATATGCAAATCAGTCTAACCCTGTGCCTCATGGGAACAGTCCAGCCAGAACTGCCAAGCCATGCCTTCCCTGGACCGGAAAAAAGCTTCCTAGGACCGGTTTCTGGCATTTCAACCGTCTTCAGCCAGGCTTGCTTGAATCCAGTGGCAAAGTGAGCAAGGGACTCACGTCTGAGCATACCCTGCCAACTTATGGCAAACAAAGCGGTACAAAAGGGGGTGGTGATGGACAGAGCATCAGAACCAATCAAACACTCACACCCATTCAACAGATCTGGGTTTGATCCATCACCGTTCTTTAGCCAAATCTGCCACCCCAGTTCAGACATCGCCATATGCAAATCAGTCTAACCCTGTGCCTCATGGGAAAAGTCCAGCCCGAACTGCCAAGCCATGCCTTCCCTGGACCGGAAACAAGCTTCCTAGGACCGGTTTCTGGCATTTCAGCCGTCTTCAGCCAGGCTTGCTTGAATCCAGTGGCAAAGTAAGCAAGGGACTCACGTCTGAGCATACCCTGCCAACTTATGGCAAACAAAACGGTACAAAAGGGGGTGGTGATGGACAGAACATCAGAACCAATCAAACACTCACACCCAGTCAACAGATCTGAGTTTGATCCATCACTGTTCTTTAGCCAACTCTGCCACCCCAGTACAGACATGTCCATATGCAAATCAGTCTAACCCTGTGCCTCATTGGAACAGTCCAGCCAGAACTGCCAAGCCATGCCTTCCCTGGACCGGAAAAAAGCTTCCTAGGACCGGTTTCTGGCATTTCAGCCGTCTTCAGCCAGGCATGCTTGAATCCAGTGGCAAAGTGAGCAAGGGACTCACGTCTGAGCATACCCTGCCAACTTATGGCAAACAAAGCGGTACAAAAGGGGGTGGTGATGGACAGAGCATCAGAACCAATCAAACACTCACACCCAGTCAACAGATCTGGGTTTGATCCATCACCGTTCTTTAGCCAAATCTGCCACCCCAGTTCAGAAATCGCCATATGCAAATCAGTCTAACCCTGTGCCTCATGGGAAAAGTCCAGCCCGAACTGCCAAGCCAGGCCTTCCCTGGACCGGAAACAAGCTTCCTAGGACCGGTTTCTGGCATTTCAGCCGTCTTCAGCCAGGCTTGCTTGAATCCAGTGGCAAAGTGAGCAAGGGACTCACGTATGAGCATACCCTGCCAACTTATGGCAAACAAAACGGTACAAAAGGGGGTGGTGATGGACAGAACATCAGAACCAATCAAACACTCACACCCAGTCAACAGATCTGAGTTTGATCCATCACTGTTCTTTAGCCAACTCTGCCACCCCAGTACAGACATGTCCATATGCAAATCAGTCTAACCCTGTGCCTCATGGGAACAGTCCAGCCAGAACTGCCAAGCCATGCCTTCCCTGGACCGGAAAAAAGCTTCCTAGGACCGGTTTCTGGCATTTCAGCCGTCTTCAACCAGGCATGCTTGAATCCAGTGGCAAAGTGAGCAAGGGACTCACGTCTGAGCATACCCTGCCAACTTATGGCAAACAAAGCGGTACAAAAGGGGGTGGTGATGGACAGAGCATCAGAACCAATCAAATACTCACACCCAGTCAACAGATCTGGGTTTGATCCATCACCGTTCTTTAGCCAAATCTGCCACCCCAGTTCAGACATCGCCATATGCAAATAAGTCTAACCCTGTGCCTCATGGGAAAAGTCCAGCCCGAACTGCCAAGCCATGCCTTCCCTGGACCGGAAACAAGCTTCCTAGGACCGGTTTCTGGCATTTCAGCCGTCTTCAGCCAGGCTTGCTTGAATCCAGTGGCAAAGTGAGCAAGGGACTCACGTCTGAGCATACCCTGCCAACTTATGGCAAACAAAACGGTACAAAAGGGGGTGGTGATGGACAGAACATCAGAACCAATCAAACACTCACACCCAGTCAACAGATCTGAGTTTGATCCATCACTGTTCTTTAGCCAACTCTGCCACCACAGTACAGACATGTCCATATGCAAATCAGTCTAACCCTGTGCCTCATGGGAACAGTCCAGCCAGAACTGCCAAGCCATGCCTTCCCTTGACCGGAAAAAAGCTTCCTAGGACCGGTTTCTGGCATTTCAGCCGTCTTCAGCCAGGCATGCTTGAATCCAGTGGCAAAGTGAGCAAGGGACTCACGTCTGAGCATACCCTGCCAACTTATGGCAAACAAAGCGGTACAAAAGAGGGTGGTGATGGACAGAGCATCAGAACCAATCAAACACTCACACCCAGTCAACAGATCTGGGTTTGATCCATCACCGTTCTTTAGCCAAATCTGCCACCCCAGTTCAGACATCGCCATATGCAAATCAGTCTAACCCTGTGCCTCATGGGAAAAGTCCAGCCCGAACTGCCAAGCCATGCCTTCCCTGGACCGGAAACAAGCTTCCTAGGACCGGTTTCTGGCATTTCAGCCGTCTTCAGCCAGGCTTGCTTGAATCCAGTGGCAAAGTGAGCAAGGGACTCACGTCTGAGCATACCCTGCCAACTTATGGCAAACAAAACGGTACAAAAGGGGGTGGTGATGGACAGAACATCAGAACCAATCAAACACTCACACCCAGTCAACAGATCTGAGTTTGATCCATCACTGTTCTTTAGCCAACTCTGCCACCCCAGTACAGACATGTCCATATGCAAATCAGTCTAACCCTGTGCCTCATGGGAACAGTCCAGCCAGAACTGCCAAGCCATGCCTTCCCCGGACCGGAAAAAAGCTTCCTAGGACCGGTTTCTGGCATTTCAGCCGTCTTCAGCCAGGCATGCTTGAATCCAGTGGCAAAGTGAGCAAGGGACTCACGTCTGAGCACACCCTGCCAACTTATGGCAAACAAAGCGGTACAAAAGGGGGTGGTGATGAACAGAGCATCAGAACCAATCAAACACTCACACCCAGTCAACAGATCTGGGTTTGATCCATCACCGTTCTTTAGCCAACTCTGCCACCCCAATTCTGACATGGCCATATGCAAATCAGTCCAACCCTGTGCCTCATGGGAACAGTCCAGCCCGAACTGCCAAGACATGCCTTCCCTGGACCGGAAACAAGCTTTCTAGGACCGGTTTCTGGCATTTCAGCGGTCTTCAGCCAGGCTTGCTTGAATCCAGTGGCAAAGTGAGCAAGGGACTCACGTCTGAGCATACCCTGCCAACTTATGGCAAACAAAGCAGTACAAAAGGGGGTGTTGATGGACAGAGCATCAGAACCAATCAAACACTCACACCCAGTTAACAGATCTGGGTTTGATCCATCACCGTCCTTTAGCCAACTCTGCCACACCAGTTCAGACATGGCCATATGCAAATCAGTCTAACCCTGTGCCTCATGGGAACAGTCCAGCCCGAACTGCCAAGCCATGCCTTCCCTGGACCGGAAACAAGCTTCCTAGGACCGGTTTCTGGCATTTCAGCGGTCTTCAGCCAGGCTTGCTTGAATCCAGTGGCAAAGTGAGCAAGGGACTCACGTCTCAGTATACCCTGCCAACTTATGGCAAACAAAGCGGTACAAAAGAGGGTGGTGATGGACAGAGCATCAGAACCAATCAAACACTCACACCCAGTCAACAGATCTGGATTTGATCCATCACCGTTCTTTAGCCAACTCTGCCACCCCAGTTCAGACATGGCCATATGCAAATCAGTCTAACCCTGTGCCTCATGGGAACAGTCCAGCCCGAACTGCCAAGCCATGCCTTCCCTGGACCGGAAACACGCTTCCTAGGACCGGTTTCTGGCATTTCAGCCGTCTTCAGCCAGGCATGCTTGAATCCAGTGGCAAAGTGAGCAAGGGACTCACGTCTGAGCATACTCTGCCAACTTATGGCAAACAAAGCGGTACAAAAGGGGGTGGTGATGGACAGAGCATCAGAACCAATCAAACACTCACACCCAGTCAACAGATCTGGGTTTGATCCATCACCGTTCTTTAGCCAAATCTGCCACCCCAGTTCAGACATGGCCATATGCAAATCAGTCTAACCCTGTGCCTCATGGGAACAGTCCAGCCCGAACTGCCAAGCCATGCCTTCCCTGGACCGGAAACAAGCTTCCTAGGACCGGTTTCTGGCATTTCAGCCGTCTTCAGCCAGGCTTGCTTGAATCCAGTGGCAAAGTGAGCAAGGGACTCACGTCTGAGCATACCCTGCCAACTTATGGTAAACAAAACGGTACAAAAGGGGGTGGTGATGGACAGAGCATCAGAACCAATCAAACACTCACCCCCAGTCAACAGATCTGGGTTTGATCCATCACCGTTCTTTAGCCAAATCTGCCAACCCAGTTCAGACATCGCCATATGCAAATCAGTCTAACCCTGTGCCTCCTTAGAAAAGTCCAGCCCGAACTGCCAAGCCATGCCTTTCCTGGACCGGAAACAAGCTTCCTTGGACCGGTTTCTGGCATTTCAGCCGTCTTCAGCCAGGCTTGCTTGAATCCAGTGGCAAAGTGAGCAAGGGACTCACGTCTGAGCATACCCTGCCAACTTATGGCAAACAAAACGGTACAAAAGGGGGTGGTGATGGACAGAACATCAGAACCAATCAAACACTCACACCCAGTCAACAGATCTGGATTTGATCCATCACCGTTCTTTAGCCAACTCTGCCACCCCAGTTCAGACATGGCCATATGCAAATCAGTCTAACCCTGTGCCTCATGGGAACAGTCCAGCCCGAACTGCCAAACCATGCCTTCCCTGGACCGGAAACAAGCTTCCTAGGACCGGTTTCTGGCATTTCAGCAGTCTTCAGCCAGGCTTGCTTGAATCCAGTGGCAAAGTGAGCAAGGGACTCACGTCTGAGCATACCCTGCCAACTTATGGCAAACAAAGAGGTACAAAAGGGGGTGGTGATGGACAGAGCATCAGAACCAATCAAACACTCACACCCAGTTAACAGATCTGGGTTTGATCCATCACCGTTCTTTAGCCAACTCTGCCACCCCAGTTCAGACATGGCCATATGCAAATCAGTCTAACCCTGTGCGTCATGGGAACAGTCCAGCCAGAACTGCCAAGCCATGCCTTCCCTGGACCGGAAAAAAGCTTCCTAGGACCGGTTTCTGGCATTTCAGCCGTCTTCAGCCAGGCTTGCTTGAATCCTGTGGCAAAGTGAGCAAGGGACTCACGTCTGAGCATACCCTGCCAACTTATGGCAAACAAAACGGTACAAAAGGGGGTGGTGATGGACAGAACATCAGAACCAATCAAACACTCACACCCAGTCAACAGATCTGGGTTTGATCCATCACTGTTCTTTAGCCAACTCTGCCACCCCAGTTCAGACATGGCCATATGCAAATGAGTCTAACCCTGTGCCTCATGGGAACAGTCCAGCCCGAACTGCCAAGCCATGCCTTCCCTCGACCGGAAACAAGCTTCCTAGGACCGGTTTCTGGCATTTCAGCCGTCTTCAGCCAGGCTTGCTTGAATCCAGTGGCAAAGTGAGCAAGGGACTCACGTCTGAGCATACCCTGCCAACTTATGGCAAACAAAGCGGTACAAAAGGGGGTGGTGATGGACAGAGCATCAGAACCAATCAAACACTCACACCTAGTCAACAGATCTGGGTTTGATCTATCACCGTTCTTTAGCCAAATCTGCCACCCCAGTTCAGACATTGCCATATGCAAATCAGTCTAACCCTGTGCCTCATGGGGAAAGTCCAGCCCGAACTGCCAAGCCATGCCTTCCCTGGACCGGAAACAAGCTTCCTAGGACCGGATTCTGGCATTTCAGCCGTCTTCAGCCAGGCTTGCTTGAATCCAGTGGCAAAGTGAGCAAGGGACTCACATCTGAGCATACCCTGCCAACTTATGGCAAACAAAACGGTACAAAAGGGGGTGGTGATGGACAGAACATCAGAACCAATCAAACACTCACACCCAGTCAACAGATCTGGGTTTGATCCATCACCGTTCTTTAGCCAACTCTGCCACCCCAGTTCAGACATGGCCATATGCAAATCAGTCTAACCCTGTGCCTCATGGGAACAGTCCATCCCGAACTGACAAGCCATGCCTTCCCTGGACCGGAAACAAGCTTCCTAGGACCAGTTTCTGGCATTTCAGCAGTCTTCAGCTAGGCTTGCTTGAATCCAGTGGCAAAGTGAGCAAGGGACTCACGTCTGAGCATACCCCGCCAACTTATGGCAAACAAAGCGGTACAAAAGGGGGTGGTGATGGACAGAGCATCAGAACCAATCAAACACTCACACCCAGTCAACAGATCTGGGTTTGATCCATCACCGTTCTTTAGCCAAATCTGCCACCCCAGTTCAGATATGGCCATATGCAAATCAGTCTAACCCTGTGCCTCATGGGAACAGTCCAGCCCGAACTGCCAAGCCATGCCTTCCCTGGACCGGAAACAAGCTTCCTAGGACCGGTTTCTGGCATTTCAGCCGTCTTCAGCCAGGCTTGCTTGAATCCAGTGGCAAAGTGAGCAAGGGACTCATGTCTGAGCATACCCTGCCAACTTATGGCAAACAAAGCGGTACAAAAGGGGGTGGTGATGGACAGAGCATCAGAACCAATCAAACACTCATACCTAGTCAACAGATCTGGGTTTGATCTATCACCGTTCTTTAGCCAAATCTGCCACCCCAGTTCAGACATTGCCATATGCAAATCAGTCTAACCCTGTGCCTCATGGGGAAAGTCCAGCCCGAACTGCCAAGCCATGCCTTCCCTGGACCGGAAACAAGCTTCCTAGGACCGGATTCTGGCATTTCAGCCGTCTTCAGCCAGGCTTGCTTGAATCCAGTGGCAAAGTGAGCAAGGGACTCACGTCTGAGCATACCCTGCCAACTTATGGCAAACAAAACGGTACAAAAGGGGGTGGTGATGGACAGAACATCAGAACCAATCAAACACTCACACCCAGTCAACAGATCTGGGTTTGATCCATCACCGTTCTTTAGCCAACTCAGCCACCCCAGTTCAGACATGGCCATATGCAAATCAGTCTAACCCTGTGCCTCATGGGAACAGTCCATCCCGAACTGACAAGCCATGCCTTCCCTGGACCGGAAACAAGCTTCCTAGGACCAGTTTCTGGCATTTCAGCAGTCTTCAGCTAGGCTTGCTTGAATCCAGTGGCAAAGTGAGCAAGGGACTCACGTCTGAGCATACCCTGCCAACTTATGGCAAACAAAGCGGTACAAAAGGGGGTGGTGATGGACAGAGCATCAGAACCAATCAAACACTCACACCCAGTCAACAGATCTGGGTTTGATCCATCACCGTTCTTTAGCCAAATCTGCCAACCCAGTTCAGACATCGCCATATGCAGATCAGTCTAACCCTGTGCCTCATTAGAAAAGTCCAGCCCGAACTGCCAAGCCATGCCTTTCCTGGACCGGAAACAAGCTTCCTAGGACCGATTTCTGGCATTTCAGCCGTCTTCAGCCAGGCTTGCTTGAATCCAGTGGCAAAGTGAGCAAGGGACTCACGTCTGAGCATACCCTGCCAACTTATGGCAAACAAAACGGTACAAAAGGGGGTGGTGATGGACAGAACATCAGAACCAATCAAACACTCACACCCAGTCAACAGATCTGGATTTGATCCATCACCGTTCTTTAGCCAACTCTGCCACCCCAGTTCAGACATGGCCATATGCAAATCAGTCTAACCCTGTGCCTCTTGGGAACAGTCCAGCCCGAACTGCCAAGCCATGCCTTCCCTGGACCGGAAACAAGCTTCCTAGGACCGGTTTCTGGCATTTCAGCAGTCTTCAGCCAGGCTTGCTTGAATCCAGTGGCAAAGTGAGCAAGGGACTCACGTCTGAGCATACCCTGCCAACTTATGGCAAACAAAGCGGTACAAAAGGGGGTGGTGATGGACAGAGCATCAGAACCAATCAAACACTCACACCCAGTTAACAGATCTGGGTTTGATCCATCACCGTTCTTTAGCCAACTCTGCCACCCCAGTTCAGACATGGCCATATGCAAATCAGTCTAACCTGTGCCTCATGGGAACAGTCCAGCCCGAACTGCCAAGCCATGCCTTCCCTGGACCGGAAACAAGCTTCCTAGGACCGGTTTCTGGCATTTCAGCCGTCTTCAGCCAGGCTTGCTTGAATCCAGTGGCAAAGTGAGCAAGGGACTCACGTCTGAGCATACCCTGCCAACTTATGGCAACTAAAGCGGTACAAAAGGGGGTGGTGATGGACAGAGCATCAGAACCAATCAAACACTCACACCCAGTCAACAGATCTGGGTTTGATCCATCACCTTTCTTTAGCCAACTCTGCCACCCCAGTTCAGACATGGCCATATGCAAATCAGTCTAACCCTGTGCCTCATGAGAACAGTCCAGCCCGAACTGCCAAGCCATGCCTTCCCTGGACCGGAAACAAGCTTCCTAGGTCCGGTTTCTGGCATTTCAGCCGTCTTTAGACAGGCTTGCTTGAATCCAGTGGCAAAGTGAGCAAGGGACTCACGTCTGAGCATACCCTGCCAACTTATGGCAAACAAAGCAGTACAAAAGGGGGTGGTGATGGACAGGGCATCAGAACCAATCAAACACTCACACCCAGTCAACATATCTGGGTTTGATCCATCACCGTTCTTTAGCCAACTCTGCCACCCCAGTTCTGACATGGCCATATGCAAATCAGTCCAACCCTATGCCTCATGGGAACAGTCCAGCCCGAACTGCCAAGCCATGCCTTCCCTGGACCGGAAACAAGCTTTCTAGGACCGGTTTCTGGCATTTCAGCCGTCTTCAGCCAGGCTTGCTTGAATCCAGTGGCAAAGTGAGCAAGGGACTCACGTCTGAGCATACCCTGCCAACTTATGGCAAACAAAGCAGTACAAAAGGGGGTGGTGATGGACAGAGCATCAGAACCAATCAAACACTCACACCCAGTCAACAGATCTGGGTTTGATCCATCACTGTTCTTTAGCCAAATCTGCCACCCCAGTTCAGACATGGCCATATGCAAATCAGTCTAACCCTGTGCCTCATGGGAACAGTCCAGCCAGAACTGCCAAGCCATGCCTTCCCTGGACCGGAAACAAGCTTCCTAGGACCGGTTTCTGGCATTTCAGCCGTCTTCAGCCAGGCTTGCTTGAATCCAGTGGCAAAGTGAGCAAGGGACTCACGTCTGAGCATACCCTGCCAACTTATGGCAAACAAAGCGGTACAAAAGGGGGTGGTGATGGACAGAGCATCAGAACCAATCAAACACTCACACCCAGTTAACAGATCTGGGTTTGATCCATCACCGTTCTTTAGCCAACTCTGCCACACCAGTTCAGACATGGCCATATGCAAATCAGTCTAACCCTGTGCCTCATGGGAACAGTCCAGCCCGAACTGCCAAGCCATTCCTTCCCTGGACCGGAAACAAGCTTCCTAGGACCGGTTTCTGGCATTTCAGCCGTCTTCAGCCAGGCTTGCTTGAATCCAGTGGCAAAGTGAGCAAGGGACTCACGTCTGAGCATACCCTGCCAACTTATGGCAAACAAAGCAGTACAAAAGGGGGTGGTGATGGACAGAGCATCAGAACCAATCAAACACTCACACCCAGTCAACAGATCTGGGTTTGATCCATCACCGTTCTTTAGCCAAATCTGCCACCCCAGTTCAGACATGGCCATATGCAAATCAGTCTAACCCTGTGCCTCATGGGAACAGTCCAGCCAGAACTGCCAAGCCATGCCTTCCCTGGACCGGAAACAAGCTTCCTAGGACCGGTTTCTGGCATTTCAGCCGTCTTCAGCCAGGCTTGCTTGAATCCAGTGGCAAAGTGAGCAAGGGACTCACGTCTCAGCATACCCTGCCAACTTATGCCAAACAAAGCGGTACAAAGGGGGGTGGTGATGGACAGAGCATCAGAACCAATCAAACACTCACACCCAGTCAACAGATCTGGGTTTGATCCATCACCGTTCTTTAGCCAACTCTGCCACCCCAGTTCAGACATGGCCATATGCAAATCAGTCTAACCCTGTGCCTCATGGGAAAAGTCCAGCCCGAACTGCCAAGCCATGCCTTCCCTGGACCGGAAACAAGCTTCCTAGGACCGGTTTCTGGCATTTCAGCCGTCTTCAGCCAGGCTTGCTTGAATCCAGTGGCAAAGTGAGCAAGGGACTCACGTCTGAGCATACCCTGCCAACTTATGGCAAACAAAGCGGTACAAAAGGGGGTGGTGATGGACAGAGCATCAGAACCAATCAAACACTCACACCCAGTCAACAGATCTGGGTTTGATCCATCACCGTTCTTTAGCCAACTCTGCCACCCCAGTTCAGACATGGCCATATGCAAATCAGTCTAACCCTGTGCCTCATGGGAACAGTTCAGCCCGAACTGCCAAGCCATGCCTTCCCTGGACCGGAAAAAAGCTTCCTAGGACCGGTTTCTGGCATTTCAGCCGTCTTCAGCCAGGCTTGCTTGAATCCAGTGGCAAAGTGAGCAAGGGACTCACGTCTGAGCATACCCTGCCAACTTATGGCAAACAAAGCGGTGCAAAAGGGGGTGGTGATGGACAGAGCATCAGAACCAATCAAACACTCACACCCAGTAAACAGATCAAGGTTTGATCCATCACCGTTCTTTAGCCAACTCTGCCACCCCAGTTCAGACATGGCCATATGCAAATCAGTCTAACCCTGTGCCTCATGGGAACAGTCCAGCCCGAACTGCCAAGCCATGCCTTCCCTGGACCGGAAACAAGCTTCCTAAGACCGGTTTCTGGCATTTCAGCCATCTTCAGCCAGGCTTGCTTGAATCCAGTGGCAAAGTGAGCAAGGGACTCACGTCTCAGCATACCCTGCCAACTTATGCCAAACAAAGCGGTACAAAGGGGGGTGGTGATGGACAGAGCATCAGAACCAATCAAACACTCACACCCAGTCAACAGATCTGGGTTTGATCCATCACTGTTCTTTAGCCAACTCTGCCACCCCAGTACAGACATGTCCATATGCAAATCAGTCTAACCCTGTGCCTCATGGGAACAGTCCAGCCAGAACTGCCAAGCCATGCCTTCCCTGGACCGGAAAAAAGCTTCCTAGGACCGGTTTCTGGCATTTCAACCGTCTTCAGCCAGGCTTGCTTGAATCCAGTGGCAAAGTGAGCAAGGGACTCACGTCTGAGCATACCCTGCCAACTTATGGCAAACAAAGCGGTACAAAAGGGGGTGGTGATGGACAGAGCATCAGAACCAATCAAACACTCACACCCAGTCAACAGATCTGGGTTTGATCCATCACCGTTCTTTAGCCAAATCTGCCACCCCAGTTCAGACATCGCCATATGCAAATCAGTCTAACCCTGTGCCTCATGGGAAAAGTCCAGCCCGAACTGCCAAGCCATGCCTTCCCTGGACCGGAAACAAGCTTCCTAGGACCGGTTTCTGGCATTTCAGCCGTCTTCAGCCAGGCTTGCTTGAATCCAGTGGCAAAGTAAGCAAGGGACTCACGTCTGAGCATACCCTGCCAACTTATGGCAAACAAAACGGTACAAAAGGGGGTGGTGATGGACAGAACATCAGAACCAATCAAACACTCACATCCAGTCAACAGATCTGAGTTTGATCCATCACTGTTCTTTAGCCAACTCTGCCACCCCAGTACAGACATGTCCATATGCAAATCAGTCTAACCCTGTGCCTCATGGGAACAGTCCAGCCAGAACTGCCAAGCCATGCCTTCCCTGGACCGGAAAAAAGCTTCCTAGGACCGGTTTCTGGCATTTCAGCCGTCTTCAGCCAGGCATGCTTGAATCCAGTGGCAAAGTGAGCAAGGGACTCACGTCTGAGCATACCCTGCCAACTTATGGCAAACAAAGCGGTACAAAAGGGGGTGGTGATGGACAGAGCATCAGAACCAATCAAACACTCACACCCAGTCAACAGATCTGGGTTTGATCCATCACCGTTCTTTAGCCAAATCTGCCACCCCAGTTCAGACATCGCCATATGCAAATCAGTCTAACCCTGTGCCTCATGGGAAAAATCCAGCCCGAACTGCCAAGCCATGCCTTCCCTGGACCGGAAACAAGCTTCCTAGGACCGGTTTCTGGCATTTCAGCCGTCTTCAGCCAGGCTTGCTTGAATCCAGTGGCAAAGTGAGCAAGGGACTCACGTCTGAGCATACCCTGCCAACTTATGGCAAACAAAACGGTACAAAAGGGGGTGGTGATGGACAGAACATCAGAACCAATCAAACACTCACACCCAGTCAACAGATCTGAGTTTGATCCATCACTGTTCTTTAGCCAACTCTGCCACCCCAGTACAGACATGTCCATATGCAAATCAGTCTAACCCTGTGCCTCATGGGAACAGTCCAGCCAGAACTGCCAAGCCATGCCTTCCCTGGACCGGAAAAAAGCTTCCTAGGACCGGTTTCTGGCATTTCAGCCGTCTTCAACCAGGCATGCTTGAATCCAGTGGCAAAGTGAGCAAGGGACTCACGTCTGAGCATACCCTGCCAACTTATGGCAAACAAAGCGGTACAAAAGGGGGTGGTGATGGACAGAGCATCAGAACCAATCAAATACTCACACCCAGTCAACAGATCTGGGTTTGATCCATCACCGTTCTTTAGCCAAATCTGCCACCCCAGTTCAGACATCGCCATATGCAAATCAGTCTAACCCTGTGCCTCATGGGAAAAGTCCAGCCCGAACTGCCAAGCCATGCCTTCCCTGGACCGGAAACAAGCTTCCTAGGACCGGTTTCTGGCATTTCAGCCGTCTTCAGCCAGGCTTGCTTGAATCCAGTGGCAAAGTGAGCAAGGGACTCACGTCTGAGCATACCCTGCCAACTTATGGCAAACAAAACGGTACAAAAGGGGGTGGTGATGGACAGAACATCAGAACCAATCAAACACTCACACCCAGTCAACAGATCTGAGTTTGATCCATCACTGTTCTTTAGCCAACTCTGCCACCCCAGTACAGACATGTCCATATGCAAATCAGTCTAAGCCTGTGCCTCATGGGAACAGTCCAGCCAGAACTGCCAAGCCATGCCTTCCCTGGACCGGAAAAAAGCTTCCTAGGACCGGTTTCTGGCATTTCAGCCGTCTTCAGCCAGGCATGCTTGAATCCAGTGGCAAAGTGAGCAAGGGACTCACGTCTGAGCATACCCTGCCAACTTATGGCAAACAAAGCGGTACAAAAGAGGGTGGTGATGGACAGAGCATCAGAACCAATCAAACACTCACACCCAGTCAACAGATCTGGGTTTGATCCATCACCGTTCTTTAGCCAAATCTGCCACCCCAGTTCAGACATCGCCATATGCAAATCAGTCTAACCCTGTGCCTCATGGGAAAAGTCCAGCCCGAACTGCCAAGCCATGCCTTCCCTGGACCGGAAACAAGCTTCCTAGGACCGGTTTCTGGCATTTCAGCCGTCTTCAGCCAGGCTTGCTTGAATCCAGTGGCAAAGTGAGCAAGGGACTCACGTCTGAGCATACCCTGCCAACTTATGGCAAACAAAACGGTACAAAAGGGGGTGGTGATGGACAGAACATCAGAACCAATCAAACACTCACACCCAGTCAACAGATCTGGGTTTGATCCATCACTGTTCTTTAGCCAACTCTGCCACCCCAGTACAGACATGTCCATATGCAAATCAGTCTAACCCTGTGCCTCATGGGAACAGTCCAGCCAGAACTGCCAAGCCATGCCTTCCCTGGACCGGAAAAAAGCTTCCTAGGACCGGTTTCTGGCATTTCAACCGTCTTCAGCCAGGCTTGCTTGAATCCAGTGGCAAAGTGAGCAAGGGACTCACGTCTGAGCATACCCTGCCAACTTATGGCAAACAAAGCGGTACAAAAGGGGGTGGTGATGGACAGAGCATCAGAACCAATCAAACACTCACACCCATTCAACAGATCTGGGTTTGATCCATCACCGTTCTTTAGCCAAATCTGCCACCCCAGTTCAGACATCGCCATATGCAAATCAGTCTAACCCTGTGCCTCATGGGAAAAGTCCAGCCCGAACTGCCAAGCCATGCCTTCCCTGGACCAGAAACAAGCTTCCTAGGACCGGTTTCTGGCATTTCAGCCGTCTTCAGCCAGGCTTGCTTGAATCCAGTGGCAAAGTAAGCAAGGGACTCACGTCTGAGCATACCCTGCCAACTTATGGCAAACAAAACGGTACAAAAGGGGGTGGTGATGGACAGAACATCAGAACCAATCAAACACTCACACCCAGTCAACAGATCTGAGTTTGATCCATCACTGTTCTTTAGCCAACTCTGCCACCCCAGTACAGACATGTCCATATGCAAATCAGTCTAACCCTGTGCCTCATTGGAACAGTCCAGCCAGAACTGCCAAGCCATGCCTTCCCTGGACCGGAAAAAAGCTTCCTAGGACCGGTTTCTGGCATTTCAGCCGTCTTCAGCCAGGCATGCTTGAATCCAGTGGCAAAGTGAGCAAGGGACTCACGTCTGAGCATACCCTGCCAACTTATGGCAAACAAAGCGGTACAAAAGGGGGTGGTGATGGACAGAGCATCAGAACCAATCAAACACTCACACCCAGTCAACAGATCTGGGTTTGATCCATCACCGTTCTTTAGCCAAATCTGCCACCCCAGTTCAGAAATCGCCATATGCAAATCAGTCTAACCCTGTGCCTCATGGGAAAAGTCCAGCCCGAACTGCCAAGCCAGGCCTTCCCTGGACCGGAAACAAGCTTCCTAGGACCGGTTTCTGGCATTTCAGCCGTCTTCAGCCAGGCTTGCTTGAATCCAGTGGCAAAGTGAGCAAGGGACTCACGTATGAGCATACCCTGCCAACTTATGGCAAACAAAACGGTACAAAAGGGGGTGGTGATGGACAGAACATCAGAACCAATCAAACACTCACACCCAGTCAACAGATCTGAGTTTGATCCATCACTGTTCTTTAGCCAACTCTGCCACCCCAGTACAGACATGTCCATATGCAAATCAGTCTAACCCTGTGCCTCATGGGAACAGTCCAGCCAGAACTGCCAAGCCATGCCTTCCCTGGACCGGAAAAAAGCTTCCTAGGACCGGTTTCTGGCATTTCAGCCGTCTTCAACCAGGCATGCTTGAATCCAGTGGCAAAGTGAGCAAGGGACTCACGTCTGAGCATACCCTGCCAACTTATGGCAAACAAAGCGGTACAAAAGGGGGTGGTGATGGACAGAGCATCAGAACCAATCAAATACTCACACCCAGTCAACAGATCTGGGTTTGATCCATCACCGTTCTTTAGCCAAATCTGCCACCCCAGTTCAGACATCGCCATATGCAAATAAGTCTAACCCTGTGCCTCATGGGAAAAGTCCAGCCCGAACTGCCAAGCCATGCCTTCCCTGGACCGGAAACAAGCTTCCTAGGACCGGTTTCTGGCATTTCAGCCGTCTTCAGCCAGGCTTGCTTGAATCCAGTGGCAAAGTGAGCAAGGGACTCACGTCTGAGCATACCCTGCCAACTTATGGCAAACAAAACGGTACAAAAGGGGGTGGTGATGGACAGAACATCAGAACCAATCAAACACTCACACCCAGTCAACAGATCTGAGTTTGATCCATCACTGTTCTTTAGCCAACTCTGCCACCACAGTACAGACATGTCCATATGCAAATCAGTCTAACCCTGTGCCTCATGGGAACAGTCCAGCCAGAACTGCCAAGCCATGCCTTCCCTTGACCGGAAAAAAGCTTCCTAGGACCGGTTTCTGGCATTTCAGCCGTCTTCAGCCAGGCATGCTTGAATCCAGTGGCAAAGTGAGCAAGGGACTCACGTCTGAGCATACCCTGCCAACTTATGGCAAACAAAGCGGTACAAAAGAGGGTGGTGATGGACAGAGCATCAGAACCAATCAAACACTCACACCCAGTCAACAGATCTGGGTTTGATCCATCACCGTTCTTTAGCCAAATCTGCCACCCCAGTTCAGACATCGCCATATGCAAATCAGTCTAACCCTGTGCCTCATGGGAAAAGTCCAGCCCGAACTGCCAAGCCATGCCTTCCCTGGACCGGAAACAAGCTTCCTAGGACCGGTTTCTGGCATTTCAGCCGTCTTCAGCCAGGCTTGCTTGAATCCAGTGGCAAAGTGAGCAAGGGACTCACGTCTGAGCATACCCTGCCAACTTATGGCAAACAAAACGGTACAAAAGGGGGTGGTGATGGACAGAACATCAGAACCAATCAAACACTCACACCCAGTCAACAGATCTGAGTTTGATCCATCACTGTTCTTTAGCCAACTCTGCCACCCCAGTACAGACATGTCCATATGCAAATCAGTCTAACCCTGTGCCTCATGGGAACAGTCCAGCCAGAACTGCCAAGCCATGCCTTCCCCGGACCGGAAAAAAGCTTCCTAGGACCGGTTTCTGGCATTTCAGCCGTCTTCAGCCAGGCATGCTTGAATCCAGTGGCAAAGTGAGCAAGGGACTCACGTCTGAGCACACCCTGCCAACTTATGGCAAACAAAGCGGTACAAAAGGGGGTGGTGATGAACAGAGCATCAGAACCAATCAAACACTCACACCCAGTCAACAGATCTGGGTTTGATCCATCACCGTTCTTTAGCCAACTCTGCCACCCCAATTCTGACATGGCCATATGCAAATCAGTCCAACCCTGTGCCTCATGGGAACAGTCCAGCCCGAACTGCCAAGACATGCCTTCCCTGGACCGGAAACAAGCTTTCTAGGACCGGTTTCTGGCATTTCAGCGGTCTTCAGCCAGGCTTGCTTGAATCCAGTGGCAAAGTGAGCAAGGGACTCACGTCTGAGCATACCCTGCCAACTTATGGCAAACAAAGCAGTACAAAAGGGGGTGTTGATGGACAGAGCATCAGAACCAATCAAACACTCACACCCAGTTAACAGATCTGGGTTTGATCCATCACCGTCCTTTAGCCAACTCTGCCACACCAGTTCAGACATGGCCATATGCAAATCAGTCTAACCCTGTGCCTCATGGGAACAGTCCAGCCCGAACTGCCAAGCCATGCCTTCCCTGGACCGGAAACAAGCTTCCTAGGACCGGTTTCTGGCATTTCAGCGGTCTTCAGCCAGGCTTGCTTGAATCCAGTGGCAAAGTGAGCAAGGGACTCACGTCTCAGTATACCCTGCCAACTTATGGCAAACAAAGCGGTACAAAAGAGGGTGGTGATGGACAGAGCATCAGAACCAATCAAACACTCACACCCAGTCAACAGATCTGGATTTGATCCATCACCGTTCTTTAGCCAACTCTGCCACCCCAGTTCAGACATGGCCATATGCAAATCAGTCTAACCCTGTGCCTCATGGGAACAGTCCAGCCCGAACTGCCAAGCCATGCCTTCCCTGGACCGGAAACACGCTTCCTAGGACCGGTTTCTGGCATTTCAGCCGTCTTCAGCCAGGCATGCTTGAATCCAGTGGCAAAGTGAGCAAGGGACTCACGTCTGAGCATACTCTGCCAACTTATGGCAAACAAAGCGGTACAAAAGGGGGTGGTGATGGACAGAGCATCAGAACCAATCAAACACTCACACCCAGTCAACAGATCTGGGTTTGATCCATCACCGTTCTTTAGCCAAATCTGCCACCCCAGTTCAGACATGGCCATATGCAAATCAGTCTAACCCTGTGCCTCATGGGAACAGTCCAGCCCGAACTGCCAAGCCATGCCTTCCCTGGACCGGAAACAAGCTTCCTAGGACCGGTTTCTGGCATTTCAGCCGTCTTCAGCCAGGCTTGCTTGAATCCAGTGGCAAAGTGAGCAAGGGACTCACGTCTGAGCATACCCTGCCAACTTATGGTAAACAAAACGGTAAAAAAGGGGGTGGTGATGGACAGAGCATCAGAACCAATCAAACACTCACCCCCAGTCAACAGATCTGGGTTTGATCCATCACCGTTCTTTAGCCAAATCTGCCAACCCAGTTCAGACATCGCCATATGCAAATCAGTCTAACCCTGTGCCTCCTTAGAAAAGTCCAGCCCGAACTGCCAAGCCATGCCTTTCCTGGACCGGAAACAAGCTTCCTTGGACCGGTTTCTGGCATTTCAGCCGTCTTCAGCCAGGCTTGCTTGAATCCAGTGGCAAAGTGAGCAAGGGACTCACGTCTGAGCATACCCTGCCAACTTATGGCAAACAAAACGGTACAAAAGGGGGTGGTGATGGACAGAACATCAGAACCAATCAAACACTCACACCCAGTCAACAGATCTGGATTTGATCCATCACCGTTCTTTAGCCAACTCTGCCACCCCAGTTCAGACATGGCCATATGCAAATCAGTCTAACCCTGTGCCTCATGGGAACAGTCCAGCCCGAACTGCCAAACCATGCCTTCCCTGGACCGGAAACAAGCTTCCTAGGACCGGTTTCTGGCATTTCAGCAGTCTTCAGCCAGGCTTGCTTGAATCCAGTGGCAAAGTGAGCAAGGGACTCACGTCTGAGCATACCCTGCCAACTTATGGCAAACAAAGAGGTACAAAAGGGGGTGGTGATGGACAGAGCATCAGAACCAATCAAACACTCACACCCAGTTAACAGATCTGGGTTTGATCCATCACCGTTCTTTAGCCAACTCTGCCACCCCAGTTCAGACATGGCCATATGCAAATCAGTCTAACCCTGTGCCTCATGGGAACAGTCCAGCCCAACCTGCCAAGCCATGCCTTCCCTGGACCGGAAACTAGCTTCCTAGGACCGGTTTCTGGCATTTCAGCCGTCTTCAGCCAGGCTTGCTTGAATCCAGTGGCAAAGTGAGCAAGGGACTCACGTCTGAGCATACCCTGCCAACTTATGGCAAACAAAGCGGTACAAAAGGGGGTGGTGATGGACAGAGCATGAGAACCAATCAAACACTCACACCCAGTCAACAGATCTGGGTTTGATCCATCACCGTTCTTTAGCCAACTCTGCCACCCCAGTTCTGACATGGCCATATGCAAATCAGTCCAACCCTGTGCCTCATGGGAACAGTCCAGCCCGAACTGCCAAGCCATGCCTTCCCTGGACCGGAAACAAGCTTTCTAGGACCGGTTTCTGGCATTTCAGCGGTCTTCAGCCAGGCTTGCTTGAATCCAGTGGCAAAGTGAGCAAGGGACTCACGTCTGAGCATACCCTGCCAACTTATGGCAAACAAAGCGGTACAAAAGAGGGTGGTGATGGACAGAGCATCAGAACCAATCAAACACTCACACCCAGTCAACAGATCTGGGTTTGATCCATCACCGTTCTTTAGCCAACTCTGCCACCCCAGTTCAGACATGGCCATATGCAAATCAGTCTAACCCTGTGCCTCATGGGAACAGTCGAGCCCGAACTTCCAAGCCATGCCTTCCCTGGACCGGAAACAAGATTCCTAGGACCGGTTTCTGGCATTTCAGCCGTCTTCAGCCAGGCTTGCTTGAATCCAGTGGCAAAGTGAGCAAGGGACTCACGTCTGAGCATACCCTGCCAACTTATGGCAAACAAAGCGGTGCAAAAGGGGGTGGTGATGGACAGAGCATCAGAACCAATCAAACACTCACACCCAGTAAACAGATCAAGGTTTGATCCATCACCGTTCTTTAGCCAACTCTGCCACCCCAGTTCAGACATGGCCATATGCAAATCAGTCTAACCCTGTGCCTCATGGGAACAGTCCAGCCCGAACTGCCAAGCCATGCCTTCCCTGGACCGGAAACAAGCTTCCTAGGACCGGTTTCTGGCATTTCAGCCGTCTTCAGCCAGGCTTGCTTGAATCTAGTGGCAAAGTGAGCAAGGGACTCACGTCTGAGCATACCCTGCCAACTTATGGCAAACAAAGCGGTACAAAAGGGGGTGGTGATGGACAGAGCATCAGAACCAATCAAACACTCACACCCAGTCAACAGATCTGGGTTTGATCCATCACCGTTCTTTAGCCAAATCTGCCACCCCAGTTCAGACATCGCCATATGCAAATCAGTCTAACCCTGTGCCTCATTAGAAAAGTCCAGCCCGAACTGCCAAGCCATGCCTTTCCTGGACCGGAAACTAGCTTCCTAGGACCGGTTTCTGGCATTTCAGCCATCTTCAGCCAGGCTTGCTTGAATCCAGTGGCAAAGTGAGCAAGGGACTCACGTCTGAGCATACCCTGCCAACTTATGGCAAACAAAACGGTACAAAAGGGGGTGGTGATGGACAGAACATCAGAACCAATCAAACACTCACACCCAGTCAACAGATCTGGGTTTGATCCATCACTGTTCTTTAGCCAACTCTGCCACCCCAGTACAGACATGTCCATATGCAAATCAGTCTAACCCTGTGCCTCATGGGAACAGTCCAGCCAGAACTGCCAAGCCATGCCTTCCCTGGACCGGAAAAAAGCTTCCTAGGACCGGTTTCTGGCATTTCAACCGTCTTCAGCCAGGCTTGCTTGAATCCAGTGGCAAAGTGAGCAAGGGACTCACGTCTGAGCATACCCTGCCAACTTATGGCAAACAAAGCGGTACAAAAGGGGGTGGTGATGGACAGAGCATCAGAACCAATCAAACACTCACACCCAGTCAACAGATCTGGGTTTGATCCATCACCGTTCTTTAGCTAAATCTGCCACCCCAGTTCAGACATCGCCATATGCAAATCAGTCTAACCCTGTGCCTCATGGGAAATGTCCAGCCCGAACTGCCAAGCCATGCCTTCCCTGGACCGGAAACAAGCTTCCTAGGACCGGTTTCTGGCATTTCAGCCGTCTTCAGCCAGGCTTGCTTGAATCCAGTGGCAAAGTAAGCAAGGGACTCACGTCTGAGCATACCCTGCCAACTTATGGCAAACAAAACGGTACAAAAGGGGGTGGTGATGGACAGAACATCAGAACCAATCAAACACTCACACCCAGTCAACAGATCTGAGTTTGATCCATCACTGTTCTTTAGCCAACTCTGCCACCCCAGTACAGACATGTCCATATGCAAATCAGTCTAACCCTGTGCCTCATGGGAACAGTCCAGCCAGAACTGCCAAGCCATGCCTTCCCTGGACCGGAAAAAAGCTTCCTAGGACCCGTTTCTGGCATTTCAGCCGTCTTCAGCCAGGCATGCTTGAATCCAGTGGCAAAGTGAGCAAGGGACTCACGTCTGAGCATACCCTGCCAACTTATGGCAAACAAAGCGGTACAAAAGGGGGTGGTGATGGACAGAGCATCAGAACCAATCAAACACTCACACCCAGTCAACAGATCTGGGTTTGATCCATCACCGTTCTTTAGCCAAATCTGCCACCCCAGTTCAGACATCGCCATATGCAAATCAGTCTAACCCTGTGCCTCATGGGAAAAGTCCAGCCCGAACTGCCAAGCCATGCCTTCCCTGGACCGGAAACAAGCTTCCTAGGACCGGTTTCTGGCATTTCAGCCGTCTTCAGCCAGGCTTGCTTGAATCCAGTGGCAAAGTGAGCAAGGGACTCACGTCTGAGCATACCCTGCCAACTTATGGCAAACAAAACGGTACAAAAGGGGGTGGTGATGGACAGAATATCAGAACCAATCAAACACTCACACCCAGTCAACAGATCTGAGTTTGATCCATCACTGTTCTTTAGCCAACTCTGCCACCCCAGTACAGACATGTCCATATGCAAATCAGTCTAACCCTGTGCCTCATGGGAACAGTCCAGCCAGAACTGCCAAGCCATGCCTTCCCTGGACCGGAAAAAGCTTCCTAGGACCGGTTTCTGGCATTTCAGCCGTCTTCAACCAGGCATGCTTGAATCCAGTGGCAAAGTGAGCAAGGGACTCACGTCTGAGCATACCCTGCTAACTTATGGCAAACAAAGCGGTACAAAAGGGGGTGGTGATGGACAGAGCATCAGAACCAATCAAACACTAACACCCAGTCAACAGATCTGGGTTTGATCCATCACCGTTCTTTAGCCAAATCTGCCACCCCAGTTCAGACATCGCCATATGCAAATCAGTCTAACCCTGTGCCTCATGGGAAAAGTCCAGCCCGAACTGCCAAGCCATGCCTTCCCTGGACCGGAAACAGGCTTCCTAGGACCGGTTTCTGGCATTTCAGCCGTCTTCAGCCAGGCTTGCTTGAATCCAGTGGCAAAGTGAGCAAGGGACTCACGTCTGAGCATACCCTGCCAACTTATGGCAAACAAAATGGTACAAAAGGGGGTGGTGATGGACAGAACATCAGAACCAATCAAACACTCACACCCAGTCAACAGATCTGAGTTTGATCCAATACTGTTCTTTAGCCAACTCTGCCACCCCAGTACAGACATGTCCATATGCAAATCAGTCTAACCCTGTGCCTCATGGGAACAGTCCAGCCAGAACTGCCAAGCCATGCCTTCCCCGGAACGGAAAAAAGCTTCCTAGGACCGGTTTCTGGCATTTCAGCCGTCTTCAGCCAGGCATGCTTGAATCCAGTGGCAAAGTGAGCAAGGGACTCACGTCTGAGCATACCCTGCCAACTTATGGCAAACAAAGCGGTACAAAAGGGGGTGGTGATGACAGAGCATCAGAACCAATCAAACACTCACACCCAGTCAACAGATCTGGGTTTGATCCATCACCGTTCTTTAGCCAACTCTGCCACCCCAATTCTGACATGGCCATATGCAAATCAGTCCAACCCTGTGCCTCATGGGAACAGTCCAGCCCGAACTGCCAAGACATGCCTTCCCTGGACCGGAAACAAGCTTTCTAGGACCGGTTTCTGGCATTTCAGCGGTCTTCAGCCAGGCTTGCTTGAATCCAGTGGCAAAGTGAGCAAGGGACTCACGTCTGAGCATACCCTGCCAACTTATGGCAAACAAAGCAGTACAAAAGGGGGTGTTGATGGACAGAGCATCAGAACCAATCAAACACTCACACCCAGTTAACAGATCTGGGTTTGATCCATCACCGTTCTTTAGCCAACTCTGCCACACCAGTTCAGACATGGCCATATGCAAATCAGTCTAACCCTGTGCCTCATGGGAACAGTCCAGCCCGAACTGCCAAGCCATGCCTTCCCTGGACCGGAAACAAGCTTCCTAGGACCGGTTTCTGGCATTTCAGCGGTCTTCAGCCAGGCTTGCTTGAATCCAGTGGCAAAGTGAGCAAGGGACTCACGTCTGAGTATACCCTGCCAACTTATGGCAAACAAAGCGGTACAAAAGAGGGTGGTGATGGACAGAGCATCAGAACCAATCAAACACTCACACCCAGTACACAGATCTGGGTTTGATCCATCACCGTTCTTTAGAAAACTCTGCCACCCCAGTTCAGACATGGCCATATGCAAATCAGTCTAACCCTGTGCCTCATGGGAACAGTCCAGCCCGAACTGCCAAGCCATGCCTTCCCTGGACCGGAAACAAGATTCCTAGGACCGGTTTCTGGCATTTCAGCCGTCTTCAGCCAGGCTTGCTTGAATCCAGTGGCAAAGTGAGCAAGGGACTCACGTCTGAGCATACCCTGCCAACTTATGGCAAACAAAACGGTACAAAAGGGGGTGGTGAGGGACAGAACATCAGAACCAATCAAACACTCACACCCAGTCAACAGATCTGGATTTGATCCATCACCGTTCTTTAGCCAACTCTGCCACCCCAGTTCAGACATGGCCATATGCAAATCAGTCTAACCCTGTGCCTCATGGGAACAGTCCAGCCCGAACTGCCAAGCCATGCCTTCCCTGGACCGGAAACAAGCTTCCTAGGACCGGTTTCTGGCATTTCAGCCGTCTTCAGCCAGGCATGCTTGAATCCAGTGGCAAAGTGAGCAAGGGACTCACGTCTGAGCATACTCTGCCAACTTATGGCAAACAAAGCGGTACAAAAGGGGGTGGTGATGGACAGAGCATCAGAACCAATCAAACACTCACACCCAGTCAACAGATCTGGGTTTGATCCATCACAGTTCTTTAGCCAAATCTGCCACCCCAGTTCAGACATGGCCATATGCAAATCAGTCTAACCCTGTGCCTCATGGGAACAGTCCAGCCCGAACTGCCAAGCCATGCCTTCCCTGGACCAGAAACAAGCTTCCTAGGACCGGTTTCTGGCATTTCAGCCGTCTTCAGCCAGGCTTGCTTGAATCCAGTGGCAAAGTGAGCAAGGGACTCACGTCTGAGCATACCCTGCCAACTTATGGCAAACAAAACGGTACAAAAGGGGGTGGTGATGGACAGAGCATCAGAACCAATCAAACACTCACCCCCAGTCAACAGATCTGGGTTTGATCCATCACCGTTCTTTAGCCAAATCTGCCAACCCAGTTCAGACATCGCCATATGCAAATCAGTCTAACCCTGTGCCTCCTTAGAAAAGTCCAGCCCGAACTGCCAAGCCATGCCTTTCCTGGACCGGAAACAAGCTTCCTAGGACCAGTTTCTGGCATTTCAGCCGTCTTCAGCCAGGCTTGCTTGAATCCAGTGGCAAAGTGAGCAAGAGACTCACGTCTGAGCATACCCTGCCAACTTATGGCAAACAAAACGGTACAAAAGGGGGTGGTGATGGACAGAACATCAGAACCAATCAAACACTCACACCCAGTCAACAGATCGGGATTTGATCCATCACCGTTCTTTAGCCAACTCTGCCACCCCAGTTCAGACATGGCCATATGCAAATCAGTCTAACCCTGTGCCTCATGGGAACAGTCCAGCCCGAACTGCCAAACCATGCCTTCCCTGGACCGGAAACAAGCTTCCTAGGACCGGTTTCTGGCATTTCAGCAGTCTTCAGCCAGGCTTGCTTGAATCCAGTGGCAAAGTGAGCAAGGGACTCACGTCTGAGCATACCCTGCCAACTTATGGCAAACAAAGAGGTACAAAAGGGGGTGGTGATGGACAGAGCATCAGAACCAATCAAACACTCACACCCAGTTAACAGATCTGGGTTTGATCCATCACCGTTCTTTAGCCAACTCTGCCACCCCAGTTCAGACATGGCCATATGCAAATCAGTCTAACCCTGTGCCTCATGGGAACAGTCCAGCCAGAACTGCCAAGCCATGCCTTCCCTGGACCGGAAAAAAGCTTCCTAGGACCGGTTTCTGGCATTTCAGCCGTCTTCAGCCAGGCTTGCTTGAATCCAGTGGCAAAGTGAGCAAGGGACTCACGTCTGAGCATACCCTGCCAACTTATGGCAAACAAAACGGTACAAAAGGGGGTGGTGATGGACAGAACATCAGAACCAATCAAACACTCACACCCAGTCAACAGATCTGGGTTTGATCCATCACTGTTCTTTAGCCAACTCTGCCACCCCAGTTCAGACATGGCCATATGCAAATGAGTCTAACCCTGTGCCTCATGGGAACAGTCCGCCCGAACTGCCAAGCCATGCCTTCCCTGGACCGGAAACAAGCTTCCTAGGACCGGTTTCTGGCATTTCAGCCGTCTTCAGCCAGGCTTGCTTGAATCCAGTGGCAAAGTGAGCAAGGGACTCACGTCTGAGCATACCCTGCCAACTTATGGCAAACAAAGCGGTACAAAAGGGGGTGGTGATGGACAGAGCATCAGAACCAATCAAACACTCACACCTAGTCAACAGATCTGGGTTTGATCTATCACCGTTCTTTAGCCAAATCTGCCACCCCAGTTCAGACATTGCCATATGCAAATCAGTCTAACCCTGTGCCTCATGGGGAAAGTCCAGCCCGAACTGCCAAGCCATGCCTTCCCTGGACCGGAAACAAGCTTCCTAGGACCGGATTCTGGCATTTCAGCCGTCTTCAGCCAGGCTTGCTTGAATCCAGTGGCAAAGTGAGCAAGGTACTCACATCTGAGCATACCCTGCCAACTTATGGCAAACAAAACGGTACAAAAGGGGGTGGTGATGGACAGAACATCAGAACCAATCAAACACTCACACCCAGTCAACAGATCTGGGTTTGATCCATCACCGTTCTTTAGCCAACTCTGCCACCCCAGTTCAGACATGGCCATATGCAAATCAGTCTAACCCTGTGCCTCATGGGAACAGTCCATCCCGAACTGACAAGCCATGCCTTCCCTGGACCGGAAACAAGCTTCCTAGGACCAGTTTCTGGCATTTCAGCAGTCTTCAGCTAGGCTTGCTTGAATCCAGTGGCAAAGTGAGCAAGGAACTCACGTCTGAGCATACCCTGCCAACTTATGGCAAACAAAGCGGTACAAAAGGGGGTGGTGATGGACAGAGCATCAGAACCAATCAAACACTCACACCCAGTCAAAAGATCTGGGTTTGATCCATCACCGTTCTTTAGCCAAATCTGCCACCCCAGTTCAGATATGGCCATATGCAAATCAGTCTAACCCTGTGCCTCATGGGAACAGTCCAGCCCGAACTGCCAAGCCATGCCTTCCCTGGACCGGAAACAAGCTTCCTAGGACCGGTTTCTGGCATTTCAGCCGTCTTCAGCCAGGCTTGCTTGAATCCAGTGGCAAAGTGAGCAAGGGACTCACGTCTGAGCATACCCTGCCAACTTATGGCAAACAAAGCGGTACAAAAGGGGGTGGTGATGGACAGAGCATCAGAACCAATCAAACACTCATACCTAGTCAACAGATCTGGGTTTGATCTATCACCGTTCTTTAGCCAAATCTGCCACCCCAGTTCAGACATTGCCATATGCAAATCAGTCTAACCCTGTGCCTCATGGGGAAAGTCCAGCCCGAACTGCCAAGCCATGCCTTCCCTGGACCGGAAACAAGCTTCCTAGGACCGGATTCTGGCATTTCAGCCGTCTTCAGCCAGGCTTGCTTGAATCCAGTGGCAAAGTGAGCAAGGGACTCACGTCTGAGCATACCCTGCCAACTTATGGCAAACAAAACGGTACAAAAGGGGGTGGTGATGGACAGAACATCAGAACCAATCAAACACTCACACCCAGTCAACAGATCTGGGTTTGATCCATCACCGTTCTTTAGCCAACTCTGCCACCCCAGTTCAGACATGGCCATATGCAAATCAGTCTAACCCTGTGCCTCATGGGAACAGTCCATCCCGAACTGACAAGCCATGCCTTCCCTGGACCGGAAACAAGCTTCCTAGGACCAGTTTCTGGCATTTCAGCAGTCTTCAGCTAGGCTTGCTTGAATCCAGTGGCAAAGTGAGCAAGGGACTCACGTCTGAGCATACCCTGCCAACTTGTGGCAAACAAAGCGGTACAAAAGGGGGTGGTGATGGACAGAGCATCAGAACCAATCAAACACTCACACCCAGTCAACAGATCTGGGTTTGATCCATCACCGTTCTTTAGCCAAATCTGCCAACCCAGTTCAGACATCGCCATATGCAGATCAGTCTAACCCTGTGCCTCATTAGAAAAGTCCAGCCCGAACTGCCAAGCCATGCCTTTCCTGGACCGGAAACAAGCTTCCTAGGACCGATTTCTGGCATTTCAGCCGTCTTCAGCCAGGCTTGCTTGAATCCAGTGGCAAAGTGAGCAAGGGACTCACGTCTGAGCATACCCTGCCAACTTATGGCAAACAAAACGGTACAAAAGGGGGTGGTGATGGACAGAACATCAGAACCAATCAAACACTCACACCCAGTCAACAGATCTGGATTTGATCCATCACCGTTCTTTAGCCAACTCTGCCACCCCAGTTCAGACATGGCCATATGCAAATCAGTCTAACCCTGTGCCTCTTGGGAACAGTCCAGCCCGAACTGCCAAGCCATGCCTTCCCTGGACCGGAAACAAGCTTCCTAGGACCGGTTTCTGGCATTTCAGCAGTCTTCAGCCAGGCTTGCTTAAATCCAGTGGCAAAGTGAGCAAGGGACTCACGTCTGAGCATACCCTGCCAACTTATGGCAAACAAAGCGGTACAAAAGGGGGTGGTGATGGACAGAGCATCAGAACCAATCAAACACTCACACCCAGTTAACAGATCTGGGTTTGATCCATCACCGTTCTTTAGCCAACTCTGCCACCCCAGTTCAGACATGGCCATATGCAAATCAGTCTAACCTGTGCCTCATGGGAACAGTCCAGCCCGAACTGCCAAGCCATGCCTTCCCTGGACCGGAAACAAGCTTCCTAGGACCGGTTTCTGGCATTTCAGCCGTCTTCAGCCAGGCTTGCTTGAATCCAGTGGCAAAGTGAGAAAGGGACTCACGTCTGAGCATACCCTGCCAACTTATGGCAACTAAAGCGGTACAAAAGGGGGTGGTGATGGACAGAGCATCAGAACCAATCAAACACTCACACCCAGTCAACAGATCTGGGTTTGATCCATCACCTTTCTTTAGCCAACTCTGCCACCCCAGTTCAGACATGGCCATATGCAAATCAGTCTAACCCTGTGCCTCATGAGAACAGTCCAGCCCGAACTGCCAAGCCATGCCTTCCCTGGACCGGAAACAAGCTTCCTAGGTCCGGTTTCTGGCATTTCAGCCGTCTTTAGACAGGCTTGCTTGAATCCAGTGGCAAAGTGAGCAAGGGACTCACGTCTGAGCATACCCTGCCAACTTATGGCAAACAAAGCGGTACAAAAGGGGGTGGTGATGGACAGGGCATCAGAACCAATCAAACACTCACACCCAGTCAACATATCTGGGTTTGATCCATCACCGTTCTTTAGCCAACTCTGCCACCCCAGTTCTGACATGGCCATATGCAAATCAGTCCAACCCTGTGCCTCATGGGAACAGTCCAGCCCGAACTGCCAAGCCATGCCTTCCCTGGACCGGAAACAAGCTTTCTAGGACCGGTTTCTGGCATTTCAGCCGTCTTCAGCCAGGCTTGCTTGAATCCAGTGGCAAAGTGAGCAAGGGACTCACGTCTGAGCATACCCTGCCAACTTATGGCAAACAAAACGGTACAAAAGGGGGTGGTGATGGACAGAACATCAGAACCAATCAAACACTCACACCCAGTCAACAGATCTGGGTTTGATCCATCACTGTTCTTTAGCCAACTCTGCCACCCCAGTTCAGACATGGCCATATGCAAATGAGTCTAACCCTGTGCCTCATGGGAACAGTCCAGCCCGAACTGCCAAGCCATGCCTTCCCTGGACCGGAAACAAGCTTCCTAGGACCGGTTTCTGGCATTTCAGCCGTCTTCAGCCAGGCTTGCTTGAATCCAGTGGCAAAGTGAGCAAGGGACTCACGTCTGAGCATACCCTGCCAACTTATGGCAAACAAAGCGGTACAAAAGGGGGTGGTGATGGACAGAGCATCAGAACCAATCAAACACTCACACCTAGTCAACAGATCTGGGTTTGATCTATCACCGTTCTTTAGCCAAATCTGCCACCCCAGTTCAGACATTGCCATATGCAAATCAGTCTAACCCTGTGCCTCATGGGGAAAGTCCAGCCCGAACTGCCAAGCCATGCCTTCCCTGGACCGGAAACAAGCTTCCTAGGACCGGATTCTGGCATTTCAGCCGTCTTCAGCCAGGCTTGCTTGAATCCAGTGGCAAAGTGAGCAAGGGACTCACATCTGAGCATACCCTGACAACTTATGGCAAACAAAACGGTACAAAAGGGGGTGGTGATGGACAGAACATCAGAACCAATCAAACACTCACACCCAGTCAACAGATCTGGGTTTGATCCATCACCGTTCTTTAGCCAACTCTGCCACCCCAGTTCAGACATGGCCATATGCAAATCAGTCTAACCCTGTGCCTCATGGGAACAGTCCATCCCGAACTGACAAGCCATGCCTTCCCTGGACCGGAAACAAGCTTCCTAGGACCAGTTTCTGGCATTTCAGCAGTCTTCAGCTAGGCTTGCTTGAATCCAGTGGCAAAGTGAGCAAGGGACTCACGTCTGAGCATACCCTGCCAACTTATGGCAAACAAAGCGGTACAAAAGGGGGTGGTGATGGACAGAGCATCAGAACCAATCAAACACTCACACCCAGTCAACAGATCTGGGTTTGATCCATCACCGTTCTTTAGCCAAATCTGCCACCCCAGTTCAGATATGGCCATATGCAAATCAGTCTAACCCTGTGCCTCATGGGAACAGTCCAGCCCGAACTGCCAAGCCATGCCTTCCCTGGACCGGAAACAAGCTTCCTAGGACCGGTTTCTGGCATTTCAGCCGTCTTCAGCCAGGCTTGCTTGAATCCAGTGGCAAAGTGAGCAAGGGACTCACGTCTGAGCATACCCTGCCAACTTATGGCAAACAAAGCGGTACAAAAGGGGGTGGTGATGGACAGAGCATCAGAACCAATCAAACACTCATACCTAGTCAACAGATCTGGGTTTGATCTATCACCGTTCTTTAGCCAAATCTGCCACCCCAGTTCAGACATTGCCATATGCAAATCAGTCTAACCCTGTGCCTCATGGGGAAAGTCCAGCCCGAACTGCCAAGCCATGCCTTCCCTGGACCGGAAACAAGCTTCCTAGGACCGGATTCTGGCATTTCAGCCGTCTTCAGCCAGGCTTGCTTGAATCCAGTGGCAAAGTGAGCAAGGGACTCACGTCTGAGCATACCCTGCCAACTTATGGCAAACAAAACGGTACAAAAGGGGGTGGTGATGGACAGAACATCAGAACCAATCAAACACTCACACCCAGTCAACAGATCTGGGTTTGATCCATCACCGTTCTTTAGCCAACTCTGCCACCCCAGTTCAGACATGGCCATATGCAAATCAGTCTAACCCTGTGCCTCATGGGAACAGTCCATCCCGAACTGACAAGCCATGCCTTCCCTGGACCGGAAACAAGCTTCCTAGGACCAGTTTCTGGCATTTCAGCAGTCTTCAGCTAGGCTTGCTTGAATCTAGTGGCAAAGTGAGCAAGGGACTCACGTCTGAGCATACCCTGCCAACTTATGGCAAACAAAGCGGTACAAAAGGGGGTGGTGATGGACAGAGCATCAGAACCAATCAAACACTCACACCCAGTCAACAGATCTGGGTTTGATCCATCACCGTTCTTTAGCCAAATCTGCCAACCCAGTTCAGACATCGCCATATGCAGATCAGTCTAACCCTGTGCCTCATTAGAAAAGTCCAGCCCGAACTGCCAAGCCATGCCTTTCCTGGACCGGAAACAAGCTTCCTAGGACCGATTTCTGGCATTTCAGCCGTCTTCAGCCAGGCTTGCTTGAATCCAGTGGCAAAGTGGGCAAGGGACTCACGTCTGAGCATACCCTGCCAACTTATGGCAAACAAAACGGTACAAAAGGGGGTGGTGATGGACAGAACATCAGAACCAATCAAACACTCACACCCAGTCAACAGATCTGGATTTGATCCATCACCGTTCTTTAGCCAACTCTGCCACCCCAGTTCAGACATGGCCATATGCAAATCAGTCTAACCCTGTGCCTCTTGGGAACAGTCCAGCCCGAACTGCCAAGCCATGCCTTCCCTAGACCGGAAACAAGCTTCCTAGGACCGGTTTCTGGCATTTCAGCAGTCTTCAGCCAGGCTTGCTTGAATCCAGTGGCAAAGTGAGCAAGGGACTCACGTCTGAGCATACCCTGCCAACTTATGGCAAACAAAGCGGTACAAAAGGGGGTGGTGATGGACAGAGCATCAGAACCAATCAAACACTCACACCCAGTCAACAGATCTGGGTTTGATCCATCACCTTTCTTTAGCCAACTCTGCCACCCCAGTTCAGACATGGCCATATGCAAATCAGTCTAACCCTGTGCCTCATGAGAACAGTCCAGCCCGAACTGCCAAGCCATGCCTTCCCTGGACCGGAAACAAGCTTCCTAGGTCCGGTTTCTGGCATTTCAGCCGTCTTTAGACAGGCTTGCTTGAATCCAGTGGCAAAGTGAGCAAGGGACTCACGTCTGAGCATACCCTGCCAACTTATGGCAAACAAAGCGGTACAAAAGGGGGTGGTGATGGACAGGGCATCAGAACCAATCAAACACTCACACCCAGTCAACATATCTGGGTTTGATCCATCACCGTTCTTTAGCCAACTCTGCCACCCCAGTTCTGACATGGCCATATGCAAATCAGTCCAACCCTGTGCCTCATGGGAACAGTCCAGCCCGAACTGCCAAGCCATGCCTTCCCTGGACCGGAAACAAGCTTTCTAGGACCGGTTTCTGGCATTTCAGCCGTCTTCAGCCAGGCTTGCTTGAATCCAGTGGCAAAGTGAGCAAGGGACTCACGTCTGAGCATACCCTGCCAACTTATGGCAAACAAAGCAGTACAAAAGGGGGTGGTGATGGACAGAGCATCAGAACCAATCAAACACTCACACCCAGTCAACAGATCTGGGTTTGATCCATCACTGTTCTTTAGCCAAATCTGCCACCCCAGTTCAGACATGGCCATATGCAAATCAGTCTAACCCTGTGCCTCATGGGAACAGTCCAGCCAGAACTGCCAAGCCATGCCTTCCCTGGACCGGAAACAAGCTTCCTAGGACCGGTTTCTGGCATTTCAGCCGTCTTCAGCCAGGCTTGCTTGAATCCAGTGGCAAAGTGAGCAAGGGACTCACGTCTGAGCATACCCTGCCAACTTATGGCAAACAAAGCGGTACAAAAGGGGGTGGTGATGGACAGAGCATCAGAACCAATCAAACACTCACACCCAGTTAACAGATCTGGGTTTGATCCATCACCGTTCTTTAGCCAACTCTGCCACACCAGTTCAGACATGGCCATATGCAAATCAGTCTAACCCTGTGCCTCATGGGAACAGTCCAGCCCGAACTGCCAAGCCATTCCTTCCCTGGACCGGAAACAAGCTTCCTAGGACCGGTTTCTGGCATTTCAGCCGTCTTCAGCCAGGCTTGCTTGAATCCAGTGGCAAAGTGAGCAAGGGACTCACGTCTGAGCATACCCTGCCAACTTATGGCAAACAAAGCAGTACAAAAGGGGGTGGTGATGGACAGAGCATCAGAACCAATCAAACACTCACACCCAGTCAACAGATCTGGGTTTGATCCATCACCGTTCTTTAGCCAAATCTGCCACCCCAGTTCAGACATGGCCATATGCAAATCAGTCTAACCCTGTGCCTCATGGGAACAGTCCAGCTAGAACTGCCAAGCCATGCCTTCCCTGGACCGGAAACAAGCTTCCTAGGACCGGTTTCTGGCATTTCAGCCGTCTTCAGCCAGGCTTGCTTGAATCCAGTGGCAAAGTGAGCAAGGGACTCACGTCTGAGCATACCCTGCCAACTTATGGCAAACAAAGCGGTACAAAAGGGGGTGGTGATGGACAGAGCATCAGAACCAATCAAACACTCACACCCAGTCAACAGATCTGGGTTTGATCCATCACCGTTCTTTAGCCAACTCTGCCACCCCAGTTCAGACATGGCCATATGCAAATCAGTCTAACCCTGTGCCTCATGGGAAAAGTCCAGCCCGAACTGCCAAGCCATGCCTTCCCTGGACCGGAAACAAGCTTCCTAGGACCGGTTTCTGGCATTTCAGCCGTCTTCAGCCAGGCTTGCTTGAATCCAGTGGCAAAGTGAGCAAGGGACTCACGTCTGAGCATACCCTGCCAACTTATGGCAAACAAAGCAGTACAAAAGGGGGTGGTGATGGACAGAGCATCAGAACCAATCAAACACTCACACCCAGTCAACAGATCTGGGTTTGATCCATCACTGTTCTTTAGCCAAATCTGCCACCCCAGTTCAGACATGGCCATATGCAAATCAGTCTAACCCTGTGCCTCATGGGAACAGTCCAGCCAGAACTGCCAAGCCATGCCTTCCCTGGACCGGAAACAAGCTTCCTAGGACCGGTTTCTGGCATTTCAGCCGTCTTCAGCCAGGCTTGCTTGAATCCAGTGGCAAAGTGAGCAAGGGACTCACGTCTGAGCATACCCTGCCAACTTATGGCAAACAAAGCGGTACAAAAGGGGGTGGTGATGGACAGAGCATCAGAACCAATCAAACACTCACACCCAGTTAACAGATCTGGGTTTGATCCATCACCGTTCTTTAGCCAACTCTGCCACACCAGTTCAGACATGGCCATATGCAAATCAGTCTAACCCTGTGCCTCATGGGAACAGTCCAGCCCGAACTGCCAAGCCATTCCTTCCCTGGACCGGAAACAAGCTTCCTAGGACCGGTTTCTGGCATTTCAGCCATCTTCAGCCAGGCTTGCTTGAATCCAGTGGCAAAGTGAGCAAGGGACTCACGTCTGAGCATACCCTGCCAACTTATGGCAAACAAAGCGGTACAAAAGGGGGTGGTGATGGACAGAGCATCAGAACCAATCAAACACTCACACCCAGTCAACAGATCTGGGTTTGATCCATCACCGTTCTTTAGCCAACTCTGCCACCCCAGTTCAGACATGGCCATATGCAAATCAGTCTAACCCTGTGCCTCATGGGAACAGTTCAGCCCGAACTGCCAAGCCATGCCTTCCCTGGACCGGAAAAAAGCTTCCTAGGACCGGTTTCTGGCATTTCAGCCGTCTTCAGCCAGGCTTGCTTGAATCCAGTGGCAAAGTGAGCAAGGGACTCACGTCTGAGCATACCCTGCCAACTTATGGCAAACAAAGCGGTGCAAAAGGGGGTGGTGATGGACAGAGCATCAGAACCAATCAAACACTCACACCCAGTAAACAGATCAAGGTTTGATCCATCACCGTTCTTTAGCCAACTCTGCCACCCCAGTTCAGACATGGCCATATGTAAATCAGTCTAACCCTGTGCCTCATGGGAACAGTCCAGCCCGAACTGCCAAGCCATGCCTTCCCTGGACCGGAAACAAGCTTCCTAAGACCGGTTTCTGGCATTTCAGCCATCTTCAGCCAGGCTTGCTTGAATCCAGTGGCAAAGTGAGCAAGGGACTCACGTCTCAGCATACCCTGCCAACTTATGCCAAACAAAGCGGTACAAAGGGGGGTGGTGATGGACAGAGCATCAGAACCAATCAAACACTCACACCCAGTCAACAGATCTGGGTTTGATCCATCACCGTTCTTTAGCCAACTCTGCCACCCCAGTTCAGACATGGCCATATGCAAATCAGTCTAACCCTGTGCCTCATGGGAACAGTCCAGCCAGAACTGCCAAGCCATGCCTTCCCTGGACCGGAAACAAGCTTCCTAGGACCGGTTTCTGGCATTTCAGCCGTCTTCAGCCAGGCTTGCTTGAATCCAGTGGCAAAGTGAGCAAGGGACTCACGTCTGAGCATACCCTGCCAACTTATGGCAAACAAAGCGGTACAAAAGGGGGTGGTGATGGACAGAGCATCAGAACCAATCAAACACTCACACCCAGTTAACAGATCTGGGTTTGATCCATCACCGTTCTTTAGCCAACTCTGCCACACCAGTTCAGACATGGCCATATGCAAATCAGTCTAACCCTGTGCCTCATGGGAACAGTCCAGCCCGAACTGCCAAGCCATTCCTTCCCTGGACCGGAAACAAGCTTCCTAGGACCGGTTTCTGGCATTTCAGCCATCTTCAGCCAGGCTTGCTTGAATCCAGTGGCAAAGTGAGCAAGGGACTCACGTCTGAGCATACCCTGCCAACTTATGGCAAACAAAGCGGTACAAAAGGGGGTGGTGATGGACAGAGCATCAGAACCAATCAAACACTCACACCCAGTCAACAGATCTGGGTTTGATCCATCACCGTTCTTTAGCCAACTCTGCCACCCCAGTTCAGACATGGCCATATGCAAATCAGTCTAACCCTGTGCCTCATGGGAACAGTTCAGCCCGAACTGCCAAGCCATGCCTTCCCTGGACCGGAAAAAAGCTTCCTAGGACCGGTTTCTGGCATTTCAGCCGTCTTCAGCCAGGCTTGCTTGAATCCAGTGGCAAAGTGAGCAAGGGACTCACGTCTGAGCATACCCTGCCAACTTATGGCAAACAAAGCGGTGCAAAAGGGGGTGGTGATGGACAGAGCATCAGAACCAATCAAACACTCACACCCAGTAAACAGATCAAGGTTTGATCCATGACCGTTCTTTAGCCAACTCTGCCACCCCAGTTCAGACATGGCCATATGTAAATCAGTCTAACCCTGTGCCTCATGGGAACAGTCCAGCCCGAACTGCCAAGCCATGCCTTCCCTGGACCGGAAACAAGCTTCCTAAGACCGGTTTCTGGCATTTCAGCCATCTTCAGCCAGGCTTGCTTGAATCCAGTGGCAAAGTGAGCAAGGGACTCACGTCTCAGCATACCCTGCCAACTTATGCCAAACAAAGCGGTACAAAGGGGGGTGGTGATGGACAGAGCATCAGAACCAATCAAACACTCACACCCAGTCAACAGATCTGGGTTTGATCCATCACCGTTCTTTAGCCAACTCTGCCACCCCAGTTCAGACATGGCCATATGCAAATCAGTCTAACCCTGTGCCTCATGGGAAAAGTCCAGCCCGAACTGCCAAGCCATGCCTTCCCTGGACCGGAAACAAGCTTCCTAGGACCGGTTTCTGGCATTTCAGCCGTCTTCAGCCAGGCTTGCTTGAATCCAGTGGCAAAGTGAGCAAGGGACTCACGTCTGAGCATACCCTGCCAACTTATGGCAAACAAAGCGGTACAAAAGGGGGTGGTGATGGACAGAGCATCAGAACCAATCAAACACTCACACCCAGTCAACAGATCTGGGTTTGATCCATCACCGTTCTTTAGCCAACTCTGCCACCCCAGTTCAGACATGGCCATATGCAAATCAGTCTAACCCTGTGCCTCATGGGAACAGTTCAGCCCGAACTGCCAAGCCATGCCTTCCCTGGACCGGAAAAAAGCTTCCTAGGACCGGTTTCTGGCATTTCAGCCGTCTTCAGCCAGGCTTGCTTGAATCCAGTGGCAAAGTGAGCAAGGGACTCACGTCTGAGCATACCCTGCCAACTTATGGCAAACAAAGCGGTGCAAAAGGGGGTGGTGATGGACAGAGCATCAGAACCAATCAAACACTCACACCCAGTAAACAGATCAAGGTTTGATCCATCACCGTTCTTTAGCCAACTCTGCCACCCCAGTTCAGACATGGCCATATGCAAATCAGTCTAACCCTGTGCCTCATGGGAACAGTCCAGCCCGAACTGCCAAGCCATGCCTTCCCTGGACCGGAAACAAGCTTCCTAAGACCGGTTTCTGGCATTTCAGCCATCTTCAGCCAGGCTTGCTTGAATCCAGTGGCAAAGTGAGCAAGGGACTCACGTCTCAGCATACCCTGCCAACTTATGCCAAACAAAGCGGTACAAAGGGGGGTGGTGATGGACAGAGCATCAGAACCAATCAAACACTCACACCCAGTCAACAGATCTGGGTTTGATCCATCACCGTTCTTTTGCCAACTCTGCCACCCCAGTTCAGACATCGCCATATGCAAATCAGTCTAACCCTGTGCCTCATTAGAAAAGTCCAGCCCGAACTGCCAAGCCATGCCTTTCCTGGACCGGAAACTAGCTTCCTAGGACCGGTTTCTGGCATTTCAGCCATCTTCAGCCAGGCTTGCTTGAATCCAGTGGCAAAGTGAGCAAGGGACTCACGTCTGAGCATACCCTGCCAACTTATGGCAAACAAAACGGTACAAAAGGGGGTGGTGATGGACAGAACATCAGAACCAATCAAACACTCACACCCAGTCAACAGATCTGGGTTTGATCCATCACTGTTCTTTAGCCAACTCTGCCACCCCAGTACAGACATGTCCATATGCAAATCAGTCTAACCCTGTGCCTCATGGGAACAGTCCATCCAGAACTGCCAAGCCATGCCTTCCCTGGACCGGAAAAAAGCTTCCTAGGACCGGTTTCTGGCATTTCAACCGTCTTCAGCCAGGCTTGCTTGAATCCAGTGGCAAAGTGAGCAAGGGACTCACGTCTGAGCATACCCTGCCAACTTATGGCAAACAAAGCGGTACAAAAGGGGGTGGTGATGGACAGAGCATCAGAACCAATCAAACACTCACACCCAGTCAACAGATCTGGGTTTGATCCATCACCGTTCTTTAGCCAAATCTGCCACCCCAGTTCAGACATCGCCATATGCAAATCAGTCTAACCCTGTGCCTCATGGGAAAAGTCCAGCCCGAACTGCCAAGCCATGCCTTCCCTGGACCGGAAACAAGCTTCCTAGGACCGGTTTCTGGCATTTCAGCCGTCTTCAGCCAGGCTTGCTTGAATCCAGTGGGAAAGTAAGCAAGGGACTCACGTCTGAGCATACCCTGCCAACTTATGGCAAACAAAACGGTACAAAAGGGGGTGGTGATGGACAGAACATCAGAACCAATCAAACACTCACATCCAGTCAACAGATCTGAGTTTGATCCATCACTGTTCTTTAGCCAACTCTGCCACCCCAGTACAGACATGTCCATATGCAAATCAGTCTAACCCTGTGCCTCATGGGAACAGTCCAGCCAGAACTGCCAAGCCATGCCTTCCCTGGACCGGAAAAAAGCTTCCTAGGACCGGTTTCTGGCATTTCAGCCGTCTTCAGCCAGGCATGCTTGAATCCAGTGGCAAAGTGAGCAAGGGACTCACGTCTGAGCATACCCTGCCAACTTATGGCAAACAAAGCGGTACAAAAGGGGGTGGTGATGGACAGAGCATCAGAACCAATCAAACACTCACACCCAGTCAACAGATCTGGGTTTGATCCATCACCGTTCTTTAGCCAAATCTGCCACCCCAGTTCAGACATCGCCATATGCAAATCAGTCTAACCCTGTGCCTCATGGGAAAAATCCAGCCCGAACTGCCAAGCCATGCCTTCCCTGGACCGGAAACAAGCTTCCTAGGACCGGTTTCTGGCATTTCAGCCGTCTTCAGCCAGGCTTGCTTGAATCCAGTGGCAAAGTGAGCAAGGGACTCACGTCTGAGCATACCCTGCCAACTTATGGCAAACAAAACGGTACAAAAGGGGGTGGTGATGGACAGAACATCAGAACCAATCAAACACTCACACCCAGTCAACAGATCTGAGTTTGATCCATCACTGTTCTTTAGCCAACTCTGCCACCCCAGTACAGACATGTCCATATGCAAATCAGTCTAACCCTGTGCCTCATGGGAACAGTCCAGCCAGAACTGCCAAGCCATGCCTTCCCTGGACCGGAAAAAAGCTTCCTAGGACCGGTTTCTGGCATTTCAGCCGTCTTCAACCAGGCATGCTTGAATCCAGTGGCAAAGTGAGCAAGGGACTCACGTCTGAGCATACCCTGCCAACTTATGGCAAACAAAGCGGTACAAAAGGGGGTGGTGATGGACAGAGCATCAGAACCAATCAAATACTCACACCCAGTCAACAGATCTGGGTTTGATCCATCACCGTTCTTTAGCCAAATCTGCCACCCCAGTTCAGACATCGCCATATGCAAATCAGTCTAACCCTGTGCCTCATGGGAAAAGTCCAGCCCGAACTGCCAAGCCATGCCTTCCCTGGACCGGAAACAAGCTTCCTAGGACCGGTTTCTGGCATTTCAGCCGTCTTCAGCCAGGCTTGCTTGAATCCAGTGGCAAAGTGAGCAAGGGACTCACGTCTGAGCATACCCTGCCAACTTATGGCAAACAAAACGGTACAAAAGGGGGTGGTGATGGACAGAACATCAGAACCAATCAAACACTCACACCCAGTCAACAGATCTGAGTTTGATCCATCACTGTTCTTTAGCCAACTCTGCCACCCCAGTACAGACATGTCCATATGCAAATCAGTCTAACCCTGTGCCTCATGGGAACAGTCCAGCCAGAACTGCCAAGCCATGCCTTCCCTGGACCGGAAAAAAGCTTCCTAGGACCGGTTTCTGGCATTTCAGCCGTCTTCAGCCAGGCATGCTTGAATCCAGTGGCAAAGTGAGCAAGGGACTCACGTCTGAGCATACCCTGCCAACTTATGGCAAACAAAGCGGTACAAAAGAGGGTGGTGATGGACAGAGCATCAGAACCAATCAAACACTCACACCCAGTCAACAGATCTGGGTTTGATCCATCACCGTTCTTTAGCCAAATCTGCCACCCCAGTTCAGACATCGCCATATGCAAATCAGTCTAACCCTGTGCCTCATGGGAAAAGTCCAGCCCGAACTGCCAAGCCATGCCTTCCCTGGACCGGAAACAAGCTTCCTAGGACCGGTTTCTGGCATTTCAGCCGTCTTCAGCCAGGCTTGCTTGTATCCAGTGGCAAAGTGAGCAAGGGACTCACGTCTGAGCATACCCTGCCAACTTATGGCAAACAAAATGGTACAAAAGGGGGTGGTGATGGACAGAACATCAGAACCAATCAAACACTCACACCCAGTCAACAGATCTGAGTTTGATCCATCACTGTTCTTTAGCCAACTCTGCCACCCCAGTACAGACATGTCCATATGCAAATCAGTCTAACCCTGTGCCTCATGGGAACAGTCCAGCCAGAACTGCCAAGCCATGCCTTCCCCGGACCGGAAAAAAGCTTCCTAGGACCGGTTTCTGGCATTTCAGCCGTCTTCAGCCAGGCATGCTTGAATCCAGTGGCAAAGTGAGCAAGGGACTCACGTCTGAGCACACCCTGCCAACTTATGGCAAGCAAAGCGGTACAAAAGGGGGTGGTGATGGACAGAGCATCAGAACCAATCAAACACTCACACCCAGTCAACAGATCTGGGTTTGATCCATCACCGTTCTTTAGCCAACTCTGCCACCCCAATTCTGACATGGCCATATGCAAATCAGTCCAACCCTGTGCCTCATGGGAACAGTCCAGCCCGAACTGCCAAGACATGCCTTCCCTGGACTGGAAACAAGCTTTCTAGGACCGGTTTCTGGCATTTCAGCGGTCTTCAGCCAGGCTTGCTTGAATCCAGTGGCAAAGTGAGCAAGGGACTCACGTCTGAGCATACCCTGCCAACTCATGGCAAACAAAGCAGTACAAAAGGGGGTGTTGATGGACAGAGCATCAGAACCAATCAAACACTCACACCCAGTTAACAGATCTGGGTTTGATCCATCACCGTTCTTTAGCCAACTCTGCCACACCAGTTCAGACATGGCCATATGCAAATCAGTCTAACCCTGTGCCTCATGGGAACAGTCCAGCCCGAACTGCCAAGCCATGCCTTCCCTGGACCGGAAACAAGCTTCCTAGGACCGGTTTCTGGCATTTCAGCGGTCTTCAGCCAGGCTTGCTTGAATCCAGTGGCAAAGTGAGCAAGGGACTCACGTCTGAGTATACCCTGCCAACTTATGGCAAACAAAGCGGTACAAAAGAGGGTGGTGATGGACAGAGCATCAGAACCAATCAAACACTCACACCCAGTCAACAGATCTGGGTTTGATCCATCACCGTTCTTTAGAAAACTCTGCCACCCCAGTTCAGACATGGCCATATGCAAATCAGTCTAACCCTGTGCCTCATGGGAACAGTCCAGCCCGAACTGCCAAGCCATGCCTTCCCTGGACCGGAAACAAGATTCCTAGGACCGGTTTCTGGCATTTCAGCCGTCTTCAGCCAGGCTTGCTTGAATCCAGTGGCAAAGTGAGCAAGGGACTCACGTCTGAGCATACCCTGCCAACTTATGGCAAACAAAACGGTACAAAAGGGGGTGGTGATGGACAGAACATCAGAACCAATCAAACACTCACACCCAGTCAACAGATCTGGATTTGATCCATCACCGTTCTTTAGCCAACTCTGCCACCCCAGTTCAGACATGGCGATATGCAAATCAGTCTAACCCTGTGCCTCATGGGAACAGTCCAGCCCGAACTGCTAAGCCATGCCTTCCCTGGACCGGAAACAAGCTTCCTAGGACCGGTTTCTGGCATTTCAGCCGTCTTCAGCCAGGCATGCTTGAATCCAGTGGCAAAGTGAGCAAGGGACTCACGTCTGAGCATACTCTGCCAACTTATGGCAAACAAAGCGGTACAAAAGGGGGTGGTGATGGACAGAGCATCAGAACCAATCAAACACTCACACCCAGTCAACAGATCTGGGTTTGATCCATCACCGTTCTTTAGCCAAATCTGCCACCCCAGTTCAGACATGCCCATATGCAAATCAGTCTAACCCTGTGCCTCATGGGAACAGTCCAGCCCGAACTGCCAAGCCATGCCTTCCCTGGACCGGAAACAAGCTTCCTAGGACCGGTTTCTGGCATTTCAGCCGTCTTCAGCCACGCTTGCTTGAATCCAGTGGCAAAGTGAGCAAGGGACTCACGTCTGAGCATACCCTGCCAACTTATGGCAAACAAAACGGTACAAAAGGGGGTGGTGATGGACAGAGCATCAGAACCAATCAAACACTCACCCCCAGTCAACAGATCTGGGTTTGATCCATCACCGTTCTTTAGCCAAATCTGCCAACCCAGTTCAGACATCGCCATATGCAAATCAGTCTAACCCTGTGCCTCCTTAGAAAAGTCCAGCCCGAACTGCCAAGCCATGCCTTTCCTGGACCGGAAACAAGCTTCCTAGGACCGGTTTCTGGCATTTCAGCCGTCTTCAGCCAGGCTTGCTTGAATCCAGTGGCAAAGTGAGCAAGGGACTCACGTCTGAGCATACCCTGCCAACTTATGGCAAACAAAACGGTACAAAAGGGGGTGGTGATGGACAGAACATCAGAACCAATCAAACACTCACACCCAGTCAACAGATCTGGATTTGATCCATCACCGTTCTTTAGCCAACTCTGCCACCCCAGTTCAGACATGGCCATATGCAAATCAGTCTAACCCTGTGCCTCATGGGAACAGTCCAGCCCGAACTGCCAAACCATGCCTTCCCTGGACCGGAAACAAGCTTCCTAGGACCGGTTTCTGGCATTTCAGCAGTCTTCAGCCAGGCTTGCTTGAATCCAGTGGCAAAGTGAGCAAGGGACTCACGTCTGAGCATACCCTGCCAACTTATGGCAAACAAAGAGGTACAAAAGGGGGTGGTGATGGACAGAGCATCAGAACCAATCAAACACTCACACCCAGTTAACAGATCTGGGTTTGATCCATCACCGTTCTTTAGCCAACTCTGCCACCCCAGTTCAGACATGGCCATATGCAAATCAGTCTAACCCTGTGCCTCATGGGAACAGTCCAGCCCAAACTGCCAAGCCATGCCTTCCCTGGACCGGAAACTAGCTTCCTAGGACCGGTTTCTGGCATTTCAGCCGTCTTCAGCCAGGCTTGCTTGAATCCAGTGGCAAAGTGAGCAAGGGACTCACGTCTGAGCATACCCTGCCAACTTATGGCAAACAAAGCGGTACAAAAGGGGGTGGTGATGGACAGAGCATCAGAACCAATCAAACACTCACACCCAGTCAACAGATCTGGGTTTGATCCATCACCGTTCTTTAGCCAACTCTGCCACCCCAGTTCTGACATGGCCATATGCAAATCAGTCCAACCCTGTGCCTCATGGGAACAGTCCAGCCCGAACTGCCAAGCCATGCCTTCCCTGGACCGGAAACAAGCTTTCTAGGACCGGTTTCTGGCATTTCAGCGGTCTTCAGCCAGGCTTGCTTGAATCCAGTGGCAAAGTGAGCAAGGGACTCACGTCTGAGCATACCCTGCCAACTTATGGCAAACAAAGCGGTACAAAAGAGGGTGGTGATGGACAGAGCATCAGAACCAATCAAACACTCACACCCAGTCAACAGATCTGGGTTTGATCCATCACCGTTCTTTAGCCAACTCTGCCACCCCAGTTCAGACATGGCCATATGCAAATCAGTCTAACCCTGTGCCTCATGGGAACAGTCCAGCCCGAACTTCCAAGCCATGCCTTCCCTGGACCGGAAACAAGATTCCTAGGACCGGTTTCTGGCATTTCAGCCGTCTTCAGCCAGGCTTGCTTGAATCCAGTGGCAAAGTGAGCAAGGGACTCACGTCTGAGCATACCCTGCCAACTTATGGCAAACAAAGCGGTGCAAAAGGGGGTGGTGATGGACAGAGCATCAGAACCAATCAAACACTCACACCCAGTAAACAGATCAAGGTTTGATCCATCACCGTTCTTTAGCCAACTCTGCCACCCCAGTTCAAACATGGCCATATGCAAATCAGTCTAACCCTGTGCCTCATGGGAACAGTCCAGCCCGAACTGCCAAGCCATGCCTTCCCTGGACCGGAAACAAGCTTCCTAAGACCGGTTTCTGGCATTTCAGCCATCTTCAGCCAGGCTTGCTTGAATCCAGTGGCAAAGTGAGCAAGGGACTCACGTCTGAGCATACCCTGCCAACTTATGCCAAACAAAGCGGTACAAAGGGGGGTGGTGATGGACAGAGCATCAGAACCAATCAAACACTCACACCCAGTCAACAGATCTGGGTTTGATCCATCACCGTTCTTTAGCCAACTCTGCCACCCCAGTTCAGACATGGCCATATGCAAATCAGTCTAACCCTGTGCCTCATGGGAACAGTCCAGCCCGAACTGCCAAACCATGCCTTCCCTGGACCGGAAACAAGCTTCCTAGGACCGGTTTCTGGCATTTCAGCCGTCTTCAGCCAGGCATGCTTGAATCCAGTGGCAAAGTGAGCAAGGGACTCACGTCTGAGCATACCCTGCCAACTTATGGCAAACAAAGCGGTACAAAAGAGGGTGGTGATGGACAGAGCATCAGAACCAATCAAACACTCACACCCAGTCAACAGATCTGGGTTTGATCCATCACCGTTCTTTAGCCAAATCTGCCACCCCAGTTCAGACATGGCCATATGCAAATCAGTCTAACCCTGTGCCTCATGGGAACAGTCCAGCCCGAACTGCCAAGCCATGCCTTCCCTGGACCGGAAACAAGCTTCCTAGGACCGGTTTCTGGCATTTCAGCCGTCTTCAGCCAGGCTTGCTTGAATCTAGTGGCAAAGTGAGCAAGGGACTCACGTCTGAGCATACCCTGCCAACTTATGGCAAACAAAGCGGTACAAAAGGGGGTGGTGATGGACAGAGCATCAGAACCAATCAAACACTCACACCCAGTCAACAGATCTGGGTTTGATCCATCACCGTTCTTTAGCCAAATCTGCCACCCCAGTTCAGACATCGCCATATGCAAATCAGTCTAACCCTGTGCCTCATTAGAAAAGTCCAGCCCGAACTGCCAAGCCATGCCTTTCCTGGACCGGAAACTAGCTTCCTAGGACCGGTTTCTGGCATTTCAGCCATCTTCAGCCAGGCTTGCTTGAATCCAGTGGCAAAGTGAGCAAGGGACTCACGTCTGAGCATACCCTGCCAACTTATGGCAAACAAAGCGGTACAAAAGGGGGTGGTGATGGACAGAGCATCAGAACCAATCAAACACTCACACCCAGTCAACAGATCTGGGTTTGATCCATCACCGTTCTTTAGCCAAATCTGCCACCCCAGTTCAGACATCGCCATATGCAAATCAGTCTAACCCTGTGCCTCATGGGAAAAGTCCAGCCCGAACTGCCAAGCCATGCCTTCCCTGGACCGGAAACAAGCTTCCTAGGACCGGTTTCTGGCATTTCAGCCGTCTTCAGCCAGGCTTGCTTGAATCCAGTGGCAAAGTAAGCAAGGGACTCACGTCTGAGCATACCCTGCCAACTTATGGCAAACAAAACGGTACAAAAGGGGGTGGTGATGGACAGAACATCAGAACCAATCAAACACTCACATCCAGTCAACAGATCTGAGTTTGATCCATCACTGTTCTTTAGCCAACTCTGCCACCCCAGTACAGACATGTCCATATGCAAATCAGTCTAACCCTGTGCCTCATGGGAACAGTCCAGCCAGAACTGCCAAGCCATGCCTTCCCTGGACCGGAAAAAAGCTTCCTAGGACCGGTTTCTGGCATTTCAGCCGTCTTCAGCCAGGCATGCTTGAATCCAGTGGCAAAGTGAGCAAGGGACTCACGTCTGAGCATACCCTGCCAACTTATGGCAAACAAAGAGGTACAAAAGGGGGTGGTGATGGACAGAGCATCAGAACCAATCAAACACTCACACCCAGTCAACAGATCTGGGTTTGATCCATCACCGTTCTTTAGCCAAATCTGCCACCCCAGTTCAGACATCGCCATATGCAAATCAGTCTAACCCTGTGCCTCATGGGAAAAATCCAGCCCGAACTGCCAAGCCATGCCTTCCCTGGACCGGAAACAAGCTTCCTAGGACCGGTTTCTGGCATTTCAGCCGTCTTCAGCCAGGCTTGCTTGAATCCAGTGGCAAAGTGAGCAAGGGACTCACGTCTGAGCATACCCTGCCAACTTATGGCAAACAAAACGGTACAAAAGGGGGTGGTGATGGACAGAACATCAGAACCAATCAAACAATCACACCCAGTCAACAGATCTGAGTTTGATCCATCACTGTTCTTTAGCCAACTCTGCCACCCCAGTACAGACATGTCCATATGCAAATCAGTCTAACCCTGTGCCTCATGGGAACAGTCCAGCCAGAACTGCCAAGCCATGCCTTCCCTGGACCGGAAAAAAGCTTCCTAGGACCGGTTTCTGGCATTTCAGCCGTCTTCAACCAGGCATGCTTGAATCCAGTGGCAAAGTGAGCAAGGGACTCACGTCTGAGCATACCCTGCCAACTTATGGCAAACAAAGCGGTACAAAAGGGGGTGGTGATGGACAGAGCATCAGAACCAATCAAATACTCACACCCAGTCAACAGATCTGGGTTTGATCCATCACCGTTCTTTAGCCAAATCTGCCACCCCAGTTCAGACATCGCCATATGCAAATCAGTCTAACCCTGTGCCTCATGGGAAAAGTCCAGCCCGAACTGCCAAGCCATGCCTTCCCTGGACCGGAAACAAGCTTCCTAGGACCGGTTTCTGGCATTTCAGCGGTCTTCAGCCAGGCTTGCTTGAATCCAGTGGCAAAGTGAGCAAGGGACTCACGTCTGAGTATACCCTGCCAACTTATGGCAAACAAAGCGGTACAAAAGAGGGTGGTGATGGACAGAGCATCAGAACCAATCAAACACTCACACCCAGTCAACAGATCTGGGTTTGATCCATCACCGTTCTTTAGAAAACTCTGCCACCCCAGTTCAGACATGGCCATATGCAAATCAGTCTAACCCTGTGCCTCATGGGAACAGTCCAGCCCGAACTGCCAAGCCATGCCTTCCCTGGACCGGAAACAAGATTCCTAGGACCGGTTTCTGGCATTTCAGCCGTCTTCAGCCAGGCTTGCTTGAATCCAGTGGCAAAGTGAGCAAGGGACTCACGTCTGAGCATACCCTGCCAACTTATGGCAAACAAAACGGTACAAAAGGGGGTGGTGATGGACAGAACATCAGAACCAATCAAACACTCACACCCAGTCAACAGATCTGGATTTGATCCATCACCGTTCTTTAGCCAACTCTGCCACCCCAGTTCAGACATGGCGATATGCAAATCAGTCTAACCCTGTGCCTCATGGGAACAGTCCAGCCCGAACTGCCAAGCCATGCCTTCCCTGGACCGGAAACAAGCTTCCTAGGACCGGTTTCTGGCATTTCAGCCGTCTTCAGCCAGGCATGCTTGAATCCAGTGGCAAAGTGAGCAAGGGACTCACGTCTGAGCATACTCTGCCAACTTATGGCAAACAAAGCGGTACAAAAGGGGGTGGTGATGGACAGAGCATCAGAACCAATCAAACACTCACACCCAGTCAACAGATCTGGGTTTGATCCATCACCGTTCTTTAGCCAAATCTGCCACCCCAGTTCAGACATGCCCATATGCAAATCAGTCTAACCCTGTGCCTCATGGGAACAGTCCAGCCCGAACTGCCAAGCCATGCCTTCCCTGGACCGGAAACAAGCTTCCTAGGACCGGTTTCTGGCATTTCAGCTGTCTTCAGCCACGCTTGCTTGAATCCAGTGGCAAAGTGAGCAAGGGACTCACGTCTGAGCATACCCTGCCAACTTATGGCAAACAAAACGGTACAAAAGGGGGTGGTGATGGACAGAGCATCAGAACCAATCAAACACTCACCCCCAGTCAACAGATCTGGGTTTGATCCATCACCGTTCTTTAGCCAAATCTGCCAACCCAGTTCAGACATCGCCATATGCAAATCAGTCTAACCCTGTGCCTCCTTAGAAAAGTCCAGCCCGAACTGCCAAGCCATGCCTTTCCTGGACCGGAAACAAGCTTCCTAGGACCGGTTTCTGGCATTTCAGCCGTCTTCAGCCAGGCTTGCTTGAATCCAGTGGCAAAGTGAGCAAGGGACTCACGTCTGAGCATACCCTGCCAACTTATGGCAAACAAAACGGTACAAAAGGGGGTGGTGATGGACAGAACATCAGAACCAATCAAACACTCACACCCAGTCAACAGATCTGGATTTGATCCATCACCGTTCTTTAGCCAACTCTGCCACCCCAGTTCAGACATGGCCATATGCAAATCAGTCTAACCCTGTGCCTCATGGGAACAGTCCAGCCCGAACTGCCAAACCATGCCTTCCCTGGACCGGAAACAAGCTTCCTAGGACCGGTTTCTGGCATTTCAGCAGTCTTCAGCCAGGCTTGCTTGAATCCAGTGGCAAAGTGAGCAAGGGACTCACGTCTGAGCATACCCTGCCAACTTATGGCAAACAAAGAGGTACAAAAGGGGGTGGTGATGGACAGAGCATCAGAACCAATCAAACACTCACACCCAGTTAACAGATCTGGGTTTGATCCATCACCGTTCTTTAGCCAACTCTGCCACCCCAGTTCAGACATGGCCATATGCAAATCAGTCTAACCCTGTGCCTCATGGGAACAGTCCAGCCCAAACTGCCAAGCCATGCCTTCCCTGGACCGGAAACTAGCTTCCTAGGACCGGTTTCTGGCATTTCAGCCGTCTTCAGCCAGGCTTGCTTGAATCCAGTGGCAAAGTGAGCAAGGGACTCACGTCTGAGCATACCCTGCCAACTTATGGCAAACAAAGCGGTACAAAAGGGGGTGGTGATGGACAGAGCATCAGAACCAATCAAACACTCACACCCAGTCAACAGATCTGGGTTTGATCCATCACCGTTCTTTAGCCAACTCTGCCACCCCAGTTCTGACATGGCCATATGCAAATCAGTCCAACCCTGTGCCTCATGGGAACAGTCCAGCCCGAACTGCCAAGCCATGCCTTCCCTGGACCGGAAACAAGCTTTCTAGGACCGGTTTCTGGCATTTCAGCGGTCTTCAGCCAGGCTTGCTTGAATCCAGTGGCAAAGTGAGCAAGGGACTCACGTCTGAGCATACCCTGCCAACTTATGGCAAACAAAGCGGTACAAAAGAGGGTGGTGATGGACAGAGCATCAGAACCAATCAAACACTCACACCCAGTCAACAGATCTGGGTTTGATCCATCACCGTTCTTTAGCCAACTCTGCCACCCCAGTTCAGACATGGCCATATGCAAATCAGTCTAACCCTGTGCCTCATGGGAACAGTCCAGCCCGAACTTCCAAGCCATGCCTTCCCTGGACCGGAAACAAGATTCCTAGGACCGGTTTCTGGCATTTCAGCCGTCTTCAGCCAGGCTTGCTTGAATCCAGTGGCAAAGTGAGCAAGGGACTCACGTCTGAGCATACCCTGCCAACTTATGGCAAACAAAGCGGTGCAAAAGGGGGTGGTGATGGACAGAGCATCAGAACCAATCAAACACTCACACCCAGTAAACAGATCAAGGTTTGATCCATCACCGTTCTTTAGCCAACTCTGCCACCCCAGTTCAGACATGGCCATATGCAAATCAGTCTAACCCTGTGCCTCATGGGAACAGTCCAGCCCGAACTGCCAAGCCATGCCTTCCCTGGACCGGAAACAAGCTTCCTAAGACCGGTTTCTGGCATTTCAGCCATCTTCAGCCAGGCTTGCTTGAATCCAGTGGCAAAGTGAGCAAGGGACTCACGTCTGAGCATACCCTGCCAACTTATGCCAAACAAAGCGGTACAAAGGGGGGTGGTGATGGACAGAGCATCAGAACCAATCAAACACTCACACCCAGTCAACAGATCTGGGTTTGATCCATCACCGTTCTTTAGCCAACTCTGCCACCCCAGTTCAGACATGGCCATATGCAAATCAGTCTAACCCTGTGCCTCATGGGAACAGTCCAGCCCGAACTGCCAAGCCATGCCTTCCCTGGACCGGAAACAAGCTTCCTAGGACCGGTTTCTGGCATTTCAGCCGTCTTCAGCCAGGCATGCTTGAATCCAGTGGCAAAGTGAGCAAGGGACTCACGTCTGAGCATACCCTGCCAACTTATGGCAAACAAAGCGGTACAAAAGGGGGTGGTGATGGACAGAGCATCAGAACCAATCAAACACTCACACCCAGTCAACAGATCTGGGTTTGATCCATCACCGTTCTTTAGCCAAATCTGCCACCCCAGTTCAGACATGGCCATATGCAAATCAGTCTAACCCTGTGCCTCATGGGAACAGTCCAGCCCGAACTGCCAAGCCATGCCTTCCCTGGACCGGAAACAAGCTTCCTAGGACCGGTTTCTGGCATTTCAGCCGTCTTCAGCCAGGCTTGCTTGAATCCAGTGGCAAAGTGAGCAAGGGACTCACGTCTGAGCATACCCTGCCAACTTATGGCAAACAAAGCGGTACAAAAGGGGGTGGTGATGGACAGAGCATCAGAACCAATCAAACACTCACACCCAGTCAACAGATCTGGGTTTGATCCATCACTGTTCTTTAGCCAAATCTGCCACCCCAGTTCAGACATCGCCATATGCAAATCAGTCTAACCCTGTGCCTCATTAGAAAAGTCCAGCCCGAACTGCCAAGCCATGCCTTTCCTGGACCGGAAACTAGCTTCCTAGGACCGGTTTCTGGCATTTCAGCCATCTTCAGCCAGGCTTGCTTGAATCCAGTGGCAAAGTGAGCAAGGGACTCACGTCTGAGCATACCCTGCCAACTTATGGCAAACAAAGCGGTACAAAAGGGGGTGGTGATGGACAGAGCATCAGAACCAATCAAACACTCACACCCAGTCAACAGATCTGGGTTTGATCCATCACCGTTCTTTAGCCAAATCTGCCACCCCAGTTCAGACATCGCCATATGCAAATCAGTCTAACCCTGTGCCTCATGGGAAAAGTCCAGCCCGAACTGCCAAGCCATGCCTTCCCTGGACCGGAAACAAGCTTCCTAGGACCGGTTTCTGGCATTTCAGCCGTCTTCAGCCAGGCTTGCTTGAATCCAGTGGCAAAGTAAGCAAGGGACTCACGTCTGAGCATACCCTGCCAACTTATGGCAAACAAAACGGTACAAAAGGGGGTGGTGATGGACAGAACATCAGAACCAATCAAACACTCACATCCAGTCAACAGATCTGAGTTTGATCCATCACTGTTCTTTAGCCAACTCTGCCACCCCAGTACAGACATGTCCATATGCAAATCAGTCTAACCCTGTGCCTCATGGGAACAGTCCAGCCAGAACTGCCAAGCCATGCCTTCCCTGGACCGGAAAAAAGCTTCCTAGGACCGGTTTCTGGCATTTCAGCCGTCTTCAGCCAGGCATGCTTGAATCCAGTGGCAAAGTGAGCAAGGGACTCACGTCTGAGCATACCCTGCCAACTTATGGCAAACAAAGAGGTACAAAAGGGGGTGGTGATGGACAGAGCATCAGAACCAATCAAACACTCACACCCAGTCAACAGATCTGGGTTTGATCCATCACCGTTCTTTAGCCAAATCTGCCACCCCAGTTCAGACATCGCCATATGCAAATCAGTCTAACCCTGTGCCTCATGGGAAAAATCCAGCCCGAACTGCCAAGCCATGCCTTCCCTGGACCGGAAACAAGCTTCCTAGGACCGGTTTCTGGCATTTCAGCCGTCTTCAGCCAGGCTTGCTTGAATCCAGTGGCAAAGTGAGCAAGGGACTCACGTCCGAGCATACCCTGCCAACTTATGGCAAACAAAACGGTACAAAAGGGGGTGGTGATGGACAGAACATCAGAACCAATCAAACACTCACACCCAGTCAACAGATCTGAGTTTGATCCATCACTGTTCTTTAGCCAACTCTGCCACCCCAGTACAGACATGTCCATATGCAAATCAGTCTAACCCTGTGCCTCATGGGAACAGTCCAGCCAGAACTGCCAAGCCATGCCTTCCCTGGACCGGAAAAAAGCTTCCTAGGACCGGTTTCTGGCATTTCAGCCGTCTTCAACCAGGCATGCTTGAATCCAGTGGCAAAGTGAGCAAGGGACTCACGTCTGAGCATACCCTGCCAACTTATGGCAAACAAAGCGGTACAAAAGGGGGTGGTGATGGACAGAGCATCAGAACCAATCAAATACTCACACCCAGTCAACAGATCTGGGTTTGATCCATCACCGTTCTTTAGCCAAATCTGCCACCCCAGTTCAGACATCGCCATATGCAAATCAGTCTAACCCTGTGCCTCATGGGAAAAGTCCAGCCCGAACTGCCAAGCCATGCCTTCCCTGGACCGGAAACAAGCTTCCTAGGACCGGTTTCTGGCATTTCAGCCGTCTTCAGCCAGGCTTGCTTGAATCCAGTGGCAAAGTGAGCAAGGGACTCACGTCTGAGCATACCCTGCCAACTTATGGCAAACAAAACGGTACAAAAGGGGGTGGTGATGGACAGAACATCAGAACCAATCAAACACTCACACCCAGTCAACAGATCTGAGTTTGATCCATCACTGTTCGTTAGCCAACTCTGCCACCCCAGTACAGACATGTCCATATGCAAATCAGTCTAACCCTGTGCCTCATGGGAACAGTCCAGCCAGAACTGCCAAGCCATGCCTTCCCTGGACCGGAAAAAAGCTTCCTAGGACCGGTTTCTGGCATTTCAGCCGTCTTCAGCCAGGCATGCTTGAATCCAGTGGCAAAGTGAGCAAGGGACTCACGTCTGAGCATACCCTGCCAACTTATGGCAAACAAAGCGGTACAAAAGAGGGTGGTGATGGACAGAGCATCAGAACCAATCAAACACTCACACCCAGTCAACAGATCTGAGTTTGATCCATCACTGTTCTTTAGCCAACTCTGCCACCCCAGTACAGACATGTCCATATGCAAATCAGTCTAACCCTGTGCCTCATGGGAACAGTCCAGCCAGAACTGCCAAGCCATGCCTTCCCCGGACCGGAAAAAAGCTTCCTAGGACCGGTTTCTGGCATTTCAGCCGTCTTCAGCCAGGCATGCTTGAATCCAGTGGCAAAGTGAGCAAGGGACTCACGTCTGAGCATACCCTGCCAACTTATGGCAAACAAAGCGGTACAAAAGGGGGTGGTGATGGACAGAGCATCAGAACCAATCAAACACTCACACCCAGTCAACAGATCTGGGTTTGATCCATCACCGTTCTTTAGCCAAATCTGCCACCCCAGTTCAGACATCGCCATATGCAAATCAGTCTAACCCTGTGCCTCATGGGAAAAATCCAGCCCGAACTGCCAAGCCATGCCTTCCCTGGACCGGAAACAAGCTTCCTAGGACCGGTTTCTGGCATTTCAGCGGTCTTCAGCCAGGCTTGCTTGAATCCAGTGGCAAAGTGAGCAAGGGACTCACGTCTGAGCATACCCTGCCAACTTATGGCAAACAAAGCAGTACAAAAGGGGGTGTTGATGGACAGAGCATCAGAACCAATCAAACACTCACACCCAGTTAACAGATCTGGGTTTGATCCATCACCGTTCTTTAGCCAACTCTGCGACCCCAGTTCAGACATGGCCATATGCAAATCAGTCTAACCCTGTGCCTCATGGGAACAGTCCAGCCCGAACTGCCAAGCCATGCCTTCCCTGGACCGGAAACAAGCTTCCTAGGACCGGTTTCTGGCATTTCAGCGGTCTTCAGCCAGGCTTGCTTGAATCCAGTGGCAAAGTGAGCAAGGGACTCACGTCTGAGTATACCCTGCCAACTTATGGCAAACAAAGCGGTACAAAAGAGGGTGGTGATGGACAGAGCATCAGAACCAATCAAACACTCACACCCAGTCAACAGATCTGGGTTTGATCCATCACCGTTCTTTAGAAAACTCTGCCACCCCAGTTCAGACATGGCCATATGCAAATCAGTCTAACCCTGTGCCTCATGGGAACAGTCCAGCCCGAACTGCCAAGCCATGCCTTCCCTGGACCGGAAACAAGATTCCTAGGACCGGTTTCTGGCATTTCAGCCGTCTTCAGCCAGGCTTGCTTGAATCCAGTGGCAAAGTGAGCAAGGGACTCACGTCTGAGCATACCCTGCCAACTTATGGCAAACAAAACGGTACAAAAGGGGGTGGTGATGGACAGAACATCAGAACCAATCAAACACTCACACCCAGTCAACAGATCTGGATTTGATCCATCACCGTTCTCTAGCCAACTCTGCCACCCCAGTTCAGACATGGCCATATGCAAATCAGTCTAACCCTGTGCCTCATGGGAACAGTCCAGCCCGAACTGCCAAGCCATGCCTTCCCTGGACCGGAAACAAGCTTCCTAGGACCGGTTTCTGGCATTTCAGCCGTCTTCAGCCAGGCATGCTTGAATCCAGTGGCAAAGTGAGCAAGGGACTCACGTCTGAGCATACTCTGCCAACTTATGGCAAACAAAGCGGTACAAAAGGGGGTGGTGATGGACAGAGCATCAGAACCAATCAAACACTCACACCCAGTCAACAGATCTGGGTTTGATCCATCACCGTTCTTTAGCCAAATCTGCCACCCCAGTTCAGACATGCCCATATGCAAATCAGTCTAACCCTGTGCCTCATGGGAACAGTCCAGCCCGAACTGCCAAGCCATGCCTTCCCTGGACCGGAAACAAGCTTCCTAGGACCGGTTTCTGGCATTTCAGCCGTCTTCAGCCACGCTTGCTTGAATCCAGTGGCAAAGTGAGCAAGGGACTCACGTCTGAGCATACCCTGCCAACTTATGGCAAACAAAACGGTACAAAAGGGGGTGGTGAGGGACAGAGCATCAGAACCAATCAAACACTCACCCCCAGTCAACAGATCTGGGTTTGATCCATCACCGTTCTTTAGCCAAATCTGCCAACCCAGTTCAGACATCGCCATATGCAAATCAGTCTAACCCTGTGCCTCCTTAGAAAAGTCCAGCCCGAACTGCCAAGCCATGCCTTTCCTGGACCGGAAACAAGCTTCCTAGGACCGGTTTCTGGCATTTCAGCCGTCTTCAGCCAGGCTTGCTTGAATCCAGTGGCAAAGTGAGCAAGGGACTCACGTCTGAGCATACCCTGCCAACTTATGGCAAACAAAACGGTACAAAAGGGGGTGGTGATGGACAGAACATCAGAACCAATCAAACACTCACACCCAGTCAACAGATCTGGATTTGATCCATCACCGTTCTTTAGCCAACTCTGCCACCCCAGTTCAGACATGGCCATATGCAAATCAGTCTAACCCTGTGCCTCATGGGAACAGTCCAGCCCGAACTGCCAAACCATGCCTTCCCTGGACCGGAAACAAGCTTCCTAGGACCGGTTTCTGGCATTTCAGCAGTCTTCAGCCAGGCTTGCTTGAATCCAGTGGCAATGTGAGCAAGGGACTCACGTCTGAGCATACCCTGCCAACTTATGGCAAACAAAGAGGTACAAAAGGGGGTGGTGATGGACAGAGCATCAGAATCAATCAAACACTCACACCCAGTTAACAGATCTGGGTTTGATCCATCACCGTTCTTTAGCCAACTCTGCCACCCCAGTTCAGACATGGCCATATGCAAATCAGTCTAACCCTGTGCCTCATGGGAACAGTCCAGCCCAAACTGCCAAGCCATGCCTTCCCTGGACCGGAAACTAGCTTCCTAGGACCGGTTTCTGGCATTTCAGCCGTCTTCAGCCAGGCTTGCTTGAATCCAGTGGCAAAGTGAGCAAGGGACTCACGTCTGAGCATACCCTGCCAACTTATGGCAAACAAAGCGGTACAAAAGGGGGTGGTGATGGACAGAGCATCAGAACCAATCAAACACTCACACCCAGTCAACAGATGTGGGTTTGATCCATCACCGTTCTTTAGCCAACTCTGCCACCCCAGTTCTGACATGGCCATATGCAAATCAGTCCAACCCTGTGCCTCATGGGAACAGTCCAGCCCGAACTGCCAAGCCATGCCTTCCCTGGACCGGAAACAAGCTTTCTAGGACCGGTTTCTGGCATTTCAGCGGTCTTCAGCCAGGCTTGCTTGAATCCAGTGGCAAAGTGAGCAAGGGACTCACGTCTGAGCATACCCTGCCAACTTATGGCAAACAAAGCGGTACAAAAGAGGGTGGTGATGGACAGAGCATCAGAACCAATCAAACACTCACACCCAGTCAACAGATCTGGGTTTGATCCATCACCGTTCTTTAGCCAACTCTGCCACCCCAGTTCAGACATGGCCATATGCAAATCAGTCTAACCCTGTGCCTCATGGGAACAGTCCAGCCCGAACTTCCAAGCCATGCCTTCCCTGGACCGGAAACAAGATTCCTAGGACCGGTTTCTGGCATTTCAGCCGTCTTCAGCCAGGCTTGCTTGAATCCAGTGGCAAAGTGAGCAAGGGACTCACGTCTGAGCATACCCTGCCAACTTATGGCAAACAAAGCGGTGCAAAAGGGGGTGGTGATGGACAGAGCATCAGAACCAATCAAACACTCACACCCAGTAAACAGATCAAGGTTTGATCCATCACCGTTCTTTAGCCAACTCTGCCACCCCAGTTCAGACATGGCCATATGCAAATCAGTCTAACCCTGTGCCTCATGGGAACAGTCCAGCCCGAACTGCCAAGCCATGCCTTCCCTGGACCGGAAACAAGCTTCCTAAGACCGGTTTCTGGCATTTCAGCCATCTTCAGCCAGGCTTGCTTGAATCCAGTGGCAAAGTGAGCAAGGGACTCACGTCTGAGCATACCCTGCCAACTTATGCCAAACAAAGCGGTACAAAGGGGGGTGGTGATGGACAGAGCATCAGAACCAATCAAACACTCACACCCAGTCAACAGATCTGGGTTTGATCCATCACCGTTCTTTAGCCAACTCTGCCACCCCAGTTCAGACATGGCCATATGCAAATCAGTCTAACCCTGTGCCTCATGGGAACAGTCCAGCCCGAACTGCCAAGCCATGCCTTCCCTGGACCGGAAACAAGCTTCCTAGGACCGGTTTCTGGCATTTCAGCCGTCTTCAGCCAGGCATGCTTGAATCCAGTGGCAAAGTGAGCAAGGGACTCACGTCTGAGCATACCCTGCCAACTTATGGCAAACAAAGCGGTACAAAAGGGGGTGGTGATGGACAGAGCATCAGAACCAATCAAACACTCACACCCAGTCAACAGATCTGGGTTTGATCCATCACCGTTCTTTAGCCAAATCTGCCACCCCAGTTCAGACATGGCCATATGCAAATCAGTCTAACCCTGTGCCTCATGGGAACAGTCCAGCCCGAACTGCCAAGCCATGCCTTCCCTGGACCGGAAACAAGCTTCCTAGGACCGGTTTCTGGCATTTCAGCCGTCTTCAGCCAGGCTTGCTTGAATCTAGTGGCAAAGTGAGCAAGGGACTCACGTCTGAGCATACCCTGCCAACTTATGGCAAACAAAGCGGTACAAAAGGGGGTGGTGATGGACAGAGCATCAGAACCAATCAAACACTCACACCCAGTCAACAGATCTGGGTTTGATCCATCACCGTTCTTTAGCCAAATCTGCCACCCCAGTTCAGACATCGCCATATGCAAATCAGTCTAACCCTGTGCCTCATTAGAAAAGTCCAGCCCGAACTGCCAAGCCATGCCTTTCCTGGACCGGAAACTAGCTTCCTAGGACCGGTTTCTGGCATTTCAGCCATCTTCAGCCAGGCTTGCTTGAATCCAGTGGCAAAGTGAGCAAGGGACTCACGTCTGAGCATACCCTGCCAACTTATGGCAATCAAAACGGTACAAAAGGGGGTGGTGATGGACAGAACATCAGAACCAATCAAACACTCACACCCAGTCAACAGATCTGGGTTTGATCCATCACTGTTCTTTAGCCAACTCTGCCACCCCAGTACAGACATGTCCATATGCAAATCAGTCTAACCCTGTGCCTCATGGGAACAGTCCAGCCAGAACTGCCAAGCCATGCCTTCCCTGGACCGGAAAAAAGCTTCCTAGGACCGGTTTCTGGCATTTCAACCGTCTTCAGACAGGCTTGCTTGAATCCAGTGGCAAAGTGAGCAAGGGACTCACGTCTGAGCATACCCTGCCAACTTAGGGCAAACAAAGCGGTACAAAAGGGGGTGGTGATGGACAGAGCATCAGAACCAATCAAACACTCACACCCAGTCAACAGATCTGGGTTTGATCCATCACCGTTCTTTAGCCAAATCTGCCACCCCAGTTCAGACATCGCCATATGCAAATCAGTCTAACCCTGTGCCTCATGGGAAAAGTCCAGCCCGAACTGCCAAGCCATGCCTTCCCTGGACCGGAAACAAGCTTCCTAGGACCGGTTTCTGGCATTTCAGCCGTCTTCAGCCAGGCTTGCTTGAATCCAGTGGCAAAGTAAGCAAGGGACTCACGTCTGAGCATACCCTGCCAACTTATGGCAAACAAAACGGTACAAAAGGGGGTGGTGATGGACAGAACATCAGAACCAATCAAACAATCACACCCAGTCAACAGATCTGAGTTTGATCCATCACTGTTCTTTAGCCAACTCTGCCACCCCAGTACAGACATGTCCATATGCAAATCAGTCTAACCCTGTGCCTCATGGGAACAGTCCAGCCAGAACTGCCAAGCCATGCCTTCCCTGGACCGGAAAAAAGCTTCCTAGGACCCGTTTCTGGCATTTCAGCCGTCTTCAGCCAGGCATGCTTGAATCCAGTGGCAAAGTGAGCAAGGGACTCACGTCTGAGCATACCCTGCCAACTTATGGCAAACAAAGCGGTACAAAAGGGGGTGGTGATGGACAGAGCATCAGAACCAATCAAACACTCACACCCAGTCAACAAATCTGGGTTTGATCCATCACCGTTCTTTAGCCAAATCTGCCACCCCAGTTCAGACATCGCCATATGCAAATCAGTCTAACCCTGTGCCTCATGGGAAAAGTCCAGCCCGAACTGCCAAGCCATGCCTTCCCTGGACCGGAAACAAGCTTCCTAGGACCGGTTTCTGGCATTTCAGCCGTCTTCAGCCAGGCTTGCTTGAATCCAGTGGCAAAGTGAGCAAGGGACTCACGTCTGAGCATACCCTGCCAACTTATGGCAAACAAAACGGTACAAAAGGGGGTGGTGATGGACAGAATATCAGAACCAATCAAACACTCCCACCCAGTCAACAGATCTGAGTTTGATCCATCACTGTTCTTTAGCCAACTCTGCCACCCCAGTACAGACATGTCCATATGCAAATCAGTCTAACCCTGTGCCTCATGGGAACAGTCCAGCCAGAACTGCCAAGCCATGCCTTCCCTGGACCGGAAAAAAGCTTCCTAGGACCGGTTTCTGGCATTTCAGCCGTCTTCAACCAGGCATGCTTGAATCCAGTGGCAAAGTGAGCAAGGGACTCACGTCTGAGCATACCCTGCCAACTTATGGCAAACAAAGCGGTACAAAAGGGGGTGGTGATGGACAGAGCATCAGAACCAATCAAACACTCACTCCCAGTCAACAGATCTGGGTTTGATCCATCACCGTTCTTTAGCCAAATCTGCCACCCCAGTTCAGACATCGCCATATGCAAATCAGTCTAACCCTGTGCCTCATGGGAAAAGTCCAGCCCGAACTGCCAAGCCATGCCTTCCCTGGACCGGAAACAAGCTTCCTAGGACCGGTTTCTGGCATTTCAGCCGTCTTCAGCCAGGCTTGCTTGAATCCAGTGGCAAAGTGAGCAAGGGACTCACGTCTGAGCATACCCTGCCAACTTATGGCAAACAAAACGGTACAAAAGGGGGTGGTGATGGACAGAACATCAGAACCAATCAAACACTCACACCCAGTCAACAGATCTGAGTTTGATCCATCACTGTTCTTTAGCCAACTCTGCCACCCCAGTACAGACATGTCCATATGCAAATCAGTCTAACCCTGTGCCTCATGGGAACAGTCCAGCCAGAACTGCCAAGCCATGCCTTCCCTGGACCGGAAAAAAGCTTCCTAGGACCGGTTTCTGGCATTTCAGCCGTCTTCAGCCAGGCATGCTTGAATCCAGTGGCAAAGTGAGCAAGGGACTCACGTCTGAGCATACCCTGCCAACTTATGGCAAACAAAGCGGTACAAAAGAGGGTGGTGATGGACAGAGCATCAGAACCAATCAAACACTCACACCCAGTCAACAGATCTGGGTTTGATCCATCACCGTTCTTTAGCCAAATCTGCCACCCCAGTTCAGACATCGCCATATGCAAATCAGTCTAACCCTGTGCCTCATGGGAAAAGTCCAGCCCGAACTGCCAAGCCATGCCTTCCCTGGACCGGAAACAAGCTTCCTAGGACCGGTTTCTGGCATTTCAGCCGTCTTCAGCCAGGCTTGCTTGAATCCAGTGGCAAAGTGAGCAAGGGACTCACGTCTGAGCATACCCTGCCAACTTATGGCAAACAAAACGGTACAAAAGGGGGTGGTGATGGACAGAACATCAGAACCAATCAAACACTCACACCCAGTCAACAGATCTGAGTTTGATCCATCACTGTTCTTTAGCCAACTCTGCCACCCCAGTACAGACATGTCCATATGCAAATCAGTCTAACCCTGTGCCTCATGGGAACAGTCCAGCCAGAACTGCCAAGCCATGCCTTCCCCGGACCGGAAAAAAGCTTCCTAGGACCGGTTTCTTGCATTTCAGCCGTCTTCAGCCAGGCATGCTTGAATCCAGTGGCAAAGTGAGCAAGGGACTCACGTCTGAGCATACCCTGCCAACTTATGGCAAACAAAGCGGTACAAAAGGGGGTGGTGATGGACAGAGCATCAGAACCAATCAAACACTCACACCCAGTCAACAGATCTGGGTTTGATTAATCACCGTTCTTTAGCCAACTCTGCCACCCCAATTCTGACATGGCCATATGCAAATCAGTCTAACCCTGTGCCTCATGGGAACAGTCCAGCCCGAACTGCCAAGCCATGCCTTCCCTGGACCGGAAACAAGCTTCCTAAGACCGGTTTCTGGCATTTCAGCCATCTTCAGCCAGGCTTGCTTGAATCCAGTGGCAAAGTGAGCAAGGGACTCACGTCTGAGCATACCCTGCCAACTTATGCCAAACAAAGCGGTACAAAGGGGGGTGGTGATGGACAGAGCATCAGAACCAATCAAACACTCACACCCAGTCAACAGATCTGGGTTTGATCCATCACCGTTCTTTAGCCAACTCTGCCACCCCAGTTCAGACATGGCCATATGCAAATCAGTCTAACCCTGTGCCTCATGGGAACAGTCCAGCCCGAACTGCCAAGCCATGCCTTCCCTGGACCGGAAACAAGCTTCCTAGGACCGGTTTCTGGCATTTCAGCCGTCTTCAGCCAGGCATGCTTGAATCCAGTGGCAAAGTGAGCAAGGGACTCACGTCTGAGCATACCCTGCCAACTTATGGCAAACAAAGCGGTACAAAAGGGGGTGGTGATGGACAGAGCATCAGAACCAATCAAACACTCACACCCAGTCAACAGATCTGGGTTTGATCCATCACCGTTCTTTAGCCAAATCTGCCACCCCAGTTCAGACATGGCCATATGCAAATCAGTCTAACCCTGTGCCTCATGGGAACAGTCCAGCCCGAACTGCCAAGCCATGCCTTCCCTGGACCGGAAACAAGCTTCCTAGGACCGGTTTCTGGCATTTCAGCCGTCTTCAGCCAGGCTTGCTTGAATCTAGTGGCAAAGTGAGCAAGGGACTCACGTCTGAGCATACCCTGCCAACTTATGGCAAACAAAGCGGTACAAAAGGGGGTGGTGATGGACAGAGCATCAGAACCAATCAAACACTCACACCCAGTCAACAGATCTGGGTTTGATCCATCACCGTTCTTTAGCCAAATCTGCCACCCCAGTTCAGACATCGCCATATGCAAATCAGTCTAACCCTGTGCCTCATTAGAAAAGTCCAGCCCGAACTGCCAAGCCATGCCTTTCCTGGACCGGAAACTAGCTTCCTAGGACCGGTTTCTGGCATTTCAGCCATCTTCAGCCAGGCTTGCTTGAATCCAGTGGCAAAGTGAGCAAGGGAATCACGTCTGAGCATACCCTGCCAACTTATGGCAAACAAAACGGTACAAAAGGGGGTGGTGATGGACAGAACATCAGAACCAATCAAACACTCACACCCAGTCAACAGATCTGGGTTTGATCCATCACTGTTCTTTAGCCAACTCTGCCACCCCAGTACAGACATGTCCATATGCAAATCAGTCTAACCCTGTGACTCATGGGAACAGTCCAGCCAGAACTGCCAAGCCATGCCTTCCCTGGACCGGAAAAAAGCTTCCTAGGACCGGTTTCTGGCATTTCAACCGTCTTCAGACAGGCTTGCTTGAATCCAGTGGCAAAGTGAGCAAGGGACTCACGTCTGAGCATACCCTGCCAACTTATGGCAAACAAAGCGGTACAAAAGGGGGTGGTGATGGACAGAGCATCAGAACCAATCAAACACTCACACCCAGTCAACAGATCTGGGTTTGATCCATCACCGTTCTTTAGCCAAATCTGCCACCCCAGTTCAGACATCGCCATATGCAAATCAGTCTAACCCTGTGCCTCATGGGAAAAGTCCAGCCCGAACTGCCAAGCCATGCCTTCCCTGGACCGGAAACAAGCTTCCTAGGACCGGTTTCTGGCATTTCAGCCGTCTTCAGCCAGGCTTGCTTGAATCCAGTGGCAAAGTAAGCAAGGGACTCACGTCTGAGCATACCCTGCCAACTTATGGCAAACAAAACGGTACAAAAGGGGGTGGTGATGGACAGAACATCAGAACCAATCAAACACTCACACCCAGTCAACAGATCTGAGTTTGATCCATCACTGTTCTTTAGCCAACTCTGCCACCCCAGTACAGACATGTCCATATGCAAATCAGTCTAACCCTGTGCCTCATGGGAACAGTCCAGCCAGAACTGCCAAGCCATGCCTTCCCTGGACCGGAAAAAAGCTTCCTAGGACCCGTTTCTGGCATTTCAGCCGTCTTCAGCCAGGCATGCTTGAATCCAGTGGCAAAGTGAGCAAGGGACTCACGTCTGAGCATACCCTGCCAACTTATGGCAAACAAAGCGGTACAAAAGGGGGTGGTGATGGACAGAGCATCAGAACCAATCAAACACTCACACCCAGTCAACAAATCTGGGTTTGATCCATCACCGTTCTTTAGCCAAATCTGCCACCCCAGTTCAGACATCGCCATATGCAAATCAGTCTAACCCTGTGCCTCATGGGAAAAGTCCAGCCCGAACTGCCAAGCCATGCCTTCCCTGGACCGGAAACAAGCTTCCTAGGACCGGTTTCTGGCATTTCAGCCGTCTTCAGCCAGGCTTGCTTGAATCCAGTGGCAAAGTGAGCAAGGGAGTCACGTCTGAGCATACCCTGCCAACTTATGGCAAACAAAACGGTACAAAAGGGGGTGGTGATGGACAGAATATCAGAACCAATCAAACACTCCCACCCAGTCAACAGATCTGAGTTTGATCCATCACTGTTCTTTAGCCAACTCTGCCACCCCAGTACAGACATGTCCATATGCAAATCAGTCTAACCCTGTGCCTCATGGGAACAGTCCAGCCAGAACTGCCAAGCCATGCCTTCCCTGGACCGGAAAAAAGCTTCCTAGGACCGGTTTCTGGCATTTCAGCCGTCTTCAACCAGGCATGCTTGAATCCAGTGGCAAAGTGAGCAAGGGACTCACGTCTGAGCATACCCTGCCAACTTATGGCAAACAAAGCGGTACAAAAGGGGGTGGTGATGGACAGAGCATCAGAACCAATCAAACACTCACACCCAGTCAACAGATCTGGGTTTGATCCATCACCGTTCTTTAGCCAAATCTGCCACCCCAGTTCAGACATCGCCATATGCAAATCAGTCTAACCCTGTGCCTCATGGGAAAAGTCCAGCCCGAACTGCCAAGCCATGCCTTCCCTGGACCGGAAACAAGCTTCCTAGGACCGGTTTCTGGCATTTCAGCCGTCTTCAGCCAGGCTTGCTTGAATCCAGTGGCAAAGTGAGCAAGGGACTCAAGTCTGAGCATACCCTGCCAACTTATGGCAAACAAAACGGTACAAAAGGGGGAGGTGATGGACAGAACATCAGAACCAATCAAACACTCACACCCAGTCAACAGATCTGAGTTTGATCCATCACTGTTCTTTAGCCAACTCTGCCACCCCAGTACAGACATGTCCATATGCAAATCAGTCTAACCCTGTGCCTCATGGGAACAGTCCAGCCAGAACTGCCAAGCCATGCCTTCCCTGGACCGGAAAAAAGCTTCCTAGGACCGGTTTCTGGCATTTCAGCCGTCTTCAGCCAGGCATGCTTGAATCCAGTGGCAAAGTGAGCAAGGGACTCACGTCTGAGCATACCCTGCCAACTTATGGCAAACAAAGCGGTACAAAAGAGGGTGGTGATGGACAGAGCATCAGAACCAATCAAACACTCACACCCAGTCAACAGATCTGGGTTTGATCCATCACCGTTCTTTAGCCAAATCTGCCACCCCAGTTCAGACATCGCCATATGCAAATCAGTCTAACCCTGTGCCTCATGGGAAAAGTCCAGCCCGAACTGCCAAGCCATGCCTTCCCTGGACCGGAAACAAGCTTCCTAGGACCGGTTTCTGGCATTTCAGCCGTCTTCAGCCAGGCTTGCTTGAATCCAGTGGCAAAGTGAGCAAGGGACTCACGTCTGAGCATACCCTGCCAACTTATGGCAAACAAAACGGTACAAAAGGGGGTGGTGATGGACAGAACATCAGAACCAATCAAACACTCACACCCAGTCAACAGATCTGAGTTTGATCCATCACTGTTCTTTAGCCAACTCTGCCACCCCAGTACAGACATGTCCATATGCAAATCAGTCTAACCCTGTGCCTCATGGGAACAGTCCAGCCAGAACTGCCAAGCCATGCCTTCTTGGACCGGAAAAAAGCTTCCTAGGACCGGTTTCTTGCATTTCAGCCGTCTTCAGCCAGGCATGCTTGAATCCAGTGGCAAAGTGAGCAAGGGACTCACGTCTGAGCATACCCTGCCAACTTATGGCAAACAAAGCGGTACAAAAGGGGGTGGTGATGGACAGAGCATCAGAACCAATCAAACACTCACACCCAGTCAACAGATCTGGGTTTGATCCATCACCGTTCTTTAGCCAACTCTGCCACCCCAATTCTGACATGGCCATATGCAAATCAGTCCAACCCTGTGCCTCATGGGAACAGTCCAGCCCGAACTGCCAAGACATGCCTTCCCTGGACCGGAAACAAGCTTGCTAGGACCGGTTTCTGGCATTTCAGCGGTCTTCAGCCACGCTTGCTTGAATCCAGTGGCAAAGTGAGCAAGGGACTCACGTCTGAGCATACCCTGCCAACTTATGGCAAACAAAGCAGTACAAAAGGGGGTGTTGATGGACAGAGCATCAGAACCAATCAAACACTCACACCCAGTTAACAGATCTGGGTTTGATCCATCACCGTTCTTTAGCCAACTCTGCCACACCAGTTCAGACATGGCCATATGCAAATCAGTCTAACCCTGTGCCTCATGGGAACAGTCCAGCCCGAACTGCCAAGCCATGCCTTCCCTGGACCGGAAACAAGCTTCCTAGGACCGGTTTCTGGCATTTCAGCGGTCTTCAGCCAGGCTTGCTTGAATCCAGTGGCAAAGTGAGCAAGTGACTCACGTCTGAGTATACCCTGCCAACTTATGGCAAACAAAGCGGTACAAAAGAGGGTGGTGATGGACAGAGCATCAGAACCAATCAAACACTCACACCCAGTACACAGATCTGGGTTTGATCCATCACCGTTCTTTAGAAAACTCTGCCACCCCAGTTCAGACATGGCCATATGCAAATCAGTCTAACCCTGTGCCTCATGGGAACAGTCCAGCCCGAACTGCCAAGCCATGCCTTCCCTGGACCGGAAACAAGATTCCTAGGACCGGTTTCTGGCATTTCAGCCGTCTTCAGCCAGGCTTGCTTGAATCCAGTGGCAAAGTGAGCAAGGGACTCACGTCTGAGCATACCCTGCCAACTTATGGCAAACAAAACGGTACAAAATGGGGTGGTGATGGACAGAACATCAGAACCAATCAAACACTCACACCCAGTCAACAGATCTGGATTTGATCCATCACAGTTCTTTAGCCAAATCTGCCACCCCAGTTCAGACATGGCCATATGCAAATCAGTCTAACCCTGTGCCTCATGGGAACAGTCCAGCCCGAACTGCCAAGCCATGCCTTCCCTGGACCGGAAACAAGCTTCCTAGGACCGGTTTCTGGCATTTCAGCCGTCTTCAGCCAGGCTTGCTTGAATCCAGTGGCAAAGTGAGCAAGGGACTCACGTCTGAGCATACCCTGCCAACTTATGGCAAACAAAACGGTACAAAAGGGGGTGGTGATGGACAGAGCATCAGAACCAATCAAACACTCAACCCCAGTCAACAGATCTGGGTTTGATCCATCACCGTTCTTTAGCCAAATCTGCCAACCCAGTTCAGACATCGCCATATGCAAATCAGTCTAACCCTGTGCCTCCTTAGAAAAGTCCAGCCCGAACTGCCAAGCCATGCCTTTCCTGGACCGGAAACAAGCTTCCTAGGACCAGTTTCTGGCATTTCAGCCGTCTTCAGCCAGGCTTGCTTGAATCCAGTGGCAAAGTGAGCAAGGGACTCACGTCTGAGCATACCCTGCCAACTTATGGCAAACAAAACGGTACAAAAGGGGGTGGTGATAGACAGAACATCAGAACCAATCAAACACTCACACCCAGTCAACAGATCTGGATTTGATCCATCACTGTTCTTTAGCCAACTCTGCCACCCCAGTTCAGACATGGCCATATGCAAATCAGTCTAACCCTGTGCCTCATGGGAACAGTCCAGCCCGAACTGCCAAACCATGCCTTCCCTGGACCGGAAACAAGCTTCCTAGGACCGGTTTCTGGCATTTCAGCAGTCTTCAGCCAGGCTTGCTTGAATCCAGTGGCAAAGTGAGCAAGGGACTCACGTCTGAGCATACCCTGCCAACTTATGGCAAACAAGGAGGTACAAAAGGGGGTGGTGATGGACAGAGCATCAGAACCAATCAAACACTCACACCCAGTTAACAGATCTGGGTTTGATCCATCACCGTTCTTTAGCCAACTCTGCCACCCCAGTTCAGACATGGCCATATGCAAATCAGTCTAACCCTGTGCCTCATGGGAACAGTCCAGCCCAAACTGCCAAGCCATGCCTTCCCTGGACCGGAAACTAGCTTCCTAGGACCGGTTTCTGGCATTTCAGCCGTTTTCAGCCAGGCTTGCTTGAATCCAGTGGCAAAGTGAGCAAGGGACTCACGTCTGAGCATACCCTGCCAACTTATGGCAAACAAAGCGGTACAAAAGGGGGTGGTGATGGACAGAGCATCAGAACCAATCAAACACTCACACCCAGTCAACAGATCTGGGTTTGATCCATCACCGTTCTTTAGCCAACTCTGCCACCCCAGTTCTGACATGGCCATATGCAAATCAGTCCAACCCTGTGCCTCATGGGAACAGTCCAGCCCGAACTGCCAAGCCATGCCTTCCCTGGACCGGAAACAAGCTTTCTAGGACCGGTTTCTGGCATTTCAGCGGTCTTCAGCCAGGCTTGCTTGAATCCAGTGGCAAAGTGAGCAAGGGACTCACGTCTGAGCATACCCTGCCAACTTATGGCAAACAAAGCGGTACAAAAGAGGGTGGTGATGGACAGAGCATCAGAACCAATCAAACACTCACACCCAGTCAACAGATCTGGGTTTGATCCATCACCGTTCTTTAGCCAACTCTGCCACCCCAGTTCAGACATGGCCATATGCAAATCAGTCTAACCCTGTGCCTCATGGGAACAGTCCAGCCCGAACTTCCAAGCCATGCCTTCCCTGGACCGGAAACAAGATTCCTAGGACCGGTTTCTGGCATTTCAGCCGTCTTCAGCCAGGCTTGCTTGAATCCAGTGGCAAAGTGAGCAAGGGACTCACGTCTGAGCATACCCTGCCAACTTATGGCAAACAAAGCGGTACAAAAGAGGGTGGTGATGGACAGAGCATCAGAACCAATCAAACACTCACACCCAGTCAACAGATCTGGGTTTGATCCATCACCGTTCTTTAGCCAACTCTGCCACCCCAGTTCAGACATGGCCATATGCAAATCAGTCTAACCCTGTGCCTCATGGGAACAGTCCAGCCCGAACTTCCAAGCCATGCCTTCCCTGGACCGGAAACAAGATTCCTAGGACCGGTTTCTGGCATTTCAGCCGTCTTCAGCCAGGCTTGCTTGAATCCAGTGGCAAAGTGAGCAAGGGACTCACGTCTGAGCATACCCTGCCAACTTATGGCCAACAAAGTGGTGCAAAAGGGGGTGGTGATGGACACAGCATCAGAACCAATCAAACACTCACACCCAGTCAACAGATCAAGGTTTGATCCATCACCGTTCTTTAGCCAACTCTGCCACCCCAGTTCAGACATGGCCATATGCAAATCAGTCTAACCCTGTGCCTCATGGGAACAGTCCAGCCCGAACTGCCAAGCCATGCCTTCCCTGGACCGGAAACAAGCTTCCTAGGACCGGTTTCTGGCATTTCAGCCGTCTTTAGCCAGGCTTGCTTGAATCCAGTGGCAAAGTGAGCAAGGGACTCACGTCTGAGCATACCCTGCCAACTTATGGCAAACAAAACGGTACAAAGGGGGGTGGTGATGGACAGAACATCAGAACCAATCAAACACTCACACCCAGTCAACAGATCTGGGTTTGATCCATCACCGTTCTTTAGCCAACTCTGCGACCCCAGTTCAGACATGGCCATATGCAAATCAGTCTAACCCTGTGCCTCATTAGGAAAGTCCAGCCCGAACTGCCAAGCCATGCCTTTCCTGGACCGGAAACAAGCTTCCTAGGACCGTTTTCTGGCATTTCAGCAGTCTTCAGCCAAGCTTGCTTGAATCCAGTGGCAAAGTGAGCAAGGGACTCACATCTGAGCATACCCTGCCAACTTATGGCAAACAAAACGGTACAAAAGGGGGTGGTGATGGACAGAGCATCAGAACCAATCAAACACTCACACCCAGTCAACAGATCTTGGTTTGATCCATCACCGTTCTTTAGCCAAATCTGCCACCCCAGTTCAGACATGGCCATATGCAAATCAGTCTAACCCTGTGCCTCATGGGAACAGTCCAGCCCGAACTGCCAAGCCATGCCTTCCCTGGACCGCAAACAAGCTTCCTAGGACCGGTTTCTGGCATTTCAGCCGTCTTTAGCCAGGCTTGCTTGAATCCAGTGGCAAAGTGAGCAAGGGACTCACGTCTGAGCATACCCTGCCAACTTATGGCAAACAAAACGGTACAAAGGGGGGTGGTGATGGACAGAACATCAGAACCAATCAAACACTCACACCCAGTCAACAGATCTGGGTTTGATCCATCACCGTTCTTTAGCCAACTCTGCGACCCTAGTTCAGACATGGCCATATGCAAATCAGTCTAACCCTGTGCCTCATTAGGAAAGTCCAGCCCGAACTGCCAAGCCATGCCTTTCCTGGACCGGAAACAAGCTTCCTAGGACCGTTTTCTGGCATTTCAGCAGTCTTCAGCCAGGCTTGCTTGAATCCAGTGGCAAAGTGAGCAAGGGACTCACGTCTGAGCATACCCTGCCAACTTATGGCATACAAAGCGGTACAAAAGGGGGTGGTGATGGACAGAGCATCAGAACCAATCAAACACTCACACCCAGTCAACAGATCTTGGTTTGATCCATCACCGTTCTTTAGCCAAATCTGCCACCCCAGTTCAGACATGGCCATATGCAAATCAGTCTAACCCTGTGCCTCATGGGAACAGTCCAGCCCGAACTGCCAAGCCATGCCTTCCCTGGACCAGAAACAAGCTTCCTAGGACCGGTTTCTGGCATTTCAGCCGTCTTCAGCCAGGCTTGCTTGAATCCAGTGGCAAAGTGAGCAAGGGACTCACGTCTGAGCATACCCTGCCAACTTATGGCAAACAAAGCGGTACAAAAGGGGGTGGTGATGGACAGAGCATCAGAACCAATCAAACACTCACACCCAGTCAACAGATCTGGGTTTGATCCATCACCGTTCTTTAGCCAAATCTGCCACCCCAGTTCAGACATCGCCATATGCAAATCAGTCTAACCCTGTGCCTCATTAGAAAAGTCCAGCCCGAACTGCCAAGCCATGCCTTTCCTGGACCGGAAACAAGCTTCCTAGGACCGGTTTCTGGCATTTCAGCCGTCTTCAGCCAGGCATGCTTGAATCCAGTGGCAAAGTGAGCAAGGGACTCACGTCTGAGCATACTCTGCCAACTTATGGCAAACAAAGCGGTACAAAAGGGGGTGGTGATGGACAGAGCATCAGAACCAATCAAACACTCACACCCAGTCAACAGATCTGGGTTTGATCCATCACCGTTCTTTAGCCAAATCTGCCACCCCAGTTCAGACATGGCCATATGCAAATCAGTCTAACCCAGTGCCTCATGGGAACAGTCCAGCCCGAACTGCCAAGCCATGCCTTCCCTGGACCGGAAACAAGCTTCCTAGGACCGGTTTCTGGCATTTCAGCCGTCTTCAGCCAGGCTTGCTTGAATCCAGTGGCAAAGTGAGCAAGGGACTCACGTCTGAGCATACCCTGCCAACTTATGGCAAACAAAACGGTACAAAAGGGGGTGGTGATGGACAGAGCATCAGAACCAATCAAACACTCACCCCCAGTCAACAGATCTGGGTTTGATCCATCACCGTTCTTTAGCCAAATCTGCCAACCCAGTTCAGACATCGCCATATGCAAATCAGTCTAACCCTGTGCCTCCTTAGAAAAGTCCAGCCCGAACTGCCAAGCCATGCCTTTCCTGGACCGGAAACAAGCTTCCTAGGACCGGTTTCTGGCATTTCAGCCGTCTTCAGCCAGGCTTGCTTGAATCCAGTGGCAAAGTGAGCAAGGGACACACGTCTGAGCATACCCTGCCAACTTATGGCAAACAAAACGGTACAAAAGGGGGTGGTGATGGACAGAACATCAGAACCAATCAAACACTCACACCCAGTCAACAGATCTGGATTTGATCCATCACCGTTCTTTAGCCAACTCTGCCACCCCAGTTCAGACATGGCCATATGCAAATCAGTCTAACCCTGTGCCTCATGGGAACAGTCCAGCCCGAACTGCCAAACCATGCCTTCCCTGGACCGGAAACAAGCTTCCTAGGACCGGTTTCTGGCATTTCAGCAGTCTTCAGCCAGGCTTGCTTGAATCCAGTGGCAAAGTGAGCAAGGGAGTCACGTCTGAGCATACCCTGCCAACTTATGGCAAACAAAGAGGTACAAAAGGGGGTGGTGATGGACAGAGCATCAGAACCAATCAAACACTCACACCCAGTTAACAGATCTGGGTTTGATCCATCACCGTTCTTTAGCCAACTCTGCCACCCCAGTTCAGACATGGCCATATGCAAATCAGTCTAACCCTGTGCCTCATGGGAACAGTCCAGCCCAAACTGCCAAGCCATGCCTTCCCTGGACCGGAAACTAGCTTCCTAGGACCGGTTTCTGGCATTTCAGCCGTCTTCAGCCAGGCTTGCTTGAATCCAGTGGCAAAGTGAGCAAGGGACTCACGTCTGAGCATACCCTGCCAACTTATGGCAAACAAAGCGGTACAAAAGGGGGTGGTGATGGACAGAGCATCAGAACCAATCAAACACTCACACCCAGTCAACAGATCTGGGTTTGATCCATCACCGTTCTTTAGCCAACTCTGCCACCCCAGTTCTGACATGGCCATATGCAAATCAGTCCAACCCTGTGCCTCATGGGAACAGTCCAGCCCGAACTGCCAAGCCATGCCTTCCCTGGACCGGAAACAAGCTTTCTAGGACCGGTTTCTGGCATTTCAGCGGTCTTCAGCCAGGCTTGCTTGAATCCAGTGGCAAAGTGAGCAAGGGACTCACATCTGAGCATACCCTGCCAACTTATGGCAAACAAAGCGGTACAAAAGAGGGTGGTGATGGACAGAGCATCAGAACCAATCAAACACTCACACCCAGTCAACAGATCTGGGTTTGATCCATCACCGTTCTTTAGCCAACTCTGCCACCCCAGTTCAGACATGGCCATATGCAAATCAGTCTAACCCTGTGCCTCATGGGAACAGTCCAGCCCGAACTTCCAAGCCATGCCTTCCCTGGACCGGAAACAAGATTCCTAGGACCGGTTTCTGGCATTTCAGCCGTCTTCAGCCAGGCTTGCTTGAATCCAGTGGCAAAGTGAGCAAGGGACTCACGTCTGAGCATACCCTGCCAACTTATGGCAAACAAAGCGGTGCAAAAGGGGGTGGTGATGGACAGAGCATCAGAACCAATCAAACACTCACACCCAGTAAACAGATCAAGGTTTGATCCATCACCGTTCTTTAGCCAACTCTGCCACCCCAGTTCAGACATGGCCATATGCAAATCAGTCTAACCCTGTGCCTCATGGGAACAGTCCAGCCCGAACTGCCAAGCCATGCCTTCCCTGGACCGGAAACAAGCTTCCTAAGACCGGTTTCTGGCATTTCAGCCATCTTCAGCCAGGCTTGCTTGAATCCAGTGGCAAAGTGAGCAAGGGACTCACGTCTGAGCATACCCTGCCAACTTATGCCAAACAAAGCGGTACAAAGGGGGGTGGTGATGGACAGAGCATCAGAACCAATCAAACACTCACACCCAGTCAACAGATCTGGGTTTGATCCATCACCGTTCTTTAGCCAACTCTGCCACCCCCGTTCAGACATGGCCATATGCAAATCAGTCTAACCCTGTGCCTCATGGGAACAGTCCAGCCCGAACTGCCAAGCCATGCCTTCCCTGGACCGGAAACAAGCTTCCTAGGACCGGTTTCTGGCATTTCAGCCGTCTTCAGCCAGGCATGCTTGAATCCAGTGGCAAAGTGAGCAAGGGACTCACGTCTGAGCATACCCTGCCAACTTATGGCAAACAAAGCGGTACAAAAGGGGGTGGTGATGGACAGAGCATCAGAACCAATCAAACACTCACACCCAGTCAACAGATCTGGGTTTGATCCATCACCGTTCTTTAGCCAAATCTGCCACCCCAGTTCAGACATCGCCATATGCAAATCAGTCTAACCCTGTGCCTCATTAGAAAAGTCCAGCCCGAACTGCCAAGCCATGCCTTTCCTGGACCGGAAACTAGCTTCCTAGGACCGGTTTCTGGCATTTCAGCCATCTTCAGCCAGGCTTGCTTGAATCCAGTGGCAAAGTGAGCAAGGGACTCACGTCTGAGCATACCCTGCCAACTTATGGCAAACAAAACGGTACAAAAGGGGGTGGTGATGGACAGAACATCAGAACCAATCAAACACTCACACCCAGTCAACAGATCTGGGTTTGATCCATCACTGTTCTTTAGCCAACTCTGCCACCCCAGTACAGACATGTCCATATGCAAATCAGTCTAACCCTGTGCCTCATGGGAACAGTCCAGCCAGAACTGCCAAGCCATGCCTTCCCTGGACCGGAAAAAAGCTTCCTAGGACCGGTTTCTGGCATTTCAACCGTCTTCAGCCAGGCTTGCTTGAATCCAGTGGCAAAGTGAGCAAGGGACTCACGTCTGAGCATACCCTGCCAACTTATGGCAAACAAAGCGGTACAAAAGGGGGTGGTGATGGACAGAGCATCAGAACCAATCAAACACTCACACCCAGTCAACAGATCTGGGTTTGATCCATCACCGTTCTTTAGCCAAATCTGCCACCCCAGTTCAGACATCGCCATATGCAAATCAGTCTATCCCTGTGCCTCATGGGAAAAGTCCAGCCCGAACTGCCAAGCCATGCCTTCCCTGGACCGGAAACAAGCTTCCTAGGACCGGTTTCTGGCATTTCAGCCGTCTTCAGCCAGGCTTGCTTGAATCCAGTGGCAAAGTAAGCAAGGGACTCACGTCTGAGCATACCCTGCCAACTTATGGCAAACAAAACGGTACAAAAGGGGGTGGTGATGGACAGAACATCAGAACCAATCAAACACTCACACCCAGTCAACAGATCTGAGTTTGATCCATCACTGTTCTTTAGCCAACTCTGCCACCCCAGTACAGACATGTCCATATGCAAATCAGTCTAACCCTGTGCCTCATGGGAACAGTCCAGCCAGAACTGCCAAGCCATGCCTTCCCTGGACCGGAAAAAAGCTTCCTAGGACCCGTTTCTGGCATTTCAGCCGTCTTCAGCCAGGCATGCTTGAATCCAGTGGCAAAGTGAGCAAGGGACTCACGTCTGAGCATACCCTGCCAACTTATGGCAAACAAAGCGGTACAAAAGGGGGTGGTGATGGACAGAGCATCAGAACCAATCAAACACTCACACCCAGTCAACAGATCTGGGTTTGATCCATCACCGTTCTTTAGCCAAATCTGCCACCCCAGTTCAGACATCGCCATATGCAAATCAGTCTAACCCTGTGCCTCATGGGAAATGTCCAGCCCGAACTGCCAAGCCATGCCTTCCCTGGACCGGAAACAAGCTTCCTAGGACCGGTTTCTGGAATTTCAGCCGTCTTCAGCCAGGCTTGCTTGAATCCAGAGGCAAAGTGAGCAAGGGACTCACGTCTGAGCATACCCTGCCAACTTATGGCAAACAAAACGGTACAAAAGGGGGTGGTGATGGACAGAATATCAGAACCAATCAAACACTCACACCCAGTCAACAGATCTGAGTTTGATCCATCACTGTTCTTTAGCCAACTCTGCCACCCCAGTACAGACATGTCCATATGCAAATCAGTCTAACCCTGTGCCTCATGGGAACAGTCCAGCCAGAACTGCCAAGCCATGCCTTCCCTGGACCGGAAAAAAGCTTCCTAGGACCGGTTTCTGGCATTTCAGCCGTCTTCAACCAGGCATGCTTGAATCCAGTGGCAAAGTGAGCAAGGGACTCACGTCTGAGCATACCCTGCCAACTTATGGCAAACAAAGCGGTACAAAAGGGGGTGGTGATGGACAGAGCATCAGAACCAATCAAACACTCACACCCAGTCAACAGATCTGGGTTTGATCCATCACCGTTCTTTAGCCAAATCTGCCACCCCAGTTCAGACATCGCCATATGCAAATCAGTCTAACCCTGTGCCTCATGGGAAAAGTCCAGCCCGAACTGCCAAGCCATGCCTTCCCTGGACCGGAAACAAGCTTCTTAGGACCGGTTTCTGGCATTTCAGCCGTCTTCAGCCAGGCTTGCTTGAATCCAGTGGCAAAGTGAGCAAGGGACTCACGTCTTAGCATACCCTGCCAACTTATGGCAAACAAAACGGTACAAAAGGGGGTGGTGATGGACAGAACATCAGAACCAATCAAACACTCACACCCAGTCAACAGATCTGAGTTTGATCCATCACTGTTCTTTAGCCAACTCTGCCACCCCAGTACAGACATGTCCATATGCAAATCAGTCTAACCCTGTGCCTCATGGGAACAGTCCAGCCAGAACTGCCAAGCCATGCCTTCCCTGGACCGGAAAAAAGCTTCCTAGGACCGGTTTCTGGCATTTCAGCCGTCTTCAGCCAGGCATGCTTGAATCCAGTGGCAAAGTGAGCAAGGGACTCACGTCTGAGCATACCCTGCCAACTTATGGCAAACAAAGCGGTACAAAAGAGGGTGGTGATGGACAGAGCATCAGAACCAATCAAACACTCACACCCAGTCAACAGATCTGGGTTTGATCCATCACCGTTCTTTAGCCAAATCTGCCACCCCAGTTCAGACATCGCCATATGCAAATCAGTCTAACCCTGTGCCTCATGGGAAAAGTCCAGCCCGAACTGCCAAGCCATGCCTTCCCTGGACCGGAAACAAGCTTCATAGGACCGGTTTCTGGCATTTCAGCCGTCTTCAGCCAGGCTTGCTTGAATCCAGTGGCAAAGTGAGCAAGGGACTCACGTCTGAGCATACCCTGCCAACTTATGGCAAACAAAACGGTACAAAAGGGGGTGGTGATGGACAGAACATCAGAACCAATCAAACACTCACACCCAGTCAACAGATCTGGGTTTGATCCATCACCGTTCTTTAGCCAACTTTGCCACCCCAGTACAGACATGTCCGTATGCAAATCAGTCTAACCTGTGCCTCATGGGAACAGTCCAGCCAGAACTGCCAAGCCATGCCTTCCCCGGACCGGAAAAAAGCTTCCTAGGACCGGTTTCTGGCATTTCAGCCGTCTTCAGCCAGGCATGCTTGAATCCAGTGGCAAAGTGAGCAAGGGACTCACGTCTGAGCATACCCTGCCAACTTATGGCAAACAAAACGGTACAAAAGGGGGTGGTGATGGACAGAGCATCAGAACCAATCAAACACTCACACCCAGTCAACAGATCTGGGTTTGATCCATCACCGTTCTTTAGCCAACTCTGCCACCCCAATTCTGACATGGCCATATGCAAATCAGTCCAACCCTGTGCCTCATGGGAACAGTCCAGCCCGAACTGCCAAGACATGCCTTCCCTGGACCGGAAACAAGCTTTCTAGGACCGGTTTCTGGCATTTCAGCGGTCTTCAGCCAGGCTTGCTTGAATCCAGTGGCAAAGTGAGCAAGGGACTCACGTCTGAGCATACCCTGCCAACTTATGGCAAACAAAGCAGTACAAAAGGGGGTGTTGATGGACAGAGCATCAGAACCAATCAAACACTCACACCCAGTTAACAGATCTGGGTTTGATCCATCACCGTTCTTTAGCCAACTCTGCCACACCAGTTCAGACATGGCCATATGCAAATCAGTCTAACCCTGTGCCTCATGGGAACAGTCCAGCCCGAACTGCCAAGCCATGCCTTCCCTGGACCGGAAACAAGCTTCCTAGGACCGGTTTCTGGCATTTCAGCGGTCTTCAGCCAGGCTTGCTTGAATCCAGTGGCAAAGTGAGCAAGGGACTCACGTCTGAGTATACCCTGCCAACTTATGGCAAACAAAGCGGTACAAAAGAGGGTGGTGATGGACAGAGCATCAGAACCAATCAAACACTCACACCCAGTACACAGATCTGGGTTTGATCCATCACCGTTCTTTAGAAAACTCTGCCACCCCAGTTCAGACATGGCCATATGCAAATCAGTCTAACCCTGTGCCTCATGGGAACAGTCCAGCCCGAACTGCCAAGCCATGCCTTCCCTGGACCGGAAACAAGATTCCTAGGACCGGTTTCTGGCATTTCAGCCGTCTTCAGCCAGGCTTGCTTGAATCCAGTGGCAAAGTGAGCAAGGGACTCACGTCTGAGCATACCCTGCCAACTTATGGCAAACAAAACGGTACAAAAGGGGGTGGTGATGGACAGAACATCAGAACCAATCAAAGACTCACACCCAGTCAACAGATCTGGATTTGATCCATCACCGTTCTTTAGCCAACTCTGCCACCCCAGTTCAGACATGGCCATATGCAAATCAGTCTAACCCTGTGCCTCATGGGAACAGTCCAGCCCGAACTGCCAAGCCATGCTTTCCCTGGACCGGAAACAAGCTTCCTAGGACCGGTTTCTGGCATTTCAGCCGTCTTCAGCCAGGCATGCTTGAATCCAGTGGCAAAGTGAGCAAGGGACTCACGTCTGACCATACTCTGCCAACTTATGGCAAACAAAGCGGTACAAAAGGGGGTGGTGATGGACAGAGCATCAGAACCAATCAAACACTCACACCCAGTCAACAGATCTGGGTTTGATCCATCACAGTTCTTTAGCCAAATCTGCCACCCCAGTTCAGACATGGCCATATGCAAATCAGTCTAACCCTGTGCCTCATGGGAACAGTCCAGCCCGAACTGCCAAGCCATGCCTTCCCTGGACCGGAAACAAGCTTCCTAGGACCGGTTTCTGGCATTTCAGCCGTCTTCAGCCAGGCTTGCTTGAATCCAGTGGCAAAGTGAGCAAGGGACTCACGTCTGAGCATACCCTGCCAACTTATGGCAAACAAAACGGTACAAAAGGGGGTGGTGATGGACAGAGCATCAGAACCAATCAAACACTCACCCCCAGTCAACAGATCTGGGTTTGATCCATCACCGTTCTTTAGCCAAATCTGCCAACCCAGTTCAGACATCGCCATATGCAAATCAGTCTAACCCTGTGCCTCCCTAGAAAAGTCCAGCCCGAACTGCCAAGCCATGCCTTTCCTGGACCGGAAACAAGCTTCCTAGGACCAGTTTCTGGCATTTCAGCCGTCTTCAGCCAGGCTTGCTTGAATCCAGTGGCAAAGTGAGCAAGGGACTCACGTCTGAGCATACCCTGCCAACTTATGGCAAACAAAACGGTACAAAAGGGGGTGGTGATAGACAGAACATCAGAACCAATCAAACACTCACACCCAGTCAACAGATCTGGATTTGATCCATCACTGTTCTTTAGCCAACTCTGCCACCCCAGTTCAGACATGGCCATATGCAAATCAGTCTAACCCTGTGCCTCATGGGAACAGTCCAGCCCGAACTGCCAAACCATGCCTTCCCTGGACCGGAAACAAGCTTCCTAGGACCGGTTTCTGGCATTTCAGCAGTCTTCAGCCAGGCTTGCTTGAATCCAGTGGCAAAGTGAGCAAGGGACTCACGTCTGAGCATACCCTGCCAACTTATGGCAAACAAAGAGGTACAAAAGGGGGTGGTGATGGACAGAGCATCAGAACCAATCAAACACTCACACCCAGTTAACAGATCTGGGTTTGATCCATCACCGTTCTTTAGCCAACTCTGCCACCCCAGTTCAGACATGGCCATATGCAAATCAGTCTAACCCTGTGCCTCATGGGAACAGTCCAGCCCAAACTGCCAAGCCATGCCTTCCCTGGACCGGAAACTAGCTTCCTAGGACCGGTTTCTGGCATTTCAGCCGTTTTCAGCCAGGCTTGCTTGAATCCAGTGGCAAAGTGAGCAAGGGACTCACGTCTGAGCATACCCTGCCAACTTATGGCAAACAAAGCGGTATAAAAGGGGGTGGTGATGGACAGAGCATCAGAACCAATCAAACACTCACACCCAGTCAACAGATCTGGGTTTGAAACATCACCGTTCTTTAGCCAACTCTGCCACCCCAGTTCTGACATGGCCATATGCAAATCAGTCCAACCCTGTGCCTCATGGGAACAGTCCAGCCCGAACTGCCAAGCCATGCCTTCCCTGGACCGGAAACAAGCTTTCTAGGACCGGTTTCTGGCATTTCAGCGGTCTTCAGCCAGGCTTGCTTGAATCCAGTGGCAAAGTGAGCAAGGGACTCACGTCTGAGCATACCCTGCCAACTTATGGCAAACAAAGCGGTACAAAAGAGGGTGGTGATGGACAGAGCATCAGAACCAATCAAACACTCACACCCAGTCAACAGATCTGGGTTTGATCCATCACCGTTCTTTAGCCAACTCTGCCACCCCAGTTCAGACATGGCCATATGCAAATCAGTCTAACCCTGTGCCTCATGGGAACAGTCCAGCCCGAACTTCCAAGCCATGCCTTCCCTGGACCGGAAACAAGATTCCTAGGACCGGTTTCTGGCATTTCAGCCGTCTTCAGCCAGGCTTGCTTGAATCCAGTGGCAAAGTGAGCAAGGGACTCACGTCTGAGCATACCCTGCCAACTTATGGCAAACAAAGCGGTACAAAAGAGGGTGGTGATGGACAGAGCATCAGAACCAATCAAACACTCACACCCAGTCAACAGATCTGGGTTTGATCCATCACCGTTCTTTAGCCAACTCTGCCACCCCAGTTCAGACATGGCCATATGCAAATCAGTCTAACCCTGTGCCTCATGGGAACAGTCCAGCCCGAACTTCCAAGCCATGCCTTCCCTGGACCGGAAACAAGATTCCTAGGACCGGTTTCTGGCATTTCAGCCGTCTTCAGCCAGGCTTGCTTGAATCCAGTGGCAAAGTGAGCAAGGGACTCACGTCTGAGCATACCCTGCCAACTTATGGCCAACAAAGTGGTGCAAAAGGGGGTGGTGATGGACACAGCATCAGAACCAATCAAACACTCACACCCAGTCAACAGATCAAGGTTTGATCCATCACCGTTCTTTAGCCAACTCTGCCACCCCAGTTCAGACATGGCCATATGCAAATCAGTCTAACCCTGTGCCTCATGGGAACAGTCCAGCCCGAACTGCCAAGCCATGCCTTCCCTGGACCGGAAACAAGCTTCCTAGGACCGGTTTCTGGCATTTCAGCCGTCTTTAGCCAGGCTTGCTTGAATCCAGTGGCAAAGTGAGCAAGGGACTCACGTCTGAGCATACCCTGCCAACTTATGGCAAACAAAACGGTACAAAGGGGGGTGGTGATGGACAGAACATCAGAACCAATCAAACACTCACACCCAGTCAACAGATCTGGGTTTGATCCATCACCGTTCTTTAGCCAACTCTGCGACCCCAGTTCAGACATGGCCATATGCAAATCAGTCTAACCCTGTGCCTCATTAGGAAAGTCCAGCCCGAACTGCCAAGCCATGCCTTTCCTGGACCGGAAACAAGCTTCCTAGGACCGTTTTCTGGCATTTCAGCAGTCTTCAGCCAGGCTTGCTTGAATCCAGTGGCAAAGTGAGCAAGGGACTCACGTCTGAGCATACCCTGCCAACTTATGGCAAACAAAGCGGTACAAAAGGGGGTGGTGATGGACAGAGCATCAGAACCAATCAAACACTCACACCCAGTCAACAGATCTTGATTTGATCCATCACCGTTCTTTAGCCAAATCTGCCACCCCAGTTCAGACATGGCCATATGCAAATCAGTCTAACCCTGTGCCTCATGGGAACAGTCCAGCCCGAACTGCCAAGCCATGCCTTCCCTGGACCGGAAACAAGCTTCCTAGGACCGGTTTCTGGCATTTCAGCCGTCTTCAGCCAGGCTTGCTTGAATCCAGTGGCAAAGTGAGCAAGGGACTCACGTCTGAGCATACCCTGCCAACTTATGGCAAACAAAGCGGTACAAAAGGGGGTGGTGATGGACAGAGCATAAGAACCAATCAAACACTCACACCCAGTCAACAGATCTGGGTTTGATCCATCACCGTTCTTTAGCCAAATCTGCCACCCCAGTTCAGACATCGCCATATGCAAATCAGTCTAACCCTTGCCTCATTAGAAAAGTCCAGCCCGAACTGCCAAGCCATGCCTTTCCTGGACCGGAAACAAGCTTCCTAGGACCGGTTTCTGGCATTTCAGCCATCTTCAGCCAGGCTTGCTTGAATCCAGTGGCAAACTGAGCAAGGGACTCACGTCTGAGCATACCCTGACAACTTATGGCAAACAAAGCGGTACAAAAGGGGGTGGTGATGGACAGAGCATCAGAACCAATCAAACACTCACACCCAGTCAACAGATCTGGGTTTGATTCATCACCGTTCTTTAGCCAAATCTGCCACCCCAGTTCAGACATCGCCATATGCAAATCAGTCTAACCCTGTGCCTCATGGGAAAAGTCCAGCCCGAACTGCCAAGCCATGCCTTCCCTGGACCGGAAACAAGCTTCCTAGGACCGGTTTCTGGCATTTCAGCCGCCTTCAGCCAGGCTTGCTTGAATCCAGTGGCAAAGTGAGCAAGGGTTTCACGTCTGAGCATAACCTGCCAACTTATGGCAAACAAAACGGTACAAAAGGGGGTGGTGATGGACAGAACATCAGAACCAATCAAACACTCACACCCAGTCAACAGATCTGGATTTGATCCATCACCGTTCTTTAGCCAACTCTGCCACCCCAGTTCAGACATGGCCATATGTAAATCAGTCTAACCCTGTGCCTCATGGGAACAGTCCAGCCCGAACTGCCAAGCCATGCCTTCCCTGGACCGGAAACTAGCTTCCTAGGACCGGTTTCTGGTATTTCAGCCGTCTTCAGCCAGGCTTGCTTGAATCCAGTGGCAAAGTGAGCAAGGGACTCACGTCTGATCATACCCTGCCAACTTATGGCAAACAAAGCGGTACAAAAGGGGGTGGTGATGGACAGAGCATCAGAACCAATCAAACACTCACACCCAGTCAAAAGATCTGGGTTTGATCCATCACCGTTCTTTAGCCAAATCTGCCACCCCAGTTCAGACATGGCCATATGCAAATCAGTCTAACCCTGTGCCTCATGGGAACAGTCCAGCCCGAACTGCCAAGCCATGCCTTCCCTGGACCGGAAACAAGCTTCCTAGGACCGGTTTCTGGCATTTCAGCCGTCTTCAGCCAGGCTTGCTTGAATCCAGTGGCAAAGTGAGCAAGGGACTCACGTCTGAGCATACCCTGCCAACTTATGGCAAACAAAGCGGTACAAAAGGGGGTGGTGATGGACAGAGCATCAGAACCAATCAAACACTCACACCCAGTCAACAGATCTGGGTTTGATCCATCACTGTTCTTTAGCCAACTCTGCCACCCCAGTACAGACATGTCCATATGCAAATCAGTCTAACCCTGTGCCTCATTAAAAAAGTCCAGCCCGAACTGCCAAGCCATGCCTTTCCTGGACCGGAAACCAGCTTCCTAGGACCGGTTTCTGGCATTTCAGCCGTCTTCAGCCAGGCTTGCTTGAATCCAGTGGCAAAGTGAGCAAGGGACTCACGTCTGAGCATACCCTGCCAACTTATGGCAAACAAAACGGTACAAAGGGGGGTGGTGATGGACAGAACATCAGAACCAATCAAACACTCACACCCAGTCAACAGATCTGGGTTTGATCCATCACTGTTCTTTAGCCAAATCTGCCACCCCAGTTCAGACATGGCCATATGCAAATCAGTCGAACCCTGTGCCTCATGGGAACAGTCCAGCCCGAACTGCCAAGCCATGCCTTCCCTGGACCGGAAACAAGCTTCCTAGGACCGGTTTCTGGCATTTCAGCCGTCTTCAGCCAGGCTTGCTTGAATCAAGTGGCAAAGTGAGCAAGGGACTCACGTCTGAGCATACCCTGCCAACTTATGGCAAACAAAGCGGTACAAAAGGGGGTGGTGATGGACAGAGCATCAGAACCAATCAAACACTCACACCCAGTCAACAGATCTGGGTTTGATCCATCACCGTTCTTTAGCCAAATCTGCCACCCCAGTTCAGACATCGCCATATGCAAATCAGTCTAACCCTGTGCCTCATGGGAAAAGTCCAGCCCGAACTGCCAAGCCATGCCTTCCCTGGACCGGAAACAAGCTTCCTAGGACCGGTTTCTGGCATTTCAGCCGCCTTCAGCCAGGCTTGCTTGAATCCAGTGGCAAAGTGAGCAAGGGACTCACGTCTGAGCATAACCTGCCAACTTATGGCAAACAAAACGGTACAAAAGGGGGTGGTGATGGACAGAACATCAGAACCAATCAAACACTCACACCCAGTCAACAGATCTGGATTTGATCCATCACCGTTCTTTAGCCAACTCTGCCACCCCAGTTCAGACATGGCCATATGCAAATCAGTCTAACCCTGTTCCTCATGGCAACAGTCCAGCCCGAACTGCCAAGCCATGCCGTCCCTGGACCGGAAACTAGCTTCCTAGGACCGGTTTCTGGCATTTCAGCCGTCTTCAGCCAGGCTTGCTTGAATCCAGTGGCAAAGTGAGCAAGGGACTCACGTCTGAGCATACCCTGCCAACTTATGGCAAACAAAGCGGTACAAAAGGGGGTGGTGATGGACAGAGCATCAGAACCAAACACTCACACCCAGTCAACAGATCTGGGTTTGATCCATCACCGTTCTTTAGCCAAATCTGCCACCCCAGTTCAGACATGGCCATATGCAAATCAGTCTAACCCTGTGCCTCATGGGAACAGCCCAGCCCGAACTGCCAAGCCATGCCTTCCCTGGACCGGAAACAAGCTTCCTAGGACCGGTTTCTGGCATTTCAGCCGTCTTCAGCCAGGCTTGCTTGAATCCAGTGGCAAAGTGAGCAAGGGACTCACGTCTGAGCATACCCTGCCAACTTATGGCAAACAAAGCGGTACAAAAGGGGGTGGTGATGGACAGAGCATCAGAACCAATCAAACACTCACACCCAGTCAACAGATCTGGGTTTAATCCATCACTGTTCTTTAGCCAACTCTGCCACCCCAGTACAGACATGTCCATATGCAAATCAGTCTAACCCTGTGCCTCATGGGAACAGTCCAGCCAGAACTGCCAAGCCATGCCATCCCTGGACCGGAAACAAGCTTCCTAGGACCGGTTTCTAGCATTTCAGCAGTCTTCAGCCAGGCTTGCTTGACTCCAGTGGCAAAGTGAGCAAGGGACTCACGTCTGAGCATACCCTGCCAACTTATGGCAAACAAAGCGGTACAAAAGGGGGTGGTGATGGACAGAGCATCAGAACCAATCAAACACTCACACCCAGTCAAAAGATCTGGGTTTGATCCATCACCGTTCTTTAGCCAAATCTGCCACCCCAGTTCAGACATGGCCATATGCAAATCAGTCTAACCCTGTGCCTCATGGGAACAGTCCAGCCCGAACTGCCAAGCCATGCCTTCCCTGGACCGGAAACAAGCTTCCTAGGACCGGTTTCTGGCATTTCAGCCATCTTCAGCCAGGCTTGCTTGAATCCAGTGGCAAAGTGAGCAAGGGACTCACGTCTGAGCATACCCTGCCAACTTATGGCAAACAAAGCGGTACAAAAGGGGGTGGTGATGGACAGAGCATCAGAACCAATCAAACACTCACACCCAGTCAACAGATCTGGGTTTGATCCATCACTGTTCTTTAGCCAACTCTGCCACCCCAGTACAGACATGTCCATATGCAAATCAGTCTAACCCTGTGCCTCATTAAAAAAGTCCAGCCCGAACTGCCAAGCCATGCCTTTCCTGGACCGGAAACCAGCTTCCTAGGACCGGTTTCTGGCATTTCAGCCGTCTTCAGCCAGGCTTGCTTGAATCCAGTGGCAAAGTGAGCAAGGGACTCACGTCTGAGCATACCCTGCCAACTTATGGCAAACAAAACTGTACAAAGGGGGGTGGTGATGGACAGAACATCAGAACCAATCAAACACTCACACCCAGTCAACAGATCTGGGTTTGATCCATCACTGTTCTTTAGCCAAATCTGCCACCCCAGTTCAGACATGGCCATATGCAAATCAGTCGAACCCTGTGCCTCATGGGAACAGTCCAGCCCGAACTGCCAAGCCATGCCTTCCCTGGACCGGAAACAAGCTTCCTAGGACCGGTTTCTGGCATTTCAGCCGTCTTCAGCCAGGCTTGCTTGAATCAAGTGGCAAAGTGAGCAAGGGACTCACGTCTGAGCATACCCTGCCAACTTATGGCAAACAAAGCGGTACAAAAGGGGGTGGTGATGGACAGAGCATCAGAACCAATCAAACACTCACACCCAGTCAACAGATCTGGGTTTGATCCATCACCGTTCTTTAGCCAAATCTGCCACCCCAGTTCAGACATCGCCATATGCAAATCAGTCTAACCCTGTGCCTCATGGGAAAAGTCCAGCCCGAACTGCCAAGCCATGCCTTCCCTGGACCGGAAACAAGCTTCCTAGGACCGGTTTCTGGCATTTCAGCCGCCTTCAGCCAGGCTTGCTTGAATCCAGTGGCAAAGTGAGCAAGGGACTCACGTCTGAGCATAACCTGCCAACTTATGGCAAACAAAACGGTACAAAAGGGGGTGGTGATGGACAGAACATCAGAACCAATCAAACACTCACACCCAGTCAACAGATCTGGATTTGATCCATCACCGTTATTTAGCCAACTCTGCCACCCCAGTTCAGACATGGCCATATGCAAATCAGTCTAACCCTGTGCCTCATGGGAACAGTCCAGCCCGAACTGCCAAGCCATGCCTTCCCTGGACCGGAAACTAGCTTCCTAGGACCGGTTTCTGGCATTTCAGCCGTCTTCAGCCAGGCTTGCTTGAATCCAGTGGCAAAGTGAGCAAGGGACTCACGTCTGAGCATACCCTGCCAACTTATGGCAAACAAAGCGGTACAAAAGGGGTGGTGATGGACAGAGCATCAGAACCAAACACTCACACCCAGTCAACAGATCTGGGTTTGATCCATCACCGTTCTTTAGCCAAATCTGCCACCCCAGTTCAGACATGGCCATATGCAAATCAGTCTAACCCTGTGCCTCATGGGAACAGTCCAGCCCGAACTGCCAAGCCATGCCTTCCCTGGACCGGAAACAAGCTTCCTAGGACCGGTTTCTGGCATTTCAGCCGTCTTCAGCCAGGCTTGCTTGAATCCAGTGGCAAAGTGAGCAAGGGACTCACGTCTGAGCATACCCTGCCAACTTATGGCAAACAAAGCGGTACAAAAGGGGGTGGTGATGGACAGAGCATCAGAACCAATCAAACACTCACACCCAGTCAACAGATCTGGGTTTAATCCATCACTGTTCTTTAGCCAACTCTGCCACCCCAGTACAGACATGTCCATATGCAAATCAGTCTAACCCTGTGCCTCATGGGAACAGTCCAGCCAGAACTGCCAAGCCATGCCATCCCTGGACCGGAAACAAGCTTCCTAGGACCGGTTTCTAGCATTTCAGCAGTCTTCAGCCAGGCTTGCTTGACTCCAGTGGCAAAGTGAGCAAGGGACTCACGTCTGAGCATACCCTGCCAACTTATGGCAAACAAAGCGGTACAAAAGGGGGTGGTGATGGACAGAGCATCAGAACCAATCAAACACTCACACCCAGTCAACAGATCTGGGTTTGATCCATCACCGTTCTTTAGCCAAATCTGCCACCCCAGTTCAGACATGGCCATATGCAAATCAGTCTAACCCTGTGCCTCATGGGAACAGTCCAGCCCGAACTGCCAAGCCATGCCTTCCCTGGACCGGAAACAAGCTTCCTAGGACCGGTTTCTGGCATTTCAGCCGTCTTCAGCCAGGCTTGCTTGAATCCAGTGGCAAAGTGAGCAAGGGACTCACGTCTGAGCATACCCTGCCAACTTATGGCAAACAAAGCGGTACAAAAGGGGGTGGTGATGGACAGAGCATCAGAACCAATCAAACACTCACACCAAGTCAACAGATCTGGGTTTGATCCATCACCGTTCTTTAGCCAAATCTGCCACCCCAGTTCAGACATCGCCATATGCAAATCAGTCTAACCCTGTGCCTCATTAGAAAAGTCCAGCCCGAACTGCCAAGCCATGCCTTTCCTGGACCGGAAACAAGCTTCCTAGGACCGGTTTCTGGCATTTCAGCCGTCTTTAGCCAGGCTTGCTTGAATCCAGTGGCAAAGTGAGCAAGGGACTCACGTCTGAGCATACCCTGCCAACTTATGGCAAACCAAGCGGTACAAAAGGGGGTGGTGATGGACAGAGCATCAGAACCAATCAAACACTCACACCCAGTCAACAGATCTGGGTTTGATCCATCACCATTCTTTAGTCAACTCTGCCACCCCAGTTCAGACATGGCCATATGCAAATCAGTCTAACCCTGTGCCTCATGGGAACAGTCCAGCCCGAACTGCCAAGCCATGCCTTCCCTGGACCGGAAACAAGCTTCCTAGGACCGGTTTCTGGCATTTCAGCCGTCTTCAGCCAGGCTTGCTTGAATCAAGTGGCAAAGTGAGCAAGGGACTCACGTCTGAGCATACCCTGCCAACTTATGGCAAACAAAGCGGTACAAAAGGGGGTGGTGATGGACAGAGCATCAGAACCAATCAAACACTCACACCCAGTCAACAGATCTGGGTTTGATCCATCACTGTTCTTTAGCCAACTCTGCCACCCCAGTACAGACATGTCCATATGCAAATCAGTCTAACCCTGTGCCTCATGGGAACAGTCCAGCCAGAACTGCCAAGCCATGCCGTCCCTGGACCGGAAAAAAGCTTCCTAGGACAGGTTTCTGGCATTTCAGCCGTCTTCAGCCAGGCTTGCTTGAATCCAGTGGCAAAGTGAGCAAGGGACTCACGTCTGAGCATACCCTGCCAACTTATGGCAAACAAAGCGGTACAAAAGGGGGTGGTGATGGACAGAGCATCAGAACCAATCAAACACTCACACCCAGTCAACAGATCTGGGTTTGATCTATCACCATTCTTTAGCCAACTCTGCCACCCCAGTTCAGACATATGCAAATCAGTCTAACCCTGTGCCTCATGAGAACAGTCCAGCCCGAACTGCCAAGCCATGCCTTCTCTGGACCGGAAACAAGCTTCCTAGGACCGGTTTCTGGCATTTCAGCCGTCTTCAGCCAGGCTTGCTTGAATCAAGTGGCAAAGTGAGCAAGGGACTCACGTCTGAGCATACCCTGCCAACTTATGGCAAACAAAGCGGTACAAAAGGGGGTGGTGATGGACAGAGCATCAGAACCAATCAAACACTCACACCCAGTCAACAGATCTGGGTTTGATCCATCACCGTTCTTTAGCCAAATCTGCCACCCCAGTTCAGACATCGCCATATGCAAATCAGTCTAACCCTGTGCCTCATGGGAAAAGTCCAGCCCGAACTGCCAAGCCATGCCTTCCCTGGACCGGAAACAAGCTTCCTAGGACCGGTTTCTGGCATTTCAGCCGCCTTCAGCCAGGCTTGCTTGAATCCAGTGGCAAAGTGAGCAAGGGACTCACGTCTGAGCATAACCTGCCAACTTATGGCAAACAAAACGGTACAAAAGGGGGTGGTGATGGACAGAACATCAGAACCAATCAAACACTCACACCCAGTCAACAGATCTGGATTTGATCCATCACCGTTCTTTAGCCAACTCTGCCACCCCAGTTCAGACATGGCCATATGCAAATCAGTCTAACCCTGTGCCTCATGGGAACAGTCCAGCCCGAACTGCCAAGCCATGCCTTCCCTGGACCGGAAACTAGCTTCCTAGGACCGGTTTCTGGCATTTCAGCCGTCTTCAGCCAGGCTTGCTTGAATCCAGTGGCAAAGTGAGCAAGGGACTCACGTCTGAGCATACCCTGCCAACTTATGGCAAACAAAGCGGTACAAAAGGGGGTGGTGATGGACAGAGCATCAGAACCAAACACTCACACCCAGTCAACAGATCTGGGTTTGATCCATCACCGTTCTTTAGCCAAATCTGCCACCCCAGTTCAGACATGGCCATATGCAAATCAGTCTAACCCTGTGCCTCATGGGAACAGTCCAGCCCGAACTGCCAAGCCATGCCTTCCCTGGACCGGAAACAAGCTTCCTAGGACCGGTTTCTGGCATTTCAGCCGCCTTCAGCCAGGCTTGCTTGAATCCAGTGGCAAAGTGAGCAAGGGACTCACGTCTGAGCATAACCTGCCAACTTATGGCAAACAAAACGGTACAAAAGGGGGTGGTGATGGACAGAACATCAGAACCAATCAAACACTCACACCCAGTCAACAGATCTGGATTTGATCCATCACCGTTCTTTAGCCAACTCTGCCACCCCAGTTCAGACATGGCCATATGCAAATCAGTCTAACCCTGTGCCTCATGGGAACAGTCCAGCCCGAACTGCCAAGCCATGCCTTCCCTGGACCGGAAACTAGCTTCCTAGGACCGGTTTCTGGCATTTCAGCCGTCTTCAGCCAGGCTTGCTTGAATCCAGTGGCAAAGTGAGCAAGGGACTCACGTCTGAGCATACCCTGCCAACTTATGGCAAACAAAGCGGTACAAAAGGGGGTGGTGATGGACAGAGCATCAGAACCAAACACTCACACCCAGTCAACAGATCTGGGTTTGATCCATCACCGTTCTTTAGCCAAATCTGCCACCCCAGTTCAGACATGGCCATATGCAAATCAGTCTAACCCTGTGCCTCATGGGAACAGTCCAGCCCGAACTGCCAAGCCATGCCTTCCCTGGACCGGAAACAAGCTTCCTAGGACCGGTTTCTGGCATTTCAGCCGTCTTCAGCCAGGCTTGCTTGAATCCAGTGGCAAAGTGAGCAAGGGACTCACGTCTGAGCATACCCTGCCAACTTATGGCAAACAAAGCGGTACAAAAGGGGGTGGTGATGGACAGAGCATCAGAACCAATCAAACACTCACACCCAGTCAACAGATCTGGGTTTAATCCATCACTGTTCTTTAGCCAACTCTGCCACCCCAGTACAGACATGTCCATATGCAAATCAGTCTAACCCTGTGCCTCATGGGAACAGTCCAGCCAGAACTGCCAAGCCATGCCATCCCTGGACCGGAAACAAGCTTCCTAGGACCGGTTTCTAGCATTTCAGCAGTCTTCAGCCAGGCTTGCTTGACTCCAGTGGCAAAGTGAGCAAGGGACTCACGTCTGAGCATACCCTGCCAACTTATGGCAAACAAAGCGGTACAAAAGGGGGTGGTGATGGACAGAGCATCAGAACCAATCAAAAACTCACACCCAGTCAACAGATCTGGGTTTGATTCATCACCGTTCTTTAGCCAAATCTGCCACCCCAGTTCAGACATGGCCATATGCAAATCAGTCTAACCCTGTGCCTCATGGGAACAGTCCAGCCCGAACTGCCAAGCCATGCCTTCCCTGGACCAGAAACAAGCTTCCTAGGACCGGTTTCTGGCATTTCAGCCGTCTTCAGCCAGGCTTGCTTGAATCCAGTGGCAAAGTGAGCAAGGGACTCACGTCTGAGCATACCCTGCCAACTTATGGCAAACAAAGCGGTACAAAAGGGGGTGGTGATGGACAGAGCATCAGAACCAATCAAACACTCACACCAAGTCAACAGATCTGGGTTTGATCCATCACCGTTCTTTAGCCAAATCTGCCACCCCAGTTCAGACATCGCCATATGCAAATCAGTCTAACCCTGTGCCTCATTAGAAAAGTCCAGCCCGAACTGCCAAGCCATGCCTTTCCTGGACCGGAAACAAGCTTCCTAGGACCGGTTTCTGGCATTTCAGCCGTCTTTAGCCAGGCTTGCTTGAATCCAGTGGCAAAGTGAGCAAGGGACTCACGTCTGAGCATACCCTGCCAACTTATGGCAAACCAAGCGGTACAAAAGGGGGTGGTGATGGACAGAGCATCAGAACCAATCAAACACTCACACCCAGTCAACAGATCTGGGTTTGATCCATCACCATTCTTTAGTCAACTCTGCCACCCCAGTTCAGACATGGCCATATGCAAATCAGTCTAACCCTGTGCCTCATGGGAACAGTCCAGCCCGAACTGCCAAGCCATGCCTTCCCTGGACCGGAAACAAGCTTCCTAGGACCGGTTTCTGGCATTTCAGCCGTCTTCAGCCAGGATTGCTTGAATCCAGTGGCAAAGTGAGCAAGGGACTCACGTCTGAGCATACCCTGCCAACTTATGGCAAACAAAGCGGTACAAAAGGGGGTGGTGATGGACAGAGCATCAGAACCAATCAAACACTCACACCCAGTCAACAGATCTGGGTTTGATCCATCACTGTTCTTTAGCCAACTCTGCCACCCCAGTACAGACATGTCCATATGCAAATCAGTCTAACCCTGTGCCTCATGGGAACAGTCCAGCCAGAACTGCCAAGCCATGCCGTCCCTGGACCGGAAAAAAGCTTCCTAGGACAGGTTTCTGGCATTTCAGCCGTCTTCAGCCAGGCTTGCTTGAATCCAGTGGCAAAGTGAGCAAGGGACTCACGTCTGAGCATACCCTGCCAACTTATGGCAAACAAAGCGGTACAAAAGGGGGTGGTGATGGACAGAGCATCAGAACCAATCAAACACTCACACCCAGTCAACAGATCTGGGTTTGATCTATCACCATTCTTTAGCCAACTCTGCCACCCCAGTTCAGACATATGCAAATCAGTCTAACCCTGTGCCTCATGAGAACAGTCCAGCCCGAACTGCCAAGCCATGCCTTCTCTGGACCGGAAACAAGCTTCCTAGGACCGGTTTCTGGCATTTCCGCCGTCTTCAGCCAGGCTTGCTTGAATCCAGTGGCAAAGTGAGCAAGGGACTCACGTCTGAGCATACCCTGCCAACTTATGGCAAACAAAGCGGTACGAAAGGGGGTGGTGATGGACAGAGCATCAGAACCAATCAAACACTCACACCCAGTCAACAGATCTGGGCTTGATCCATCACCGTTCTTTAGCCAACTCTGCCACCCCAGTTCAGACATGGCCATATGCAAATCAGTCTAACCCTGTGCCTCATGGGAACAGTCCAGCCCGAACTGCCAAGCCATGCCTTCCCTGGACCGGAAACAAGCTTTCTAGGACCGGTTTCTGGCATTTCAGCCGTCTTCAGCCATGCTTGCTTGAATCCAGTGGCAAAGTGAGCAAGGGACTCACGTCTGAGCATACCCTGCCAACTTATGGCTAACAAAGCAGTACAAAAGGGGGTGGTGATGGACAGAGCATCAGAACCAATCAAACACTCACACCCAGTCAACAGATCTGGGTTTGATCCATCACCGTTCTTTAGCCAAATCTGCCACCCCAGTTCAGACATTGCCATATGCAAATCAGTCTAACCCTGTGCCTCATGGGAACAGTCCAGCCCGAACTGCCAAGCCATGCCTTCCCTGGACCGGAAACAATCTTCCTAGGACCGGTTTCTGGCATTTCAGCCATCTTCATCCAGGCTTGCTTGAATCCAGTGGCAAAGTGAGCAAGGGAATCACGTCTGAGCATACCCTGCCAACTTCTGGCAAACAAAACGGTACAAAAGGGGGTGGTGATGGACAGAGCATCAGAACCAATCAAACACTCACACCCAGTTAACAGATCTGGGTTTTATCCATCACCATTCTTTAGCCAACTCTGCCACCCCAGTTCAGACATGGACATATGCAAATCAGTCTAACCCTGTGCCTCATGGGAACAGTCCAGCCCGAACTGCCAAGCCATGCCTTCCCTGGACCGGAAACAAGCTTCCTAGGACAGGTTTCTGGCATTTCAGCCGTCTTCAGCCAGGCTTGCTTGAATCCAGTGGCAAAGTGAGCAAGGGACTCACGTCTGAGCATACCCTGCCAACTCATGGCAAACAAAACGGTACAAAAGGGGGTGGTGATGGACAGAACATCAGAACCAATCAAACACTCACACCCAGTCAACAGATCTGGGTTTGATCCATCACCGTTCTTTAGCCAACTCTGCCACCCCAGTTCAGACATGGCCATATGCAAATCAGTCTAACCCTGTGCCTCATGGGAACAGTCCAGCCCGAATTGCCAAGCCATGCTTTCCCTGGACCGGAAACAAGCTTCCTAGGACTGGTTTCTGGCATTTCAGCAGTCTTCAGCCAGGCTTGCTTGAATCCAGTGGCAAAGTGAGCAAGGGACTCACGTCTGAGCATACCCTGCCAACTTATGGCAAACAAAGCGGTACAAAAAGGGATGGTGATGGACAGAGCATCAGAACCAATCAAACACTCACACCCAGTCAACAGATCTTGGTTTGATCCATCACCGTTCTTTAGCCAAATCTGCCACCCCAGTTCAGACATGGCCATATGCAAATCAGTCTAACCCTGTGCCTCATGGGAACAGTCCAGCCCGAACTGCCAAGCCATGCCTTCCCTGGACCGGAAACAAGCTTCCTAGGACCGGTTTCTGGCATTTCAGCCGTCTTCAGCCAGACTTGCTTGAATCCAGTGGCAAAGTGAGCAAGGGACTCACGTCTGAGCATACCCTGCCAACTTATGGCAAACAAAGCGGTACAAAAGGGGGTGGTGATGGACAGAGCATCAGAACCAATCAAACACTCACACCCAGTCAACAGATCTGGGTTTGATCCATCACCGTTCTTTAGACAAATCTGCCACCCCAGTTCAGACAACGCCATATGCAAATCAGTCTAACCCTGTGCCTCATTAGAAAAGTCCAGCCCGAACTGCCAAGCCATGCCTTTCCTGGACCGGAAACAAGCTTCCTAGGACCGTTTTCTGGCATTTCAGCCGTCTTCAGCCAGGCTTGCTTGAATCCAGTGGCAAAGTGAGCAAGGGACTCACGTTTGAGCATACCCTGCCAACTTATGGCAAACAAAACGGTACAAAAGGGGGTGGTGATGGACACAACATCAGAACCAATCAAACACTCACACCCAGTCAACAGATCTGGGTTTAACCCATCACCGTTCTTTAGCCAACTCTGCCACCCCAGTTCAGACATGGCCATATGCAAATCAGTCTAACCCTGTGCCTCATGGGAACAGTCCAGCCCGAACTGCCAAGCCATGCTTTCCCTGGACCGGAAACAAGCTTCCTAGGACTGGTTTCTGGCATTTCAGCAGTCTTCAGCCAGGCTTGCTTGAATCCAGTGGCAAAGTGAGCAAGGGACTCACGTCTGAGCATACCCTGCCAACTTATGGCAAACAAAGCGGTACAAAAGGGGGTGGTGATGCACAGAGCATCAGAACCAATCAAACACTCACACCCAGTCAACAGATCTTGGTTTGATCCATCACCGTTCTTTAGCCAAATCTGCCACCCCAGTTCAGACATGGCCATATGCAAATCAGTCTAACCCTGTGCCTCATGGGAACAGTCCAGCCCGAACTGCCAAGCCATGCCTTCCCTGGACCGGAAACAAGCTTCCTAGGACCGGTTTCTGGCATTTCAGCCGTCTTCAGCCAGGCTTGCTTGAATCCAGTGGCAAAGTGAGCAAGGGACTCACGTCTGAGCATACCCTGCCAACTTATGGCAAACAAAGCGGTGCAAAAGGGGGTGGTGATGGACAGAGCATCAGAACCAATCAAACACTCACACCCAGTCAACAGATCTGGGTTTGATCCATCACCGTTCTTTAGCCAAATCTGCCACCCCAGTTCAGACATCGCCATATGCAAATCAGTCTAACCCTGTGCCTCATTAGAAAAGTCCAGCCCGAACTGCCAAGCCATTCCTTTCCTGGACCGGAAACAAGCTTCCTAGGACCGGTTTCTGGCATTTCAGCCGTCTTCAGCCAGGCTTGCTTGAATCCAGTGGCAAAGTGAGCAAGGGACTCACGTCTGAGCATACCCTGACAACTTATGGCAAACAAAGCGGTACAAAAGGGGGTGGTGATGGACAGAGCATCAGAACCAATTAAACACTCACACCCAGTCAACAGATCTGGGTTTGATCCATCACCGTTCTTTAGCCAAATCTGCCACCCCAGTTCAGACATCGCCATATGCAAATCAGTCTAACCCTGTGCCTCATGGGAAAAGTCCAGCCCGAACTGCCAAGCCATGCCTTCCCTGGACCGGAAACAAGCTTCCTAGGACCGGTTTCTGGCATTTCAGCAGTCTTCAGCCAGGCTTGCTTGACTCCAGTGGCAAAGTGAGCAAGGGACTCACGTCTGAGCATACCCTGCCAACTTATGGCAAACAAAGCGGTACAAAAGGGGGTGGTGATGGACAGAGCATCAGAACCAATCAAACACTCACACCCAGTCAACAGATCTGGGTTTGATCCATCACCGTTCTTTAGCCAAATCTGCCACCCCAGTTCAGACATGGCCATATGCAAATCAGTCTAACCCTGTGCCTCATGGGAACAGTCCAGCCCGAACTGCCAAGCCATGCCTTCCCTGGTCCGGAAACAAGCTTCCTAGGACCGGTTTCTGGCATTTCAGCCGTCTTCAGCCAGGCTTGCTTGAATCAAGTGGCAAAGTGAGCAAGGGACTCACGTCTGAGCATACCCTGCCAACTTATGGCAAACAAAGCGGTACAAAAGGGGGTGGTGATGGACAGAACATCAGAACCAATCAAACACTCACACCCAGTCAACAGATCTGGATTTGATCCATCACCGTTCTTTAGCCAACTCTGCCACCCCAGTTCAGACATGGCCATATGCAAATCAGTCTAACCCTGTGCCTCATGGGAACAGTCCAGCCCGAACTGCCAAGCCATGCCTTCCCTGGACCGGAAACTAGCTTCCTAGGACTGGTTTCTGGCATTTCAGCCGTCTTCAGCCAGGCTTGCTTGAATCCAGTGGCAAAGTGAGCAAGGGACTCACGTCTGAGCATACCCTGCCAACTATGGCAAACAAAGCGGTACAAAAGGGGGTGGTGATGGACAGAGCATCAGAACCAATCAAACACTCACACCCAGTCAACAGATCTGGGTTTGATCCATCACCGTTCTTTAGCCAAATCTGCCACCCCAGTTCAGACATGGCCATATGCAAATCAGTCTAACCCTGTGCCTCATGGGAACAGTCCAGCCCGAACTGCCAAGCCATGCCTTCCCTGGACCGGAAACAAGCTTCCTAGGACCGGTTTCTGGCATTTCAGCCGTCTTCAGCCAGGCTTGCTTGAATCCAGTGGCAAAGTGAGCAAGGGACTCACGTCTGAGCATACCCTGCCAACTTATGGCAAACAAAGCGGTACAAAAGGGGGTGGTGATGAACAGAGCATCAGAACCAATCAAACACTCACACCCAGTCAACAGATCTGGGTTTGATCCATCACTGTTCTTTAGCCAACTCTGCCACCCCAGTACAGACATGGCCATATGCAAATCAGTCTAACCCTGTGCCTCATGGGAACAGTCCAGCCCGAACTGCCAAGCCATGCCTTCCCTAGACCGGAAACAAGCTTCCTAGGACCGGTTTCTGGCATTTCAGCCGTCTTCAGCCAGGCTTGCTTGAATCAAGTGGCAAAGTGAGCAAGGGACTCACGTCTGAGCATACCCTGCCAACTTATGGCAAACAAAGCGGTACAAAAGGGGGTGGTGATGGACAGAACATCAGAACCAATCAAACACTCACACCCAGTCAACAGATCTGGATTTGATCCATCACCGTTCTTTAGCCAACTCTGCCACCCCAGTTCAGACATGGCCATATGCAAATCAGTCTAACCCTGTGCCTCATGGGAACAGTCCAGCCCGAACTGCCAAGCCATGCCTTCCCTGGACCGGAAACTAGCTTCCTAGGACCGGTTTCTGGCATTTCAGCCGTCTTCAGCCAGGCTTGCTTGAATCCAGTGGCAAAGTGAGCAAGGGACTCACGTCTGAGCATACCCTGCCAACTATGGCAAACAAAGCGGTACAAAAGGGGGTGGTGATGGACAGAGCATCAGAACCAATCAAACACTCACACCCAGTCAACAGATCTGGGTTTGATCCATCACCGTTCTTTAGCCAAATCTGCCACCCCAGTTCAGACATGGCCATATGCAAATCAGTCTAACCCTGTGCCTCATGGGAACACTCCAGCCCGAACTGCCAAGCCATGCCTTCCCTGGACCGGAAACAAGCTTCCTAGGACCGGTTTCTGGCATTTCAGCCGTCTTCAGCCAGGCTTGCTTGAATCCAGTGGCAAAGTGAGCAAGGGACTCACGTCTGAGCATACCCTGCCAACTTATGGCAAACAAAGCGGTACAAAAGGGGGTGGTGATGAACAGAGCATCAGAACCAATCAAACACTCACACCCAGTCAACAGATCTGGGTTTGATCCATCACTGTTCTTTAGCCAACTCTGCCACCCCAGTACAGACATGTCCATATGCAAATCAGTCTAACCCTGTGCCTCATGGGAACAGTCCAGCCCGAACTGCCAAGCCATGCCTTCCCTGGACCGGAAACAAGCTTCCTAGGACCGGTTTCTGGCATTTCAGCTGTCTTCAGCCAGGCTTGCTTGAATCCAGTGGCAAAGTGAGCAAGGGACTCACGTCTGAGCATACCCTGCCAACTTATGGCAAACAAAGCGGTACAAAAGGGGGTGGTGATGGACAGAGCATCAGAACCAATCAAACACTCACACCCAGTTAACAGATCTGGGTTTGATCCATCACTGTTCTTTAGCCAACTCTGCCACCCCAGTACAGACATGTCCATATGCAAATCAGTCTAACCCTGTGCCTCATGGGAACAGTCCAGCCAGAACTGCCAAGCCATGCCGTCCCTGGACCGGAAAAAAGCTTCCTAGGACAGGTTTCTGGAATTTCAGCCGTCTTCAGCCAGGCTTGCTTGAATCCAGTGGCAAAGTGAGCAAGGGACTCACGTCTGAGCATACCCTGCCAACTTATGGCAAACAAAGCGGTACAAAAGGGAGTGGTGATGGACAGAGCATCAGAAACAATCAAACACTCACACCCAGACAACAGATCTGGGTTTGATCTATCACCGTTCTTTAGCCAACTCTGCCACCCCAGTTCAGACATATGCAAATCAGTCTAACCCTGTGCCTCATGAGAACAGTCCAGCCCGAACTGCCAAGCCATGCCTTCCCTGGACCGGAAACAAGCTTCCTAGGACCGGTTTCTGGCATTTCAGCCGTCTTCAGCCAGGCTTGCTTGAATCCAGTGGCAAAGTGAGCAAGGGACTCACGTCTGAGCATATCCTGCCAACTTATGGCAAACAAAGCGGTACAAAAGGGGGTGGTGATGGACAGAGCATCAGAACCAATCAAACACTCACACCCAGTCAACAGATCTGGGTTTGATCCATCACCGTTCTTTAGCCAACTCTGCCACCCCAGTTCAGACATGGCCATTTGCAAATCAGTCTAACCCTGTGCCGCATGGGAACAGTCCAGCCCGAACTGCCAAGCCATGCCTTCCCTGGACCGGAAACTAGCTTCCTAGGACCGGTTTCTGGCATTTCAGCTGTCTTCAGCCAGGCTTGCTTGAATCCAGTGGCAAAGTGAGCAAGGGACTCACGTCTGAGCATACCCTGCCAACTTATGGCAAACAAAGCGGTACAAAAGGGGGTGGTGATGGACAGAGCATCAGAACCAATCAAACACTCACACCCAGTCAACAGATCTGGGTTTGATCCATCACTGTTCTTTAGCCAACTCTGCCACCCCAGTACAGACATGTCCATATGCAAATCAGTCTAACCCTGTGCCTCATGGGAACAGTCCAGCCAGAACTGCCAAGCCATGCCGTCCCTGGACCGGAAAAAAGCTTCCTAGGACAGGTTTCTGGCATTTCAGCCGTCTTCAGCCAGGCTTGCTTGAATCCAGTGGCAAAGTGAGCAAGGGACTCACGTCTGAGCATACCCTGCCAACTTATGGCAAACAAAGCGGTACAAAAGGGATTGGTGATGGACAAAGCATCAGAACCAATCAAACACTCACACCCAGACAACAGATCTGGGTTTGATCTATCACCGTTCTTTAGCCAACTCTGCCACCCCAGTTCAGACATATGCAAATCAGTCTAACCCTGTGCCTCATGAGAACAGTCCAGCCCGAACTGCCAAGCCATGCCTTCCCTGGACCGGAAACAAGCTTCCTAGGACCGGTTTCTGGCATTTCAGCCATCTTCAGCCAGGCTTGCTTGAATCCAGTGGCAAAGTGAGCAAGGGACTCACGTCTGAGCATACCCTGCCAACTTATGGCAAACAAAGCGGTACAAAAGGGGGTGGTGATGGACAGAGCATCAGAACCAATCAAACACTCACACCCAGTCAACAGATCTGGGTTTGATCCATCACCGTTCTTTAGCCAACTCTGCCACCCCAGTTCAGACATGGCCATATGCAAATCAGTCTAACCCTGTGCCTCATGGGAACAGTCCAGCCCGAACTGCCAAGCCATGCCTTCCCTGGACCGGAAACTAGCTTCCTAGGACCGGTTTCTGGCATTTCAGCCGTCTTCAGCCAGGCTTGCTTGAATCCAGTGGCAAAGTGAGCAAGGGACTAACGTCTGAGCATACCCTGCCAACTTATGGCAAACAAAGCGGTACAAAAGGGGGTGGTGATGGACAGAGCATCAGAACCAATCAAACACTCACACCCAGTCAACAGATCTGGGTTTGATCCATCACCGTTCTTTAGCCAACTCTGCCACCCCAGTTCAGACATGGCCATATGCAAATCAGTCTAACCCTGTGCCTCATGGGAACAGTCCAGCCCGAACTGCCAAGCCATGCCTTCCCTGGACCGGAAACAAGCTTTCTAGGACCGGTTTCTGGCATTTCAGCCGTCTTCAGCCAGGCTTGCTTGAATCCAGTGGCAAAGTGAGCAAGGGACTCACGTCTGAGCATACCCTGCCAACTTATGGCTAACAAAGCAGTACAAAAGGGGGTGGTGATGGACAGAGCATCAGAACCAATCAAACACTCACACCCAGTCAACAGATCTGGGTTTGATCCATCACCGTTCTTTAGCCAAATCTGCCACCCCAGTTCAGACATGGCGATATGCAAATCAGTCTAACCCTGTGCCTCATGGGAACAGTCCAGCCCGAACTGCCAAGCCATGCCGTCCCTGGACCGGAAAAAAGCTTCCTAGGACAGGTTTCTGGCATTTCAGCCGTCTTCAGCCAGGCTTGCTTGAATCCAGTGGCAAAGTGAGCAAGGGACTCACGTCTGAGCATACCCTGCCAACTTATGGCAAACAAAGCGGTACAAAAGGGAGTGGTGATGGACAGAGCATCAGAACCAATCAAACACTCACACCCAGACAACAGATCTGGGTTTGATCTATCACCGTTCTTTAGCCAACTCTGCCACCCCAGTTCAGACATATGCAAATCAGTCTAACCCTGTGCCTCATGAGAACAGTCCAGCCCGAACTGCCAAGCCATGCCTTCCCTGGACCGGAAACAAGCTTCCTAGGACCGGTTTCTGGCATTTCAGCCGTCTTCAGCCAGGCTTGCTTGAATCCAGTGGCAAAGTGAGCAAGGGACTCACATCTGAGCATACCCTGCCAACTTATGGCAAACAAAGCGGTACAAAAGGGGGTGGTGATGGACAGAGCATCAGAACCAATCAAACACTCACACCCAGTCAACAGATCTGGGTTTGATCCATCACCGTTCTTTAGCCAACTCTGCCACCCCAGTTCAGACATGGCCATATGCAAATCAGTCTAACCCTGTGCCTCATGGGAACAGTCCAGCCCGAACTGCCAAGCCATGCCTTCCCTGGACCGGAAACTAGCTTCCTAGGACCGGTTTCTGGCATTTCAGCCGTCTTCAGCCAGGCTTGCTTGAATCCAGTGGCAAAGTGAGCAAGGGACTCACGTCTGAGCATACCCTGCCAACTTATGGCAAACAAAGCGGTACAAAAGGGGGTGGTGATGGACAGAGCATCAGAACCAATCAAACACTCACACCCAGTCAACAGATCTGGGTTTGATCCATCATCGTTCTTTAGCCAAATCTGCCACCCCAGTTCAGACATTGCCATATGCAAATCAGTCTAACCCTGTGCCTCATGGGAACAGTCCAGCCCGAACTGCCAAGCCATGCCTTCCCTGGACCGGAAACAATCTTCCTAGGACCGGTTTCTGGCATTTCAGCCATCTTCATCCAGGCTTGCTTGAATCCAGTGGCAAAGTGAGCAAGGGAATCACGTCTGAGCATACCCTGCCAACTTCTGGCAAACAAAACGGTACAAAAGGGGGTGGTGATGGACAGAGCATCAGAACCAATCAAACACTCACACCCAGTTAACAGATCTGGGTTTTATCCATCACCATTCTTTAGCCAACTCTGCCACCCCAGTTCAGACATGGACATATGCAAATCAGTCTAACCCTGTGCCTCATGGGAACAGTCCAGCCCGAACTGCCAAGCCATGCCTTCCCTGGACCGGAAACAAGCTTCCTAGGACAGGTTTCTGGCATTTCAGCCGTCTTCAGCCAGGCTTGCTTGAATCCAGTGGCAAAGTGAGCAAGGGACTCACGTCTGAGCATACCCTGCCAACTCATGGCAAACAAAACGGTACAAAAGGGGGTGGTGATGGACAGAACATCAGAACCAATCAAACACTCACACCCAGTCAACAGATCTGGGTTTGATCCATCACCGTTCTTTAGCCAACTCTGCCACCCCAGTTCAGACATGGCCATATGCAAATCAGTCTAACCCTGTGCCTCATGGGAACAGTCCAGCCCGAATTGCCAAGCCATGCTTTCCCTGGACCGGAAACAAGCTTCCTAGGACTGGTTTCTGGCATTTCAGCAGTCTTCAGCCAGGCTTGCTTGAATCCAGTGGCAAAGTGAGCAAGGGACTCACGTCTGAGCATACCCTGCCAACTTATGGCAAACAAAGCGGTACAAAAAGGGATGGTGATGGACAGAGCATCAGAACCAATCAAACACTCACACCCAGTCAACAGATCTTGGTTTGATCCATCACCGTTCTTTAGCCAAATCTGCCACCCCAGTTCAGACATGGCCATATGCAAATCAGTCTAACCCTGTGCCTCATGGGAACAGTCCAGCCCGAACTGCCAAGCCATGCCTTCCCTGGACCGGAAACAAGCTTCCTAGGACCGGTTTCTGGCATTTCAGCCGTCTTCAGCCAGACTTGCTTGAATCCAGTGGCAAAGTGAGCAAGGGACTCACGTCTGAGCATACCCTGCCAACTTATGGCAAACAAAGCGGTACAAAAGGGGGTGGTGATGGACAGAGCATCAGAACCAATCAAACACTCACACCCAGTCAACAGATCTGGGTTTGATCCATCACCGTTCTTTAGACAAATCTGCCACCCCAGTTCATACAACGCCATATGCAAATCAGTCTAACCCTGTGCCTCATTAGAAAAGTCCAGCCCGAACTGCCAAGCCATGCCTTTCCTGGACCGGAAACAAGCTTCCTAGGACCGTTTTCTGGCATTTCAGCCGTCTTCAGCCAGGCTTGCTTGAATCCAGTGGCAAAGTGAGCAAGGGACTCACGTTTGAGCATACCCTGCCAACTTATGGCAAACAAAACGGTACAAAAGGGGGTGGTGATGGACACAACATCAGAACCAATCAAACACTCACACCCAGTCAACAGATCTGGGTTTAACCCATCACCGTTCTTTAGCCAACTCTGCCACCCCAGTTCAGACATGGCCATATGCAAATCAGTCTAACCCTGTGCCTCATGGGAACAGTCCAGCCCGAACTGCCAAGCCATGCTTTCCCTGGACCGGAAACAAGCTTCCTAGGACTGGTTTCTGGCATTTCAGCAGTCTTCAGCCAGGCTTGCTTGAATCCAGTGGCAAAGTGAGCAAGGGACTCACGTCTGAGCATACCCTGCCAACTTATGGCAAACAAAGCGGTACAAAAGGGGGTGGTGATGCACAGAGCATCAGAACCAATCAAACACTCACACCCAGTCAACAGATCTTGGTTTGATCCATCACCGTTCTTTAGCCAAATCTGCCACCCCAGTTCAGACATGGCCATATGCAAATCAGTCTAACCCTGTGCCTCATGGGAACAGTCCAGCCCGAACTGCCAAGCCATGCCTTCCCTGGACCGGAAACAAGCTTCCTAGGACCGGTTTCTGGCATTTCAGCCGTCTTCAGCCAGGCTTGCTTGAATCCAGTGGCAAAGTGAGCAAGGGACTCACGTCTGAGCATACCCTGCCAACTTATGGCAAACAAAGCGGTGCAAAAGGGGGTGGTGATGGACAGAGCATCAGAACCAATCAAACACTCACACCCAGTCAACAGATCTGGGTTTGATCCATCACCGTTCTTTAGCCAAATCTGCCACCCCAGTTCAGACATCGCCATATGCAAATCAGTCTAACCCTGTGCCTCATTAGAAAAGTCCAGCCCGAACTGCCAAGCCATTCCTTTCCTGGACCGGAAACAAGCTTCCTAGGACCGGTTTCTGGCATTTCAGCCGTCTTCAGCCAGGCTTGCTTGAATCCAGTGGCAAAGTGAGCAAGGGACTCACGTCTGAGCATACCCTGACAACTTATGGCAAACAAAGCGGTACAAAAGGGGGTGGTGATGGACAGAGCATCAGAACCAATTAAACACTCACACCCAGTCAACAGATCTGGGTTTGATCCATCACCGTTCTTTAGCCAAATCTGCCACCCCAGTTCAGACATCGCCATATGCAAATCAGTCTAACCCTGTGCCTCATGGGAAAAGTCCAGCCCGAACTGCCAAGCCATGCCTTCCCTGGACCGGAAACAAGCTTCCTAGGACCGGTTTCTGGCATTTCAGCAGTCTTCAGCCAGGCTTGCTTGACTCCAGTGGCAAAGTGAGCAAGGGACTCACGTCTGAGCATACCCTGCCAACTTATGGCAAACAAAGCGGTACAAAAGGGGGTGGTGATGGACAGAGCATCAGAACCAATCAAACACTCACACCCAGTCAACAGATCTGGGTTTGATCCATCACCGTTCTTTAGCCAAATCTGCCACCCCAGTTCAGACATGGCCATATGCAAATCAGTCTAACCCTGTGCCTCATGGGAACAGTCCAGCCCGAACTGCCAAGCCATGCCTTCCCTGGTCCGGAAACAAGCTTCCTAGGACCGGTTTCTGGCATTTCAGCCGTCTTCAGCCAGGCTTGCTTGAATCAAGTGGCAAAGTGAGCAAGGGACTCACGTCTGAGCATACCCTGCCAACTTATGGCAAACAAAGCGGTACAAAAGGGGGTGGTGATGGACAGAACATCAGAACCAATCAAACACTCACACCCAGTCAACAGATCTGGATTTGATCCATCACCGTTCTTTAGCCAACTCTGCCACCCCAGTTCAGACATGGCCATATGCAAATCAGTCTAACCCTGTGCCTCATGGGAACAGTCCAGCCCGAACTGCCAAGCCATGCCTTCCCTGGACCGGAAACTAGCTTCCTAGGACTGGTTTCTGGCATTTCAGCCGTCTTCAGCCAGGCTTGCTTGAATCCAGTGGCAAAGTGAGCAAGGGACTCACGTCTGAGCATACCCTGCCAACTATGGCAAACAAAGCGGTACAAAAGGGGGTGGTGATGGACAGAGCATCAGAACCAATCAAACACTCACACCCAGTCAACAGATCTGGGTTTGATCCATCACCGTTCTTTAGCCAAATCTGCCACCCCAGTTCAGACATGGCCATATGCAAATCAGTCTAACCCTGTGCCTCATGGGAACAGTCCAGCCCGAACTGCCAAGCCATGCCTTCCCTGGACCGGAAACAAGCTTCCTAGGACCGGTTTCTGGCATTTCAGCCGTCTTCAGCCAGGCTTGCTTGAATCCAGTGGCAAAGTGAGCAAGGGACTCACGTCTGAGCATACCCTGCCAACTTATGGCAAACAAAGCGGTACAAAAGGGGGTGGTGATGAACAGAGCATCAGAACCAATCAAACACTCACACCCAGTCAACAGATCTGGGTTTGATCCATCACTGTTCTTTAGCCAACTCTGCCACCCCAGTACAGACATGGCCATATGCAAATCAGTCTAACCCTGTGCCTCATGGGAACAGTCCAGCCCGAACTGCCAAGCCATGCCTTCCCTAGACCGGAAACAAGCTTCCTAGGACCGGTTTCTGGCATTTCAGCCGTCTTCAGCCAGGCTTGCTTGAATCAAGTGGCAAAGTGAGCAAGGGACTCACGTCTGAGCATACCCTGCCAACTTATGGCAAACAAAGCGGTACAAAAGGGGGTGGTGATGGACAGAACATCAGAACCAATCAAACACTCACACCCAGTCAACAGATCTGGATTTGATCCATCACCGTTCTTTAGCCAACTCTGCCACCCCAGTTCAGACATGGCCATATGCAAATCAGTCTAACCCTGTGCCTCATGGGAACAGTCCAGCCCGAACTGCCAAGCCATGCCTTCCCTGGACCGGAAACTAGCTTCCTAGGACCGGTTTCTGGCATTTCAGCCGTCTTCAGCCAGGCTTGCTTGAATCCAGTGGCAAAGTGAGCAAGGGACTCACGTCTGAGCATACCCTGCCAACTATGGCAAACAAAGCGGTACAAAAGGGGGTGGTGATGGACAGAGCATCAGAACCAATCAAACACTCACACCCAGTCAACAGATCTGGGTTTGATCCATCACCGTTCTTTAGCCAAATCTGCCACCCCAGTTCAGACATGGCCATATGCAAATCAGTCTAACCCTGTGCCTCATGGGAACACTCCAGCCCGAACTGCCAAGCCATGCCTTCCCTGGACCGGAAACAAGCTTCCTAGGACCGGTTTCTGGCATTTCAGCCGTCTTCAGCCAGGCTTGCTTGAATCCAGTGGCAAAGTGAGCAAGGGACTCACGTCTGAGCATACCCTGCCAACTTATGGCAAACAAAGCGGTACAAAAGGGGGTGGTGATGAACAGAGCATCAGAACCAATCAAACACTCACACCCAGTCAACAGATCTGGGTTTGATCCATCACTGTTCTTTAGCCAACTCTGCCACCCCAGTACAGACATGTCCATATGCAAATCAGTCTAACCCTGTGCCTCATGGGAACAGTCCAGCCCGAACTGCCAAGCCATGCCTTCCCTGGACCGGAAACAAGCTTCCTAGGACCGGTTTCTGGCATTTCAGCTGTCTTCAGCCAGGCTTGCTTGAATCCAGTGGCAAAGTGAGCAAGGGACTCACGTCTGAGCATACCCTGCCAACTTATGGCAAACAAAGCGGTACAAAAGGGGGTGGTGATGGACAGAGCATCAGAACCAATCAAACACTCACACCCAGTTAACAGATCTGGGTTTGATCCATCACTGTTCTTTAGCCAACTCTGCCACCCCAGTACAGACATGTCCATATGCAAATCAGTCTAACCCTGTGCCTCATGGGAACAGTCCAGCCAGAACTGCCAAGCCATGCCGTCCCTGGACCGGAAAAAAGCTTCCTAGGACAGGTTTCTGGAATTTCAGCCGTCTTCAGCCAGGCTTGCTTGAATCCAGTGGCAAAGTGAGCAAGGGACTCACGTCTGAGCATACCCTGCCAACTTATGGCAAACAAAGCGGTACAAAAGGGAGTGGTGATGGACAGAGCATCAGAAACAATCAAACACTCACACCCAGACAACAGATCTGGGTTTGATCTATCACCGTTCTTTAGCCAACTCTGCCACCCCAGTTCAGACATATGCAAATCAGTCTAACCCTGTGCCTCATGAGAACAGTCCAGCCCGAACTGCCAAGCCATGCCTTCCCTGGACCGGAAACAAGCTTCCTAGGACCGGTTTCTGGCATTTCAGCCGTCTTCAGCCAGGCTTGCTTGAATCCAGTGGCAAAGTGAGCAAGGGACTCACGTCTGAGCATATCCTGCCAACTTATGGCAAACAAAGCGGTACAAAAGGGGGTGGTGATGGACAGAGCATCAGAACCAATCAAACACTCACACCCAGTCAACAGATCTGGGTTTGATCCATCACCGTTCTTTAGCCAACTCTGCCACCCCAGTTCAGACATGGCCATTTGCAAATCAGTCTAACCCTGTGCCGCATGGGAACAGTCCAGCCCGAACTGCCAAGCCATGCCTTCCCTGGACCGGAAACTAGCTTCCTAGGACCGGTTTCTGGCATTTCAGCTGTCTTCAGCCAGGCTTGCTTGAATCCAGTGGCAAAGTGAGCAAGGGACTCACGTCTGAGCATACCCTGCCAACTTATGGCAAACAAAGCGGTACAAAAGGGGGTGGTGATGGACAGAGCATCAGAACCAATCAAACACTCACACCCAGTCAACAGATCTGGGTTTGATCCATCACTGTTCTTTAGCCAACTCTGCCACCCCAGTACAGACATGTCCATATGCAAATCAGTCTAACCCTGTGCCTCATGGGAACAGTCCAGCCAGAACTGCCAAGCCATGCCGTCCCTGGACCGGAAAAAAGCTTCCTAGGACAGGTTTCTGGCATTTCAGCCGTCTTCAGCCAGGCTTGCTTGAATCCAGTGGCAAAGTGAGCAAGGGACTCACGTCTGAGCATACCCTGCCAACTTATGGCAAACAAAGCGGTACAAAAGGGATTGGTGATGGACAAAGCATCAGAACCAATCAAACACTCACACCCAGACAACAGATCTGGGTTTGATCTATCACCGTTCTTTAGCCAACTCTGCCACCCCAGTTCAGACATATGCAAATCAGTCTAACCCTGTGCCTCATGAGAACAGTCCAGCCCGAACTGCCAAGCCATGCCTTCCCTGGACCGGAAACAAGCTTCCTAGGACCGGTTTCTGGCATTTCAGCCATCTTCAGCCAGGCTTGCTTGAATCCAGTGGCAAAGTGAGCAAGGGACTCACGTCTGAGCATACCCTGCCAACTTATGGCAAACAAAGCGGTACAAAAGGGGGTGGTGATGGACAGAGCATCAGAACCAATCAAACACTCACACCCAGTCAACAGATCTGGGTTTGATCCATCACCGTTCTTTAGCCAACTCTGCCACCCCAGTTCAGACATGGCCATATGCAAATCAGTCTAACCCTGTGCCTCATGGGAACAGTCCAGCCCGAACTGCCAAGCCATGCCTTCCCTGGACCGGAAACTAGCTTCCTAGGACCGGTTTCTGGCATTTCAGCCGTCTTCAGCCAGGCTTGCTTGAATCCAGTGGCAAAGTGAGCAAGGGACTAACGTCTGAGCATACCCTGCCAACTTATGGCAAACAAAGCGGTACAAAAGGGGGTGGTGATGGACAGAGCATCAGAACCAATCAAACACTCACACCCAGTCAACAGATCTGGGTTTGATCCATCACCGTTCTTTAGCCAACTCTGCCACCCCAGTTCAGACATGGCCATATGCAAATCAGTCTAACCCTGTGCCTCATGGGAACAGTCCAGCCCGAACTGCCAAGCCATGCCTTCCCTGGACCGGAAACAAGCTTTCTAGGACCGGTTTCTGGCATTTCAGCCGTCTTCAGCCAGGCTTGCTTGAATCCAGTGGCAAAGTGAGCAAGGGACTCACGTCTGAGCATACCCTGCCAACTTATGGCTAACAAAGCAGTACAAAAGGGGGTGGTGATGGACAGAGCATCAGAACCAATCAAACACTCACACCCAGTCAACAGATCTGGGTTTGATCCATCACCGTTCTTTAGCCAAATCTGCCACCCCAGTTCAGACATGGCGATATGCAAATCAGTCTAACCCTGTGCCTCATGGGAACAGTCCAGCCCGAACTGCCAAGCCATGCCGTCCCTGGACCGGAAAAAAGCTTCCTAGGACAGGTTTCTGGCATTTCAGCCGTCTTCAGCCAGGCTTGCTTGAATCCAGTGGCAAAGTGAGCAAGGGACTCACGTCTGAGCATACCCTGCCAACTTATGGCAAACAAAGCGGTACAAAAGGGAGTGGTGATGGACAGAGCATCAGAACCAATCAAACACTCACACCCAGACAACAGATCTGGGTTTGATCTATCACCGTTCTTTAGCCAACTCTGCCACCCCAGTTCAGACATATGCAAATCAGTCTAACCCTGTGCCTCATGAGAACAGTCCAGCCCGAACTGCCAAGCCATGCCTTCCCTGGACCGGAAACAAGCTTCCTAGGACCGGTTTCTGGCATTTCAGCCGTCTTCAGCCAGGCTTGCTTGAATCCAGTGGCAAAGTGAGCAAGGGACTCACATCTGAGCATACCCTGCCAACTTATGGCAAACAAAGCGGTACAAAAGGGGGTGGTGATGGACAGAGCATCAGAACCAATCAAACACTCACACCCAGTCAACAGATCTGGGTTTGATCCATCACCGTTCTTTAGCCAACTCTGCCACCCCAGTTCAGACATGGCCATATGCAAATCAGTCTAACCCTGTGCCTCATGGGAACAGTCCAGCCCGAACTGCCAAGCCATGCCTTCCCTGGACCGGAAACTAGCTTCCTAGGACCGGTTTCTGGCATTTCAGCCGTCTTCAGCCAGGCTTGCTTGAATCCAGTGGCAAAGTGAGCAAGGGACTAACGTCTGAGCATACCCTGCCAACTTATGGCAAACAAAGCGGTACAAAAGGGGGTGGTGATGGACAGAGCATCAGAACCAATCAAACACTCACACCCAGTAAACAGATCTGGGTTTGATCCATCACCGTTCTTTAGCCAACTCTGCCACCCCAGTTCAGACATGGCCATATGCAAATCAGTCTAACCCTGTGCCTCATGGGAACAGTCCAGCCTGAACTGCCAAGCCATGCCTTCCCTGGACCGGAAACAAGCTTTCTAGGACCGGTTTCTGGCATTTCAGCCGTCTTCAGCCAGGCTTGCTTGAATCCAGTGGCAAAGTGAGCAAGGGACTCACGTCTGAGCATACCCTGCCAACTTATGGCTAACAAAGCAGTACAAAAGGGGGTGGTGATGGACAGAGCATCAGAACCAATCAAACACTCACACCCAGTCAACCGATCTGGGTTTGATCCATCACCGTTCTTTAGCCAAATCTGCCACCCCAGTTCAGACATGGCGATATGCAAATCAGTCTAACCCTGTGCCTCATGGGAACAGTCCAGCCCGAACTGCCAAGCCATGCCTTCCCTGGACCGGAAACAATCTTCCTAGGACCGGTTTCTGGCATTTCAGCCATCTTCAGCCAGGCTTGCTTGAATCCAGTGGCAAAGTGAGCAAGGGAATCACGTCTGAGCATACCCTGCCAACTTATGGCAAACAAAACGGTACAAAAGGGGGTGGTGATGGACAGAGCATCAGAACCAATCAAACACTCACACCCAGTTAACAGATCTGGGTTTTATCCATCACCATTCTTTAGCCAACTCTGCCACCCCAGTTCAGACATGGACATATGCAAATCAGTCTAACCCTGTGCCTCATGGGAACAGTCCAGCCCGAACTGCCAAGCCATGCCTTCCCTGGACCGGAAACAAGCTTCCTAGGACCGGTTTCTGGCATTTCAGCCGTCTTCAGCCAGGCTTGCTTGAATCCAGTGGCAAAGTGAGCAAGGGACTCACGTCTGAGCATACCCTGCCAACTTATGGCAAACAAAGCGGTACAAAAGGGGGTGGTGATGGACAGAGCATCAGAACCAATCAAACACTCATACCCAGTCAACATATCTGGGTGTGATCCATCACCGTTCTTTAGCCAAATCTGCCACCCCAGTTCAGACATCGCCATATGCAAATCAGTCCAACCCTGTGCCTCATTAGAAAAGTCCAGCCCGAACTGCCAAGCCATGCCTTTCCTGGACCGGAAACAAGCTTCCTAGGACCGTTTTCTGGCATTTCAGCCGTCTTCAGCCAGGCTTACTTGAATCCAGTGGCAAAGTGAGCAAGGGACTCACGTCTGAGCATACCCTGCCAACTTATGGCAAACAAAACGGTACAAAAGGGGGTGGTGATGGACAGAACATCAGAACCAATCAAACACTCACACCCAGTCAACAGATCTGGGTTTGATCCATCACCGTTCTTTAGCCAACTCTGCCACCCCAGTTCAGACATGGGCATATGCAAATCAGTCTAACCCTGTGCCTCATGGGAACAGTCCAGCCCGAACTGCCAAGCCATGCTTTCCCTGGACCGGAAACAAGCTTCCTAGGACTGGTTTCTGGCATTTCAGCAGTCTTCAGCCAGGCTTGCTTGAATCCAGTGGCAAAGTGAGCAAGGTCTCACGTCTGAGCATACCCTGCCAACTTATGGCAAACAAAGCGGTACAAAAGGGGGTGGTGATGGACAGAGCATCAGAACCAATCAAACACTCACACCCAGTCAACAGATCTTGGTTTGATCCATCACCGTTCTTTAGCCAAATCTGCCACCCCAGTTCAGACATGGCCATATGCAAATCAGTCTAACCCTGTGCCTCATGGGAACAGTCCAGCCCGAACTGCCAAGCCATGCCTTCCCTGGACCGGAAACAAGCTTCCTAGGACAGGTTTCTGGCATTTCAGCCGTCTTCAGCCAGGCTTGCTTGAATCCAGTGGCAAAGTGAGCAAGGGACTCACGTCTGAGCATACCCTGCCAACTTATGGCAAACAAAGCGGTACAAAAGGGGGTGGTGATGGACAGAGCATCAGAACCAATCAAACACTCACACCCAGTCAACAGATCTGGGTTTGATCCATCACCGTTCTTTAGCCAAATCTTCCACCCCAGTTCAGACATCGCCATATGCAAATCAGTCTAACCCTGTGCCTCATTAGAAAAGTCCAGCCCGAACTGCCAAGCCATGCCTTTCCTGGACCGGAAACAAGCTTCCTAGGACCGGTTTCTGGCATTTCAGCCGTCTTCAGCCAGGCTTGCTTGAATCCAGTGGCAAAGTGAGCAAGGGACTCACGTCTGAGCATACCCTGACAACTTATGGCAAACAAAGCGGTACAAAAGGGGGTGGTGATGGACAGAGCATCAGAACCAATCAAACACTCACACCCAGTCAACAGATCTGGGTTTGATCCATCACCGTTCTTTAGCCAAATCTGCCACCCCAGTTCAGACATCGCCATATGCAAATCAGTCTAACCCTGTGCCTCATGGGAAAAGTCCAGCCCGAACTGCCAAGCCATGCCTTCCCTGGACCGGAAACAAGCTTCCTAGGACCGGTTTCTGGCATTTCAGCCGCCTTCAGCCAGGCTTGCTTGAATCCAGTGGCAAAGTGAGCAAGGGACTCATGTCTGAGCATAACCTGCCAACTTATGGCAAACAAAACGGTACAAAAGGGGGTGGTGATGGACAGAACATCAGAACCAATCAAACACTCACACCCAGTCAACAGATCTGGATTTGATCCATCGCCGTTCTTTAGCCAACTCTGCCACCCCAGTTCAGACATGGCCATATGCAAATCACTCTAACCCTGTGCATCATGGGGACAGTCCAGCCCGAACTGCCAAGCCATGCCTTCCCTGGACCGGAAACAAGCTTCCTAGGACCGGTTTCTGGCATTTCAGCAGTCTTCAGCCAGGCTTGCTTGACTCCAGTGGCAAAGTGAGCAAGGGATTCGCGTCTGAGCATACCCTGCCAACTTATGGCAAACAAAGCGGTACAAAAGGCGGTGGTGATGGACAGAGCATCAGAACCAATCAAACACTCACACCCAGTCAACAGATCTGGGTTTGATCCATCACTGTTCTTTAGCCAACCCTGCCACCCCAGTACAGACATGTCCATATGCAAATCAGTCTAACCCTGTGCCTCATGGGAACAGTCCAGCCAGAACTGCCAAGCCATGCCTTCCCTGGACCGGAAAAAAGCTTCCTAGGACCGGTTTCTGGCATTTCAACCGTCTTCAGCCAGGCTTGCTTGAATCCAGTGGCAAAGTGAGCAAGGGACTCACGTCTGAGCATACCCTGCCAACTTATGGCAAACTAAGCGGTACAAAAGGGGGTGGTGATGGACAGAGCATCAGAACCAATCAAACACTCACACCCAGTCAACAGATCTGGGTTTGATCCATCACTGTTCTTTAGCCAACTCTGCCACCCCAGTACAGACATGTCCATATGCAAATCAGTCTAACCCTGTGCCTCATGGGAACAGTCCAGCCCGAACTGCCAAGCCATGCCTTCCCTGGACCGGAAACAAGCTTCCTAGGGCCGGTTTCTGGCATTTCAGCCGTCTTCAGCCAGGCTTGCTTGAATCCAGTGGCAAAGTGAGCAAGGGACTCACGTCTGAGCATACCCTGCCAACTTATGGCAAACAAAGCGGTACAAAAGGGGGTGGTGATGGACAGAGCATCAGAACGAATCAAACACTCACACCCAGTCAACAGATCTGGGTTTGATCCATCACCGTTCTTTAGCCAAATCTGCCACCCCAGTTCAGACATCGCCATATGCAAATCAGTCTAACCCTGTGCCTCATTAGAAAAGTCCAGCCCGAACTGCCAAGCCATGCCTTTCCTGGACCGGAAACAAGCTTCCTAGGACCGGTTTCTGGCATTTCAGCTGTCTTCAGCCAGGCTTGCTTGAATCCAGTGGCAAAGTGAGCAAGGGACTCACGTCTGAGCATACCCTGCCAAGTTATGGCAAACAAAGCGGTTCAAAAGGGGGTGGTGATGGACAGAGCATCAGAACCAATCAAACACTCACACCCAGTCAACAGATCTGGGTTTGATCCATCACTGTTCTTTAGCCAACTCTGCCACCCCAGTACAGACATGTCCATATGCAAATCAGTCTAACCCTGTGCCTCATGGGAACAGTCCAGCCCGAACTGCCAAGCCATGCCTTCCCTGGACCGGAAACAATCTTCCTAGGACCGGTTTCTGGCATTTCAGCCATCTTCAGCCAGGCTTGCTTGAATCCAGTGGCAAAGTGAGCAAGGGAATCACGTCTGAGCATACCCTGCCAACTTATGGCAAACAAAGTGGTACACAAGGGGTTGGTGATCGACAGAGCATCAGAACCAATCAAACACTCACACCCAGTCAACCGATCTGGGTTTGATCCATCACCGTTCTTTAGCCAAATCTGCCACCCCAGTTCAGACATGGCGATATGCAAATCAGTCTAACCCTGTGCCTCATGGGAACAGTCCAGCCCGAACTGCCAAGCCATGCCTTCCCTGGACCGGAAACAATCTTCCTAGGACCGGTTTCTGGCATTTCAGCCATCTTCAGCCAGGCTTGCTTGAATCCAGTGGCAAAGTGAGCAAGGGAATCACGTCTGAGCATACCCTGCCAACTTATGGCAAACAAAACGGTACAAAAGGGGGTGGTGATGGACAGAGCATCAGAACCAATCAAACACTCACACCCAGTTAACAGATCTGGGTTTTATCCATCACCATTCTTTAGCCAACTCTGCCACCCCAGTTCAGACATGGACATATGCAAATCAGTCTAACCCTGTGCCTCATGGGAACAGTCCAGCCCGAACTGCCAAGCCATGCCTTCCCTGGACCGGAAACAAGCTTCCTAGGACCGGTTTCTGGCATTTCAGCCGTCTTCAGCCAGGCTTGCTTGAATCCAGTGGCAAAGTGAGCAAGGGACTCACGTCTGAGCATACCCTGCCAACTTATGGCAAACAAAGCGGTACAAAAGGGGGTGGTGATGGACAGAGCATCAGAACCAATCAAACACTCATACTCAGTCAACATATCTTGGTTTGATCCATCACCGTTCTTTAGCCAAATCTGCCACCCCAGTTCAGACATGGCCATATGCAAATCAGTCTAACCCTGTGCCTCATGGGAACAGTCCAGCCCGAACTGCCAAGCCATGCCTTCCCTGGACCGGAAACAAGCTTCCTAGGACCGGTTTCTGGCATTTCAGCCGTCTTCAGCCAGGCTTGCTTGAATCCAGTGGCAAAGTGAGCAAGGGACTCACGTCTGAGCATACCCTGCCAACTTATGGCAAACAAAGTGGTACGAAAGGGGGTGGTGATGGACAGAGCATCAGAACCAATCAAACACTCACACCCAGTCAACAGATCTGGGTTTGATCCATCACCGTTCTTTAGCCAAATCTGCCACCCCAGTTCAGACATCGCCATATGCAAATCAGTCCAACCCTGTGCCTCATTAGAAAAGTCCAGCCCGAACTGCCAAGCCATGCCTTTCCTGGACCGGAAACAAGCTTCCTAGGACCGTTTTCTGGCATTTCAGCCGTCTTCAGCCAGGCTTACTTGAATCCAGTGGCAAAGTGAGCAAGGGACTCACGTCTGAGCATACCCTGCCAACTTATGGCAAACAAAACGGTACAAAAGGGGGTGGTGATGGACAGAACATCAGAACCAATCAAACACTCACACCCAGTCAACAGATCTGGGTTTGATCCATCACCGTTCTTTAGCCAACTCTGCCACCCCAGTTCAGACATGGCCATATGCAAATCAGTCTAACCCTGTGCCTCATGGGAACAGTCCAGCCCGAACTGCCAAGCCATGCTTTCCCTGGACCGGAAACAAGCTTCCTAGGACTGGTTTCTGGCATTTCAGCAGTCTTCAGCCAGGCTTGCTTGAATCCAGTGGTAAAGTGAGCAAGGTCTCACGTCTGAGCATACCCTGCCAACTTAAGGCAAACAAAGCGGTACAAAAGGGGGTGGTGATGGACAGAGCATCAGAACCAATCAAACACTCACAACCAGTCAACAGATCTTGGTTTGATCCATCACCGTTCTTTAGCCAAATCTACCACCCCAGTTCAGACATGGCCATATGCAAATCAGTCTAACCCTGTGCCTCATGGGAACAGTCCAGCCCGAACTGCCAAGCCATGCCTTCCCTGGACCGGAAACAAGCTTCCTAGGACAGGTTTCTGGCATTTCAGCCGTCTTCAGCCAGGCTTGCTTGAATCCAGTGGCAAAGTGAGCAAGGGACTCACGTCTGAGCATACCCTGCCAACTTATGGCAAACAAAGCGGTACAAAAGGGGGTGGTGATGGACAGAGCATCAGAACCAATCAAACACTCACACCCAGTCAACAGATCTGGGTTTGATCCATCACCGTTCTTTAGCCAAATCTGCCACCCCAGTTCAGACATCGCCATATGCAAATCAGTCTAACCCTGTGCCTCATTAGAAAAGTCCAGCCCGAACTGCCAAGCCATGCCTTTCCTGGACCGGAAACAAGCTTCCTAGGACCGGTTTCTGGCATTTCAGCCATCTTCAGCCAGGCTTGCTTGAATCCAGTGGCAAAGTGAGCAAGGGACTCACGTCTGAGCATACCCTGACAACTTATGGCAAACAAAGCGGTACAAAAGGGGGTGGTGATGGACAGAGCATCAGAACCAATCAAACACTCACACCCAGTCAACAGATCTGGGTTTGATCCATCACCGTTCTTTAGCCAAATCTGCCACCCCAGTTCAGACATCGCCATATGCAAATCAGTCTAACCCTGTGCCTCATGGGAAAAGTCCAACCCGAACTGCCAAGCCATGCCTTCCCTGGACCGGAAACAAGCTTCCTAGGACCGGTTTCTGGCATTTCAGCCGCCTTCAGCCAGGCTTGCTTGAATCCAGTGGCAAAGTGAGCAAGGGACTCACGTCTGAGCATACCCTGCCAACTTATGGCAAACAAAGCGGTACAAAAGGGGGTGGTGATGGACAGAGCATCAGAACCAATCAAACACTCACACCCAGTCAACAGATCTGGGTTTGATCCATCACCGTTCTTTAGCCAAATCTGCCACCCCAGTTCAGACATGGCCATATGCAAATCAGTCTAACCCTGTGCCTCATGGGAACAGTCCAGCCCGAACTGCCAAGCCATGCCTTCCCTGGACCGGAAACAAGCTTCCTAGGACCGGTTTCTGGCATTTCAGCCGTCTTCAGCCAGGCTTGCTTGAATCCAGTGGCAAAGTGAGCAAGGGACTCACGTCTGAGCATACCCTGCCAACTTATGGCAAACAAAGCGGTACAAAAGGGGGTGGTGATGGACAGAGCATCAGAACCAATCAAACACTCACACCCAGTCAACAGATCTGGGTTTGATCCATCACTGTTCTTTAGCCGACTCTGCCACCCCAGTACAGACATGTCCATATGCAAATCAGTCTAACCCTGTGCCTCATGGGAACAGTCCAGCCAGAACTGCCAAGCCATGCCATCCCTGGACCGGAAACAAGCTTCCTAGGACCGGTTTCTGGCATTTCAGCAGTCTTCAGCCAGGCTTGCTTGACTCCAGTGGCAAAGTGAGCAAGGGACTCACGTCTGAGCATACCCTGCCAACTTATGGCAAACAAAGCGGTACAAAAGGGGGTGGTGATGGACAGAGCATCAGAACCAATCAAACACTCACACCCAGTCAACAGATCTTGGTTTGATCCATCACCGTTCTTTAGCCAAATCTGCCACCCCAGTTCAGACATGGCCATATGCAAATCAGTCTAACCCTGTGCCTCATGGGAACAGTCCAGCCCGAACTGCCAAGCCATGCCTCCCCTGGACCGGAAACAAGCTTCCTAGGACCGGTTTCTGGCATTTCAGCCGTCTTCAGCCAGGCTTGCTTGAATCCAGTGGCAAAGTGAGCAAGGGACTCACGTCTGAGCATACCCTGCCAACTTATGGCAAACAAAGCGGTACAAAAGGGGGTGGTGATGGACAGAGCATCAGAACCAATCAAACACTCACACCCAGTCAACAGATCTGGGTTTGATCCATCACCGTTCTTTAGCCAAATCTGCCACCCCAGTTCAGACATCACCATATGCAAATCAGTCTAACCCTGTGCCTCATGAGAACAGTCCAGCCCGAACTGCCAAGGCATGCCTTTCCTGGACCGGAAACAAGCTTCCTAGGACCGGTTTCTGGCATTTCAGCCGTCTTCAGCCAGGCTTACTTGAATCCAGTGGCAAAGTGAGCAAGGGACTCACGTCTGAGCATACCCTGACAACTTATGGCAAACAAAGCGGTACAAAAGGGGGTGGTGATGGACAGAGCATCAGAACCAATCAGACACTCACACCCAGTCAACAGATCTGGGTTTGATCCATCACCGTTCTTTAGCCAAATCTGCCACCCCAGTTCAGACATCGCCATATGCAAATCAGTCTAACCCTGTGCCTCATGGGAAAAGTCCAGCCTGAACTGCCAAGCCATGCCTTCCCTGGACCGGAAACAAGCTTCCTAGGACCGGTTTCTGGCATTTCAGCCGCCTTCAGCCAGGCTTGCTTGAATCTAGTGGCAAAGTGAGCAAGGGACTCATGTCTGAGCATAACCTGCCAACTTATGGCAAACAAAACGGTACAAAAGGGGGTGGTGATGGACAGAACATCAGAACCAATCAAACACTCACACCCAGTCAACAGATCTGGATTTGATCCATCACCGTTCTTTAGCCAACTCTGCCACCCCAGTTCAGACATGGCCATATGCAAATCAGTCTAACCCTGTGCCTCATGGGAACAGTCCAGCCCGAACTGCCAAGCCATGCCTTCCCTGGACCGGAAACTAGCTTCCTAGGACCGGTTTCTGGCATTTCAGCCGTCTTCAGCCAGGCTTGCTTGAATCCAGTGGCAAAGTGAGCAAGGGACTCACGTCTGAGCATACCCTGCCAACTTATGGCAAACAAAGCGGTACAAAAGGGGGTGGTGATGGACAGAGCATCAGAACCAATCAAACACTCACACCCAGTCAACAGATCTGGGTTTGATCCATCACCGTTCTTTAGCCAAATCTGCCACCCCAGTTCAGACATGGCCATATGCAAATCAGTCTAACCCTGTGCCTCATGGGAACAGTCCAGCCCGAACTGCCAAGCCATGCCTTCCCTGGACCAGAAACAAGCTTCCTAGGACCGATTTCTGGCATTTCAGCCGTCTTCAGCCAGGCTTGCTTGAATCCAGTGGCAAAGTGAGCAAGGGACTCACGTCTGAGCATACCCTGCCAACTTATGGCAAACAAAGTGGTACACAAGGGGTTGGTGATCGACAGAGCATCAGAACCAATCAAACACTCACACCCAGTCAACAGATCTGGGTTTGATCCATCACCGTTCTTTAGCCAAATCTGCCACCCCAGTTCAGACATGGCGATATGCAAATCAGTCTAACCCTGTGCCTCATGGGAACAGTCCAGCCCGAACTGCCAAGCCATGCCTTCCCTGGACCGGAAACAATCTTCCTAGGACCGGTTTCTGGCATTTCAGCCATCTTCAGCCAGGCTTGCTTGAATCCAGTGGCAAAGTGAGCAAGGGACTCACGTCTGAGCATACCCTGCCAACTTATGGCAAACAAAACGGTACAAAAGGGGGTGGTGATGGACAGAGCATCAGAACCAATCAAACACTCACACCCAGTTAACAGATCTGGGTTTTATCCATCACCATTCTTTAGCCAACTCTGCCACCCCAGTTCAGACATGGACATATGCAAATCAGTCTAACCCTGTGCCTCATGGGAACAGTCCAGCCCGAACTGCCAAGCCATGCCTTCCCTGGACCGGAAACAAGCTTCCTAGGACCGGTTTCTGGCATTTCAGCCGTCTTCAGCCAGGCTTGCTTGAATCCAGTGGCAAAGTGAGCAAGGGACTCACGTCTGAGCATACCCTGCCAACTTATGGCAAACAAAGCGGTACAAAAGGGGGTGGTGATGGACAGAGCATCAGAACCAATCAAACACTCACACCCAGTCAACAGATCTGGGTTTGATCCATCACTGTTCTTTAGCCGACTCTGCCACCCCAGTACAGACATGTCCATATGCAAATCAGTCTAACCCTGTGCCTCATGTGAACAGTCCAGCCAGAACTGCCAAGCCATGCCATCCCTGGACCGGAAACAAGCTTCCTAGGACCGGTTTCTGGCATTTCAGCAGTCTTCAGCCAGGCTTGCTTGACTCCAGTGGCAAAGTGAGCAAGGGACTCACGTCTGAGCATACCCTGCCAACTTATGGCAAACAAAGCGGTACAAAAGGGGGTGGTGATGGACAGAGCATCAGAACCAATCAAACACTCACACCCAGTCAACAGATCTTGGTTTGATCCATCACCGTTCTTTAGCCAAATCTGCCACCCCAGTTCAGACATGGCCATATGCAAATCAGTCTAACCCTGTGCCTCATGGGAACAGTCCAGCCCGAACTGCCAAGCCATGCCTTCCCTGGACCGGAAACAAGCTTCCTAGGACCGGTTTCTGGCATTTCAGCCGTCTTCAGCCAGGCTTGCTTGAATCCAGTGGCAAAGTGAGCAAGGGACTCACGTCTGAGCATACCCTGCCAACTTATGGCAAACAAAGCGGTACAAAAGGGGGTGGTGATGGACAGAGCATCAGAACCAATCAAACACTCACACCCAGTCAACAGATCTGGGTTTGATCCATCACCGTTCTTTAGCCAAATCTGCCACCCCAGTTCAGACATCACCATATGCAAATCAGTCTAACCCTGTGCCTCATGGGAACAGTCCAGCCCGAACTGCCAAGCCATGCCTTCCCTGGACCGGAAACAAGCTTCCTAGGACCGGTTTCTGGCATTTCAGCCGTCTTCAGCCAGGCTTGCTTGAATCCAGTGGCAAAGTGAGCAAGGGACTCACGTCTGAGCATACCCTGCCAACTTATGGCAAACAAAGCGGTACAAAAGGGGGTGGTGATGGACAGAGCATCAGAACCAATCAAACACTCACACCCAGTCAACAGATCTGGGTTTGATCCATCACTGTTCTTTAGCCGACTCTGCCACCCCAGTACAGACATGTCCATATGCAAATCAGTCTAACCCTGTGCCTCATGTGAACAGTCCAGCCAGAACTGCCAAGCCATGCCATCCCTGGACCGGAAACAAGCTTCCTAGGACCGGTTTCTGGCATTTCAGCAGTCTTCAGCCAGGCTTGCTTGACTCCAGTGGCAAAGTGAGCAAGGGACTCACGTCTGAGCATACCCTGCCAACTTATGGCAAACAAAGCGGTACAAAAGGGGGTGGTGATGGACAGAGCATCAGAACCAATCAAACACTCACACCCAGTCAACAGATCTTGGTTTGATCCATCACCGTTCTTTAGCCAAATCTGCCACCCCAGTTCAGACATGGCCATATGCAAATCAGTCTAACCCTGTGCCTCATGGGAACAGTCCAGCCCGAACTGCCAAGCCATGCCTTCCCTGGACCGGAAACAAGCTTCCTAGGACCGGTTTCTGGCATTTCAGCCGTCTTCAGCCAGGCTTGCTTGAATCCAGTGGCAAAGTGAGCAAGGGACTCACGTCTGAGCATACCCTGCCAACTTATGGCAAACAAAGCGGTACAAAAGGGGGTGGTGATGGACAGAGCATCAGAACCAATCAAACACTCACACCCAGTCAACAGATCTGGGTTTGATCCATCACCGTTCTTTAGCCAAATCTGCCACCCCAGTTCAGACATCGCCATATGCAAATCAGTCTAACCCTGTGCCTCATGGGAAAAGTCCAGCCTGAACTGCCAAGCCATGCCTTCCCTGGACCGGAAACAAGCTTCCTAGGACCGGTTTCTGGCATTTCAGCCGCCTTCAGCCAGGCTTGCTTGAATCCAGTGGCAAAGTGAGCAAGGGACTCATGTCTGAGCATAACCTGCCAACTTATGGCAAACAAAACGGTACAAAAGGGGGTGGTGATGGACAGAACATCAGAACCAATCAAACACTCACACCCAGTCAACAGATCTGGATTTGATCCATCACCGTTCTTTAGCCAACTCTGCCACCCCAGTTCAGACATGGCCATATGCAAATCAGTCTAACCCTGTGCCTCATGGGAACAGTCCAGCCCGAACTGCCAAGCCATGCCTTCCCTGGACCGGAAACTAGCTTCCTAGGACCGGTTTCTGGCATTTCAGCCGTCTTCAGCCAGGCTTGCTTGAATCCAGTGGCAAAGTGAGCAAGGGACTCACGTCTGAGCATACCCTGCCAACTTATGGCAAACAAAGCGGTACAAAAGGGGGTGGTGATGGACAGAGCATCAGAACCAATCAAACACTCACACCCAGTCAACAGATCTGGGTTTGATCCATCACCGTTCTTTAGCCAAATCTGCCACCCCAGTTCAGACATGGCCATATGCAAATCAGTCTAACCCTGTGCCTCATGGGAACAGTCCAGCCCGAACTGCCAAGCCATGCCTTCCCTGGACCAGAAACAAGCTTCCTAGGACCGATTTCTGGCATTTCAGCCGTCTTCAGCCAGGCTTGCTTGAATCCAGTGGCAAAGTGAGCAAGGGACTCACGTCTGAGCATACCCTGCCAACTTATGGCAAACAAAGTGGTACACAAGGGGTTGGTGATCGACAGAGCATCAGAACCAATCAAACACTCACACCCAGTCAACAGATCTGGGTTTGATCCATCACCGTTCTTTAGCCAAATCTGCCACCCCAGTTCAGACATGGCGATATGCAAATCAGTCTAACCCTGTGCCTCATGGGAACAGTCCAGCCCGAACTGCCAAGCCATGCCTTCCCTGGACCGGAAACAATCTTCCTAGGACCGGTTTCTGGCATTTCAGCCATCTTCAGCCAGGCTTGCTTGAATCCAGTGGCAAAGTGAGCAAGGGAATCACGTCTGAGCATACCCTGCCAACTTATGGCAAACAAAACGGTACAAAAGGGGGTGGTGATGGACAGAGCATCAGAACCAATCAAACACTCACACCCAGTTAACAGATCTGGGTTTTATCCATCACCATTCTTTAGCCAACTCTGCCACCCCAGTTCAGACATGGACATATGCAAATCAGTCTAACCCTGTGCCTCATGGGAACAGTCCAGCCCGAACTGCCAAGCCATGCCTTCCCTGGACCGGAAACAAGCTTCCTAGGACCGGTTTCTGGCATTTCAGCCGTCTTCAGCCAGGCTTGCTTGAATCCAGTGGCAAAGTGAGCAAGGGACTCACGTCTGAGCATACCCTGCCAACTTATGGCAAACAAAGCGGTACAAAAGGGGGTGGTGATGGACAGAGCATCAGAACCAATCAAACACTCATACCCAGTCAACATATCTTGGTTTGATCCATCACCGTTCTTTAGCCAAATCTGCCACCCCAGTTCAGACATGGCCATATGCAAATCAGTCTAACCCTGTGCCTCATGGGAACAGTCCAGCCCGAACTGCCAAGCCATGCCTTCCCTGGACCGGAAACAAGCTTCCTAGGACCGGTTTCTGGCATTTCAGCCGTCTTCAGCCAGGCTTGCTTGAATCCAGTGGCAAAGTGAGCAAGGGACTCACGTCTGAGCATACCCTGCCAACTTATGGCAAACAAAGTGGTACAAAAGGGGGTGGTGATGGACAGAGCATCAGAACCAATCAAACACTCACACCCAGTCAACAGATCTGGGTTTGATCCATCACTGTTCTTTAGCCAAATCTGCCACCCCAGTTCAGACATCGCCATATGCAAATCAGTCCAACCCTGTGCCTCATTAGAAAAGTCCAGCCCGAACTGCCAAGCCATGCCTTTCCTGGACCGGAAACAAGCTTCCTAGGACCGTTTTCTGGCATTTCAGCCGTCTTCAGCCAGGCTTACTTGAATCCAGTGGCAAAGTGAGCAAGGGACTCATGTCTGAGCATACCCTGCCAACTTATGGCAAACAAAACGGTACAAAAGGGGGTGGTGATGGACAGAACATCAGAACGAATCAAACACTCACACCCAGTCAACAGATCTGGGTTTGATCCATCACCGTTCTTTAGCCAACTCTGCCACCCCAGTTCAGACATGGCCATATGCAAATCAGTCTAACCCTGTGCCTCATGGGAACAGTCCAGCCCGAACTGCCAAGCCATGCTTTCCCTGGACCGGAAACAAGCTTCCTAGGACTGGTTTCTGGCATTTCAGCAGTCTTCAGCCAGGCTTGCTTGAATCCAGTGGCAAAGTGAGCAAGGTCTCACGTCTGAGCATACCCTGCCAACTTAAGGCAAACAAAGCGGTACAAAAGGGGGTGGTGATGGACAGAGCATCAGAACCAATCAAACACTCACACCCAGTCAACAGATCTGGGTTTGATCCATCACCGTTCTTTAGCCAAATCTGCCACCCCAGTTCAGACATCGCCATATGCAAATCAGTCTAACCCTGTGCCTCATTAGAAAAGTCCAGCCCGAAGTGCCAAGCCATGCCTTTCCTGGACCGGAAACAAGCTTCCTAGGACCGGTTTCTGGCATTTCAGCCATCTTCAGCCAGGCTTGCTTGAATCCAGTGGCAAAGTGAGCAAGGGACTCACGTCTGAGCATACCCTGACAACTTATGGCAAACAAAGCGGTACAAAAGGGGGTGGTGATGGACAGAGCATCAGAACCAATCAAACACTCACACCCAGTCAACAGATCTGGGTTTGATCCATCACCGTTCTTTAGCCAAATCTGCCACCCCAGTTCAGACATCGCCATATGCAAATCAGTCTAACCCTGTGCCTCATGGGAAAAGTCCAGCCCGAACTGCCAAGCCATGCCTTCCCTGGACCGGAAACAAGCTTCCTAGGACCGGTTTCTGGCATTTCAGCCGCCTTCAGCCAGGCTTGCTTGAATCCAGTGGCAAAGTGAGCAAGGGACTCACGTCTGAGCATACCCTGCCAACTTATGGCAAACAAAGCGGTACAAAAGGGGGTGGTGATGGACAGAGCATCAGAACCAATCAAACACTCACACCCAGTCAACAGATCTGGGTTTGATCCATCACCGTTCTTTAGCCAAATCTGCCACCCCAGTTCAGACATGGCCATATGCAAATCAGTCTAACCCTGTGCCTCATGGGAACAGTCAAGCCCGAACTGCCAAGCCATGCCTTCCCTGGACCGGAAACAAGCTTCCTAGGACCGGTTTCTGGCATTTCAGCCGTCTTCAGCCAGGCTTGCTTGAATCCAGTGGCAAAGTGAGCAAGGGACTCACGTCTGAGCATACCCTGCCAACTTATGGCAAACAAAGCGGTACAAAAGGGGGTGGTGATGGACAGAGCATCAGAACCAATCAAACACTCACACCCAGTCAACAGATCTGGGTTTGATCCATCACTGTTCTTTAGCCGACTCTGCCACCCCAGTACAGACATGTCCATATGCAAATCAGTCTAACCCTGTGCCTCATGGGAACAGTCCAGCCAGAACTGCCAAGCCATGCCATCCCTGGACCGGAAACAAGCTTCCTAGGACCGGTTTCTGGCATTTCAGCAGTCTTCAGCCAGGCTTGCTTGACTCCAGTGGCAAAGTGAGCAAGGGACTCACGTCTGAGCATACCCTGCCAACTTATGGCAAACAAAGCGGTACAAAAGGGGGTGGTGATGGACAGAGCATCAGAACCAATCAAACACTCACACCCAGTCAACAGATCTTGGTTTGATCCATCACCGTTCTTTAGCCAAATCTGCCACCCCAGTTCAGACATGGCCATATGCAAATCAGTCTAACCCTGTGCCTCATGGGAACAGTCCAGCCCGAACTGCCAAGCCATGCCTCCCCTGGACCGGAAACAAGCTTCCTAGGACCGGTTTCTGGCATTTCAGCCGTCTTCAGCCAGGCTTGCTTGAATCCAGTGGCAAAGTGAGCAAGGGACTCACGTCTGAGCATACCCTGCCAACTTATGGCAAACAAAGCGGTACAAAAGGGGGTGGTGATGGACAGAGCATCAGAACCAATCAAACACTCACACCCAGTCAACAGATCTGGGTTTGATCCATCACCGTTCTTTAGCCAAATCTGCCACCCCAGTTCAGACATCACCATATGCAAATCAGTCTAACCCTGTGCCTCATGAGAACAGTCCAGCCCGAACTACCAAGGCATGCCTTTCCTGGACCGGAAACAAGCTTCCTAGGACCGGTTTCTGGCATTTCAGCCGTCTTCAGCCAGGCTTACTTGAATCCAGTGGCAAAGTGAGCAAGGGACTCACGTCTGAGCATACCCTGACAACTTATGGCAAACAAAGCGGTACAAAAGGGGGTGGTGATGGACAGAGCATCAGAACCAATCAAACACTCACACCCAGTCAACAGATCTGGGTTTGATCCATCACCGTTCTTTAGCCAAATCTGCCACCCAAGTTCAGACATCGCCATATGCAAATCAGTCTAACCCTGTGCCTCATGGGAAAAGTCCAGCCTGAACTGCCAAGCCATGCCTTCCCTGGACCGGAAACAAGCTTCCTAGGACCGGTTTCTGGCATTTCAGCCGCCTTCAGCCAGGCTTGCTTGAATCCAGTGGCAAAGTGAGCAAGGGACTCACGTCTGAGCATAACCTGACAACTTATGGCAAACAAAATGGTACAAAAGGGGGTGGTGATGGACAGAACATCAGAACCAATCAAACACTCACACCCAGTCAACAGATCTGGATTTGATCCATCACCGTTCTTTAGCCAACTCTGCCACCCCAGTTCAGACATGGCCATATGCAAATCAGTCTAACCCTGTGCCTCATGGGAACAGTCCAGCCCGAACTGCCAAGCCATGCCTTCCCTGGACCGGAAACTAGCTTCCTAGGACCGGTTTCTGGCATTTCAGCCGTCTTCAGCCAGGCTTGCTTGAATCCAGTGGCAAAGTGAGCAAGGGACTCACGTCTGAGCATACCCTGCCAACTTATGGCAAACAAAGCGGTACAAAAGGGGGTGGTGATGGACAGAGCATCAGAACCAATCAAACACTCACACCCAGTCAACAGATCTGGGTTTGATCCATCACCAATCTTTAGCCAAATCTGCCACCCCAGTTCAGACATGGCCATATGCAAATCAGTCTAACCCTGTGCCTCATGGGAACAGTCCAGCCCGAACTGCCAAGCCATGCCTTCCCTGGACCGGAAACAAGCTTCCTAGGACCGGTTTCTGGCATTTCAGCCGTCTTCAGCCAGGCTTGCTTGAATCCAGTGGCAAAGTGAGCAAGGGACTCACGTCTGAGCATACCCTGCCAACTTATGGCAAACAAAATGGTACAAAAGGGGGTGGTGATGGACAGAACATCAGAACCAATCAAACACTCACACCCAGTCAACAGATCTGGGTTTGATCCATCACCGTTCTTTAGCCAACTCTGCCACCCCAGTTCAGACATGGCCATATGCAAATCAGTCTAACCCTGTGCCTCATGGGAACAGTCCAGCCCGAACTGCCAAGCCATGCTTTCCCTGGCCCGGAAACAAGCTTCCTAGGACTGGTTTCTGGCATTTCAGCAGTCTTCAGCCAGGCTTGCTTGAATCCAGTGGCAAAGTGAGCAAGGTCTCACGTCTGAGCATACCCTGCCAACTTATGGCAAACAAAGCGGTACAAAAGGGGGTGGTGATGGACAGAGCATCAGAACCAATCAAACACTCACACCCAGTCAACAGATCTTGGTTTGATCCATCACCGTTCTTTAGCCAAATCTGCCACCCCAGTTCAGACATGGCCATATGCAAATCAGTCTAACCCTGTGCCTCATGGGAACAGTCCAGCCCGAACTGCCAAGCCATGCCTTCCCTGGACCGGAAACAAGCTTCCTAGGACAGGTTTCTGGCATTTCAGCCGTCTTCAGCCAGGCTTGCTTGAATCCAGTGGCAAAGTGAGCAAGGGACTCACGTCTGAGCATACCCTGCCAACTTATGGCAAACAAAGCGGTACAAAAGGGGGTGGTGATGGACAGAGCATCAGCACCAATCAAACACTCACACCCAGTCAACAGATCTGGGTTTGATCCATCACCGTTCTTTAGCCAAATCTGCCACCCCAGTTCAGACATCGCCATATGCAAATCAGTCTAACCCTGTGCCTCATTAGAAAAGTCCAGCCCGAACTACCAAGCCATGCCTTTCCTGGACCGGAAACAAGTTTCCTAGGACCGGTTTCTGGCATTTCAGCCGTCTTCAGCCAGGCTTGCTTGAATCCAGTGGCAAAGTGAGCAAGGGACTCACGTCTGAGCATACCCTGACAACTTATGGCAAACAAAGCGGTACAAAAGGGGGTGGTGATGGACAGAGCATCAGAACCAATCAAACACTCACACCCAGTCAACAGATCTGGGTTTGATCCATCACCGTTCTTTAGCCAAATCTGCCACCCCAGTTCAGACATCGCCATATGCAAATCAGTCTAACCCTGTGCCTCATGGGAAAAGTCCAGCCCGAACTGCCAAGCCATGCCTTCCCTGGACCGGAAACAAGCTTCCTAGGACCGGTTTCTGGCATTTCAGCCGCCTTCAGCCAGGCTTGCTTGAATCCAGTGGCAAAGTGAGCAAGGGACTCATGTCTGAGCATAACCTGCCAACTTATGGCAAACAAAACGGTACAAAAGGGGGTGGTGATGGACAGAACATCAGAACCAATCAAACACTCACACCCAGTCAACAGATCTGGAATTGATCCATCGCCGTTCTTTAGCCAACTCTGCCACCCCAGTTCAGACATGGCCATATGCAAATCACTCTAACCCTGTGCCTAATGGGAACAGTCCAGCCCGAACTGCCAAGCCATGCCTTCCCTGGACCGGAAACTAGCTTCCTAGGACCGGTTTCTGGCATTTCAGCCGTCTTCAGCCAGGCTTGCTTGAATCCAGTGGCAAAGTGAGCAAGGGACTCACGTCTGAGCATACCCTGCCAACTTATGGCAAACAAAGCGGTACAAAAGGGGGTGGTGATGGACAGAGCATCAGAACCAATCAAACACTCACACCCAGTCAACAGATCTGGGTTTGATCCATCACCGTTCTTTAGCCAAATCTGCCACCCCAGTTCAGACATGGCCATATGCAAATCAGTCTAACCCTGTGCCTCATGGGAACAGTCCAGCCCGAACTGCCAAGCCATGCCTTCCCTGGACCAGAAACAAGCTTCCTAGGACCGATTTCTGGCATTTCAGCCGTCTTCAGCCAGGCTTGCTTGAATCCAGTGGCAAAGTGAGCAAGGGACTCACGTCTGAGCATACCCTGCCAACTTATGGCAAACAAAGTGGTACACAAGGGGTTGGTGATCGACAGAGCATCAGAACCAATCAAACACTCACACCCAGTCAACAGATCTGGGTTTGATCCATCACCGTTCTTTAGCCAAATCTGCCACCCCAGTTCAGACATGGCGATATGCAAATCAGTCTAACCCTGTGCCTCATGGGAACAGTCCAGCCCGAACTGCCAAGCCATGCCTTCCCTGGACCGGAAACAATCTTCCTAGGACCGGTTTCTGGCATTTCAGCCATCTTCAGCCAGGCTTGCTTGAATCCAGTGGCAAAGTGAGCAAGGGAATCACGTCTGAGCATACCCTGCCAACTTATGGCAAACAAAACGGTACAAAAGGGGGTGGTGATGGACAGAGCATCAGAACCAATCAAACACTCACACCCAGTTAACAGATCTGGGTTTTATCCATCACCATTCTTTAGCCAACTCTGCCACCCCAGTTCAGACATGGACTTATGCAAATCAGTCTAACCCTGTGCCTCATGGGAACAGTCCAGCCCGAACTGCCAAGCCATGCCTTCCCTGGACCGGAAACAAGCTTCCTAGGACCGGTTTCTGGCATTTCAGCCGTCTTCAGCCAGGCTTGCTTGAATCCAGTGGCAAAGTGAGCAAGGGACTCACGTCTGAGCATACCCTGCCAACTTATGGCAAACAAAGCGGTACAAAAGGGGGTGGTGATGGACAGAGCATCAGAACCAATCAAACACTCATACCCAGTCAACATATCTTGGTTTGATCCATCACCGTTCTTTAGCCAAATCTGCCACCCCAGTTCAGACATGGCCATATGCAAATCAGTCTAACCCTGTGCCTCATGGGAACAGTCCAGCCCGAACTGCCAAGCCATGCCTTCCCTGGACCGGAAACAAGCTTCCTAGGACCGGTTTCTGGCATTTCAGCCGTCTTCAGCCAGGCTTGCTTGAATCCAGTGGCAAAGTGAGCAAGGGACTCACGTCTGAGCATACCCTGCCAACTTATGGCAAACAAAGTGGTACAAAAGGGGGTGGTGATGGACAGAGCATCAGAACCAATCAAACACTCACACCCAGTCAACAGATCTTGGTTTGATCCATCACCGTTCTTTAGCCAAATCTACCACCCCAGTTCAGACATGGCCATATGCAAATCAGTCTAACCCTGTGCCTCATGGGAACAGTCCAGCCCGAACTGCCAAGCCATGCCTTCCCTGGACCGGAAACAAGCTTCCTAGGACAGGTTTCTGGCATTTCAGCCGTCTTCAGCCAGGCTTGCTTGAATCCAGTGGCAAAGTGAGCAAGGGACTCACGTCTGAGCATACCCTGCCAACTTATGGCAAACAAAGCGGTACAAAAGGGGGTGGTGATGGACAGAGCATCAGAACCAATCAAACACTCACACCCAGTCAACAGATCTGGGTTTGATCCATCACCGTTCTTTAGCCAAATCTGCCACCCCAGTTCAGACATCGCCATATGCAAATCAGTCTAACCCTGTGCCTCATTAGAAAAGTCCAGCCCGAACTGCCAAGCCATGCCTTTCCTGGACCGGAAACAAGCTTCCTAGGACCGGTTTCTGGCATTTCAGCCGTCTTCAGCCAGGCTTGCTTGAATCCAGTGGCAAAGTGAGCAAGGGACTCACGTCTGAGCATACCCTGACAACTTATGGCAAACAAAGCGGTACAAAAGGGGGTGGTGATGGACAGAGCATCAGAACCAATCAAACACTCACACCCAGTCAACAGATCTGGGTTTGATCCATCACCGTTCTTTAGCCAAATCTGCCACCCCAGTTCAGACATGGCCATATGCAAATCAGTCTAACCCTGTGCCTCATGGGAACAGTCCAGCCCGAACTGCCAAGCCATGCCTTCCCTGGACCGGAAACAAGCTTCCTAGGACCGGTTTCTGGCATTTCAGCCATCTTCAGCCAGGCTTGCTTGAATCCAGTGACAAAGTGAGCAAGGGACTCACGTCTGAGCATACCCTGCCAACTTATGGCAAACAAAGCGGTACAAAAGGGGGTGGTGATGGACAGAGCATCAGAACCAAGCAAACACTCACACCCAGTCAACAGATCTGGGTTTGATCCATCACTGTTCTTTAGCCAACTCTGCCACCCCAGTACAGACATGTCCATATGCAAATCAGTCTAACCCTGTGCCTCATGGGAACAGTCCAGCCAGAACTGCCAAGCCATGCCATCCCTGGATCGGAAACAAGCTTCCTAGGACCGGTTTCTGGCATTTCAGCAGTCTTCAGCCAGGCTTGCTTGACTCCAGTGGCAAAGTGAGCAAGGGACTCACGTCTGAGCATACCCTGCCAACTTATGGCAAACAAAGCGGTACAAAAGGGGGTGGTGATGGACAGAGCATCAGAACCAATCAAACACTCACACCCAGTCAACAGATCTGGGTTTGATCCATCACCGTTCTTTAGCCAAATCTGCCACCCCAGTTCAGACATGGCCATATGCAAATCAGTCCAACCCTGTGCCTCATGGGAACAGTCCAGCCCGAACTGCCAAGCCATGCCTTCCCTGGACCGGAAACAAGCTTCCTAGGACCGGTTTCTGGCATTTCAGCCGTCTTCAGTCAGGCTTGCTTGAATCAAGTGGCAAAGTGAACAAGGGACTCACGTCTGAGCATACCCTGCCAACTTATGGCAAACAAAGCGATACAAAAGGGGGTGGTGATGGACAGAGCATCAGAACCAATCAAACACTCACACCCAGTCAACAGATCTGGGTTTGATCCATCACCGTTCTTTAGCCAAATCTGCCACCCCAGTTTAGACATCACCATATGCAAATCAGTCTAACCCTGTGCCTCATTAGAAAAGTCCAGCCCGAACTGCCAAGCCATGCCTTTCCTGGACTGGAAACAAGCTTCCTAGGACCGGTTTCTGGCATTTCAGCCGTCTTCAGCCAGGCTTGCTTGAATCCAGTGGCAAAGTGAGCAAGGGACTCACGTCTGAGCATACCCTGCCAACTTATGGCAAACAAAACGGTACAAAAGGGGGTGGTGATGGACATAACATCAGAACCAATCAAACACTCACACCCAGTAAACAGATCTGGGTTTGATCCATCACTGTTCTTTAGCCAACTCTGCCACCCCAGTACAGACATGTCCATATGCAAATCAGTCTAACCCTGTGCCTCATGGGAACAGTCCAGCCAGAACTGCCAAGCCATGCCTTCCCTGGACCGGAAAAAAGCTTCCTAGGACCGGTTTCTGGCATTTCAACCATCTTCAGCCAGGCTTGCTTGAATCCAGTGGCAAAGTGAGCAAGGGACTCACGTCTGAGCATACCCTGCCAACTTATGGGAAACAAAGCGGTACAAAAGGGGGTGGTGATGGACAGAGCATCAGAACCAATCAAACACTCACACCCAGTCAACAGATCTGGGTTTGATCCATCACCGTTCTTTAGCCAAATCTGCCACCCCAGTTCAGACATGGCCATATGCAAATCAGTCTAACCCTGTGCCTCATGGGAACAGTCCAGCCCGAACTGCCAAGCCATGTCTTCCCTGGACCGGAAACTAGCTTCCTAGGACCGGTTTCTGGCATTTCAGCCGTCTTCAGCCAGGCTTGCTTGAATCCAGTGGCAAAGTGAGCAAGGGACTCACGTCTGAGCATACCCTGCCAACTTATGGCAAACAAAGCGGTACAAAAGGGGGTGGTGATGGACAGAGCATCAGAACCAATCAAACACTCACACCCAGTCAACAGATCTGGGTTTGATCCATCACCGTTCTTTAGCCAAATCTGCCACCCCAGTTCAGACATGGCCATATGCAAATCAGTCTAACCCTGTGCCTCATGGGAACAGTCCAGCCCGAACTGCCAAGCCATGCCTTCCCTGGACCGGAAACAAGCTTCCTAGGACCGGTTTCTGGCATTTCAGCCGTCTTCAGCCAGGCTTGCTTGAATCCAGTGGCAAAGTGAGCAAGGGACTCACGTCTGAGCATACCCTGCCAACTTATGGCAAACAAAGCGGTACAAAAGGGGGTGGTGATGGACAGAGCATCAGAACCAATCAAACACTCACACCCAGTCAACAGATCTGGGTTTGATCCATCACTGTTCTTTAGCCGACTCTGCCACCCCAGTACAGACATGTCCATATGCAAATCAGTCTAACCCTGTGCCTCATGGGAACAGTCCAGCCAGAACTGCCAAGCCATGCCATCCCTGGACCGGAAACAAGCTTCCTAGGACCGGTTTCTGGCATTTCAGCAGTCTTCAGCCAGGCTTGCTTGACTCCAGTGGCAAAGTGAGCAAGGGACTCACGTCTGAGCATACCCTGCCAACTTATGGCAAACAAAGCGGTACAAAAGGGGGTGGTGATGGACAGAGCATCAGAACCAATCAAACACTCACACCCAGTCAACAGATCTTGGTTTGATCCATCACCGTTCTTTAGCCAAATCTGCCACCCCAGTTCAGACATGGCCATATGCAAATCAGTCTAACCCTGTGCCTCATAGGAACAGTCCAGCCCGAACTGCCAAGCCATGCCTCCCCTGGACCGGAAACAAGCTTCCTAGGACCGGTTTCTGGCATTTCAGCCGTCTTCAGCCAGGCTTGCTTGAATCCAGTGGCAAAGTGAGCAAGGGACTCACGTCTGAGCATACCCTGCCAACTTATGGCAAACAAAGCGGTACAAAAGGGGGTGGTGATGGACAGAGCATCAGAACCAATCAAACACTCACACCCAGTCAACAGATCTGGGTTTGATCCATCACCGTTCTTTAGCCAAATCTGCCACCCCAGTTCAGACATCACCATATGCAAATCAGTCTAACCCTGTGCCTCATGAGAACAGTCCAGCCCGAACTGCCAAGGCATGCCTTTCCTGGACCGGAAACAAGCTTCCTAGGACCGGTTTCTGGCATTTCAGCCGTCTTCAGCCAGGCTTACTTGAATCCAGTGGCAAAGTGAGCAAGGGACTCACGTCTGAGCATACCCTGACAACTTATGGCAAACAAAGCGGTACAAAAGGGGGTGGTGATGGACAGAGCATCAGAACCAATCAAACACTCACACCCAGTCAACAGATCTGGGTTTGATCCATCACCGTTCTTTAGCCAAATCTGCCACCCCAGTTCAGACATCGCCATATGCAAATCAGTCTAACCCTGTGCCTCATGGGAAAAGTCCAGCCTGAACTGCCAAGCCATGCCTTCCCTGGACTGGAAACAAGCTTCCTAGGACCGGTTTCTGGCATTTCAGCCGCCTTCAGCCAGGCTTGCTTGAATCCAGTGGCAAAGTGAGCAAGGGACTCACGTCTGAGCATAACCTGACAACTTATGGCAAACAAAATGGTACAAAAGGGGGTGGTGATGGACAGAACATCAGAACCAATCAAACACTCACACCCAGTCAACAGATCTGGATTTGATCCATCACCGTTCTTTAGCCAACTCTGCCACCCCAGTTCAGACATGGCCATATGCAAATCAGTCTAACCCTGTGCCTCATGGGAACAGTCCAGCCCGAACTGCCAAGCCATGCCTTCCCTGGACCGGAAACTAGCTTCCTAGGACCGGTTTCTGGCATTTCAGCCGTCTTCAGCCAGGCTTGCTTGAATCCAGTGGCAAAGTGAGCAAGGGACTCACGTCTGAGCATACCCTGCCAACTTATGGCAAACAAAGCGGTACAAAAGGGGGTGGTGATGGACAGAGCATCAGAACCAATCAAACACTCACACCCAGTCAACAGATCTGGGTTTGATCCATCACCGTTCTTTAGCCAAATCTGCCACCCCAGTTCAGACATGGCCATATGCAAATCAGTCTAACCCTGTGCCTCATGGGAACAGTCCAGCCCGAACTGCCAAGCCATGCCTTCCCTGGACCGGAAACAAGCTTCCTAGGACCGGTTTCTGGCATTTCAGCCGTCTTCAGCCAGGCTTGCTTGAATCCAGTGGCAAAGTGAGCAAGGGACTCACGTCTGAGCATACCCTGCCAACTTATGGCAAACAAAGCGGTACAAAAGGGGGTGGTGATGGACAGAGCATCAGAACCAATCAAACACTCATACCCAGTCAACATATCTTGGTTTGATCCATCACCGTTCTTTAGCCAAATCTGCCACCCCAGTTCAGACATGGCCATATGCAAATCAGTCTAACCCTGTGCCTCATGGGAACAGTCCAGCCCGAACTGCCAAGCCATGCCTTCCCTGGACCGGAAACAAGCTTCCTAGGACCGGTTTCTGGCATTTCAGCCGTCTTCAGCCAGGCTTGCTTGAATCCAGTGGCAAAGTGAGCAAGGGACTCACGTCTGAGCATACCCTGCCAACTTATGGCAAACAAAGTGGTACAAAAGGGGGTGGTGATGGACAGAGCATCAGAACCAATCAAACACTCACACCCAGTCAACAGATCTGGGTTTGATCCATCACCGTTCTTTAGCCAAATCTGCCACCCCAGTTCAGACATCGCCATATGCAAATCAGTCCAACCCTGTGCCTCATTAGAAAAGTCCAGCCCGAACTGCCAAGCCATGCCTTTCCTGGACCGGAAACAAGCTTCCTAGGACCGTTTTCTGGCATTTCAGCCGTCTTCAGCCAGGCTTACTTGAATCCAGTGGCAAAGTGAGCAAGGGACTCACGTCTGAGCATACCCTGCCAACTTATGGCAAACAAAACGGTACAAAAGGGGGTGGTGATGGACAGAACATCAGAACCAATCAAACACTCACACCCAGTCAACAGATCTGGGTTTGATCCATCACCGTTCTTTAGCCAACTCTGCCACCCCAGTTCAGACATGGCCATATGCAAATCAGTCTAACCCTGTGCCTCATGGGAACAGTCCAGCCCGAACTGCCAAGCCATGCTTTCCCTGGACCGGAAACAAGCTTCCTAGGACTGGTTTCTGGCATTTCAGCAGTCTTCAGCCAGGCTTGCTTGAATCCAGTGGCAAAGTGAGCAAGGTCTCACGTCTGAGCATACCCTGCCAACTTAAGGCAAACAAAGCGGTACAAAAGGGGGTGGTGATGGACAGAGCATCAGAACCAATCAAACACTCACACCCAGTCAACAGATCTGGGTTTGATCCATCACCGTTCTTTAGCCAAATCTGCCACCCCAGTTCAGACATCGCCATATGCAAATCAGTCTAACCCTGTGCCTCATTAGAAAAGTCCAGCCCGAAGTGCCAAGCCATGCCTTTCCTGGACCGGAAACAAGCTTCCTAGGACCGGTTTCTGGCATTTCAGCCATCTTCAGCCAGGCTTGCTTGAATCCAGTGGCAAAGTGAGCAAGGGACTCACGTCTGAGCATACCCTGACAACTTATGGCAAACAAAGCGGTACAAAAGGGGGTGGTGATGGACAGAGCATCAGAACCAATCAAACACTCACACCCAGTCAACAGATCTGGGTTTGATCCATCACCGTTCTTTAGCCAAATCTGCCACCCCAGTTCAGACATCGCCATATGCAAATCAGTCTAACCCTGTGCCTCATGGGAAAAGTCCAGCCCGAACTGCCAAGCCATGCCTTCCCTGGACCGGAAACAAGCTTCCTAGGACCGGTTTCTGGCATTTCAGCCGCCTTCAGCCAGGCTTGCTTGAATCCAGTGGCAAAGTGAGCAAGGGACTCACGTCTGAGCATACCCTGCCAACTTATGGCAAACAAAGCGGTACAAAAGGGGGTGGTGATGGACAGAGCATCAGAACCAATCAAACACTCACACCCAGTCAACAGATCTGGGTTTGATCCATCACCGTTCTTTAGCCAAATCTGCCACCCCAGTTCAGACATGGCCATATGCAAATCAGTCTAACCCTGTGCCTCATGGGAACAGTCAAGCCCGAACTGCCAAGCCATGCCTTCCCTGGACCGGAAACAAGCTTCCTAGGACCGGTTTCTGGCATTTCAGCCGTCTTCAGCCAGGCTTGCTTGAATCCAGTGGCAAAGTGAGCAAGGGACTCACGTCTGAGCATACCCTGCCAACTTATGGCAAACAAAGCGGTACAAAAGGGGGTGGTGATGGACAGAGCATCAGAACCAATCAAACACTCACACCCAGTCAACAGATCTGGGTTTGATCCATCACTGTTCTTTAGCCGACTCTGCCACCCCAGTACAGACATGTCCATATGCAAATCAGTCTAACCCTGTGCCTCATGGGAACAGTCCAGCCAGAACTGCCAAGCCATGCCATCCCTGGACCGGAAACAAGCTTCCTAGGACCGGTTTCTGGCATTTCAGCCGTCTTCAGCCAGGCTTGCTTGAATCCAGTGGCAAAGTGAGCAAGGGACTCACGTCTGAGCATACCCTGCCAACTTATGGCAAACAAAGCGGTACAAAAGGGGGTGGTGATGGACAGAGCATCAGAACCAATCAAACACTCACACCCAGTCAACAGATCTGGGTTTGATCCATCACCGTTCTTTAGCCAAATCTGCCACCCCAGTTCAGACATCACCATATGCAAATCAGTCTAACCCTGTGCCTCATGAGAACAGTCCAGCCCGAACTGCCAAGGCATGCCTTTCCTGGACCGGAAACAAGCTTCCTAGGACCGGTTTCTGGCATTTCAGCCGTCTTCAGCCAGGCTTACTTGAATCCAGTGGCAAAGTGAGCAAGGGACTCACGTCTGAGCATACCCTGACAACTTATGGCAAACAAAGCGGTACAAAAGGGGGTGGTGATGGACAGAGCATCAGAACCAATCAAACACTCACACCCAGTCAACAGATCTGGGTTTGATCCATCACCGTTCTTTAGCCAAATCTGCCACCCAAGTTCAGACATCGCCATATGCAAATCAGTCTAACCCTGTGCCTCATGGGAAAAGTCCAGCCTGAACTGCCAAGCCATGCCTTCCCTGGACCGGAAACAAGCTTCCTAGGACCGGTTTCTGGCATTTCAGCCGCCTTCAGCCAGGCTTGCTTGAATCCAGTGGCAAAGTGAGCAAGGGACTCACGTCTGAGCATAACCTGACAACTTATGGCAAACAAAATGGTACAAAAGGGGGTGGTGATGGACAGAACATCAGAACCAATCAAACACTCACACCCAGTCAACAGATCTGGATTTGATCCATCACCGTTCTTTAGCCAACTCTGCCACCCCAGTTCAGACATGGCCATATGCAAATCAGTCTAACCCTGTGCCTCATGGGAACAGTCCAGCCCGAACTGCCAAGCCATGCCTTCCCTGGACCGGAAACTAGCTTCCTAGGACCGGTTTCTGGCATTTCAGCCGTCTTCAGCCAGGCTTGCTTGAATCCAGTGGCAAAGTGAGCAAGGGACTCACGTCTGAGCATACCCTGCCAACTTATGGCAAACAAAGCGGTACAAAAGGGGGTGGTGATGGACAGAGCATCAGAACCAATCAAACACTCACACCCAGTCAACAGATCTTGGTTTGATCCATCACCGTTCTTTAGCCAAATCTGCCACCCCAGTTCAGACATGGCCATATGCAAATCAGTCTAACCCTGTGCCTCATGGGAACAGTCCAGCCCGAACTGCCAAGCCATGCCTTCCCTGGACCGGAAACAAGCTTCCTAGGACAGGTTTCTGGCATTTCAGCCGTCTTCAGCCAGGCTTGCTTGAATCCAGTGGCAAAGTGAGCAAGGGACTCACGTCTGAGCATACCCTGCCAACTTATGGCAAACAAAGCGGTACAAAAGGGGGTGGTGATGGACAGAGCATCAGCACCAATCAAACACTCACACCCAGTCAACAGATCTGGGTTTGATCCATCACCGTTCTTTAGCCAAATCTGCCACCCCAGTTCAGACATCGCCATATGCAAATCAGTCTAACCCTGTGCCTCATTAGAAAAGTCCAGCCCGAACTGCCAAGCCATGCCTTTCCTGGACCGGAAACAAGTTTCCTAGGACCGGTTTCTGGCATTTCAGCCGTCTTCAGCCAGGCTTGCTTGAATCCAGTGGCAAAGTGAGCAAGGGACTCACGTCTGAGCATACCCTGACAACTTATGGCAAACAAAGCGGTACAAAAGGGGGTGGTGATGGACAGAGCATCAGAACCAATCAAACACTCACACCCAGTCAACAGATCTGGGTTTGATCCATCACCGTTCTTTAGCCAAATCTGCCACCCCAGTTCAGACATCGCCATATGCAAATCAGTCTAACCCTGTGCCTCATGGGAAAAGTCCAGCCCGAACTGCCAAGCCATGCCTTCCCTGGACCGGAAACAAGCTTCCTAGGACCGGTTTCTGGCATTTCAGCCGCCTTCAGCCAGGCTTGCTTGAATCCAGTGGCAAAGTGAGCAAGGGACTCATGTCTGAGCATAACCTGCCAACTTATGGCAAACAAAACGGTACAAAAGGGGGTGGTGATGGACAGAACATCAGAACCAATCAAACACTCACACCCAGTCAACAGATCTGGAATTGATCCATCGCCGTTCTTTAGCCAACTCTGCCACCCCAGTTCAGACATGGCCATATGCAAATCACTCTAACCCTGTGCCTAATGGGAACAGTCCAGCCCGAACTGCCAAGCCATGCCTTCCCTGGACCGGAAACTAGCTTCCTAGGACCGGTTTCTGGCATTTCAGCCGTCTTCAGCCAGGCTTGCTTGAATCCAGTGGCAAAGTGAGCAAGGGACTCACGTCTGAGCATACCCTGCCAACTTATGGCAAACAAAGCGGTACAAAAGGGGGTGGTGATGGACAGAGCATCAGAACCAATCAAACACTCACACCCAGTCAACAGATCTGGGTTTGATCCATCACCGTTCTTTAGCCAAATCTGCCACCCCAGTTCAGACATGGCCATATGCAAATCAGTCTAACCCTGTGCCTCATGGGAACAGTCCAGCCCGAACTGCCAAGCCATGCCTTCCCTGGACCAGAAACAAGCTTCCTAGGACCGATTTCTGGCATTTCAGCCGTCTTCAGCCAGGCTTGCTTGAATCCAGTGGCAAAGTGAGCAAGGGACTCACGTCTGAGCATACCCTGCCAACTTATGGCAAACAAAGTGGTACACAAGGGGTTGGTGATCGACAGAGCATCAGAACCAATCAAACACTCACACCCAGTCAACAGATCTGGGTTTGATCCATCACCGTTCTTTAGCCAAATCTGCCACCCCAGTTCAGACATGGCGATATGCAAATCAGTCTAACCCTGTGCCTCATGGGAACAGTCCAGCCCGAACTGCCAAGCCATGCCTTCCCTGGACCGGAAACAATCTTCCTAGGACCGGTTTCTGGCATTTCAGCCATCTTCAGCCAGGCTTGCTTGAATCCAGTGGCAAAGTGAGCAAGGGAATCACGTCTGAGCATACCCTGCCAACTTATGGCAAACAAAACGGTACAAAAGGGGGTGGTGATGGACAGAGCATCAGAACCAATCAAACACTCACACCCAGTTAACAGATCTGGGTTTTATCCATCACCATTCTTTAGCCAACTCTGCCACCCCAGTTCAGACATGGACTTATGCAAATCAGTCTAACCCTGTGCCTCATGGGAACAGTCCAGCCCGAACTGCCAAGCCATGCCTTCCCTGGACCGGAAACAAGCTTCCTAGGACCGGTTTCTGGCATTTCAGCCGTCTTCAGCCAGGCTTGCTTGAATCCAGTGGCAAAGTGAGCAAGGGACTCACGTCTGAGCATACCCTGCCAACTTATGGCAAACAAAGCGGTACAAAAGGGGGTGGTGATGGACAGAGCATCAGAACCAATCAAACACTCATACCCAGTCAACATATCTTGGTTTGATCCATCACCGTTCTTTAGCCAAATCTGCCACCCCAGTTCAGACATGGCCATATGCAAATCAGTCTAACCCTGTGCCTCATGGGAACAGTCCAGCCCGAACTGCCAAGCCATGCCTTCCCTGGACCGGAAACAAGCTTCCTAGGACCGGTTTCTGGCATTTCAGCCGTCTTCAGCCAGGCTTGCTTGAATCCAGTGGCAAAGTGAGCAAGGGACTCACGTCTGAGCATACCCTGCCAACTTATGGCAAACAAAGTGGTACAAAAGGGGGTGGTGATGGACAGAGCATCAGAACCAATCAAACACTCACACCCAGTCAACAGATCTGGGTTTGATCCATCACCGTTCTTTAGCCAAATCTGCCACCCCAGTTCAGACATCGCCATATGCAAATCAGTCTAACCCTGTGCCTCATGGGAACAGTCCAGCCCGAACTGCCAAGCCATGCTTTCCCTGGACCGGAAACAAGCTTCCTAGGACTGGTTTCTGGCATTTCAGCAGTCTTCAGCCAGGCTTGCTTGAATCCAGTGGCAAAGTGAGCAAGGTCTCACGTCTGAGCATACCCTGCCAACTTAAGGCAAACAAAGCGGTACAAAAGGGGGTGGTGATGGACAGAGCATCAGAACCAATCAAACACTCACACCCAGTCAACAGATCTTGGTTTGATCCATCACCGTTCTTTAGCCAAATCTACCACCCCAGTTCAGACATGGCCATATGCAAATCAGTCTAACCCTGTGCCTCATGGGAACAGTCCAGCCCGAACTGCCAAGCCATGCCTTCCCTGGACCGGAAACAAGCTTCCTAGGACAGGTTTCTGACATTTCAGCCGTCTTCAGCCAGGCTTGCTTGAATCCAGTGGCAAAGTGAGCAAGGGACTCACGTCTGAGCATACCCTGCCAACTTATGGCAAACAAAGCGGTACAAAAGGGGGTGGTGATGGACAGAGCATCAGAACCAATCAAACACTCACACCCAGTCAACAGATCTGGGTTTGATCCATCACCGTTCTTTAGCCAAATCTGCCACCCCAGTTCAGACATCGCCATATGCAAATCAGTCTAACCCTGTGCCTCATTAGAAAAGTCCAGCCCGAACTGCCAAGCCATGCCTTTCCTGGACCGGAAACAAGCTTCCTAGGACCGGTTTCTGGCATTTCAGCCGTCTTCAGCCAGGCTTGCTTGAATCCAGTGGCAAAGTGAGCAAGGGACTCACGTCTGAGCATACCCTGACAACTTATGGCAAACAAAGCGGTACAAAAGGGGGTGGTGATGGACAGAACATCAGAACCAATCAAACACTCACACCCAGTCAACAGATCTGGATTTGATCCATCGCCGTTCTTTAGCCAACTCTGCCACCCCAGTTCAGACATGGCCATATGCAAATCAGTCTAACCCTGTGCCTCATGGGAACAGTCCAGCCCGAACTGCCAAGCCATGCCTTCCCTGGACCGAAAACTAGCTTCCTAGGACCGGTTTCTGGCATTTCAGCCGTCTTCAGCCAGGCTTGCTTGAATCCAGTGGCAAAGTGAGCAAGGGACTAACGTCTGAGCATACCCTGCCAACTTATGGCAAACAAAGCGGTACAAAAGGGGGTGGTGATGGACAGAGCATCAGAACCAATCAAACAGTCACACCCAGTCAACAGATCTGGGTTTGATCCATCACCGTTCTTTAGCCAAATCTGCCACCCCAGTTCAGACATGGCCATATGCAAATCAGTCTAACCCTGTGCCTCATGGGAACAGTCCAGCCCGAACTGCCAAGCCATGCCTTCCCTGGACCGGAAACAAGCTTCCTAGGACCGGTTTCTGGCATTTCAGCCATCTTCAGCCAGGCTTGCTTGAATCCAGTGACAAAGTGAGCAAGGGACTCACGTCTGAGCATACCCTGCCAACTTATGGCAAACAAAGCGGTACAAAAGGGGGTGGTGATGGACAGAGCATCAGAACCAAGCAAACACTCACACCCAGTCAACAGATCTGGGTTTGATCCATCACTGTTCTTTAGCCAACTCTGCCACCCCAGTACAGACATGTCCATATGCAAATCAGTCTAACCCTGTGCCTCATGGGAACAGTCCAGCCAGAACTGCCAAGCCATGCCATCCCTGGATCGGAAACAAGCTTCCTAGGACCGGTTTCTGGCATTTCAGCAGTCTTCAGCCAGGCTTGCTTGACTCCAGTGGCAAAGTGAGCAAGGGACTCACGTCTGAGCATACCCTGCCAACTTATGGCAAACAAAGCGGTACAAAAGGGGGTGGTGATGGACAGAGCATCAGAACCAATCAAACACTCACACCCAGTCAACAGATCTGGGTTTGATCCATCACCGTTCTTTAGCCAAATCTGCCACCCCAGTTCAGACATGGCCATATGCAAATCAGTCTAACCCTGTGCCTCATGGGAACAGTCCAGCCCGAACTGCCAAGCCATGCCTTCCCTGGACCGGAAACAAGCTTCCTAGGACCGGTTTCTGGCATTTCAGCCGTCTTCAGTCAGGCTTGCTTGAATCAAGTGGCAAAGTGAACAAGGGACTCACGTCTGAGCATACCCTGCCAACTTATGGCAAACAAAGCGATACAAAAGGGGGTGGTGATGGACAGAGCATCAGAACCAATCAAACACTCACACCCAGTCAACAGATCTGGGTTTGATCCATCACCGTTCTTTAGCCAAATCTGCCACCCCAGTTTAGACATCACCATATGCAAATCAGTCTAACCCTGTGCCTCATTAGAAAAGTCCAGCCCGAACTGCCAAGCCATGCCTTTCCTGGACCGGAAACAAGCTTCCTAGGACCGGTTTCTGGCATTTCAGCCGTCTTCAGCCAGGCTTGCTTGAATCCAGTGGCAAAGTGAGCAAGGGAGTCACGTCTGAGCATACCCTGCCAACTTATGGCAAACAAAACGGTACAAAAGGGGGTGGTGATGGACATAACATCAGAACCAATCAAACACTCACACCCAGTCAACAGATCTGGGTTTGATCCATCACTGTTCTTTAGCCAACTCTGCCACCCCAGTACAGACATGTCCATATGCAAATCAGTCTAACCCTGTGCCTCATGGGAACAGTCCAGCCAGAACTGCCAAGCCATGCCTTCCCTGGACCGGAAAAAAGCTTCCTAGGACCGGTTTCTGGCATTTCAACCATCTTCAGCCAGGCTTGCTTGAATCCAGTGGCAAAGTGAGCAAGGGACTCACGTCTGAGCATACCCTGCCAACTTATGGGAAACAAAGCGGTACAAAAGGGGGTGGTGATGGACAGAGCATCAGAACCAATCAAACACTCACACCCAGTCAACAGATCTGGGTTTGATCCATCACCGTTCTTTAGCCAAATCTGCCACCCCAGTTCAGACATGGCCATATGCAAATCAGTCTAACCCTGTGCCTCATGGGAACAGTCCAGCCCGAACTGCCAAGCCATGTCTTCCCTGGACCGGAAACTAGCTTCCTAGGACCGGTTTCTGGCATTTCAGCCGTCTTCAGCCAGGCTTGCTTGAATCCAGTGGCAAAGTGAGCAAGGGACTCACGTCTGAGCATACCCTGCCAACTTATGGCAAACAAAGCGGTACAAAAGGGGGTGGTGATGGACAGAGCATCAGAACCAATCAAACACTCACACCCAGTCAACAGATCTGGGTTTGATCCATCACCGTTCTTTAGCCAAATCTGCCACCCCAGTTCAGACATGGCCATATGCAAATCAGTCTAACCCTGTGCCTCATGGGAACAGTCCAGCCCGAACTGCCAAGCCATGCCTTCCCTGGACCGGAAACAAGCTTCCTAGGACCGGTTTCTGGCATTTCACCCGTCTTCAGCCAGGCTTGCTTGAATCCAGTGGCAAAGTGAGCAAGGGACTCACGTCTGAGCATACCCTGCCAACTTATGGCAAACAAAGCGGTACAAAAGGGGGTGGTGATGGACAGAGCATCAGAACCAATCAAACACTCACACCCAGTCAACAGATCTGGGTTTGATCCATCACTGTTCTTTAGCCGACTCTGCCACCCCAGTACAGACATGTCCATATGCAAATCAGTCTAACCCTGTGCCTCATGGGAACAGTCCAGCCAGAACTGCCAAGCCATGCCATCCCTGGACCGGAAACAAGCTTCCTAGGACCGGTTTCTGGCATTTCAGCAGTCTTCAGCCAGGCTTGCTTGACTCCAGTGGCAAAGTGAGCAAGGGACTCACGTCTGAGCATACCCTGCCAACTTATGGCAAACAAAGCGGTACAAAAGGGGGTGGTGATGGACAGAGCATCAGAACCAATCAAACACTCACACCCAGTCAACAGATCTTGGTTTGATCCATCACCGTTCTTTAGCCAAATCTGCCACCCCAGTTCAGACATGGCCATATGCAAATCAGTCTAACCCTGTGCCTCATAGGAACAGTCCAGCCCGAACTGCCAAGCCATGCCTCCCCTGGACCGGAAACAAGCTTCCTAGGACCGGTTTCTGGCATTTCAGCCGTCTTCAGCCAGGCTTGCTTGAATCCAGTGGCAAAGTGAGCAAGGGACTCACGTCTGAGCATACCCTGCCAACTTATGGCAAACAAAGCGGTACAAAAGGGGGTGGTGATGGACAGAGCATCAGAACCAATCAAACACTCACACCCAGTCAACAGATCTGGGTTTGATCCATCACCGTTCTTTAGCCAAATCTGCCACCCCAGTTCAGACATCACCATATGCAAATCAGTCTAACCCTGTGCCTCATGAGAACAGTCCAGCCCGAACTGCCAAGGCATGCCTTTCCTGGACCGGAAACAAGCTTCCTAGGACCGGTTTCTGGCATTTCAGCCGTCTTCAGCCAGGCTTACTTGAATCCAGTGGCAAAGTGAGCAAGGGACTCACGTCTGAGCATACCCTGACAACTTATGGCAAACAAAGCGGTACAAAAGGGGGTGGTGATGGACAGAGCATCAGAACCAATCAAACACTCACACCCAGTCAACAGATCTGGGTTTGATCCATCACCGTTCTTTAGCCAAATCTGCCACCCCAGTTCAGACATCGCCATATGCAAATCAGTCTAACCCTGTGCCTCATGGGAAAAGTCCAGCCTGAACTGCCAAGCCATGCCTTCCCTGGACTGGAAACAAGCTTCCTAGGACCGGTTTCTGGCATTTCAGCCGCCTTCAGCCAGGCTTGCTTGAATCCAGTGGCAAAGTGAGCAAGGGACTCACGTCTGAGCATAACCTGACAACTTATGGCAAACAAAATGGTACAAAAGGGGGTGGTGATGGACAGAACATCAGAACCAATCAAACACTCACACCCAGTCAACAGATCTGGATTTGATCCATCACCGTTCTTTAGCCAACTCTGCCACCCCAGTTCAGACATGGCCATATGCAAATCAGTCTAACCCTGTGCCTCATGGGAACAGTCCAGCCCGAACTGCCAAGCCATGCCTTCCCTGGACCGGAAACTAGCTTCCTAGGACCGGTTTCTGGCATTTCAGCCGTCTTCAGCCAGGCTTGCTTGAATCCAGTGGCAAAGTGAGCAAGGGACTCACGTCTGAGCATACCCTGCCAACTTATGGCAAACAAAGCGGTACAAAAGGGGGTGGTGATGGACAGAGCATCAGAACCAATCAAACACTCACACCCAGTCAACAGATCTGGGTTTGATCCATCACCGTTCTTTAGCCAAATCTGCCACCCCAGTTCAGACATGGCCATATGCAAATCAGTCTAACCCTGTGCCTCATGGGAACAGTCCAGCCCGAACTGCCAAGCCATGCCTTCCCTGGACCAGAAACAAGCTTCCTAGGACCGGTTTCTGGCATTTCAGCCGTCTTCAGCCAGGCTTGCTTGAATCCAGTGGCAAAGTGAGCAAGGGACTCACGTCTGAGCATACCCTGCCAACTTATGGCAAACAAAGCGGTACAAAAGGGGGTGGTGATGGACAGAGCATCAGAACCAATCAAACACTCACACCCAGTCAACAGATCTGGGTTTGATCCATCACCGTTCTTTAGCCAAATCTGCCACCCCAGTTCAGACATGGCCATATGCAAATCAGTCTAACCCTGTGCCTCATGGGAACAGTCCAGCCCGAACTGCCAAGCCATGCCTTCCCTGGACCGGAAACAAGCTTCCTAGGACCGGTTTCTGGCATTTCAGCCGTCTTCAGCCAGGCTTGCTTGAATCCAGTGGCAAAGTGAGCAAGGGACTCACGTCTGAGCATACCCTGCCAACTTATGGCAAACAAAGCGGTACAAAAGGGGGTGGTGATGGACAGAGCATCAGAACCAATCAAACACTCACACCCAGTCAACAGATCTGGGTTTGATCCATCACCGTTCTTTAGCCAAATCTGCCACCCCAGTTCAGACATCGCCATATGCAAATCAGTCTAACCCTGTGCCTCATGAGAACAGTCCAGCCTGAACTGCCAAGCCATGCCTTTCCTGGACCGGAAACAAGCTTCCTAGGACCGGTTTCTGGCATTTCAGCCGTCTTCAGCCAGGCTTGCTTGAATCCAGTGGCAAAGTGAGCAAGGGACTCACGTCTGAGCATACCCTGACAACTTATGGCAAACAAAGCGGTACAAAAGGGGGTGGTGATGGACAGAGCATCAGAACCAATCAAACACTCACACCCAGTCAACAGATCTGGGTTTGATCCATCACCGTTCTTTAGCCAAATCTGCCACCCCAGTTCAGACATCGCCATATGCAAATCAGTCTAACCCTGTGCCTCATGGGAAAAGTCCAGCCTGAACTGCCAAGCCATGCCTTCCCTGGACCGGAAACAAGCTTCCTAGGACCGGTTTCTGGCATTTCAGCCGCCTTCAGCCAGGCTTGCTTGAATCCAGTGGCAAAGTGAGCAAGGGACTCACGTCTGAGCATAACCTGCCAACTTATGGCAAACAAAACGGTACAAAAGGGGGTGGTGATGGACAGAACATCAGAACCAATCAAACACTCACACCCAGTCAACAGATCTGGATTTGATCCATCACCGTTCTTTAGCCAACTCTGCCACCCCAGTTCAGACATGGCCATATGCAAATCAGTCTAACCCTGTGCCTCATGGGAACAGTCCAGCCCGAACTGCCAAGCCATGCCTTCCCTGGACCGGAAACTAGCTTCCTAGGACCGGTTTCTGGCATTTCAGCCGTCTTCAGCCAGGCTTGCTTGAATCCAGTGGCAAAGTGAGCAAGGGATCACGTCTGAGCATACCCTGCCAACTTATGGCAAACAAAGCGGTACAAAAGGGGGTGGTGATGGACAGAGCATCAGAACCAATCAAACACTCACACCCAGTCAACAGATCTGGGTTTGATCCATCACCGTTCTTTAGCCAAATCTGCCACCCCAGTTCAGACATGGCCATATGCAAATCAGTCTAACCCTGTGCCTCATGGGAACAGTCCAGCCAGAACTGCCAAGCCATGCCATCCCTGGACCGGAAACAAGCTTCCTAGGACCGGTTTCTGGCATTTCAGCAGTCTTCAGCCAGGCTTGCTTGACTCCAGTGGCAAAGTGAGCAAGGGACTCACGTCTGAGCATACCCTGCCAACTTATGGCAAACAAAGCGGTACAAAAGGGGGTGGTGATGGACAGAGCATCAGAACCAATCAAACACTCACACCCAGTCAACAGATCTGGGTTTGATCCATCACCGTTCTTTAGCCAAATCTGCCACCCCAGTTCAGACATGGCCATATGCAAATCAGTCTAACCCTGTGCCTCATGGGAACAGTCCAGCCCGAACTGCCAAGCCATGCCTTCCCTGGACCGGAAACAAGCTTCCTAGGACCGGTTTCTGGCATTTCAGCCGTCTTCAGCCAGGCTTGCTTGAATCCAGTGGCAAAGTGAGCAAGGGACTCACGTCTGAGCATACCCTGCCAACTTATGGCAAACAAAGCGGTACAAAAGGGGGTGGTGATGGACAGAGCATCAGAACCAATCAAACACTCACACCCAGTCAACAGATCTGGGTTTGATCCATCACCGTTCTTTAGCCAAATCTGCCACCCCAGTTCAGACATCGCCATATGCAAATCAGTCTAACCCTGTGCCTCATGAGAACAGTCCAGCCCGAACTGCCAAGCCATGCCTTTCCTGGACCGGAAACAAGCTTCCTAGGACCGGTTTCTGGCATTTCAGCCGTCTTCAGCCAGGCTTGCTTGAATCCAGTGGCAAAGTGAGCAAGGGACTCACGTCTGAGCATACCCTGACAACTTATGGCAAACAAAGCGGTACAAAAGGGGGTGGTGATGGACAGAGCATCAGAACCAATCAAACACTCACACCCAGTCAACAGATCTGGGTTTGATCCATCACCGTTCTTTAGCCAAATCTGCCACCCCAGTTCAGACATCGCCATATGCAAATCAGTCTAACCCTGTGCCTCATGGGAAAAGTCCAGCCTGAACTGCCAAGCCATGCCTTCCCTGGACCGGAAACAAGCTTCCTAGGACCGGTTTCTGGCATTTCAGCCGCCTTCAGCCAGGCTTGCTTGAATCCAGTGGCAAAGTGAGCAAGGGACTCACGTCTGAGCATAACCTGCCAACTTATGGCAAACAAAACGGTACAAAAGGGGGTGGTGATGGACAGAACATCAGAACCAATCAAACACTCACACCCAGTCAACAGATCTGGATTTGATCCATCACCGTTCTTTAGCCAACTCTGCCACCCCAGTTCAGACATGGCCATATGCAAATCAGTCTAACCCTGTGCCTCATGGGAACAGTCCAGCCCGAACTGCCAAGCCATGCCTTCCCTGGACCGGAAACTAGCTTCCTAGGACCGGTTTCTGGCATTTCAGCCGTCTTCAGCCAGGCTTGCTTGAATCCAGTGGCAAAGTGAGCAAGGGATCACGTCTGAGCATACCCTGCCAACTTATGGCAAACAAAGCGGTACAAAAGGGGGTGGTGATGGACAGAGCATCAGAACCAATCAAACACTCACACCCAGTCAACAGATCTGGGTTTGATCCATCACTGTTCTTTAGCCAACTCTGCCAACCCAGTACAGACATGTCCATATGCAAATCAGTCTAACCCTGTGCCTCATGGGAACAGTCCAGCCAGAACTGCCAAGCCATGCCATCCCTGGACCGGAAACAAGCTTCCTAGGACCGGTTTCTGGCATTTCAGCAGTCTTCAGCCAGGCTTGCTTGACTCCAGTGGCAAAGTGAGCAAGGGACTCACGTCTGAGCATACTCTGCCAACTTATGGCAAACAAAGCGGTACAAAAGGGGGTGGTGATGGACAGAGCATCAGAACCAATCAAACACTCACACCCAGTCAACAGATCTGGGTTTGATCCATCACCGTTCTTTAGCCAAATCTGCCACCCCAGTTCAGACATCGCCATATGCAAATCAGTCTAACCCTGTGCCTCATGGGAAAAGTCCAGCCCGAACTGCCAAGCCATGCCTTCCCTGGACCGGAAACAAGCTTCCTAGGACCGGTTTCTGGCATTTCAGCCGCCTTCAGCCAGGCTTGCTTGAATCCAGTGGCAAAGTGAGCAAGGGACTCACGTCTGAGCATAACCTGCCAACTTATGGCAAACAAAACGGTACAAAAGGGGGTGGTGATGGACAGAACATCAGAACCAATCGAACACTCACACCCAGTCAACAGATCTGGGTTTGATCCATCACTGTTCTTTAGCCAACTCTGCCACCCCAGTACAGACATGTCCATATGCAAATCAGTCTAACCCTGTGCCTCATGGGAACAGTCCAGCCAGAACTGCCAAGCCATGCCATTCCTGGACCGGAAACAAGCTTCCTAGGACCGGTTTCTGGCATTTCAGCAGTCTTCAGCCAGGCTTGCTTGACTCCAGTGGCAAAGTGAGCAAGGGACTCACGTCTGAGCATACCCTGCCAACTTATGGCAAACAAAGCGGTACAAAAGGGGGTGGTGATGGACAGAGCATCAGAACCAATCAAACACTCACACCCAGTCAACAGATCTGGGTTTGATCCATCACCGTTCTTTAGCCAAATCTGCCACCCCAGTTCAGACATGGCCATATGCAAATCAGTCTAACCCTGTGCCTCATGGGAACAGTCCAGCCCGAAACGCCAAGCCATGCCTTCCCTGGACCGGAAACAAGCTTCCTAGGACCGGTTTCTGGCATTTCAGCCGTCTTCAGCCAGGCTTGCTTGAATCAAGTGGCAAAGTGAGCAAGGGACTCACGTCTGAGCATACCCTGCCAACTTATGGCAAACAAAGCGGTACAAAAGGCGGTGGTGATGGACAGAGCATCAGAACCAATCAAACACTCACACCCAGTCAACAGATCTGGGTTTGATCCATCACCGTTCTTTAGCCAAATCTGCCACCCCAGTTCAGACATCGCCATATGCAAATCAGTCTAACCCTGTGCCTCATTAGAAAAGTCCAGCCCGAACTGCCAAGCCATGCCTTTCCTGGACCGGAAACAAGCTTCCTAGGACCGGTTTCTGGCATTTCAGCCGTCTTCAGCCAGGCTTGCTTGAATCCAGTGGCAAAGTGAGCAAGGGACTCACGTCTGAGCATACCCTGCCAACTTATGGCAAACAAAACGGTACAAAAGGGGGTGGTGATAGACAGAACATCAGAACCAATCAAACACTCACACCCAGTCAACAGATCTGGGTTTGATCCATCACTGTTCTTTAGCCAACTCTGCCACCCCAGTACAGACATGTCCATATGCAAATCAGTCTAAACCTGTGCCTCATGGGAACAGTCCAGCCAGAACTGCCAAGCCATGCCTTCCCTGGACCGGAAAAAAACTTCCTAGGACCGGTTTCTGGCATTTCAACCATCTTCAGCCAGGCTTGCTTGAATCCAGTGGCAAAGTGAGCAAGGGACTCACGTCTGAGCATACCCTGACAACTTATGGCAAACAAAGCGGTACAAAAGGGGGTGGTGATGGACAGAGCATCAGAACCAATCAAACACTCACACCCAGTCAACAGATCTGGGTTTGATCCATCACCGTTCTTTAGCCAAATCTGCCACCCCAGTTCAGACATCGCCATATGCAAATCAGTCTAACCCTGTGCCTCATGGGAAAAGTCCAGCCCGAACTGCCAAGCCATGCCTTCCCTGGACCGGAAACAAGCTTCCTAGGACCGGTTTCTGGCATTTCAGCCGCCTTCAGCCAGGCTTGCTTGAATCCAGTGGCAAAGTGAGCAAGGGACTCACGTCTGAGCATAACCTGCCAACTTATGGCAAACAAAACGGTACAAAAGGGGGTGGTGATGGACAGAACATCAGAACCAATCAAACACTCACACCCAGTCAACAGATCTGAATTTGATCCATCACCGTTCTTTAGCCAACTCTGCCACCCCAGTTCAGACATGGCCATATGCAAATCAGTCTAACCCTGTGCCTCATGGGAACAGTCCAGCCCGAACTGCCAAGCCATGACTTCCCTGGACCGGAAACTAGCTTCCTAGGACCGGTTTCTGGCATTTCAGCCGTCTTCAGCCAGGCTTGCTTGAATCCAGTGGCAAAGTGAGCAAGGGACTCACGTCTGAGCATACCCTGCAAACTTATGGCAAACAAAGCGGTACAAAAGGGGGTGGTGATGGACAGAGCATCAGAACCAATCAAACACTCACACCCAGTCAACAGATCTGGATTTGATCCATCACCGTTCTTTAGCCAACTCTGCCACCCCAGTTCAGACATGGCCATATGCAAATCAGTCTAACCCTGTGCCTCATGGGAACAGTCCAGCCCGAACTGCCAAGCCATGACTTCCCTGGACCGGAAACTAGCTTCCTAGGACCGGTTTCTGGCATTTCAGCCGTCTTCAGCCAGGCTTGCTTGAATCCAGTGGCAAAGTGAGCAAGGGACTCACGTCTGAGCATACCCTGCAAACTTATGGCAAACAAAGCGGTACAAAAGGGGGTGGTGATGGACAGAGCATCAGAACCAATCAAACACTCACACCCAGTCAACAGATCTGGGTTTGATCCATCACCGTTCTTTAGCCAAATCTGCCACCCCAGTTCAGACATGGCCATATGCAAATCAGTCTAACCCTGTGCCTCATGGGAACAGTCCAGCCCGAACTGCCAAGCCATGCCTTCCCTGGACCGGAAACAAGCTTCCTAGGACCGGTTTCTGGCATTTCAGCCGTCTTCAGCCAGGCTTGCTTGAATCCAGTGGCAAAGTGAGCAAGGGACTCACGTCTGAGCATACCCTGCCAACTTATAGCAAACAAAACGGTACAAAAGGGGGTGGTGATGGACAGAACATCAGAACCAATCAAACACTCAACCCAGTCAACAGATCTGGATTTGATCCATCACCGTTCTTTAGCCAACTCTGCCACCCCAGTTCAGACATGGCCACATGCAAATCAGTCTAACCCTGTGCCTCATGGGAACAGTCCAGCCCGAACTGCCAAGCCATGCCTTCCCTGGACCGGAAACTAGCTTCCTAGGACCGGTTTCTGGCATTTCAGCCGTCTTCAGCCAGGCTTGCTTGAATCCAGTGGCAAAGTTAGCAAGGGACTCACGTCTGAGCATACCCTGCCAACTTATGGCAAACAAAGCGGTACAAAAGGGGGAGGTGATGGACAGAACATCAGAACCAATCAAACACTCACACCCAGTCAACAGATCTGGATTTGATCCATCACCGTTCTTTAGCCAACTCTGCCACCCCAGTTCAGACATGGCCACATGCAAATCAGTCTAACCCTGTGCCTCATGGGAACAGTCCAGCCCGAACTGCCAAGCCATGCCTTCCCTGGACCGGAAACTAGCTTCCTAGGACCGGTTTCTGGCATTTCAGCCGTCTTCAGCCAGGCTTGCTTGAATCCAGTGGCAAAGTGAGCAAGGGACTCACGTCTGAGCATATACCCTGCCAACTTATGGCAAACAAAGCGGTACAAAAGGGGGTGGTGATGGACAGAGCATCAGAACCAATCAAACACTCACACCCAGTCAACAGATCTAGGTTTGATCCATCACCGTTCTTTAGCCAAATCTGCCACCCCAGTTCAGACATGGCCATATGCAAATCAGTCTAACCCTGTGCCTCATGGGAACAGTCCAGCCCGAACTGCCAAGCCATGCCTTCCCTGGACCGGAAACAAGCTTCCTAGGACCGGTTTCTGGCATTTCAGCCGTCTTCAGCCAGGCTTGCTTGAATCCAGTGGCAAAGTGAGCAAGGGACTCACGTCTGAGCATACCCTGCCAACTTATGGCAAAGAAAACGGTACAAAAGGGGGTGGTGATGGACAGAACATCAGAACCAATCAAACACTCACACCCAGTCAACAGATCTGGGTTTGATCCATCACTGTTCTTTAGCCAACTCTGCCACCCCAGTACAGACATGTCCATATGCAAATCAGTCTAACCCTGTGCCTCATGGGAACAGTCCAGCCAGAACTGCCAAGCCATGCCTTCCCTGGACCGGAAAAAAGCTTCCTAGGACCGGTTTCTGGCATTTCAGCCGTCTTCAGCCAGGCTTGCTTGAATCCAGTGGCAAAGTGAGCAAGGGACTCACGTCTGAGCATACCCTGACAACTTATGGCAAACAAAGCGGTACAAAAGGGGGTGGTGATGGACAGAGCATCAGAACCAATCAAACACTCACACCCAGTCAACAGATCTGGGTTTGATCCATCACCGTTCTTTAGCCAAATCTGCCACCCCAGTTCAGACATCGCCATATGCAAATCAGTCTAACCCTGTGCCTCATGGGAAAAGTCCAGCCTGAACTGCCAAGCCATGCCTTCCCTGGACCGGAAACAAGCTTCCTAGGACCGGTTTCTGGCATTTCAGCCGCCTTCAGCCAGGCTTGCTTGAATCCAGTGGCAAAGTGAGCAAGGGACTCACGTCTGAGCATAACCTGCCAACTTATGGCAAACAAAACGGTACAAAAGGGGGTGGTGATGGACAGAACATCAGAACCAATCAAACACTCACACCCAGTCAACAGATCTGGATTTGATCCATCACCGTTCTTTAGCCAACTCTGCCACCCCAGTTCAGACATGGCCATATGCAAATCAGTCTAACCCTGTGCCTCATGGGAACAGTCCAGCCCGAACTGCCAAGCCATGCCTTCCCTGGACCCGAAACTAGCTTCCTAGGACCGGTTTCTGGCATTTCAGCCGTCTTCAGCCAGGCTTGCTTGAATCCAGTGGCAAAGTGAGCAAGGGACTCACGTCTGAGCATACCCTGCCAACTTATGGCAAACAAAGCGGTACAAAAGGGGGTGGTGATGGACAGAGCATCAGAACCAATCAAACACTCACACCCAGTCAACAGATCTGGGTTTGATCCATCACCGTTCTTTAGCCAAATCTGCCACCCCAGTTCAGACATGGCCATATGCAAATCAGTCTAACCCTGTGCCTCATGGGAACAGTCCAGCCCGAACTGCCAAGCCATGCCTTCCCTGGACCGGAAACAAGCTTCCTAGGACCGGTTTCTGGCATTTCAGCCGTCTTCAGCCAGGCTTGCTTGAATCAAGTGGCAAAGTGAGCAAGGGACTCACGTCTGAGTATACCCTGCCAACTTATGGCAAACAAAGCGGTACAAAAGGGGGTGGTGATGGACAGAGCATCAGAACCAATCAAACACTCACACCCAGTCAACAGATCTGGGTTTGATCCATCACCGTTCTTTAGCCAAATCTGCCACCCCAGTTCAGACATCGCCATATGCAAATCAGTCTAACCCTGTGCCTCATTAGAAAAGTCCAGCCCGAACTGCCAAGCCATGCCTTTCCTGAACCGGAAACAAGCTTCCTAGGACCGGTTTCTGGCATTTCAGCCGTCTTCAGCCAGGCTTGCTTGAATCAAGTGGCAAAGTGAGCAAGGGACTCACGTCTGAGTATACCCTGCCAACTTATGGCAAACAAAGCGGTACAAAAGGGGGTGGTGATGGACAGAGCATCAGAACCAATCAAACACTCACACCCAGTCAACAGATCTGGGTTTGATCCATCACCGTTCTTTAGCCAAATCTGCCACCCCAGTTCAGACATCGCCATATGCAAATCAGTCTAACCCTGTGCCTCATTAGAAAAGTCCAGCCCGAACTGCCAAGCCATGCCTTTCCTGAACCGGAAACAAGCTTCCTAGGACCGGTTTCTGGCATTTCAGCCGTCTTCAGCCAGGCTTGCTTGAATCCAGTGGCAAAGTGAGCAAGGGACTCACGTCTGAGCATACCCTGCCAACTTATGGCAAACAAAACGGTACAAAAGGGGGTGGTGATGGACAGAACATCAGAACCAATCAAACACTCACACCCAGTCAACAGATCTGGGTTTGATCCATCACTGTTCTTTAGCCAACTCTGCCACCCCAGTACAGACATGTCCATATGCAAATCAGTCTAAACCTGTGCCTCATGGGAACAGTCCAGCCAGAACTGCCAAGCCATGCCTTCCCTGGACCGGAAAAAAGCTTCCTAGGACCGGTTTCTGGCATTTCAACCATCTTCAGCCAGGCTTGCTTGAATCCAGTGGCAAAGTGAGCAAGGGACTCACGTCTGAGCATACCCTGACAACTTATGGCAAACAAAGCGGTACAAAAGGGGGTGGTGATGGACAGAGCATCAGAACCAATCAAACACTCACACCCAGTCAACAGATCTGGGTTTGATCCATCACCGTTCTTTAGCCAAATCTGCCACCCCAGTTCAGACATCGCCATATGCAAATCAGTCTAACCCTGTGCCTCATGGGACAGGCCAGCCCGAACTGCCAAGCCATGCCTTCCCTGGACCGGAAACAAGCTTCCTAGGACCGGTTTCTGGCATTTCAGCCGCCTTCAGCTAGGCTTGCTTGAATCCAGTGGCAAAGTGAGCAAGGGACTCACGTCTGAGCATAACCTGCCAACTTATGGCAAACAAAACGGTACAAAAGGGGGTGGTGATGGACAGAACATCAGAACCAATCAAACACTCACACCCAGTCAACAGATCTGGATTTGATCCATCACCGTTCTTTAGCCAACTCTGCCACCCCAGTTCAGACATGGCCATATGCAAATCAGTCTAACCCTGTGCCTCATGGGAACAGTCCAGCCCGAACTGCCAAGCCATGCCTTCCCTGGACCGGAAACTAGCTTCCTAGGACCGGTTTCTGGCATTTCAGCCGTCTTCAGCCAGGCTTGCTTGAATCCAGTGGCAAAGTGAGCAAGGGACTCACGTCTGAGCATACCCTGCAAACTTATGGCAAACAAAGCGGTACAAAAGGGGGTGGTGATGGACAGAGCATCAGAACCAATCAAACACTCACACCCAGTCAACAGATCTGGGTTTGATCCATCACCGTTCTTTAGCCAAATCTGCCACCCCAGTTCAGACATGGCCATATGCAAATCAGTCTAACCCTGTGCCTCATGGGAACAGTCCAGCCCGAACTGCCAAGCCATGCCTTCCCTGGACCGGAAACAAGCTTCCTAGGACCGGTTTCTGCCATTTCAGCCGTCTTCAGCCAGGCTTGCTTGAATCCAGTGGCAAAGTGAGCAAGGGACTCACGTCTGAGCATACCCTGCCAACTTATGGCAAACAAAACGGTACAAAAGGGGGTGGTGATGGACAGAACATCAGAACCAATCAAACACTCACACCCAGTCAACAGATCTGGATTTGATCCATCACCGTTCTTTAGCCAACTCTGCCACCCCAGTTCAGACATGGCCATATGCAAATCAGTCTAACCCTGTGCCTCATGGGAACAGTCCAGCCCGAACTGCCAAGCCATGCCTTTCCTGGACCGGAAACTAGCTTCCTAGGACCGGTTTCTGGCATTTCAGACGTCTTCAGCCAGGCTTGCTTGAATCCAGTGGCAAAGTGAGCAAGGGACTCACGTCTGAGCATACCCTGCCAACTTATGGCAAACAAAGCGGTACAAAAGGGGGTGGTGATGGACAGAGCATCAGAACCAATCAAACACTCACACCCAGTCAACAGATCTGGGTTTGATCCATCACCGTTCTTTAGCCAAATCTGCCACCCCAGTTCAGACATTGCCATATGCAAATCAGTCTAACCCTGTGCCTCATGGGAACAGTCCAGCCCGAACTGCCAAGCCATGCCTTCCCTGGACCGGAAACAAGCTTCCTAGGACCGGTTTCTGGCATTTCAGCCGTCTTCAGCCAGGCTTGCTTGAATCCAGTGGCAAAGTGAGCAAGGGACTCACGTCTGAGCATACCCTGCCAACTTATGGCAAACAAAACGGTACAAAAGGGGGTGGTGATGGACAGAACATCAGAACCAATCAAACACTCACACCCAGTCAACAGATCTGGGTTTGATCCATCACTGTTCTTTAGCCAACTCTGCCACCCCAGTACAGGCATGTCCATATGCAAATCAGTCTAACCCTGTGCCTCATGGGAACAGTCCAGCCAGAACTGCCAAGCCATGCCTTCCCTGGACCGGAAAAAAGCTTCCTAGGACCGGTTTCTGGCATTTCAACCATCTTCAGCCAGGCTTGCTTGAATCCAGTGGCAAAGTGAGCAAGGGACTCACGTCTGAGCATACCCTGACAACTTATGGCAAACAAAGCGGTACAAAAGGGGGTGGTGATGGACAGAGCATCAGAACCAATCAAACACTCACACCCAGTCAACAGATCTGGGTTTGATCCATCACCGTTCTTTAGCCAAATCTGCCACCCCAGTTCAGACATGGCCATATGCAAATCAGTCTAACCCTGTGCCTCATGGGAACAGTCCAGCCCGAACTGCCAAGCCATGCCTTCCCTGGACCGGAAACAAGCTTCCTACGACCGGTTTCTGGCATTTCAGCCGTCTTCAGCCAGGCTTGCTTGAATCCAGTGGCAAAGTGAGCAAGGGACTCACGTCTGAGCATACCCTGCCAACTTATGGCAAACAAAGCGGTACAAAAGGGGGTGGTGATGGACAGAGCATCAGAACCAATCAAACACTCACACCCAGTCAACAGATCTGGGTTTGATCCATCACCGTTCTTTAGCCAAATCTGCCACCCCAGTTCAGACATCGCCATATGCAAATCAGTCTAACCCTGTGCCTCATGAGAACAGTCCAGCCCGAACTGCCAAGCCATGCCTTTCCTGAACCGGAAACAAGCTTCCTAGGACCGGTTTCTGGCATTTCAGCCGTCTTCAGCCAGGCTTGCTTGAATCCAGTGGCAAAGTGAGCAAGGGACTCACGTCTGAGCACACCCTGACAACTTATGGCAAACAAAGCGGTACAAAAGGGGGTGGTGATGGACAGAGCATCAGAACCAATCAAACACTCACACCCAGTCAACATATCTTGGTTTGATCCATCACCGTTCTTTAGCCAAATCTGCCACCCCAGTTCAGACATCGCCATATGCAAATCAGTCTAACCCTGTGCCTCATGGGAAAAGTCCAGCCTGAACTGCCAAGCCATGCCTTCCCTGGACCGGAAACAAGCTTCCTAGGACCGGTTTCTGGCATTTCAGCCGCCTTCAGCCAGGCTTGCTTGAATCCAGTGGCAAAGTGAGCAAGGGACTCACGTCTGAGCATAACCTGCCAACTTATGGCAAACAAAACGGTACAAAAGGGGGTGGTGATGGACAGAACATCAGAACCAATCAAACACTCACACCCAATCAACAGATCTGGATTTGATCCATCACCGTTCTTTAGCCAACTCTGCCACCCCAGTTCAGACATGGCCATATGCAAATCAGTCTAACCCTGTGCCTCATGGGAACAGTCCAGCCCGAACTGCCAAGCCATGCCTTCCCTGGACGGGAAACTAGCTTCCTAGGACCGGTTTCTGGCATTTCAGCCGTCTTCAGCCAGGCTTGCTTGAATCCAGTGGCAAAGTGAGCAAGAGACTCACGTCTGAGCATACCCTGCCAACTTATGGCAAACAAAGCAGTACAAAAGGGGGTGGTGATGGACAGAGCATCAGAACCAATCAAACACTCACACCCAGTCAACAGATCTGGGTTTGATCCATCACCGTTCTTTAGCCAAATCTGCCACCCCAGTTCAGACATGGCCATATGCAAATCAGTCTAACCCTGTGCCTCATGGGAACAGTCCAGCCCGAACTGCCAAGCCATGCCTTCCCTGGACCGGAAACAAGCTTCCTAGGACCGGTTTCTGGCATTTCAGCCGTCTTCAGCCAGGCTTGCTTGAATCCAGTGGCAAAGTGAGCAAGGGACTCACGTCTGAGCATACCCTGCCAACTTATGGCAAACAAAGCGGTACAAAAGGGGGTGGTGATGGACAGAGCATCAGAACCAATCAAACACTCACACCCAGTCAACAGATCTGGGTTTGATCCATCACTGTTCTTTAGCCAACTCTGCCACCCCAGTACAGACATGTCCATATGCAAATCAGTCTAACCCTGTGCCTCATGGGAACAGTCCAGCCAGAACTGCCAAGCCATGCCATCACTGGACCGGAAACAAGCTTCCTAGGACCGGTTTCTGGCATTTCAGCAGTCTTCAGCCAGGCTTGCTTGACTCCAGTGGCAAAGTGAGCAAGGGACTCACGTCTGAGCATACCCTGCCAACTTATGGCAAACAAAGCGGTACAAAAGGGGGTGGTGATGGACAGAGCATCAGAACCAATCAAACACTCACACCCAGTCAACAGATCTGGGTTTGATCCATCACCGTTCTTTAGCCAACTCTGCCACCCCAGTTCAGACATGGCCATATGCAAATCAGTCTAACCCTGTGCCTCATGGGAACAGTCCAGCCCGAACTGCCAAGCCATGCTTTCCCTGGACCGGAAACATGCTTCCTAGGACTGGTTTCTGGCATTTCAGCAGTCTTCAGCCAGGCTTGCTTGAATCCAGTGGCAAAGTGAGCAAGGGACTCACGTCTGAGCATACCCTGCCAACTTATGGCAAACAAAGCGGTACAAAAGGGGGTGGTGATGGACAGAGCATCAGAACCAATCAAACACTCACACCCAGTCAACAGATCTTGGTTTGATCCATCACCGTTCTTTAGCCAAATCTGCCACCCCAGTTCAGACATGGCCATATGCAAATCAGTCTAACCCTGTGCCTCATGGGAACAGTCCAGCCCGAACTGCCAAGCCATGCCTTCCCTGGACCGGAAACAAGCTTCCTAGGACCGGTTTCTGGCATTTCAGCCGCCTTCAGCCAGGCTTGCTTGAATCCAGTGGCAAAGTGAGCAAGGGATCACGTCTGAGCATACCCTGCCAACTTATGGCAAACAAAGCGGTACAAAAGGGGGTGGTGATGGACAGAGCATCAGAACCAATCAAACACTCACACCCAGTCAACAGATCTGGGTTTGATCCATCACTGTTCTTTAGCCAACTCTGCCACCCCAGTACAGACATGTCCATATGCAAATCAGTCTAACCCTGTGCCTCATGGGAACAGTCCAGCCAGAACTGCCAAGCCATGCCATCCCTGGACCGGAAACAAGCTTCCTAGGACCGGTTTCTGGCATTTCAGCAGTCTTCAGCCAGGCTTGCTTGACTCCAGTGGCAAAGTGAGCAAGGGACTCACGTCTGAGCATACCCTGCCAACTTATGGCAAACAAAGCGGTACAAAAGGGGGTGGTGATGGGCAGAGCATCAGAACCAATCAAACACTCACACCCAGTCAACAGATCTGGGTTTGATCCATCACCGTTCTTTAGCCAAATCTGCCACCCCAGTTCAGACATGGCCATATGCAAATCAATCTAACCCTGTGCCTCATGGGAACAGTCCAGCCCGAACTGCCAAGCCATGCCTTCCCTGGACCGGAAACAAGCTTCCTAGGACCGGTTTCTGGCATTTCAGCCGTCTTCAGCCAGGCTTGCTTGAATCAAGTGGCAAAGTGAGCAAGGGACTCACGGCTGAGCATACCCTGCCAACTTATGGCAAACAAAGCGGTACAAAAGGCGGTGGTGATGGACAGAGCATCAGAACCAATCAAACACTCACACCCAGTCAACAGATCTGGGTTTGATCCATCACCGTTCTTTAGCCAAATCTGCCACCCCAGTTCAGACATCGCCATATGCAAATCAGTCTAACCCTGTGCCTCATTAGAAAAGTCCAGCCCGAACTGCCAAGCCATGCCTTTCCTGGACCGGAAACAAGCTTCCTAGGACCGGTTTCTGGCATTTCAGCCGTCTTCAGCCAGGCTTGCTTGAATCCAGTGGCAAAGTGAGCAAGGGACTCACGTCTGAGCATACCCTGCCAACTTATGGCAAACAAAACGGTACAAAAGGGGGTGGTGATAGACAGAACATCAGAACCAATCAAACACTCACACCCAGTCAACAGATCTGATTTTGATCCATCACTGTTCTTTAGCCAACTCTGCCACCCCAGTACAGACATGTCCATATGCAAATCAGTCTAAACCTGTGCCTCATGGGAACAGTCCAGCCAGAACTGCCAAGCCATGCCTTCCCTGGACCGGAAAAAAGCTTCCTAGGACCGGTTTCTGGCATTTCAACCATCTTCAGCCAGGCTTGCTTGAATCCAGTGGCAAAGTGAGCAAGGGACTCACGTCTGAGCATACCCTGACAACTTATGGCAAACAAAGCGGTACAAAAGGGGGTGGTGATGGACAGAGCATCAGAACCAATCAAACACTCACACCCAGTCAACAGATCTGGGTTTGATCCATCACCGTTCTTTAGCCAAATCTGCCACCCCAGTTCAGACATCGCCATATGCAAATCAGTCTAACCCTGTGCCTCATGGGAAAAGTCCAGCCCGAACTGCCAAGCCATGCCTTCCCTGGACCGGAAACAAGCTTCCTAGGACCGGTTTCTGGCATTTCAGCCGCCTTCAGCCAGGCTTGCTTGAATCCAGTGGCAAAGTGAGCAAGGGACTCACGTCTGCGCATAACCTGCCAACTTATGGCAAACAAAACGGTACAAAAGGGGGTGGTGATGGACAGAACATCAGAACCAATCAAACACTCACACCCAGTCAACAGATCTGGATTTGATCAATCACCGTTCTTTAGCCAACTCTGCCACCCCAGTTCAGACATGGCCATATGCAAATCAGTCTAACCCTGTGCCTCATGGGAACAGTCCAGCCCGAACTGCCAAGCCATGACTTCCCTGGACCGGAAACTAGCTTCCTAGGACCGGTTTCTGTCATTTCAGCCGTCTTCAGCCAGGCTTGCTTGAATCCAGTGGCAAAGTGAGCAAGGGACTCACGTCTGAGCATACCCTGCAAACTTATGGCAAACAAAGCGGTACAAAAGGGGGTGGTGATGGACAGAGCATCAGAACCAATCAAACACTCACACCCAGTCAACAGATCTGGGTTTGATCCATCACCGTTCTTTAGCCAAATCTGCCACCCCAGTTCAGACATGGCCATATGCAAATCAGTCTAACCCTGTGCCTCATGGGAACAGTCCAGCCCGAACTGCCAAGCCATGCCTTCCCTGGACCGGAAACAAGCTTCCTAGGACCGGTTTCTGGCATTTCAGCCGTCTTCAGCCAGGCTTGCTTGAATCCAGTGGCAAAGTGAGCAAGGGACTCACGTCTGAGCATACCCTGCCAACTTATAGCAAACAAAACGGTACAAAAGGGCGTGGTGATGGACAGAACATCAGAACCAATCAAACACTCACACCCAGTCAACAGATCTGGATTTGATCCATCACCGTTCTTTAGCCAACTCTGCCACCCCAGTTCAGACATGGCCACATGCAAATCAGTCTAACCCTGTGCCTCATGGGAACAGTCCAGCCCGAACTGCCAAGCCATGCCTTCCCTGGACCGGAAACTAGCTTCCTAGGACCGGTTTCTGGCATTTCAGCCGTCTTCAGCCAGGCTTGCTTGAATCCAGTGGCAAAGTGAGCAAGGGACTCACGTCTGAGCATACCCTGCCAACTTATGGCAAACAAAGCGGTACAAAAGGGGGAGGTGATGGACAGAACATCAGAACCAATCAAACACTCACAACCAGTCAACAGATCTGGATTTGATCCATCACCGTTCTTTAGCCAACTCTGCCACCCCAGTTCAGACATGGCCACATGCAAATCAGTCTAACCCTGTGCCTCATGGGAACAGTCCAGCCCGAACTGCCAAGCCATGCCTTCCCTGGACCGGAAACTAGCTTCCTAGGACCGGTTTCTGGCATTTCAGCCGTCTTCAGCCAGGCTTGCTTGAATCCAGTGGCAAAGTGAGCAAGGGACTCACGTCTGAGCATACCCTGCCAACTTATGGCAAACAAAGCGGTACAAAAGGGGGTGGTGATGGACAGAGCATCAGAACCAATCAAACACTCACACCCAGTCAACAGATCTGGGTTTGATCCATCACCGTTCTTTAGCCAAATCTGCCACCCCAGTTCAGACATGGCCATATGCAAATCAGTCTAACCCTGTGCCTCATGGGAACAGTCCAGCCCGAACTGCCAAGCCATGCCTTCCCTGGACCGGAAACAAGCTTCCTAGGACCGGTTTCTGGCATTTCAGCCGTCTTCAGCCAGGCTTGCTTGAATCCAGTGGCAAAGTGAGCAAGGGACTCACGTCTGAGCATACCCTGCCAACTTATGGCAAAGAAAACGGTACAAAAGGGGGTGGTGATGGACAGAACATCAGAACCAATCAAACACTCACACCCAGTCAACAGATCTGGGTTTGATCCATCACTGTTCTTTAGCCAACTCTGCCACCCCAGTACAGACATGTCCATATGCAAATCAGTCTAACCCTGTGCCTCATGGGAACAGTCCAGCCAGAACTGCCAAGCCATGCCTTCCCTGGACCGGAAAAAAGCTTCCTAGGACCGGTTTCTGGCATTTCAGCCGTCTTCAGCCAGGCTTGCTTGAATCCAGTGGCAAAGTGAGCAAGGGACTCACGTCTGAGCATACCCTGACAACTTATGGCAAACAAAGCGGTACAAAAGGGGGTGGTGATGGACAGAGCATCAGAACCAATCAAACACTCACACCCAGTCAACAGATCTGGGTTTGATCCATCACCGTTCTTTAGCCAAATCTGCCACCCCAGTTCAGACATCGCCATATGCAAATCAGTCTAACCCTGTGCCTCATGGGAAAAGTCCAGCCTGAACTGCCAAGCCATGCCTTCCCTGGACCGGAAACAAGCTTCCTAGGACCGGTTTCTGGCATTTCAGCCGCCTTCAGCCAGGCTTGCTTGAATCCAGTGGCAAAGTGAGCAAGGGACTCACGTCTGAGCATAACCTGCCAACTTATGGCAAACAAAACGGTACAAAAGGGGGTGGTGATGGACAGAACATCAGAACCAATCAAACACTCACACACAGTCAACAGATCTGGATTTGATCCATCACCGTTCTTTAGCCAACTCTGCCACCCCAGTTCAGACATGGCCATATGCAAATCAGTCTAACCCTGTGCCTCATGGGAACAGTCCAGCCCGAACTGCCAAGCCATGCCTTCCCTGGACCGGAAACTAGCTTCCTAGGACCGGTTTCTGGCATTTCAGCCGTCTTCAGCCAGGCTTGCTTGAATCAAGTGGCAAAGTGAGCAAGGGACTCACGTCTGAGCATACCCTGCCAACTTATGGCAAACAAAGCGGTACAAAAGGCGGTGGTGATGGACAGAGCATCAGAACCAATCAAACACTCACACCCAGTCAACAGATCTGGGTTTGATCCATCACCGTTCTTTAGCCAAATCTGCCACCCCAGTTCAGACATCGCCATATGCAAATCAGTCTAACCCTGTGCCTCATTAGAAAAGTCCAGCCCGAACTGCCAAGCCATGCCTTTCCTGGACCGGAAACAAGCTTCCTAGGACCGGTTTCTGGCATTTCAGCCGTCTTCAGCCAGGCTTGCTTGAATCCAGTGGCAAAGTGAGCAAGGGACTCACGTCTGAGCATACCCTGCCAACTTATGGCAAACAAAACGGTACAAAAGGGGGTGGTGATAGACAGAACATCAGAACCAATCAAACACTCACACCCAGTCAACAGATCTGATTTTGATCCATCACTGTTCTTTAGCCAACTCTGCCACCCCAGTACAGACATGTCCATATGCAAATCAGTCTAAACCTGTGCCTCATGGGAACAGTCCAGCCAGAACTGCCAAGCCATGCCTTCCCTGGACCGGAAAAAAGCTTCCTAGGACCGGTTTCTGGCATTTCAACCATCTTCAGCCAGGCTTGCTTGAATCCAGTGGCAAAGTGAGCAAGGGACTCACGTCTGAGCATACCCTGACAACTTATGGCAAACAAAGCGGTACAAAAGGGGGTGGTGATGGACAGAGCATCAGAACCAATCAAACACTCACACCCAGTCAACAGATCTGGGTTTGATCCATCACCGTTCTTTAGCCAAATCTGCCACCCCAGTTCAGACATCGCCATATGCAAATCAGTCTAACCCTGTGCCTCATGGGAAAAGTCCAGCCCGAACTGCCAAGCCATGCCTTCCCTGGACCGGAAACAAGCTTCCTAGGACCGGTTTCTGGCATTTCAGCCGCCTTCAGCCAGGCTTGCTTGAATCCAGTGGCAAAGTGAGCAAGGGACTCACGTCTGCGCATAACCTGCCAACTTATGGCAAACAAAACGGTACAAAAGGGGGTGGTGATGGACAGAACATCAGAACCAATCAAACACTCACACCCAGTCAACAGATCTGGATTTGATCAATCACCGTTCTTTAGCCAACTCTGCCACCCCAGTTCAGACATGGCCATATGCAAATCAGTCTAACCCTGTGCCTCATGGGAACAGTCCAGCCCGAACTGCCAAGCCATGACTTCCCTGGACCGGAAACTAGCTTCCTAGGACCGGTTTCTGTCATTTCAGCCGTCTTCAGCCAGGCTTGCTTGAATCCAGTGGCAAAGTGAGCAAGGGACTCACGTCTGAGCATACCCTGCAAACTTATGGCAAACAAAGCGGTACAAAAGGGGGTGGTGATGGACAGAGCATCAGAACCAATCAAACACTCACACCCAGTCAACAGATCTGGGTTTGATCCATCACCGTTCTTTAGCCAAATCTGCCACCCCAGTTCAGACATGGCCATATGCAAATCAGTCTAACCCTGTGCCTCATGGGAACAGTCCAGCCCGAACTGCCAAGCCATGCCTTCCCTGGACCGGAAACAAGCTTCCTAGGACCGGTTTCTGGCATTTCAGCCGTCTTCAGCCAGGCTTGCTTGAATCCAGTGGCAAAGTGAGCAAGGGACTCACGTCTGAGCATACCCTGCCAACTTATAGCAAACAAAACGGTACAAAAGGGGGTGGTGATGGACAGAACATCAGAACCAATCAAACACTCACACCCAGTCAACAGATCTGGATTTGATCCATCACCGTTCTTTAGCCAACTCTGCCACCCCAGTTCAGACATGGCCACATGCAAATCAGTCTAACCCTGTGCCTCATGGGAACAGTCCAGCCCGAACTGCCAAGCCATGCCTTCCCTGGACCGGAAAATAGCTTCCTAGGACCGGTTTCTGGCATTTCAGCCGTCTTCAGCCAGGCTTGCTTGAATCCAGTGGCAAAGTGAGCAAGGGACTCACGTCTGAGCATACCCTGCCAACTTATGGCAAACAAAGCGGTACAAAAGGGGGAGGTGATGGACAGAACATCAGAACCAATCAAACACTCACACCCAGTCAACAGATCTGGATTTGATCCATCACCGTTCTTTAGCCAACTCTGCCACCCCAGTTCAGACATGGCCACATGCAAATCAGTCTAACCCTGTGCCTCATGGGAACAGTCCAGCCCGAACTGCCAAGCCATGCCTTCCCTGGACCGGAAACTAGCTTCCTAGGACCGGTTCATGGCATTTCAGCCGTCTTCAGCCAGGCTTGCTTGAATCCAGTGGCAAAGTGAGCAAGGGACTCACGTCTGAGCATACCCTGCCAACTTATGGCAAACAAAGCGGTACAAAAGGGGGTGGTGATGGACAGAGCATCAGAACCAATCAAACACTCACACCCAGTCAACAGATCTGGGTTTGATCCATCACCGTTCTTTAGCCAAATCTGCCACCCCAGTTCAGACATGGCCATATGCAAATCAGTCTAACCCTGTGTCTCATGGGAACAGTCCAGCCCGAACTGCCAAGCCATGCCTTCCCTGGACCGGAAACAAGCTTCCTAGGACCGGTTTCTGGCATTTCAGCCGTCTTCAGCCAGGCTTGCTTGAATCCAGTGGCAAAGTGAGCAAGGGACTCACGTCTGAGCATACCCTGCCAACTTATGGCAAAGAAAACGGTACAAAAGGGGGTGGTGATGGACAGAACATCAGAACCAATCAAACACTCACACCCAGTCAACAGATCTGGGTTTGATCCATCACTGTTCTTTAGCCAACTCTGCCACCCCAGTACAGACATGTCCATATGCAAATCAGTCTAACCCTGTGCCTCATGGGAACAGTCCAGCCAGAACTGCCAAGCCATGCCTTCCCTGGACCGGAAAAAAGCTTCCTAGGACCGGTTTCTGGCATTTCAGCCGTCTTCAGCCAGGCTTGCTTGAATCCAGTGGCAAAGTGAGCAAGGGACTCACGTCTGAGCATACCCTGACAACTTATGGCAAACAAAGCGGTACAAAAGGGGGTGGTGATGGACAGAGCATCAGAACCAATCAAACACTCACACCCAGTCAACAGATCTGGGTTTGATCCATCACCGTTCTTTAGCCAAATCTGCCACCCCAGTTCAGACATCGCAATATGCAAATCAGTCTAACCCTGTGCCTCATGGGAAAAGTCCAGCCTGAACTGCCAAGCCATGCCTTCCCTGGACCGGAAACAAGCTTCCTAGGACCGGTTTCTGGCATTTCAGCCGCCTTCAGCCAGGCTTGCTTGAATCCAGTGGCAAAGTGAGCAAGGGACTCACGTCTGAGCATAACCTGCCAACTTATGGCAAACAAAACGGTACAAAAGGGGGTGGTGATGGACAGAACATCAGAACCAATCAAACACTCACACCCAGTCAACAGATCTGGATTTGATCCATCACCGTTCTTTAGCCAACTCTGCCACCCCAGTTCAGACATGGCCATATGCAAATCAGTCTAACCCTGTGCCTCATGGGAACAGTCCAGCCCGAACTGCCAAGCCATGCCTTCCCTGGACCGGAAACTAGCTTCCTAGGACCGGTTTCTGGCATTTCAGCCGTCTTCAGCCAGGCTTGCTTGAATCCAGTGGCAAAGTGAGCAAGGGACTCACGTCTGAGCATACCCTGCCAACTTATGGCAAACAAAGCGGTACAAAAGGGGGTGGTGATGGACAGAGCATCAGAACCAATCAAACACTCACCCCCAGTCAACAGATCTGGGTTTGATCCATCACTGTTCTTTAGCCAACTCTGCCACCCCAGTACAGACATGTCCATATGCATACCAGTCTAACCCTGTGCCTCATGGGAACAGTCCAGCCAGAACTGCCAAGCCATGCCATCCCTGGACCGGAAACAAGCTTCCTAGGACCGGTTTCTGGCATTTCAGCAGTCTTCAGCCAGGCTTGCTTGACTCCAGTGGCAAAGTGAGCAAGGGACTCACGTCTGAGCATACCCTGCCAACTTATGGCAAACAAAGCGGTACAAAAGGGGGTGGTGATGGACAGAGCATCAGAACCAATCAAACACTCACACCCAGTCAACAGATCTGGGTTTGATCCATCACCGTTCTTTAGCCAAATCTGCCACCCCAGTTCAGACATGGCCATATGCAAATCAGTCTAACCCTGTGCCTCATGGGAACAGTCCAGCCCGAACTGCCAAGCCATGCCTTCCCTGGACCGGAAACAAGCTTCCTAGGACCGGTTTCTGGCATTTCAGCCGTCTTCAGCCAGGCTTGCTTGAATCAAGTGGCAAAGTGAGCAAGGGACTCACGTCTGAGTATACCCTGCCAACTTATGGCAAACAAAGCGGTACAAAAGGGGGTGGTGATGGACAGAGCATCAGAACCAATCAAACACTCACACCCAGTCAACAGATCTGGGTTTGATCCATCACCGTTCTTTAGCCAAATCTGCCACCCCTGTTCAGACATCGCCATATGCAAATCAGTCTAACCCTGTGCCTCATTAGAAAAGTCCAGCCCGAACTGCCAAGCCATGCCTTTCCTGAACCGGAAACAAGCTTCCTAGGACCGGTTTCTGGCATTTCAGCCGTCTTCAGCCAGGCTTGCTTGAATCCAGTGGCAAAGTGAGCAAGGGACTCACGTCTGAGCATACCCTGCCAACTTATGGCAAACAAAACGGTACAAAAGGGGGTGGTGATGGACAGAACATCAGAACCAATCAAACACTCACACCCAGTCAACAGATCTGGGTTTGATCCATCACTGTTCTTTAGCCAACTCTGCCACCCCAGTACAGACATGTCCATATGCAAATCAGTCTAAACCTGTGCCTCATGGGAACAGTCCAGCCAGAACTGCCAAGCCATGCCTTCCCTGGACCGGAAAAAAGCTTCCTAGGACCGGTTTCTGGCATTTCAACCATCTTCAGCCAGGCTTGCTTGAATCCAGTGGCAAAGTGAGCAAGGGACTCACGTCTGAGCATACCCTGACAACTTATGGCAAACAAAGCGGTACAAAAGGCGGTGGTGATGGACAGAGCATCAGAACCAATCAAACACTCACACCCAGTCAACAGATCTGGGTTTGATCCATCACCGTTCTTTAGCCAAATCTGCCACCCCAGTTCAGACATCGCCATATGCAAATCAGTCTAACCCTGTGCCTCATGGGAAAAGTCCAGCCCGAACTGCCAAGCCATGCCTTCCCTGGACCGGAAACAAGCTTCCTAGGACCGGTTTCTGGCATTTCAGCCGCCTTCAGCCAGGCTTGCTTGAATCCAGTGGCAAAGTGAGCAAGGGACTCACGTCTGAGCATAACCTGCCAACTTATGGCAAACAAAACGGTACAAAAGGGGGTGGTGATGGACAGAACATCAGAACCAATCAAACACTCACACCCAGTCAACAGATCTGGATTTGATCCATCACCGTTCTTTAGCCAACTCTGCCACCCCAGTTCAGACATGGCCATATGCAAATCAGTCTAACCCTGTACCTCATGGGAACAGTCCAGCCCGAACTGCCAAGCCATGCCTTCCCTGGACCGGAAACTAGCTTCCTAGGACCGGTTTCTGGCATTTCAGCCGTCTTCAGCCAGGCTTGCTTGAATCCAGTGGCAAAGTGAGCAAGGGACTCACGTCTGAGCATACCCTGCAAACTTATGGCAAACAAAGCGGTACAAAAGGGGGTGGTGATGGACAGAGCATCAGAACCAATCAAACACTCACACCCAGTCAACAGATCTGGGTTTGATCCATCACCGTTCTTTAGCCAAATCTGCCACCCCAGTTCAGACATGGCCATATGCAAATCAGTCTAACCCTGTGCCTCATGGGAACAGTCCAGCCCGAACTGCCAAGCCATGCCTTCCCTGGACCGGAAACAAGCTTCCTAGGACCGGTTTCTGGCATTTCAGCCGTCTTCAGCCAGGCTTGCTTGAATCCAGTTGCAAAGTGAGCAAGGGACTCACGTCTGAGCATACCCTGCCAACTTATGGCAAACAAAACGGTACAAAAGGGGGTGGTGATGGACAGAACATCAGAACCAATCAAACACTCACACCCAGTCAACAGATCTGGATTTGATCCATCACCGTTCTTTAGCCAACTCTGCCACCCCAGTTCAGACATGGCCATATGCAAATCAGTCTAACCCTGTGCCTCATGGGAACAGTCCAGCCCGAACTGCCAAGCCATGCCTTCCCTGGACCGGAAACTAGCTTCCTAGGACCGGTTTCTGGCATTTCAGCCGTCTTCAGCCAGGCTTGCTTGAATCCAGTGGCAAAGTGAGCAAGGGACTCACATCTGAGCATACCCTGCCAACTTATGGCAAACAAAGCGGTACAAAAGGGGGTGGTGATGGACAGAGCATCAGAACCAATCAAACACTCACACCCAGTCAACAGATCTGGGTTTGATCCATCACCGTTCTTTAGCCAAATCTGCCACCCCAGTTCAGACATGGCCATATGCAAATCAGTCTAACCCTGTGCCTCATGGGAACAGTCCAGCCCGAACTGCCAAGCCATGCCTTCCCTGGACCGGAAACAAGCTTCCTAGGACCGGTTTCTGGCATTTCAGCCGTCTTCAGCCAGGCTTGCTTGAATCCAGTGGCAAAGTGAGCAAGGGACTCACGTCTGAGCATACCCTGCCAACTTATGGCAAACAAAACGGTACAAAAGGGGGTGGTGATGGACAGAACATCAGAACCAATCAAACACTCACACCCAGTCAACAGATCTGGGTTTGATCCATCACTGTTCTTTAGCCAACTCTGCCACCCCAGTACAGACATGTCCATATGCAAATCAGTCTAACCCTGTGCCTCATGGGAACAGTCCAGCCAGAACTGCCAAGCCATGCCTTCCCTGGACCGGAAAAAAGCTTCCTAGGACCGGTTTCTGGCATTTCAACCATCTTCAGCCAGGCTTGCTTGAATCCAGTGGCAAAGTGAGCAAGGGACTCACGTCTGAGCATACCCTGACAACTTATGGCAAACAAAGCGGTACAAAAGGGGGTGGTGATGGACAGAGCATCAGAACCAATCAAACACTCACACCCAGTCAACAGATCTGGGTTTGATCCATCACCGTTCTTTAGCCAAATCTGCCACCCCAGTTCAGACATGGCCATATGCAAATCAGTCTAACCCTGTGCCTCATGGGAACAGTCCAGCCCGAACTGCCAAGCCATGCCTTCCCTGGACCGGAAACAAGCTTCCTAGGACCGGTTTCTGGCATTTCAGCCGTCTTCAGCCAGGCTTGCTTGAATCCAGTGGCAAAGTGAGCAAGGGACTCACGTCTGAGCATACCCTGACAACTTATGGCAAACAAAGCGGTACAAAATGGGGTGGTGATGGACAGAGCATCAGAACCAATCAAACACTCACACCCAGTCAACAGATCTGGGTTTGATCCATCACCGTTCTTTAGCCAAATCTGCCACCCCAGTTCAGACATCGCCATATGCAAATCAGTCTAACCCTGTGCCTCATGGGAAAAGTCCAGCCCGAACTGCCAAGCCATGCCTTCCCTGGACCGGAAACAAGCTTCCTAGGACCGTTTTCTGGCATTTCAGCCACCTTCAGCCAGGCTTGCTTGAATCCAGTGGCAAAGTGAGCAAGGGACTCACGTCTGAGCATAACCTGCCAACTTATGGCAAACAAAACGGTACAAAAGGGGGTGGTGATGGACAGAACATCAGAACCAATCAAACACTCACACCCAGTCAACAGATCTGGATTTGATCCATCACCGTTCTTTAGCCAACTCTGCCACCCCAGTTCAGACATGGCCATATGCAAATCAGTCTAACCCTGTGCCTCATGGGAACAGTCCAGCCCGAACTGCCAAGCCATGCCTTCCCTGGACCGGAAACTAGCTTCCTAGGACCGGTTTCTGGCATTTCAGCCGTCTTCAGCCAGGCTTGCTTGAATCCAGTGGCAAAGTGAGCAAGGGACTCACGTCTGAGCATACCCTGCAAACTTATGGCAAACAAAGCGGTACAAAAGGGGGTGGTGATGGACAGAGCATCAGAACCAATCAAACACTCACACCCAGTCAACAGATCTGGGTTTGATCCATCACCGTTCTTTAGCCAAATCTGCCACCCCAGTTCAGACATGGCCATATGCAAATCAGTCTAACCCTGTGCCTCATGGGAACAGTCCAGCCCGAACTGCCAAGCCATGCCTTCCCTGGACCGGAAACAAGCTTCCTAGGACCGGTTTCTGGCATTTCAGCCGTCTTCAGCCAGGCTTGCTTGAATCCAGTGGCAAAGTGAGCAAGGGACTCACGTCTGAGCATACCCTGCCAACTTATGGCAAACAAAACGGTACAAAAGGGGGTGGTGATGGACAGAACATCAGAACCAATCAAACACTCACACCCAGTCAACAGATCTGGATTTGATCCATCACCGTTCTTTAGCCAACTCTGCCACCCCAGTTCAGACATGGCCATATGCAAATCAGTCTAACCCTGTGCCTCATGGGAACAGTCCAGCCCGAACTGCCAAGCCATGCCTTCCCTGGACCGGAAACTAGCTTCCTAGGACCGGTTTCTGGCATTTCAGCCGTCTTCAGCCAGGCTTGCTTGAATCCAGTGGCAAAGTGAGCAAGGGACTCACGTCTGAGCATACCCTGCCAACTTATGGCAAACAAAGCGGTACAAAAGGGGGTGGTGATGGACAGAGCATCAGAACCAATCAAACACTCACACCCAGTCAACAGATCTGGGTTTGATCCATCACCGTTCTTTAGCCAAATCTGCCACCCCAGTTCAGACATGGCCATATGCAAATCAGTCTAACCCTGTGCCTCATGGGAACAGTCCAGCCCGAACTGCCAAGCCATGCCTTCCCTGGACCGGAAACAAGCTTCCTAGGACCGGTTTCTGGCATTTCAGCCGTCTTCAGCCAGGCTTGCTTGAATCCAGTGGCAAAGTGAGCAAGGGACTCACGTCTGAGCATACCCTGCCAACTTTTGGCAAACAAAACGGTACAAAAGGGGGTGGTGATGGACAGAACATCAGAACCAATCAAACACTCACACCCAGTCAACAGATCTGGGTTTGATCCATCACTGTTCTTTAGCCAACTCTGCCACCCCAGTACAGACATGTCCATATGCAAATCAGTCTAACCCTGTGCCTCATGGGAACAGTCCAGCCAGAACTGCCAAGCCATGCCTTCCCTGGACCGGAAAAAAGCTTCCTAGGACCGGTTTCTGGCATTTCAACCATCTTCAGCCAGGCTTGCTTGAATCCAGTGGCAAAGTGAGCAAGGGACTCACGTCTGAGCATACCCTGCCAACTTATGGCAAACAAAACGGTACAAAAGGGGGTGGTGATGGACAGAACATCAGAACCAATCAAACACTCACACCCAGTCAACAGATCTGGGTTTGATCCATCACCGTTCTTTAGCCAAATCTGCCACCCCAGTTCAGACATGGCCATATGCAAATCAGTCTAACCCTGTGCCTCATGGGAACAGTCCAGCCCGAACTGCCAAGCCATGCCTTCCCTGGACCGGAAACAAGCTTCCTAGGACCGGTTTCTGGCATTTCAGCCGTCTTCAGCCAGGCTTGCTTGAATCCAGTGGCAAAGTGAGCAAGGGACTCACGTCTGAGCATACCCTGCCAACTTATGGCAAACAAAACGGTACAAAAGGGGGTGGTGATGGACAGAACATCAGAACCAATCAAACACTCACACCCAGTCAACAGATCTGGATTTGATCCATCACCGTTCTTTAGCCAACTCTGCCACCCCAGTTCAGACATGGCCATATGCAAATCAGTCTAACCCTGTGCCTCATGGGAACAATCCAGCCCGAACTGCCAAGCCATGCCTTCCCTGGACCGGAAACTAGCTTCCTAGGACCGGTTTCTGGCATTTCAGCCGTCTTCAGCCAGGCTTGCTTGAATCCAGTGGCAAAGTGAGCAAGGGACTCACGTCTGAGCATACCCTGCCAACTTATGGCAAACAAAGCGGTACAAAAGGGGGTGGTGATGGACAGAGCATCAGAACCAATCAAACACTCACACCCAGTCAACAGATCTGGGTTTGATCCATCACCGTTCTTTAGCCAAATCTGCCACCCCAGTTCAGACATGGCCATATGCAAATCAGTCTAACCCTGTGCCTCATGGGAACAGTCCAGCCCGAACTGCCAAGCCATGCCTTCCCTGGACCGGAAACAAGCTTCCTAGGACCGGTTTCTGGCATTTCAGCCGTCTTCAGCCAGGCTTGCTTGAATCCAGTGGCAAAGTGAGCAAGGGACTCACGTCTGAGCATACCCTGCCAACTTATGGCAAACAAAACGGTACAAAAGGGGGTGGTGATGGACAGAACATCAGAACCAATCAAACACTCACACCCAGTCAACAGATCTGGGTTTGATCCATCACTGTTCTTTAGCCAACTCTGCCACCCCAGTACAGACATGTCCATATGCAAATCAGTCTAACCCTGTGCCTCATGGGAACAGTCCAGCCAGAACTGCCAAGCCATGCCTTCCCTGGACCGGAAAAAAGCTTCCTAGGACCGGTTTCTGGCATTTCAACCATCTTCAGCCAGGCTTGCTTGAATCCAGTGGCAAAGTGAGCAAGGGACTCACGTCTGAGCATACCCTGACAACTTATGGCAAACAAAGCGGTACAAAAGGGGGTGGTGATGGACAGAGCATCAGAACCAATCAAACACTCACACCCAGTCAACAGATCTGGGTTTGATCCATCACCGTTCTTTAGCCAAATCTGCCACCCCAGTTCAGACATGGCCATATGCAAATCAGTCTAACCCTGTGCCTCATGGGAACAGTCCAGCCCGAACTGCCAAGCCATGCCTTTCCTGGACCGGAAACAAGCTTCCTAGGACCGGTTTCTGGCATTTCAGCCGTCTTCAGCCAGGCTTGCTTGAATCCAGTGGCAAAGTGAGCAAGGGACTCACGTCTGAGCATACCCTGACAACTTATGGCAAACAAAGCGGTACAAAAGGGGGTGGTGATGGACAGAGCATCAGAACCAATCAAACACTCACACCCAGTCAACAGATCTGGGTTTGATCCATCACCGTTCTTTAGCCAAATCTGCCACCCCAGTTCAGACATTGCCATATGCAAATCAGTCTAACCCTGTGCCTCATGGGAAAAGTCCAGCCTGAACTGCCAAGCCATGCCTTCCCTGGACCGGAAACAAGCTTCCTAGGACCGGTTTCTGGCATTTCAGCCGCCTTCAGCCAGGCTTGCTTGAATCCAGTGGCAAAGTGAGCAAGGGACTCACGTCTGAGCATAACCTGCCAACTTATGGCAAACAAAACGGTACAAAAGGGGGTGGTGATGGACAGAACATCAGAACCAATCAAACACTCACACCCAGTCAACAGATCTGGATTTGATCCATCACCGTTCTTTAGCCAACTCTGCCACCCCAGTTCAGACATGGCCATATGCAAATCAGTCTAACCCTGTGCCTCATGGGAACAGTCCAGCCCGAACTGCCAAGCCATGCCTTCCCTGGACCGGAAACTAGCTTCCTAGGACCGGTTTCTGGCATTTCAGCCGTCTTCAGCCAGGCTTGCTTGAATCCAGTGGCAAAGTGAGCAAGGGACTCACGTCTGAGCATACCCTGCCAACTTATGGCAAACAAAGCGGTACAAAAGGGGGTGGTGATGGACAGAGCATCAGAACCAATCAAACACTCACACCCAGTCAACAGATCTGGGTTTGATCCATCACCGTTCTTTAGCCAAATCTGCCACCCCAGTTCAGACATGGCCATATGCAAATCAGTCTAACCCTGTGCCTCATGGGAACAGTCCAGCCCGAACTGCCAAGCCATGCCTTCCCTGGACCGGAAACAAGCTTCCTAGTACCGGTTTCTGGCATTTCAGCCGTCTTCAGCCAGGCTTGCTTGAATCCAGTGGCAAAGTGAGCAAGGGACTCACGTCTGAGCATACCCTGCCAACTTATGGCAAACAAAGCGGTACAAAAGGGGGTGGTGATGGACAGAGCATCAGAACCAATCAAACACTCACACCCAGTCAACAGATCTGGGTTTGATCCATCACTGTTCTTTAGCCAACTCTGCCACCCCAGTACAGACATGTCCATATGCAAATCAGTCTAACCCTGTGCCTCATGGGAACAGTCCAGCCAGAACTGCCAAGCCATGCCATCCCTGGACCGGAAACAAGCTTCCTAGGACCGGTTTCTGGCATTTCAGCAGTCTTCAGCCAGGCTTGCTTGACTCCAGTGGCAAAGTGAGCAAGGGACTCACGTCTGAGCATACCCTGCCAACTTATGGCAAACAAAGCGGTACAAAAGGGGGTGGTGATGGACAGAGCATCAGAACCAATCAAACACTCACACCCAGTCAACAGATCTGGGTTTGATCCATCACCGTTCTTTAGCCAACTCTGCCACCCCAGTTCAGACATGGCCATATGCAAATCAGTCTAACCCTGTGCCTCATGGGAACAGTCCAGCCCGAACTGCCAAGCCATGCTTTCCCTGGACCGGAAACAAGCTTCCTAGGACTGGTTTCTGGCATTTCAGCAGTCTTCAGCCAGGCTTGCTTGAATCCAGTGGCAAAGTGAGCAAGGGACTCACGTCTGAGCATACCCTGCCAACTTATGGCAAACAAAGCGGTACAAAAGGGGGTGGTGATGGACAGAGCATCAGAACCAATCAAACACTCACACCCAGTCAACAGATCTTGGTTTGATCCATCACCGTTCTTTAGCCAAATCTGCCACCCCAGTTCAGACATGGCCATATGCAAATCAGTCTAACCCTGTGCCTCATGGGAACAGTCCAGCCCGAACTGCCAAGCCATGCCTTCCCTGGACCGGAAACAAGCTTCCTAGGACCGGTTTCTGGCATTTCAGCCGTCTTCAGCCAGGCTTGCTTGAATCCAGTGGCAAAGTGAGCAAGGGACTCACGTCTGAGCATACCCTGACAACTTATGGCAAACAAAGCGGTACAAAAGGGGGTGGTGATGGACAGAGCATCAGAACCAATCAAACACTCACACCCAGTCAACAGATCTGGGTTTGATCCATCACCGTTCTTTAGCCAAATCTGCCACCCCAGTTCAGACATCGCCATATGCAAATCAGTCTAACCCTGTGCCTCATGAGAACAGTCCAGCCCGAACTGCCAAGCCATGCCTTTCCTGGACCGGAAACAAGCTTCCTAGGACCGGTTTCTGGCATTTCAGCCGTCTTCAGCCAGGCTTGCTTGAATCCAGTGGCAAAGTGAGCAAGGGACTCACGTCTGAGCATACCCTGACAACTTATGGCAAACAAAGCGGTACAAAAGGGGGTGGTGATGGACAGAGCATCAGAACCAATCAAACACTCACACCCAGTCAACAGATCTGGGTTTGATCCATCACCGTTCTTTAGCCAAATCTGCCACCCCAGTTCAGACATGGCCATATGCAAATCAGTCTAACCCTGTGCCTCATGGGAAAAGTCCAGCCTGAACTGCCAAGCCATGCCTTCCCTGGACCGGAAACAAGCTTCCTAGGACCGGTTTCTGGCATTTCAGCCGCCTTCAGCCAGGCTTGCTTGAATCCAGTGGCAAAGTGAGCAAGGGACTCACGTCTGAGCATAACCTGCCAACTTATGGCAAACAAAACGGTACAAAAGGGGGTGGTGATGGACAGAACATCAGAACCAATCAAACACTCACACCCAGTCAACAGATCTGGATTTGATCCATCACCGTTCTTTAGCCAACTCTGCCACCCCAGTTCAGACATGGCCATATGCAAATCAGTCTAACCCTGTGCCTCATGGGAACAGTCCAGCCCGAACTGCCAAGCCATGCCTTCCCTGGACCGGAAACTAGATTCCTAGGACCGGTTTCTGGCATTTCAGCCGTCTTCAGCCAGGCTTGCTTGAATCCAGTGGCAAAGTGAGCAAGGGACTCACGTCTGAGCATACCCTGCCAACTTATGGCAAACAAAGCGGTACAAAAGGGGGTGGTGATGGACAGAGCATCAGAACCAATCAAACACTCACACCCAGTCAACAGATCTGGGTTTGATCCATCACTGTTCTTTAGCCAACTCTGCCACCCCAGTACAGACATGTCCATATGCAAATCAGTCTAACCCTGTGCCTCATGGGAACAGTCCAGCCAGAACTGCCAAGCCATGTGTTCCCTGGACCGGAAACAAGCTTCCTAGGACCGGTTTCTGGCATTTCAGCAGTCTTCAGCCAGGCTTGCTTGACTCCAGTGGCAAAGTGAGCAAGGGGCTCACGTCTGAGCATACCCTGCCAACTTATGGCAAACAAAGCGGTACAAAAGGGGGTGGTGATGGACAGAGCATCAGAACTAATCAAACACTCACACCCAGTCAACAGATCTGGGTTTGATCCATCACCGTTCTTTAGCCAAATCTGCCACCCCAGTTCAGACATGGCCATATGCAAATCAGTCTAACCCTGTGCCTCATGGGAACAGTCCAGCCCGAACTGCCAAGCCATGCCTTCCCTGGACCGGAAACAAGCTTCCTAGGACCGGTTTCTGGCATTTCAGCCGTCTTCAGCCAGGCTTGCTTGAATCAAGTGGCAAAGTGAGCAAGGGACTCACGTCTGAGCATACCCTGCCAACTTATGGCAAACAAAGCGGTACAAAAGGGGGTGGTGATGGACAGAGCATCAGAACCAATCAAACACTCACACCCAGTCAACAGATCTGGGTTTGATCCATCACCGTTCTTTAGCCAAATCTGCCACCCCAGTTCAGACATCGCCATATGCAAATCAGTCTAACCCTGTGCCTCATGGGAAAAGTCCAGCCCGAACTGCCAAGCCATGCCTTCCCTGGACCGGAAACAAGCTTCCTAGGACCGGTTTCTGGCATTTCAGCCGCCTTCAGCCAGGCTTGCTTGAATCCAGTGGCAAAGTGAGCAAGGGACTCACGTCTGAGCATAACCTGCCAACTTATGGCAAACAAAACGGTACAAAAGGGGGTGGTGATGGACAGAACATCAGAACCAATCAAACACTCACACCCAGTCAACAGATCTGGATTTGATCCATCACCGTTCTTTAGCCAACTCTGCCACCCCAGTTCAGACATGGCCATATGCAAATCAGTCTAACCCTGTGCCTCATGGGAACAGTCCAGCCCGAACTGCCAAGCCATGCCTTCCCTGGACCAGAAACTAGCTTCCTAGGACCGGTTTCTGGCATTTCAGCCGTCTTCAGCCAGGCTTGCTTGAATCCAGTGGCAAAGTGAGCAAGGGACTCACGTCTGAGCATACCCTGCAAACTTATGGCAAACAAAGCGGTACAAAAGGGGGTGGTGATGGACAGAGCATCAGAACCAATCAAACACTCACACCCAGTCAACAGATCTGGGTTTGATCCATCACCGTTCTTTAGCCAAATCTGCCACCCCAGTTCAGACATGGCCATATGCAAATCAGTCTAACCCTGTGCCTCATGGGAACAGTCCAGCCCGAACTGCCAAGCCATGCCTTCCCTGGACCGGAAACAAGCTTCCTAGGACCGGTTTCTGGCATTTCAGCCGTCTTCAGCCAGGCTTGCTTGAATCCAGTGGCAAAGTGAGCAAGGGACTCACGTCTGAGCATACCCTGCCAACTTATGGCAAACAAAACGGTACAAAAGGGGGTGGTGATGGACAGAACATCAGAACCAATCAAACACTCACACCCAGTCAACAGATCTGGATTTGATCCATCACCGTTCTTTAGCCAACTCTGCCACCCCAGTTCAGACATGGCCATATGCAAATCAGTCTAACCCTGTGCCTCATGGGAACAGTCCAGCCCGAACTGCCAAGCCATGCCTTCCCTGGACCGGAAACTAGCTTCCTAGGACCGGTTTCTGGCATTTCAGCCGTCTTCAGCCAGGCTTGCTTGAATCCAGTGGCAAAGTGAGCAAGGGACTCACGTCTGAGCATACCCTGCCAACTTATGGCAAACAAAGCGGTACAAAAGGGGGTGGTGATGGACAGAGCATCAGAACCAATCAAACACTCACACCCAGTCAACAGATCTGGGTTTGATCCATCACCGTTCTTTAGCCAAATCTGCCACCCCAGTTCAGACATGGCCATATGCAAATCAGTCTAACCCTGTGCCTCATGGGAACAGTCCAGCCCGAACTGCCAAGCCATGCCTTCCCTGGACCGGAAACAAGCTTCCTAGGACCGGTTTCTGGCATTTCAGCCGTCTTCAGCCAGGCTTGCTTGAATCCAGTGGCAAAGTGAGCAAGGGACTCACGTCTGAGCATACCCTGCCAACTTATGGCAAACAAAACGGTACAAAAGGGGGTGGTGATGGACAGAACATCAGAACCAATCAAACACTCACACCCAGTCAACAGATCTGGGTTTGATCCATCACTGTTCTTTAGCCAACTCTGCCACCCCAGTACAGACATGTCCATATGCAAATCAGTCTAACCCTGTGCCTCATGGGAACAGTCCAGCCAGAACTGCCAAGCCATGCCTTCCCTGGACCGGAAAAAAGCTTCCTAGGACCGGTTTCTGGCATTTCAACCATCTTCAGCCAGGCTTGCTTGAATCCAGTGGCAAAGTGAGCAAGGGACTCACGTCTGAGCATACCCTGACAACTTATGGCAAACAAAGCGGTACAAAAGGGGGTGGTGATGGACAGAGCATCAGAACCAATCAAACACTCACACCCAGTCAGCATATCTGGGTTTGATCCATCACCGTTCTTTAGCCAAATCTGCCACCCCAGTTCAGACATGACCATATGCAAATCAGTCTAACCCTGTGCCTCATGGGAACAGTCCAGCCCGAACTGCCAAGCCATGCCTTCCCTGGACCGGAAACAAGCTTCCTAGGACCGGTTTCTGGCATTTCAGCCGTCTTCAGCCAGGCTTGCTTGAATCAAGTGGCAAAGTGAGCAAGGGACTCACGTCTGAGCATACCCTGCCAACTTATGGCAAACAAAGCGGTACAAAAGGGGGTGGTGATGGACAGAGCATCAGAACCAATCAAACACTCACACCCAGTCAACAGATCTGGGTTTGATCCATCACCGTTCTTTAGCCAAATCTGCCACCCCAGTTCAGACATCGCCATATGCAAATCAGTCTAACCCTGTGCCTCATTAGAAAAGTCCAGCCCGAACTGCCAAGCCATGCCTTTCCTGGACCGGAAACTAGCTTCCTAGGACCGGTTTCTGGCATTTCAGCCGTCTTCAGCCAGGCTTGCTTGAATCCAGTGGCAAAGTGAGCAAGGGACTCACGTCTGAGCATACCCTGCCAACTTATGGCAAACAAAACGGTACAAAAGGGGGTGGTGATGGACAGAGCATCAGAACCAATCAAACACTCACACCCAGTCAACAGATCTGGGTTTGATCCATCACTGTTCTTTAGCCAACTCTGCCACCCCAGTACAGACATGTCCATATGCAAATCAGTCTAACCCTGTGCCTCATGGGAACAGTCCAGCCAGAACTGCCAAGCCATGCCTTCCCTGGACCGGAAAAAAGCTTCCTAGGACCGGTTTCTGGCATTTCAACCATCTTCAGCCAGGCTTGCTTGAATCCAGTGGCAAAGTGAGCAAGGGACTTACGTCTGAGCATACCCTGACAACTTATGGCAAACAAAGAGGTACAAAAGGGGGTGGTGATGGACAGAGCATCAGAACCAATCAAACACTCACACCCAGTCAACAGATCTGGGTTTGATCTATCACCGTTCTTTAGCCAAATCTGCCACCCCAGTTCAGACATCGCCATATGCAAATCAGTCTAACCCTGTGCCTCATGGGAAAAGTCCAGCCCGAACTGCCAAGCCATGCCTTCCCTGGACCGGAAACAAGATTCCTAGGACCGGTTTCTGGCATTTCAGCCGCCTTCAGCCAAGCTTGCTTGAATCCAGTGGCAAAGTGAGCAAGGGACTCACGTCTGAGCATAACCTGCCAACTTATGGCAAACAAAATGGTACAAAAGGGGGTGGTGATGGACAGAACATCAGAACCAATCAAACACTCACACCCAGTCAACAGATCTGGATTTGATCCATCACCGTTCTTTAGCCAACTCTGCCACCCCAGTTCAGACATGGCCATATGCAAATCAGTCTAACCCTGTGCCTCATGGGAACAGTCCAGCCCGAAATGCCAAGCCATGCCTTCCCTGGACCGGAAACTAGCTTCCTAGGACCGGTTTCTGGCATTTCAGCCGTCTTCAGCCAGGCTTGCTTGAATCCAGTGGCAAAGTGAGCAAGGGACTCACGTCTGAGCATACCCTGCCAACTTATGGCAAACAAAGCGGTACAAAAGGGGGTGGTGATGGACAGAGCATCAGAACCAATCAAACACTCACACCCAGTCAACAGATCTGGGTTTGATCAATCACCGTTCTTTAGCCAAATCTGCCACCCCAGTTCAGACATGGCCATATGCAAATCAGTCTAACCCTGTGCCTCATTGGAACAGTCCAGCCCGAACTGCCAAGCCATGCCTTCCCTGGACCGGAAACAAGCTTCCTAGGACCGGTTTCTGGCATTTCAGCCGTCTTCAGCCAGGCTTGCTTGAATCCAGTGGCAAAGTGAGCAAGGGACTCACGTCTGAGCATTCCCTGCCAACTTATGGCAAACAAAGTGGTACAAAAGGGGGTGGTGATGGACAGAGCATCAGAACCAATCAAACACTCACACCCAGTCAACAGATCTGGGTTTGATCCATCACTGTTCTTTAGCCAACTCTGCCACCCCAGTACAGACATGTCCATATGCAAATCAGTCTAACCCTGTGCCTCATGGGAACAGTCCAGCCAGAACTGCCAAGCCATGCCATCCCTGGACCTGAAACAAGCTTCCTAGGACCGGTTTCTGGCATTTCAGCCGTCTTCAGCCAGGCTTGCTTGAATCCAGTGGCAAAGTGAGCAAGGGACTCACGTCTGAGCATACCCTGCCAACTTATGGCAAACAAACCGGTACAAAAGGGGGTGGTGATGGACAGAGCATCAGAACCAATCAAACACTCACACCCAGTCAACAGATCTGGGTTTGATCCATCACCATTCTTTAGCCAACTCTGCCACCCCAGTTCAGACATGGCCATATGCAAATCAGTCTAACCCTGTGCCTCATGGGAACAGTCCAGCCCGAACTGCCAAGCCATGCCTTCCCTGGACCGGAAACAAGCTTCCTAGGACCGGTTTCTGGCATTTCAGCCGTCTTCAGCCAGGATTGCTTGAATCCAGTGGCAAAGTGAGCAAGGGACTCACGTCTGAGCATACCCTGCCAACTTATTGCAAACAAAGCGGTACAAAAGGGGGTGGTGATGGACAGAGCATCAGAACCAATCAAACACTCACACCCAGTCAACAGATCTGGGTTTGATCCATCACTGTTCTTTAGCCAACTCTGCCACCCCAGTACAGACATGTCCATATGCAAATCAGTCTAACCCTGTGCCTCATGGGAACAGTCCAGCTAGAACTGCCAAGCCATGCCGTCCCTGGACCGGAAAAAAGCTTCCTGGGACAGGTTTCTGGCATTTCAGCCGTCTTCAGCCAGGCTTGCTTGAATCCAGTGGCAAAGTGAGCAACGGACTTACGTCTGAGCATACCCTGCCAACTTATGGCAAACAAAGCGGTACAAAAGGGGGTGGTGAGGGACAAAGCATCAGAACCAATCAAACACTCACACCCAGACAACAGATCTGGGTTTGATCTATCACCGTTCTTTAGCTAACTCTGCCACCCCAGTTCAGACATATGCAAATCAGTCTAACCCTGTGCCTCATGAGAACAGCCCAGCCCGAACTGCCAAGCCATGCCTTCCCTGGACCGGAAACAAGCTTCCTAGGACCGGTTTCTGGCATTTCAGCCGTCTTCAGCCAGGCTTGCTTGAATCCAGTGGCAAAGTGAGCAAGGGACTCATGTCTGAGCATACCCTGCCAACTTATGGCAAACAAAGCGGTACGAAAGGGGGTGGTGATGGACAGAGCATCAGAACCAATCAAACACTCACACCCAGTCCACAGATCTGGGTTTGATCCATCACCGTTCTTTAGCCAAATCTGCCACCCCAGTTCAGACATGGCCATATGCAAATCAGTCTAACCCTGTGCCTCATGGGAACAGTCCAGCCCAAACTGCCAAGCCATGCCTTCCCTGGACCGGAAACAATCTTCCTAGGACCGGTTTCTGGCATTTCAGCCATCTTCAGCCAGGCTTGCTTGAATCCAGTGGCAAAGTGAGCAAGGGAATCACGTCTGAGCATACCCTGCCAACTTATGGCAAACAAAACGGTACAAAAGGGGGTGGTGATGGACAGAACATCAGAACCAATCAAACACTCACACCCAGTCAACAGATCTGGATTTGATCCATCACCGTTCTTTAGCCAACTCTGCCACCCCAGTTCAGACATGGCCATGTGCAAATCATTCTAACCCTGTGCATCATGGGGACAGTCCAGCCCGAACTGCCAAGCCATGCCTTCCCTGGACCGGAAACAAGCTTCCTAGGACCGGTTTCTGGCATTTCAGCAGTCTTCAGCCAGGCTTGCTTGACTCCAGTGGCAAAGTGAGCAAGGGATTCGCGTCTGAGCATACCCTGCCAACTTATGGCAAACAAAGCGGTACAAAAGGCGGTGGTGATGGACAGAGCATCAGAACCAATCAAACACTCACACCCAGTCAACAGATCTGGGTTTGATCCATCACTGTTCTTTAGCCAACCCTGCCACCCCAGTACAGACATGTCCATATGCAAATCAGTCTAACCCTGTGCCTCATGGGAACAGTCCAGCCAGAACTGCCAAGCCATGCCTTCCCTGGACCGGAAAAAAGCTTCCTAGGACCGGTTTCTGGCATTTCAACCGTCTTCAGCCAGGCTTGCTTGAATCCAGTGGCAAAGTGAGCAAGGGACTCACGTCTGAGCATACCCTGCCAACTTATGGCAAACTAAGCGGTACAAAAGGGGGTGGTGATGGACAGAGCATCAGAACCAATCAAACACTCACACCCAGTCAACAGATCTGGGTTTGATCCATCACTGTTCTTTAGCCAACTCTGCCACCCCAGTACAGACATGTCCATATGCAAATCAGTCTAACCCTGTGCCTCATGGGAACAGTCCAGCCCGAACTGCCAAGCCATGCCTTCCCTGGACCGGAAACAAGCTTCCTAGGGCCGGTTTCTGGCATTTCAGCCGTCTTCAGCCAGGCTTGCTTGAATCCAGTGGCAAAGTGAGCAAGGGACTCACGTCTGAGCATACCCTGCCAACTTATGGCAAACAAAGCGGTACAAAAGGGGGTGGTGATGGACAGAGCATCAGAACGAATCAAACACTCACACCCAGTCAACAGATCTGGGTTTGATCCATCACCGTTCTTTAGCCAAATCTGCCACCCCAGTTCAGACATCGCCATATGCAAATCAGTCTAACCCTGTGCCTCGTTAGAAAAGTCCAGCCCGAACTGCCAAGCCATGCCTTTCCTGGACCGGAAACAAGCTTCCTAGGACCGGTTTCTGGCATTTCAGCTGTCTTCAGCCAGGCTTGCTTGAATCCAGTGGCAAAGTGAGCAAGGGACTCACGTCTGAGCATACCCTGCCAAGTTATGGCAAACAAAGCGGTTCAAAAGGGGGTGGTGATGGACAGAGCATCAGAACCAATCAAACACTCACACCCAGTCAACAGATCTGGGTTTGATCCATCACTGTTCTTTAGCCAACTCTGCCACCCCAGTACAGACATGTCCATATGCAAATCAGTCTAACCCTGTGCCTCATGGGAACAGTCCAGCCAGAACTGCCAAGCCATGCCTTCCCTGGACCGGAAAAAAGCTTCCTAGGACCAGTTTCTGGCATTTCAACCATCTTCAGCCAGGCTTGCTTGAATCCAGTGGCAAAGTGAGCAAGGGACTCACGTCTGAGCATACCCTGCCAACTTATGGCAAACAAAGCGGTACAAAAGGGGGTGGTGATGGACAGAGCATCAGAACCAATCAAACACTCACACCCAGTCAACAGATCTGGGTTTGATCCATCACTGTTCTTTAGCCAACTCTTCCACCCCAGTACAGACATGTCCATATGCAAATCAGTCTAACCCTGTGCCTCATGGGAACAGTCCAGCCAGAACTGCCAAGCCATGCCGTCCCTGGACCGGAAAAAAGCTTCCTAGGACCGGTTTCTGGCATTTCAGCCGTCTTCAGCAAGGCTTGCTTGAATCCAGTGGCAAAGTGGGCAAGGGACTCACGTCTGAGCATACCCTGCCAACTTTTGGCAAACAAAGCGGTACAAAAGGGGGTGGTGATGGACAGAGCATCAGAACCAATCAAACACTCACACCCAGTCAACAGATCCGGGTTTGATCCATCACGTTCTTTAGCCAACTCTGCCACCCCAGTTCAGACATATGCAAATCAGTCTAACCCTGTGCCTCATGAGAACAGTCCAGCCCGAACTGCCAAGCCATGCCTTCCCTGGACCGAAAACAAGCTTCCTAGGACCGATTTCTGGCAGTTCAGCCGTCTTCAGCCAGGCCTGCTTGAATCCAGTGGCAAAGTGAGAAAGGGACTCACGTCTGAGCATACCCTGCCAACTTATGGCTAACAAAGCAGTACAAAAGGGGGTGGTGATGGACAGAGCATCAGAACCAATCAAACACCCACACCCAGTCAACAGATCTGGGTTTGAACCATCACCGTTCTTTAGCCAAATCTGCCACCCCAGTTCAGACATGGCCATATGCAAATCAGTCTAACCCTGTGCCTCATGGAAACAGTCCAGCCCGAACTGCCAAGCCATGCCTTCCCTGGACCGGAAACAATCTTCCTAGGACCGGTTTCTGGCATTTCAGCCATCTTTAGCCAGGCTTGCTTGAATCCAGTGGCAAAGTGAGCAAGGGAATCACGTCTGAGCATACCCTGCCAACTTATGGCAAACAAAACGGTACAAAAGGGGGTGGTGATGGACAGAGCATCAGAACCAATCAAACACTCACACCCAGTCAACAGATCTGGGTTTGATCCATCACCGTTCTTTAGCCAACTCTGCCACCCCAGTTCAGACATGTCCATATGCAAATCAGTCTAAACCTGTGCCTCATGGGAACAGTCCAGCCAGAACTGCCAAGCCATGCCTTCCCTGGACCGGAAACAAGCTTCCTAGGACCGGTTTCAGGCATTTCAGCCGTCTTCAGCCAGGCTTGCTTGAATCCAGTGGCAAAGTGAGCAAGGGACTCACGTCTGAGCATACCCTGCCAACTTATGGCAAACAAAGCGGTACAAAAGGGGGTGGTGATGGATGGAGCATCAGAACCAATCAAACACTCACACCCATTTAACAGATCTGGGTTTGATCCATCACCGTTCTTTAGCCAAATCTGCCACCCCAGTTCAGACATCGCCATATGCAAATCAGTCTAACCCTGTGCCTCATTAGAAAAGTCCAGCCCGAACTGCCAAGCCATGCCTTTCCTGGACCGGAAACAAGCTTCCTAGGACCGGTTTCTGGCATTTCAGCCGTCTTCAGCCAGGCTTGCTTGAATCCAGTGGCAAAGTGAGCAAGGGATTCACGTCTGAGCATACCCTGCCAACTTATGGCAAACAAAGCGGTACAAAAGGCGGTGGTGATGGACAGAGCATCAGAACCAATCAAACACTCACACCCAGTCAACAGATCTGGGTTTGATCCATCACTGTTCTTTAGCCAACCCTGCCACCCCAGTACAGACATGTCCATATGCAAATCAGTCTAACCCTGTGCCTCATGGGAACAGTCCAGCCAGAACTGCCAAGCCATGCCTTCCCTGGACCGGAAAAAAGCTTCCTAGGACCGGTTTCTGGCATTTCAACCATCTTCAGCCAGGCTTGCTTGAATCCAGTGGCAAAGTGAGCAAGGGACTCACGTCTGAGCATACCCTGACAACTTATGGCAAACAAAGCGGTACAAAAGGGGGTGGTGATGGACAGAGCATCAGAACCAATCAAACACTCACACCCAGTCAGCATATCTGGGTTTGATCCATCACCGTTCTTTAGCCAAATCTGCCACCCCAGTTCAGACATGGCCATATGCAAATCAGTCTAACCCTGTGCCTCATGGGAACAGTCCAGCCCGAACTGCCAAGCCATGCCTTCCCTGGACCGGAAACAAGCTTCCTAGGACCGGTTTCTGGCATTTCAGCCGTCTTCAGCCAGGCTTGCTTGAATCAAGTGGCAAAGTGAGCAAGGGACTCACGTCTGAGCATACCCTGCCAACTTATGGCAAACAAAGCGGTATAAAAGGGGGTGGTGATGGACAGAGCATCAGAACCAATCAAACACTCACACCCAGTCAACAGATCTGGGTTTGATCCATCACCGTTCTTTAGCCAAATCTGCCACCCCAGTTCAGACATCGCCATATGCAAATCAGTCTAACCCTGTGCCTCATTAGAAAAGTCCAGCCCGAACTGCCAAGCCATGCCTTTCCTGGACCGGAAACTAGCTTCCTAGGACCGGTTTCTGGCATTTCAGCCGTCTTCAGCCAGGCTTGCTTGAATCCAGTGGCAAAGTGAGCAAGGGACTCACGTCTGAGCATACCCTGCCAACTTATGGCAAACAAAACGGTACAAAAGGGGGTGGTGATGGACAGAGCATCAGAACCAATCAAACACTCACACCCAGTCAACAGATCTGGGTTTGATCTATCACCGTTCTTTAGCCAAATCTGCCACCCCAGTTCAGACATCGCCATATGCAAATCAGTCTAACCCTGTGCCTCATGGGAAAAGTCCAGCCCGAACTGCCAAGCCATGCCTTCCCTGGACCGGAAACAAGATTCCTAGGACCGGTTTCTGGCATTTCAGCCGCCTTCAGCCAAGCTTGCTTGAATCCAGTGGCAAAGTGAGCAAGGGACTCACGTCTGAGCATAACCTGCCAACTTATGGCAAACAAAACGGTACAAAAGGGGGTGGTGATGGACAGAACATCAGAACCAATCAAACACTCACACCCAGTCAACAGATCTGGATTTGATCCATCACCGTTCTTTAGCCAACTCTGCCACCCCAGTTCAGACATGGCCATATGCAAATCAGTCTAACCCTGTGCCTCATGGGAACAGTCCAGCCCGAAATGCCAAGCCATGCCTTCCCTGGACCGGAAACTAGCTTCCTAGGACCGGTTTCTGGCATTTCAGCCGTCTTCAGCCAGGCTTGCTTGAATCCAGTGGCAAAGTGAGCAAGGGACTCACGTCTGAGCATACCCTGCCAACTTATGGCAAACAAAGCGGTACAAAAGGGGGTGGTGATGGACAGAGCATCAGAACCAATCAAACACTCACACCCAGTCAACAGATCTGGGTTTGATCAATCACCGTTCTTTAGCCAAATCTGCCACCCCAGTTCAGACATGGCCATATGCAAATCAGTCTAACCCTGTGCCTCATTGGAACAGTCCAGCCCGAACTGCCAAGCCATGCCTTCCCTGGACCGGAAACAAGCTTCCTAGGACCGGTTTCTGGCATTTCAGCCGTCTTCAGCCAGGCTTGCTTGAATCCAGTGGCAAAGTGAGCAAGGGACTCACGTCTGAGCATTCCCTGCCAACTTATGGCAAACAAAGTGGTACAAAAGGGGGTGGTGATGGACAGAGCATCAGAACCAATCAAACACTCACACCCAGTCAACAGATCTGGGTTTGATCCATCACTGTTCTTTAGCCAACTCTGCCACCCCAGTACAGACATGTCCATATGCAAATCAGTCTAACCCTGTGCCTCATGGGAACAGTCCAGCCAGAACTGCCAAGCCATGCCATCCCTGGACCTGAAACAAGCTTCCTAGGACCGGTTTCTGGCATTTCAGCCGTCTTCAGCCAGGCTTGCTTGAATCCAGTGGCAAAGTGAGCAAGGGACTCACGTCTGAGCATACCCTGCCAACTTATGGCAAACAAACCGGTACAAAAGGGGGTGGTGATGGACAGAGCATCAGAACCAATCAAACACTCACACCCAGCCAACAGATCTGGGTTTGATCCATCACCATTCTTTAGCCAACTCTGCCACCCCAGTTCAGACATGGCCATATGCAAATCAGTCTAACCCTGTGCCTCATGGGAACAGTCCAGCCCGAACTGCCAAGCCATGCCTTCCCTGGACCGGAAATAAGCTTCCTAGGACCGGTTTCTGGCATTTCAGCCGTCTTCAGCCAGGATTGCTTGAATCCAGTGGCAAAGTGAGCAAGGGACTCACGTCTGAGCATACCCTGCCAACTTATGGCAAACAAAGCGGTACAAAAGGGGGTGGTGATGGACAGAGCATCAGAACCAATCAAACACTCACACCCAGTCAACAGATCTGGGTTTGATCCATCACTGTTCTTTAGCCAACTCTGCCACCCCAGTACAGACATGTCCATATGCAAATCAGTCTAACCCTGTGCCTCATGGGAACAGTCCAGCCAGAACTGCCAAGCCATGCCGTCCCTGGACCGGAAAAAAGCTTCCTGGGACAGGTTTCTGGCATTTCAGCCGTCTTCAGCCAGGCTTGCTTGAATCCAGTGGCAAAGTGAGCAACGGACTTACGTCTGAGCATACCCTGCCAACTTATGGCAAACAAAGCGATACAAAAGGGGGTGGTGAGGGACAAAGCATCAGAACCAATCAAACACTCACACCCAGACAACAGATCTGGGTTTGATCTATCACCGTTCTTTAGCTAACTCTGCCACCCCAGTTCAGACATATGCAAATCAGTCTAACCCTGTGCCTCATGAGAACAGCCCAGCCCGAACTGCCAAGCCATGCCTTCCCTGGACCGGAAACAAGCTTCCTAGGACCGGTTTCTGGCATTTCAGCCGTCTTCAGCCAGGCTTGCTTGAATCCAGTGGCAAAGTGAGCAAGGGACTCATGTCTGAGCATACCCTGCCAACTTATGGCAAACAAAGCGGTACGAAAGGGGGTGGTGATGGACAGAGCATCAGAACCAATCAAACACTCACACCCAGTCCACAGATCTGGGTTTGATCCATCACCGTTCTTTAGCCAAATCTGCCACCCCAGTTCAGACATGGCCATATGCAAATCAGTCTAACCCTGTGCCTCATGGGAACAGTCCAGCCCAAACTGCCAAGCCATGCCTTCCCTGGACCGGAAACAATCTTCCTAGGACCGGTTTCTGGCATTTCAGCCATCTTCAGCCAGGCTTGCTTGAATCCAGTGGCAAAGTGAGCAAGGGAATCACGTCTGAGCATACCCTGCCAACTTATGGCAAACAAAACGGTACAAAAGGGGGTGGTGATGGACAGAACATCAGAACCAATCAAACACTCACACCCAGTCAACAGATCTGGATTTGATCCATCACCGTTCTTTAGCCAACTCTGCCACCCCAGTTCAGACATGGCCATGTGCAAATCATTGTAACCCTGTGCATCATGGGGACAGTCCAGCCCGAACTGCCAAGCCATGCCTTCCCTGGACCGGAAACAAGCTTCCTAGGACCGGTTTCTGGCATTTCAGCAGTCTTCAGCCAGGCTTGCTTGACTCCAGTGGCAAAGTGAGCAAGGGATTCACGTCTGAGCATACCCTGCCAACTTATGGCAAACAAAGCGGTACAAAAGGCGGTGGTGATGGACAGAGCATCAGAACCAATCAAACACTCACACCCAGTCAACAGATCTGGGTTTGATCCATCACTGTTCTTTAGCCAACACTGCCACCCCAGTACAGACATGTCCATATGCAAATCAGTCTAACCCTGTGCCTCATGGGAACAGTCCAGCCAGAACTGCCAAGCCATGCCTTCCCTGGACCGGAAAAAAGCTTCCTAGGACCGGTTTCTGGCATTTCAACCGTCTTCAGCCAGGCTTGCTTGAATCCAGTGGCAAAGTGAGCAAGGGACTCACGTCTGAGCATACCCTGCCAACTTATGGCAAACTAAGCGGTACAAAAGGGGGTGGTGATGGACAGAGCATCAGAACCAATCAAACACTCACACCCAGTCAACAGATCTGGGTTTGATCCATCACTGTTCTTTAGCCAACTCTGCCACCCCAGTACAGACATGTCCATATGCAAATCAGTCTAACCCTGTGCCTCATGGGAACAGTCCAGCCCGAACTGCCAAGCCATGCCTTCCCTGGACCGGAAACAAGCTTCCTAGGGCCGGTTTCTGGCATTTCAGCCGTCTTCAGCCAGGCTTGCTTGAATCCAGTGGCAAAGTGAGCAAGGGACTCACGTCTGAGCATACCCTGCCAACTTATGGCAAACAAAGCGGTACAAAAGGGGGTGGTGATGGACAGAGCATCAGAACGAATCAAACACTCACACCCAGTCAACAGATCTGGGTTTGATCCATCACCGTTCTTTAGCCAAATCTGCCACCCCAGTTCAGACATCGCCATATGCAAATCAGTCTAACCCTGTGCCTCATTAGAAAAGTCCAGCCCGAACTGCCAAGCCATGCCTTTCCTGGACCGGAAACAAGCTTCCTAGGACCGGTTTCTGGCATTTCAGCTGTCTTCAGCCAGGCTTGCTTGAATCCAGTGGCAAAGTGAGCAAGGGACTCACGTCTGAGCATACCCTGCCAAGTTATGGCAAACAAAGCGGTTCAAAAGGGGGTGGTGATGGACAGAGCATCAGAACCAATCAAACACTCACACCCAGTCAACAGATCTGGGTTTGATCCATCACTGTTCTTTAGCCAACTCTGCCACCCCAGTACAGACATGTCCATATGCAAATCAGTCTAACCCTGTGCCTCATGGGAACAGTCCAGCCAGAACTGCCAAGCCATGCCTTCCCTGGACCGGAAAAAAGCTTCCTAGGACCGGTTTCTGGCATTTCAACCATCTTCAGCCAGGCTTGCTTGAATCCAGTGGCAAAGTGAGCAAGGGACTCACGTCTGAGCATACCCTGCCAACTTATGGCAAACAAAGCGGTACAAAAGGGGGTGGTGATGGACAGAGCATCAGAACCAATCAAACACTCACACCCAGTCAACAGATCTGGGTTTGATCCATCACTGTTCTTTAGCCAACTCTGCCACCCCAGTACAGACATGTCCATATGCAAATCAGTCTAACCCTGTGCCTCATGGGAACAGTCCAGCCAGAACTGCCAAGCCATGCCGTCCCTGGACCGGAAAAAAGCTTCCTAGGACCGGTTTCTGGCATTTCAGCCGTCTTCAGCAAGGCTTGCTTGAATCCAGTGGCAAAGTGGGCAAGGGACTCACGTCTGAGCATACCCTGCCAACTTTTGGCAAACAAAGCGGTACAAAAGGGGGTGGTGATGGACAGAGCATCAGAACCAATCAAACACTCACACCCAGTCAACAGATCCGGGTTTGATCCATCACGTTCTTTAGCCAACTCTGCCACCCCAGTTCAGACATATGCAAATCAGTCTAACCCTGTGCCTCATGAGAACAGTCCAGCCCGAACTGCCAAGCCATGCCTTCCCTGGACCGGAAACAAGCTTCCTAGGACCGATTTCTGGCAGTTCAGCCGTCTTCAGCCAGGCCTGCTTGAATCCAGTGGCAAAGTGAGAAAGGGACTCACGTCTGAGCATACCCTGCCAACTTATGGCTAACAAAGCAGTACAAAAGGGGGTGGTGATGGACAGAGCATCAGAACCAATCAAACACCCACACCCAGTCAACAGATCTGGATTTGATCCATCACCGTTCTTTAGCCAACTCTGCCACCCCAGTTCAGACATGGCCATATGCAAATCAGTCTAACCCTGTGCCTCATGGGAACAGTCCAGCCCGAAATGCCAAGCCATGCCTTCCCTGGACCGGAAACTAGCTTCCTAGGACCGGTTTCTGGCATTTCAGCCGTCTTCAGCCAGGCTTGCTTGAATCCAGTGGCAAAGTGAGCAAGGGACTCACGTCTGAGCATACCCTGCCAACTTATGGCAAACAAAGCGGTACAAAAGGGGGTGGTGATGGACAGAGCATCAGAACCAATCAAACACTCACACCCAGTCAACAGATCTGGGTTTGATCAATCACCGTTCTTTAGCCAAATCTGCCACCCCAGTTCAGACATGGCCATATGCAAATCAGTCTAACCCTGTGCCTCATTGGAACAGTCCAGCCCGAACTGCCAAGCCATGCCTTCCCTGGACCGGAAACAAGCTTCCTAGGACCGGTTTCTGGCATTTCAGCCGTCTTCAGCCAGGCTTGCTTGAATCCAGTGGCAAAGTGAGCAAGGGACTCACGTCTGAGCATTCCCTGCCAACTTATGGCAAACAAAGTGGTACAAAAGGGGGTGGTGATGGACAGAGCATCAGAACCAATCAAACACTCACACCCAGTCAACAGATCTGGGTTTGATCCATCACTGTTCTTTAGCCAACTCTGCCACCCCAGTACAGACATGTCCATATGCAAATCAGTCTAACCCTGTGCCTCATGGGAACAGTCCAGCCAGAACTGCCAAGCCATGCCATCCCTGGACCTGAAACAAGCTTCCTAGGACCGGTTTCTGGCATTTCAGCCGTCTTCAGCCAGGCTTGCTTGAATCCAGTGGCAAAGTGAGCAAGGGACTCACGTCTGAGCATACCCTGCCAACTTATGGCAAACAAACCGGTACAAAAGGGGGTGGTGATGGACAGAGCATCAGAACCAATAAAACACTCACACCCAGCCAACAGATCTGGGTTTGATCCATCACCATTCTTTAGCCAACTCTGCCACCCCAGTTCAGACATGGCCATATGCAAATCAGTCTAACCCTGTGCCTCATGGGAACAGTCCAGCCCGAACTGCCAAGCCATGCCTTCCCTGGACCGGAAACAAGCTTCCTAGGACCGGTTTCTGGCATTTCAGCCGTCTTCAGCCAGGATTGCTTGAATCCAGTGGCAAAGTGAGCAAGGGACTCACGTCTGAGCATACCCTGCCAACTTATGGCAAACAAAGCGGTACAAAAGGGGGTGGTGATGGACAGAGCATCAGAACCAATCAAACACTCACACCCAGTCAACAGATCTGGGTTTGATCCATCACTGTTCTTTAGCCAACTCTGCCACCCCAGTACAGACATGTCCATATGCAAATCAGTCTAACCCTGTGCCTCATGGGAACAGTCCAGCCAGAACTGCCAAGCCATGCCGTCCCTGGACCGGAAAAAAGCTTCCTGGGACAGGTTTCTGGCATTTCAGCCGTCTTCAGCCAGGCTTGCTTGAATCCAGTGGCAAAGTGAGCAACGGACTTACGTCTGAGCATACCCTGCCAACTTATGGCAAACAAAGCGATACAAAAGGGGGTGGTGAGGGACAAAGCATCAGAACCAATCAAACACTCACACCCAGACAACAGATCTGGGTTTGATCTATCACCGTTCTTTAGCTAACTCTGCCGCCCCAGTTCAGACATATGCAAATCAGTCTAACCCTGTGCCTCATGAGAACAGCCCAGCCCGAACTGCCAAGCCATGCCTTCCCTGGACCGGAAACAAGCTTCCTAGGACCGGTTTCTGGCATTTCAGCCGTCTTCAGCCAGGCTTGCTTGAATCCAGTTGCAAAGTGAGCAAGGGACTCATGTCTGAGCATACCCTGCCAACTTATGGCAAACAAAGCGGTACGAAAGGGGGTGGTGATGGACAGAGCATCAGAACCAATCAAACACTCACACCCAGTCCACAGATCTGGGTTTGATCCATCACCGTTCTTTAGCCAAATCTGCCACCCCAGTTCAGACATGGCCATATGCAAATCAGTCTAACCCTGTGCCTCATGGGAACAGTCCAGCCCAAACTGCCAAGCCATGCCTTCCCTGGACCGGAAACAATCTTCCTAGGACCGGTTTCTGGCATTTCAACCATCTTCAGCCAGGCTGGCTTGAATCCAGTGGCAAAGTGAGCAAGGGAATCACGTCTGAGCATACCCTGCCAACTTATGGCAAACAAAACGGTACAAAAGGGGGTGGTGATGGACAGAACATCAGAACCAATCAAACACTCACACCCAGTCAACAGATCTGGATTTGATCCATCACCGTTCTTTAGCCAACTCTGCCACCCCAGTTCAGACATGGCCATGTGCAAATCATTCTAACCCTGTGCATCATGGGGACAGTCCAGCCCGAACTGCCAAGCCATGCCTTCCCTGGACCGGAAACAAGCTTCCTAGGACCGGTTTCTGGCATTTCAGCAGTCTTCAGCCAGGCTTGCTTGACTCCTGTGGCAAAGTGAGCAAGGGATTCACGTCTGAGCATACCCTGCCAACTTATGGCAAACAAAGCGGTACAAAAGGCGGTGGTGATGGACAGAGCATCAGAACCAATCAAACACTCACACCCAGTCAACAGATCTGGGTTTGATCCATCACTGTTCTTTAGCCAACCCTGCCACCCCAGTACAGACATGTCCATATGCAAATCAGTCTAACCCTGTGCCTCATGGGAACAGTCCAGCCAGAACTGCCAAGCCATGCCTTCCCTGGACCGGAAAAAAGCTTCCTAGGACCGGTTTCTGGCATTTCAACCGTCTTCAGCCAGGCTTGCTTGAATCCAGTGGCAAAGTGAGCAAGGGACTCACGTCTGAGCATACCCTGCCAACTTATGGCAAACTAAGCGGTACAAAAGGGGGTGGTGATGGACAGAGCATCAGAACCAATCAAACACTCACACCCAGTCAACAGATCTGGGTTTGATCCATCACTGTTCTTTAGCCAACTCTGCCACCCCAGTACAGACATGTCCATATGCAAATCAGTCTAACCCTGTGCCTCATGGGAACAGTCCAGCCCGAACTGCCAAGCCATGCCTTCCCTGGACCGGAAACAAGCTTCCTAGGGCCGGTTTCTGGCATTTCAGCCGTCTTCAGCCAGGCTTGCTTGAATCCAGTGGCAAAGTGAGCAAGGGACTCACGTCTGAGCATACCCTGCCAACTTATGGCAAACAAAGCGGTACAAAAGGGGGTGGTGATGGACAGAGCATCAGAACGAATCAAACACTCACACCCAGTCAACAGATCTGGGTTTGATCCATCACTGTTCTTTAGCCAAATCTGCCACCCCAGTTCAGACATCGCCATATGCAAATCAGTCTAACCCTGTGCCTCATTAGAAAAGTCCAGCCCGAACTGCCAAGCCATGCCTTTCCTGGACCGGAAACAAGCTTCCTAGGACCGGTTTCTGGCATTTCAGCTGTCTTCAGCCAGGCTTGCTTGAATCCAGTGGCAAAGTGAGCAAGGGACTCACGTCTGAGCATACCCTGCCAAGTTATGGCAAACAAAGCGGTTCAAAAGGGGGTGGTGATGGACAGAGCATCAGAACCAATCAAACACTCACACCCAGTCAACAGATCTGGGTTTGATCCATCACTGTTCTTTAGCCAACTCTGCCACCCCAGTACAGACATGTCCATATGCAAATCAGTCTAACCCTGTGCCTCATGGGAACAGTCCAGCCAGAACTGCCAAGCCATGCCTTCCCTGGACCGGAAAAAAGCTTCCTAGGACCGGTTTCTGGCATTTCAACCATCTTCAGCCAGGCTTGCTTGAATCCAGTGGCAAAGTGAGCAAGGGACTCACGTCTGAGCATACCCTGCCAACTTATGGCAAACAAAGCGGTACAAAAGGGGGTGGTGATGGACAGAGCATCAGAACCAATCAAACACTCACACCCAGTCAACAGATCTGGGTTTGATCCATCACTGTTCTTTAGCCAACTCTGCCACCCCAGTACAGACATGTCCATATGCAAATCAGTCTAACCCTGTGCCTCATGGGAACAGTCCAGCCAGAACTGCCAAGCCATGCCGTCCCTGGACCGGAAAAAAGCTTCCTAGGACCGGTTTCTGGCATTTCAGCCGTCTTCAGCAAGGCTTGCTTGAATCCAGTGGCAAAGTGGGCAAGGGACTCACGTCTGAGCATACCCTGCCAACTTTTGGCAAACAAAGCGGTACAAAAGGGGGTGGTGATGGACAGAGCATCAGAACCAATCAAACACTCACACCCAGTCAACAGATCCGGGTTTGATCCATCACGTTCTTTAGCCAACTCTGCCACCCCAGTTCAGACATATGCAAATCAGTCTAACCCTGTGCCTCATGAGAACAGTCCAGCCCGAACTGCCAAGCCATGCCTTCCCTGGACCGGAAACAAGCTTCCTAGGACCGATTTCTGGCAGTTCAGCCGTCTTCAGCCAGGCCTGCTTGAATCCAGTGGCAAAGTGAGAAAGGGACTCACGTCTGAGCATACCCTGCCAACTTATGGCTAACAAAGCAGTACAAAAGGGGGTGGTGATGGACAGAGCATCAGAACCAATCAAACACTCACACCCAGTTAACAGATCTGGGTTTCATCCATCACCGTTCTTTAGCCAACTCTGCCACACCAGTTCAGACATGGCCATATGCAAATCAGTCTAACCCTGTGCCTCATGGGAACAGTCCAGCCCAAACTGCCAAGCCATGCCTTCCCTGGACCGGAAACTAGCTTCCTAGGACCGGTTTCTGGCATTTCAGCCGTCTTCAGCCAGGCTTGCTTGAATCCAGTGGCAAAGTGAGCAAGGGACTCACGTCTGAGCATACCCTGCCAACTTATGGCAAACAAAGCGGTACAAAAGGGGGTGGTGATGGACAGAGCATCAGAACCAATCAAACACTCACACCCAGCCAACAGATCTGGGTTTGATCCATCACCATTCTTTAGCCAACTCTGCCACCCCAGTTCAGACATGGCCATATGCAAATCAGTCTAACCCTGTGCCTCATGGAAACAGTCCAGCCCGAACTGCCAAGCCATGCCTTCCCTGGACCGGAAACAATCTTCCTAGGACCGGTTTCTGGCATTTCAGCCATCTTTAGCCAGGCTTGCTTGAATCCAGTGGCAAAGTGAGCAAGGGAATCACGTCTGAGCATACCCTGCCAACTTATGGCAAACAAAACGGTACAAAAGGGGGTGGTGATGGACAGAGCATCAGAACCAATCAAACACTCACACCCAGTCAACAGATCTGGGTTTGATCCATCACCGTTCTTTAGCCAACTCTGCCACCCCAGTTCAGACATGTCCATATGCAAATCAGTCTAAACCTGTGCCTCATGGGAACAGTCCAGCCAGAACTGCCAAGCCATGCCTTCCCTGGACCGGAAACAAGCTTCCTAGGACCGGTTTCTGGCATTTCAGCCGTCTTCAGCCAGGCTTGCTTGAATCCAGTGGCAAAGTGAGCAAGGGACTCACGTCTGAGCATACCCTGCCAACTTATGGCAAACAAAGCGGTACAAAAGGGGGTGGTGATGGATGGAGCATCAGAACCAATCAAACACTCACACCCAGTTAACAGATCTGGGTTTGATCCATCACCGTTCTTTAGCCAAATCTGCCACCCCAGTTCAGACATCGCCATATGCAAATCAGTCTAACCCTGTGCCTCATTAGAAAAGTCCAGCCCGAACTGCCAAGCCATGCCTTTCCTGGACCGGAAACAAGCTTCCTAGGACCGGTTTCTGGCATGTCAGCCGTCTTCAGCCAGGCTTGCTTGAATCCAGTGGCAAAGTGAGCAAGGGATTCACGTCTGAGCATACCCTGCCAACTTATGGCAAACAAAGCGGTACAAAAGGCGGTGGTGATGGACAGAGCATCAGAACCAATCAAACACTCACACCCAGTCAACAGATCTGGGTTTGATCCATCACTGTTCTTTAGCCAACCCTGCCACCCCAGTACAGACATGTCCATATGCAAATCAGTCTAACCCTGTGCCTCATGGGAACAGTCCAGCCAGAACTGCCAAGCCATGCCTTCCCTGGACCGGAAAAAAGCTTCCTAGGACCGGTTTCTGGCATTTCAACCGTCTTCAGCCAGGCTTGCTTGAATCCAGTGGCAAAGTGAGCAAGGGACTCACGTCTGAGCATACCCTGTCAACTTATGGCAAACTAAGCGGTACAAAAGGGGGTGGTGATGGACAGAGCATCAGAACCAATCAAACACTCACACCCAGTCAACAGATCTGGGTTTGATCCATCACTGTTCTTTAGCCAACTCTGCCACCCCAGTACAGACATGTCCATATGCAAATCAGTCTAACCCTGTGCCTCATGGGAACAGTCCAGCCCGAACTGCCAAGCCATGCCTTCCCTGGACCGGAAACAAGCTTCCTAGGGCCGGTTTCTGGCATTTCAGCCGTCTTCAGCCAGGCTTGCTTGAATCCAGTGGCAAAGTGAGCAAGGGACTCACGTCTGAGCATACCCTGCCAACTTATGGCAAACAAAGCGGTACAAAAGGGGGTGGTGATGGACAGAGCATCAGAACGAATCAAACACTCACACCCAGTCAACAGATCTGGGTTTGATCCATCACCGTTCTTTAGCCAAATCTGCCACCCCAGTTCAGACATCGCCATATGCAAATCAGTCTAACCCTGTGCCTCATTAGAAAAGTCCAGCCCGAACTGCCAAGCCATGCCTTTCCTGGACCGGAAACAAGCTTCCTAGGACCGGTTTCTGGCATTTCAGCTGTCTTCAGCCAGGCTTGCTTGAATCCAGTGGCAAAGTGAGCAAGGGACTCACGTCTGAGCATACCCTGCCAAGTTATGGCAAACAAAGCGGTTCAAAAGGGGGTGGTGATGGACAGAGCATCAGAACCAATCAAACACTCACACCCAGTCAACAGATCTGGGTTTGATCCATCACTGTTCTTTAGCCAACTCTGCCACCCCAGTACAGACATGTCCATATGCAAATCAGTCTAACCCTGTGCCTCATGGGAACAGTCCAGCCAGAACTGCCAAGCCATGCCTTCCCTGGACCGGAAAAAAGCTTCCTAGGACCGGTTTCTGGCATTTCAACCATCTTCAGCCAGGCTTGCTTGAATCCAGTGGCAAAGTGAGCAAGGGACTCACGTCTGAGCATACCCTGCCAACTTATGGCAAACAAAGCGGTACAAAAGGGGGTGGTGATGGACAGAGCATCAGAACCAATCAAACACTCACACCCAGTCAACAGATCTGGGTTTGATCCATCACTGTTCTTTAGCCAACTCTGCCACCCCAGTACAGACATGTCCATATGCAAATCAGTCTAACCCTGTGCCTCATGGGAACAGTCCAGCCAGAACTGCCAAGCCATGCCGTCCCTGGACCGGAAAAAAGCTTCCTAGGACCGGTTTCTGGCATTTCAGCCGTCTTCAGCAAGGCTTGCTTGAATCCAGTGGCAAAGTGGGCAAGGGACTCACGTCTGAGCATACCCTGCCAACTTTTGGCAAACAAAGCGGTACAAAAGGGGGTGGTGATGGACAGAGCATCAGAACCAATCAAACACTCACACCCAGTCAACAGATCCGGGTTTGATCCATCACGTTCTTTAGCCAACTCTGCCACCCCAGTTCAGACATATGCAAATCAGTCTAACCCTGTGCCTCATGAGAACAGTCCAGCCCGAACTGCCAAGCCATGCCTTCCCTGGACCGGAAACAAGCTTCCTAGGACCGATTTCTGGCAGTTCAGCCGTCTTCAGCCAGGCCTGCTTGAATCCAGTGGCAAAGTGAGAAAGGGACTCACGTCTGAGCATACCCTGCCAACTTATGGCTAACAAAGCAGTACAAAAGGGGGTGGTGATGGACAGAGCATCAGAACCAATCCAACACCCACACCCAGTCAACAGATCTGGGTTTGAACCATCACCGTTCTTTAGCCAAATCTGCCACCCCAGTTCAGACATGGCCATATGCAAATCAGTCTAACCCTGTGCCTCATGGAAACAGTCCAGCCCGAACTGCCAAGCCATGCCTTCCCTGGACCGGAAACAATCTTCCTAGGACCGGTTTCTGGCATTTCAGCCATCTTTAGCCAGGCTTGCTTGAATCCAGTGGCAAAGTGAGAAAGGGACTCACGTCTGAGCATACCCTGCCAACTTATGGCAAACAAAGCGGTACAAAAGGGGGTGGTGATGGACAGAGCATCAGAACCAATCAAACACTCACACCCAGTTAACAGATCTGGGTTTGATCCATCACCGTTCTTTAGCCAAATCTGCCACCCCAGTTCAGACATCGCCATATGCAAATCAGTCTAACCCTGTGCCTCATTAGAAAAGTCCAGCCCGAACTGCCAAGCCATGCCTTTCCTGGACCGGAAACAAGCTTCCTAGGACCGGTTTCTGGCATTTCAGCCGTCTTCAGCCAGGCTTGCTTGAATCCAGTGGCAAAGTGAGCAAGGGATTCACGTCTGAGCATACCCTGCCAACTTATGGCAAACAAAGCGGTACAAAAGGCGGTGGTGATGGACAGAGCATCAGAACCAATCAAACACTCACACCCAGTCAACAGATCTGGGTTTGATCCATCACTGTTCTTTAGCCAACCCTGCCACCCCAGTACAGACATGTCCATATGCAAATCAGTCTAACCCTGTGCCTCATGGGAACAGTCCAGCCAGAACTGCCAAGCCATGCCTTCCCTGGACCGGAAACAAGCTTCCTAGGGCCGGTTTCTGGCATTTCAGCCGTCTTCAGCCAAGCTTGCTTGAATCCAGTGGCAAAGTGAGCAAGGGACTCACGTCTGAGCATACCCTGCCAACTTATGGCAAACAAAGCGGTACAAAAGGGGGTGGTGATGGACAGAGCATCAGAACGAATCAAACACTCACACCCAGTCAACAGATCTGGGTTTGATCCATCACCGTTCTTTAGCCAAATCTGCCACCCCAGTTCAGACATCGCCATATGCAAATCAGTCTAACCCTGTGCCTCATTAGAAAAGTCCAGCCCGAACTGCCAAGCCATGCCTTTCCTGGACCGGAAACAAGCTTCCTAGGACCGGTTTCTGGCATTTCAGCTGTCTTCAGCCAGGCTTGCTTGAATCCAGTGGCAAAGTGAGCAAGGGACTCACGTCTGAGCATACCCTGCCAAGTTATGGCAAACAAAGCGGTTCAAAAGGGGGTGGTGATGGACAGAGCATCAGAACCAATCAAACACTCACACCCAGTCAACAGATCTGGGTTTGATCCATCACTGTTCTTTAGCCAACTCTGCCACCCCAGTACAGACATGTCCATATGCAAATCAGTCTAACCCTGTGCCTCATGGGAACAGTCCAGCCAGAACTGCCAAGCCATGCCTTCCCTGGACCGGAAACAAGCTTCCTAGGACCGGTTTCTGGCATTTCAGCCGTCTTCAGCCAGGCTTGCTTGAATCCAGTGGCAAAGTGAGCAAGGGACTCACGTCTGAGCATTCCCTGCCAACTTATGGCAAACAAAGTGGTACAAAAGGGGGTGGTGATGGACAGAGCATCAGAACCAATCAAACACTCACACCCAGTCAACAGATCTGGGTTTGATCCATCACTGTTCTTTAGCCAACTCTGCCACCCCAGTACAGACATGTCCATATGCAAATCAGTCTAACCCTGTGCCTCATGGGAACAGTCCAGCCAGAACTGCCAAGCCATGCCATCCCTGGACCTGAAACAAGCTTCCTAGGACCGGTTTCTGGCATTTCAGCCGTCTTCAGCCAGGCTTGCTTGAATCCAGTGGCAAAGTGAGCAAGGGACTCACGTCTGAGCATACCCTGCCAACTTATGGCAAACAAACCGGTACAAAAGGGGGTGGTGATGGACAGAGCATCAGAACCAATCAAACACTCACACCCAGCCAACAGATCTGGGTTTGATCCATCACCATTCTTTAGCCAACTCTGCCACCCCAGTTCAGACATGGCCATATGCAAATCAGTCTAACCCTGTGCCTCATGGGAACAGTCCAGCCCGAACTGCCAAGCCATGCCTTCCCTGGACCGGAAACAAGCTTCCTAGGACCGGTTTCTGGCATTTCAGCCGTCTTCAGCCAGGATTGCTTGAATCCAGTGGCAAAGTGAGCAAGGGACTCACGTCTGAGCATACCCTGCCAACTTATGGCAAACAAAGCGGTACAAAAGGGGGTGGTGATGGACAGAGCATCAGAACCAATCAAACACTCACACCCAGTCAACAGATCTGGGTTTGATCCATCACTGTTCTTTAGCCAACTCTGCCACCCCAGTACAGACATGTCCATATGCAAATCAGTCTAACCCTGTGCCTCATGGGAACAGTCCAGCCAGAACTGCCAAGCCATGCCGTCCCTGGACCGGAAAAAAGCTTCCTGGGACAGGTTTCTGGCATTTCAGCCGTCTTCAGCCAGGCTTGCTTGAATCCAGTGGCAAAGTGAGCAACGGACTTACGTCTGAGCATACCCTGCCAACTTATGGCAAACAAAGCGATACAAAAGGGGGTGGTGAGGGACAAAGCATCAGAACCAATCAAACACTCACACCCAGACAACAGATCTGGGTTTGATCTATCACCGTTCTTTAGCTAACTCTGCCACCCCAGTTCAGACATATGCAAATCAGTCTAACCCTGTGCCTCATGAGAACAGCCCAGCCCGAACTGCCAAGCCATGCCTTCCCTGGACCGGAAACAAGCTTCCTAGGACCGGTTTCTGGCATTTCAGCCGTCTTCAGCCAGGCTTGCTTGAATCCAGTGGCAAAGTGAGCAAGGGACTCATGTCTGAGCATACCCTGCCAACTTATGGCAAACAAAGCGGTACGAAAGGGGGTGGTGATGGACAGAGCATCAGAACCAATCAAACACTCACACCCAGTCCACAGATCTGGGTTTGATCCATCACCGTTCTTTAGCCAAATCTGCCACCCCAGTTCAGACATGGCCATATGCAAATCAGTCTAACCCTGTGCCTCATGGGAACAGTCCAGCCCAAACTGCCAAGCCATGCCTTCCCTGGACCGGAAACAATCTTCCTAGGACCGGTTTCTGGCATTTCAGCCATCTTCAGCCAGGCTTGCTTGAATCCAGTGGCAAAGTGAGCAAGGGAATCACGTCTGAGCATACCCTGCCAACTTATGGCAAACAAAACGGTACAAAAGGGGGTGGTGATGGACAGAACATCAGAACCAATCAAACACTCACACCCAGTCAACAGATCTGGATTTGATCCATCACCGTTCTTTAGCCAACTCTGCCACCCCAGTTCAGACATGGCCATGTGCAAATCATTCTAACCCTGTGCATCATGGGGACAGTCCAGCCCGAACTGCCAAGCCATGCCTTCCCTGGACCGGAAACAAGCTTCCTAGGACCGGTTTCTGGCATTTCAGCAGTCTTCAGCCAGGCTTGCTTGACTCCTGTGGCAAAGTGAGCAAGGGATTCACGTCTGAGCATACCCTGCCAACTTATGGCAAACAAAGCGGTACAAAAGGCGGTGGTGATGGACAGAGCATCAGAACCAATCAAACACTCACACCCAGTCAACAGATCTGGGTTTGATCCATCACTGTTCTTTAGCCAACCCTGCCACCCCAGTACAGACATGTCCATATGCAAATCAGTCTAACCCTGTGCCTCATGGGAACAGTCCAGCCAGAACTGCCAAGCCATGCCTTCCCTGGACCGGAAAAAAGCTTCCTAGGACCGGTTTCTGGCATTTCAACCGTCTTCAGCCAGGCTTGCTTGAATCCAGTGGCAAAGTGAGCAAGGGACTCACGTCTGAGCATACCCTGCCAACTTATGGCAAACTAAGCGGTACAAAAGGGGGTGGTGATGGACAGAGCATCAGAACCAATCAAACACTCACACCCAGTCAACAGATCTGGGTTTGATCCATCACTGTTCTTTAGCCAACTCTGCCACCCCAGTACAGACATGTCCATATGCAAATCAGTCTAACCCTGTGCCTCATGGGAACAGTCCAGCCCGAACTGCCAAGCCATGCCTTCCCTGGACCGGAAACAAGCTTCCTAGGGCCGGTTTCTGGCATTTCAGCCGTCTTCAGCCAGGCTTGCTTGAATCCAGTGGCAAAGTGAGCAAGGGACTCACGTCTGAGCATACCCTGCCAACTTATGGCAAACAAAGCGGTACAAAAGGGGGTGGTGATGGACAGAGCATCAGAACGAATCAAACACTCACACCCAGTCAACAGATCTGGGTTTGATCCATCACCGTTCTTTAGCCAAATCTGCCACCCCAGTTCAGACATCGCCATATGCAAATCAGTCTAACCCTGTGCCTCATTAGAAAAGTCCAGCCCGAACTGCCAAGCCATGCCTTTCCTGGACCGGAAACAAGCTTCCTAGGACCGGTTTCTGGCATTTCAGCTGTCTTCAGCCAGGCTTGCTTGAATCCAGTGGCAAAGTGAGCAAGGGACTCACGTCTGAGCATACCCTGCCAAGTTATGGCAAACAAAGCGGTTCAAAAGGGGGTGGTGATGGACAGAGCATCAGAACCAATCAAACACTCACACCCAGTCAACAGATCTGGGTTTGATCCATCACTGTTCTTTAGCCAACTCTGCCACCCCAGTACAGACATGTCCATATGCAAATCAGTCTAACCCTGTGCCTCATGGGAACAGTCCAGCCAGAACTGCCAAGCCATGCCTTCCCTGGACCGGAAAAAAGCTTCCTAGGACCGGTTTCTGGCATTTCAACCATCTTCAGCCAGGCTTGCTTGAATCCAGTGGCAAAGTGAGCAAGGGACTCACGTCTGAGCATACCCTGCCAACTTATGGCAAACAAAGCGGTACAAAAGGGGGTGGTGATGGACAGAGCATCAGAACCAATCAAACACTCACACCCAGTCAACAGATCTGGGTTTGATCCATCACTGTTCTTTAGCCAACTCTGCCACCCCAGTACAGACATGTCCATATGCAAATCAGTCTAACCCTGTGCCTCATGGGAACAGTCCAGCCAGAACTGCCAAGCCATGCCGTCCCTGGACCGGAAAAAAGCTTCCTAGGACCGGTTTCTGGCATTTCAGCCGTCTTCAGCAAGGCTTGCTTGAATCCAGTGGCAAAGTGGGCAAGGGACTCACGTCTGAGCATACCCTGCCAACTTTTGGCAAACAAAGCGGTACAAAAGGGGGTGGTGATGGACAGAGCATCAGAACCAATCAAACACTCACACCCAGTCAACAGATCCGGGTTTGATCCATCACGTTCTTTAGCCAACTCTGCCACCCCAGTTCAGACATATGCAAATCAGTCTAACCCTGTGCCTCATGAGAACAGTCCAGCCCGAACTGCCAAGCCATGCCTTCCCTGGACCGGAAACAAGCTTCCTAGGACCGATTTCTGGCAGTTCAGCCGTCTTCAGCCAGGCCTGCTTGAATCCAGTGGCAAAGTGAGAAAGGGACTCACGTCTGAGCATACCCTGCCAACTTATGGCTAACAAAGCAGTACAAAAGGGGGTGGTGATGGACAGAGCATCAGAACCAATCAAACACCCACACCCAGTCAACAGATCTGGGTTTGAACCATCACCGTTCTTTAGCCAAATCTGCCACCCCAGTTCAGACATGGCCATATGCAAATCAGTCTAACCCTGTGCCTCATGGAAACAGTCCAGCCCGAACTGCCAAGCCATGCCTTCCCTGGACCGGAAACAATCTTCCTAGGACCGGTTTCTGGCATTTCAGCCATCTTTAGCCAGGCTTGCTTGAATCCAGTGGCAAAGTGAGCAAGGGAATCACGTCTGAGCATACCCTGCCAACTTATGGCAAACAAAACGGTACAAAAGGGGGTGGTGATGGACAGAGCATCAGAACCAATCAAACACTCACACCCAGTCAACAGATCTGGGTTTGATCCATCACCGTTCTTTAGCCAACTCTGCCACCCCAGTTCAGACATGTCCATATGCAAATCAGTCTAAACCTGTGCCTCATGGGAACAGTCCAGCCAGAACTGCCAAGCCATGCCTTCCCTGGACCGGAAAAAAGCTTCCTAGGACCGGTTTCTGGCATTTCAGCCGTCTTCAGCCAGGCTTGCTTGAATCCAGTGGCAAAGTGAGCAAGGGACTCACGTCTGAGCATACCCTGCCAACTTATGGCAAACAAAGCGGTACAAAAGGGGGTGGTGATGGATGGAGCATCAGAACCAATCAAACACTCACACCCAGTTAACAGATCTGGGTTTGATCCATCACCGTTCTTTAGCCAAATCTGCCACCCCAGTTCAGACATCGCCATATGCAAATCAGTCTAACCCTGTGCCTCATTAGAAAAGTCCAGCCCGAACTGCCAAGCCATGCCTTTCCTGGACCGGAAACAAGCTTCCTAGGACCGGTTTCTGGCATTTCAGCCGTCTTCAGCCAGGCTTGCTTGAATCCAGTGGCAAAGTGAGCAAGGGATTCACGTCTGAGCATACCCTGCCAACTTATGGCAAACAAAGCGGTACAAAAGGCGGTGGTGATGGACAGAGCATCAGAACCAATCAAACACTCACACCCAGTCAACAGATCTGGGTTTGATCCATCACTGTTCTTTAGCCAACCCTGCCACCCCAGTACAGACATGTCCATATGCAAATCAGTCTAACCCTGTGCCTCATGGGAACAGTCCAGCCAGAACTGCCAAGCCATGCCTTCCCTGGACCGGAAAAAAGCTTCCTAGGACCGGTTTCTGGCATTTCAACCGTCTTCAGCCAGGCTTGCTTGAATCCAGTGGCAAAGTGAGCAAGGGACTCACGTCTGAGCATACCCTGCCAACTTATGGCAAACTAAGCGGTTGAAAAGGGGGTGGTGATGGACAGAGCATCAGAACCAATCAAACACTCACACCCAGTCAACAGATCTGGGTTTGATCCATCACTGTTCTTTAGCCAACTCTGCCACCCCAGTACAGACATGTCCATATGCAAATCAGTCTAACCCTGTGCCTCATGGGAACAGTCCAGCCCGAACTGCCAAGCCATGCCTTCCCTGGACCGGAAACAAGCTTCCTAGGGCCGGTTTCTGGCATTTCAGCTGTCTTCAGCCAGGCTTGCTTGAATCCAGTGGCAAAGTGAGCAAGGGACTCACGTCTGAGCATACCCTGCCAACTTATGGCAAACAAAGCGGTACAAAAGGGGGTGGTGATGGACAGAGCATCAGAACGAATCAAACACTCACACCCAGTCAACAGATCTGGGTTTGATCCATCACCGTTCTTTAGCCAAATCTGCCACCCCAGTTCAGACATCGCCATATGCAAATCAGTCTAACCCTGTGCCTCATTAGAAAAGTCCAGCCCGAACTGCCAAGCCATGCCTTTCCTGGACCGGAAACAAGCTTCCTAGGACCGGTTTCTGGCATTTCAGCTGTCTTCAGCCAGGCTTGCTTGAATCCAGTGGCAAAGTGAGCAAGGGACTCACGTCTGAGCATACCCTGCCAAGTTATGGCAAACAAAGCGGTTCAAAAGGGGGTGGTGATGGACAGAGCATCAGAACCAATCAAACACTCACACCCAGTCAACAGATCTGGGTTTGATCCATCACTGTTCTTTAGCCAACTCTGCCACCCCAGTACAGACATGTCCATATGCAAATCAGTCTAACCCTGTGCCTCATGGGAACAGTCCAGCCAGAACTGCCAAGCCATGCCTTCCCTGGACCGGAAAAAAGCTTCCTAGGACCGGTTTCTGGCATTTCAACCATCTTCAGCCAGGCTTGCTTGAATCCAGTGGCAAAGTGAGCAAGGGACTCACGTCTGAGCATACCCTGCCAACTTATGGCAAACAAAGCGGTACAAAAGGGGGTGGTGATGGACAGAGCATCAGAACCAATCAAACACTCACACCCAGTCAACAGATCTGGGTTTGATCCATCACTGTTCTTTAGCCAACTCTGCCACCCCAGTACAGACATGTCCATATGCAAATCAGTCTAACCCTGTGCCTCATGGGAACAGTCCAGCCAGAACTGCCAAGCCATGCCGTCCCTGGACCGGAAAAAAGCTTCCTAGGACCGGTTTCTGGCATTTCAGCCGTCTTCAGCAAGGCTTGCTTGAATCCAGTGGCAAAGTGGGCAAGGGACTCACGTCTGAGCATACCCTGCCAACTTTTGGCAAACAAAGCGGTACAAAAGGGGGTGGTGATGGACAGAGCATCAGAACCAATCAAACACTCACACCCAGTCAACAGATCCGGGTTTGATCCATCACGTTCTTTAGCCAACTCTGCCACCCCAGTTCAGATATATGCAAATCAGTCTAACCCTGTGCCTCATGAGAACAGTCCAGCCCGAACTGCCAAGCCATGCCTTCCCTGGACCGGAAACAAGCTTCCTAGGACCGATTTCTGGCAGTTCAGCCGTCTTCAGCCAGGCCTGCTTGAATCCAGTGGCAAAGTGAGAAAGGGACTCACGTCTGAGCATACCCTGCCAACTTATGGCTAACAAAGCAGTACAAAAGGGGGTGGTGATGGACAGAGCATCAGAACCAATCAAACACCCACACCCAGTCAACAGATCTGGGTTTGAACCATCACCGTTCTTTAGCCAAATCTGCCACCCCAGTTCAGACATGGCCATATGCAAATCAGTCTAACCCTGTGCCTCATGGAAACAGTCCAGCCCGAACTGCCAAGCCATGCCTTCCCTGGACCGGAAACAATCTTCCTAGGACCGGTTTCTGGCATTTCAGCCATCTTTATCCAGGCTTGCTTGACTCCAGTGGCAAAGTGAGCAAGGGACTCACATCTGAGCATACCCTGCCAACTTATGGCAAACAAAACGGTACAAAAGGGGGTGGTGATGGACAGAGCATCAGAACCAATCAAACACTCACACCCAGTCAACAGATCTGGGTTTGATCCATCACCGTTCTTTAGCCAACTCTGCCACCCCAGTTCAGACATGTCCATATGCAAATCAGTCTAAACCTGTGCCTCATGGGAACAGTCCAGCCAGAACTGCCAAGCCATGCCTTCCCTGGACCGGAAACAAGCTTCCTAGGACCGGTTTCTGGCATTTCAGCCGTCTTCAGCCAGGCTTGCTTGAATCCAGTGGCAAAGTGAGCAAGGGACTCACGTCTGAGCATACCCTGCCAACTTATGGCAAACAAAGCGGTACAAAAGGGGGTGGTGATGGATGGAGCATCAGAACCAATCAAACACTCACACCCAGTTAACAGATCTGGGTTTGATCCATCACCGTTCTTTAGCCAACTCTGCCACACCAGTTCAGACATGGCCATATGCAAATCAGTTTAACCCTGTGCCTCATGAGAACAGTCCAGCCCGAACTGCCAAGCCATGCCTTCCCTGGACCTGAAACAAGCTTCCTAGGACCGGTTTCTGGCATTTCAGCCGTCTTCAGCCAGGCTTGCTTGAATCCAGTGGCAAAGTGAGCAAGGGACTCACGTCTGAGCATACCCTGCCAACTTATGGCAAACAAAGCGGTACAAAAGGGGGTGGTGATGGACAGAGCATCAGAACCAATCAAACACTCACACCCAGTCAACAGATCTGGGTTTGATCCATCACCGTTCTTTAGCCAACTCTGCCACCCCAGTTCAGACATGGCCATATGCAAATCAGTCTAACCCTGTGCCTCATGGGAACAGTCCAGCCCGAACTGCCAAGCCATGCCTTCCCTGGACCGGAAACAAGCTTCCTAGGACCGGTTTCTGGCATTTCAGCCGTCTTCAGCCAGGCTTGCTTGAATCCAGTGGCAAAGTGAGCAAGGGACTCACGTCTGAGCATACCCTGCCAACTTATGGCAAACAAAGCGGTACAAAAGGGGGTGGTGATGGACAGAGCATCAGAACCAATCAAACACTCACACCCAGTCAACAGATCCGGGTTTGATCCATCACCGTTCTTTAGCCAACTCTGCCACCCCAGTTCAGACATATGCAAATCAGTCTAACCCTGTGCCTCATGAGAACAGTCCAGCCCGAACTGCCAAGCCATGCCTTCCCTGGACCGGAAACAAGCTTCCTAAGACCGATTTCTGGCAGTTCAGCCGTCTTCAGCCAGGCCTGCTTGAATCCAGTGGCAAAGTGAGAAAGGGACTCACGTCTGAGCATACCCTGCCAACTTATGGCTAACAAAGCAGTACAAAAGGGGGTGGTGATGGACAGAGCATCAGAACCAATCAAACACCCACACCCAGTCAACAGATCTGGGTTTGAACCATCACCGTTCTTTAGCCAAATCTGCCACCCCAGTTCAGACATGGCCATATGCAAATCAGTCTAACCCTGTGCCTCATGGAAACAGTCCAGCCCGAACTGCCAAGCCATGCCTTCCCTGGACCGGAAAAAAGCTTCCTAGGACCGGTTTCTGGCATTTCAGCCATCTTTAGCCAGGCTTGCTTGAATCCAGTGGCAAAGTGAGCAAGGGAATCACGTCTGAGCATACCCTGCCAACTTATGGCAAACAAAACGGTACAAAAGGGGGTGGTGATGGACAGAGCATCAGAACCAATCAAACACTCACACCCAGTCAACAGATCTGGGTTTGATCCATCACCGTTCTTTAGCCAACTCTGCCACCCCAGTTCAGACATGTCCATATGCAAATCAGTCTAAACCTGTGCCTCATGGGAACAGTCCAGCCAGAACTGCCAAGCCATGCCTTCCCTGGACCGGAAACAAGCTTCCTAGGACCGGTTTCTGGCATTTCAGCCGTCTTCAGCCAGGCTTGCTTGAATCCAGTGGCAAAGTGAGCAAGGGACTCACGTCTGAGCATACCCTGCCAACTTATGGCAAACAAAGCGGTACAAAAGGGGGTGGTGATGGATAGAGCATCAGAACCAATCAAACAATCACACCCAGTTAACAGATCTGGGTTTGATCCATCACCGTTCTTTAGCCAACTCTGCCACACCAGTTCAGACATGGCCATATGCAAATCAGTTTAACCCTGTGCCTCATGAGAACAGTCCAGCCCGAACTGCCAAGCCATGCCTTCCCTGGACCTGAAACAAGCTTCCTAGGACCGGTTTCTGGCATTTCAGCCGTCTTCAGCCAGGCTTGCTTGAATCCAGTGGCAAAGTGAGCAAGGGACTCACGTCTGAGCATACCCTGCCAACTTATGGCAAACAAAGCGGTACAAAAGGGGGTGGTGATGGACAGAGCATCAGAACCAATCAAACACTCACACCCAGTCAACAGATCTGGGTTTGATCCATCACCGTTCTTTAGCCAACTCTGCCACCCCAGTTCAGACATGGCCATATGCAAATCAGTCTAACCCTACGCCTCATGGGAACAGTCCAGCCCGAACTGCCAAGCCATGCCTTCCCTGGACCGGAAACAAGCTTCCTAGGACCGGTTTCTGGCATTTCAGCCGTCTTCAGCCAGGCTTGCTTGAATCCAGTGGCAAAGTGAGCAAGGGACTCACGTCTGAGCATACCCTGCCAACTTATGGCAAACAAAGCGGTACAAAAGGGGGTGGTGATGGACAGAGCATCAGAACCAATCAAACACTCACACCCAGTCAACAGATCTGGGTTTGATCCATCACCGTTCTTTAGCCAACTCTGCCACCCCAGTTCAGACATGGCCATATGCAAATCAGTCTAACCCTGTGCCTCATGGGAACAGTCCAGCCCGAACTGCCAAGCCATGCCTTCCCTGGACCGGAAACAAGCTTCCTAGGACCGGTTTCTGGCATTTCAGCCGTCTTCAGCCAGGCCTGCTTGAATCCAGTGGCAAAGTGAGCAAGGGACTCACGTCTGAGAATACCCTGCCAACTTATGGCAAACAAAGCGGTACAAAAGGGGGTGGTGATGGACAGAGCATCAGAACCAATCAAACACTCACACCCAGTCAACAGATCTGGGTTTGATCCATCACCGTTCTTTAGCCAACTCTGCCACCTGAAGTACTGGGAATTTTAAGCCCATCGGTGCAGGGGAACACACCCTATGACTTCGGGTTCTTCCTGTTTCAGACCTACAGAAACACAGAGTCTTCTGGGTGAAGTCAAAGATCAGTTTATTGACTGCAGACCAATTACAGGTATCCTAGAAGTACAACAGCATGTATGTTCTCAGGAGACTGCTAAAAATCACAGAAACGGGCTTCTCCTTAAATACAAAATATCATGCTTCAGGCACACATTCCTTGGTTTACGATATGGCCATATACATGTATACATTTCAAACGAAAAGGCAGAGTCATGATGACCATCCCACATTCCAGTTAAGCCAGCCCACAATTATTTACCCAGCAAGGCTCAGATCCCACATCAGATATCAACAGGCCCCAATAAACACGAGCATCTCCTGTTTAGAAAACAAGCCATAAAGCAGGAACAGTCAGGTGTGAAAGAGATTTGCTGGAGGCTCGTGTGGGATGAAAAGGCTTTATGGTGTGTCAAACCCTGATCCTAATCACAGGTGGAGCGAAGGACGGGGAGCTCGTGAGACCGGACTGACCTGGGGCAGCGGGGCCAAGCTGTCCAGGTCACAGAGAAGTCAAAGGAAGGCACATGTGCTCTAAAAGGCCCGTATTTGCTTCATGATATGTAGCCTATGTGAGGGCAACCATAAGATGGCCACCGCTCTAAGATGGAACCCACGGAGTCAATGTATAATAACGTATACATAGTGCATTCATAGCTAAAACGTTACACAAAGCACTTGTACATACCGCATTGACCATTCGTGGTTCGCTAATACCGGGATAGACAGGGGTAGGGCCCTGCCTCCTACGTGGTTCCAAATTTCAGAGTACGACAGACCCTCCTTTTGCCCTTACATAGGCAATAACTACACTTATTTCAATCCGAGTCTAGGTCAATATTCACGAAGTCATGGAGATGTTGCTGTAGCATCATCCTATTACTTAGCTCGTCCCTCGATACAGGTTTCCTTACACATAATGTAGCACAGAGGCCACATATCGCAGGAGCACACTGTATGCACAGACAGAACAGGAAAAGGATGGCTAAGATCATTCCAATGACCATCAGAACTTTCCAACCCCAGGCAGATATCAGTTCCCAGAACCACCCCACCAGTGACCAATCTCCTTTATCCACGTGTATGGACTCAGGTATTTTATGTAGTTTGGAGATGGCTTGATAAACTGTTGGAGCGTTGTCTGGTATGAAAATGCAACAACTAGATTGGATAACCTTACATACCCCACCGCGGTCTGCAAGTATGACGTCTAGAACCATGCGGTTCTGCAAAGTCATGAGGCGATCCGCTTGGAGCTCAGCTGTTAAATTACCAAGGGCACCAGCCGTAACATTAACAGTGGATTCAACCACACGAGTCAGTTGTCTCAGGTTCCTACTATTGACCATGGGTCCCCAAAACGGCAGGAAACCCAAAAAGAAGTCTCCCGCTTCCTGACCGGCAGTATCCTCCTTACTAATCACGCCTCTCACAACTCTGGTCTTATGATAGGCAGAGGCGGCAGTAAATGTTGGCGGTAGCAGATTTGCAATATAACATGTGCCCGAGAAATCAGGGGGCAACCATGTATATGCTCGGTCACTGCAGACAAAATATGTACCCTTGGCAGCCAAAACGCAGGGGAAAACTGTGACGGAAAAGTGTACGTTTCAGTACAGTCACTTCTTCCCAGTTGAGCTCTAGGATTCTGACCATTACCTTGTAAACAGAACCGACCCATGTGGGGTACGACCCAAATTGGGGATGAAATTTTTCGCTGTCTTTCACCCAGACTAATACTATACCCCGTCGCGTTCCACCCTACATAAGCTCTCAATTCCTCCTTGGGTATAGATGAGTATGCGTCGATATCTCTGCTCATATCGGCAACTCCTTTCATTAAAGCTTTATTATTTGTGCTAGGTCTGATGGAACGCGGTTGTCGTGGGGAGTACGCATCTAGAACAAAGAGAAACATGGTCTGGAATGCCCATGACGATCCATTGTAACTAAACGGCAGCACTAGATAAGGAATACCCTTATTAATGGTATGTGGCATTAAACCACACACCCAGCAATTGGTTGTATTCATGACTAGTTGGTGCTGGTGCAGGAGCTGAATAAACGAGTTGTTTACAAACTCAGACCGTCTAGCTTGTTCATGTTCAGGCAGAGGGTGAAAAGAGTGTGAGGAGACAGTAGGAGGAGGTATAGGCTGTACAGTGGGTGCAATGGGCTCTTGAGAGGAGAAGAATACAAATCCTACAGTAAACACTACCATACTACATAATATAAACAAACATAAAAATACAAAACGTTTGCTCTTCATTATTTTACATATTTTCGCTTTAAAGTTCATTTCCTCAGCGAGTCTCTCCATCTTGAAAAACTCCATCCTCTAATCGTGCCGCTCGCGGCGGATGAGTATCTTCTGCTAAGGAGTACGCCTGTCAGTCCAGGGAACGCCCTAGACCAACCAGAGCCGTTGACCTAACGTCTTAGGCCTGTACCCCAAAGTCTTGGCACCGCGACCCTGCGGCTGAACCCGGATGGTGGTTCGAAAAACAAAAATCAAGAAAGTCCTTCAGATGGGAGAACTATGATATCAAAAAATAAAAAGGTAAAAGAAAAAGAATATTTATTTGTCCATAGGCCTTGGTCTTAGATTGTAGTGGAAACGGCCAGGTACTGTCTGATCTTGAAACAAGAGTTCAGGCTCTGTGGTGTCCAATCGAATTGACGGTGGCACAGCTTCTTGTAAAATATCGTCACTCTGTTGTGCTGAAGTTGTGCCTTTTATGCGTGCATCACTGAACGGCACAAAACGAGGTACAGTGTCAGTTTCAGAGTCAGCAATACCCTCCTGGACCCACTGGTCATAAGGCAGAGGCAAAGGTATCCTTTTGACGTGGGCGCCGTGGATCCAGTTCTTCTTCCCCTTTACTCGAACAGCTGATCTTGTAGACAGAAGTACGAGATGAGGGCCGATCCAACGAGACTCATCGTTGCTTTTGCGCTGGAAATTCTTCACCAGAACCCACGTGCCAGGGTCGATAGGGTGTCCTGGAGCTTCAGAGGCCTGGGGGAGAGTATCATGCACCTGTTGGTGTAAAACACGCAATTTAGCCGTCAATTCGTACAAGTAATCAAGCAGTACTGAATGTTCGATTTCACTGAATTTCGTCGGTCTTGGTACACCCCATTCATTGGCCGGGCGGCCAAAAATAACCTCGTATGGGCTAAGTCCCACTCGTGAGTGTACGGTCATTCTGGTGGACAGGAGTGCTAGAGGCAGAGCGTCAGGCCATTTAAGACCGGAGCTCGCCTGGATTTTGGCCAGCTTGAGTTTTAGAGCGCCATTGTAGCGCTCTACTAATCCAGCTGATTGGGGGTGATTTGCAGCGTGGAACTTCTGCTTGATCCCTAATCCCTCACACACATTCTTCATCACTTGGCCCACAAATTCACTCCCATTATCACTCCACACCATTCTTGGCATTCCAAACCTAGGAAAAAATTCCTTCACAAGGGCTTTGGCTGTGGATAGAGCAGTGTTGTCTTTTAGGGGATATGCCTCTATCCATTTTGAAAAAGCGCAGACAACCACCAATACATATTTCAGGTTGTTGCACCTTTCCATGTGGATAAAATCTAGCTGCAAAACTTCAAATGGATATGATGGAGGCGCAAAATGACCAGCTGGAGTTGGGGTTCCCCTTCCAGGGTTGTATTTCAAGCATACCATACAATTCTTGACCACATTCTCTGCACACTTGGGAATTCCAGCATTCTGCCATACTGGAGCCAACAACTTACAGATTCCTTTCATACTGATATGTGCCATTCCATGTGCCATAGTAACCACTGGAAGCACATACGCATCAGGTAACAACCATCGCCTATGTTCTGACAAATCAATCCAACAACCATTCTCATCCAACTTACCCGTACTTTCTCTCCACTTGCTCAACTCTTTCTCTGTGGCTTCAGCTTGAAGGGACTTCACACTCTCTATTGTGTTTTCACACATTCCAACATCACCTACCCAATTTGCAGGGCCTGCAACATACATTCGAGTCTTCACATCTTTTGCTGTTTCTTTCGCGACTTCATCAGCAAACGCATTACCACGACCAACATCATCAGTGATTTTCTTGTGCGCACTGCATTTCATAATCGCAACTTGTAACGGTAGGGTCAGCGACTCAAGGAGATCATTCACCAACTTGCCATTCTGAATCTTAGCTCCATGCGAAGTCAGGAACCCACGTTCTTTCCACACTCGCCCAAAACTATGAGCCACGCCAAAGGCGTACTGGCTATCCGTATATATGTTCACTTTCATTCCTTCAGACAACACGCATGCTCTTGTAAGGGCAATCAATTCTGCTGCTTGAGCCGAATTTTGTGGCACACGTGCAGTTTCAACAATCGTGTGCAAAGTCGTGATAGCATATGCAGCAGTCGTATCACCATTCGGAAGCTTGAAACACGAACCATCCACCCATAAAGTACCATCACACTCAGTCAGGGGAGTATCTTTAAGATCTACTCTCCCTTTCGTCTCTTCTTCTGTTCTGAACAGACAATCATGTTGCTCAATCTCATCTAGGTCTGCTGGAACTGGTAATAATGTAGCTGGATTCAACGTGTTGCATCTCTTTATGTGTATATGATTTGCTAACAGTGTCAGCTCATATCCGGATAATCGCGCACTAGTTAAGTGTTGTGTCTTGGTCCTGTTTAACAATGTGTCCACAGCATGTGGAACCATAACAATCAATGTATTATCCATTACTAGGCCAGCAGACTGTCGAATAGACATAGCTGCGGCGGCTGTAGCTCTCAGACAACTTGGCAATGCCCTCGCTACCGGGTCCAAGGTTGACGAAAAATACGCGCATGGACGCGGTCTGTCGCCAAAAGGCTGTGTTAACACTGATAATGCGCAACCATCTTTTTCATGAACATACAATGTAAAAGGCTTGCTGTAGTCAGGGGTACCCAACACAGGAGCTGAACACAATGCATTACGCAATTCCAAAAAACTTTTCTGACACTCTTCAGACCATGGGATAGGATTCGGTGTGTCTTTGCATGTTAATGCTAACAAAGGTTTTGCCAACAAGGAAAAATTAGGAATCCAATGCCTACAGTATGAAGCAATGCCCAAGAAAGCACGCACTTCTCTCTGTGTTCTTGGCACACTCAACTGTGCAATGGCTTGAATTCTTTCTGGGGTCAGTTTCCTTCCCTCCTTCGATAAGAGATGACCTAAGTAGGGCACTTCTTGTCGACAACATTGCAGCTTTGAGAGAGACACTTTGTGATGAAAGGCAGACAAATGACGCAACAATGACAAGGTAGCGTTTTTGCAAATCTTTTCAGTATCCGCGGCGATTAGAAAATCGTCAACGTACTGAATAAGGATCGCGCCACTGGGTAAAACCAGTGCATCAAGCTGCGCTTTTAATGCCTGACTGTATATAGATGGACTCTCACAGTAGCCCTGGGGAGCGCGTTTAAAGCGGAAGCTTCGGCCTCCTAAACTAAAGCCAAAAATGTCTCTGCTCTCCTTTGCAATTGGGATGCTAAAGAAAGCATTCTTTAAATCGATCACTGAGAACCATGTAGCGGAGGCTGGAATCATGGTTAACAAGGCAGTTATATCAGGGACAACTGGAAACTGTGGCACAACAATCTTATTAACCTCTCTAAGATCAATCACAAATCTGTAAACAGGTGGCTGTGAAGGGTCCGTTCGTTTTAAGACAGATAAAACAGGACTATTGCAAACGTTGCCTCTTGTCTCTTCAATTACATCCTTTTTAATCAAATCACTGACAATTGCTAACAATGCTTTCTGACCTTCATTGGAGATCTTGTACTGGGGAATACGTGGCAATCTGACATTGGCTTTTAAAGTGACCATATATGGCGGTATTTCCAGGAGACCCACATCATTGGGACCAGTAGCCCAAAGGACATCCGGAAGGGATGACAATTCAGGTGGCATTGCATTTTTAGACAAATACATTGGGGAAATCACTTTCTTGCCTAATGTAAGTTGTACTCCTGAGGGAGAACAATATAGCGTTGCATGCAATCTTTTTAGCAAATCTAATCCTAGCAAATTTTCACCACAACCTGTCGTTAGGATGAGGGGTGCTTTTAGCTCACAAGGTCCAACAGAAAGTGGCATAGGACTAGAAATCGGGTTCCTAACTGGGGCGCCAGAAAAACCTACTGAAACATTCATTTCGCCAGACAAAGGCGCGTCAGGGAGTTTTGAATGCATGATTGAACTCTTTGCAGCACCAGTATCCAGCAAAAAGGGCTCCGATACATTTGCTGTAGTTACTTTAACATAAGGTCCGCTCTGATCCACTGGCACTGAAACAACTCCCTCTCTCTGTCTACGGCTGTCCTAGTAATCATTATCTTCTACATTGTCATCTTCTGCATAATAATCATTATTGTAATACTGAGCTGTATTACCAGTCGCGTTGGCTTGCTGATCAAAGCTATTTATGGTATTTTGAGGCGGAAGAGGACGCGCGTTCTGGGGAGCATTTCCACGCCCTCTGCCTCTAGGAGCTTGCTGACCACCTCTACCTCTTGCGCCATACGCATTACTGTTACGCTGCATTAATTTAGGGCAACTATATTTAAAATGACCTTCCTCTTTGCAATATGAACATTGGTTGGGACCTACAGGGATTCGTGGTTGATAATACCCATTCATTTGCTGATTATTCTGAAATTGTTGGGGTTGCTGATAGATACCTTGGGTTTGGCTATAATTATTCTGTCCTCCACGTGGTGGATAAGCCTGCTGCAAGAGGACCTTTGTTTTCAGTTCTTTCGTTTTCCTATCTGTTCTATCCTTCTCGTCTTTATCTCTATTTTCATAATACTGTGCAGTAGCCAGTATTTGCGCTGAAGAGGAAACCGCCCAGAAACTTTCTGAGTCTTTTAATTTCTTACACAACTCGGGAAGTAGATTCTGCACAAATTTATCAACAATTAACCGTTGCCCACCTTCAGTGCTCATGTCTTGACCACTGTGGTCGATAAACGTTTCTTCAAACCTGGTGAAGAAATCGGAAACTGTCTCATCTTTCTTCTGCTTACATGCGGATAGTTTATCCCAATTTACGCGCATCGCGGGCATTAAAGTTTTCATATATGTAATAATTCTGCCAGGGAGTTCTGCTACCAGAGGCTCAGGTTTTGCACCACCAACTTGTCTAGTGTCTGCGGAAATAATATTGGCCCATGTAGCAACTAGTTCTGCATCGTGATCTACATTACGAATTGACCCCCACAAAGGCTGTGGAACAACATTTCCAAACAACATATCAATGTCAGCTAGATTCATGATACATGATCCTGCAGTTTGTGATAACTCCTTATAATATCCTGCAGGGTTTTTACGGGGGTCAGGCAATGTCTGTTTAAGCGCTATTACTTCAGATCGTTTCCAAGGGACATGCACCCAAACACGCTGAAAATGAGCTGGCATAGCAGCAATACCATTAGCGGCATCAGCCGCAACAGCTTCCTTCCATACCGGAGGGACTTCTCTCATAGGGTATTGTCGCGCTTTTCCCTTTCTCCCCACAGGGAAATCTTGTTCAAACAACGACTGTTGACAATCATCATTCCTCAAGTTTAATAAGATCGCAACTGCTCTATTTACATTGGGGCCCACAATCGTACCTTTTCCAAAATCGAATCTCACTCGACACAACTCCTGCGGGTTTGGATCTCTACCATGATCATCCAATTCCTCACAGAGGATTTCACACATTTTCTCGAACACATACCTCTGTTTCGGGGCATCCCATTGGTGAAAAACGCCAACAACTGACTCCACATCATAGAGTGAAGAAAAAATAATCCACCTACGCGCCATATGATCTAATGTCTTTTTCTCTTCAGGATCAGGCAGCTGACTGCGCAATTGCTTACGCTGTAAGCCAGGAGTCGCACTAGATGATCCAAAGAGAGGCGACATTAAACTAGTAACTACATTAGCTAGTCGTTGTCGTGCTGAAGGAGAAGTTGAGGCGAAAACAGGGGGATAGACAGAGGGAAGAAAAACGGATTCAGATACAGGTACCTGGGTAGTGTAAGAAGGAGCGCCAGGGGAAGCCGCTGATGTGCTAGGCAAAGTCGCAGGAAGCGCGGGGGCAACAGGTAACACAACTGGCGGCCCTTGAGAGGGCTGCACTGCAGGGATAGGAGCCAGCTGTGGAGGAGCTGGCGGTTGTGGGAAGGCTTGCGGCATATTTACTGGAGGCTGCACATTTACAAGCTGTGGAGGTGCGGTGGCATTTTGCGCATATGGGGGTGGCGAACTTAGCAAATGGGACATTAGGGAATCTTTCTCATTCTCTTTTGTCTCATCTTGCACAAGGGGTGACAAAACAGGGTGACATTTATCGATCCCTAGTTTGCGCTGTCTATGTAATTGCTCATTCATTTGTTCTTCCTCATTATCTTTAAATTGCACAGCTGCTTGCATAACTGACATACCTCTTTCTCTCTTATTCCTTTTCGCTAGCTTAATTTCCTTCTGTTTGGCTTCCTTTCGCCATAGGCGGAAAGAATCAAACATCGCCGGCCGGGCTTTCTTTTTAAACAATTTAACTTCCAAATTATCTAAGATATCTGTATCGAAACTACCATTTTGGGGCCATTTTAAAACACCGTCCTTTCTGGTGTATCGGATCCATACTTCATTATATGCAATGGGGCCCACGCCATGTTTTACATAAAGCTCATAAGTTGGAGTTCCAATTGGAGGAACCGGACATGAATCCTCTAACTGGAAATCCCTTCCACAACCCAAACAAAATAATCTTCCAAATACACTAGCACCAGGCATCTTCGCTCACTAGTCTAGTTCCAAACTTCAAAGGATTATCGATTACGATAGTGAAGCCGTCGGGACGTGGAGAACCTCGCAGAAAAGACTTTCGGACCACGTCGACATGCAGGGGTCGATTAAGTGGCGGCCTTCCTCCAGAATTTCCACACGAAGCTCCTCACGAACCTCTGGCTTGGACCGGTACCGCTGAAATCGCCCCGAGTTGGGCGCCAACTGAAGTACTGGGAATTTTAAGCCCAGCGGTGCAGGGGAACACACCCTATGACTTCGGGTTCTTCCTGTTTCAGACCTACAGAAACACAGAGTCTTCTGGGTGAAGTCAAAGATCAGTTTATTGGCTGCAGATCAATTACAGGTATCCTAGAAGTACAACAGCGTGTATGTTCTCAGGAGACTGCTAAAAATCACAGAAACGGGCTTCTCCTTAAATACAAAATATCATGCTTCAGGCACACATTCCTTGGTTTACGATATGGCCATATACATGTATACATTTCAAACGAAAAGGCAGAGTCATGATGACCATCCCACACTCCAGTTAAGCCAGCCCACAATTATTTACCCAGCAAGGCTCAGATCCCACATCAGATATCAACAGGCCCCAATAAACACGAGCATCTCCTGTTTAGAAAACAAGCCATAAAGCAGGAACAGTCAGGTGTGAAAGAGATTAGCTGGAGGCTCGTGTGGGATGAAAAGGCTTTATGGTGTGTCAAACCCGGATGCTAATCACAGGTGGAGCGAAGGACGGGGAGCTCGTGAGACCGGACTGACCTGGGGCAGCGGAGCCAAGCTGCCCAGGTCACAGAGAAGTCAAAGGAAGGCACATGTGCTCTAAAAGGCCCGTATTTGCTTCATGATATGTAGCCTATGTGAGGGCAACCATAAGATGGCCACCGCTCTAAGATGGAACCCACGGAGTCAATGTATAATAACGTATACATAGTGCATTCATAGCTAAAACGTTACACAAAGCACTTGTACATACCGCATTGACCATTCGCGGTTCGCTAATACCGGGATAGACAGGGGTAGGGCCCTGCCTCCTACGCGGTCCCAAATTTCAAAGTACGACACACCCCAGTTCAGACATGGCCATATGCAAATCAGTCTAACCCTGTGCCTCATGGGAACAGTCCAGCCCGAACTGCCAAGCCATGCCTTCCCTGGACCGGAAACAAGCTTCCTAGGACCGGTTTCTGGCATTTCAGCCGTCTTCAGCCAGGCTTGCTTGAATCCAGTGGCAAAGTGAGCAAGGGACTCACGTCTGAGCATACCCTGCCAACTTATGGCAAACAAAGCGGTGCAAAAGGGGGTGGTGATGGACAGAGCATCAGAACCACTCAAACACTCACACCCAGTCAACAGATCAGGGTTTGATCCATCACCGTTCTTTAGCCAACTCTGCCACCCCAGTTCAGACATGGCCATATGCAAATCAGTCTAACCCTGTGCCTCATGGGAACAGTCCAGCTCGAACTGCCAAGCCATGCCTTCCCTGGACCGGAAACAAGCTTCCTAGGACCGGTTTCTGGCTTTTCAGCCGTCTTCAGCCAGGCTTGCTTGAATCCAGTGGCAAAGTGAGCAAGGGACTCACGTCTGAGCATACCCTGCCAACTTATGGCAAACAAAGCGGTACAAAAGGGGGTGGTGATGGAATGGTGATGAGGGAACGTACCTGCATCCGACGTTACAGTTTCACTCAACAGTTGATTGAGGACTTGCCCGACAGGCTGGCACCACACCTCCAACCGCGACACAGGTATCCTACTGCGCTGACCCCAAAGATGAAGGTGATGGCAGCCCTACATTTTTCTTGCCACAGGTATGTTTCAATTCACCATAGCTGATGTTGGTGGCATGTCACAGACAATGTTCAGCCGTGTCCTGCGTGATGTTTTAGGAGCCATGTTGGAGCAACTTGATGAATTCATCACATTTCCTAATCCTGAGGAGTTGACAGATGTCAAGGGTGATTTCATTGTCCTGGGAGGGATGCCCCATGTAATTGGGTCCATTGATGGTACACATGTGGCTTTGGTACCACCACAGGCACAGGAACAAGCCTATCGCAATAGAAAACATTACCACTCGATACATGCCCTAGTGGTGTGTCTTGCTAACATGCTGATTTGCCATGTCTGTGCACGTTTTCCAGGATCAGCACACGATGCCTACATCATGAGGCGTAGCACGGTGCCACAAATGATGCTGCGGCTGCACAACGAACGAGCATGTCTTGTTGGTGAGTATACTCGGTTTGTCCTGTGTGTTGCGGTATCTTTGGCTCTTACGGCATCTCCTGCCCACTTTTTTACAGGATGTTTCCATGTAGGGGACTCTGGCTATCCCAACATGCCATGGCTGCTGACACCTCTCCGCAACCCAAGAACAGCTGCAGATCACTGGTACAACAATGCACACGGGCAGACCAGGCGAGTGATTGAGAGGACGTTTGGACTCCTGAAGAGCCGATTCCAGTGCCTGGACAAGACAGGCGGGTCCCTCCCTTATGCCCCGGAGAAGGTCTGCCGAATCTTCCTTGTGTGCTGCATACTGCACAACATGGCAGTTGAGAAGCCAGTGCCACTCATCCTGGATCCGGATGAGCAGGAACATCCACCCGTGGAGGATCAAGGGCTTGCTCACCAGGCTAGTGATGAGGAAGAGGAGGAGTATGATATCCGGAGTCAGCTCATACACTACTTCTTCTCATAATGGTGAGTAACTGGGTATGAGTGTGCAAGCTTGTAGCATTGAGTGGCATGTGTTGCAATGTGTGTGTCCAGCTGACTGAATGCAAAGTGACTTTGATGTGTGTTCTGATGTGTCACTCGAGTGATGATGTCATGCCACACAGTTTTGCGGAGAGACTTTCTTTGAAATTTACATGTGTCCAACATTGTTCATGTTTTGTAAATGTCCATGTGTGCGGCGAGAATTGTTTTAGGTGACTTCTTGTGTGTATGTCATTCCCAGGTTTTTGCACCTGTTGTCTGCTCGTGTCATCTTTGTCCTCCTGCTATTCCTCCTGAGGATTGCAAAGTGTGCTGAATCAACGTTCCATGCACGGACATGTGGAAATGTCAGTTTGGGTAAGGATTGCAGCAAGGCTTTTTGGTGGTGGTACGGGTTGGGAATGTGTGGGCCTGCTTCTGTGCATGTTGTGGTACCATGCATACATGTCTTCTCACCATGGAGCATATAACATGTAGCATCACTCCCATGACATGATAGTCAACCTTCTTGACTGTCATCTGTAGTGGAGTATGGCGTCTGATGAAGGCATCAATGTGTGTTAACCTTGCCTCTGAAACATTGCGGATGCTACGGGTGGACATAGTGTGGGACATCACAACAACAGGCTCTATGGGGAATTGCAGCCTCTCCGTGTGCAGCAGGATGTGTTTGGCTCATCCCCTTGACTTGTGTGCCAGTTCATTGGGATTGACATCATCCGTGTCGTGAAGGGGGGGTCCAGCGTATGTCCCACATGTTCTGTCAACTGACCTGTGAGCCTGTTCACATGGATGCATTTCCCTCTGTGTGTGTATGTGGAATACAGGTGTTTCGCACAATCCAAAGTGCCTCATCTCTGTCACTGCAGCTCTCTTGCCAGTTTGCATGCGTCATCTATGGCATACTTGTCAAATATTGAGCATATGTGTATGTGTACTTTGGCAACATGTATGCAGTTCTTCATGGCTAATAATATCTATTGTGCATGAAGTCCCTGGTTGTGTATGTATTTGTGCAGGTTGCTCTCCGCAACGGGACGTGAACACATGCTGATGGTGTGTCTCCTGTGCGCAGCTCCGCATTTTTTTGCCTGACCCTGTGACCGTCATTTTTGGTGATTGGTCATACATTTTCTCGTAGTGACCCATGAGTTACCTGACACTCCTTCCTTTACATACACCTGTTGCACTGTGCCTTTTTGACCTCCTTGTCTTTGTGTGCTACTTTTTGCCTAGTTTCTCACCCCTTCCGCCTGCTGCTGCATCACCTGCGGCACCGCCCTGCCGAATGCCCTGATTCTGCAACCCACACGCCTCCAAAATGCTCCTCCCTTCCCCCTCCACCCATTCTTAATGCAGCCAGCAGCTTGTCTGTGCCACTGTTGCGCCAACGTCGTGCCAAAGGCAGGACCGTCTGCGCCTGCAACGTGCACAGTGCACGAGCCTCTGGTCTTTGCATGACCCAGGTCACACAACAGGCTCATGCTGCAGCCAACCTCCAAGCAATGTCCTCCAGACAATCATCCGCCTGCTATCAAGCAACCCCTAAGCGCACACACGACACCTTTGCATGCTGAGTGTGCAACTCCAACTGCCTACACAACGCTGCCCAGCCTACCAGACCCTGTCAGAACAACCAGGTCATGTGCCTCCTACTCCACACCCGCACCGTCCACCAGCACGCCATTGGACTCTGTTACCTCCTCAACACAACAGCCCCACACATCACCTTCATGACAGTAACCTGGACAAAAGCATCAACAGCACACGACTTCTTCATTGCCATCTCAGACGGGTACAAGATCACCTACAGGAACGGCACCAACAATCCCGGAGGATGAATTGCAATTTATTCACAAGTACACCCTCAGAGTCACAAATCCGGGTTTGCAGCAACTCCCTGGCAACCCTCAGAGTAACACTCATCTACAGATATCCAGGCCTGCATCCACAATTGCGCTAAGCCATCAACACGTACATCTGCACGCACGCCCTCACCTCCACAGGCTACATGTGGCTGGGGGCCAGTAACTTCTGGCTGGAGGAGAACCACACCACCATCCATCATTGGTCCATCAACATTTTAATCGACATCTCCGACAAGCAACACACTGCCCCACACCCTGCTAACGATCCCCCAAAGATGCTTGATGTAAATCACCACAGACAAGCTGTGTGGGACACTGTGTGGCAACAACCTGAAACCTCACGCACTGGATTAGCAACTGATCCAACAATTTTGCCACATTGACAGACTTTCCTGCAAGCACAACAATAGTTAAGGCACCTGGGACAAGGCAGACCTACTGGACTCCTACAGACCTAGCTGGACTCTTGTGCACACCTTGCAACACAAAGAGCCATCATTTACCTTACAGACATGGAAAAGACCACACACAGCCATCACCATATCATCAGCAAGGACAAGTGGAGATCCTTCAGATAGTGCTGAGACACCAAAACACACGACATCAAGGAGCTCATTAGCATTGTGAGTGAACTGACAGCAGATCTACATCCAAGACACCCCACCCTTTCAAGGCAGATCACATCCCTTGCAACTTTGTACCACTGCTAGCTCATGGTCATACACAACAGCCTTGGCACACAGAGGCAGACAGCACTATTATCCGCAGGACAAACCCCCCTTAGGTTCTGGACTCCCGTCAGCAGCAAGTACACCACCTGGCTCATGTGCACCATTCACTCTGGCTCTCCATCAGGCCCCTTCCCACACAACATCTCAACCACATCATTCCCCATCCTTGAAATCCACGTCCAGCGCGTCCTGAATGTCTCCTTTGAGTTAGCCACATTCCATGGGTGCTGGAGGCATGCAGAGACCCAGGCCCTTCTTAAACAACGGACGGCAGTACCGCAGGATCTCCTGGTACATCACCCTGCTTCCCTACCCAGCAAATGTCATCCGGAAGACACTCAACAAGCAACTGACAAATTTCCTCCACGCAACCAGCTCCAGGCAACCGGCACCAGACCATATTCCACGGTAATCACACCACTGCAACCGTCATCATTGCCACCACCAACGACAACTTTGCCCTGCTCAACAATGGTGAGCCCACACCCCTTGACCTCTCAACGGCATTGTACACCATGTGCTACCACACTGTCAGCTCACACATCTCCAACACTGGTATCCAGAGGAGGGCCCAGGATTAAATCAGAAAGTAGCTCACCAGCAAGGCCCAGGGAGTCGGCCTCCACCCTGCAGCATGTAGTACACTGGGGTCATGTGGCACATGCCCCAGGGCTCTTCTCTCAGTGTGACGATCTTCAATGTCTCCATGACCCCCCTCTCCACCATCACATGCGCACACGACCTCATCATCATCTCGTATGCCATTGACACCCAGCTGCTCCTCAAACTCACCAAAGAGCCAGCCATTGCCAGATCCAAACTTCAAGAAGGCATGAGATCCATTGACGAATGGCTGAACATCAGCCACCTGAGGTTGGACTTGGACAGGACTGAGGTCATCTTCTGAGGATTGTCCCCTTACAGCTGGGTCAACTCCTTGTGTCCCACTGGTCTGGGCACCGCACCAGCATCCAGTGGCCACGCACGCAAGCTGGTGTTCATCATGGACCCATCGCTCACAATTACCATGCAACTCACCACCATCTGTACCTCATGCTGCAACACCCTCCGCATGCTGCAAATGATCCACAGATAGATCCACTACAAGGCAAGACAGACCGTCCCCCAGGTCCACGACACCAGCCGGCTCAACTACAGCACCGGCCTCTACGCAGAACAACAGCAAAACTGCAGGAGAACTTGTCCATATCCAGGGTGAATCCGCACACCTCATCTTCAACATCCCCAGCCCCAGCCACATCACGGTCCACCTGAGATAGATAGAATGGCTCACTGTCTGCTGCAGGATCACTTTCAGACTCCTCAACCACACTCAGGAGGCAGTCCACAACTCCAGACCCAAAACAAACCTTGGACGTCTGTCATCCAACACCCCGTTGGCCCAACTCCATGCAGCCCACCTTGCCCTGGACACCATTCATCACATCCACATAAAAACTGCATGCAGGAGATAGTTCTCCCACCTCGCCAAACAGACCTGGGACTCCCTCCCCGGGCACATCAACATGACCCATGACCTCTACACCTTCATGATACTCTTCCAAATTGTTCTGTCTGAGCAGTATTACAAGCCCCCCCTCAGCAGCTTGAGGCCATCACGGGTGAGTATTGGGCTCCATGTCTGTATTTGGTGATACATTGAGACACATGTGTGTCCTCGACCGGACTCAGATCCAAGTGTATGGATGGCTGGAGTTAGTTCCACACTCAGGCATACTTTGACATATCCCCACACGTATGTTGTGGACTCATGCTAAATGACTGCAACATAAAATTTCACGTATTACTTATTTAATTATAGCTCTGTGGTGTGATTTGTGCACTGAAAAAGCTGCTGTGCAGGGACCATAGAATCCAAAGTTCACAGGGGGAGATGGGATCCTTGCCATTTGAAGTCATCAGAGTCCAGACCACAGTGTTTGGCATCATTAGTCAGACTGTGACCAGCAGGTCCATGTGGCAGATGATGTCAGTCAATGAGGTGATGCTGTCGCACATGAAGGCCAGGTGCCAGGCCAGGTGACCTGGGAGATGTGGATGTGCCGCTGCCTCTCACGGTCTTTTCCGTGGACGACCCACCTTCCTCGGGGGACCCTCAGATGCAGGCCTTGATGATGCTTGGGACGCTCCGTCGGACGAATCCTCCTCCTCCTCCCTCCCTGTGGCTGGTGGTGGTCTTCGCCTGGTGGCACAGGGAGGGTTGGCCATGTTGTCGGCGATCCGACGGAGTGAATGGCTTATGTCCCTTTGCACCGCCAGGAGCTCAGCCAGTCTTGCCTCCATCCATCCTTGGTGTTCTTGTTGACTGGCGTGTTGCTCGGCCTGCTGGTTCTTGATCTCTGTGAGGGTCACCACTACCTGGCTGAACTCCCTGGTGTCACGCCGGTATGCCTCCATGATGTTGTGTATGTGTGGCATACCGGTCCCTTCAGCTGGCTGGTCAGGTTCTCGCCTCCGCCTGCCTCCACTCCCACCACCCCTGCCCACACGAGCCTGGCCTGCCGTTGTGGGCACATCGGGTCTATGGGACCCCTGAGGGATGGCAGTGGCGGTGTTGTCTGCCTCCTCCTGGGTGCCCGGCGCTCCTTGTCCCTCCTGGTCAGACTGGCTCAGTTGTTCACTGCGGGCAGGGCTCCTCGGTGTCTCCTGGGATGTGGCAGGAATGGAGGTGGTGGTTGGCACAGATGGTCCTGAACCAGGTTCTGCAGGGGCTTGGACACCAGAGGGTCCAGGTCGGTCGGGGTCATCCGTGGAATGTTGAGAGGCGTCGCTGCCGGTGGGATCAGGTTCCTCCCGGGCCAGGGACTGTGAATCTTCATCCCCATTGTTGGGGGTAGATTCATCATGTTGCCCTGTGTGTGTGAGACAGACAATGTTAATGCTGTTTCATGCAACATGCATGTATCATACACATTCAGGTTGGCACTGTTGCTCCAGGTAGTTGTATGTGCCTAGCATTCTCCTCAATGTTCACTTGTGGATGGGAATGTTACGGGGGACAGATTGATATGTTCTCCTGAGTCTTTGACATGTAGATTTTTGGATTGGATGCTTCTTTGGCTGTGTATTGGTGTTGTTGTGTTACATGTCCATTGTGACAGTGGGTAAATCCATTGCCTGTCCCGGGGGTGTCTGCTTGTGTAAGGGATGTGTGTGACAGGGCCTGCTGGTGGGTGTAGTGTGATTTGGCACTGGGGCTCCCAGGTGATGTAGCTGTCCCCCCATGTGGCATGCTGCCATGACAGTGATTGTGAGTTCTTGTCCTAGATATCTGACCTTGTTGTCTTGGTGTTTGTGTTTGCACTGGTCACAGGAGGGCCTTGTGCTGCCTACACCCGGGCCGAGTGTGAGCTATCTTGTCAGTACTTTCCCAATCCCTGTGCATTGCGCATGGTGCATGGGTATGTACCTGGGCCATATGGGATGAGGGCAATTGTGTCTGATTTGGAGTTCAACAATGTGTTTTGTGCCACCCACCATCCCAGCATACCGGACATCCATTCTTGGGTTGCTGCTTCATGTAGCATGGGACATAGCATGGCCTTGCTTTCTCAATGGAGGATACACATGTTAGTGGCATTAGCGTTATTTTTGCTTGTGGTTCTGGCCGGTGAGGGCTTGGGGGTAGTTGCGTGCATTTGGTGTAGTTGGGGTGTGGATGCCATTACCCCCATGTTACATAAGTTATTTGTGTACTCACCAGGCTCTGGAAGTCCTTGCAGTCCATGTACTCCCACCGGCGGAAGCAGGGCCATCACCTTCTCCTCCCAGGGATGGAAATGTACTGGTCTGCGGGGCGCACCACCTCCAGTGATGTTGCTCTGGGCGTAGTCATCATTCATTTTGCGCTTGACCGCCCTCCGCAGATTGTACCACCTGGCTTGGCATTCATTCCTGGTCCTTCTGATGGGTGCAACAGGATTCACCCTATCGAGATCCTCTGCCACAGGCGTGATTTTTCAGCTATGCTGGTCTATCTGACCAATGTTCCAAACAGCTGTGGCTCAACTCTGATGACTTCATTGACAAGGATCTCCAGCTCCTCCCTTGTGAACTTTGGATTCTTGTCTGTGGGAATGGTGTGGGGTGAGGGTGTGGATGGTTGTGGGTGTGTGGGTCTGAATGTGGCGGTGTGGGTGTGAATGTGAAGAGGGGGTATGTGTGAAGGAGGTTGTGTGAAGGTGTATATGTTAAGGTGGATGGGTGCAGTTGTTGGTGTGTGCTCTCTAGCTGCAGTGAGTCTGTTGCAAAGGCTCATCGTTTGTGTGTGGGCCCTTTTTATTGGTCCATTTGTGGGTGGGCCTCAGTTTGAATTTTTGGTGGGTGTGTTATAAGGGGTGGTTGTGAGTTTGCCCCTCTGTTTGCCTGTTTGGATGTGTCCAGGTCAGTCATTTCCATTTTTAGTGCACTGTAGACGTGTTTTGTGGTGTTGTGCGAGTCGAATAGACCCTCCTTGTGCTGTTTTACAGTCTCCGTGGTTCAGTACGGTACAGGGGTACGAGTCGTACAAGCACACACCGCCATGCGTTGTGTATGTACGGTGCGTACACGGCCATTGCTATGTACGGTGCGTACACTGCCATTGCATATGTACTGTGCGTACACCGCCAATGCTATGTACGGTGCGTACACCGCCATTGCGTATGTATGATGCGTACACCGCCATTGCATATGTACGGTGCGTACACCGCCATTGCTATGTACGGTGTGTACACCGCCATTGCGTATGTACGGAGCGTACACCGCCATTGCATATGTACGGTGCGTACACCACCATTGCATATGTACGGTGCGTACACCGCCATTGCTATGCACGGTGCGTACACCGCCATTGCTATGTACGGTGCGTACACCGCGATTGTGTATGTACGGTACGTACACCGCCATTGCATATGTACGGTGCGTACTACAACATTGGTGCGTACAACAACATTGCGTATGTACGGTGCGTACACCGCCATTGCATATGTACGGTGCGTAATACAACATTGGTGCGTACAACAACATTGCGTATGTACGGTGCGTACACCGACATTGCATATGTACAAGTCATTCCCCGTGTACGGGACGTTTTCTGTACGATTCGTAAATCGGAAAGCCGGTCCGGATCGTACTTGTACGCGCGGACTGTAGATTCGTACGGGTCCGTCTCGTACAACTTTTCCCGCTACGTTTCGTACGGATCGGGCGGGTCCGTATGTACTTTTTCCGGTACGAATCGTACTTCACGGGTCGGACGTGACTTGTACGGTTCGTACGGAAAAAAATACGGATACGAGGTGTACGGGAAAAAAAAATACAGGATCGGAATCGACCCCGAAATGTAACAGAAGTAGAAAATCAAGTAATTTCAAATTGCAAATTGGCCCTGAAAAGTTGGAGGTAGTTGATTCATACCTATATTTAGGGGAAATAATAGCAAGCAATACGAAGAATAAACTTCATCTCGAAACATAGTTCTTGTAAAGCTATGTCCCACGCTAATGGTCTGCACATTTTTTATAGTGCAGTGGGCAGAAGGCACTTTTTCCATCTGCTGACGGGTTTTAAAGCAAAAATTCCACCAACTCTGCTCTATGCTATTGAATCAATCCCTGTAAAGGACTGGAGTTTTTTTAGATAGGATTGAAGGACAGATTTTACGTAAATTGTGCAATTTTAACACATTAGTTCCATCATCAGCTATGAGATTGGAATTTGGCTTGATAAGCACCTATATTCAAGGTGTTTCCAGATTTTCACGTTGGGGATACCAGTTAAAAAATAGCGAACCTCATTTATTAAGAGGTTTCATGTGTCAAGAAATCTTTGGTGGTATTGAGGGAAATATTCCCTATATCGTGATTTCTCCCTGGCACTAAAACTTTTCTGCGTACAGGAAGAATCAGTGATTACCCTCCCGCCATTAAAATTTAAATCCTTTTTAAAAAACTTAAATGGTAAGATCAGCTTTAATAGAAATATTAAGTTCTGTAACACTAAAGAAAGATTAAAGATAATAGCCAGGACAAGCTCCCCGAGAACTTCCCAGTAATATTTATCCTGGAACCTAGAACATGGAATTCGACGCTGGCTCTCTTTATGCCACATGAATCTTTTACCTCTAAATGATTTAACAGTAAACTGGTCCCAGAACATGAAAAATGGAAAATATTTTAGTTTTTGTGAACTGAGCATTCAGAACCTGGATCATGTCTTGTTTGTCTGTCCCGCATTGGTCTTAAGTCGTCGTCGCTGGCTTCGGCCGATGTTCTTACGGAATGGTGTTAAGGATGTACTTCAGCCCTCGACTTTCTCTTTTGTCCAAAAAATTAAGCAGTCTGTGTAAAAGTATTCAACTTTTTTAAGGAGTTTATGTACATATTTTAATTTTTTACATATTCTTTTAAATAGGCTGTTACCCCTGAGCCTGTTGCCCTTACTAAGTAGTTTTGATATTCTCTCCTTTTTCCCGAATGTATTTTGCACATGTTTTGACTATTACTTAATCGTTATTTGCACATCTGGTATATGTTTTGTTTTTCGCCCACTGTCTTGTTGCAAATTTTAAAACTTGATTCTCTATTGAAGCTGGTTTTCGGATTGTTTTCTGCATATGATTCTGCAGTAACACAACTGTTTTTCTGAGTTAACTCTCTGCTGAAGCTGGAATTTTAAATTATATTTTGCACATGAACTGGCTGCTTTCTAAATGCTTTTTGTGCAATTCAGGATATGCTCTGCTATCTCATACTTCTTGCTGATAATCCCAAATTTTAGTTCCCGAAAATGCTATGCTTTCAAAATTTGTACTTGGAGTTGATGTCATTAATGCATTTCTGCATGTTTATTTATATTTTATGTCAAAATTAGTATGTATTCTTTGAAGTGGACCTCCTTGGAGTTCCAAATCTTTAATAAATATTGAATTGAATTGAAGAGAAGTTGATGTGGGGATGAAAGGTTATAAAAACTATATAAAAACACATTCAATTAAAGAAAAAGGAAAGAGGAAATTCACTGGTGGCTCTTTGGAGTGTTGACTGGGCCCTCTGTACCCTTTGTGGCTCACCTATATGCAACTACATCTAGATAAAATCTGTGTTTTGACCTGGTAAAAGGTTTCACCTTCAAACACAGAACCTTTTCTGTAGGTTGAAGATCTTCACTGAGGGAAGTCTAAAAGCTGTGGCCGAGTAGGGCTTCATCAGATTCGATCCTTTAGCTGAGTGGTCGAACTGTAGCTTCAGACTTTGCACTGTAACAGATGTGAAAGCAGCTACAAAATAAAGCAGTCAAGGTTGCATCTTATTTTAGGTGGGATTGGCACCTTGCCTAAGTCCTCCAGAGATGTACATTCTACAAAACGTGTTCTGTAATACTGTTAACTTTAAAAAATATATATATTTGCATTGGTAACATCAAAGTCACGGACAAATATCACAGCAGTATCAAAACTGCCAGGTAGCAGCTTTCCAAACATATCATGGGATGCAAAAGCAACTACGTTTGCTTTCCTTTGTTAAAGGAGATACAGAATCCCTACCCCTTGCAACTTGTGTACTGGTCTACATTTGTGACTTGTGGTCTAGCACTATCTAGCCAGCTATTTAATAGGTGAAAATCAACTTCAATAAAGTTAAACAAATTGGGGTATGTTCCACAGGCAGCAGCATCCACTAATGACAAAAGTGGAGTTCGAGAGTTCAGGTTGACATTTCATTGGACTTGACCTCCACAGCGGCTAAGTCTTGTTGCCAGTGTGGAGGTGTGGATGGACCAGTACCCCCCACACCCAGTTTGCAGAGTGCATTCCGCTCAGCAGGATGCCAGAAATCAGATCAGAGAGGCCCAAATGATATGGGGGAGCAAGGGCTGTCTTTCAGCCCATAGCTATTTGGGGCTTGGCGAGAATCAGTGCCAAATCTATTAATTTACCAGGTGGTTTTCATTCGGCGGTGCATGTGTTGAGGCCCAGCAGACAGTGGATGATGTCCTTTGGGAGAGGAGGGCCAAGGTCAGGGAGGCAGGAAATTCTAAACACCTCTGATGGTGGATTCCTCCAGACTCTTCTTCTACTTCAAAGTGGGCACCAAATATAAATAATGGACCCTCTGACTGAACTCTTCATTGCACCTCTGGATCTGGGGAGACTTTGAAGGACTGCTGTGCTGTTCTGCAAGAAGGATTGCTACTCTGTTGCCGTGCTGTTCTGCTGCCTGAGTGAAAGGATCAGACCTGCACCTTGATCTCAGGACCCGCTGAGTAATTCCAAGAGGCAAGTTGGATGGCCTCCTGATCAGGGGCTCAGGGAAAGAAAAGGCTCCTACCACCTTGATCCCATTGTCTGAACTCAGTCTGCTTGGGTCTTGACCGCCAAGTGGTTCCACCTGAGACCTGGAGACTTGGAAGTGGGCCTGATGGTGCTCTACTAGTCCATCTATGGTAGGAACCAAAGCATCATGATGCATCTCCTCGCAGTTCGACTTTGGAATCCCCGCAGCATGACACATCCTGGTACCTGACCTCGCATTGAGGCTCGCAGTCTCCTCAGAACTATTATTTATTTATTTATTTTAGTGTTTTATAGAGCGCAAACATGACCCATGAGGGTATCAGAGCGCTTTACATGGTTAACAGGAGAAAAAAACATCATAGAGAAACAGTGCAAACAGTAAAGTATCAAAAGCAGAGAAATATAACATATAGGGGGGGGATGAGGGAGCATGGGGGCAAAGGGTGCACACATGAGAGCTTAAAATTCAAGCTAGGGTTGGCGGAGACCGTGGCCCCCTTGGGTATCGATGGAGTCCGGTTATAGAGTTGCGGAAGACGCAATGGTCATGGAATCAAGTAGCAAGTCATATCTGCTGAGAGGAGGACTTAGTACAGGAATTTACCCATGAGGAAGGTTTTGGCTTCCTTCTTGAAGCGAGCAAGAGTGGGGATTCTTCTGATAACGGGCGGGAAGGAGTTCCAAATTCTTGGTGCTGCCCCGGTGAATGCTCTATTGTAGGTTCTTTTTTTACGAAAGTGGGCGGGTCGGAGCAGGAGACTGTTAGTGGATCGAGATTTCCTGTTTCCTCCCGATAGCACAAGCTTCTGTGAAAGGTATGCAGGGGAGTTTGCGTATAAGGCCTTGTGTGTAATGCACGCCAGTTTCAACTGTATTCTGGCCTCTAGAGGGAGCCAGTTTAGGGCTTTCAGATGTGGAGAGATGTGGTTGAATTTCCTGGTGCCGGTGAGTAGTCTGGCTGCCGCGTTGAGACAGGCTTTTAGCGGTGCCAAGGAGCGCTTGGGTAGGCCTATGAGGGTGGAGCATAGAAATTCAGTGAGAGGCTCTAAGTAAAGATTAAAGAGGGTAGGAGACAGGGTTGAGCCTTGAGGGACTCCAACCGTGACCGGGGTGGGAGCGGATAGTTTGCCTTCAATGAGGAATCTTTGAGATCGGTTATGGAGGAAGGACCTGAACCATTCAAGGACAACGCCATCCAGACCCATCCTGTGTTTAAGGCGTTCAAGTAGTTTTTCATGATTGACCGTGTCGAAGGCGGAAGATAGATCTAAAAGGATTAGGAGGCATGTTTTGCCTTGGTCCAGTGCTTGGAGGGCGTCGTCCACAATGTGGAGCATGGTTGTTTCAGTGCTGTGCCCTGGTCTGAATCCCGATTGGAAGTCGTCCAGCAGGTGGAAGTTGTCGATGTGTTGACTAAGCTGGTATTGTACGCATTTCTGTAACACTTTGGCTAGTAGGGGTATATTAGAGATGGGTCTGAAATTGTCTGGTGCGGCGGGATCAAGCGTTAGTTTTTTTAGAATAGGAAGGACTTGGCCGGCTTTCAAGGGGTCCGGAATCGATCCCTGCTGGAGAGAGGCGTTGATCATCGCGGTCCAGCAAGGAACAATGGCACGGGAGGCCGCAGCGAGGCAGTTGGATGGTAGCGGGTCATTGAAGTGGTTGTTTGGGTTTAATGTAGAGAGGATTTTAGCAATGGAGTCTTCGTTGTAGACTTTGAAGTCAGTCCAGCAAGCTTCGTTTTTGGGTAAGGTCGAAGATGAGGGTGCATGGGGAGGCAGTTGGTCATGAGGGGGTTGAGCGCAAGAGGCGGTACTAAGTTCGATTCCTAGGGAGGCAATTTTTTCGGCGAAGAAGGAGGAGAATTCATCCGAAGATATAAGAGATTTCGGGGATTCTTTAGGGGTTTTGGCCAGCTTGTTTGATTGAAGTTTAACCAGTTCAAAGAGCTTTCGGGGCCTATTCGTGGCATTCCCCAGTTCGGATCTGAAGTAATCTTTTTTTGAGTTGAGGATGTGTCTGTTGTAGGAGTTTCTTGCCTGCCGGAGAAGTTTGAGGTGCTCGGTAGATGGGTACTACCTCCATATTCTTTTGGCTTGACGTAGGGATCTCCTCTCTGAGTTGAGGGAGGCGGAGAACCAGAGGTTTCTGTCTTTGATTTGTGTTCTCTTTAGTTTCAGGGGGGCAAGGTCGTCTAGAATGTTCGACATAGACGCCGAATAATGGTCATAGAGGTCATTGATTGTGGTAGTGTTCGAGGTCAGGTAGAGCTCAAGTTTGCAGCGAGCCTCCAGCTTCGTAAGGTCCAGATTTTTGGTGTCCCTGATCCAGCGTTTGGGAATCATCGGTTGTAGGGGCTTAGTCTTGATTGATCCGGGTAGGATGAAGGAGATGGTGTGGTGGTCGGACCAGTCACAAGGGTCGATAGAGATGAGTTTGACTACGGAGTCCTTGGATATGATCCAGTCCAGGGTGGCTCCTTTTGAGTGAGTTGGTAGGGAACAGGATTGAGTCAGGGCTTGGTCATTTAGGAGGTCTTTGATGGTATTGACGTGAGGGTCATTGGGGTCATTCCAGTGGAGATTGAAATCACCGAGGAAGATCTCTTTTGAATTAGAGGAAATTTTTGAGGTGATGACTTCCAGTAGGTGATCGGTGAAAGAGTCATTAGAGCCAGGGGGGTGGTAAAAAATTTGCAAGTTACAAAGGTGAAGGGCGTTGTTGGTGAGGGAGAGTGAGAGATACTCGCAGGAGTCGGTAGTGAGCATTCCGAGTTCCTTGACCAGGAGGGAGGATCTGTAGATGCAGGCGAGGCCTCCGCCCTTTCTGTTCGACTGCCTGTCTAGCCTAGCTATGTTGTAATTAGGAGGGACTAATAAGTCCAGACAAGGGGAGGAGTATTCATTTAGCCAGGATTCAGTAAGAATGTGCAGGATGAGGTCAGCGATATCGGCTGCATGTTTAACTGCTGAACGACAGTTGATTAGGAGACCTGATAGTGGGGGGTCTGGGGGAGTGTCAAGTGTCTGGGAGGATGGAAGAATTGGCGCAAGATTGCTCTTAACCACATTTCTATTACGTTGTGTGGTTGGCCTGTTGGGGTTGATGGTGACCGTGCTGATGGGGTGTGCATGACCTGTGACAGGAGGGCAGGGGTTGGCTAGGGCAGTATTGTAATCTTGGAGGATAGCAAGGATTTCGTCTTCAGTGAGGTCAGCTGGGGTAGGGGAGGTGGGTGGGGAATTATAGGAGAGTGCCAGAGCTCGGGATTCCGCTTCAGAGATGCGGCAGGGTTGCTTGCGCGGGCGTAGGTGTCTTAAGGGAAGCGGGAGAGGGAGCATGGGGGGCGCATTTGACTGTGGGGGGGGTGGATGAGGTTTGAGGTTCGCAAGGGAGAGTTCAGCGAGGTGCAAGAGGTTCATAAGGTCCAGAATGGAGCAGTGGATGCTCTGAGTTAGGGTGGATGCTCTGGAGTACAAAGCTTCTAGGTCGATGAGGGCTGGGGGTGTTGGCAGGGAGGGGGGCGAGGGTTCAGGAGCCGATGTTAGGGTAGGGGGGTCCATGGTAAGGATCACAGAGTATGCAGGGAGGGGAAGGAGGAACTATGGTGGGGGCTGTAGTGGGGGTATGCAGGTTGCTAGGCATAGTGGGCGGGTAGGACGGAGGGCTGCTGGTGATGGAGTCAGTTCTCCTGTCCGTATCGTGAACGTGGTTTCTGAGGAGGGTGAACCGGTCAGCGAATTTGTTAAGGTTATTAGTTGTGGCTTGGACCAGGACTATGCCGCTTTTGTAGAGGGTGATAGTGAGGTCTGCTCTGAGGGTAGGAGAGGGAATAATAGTAAGTTTGGTGCCATAGGGAATGTTTTTAGATGAGTGAACATTCAGAAGGTGTGTTAGGGTTTTTCGCCAGGCGGCGTTTTTTTTCGAATAGAAGATAAGGTCATTTATGCAGGTGCCACTGCCCGAGTTGACGTGGAGGTCTGATATCAGTGTCTCGGGGTGGTTTTTTAGGGTGGTGTGTTTGAAAGATTTAGCAGCGGTTTTGGAAAGGTTGGGGGGGTAGACCAGAGTGAAGGCATTGTCACCCGCCTTCGCAATGGCCGGGCGGGACATGTTGGCTGAGGAGGGGCCCTGAAGTGGGAGGAGACTAGTGGGGTAGCGGTAGGGCTGTATCTCTAGGTGGGCTGGTGTGGGAGCAGCAGGGCTCGCAGGAGGGATTCTCGTGTCACAAGCGTGCGTGGGGAAGGACACTAGAGTATGAGACAGTAGTGAAGGGCTGGCGCAGGTGTGGTTGGCAGCGATATGAGACTGTTGCGCGCAGGTTCATAGGGAGCCGAGTCTGCTGGTATAGCACTGGAGCAGGGTGTAGGGATAGCGGACGTTAGAGGCAGCATTAGGATCGGGTCGGGGGCATCTAGCCGGGAGAGGGTTGGAATGTTCAGACCAGGATTAGGAACTGCGTAAGTGTTGGCTGCAGTGGTATGTCCTAGGTAGCAGTGAAGTACTATAGGGTAGGGATCATAGAGGTAGAACAGCATATTTCAAGGGTAGCGCCATCTTAGGGTCAGGCAGTAAGGGACTAATGAGGATGTCCTGGACGGGCGCCATTTTGGAATCAGGCAGGAAGGTTCAGGGCCCTGTTCGAGCTGTGCAGGGGGCCCCCAGGCCATCCAGACAGTGGAGGCCAGGGCGGAGGAGGAGCGCTGTGCAGCTGCAGAACCACAGCACTGGAGAAATGAAGGCGGGACGTGGAAAGCGCGTTCCGGGGCACAGGCAGTGAAGGACTCCAACGGTAGGCGAGGTGAGGGCACCCAAGCCGCTTCACAGATCGCAGCGAAGGATTCCAACGGCAGGAGCAGGCGAGGCGAGGGCACCTAAGCCGTTACTCAGATCGTCATACCTGGAGCGCTGGGGCCAGTGAAATCGCGGGACATCTTGAAGGGCGGCGATCTCTCACCAGGATCGGCAGCTGGGGTCGCGGAGTCAGTGGGAGCCGTGCAGGGCTCTCGGCGGCTGAGCGGTGCACCATGACCAAAGTCGGGAACACTGGTGGAGGTCGCAGTCGATGGTCTCGGTGGTACAGATACCCCCGGTGCAGGCAGCCCACAGCGGCGACCGGCGCAAATCAGCAGCAGCGAAGGAGCCGGTCCGCAGTCCGACGGGAACCCAGATGCGAGGACGCAAGAGTCGGCGAGGGAAGACTCGACGATTGTATCTCCCCAGGTAGGTCGTTTAGTTGTGTCTGTTGTTGCGAGCTTAGTTCCAGCAAGGGACGGGGTGGAGCGGAGGTTTAAACGGGGATAGTAATCTTTGGGTGATCCCCAAACCAGGAGCTCCTCGTAGATGCTCCTACTCCTTGGCGGCCATCTTGCACCAAGTCTGCTGCACGATGCACCCTCGACACAGGCTTTCGCATCGCAAGCCCCTCATTGACGGTCTCCTCAATGACAACGCAGGACTCCTCATTATAGCTCCGCAGCTACTTTGGAGCCCCCGGTGCGCCACGCATCTGTGATGCAGGCATGCGCATTTTAAGCCCCCCAATGATGGCCTCCTTGATGATGATGCATGACTTTGCATCGTCATGTCGCAGCTCCTTAAAACCGCCACTGCGCACCACATTTTTGACGTGGGATAAAGCTTGCCAAACCAGAATTTAAGGTACTTTTCTCAGCGGGGCTAACTTGGCCCCTGTATCCAGCCCACGCACCATTGTAGTCGGGGCTGAACTTTTGACATTGCCCTGGAATGGGTATCGCGGCGGACGCAAAGTGCGTCCCCCGCTTTTCCGTCGATCGGCAATCGTTCCGATTGCTGGCCGGGCGGACTTGGGCCACAATATGGTGACTGTACCTCGCAGGCACCACCATCCACAATAGTATTTGTGGTTTTAAGGCCTTTCCATGGTGGCGATGCTGCCATGGAAAGGCTGGTGGGGAATTGCTTTGGGGGCCCGTTGTGGGCCCCCAGGGGTGTGGGGGGCTGCACTTGAGGGGTAGCCCCCTACATTGCCATGCACAAGGTGCTAGGCACTGCTCGGTGCCTGCTACATTGTGCATGGCAATGCACAACATGGCACTTTGGCATTGCGGCGGGTGGTGTGCAGCACCCGCAGTAATTTCAAAAATGCGGAATGCGACCGCCAGGGTGGCAGTAGCATCCTAATTAGCGGTGCAGGACGGCCGTATGTCTGTCGGCCTGTCCCAGCAACGCTATGGTGGCGGGCGAACTAAAGTCCGCCTGCCATCCTAATCACCCCCTTGGTTAGCATCTGTCAAGGTTCAACCATACCCATGAAATTGTCTCATAGTTAGTAACAAATGAACAATTTTTCGGACCCCCTTTAACATTTGTCCTCCCCATGTGTCAGGTCTGCATGAAACAAAATAATCCTACACTAGTTTTATCTTTCTAGAAGCCGCTTAAATTTTGTGCAAATTCATTGAATTGCATCAAAGTTATTAGCACACAAACATGTTTTCCTCCCTCCTTTAGGTTTGCCCCACTTTATGAAGCTGCAGGAAGTTTGACATAGCACCAGATAACTAAACATGCCAAATGATTGTCGGATATCACAAAGTTTCTACAAAGTACGTCACAGCCATTAGAAATTGAACACTTGAATACTCTGCATGGATTTAAAAATAAAAAGTATAAGCTAAATATGCTAACCACTTGATACATTTTGTATAAATTTGTCAAATGGCGCTAATGTTAGACGCATATCCATACGCATTTCCATCATGCAAGATATGTCTACACAGCAGTGGCCCATGCAGGTAAGAGCGGTGGGGCATTGGGGCCGGGTTGGGGGGGATTCGGCAGACAACCATAAGAGAAAATTCAATAAATAATAAATTTTCCCTCGTCGTCGTCTGTCAATCTTACCTGCACTAGCCACGGCTGTGTCTACATTTAAATCAATGCCTTTAAAAAAAATACTAGTATCTCAGAAACTATGGAACAGATATGCACCAATTCAAGCAATGGAACAATACTGAGTAAAGTTGTACTTCATGCCAAATTTGGTATAATTCTTTTGAATGTGGCAGGGCTTTTACCTGATACTATTATACATGTTGCATGCTAGACAGGGCTGACTGCATGTAAACATTACTGTATTAAATATTAGAGAATGTGCATAAAAAGCACAGGGCCTAGAGGAAACTAACTAAAATCATAATACCACACTGATGATCACCATGTTTTCAGTTCAGTTGAACCAGCAAGTTGAATTAGACTGGCAATGCGACGTCAGTGGCTGCAGCTCGGTGAGAGTCCGGTGATAGCCTCTGGTTCTTTTTGGAGAAAGTGTCTAAGGGGTTTATTGCGATGGTGGAAAAATAGCCACCACCGGGCCGGCGGTGGCGATTGTCCCTCCATCGTCATGAGATTTACCCCCCCGCCACATTATGAAAGTCCATCCCCCGCTTTCCCTCCGGTAGCAATCATCACGATTGCCTGGCGGAGTGGTCAGCATGCTCACAATGGCGGCGGAGCCAAGCAGGCTCCGCTGGCACAATTATGATGCTGGCGGAAGCCAGCCTTTCTGTGGTGGTTGAACTGCCATTGAAAGGCTGGTGGAGAATGTCTTCAGGGGCCTGTTGCGGGGCCCCCTTGTGTTGGGGGAGGTGTGGGTGCACTGGGGGGTACCCATGGTACCCCCCTACATTTCACTACACCAAGTGGCAGGCACAGTGTAGTGCCTGCCATGTAGTGCAGTGAAATGCACAACATGCTCTTTTTAACATCACGGCCGTGCTGCTGTCAGCACCCTCAGCCACAATGTTAAAGGTGCGGAATCTGACCGCAGCGGTGGCGGTCCCATCATAATTGTATATGTGGGACTGCCGCACGCATGGCGGTTGGACCCAATCACCGCTACGGGTCCGCCCGCCATCCTATTGAGCCCCCAAGTGTCTTGTTTTGCAGTTCTTGTAGGAGAAGAGTACTCTCTAACACAACTCAAGGGTCTAGGACCTTTTGGACACCTCTTGGGGGTTAGGGCTCAATCTCCCAGAAAGAAACCATCAAATGCTGTACATCCATGGAGAACAACACACCTATCATGGAACACGTGCACTTCAAACTGTAAATCAACAATAGCTACAACCTAAAAGGAACCCTCGCCTACCGACCCCCAGGACCAAGGACCAACTTATGCAGCCTCATCATCACAGATTTCATCATCAACTCCTGGTACTTCCTACCGCTCAATGATCTCAATTTCCACCTAGAGGACTGAATGGATTCCTTCTCCACAGCTCTCTTCGAAAGCCTGGACAACATCTGACTCACCCAGCACATCACAGACCAAATCACATGTCAGGACATAAATTGGACCCAAACTTTGCCACCAGCGACATGCTTATACACAACTTCACCTCACCACTCACATGGATAGACCACTCCATCATGGTATTCAGTCAACATATCGTATGGGTTGTGGGGATTATAGGTTTAAAGGGTCGGAAGTTAATTACATTTGATGTGTTTTAATTTGTTCTTTAATTAATAATGTTTGTTTAATTGATAATTAATTATGTTAAATATGTAAATATTTTTTTTCAATGTGGGTTGTGAGTTGTGTGGTGTTATAGGCTAGGAACTAAATAGACTTAATGTATGTAATAATTAGGTGCCGATTCCGATCCTGTAAAACCCGGGTACGAATGGTCGTATGGAGCGTATTCTCCGTACGACTCGTACCCGGGAAATCCTCCTTACAAACCAGCAAGTACGATTCGTACAGAAATACCATTTCCGTACGAATCGTAAAAAACTACGCGCGACGAAAAAATACCCACAATTCCGATCCGGGACATCGCGTACGTGACGTCCGGACGGAGTCAGGCAGCGTTCTACGGACCAGCAAGTACGATTCGTGCCTACGTCACTCCGCACGGATCATTTTTTACGGCAGCCAAAAACTCCTGGGAAATTGAGGACGACGCGAAGAAGGAGCAGCGGTACGCGACGGACAGCCATGGACCCCATCCTATGTGTCATCCCGGCCCTCCTAGCCTATGACCTGGTGCACTGAAACCGCCGCGCACGCCGCAGAAGGTCAGCACAACACCGAGGGGCAAAGGGGGGGCGTGGGGCAGGAAACATAACCTCTACCTAATTTTTAAAATACCATATACTGTCCATACATTACCTCCAGGGTCTGGTCACGCGTACCCGTCACCACTACAATGGTGGTACGGGCCGTACCCATGCCCTCAGAGCGTGTGTCCAGCCCGTACCACGCGTACCCCTACATCACCACTACAACGGGCCGTACCCACGCTTTGAGGGCGTGGGTACGGCCCGTACCACCATTGTAGTGGTGATGTAGGGGTACGTGCCGTACCCACGCCCTCAGAGCTTGTGTACGGCCCATACCACGCGTACCCCTACATCACCACTACAATGGTGGTACGGGCCGTACCCACGCCCTCAGAGCGTGGGTACGGCCCGTACCAGCATTGTAGTGGTGATGTAGGTGTACACGCCGTACCCACGCCCTCAGAGCATATGTACGGCCTGTACCACGCGTACCCCTACATCACCACTACAATGGTGGTACGGGCCGTACCCACGCCCTCAGAGCGTGGGTATGGCCCGTACCACGCGTACCCCTACATCACCACTACAATGGTGGTACGGGCCGTACCCACGCCCTCAGAGCATGTGTACGGCTCGTACCACGCGTACGCCTACATCACCACTACAATGGTGGTACGGGCCGTATCCACGCCCTCAAAGCGTGTGTGCGGCCCGTACCACGTGTACCCCTACATCACCACTACAATGGTGGTACGGGCCGTACACACGCTCTGAGGGCGTGGGTACGGCGCGTACACCTACATCACCACTACAATGGTGGTGCGGGCCGTACACACGCTCTGAGGGCGTGGGTACGGCCCGTACCACCATTGTAGTGGTGATGTAGGGGTACACGTGGTACTGACCGTACCAAACCTATGAATGCGGGGGTACGGACCGCATCACCTGTACCCCTAGGGCACCAGTACATCAGTGATACAAGGCGTACACACCATGTGTCATGGCCAGGACAGCAGTGTACAGCACCAAGGGTGCGGGTGGGTGGGTGTCTGCCTAGGAGTCCCAGCAGTGGACAAAGACATGTGAGGTGTGGGTGTCTATCACTCCCAGCAGTGGACAGAGACATGGGGCTGGGTGCCTATCACTCCCAGCAGTGGACAGAGACATGGGGGTGGGTGCCTATCACTCCCAGCAGTGGACAGAGACATGGGGGTGGGTGCCTATCACTCCCAGCAGTGGACAGAGACATGTGAGGGGTGGGTGCCTATCACTCCCAGCAGTGGACAGAGACATGGGGGTGGGTGCCTATCACTCCCAGCAGTGGACAGAGACATGTGAGGGGTGGGTGCCTATCACTCCCAGCAGTGGACAGAGACATGTGAGGGGTGGGTGCCTATCACTCCCAGCAGTGGACAGAGACATGTGAGGGGTGGGTGCATATCACTCCCAGCAGTGGACAGAGACATGGGGGTGTGTACATCATGATCAGATGACCACAACTCCATGGGTATATGTACGCATCCCTAAGGTTCGACTATGTTGATAGTGCCATAACAACACATCACTGACAGCAGTGTCCCACTCCCATGAGGATGGATGTCTTTCCCCCACTGCATGACACAACACATGTGGGTGTGAGGACAAATGAAACATGCATACCCACCCCTGGCGGATGCAGCACAATACACACACAGAGATCATGCCACAAGACTGTATAGTCATGTCAATGCCTACTAAACTAAGAGAGCCAAAGGGAACACACACTGTCACGCACATCCCAGGACTGATAGGAATGTACAGGTGCTGGGACAGCCACCAAGATGTTGCCTCTCATGGAAGGAATAGGGTGGAGTTCCCACAGATACAATGCCCACAATTGTCAGTCAGGTGCCCAAATACCCTGCAGAACAAGTACCAATTGTGTGCTAGGCTGGGATAACACACATGCATAGTGCGGAAAATGGTGAAATTCGCCATTAAGGCATTACAACATACTCAATACACAAGTACAGTGACTAGCAAGGATGGCACAGACGATGCAGCCGGAGACATTGCTGAGCAGGCATGGCCATAGTTTAAGGGATCCGTCACCAACAAAGGAAATGTAGACAGAGGTCAGCACAACAATTGTGCAACTCCCTGCAGGGAAGATGTCAGGTGCCACAGAGGAACACAAATAGCACACATGACCAAAGATTCTTTGCAGAGACCTTGTGATGGCACGCAGATACCATGGTCCACCCCATGAGCATCAGACTACAACATTTTCCTGAAACATGACACATTACCACAACCCCAACTCCTGGAGCATCAGCACCCACATCCATACCTGAAATGCAATAGTGTTCAAAATGAAAAGAAAATGCTTTATTCAGCATTAAATGAAACCCTCAGGTTCGTCGACTGGGGGGGCATCATGTGGGGAAGGACCAGGCACCGCAGGGACAGGAGGTGTAAGGGTAGGTGTGGTGGGTGCAGGGACGGACGCCTCCACCACAGGGGGTGGGGCAGCGCCAAAGGTGGAGGTCAGCTCGGCGCTGCACACTGCTGCCAGGTCGTCCAGCGTATCCCCTGCACCCGAAGAAAACACAGGCTCAAAGGAGGGGGGGGTCGGAGTGATGGGGTGCAGCGCTACTGGGGGAGGGGGTGGACAGGGGGGGACTCAACTCCCGACCCGTGGAGTGCCGTTCCCGTTTGCGGGCTGGAGAGCCAGAGGGGCTGAGGCCCAGCACAGCCAAGTAGTAGGCCTCCTTGTCAGATTGTGTGGTAGGGGAGCCAAGGGGAGTGCAATTGGAGGGACTGGGTAGTGCGGCATGCGGACTCGGACTGTGGCTGCGTGTATGCCTGTGTGCCCCAGACCCAGTGGGTGTGCCTTCATCCCCCTGAGAGTGCGTGCCAGGAGGAGTGCGCTTGCCCTTACGTGTTGGTGTGCTGCCTGTGTCTGGTGTGGTGCGTGCTTGGGAATGTCTGTGTGTGCTTGGGATAGGCATGGGAGTGGGAAGTGTGGATGGTGCAGGTGTAGGGGGGGACGAAGTGCTGCAGGAGACTCACTGCTGCCGTCAGTGAAGAGTCCATGGACCTCAGCAACATCCGTTGGTCAGACATCTCTGATGACATGCCCTCCATGTACGATACCATCTGTGTCATCATTCTGGTGTGGCCATGGGGGACATTCAGCATCGATGTCTGGCCAACCTGCAACTGCTGCAGAATGTCCACAGACTCTGCAGTGAGGGCAGCAGGGGGGACAGGGGCAGGGGGCGCGGTGCCTGGCACGAAGGAGACACGGTGTTGCCTAGCACGGACAGAAGGGACCGGAGCAACTGGGAGGGCGGTGATGGGAATGGAGGGGGCGGTGACAGATGTAGTGCTGCTGCCAGGTGTTGTAGCAGCCTCCGCCCCCTCGAGGAGATCAGCCTCGGACCCGTCAGCATCGTAGTCAGTGTTGCCACTAGACAGGTCCTCCGCCTGACTCCCCTCGCCCTCTGTGCCACTTGCTCCCGCAGACTCGCCAGCAGTGGTGGCAGCGGTGCTGGATCCCTCCTCCAGGTCCGTGCAGGTGTCTCCCTCGGTGTCCTCCGATGATGCTGTGGGTAAGGTGAAGATACAGAAAATAATCAGGCACCTGTATACATCTGACACATGAGTCCAAACAAAATATGTCACAGTGCATATCAGGAAATGCATCATGAGTAACATCTAGAATACTCCGCACATATGTAACCCTGCACTCCCCAATTGTTGACCCACCATGCCACTTGGAAACAATGGAGATTATGACACAACAGCAAATAACTTGATATCGAATTATTCTGAGAAGCTAGAGTCTGGGAACAGTTGAGCACAGCAAGACCATGAAGGCATGCCACCTCTTGTTCACTGTGAACGAAACAGTATTGGTGCACCCAAGGCCAAATAACAGACCTCAATGCTGAAGGTGTCCACACTCTGAGACCTGTGAGTACTTTTGAAACCCAAACGGAAAACATTGCGATCCCTTGGGACTCACAACACTTTACACAATGTACATGTTTAGAATGTGTGAATGTGCCACTTTGTGAACAGAACACACATGTGCCTGTATAACAGAAGTCACACAAGGAGGTGCACACAAAACTACATTTACACAGTCATTGTATGAGCTGCCAGCCGAATTCAAATAAGCCACTGTAAAGAAGAAATGGGGTATCAGTAAGTACATATACATGGCACCACGGTGGTCTGGATGACTTGACACTCGTAAGTTGGTATCAGCAACAACCAAGGACTTACCCAAATGCAAACACACTGTGGGAACATGGATATGTATAATCAGAAAACAAGTGGTAATCGAACTGTGCCTTTCTTTAAAATGTGCCAGCGTGTCCCCGGAAAGTGTAAAGGTACTTTCTTTTGCACTTCCCTGGGAGACATCTGTCATGCAGGCACATTATTGTCCTTCACAACAAACTAGCAAAGTCAAGCATATGAAAAATTGAGACATGTTGACAAGTGTAGTGAGTGCCAAGGTACAATACTTCTTGACTAACAACTTGAATCATGCCACCTGTCACATGGCCATCCGTACCATGATGACACAGTTGGCAACACATCTGACCCACTGCCTGTCATGTGGAGTGGCACACATGTCCAAACACAGGACAATGCATTATCTAATGGGCCTGCAATTGTGTCAGGACAAGGAGCACCTGCACTGAGGAGACACCCTCATGGCAAGCAAGAATGTCCACACAGATGTCAGCACACACAGACCAAACTACGTAGCATCTCGACCACACACAGGTGGCAAAAATGGATGAGCATGAACCATGTATTTTACATTTTGACACATGCTGCAAAGCACAAACATTAAACCCTGCACAACATGACTGGGTCACTGCATGTTGAGTGTCTGTCCAGACAATTATCACACACAGGTCAGACCTGGCAAGGAGACATAAGGTTTGAACATGTAGGCCTTGCCCACGCAAACCCCCCATACCTGAAACAATGTTATTGAGACAGATCAAGAAGTTACACCTCTTAATCTGGGTTTACTAAAATGTGCATCAAGAATTCCAAAATGTACTCCACATCACCTCGTGAGTCTGCCAACACATATTTGTGACAACCAACCATCAACAGATAGTTGTACATAGACACACAGGCACTGCCCAGTGTGAGGATGCACAAGCCAAATGGGGTCAGCCTGTACAATGGGCACATGTAGCACACTTTAGATAAATACAAATGAGGCCAGGGAACAATGCCACAGAGGCCAACCTATGCTGAACACACAGAGAATGGGCACAGTGTTAGATGACACACATGATTCCGAGGCAAGGGTGTCTTAGGGGACTGTAGTGGGCACACTGCTCCATGGTCCTGGAATAATCTGACTGTAACATGAGCTACCGTCCCGGCACTATGCATATCTCCCACTCATGCACATCATGTCTGAGGCCACAACATCGGTCATGCATGCTGCAAGTCTGTTCATTTGAAAACTCACACTCCTATGTTGAGACTCAGCATCAGTGCCAACTAATATGGACCCCCAAATGACTGAACAGGACAGGGCACAGGCAAAGTAACAACACATGTCTCAGACCCCCCCCCCCCACATGATGCAGAAAGCAATGTGCACTTGGATTAACTGGCAGCCTAGATGACCATGTGCAATAGTGATTACACACAGACCAGGGAACACATGTCAAGGAGGGAAAGGGAGGAAGAACCGTTTGACTTTGGGGAACAGGATATGCACTGCACAAATTAACCCTCGCAGTGTATCCAGGCGACTGAGCACTTCCTAAAGCTGGTGACACACAACAAACACACATGTACCTACCCCCTTCCTGCTGCTGCAACTCCTGTAACCGCCTATCCAAGTCAGGGAAGACCACCGCCAGGACACGCTTCATCTGGTGGGTCAGGCGTCGGCGCCCGCCGTGCTTGCGTGAAGGTGAGTCCTTCAGCTGGCACCGGGCGATCCTCTGGGTCCAGCACCGGATGTCCTGCCAGCGTCGACTGCGACCCTCCACCGATCTCACGGCCCTGTCGGCCCGCTTCCAGATCTTCCCCTTCTCGTAGGCAGTTACCTGTGAGGATGACAAAGTGAGACAACATCACTACACCTGCTCCATGTCAGAGAGACACACATTTGAACATCTTTGATATGTTGAACAGGGCATAGTATGCTGGCAACAAATAGCACCTTTGTCATAGGGACATTAGCCTCTGTGGAAGCCCCAATGCACTACATGACATTGAAAGTACACAGGTGGCATGAGGGGTGCAACACACTCCCTGATCATGGCACACACTGTGCATCACATGCAACACCAGGCTTATGGACAGCACCTCCAAGCAGTCACATGCCCAGGCCACTGACGCAACCTCAGCAGAGTACACAGACACACACAGGCACAGATCAATCACCTGCCATTGGCAACAGCAGATACAAACCTCACTCTGCACATGTGCCACTTGCCTGTGGGGTGTCACAGGTGTGGTGATAGCTCAGCAAGTCAGACACTCCGCACGGCTTACTTCTCACATCAGATGGGTGGAGCTGTTGCCTCCTCCATGCAGCTGTGGTGCAACACTCCACATAGACACTCACCCACATGACAAGGAATATTCACACACATCAATGTCCAGGGGGCGTACACATCATTTGGACACTCTCACCACTCTCACCACAGCTCCACTCAACTCACACACATCTGTGGGTACAGTCACCTGTCACACCGGGGGGGGGGGGCACTGAATCACCTCTGGACTATAGAACAAAAATGGCCCAAATGATTGGGCAGGCTGAATGTGCCATGCACTATGCAGTGAATGTCACAGTAAGCACAATGCAAGTGAGGATTGCACACAGGAACTACATCATGCTCTGCGTGGGAGACATAAGCCATTCCCCCCCTGGGACTCACTCTAAACAACATTGCAAGTCTGTCACACCTGGACACAATGCCAGAAGTGACAGTCACCAAAAAAGGTGCACAGTCAAAGGTAGTGGAGTCAGCACTCACCTGCTCCCCTGGTCTCCCATACAGGCTGGTGTACTGTGGGAGGATGACATCCAGCAATGCCTCATTCTCCTCCTGGGTGAATGGCTGGGCCCTCTCCACAGACCTTGACATGGTGCCAGAGGAAGCACAGGCAGCAGCAGTGGTGTCGACTGAAAGGTAGTGCAGGCAAGTGCCCTCTCATGGGTTCTGGCTGACTTATATCTGCCTTGCTGGGCTTTTTCATTTACAGGAGTACAGAGTGATTGGTCAGTCTCATTTGCATCCTACGTTTCCTCCAATCCCTTTAAACATACACCAGTGAGTGACTTTGCATGGTTCAAAATTTGAGCATAATGTGAAGTCAACAAGCACTTTGCAACAAAGTATTTAGTTGCCAACTGCCTTTTACAGGCCACCTGATGGAAAAATTTGAACTGTAAACTCGGTATCCATGACAACCAGCATGCATTTAGGCCCTAATACTTGTCCCTCATGTGTCCCTATGTAATTTAGCAATCCACACACAGGTACGGTGTGTTTCACACGTACCCCTACCGTTTGACACGTACGTGTACGACCAGTGTGTACACGTACGTGTATGACCAGTGTGTACACGTACGTGTACTACGGTCGTACGACCAGTGTGTACATGTACGTGTACTACGGTCGTACACACTGGTTGTACACGTACGTGTACACACTGGTTGTACACGTACGTGTGTACGGTCCGTACACACACCCATACTCGGGCGGTAACACCAATATAATGATACGGACCATGCACACGCCCTCAGAGCGTGTGTACAGGGCGTTTCACAGCTTATACTGGTGATAGGAGGCGCACACGAAATAAATGGAGGTGTCAGACTCGTGCACGGCTGTACATCAAGTCGTTGTCATTGCAGTCCTTCATGTGCAGGGCCTAGGTGTGTCAGGCAGTGATATGGCACATGTCTCCTCATGTTTTAGCACAATAGATGTGTGATGACCTGTGTACACATGTCATGTGTGATGGGGCAGTATGTGGCACACTTCCCCTTCCCACTTTGCACATGTGTGCATGTAGTACAAACGTGTCAAGCACTCCATCACTGGTATGGCACAGTCACCAACACCCGCAACTTTCCCCTGATGCCAGGGACAGGGACACTAACACCTGACATCTAAGTACCAGCGTGCCCCGATGTGACTATGTCCTGTGTGTGTCATGTGTTCCCATGAGCTTGCTGTTGGTGTTCCGTCAACTGCATCTGCTGTTGCTGCATCCAACATGTGTCTGTGTGTAGGTGGGCATGGCACACATATACGCACACCATGCCACATGTGGATTCACACGTTACGTGTGTCTGGATGCTTCGAAGATGATTTTTTGACATGAGGTCATATCTGCGCCGTATCCATGTCTGTGTTTTCGTTTTTCACGTGTACCCCTTCATTGCAATGTGTGTCATCTGTACATTTTCAATGACATGTGACCTGTGCGTCTAACTTGCCGCCAGCTGTCTGTATGAGATGACATCCTTCAAAAGCAGATATGTGGATGTATGTGACTCCTGTGATGTATCTGGCTGTTCACTTACACTGGCCCACAGATAGTTTCGGGGCATGTCATGTAGAACTTGACTATCACCGGTTGTAGTTGGCTTGTCGTAGGAGTATCACCTGGCTGGCATACGTGTCCTGGATGTATTGCACAGACCAGACTCTGTATTTAGCAGATGTGTAGTAGCAGTTGAGCATGTGCTCAGTTCATTGACATTGATGTTGTTATGTACTCACTCTTCGTTATTCCTTCCAATTTTCTGCAGGGCACCGCCTGTCCCCCGACCAATGCCAGACTCGGGTGCCATGAGGGAACGTGACTTCATAAGACGTTACCGCTTCTCGCAACAGTTGATTGAGAACTTGACCGCAAAGCTGGAACCACACCTCCAACCGCGACACAGGTATCCTACTGCGCTGACCCCCAAGATGAAGGTGATGGCAGCCCTACTTTTTTTTGCCACCGGTACGTTTCAATTCACCATAGCTGATGTGGGTGGCATGTCACAGACCATGTTCAGCCGTGTCCTGCATGATGTTTTAGAAGCCATGTTGGAGCACCTGGATGAATTCATCCATTTTCCGACTCGTGAGCAGTTGACAGGTGTCAAGGGTGAGTTATATGCCCTAGGAGGGATGCCCCATGTAATTGGGTCTATTGATGGGACACATGTGGCTTTTGTACCACCACAGGCACAGGAGGTCGCCTATCGCAACCGTAAACATTACCACTCTATAAATGCCCTTGTGGTGTGTCTTGCTAACATGCTGATTTCCCATGTCTGTGCACGTTTTCCAGGGTCAGCACACGATGCCTACATCATGAGGCGTAGCAGGGTGCCAGAAATGATGCTGCGGCTGCACAACGAACGAGCATGTCTTGTTGGTGGGTATACTCTGTTTGTCCTTTGTTTAGCGCTATCTTTGTAGATTACGGCATCTCCTGACCCACTTCTTTACATGATGTTTCCATGTAGGGGACTCTGGCTATCCCAACCTGCCATGGCTGATGACGCCTCTCCGCCACCCCAGAACAGCTGCAGATCACCGTTACAACAACGCACATGGGCAGACCAGGCGAGTGATCGAGAGGACGTTTGGCCTCCTGAAGAGTCGATTCCGGTGCCTTCACAAGACAGGCAGGTCCCTCCCATATGCACCGGTGAAGGCCTGCAAGATCTTCCTCGTGTTCTGCATGCTGCACAACATGGTAGTGGAGAAGGCTGTGCCACTCATCCTGGATCCGGATGAGCAGGAACATCCACCCGTGGAGGATGAAGGCCTTGGTCACGAGGCAAGTGAGGATGAGGAGGAGACGACATCCGGAGTCAGCTCATACGCAACTTCTTCTCATAATGGTGAGTCCATCGGTCTGAGTGTGCATGCCTGGAGCCTTGTGTGGCATGTGTTGCAATGTGTGTGTCCAGCTGACTGTATGCTAAGTGACTTAGAGGTGTGTTCAGATGTGTCACTTGAGTGATGATGTCCTTCCACACATTTTAGCTTAGACACTCAATTTTTATATAGCATGGTGACACACTTATTCCTGTAGAGTAAATGACCATGCATGCGGATGACAATCTTTTCCCTGACTTCTTGTGTGTCTGTCATCCCCAGGTAGTTTTGCATGCTGTCTGCTCGTGCCATCGTTGGCCTCCCGCTATTCCTCATGAGTATTGCAACGTTTGCTGAATCAGCGTCCCATGCACGGACATGGTGAAAAGTCATTTTGGTTAAGGATTGCTGCAAGGCATTTTGGTGTTGGTAGGTGTTTGGAATGTGTGGACACTGCTCCTGTGCATGTTGTGTCACTATACATACATGTCGACTCACCATGGGGCACATGACATGTTGCATGACTCCCATGTATTGATAGTCACCCTTCGTAACAGCCATCTGTAATGGGACTGTGGATTCTGATGCAGGCATCAATGTGTGAACAACTTCCCTCTGAAACATACGGGATGCTACGGGTGGACATAGTGTGGGACATCCCCATGAGAGGATCAATGGGGAATTGTGCAGCAGGGGGTGTTTGGCTCACCCCCTTCACTTGTGTGCCAGTTCAATGGATTTACAGCATCTGTGTTGTGAAGGGGGTGTCCAGTGTAGGTCCCACATGTTCAGCCAAATGACCTGTGAGTCTGTTCATATTGATGCATTTCCCTAGGTGTGAACCTGAGTAATGAAGGTGTTCCTCACCCTCCAAGGTGCCTCATCTCTGTCAATGCAGGTCTCTTGCCACTTTGCATGCGGCATCTCTGGCATAGTTGTCAAAGATTGTGCATATGAGTCTATGTGTAGTTTAGAAACATGCATGCAGTTCTTCAGGGATTAGAATCTCTATTGTGCATGATGTCCATGGTTGTGTATGTATTTGGGCATGTTGGTGACCACAACGTGCCATCAACACCTGCTGAGGGTGTGTATCCTGTGCACAGCTCGGCCTTCAGTTTCATGATCCGGGGTCAGTCATCTTTGGTGATTGTGCATCCATTGGCTCTGGGTGTGCCATGGGAAACCGGACACTCCTTTACATACGCCTGATGCAGTTGTCCTTTCTGACATCCTTGTCTTTGTGTGCAACTTGTGGCATAGTTTCCAGGACATGCCGCCTGCTGCTGCGGCCCCTGCAGCAAGGGCCCACAAAGTTTACAGATTCGGCAACCCACACACCTCAAAGATGCTCCTCCCTTCCTCCCTCCACCCATTCATTTGGCTGGCATCAGCTTGTCTGTGCCACTGTTGCGCCCACGCGGTGCCAAAGGCTGGACCGTCAGCGCATGCAACGTGCACATTGCATGACCCTCATGTCCTTACATGACCCACATCGCACTACAGTCTGATGTTGCAGCCACCCTCCAAGCATTGTCCATCCAAAAATCTACCGCCTGCTCTCAGGCATACCCTAGGCGCACACACGACACCTTTGCATGATGAGTGTGCAACTCCAACTGCCTACACAGCACTGCCCTGCCTTCCAGGCCCTGTCACACCAACCAGGTCATGTCCCTCCTACTCCCCACCGGCTCCCTACACCAGCAAAGCCACGGGAGTGGGACTCAAGCCTTCAGCTTGTAGTATAGTGGCATAATCTGGCACATGGCCCAGGTATCATCTCTCAGCGTGTCAATCTTCAATGTGTCCATGTCCCCCTCTCCGGCATCACATGCGCACAGCACCTCATCATCAGCTCGTATGCCATTGACAGCCAGGTGCTCCTCACCCTCACCAAAGATGCAGCCATTGCCAGTTCCAACATTCAAGATTGCATGAGATCCATTGATGAATGGCTGAACATCAGCCACCTGAGGCTGGACTTATACAGGACTGAGATAATCATCTGAGGATTGTCCTCTTACAGCTGGGTCAACTGCTTGTGTCCCACCCGCAAGAGCCCTGCACATGCACCCAGTGCCCACGCACACAAGATGGTGTGCATCATGGATTCGTCACTCACATTTGCCATGCTAATCACCAGCATCTGTACCTCAGGGTGCAACACCCTTTGCATGATGCACATGATCCACAGATAGATCCACTCCAAGGAAAGGCAGACCATCCCCCAGGCCCATAACACCAGCCGTGTCAACTACTGCCCCGCCCTCTACGGAGCAAGTACATCCTAACTCCCGGGAAACTTGTCCACATCTAGGCTGCATGTGCACACCTCAGCTTCAACATCCCGCGCCCCAGCCACATCACCGTCTACCAGAGATTGCTGCAATGGATCACTGTGTGCTGCAGGATGACCTTCAGACTCCTCACCCACACTCAGGAGGCAGGCCACAACCCCAGACCCCAAACCAACCTTGACCGCCTGTCATCTGAGACCCCGTTGTGCCAACTCCGTGCATCCAACCTTGCCCTGGCAACCATTCTTCACATCCACCGTACTCCAGCATGCAGGACATAGTTCTCCCACCTGGCAAGACATACCTGCTACTCCCTCCCCGGCAACATCCACATGAGCCATGACCTCTACGCCTTCAGGATACTCTTCCCAATTGGTCTGTCCGCACAGTATTGCATGCCCCCCCTCAGCAGCTTGAGGCCATCACGGGTGAATATTGTGCTCCATGTCTATACTCTATGATACATTGTGACCCATGTGTGTCCTGTCCCAGACTCAGATTCCAGGGTATGGATGGCTGGAGTTAGTTCAACACTCAGGCATAGTTTGACATTTCCCCACACGTAGGTTGTGTACTCATGCAAAATGAATGCAACGTGTAATTGTAGAAATTAAGATTTATTCTCACTGGGGAGCCTGTTTAGTGTGGACAAATAGGTGCTATACAGTGTGCATGGAATCCAAAGTTCACAGGGGGAGATGGGATCCTTGTCCTTTGGAGTCATCAGAGTCCAGACCACAGTGTTGGTCATCATTGGTCAGACTGTGACCAGCAAGTCCATGTGGCAGAGAATGTCATTGGATGAGGTGCTGCTGTTGCGCATGAGGGCCAGGTGCCAGGCCAGGTGACCTGGGAGATGTGGATGGTCCGCTGCCTCTCATGGTCTTTTCCGTGGACGACCCACCTTCCTCTCGGGACCCTCAGATGCAGGCCTTGACGATGCTTGGGACGCTCCGTCGGATGAATCCTCCTCCTCCTCCCTCCCTGTGGCTGGTGTTGGTCTTCGCCTGGTGGCACAGGGAGGGTTGGCCATGTTGTCGGCGATCCGACGGAGTGAACAGCTTATGTCCGTTTGCACCGCCAGGAGCTCAGCCAGTCTTGCCTCCATTCGTCCTTGGTGTTGTTGTTGACTGGCGTGTTGCTCGGCCTGCTGGTTCTTAATCTCGTTGAGGGTCCCCACTACCTGTCTGATGCCCCTGGTGTCACGCCGGTATGTGTCCAAGATGTGGCGTATGTGTGACACACCGGTTCCCTCAGCTGGCTGGTCAGGTTTGCGCCTCCGCGTGCCTCCACTACCACCACCCCTGCCCACACGAGCCTGGCCTGCCATTGCTGGCACATCGGGTCTACGGGACCCCTGAGGGATGGCATTTGCAGGGTTGTCTGCCTCCTCCTGGGTGGCCGGAGAACCTTGTCCCTCCAGGTCAAACTAGCTCAGTTGTTCTGTGCGGGCAGGGCTCCTGGGTGTCTCCTGGGATGTGGCAAGAATGGGGGTGGTGGTTGGCAAAGATGTACCTGACGCAGGTGCTGCAGGGGCTTGGGCACCAGAGGGTCCAGGTTGGTTGGGGTCATCCACAGAGTGCTGAGAGTCGTCGCTGCCGGTGGGATCATCTTCCTGCCGAGCCTGGGCCTGTGATTGTTCCCCCCCAGTGTTGGGGGGAGATCCATGACATTGCCCTGTGTGTGAGAGAGAGACAATGTTAATGCTGTTTCATGCGACATCCATGTTTCATACATGTTCTAGTTGCCACAGTTCCTCAAGGTAGTTGTATGTGCCTAGCATTCACATCAATGTTCACTTGTGGATGGGTATGTTGCAGGGGACTGATTGAAATGTTCTCCAGGGTGTTTGACATGTCGCATTTGGCCTTGGATGCTTTTTTGGCTGTGGCTTGATCTTGTTGTGTCACATGTCCATTGTGAGAGTGTGTGACTCCATTGGCTGTGTGCTTGTGTAAGGGGTGAGTGATCATCCCTCAGCTCAACGCTGTTCAACATCCACATGGCCCCCCTCACACAAGTGGCCCGCTACCACAACCTCAAAAACATCTCCTACGCCGACGACACCCAGCTCATCCTCTCCCTCACCAAGGACCCTCACACCGCCAAGACAAACATCCACAAGGGTCTGAGGGCCATCCCCGACTGGATGCGGAGTGGCCATCTGAAACAGAACTTGGACAAGATGGAGGTCCTCATCCTCTGACCCACACCCTCAGCCTGGGACGACTCCTGGTGGCCAATCGTTCTGGGGACATCACCGACACCCACCAAACACGCACGCAACCTAGGATTGATCCTCGCATTCTCCCTCTCCATGTCCAAGCAGGTCAACGGCGTCTCCTCCTCCTGCTACGACACCCTACGCACGCTCCGCCGGATCCACTGGTGGATCTTGACATAAACAAGTAGGACAGTGACACAGGCCCTCGTCAGCAGCTGACTGAACTACGCCACTGCACTCTACGCAGGACTCCCATCCACACACCAACGGCAGCTACAACGCTTCGGAAACGCCTCGGCACAACTGATCGTCAACGCCCCCCACCACAGCCACATCACCACCCTCCTGAGAGACCTGCACTGGCTCCAAATCGACAAGAGGATCACCTGTAAGCTCCTCAGCCACGCACACAAGGCACTCCACACCACCGGACAAGCCTACCTGCACATCAGACTCAGCTTCTACACCCCCACCCGCCAGCTCCGCTCCGGCATCTTCGCCCTTGCAGCTGTCCCCCGCATCCAACGTATGCCTGCCTGCAGCAGATCCTTCTCCTACCTCGCCGCCAAGACCTGGAAGTCCCTCCCAACCCACCTACGACTGACCCAAGTCCTACTTGCCTTCAGGAGACTCCTCAAGACCTGGCTCTTCGAGCAGTGGTGGAACCCCCCCCTCAGCGCCTTGAGACCCTCACAGGTAAGTAGCGCACCTTACAAGTACCCTGATCGATTGTTGATTGATTGACAGTGCCTGCTGGTGGGTGTGGTGTGATTTGGCAGTGGGTCTCCCAGGTGATGTATCTGTCCCACCATGGCACATGCTGCCATGTCAGTGAGTGTGAGTTCCTGTCCTAGATTTCTGAGCTTGTTGTGTTTGTGTTAGAGTTTGCAGTTGTCACAGGAGGGCCTTGTGCTGGCTACAGTAGGGCCAAGTGTCAGCTACCTTGTCAGTACTTTGCCAGTCCCTGTGCATTGCGCATGGTACATGGGTATGTACCTGGGCCATATGGGCTGAGGGCAATGGTGTCTGTTTCTGAGTTGTACAATATGTTTAGTGATCCCCACCCTCCCAGCATCCCGGACAACCTGTCTTGGGTTTGTGTAGGCTGGGACATGGCATGGCCTTGCTTTGTGAATGGGGCATACTCATGTTAATGGCATGAGCGTTGTTTAGAGTGTGGTTGTGTCAGGTGAGGGCTTGGGGGTAGGTGAGTGCATTTGTTGTAGTTGGGGTGTGGAGGCCATTCCCCCCATGTTACGTGAGTTGTTTGTGTACTCACCAGGCTCTCGAACTCCTTCGACTCCGTGTACTCCCACCAGCGGAAGCAGGGCCATCACCTTCTCCTTCCAGGGATGGTGATGTACCGGTCTGCGGGGCAGCCCACCTCCTGTGATGTTACTCTGGGCATATTCCTCGTTCATTTTGCGCTTGACTGCCCTGCGCAGATCGTACCACCTGGCTTGGCATTCATTCCTGGTCCTTCTGATGGGTGCAACAGCATTCACCCGATCGACGATCCTCTGCCACAGGCTAGTTTTTTGGGATATGCTGGTCTGTCTGACCAATGTTCCAAAGAGCTGTGGCTCGACTCTGATGATTTCGTTGACAAGGATGTCCAGCTCCTCCCTTGTGAACTTTGGATTCTTGTCTGTGGGCATGGTGTGGGGTGTGGGTGTGGATGGTTGTGGGTGTGAATATGTAGGTGTGTGTGTATGTGTAGAGGGGGTCTGTGTGAAGGAGGTTGTGTGAAGGTGTGTAAGTTAAGGTGTATGGGTGCAGTTGTTTGTGTGTGATGTCTGTCAGCAGTGGGTCTGTTGCAAAGGCTCATGGTTTGTGATTGTGGGCCCTTTTTATTGGTCCATTTGTGGGGGTGGCTGGGTTTGAACTTTTGGTGGGTGTGTTATAAGAGGTGGTTGCGAGTTTGGGCCTCTGTTTGACTGTTTGGATGTGCCAGGTAAGTCTTTTAGTTGTTTTTTGTCCTGTAGACGTGTTTTGTGGTGTTGTGCGAGTCGCATTGACCCTCCTTGTGCTGTTTTACAGTGCCCTGGTGCAGTACGAGTCGTTTTCCCGTATGTAAGGTGCGTCCATAGCTATGTTGTTGTACAGTGAGGAACTGAGGCATTCGACATCGCGGACTGCCAACACTGCACTATTCAGTGTTTTTGCTCAGCGCCATCTCGCTGGCACCGGAGACCCTGGATACCAGGGCGTAACTATTTTATATTTCAAAGTAACCACTTATTAGGGTGCTGTATCAGTGGTAAGTATTAGTTGCTACCACTACCAATAAGTGTGTGAACTTTCTGGTCCTGAAGAATTGCGGCCAACTTGACCGATGCAAGAAATATGTTGACCACTATTCACTAGAGCGTAATTCAGACACCCTCACTGGAAGATTACGCATGCTATTGTTTTTAATTAAGAGTGGGACCTCTCTTATTAAAATTTGTTATTTAGGATCTCCACTACTTATTTTTAACACACTTAGTCTCACACGCACATCACAATAGGGCCCTCACTTGCACTCACCAACCGGCAATGAATGGAATAAAGATCTCCACTAAAAGGCGCCTCTAAGGTCGCCGATCGGGGATTGCAGCGCCGCCCCGATTCGGAGCAGACCTGATGATGAAACTTGACATCTGGGCCACCTGCTGACGACATATGACAGCTAGTTTGCCGGATGTGTGAGGGTCTCTTTCCTGAAGGAGGAACCTCCTCCTGACTTATACTTTTCCACAATCCTTGACAGCCTCTTTAGGAACAGCATACCTTTGTACTTTTAGGTTGTACAGTGATCACATATGCAATGGTGTTGTACGATTCGTACATACGCGATGCTGGGGTACGGTGTTGGGGTACGGTACGTCCAAGTACGGGGCTGGGGTGGGGGGTACGGGGCGTACATACGCATGTGCTGGGGTACGGCGCGTACATGCACGGGTGCTGGGGTTCGGGGGTACGGCGCGTACATATGCGGGTGCTGGGGTACGGCGCGCACATGCGCGGGTGCTGGGGTGGGGGGGTATGGTGCGTACATACGCGTGTGCTGGGGTACGGCACGTACATGCGCGGGTGCTGGGGTGGGGGGGTATGGCGCGTACATACGCGGGTGCTGGGGTACGGCACTTACATGCGCGGGTGGGGTAGGGGGCCGTACGACTCGTACCCCGGGCCCGGGGTAGGGGTCGTACAAATTTCTCTCCGTACGGGACGTTTTCCATACGCTTGTGTATTCGGGACGCCGGTACGGATCGGACTTGTGCGCTCGGACTTCAGTTTTACGACTCGTACGTAAATCTGTCCGGGGACGTCTCGTAGACTTTTCCCGATGCAATTCGTATGTATTTTTACGGTACGAATCGTACTTCGCCGTTTGTACGGGACTTGTACGACACGTACATAAAAAAATACGGATACGAGTCGTACGGGAAATAATTTTACCCGATCGGAATCGGCACCTTAATGTTTTTGTTGATAAATAAAAAAAATATTTCTTTGTTTGAAAATTAATTTTATTTTATTTCATATAATATTTGTAGCTATTTGTGATATGTATTGCCCATGATAATATGTTTTTAATATTGAATATATTTTTATTTTTAACATTTATATATTTTTTCAATTACTTAAAAATATATATTTCGTATTCTGCTGCTGATTTTTTTTTGTTTTTAATTTTGAACTGACTGGAGTGAGAATAGTAAATTTTACCCCTGCGTAATCCAACACTTTCCCTATTGATGCACTGACTGGAGTGGGAATAGTAAATGTATTCCTCCGCTAGCCAACACTTTTCCTACTATTGGACTCACTGGAGCGGGAATAGTAAATTGTATCCCTCCGCTATCCAACTTTCCCTACCGTTGCACTCACTGGAGTGGGAATAGTCATGTTTACCAGTCCGCTATCACTTTCCCTACTGTTGCACTCACTGGAGTGGGAATAGTAATTTTTACCCCTCTGCTTTTTCTAATAGATTTTATATTTTGTACAAATATATTTATGACATCTATTTTTTTTTAACAATATTTTGTACTCCCCATTATAAGTATAGGATGTAGATATTTTTGACATCGATATTTTGGTCACAATATTTTTGTATAGGGATATTTTGAGTGTCGATATTTTGTCAGTGTACCCTCCATCATCCACTTCAGAATCACCACACCACAATTCAATGCACCCATCAGCATCAGCCTGCCAACTTGCAGCTGGGGAAAAATCTCAGAAGCAGACTGGCTCAACGCCCTCAACGTCGACCAACCCAACATCACCAACAATCTCAATGAGGACATCACCAATTTCAATGTGTGGATCAAGAACTGTAAACACTCCCGCGCACCAATGAAAACCAACAGACAAAAAAGAGCCAACAGATAAGCCAACTGCTACACAGACGACCTCCAAGAATCAAAACATCACTGCCAATAGCTAGCAAGGAAATGGAGAACCAACTACAAGACCACCTTCAGAACCACATAGAAGGCTGCACTCAGACGTTACCGACTGCATGAACGAAACATCAAAAGGGGCACTAGTGGAACTCATTGAAGCGAGCACCACCAGCTGCAAGGAAATCTTCTTTATTGTCAAATAATTCACCAACACTAAGCCGCAGTCAACAGCATCACCCCGGCTTAGAAACTCTGCAACAACTTATCAAACTTCTTCCACAGCAAAATAGCAAACATCTACAGTAACTTTAACAGCAGGACCCAGTGACCTCATCTCTGACCCGCCCATCACCAACCAACATGGACGCTTGACCAAATGGAAAACACTTACCAAAGAATACACAGCAGCGATCATGCAGACGGTCCACTCCGGTGCCCATTCAGATCCTTGAACCCACCATATCTACAACATGGGAGGATCTCAGAACAGCAATTCCCTTACCCACCTCATCAACACCTCCATCAGATCCGCCAGCTTCCCAGAAGACTGAAAACATGCTGTAGTCAACGCCTTCCTCAAAAAACCATAAGCTGACCAAAATGAGCTGAGCAACTTCCGTCCCATATCACTGCTCCCCTATCATGCCAAAGTGATGAAGAAAGCCATCAACAAACAGCTCAATAGCCTCCTTGAAATGATACACCACCTTCTGGATCACTCCTAATCAGGATTCAGAGGTAACCATGGCAGTGAAACCGAGCTTTTCGCAGCCACAGATGACATGCAAACCATACTGGACCACAGATAGACCACAGCCTTCATACTGCTCAATCTCTCCGCAGCCTCCGACAGGGTCTCTCATCACACACTCATCAGAAGACTCCAAAACACCAGCATCCAAGCACTGGCCTTCAACTGAATATGCTCCTTCCTCACAGGAAGAACACAGAGGGTTCTATTAGGATGGAGTTCGGAAAATCACTCCGACCGCCATGGTAGCGGGAAAACACCGCCCGCTAGGACCGCGGCATTACCGCGGTCCAATTAGTATGCTCCGCAGTCGAAATCCGACCGTGGAGCTACGATCGTGGCATTTAACATTGTGATGGTTTCTGCTGCCAGCAGCACCGCCGCAATGTCCAAAAAGACATGTCCAGCATATCCCTGCACTGCGTGGCAGGCACTGCGCAGTGCCTGCCACCGGGCAGGGGGACATGTAGGGGGGCACCCCCAGTGCACCCACACCACCCCCAAACACATTGGGGGCCTGCAATGGGCCCCCGGAGACATTCTCCGCATGCCTTTCCATGGCGGTTCCACCGCCGTGGAAAGGCTGGCTACCGCCGGCATCATAATCATGCCGGCGGAACCTGACCCTGCACAGGCCCCATTTTAGCAGTCCAGCTCCACCCACCAGGCAAGCGTGCGGACTGCTACCGGCGGAAAAGTAGAGGGCGGAAAATTCACCGCCACGGTCGTCACTGCCATGCTAATGGGACCGGCGGTTTTCTGGGTTGCGATCGCGGGTGGATGACTGCCGCCGGCCCGGCGGTTGCCACCACTGGCCCGGCAGCGGCCATCCGACCACCATCCGAATAGACCCCAGAATGTCAGACTACCAACCTACACATTGGAATCAAAGAACCTGATCTGTGGAGTCCCTCTGGGCTCATCCTTCAGTCCAACCCTATTCAACATCTACATGACACAGTTCGCTAACATCATAAGGTCGCAAGGCATAACCATAATATCCTACGCCGACCACACCTAACTCATTCTATATCTGAACCAACTGCATGAGCAAGGTAGCAGAATGGATGAGAACCAACTGCCTGAAGCTCAACTCTGAAAACACAGAAGTGCTTCTCTTTGGAAACAAGAACTTTCCCTTGAACTCTACCTGGCAGCTGTCAGAGGTAGGATATACACCAAAACCCACTGACCATGCCAGAAACGTGGTGTGATAAACTCAACATGACAAATGCAGGTAAATGCAGTTAGCTCCTCCTGCTTCCGCATCCTATGCATGATGTGCAAGAGCCCCAAAACACCAGATGTACCGTCACAAAGGCATTCTTCACAAGCAGGCTCAACTACAGCAACACACTCTACACTGGGATCTACAAACAGTTCCTACACAGACTCCAGACCATCAAGAATGCCGTAGCAAGACTTATCCTCAACCTCCCTTGTGGCACCCACATCTCATCACACCTCAGACAGAGGACGGGGTGGAGGTGTGGAGGCAGCAAGGCAAAGGCACACAAAGGCATTCACAAACAAGTGCAGGTGCAATAATGGCGCACAGAAACACTTTACTGGTGAATGTGAAAAAAGTAAGAAAGTGTCCTGACTGGAGGAATTTGAAGAAATAGAGTCCCACCCTATGAAATGAGAAGCAACAAGAAGAGACACAAACAGTTCAATCATTTCACACAGGAGAAATGTGGCTATTGCAGTTACAGCAGAAGACACCGATACTTTAGATATTGCATAACTGATTCACTTGAGGTCTGATTTTCCAGCTGTAAACACCATTGCCAAATAACCACGTGTGGTGTAAACATGCACACACCTAGTACCCACATGTACTGAAAATAAACAGACTACACGTGTGCCGAGTAATAGCATCCGTGCACACATGCTCCAATCAGCATGTCAGCTATATCCTAACTGACATTAAAAAGCAGAACACCATCACTCACTAGAAACCGACTACAAAGGGGGGATAAAGCAGCGACAGGGTCAGGGGAGTGGTGATATGTGGATAGGACAAGCACTGGGAGGTGCGAGTGAGCAAGCAGTGACGGAAGGGAGGAGTTGGGGGAAACAAAAAGGAGCAACAATAAGCAAAGCAGTGACGAGGGAGGGGGTGACCTGTGGATGGAGCATGAGTGCTGGTGGGAGGAGGTGGAGCTGATAAAACAAGAGCACTGTGTAAAGTGATGAAAAAGAAACAAAAAGTAGGTCCTACAATGGTCATAAAGACTGAAGCAGTGGATGTTTAGAAGTAATTGGCCCATGATCTGGGTGGAGGGCTAAACACAAGAAGAGTCATGACCATGCATGCCAGGGAGAATTGGTGACTAAGAATATAGACAGACAATAGAGTGAGCTAATGGGAAGCCTGTGTGCGGCCTGAAGCCACAGATTGAACAAGCGTCTCTTTGTGAAAGCACATGTGCTGTCTAGCCGAGACCTAAAAAGGAAGGTTTAGGTCTGTTAACAATGGTGATTTTAACAAGTCGAAATGACAGTTTTAAAGCTGCCATGCTAGGCTGCTCTGGCCCGGCCTAGAGTCATGTTTTACACAGCTACATTAGTGGTGGTGCAATAAATGCCTCAGTCCACTAGTGAGATTTAACTTACAGGCCCTGAGTACACTGAATACCATGCACTAGGGATTTACAGGTAAATTAAATGAGGGATTTAGGATTTTCAGCCAATTTGACATGATTTGAGAGGTCAGAGCACATGCAGTCGTTCCTAGTACACAAAGTCCAAAAACCAACAGCATCAGTCTTAAAGCATATGTCCGATCATGCAACAAGAGGCATTTTCTTACAGGTCACAAGGGGAGGGGCTAAATTTATCATCACCTGCAGATGCATTTTCTATCTGGTTTGTCTGACTCAGAACACTCCTTGTCTAAGAGAGTGTAACTGTAGAGAAGGGGTGGGAGACATCTGCCAGTGCTGCTTTCCTCTTAAAACTAGGCCTGGGCAGTGGCTTTGTTCCGCCAGTGTAGTAGACGGAATTATAGTAATTCCGTGTTAATCTTTTGACGCAGAATTACTTTATTTATTAAATTCCACCACTCTGCCAGCAAAATTAATTTATGCAGTGGTTTCTAAAGTTTAGAAACCACTGCATACTTCTTGGTGCCCTTAAATACTCTGCAGTAATGAACTTTTAATCAATGCAGAGTAGTGTAAGGGTGCTGAGTGATATATGCAATGGTTTCTAAACTTTAGAAACCACCACATATCCCACTCACCAGCGCCCTTCATACTGTGCAGTGATTAAAAGTTTTAGTCACTGCAGACACTGGCATAACGAAACTTGAGGGGGCCCCCCTGCGAGTTTCATAGAGGGCCCCCTCCAGACTAGATCAGGAGCACTCCGGCCAGAGTATAGTGCAGGGTAGGGGGCTGCAGGGGCCTGTGTAACACCACTGACTGCAGAGTATGTAAGGGATGGGCATCAAGTGATATGCAGTGTTTTTAAAGTTTTGAAACCACTGCATACCACTTGGTATGTTTGGCTGCGCTATTTTCATAGCCCAAAATACACCCTTGCATATATTTCTGTACGTGAGGGTGCATTTAGCGCTATGAAAATAGCACCAAATGCCCTGCAGTAGAATTTCACTGAATCTCTCTGAAAATTTATGTAATTCCACGTGATTGCGCAGAATGAAACTCCACCAATTTCAGGTATCATCTCAATAATACAGGGGTGAATTGCGTTCAGAGATATTTGCTTTAGTGAAGAGCAACATTTCCTGCCTGACCTAAAATGGGAAATGCATCTTTTCTTTTTTGTTTTAACCTCTCTTTTACTTTTTTTTTCCTCTACTGGGATTTGCACGAAATTTGGCATGGCGAATCATAGCCCATTTTGACAGGGTGTGCAAAGTTCAAGTTCAAGTTTACTTATTATGGTCTTTTAATTAAAATCATTATGTAAGATAAAATCAATACCTAAAACAAAATGGAGACCAGTGATCATACAAGTCTTAAAAAGTGCTCAAAGTGGTTAATAATTCCTAAAGGGCACACTCCTAGGTACACCGAGTTCCATTGCACCCCGGTTGTTTAAAACCCTCGCAACTGCCAATGTCAGGTCGAGAGTACCAGAGCAGGGCCATTATGAGCCCTTAAAATGTTAGGTACTTGATGTTGTAAGGTGTAAATAGACCCCTAAAGTGCTAGGTCATTATTTTTTATGAGAATTAAAAGAGGATTGGTAAATCAAAAACAAGTTCTTTCTCATACTATTGTCTTAATCCACTTCTATTGGGGAGGGCATTTCTTGTTGTTGAGTCGTAGGTCTCAACACATAAAAATGGAAGAACTCCTAACATGCTGAAAGCTTAATTAATATAAGGTGTAAACAAACCACTTAAGTGCTTCTTTTTTGTGGAGATTAAATGATGTTTGATCGATCCAAAACAAGTTCCCTTTAGTACTATTATCTTAATCCGCTTCTGCTATGGAGGGCCAGGGAGCGCAATGTTTTGTGCAAATCTGTCAAACGCCATAGCTATTAGCAATCCACAGAATGTCTTTTCAATGTAATATATATATATATTCACTGAAAAAAACAGTTAAAATGAATTTAAGGTTAGAACTCATACAGGGTATTATAATGGTAATTTAAAAACCTCTTAGAAGACAGTTAAAATTAAGTTTGAGTTAGAACCCAAATACACTATTATGATGGCATGCATTTAAAAAACTCAAATATTCGCTGAAAAAACTATGGTTAAAGGAAGCTTTAATTACAAAACAAAACCAAAAACTCAATGAAATCTGTCATTTCTGGTTAGGTATAGTAACCATAACTTGTGCCCCTGCTCCTGAACTCTCAGCGCTGAATATTCCGGGAGAGCATTTTGAGTATTTTGGCAGTTAGGCACAAAACACACAAACAAAATAAATCAACACCAAACCAACATAACAATACAAACCATGATATGATACAACACAGCACAACACCACCACAGACGTAGAACACCACATAATATACCACTGTCCAACAGCACAAATGAACTACCCCTTAAAATAACACAAAATAAAACACCACAACACAACAATATTGTAAAATTACAAGCCACAATATTAAAACAACCCAACATCCACATCAAATCAATAACAAAAGAGCACAGGACAAAACAACTTAACACAAAATAAAAGACAACTGAATAACAGCACATTAAAAGACAATTACAATTACTCAAAACGCAAACACAATATAGTAAAAAAGTACAATAATCAATTACGCATACCACAGTAAAAATACAGAAGTATAGTACGACAACTACATAGCATAACAACACGGTAACACAGACCAAATGCAACAGAACTACTCAATACAACAGGAACAGATCAACATAAGCATTTTAGCAACAAAACAGCACAATACAAAAAAACAACACAAGTACCAACACTGTATAGTACCTCAGCAACAGAACACACACAGCATGATATAACATAAATACAAATTACCACTGCACAACACAACACAATAGAACAAAAAGACACCTCAACCCAACAAATCAATACACCAACAGCATATCAAAACACACAAACTCCATCCAAAAACATCTTCCATCACCACCCCTTGCATGAAGGGGGCATTTCCTATGCTATAAACCATACACATCATATTGCAAGCAAAATACAATACAATACAGTGTAAAATGCATTTTGGGGGGATTGATATATAAGATCAGAATGGCCATAGGGGGGATGTAAAGTATGGACCCGTATGGGGTCACTAGGCTCATATAGGCCTTGCTTGGCCAATGTAAACACTGAAGATGCATAATGGATAACTGTGTAGTATGGTACAATAATGTCTCTGGCCTTGTGGTTTATGATGTCACCAGAACCTCTAGATATCTATCTATCTATCTATCTATCTATCTATCTATCTATCTATCTATCTATCTATCTATCTATCTATCTATCTATCTATCTATCTATCTATCTATCTATCTATCTATCTATCTATTTAAACAATGTATGTTTATTTTGGGGAATGGGTTGCAAAAGATCTTTTCTTCAAAGTGCATCTAACAATATCCACTGATTGGAAATAGAATATTTAGGTTTTGTTTACATTCTTGAATAAATTGTTGATAAAACAATGGACGTAGATGAGATCCACAAAAGGTGTGTAATCCTGTGGCTGCAGAGTTTAACGCATAATTATGGATTTAACTTATTTGCTACATAATATGCCACATAATGGCATATTTTGCAGATTTCACAAAAATAAATTCAGATAAATGGATAAAATAATTAATGCCAGAGAATGAGTCATGTGACTCGTGCCTGGCGAGGGATCTCTACCTCTGTTCACCGATTGTGTCCTGAGCTGCTGTGCCTGAGCTGACGCTGTCTCTGTTTGTTGCTCCGTGGCGCCCCTCCCCTTGACTCGCTGGTGTGAGCATGAGCTGCAATCCGCACGCTCTGCCTGTTGCTCCCAGCTGGAGTCAGAAGGGTTGAGGCTGGGCGAAAAACTACAGCGCGCCTAACCTGGGGGACTGCGAGGACCAGAATTCCAAGCTGGGATCAGCTGGTTCCTCTTCCCCCAGGCGACACGCCCACGGACACGCCCACTGACGAGGCAGGACAAGTATTCGTGACACCCGCTTCGCGGGTGCCACTCACTGCTATCTGGTTTCTGTGAACTGCTGCTACTCGTGCCTGGCGAGGGATCTCTACCTCTGTTCACCGATTGTGTCCTGAGCTGCTGTGCCTGAGCTGACGCTGTCTCTGTTTGTTGCTCCGTGGCGCCCCTCCCCTTGACTCGCTGGTGTGAGCGTGAGCTGCAATCCGCACGCTCTGCCTGTTGCTCCCAGCTGGAGTCAGAAGGGTTGAGGCTGGGCGAAAAACTACAGCGCGCCTAACCTGGGGGACTGCGAGGACCAGAATTCCAAGCTGGGATCAGCTGGTTCCTCTTCCCCCAGGCGACACGCCCACGGACACGCCCACTGACGAGGCAGGACAAGTATTCGTGACACCCGCTTCGCGGGTGCCACTCACTGCTATCTGGTTTCTGTGAACTGCTGCTACTCGTGCCTGGCGAGGGATCTCTACCTCTGTTCACCGATTGTGTCCTGAGCTGCTGTGCCTGAGCTGACGCTGTCTCTGTTTGTTGCTCCGTGGCGCCCCTCCCCTTGACTCGCTGGTGTGAGCGTGAGCTGCAATCCGCACGCTCTGCCTGTTGCTCCCAGCTGGAGTCAGAAGGGTTGAGGCTGGGCGAAAAACTACAGCGCGCCTAACCTGGGGGACTGCGAGGACCAGAATTCCAAGCTGGGATCAGCTGGTTCCTCTTCCCCCAGGTGACACGCCCACGGACACGCCCACTGACAAGGCAGGACAAGTATTCGTGACACCCGCTTCGCGGGTGCCACTCACTGCTATCTGGTTTCTGTGAACTGCTGCTACTCGTGCCTGGCGAGGGATCTCTACCTCTGTTCACCGATTGTGTCCTGAGCTGCTGTGCCTGAGCTGACGCTGTCTCTGTTTGTTGCTCCGTGGCGCCCCTCCCCTTGACTCGCTGGTGTGAGCGTGAGCTGCAATCCGCACGCTCTGCCTGTTGCTCCCAGCTGGAGTCAGAAGGGTTGAGGCTGGGCGAAAAACTACAGCGCGCCTAACCTGGGGGACTGCGAGGACCAGAATTCCAAGCTGGGATCAGCTGGTTCCTCTTCCCCCAGGCGACACGCCCACGGACGCCCCCACTGATGAAACGTAGAAAAACCAATTAGCCTTCCGCGACGCGGGACGCGCCCGGGACCAAGCGCGGAACGAAGACCGGACAAAGAGCGGGCCGTCGGAGGCCGTCCGGGGACGACCGAGGACGGGACGGGCCACCCCACTAACGTTCAGCACACGAGGACACTACTTAACCAAATTCTGAAACCGACGTGAAAAAACCCCCCATCTCTTACTGATCAACTGAGATTGTGAGATAAAGATAAAGTTATTACAAATACACAAAACCTGCTGCGACTACTATAAGCTATAAAGTAGATTTCCGGTCCCAAGTATGAGGGCTCTAAAAAAACTACGCTCACGGACAATCTACATGAGGCGTATGGGGACAGACGCAGCTGTAAGAAAATCAGTTGACAAATCACTAAAACCTGGTCAAATATCAAGTACTCCAGCTATAAGTCAATACTTCTCTACCCTCTCCAAGAAAAAGTATCTTTCTCCATATTTAACTGATGATCAAAATAAGCTGGATCCTTCAATGAATAAGGTTGAACATGATTCGTTACATTTCTCAGATCAGAAACCCAATAAACAAGGTCAAATAATAACTGAAAGTAATTTTGCAAATTTCTCTCTCTCGGAAGAATGTCAAAAATCATTCCCAGATACGTCTCAAATAACATCTATAACACCTATAAAAAACCAGGACAACGACTTATTCTTCGATGTATCTGTAAATCATAACACGAAGACCGAAGAAGAAAAAAATGAAATATTGCTAAGTCAAAAACATCCACTAACCAGTTCACCAGAAAAATCACCTAACCTTTATTCTAATCTGGCCAACCTATCAGACCCTAATTTTATAAATCCAAATTCTGAAAACACTGCCTCTCCCCTGTCAAAAGCACTTTTTTCATTGCAAAAAATTTTGGAATCAGTACTAACTCATCTTGGTCAAATTTTAGCTAACTCGGACGATACTTTAGACGTACAAATAGGAATACTTAAATTCCTGGTTGAAGAAAAAAAGAAAAAAGATCTAACTAAAGTCTCACCAAAACAACCCGGAGCAGTCGAATTACAACAAATAGATGATTTTCATAAAAATGGAAGTGCGACCCCAAAACAACAGGAAGCAAGCACGCAAACGAACGACGTACTAATAATTAAGACTAAAACTAAGGGACTAAGAAATAAGGAAAAACCTCTTATCACATATTCACTTAAAAAACTGTTCAAAGAAGAATCGGAAACCATCACGGAAAACAAAACTAAACATTATCCTATCTTTTCGAATAAAGTATCCGATAATAATCGTGATCAGATTATCGGGGAAAATAAAGCAGAGTTATCGGGAGTTACTGCCGAACAGGATTTCAGCCAAGGAGGACAGTCTGAAAAAAGTAACACTAGGGAAAAAGTAAGGGGGAAGAAGAAGAGAAAACCCTTGAGGAGAATACAGAGGAAAAAAGGGAATAAGCTTAAATTCCAAAAATTCACTCCCGTAAACTTGGTGAACTCTCCAGAAACTCAAAAAATACCATCAGAAAAACCCTTAAACCCAAAAGCAGACGAATTTTGTCCTCCGATAGAAAACAGATCAACAACGCAAAATATCATGGATATAAAAGAACTACGTGATAATAAATCTCAATCATGGGAAGTAATTCCATCTAAACACATAACTATCGAAGAGCTATTTCCCTCAGATAAGGAGCCGTTTAATCGTGGTAGAATAATTAATCTCTTACAAGAAATACCATCCCTGAACTCTCTGACAAGTAAAGAAATCGACCTAGTACTCTTTCCAATAAAAGAAAATAACAAACTAGTACAGGTATCCTTTTATTCCCCAGTTTTGCCTGGAATAATAATCAGAGAGAAGGAAATTCTTCACAAAAATGGCTATGATGTAATCTCGGTGGAAGATCTTAAAATCAATAACCTAAACAAAGGTACATTAGGACAAACTAATAGAAGAAAAGAAAACAATAGTTTTAATTGGGGAGATTCAGCATCAAATATTATGAGGAAAGATTCACTCAAAATACAAGTAATACAAGGTGAGAGGTCAGTATGGTCCCGGAATTCAAGCTCTAGTAACACTGAGAACTCAATAAAATCGTGGGTATGGTTATCAGAAACCTTAAACAGCAAAAAAACGGTAAATTCACAACAACACCAAGTTTAGCAAAGGTCTGACGTTATTGTCCTGGAACTTGGCAGGGAAAACTGATTTAAAAATGAAACATGCAATCAAAAACTCCCCTGATATCATTGCCCTCCAGGAAACATGGTTAATTAATACCTTTACTCAAAAAGGATACTATGTATATGAAACGTTGGCAAAAAGATCTAGAAGGGGACACGCCAAGGGTGGTCTGGCAATATTATTAAAAGAAGATCACTCTTGGTCACAGGAAATAATCGATACAAACATAGACAATCTACAATGTTTAAAAGTATCCCTTAGAACTCAAGCGTCAGCCAAACTTGAAAAAATATTACTTTTCAATATCTACGCACCTCCCAGTAATAATAATGATTTGCTGTTTGACCGCCTAATAGAGATTATCACCCATATCATTGAAGATCAATCTCACTTGCCATATCTTATAATGGGGGATTTGAACGCTAAAATTTCAAACTGTGAGATAAAGAAATGGGCTCGTCTTTTCAAAGAGGAATCTTTGGAAACATCACTCCCTGAATTCCCAAAAGGATCTAAATCAGATAAGAGAGGACGCGCACTATTATCTTTTCTCTCCAGCATTAATGGGACTATATTAAACGGTAACATCAACGGTGACATACCAGCAACATACACACGGCAAGGAAATGGATCTCCCTCTACCCTGGATTATTTTATATGCGGGATCGAAGAAAAAGAACAAATGATTCAACTTTCAATAATATTCAATGAAGAAAGTGATCATGCTCTTCTAAACCTTTCAACCCATTGGATTGCACAGTCCTCTTCTTATAACCAGCCAATATTTCTTACAACAAAAACGGAAGTAAACATAACAAGGCGTCGCATTTATTGGGGGACAGAAAATCTGGACTATCTGAGGCTATTAATTTCCGAAACCAATATATTGACTAACATATATTCAGATGACCCTATAAAGAATTTCGAACAATTAACGAATAATCTCAAACAAGCTCTGCAAAGTAAGTTAGAACACAACAGATCAGTAAAAAGTTAATGGAGAAATAAGAATAAAAACTGGAACCAACCAGTCGTAAAACAACTCAATAGGCTGATACGCGCCCAGTATCTGAACTTCTCGTCAGCAAACAAAAAGGTAATCAATAGATTAAAGAATCAAATACGACGAGAAAAAACTAAACAGAAAAAACTGAAACAGGACTTCAATTGGACTGAAATCCAACAAGCAGCTAAACAAAACAACCAGCGCAAATATTGGACACTGATTGCAATAATGACGGGATCCAAAAAAAAGCTGGAGGCAACTCCTGTTTCAGAAGAAAACTGGGATATTTACCTTCGTGAGCTATATAAACAGAATAAGTCTATTAAAAATGAAGAGGCGGGAGAACAAATTGTGGAAACTAAAGATACTAAGATCAATAAAACGTCGGCAGTGTCAGTCTCTACGAATATCAGGAAGGCAAGGAGCACGGGTGCATCTGGCCCCGATCAGATACCTATCAAGGTCTACCAAACTGAACATAAAGAGTGGGGACTGGTGCTCTCGCCGCTATTTAACTATATATTCGACAGTGGTCAAATGCCAAACTCCTGGAAAGGAAGTATTATAATCCCGATTTACAAAAAAGGAAAAAGAAACATACCGGGAAACTATAGGCAAATTGCCCTCATGGATGCTGCCGGGAAGATTTTTGCAGCAGAAATCCTGGATAGGCTGAAAAATTGGGCCTTCTCATTGGGTCTAATCCCTAAGTTTCAGTCCGGATTTCGCTCAAACCACTCAGTCACTGACAATGTAGCAATCTTCCAAACCATTTTAGACAAGTACGCAACAGGGAAAAAACAAACTATTTACGCAGCGTTCATCGATTACTCGACAGCTTTCGATCGAGTGGACAGACCGACCCTGTGGTCAAAGTTAAGAAGAATGGGCATTCCGGAGCAGCTATTACATTTGATAGTGAACCTACACAGTGACACCTGGTGCCGTGTCCAAATGGGGAGTGACAAGGGCCTATCGAAGATAATACGAACATCAAATGGCCTGAAACAAGGGTGCCTCTTGGCTCCAATTTTATTCTCACTGTATTTAAGTGACCTACCTTCCCAACTGCAGCAAGGGATATGCACTCCTCCTAAGATAGCCACTGAATATATTCATTCCCTGCTGTACGCAGACGATATAGTCATGTTTGACCTAACACCTTTCGGACTACAAAATCTTTTAGATATTTTATACAAGTATTCTATAAAAAATTTTTTAACCCCAAATACAAACAAAACCAAAGTGGTTGCTTTTTCAAACCAGAAGAAAAGGGTAAGGTACGAATGGAAGTTGGGAGGTGAGAAGCTAGAACAAGTAAAGGAGTATACATATCTGGGCAGAATTTTCTCACAAAACATGAGTAACATCAACCAAATCAATCACCTGAAAAGGAAAAGTGACCTACATGCTGGGGTTTTGTCCCGCTTATACTCGGCCACTGGACAAAGGCATTTCTCTGCACTAATTCAAGTCTATCGAGCCAAAATCTCACCGGTCCTGTCTTACGCCTCGGAATATATTCCTTTTAAACAATGGACCTATATGGACTCAGTAGAAGGTAAAATATTGAAAAAACTACTGAAGATTACTACATCTACCCCAGTACAGGCATTGAGACTGGAATGTACCATCACGAGTGCATATGCTACAGCCATAGCTAGTATTATAAGGTGGGCCTATAACCTTCTTCATTCAAAAGAAGGCACTCTAAGAAGTTTACTAAAAATAGAGACATTCGAGACCAGCTCTACCCATATTACCTTTTTAAAAAATATGCGAGAGGCCCTACAGCTTGCAAAAGTTAGTGTGGAAATTTTGTCTACGTGGTCACCAGCCCAACTCAAACTTTTTCTAAAAAACTTCACTCCCAAACTGAGCTACGAGATTGACCACTTACATTGTAATAGACTATCGTCATATAAGATCTATGCAGCCTCCCAGGAATAAAAACAATGCCAGCCTTATTTAGAGTATACACTTCAACACGGTGCAAGGCGTGCAATTATGATGTTGCGCCTGGGAACACTTCCTGTACAAACCTTTACCTCCTCCTGGAGGCCTGACAGTTCTGCCTTTTGTACCCTCTGTCAAGGGGGCAACCAGAATTTGGAACACTTACTTTTTATATGTCCAAATGCAGAAATTGTAAACGCAAGGTTAACATGTCTTAAGTCCATCTATCGGTCCTGTAGGATCGTTAACTCAAAATACTTTTTATCATTATGCAAAAGCCCTCCTAATGAATTCGTCTGTTACAGAATTTTTAAGTTTTTGAAAATCTCATTGAAAATGTATTAAATGGAAAGTATAATGTATATTTTATTTTGTGGTCCTCGAAAGAGTACCGTAACAAAAATAAAAACTTTTTGACTTTTTTTGAGTCATGTGATTTGCTTTTTGCGTTACAATTGCTTATTAATGTGCTTAATTTGGTCCTCCAGGCAACATAATTCTAGTTTTCTCAACATCGGTAAAGCTCTTCAGAGGGGTTTGGGAGCTGTCATTTTAATGGTGAAATGCATATTTCACAGGGAGCCATAAACTATTTTCCAAACGTAAGTTTCCTATGAAATTAATTTTTTATACTACTGTATTTTGTGCAATAAAAACATCCAGGCAAGTCAATAAGGTTGATTGATTGATTGATTTTAGGTTTTATATCATGACAAAACATTCAACTATCTTCAATCAATCAATCAATCAATCAATCAGCATTTGTATAGCGCAGCACTGTCACCCTGAGGGGTGTATGGATGCTCTGGGTGTGACGTTTCAGTTGAAGAGCTTTCTAGGGAGGGTGCTGGTCGAAGATGAAGAGGTAGGTCTTTCTAGGTCTTGGTGGCGATGTAGGAGAAGGAGCGGCCCGTGCTGCAGCTGCGATGGAAGTGGGGAGTATGAGCAAGGGCTAGTGAGGGGGAGCAGAGGTGCCTTGCGGTCAGATGGAAATTCTGTCAGTGGTTGATGTAGGCCGGTCCTTGATCGTGAAGAGCTTGGTAGGCGTGCGTGTGGATCTTGAACTGGCATCTCTTCTGGGTGGGGAGCCAGCGGAGCTTTCAGAGGTGTGGGGTGATGTGGGTCCATGTGGGGAGCTCTAGGATGAGTCTGGCTGTAGCATTCTGTATCGTCTGTAGTCTTTGGAGGAGCTGGGAGGAGATGCCGGCGTAGAAGGCATTGCCATAGTCAGGGCGGCTATTGAAGAGGGCCTGCGTGATGGTTTTCCTGGTGTTGACTGGGATCCACCTGAAGATTTTGTAGAGCATGTGCAGGGTGTGGAAGCATGAGGAGACGACTGTGTTGACTTTTCGTTTCATGGTCAGTTTGCTGTTAACGATGATGCCTAGGTTGCGTGCCTGGTCTGTGGGCGTGGGTGTTGGTCCGAGTTCTGCTGGCCAGCAGCTATGATCCCATAAGGACTTGTTCTTCCTGAAGATGAGTACTTCTGTCTTGTCAGACTTGAGCTTAAGGTAGTTTTCTCTCTTCCAGTTGGCTACATTGGTCATAGTGTTGTGAAAGTTATTTCTGGCAGTGAGGGGTCTTCGGTGAGCGAAATAATGAGTTGAGTGTCTTCTTCATAAGAAATTATGTTGAGGCCCTGGGATCTGAGGATTTCTGTGAGGGGGCCATGTAAGTGTTGATCAAGATAAGGCTGATGGGCGATCCTTGGGGTACGCCGCAAATGATGTGTTTGGGTTTGGAGGTTAACCCCTTCGCTGCTGCGGACATTCCGCTGCAGCGCTGGGGGGGCAGGGGGGCAGCGCGGTGGGCCTGTGCTCATGACGGAGCCGCTCCGTCATGAGCCACAGTTGAGCTGTGCTCATGACGGAACGGTTCCGTCATGACTCCGCCCATTTGCGTTGTCGCCCCGCACAGGCGGGGAAACAGCGCCGCGCAGGCGGAGCGGCCGCCGACAGGATTGTCATGACGGAACCGTTCCGTCATGAGCACACGACAACCGTGGCTCATGACGGAACGGTTCCGTCATGAGCAGGGAAGGGGTTAAAGGAGGCAGATGGATGCTCTGCATGCGTCGAGGAAGGAGGTGATCTACTTGAGAGCATTCTGCTGTATGCTGATTTCATGTGTTCTGTTGATGAGGGTGAGGTGGGAAACAGTTTCAAACAACACAGCAGAGAGGTCAAGGAGGACCAGGGTCATAGTCTGTCCTTGGTCAAGGAGGGTTCTAATGTCATCTGTGGTGGCAATGAGCACTATCTCCATGCTGTGGTTGGCGCTGATTGAGAGGCATCGAGAAGGTAGTTTTGTTCCAGGTAATTGGTGAGCTGTTGGTTGATGGCCTTCTCGAGTACCTTGGCCCGGTAGGGTAGTAGGAAGTTCGGTCGATCATTTTTGCATTTGTTAGGGTTGGCGGAGGGTTTCTTTAGAAGGGGTATGACTTCTGCATGTTTCCAGCTGTCTGGGAAGATTTCTGTGGAGATAGAGGTATTGATGATGCTGGTGAATTCTGTGCTGATAAGGTTAGTTCTGAGGTTGAAGAGATGGGGGCTGGGGTCGTTAGTGCTCTGGAGTGGACGGTAGACTTGATGACTGTGGTGATCTGTATGGTGCGCAGAGACCAGGTGGTGACCGTTTTTCCGGTGTGCATTGGTTTGTTGAGGCTGTTGAGGGCAGTGGGTTGAGGGTCGAAGTTGTTGTATGTGGTGGTGATCTTGCTGTGGAAGTAGTACGAGAGAGTGTTGCAGAGCTCTTGGGATGGGGGATGGTGTTCTTGGTGTCTGCTGGGTTGGAGAATTTGTTGACTATATCGAAGAGTTCTTTCGTGTGGTTGGCCGCTGCATCAATGCGGGCATTGAAGGCCGCTCTCTTGGCTTGCTTGATGCCTAGGTGGCTGTTACTGAGGGCAGTTTTGTGGGCAGCTCTGTCAGAGGGGGTTTTTGAGGCGTACGTTTCCCGAGTCGGTAGTAGTTGCACGTGGTGGTTCTGAGCTCTGGTATATACCAGCTGATTAGTTTTGAGGTTTGGTAGATTTTTGATGGTTTCATCAGGGTGACTGTTGGCGCATTGGTGAGTCAAGCGGAGAAGTTGAGGACGGCCTGGTCGATGTCTGATGAGGCTTCAGGTTGGGTTGTGCTGAGGGCCTGTGTCCACTGCATTTCAATTGGGCGGGCTGTGGTGCTTGGTGATAGTGGATTGAGCATCAGAAATGGTGCAGTGAGCGATGGCATGGTCGGTCCATATGTGACCTGTGAAGTGGCTAAATTTGATTCTGTTGCTGGAAGTAAAAATGGAGTTGAGTGTGTGGCCGACTTTGTGTGTGGGTTCAGTGACCTGTCGGGTGAAGCCGATGTTGTTCATGTTGACCAGTAGGTAGGTGGATTTGGCGTCATATGGGTAGTCGACGTGGAAATTGAGGTGCCGGGTAGGACATAGTCGTAGGAGTTGGTAGCTAGGGGGGGGGGATGGAGTTGGAAATGATGTTTCAGAAAATCAATCGGATGGGGTTCTGTATATGAGGGTGCCTCTGATTGTGGTCTTGGTGTTGGTCTGAAGTTGGAAGTTGAGGTGTTCCATGAGTGGTGTGGGGTCGTCATTGGTAGCTTCTCATCAGATGGTTTCCTTGAAGATTATGGTGATGCCCCCGTCGTGAATGTTGGTGCAGTCTCAGTGTATCATCTTGTATCCTTCAGCAGTCGTGATAGCGATGTCGAGGTTTGAGGAGAGGTTGATCCAGGTTTCTATGATGAAGGCAGCATTAGGGGAGAGGATGGCGATGGTGTCCCAGATTTCTGTGATGTGTTTGCAGAAGGATCTGGCAATGAGCAGGAAGTGTTGGAGCAGTGCCATGTTGTTGGAGGTCTCCTGGGTGGAATCCGTGCTAGATCTAGTGTGGGAAGGTGATCCTGTGTTGCAGGAGAAGCGGCAATGAGGGCAGGTGGAAGGAACATTGGTAGAACTTGGGGAGAACGTGCAGCAGGTGTTTCGGTGTCTGAGGTCCCGGGCATGGATCTCCTCTGCGGTGTTGGTACAGATGGCGGAAGGGCCAGGGGTCCTGGCACTGGTCGTGGTACAGCCTTTGGCATGCTGGCTGCGTGGCTGCGACCTTCATTAAGTAATTCCTGGGAGGGGGGGAGCTCTGGGTGGTGGGAAGCAGGAGGCGGAAAAGGCCAGAGAAAATGGCGGGAATCGGCGTGGGAAAGACGAGAGGAAAGTGCAGCAGAGACAACAACAAACTAAACTGTACAAAACTAAATGAATGACACAAAACAAACTGTGCAAAATCATTGCAGCTGTACAATTACAGGCAAGGGACACGGCATTAGCTGGCTAACAACCGGATGCTGGTTGCGCACTGGCACTGGCGGAGCATAACAGATGTGTCACACTGACACTTACTGGGCAGGCGGCAGCGAGCAGAGAAAAAGGCAAAAGCAGGCAGAGTCAAGAAACCTGCTGGCCTGGACGTGAGAGCTGGCACAGGACCTGCTTGACCAAGCTACCCCAGAGAGTTAAAGAGGAATTGGAAGATCAGCTTTTAATTTCAGACCAAGTACCCAGGATCCAGTTTGCCAATGAACATTACATTCTCACCTCCGGTTATCCTGTAATTTATCGCTTTTAGGGAAACGTCTGGTACAGAGATGAAGTGGAAGAAGGCCAAAAATTGCAACTGCTGGCATGAGCGTGGTGTATGAAAAGATTCCGAGTCGGGTATTAGAGCGTGTTCATGATGAATGTCATGTGTTGTCAGTAGAGGTTATCCGAGCTCATTGGATGCTCGTGTGATTTTTATGCAAGAGGAAATATTTATTAACTACTCGTCAAGACAATCTTTTAAGAATAAAGCACAAAGAGAGAAGCGATAGCTGAGGTATTGTTTTACTGAAAAATAAAATCATGCTTTCGACAGTGCCTAAACTGCAACAGGATCTAGGGGCGCAACAGGTCAGATGCTTCAGTCTTCATAGAAACTGAAAAAATACAACCAGCTCAAGCAGAAGCATTCCATTCATGAAATCAAATAAATCAGTAATTTTTCATGTTTTGTTTGAAAAATAATGAACTGCTTTTGCCGGGCGTGGCTAAAGTTAAGAAATAAACTATGCTTGCTGGGTTTGAGAGTTTTTGCAATTTATGTTAAATTAATTGAATTTATGGTCTGAAGGGAGGGGGTGCTCTATGTGGATTTGTATGCTTGAAGCATACAAATGCTTCCTTATTGGAGAAAAAAGAGGTGCATGCACACGTTTGGGGGGGCAGATATTTGCTATAGTAGCTTTGTGCATATTATTATCTAATATTGTTTTTAGAAGTCTTTGCTCCCTCATATCAAATTTAAACAACTCAGGGAGACTCATCGTCAGTCGATAAGTAATTAAAAATCCTATATACTTTATGAAGAAAATGCTAAATCTGGAATGAATCAGCTAGCTTCTCCTCTGAATTTATCATTCCTCTGCATATCACATGATTTTTAATTATCAATCATCTCTAGATCAGTCCATTGTGTTTTTTTAGACCATTCATGTATTCTGTAAGTGACGGCTCGCCGAGGGAGTGCTGCGGGGCTGTGTTGCGAGGCGGTGTGACGGGACGGGGGAGAGGCGGGGTAGCAACCTCCGGCATACGGAGGTACGGAGTTAAGTAAGTAAATAAAACATTTTACATTGCGCGCTGCATCGCCGAGTTGGCGATGTAGCGCGCGCAGTGTAAATTGTATTATTTATTTACTTAACTCCGTACCTCTGCATGCCGGAGTTTACTATCCCCCGCCCTGCCCCCCTCCCTCGCCCCTCCTCACTGTCCCGCAGCACTCCCTCGGCGAGCCGCCACTGTATGCTTCCTGATTGGAGATAAAAAGAGGTGCATGCACACCTTTGGGGGCAGATATTTGCTGTAGTAGCTTTGTGCATATTATTATATTGCCGCACTTTAGTAAATTGCTCGTCTAATATTGTTTTTAAAAGTTTTTGCTCCCTCATGTCAAATTTAAACAACAATTTGGGGAGACTGATCGTCAGTCGATAAGTAATTAAAAATCCTATATACTTTATGAAGAAAATGCTAAATCTGGAATAGAATCCGCTTGCTTCTCCTCTGGATTTATCATTCCTCTGAATACCACATGATTTTTAATTATCAATCATCTCTAGATCAACCCATTGTTTTTTTTAGACCATTCATGTATTCTGGGAAGTGTAAGCACAGATAACGAAAATAAGAGGCAAAGACGACAATCGTAAGGGAGAAGCATATTGGGGATTTAAAAATGATTTAAAAAAATATATTCCCATTCTGCTAAAAACAAAGGGGCAGATTTACAAGAACTCACGCTTCTCCGCATATCAGCAGAGATGCGCCGGTTAATTTGCGTCACGCAAAAAAACCCTTGCGCCACCATGGATGTGTCCCATTTACAATGCGGCGCACCGTGGTGCAAGGATTGACAGATGCATGACGCATCTTTTGGCATAAAGGCAACACATTGCTGGAGTCGTGTCGCAAGCACGGCACAACTCCAGCAATGCCTATTTCTAGGATGCTGCGTCACTCTTTACGCCTGCCTCAATCAGGCGTAAGGTTTTGATGCAGTGGCGTCGTATAAGTGACTCAGTGAAGTCCTGTAGATTTCGCTGCGTCACTTTTATGAGGCTTTCTTGCGTCGGAACACCCGCCCTGCAAACATTATACCTGACCCAGGTATAATGTGAGGCAGGGCTGCAGATGCGTCACGTTGTAAATGTGTCACAACGTGGTACATTGTTTACGACTAATAGAGAGTAACCCTTCAAACGAACAAAGGGAACTGGGTTCAAATAACCGAAAAAAACTATAGACCCCCTTGTGCTGATTCAATCAATCTTGTGGAACACCAGTATTGTTCTTTTATTATCATATTCATGCATACATACTCAAAATACATAAAACCTGTTTTTTTGCAAAAGATGTCTCCTCCTTTATTAAAAATGTTTCCTTTTATTTCATGTAACACTGAATCACAATAATTGATATTTATATACAGAGCCACAGACTCAATGTCAAAGTGATAATAGAAGAACAATAGGGGTGTTCCACAAGATTGATTGAATCCGCATAAGGGGGACAATAGTGTTTTTTCGGCATTGTTTATGACGCCGCTGCGTCACAAAAGTGACGTAACTCTGCCCCAAAAATGGGTACAGGCAGGTATTTACAGACTTACGAAATTTGAGCAGATTCCTTTCTGAACGAAGTTTGAATGGAAGAACGTTCCAAAACACTGCTCCTACTACTGAAGAGTCCTCCCTTCAATTGAGGAGTGCCTAACTATCTACGGGGCATATCAACAAGGGCTTTATCTCTGCTTTTTTGGCTTTAAAAGCCAAAAAAGGAGAGATAAAACTAGAGCCCTATCAACAACAGGGTGCTAACATGCAAATTTGCATGTTAGCACCCTTTTACTCTACGCTTCCCCTTGCATCTCTAATGAGATGCAAAGGGGGCATTCCAGAGTAAAATAACAGGAGAAATGTCGCTAAGCGACATTTCTCCTATTATCAAGAATGTCGCTAACCCTGTTAGAGACAAAAAAAGCAGCGCTAACTGCGGTTAACGCTGCTTTTTTACGTCTGGTATTTTTCAGACTTAGCCATGATATCCTATGGAAGGAGGATATCATGGCTAAGTTTGCCTGTCCCTATCAACAAGGTAACGTGAGATTATCGCTGGGTTTCCAGTGATAATCTCACGTTAGCCTGTTAGCGTGAGGATTTTTATCGCTATTGAGATAAGCGTTGCTAATAGCACGCTAGCTCAGCGATAAAAATTCACGCTAGCCGGCGATAATTATCCTAGCGCTAAGTGCGCTTAGAGATAATTATCGCCGGTTGTTGTTGATATGCCCCCACATTTGTGAGAAGCAGAGGTCAGTTGATCATAAAGCATGTCGAGCGTCGTACCGGGCAAAATGATCAGACAAAAGTGATTGCTACCCGAGTGCGAGGCTTTGAGTACCAGGCGCACTGATTTAAATAAAACCCTCTGAGATACAGGCAGTCAATGGAACACGCTAAGAGCTGGGGACATCTGGTCCTGTTCAAACAACCCGGGTATCATTCGAGCTGCCACATTTTGATCTAAATTTAACTTTTTCTAGTAAGTCCTTGGGTAGATAAAGCTAATTGGAATTACAGTAATCAAGGCACGATTTATTGAAAGCATTAATGATCATAACCTTATTAAGAATTGAGAATAAATGACAACCTGAACTGACTACTGTACAGATTTTTCAATGACATGCTTAATTTAGAATCCATCTTAATCCCTATTTTTTATGCAGCTTGTTTCGTTAGGAGGCTGCTCAAAAGGATGTAGCCAGATACGTGAATGTCATGGTGAAGTATGTGAAAGAAAATTAACTGGCCAGTCTTGTCATCATTGAATGTCCAATTATCAAGGCACATCAGTTTATTTATTTATTTATATCATTTATAGAGCGCCCAAATCACCCCAACCGGGGTCAAGCAATTTAGTGCAATTGCAGGGAATGCTTCTAACTTCCACTCGTTTGAAATTGTGTTTGTTTTAAGTGAAGCATTGATTATGTTTTGCATGTTCTCGTTGAAATGGCTCCTTGAAAAGTTGATATGGTGTAATATCTTCTGAGGAGCCAGACAGCATGCTATGTAATATTAGTAAGTGCACGCAGAGAATGGCTAAAACGTTAGAGCCTTATAAATACCTCTCTGATTACACCCTTTTCGAGGGACAATCCCACCTGAGCAATTCAGTATCTGACTTTTGATATCAGTAATTTTCTTCAGAAATAAATCCAGCAAATTGATTGCAGTGGGCTTGAAAACTTTGCCGTGTCGAATTTTGTATTCTAACGGTTGGAAGAACTGTGGCTAAATGTTTTGAGCAGAAAACAGATTATCGGTGTAGCGGGCTGATTTTGCTACCTTAAAATCTAATTTTTATTTCTGATTAACTTGTTGCTACTGTGTTTTGAGAATTGGGGAATTGTCTATTCTCTATTGCAGCTCCAAGGAGTGGAGTTTCCGTCTTAAATTCCAAATATCTGCAGAAGATCAAGGCTAATCTTGTGTCTTCTAGGCGGGTTTCAAGCTAGATTTGCTTCTCTGGGGCTAAAATATCTAATGTCCTACAGACACTTGGCAGAGTCTTGGACTAAAGAATCTAGGGGCACATCAGCAACAACCGGCGATAATTATCGCTAAGCGCACTTAGCGCTAGGATAATTATCGCCGGCTAGCATGGATTTTTATCGCTGAGATAGCGTGCTATTAGCAACGCTTATCTCAAAAGCGATAAAATCCTAGCGCTAACTGCCTAACGTGAGATTATCGCTGGAAACCCAGCGATAATCTCACGAAATGTGGCGTTAGCTTGTTGATAGGGCCCCACAAACTTAGCCATGATATCCACCTTCCATAGGATATCATGGCTAAGTCAGTCCTGAAGCAGGTGTAAGGAAAGTAGCGATAACAGGGGTTATCGCTACTATTCCTGCCGCTATGCTTCCTAGCGTGGGGCTTGATGATAGGAGAAATGTCGCTTAGCGACATTTCTCCTGTCAAGTCAGGTCAGGAATGCCCACTTTGCATCTCATTAGAGATGCAAAGCTGGGCGTTAAGAATTTGGGCGCTAATGCAAGGTTTCACGCGTTAGCGTGACCTTGCTAATTAGGCGGTAAAATTATTGCCGCTTTTCGGCCGAAAACGGCTGCAAAAGCAGCGATAATTTTCTATCGCCACCTTGTAAATATGCCCCCTAGATCTTCCGAGGAGCAAGGGGCTACTGCCAGCACTCCAATAGATACATTGTTTCCAATTTCTTGATGTCGTATCGCTGTTGTTGGTTTCTGTATGAGCGGATGGTCCCTCTGTTCGTCAACTAAAAAAATGCCCAAATGATTAGATCAAGTGCAGCAGTAACGCTTTCCCATGGAACACAAGAGAGTACATGGGACAATGGTACGTAGAACATGGCCTTTATAATGAGTGAAGGCTGTACCAGCTAGTGTTATGTCAAACATAAATATTTCTAGAAATTGGTTTGCTAGTTATTGAGTGGGTTTATCAAGGTGGATGTTTAACTCTCACATTATTGTAAGGGGGTATCCACAATTAATCTTGAAATCTGCTGTATTAATCGCTGCAGTGCAATGTGGGTGGCTATAGGGGATGATAGGATAATAGGATTTTGCTGCTGTTAGAGTGAGATATTTTAAAGTTGACTGGCCTTGTTCCAGTGATACATGAAGGCTGGTTTCTGTAATTTCGCTTTTAGAGACTGTTTTAGAAATAATTAGTAATATGGTAGCTTTATAGTTTCAATGCACTATTTACATCACAAAGGCAGAATATATGTTGTCTGTAGAATAACTGGCCTGCTTTAGTAGATGCATGCATACTGCAGTGTAACTAATGTTTCAGAGTCACATTTTGAATGCCAAGCATCATGTTAAAGTCTTGAGCTCTCATTTAACATATCAGTGCATTCTAGAAGTTGTAGTTTGCTTGAACTGAACCACCAGGAGAAAAACGGCTCCTAGCAGCTGGGATAGTCACATGGAGTTACATGGAGTCATGTGGCAACACAAAATCTGAGCTATGTAAATATAAGAGATGCAAGAGCATTGAATTGCTATTCTACATATGTATAATTTTACCAGCATCCAAAGAATGGACTGGGAATGCGGTATGCACTGTATTGTTACTTAGTTTTACCTATGGGTGATCAAATTGGACAAAACTGGACTGGCCAGGAGACTCAAGTATACCATTATCCAATAGACAATGCTTCTCTCAGCAGTGGTCAAGAATGAATGGGGTGGATGCTAGACTCATCTCTTTGTTATTGTAGGTACAGAATGGAAACCGAGCCTACATCCTTTGAGTATCACCCATGAACCTATTCACTTGGCATTCATTGATCCTTCCATCAGCCAGTCTCTCCGACAGTGCCTCGTTTTTTATTGTCTGTCACTGTTATTTTATGTGTCTGAATGTCATGTCTGTTTGTGCATGAATGCTGTTGTTATGTAAATGGTGGATGTATGTAAAGCAACATGACGACACACAATGTTTTTATACATTCAAGATGGCAACCCTGATGTATGTTGCAACGTTACATAGCAACATGGAAGCCATCATGAAAGAAAAAAAAGATTGTTGTTTATACTTTCAGAATGGCCAATAAGTTGCATCGTTCCTTTGCGTCCCACCATTTCGCATTGTTTTCTATACTTCAAAATGGCTGGTTGCAACTATTGACTCTTCTGGCACATTTTATAGTCGTCTGACATTGGCAAAGCTAATAGCAGTGGTCCCCATCAAGAGGGGATGGAACGATGTCTGGGGGTGGGGACAACTCAAGACGCATTAAAGTGCTGCAGGGCAACATATAAAGCATCACAACGTCCGCCACGGTTCCTGCAATGGAGGAGACTAGGAGGGAAGGAAAGTGGTAGGGAATTGACAGGGTGGGAGATGTTCAGGGAATGTGGAAAGGAAAAGGACACACACTCCCATGGAGTGCTAAAAAACAATAAAACGGGGAAAAAAGTAAGAAGTTCTATTAAGTCAGCAGTAGAATAACAGACCTTATCAATGAAAAGTAAGGGTAAAGAAAGAATACTCTAGGTTTCAGTATAAATTCAAGAATAGGGAAGAAAGCATTCCACAAAAAACAGGGCGCTCAGATAGACACGACCACCATCCAGTATTGAGCAAGGGTCTGACCCAAAGCCAATTTAGAATTGTATATATGCTGTCTGAGAAAGACAGCACAAGCTGTCTGTAGCAATACCTCAAAAATTGCCAATGCTCTGTTGGGGTCCAGTGGATGTGATTCTCTTAATGGAACCTGAAGGCGAGCTCCAGTTCTTGTGACACTTGCAACAGGGACTTCATAGTGATGCCTCGAGCATAGCATTTAATTTGGAAAGAAGGGATGTACAAAATGATATAACCCTCAGGAATAAGGAATTTAGAACAACTTTTGATGTTGTGTGGTAATTAAAAGCCCTATTTTTAAGAGGAATTACAAAATCCTGAGCAGTTTTTCACAGATGGATTAGTCTCTGGACTAAGCTTTTCCTTTATTAGGGAACAAACTATATACAAGTTAATGTTGACCCATGTTAGAAGCTGCTGTCTACACCTGGGGCCTCCAGCCTTTGCTGCATTTAATAAGAGCTACTTATGTTCAATGAAAATCCTCCAGAGTTACACATATTACTTGTATTACATTAGTGGCCTCTGTTGGACCTGTCAGCCTTAGGGCGGTTCACCCCCGAACGTTTTGTCTTCACTCCTCCTATTTTTCTGAATTTATTTTTTGTTGGACTTTAGAACTCTGCACACCTTACCACTACTAACCAGTCCTAAAGTGTGTTTACTCTTTCCTTTAAACATGGGGAAATTGGCTTACATTCATTTGGTGCATTTAATAAACTAGTTCTACAAGTACCCAGGTCCTGTAAATTAAATGCTCCTGGAGGGTTTGAAGCAATGATTGTAACATCCACTTATGTGTCCTTTCAAACATTTCCCAGGCCTGACATTGCAACCTGTGTGTGCAGTTTTAAACTGCCATTTCAACATGACAAAATAAACCTTTTGCCAGGTCTAAACCTTCCTTTCCTTTTAATACATAGGCCACCCCTAGGGTAGGCCCTAAAAAGCCCATAGGACAGTTTGCAGTCAATTTAAAAAGTCAGACATGTACTTTTACGTTTCACATGTCCTGATAGTAAAAAACTCCTACATTTGTTTTTCACTATGGCAAGGCCTACCTCTCCCATAGGATAACCTTGGGTTACCTTACAGCATTTAATAAGTGATAACCTTTGATTGGGAGCAGGAAGAAAAGTCATGTTTGATGTCTGTAGACCTGTATTTTAAAACTCTTTTATGATAAAGTCCGGTTTTAAGCCATGATTGTGAAAATGCCACTTTTGACATTTTCTTGCCCGAACCATTTGGTACCTGCAGCCTGTTCCTGGGTCACATGACTAGGTGGCAGTTGGCCTTTGTTTATTCCTCCCAGACAGCCACTCAATAGAGTGATACAATGTGCCTGAATGGGCCATCACTGGCAGGAAGGGGGTGGGTGAGCTGTGCACAGTCCCACTTATACATCATTAGGCTGGGTCCTGCTCACACAAAAAGAAATTCACGCTAGTCTTTTGTGCCTGTAGCCAGGCTGAAGCTAGGGTTGGGAAACAGGAAATTCCAGACACTTCTGTATGGGGAAACTTCAAAAGCTTCTCCTACTTCAAAGCAGGCACTGGGTATAAAATATTGGACCATCAGACCCACTGTTCAGTACACTCCTGGAACTGTCGATACTACAGAAGAAGGATGGCCTGCTTCTTGAAGCATGGCCTGCTTTTTGAGAAGGAAGAAAGAAGCTGCAACCTTCATTCCGGGCTGAAGTGACTCCAGGGGTCAGCTGATAAACCTCCTGTTAGAGCTACAGGGACATAACAAGCTCCAGAGGCCTCCCTGCATTTGCCCAGAAGACCTGCTGCCTGGACCTGCAACTGGAACTATCCGAGCCGTGCTGGAGTGGGTTCCAGATATCCAAGAGGTGCCCCAAGGTCCTGGACCCTTGGTGTAGCATCAGTTGAGCTCCTCCCTGAAGAAAGGAAGAAATTCTGAATGTGTGGACTGTTTGTGACTGCTAAGAGGCACGCTTGCGCCAAGATCTTGCCGCCTCTGCATACCGCCAAAGCCAATCTCCATTAAACCCAACTCTTCACACCATACTGACTGCCCACGATGAATAGCAATGCAAGATCTGCAATTTGCGATAAACAATGACAGCTCACAGTGAGCATGAACGCGAATCTCCACCAACAACCATCGGTGAGGCCCAACAGGATTTTTGCGCTACAGCAACGAACATCGCCAATGCTCTCCCTGCTCCTCATGGCCTCCTCCACCACAAATGGAAGTCTTTGTACCAGACTTTAGACAGTAACCTTTTCAGCTGGACTAACCTGGTCCCAGTTTCTGGCTCGGAGTTGGCTTTAACTTTTGACTTTCACCCGGTCTCGCATCTCCAGAGAGCCTCAGTGGCGCTTTGTGCTTTTTATGCGCTATACCTACCCTAAATCTTTCAAATTGCATATTTCCGGATCTACTGTTTGAATTTTCATCATTTTGGTGTCAAATAATGTATTACATTTTAATGTGTTTTTCTAAACAGGTGTGGGATTTTTCTTGTGTTTTCACTTTATTACTGTTTGTGTGATGCATAAATACTTCACACATTTCTTTTAAATTAAGCATGACTGCTCATGTGCCAAGCTACCAGAGGGTTTAGCACAAGTTTATTTACTGACTATTTGTTGTTCACCTTGACAAGAATTATGGGTGTTGCTTGAGTAAGGTTTCACCCCCCACCCCACCCAACAACCCAATTTCTCACAACCACCATATGCAAAGATTACCAGCACTGATCATTTCAGTGCATCAGGCACAGTTACTAGTAGTAATGAAAAATGCTTTGCCAATGTTGAATGCCGCTACATGGGTTATACCTAATGGCCACAACAGCAGTGGTTCTGACACCAAAATAATAATATTTCGAATAAGTCTTCCCAATTCCGTCTCATGTTTATCATTTAAATATCAGCTTTGAATATATTTTGGAAATTCTGCGTTTTTCTGCAAACCTTAGCTTATGAGTTCTGAAAATAAACATTTTCTTGTTGAATACATGCTTTTCAATTTTGGTATACTTGTTGGCGAACCCTGGTCTAGACCTAACTGCTGTGCCATGACTCCTCTGCAATGAAAGCAACAAATGGGATAGGTTTCTGCCTCTTGCTTAGGCGCTCTTGGCTATAGACCAAAAAAGTGATGGGTATTAATCTTAGACTCTTAATCTAAAGAATTTCTTGCTGTCAAAAAATGTTGGCTTAAATATGTGAACGTTTTTTATCTCAGTGAGTCTACCTCAGTGAGACTCTGAGTCTTATTAAGAGGGCGTTTGAGGCTCAAGATTAGGGATGGGTGGAAAACTCCCACATTTGAAAAAAACGCCACCAACCGCAGCATGGCGGAGTATTATCTCATGTGATGCTCGCCAATGGTAAGTTGGCGAGCGAGAAAATCAAGCACTAGACCAGCTCCTGATGAGATTTCTCAATTTGGAAGGTTGCGGCAGATCGCTACCGCTCGTGTTGAGAAAGCTGCTGCCCGCGGTGTGAAATCTGCCTCTCGAGTATAAAATCTACTCAAGCAGCAGAAAGAACCAGCACCCTCTTGTGCGCTGCATGGTGGCATTCACGCTGATTTTATAGTGCCAGATAAGCTCCTGGCACTAAAAATCAGCATGAGCAGTGTGTCGTACCACAACTCACAGAGTTTTTGGGCAACTCTGTGGAACTCTGCGGAGTGAAACTCTGCGAGTTCTGCCCAGGCCTATTCAAGATACACCTAACTGATGAGCTTCAAAATACCCTCTGATTTTCTCTCAAAAGTCATGCTGCCTGGGGGGCGTGGCTAGGCGTGCGCGGAGAATGGTGGCGTCTTGGTGAGGCGCTCCGACGGGATGGGAAGTTTCCGCGCTTTACTGCTAATACCCGCGAAACCAAGACGAGGATGAGAAGTCGGAAGATGCCCGGAATATTTTGAGACCCTCTGCGCTTTCAACAAGTGAGTTCTCCCGGTGGCGACGCGTTTTCGCGGCTGCCATCTTAGGGCTTGCATCAACGGTGGCATTACTCAGAAGCACGGAGGTGCTGACCTCGGAATCCCTGATGTCTTTTTGATTGATTTTCAGCGCTTGCTTGCCTCTACGCGTTCCACTGCGCATTTCCAGGAATTTCTCCACAAGGCAGAGGAGAGTTTAATGTTTTGGCACTTTGTTATGCCTAGCAATGCTTGTTTAGATGGGGTGAATGTTCTGTATGTTGTCATAGTGTTCTGATGTCAGGGGGTTCTGTGAAAGGACAGTTGGGACCTCTAAGACACTGGATGTGTGGAGCGGTGGCTCGTTGAACCTACAATTAAACTTGTTTTTTTTATAACAAGTCTTTGGTCAATCCTATTATTCTAATAGGGTACAACATATTTTTGGCGACGAGGATGGGCGAGCCATCGTAAGGGACAATCTAATGTGAACTGGTTTTTTTTGGATCCGGTGTTGTGACACACGACAAACAGCCATTGGGGAAGAGGTAACGACGCGCTGCAAGGCTGTGGTGTTACTGGGCAAACGAGTCAGAGTTGTGCATCTGAAGTGCAGCCGTGAAAAACTAACGCTGTGGAAGTGTCGTGAAGTCCGACAACAAACGACACTGTTCACAAGGTTTGGTGGAGCTTTAACACTTAGCGGGACAGTTGTGCTGAAGTAAGGACAACCGACGTGGCAGCTCCTGTGCTGGCTACTTCTAGCTACGAAAAAAGAGGAAAGAGTACCTGGTGGTGAGGAGTTGACGCAGATCGGGCAGTCCGGGAGCCGTTGGAGTGTCAGAGGTAGTTTCCCTGGCGAGCGCTAAGGAGGAATGATGACGTACTAGAATTGTTCGCAACGTATTGGTGGAAGCTTGGTGGGGCAACAGCCTATCACAGGTGAAGACGTTTCTGCAGCGACGTAGGAAACACGTCAGTTTCGTATGAGGAAGTCAAAGCTTCTGTGAGGTGCCGAGCCTGGTTCCTTTTCATTTTTTTTTTTTTTTTTCACAACGCGCTAAGAGCGGATCATCTGTCAAGGAGTATCGGCTGGTGACAGTGGATTTTTCTTACGACACGCTAAGAGCGGATCATTCGTCTAGGAGTATCGGCTGGTGACAGTGGATGTCGTGCCTTCAGGGTGTTTGAAGGTGAAAAGACTATGGTACACTTTTGTTTTGGTTCGTTTTTCACAGCGCTTTGATCCATCGAGGAAATTTTTTTCTGTTTTATTCTCTGAACTGTGTTTTGGATTATTGATATGACTACTAGGTATTAACTGTTGAGCTGAATTCGGTAGGGGGACAGAGTAACTTCGTGACATTCTGGTTTTTTTTTGGAGAGTTGGTATTTTTAGCTTTGTGCACTACGGTTACGGGGAGTAGTTTGACTAGTTTGTCATAACTAGAATTGTAACAGAGAAAATTTGTGGATAGCAGTATGCAAGCTGTAAATCCGCCTCCCCCGTTCCTAGAAAGTCCGGGAGCACCACCAATACAGTGGAGACAATGGTTTGACGCGTTTGAGACTTATGTGGGGGCCATTGGAGCTTCGCGTTACAGAGCGGAAAGGAAAAAGTTTCTCCTCTTAAATTCACTAGGTTTTGAGGGAAGAGAAGTTTACAAACATCTTCCTGTGTTGGTATTAGCTGAAGGCGAGGTCTTTGATGAATATCAAGAAGCAGTGAAGAAGCTAATTATTAAGTTTGACGTTCAGCCAAGTCTGGTTGTGTTAAGACACAAATTCTTTAAAAGAGCACAAGTACAAGGAGAAAATGTAGATACCTATTTAAGTGCGTTGAGAAAGTTGTGTGCGGAGTGTGATTTTGGTGAATACAGAGACCAGTTGGTTAGAGATCAATTCATCGCGCATTGTGCAGATAAACAGATACAACAAAAATTGCTCACTATGGGGAATCCTAGTCTGGAGGAAATTATAAAAGTGGCAAAAAGTTTGGAGTTGGCACAAAACTCTATCTAGGAGTTGAGTAGTGGGACGGTCACAAAAGATACGGTTAATGCGGTTGCAACCACTAGTGTTGTGGGGAACATGATTAGAAAGGATAAAAATCAAATGAAGGGTCCTTTCAAGAAAACTAATATGTGTTATCGTTGTGGGTATGCTCCGCATGGCAAGGACAATAGAATTTGTCCCGGGAGAAATGCAAAATGTCATAAGTGTGGCAGATTGGGACATCTCGCTAAGGTGTGTCAGTCAAACTTTCTAAAAAATGAGAAAGTGAATAGTGTTGGCAAAGATGAGAGCTTGAGTGAGAATGATTTAGTCCAAGAGTTTCATGATATGATTGTGACTGTAATTGATGAGAGCGTTGTTTCTGGAGATCCTGCAGACTGTGTTGATCCATATGAGGAAATAAAGGTGGGTGATGTGACTTTGAAGTTGTTGGTGGATTCGGGGGCACGTATCACTATGATTACTTATGATTTGTTTAAGAAGTCATGGGGTGACAGACCGTTGTTTCCACCAGATAGAGCGCCTGTCTCCTACGAAGGACGCAAGATAGATTTAGAGGGATTTATAGAAGATGTGCTGGAGTTTAAGGGGCGCAAGATTCATGGTAAAATCTATGTGGCTGTGCGTGGTCTAAACATCCTAGGGTGGTTTCACCAAGGGTTGTTCGGCATGGTATTGAGACCAGGGACGAGTGAACAGGTGTTGGTTGTGCAAGATTTTTTTGGGTTCTGACAAGTTGGAAAGTGATTTCCCTGGTGTATTTTCTGATTCTTTGGGAAAAATTAAAGGTTTCAGACATAAAATCAAGATTAAGGATGATGCCATCCCAGTTAAGCACAAGGTGAGGTCTGTACCTTTTAGTCTTAGAGCTGACCTTAAAGCAGAGTTGGACAGACTGGAAAAATCTGGCATAATATAGCCGATAGAATCTAGCCTATGGCTTAGTCCATTGGTGGTCGCACGTAAACGCAATGGCGAGATTCGTTTATGTGTAGATTTGAGGAGTCTCAACAAGGAAATTTGGGTGGATGCACATCCTCTACCTAAGATTGGGGATTTATTAGAGGAACTGAGAGGAGCTGAATGGTTCTCGAAAATTGACTTAGCGTCGGCATACCATCAGGTGTTGTTGGATGTGGACTCTCGACATTACACAGCTTTTAATTCACCTTTTGGGTCATTTCAATTTTGTAGAATGCCTTTTGGATTAGCTTCTGCAGCGTCTGTCTTCCAGAGGGTTATGCAATCTGTATTACAAGAGGTGAAAGGGGTGGTGATCTTTCAGGATGATGTATTAATTTTCAGCAAGCATTTGGATGAACATGACAGAGTCCTTAGATCTGTTTTAAGCATTTTTGAAGAAAAAGGGATTGTGGTTAAGAAAAGCAAATGTGAATTTTGGAAGAAGGAGATAGAGTTTTTAGGACACTTGGTCTCTGGTGTGGGTGTGAGTCCGAGGCCTGGTTGGTTAAGGCTGTTGTGGAGTGTCCCTGTCCCAAGAATAAGGACGAGCTGCGTTCGTTCTTGGGTTTATGTGAATTCTATTCGCGCTTCATCCCAGGGTATGCCGGTAAAATGAAAGCGCTTTCCAATATGTTGAGATCTAATGTCATGTTTGTGTGGGATGAGTTGTGTCAAGAAACCTTTGAGTTTGTCAAGGCTGAAATGACGAATGCGAAGTCTTTGAGGGCATACGATCCAATGATACCTTGTATTATTACGGTGGATGCCAGCAACTATGGTTTGGGGGCAGTCCTTACGCAAGTTGTGGGTAATGAGGAGGTCACCATCAGTTATGCGTCCAGGCTTTTGAGAGATGCTGAGGTCAATTATTCCATAATTGAGAAGGAACTATTAGCATGTTTTTGGGCATGTGAGAAGTTTAGAACGTATGTTTGGGGCAGGAAATTCCAGATTCACACTGACCATAAACCGTTGGTTTATATTTTAGGGGGTGAGCGTGTAAAATACGCAACTCCCAAAATTGCGCGATTGACTACAAAGTTGTTACAGTATAATTTTGTCACAAAACATATACCTGGAAAACAGAATGTCAGGGCAGATATGTTGTCTAGACTGCCTTTGAGTGATGATGACCCGTTAGATTTGGAAGAGGACAAAGAGGATTGTTTTATTGCGGTGGTAGATGCAGTGGATAACAAGGCTTGTAGTGAGATGGAATGGAATGTGGCAGTGAAAGCTGATCAGTGTCTTGACAGGGTGAAAGAGTTCATTATAAAGGGATGGCCACGGGAAAAATGTATAAGTCAAGAAATTCAACCTTTTTGGAAAATTTCTGAAGAGCTGTCTATTGAAGATGGTGTGATTATGAGGGATGGCAGGTGTGTTCCTCCTTCAGGTCTTCGTTGCAAGCTTATTGATTGTGCGCATGATGGCCATCTGGAGGCAACCATGACGAAAAGGCGCCTTAGATTGCATTATTGGTGGCCTTCTATGGATAAAGATATTGAAGAAAGAGTGAAATTGTGTGGTGTATGTAGTGGTGCGGAAAAGAAGCTGAGAGTTGTTACACCTCCACTTCAACCTATTGATTATCCCATGAGACCGTGGTCGAAAGTGGGTATAGATCTAATTGGTCCTTTCAACTTTCTTCCGTACAATCTTCGCTTTGCCTTCGTGTTAATGGATTTCCATAGTAAATGGCCGGAGGTAAAGTTTTGTGCTACTCCCACTGCTAATAATGCTATTTTGTTCCTCAAAGAAATATTCATGAGAGAAGGTTTTCCGGAAGTCATTGTGTCTGACAATGGTGTGCAATTTGTAAGTCAGGACATGGAAGATTTTCTGAAGGAGTCAGGAGTGAAACATTTAAAGAGTTCAGTTGGGCATCCACAGACCAATGGATTGGTGGAGAGAATGAACAGGGCTGTGAGCGATTGTATCAAATGGGCTAAACAAAATTGTCTTGATATTGAAGGTGCGGTTAGATCTATGTTGTGGTTCTATCGCACAACACCTCATTCTCTTACCAAAATTGCTCCTTTTGTGTCTTTAAAGGGGAGAATTCCTACTTCTGTGTTGTATCCTGCTTGGTTGTTGAGGACTGTGGCTAACAAGGTGTCCTCTAATATTGATAAGGATGCTTTGGAGTTACGAGTGAAGGATGCTCAGAAGAAGATGGCTGACAGATATAATATAAAAAATTCTGTCAAGTTGGTTGGGCTTAATCCTGGGGATCTAGTTCGTATTAAAAGCACGAGGTTTGTCAGTAAGGGTGGAAAGAATTTTGGTGAACCTGTTTGTGTGGAGAGAGTGTGTGGAGGTGCAGTTATGGTCGAAGGGGGTCACTGGTGGAACTTGAGCAAAGTTGTCAAGGTGCAACCCGCAGTGGGCGCATCTCCTTCAATAGATCATAGGTCTACTGGAGAAAGCAATGTGTTATGTAATGGGCCAAGAAGATCCACACGTGTTAAGCAACTGCCGTGGAAACTGCGGTAATGGGAACAATTATTTGTGTAATAGTTAATTCTTCATTTGTACGGTATTACTTTTGCTTCTTGAACTTTTATTTGTTATTGTGTTTTGTGTGTTTTGTTTTTTGTTTATTTCAAAAAGAGGTAATATGTTATGCCTAGCAATGCTTGTTTAGATGGGGTGAATGTTCTGTATGTTGTCATAGTGTTCTGATGTCAGGGGGTTCTGTGAAAGGACAGTTGGGACCTCTAAGACACTGGATGTGTGGAGCGGTGGCTCGTTGAACCTACAATTAAACTTGTTTTTTTTATAACAAGTCTTTGGTCAATCCTATTATTCTAATAGGGTACAACACACTTCTTTTTTTTTTCCTGACTAGAGGAAAATCTTGTTGGCCATTTTGCGCACACCTCCCCTGCTTTGAGACACACTCTTTTTTGTGTTCTTTTCACTCATGGAATGCTGGTGTTTTTATTTCTATATTTTTTATGACTGTTGTGTATATTTCCAGCATACATAAAATGGTTCTTACAAAAAGTGACTCAATATTTCTCTATTTGCTCCAAACATGGCCATAATTGTGACATCATCTACCTGGCATAAGGTTCAATTAGTGCTCAGAAGTTGACTTTTTACGCCATTCCTGCATATTTTGTATAAATATTACATGGTTCTCTCCTTCTGACTGCGTATTACTTCAAGTCACAAACACAGTGCCTTTTTTTTTTTTACTGAAAGGTGTGTTGCTGGCTCTATGGCAGAACGAAAGGAGCTCTATCTTCGAAGCCGCAACCGAAACATATTTTTGTTACAAACTCAAAAGTTTTCACTGCTTACTCTAAATTGGAGGACTCTTTATTGGCCACGCCACTTTCCTCAGTAGCAGATATGGATTCCTCATTGGCGCCCTCTGGGAAGTCTGTCACTAAACGCCTCAAGCACAACTCTCCTTCTCCTCCAAATTCAGTCACCAAGTATACATGGAGATGTTGTTGGATGAAATAAGGGCCCTTAGGCCATTTATGGAGGAGACTAATTCTAAATTACAAACCCTAACAGACAATTGGTCTGAACTTGATACAAGAGTCATTGCAGTTGAACAAAGTTTGTCTTCATTTAGGGATACTAATGCAAACATATCACAACTTCAATCCCAAGTTCCGACGCTCCAAAGGCAGATTGAGGACCTTGAAAATCGCAGTAGGAGGAATAACCTGCGAATTTACAGTCTGGCAGAGGGAATTGAGGAGTCAGATCCCTCACCCTTCTTTAAATCATTTCTTCCCAAAGTTGTGCACTTAGCGGAAAGCACAGTACTCAACATACAAAGAGCACACAGATTAGGTCATCCTTCTTCTAGCACTTCGCCCTCACAAAGACCAAGAGGAGTCATCATACACTTTCTGGAATACACGGATTTGTTAATGGTGTTATCTGCGGTCAAAGCGTCTCAGCGGATTACTTGCTCTGGTTCAACTTTATTCTTTGCGCAAGACTATGCTAAAGCCACTGCCAACAGACGTAAAGCTTTCCTCAATTTGAGACCAGCTCTTCGCTCAGTGGGTGCTCTCTACGGTCTTTTTCATCCCTGTTTATTCAAGGTTACATACAATAACAGGACAACTACGTATGAAGATCCGGTCAGGTTACAAAGTTTAATTAATTCATGTAATCCTAATGCAATGGACGTTCTGCAATCTTCTGCTTCAAGCAATACTTGATTCCACGGCCGCATTGTTATTACTTAACACATAAGTCTTCATGGATGGGTCTCTTGTTCATAAGGATCCTCATCCAAATTGACTAAACTTTGTCAATGTTTCACTTTTAATTTCAATTTTGTTACCTTGTTGGTCCGTTCTGTTTTTTATTGTTCATTGTTCTTTATTCCCTTATTAATTTTACGTTTTTGTCCTTTTCCGTACTTATGGACGTCCTTCGTTACCTTGGAATACTTATGATTCCTTACCCATTCTGTTCAACCAGTTTGATGTTATTTATACTGTTCTGCCTTTGGTTTTTTATTGTACCTAATTACTAATTTTTCCCTGGATACTTCATAAATACATTGTTCTTTGATTTCTGCAGCTATTCTTATTTTTTGGCATGGTGTCTCCCTACCCCAGTTGGTCCTCCTTGGATGATCCATCTGCTCCATGTGGTTCCACCCACCCTCGCTTTCCTGTTCCATTCTTGTAGGTATGTTATGTGTATTGTCTTTTGTTCTGTTTTTGGTCTCACATTTCTTTTTCTTCTCTTCTCATGGTGTCTTTAATACTTCTATCTTTTCTTTCATTTCTAAATTGTTTTCTTTCTTTCGCATAGTATATTCAAATATTTCTCTTCTGTATTTCTTTCGCTATCTATACTTCTTATTGTTCTCTCATGGCTTTGTTTCAACAGAGCTTTCTTTCTGGATTCAACCTAATATTACTCTTTCTCCTTTCTGGCTCCGGATTATTCTGTGTAAGTACTTTTCTCTTCTCGTTTCTAACAGTCTTTTTTTATTATACTATACTATATTGGACGGTCAATATAGCTTGTCATTTATGCCTTTCTTTAAATTCACATGCCATTGAAATTCATCTAATGGAATGTTAGGGGATTAAATTCTCCTATAAAGAGACAAAGGGTTTTAACTCATTTGGCAAGGCTGGATACAGACATAGCCTTCTTGCAAGAGACACATCTTACGGAAATTGAATCGTTGAAATTAAAAAGAGGTTGGGTAGGGGAAGTATATTTCTCGAAGGGTGATGGTAAACGAAATGGAGTAGCGATCTTATGTCGTAAATTGCTTCCAATTACATATATTTCACAAGAATCAGATTTGGAGGGTAGATGGCTAAATGTTAAACTATCATTAAGAGGTGTTCCAGTTTCTTTCCTCATTGTCTATGCCCCTACTGGAGGTGATGCCTCATTCTGGCCTGGACTGGCTAAGCATCTTCCTAATTGCATGGAAGATAATTTCATATTAGCTGGAGATTGCTATCAGGTGTTTGATCCCTTCATTGATCGGAATTCTAGAGTGCCTTTAGCTCCTAACAAACCACATAAATCTTTTATACACACTGTCACTCAATACAATCTTCTAGATGCATGGCGTTTATGCAACCCGACAACTAACAAATTTACATTTTTCTCCCCTGCACATCAAACTCAATCCAGAATTCATTATGTATTTGTATCCCATAATGTCTTGCAATCACTTACACATGCCGAAATTGGACCTATTCTATTATCAGACCACGCACCGGTTTTGATTGGATTTAATTTATTACCAAATTTAATGCCCCAAGAAGATGGCGTTTTAATAACAAACTTCTTCTAGACCCAGAATTTAATACCTCTTTTATCTCTTTCTTTAATGAATACTTTGAGATAAACCAAACAGATTCCTTACCATTCTCGACGATTTGGGATGCTTTTAAAGCTGCAGCACGAGATTTCATTATTAATTTTTTTGCAAAAAAAGTAATATTGCACGCAAAAAAACTAAAGATCTCCTCCAAGACATTAAGAAACTGGAACACTCCCATTATGTCTCTAATTCGAAAGAATGTTTAACGGCTCTCATAAATGCTAAATTGTCATTTAATAAGAAGTCAACAGAAGACGCATCACTTTATTTGTTAAAGTCAAGCGCAAAGTATTACAGTGGTAAAAACAAGGCACTAAAATACTAACAAATTATTTAAAAATTAAACACAAGTCAAATATTGAATCGATCTACGACGAACACAATGTCTTAAAACTTAAGGATGCTGAAATTTTGAATGAATTCTCCTTTTTTTACAAATCCCTATATGCATCGGAAACCCATCCTATTGATCACACTTTATCATAGTTTTTTTCAAGCATTCAAAAATCCTAACAGGACCATCCAGATCTTTCTCCCCTAGAAGTAGATCTCAATCAACAAGAGCTTTTAAAAGCTCTTTATACCTTGAAAAAAGACAAAGCACCCGATCCTGACGGACTCACTGTTGAATTTTATCTCCACTTTTCTACTCTTTTAATACCTAAATTGCACTCTTTGATAAAAAAATGTATTCTTCAAAAAACTCATCTGGTTCCTTTTCAGAAGCACACATTTGTCTCATCCCTAAGGAGGGTAAAGACTCCAAATATTGTAAAAATGATAGGCCCATCTCCCCGGTCAATATCAAAACCGTAGCTATTTGCTTAGATTCATACTTACTGAAATTATTAGAAAAAGATCAGGCTTTGATAAGGGGAGGTTTATAGCAGATAACACAAGGTTATTCTTTAATGTCTTATTCAAATCCACTCACTTAAATTACCCTTTAGCAGCAATTGCGTTGGATGCCGAAAAGGTTTTTGATAGAGTTGAATGGAAGTACTTATTTTATACCCTCAAATGGTTTGGTTTTGGTCCCAATTTTTTAAATCTAATTTCTCTCCTCTATTCCAAACCTCGAGCCGCTGTATGTGCCAACGGGATGATCTCTTCATTTTTTAATTTAGGTAGAGGAGTACGTCAGGGATGTCACCGTTCCCCATTTTTATTTAATTTGGCCTTGGAACCATTTTTAACCAAAATACGTCAGAATCCAAATATACATGGATTTCAAACGTCAAATGCACATATAAAACTAGCGGCCTACGCGGAAGACATTTTACTTTTTTTATCAAAACCAAATGATTCAGTTCCAAGTTTTTTAACAGAAGTTATTCTCTCATTTCTGGATACAAATTAAACAATGACAAATGTGAAATTCTACCCCTGACGAAATACACTTTTAGTACTGACTTCATTACCTCTAAATTCTCTTGGAGCCCTAATCATATTAAATATTTAGGTTTACATTTTACACCTTCAATTTCAACTACGGTACTTTTATGTATGAATAAATGTATCCAAAAACGTTCTGATCTCACCTCTAAATGGCACCCTCTTTATTTCTCCTGGTGGGGCCGCTTAGATACCTTAAAAATGATGTTGACACCCACAGTTTTATATTCTATTTCTAACATACCGGTTTCAATCCCCACCAAATTATTTAAGAAAATTAATTCTATCCTTTCGTCTTTTTTATGGAACAATAAGAAACCTCAAATGTCTTTATTAAAATGAACAAGACCCAAAGCAGAAAGGGGTGTACATTTTCTAGATTTCCGAACTTACCAGAAAGCTTTCCTTTTACGCCATGCATCTCTTTGGTTGCTTGATTCTACGGATGACTGTCCTCTTTGGACTACATTAGAAGGTCGTTTTTTTTCTCCCTTCTCATTCCAAGAGTACCTTTCCTTCTCACGTAAGCCACCATCCATTTCAACTCCAATAATAAAGCAAACTTTCAAACTTCTTGGATTACCCCCCACTCACATTTACATCACAGCAGATTCTTTCCTTGACTCAACAATTTGGCACAACAAAAACTTGACGATCCGAAATAAACCCATTTATTGGAAATCTTGGAGAAATAAAGGTTTAGTATGGATTCATCAATTATTTTTAGATTCAAACTTTTTATCTTTTGAAACTCTCAGCCAAACATTTATCTTACCAGCTTCTTTTAAGCATAAATACAACTTGTTAAAAATAGCTGTGTTGGATACATATAATCAATTCCGAGAGTCACATGACACCTCCATCATCCCACAGTCCTCTCCAAATCTTCACACACTATTAAAAACTACACCTAGAGCCTCTACTATTTATATATTTTTACGGAATACTGACCCAGTCAGACAAAAGACTAAAATAGAAGAAGCATGGGAGCATGACCTGGATACCTGCTGGCAACTATCACTCTGGAAGAGCATATGGACTAAGATCCGTAAATCTTCTAGGGCTGCAAATACTACGCAAAGACTATTTTTTGTTTACAACAGACTCCTAATCACACCGGCTACCTTGAATAAAAGATTCCCCACCACATCAGACTCATGCTGGACTTGCTCTTCACCCATGGCTGACTTATTCCACATGCTTTTTTAATGCCACACATGTACACACTTTTTGGAAGCAAGTATGGATTCAAATCAACTTAATTTTTAACACTAAATTTTCTTTCTCTTTTTCTCACATTTTTCTAGGCAGTCTCTCCCCTATTTGGGATAATGTCCGACTCAAGGTTAAAATTATTGATTTATTATTAGCAGTTGCCTTTCAGCAAATAACAATTAATTGGAAAGATTCCACAAAAATTTCTTTTAAAGCCTGGCGGTACACTGTTTGTCATAATCATAGATTGGATAATGCATTTGTTTATCCCATTAATTTGTCGACGAAACGCCTGGATTTATGGTCACCTGTTACAACTTATATTGATGTTTGTGCAAATAGTTATTCTATGTTAAAACCCTCTCAGCAGGAAGTTCTTAAACCACCTTGATCCCCTTAACGGTTCCATTAATTTATTCTTAGCTCCCAATGATATTTATGTTCACATATCCTTAATTCTGTTGTTCAGAGTCCAATATCTGTATTTTATATATAAATTCAATGACTGTATTAATTCATATTTCAGACTGTATGTTGAACTCAGACACCTTACTTTCTTTCAATAAAATTTCTTTTTTAACTTAAAAAAGGCATGCTGCCTTATTGCCTTCTAACAACCCTATGCTCACAGCAATCACTATACCCTAGCTAGTTACCTTCCCTCCTAATCACAAGGTTCAGTTTACATATTCATCAGTAAGTGGCCATTAAATACCATTACCAAGCATAAATCATTGTATACAACATTGTGCACTTCACACACTCATCATTTTGTATTGGTGAGCAACTGCAAGACTAAAATGTACAGGTACACTGTTTTTACTCCTAGAGTACTAAGTTCCCTTTCAGTTGGATATCAGGGATTCCTTAATTCTCCTTGGTCTGTTGTGATCTGATTTTTGAAAACATGCCAGGATTAGTCTTACTTAAAAAGGACGCAGAGCCCTCACCCATCCTAAGTGACATGGTCATCTCTGTGAGCCTATTTTGTTTGTGTACGTGTCTTCTGGTTTATAGAAAGACTGGAGGTTTGAATACCTCTTGGTGTTGATGCAGCCTTTAACAGTGTATGTTATTAGGTTCAATAAACCTTTAATTATGTGTACCCGTGTACTACAGGATTAAAAACTGTAGGCTTGGACTTTAAGGACCTTCTCTACCTATCCATTCAACATGTATGAAGGAACATATTATCATGCTTTTACCTAAAGTTTTAATTACTTCTTAGTCGTAGGCTTTTTTAAGACCATTCAGACTCCTAAGATCCTCCCTAAGAAATCATATCCTAACATTATTGCTATCTCTAGGTCTAACCAATTAATGGAAAATATTATTTTCTAAAACAAATATCAAATATTATAATTATTTTAAAATATGTTGTGCATTTTTAAATATAATGTTCAGTGCCAGAGGGTATATTTAACCTAACTTTAATACTAACCCCAACAGTAATTATTATATTATGGTTAAATATGTTCTTTTTTAGTTGCATTGAATTAAAGCAAATTATATTAAAATATGTAAGCAGTAATAATTTGATTACATTTACTACTTGTATTTGCCAAGTAATTATGTACAGTGTAATAGCTTAGAAATTAATAGTATTATAGAGGTAATGGTTTTACGGTAATGTTAAAGATATAATGTTATGATTCCTGCGGTGGTCGAGTCATACAATGGAGACACCAGAACTACTGTCCAAAGTCAGGACTCAAGAAACAATTAAAATTCCCAAATCTATATCATTTCACACCACAAGATATATCACTGAAGTATGTCATTTTGATTTAGACCCTTGAGGCTGTTCTACAATGCCTATGATTACATTTCGGCTGCTACTAGTTTTGAGAGTACAAACTCCTGTTTGTATCTGAGGCAGATTAGGATTCGGGTTCAAACTGTTCTTGATGACTAATTAGAACCACAATTTGAAACCAAGCCTAATAATATATTTATTAATTCCTGGATCTTTCAAAGTGTCACTTTTACTAGCCTGAAGACTTTCTTGCTGTCTTTTAAAAGATGGAATATCACCGGAGTATTGGTGAAAGGCTATAACCATTGGGCTTAGCAGTTCAGAGTATTTCAATATAGAAAATTGAATAGGATGTACAATAAGGATGAACCGTGTGCAACATGCTAAATTACATTTCTAGGTGGAGACATGAAAATACCAGTGCATACCTTCACTGGTCTATCGTTCAGTAATGCATACAACCATAGACCTATCTGTTCAAACACCCCTGCCACGTTTCCCAGTCTATTCAACGAGGGTGTAAAATCCTCCTAGAAGGGATAATAACATCAGGAATGCAGCATTCCCATCCAACAACAGGCCTACTGTTAGACTTGGCATCTTTGGCGTGGTTTCCCCTGACTTTTTGCCTCTACCTCCTGTATTTTTGATGTTGCGCTGGATTTCGTTTTTGCTGGCTTAGATGCTTTGGGCACTTTGCCACTGCTGATCAGTGTCAAAGTGCAAGTGCTCCCTGTGTAAATTGTTGTTACAATTGGTTCTCCCTGATTGGCATATTTGATTTACTGGTAAGCCCCTAGTAAAGTGCACTGAAGTCTGCCAGGGCCTATAAATGAAATGCTACTAGTGGGCCTGCAGCACTGATTGTGCCACCCACGTGAGTAGCTCTGAAAAGGTAACACTGCAGTGTCTGTGCGCAGTTGTTGACGGCGATGTCGACTTGGCAAGTGCACCTACTTGCCAGGCCCTAACCTTCCCTTTCTCTACATGCAAGGCACCCCTATGGTAGGCCCAAGGTACCCCCCTTGGCAGGGTGCAGTGTATGTGAAAGGTAGGGCATGGACTGGTGTGTGTAACATGTCCTGATAGTGAAATACTGGCAATTTCGTTTTTCACTATTGAAAGGCTATCTTGCCCCATAGGATAGAATGGGAGTTTATTTATAATATCTAATAAATATAACTTCCCATTGGGACACAATAGAGAAATAAAGTTTAGGCTCTCTGAACTCAGAATGTAATAGCACATCTTTTAGTAAAGATGGTTTTTAAATTGTGTGTTTGAAAATGCCACTTTTAGAAAGTACTATACAAACAAATGATGGATAAATCATTAATTCGCCCCCAGTCAAGAGATCTGGGTCAAATACATCATTATTTTACTCACCATGCCACCACAGTTTAGACCCAGCCATATACAAATCAGTCTTGACCCTGTGCCTCATGGGAACAGTCCAGACCGAACTGCCAAGCCAGTAGGCAATTTCTTGTTTACCCATTCTGTGTGCCTATGCCTGTTTGTGTACTGAATGTCTGGTTTTGGAGTGACAGGGGCTGGGGATGTTCATTCACTGTAGACAGCCACTGGGGGGGGGGGTTGAGGTGTTCCTGGCCCTTCCTGGATGACTCATAGCTGGGCTGAATAGACCCTGACTGAATTTAGAGTAGTGGAAGGAGATTTCCTTGCACCTCAATAAGGCCTGTCTCCCTTGTACAATGCTGTCTCCACCCCTGCAGTCATGCTGCACCAGAGAAGACAGAACTGGTTTGGACTGAGGTCAGAGACCCTTGCACAAAGAGAACCAAGACATTTTGGGGTATAAGTATGACAGCTGAAACCCCAGAACTTTAGATCATTTCTGGAATTCAAGAGGAACCTTTGCCAAGGAGAAGGAGAAGCTGGAAATACTGAAGGAGAAGTACTGCCCCTTTGCTGTGTGCTATATGGGGTTGGCTTGCAGTAGCTGATTCTGCCATAGACAGGAAAAGGACTTTGCTATGTGCTGTGTCCAATGCTTGAGGAGGATCACCAAGGGCCTGTGTGTGCTGGCATCCTGTTCTGAAGTCTCAGGGACACAAATGCTTCGCCCCCTGCGCCCCTGAACTTCCTTGCTGGGTGTCCGGACCTGCCAAGCGGTTCCTGTGACTGTTTCGGGCCTCTGGAGGTTGTTCCTGCTGTTGAGAGCTGGAAGAGAAACGCAACTACAAGAAAATTGATGCATCGCTCTTCTTGCGGCTGTTTTTTGCTGACGTAGCACCGCTGTGTGAGAAGAATCTCCATGCATTGCCGCGCCACTGCCGAAACCAACGCAGCACCTTTTTCCACTGCAAGAACCAATGCATCGAGGAATCATGGCTGAAGAAACCGCTTGACAGCCCTGCATTGATCGCGGACGCATCCCGGATTTCCACGCATCGTACCTGTGTGGCAAGTTTTCCCGACGCATCACCCGCAGACCAGAATCGTCTTGGAATCGACGCATCACTTCCCCCTACAGACCGGATTCAATGCATTACTTCTCCTGTGTGCAGCAGAACTGTTGCATCACCTCCCCATGGTCTCAGGAACTGACACATTTCTTTGTTTTTGACGCTTCTCATCTCTGCAGCTGTTTGGCCTTGTGAAATTTTGTCGCAACTACAAATACTTTGAGAGAAATCACGCATCTATATTTTTCTATGGGCCAAGTTGTTTGAAAACTTTTTAAAGTCATATTCTTATTACATGTATGTTGGATTTTTGTCGTTTTGGTCTTGTTGAGTTTAGATAAAGATACTTTCTTTTTCTAAACTGGTGTGGTGTCCATTTGTGGTGTTATCACTGTATTACTGTGTGTTTTGAGTACAAATACTTTACACACTGCCTTTGGATAAGTCTGTCTGCTCGTGCCAAGCTACCCAGGGGGTGAGCAGGGAGCAGGGGTTATCTAAAGTGTGTCTCCCCCTTACTCTGACTAGAAGCAAAGGTCCCTATTTGGAGAAAAGTACCTACCTCTGCCAACTAGAGACCCCCATTTCTAACACCCAGTATTATGGTTTAGACATCTGTAAACAAGGTTTCCATCCGTCCATTGAGAATGAAACCAGTCACCCTGGCCACAGCACATTGCTAAGCTCTTGGTGGTCTTGATGCTGGCTCATGGAAACCATCTCCATCATTTTAGCTGGAACAGTACCATTGTAAATAGATTGGTAGTTTTGGGGTTAATTGAACAAGGATTGAATGTAAATGTACTTATATAGCGCCGAATCACCCCTAGGGGTATCTCAGCACTGTACTCATACCGCTGAAGGAACCCTTCCTGGCTTTCCATGTGAAGTGTCCACTCCTGGGCACCCCCATGGTGAAGCCAGGCATCCCAGCGCTGTTGGGGCCGTTGTGGAGATTAAGCAAGCTATTGCCCAGAGTTGCAGCGTGGGACCCATGATTAGAATAGGCACTGAGGCGAGAATATCCAGTCCGAGGAATTTATAGCCCAAGACCCTGCCGCAGCGGGAATCGAACCCTGGTCCCAGACCAGTGCTCTGCATCGAGATCTGCCACTCTAACCATTGAGCCACACTTCTCCATTGAAGGCTGGATTAACCACTGTGGTACAATTAAAAGTACAAATAGGATGAAAATCACCCAAACTATACAAGGCATTGGTAAAACGGTGAAGTTAATTCAGAAGCTGCAGAAAACAATCATAAAACAAACATCACCAGTATAAAACCATTAACTATGTCTCAGTCCCAATCAACGATAATGTTGATTATGCCATTCTTATTTGACCAATCTTACTGATTATAGGTAGAGATTTCCCATCAAATAGATCTAATGGGGGTCTCCAACCTTTCCTGTAATAAGACCTAATTAGATTATTGAAAATCCTCTCAAGCTACTAATATTAGTGATGTAATACCCTATCCAAGATTGTCAGCAGCGAACACATCAGTGCATTAGACAGGGTTTCCAACAGTAATGTGAGAAAGGCTTTGACAGTTTGAATGGAAATGTTGCATGGGTAATACATAAAAACCACAGAGAGCAATCCCCCTGGAACCAAGGAACAAATATGAGAAAGCAATCTCTCCAACTCAAATAGCTTTAAATACATTTTGAAAAATGCAACCACTTTTCTCCACACATCAGTTTATGAGTGCTCCAAATACACACATTTTCATTTTGAATACATTATTTCTAATTTTAGTATATATATATAATAATTCAACCAAGTATAAGCTTCTATATTAGAAGGGTAGGCTTATCACAGGAGAGCTACTCACAGGTAGCTGGAGAGGTACTGATAGCTTGTGAGCTACTCATCGAAGGCACCTGATCTAAATTGTTTGAGATCTTCAATATTACCCAGTCCCAGATCTGTTGAGAAATCTGTCATGTTTGTTTCCGTTCACATAAGATGTCTTTACTGTGAGGATAGCTCACCCTATATTATGTAGATAGTCTTTACAAGACTTTATGAGGTGAAGGTACCAGTAAATTTAAACCCCACTTTAGTCAGTTCATTACTGGATAACAACATACCATAAGACCCGGACAATGCACAGTGCTGAACATTCTACACATCACGTGTTCATTAGTCAGAGCAATACAATACACAGACACTCACCCAGTATACATAACATGCTCAACAATTTGCAGCCACATGCGTCAATAGCGCAATGCTCAGACACATTTGTTCTATAATCCAAGTGTTTATCCTATAATCAAGGCTTTAAGTGGGATGAGAAAGAGGGTGTTACCAGACAAGCTTAACGAGGAATAGTGCTTAATTTGAGCCAGTGGTCTCCAGTGCTTAGCACTGGCACTTCATTTTCAACACAGGCACTTATGACAGTCTGCCACGTGGTGGCAAGTTTACAGACAAACACAAAAACTGTTGTTTATGAATTCAATATATATTAAAAATACCTGCTGCTAAAGCTATTGTTGTAGCTTTGGGGGCCAGGAATTGTCTGAATTGTCACATTTGCAGAAGTGTGATGTTTAGTTGTTGGGTTGTTTTAGACCCGGTATCCCTGGTTGGATGAGGTAGGTACCCTAGGCCAAATAGGGACCCGCGTTTCCACGTCAGGGAAAGGAAGGTCACCTTCTGAGATAGCCCCCGGTCACCCCCTTGGTAGCTTGGCACAAGCAGCCAGGCTTATCTTCAAGGCAAATGTGTAAAGTATTTGCAACCACTCTCACAGCAACCCAATGATGACACCACAAATAGACTCCACACGAGTTTTATAAAAACAAGTATACATTTTATGTAAAAAGATATATGGTAAGACCACACAATATAAATCCAACATATGAGTATGTGTACTATTTCTCCTGACCGGTTGTTAGCCCAGCCAGCCCTTGTAAGTTCTGGCGATATTAATGAGCACTTCTAAACATTCCACTCTAATTCTAGTACCATGTTATGCAGTTCGTAATGCTAGAATCAGGCACTTTTGCAAGGTAAAAATAATGCAATGCGTAATACAACAATCAGGTACTTTGCAATGTGAAAATAATGCAATGCGTAACGCAACAATCAGGCACTTTGCAATGTAAGAATAATGCAATGCGTAATACAACCACCAGGTAAGTCGTTATGCAGAAATAAGGCAATGTGTAATACATTAATCAGGTAGTTCGTTATGCATGAATAATGCAATGCGTAAGACGCTAATCAGGTAGTTCGTTATGCAGAAACAATGCAATGCGTCATACAGTAATCAGGTAGTTTATAATGCAGGAATAATGCAATGCGTAATACACTAATCAGGTACTCTGTTATGCAGAAATGAGGAAATGTGTAATACGACAATCAGGTACTCCGTTCTGCAAAAATAAGATAATGCGTAATAGACTCCGGCACAAAGCTCGGTCCCTTAGGCGGTCTCTCTGCCGCTCCTTCTTACTCGCAGTCAGCCTCTGTCAACAGTTGCCCCCAACACGGGTATGGTGTAACAAAAAGTGCAGCTCCGCACTCCGGCTCCGGTACTTCCACTCCCTTGGCAATACGGGCCGCCATACGAGCCGAAGCAGAGGCTAGCGCTGCCGGAATGAGAGAGAGGCCGAGAGCGTCTCCCTCCGAGCCCACACCCTGCCCCAGGAGTCGACACACGTACCTGGGGGCGCAAACTCACTCTCCTCTCCTCATCCAGTGGCTTGGGCCTCCGATACAATCTTTGTGAATTGGCAACGGTGGGCTCGGGCCGGCAGCTCAGCGCCCCTGGGGCGGACGGTCCAGGCCACTACTGCTACGAAGATCTCAGGCTGCCACAGGGCCTCTTCACCTCTAAGGGCTACTCTTCCCCCTACACTCCAGATGCAGGTCAGCCTGTTGCTGTCTCACCTCCTCCCCTGGGTCAAGACATTTCCCAGATCCTATCGCTTTCAAATCCAGACAGTCAATTCACAACCAGGCAGAGATACACAGAAATGTTAAAGCACAAAAATCCAGCCACTTCTAAAAGAGTGGTTTTTAAACACACAATGCAAAAACCACCTTCATATAAAGATGTGTTATTACATTGTGAGTTCAGGCATACTAAACTTCACCACTCCAGATTAAGCCTTTGGAAAGATAGGCTGGAAAACATATTATACAGCCTTCCCATTCTATCCTATGGGCAAGATGGCCTTTCAACAGTGAAAAACGAAATGGAGATTATTTCACTGTCAGGACATGGTACACACCTTGGTACATGTCCTACCTTTCACATGCACTGCACCCTGCCCAGGGGGTTCCTTGGACCTACCTGAGTACATTTGTCAGAACAACATGGCAGTTTAACAAACTGCGCGCAGGCACTGCAATGGCAGGCCAGAGTTCCCTTTTTAAGGCTACTTTTGTGGGTGGCACAATTAGTGCTGCAGGCCCACTAGTAGCATTTGCATTACCAGCCCTGGCACACATAGTGCACTTTAATAGGGATTTTACTAGTAAGGCAAACATACCAATCATGGACAACCAATTACCATTACACTTTATACAGGGAGCACTTGCAGTTTGACACTGTTTAGCAGTGGCAAAGTGTCCAAAGCATCTAAGTTGGCAAAACAAAATCCATCACAGCACCAACAATAGAGGAGGTAGAGGCAAAAAGTCAGGGGTAATCACGCCAAGAAATGCCAGGTCTGCCTGGTTGGTACTGTCATTGATAGCGCTGGCAGGGGCAATGGGTGGTGCAAACTGGCCTACTGATGAGGGCCCTGGCACTTACTTCTTTTTTTTTTTACAAACTAAGCACTGACTAGGAATCCTTTCCAAGAGCTGTGACCCATGTAATTAAAATCTGTAAACGAAAATCCTCTGCTTCAGATAACACCTGTACAGTATTTGGATGTCTTCCTGAACATTTTTTGTTACTGGATCTTTACACATAACACACAAATGGATACATGCTTAAAACAAGCCAGACCTATTAGTTTTTCTATTGCTTGTTCTCATAATCAAATAAATGAGTAGCATCAATAATTTTGTTGTGACTGAATAGAAGTGCAGATTCTTCAGTTCTGAAAATATGAGACAGTGAATTAAACACTATGGAAGGGGTAGTAGCTAGGGGATGTCCCATTCGCCCCAGTATACACCTGCGAGGTCAGTGTTGCATTATATCAAGCTCTTATTCATTAATTTACTCCAGAACTCTACTTCAAACGATTTTCATTTGCAATTTCACACTCTGTTGCGGCACTTACACTCTTCTCACCAGCATGTTTTTAAATCCTCCACCTGCATACATCGCACATCACCTCTTTCCTCTTCGGCAATCTTTTCACTCTCTCCTTCTTCATTTATTTCCGTTCATCTCTTCTGCTCCACCATCCTCCCACACACAGAATCCACCTACTCACCTTTAAACACTGCATTTTTATTTCCTTTGGTGCTTACCATATTTCAACAGCAGTGGACCTCCATTAAACATTTTTGTACAATTAAAGTTGGCAAATATGTGACCATCTCTCTCTGCAATGGGCAGAGAGCCGAATGATTGAATGTGTAGTCTGGCCATCTTTATGACCCACTGACAGGCACTATGAGAAGTTGCAATGACTTCAGCCTTAAATCTAGAGATTTGAATCATATCTCATCATAAACACTCACCCACAACCTGAACCCACCTAGGCACGTGGAGACGACTCCGTTTATATTATGCACTACACAGGAGTGATATGTCGCTTGGAAAACCACTACAGAAACACATCTGGAAAAAGCTAATAATTTTACAAGTAAAACGTGAAATGTAGACAGGGACTGCACTTCTGGCAAGAATTGCCTGAAGTGTGTTTATGGTCATTGTTGAGAACTCGATCACTGTTTTTGCCTGTAAAGTAGAAGTAGGCGAATATCAATTCCAATAGGGCTCCGTTTCAATTTTTAAATTACTAATGGGTCTGAGACCCGCCAGGATCCAGCTCACTTAAAGCCCTGCTTGTATCACATTGCAATAATAACAGGTGTTAAATCATACATAACACAATGGTATACTTTTTCATGAAACTTAGAAGGATGTAAGACTGAAAGGACATGCCAGGGTTTAAACCGTACAGGCGCACACAGCTCACTGAAGTGGACGCAATGCGTCCACTTCAGTGAGCTGTGTGTGCCTGTTTTAGAGTCAGTAATTAAGGTGCATTGTGCAACTCCATCCATTTCATAATGGTAAGTTCATAATTTTTGGGAACTATGCTATTCTAAAGCATCATGGCGCAGTCACTGGTCATCCTCTTTAGCAGCACACAGTGATAATGCATTGCGCAGACGCACATATAATGGACAGGAGCACCTTTCTCACTTACAGGGCTCATGAGACTGTTACAGCATGTATTGTTTACATTACAATGCGTAGACGCAAACAGTCTCATGGCACAAACTGGGGCGCAGTCTCTCACCCCGTAAAATGCATACAGTAAAGGGCTCAGCTTCTTGCAATCCATATAGCACCAGGAAACAATGTATTACAACCACACCTCTTTTATTACCAAAGAAAAGTGTTTTCGTGACATCAAGAGAAAAATGCCCATCCTCGTTTAACACTGACGATGTTTATAAGAGTAAACAATCCACTACATACTCTGGCACAGCCCTCTAGTTCTGACACTCGAGTCGGGTCTTTGCACTGCCTCCCGCTGTCCACCTCCCAATAACGCCAGCGGAAGAGACTCAGGGGCAGATTTACATGCCCTTTGCGCCTCCTTATGCTGCCGTTGCATCACTTTTTTTGATGCAATGGCGGCGCAAATAATGCGGCCTATTTACAACGTGACGCATCTAGGGAGATGCGTCACGTTGTAAAGCCCTGCGTCACATTATACCTGCGTCAGGTATAATGTATGCAGGGTGGGCGTTCCCACGCAGGAAGGCCCCGTAAAAGTGACGCAGTGAAATCTGCAAAATTTCACTGCGCCACTTTTAGGACGCCACTGCATCAAAACCTTACGCCGGCTTGAAGCAGGCATAAGGAGTGACGCAATACAGTAAGTATAGGTCTCAAAATACATTGCCGGAGTTGCATCGTGCTCACGACACAACTCCAGCAATGCGTGACTTTTGGACCAACAGATGCGTCAGAATTTCTAACGCATCTGTTAATCGTTGCGCCAAAGAGCACTGTATTGTAAATACAGCACATCCATGGTGGCGCATGGACATTTGACACTGGTGCAAGGAAACTGTCGCATCTATGCAGATGCATCAGTTCCTTGTAAATCTGCCCCTCAGTTTCGGGTGATCACTGATGAGGTCCCCACTTTTAAGCACACCGTTTCCATGCCAGTGCAGCAGTACTCCAGAACCCTTACATTTCAGCATAAATATGTGTAGAAACACCGCCTGTATTGCAGGATTCCAGAACTTTTGATGATATTCATAGAATCCTATACAAGGGAGTTGCCAGTAAATTAAAATATACCCCACTCGAACCGTACCTTCAATCACACCGGGCACGTGAAACGAGCAAGTACAACTATCCTTAGGAGCGTTTACTTAACCCCCTCACCCTCCTTCCATCCATGGATCCATTCACCTTTCTATTTTTTTATCCATTCTCCATACCCGCTCTTTACCCACCCATCTTTAAACCTTCACTCTTCCCCATCTGTCCATTCTTCATCTTTAAATCCATGTACTCTTTCACCAATTCACCCTTCCATCCATTTACTCACCCTTCCCTTCGCCTTCTCTTCCTTCTTTACTGCCTTCCTTTCTCACCCAATTCAAGCTTTCCTCCATCTACCCCAATTTGATTGTTCATCTAGACTCCTTCTTTCTAATCTTTTTTTTCATGCTTGCTTTTTCTCTGTGTCACTTCTCTGTGCTTTCCACTATTGTCATAATTTCGCTTTACATGTTTCTTTCCTGTGTGTCAGCCACCCTCCCACGCCCTTCTGTCATGGTATTCCCTAACAGTGTTCTTTATGTCTAGAAAGAGGCCGAGGAACAACTAATTGATGTTTTAGTGAGACCAAGTTTACCAGATCTTTAGACCTTTCTCAAATACTTCTTCCATGCCACTCAGCAGTATTTAGTTAAAAAGCAAAAGTGCAAACAACCGTTAGCAAAACCAAGTCGTCTGGCCTAGGAACCTCGTGTGATGTTTATTTTTATATTTATTTGAAACATATCGTACAAAAATGAAAAGAAGACTGGACCAAACAAACTTGCTTCTGCCAAGACATGGCACCCATATGCTTGCAACGCAAATTTTACATTAAAAAAATCTATTTTTTTTTAATAGAACAGTACTTTTTAGCAAACCTAAGTGCATAGAACAGGTATAAAAAAAACCTTTTTATTTTTAATGCATGCCATAGGCCCATTATGTATGTGTATTTGTATGTATTTAAAGTTCTGAAGACTGAAGCTCTAGTGATAATGGCTGTGGTTATCATGGCTCGGCAGCAGCAGGTGCTTGTGCCCAAATCAGGATTCAAAGTGGTGTGCAAATATCAACTCACCAGTTTTTCACTGCACACCTTTTGCTAGGAAAGGCCTAGGAAAATGTGGGTTGGCAAAACTACACATTTCTGGGCTTTACATAGCCGAAGAGGGAACATGCAATAGTACCCGTTCTGACCTGTGGAGCATAGAAAAAAAGGGCAGTAACACCGTACTGGGGAAAAACTGATAAGCCCCCTCCCCCACACTGCACCCCCCACCGCCACTCCCTGCCTCTACCCCCCTCTCTGTTATTTCTCCACTGGCGCCATTACCTTCCACGGTTAACTATTGCAATGCGGACCGAAATGCTACTGACGCGCATTTCTACAGGGCAAATCCTATCATGTGTTTTTTTGTGAAGTTTTGCCCCTAGTCCGAGTTCCATTTTCAAGAAAATATATCACCGCTCTACACTGTTATGTTTAATTATTGATAGAGCGCCATGTTATTCTGAAAATTGTAGGGGTGCATCATAATCACTGTTAGTCTGCACCCACATATTAAGGGATCCATATTAAAGTGTGCCTTAGAAATGTATTACTAAAATCTGCTTATAATAGTGTGATTAGGAATTTAACCATGCCATTTATGAAGCTCATGCATAATGATTGATTTTTTGTGTAATCTGATGCATTAGGTTTAACGTGCACCATATTAAAGCCTGCACGTGTAGTTTGCTTATTCATACATGAAGTGTAATGAAGTTAATGCTTATAGTGTGATTTTAGAAGTGTGTGTTTAAATTGTGTAAAGGCCTGATCGCATATACGTTAAGAGAAAGGCCTGTTTGTTTCTTATGTTAGCTAAATATTGTAGACCGAAAATGATTTCCCTTTGTAAGGCTTTGGGTTTCAGGACGTTAGACAATCTCAGAGAAGTGGAAAGTTCTTCGTTCCCATGTTTCTGTTGCAGGTGTAAGGACACCTAGCTCGTTAGAGAAACTAACTCTTTGTTTCAGGAGTCAGGATGGCCTGAGAAGCCAATATGGGAGCATACTGGAATGTAGGGATGATACTTTCGGCGGAGAAGGTGCCCGGGACCCAAGGACGAGTAAACCGTCGTTGGAAGGGTGACAAGTTTCGCTGGAAAATCACTGGGAGAAGACCTGGCTGAAGAGGTGTGCCGGAGGGCGTGTTCTACGTTTTTGGGATATTGAATTAGGGACAGTGCCCCGTGGGTTGAGCAGTTGAGGTTTAGATGGGGAGCTAGAAGGAGCATCTTAGAACGAGCTGTGACTAAGTGAGTGTACTTCTAACTTCTGACACCTTTTATTTTCTTGCCTGGGAAAATGCTAAGTAGGGATGTCACCTTAGAAATAGAGTAGGGATAGACTAACTGATTTCTTTTTAGGTTAATGACTTCTAATATCGAGATTGGAGTGATTATCGCTTGTCTAATGATTCTAGAGCTGACTATTCTTCTTATTCTGAGTCGGATGAGACTCCTGCGAAGGATATTTTTTGTATTAGTGCCCATTTATTTCCTTAACCTCGTGCTGAGGTGCTTGTATGTGCAATTATTTTTGGCTTTGTAATAAATACCTAAAATTTGAGATTCGGAGTCAGTGGTCCTTTAGAGTTCAAATTTGATTCTGTTGATTATGTACTAAAGATTGGATTTCCTCCCCTATACAATATTTAGCAGATAAAAAGATCCTGGCGACCTGAGAGGATTCTTGGTGATGGTAAGCTAGATAAGAATCCGGCTTTATCAGTTGGTAGCAGAGGATGGTTATCTCTGATAGTGAGGGGAGATCTAGATCAAGATGAGAGATTCTGGAGAGCCCATAGAATACGGGTGATGGTGACCCATTGGATGGTGAGCGGCAGATGACGGCAGCTGATGGAGACTGACGGAGAGTAGCGGTGCGGCGGAGAGCAGCAGTTCGTGGAGGAGTGAGTATGAATAGGGCGATGTGTTTTGGAGATTGCAGTGTTGATTTGATTGTGTGATGTCTTGTGGAGTTGGTATGAGAGTTGAGTGATTGTGAGATCAGGCTGTGAGCGCGCGCAGCCTGGGGATTCTTAGACTCGACGAGTAGTAGAAGTTGTGCTGTAGAAGACACCCAAGTTAGATTTTGTTGACCATTGAAAGGGAATCGTGAAACGTCATCGATTACCCAGACCGAGATAGGGGGGGCGAATGTGTGAGTGCGTGAGTAACCGACGCTGGTCGTGGGTTGTTGTGTGTGGAACATTAAGCGTTTGAAACCTATCAGTTGAGGCGATTGTCCGGTTGTTTCGCGGACAGACAGACAGTTGCCAGGTTTGAGGTCAACAATTTCGAGAGACTGTCAAAGGCAGTCAGAGAAGTGATTGTCCAGTCGTTTCGTGGACAGATAATTATTTCAGAGTGTGAATGGGACGAATGCTAGAGTGAGAAGCGAATTGTGAAGGAGGGGAACTGCTGCGAGCGGAGGAAGTGTGACGTCAGAAGGTGTCGCGATGCGATAGGTCGGTTGGTGTGAGTCGCGCTGCTATTGGTGGATTGACACCAGGAAGTGAACGAAAATATTGTATCACAATCAAAATTTTGTTCATTATGAAATGTTTTAAGGTTTTCCGAGAATTGTGTAGAAGTGACAGACATGTGGCTACTCGTGGGGGAGAAGAAGCCCCTCCCGAGGATACTCAAGCACATTATATGGCAAAAGAATGGGATTGCATACTATAATTTGGCTTGAAAATTGGCATAAAATTACTCAGGGTGAGGGAGAATTGACGTTCCCACGATATGGCACTTTCAGGTTGGATGTGTTATATCAGTTGAAGTCTGTGATGTCTTCTTTGCGACCTTTGCCTAGATCAACCCAGTTTGAGGCATTACATGCATGGATCAGAGCAGCGTATGGCAGGAAAAGAGACAGAAATCAAGAAAGAGTGAAGAAGTCGATCAGGGCATTCCAAGATGCGAGGTGGGATGCACTAGAGAAGAGGTGGAGAGTGGAAATGATTGAGGGGGATAGATTGTACCCACTACTAGAGAAAACAGATAGTGCGAAGGCAAAGAGCGTAGATGAGGATGATAGTGATACGGATGACAGCTTGGTAGAGAGGTTGTTGTCGGGAAGACCGCCTCCGTTCAATCCAGATTCCTACGAAGGAAAGTCGGCTCCAGCGGAAGGGACTAGTGGAATACAGACTCAGTCAGATGTGAGAGTTGTAGGGAAAATTTCGACAGGAACGGAGGCCATGAGAATCCAGTCCTTAGCAAACACAGGAGCTGCGAGAGGTGTGAGGTTACCGGATGCATTGAAAGTACCGGTTACTATTGGACCCATAGTTTCAGTTTACAACCCAGACCAAGAGACAGTTGGTAGACTAGCACAGTCAGCTGCTGGAACAAGGAGTGTCATTGAGGGAAACGGGACAGTGAGCGAGATGGAACAGGCTCCGAGACCTATAGAATGGAGTACGCCATTGCCAGCCACCGCAGACTTGTCTAGGGGACAGGTGGATGTGAGACCGATAAGACCAAGGTCTCTGGCCGAGTCAAGATCAGATCTGAGAATGTGGGTATCGCCTGCAAGAAATCAGAGTGAGAGAACTGCAGGGAATGATGAGCAAGATAATTCAGGAAACCGACCAGTCTCTGGGAACATAAGAGAAGAGAGCAGATCTCGAGATCAAAGTCGCGAGTATGATGAACGGAATGGTGCAGCTTGTCGAGAAATATTGAAAGGCGCCATGAAAGTGAGGATGTTAGATGTAGTGAGATTGAAAGCAGAAGTAGACGAAATAATAAATGGAAATTTGCCTCTTGAAAGGATAGATATTTATGAACAAGATGAGTTACTTTTTGTAGCAAAGGATGTGACTCGCAAGGCAAGAACCGCACATGAGAAACTGACAGAGTTGGCCAAGAAGAAAATTTGTCCAAAACAAAGTCATTGCAGGGAAACCATAGATTGCAGTATGGTGACCAAGAACTAGAAGAGAAAAGGGTCATAGGGCTGAGAACACACATCAGAGATTCGATTATAGCGATGCGTGCATGGATCATGCTTGATAAATGGGAGGAAAGATGGTCCAAGAAGAAGAGTTCCAAAAGGACAGTAGGAGAGACGCCGCCTCCAGGTGGAGAGACGGTAGGCATAGGGAATTCCCCTTTACGAGAGGTACAAAATGAAGGGTACGTGCATGTGCCTTGGAGTAGGGGTGATTTGGCTGCATTTACGAATGATTTTCCTTGGCTGAGGGAGAAGCCTGTAGAATGGTACAAGCAGGTAGATCACTTTGTCAAGATCTCAAAAGTGTTGTGGATTGATTTGAACACGTTGTTTGACATTGTGGTTCCAGGGGACTTATGGTCTGCATGTCAGATTGTTGTTGAATGGCCGACTTCAGAGCCAGAAAGAGATACTGTCACGAATGGTCCGTCACCCATAGTTATGAAAAAATTTGAGCAGGTGATCACATGGTTAAAATCGAAAATTTCGCCTCAGGATATTGATTGGGTTAAGATAGATCGGGCAGTCCAAGAACCAAAAGAGATGGTGCACGAATACTATGAACGCCTTTTGCAGGCTTTCAAACAGTACAGTGGATTAGATGCCTTAGATTCGAAAGACATGGGACAGTTTGTTTCGAAGTTTGTGTTGGGATTGTGGCCAGAGGTTAGTCTCGTGATACAGCAACAGTTGATCTGCTGGATGAAACCTTGCGGTATGCCAGATACTGCAGTGATGAGGTAGATTCGAAGCACAGGAAGTTGAAAGACAAATTGATGCTTGTTCAGATGCAAACGGCTCAAGTTCAGCCTAGCGGAGGGAAGTTAGGAAGGAGACAGGGAAATAATCAAGGAGGAAACCAGAATGTCCAAGGTCAGGGAAGAGCAAAGTCAGTTGATCCCAAGACAGGAGTGGATGTGGGGACATTGAAGAAGACCACTGAGTTTCATCTTTGTCACCAGATTGGACATTGGAAGCACGAGTGTACTTTGAACCCGATTAACCAAGTGCAGCAGGAAGTAAAGATAGTTCAGGTACCTGTACCTGAAGCAGTCCCTACAGTGACTAGACCAAGGTCGATGAAAGGGGGGACGTTCAGTTCGCAGGTACAAGTTCCCCAGCCACATAGGGTTCAACAGGTTCAGTGGGGAACTCAGACTTATCAACAGATGCCTTTGTTCGAAGGGTATGATGAGTTCAGCCCTGATCCGTTGGCATGACGGTGCCTGAGAGGGGAGGAAGACTGCACACTTGGACCAGAGGGGACCATTTAAGCAGATGTTGATGGTCACCCTACCACCTTTTTGGTTGACACTGGTGCTACCCATTCTACTTTAAGATCAGCAGTTGTCCCTAACCTACCCCTCTCGGGACAATCGATCCAAGTTGTTGGAGTACCGAATAAGAAAATGATCAGTCCACTAACAGAGCCAATTCCTGTGAGAATAGGAACTTTCAGAGATCGACACCAGTTTGTGGTGTGTGACTCGAGTCCAGTTTGCCTGTTAGGTAGAGATCTGTTGTGCAAATTAAATTGTATCATCTATTGCACACCTAAGGGAGTTGAAGTACAGACGAAAGATGCTGATGCGACCTTTAAAGTTGCCAATCAGCATTTGTGCATAGAAATGTACCCAGCGCTGACAGTGGAGGAACTTTCACTTGACTTGAGAGACTCTGTGTCACACGAGGTGTGGGACTTCACTGGAGAAGAGATTGGGTTGATCAAAGGTGTAGAGCCAGTGTAGATTCAGGTCAAGCAGAATGTAGAATTACCTAGGACGCCCCAGTACAATTTGTTGTTGTTGTAGTTACTATATTCGATATAATAAAAATATCATAAAAGTTTGGTACAGTAAATATAAAAACATTTTAAAACCCACTACAACTGTGTACTTCGATCGTTATACAATTAAAAGCGATAAAATACAAAACAGTAATTTTATACATACAACATGATCAAAGACCCCCGTTTGTCGGTACATTAGGCAAGGATATTCATTGTGGGCGGAGGTCTTAAGTTTATAGCTTAAAATTAGTGCACCTTAAGAAGCTTGCGTCTGATCCTCCAGGCCCAACCCAAGTATTTGGCAGTCCCACAGATGGCACTAGGGGCTGATGCATCATGGGTCAGGATGCGCAGTGCCACCCTAGCAGACCTGATCCCCAGATTTTTGCAGACCGGTATCAGCCATCTTGATCTTGGTTGCCGGTATGCTTGGCATGCAAACATAAAGTGACCGATAGACTCTAAGGGCGAGGCACAGCCTGGGCAACCTTTCAAGCTCACGGGTGCCGTACTCCATCTAGATTGAAACTCGTGGAGTGGGAGAATACCATATCTCATTTTGAGATAAAGGGACCTATCTTCAGGAGATTCAATCATGTCGAGAAAGAGTTCCATGCTAGGTGCAGGTTTCACATCCAGGAAAATCAGAGTTAGCTTACCTCCCTGATTTCTTAGGGTATTAGTCATGACCCATTCCCAATACATCTTTTTTATCAGAGGTTTGGGTGGGGGGAGCTGGGTTTCCCAGGCCTCTTCCAGACCTATCTTCTGGAGCTCCTTTTTCAAGATCGATACCCAAGGAATCTTGCGCTCAGCTCCAAGTTTTATTAACTCGTCCAGGGCAGAAGCATAATGGTGGAGTTCAGGGGTTCTTCGAAGCCTAGCCCAGTATAGTATAGGACGCAGCCTGGCCACATTGCTAATATTTTGTCTACCGAGATCGTTACGGAGAGGAACTAGCAGGGTAGACAGAGGGAGCGAGAGTAAGTCTCTGAAGAACTTATTCTCCGATCTAAGCAGCTCTGTTAAGTTTTCGAACCCCCACAGTTCCGCCCCGTAGAGGGCCGCTGGTATTGCCTTCCCCTCGTAGACCTTGACTGCCGCAGCAATGGGCCTGCTGTAAGAGAGTCTCTGATGTTTCGCAATTGCCCCTGAGGCTCTCTTATGGGCAAGAAGCATTTTCGATAGGTGGGGGGCCCATTTTAGCTTGTTGTTTACCCTGACTCCAAGATAATCAAAAGCCTCAACTAGCTCAAGAGTAGTGTCATTAAGCTTGATGTTATTCCTAAAATTTTTAGAGGGTGATAGTGCCATTAGCTTAGTTTTTGAAGTGTTTATTTTCAAGCCCCTGATGTCACAGAAATGGGAAAAACGGGAGAGCAATCTTTGTAGGCCCATAGGGCTTTTAGATATCAACAGAGTGTCGTCAGCAAAGAGCAGGGTGGGTGTTTTTTCCCCGCACAGGGTTGGTGCGTCGACCGTGTCATCTCTCAAATGGTCTGCCACCCCATTTATAAAGAGAGAGAACAGGGTCTGGGCTAAAACACAGCCCTGGCGCACCCCTTTCTCGACGATTATCCTCTCTGTAAGCTGACTCTGATGCCCCCATCGGATTTTGGCAAAATTACCTTCATGGAGGCGTTTGAGGAGGTCCAGGATTAAGGGGGGATGCCCAAATCATACAGGACCTGCCACAGCTGTAGTCGTGGGACCAGGTCGAAGGCCGTTTTTAAATCAATAAAAGCCAAATACAGGCTGCCTTTTTCAATGACCACAGATTTCCAATGTATGGTACAGAATCTAAAAACCTGGTCAATGGTGCCAACTCCCTCCCTGAAACCAGCTTGAAAATGGCTCAGGATGCCCTCCTCATCTATCCAGGCCTTGATTCTGGTAAGGAGGACTCTGCCAACCACTTTTTGTAAGACATCGATTAAACTAATCGGTCTGTAGTTGGCAGGGTCCCCCCTATCCCCTTTTTTATAAATGGCCACCACCTCCGCCCCCTTCCAAGAATCCGGAACCGGGCATCCCAAGGCTAAATTATTTAAAATACGGAGAATAAATTCTGCCCATAGATCTTTATCGTGTAACAAGAGATCGCCCAGGAGACCATCAGGTCCTGCTGCCTTTCCCGGAGCAATCATATTGATTGCAGAGAGGACCTCCGATAGTCCAAACGCGGCCTCCATTTCCAGAGGTACCAAGTTCTCAATTACCGGGGTTAGGTTCTCTGGAGCCGTTCTTTCCCCAAATGAGTAAAGGTCAGAGAAGTGCTGGTGCCATTGACTCCCCGTTATATGATTTGGGATTGGGTCAGCCCCTCCCCTAGTGCTGACATTGATGAGGCTCCAAAAGGGAGCTGAGTCTTTTTGTAAAGCTGCGGCCTTTAGATCCTGCCAGTGGCTTTCCTCCCACAGTCTCTTCGCCTTCCTGATGGCTTCGTAATAAGTTTTTCGAGCTTTAACTATGGCTGGTTGGACCTTATGTTTTATGGCTTCAGATAGGGTCTGTCTCTTTTCCCTACAGTCCTGTGAAAACCAAAGATTTTCTGGTTTGAGGGGGGGGTGCTTATGGTCTCCCTTTTCCTGCATCACAAAAAAGTTCCCCACCCTAGTCACTGTTTGATGATAGACCTCTAAAAAGTATTGGGGTGAAGGGGCCTGTGGGAAGCAGCCCGTGGGCGTATCCAGGGCTGAAGAGCCTTCTTTCACTATCCTTTTGATTTTTTCCAGGTCCATCTCGCGCTTTACCACCCTTGGCCACTTAAGACGCCTATTACAATTGGTCGGGACAACCTCTCTTGCCCCTGGCCTCTGTTTGTTGAAGGGCTCGATGGAGGTAGTAACCAACTCGCGCCTGAGCTTCATAGACAGCGGGCTGTGATCGCTCTCACACCTGTTGATCACTTCCATGTCGATAAGATCTGGCCAGAGCTCAATGCCCAACAAAATGTAATCAATGCGCGAGGGAGCTCTAGTCCTTGTAAAAGTGGGGGCTCCCTAGCCATCTGAGGGGGTTCGTCCATTTGTGGCCCTCAAGTTGAACTCCAATGTTAGCGCATTAAGTTGCAGAGCCCTCTTAGACCATTTCTTTATTGGCGGGAGGGTGAGTTGAGGTATGCCCTGCTTGAAATCGGCATCTCCAATGCCCAGGATATCGTTGCTGCTCAGGGGCTCAAAAGTGCAATTGAAGTCCCCGGCAACGACGACATCCACCTTGGTAGTGATTGCTGTTAATTCGGACTCGAGAGCCGATACAGCAGGGCTTTACCGTGCTCCAGGGGTCCCCCTGGCATAGATGTTAAATATTTCAAGCGGGGATTGATGGTCCACCCCGTTGATGGATAAATGGAGGAGGTCATGATATGTAATTACGTGCCTCTTAACTGCCCAGTTCAAGTTGATGTTAACCCAAATTAGGAGGCCCCCAGAGGGCCGTCCTCGTGTGGACCTAATTGCGGGGACAAAATGGGTAATAAACCCTGATCTATACAGGGGGACCAAACTCCACGTTTCCTGAAAGAGGATAACATCAAACTTATCGATGAAATCACTCCAAACAGGATCTGCGAGATTCCTCCTAAGCCCCGCAATATTCCACGATAAAAAATTGATAACACCCGAAGGAGCAGGAGTTGGGGAGACCCTCATGTCCACCGCCTGACTATCTTGACAACCCTCATTAGTTACCAAAGTATCGACATTTTCACCCAAGTCATTTGAGAACAGGTTTGAGGTGGGAATAATGTTTAAATCCAACCCCTCATTAGAGTAAGATATAGGAAGGTGTACAGGGGAACTCCTATAGGAATTGGTTAGTCAATCCACCTGTCTTAAGCCCGAGTCCTGTCCCTCCCTCTGGTCAGACCATACGGGGAGCCTACGGACCTGGATTGAAGAGTGGGCGGGGGGAGATGACCTAAACTCGAGCAATAATAAGTTTTCAGCTAGGACAGGATCCCCAAACACAATCTCAACACAATCCGTGAAAGCATCCACCCGTGATAGCCTTTTTGTCCTTATGATGTCCTCTCTAATGATCGATCTACACCCTCTGACATGTCTCAACCAGTGTATAACTTTATTATGAAGAGATACACTGTTTTCAAAGGTAGACCGTGATGACAATTTTGGAACATGAGTCATAAAGACAGAGGGGTTGGCATACACAGGTTGGAGATTGGCCGAATAAACTGGGGTATGGAGTGATTGGTTATTATTGCCCTGTCTATGGGATAGGAAAGAACTAGGGGGGCGTCTAATAGGAGACTTTGCATTCGGTGTGCTTGCTGGGTCAGGGCATCTTGACATGTCCGCATATGATTTAATATGGCCGTGTATTCTGATTGTATTATCCTCATTATGAGCCCCCCCATGTACATGACCGGCATTCGTTTTGGCAGGGGTTAGCTTAGAGGGTGCAGGCTTCATCCTTACAGGAACTGCCCCAGAAGATGGTAATTGAAGAATAGAAATCGAAGAGGGTACTTGACCTAAACTAAGGCTCTCGACCCTCTTATTAAGGACCCCCACTAGCTCCTCTAATTTCTTAATTCTCTCAAAAAAAGTCGCCAAGGTATCAACATCAGACCTGACAGGTGCCACAGGATCGTCAGCGGGTTTTGCAGCAGAGCTAGTTGCTTGAAATAAATCAGGATCAAGGGGGGCGAACCTGTTAGAGCATAAGATGGATTTGGGGACACAATCAGGAGTAGCTAGGTCCCCTTCTATACCATTCATATTGCCCACAATCTGTGCAGATGTAATTTGAGGGTCAGAAGACGGTACAATTTGTCACCAGAGACTATTGCAGGGATCAAACCTGTAATCGAGTCCATGATTAAGTAGGGAATTCTGAAGGAGATCATGGGTATCCCATGCAATTCACCTATCATGGGACTACAGAAACCGAGTGGGAAATTCATGATCGTGCAGGACCTGCGAAAAGTCAACACGATAGTTGTTCCATGCTGTCCAGTGGTACCGAATCCATCTGTGATACTGTTTCAGATTCCGTGTGAAGCTGAGTGGTTTACAGTAATTGATCTGTGTCAAGCATTCTCATCGATTCCACTCCATGAGGAAAGCCACTTTCTTTTTGCTTTCCGGCTGGAAAATTGTGTGTTAACGTGATGTCGTATCTCTCAAGGGTATACAGAGAGTCCATCGATCTTTAATCAGATCTTGAAGAAGAATCTTGAGAGTCTTGTGTTGCCACAGAACTCTGTTCTGGTGCAATACATCGATGACTTGCTCATTGCCTCAGAAACAGAAGACGCTTACAGGATTGATACCATTGCTTTACTGAATCATTTGGCAGAGAATGGACACAAGGTGTCTCCAAACAAATTGCAATACTGTCTGAGTGAAGTGCAGTATTTGGGTCACAGAATTGAGAAGGGCAAGAGGAAGGTGTCACCAGATCGCATTGAGGCAATTATGAACATGCCTGTGCCTACCACACAGAGAGAGGTCAGAATGTTCCTGGGGATGGTTGGTTATTGTTGCCAATGGATTCCCAACTTCTCCTTTGAAGCGAAGCCTTTACAGCGGCTGACGCACAAGGATGTGAGTGATCCGGTACCATGGGACAACAACTGTTTAATGTCGTTTTTAAGGCTGAGAGAAGCCATGTGTCGCGCTCCAGCTTTGGGAATGCCTGATTACAACAAGGCTTTCTCGTTGTTCTGTTGCGAGAGAAAAGGTTGCGCATTGTCAGTTTTGACTCAGAATCATGGAGGTGACCGTAGAACAGTTGCCTACTTTTCAGCTACTTTAGATCCAGTAGCTTCTGCATTGCCCGGATGTCTTAAATCCGTTGCTGCAACAGGTGTCAGCATTGAAAGGTGTGGAAGTATTGTCATGGGACATCCACCTACAGTTTATGTGCCACACTCTGTTGAACTGCTGATGATGAAGACCAAAACACAGCACCTCACAAATAACAGATTAACACGCTATGAGCAAGTTATACTTGCGGCAGAAAATGTGACTTTGAAGAGGTGTTCTGTTTTGAATCCTGCAACATTAATGCCCATTCCAAATGCAGATGATGAAGATTGTGAGGACCAGGATTGTCTTGATGTGACTGAACTGTGCACCAAACCGAGACCAGACATTGTTGATGAACCACTCCCTGATCCTGATGAAATTTTCTTTGTGGACTTTTCATGCTTAAGGGACAATGTTGGTCGATTAAGAGCAGCATTTGCTGGATGTACCATCACTGGAGTTGTTGAAGCTGCTTGTTTAGAGGGAGTACACTCCGCACAGGTGGCTGAAATCATTACTTTGACCCATGCCTGTTTGGCTGCTGATAAGATTCGGATAACGATCTACACTGACAGTCAGTACGGGTTTGGTGTGGTTCATGACTTCGAGCAGTTATGGTCACAGAGAGGTTTCATGACATCTTTAGGTTCGCCCATCAGAAATTGGGAATATGTGAGACAATTGTTGGAAGCCTTACAGTGTCCCAAGGAAATTGCGGTTGCCAAATGTTCTGCTCATGGGAAAGGGACTGATTTTGTTTCATTGGGTAACAACTATGTGGATGAGGTTGCCCGTTTCTGTGCAGAACAAGGATGCATAGTCACAGGAGGTTACACTGGAGAAAGCCAAGAAAGAACCGAGCTCCGCGTGATGTTAGCCATGGCAGACACTTGGGAGGAACTAAAACGATTACAGGATGAGGTCACCGACCAAGAACGAGATGGCTGGATAAGGTCGGGATGCGAGAAGGGAGATGTGGATGTGTGGGACTCGAGTGATGGTCGAGCCGTGTTGCCGGAAAGTTTGTTGAGCCCAATGGCAAGGCTGATAAATGGTGCAGTTCATCTTGGCAGGGATGCAATGGTGCGAGTGTTTAGACAGACATGGTACAATCCGAAGTTTCGTGCAGTTGCTGAAGCTGTATGCCAGAGGTATGTTACATGTCAACAGATGAATGCAGGAAAGAAGACTGCTGTAACTTTGAGCCACATTGGGAGGTCAGGAGGACTCATCGAGATGCCAAAGTGTAATGGGTTGAGGTAAATTTTAGTTGTGGTATGTGTTTTCTCAAGGTGGGTGGAGGCTTACCCAACACGTAGATGTGACACACTCACTGTAGCTAAGCTATTGTTGAGGGAGCTTATCCCGAGGTTCGGTTTTTCGACCTCTTTGGAATCAGATAGAGGGACAAATTTCCACAGTGAGATCATGAAGTTACTTTGTGCTGCATTGAATGTGGATCAGAGGTTACATTGCAGCTATCGACCTGAGGCTTCTGGGATTGTGGAGCAGGTTAATGGAACTTTGAAAGCACGGATGGCAAAAGTGTGTACTTCAACATCCCTGAAATGGCCTGATGCATTGCCTTTGGTCCTTATGAGTCTACGCAGTGTTCCAGATAGGAGAACTGGATTATCACCTCACGAGATCCTGATGGGGAGGGCAATGCGACGGCCAGCAATACCTGCAACTGCTCTAATTAGCATCCCTGATTACTTGATTCTCGATTACTGCAAAGGACTGGCTGATGTGGTCCGTTTTGTGTCTCAGCAGGTGCAAGCAGCAACTGTTCCAGCCTCAAGTGACCTGTGCCACGACCTGTGTCCGGGAGATTGGGTGTTTGTTCGTAAGCACATGAGGAAGAGCTACCTGGATGTTTGGTGGCGTGGCCCGTACCAGGTACTATTGGTCACGAACACGGCAGTGAAGTGTGGAGGGTTGCCGAACTGGGTGCATGCCTCCCATACCCGCAGAGTCCCAACACCCTTGGAAGAAACAGCCCCTCTTGTGAATGAAAATCCAGCTGAGGTGGCAGGACCATCTGAGAGGGCAAGTCAAGCTGTAAGGGTTGCTGACGCAGTTGGTTGTGCACTGGATCGAGCTGAAAGGGGATGTGTCAATCAGAGCCCCAAATTTGACTCGGACGGAGAAAGCATTGCTGTGGGTGGAGTAGGGTCAAATTCAGCAGAAGAAGGAAGTGGTGCACAGGGTACCCAGAGGGAGAGCAGAAGTGCCACGAGAGCAGAAGAGGTTTGGCCCGGGAGTCAGAGGCGACTGAACCTGAGGTTGGCACCTGAAAGAGATCTTGCCCCAGTTTCTGAAACGTCTGACTCTGAACAGAGTGACAAAGAACAAGCTTGAGGGGTCTGAGAAGATCCAGGAGAGCAAGAGTGTTGTGTCAGAGATACGCCACCCCAGACTGGACGTACGTTGTGACTGATGCCAGGAGTTCTGAGTTCAGGGAGGTTGAGGTTTGTGACTGTGGTCAGCAAGACACCAAATGCGAAAATAGACGTGGGATTGGTGGTCCCAGGTCTCGAAAATCGAAGGAGTGCTGACCCTGACCGTTCCGAATCCCCCACTTCTGAGTAAAGTCCGTGAACTGATACTGCAAAGATTGGTCTTTCCAACGTTTGGATTTGAGGCACCAACCCATGAGGTGATCGTTCTTCGTCTTGAACTTTTCCAACATGTTTTAGAGATTCTGGGAGCTGATCTTATTTTGGACTGAAAGTGAACTTTGTTGTAAATTAAGGTCTATAAAGAAGATAACCTAGGCCCGAGTGGAAGAAGAATAAACTTAGGGATTTTCAGCAGAGAAGGCGAAGGAGGGCTAGGTAAGTCTTTTTGTGGACTGTGTAAATAAGGAACTGAAATTGCAAGGGGATTTCCAGCTTCTCGGATTGTTCAACTGGTTAGCAAGCGACATCTGGAGGAGAAAATAGACTCTTAATTGTTTGTTGCTGAAACCAAGAACTTTTGAGAACTTTCCGAGATCATGGATGCTGGAAATACTCATCGTAGGTCCAAATTAGTAGTAGGTACACTTCTAGGGGGAGTGATAGTCTCTATAATCAGAATAGTTGTAGCTTTGTATATTGTTTCACATGAGCAGGAAGCGGAGGTATAGGGAACACCTAAACCTAACACTTCTAGCCAAAAGGAGGTCACCATAGGAGCTGAAAGAGCTTTACTAATCGAAGAGTCGTAGGTTTCACATAGATTTGTCAAAAGGTGATTTTAAGCTTAATGCGTATGCAAGGCTGCTATACGAATATGTGGATGCGATGAATGCGAAAGACTGCTACGTGTGCATGCAGTTACCTGCCTCAGTGGATGAGGGTATTACATATCACCATCTTCCACTGATGTATGGAATTTCATGTAGTTTGTTGCTTAGCATCTTTTATGAAAGAGGTCAGTTTGAGTATTACTTTTCCAATTACGATGCAGTGCTTCCCAAAGTTTCCGCCTACAAGCATTTGAATAAGTATGACTATTATAAGTCAGAGGACAGACTTCGGAAGTATTTCATATGGTCTTTGGAACTGGATACGGCTTATGCTCATCGGCATAACTTGACCTGTTCATTGTCAGACGTAGAGAAGAAATTCGTAGATCAGGTAGAAGATAGATATAGTATACTAACACAGACACGAAATACTGGAGAGAGTCCGGTAGATTGGACTGAAGAAGAAAGATCTCACAGAGCTAGAGGAAGTTATGGTCCTATAGCATTGGACAAGGAGCAGAAAGGGAAGTTGTGTGTGAGACGTTATCAGACCTACTATGAAAAAGGTCCGGTGGGTCAGAGTGCGTGTGATCATATTTTCACCATGGAAGATTCTGCTAGGAACTTTCTGCAAGGCTCTCTGCAAGTGATTCCAACTGTTTATTATGTGTGTGGAAAGAATGCCTATGTCAGGTTGCCTGCGAATTGGTATGGTACGTGCTATTTGGGAATTATTTTTCCGAAGATTTACCATACAGAGGATTTGGAGCGTTTGGAGGATGGACAGCATTCGAGGGTGAAGAGAGCTGAGAGTGCAGGAGCAGTGATTGGAGATATTTTTTGAGCAATAATACCGATCTTGGGTGTGGTTTTGAATGATGTGACGATCAAACGATTGGCGACTGTGGTTGATGAATTGTCGATGAATACAGCGAAGTCACTGCTACTTGTGGATGGAGAGATGTTATCGATAAGGACGATGGTTTTGCAGAACCGCCTTGCTTTAGATGTATTATTAGCAAAAGAGGGCGGAGTCTGTAAATTATTGAAGGTTCAGGAATGTTGTACATATATTCCAGACAACAGCAAGGATCTGGAGAAATATATAAGCAACATTACCACAATCCATAATGAGATAGAGGATTTGACTGAAGAGGGTGAGTGGGAAAAGATTGGTAAAGGATTTGGTCGTGTGGGAAGTTGGTTTGCTAGCCTAGGGAGGGGGTTCCTTGGCGTTGTGTTAAAACCACTCATTATTGTTGTGGTTTGTGTGGTTTGCTTATGGGGATTCATCTGAGCTTATAAGTAGTATAAAGGAAACAGAATTGAGAGAGCGCTCAGAGCGAGTGAAATGCGAATGGCCAGACTGCAGGACAGTCAATATCAGAACCTTAAGAATATGGAGAGACTCCGACGGGGGAGGATGGCGACAAGTACTGTTTAGGTCGGTTCTTTCTCCAAGGGAATTGTGAAATGGTGTGATGACACTAGTCATCAAAGGGGGTAACTGATAGAGCGCCATGTTATTCTGAAAATTGTAGGGGTGCATCATATACACTGTTAGTCCGCACCCACATATTAAGGGATCCATATTAACATGTGCCTTAGAAATTTATTACTAAAATCTGCTTATAATAGTGTGATTAGGAATGTAACCATGCCATTTATGAAGCTCATGCATAATGATTGATTTTTGTGTAATCTGATGCATTAGGTTTAACATGCACCATATTAAAGCCTGCACGTGTAGTTTGCTTCTTCATACATGAAGTGTAATGAAGTTAATGCTTATAGTGTGATTTTAGAAGTGTGTGTTTGAATTGTGTAAAGGCCTGATCACATATACGTTAAGAGAAAGCCCTGTTCATTTCTTATGTTAGCTAAATATTGTAGACCGAAAATTATTTCCCTTGGTAAGGCTTTGGGTTTCAGGACGGTAGAAAATCTCAGAGAAGCGGAAAGTTTCTCGTTCCCATGTTTCTGTTGCAGGTGCAAGGACATCTAGCTCGTTAGAGAAACTAACTCTTTGTTTCAGGAGTCAGGATGGCCTGAGAAGCCAATATGGGAGCATACTGGAATGTAGGGATAATACTTTCGGCGGAGAAGGTGCCTGGGATCCAAGGGCGAGTAAACGGTTGTTGGAAGGGTGACAAGTTTTGCTGGAAAATCACTGGGAGAAGACCTGGCTGAAGAGGTGTGCCGGAGGGCGTGTTCTATGTTTTTGGGATATTGAATTAGGGACAGTGCCCCGTGGGTTGAGCAGTTGAGGTTTAGATGGGGAGCTAGAAGGAGCATCTTAGAACGAGCTCTGACTAAGTGAGTGTACTTATAAGGAAGTCTTCACTTCTTACACCTTTAATTCTCTTGCCTGGGAAAATTCTAAGTAGGGATATCACCTTAGAAATAGAGTAGGGATAGACTAACTGATTTCTTTTTAGGTTAATGACTTCTAATATCGAGATTGGAGTGATTATCGCTTGTCTAATGATTCTAGAGCTCACTATTCTTATTCTGAGTCGGATGAGACTCCTGCGAAGGATATTTTTTGTATTAGTGCCCGTTTATTTCCTTAATCTCGTGCTGAGGAGCTTGTATGTGCAATTATTTCTGGCTTTCTAATAAATCCCTAAAATGTAAGATTCTGAGTCAGTGGTCCTTTAGAGTTCAAATTTGATTCTGTTGATTATGTACTAAAGATTGGATTTCCTCCCCTCTACGCTCTTGTGAGAACTGCCGCTGCCGCTGCCGACTCTAGAGGAGGAGGAGGAGCCGCAAGACTGAGAGCAGTGGGAGTCGCGCACCGTGAGCTGCAGGAGAAGCGGAGGAAACTTGTGCTGCGGGCGAAAACTGGAGGACCTGTGCTTTGTGCTCTGCTCTTGCTCCTTGTGCTCCTTGTGCCTTGCGCGTCGATAGGGAGCGATTGGGAGTGAGCCGAGGGGCCGAGGGGCCGAGCCGAGCCATCACGGTCCGGTGATCCGGAGTCAACCGCGGGTTTGACTGCGGCATTGACTGGTGTCTCCTCTAGGCAAGCTCTGCGGTAGGAGAGAAGGAGTGAAGCTAGAAAAGCCGGAAACAGCGGTCGGGGCGCTGTGAAGTAGGAAACGCTGTGCAGTGAGAAAGGTACACAGCGCAGCGAAGCCAGACAAAGCCAAGCAGCAGCAATACAGCACACCACGCCCAGGGCCAGCATCGAGAGGTGAGACAGGCGGTGTGGAGCAGTGGCTGCCTGATTATACTGTTTAGACTTTTAGAGTTCCAGTCAGCTTACTCGGGGATTCATGGGCTATAGTGGCCTGGGACCGAACTCAGCCCTGCTTTGACCTGACCTGATAGGAAATCATCGGGGGAGCTACACTCTCTTCAGCCCCGCTTGGGGGGGATCAGCGATCTATCACCCACCACTGCCTGTATTACCCTCAGGAGGGGGGAGCGTGGGAGTTACTCAACGAGGTGTGGTGAGGCAAGGCTGAGTAGAGCTGCTGGGGGCAAAGTAGAGACGACGCACGAGCGCGACTGCCGTTAGAGGCGGTCGCAAAGTAAGAGCCCGGTGGGTCGACTGGAAGGCGGCTTGGCTAGGCCAGTCAGTTCGAGGTCCCCTACGTGAGCACCGCTCGTCACCTAGCTCCTCTTCCCTCTTATCCTACCCCCACTGTCAGCATGTAAGCAGCAACCTGCAGTTATTATTCCGCCTACTGGAAAAAACTCAATAAACAACAAGGAAAAAGGGGGGAACAAGGGGGCACAAATTAATGGGGAGTTATACCATCGAAATTTGCTGAAAACTGTAGGAATCTGCTTCCAACTGCAATAATATCTGCTTCAAACTGCAATAATCTCTGCTGTATACTGTGTACTGTATACTAAGCCGCAGTTCATCATCATTTAAACAACGCAAGTGCTGAACTAGTTACAAACTACATACTGTGCCTAAGTATCATAACGGAACATAAGTAAATATCAAATACATCAGTTGTATATAACATGGAAAAAATGAGATCAGGCAGAGTGAGGCAGTCACCTTCCAATTCACCGAATAAAAAATCAAACCCCAAAATCAACTCTATACCCAAATCTCGGAAAAGGAAACTAGAGTCAGTATCTCCACCAATACATTTAAGTTCCAATAAAAGCAGAGGAAGCCAACCTGTGGAAACCAGAGAAGATACGATGCCAACCATCAACGAAGAACTAAAAACTAGTTACGAACTAACTCTCACTTCGGATTTACACAAAACCTTAAACATAAAGTGCCATGAAAGCTATAACGCATCTACTGTATTACCCTGCCTGGAGGCAGCTCCACAACGACTGCAGAAATCACAGGAACTATCCCAGGTGCTTCCGCCCCGGGCATTAAAATCGCCAACAATGGTTTCAAACAACCTTATAACCATTGATGGAACGCCAGTGAAGAAAAAGACACATCTTTACCAACCGAAGATATATACAAAGTTTTCTTTCTTAAAAGATCCAGGATCAGGAATCTTTTCTAAAACAGGGAGCATCAAGGGCCTCCACGCACCGCTCCTACCAAGTGAGTATAATCAAAGCTGCATAAAAAATTTCGATAGAAACCAAACAGGCCCGCTCGGGCAAGCTGGCCCTTTGAACATATCTAACATTGCGGTAGCTGAAGCAAGATTAGCACCAATTCTATTGAAGGAAAACAATAGGAAAGTGGATTCACTTACCCACTTAGCAACCTTGGCAGTCCAAGCAAACTCCAACTATATAAATACGGGAAAAGAGCCGACCAACAATTCCGTTATTAAAAATTGGAATTTACCAAAGAAAGTTGAAACCACAGAGGCAGTAATCCACCAATATCAATATCCAGTAAGACAGGTTGAGAATAAGGACTTTGAGACCCAGACTCATAAGGAGGAAGAAAGGGAAGACCCACACTGTTTCCAACCATTAAGTAGCTCACCAAAATCAAAGAAATCAAAGAAGGCAATCCTGGACTTCGAGGAGACGCAAACATTGCACCAAGTCAAAACAATTAAACAAGGAAATGGTACCCAGCACCATCAATCGGTTAACATCTCCTTGATCCAAAAACAGACATCTCAAATAAACTTAAATAGCAATATAGCAATAACTGTATCAAATAACAGGCCAGTAATACATACTTCACCGCAACGTTGCACTTCATTACAGCACAACGATTTTCAACTTACAGATAACTACACAAACAATGATGTATCCTCCATAGCAGCGCAGGAATGGGAGGAACTAGTTGCAACTTATAATCAGAAATCAGTTGGATGCAGCCCATCCACCGACGCATCACCAAGATTGGACAAAACCGACAAAAATGACAATCTGGGCCACGATGCAATATGGGCAACAATTTTGGAAACCCTGCAACATTCGACCACCGCTTTAGAATTTCAATCTCAAAAGATGGATCTGCAACTCATAGTTTTGCAGACAATGGCGGATACAATTTCAGGAATTGACCGGAAGATTTCAGAATTAAATGGCCTCATAAAAAGAGGACAAGACGCAGTATACGAGTCCCAAATAAATCCTCAACAATTGCAAACTTATGACCCGATTATGGACAAATTATCATCACTACCAGCAATGCTGGGAGATTTAATAAATGACTTGAAATTGACAACCCTACAAACCCCGATCCCACAAACTTCGGACCCACCGTCTGAGTCCTTATTGATACACACAAGCCGAGAGACCGAGCCGTCTGCTGAGCAGAGTTTAACAACCAATTTACCTACAAAACAAACACCCCCTTTTGACTCGTTGGTTATTGTTCCCACGATTGTTCCTACATCCACAGATAATTCAACTCCAACAAACAACCAAGCGTTGAATAAAACCTGCAGAAAGAAAAAAAGGAAAGGAAGGAATAGGTTGTCAACACACGGAAAGCATAACAAAGAGACACAATTGTATCTACCCGTTTCAGAAGTGACCCGTGGACAAAAAATAAAACATAAAGAGCAATTATCACCCTCGCATATGACCACTGGTAGCACCTCCTCATCATCTTCAGAATCCTGCGACAAACTGATAATCAGTTCAACTCAGGAACTTGTTCTCAAAGAACTCGAACAGGAAGGTCCTCAAATCCAATCAAAACAAGCGGTATACAACGCTCACAAGGTTAAGTCAACATCTGTCGAACACACTCGAATAACAAAAAGTGCAGACAATGCTGCAGTCACCAAAGTAGAGCTGCCGCTTCATCCAAAAAGGAATGCGAACAGCAACACAAGGCCTCAAAAGGCAGACAACATTCCAATGGAGCAACTAAACCATCTAGACACAACAAGCACAGCACGTTCTCCCCAACCAATCCGTCAAGATAATGTGGGATTTCAGTAAACCCAATAGCATCTCACCATTTGCATAGTCAAGCATCAATCCTCTTCATTCCCGAATACGTCTCCCGAGGTAGGGATGACATATTGAATAGGGATAATATCTTAAGACTCTTGCATTCAGTCACTACTCTAGAAAACATTAGTTCTCCAGAACTTGTACAAATAGAGTTTCAGCCAAATACTGAGCCCCATCGCCCGGAAATAACCAAAGCAACCTGGAACTCCATTGAAACAGCAAGTAAAATCATGGAAGAAGTAGCAACATTCCAACAATGGAGGATAGAGTTGAGATTAGAGCAGCTTCCCCGCTATCCAACGCCCTTTTTATCATCTAATAGGTCTTTAGCCCCTAAAAATACCAATTCAGTTCTAAGGGGTGCCAGAAGTAATTCCCCGAGGGCATTTTCCAAAGATAACAGAAAATCACAAATAGGACCAAATCAAATTCATAGTAGTTACTTCCCGCAGGACCATAACCCCAATTGGAAGTCAATCCAACGCACAATTAGTATAACGACTGGTGCAATTTGACAAAAAGGGCAACAACCAGCTAATCTCTCAAACAAGATCAGGGAAATCAGAATCTGCTCATGGAACATCAATGGCTTAGCCAGCAAAAGCAATGATTCCGAATTCCTTCAATAATTGAACAGATTTGATCTCCTATTACTTCAAGAAACTTGGGAAGAAAAAGCATTTGACCTATTAGGGTTTGCATCATGCTGCATCCCGGCCAATAAAAATTCCATCTTTGGACGGAGGTCAGGTGGACTGATGCTTTTTGCCTCTTTACAATCAATAGGCGAAATTAAAGAAATAGATTCTTACATATCCCCTCCGAGTACAATACAGGTGGTAAAGATCTCACTTTGGTTACAGAACCTGCTTCAAGAAGTTATCATAATTAACACATACATACATCCAAAACATAAGCAAAAGGCCGCAAAAGATCTGGGAGCAGCCTTGGAGAAGATAAGGGAAGAACAGGACACCGACTTAATCATCATGGCCGGGGATCTCAACATGCCCTTAATCAGTGAGGACCAAGATGACGACCTTATTCGAGATCTGAATGCTGCATGGGGCATACCCACACAAGGCTTGATAAAAAATAAGAAATTAACTAAGAACTCAAAAAACTTACTCCGAAATTTGGAACATCTTAACTTAAGGGCCTTGAATGGGCGTTATGTCGATGACGACCCACCAGTCTCAACCTTTCACTACAATAAACAATCTTCCCACCTCGATTACATGTTCACATCTTTAAATATGTTTAGCTGGACTAAAACGTTTAGAGTAGGGATGAGTGACCACAGTGACCACCTACCCCTAGAAACCACAATAATAGTCAATTCTCAATATGGAATAGAATCATACAAAGGCCCTTGCTTGGAAGTCACGTCTAATTTACGGCGGCTACGATGTAACCCTGACAACATCGGGTCAGTAAGCACGATAGCTAAAGATCTTTTTACTCAAACAGTCAATCCCTCACACCAAGCGTCGGACAACTGGCAAAACTTCATTACAAAAGTTAGCGAGAAACTGATAAAAAACTCGCCTAACCTGTTATGTCAGGGGAAGGGAGCCCCTAATAAAAATCTAGTAACTTTGGAAATGAAGACTCAAAAACGGCTAATAAATCAAACATTAAGGCTGTTGCGAAAGGATCAAACAAATTGCAGTTTGCGCATAGTCCTACAGACAGCAAAAAAATATCTAAAACGGATGAAATGCGACAAAAGGAAGGAACAGAATGAAGCACTATGGGCAAAACTCCATTACGAAGGGAAGCAGAAAAATAGCTTGAAGTTTTGGCAAATGGTTAAAAAAAAAAAATAACCCAGACCATCGGGGTCAAAATTCCCACATACCAGAGGAGGTTTGGACAAAATATCTGTTAAAACATTTTGATAAACCAGTACCAACGGCAGAAGTGTTGACAAGTGTCGAACAATGGCAAAACCTAATTATCCCAGCCGACATAAAACGACAAATAACAAGAGAACGACCTTCGGGAGCACCGGGCCCAAATGGTATTCCTCCCATGTTGTACAAGGAAGACGTGGAATTTTGGAGCAAATCATTGGCACCCTTATTTAACACTCTAATTTTCACCCAGATACTCCCTGAGTCCTGGCATGGGTCAGTAATTAGCCCAATTTATAAGCATGGTAGCAAGAAGCAGCCAAACAATTACCGGCTAATTGCATTACTAGACGTGGAGGCTAAATACTTTGCAGGCATAATCTTGGAAGAGTTAACAACATGGGCAGCTGAAAAATCTATTATCCCGATTACTCAAACAGGATTCTGCAGAGGCCAAGGTACCACAACTAAAATCATGGCATTGTCCCTGTTGATGGGACAAGCCAAAGAGACCAAGTCACCCTTATATCTCACGTTTATCGACTACACAGCCGCTTTTGACCATATAGATCGCAACAAACTCTGGCAGAAATAAAGCCATTGGGGAATACCGAAACATCTCTTAGACGTTTTAATATTACTTCACTTCAATACATGGATCAAAATTAAACTTGGCACAGGAACACACCTTTCGAAGCCTATAAAAACAACGAAAGGATTAAAACAAGGGTGTATACTGGCCCCCTTACTATTTAATCTCTTTCTAGCTGACCTACCTGGGGAACTAGACAAATCCTCCAACCATGCGCCCAAACTGGGGTCAGTCACCCTTTCCAACTTACATGCAGACGACTTAGTGTTAATAAGTCGCACCCCAATGGGGCTTCAACATCTCCTGGACGTCGCATATATTTATTCTGAAAGAAACGCCCTTCAAATAAACTTTAAAAAGACCAAGGCTATGGCTGTGAATTACAGGAAAAAAGGGAAGTTCGTTGGTACCTGAACGGAGAGAAAATAGACCTGGTAAATACTTACAAATATCTGGGAGTAATCCTGGACGCAAAAAACACGTCTAAGTCACAACTTGAATCCCTACGAGGGAAGGCGACTATGATCCATCTGGCCATCAAATCATTAAAGGCCAAACTTCCGGACCTAACACTTCAACCTCTCCTTCAAATACTACGCGCAAAATTACAGCCGACCCTCACTTACGGAAGCGAATCCCTACATGGGAAGGACGCCACTCTATTGGACATAGTTACGGCCAAAGCATACAGGGCCATTTTCAATCTCCCCAAATACGTTTCTCCTGCTCAGATCCGGTTGGAATTTGATATATTCAAACAGACAATAGGAAGGCGGAGTGCGTATGTAGGGACTTGGCACAAGATTCGCACTGCTGAGACTGGCACCTTAAGCTCCAATGTATGGGGGGAGCTATTTAGACATCAAAAATCTTTGGCCAGAGACTATCTACTCGAATAACTTCAAGTCTTAGGCTTGATTGACTTATGGAAAACTCCAACTGATCACCTTTCTTTTAAAAAAAATCGCAAAGAAATCGGCACGAATCATTTCAGCAATTGAAGACAAGAATGATCTAGCGAAAAGAGCCCATGGCTGGACAACGCTGGGTGATTATGGGCCAGTACAACCACAAGCATACCTTAGTACTGGAATGAAAATAAAAACTAAAGAAAGGTTTCTGAAACTACGTCTTGGAGTAATCCCTATATTCCCACACTTGCCACCCTGGGAGAAGAAGAATTCCTTAGAGCAGTGTCGACTGTGTAAAACTGGCAAGGAGGACATTGTCCACGTAATCTGCATCTGCACCAAACTAAATGATTTAAGGCGTCATCTACTACGTCCATTCTTCAACCAGCATGGCGTGCGGACTTGCAGACAAGCTGTAAAACTGTGTTTTAACCCGAAGCACATTAAACTGAATTGCCAGGTTGTAAAGTTCTGTGATCAAATGGGAAAAAGACTCAAGAGATTTGATGACAACTAAAAAACCTTTCTAACTGATCTTAGATAATCTTTAAAGTCATGTATTAATGACTTTTTAAAAAAAAATTCACTCTTTTGATGTTTTACAATATTTGTAAAGATTTTAATAAATCATGCACAAATAAACAATTATCTTATCCCTCTACACTATTTAGCATATAAAAAGATCCTGGCGACCTGAGAGGATTCTTGGTCATGGTAAGATAGAAGAATCCGGCTTTATCATAATTTACAAATCTCACATGCATTTCCTGTTTTTTTCTTACAATCACGGCCGACAGTTTTCTTAATGGATGCATAAGAGTTTTTTGTTTTTTTATTCTAAACCCTGGATTCAGTGTATGTGATCAGCTTTTTTTTGCTTTTTCTCTTTCAATGCTGTCATTTAACTAAGTCACCGCCTCAGTTCTGAAGGGAGGCCTTGAACTCTATCTGCTAATGCATACTAAGCTATATTTACTGCCAGATGCCATTGTTCTTTCTCCCTGCATGAACTGTGATACCTGATCAAGGCAGGAGCTCTTTTTCAGGGACAATCTGCGCCCTGCAATTCCTCTCTGTGACCGAAGGCCTCAACCTTTCAACTGGCTAGGCATCTAGATTCATAACGCTCTGAGACCTTTTGGCCGCAACAGTACTGAGTACATAAATCATTACAATGCAAGCACCATAGGAGGTGATATGATACACCAAACAACCTATAGCATAAAGTGAGAGGTGCTCCTCGGGTGGAGCCAAAGCCCACGCTATGAATATTTAAAGCATTACTAACTAACAATCAAACAGCCAGCTGCCTAAGAATCGAGGCCTAAAACCTGCCCACAGAGCAGTGACCAGGCACTGTGACTGGGCGGACCTGAGTGACCTGTCCTGCATTTAGAGTCTACAGGGACAGCTACCTACCCCTCTCTTCATTAGTCTGTGGAAGTCTTCACTCTTGAGATTAGAGGTGGCCCAGAGCACGTGCCAGATGTGCCAGCATGTTTCTTTCTAGCTGCACATCATTGCTGTTTGCAAACAATAGTAACAAGCAGTGGCAAGTGCAGACAAAAAGATATGAAAAATGGATGCTACAGAAAACAAGCATTGGCAAGACAATTGGTCTGGCTTTGATGATCAAAAACTCAACCCGACCGGGATTCAGAGTGCTGTAAAGAAGAAAGGCCAGGCAGAATTGCAAGGTTGACTCTACACAGAAGTCAACCACGCATTTACTGACCGCATAACATAGCAGATCATTTACATTATAACCTTGGTCATGGACTACAGACGAAGAGAGGTTTGCCATATATAGAAGGTATAATATAGTAGAGGAGAGATAAGCGCATAAATAGTGGTAGATCTGGGGTTACCAAAAGCTTATAATACTAATGCAATATCAGTGAGCAATAAATAGATAACAAAATGAAGCAGCAGTTAGTATACACAGTTGTTCTACAATTGATGATACCAAGTATCAATCAAGCAATGGTTAGACAAAGCAATAGGCACAACTGACGACCCTGTTTTAAACGTTGAAGGATAAGCTAAACGGGCTGTGGGAAGGTGTGAAATACCCAGATTATAGAATTGTTGTAGAATGGGTAGTAGAGATTGAAATGGTAGGATGAGACAATATCGTCAGTAACAGAGTATACATTCAGCATAATCAAAAAATAAATGCAAATAGTGGCATCGTAAAAAATGTAAGGCACAATTGGTCATATAAGCAACGGCCTCAAAGAGTATAAGATCTAATGTGATGAGTTAAAGGCTATGAGGCTGTCACAGGGAGCACGGTGTCGCCAGAAGTTGCAAGTTTTTTTTGGCACTGAGCAAGGACCTTATGAAGGATGGATTACACTGTTGGGTGCTGGTGTTCTGCTAAGAGCAGGTTCTTAAGGTGAGATTAGAAACATTGAAAAGAGAGGGCATTTTTATGTAAGGAGAGAGCACGTTCTAGATTCTGGGGGTGTTAACAGAGGAGACTAGGCAACGTCAGAACGTTTTCCTGAAAGGTAGTATGGATAGATCTGTTGACCTTGCAGAAGAAGTGAGCCTCCAGAAAAGGAAAATTCCTCTGTTAAATTTTTTTTAGTTTTGAGGTTCAGAGCTTTAAAAGGGAGGTAGTCTGTCTCAACTGGGATCCATTTAAGGTAAGTTAGCTATGCCCCAGACAGTCTGCTGGGTCATGGGGTTCCCCTTTCTTATAGCTGGCCTACAGAAACAGGGCATTCCCCCTTTCGCCTCTGACTCTAAATCTGGTGGAGAAACAATGGGTTTGGAAGGATAGGTAAACCATCAATTTATGATGATTATCACATTCTGCTAAACCTTAAATGACCCCCACAATTTTCAAAATGCATATGGCAACATGCAGATAAGTTAGAGGGTCCTTTAGTTACCCTGCATTTGAAGGATGAGAATTATTATGATTTGGTAGAGTGGCAAAATATTTTACATGTCAATGGGACAATAATTATTGCCTATGCAATTTATTGGGTTGGTTACAGTGTTTACCATGCTATGTAACTGTCCTACAGGTCATGTGGGCGTAAATAATGTGTTAAAAAGGACCAGACAAGCATACCACTTGCTTCATTACTGTTTGCACTGGTCTTATAATCACTGTTCAAAATGATCAGATAAAATCGTACACCTAAGGGACTTTAAGTTGCGTGGAAGAATGAAGATCAAATATCTTTATATGTAGATTTTATTTTGATTTTGGTAGCAGCTGGATGCACCCAACTATATGATAAAAGAATATGCAGCAACTTAGTTTCCAGACAGCCAACATCGTTGAGGTCACATCACGGCAGATGAGAAATAGACAAATACCAATAAAATAACATAAAAAACATATCAAAAGAATTACAGTTATAGTACTGGTGTTTGTATGCAAAGTGGGTACTGTAAAACACATTTTCAATTGAATGGTGTTTTTTTTCTACTCATTGCACAGTATTCCATCCGACATCTCGTTAATCAAACTTTTCACAACATGCTCTGGGGTTTGTGTATTGAAGGAAATCAAATCCACACATGAGGTAATTTTTCAGTGCAAAATTCAGAAAAGAAAATAACTGTGTTCATGATACATATTTCTGCAGCTTTTTTGATCAACATGCCCATTTTTCCCTTTCATATCTACACAAATCTCAGCAACATCCAGAATGTAATATATATCTCACAAATAGAGTATTCATTTATTAATATCATGAAAGATTCATTAGATAAATGATGATTAAAGAGTTATAAACTAAAGTTATTTCAATACACAAAAACAAATCCTATTAATTCTAAGTTAAACAATGTAATATATGTATGGCAGAGTACTGCAGTATTTGTCTAAGAAAACTTTTGAATAGTCCCCAGTAAACTGCACAAGCACATTGGTGATAATTAACAGTCCCTTACAAACATGCTCACAATCCCAAGCAGACCCTACACAGCCACTTGATAGATGGCCCATATTGAGCCTTTTCTGTTTTTTTCCATCAGATCACCATATAACACAAAACAAATTTTGAAGCCTATACCGCATCCTCCTACACATCCAACAGTTCCTGAAATTGATGTATGTGAATAAATGGACAAATTAAAACTGAGAAACCACATTGGAAGAAGCCAAGTAATGGCAAACCAATTTAAGGAAAGTCAATTTTAACGAAATACAAATAATAAATAACATATTTTAAACAGATCCTCGTGTAGCACATACGAGAATTTCAAACCAGTCCCTCCAGACTCTCACAAAACGCCCAATAGATCAAACCTAACAAGGCATTTACTAGACTCTCTGGTAGCCCCCAAGAGACCCTCTTGTGAACCACAAATGATCCCCCACATTGGATAGACCCTGGAATCAGTAGCACATTACACTGCACCGCAAGGGCACAAACTGATCACAATTCAACCTAGGGACACTGTTCTGCATCCATGAGGCACTTTCCCACCTCAAAAATGTTAATACTGTACACTGCACTGTTTCTGTCCACAATGTACAGTAGACACATGAACAGCCGCACTCCAGTGTATCTTAGGCATATAGCCCACACTGTTCCAGGTTCTAGAATGTCTAACCAACCACACTGCACAGCATACTAACGACAGTAACCCACCACACTTCACCTAATGCTAAGGGAATTACCCCTCCACACTGTCTCACTATATACATCAAACTACCTTCGATTCCATTGACTCTAATGTACCACAGCACAATGATTGCTTAGGCAATAAGCCAATCCTACTCACTGTATCCCAGAAACACTAATCCATAAAATTGCACATCATGCTGTGTGCAGTTGCCAAACGAGCTGCACTGTATTCTAGGTACATTATTCAATCACACAGCAGTTCATCCAAGAACGCTAATCAAGTACTTTGCATTGCATTTTAAGGATTTTATGCCCCCACACTGCCCTATGTAGTAGGTACACTGACCAATAACATCAGTGAGGCTAAAACACCACACTGCACTGCATCATAGGAACATTAGCTCTCCACAAATGGTGGTTGTATGACAGAACAATGCCGTGAAATAGCCAGAATGCCTTTACCACGCATTTTTTACTACACATTTTTTTAGATCGCATATGCTCTTACAACATATGCCTTTACCACTCATTGTTTATATATATATTTATATATATAAACAATGTATTTGTGGGGGGAGACCCCCCGGTAAACCACCATTACTACGCGGATATTATTTTGTGGTACCTTTACAACGCATCTTTACTTTCGCAGGTACCATTACTATGCATTTTTTTTTACACATACTTCTACAACGCAATTACTCTTACATCGCAATTACCATTACAATGACTAGGTGAGTGAGTGTTAAGCATTTTAACAGTAATTGCGTAATAATACTCTAGAAATAATTTAATACAACATAATTAACATTATAGTACCTCGAAGTATCCGCGTAGTAATGGTGGTTTTGAATCACCAATTGTGGAGTAATAAACAAGAAGAATACCACTAAACAGCATGGCTCTTCATGATGCCATTTTATCAACATATATCTTTAAATTTAAAGTTAAATCTTTCATGCAATAGCAGAAAAAGGAATATTTTAAAAGAAACAAATAATAACAAAAAATAAAAAAGTGTTACACAATTAATGTGTATAATAAAAACAAGTACTCACAGTTTAACATAGGATTGATTTCTTGGAATTGACCTTTTCCTATTTTAAGCAAAATGCATTATGTAGACGCACGTACGTAAAGACGTAATTCGGAGGATTCTGGGGAAAGGGAGATGTAGCACGGAAAAGCGTTGTACAGGTAAGTGCTTTCTAAAGTTTATTTTAAAAGTTATTTGCAGTATGGATAATTGTAATTTGAGAGGAGTTTGGTATGATTTATTTGTGTAGAGTTTAAAAGTTAGGTAGTTGTTAAAGTGAAATGATAACTAAAATGAGCATGTGAGCATGTTGAAGGCAAGATTAAAGCATGCGAATTATGTGTTCGAGTTGCGTTGTGTCGACTTATAGTCAATTTAGAATAAAGAATATACAATCGCAATTTTGATTTTATATTGGTTATTGTGCTTGAGTAAAAATAGTTGAAGGACTGCCTTTTTATCTTATGGAAATATGCAGCGAGTACTGTCTAGCCGTGAAAAATATATACATAGCTTTATACTATATTTATTTTTATTTTTTTTAAATATATACGATATATTTCGTTTTTTACTTCTCAATATTATTGTGAATATATTTGGTTTTATTTTAAGTGCATTTTTATTATCTCTTAAAAGGATGATAGAGTAATTTAAAAAAAAGAAACAATTGAAATAGCAGAATATTTTAAAAACTACTCGAGTAACAATTTTAATACAAGAGTAGTACATTTTTCAACCATATTTTAATTTACTCCCCCACCCAAATCCCCTATTTACCCTACATCCCGTCCCAAGGGTTAGGTTACTTTAATAAAATATTTACAGTTAAAACGATCCAAAAATGTGCTGTAAAAGTATGCGAAGTATTGGATATCGATGTAAAGGCAATTATAATACATTTGAATGCATTCGCGAAGTAACTGTATGGTAACTAAAATATTGCGTTGTAATGGTATTTGCGTAATAAAAACCTCGATGTAAAAGCATGCTAATGTTTGGATCGCGTTTTATCAACATATATTCAGACCCCCACATCCTCTAACTTAACCGTAAATGCATGGTAAACACATACGTTAGAAAAGCATATGTGTTCTAAAAACGTGTGGTAAAAAATGTGTGGTAAAGGTACAATGTGGTAAAAAACCACGTTGTAAAGGCTGTTTGCCTCCACAAAGCAATACAGTCTGAGGTACATCAATTCAACACACTGCTCTGCCTCCATGCAAAATCTGTACTTATGATACCATAGGCAGTACTTGCCATATGGTATATAAATAAAATATGTAAAAGTAAAGAAAGGAACTTAATGTTGTTTGGTCACGGCCTTTAACTGAGAAACAAAAACACTTCCTAGCTGATTTTTTTCCAAAAATAGATTTGTTATATAAACATGAAGCGCATAATACAAAAAAGGTACATGCTATTGAATACTTGCATTATTTATGGAATCAAACACAACCCATCACCATGAAAAAGAATTAGACATGAGAGGGCAAGTGACAAGACAATTGTGCAGACACAGGATAAAGTGACTGACTATCTAAAGTACCTCGAAAATGGAGCCAGTTATAAAATGGACAAGGGGCCATGTTGTCGTTGCTGAATTTATAATTTCTTAGGATATTTCTTGTACTTGAGACACCTGAAAAGGAATATATGTTGGATGTGTTCCAAGAAGGTCTCCTTATAAGAGGAACAGAAGTAAAGTGGACATATAGATCAAATATTTCTTGCTTTTCTGTTTTTACAGATTCATGAAACATAGGAAAGGTCCTCCAACAGAATGGTGTCTACGCTGTGTGTTTCATCCCTGGGACTGGATTACATGGTATTTAGCAGGACAGGGGTCCGGGCTTCTGTGTGTCACAATGTGTGTACGACTGGGCATTCTTGACCGAAATGACTACTGAAGATAATTACTCATAGTGCTGAATTTCTATGGCTCGAAGGTGTTGCTGCATGAGGCAGCCGCTCTATCCAGTGATTGTGCATATTAATCGTTATTCTGGCACTGGTTCTACCATAGAGGCTGAAGGAGACCAGGAGATTCATCACAGGGCTAACTAAAAGAAAATGACAATGCACTGTGGCAAGCCAAAAAGCGAGGTTGATTGGTGGTTGAAAATGATCAAGTCATGGTTGCATCTGTAGTACTAACTTTAAAGTATATCTTCGCGTTTAAGTTGTGGTTAGAAATGGGGGTCTCTAGTTCACAATGGCTTGCACCCTGTCCAATTATGGACCCTTATTCTAGTCAGGGTAAGTGGATTACACACCAAGATAACCCCTGATCACCCCCTTGGTAGCTTGGCACGAGCAGTCAGGCTTATCTCAGAGACAATGTGTAAAGCATTTGTACATCAACGCACAGTTACACAGTGCAGCTCTTTTCTCATTTAGAATAAATTGCATACACATTTGCACTGTACAGGTACTCTAAGGTTAACTTTTAGACTTTAGTACTTCAGACATTAACATGTTTTCACCCATCATGGTCATCATTTTGTGCAGCTATATCAACATAGACCATTGTATTACTTTCACAAACATGAGCGCATTGTACATGCTACCCTAGCACACATCATTATACTGAAGCAACTGCATAAATAAATACCCTATCGCAAAGAAGTATTTTTCCCCTTTAACCACACTTGCTTTTGTATTCCCCTCTTCAAATGTTCATGTGTTTAAATTATAAAACGTGTAGAAAAAAAAAATTCCTCTTCCTACCTATTTAATTATATATCTATTACAAAAAATAGACCTCATACAGCTATATAAGTGGTTGCTAGGTATGGGGATATTTTGACTGATGAAACTGATAGGCATACAGAGATTCCTAAATTGACAAGATATTCAAGTTCTCTATGTACAAAATTGAAGAAAACTTGCCAGTGCCTTCCACTCAACACAATGGCCGGTGTAATGCCCTACATGCAGCTCATCCATGCGTGTAAAGGGGAAATCTCCATTAGTGGTGATGCTGTTGGTCACATGTTAAAACCTATTGTTGCGGCGTCCATTAAGCACACATTTATTTTCAAAGTGTGCTGTCTCCTGAGAGATTTCAAATGCAGTCAATGATAGGGTACTTGCTCATGAAGCAGTGTATGAAATAGGATTTTAATATCTGCATTCCTGACTCATTGGTTGATCAATGAGGATTACAGCACTCTGAGCAAACCAATTCTCTCCAGGTGATTTGTTTTATAACATAGTTGGCAATGCTATATCCCAGGGGCAACCATGGGCATACAATATTTTTAAGGAAGATGAAATCCCAGGGGCTATCATTTGTAATCCAGATACAAATAATATCGCAGTGCCCACACAGTCTATCTAATTTCACATTCTAATTCACAAACAATGAGATGTAATACTCCATAATAAGTTTTAGTAAAAAAAACCCTGTCATATGAAAATTGATTGTTAATTGGGGTGGGTGACTACCCACCTAAAGGAATAATCACAACCCTTTGAAAGGATGAACTCTTAAAGTCACTAAATTAACCTCAATTCAACCCTCTGGAAGCTATGCCACAGAGCAGACAGGTTTGTGGTTAGAGTAGCTCCAAGAGGCACAAAGTGTCAATAAAACTCAATGGTTTTAGTAGACCAAACCTAGGTGCAATTTAAGGGAGAAGCGCCAATCTTTCAGGGCACCTCTCAAGTCGCAGACAAGAGGTCTAGTCCTCTTCCACAGGTTCAGCAATGTTGTGAAGTTGGTGTGTGGAGATGCCACATTTATGTCTTGCACAAAATAGTGGACACAAATGACTCACAGGCTCACCCTAACCAATGGGATAAAGGCTCCTGAGAGTCGACTCTACCTGCATTGGGCATTTTCAAGATGGGGATTGTCTTCAGCCACACTAAACTTGAGCTTTGAGTGCTAGGTGTGTGTTTGGGGAGTGTCCTCCCACATCTACACTAAAATCCAGTTTTAGGTAGCCACGGTAATCACAATAAACCCAGAGACAGATGTCTGGTAGAACAAAAGGAGGATTCTTCAGCAACCACAGTGAATACACAAGAATTGTCTTGCCATCTTGTTCCCTTCCTTTCAAGTGCACCCCAAGAGTAATGGGTGAACTCAATAGACCTGTCAAGCAGAATTTGACAATCAAGCTGGATTTGACACTGTAATGTCAAGAAGTATGCTGTCAGCTCCTACCTTTCTGCTGTGGGCTGCAAGGCCTGCCTAGGGGGACTTGTTGATATTTAAAAGGAAGGCTTTTACCTGTGAATAGTGTTTATGTTTTACAGGTCAGCCTGCAGTTTCTACACTGCTACAGCCAGGCTACACAGTGTGGGCCTTATCCATGCTTTCTCATACACTGGATTAGATTGCACAATAGGTAATGGAGTCCACTAGTGGCATTTAACTTCCAGGCCCTGGGTAAACCACGTACCATATACTAGGGACTTATAGGTAAGTGAAATATACCACTGAGGAGTACGCCAAATTTGAAGATATTTAAAGGGAGAGCACAGGCATTTTACTGCTGGTTAGCAGGGGTAAAGTGTACAGAAAACTAAAGCAAACATAAATATATGGTCCAGTAAAGGCAACAAATTCAGGCTGACCACACATAAAAGGCGGATTTCCATGTTTCAAAATTATATGTATTTGCATCCATCCAACATTTAACAATATATCAATTCAACGCAGCATGTATCAAAAATCCCACAATCAAGGCAATAAAAAGGCTCCTACGAATTAGTGAACATACACACTAACCAATAACTTGGGCGCCAACTCTGATTATCGACATTTCAGCCGTCAACAAGACAAAAAAAATTAAATGGCTTAACGCTTACTCGTTTGACGCAAGACCATACCAGTCATTTTAGAAATACTTAAACAATCATCTACTAGCATTTGGACAAGGTTGGCACCATACTGTCAACATCCATTTGTCGGCCTGAAACCTGTCTACTCAAACTGTGAACCGTTAAAGAATCCTAATGAATAAGTGGGTTAGCCAAATTTCTTTGAACATGCACATTAGATATATTGTATTTTTGCTAAATTCGTTTTCTGGATTACAAACGATAAAAATGGGGGATTATATTTTATTTATGTATCGAGGTGTAATGTGTCTCTTAGTCAAGAGATAGTCATCAATTCACTATGTTTTTGTTCAGCATTGCCACAGAGAAAACATTTAAAATACATTCCCATGTGACAATTATCAATTAATGTTGCATCCAGCCGTTATATTGTACTTTTTCAAAGATTTACCATATCCATGACTTGTAAAAGAGAGACTGCATGTTACCCAGAATGCCCAGAACATAAGTGGCCCCCAGCGAATTTTGTGGAGATTTTATTGGTGGCTTTCTTTATATTAGTGTCTCATTAGTGACATGCTGTGGGCATTTCATGGCACATGCGGACTATTCCTGACATATTGGTGATTCTTGGTGACATAGATGTGGGTATTCTAGAAAGCTGCAGTCCAATTCCAAAATAATGGCTGCCCATCACTAACATATTGTGGCCTTCTCTCTGACAAGCTGGCTATTTCTTCGTGATAGTAGCCTATCATTAGCAAGCTTGTGAACGTTTTTGGAGACATACTGACTATTCTTTCATAATATTGGCTCATCCATGCTATATTCTAGGTATTTCTGGGAACATCCTGTTATCCTTGTTGTAAAGGTGATGTGATTTACGTGATGGTGCTCCCTTGTATGGGATGATAATGTATGGGCATGAAAGAAACACTTTGAATATATACGTGATAGCAATATAAGCAAGTATTTTTCCCCAATCATATTTAGGGACCAAAAATGTATTTGCCCCAAATAAAAATCAGTTTTTCGAGGCAAAATTCAGTATTTTTCCATGTTGTCTAAATTTTTAATAATTGACAATCTGAGGTTTCAGACAAATTTACTGCGTTTAAAAAACATAATGTTTCAAGTCAATGTGTGAGCTGGTATTGGGTTGAGGAGTCGTATTGCTGGTTTGTTGGTACCAGAAGGCTCACTGCTGTGCTTATTATTTCATAACTTGCATGGAGGCATTTCACCATCTATACTGATGAAGCTTTTTTGATGATATTACTACTGCTGCCTTCATCAATTAGTATATACAATTGTCTTAACCTATATGCTGCCTGATCGTGTAATCACTGATTAGCTAAGCAGCATTCTGGTATGAGCTGTATGATGTGTCTAACTTTGTACTTGACAATTCGTGATTGTGCGCTCTATATAGCATGTTAATTGTTCACCATGCCTCTTCATCAGAAATGCATGGGGAACAATCGGAAGAGACTTGGGGGCATATCAGCAAGGCGAGGCGAGGCGATAAAATTATCGCTGCTTTTGCGGCCGTTTTCGGCCGAAAAGCGGCGATAATTTTATCGCCTACTTAGCAAGCTCACGCTGACGCGTGAAACTTGCGTTAGCATAGGAATTCCTAACGCCCAGCTTTGCATCTCTAATGAGATGCAAAGTGGGCGTTCCTAACCTGACATGACAGGAGAAATGTCACTAAGCGACATTTCTTCTATCATCAAGCCCCACGCTATGAAGCATAGCGGCAATAAAAGTAGCGATAACCCCTGTTATCGCTACTTTCCTTACGCCTGCTTCAGGACTGACTTAGCCATGATATCCTATGGAAGGTGGATATCATGGCTAAGTTTGTGAGTCCCTATCAGCAAGCTAACGCCACACTACGTGAGATTATCGCTGGGTTTCCAGCGATAATGTCACGTTAGGCAGTTAGCGTAAGGATTTTTATCGCTGAGGAGATAAGCGTTGCTAATAGCACGCTATCTCAGCGATAAAAATCCACGTTACCCGGCGATAATTATCCTAGCGCTAAGTGCGCTTAGCGATAATTATCGCCGGTTGTTACTGATATGCCCCTTGATGAATAATTGAATGAAGTAAAATTTTAAAGTTAATAACCAGTGCCGATCTGGCGGCGTGTGCGCCTGGTTCCCGATAAAGAGTGCATGGCGGCTGGACAGAACGCCTCATGTCAGGACACTGTTTACAAATGTTAGCGAATGTGAGAAGAGTGCTGCAGTCCTGCCAAAAATAAAATACTCGGCCTGGCCTGATGTTGACAAATTAGCACAGTGTGCTCTCTGCCTGTGGAGTAGCTGCTGTTGCCAAACACTGTGTCAGATATCAAGCCACATCAATTAAATGAAAAATAACACAATATCAAACATCAGGTACAAGCGGTGAGCTCCACAGAGTAGAGGAGAAAAATAAAGAGGCTCAGACCGAGACACCAATCAACCGCTACAGCTGATGCGAAATACTGAGCCTGTTAGTTTAAAAAAATAAGCATCATATTGACCTGCTTCTTGGGCATGTTTAGGCTTCCGAAGTGTGGATATTGATCAAATCCTAACGTCAGTAGCAACGTTTGATGAGACCTTTATATACGTTGTCTACATAGAAGAGATTAAATAATGAACATTATATTAATAGTGTGCAAAGTTCTGTGTATTGTGAGTGAGAGGAGCGGCAACCACACTGTCTGTAGCTGGCTCACACTCACTCAATCAATCAATCAATCAATCAATCAGGGAGTTTTAAGTGCACTACTCACCCGTCAGGGTCTCAAAGTGCTGGGGGGAGGAGACAGCAGTTCCAGGACAGCAGTTCCATTAAGTTGAATAGCCAGGTCTTGCGCGCCTTCCTGAAGGCGTTCAGGGAAGGGGCGCGTCTGATGTCGACAGGGAGCTCGTTCCAGGTCTTGGCCGCGATGTAGGAGAAGGCTCTTCCCCCTGTTTTGGCTCTACAGATGCGCAGGGTTTCGGCGAGGGCGAGGTTGGTGGAGCGGAGGTTTCTCTTGGGTACATGGAAGGCCATTCTCTCTTTGAGGTATTGGGTTCCTGTGTTGTCCTTCCATCCTCACCATGATCACACTTTCCTATTGACCTGTGTAAGTTTGCCCTGTCTGGATATTCAAAGGTGAATAAAAAGCAAACAAAGGACTCCTAGTTCTCTCCTAAATTTTTGTCCTGGCGAGAATCATGCCATCCTCATTGTCAGTTTTATTTTGGGTCGTTAAGTTCCATGGCAGAGAGTAGGTGTGAGGGGTACAAGAAACTACGGGGCATATTATCAAGAAACGGCGTTAAAATTATCGCCACTTTAGAGGCAGAAAGATGCCGCTAAAGCGGCGATAATGGGCCTGATAATATGCCCTTGAGAATTCCAATAGAAGCCCATGTTCTGGTGTCAACATGAACTTCTATGGGAATTCTCTGCGGCATATTGTCAAACCCATTATCGCCGCTTTAGCGGTAGTTTTCTGCCGCTAAAGCGGCGATAATTTTAACACCGTGCTTGATAATATGCCCCTTGATGCCTCTGAATGTGCACTCATCTTATCCACAGTCCGCTAACAGTGAAAACAGGGAGATCTAAGAGCAATATATATTTTCAAGGTCTTCGAAACAGCAAGCGATTTTCAACAGTAAAACGAAACAGCAGATGTATAAATCAAACACAAATAGCAAAAACAGTCGAAGATATATTGCATCCTGTCTTGAGGCAAGCAAGGAAAATAACGTCCCTTGAGTACTGAATGTATGTAATGTGTTGTAGGTCTAAGAGAGTAACTGTACCAGTAGTGAATGTGTATATAGCACACAGGTAATTGTTTCTTGGTCCTTACAATAGGGGTTATGTACTGCCCAACACAACGATTCTCATTCTATAACCCTCAGAATAGTTAAAGCTGTAGTTAGGTTTGCATAGATTAAACTGTCTGCCCTTTGCAGCAAATGCGGGTCTTTACAGAATGGCCATAACTTGCCACACTACATTCATGAATGAAACCTTCAGGCTGCCTCTGTATCTCTACAACACTTCATGAACCCACTGTGCAGTGTTATAGGGTTTAAATGTATGACCGTGGGTGTGAGCAGTCCACTGCACTTCAGCTACATGACCGGTACAGACAAGCTGAGACCTCATAATGCACACACATCTCTGCAGTGGGCGTTTGGCCCATCTGAGCATTTTTACTAGCTGACATGCCTAGCACGAAGATTGTGGGCATGGTTCCCAAAGCTATTTGTGAATGCAAATGTGGTTATTGATGAGTGCGAACCCACTTTTCTAAATCGAAGGGGTTGGTTTTGCATTGGAAAAAGGATGCTCTTGCGATCAAGTCAACAAGGGGGGTATCCATAAGGAGAGGGGGTTCTTTTTTGGGATATTGGCAGAGAGTGTTTGTTATAGGGTGGGAATGCTTTGTGAGTAGGGAAAACCGTATATGTTTGAGGGTGTTTATAGCAGGTCTGTGACCCTCTGCCCCTCTAGAAACGGTCAGAACGGTACTTCTCTCAAGCTGAGGTGTAAGTCTTTTTTCAGACTAGGAAGGTAAACCCTAAAAATTGTGGTTGGTGTTGGGCAAGGGTCTTCTCCATAGTTTACACTTACACAATTTACTTATGTCAAAAACGTGGGAGGCGACTGTGCAGAGGTTTTCTAGAAGTATTAAATCTCCACCCATACAAAGTAAACTATCATTGGCATAGCCAATAGGTCTCGCTTTTGGGACTTTCTAAGTATTAGTAATGCAGCACAATATCCTTGGTGCAACAACATCAACTGTTGCATGGCTAAACACTTATAAGGTCCCAAAGGCGAGACCTATTGGCTATGCCAATGCGTGTTCTTTTTACTACTGAAAAGTGTTTTAGGGAGAACAAACTATTTAGAAAATATCAACACATGACATATCACTGTTTTAAGTCTGTAAAAGTATTGCCAATCCACAGGCAGGGAACTTTCACATTCCATTTTGTCGATCGAGGTATTCAGTATTGTAACGGTTTCAATTAAATATCTGGACTATTGGGTTATAGTTTGTCTTTATAAGTAAGGCATGCACATTTAGCAATCTTCTTTCAAGATCAGTGTCATGTGAACAGTAGGCAAAAGAAAAGTAGAGTGCATTTTTCAAGGCGACGTTTCTCTATTTTTTCAATGGAAAGTTAAAGTAATGTTGCTGTACAGAAGAAAGCAGGAAAATGAAAATTTTTACATTGAATGGCAGGAGAGATGCAGTAATAAGTGTGTAAGTAAGACTCAGAGAGAGAGAGTCAGCAAGAGAGAGAGGGCAATGGGGCTCAATACAGCTGGATGTAGAGATGAGAAGTATTGAATTGTCCATTCACCATGATCAGATGGCAGTTGAAGGTCAGAGAGAAGAAAATAAATCATATGCTCATGTCTTAGAGCATGCATGAAGTCTAAATTATAAAACATATCTGGCTAAGAAACACGATGAGGGTGACATACCCTGTAGGCTCTTGGCATAGCTGATTCCATCCAAGAAAAAAGGAAGTCCCTGTTACCATTATTCATAACAGCAAGAGAGTGGAAGTCCACACGCCATGAGATCAGTTGTGATTTTTATGACTACTATGCTACACAATACAGAAAGGACACCAATGTTACTTAGGCTGATATATAGGGTTTCTTGGATGGGGTGGGGATAGTTCACCACACAAGTTGGCCTTCTGTCATAACCTGACAGCACAGGAAATCAAGAGAGCGATCCGCAAGCTGGCCAGAGGAAAGGGGCCTATAGCAGATAGATTATCTGTAGTTTTATGACACATTTGTGAACGTACTGGCACCAGAAATAATGGAGATGTATTTTGCAGAACAGGATAGCAGCCTGCTACCACATCCAACTAAAGAAGTGCTGATAGTTTTGCTTCCAAAATTTGATTGGGATACCCCAAAAAAAAAGTAATATAGACCACTTTCCATGCTCAACACGGATTATAAGATAGTCAGCAAGCCTTGGCCAATCATTTGCTCCCTCTCTTACCTACTGTAGTACACGTGGGTCAAACTAGGTTCTCACTTGGTCGAAATAAGGCTTCCAACATCAAAAGGCTTTTTTATGTGATGAAGCAAACCCCTTCCACTGTGACATGGTCAGCTGTACAGTCAACTGACTTAAAGAAAGCTTTTGACATGGTCAATTGGCTGTATGTGAATGTAGTGTTGAATGAAGAGTTGAAACACAACATACTGGGAACAGTACTGTCAAATGGCGAACTCTTTTACAGGTTGAAAGAACAGCCAGGGTCCATACCAGTTAATTTCTGATAACAACCTTAAGGAGAAAGGGATGTGCCGTGAATGCCTCATACCCCTTTAATTTTTGCACTAATGAGGGATAGCTTTGCAAATCTGAGGTGTAGGATGGATAGGTACTTCGGTGTCACCATATCAGACATACCACACTGAATATTGTTGTACATTGATTGTGATCTGCTTTCTACACAAGATGTAGAGGGAGAGCTTACAAGTCCTGAGAGACAGCATATAGCTATCTGGTGATAAATCAAGCCTCTGGATTAATTGTGGCAAGTCTTGTGTGTACACTATTTGGTAGGCTCAGGCTGCTTGTGTATGCTTCAGAGTGTGTGATCAGCTCCACTGAGAACAGCATACGTGCCAGTATTTAAGGAAGCAAATATGTGACAGGGTGTAACACTGGTAGGGTCCTGATAAAACTGAAGGGGATAATTACTTTTGGTGAGGTGGGGGACACTCCCATTGTCTGTGATATAGAGGATTGCTTAAATTAAAATGGTATTACCACCTTCATTCCTTTATATTCATTCCAATGACATGACCAGGTAAATCATTGGTACCCACAAACATTTTCTTCGGGGCCAAAAACTACAGTGTAGGGTGTATTGGAGTGCCGCAACTCCAGAGAGACAGGTTAGAATATGAAACTATGGGGACATAAAAGAAACACACACTTTTTCAAAACATTATGAGAAAATGCTTTGTTTCAAATCTTTTTTGCACAATGTTCAGCAACCTATCTAAAACTATGTGTATCCTATACATTTTTCACATTTTGTAGCCTATGTTATCCTGTGTGTAAAAAAAAATAACACAAATTTCATATTCATAGCACTTACAGACACAAGATGAGATCCAATACCATTATAAATGTACATCACTTTTCCCCAGTGCACCAACCAGGATTTAAGTCAGTAACCTTCCAGTTACACACAGATATCTGAAGTGTGTAGTGATAAACGGAGCTTTCCCACTGAAACTATGCATTTCCTCATATTAAAGGGTCGCCACGTTTAAGCCTACTTATGTGTAACATTGCCATGTTTGCATGGTGCCTACTTGTGACATTTTCATATTTTAAGTGTGACACTTCATCCTAAAATGTATTGGCCTAAAGCAGAGAAACCGCCATAACTGCAAAACGTATTACCCTCAGTAGTATATTCAATTACATTCAAGCATTAGAATTGCTCCATGCATTACCAGCAACATACCCAGCAGTAAAATGATGCCAGAGAGGTTGACATAAAGCTAACTGATTGCTCAAATGTTCTCAAGTTTACCATTTCCATGTGTGAGTAGCTCACCCATGGCAAGACATTTCTTTGCACTCGCTTGCCTGTACTCTTGAATTTATAATGAAATAAAAATGATTGCAGGTGCCAAAATGCAAATAAAAACTTACTCACTAACCCAACCCTGTTTTAGCTCTGTTCACTGTCCCATACTGTTTTCAATGCCTAACCACAATCCACTCAACACACCTTTCACCTTTGAGCAAGCTTTCCTTGTGGACAGTGCAAGCTTAAGTGGCTGTAGAAACAAAGACCACAACCAGAAGAGTATAACAAATGTACGCCTGCAACATTGTTTTCTTTCTTTTCTGATTCTGGGCTGTGTTTCCATAGTCACTTCAGCTTGTTCTACGAGCAGGAGCGCCCTGCATAGAATTACCAAACGAGGCAGCTTCACAACAGGAAAAAAAAAAAAAAGAGTTTGTGAAGCTTTATATCTATGCTGTGGTTTACAGATTCCCGGGGACAGTCAGTGGACCGCAATAAAAGGTCTTGTCAGGCCGCCGGTGACCTGCTGGCCGTAAGTTGAATACGACTGAGGTAAATGGTTCAGACAGAGACTTAGTATGCTTGTGTCGTTAAAATGGGGCACAAGCAATTTATGGCGCTTGGTAAAATCTACCTCGCCTTGAATCATGGCGGGCTGTTGTGCCCGACATAGAGCATTATTATTACTTAGCAGCAGCGGCAGTGGATTGCTAAATGATTACTGGACCCCACAATTTGGAAGCAACTTATGCACTGGTTAAAGCAGGGGAGAGAAAACTGATCAAGTTACCTCTGGGCCGCAAGAGCCATAATAAAAAATTAATCAACTGATGGCAGCTGAACTATATTGCTTAAAGAGTTGCTAAGGACACTTTACAACCTCCTAAAATATTTCAAATGGGCATTTCCTGACACACAGGAAATTATTGAAACTGGTATAAGACCTGGTTGTGGGGCATAGAGATGATGGAACGCTCTGCAAACAAAATTATGCACACCATATTGCTAATGGGTGATGGACGGATGGCTGTTATTATACAAACAAATGCAGGAGGAAACCAAAGGTGACCTGGAGGGTCTCAGAGGGATCTGGTCCAGAGACGTGGTGAGAGACTTGGATAACAAGAGTGGAACATAATATTAAGTTGTACTCCCAAAATTTCCTGAAATGCAAGTTTTAAATTTCCCACAGAACGTACCTTACCCCTATGAAGATTGGGGCGATTAATCTGCAGAGCAGCCAATAGTTGCCGTCCGTATGGGATGAGGGGAGTAGGTTTATCTCATATTGTGAGACTGTCCCCACACCTACTGAATTATTGGAAGGACATTACGGGGTTGACTGAAAATGTTAAGGGGAGGTCAAACATGCCTACTTTAGAACAGTGCATGCTGGACATCACCACTACACTGAAAAGGAAGGTTTGTTAAAATGTATAAGTTTGGCATTAATAGGAGCAAAGGACATAATGCAAAGCATTGGGAGGCCATGAGTTTCCTTCAAGTGGAAGCATGGAGGAGAGAAGTGGTGCACTGGGCTAAAATCCAAATAATGGTGTTGAATGGAGAGAATACGTAAGTAAAGGAAGTAGGAAACCAGTTCAGGGCTGGAAAATATAACTCATTTACTGGCGGACAATGATAACAGCCTCACTTCTCCTCTGGAATCCTGTGTACCTTAACGGCAGGGTCGGATTGACAGGGCAGGCAAACGGACGGAAATAACAAAGGGAAGGGAGAGTAACAAAATGGATATAGAAAGGGACGTAATGAGGAGAAACACAAAAGGAGAGGTGATACAGGAGGGTGAAGAGTGACAAAAGGGAGTGACAAGAAGGGAAATAGGCAATAAAGAGAGATAAAAAAGAAAAGGTAGAGGGAGCAGGGAAAGAATGCTAAAGGTGCAGAGAGATGGAGGCGTGCAAGGGAAGAAATTAGGGAGAATTGATGAATGAGAGGACAAGACGGGTGGACACTGGGAAAAGCTAGCAAAAGTGCAGTGACTGAAATCCCCCCTCGTGAGATTGGGCCATTTGCAATAACATGGGCGAAAAATAAGTGATCAAACATACAAGATCAGGACAACGTGTGAGGCAAAATGACAGGCGGCTAAATAAACAAGCATTTACAATGCAAATGGTTTCGCCTTTGGGACCTTATAACTGTTTAGCCAGCTATTAGCTCAGCAAATGCACAAGTGGGGTTACAGAAAGGTTATGATTGAAAAACAAAACAGGGATGCACTACGAGACTGGCACTGCATTCCATTTTTTGTTAGATTTAGTTAATCTAACTCATTAGTGAATGCAGCATTTTCCCACCAACCCTGGTCCCTGTAAATGTTCATAGGGCTCTTTCTAAATTTCACTACCAATTGCTCCCGGTTTTAGTCATTTTCAAGAAATCATCCATGTGCTCCTAACACACATCAGAAATCTTGAGAACATTCAGGAAAAGTACTGCACGCCACATATTCCTATAGAATTTCGAAATTATGAAAATGTTTCACATAAGCAATCTGAAACCTTAGCAACTATGGGTGTACTGACGCTCAGGTGTATGTGTACTGGAGAAAAACAATCTGCCCTGCAACTGCTATAATAGGCATAGTAGCCATTGGATATAAAGCACTGTGCAGCATAAAACACGTCCCAAATATTGTCACACTGGAGCGAATAATATACAAATCTGCACCCAATGGAACAATGTTTTTGTAAGCAATATTTAGGACACTGTGTGAATGTCAGATGATATCTCTGTGTATGATACCCGGACCTAGAGCTGACCAGCCACATCAATCCATCTATCGGACCTTTGGGTCACAACTGGGCAATCACTCCCTACACGGCCTTTAAAAATAAAGCGTTATTTTATAAGCTATGAAAGAGCAGCGTATACTGCAGCCTTTACTCCCATACTTCATAAAAACATTTGAAGTGCAGTGGCATGTTGTTTGATAGAACGTTGCAGGCATGCAATCAAAATGCACACCTGGACTGCACAAACAAAGGTGCATGATCTCCAAACCCCAAAAGAGAAGCCCAGGCGATCCACTGATTGACGCTATTTGCATTTTGGCAAACTCATTACCGATTTAGTGAGGCCTCCCTCCATTATGTGTTTGTGTTGATGTTCCCTCGCGGCCCGAGCCCACAGGAATCAATCTACTCTAATTCTTTTCTTACCAATCTTGGTGCATCCCCCTGTAAAGTTAACTTTTGAAAACAGTAAAATTCGGCGTGCTGTGATTCCTTTTGCATCTGAATCACATATAAAATATTTATAGCGTTCTTGGTGTAGTAAAACACCTCTCTCAGAGCAGTTTCCCCAGGAGCAGCATCTCATTGTTAGAGGGCTCTTCTATAATTCCAAGGATTCGGGTAGTTTGTGAAGCAAATCATTGCTGAAGCTTTAAAGGCAATTTTGATTATCAGCGTGATTAGCAAAATAACAGTACAGGTGGCATTCAGTACAGAATTTATATTTTGCATTGTCTGCATGCAGGTGATGACTCAGAATTACGTAGGTGTAGAGTTCTACCCGGCCTCTACGGACTACAGCAAGGTCCTTCAGAAATTGCTCTATAAGGTTAAACATTTCTTGTTGCACTTTCTCTGACCTAGTCAGAGGCGCAACTAGAGCCAAATTTCGGGGGGTGGGGGGGGGGGGGGCTGAGCAAAAATTTCGGGGGGAGCTGAACTTTAAGCAATAGGTAGAGTGGAGCTGCAGGGGCTCTTACAAGGGGTGAAACAACAGCGAGGCCTCATTAACATGCAAATGGTCTTTTAAAGACCTGTGAAGTGCTCGGGTGCGGCTGCTTTTTTGCCCAGGAAGGTGTCTCATCCCGGGCTGCCACACACGACGGGGGGGGGGGGCTGAAGCCCTTTGAGTCCAATGGGTGTTGCGCGCCTGGACCTAGTAATATAAACTCTCATGCCAGTGCCACGTACAACAGACTAGAAATGTTCAGTGACATCAACATGATTTACTACAAAGGACTGAAGAAATAAACGCGGGTTCTCTGCGAGTCTGTCAGTCATTATCTGATCATCCTGCAGACCCTCCTCTCCTTCCCAGCTGTGCCGGCCGGCCTTAGAAGCAAACGCTTGTCCCCCCCACTCCCATCTCCGTGACGTCACCTGCTGCCTGCGCCTTACAAGCAGAACTGTCATGTACCCCCTCAACTTGTCTCCCCCAGGGGAAGTAATAATAATGTCATCCTGGCAGCACAGACACACGCGGGACTTAAATGAAAGCTACAGAACATGCCAAAAGGGCGGGCACACAATAATGGGCAGACCATGCTCCCGTGGAACCGTTTTATATCTAAAAAGTAGTCATTCAATGGGACAGTGTCTGGTTTAAATACCATGCTCCTTGTTTGAAGGATGCCACGCGAAGCGAATGTCCTCTGATCCTGCGGGAGGGCTAGCTGGCACACATGGCACGCACTCTCACACACCATATTATTAATTTCGATTTTCTATCGTCTTCTTACCCACCTACGGCTCAGCCCCCTCACATTCCAGCATTTTTTTGTACCTAACCTTATCTCAAATGAGATATTTTACCTCACAAGAACTGTTTCATGATGTTGTTTGTTGCTTTTCGTGCATAGTAGAACTAACAATGCGTGTCTCAGCAAACAAGAGACGCTATTTATGCAAGGCGTATACGAAGGTACATTTGGATATGTCGACGTTCACATCTTTCATGATAAGTGAAGAGATGGTGTCTATGTGAACAAGCCTCGAGATTGTCCCGAAAGTGAAAGCGCAATGAAAGCAAACAAAGCACATCGTCCTGCCTCAAGTAGGACAAACCCAAAAAAAGAATATAGTGCTTACCACGTGAGAACAAAGTAAAGGGGCCGATAGCCATGGGAGGAATCAAATGACCATATTGACGTCACTAAGAAGGGACTAAAAGCCTATGAAGGAATTGGAAGCCAGCATTAAAGAAGGACAAAGGCACAAGCGAATGAAAAATATGGGCAGAGAGGTGGGCGGGGCTGCTCTCCCATACTGAACTACCCCAGATCTTCCCTAGGGCAGCGCTTGCGCGCTGACTCTAGGCTCGACCTAAAACAAGAAGCGTGAGCAACAAGCCCGGGAGTTGTGTGCACGCGCAAAAAAAACAACAACACGCGAGTGGTGCGCGCAAAGGAGAGGCCTGTGCACGTTCACGCTCACATGAACGCAGGCTTTAGGCCACTCTGGTAGCACTTTGAAAATCCGCTTACTAAAGGTCTCGCCTGAGCGTGCCTTTTTTTATTTTTGTGAATCAGCTGTAAAGACTTCATCATAGTAGATGATGCTAATATGCCTTCATTGTAAGTTTATTGGCAGTGTGAAGATCGCAGGTCTATATCTTGAGGTGGCAAACACAGTAACACGTCATTCTAAGATTGATAAAAATGTGTGCCTGGTAGGTTTCTCATTACCCTATTGCAGTCCTTCCTCTTAATCAATCAATCAATCAATCATAGTATTTGTAAATCACGCTACTCACCCGTGAGGGTCTCAAGGCGCTGAGAGGGGGGGTAGTTTCGCTACTGCTCGAAGAGCCAGGTCTTAATCAAACTCTTGTCCATTTACTGCTTGTTAAAGAGCCTCCAGTGAGTGATTGAAAGGGTAGGATGGGGAATGAGGACCCTTTGAATAGAAGTGATTGAACTATGCTGCATGCATTCTTGAAGTGACCTTCAATGGAAAACCCAGACCAACAATTCACAGGTAGTGAAAGGCAGTGGAATAAAGGGATCATTTGGAGTGTCCTACCACAAACAAGGGAGTGAGAAGTAGAGAGCTCGTAACACTACCTTCTTTAGTATCATCATACAAAAAGTATTACCAGATCTAATGAAGCGCATTAAATGTTTACATAGCTAACCACAGAACAGGATCACTGTTATCAGGTGGCAGGAGCCTCGCCGACATTGTGTGCCATTCTTCATCATCGGATCCTATCTCATCCCAGACACGTCTTGTGGGATGGACTCCACAACAATTAGGAGCCCTTGTGATTATCTGTAGGGATTATAAATTTGAGAGAAAAATGTTCTAGAATTATCTACAGCATAATGCCAGAGATTAATGTATTCCCTTTTGCTCTAACTAGGGAGGAGTGGGGCTCTAGCAGCTGGGTGATTAGATCCCTACTCGTTGCCTTATGAGAGTTTGGAGGATCACGTCTGGAAATTTGCCTGGGGCTCTTTGGAAAAAGGCATATTTATACTTTACAGGAGTGCTGGGTGGGAGAGTGGGACGAGGGAGGCGGTTTAATTCAATATGGGAAACATGCTATATAGAAATTACCCTATGTACACATCACAGGCCATCGCATTTAGATATGTGGCTGCACCTGGGGTCGTCATGTTCTGCCCGGCATTTCAGAAAGAAGGGCCTGGCTGGACACTCCCCATTTCTGGTACTTAACTTGTTTAAAAAAAAAGTAATTGCCAGGGCCCTCGTCAGGAAGGCACTGCAATTTGCACCACCCATTGCCCTTGCCAGTGCTACCAGTGGCAATACCAGCACATCTACTAAGCATCGCACTTCTGCAAATGTGACAATTCAGACTATCCCAGGCCCCCAAATCTAAAACAATGGCTTTAGCATCAGGTATTAGTAATTTTTAATGTATATCGAATTAATAAACTGTTTTCGTGCTCGTCTCTAAACCAGCCACCACGTGGCAGACTTTCATAATTGCAGGTGTTGAAAAGTGAATGCTGGTGCTAAGCACGGAGAACACAGGCTCAAATTAAACACTGTCCTTTTCCTAACAGAACAATCAGATAAGTCTAAAGTCAGGCTGGTGTACATCGACCATACCAATGCTTTCGGCAATCGATTGTTATTCCTATGCCTAGAGCACATCAGCACCTGCTGCAGACAGCAACTTTGAAGGTGCACCATTGGGAGTGATGCAGACAGAAAGCAGCCCTTGTACATTACAAGGGAACTGAATGCGTACCGGACACCAGAGCGGCCGATGCAAAGCCTTCATTTCTGCAGCTTTTTCACTCTGATTTGTCGACCTTCTGCACAATGGAAATGGTTATAAACAGACACGAGGAACTTTTCACAAAAGTGCAATCTAATGACAATGAAAAGGCTGTAATAGTGAAATGTTTTGAAGTAATCAATTGCAAGGAATATTTTTGTTTAAATAGTTCAATACAAAAGGCAGTCTCCAATCGCAGTTCTAGACGGTTGAAGGGATGCATGAATGAACAATGTAAAATTCAAAGTTCGTTCCTGCAACTCGTCTATTTCTAATGCAGGGAAGGAATGGGCTGTGCTCGTTTACATCCGTAGTGACACTGAAAACAGAGGAAATGGATGACTTACCCCCATAATGAACCGGAGTTTAGAACGCAACCAGCACCTGCGGTATATCCCAATAAGACTGTCTCGACGGCCACCGTAGAGCAAGCCCAAAGCACAGCTCACGTGAGTTGTATTTCCACTAAGACTCACCGCACACTCAGAAATCCTATCCTGGAGTGAAACTGTATCTCAGTTTGTTGTCATCGACGGTAGAGGCAGCTCTTGAGAAGAGACGTGTCCTGGAAACCCAAGAGACCTGGCTTATTTTTTCTTGAGAATTAAATATTTACCTGTGAACAGAAAAAGCTCTTTTCGAAACTGGCACAAGACTTGCGCATACCACAGGGAGATGCTTACTGCATGTTCGCTCAGGCTGAACTATCTTTAGTTTCAGGAGTCTGCAATGCCAGAAGGTACAACGGCCCTGCCGTGCCATAATATTACAAAAACGAAAAGCGTGACACCCGGGGGTCTGCGCTGTCTGCTCCAGGACAACGGACCGAGTGCTCTTCACAAGTGCTTAGATGGCGTCTGAGAAAAGCTGAGAGGGCTGCCACTGCTTCTTATTTCATATGCAGCGAGCTTTTTCATCGCACTGTTACTTTATTCACCTTGATAGTGCACTGTACACCATGCAACTACCCTGCACTCCGTGCGATCGGATTGCACCCTAAGCAGTTAGTGTTCAGGATGAAGTAGCAATGCACATCTTGCTATCACAAAATGCAGCCAACTGTTGCATCAGCCATTTTTATTACACTGCTCATTGCACTGTTGAGATGCGCACACGCGTACATTGCACGTACAAGTATAGTGTTTCTGCATTTGCTCAGAGGTCTATGCGACCTCGAGGAATCCTGCGCGGCCGCTACTGGATTTCCTAGCACTTGGTGAGCATGCATAGTCACAGTGCACCATATCTTTAAATAGCCTCTTGTTTACACTCAGTGCCCATATTTCCTATTCTTCATGCAACGGGGCATTGCATGAAACATTGAGGGCTGTATTTCCCAAAGGGAAAAAAACAGCGGAGTGCAGCATCGGCTTTAGCAAGTGTTTGCTGTACTCCGCGATGCTCGCACTAGAAGATCAGTTTTGCATGACACTAAGCCTCATACCAGGCTGCTAGGGTCTTCCAGCAGTGTCTAACGTAGGATCTGAACTCGAGGTACACCCCAGTTCAAATTCTTATGTGTAGTAGACAAAAGCACAGCTCTCAGACGTGTAAGATGTATGTTTTGTGCTAAAGGGTACACATTACACATAGGTATATCAGGCGATACACGCTTATGTGAACTTTTTCAGGGGTCACAGGGCAGACCAATCTTACTGGGTTCAGACCGTTGAAATCAGAGCCTTTTTACCACTGGTGTCCTCGGTTTGACCTTACTTTTGAGCCCAAAACCAAGCCCCAACACCTTTAACACTTGACCCTCAAGACAGCATAGTCCATTAGTCTAATGGCCTGATTATGATTTTGGTGGTGCTACAGCGGGGGTGGCAACGCGGCCTCCTCTATAGGAATGGCAAAGCTGTGGGCGACCGCCCACCCAATTAGAAGTTAAATCCTTGTCTGGTGGGCGGTCCTGCGGCGGTCTGACAGCAGCTCCTGTTAGGCTTATAGAAGAGCCTAACATGCAGAATGCTGCCATCAGAGCACTGACGGCACCATTCGGCATGGTGTGACATACCTGTCACACCATGAAGGAACTGGGGGTGCAAATCAAGGGAGGCACTACATGTGCCCCCCCGCGTGCATCCCACCCAGGCTTAGGTGCCACAGGGGGACCTGTTAGGGCTCGTTAAGTTGCCTCTCCACCAACCTTTTCATGGTGGGCTCACCACCTTGATATGGGTGGTGGACATGCTCAGTGGTGCCGAAGCGGCACTGCCTGCATATTGCTGCCTCTGTCAGGACCGCTTACGCCGCTCAGAATCCCTGATCTCAGCTGAGCAGGCGGTCTAGTGACGGTCTGACCCCCACACTCAAAATACTGCAGGCGGATCTGCTGTGTGGCGGTGGTCAGACCACCAACATGAGTACGGCGGTCCTGTGGACTGCCATACTCGTAATCAGGCCCTAAGGCTTTTTCAGGGAGGCCGCATCGGGTCGACACTAAGAACTTACCTTACCAATTAACAGAGATCAATTACGCAATGTCTAGTCAATGTTTAGTTTTTGAAAAAGAAAAAATACTTTATTCAAATTACACGCACAATGTTATAATTTTTTTAAAGTAACACATTACAGTGGGCATTAGTAATGACTTTGGGTGATTAACGAAGGAGTTCGCCTAGGCCACTCCTGCGCAACAGCCTCTTAAGATACACCTTGTGTGTATAATATTACACCTTGTGTGTACAATATCCCACTTAGTCTCTTGTTGTTACCCTCTATTAGAATGTGGGAGTTAGGGAAGTCTTTGGAGGCTGACAGACTATATCATGGAACAGTTCTGGAGAATGTGCCCTCCTTACAAATGTGAGCCAATTTCACCCCTTTGCAGGATCCCTTGGGCTATACAATTTATTTCGCTGTTGTTTTGATCATAGTATGTCACACCTGCATTGTTTGGGAATTTAAGCTGGGCTGCGCTGTTTGCAGGGTATGCACTGCTGGCTTAGTCCAACTGATTGGTGTACGGTTGGTGCCCACAGCACAGGTGTGGTGTTCAGGAAAGTGGAGATCCACCATCAGTTGAGGAGGCTGAGCTAGAGCGGTGGGACTTTCTCCTTATAAAACATCTGGCCTGGGATTTTTCTTGGCTCAAACTCAAAACCCACTACCCAGACATGTTTCTTGCCTACCCTGGTGATCAATTAGAGGAATGTGGACAGACAAGTTTTAAAGTACCCTCCATCCATGGAGATACAGAGTCACTTTTGGGACTTTAAGGACTCACCCTTGCAGAGCGGTGCAGGTCTTCTAATGGTGTGCAGGAGGCATCTTCAGCTCATCCTGCCTCTGCTCCATTCATTGCTCCTCTTCTTCTCAGCAGCATCTTCCTCATGCTAGGGCGACCCCAATGCCCCCCCTGAACTGTAGGTCAGCTCTCTCCCTCAGGATGCAGGCTGCCTCTTCTGGCAGTGTTGGTCAAAGATTTCATGTTTCAATCAGGGGTCTATATAAATCAGGGGTTTATAAAGCGCGCTACTCACCCGTGAGGGTCTCAAGGCGCTGCGGGGAGGGGGGAAGGGTTGGGGGGTGCAGCTTAAGGTTAGCTGAAAAGCCAGGTCTTGAGGCTCTTCCTGAAGGTGTGCAGGGTGGGGGGGGGGGGGCGCATGATGTTGACTGGGAGTTCGTTCCAGGCTTTGGGTGTGACATAGGAGAAGGCTCTACCCCAGACTCTGGTTTGCGGATGCGTGGGGCATGATCGGCAGAGCGGAGGTTCCTTTAGGGTGCGTGGAAAGAGATTCCTTTGTTGAGGAATTTGGATCCGATGTTGTGGAGGGATTTGTAGGTGTGGGTGAGTAGCTTGAAGGTTACTCTCTTCTTGACTGTGAGCCAGTGCAGGTCTTGCAGCTGTTGGGTCATGTGCTCATGCCGTGGGCTGCAGAGGACGAGTCTGGCTGTGGTGTTTTGGATGTCCTGGAGCTTCTGTAGCTGGGATTTCTTGATTCTGGCACAGAGGGCGTTTCCGTAGTCCAATCTGGTGGAGATGAGTGCATGGGTGACGGTTTTTCCTGCTTCTGGTGGGATCCACTTGAAGGTCTTGCGGAGGATGCGAGGGGCGTTGAAACAGGTGGAGGCAACAGCGTTGATAGAGCGAGTCATGGTGAGGGAGGAGTCTATAATGATGCAGAGTTTCCGGGTGTAGTCTGTCAGGGTGGGTGGGTTTCTGAGGGTGAAGGGCCACCAGTAGCTGTCCCACGCATTGGGGGAGGGACGAAGGACGAGGACCTCTGTCTTCTCCGAGTTCAGTTTTAGACAGCTGTCGCTCATCTAGGCTGCAATGTCTTTCATTCCTTCTTGGAAGCTAAGTGTGGTGGCTTTGGGGATCTTCTTGAGGGAGAGGATGAGCTGGTTGTCGTCGGTGTAGGATACTATGCTGAGCCCATGCTGTCTGGTTATGGTGGCGAGGGGGGCTATGTACATGTTGAAGAGCGTGTGGCTGAACGATGATCCTTGGGGTACTTCGCAGGTGATCTCTGTGGGTTCAGAGAGGAAGGGTGGGAGTCTGACCCGCTGGGTTCTGCCGGTGAGAAAAGAGCGGATCCAGTCGAGGGCGAGTCCTTGTATGCCAGTGTCGTGGAGTCTGGTTGCAAGAGTGCGGTGGGAGACGGTGTCGAAGACAGTGGAGAGGTCTAGCAGGATGAGGGCCGTGGTGTGTCCCTAGTCGAGTAGCATGCAGATGTCGTCGGTGGCGGCGAGGAGGGCGGTCTTGGTGCTGTGGTTGCTGCGGAATCCAGACTGGGAGGAGTCGAGTATGGTGTTCTCTTTGATGAAGGTGGTCAGTTGTGCGTTGATGAACTTCTCGGTGACTTTGGCTGCAAAGGGAAGGAGAGAGATGGGCCGGTAGTTTTTTAGTTCTGTCAGGTCAGCCGAAGGTTTCTTGAGGAGGGGCTTGACCTCACCCCGCTTCCACTCATCGGGGAAGATGCCGGATTCGAAGCTGGTGTTGATGGTGTGGCGTAGTTCAGGCGCGATGGCGACTCTGTGGTAGATGTGAGGCGGGCAGGCGTCTGTGGGGGATCATGAGTGGGTGCTTTTCATGGTTTCTTCGATGGTGACCGGTGTCCAGGTGGTGATGGTGGGCTGGTTGGAATTGCTGGAGGGGAGGGTGGTTTCTAGAGTCTGTTCGCTGAAGTTGTCGTAGAGGGCCTTGATCTTTAGATGGAAGTAATCCAAGTTGGTTGCAGAGGTCCTGGGACGGTGTGATGTCCGTGGCTTCGCTGGGGGGTTTGGTGAACTACTGTTTCGAGTCTCGAACCTGGCAAGCAAAGTTGACTTGAATACCCCAACCCTGGAGCGCAGAGAGTTTCACATTTCCACTTGTGTGGAGAAGCTGGAGGTAGAGAAACTTTGGCTGGAAGTCTCTTCCCCATCTTTATAATGAAGCTACAGACAGTAGTTGTATTTTCCTACAGCAATGCTAGAAACTGGTTCTGAGCAGTTCTGTTTCCTTTTGCTTATATTACTCAAACTGGTCCAGGCAACGTTTGTCACAAGGTATTAACAGGAAGGTGGGGTAGAGCTGGGAGAAACACAAAACAAGGGTGCAAAAGCATGGAAGGTTGTCCTACTTAACTACCTGTAAACCTCTGGGAGGCAACCCTTTCAGTGAACAAAGCATGAGGAAAGATCAGGGGATCCTTCCTAGCTTCAATGGAGCCCTGGTCTCTTTGACTTCAAACAGAAAAGTCTGATTCACTTGAAGGAATCTCTGGAATGTTCTGAAAGAGACTGGCAATTCACATATGCTGTCTATTCTCTCTCCAACCCTTCATCCTAGGTACAACTTGAAGCTAGCCAATATAAAATGGATTCCAGTGTAGCTATGGCCACATGAATTACATATGCTCCATACACAAATCTATCCTCTATATAGGTAGAAAGGTGTGCACACACAGCATAGTTATCCCACATGGAAGTGAGAAGGACTCGGTTGCAGGGGAATGGCAGACCAAATCACAAAGAGGTCAGAGGGGCTATTAGGCGACACTCCCTGCCATGGGCAGGTAAAACATGTGTACAGCAGTCTTGCTTGGTTAGTTGGTTGCACATGGTGTGCCCCCTAGCAAAGTCCTGCTCTGGGTCTCAGTCCGTGTCCCAGTGGTCTCCAGTGCACAAGTATAACTGTTGTGCATGCAGAGGTAGGAGGTCAAAAATCTTTAACTTAATATGGTGGAGCATGCTCTTCCGAGCAATCCTGAGAAACTTTATCCATCCTATCACCACTTGACCCATTGATTTCACCTGCTCTTGTTTGGTGTTAAGACATTTTTCTCCGAGCCAACAACTAATGTCAGCCACTGTGGTATCAACCTCCTTATCAGCACACTAGGCTGAAAAAGCCCTCCAATGTCTAGCATAGGAGAGAAGAGTAGAGGACCTACGAGAAGTCTGTAATGTAACAGCCAAATGGGCAGGAACTCCCAAACCGGCTGAGCCCTGCCACTCAACCATCAGGCCGTCAACTGTAACTTCTTCAAGGTGCTCAAGGGAAGGGTCGGAAAACATCAAAGGAGAAGGAGCCATCGGAAGGACCCACTCCGGTCGCAACACAACCGAGCCAGGATAGGAAACCAATTCGCTCAAGGCCAATAGGGCGCAATCAATACCACCTGAGCATGGTCCCTCGGACCCGAACCAGAAAGGCCCGGAGCAGTGGAAAAGGAGGGGAAGGCATACAGAAGACCCGAGGCCAAGGAGAAGTCAAGCTGTCGACTCCCAGAGCCCTGGGACACCACCCAGAGAACAAAGCAGGCCCACCTTGGCATTTACAGAGTCCGCTAACAGGTCCACCACAGGGAGGTCCCACCAGCCAACCAACTGGTCGTACAAACACGGAAGGGTGGAGAAATCCTTTGATGAGGGAATGTCCCTGTTCAAGCAATCGGCCTGCACATTCTCCACCCCCCTAATGTAGAGAGCAGACAGACCCAGCAGCCAAACCTGAGCCCATAGAAAAATGTCACTGGCTATCAAGTTCAAAGACCTGGACCTGGTTCCCCCCTGTCTTTTGACATAGGACTTCGTCACCAGATTGTCCATCTGAACCACCCCCAAATGGCCCTGCAGAGAGTCCTGAAAGTGAATCAAGGCCAGCCAAACTGCCCGCAAATCCCTCCAGTTTGAAGACCTTCAGGAGTCCTGCAGGGACCTGCACCCCTGAACCTGTTCTGACCCCAGAAAAGAACACCACCCGGACTGGCTGGCATCCGAAGTCACCACACACGGGGCTGAGGGAGACAAGGAATTCCCGTCCAGAAGATGATGCCGGCAGAGCCACCAGAAGAGCTCCTCTCGGATCTGGACCGTCATTGACAGTGGAGACAATAGACTCTGAGACCCCGGAGACCAACCCAACAGGATCCAGTTGGCCTGGCGAAGAAGGTTAAAACGAGCCCAGGGAACCAGAAACACCACAGATGCCCCTGCACCCTCAGCCACTCCACAGCCTGAGGAGCCTCCAGGGCCATCAAGGCCAGAACCTGCGACTGAAGAGAGACCAGGCGCCGGTCGGACAGAGTAACATGGCTGACCAGAGTCTGAAAACGAGCCCCCATGAACACCATGTCTTGAGAGGGGGACAAAGAAGATTTTACCCAGTTCACCAAAACGCTGTGTCCTTGAAGAACCTTCAAAGCCCTCCCGACCTGAGCGAGAAAAAGAGATCCTTCTGTTGCATGCATGAGGTAGTCCAAATAAGGATGAATGAACACCCATTCCACATGAAGGAGAGCCATGAGAGGCGCCAGGACCTTCGTGCAGACCCTGGGTTAGGACTTGAGGCCGAAGGGAAGAATACAAAATTGAAAATGGGCGTCTTCCAGGAAATGCTGAGAAGAGGCAGCGACAAGGACGTGGAGATAGGAGTCCTCGAGATCCAAGGAGGCGAAAACCCGCTTGGCTGAACCAGAGGAATAATTGCCTGAAGGGTCAACATACGGAAGTGAACAGTCCGAACCAAGAAGTTGACCCATTTGAGATCCAGAACGGGCCGAAAACCGCTAGACACCTTCTGCACCAGGAACAGAATAGAATAGGCCCCAGTGCTGAAGTCTGTGACTGGAACCCCTCATATGGCCCGTTTGGCAAGCAAACTGGACACCCCTTTCAGCAGAGCCACTCTGCATGGACTGGAGATTGGTACAGGAGTCATCCGAACCCCGGTATCCGGAGGAACCTGCCAAAAGTCTATCACGTAACCATGATTACATTGTTCAGGACCCAGCAACCTGAAACGTCCTCTTGCCACCGTGGAAGAAAAATGCCTGACCCGGCCTGCCACGGACAGTGAATCGTCCAGACAGTAGTTGTCAGGGACCCTTCTTGTCAGAGCCCTTAGGTGCGGAGGCAGCGAGCTTGGGAGAAAAATGGGGCTGAAAACGTCTCCTCTGGAAAGACTGACGAGACTCATGCTTCAGGGATGACCAAGCGGCCCTATTCCATGGCTTACCAGACGAAGCCAAACCCCCTTTATAAGGCAAGCCATGTTTTCATTCTTTGAAAACCTTAGAGATCATGGCTGGCCACTGATCCCCAAAGAGAGCCTGGCCATCAAATGTCAATTTCAACAAAGCCACCTTTTCCCCTGGATCAGCCTTCCAGTGTTGGAGCCATAGGGAACGTCTTGCCGCCACCAAAGCTCCAGTAGACATAGCATATCACTTAACAATGTCTGAGGAGATGTTGGACCAAAGCTTAGCCTGCTGCTCCATCGTGGCCAGAAGGTCAGAGCATTCTGGGCTGTCCTGAACAGCCGCCGCCAATTTCTCAAAATCCTGCACCAAGGACTGCGCAGAATAAGCAGAGAAAAGGCTAGCCCTCAGCGCCAGGTTTTCTGCAGCAAATGCCTTATTAAGGCCAGAGTCCACCTTCTTATCCGTAGCATCAGTCGGGGTACAATCCTCAAGTTGAAGCGTGGACAGGATAGAGTCCAACTTCACATTGTGTGGCAAGGGGTTGTCCCCCTCCAACAAGTAAAGTTTCTGGAGGAAGCGAGAGACCTGCAACTTGTCCACCTCACGCCATTGTCTCAGCACCATCTCCTTCACCAGGCCTTGAAAGGGTATGCCCAACCGGGAGGGCTTAGTGTACTGAAGAAAAAGAGTCCCACTGTCCTCGCCTAGCTGTAACGGAGGAAAACCTAAATTGTCCCGCACATGATCCAGAATGCCCCACATCTCCCCACTGGAGACATACTTTCCACCAGAGGAGGTAGAAGGACCTTTACCAGCCGAAGGGGATAAATTGACCACAGGATCCAAAGGACAAGGACGAGACGGCCCAGAAGGCACAGGACAATAAAAATCAACAAATTCAGATAGTTCACTGTTGCTCACCAAATTTATTTCGGAATGCTGTTACCGATACAGAAACTGATCAAGGCTTATGCTCCTACTTATGTGGAAAGATTGGTCGATTTCAGAACTCCTACAAGGTTTTATTCTACTTTATGCAATACCAGTTTGACAATGGTCAGATAGTCGAGATCAATTAAGGTTCTCGGAGTAAAAAGTTAATGCCTTGACAAAAGTGTACGAGATAGATGGTCTTTTCACTTCTAAAACCAGGTTGTACACCTAATTTTGCATTAATGACAAATTGATTAATTTTTTTTAACTCTGTATCCAGGGCTTATTAAATATACGGAAGTAGTTCGAAAAACCTTTGCCTTAAAAGTTTGCTATTGTTTCTGTGAGAGAAAGTAATTGTTTTTTTCACATGCCAAAGGGAATGTACATTTCTTAAGGCCACTAAGTCACCAAAAATAACAGTTTTGTCTACTAAAAATCAGCTGCTACCATTACGATTTTTCTTCTGTTTTACCTCCCGAATCACCCTAATTGTCATTACCTCTATGAGCAACTATGGTAATATGGCCCATGAAGGTTGGTCCTATTTCTGCGATAGATTACAATTAGACTCACATTGAAACAATTTTTTGATGCAAAAGGGCACACGGTGGGGCTGTTCTCAGGTGTGTTCATTATGTAACATCACATTCCAATCTGTTGTAATTACTATTGGTATATTCAAGGACAGCACAAGGCAGCCCACATGGAAAAAGCAAAAAAGAGGAGAAATAAAGCATTTCTCCTCTTTTCGCCATCTTAAGACCAGAATTTTCCTGGTCTTAAGTTCGGTGCTGACACCTATTATCGCCACCCTTGATAATAGGTGGCAACGTCGAATTCAATGGGTGTTGCTGTGGAACGCCTACCGGAACACCCACTGCACGCCCCTTTCACGCTAAATTTAGCGTGAAAGGGACACTATTATCAAGGCAGCATTAAGCCACGTTCAGTGGCTTAACGCTGCCTTGATAATAGGGAGCTGACACTATCGCCACCACAACGTCACAAAAAGCAACGTTGTGGTGGCGATAGGGGCTTGATAATATGCCCCCTTGTGTTCCACAACCAGTGCACAGTGGGAAGCAACAGACCATAGGCACAGCCTAAGACTCCTGTAAAAACTGGAGATCAGAGTTTCAGTTGCAAATTAGATTTCCTTCAAACTCGGCAGGATTAGCAAGGACACATAGCCTCTCAGAACAATCCTTTTTTACTAAACACATTAGCAATTTTAGCCATTTCTAGGTGATGGATGTAGGTGTTTTTTGTGTTTAATTGTGCATTATTAACAACATGCAGAATAATAATTTACACTCAAATTCACAAATGTTTTACATATATGATGCTATTGTCTTTGGAACGATTTTGACACAACCTGCTAAAGTGCATTTTCTTGGCTTATGCTAACTAATCCTCAGCTAGGCCTCGACAACATCTTGTTTAAAATGGATGTCTCACCCTGCTGAATCACTGTTTATTATTTCTGCTGCACGTAGCTAAGCAAAGCATGTTTTGTTTATTTTAAACTGATGTTGTTCTCGAAGGCTCAGTAATGTAACTTTCCTTCAAGGTTTCTTTCACCTGCTCACATTATTGCTTTCATTCACAATAGTTTACTGTTGTTTTGCAACTAATTTTTCCTGATCTTTGGATCACATTAGCATAGAGGGACCTGAATCAATATTTATGTAATGGGGTAGTGCTTAGGTGGTAAGGCTGTGTGCCGCTCTAAAATTCTGTGTTCTAATTTGCTGCAAATGTATTCTTTTGCTTACATCAGGATGAATCTGCAGTTTCTATTATGTTCAATGAGAAGATTTCCTATATATACCCTTGGATTTAGAGGTGAGCCAGATGACTTACCCATACTAATAGGGATGTTGTCTGATTTCTTTCTGATTTTCCTGCTCATTCGCAACTAACAATAATTTTGATTTTGCTTAGTATTCTGTATTGCCCAATTTCTGAGAGCCTTGTGACAATGAATTTATGCATCTGCACTTCACAAATTATATTTTCTAACCTTAAAATGTTTATAATAAATCATTAAATTAATAAAATTGAGGTTTAACACTGTCTCGATCCACCCACCTGTGGGAGTATGATTGCGGTGTTTCCTGGGCTGTAATCAATGTAGGGGAACTCTGTGACCCTAAATGTATGCATAAGAAGCTTCATCTGACAGGGTTAGGGTTGCCTTGAGCTAGAAAGCTCAGCTCTCCACTCTTAATATTTTCTGCTGGAGGAAAATTATCTCTGGTGCCAAATGCTTCCTGAGAGGAGCTGCAAAGCAGATTATTGATGAAGGCCAAAAAAATGCATGTCTTGTACCAGGAAGCCTGACTTTCCCCTATGTTTCCACTTTTGACTTGACACACAATAATTCTGTGTCACATGAGGAGGGTAGATGGGTGGGGAGAGGAAAAAAATGTCTACTGAAGAGTCACTGCACTGTAGCAGTCTCTATATGAGCATTCAATTTTTCAAGGTATAACTTTGAAAATGGAAGAGTCTTAATTTTCAAAAGGTCACTCTCCCCCTTTCTTTCTGCACATGTAATGCAGCAATCTGGGTGTAAATTTCACCTCTACAGGAACACAGGAGACTGCAGTGGTAGAGTTGATTTGATCTTTATTAAGATGCAGACATCAGAGACCGTATCCAGCACCGGAGACTGTCAACTGTCAACTGACAGATTCCACAGTCCTCTTTAGCAACCTTCAGATTCCATGTTCGTGACAAGGTAACATTCTGATAAAGCAAGACACTACGTCACCTTTCCCCCAATATACAGTAAAACTACAGAATAAGCATAAGCGTAAAAACAACAAAAAGAGAAAACAGCATTACAAATATGAATTGGAGGTTTAAGAACCTTACACAATATCTCGCAATCTGGTAGGACGACTAACAGCCCTACGAGGTCTCAAGGCTCCTTTCTTCAGGAATTGACACAGATGAGGAAATGTTAGGATCAGATACAACAGTGGGATGACATTTAGAATCCCAGTTAAGATCCACACTCTGTGGTCATTGGTCTTAATGGCATTCTTAAAAACTTTTATCACCCCAAAGGGTTTACTAAACTTGGAAACACCTGTGCCCAAGAGAGGAGACTTAATCTTAACCCAGTCCCCCACAGAAACAACAGTTTCTTTCACAGCTTTACGGTCATCAAACCAAACCTTTCTGCTTACCAGCACCTGCCTTTCCTTCTCTTCCCATCCTTCCACACTCCCGACATTTTCATCAATGAAAGATCTCTTAGAAAATACCCATGAAGGACACACCTCAGTGTTTGCCACTCTTCCCTTGAATAGACGAAAAGGGGGAATCCCTGTGGCAGAGTGTGGAGTAAAACTATAATCTCTGACTTTCTTTCTCATGACTAGCTCCCGGTTCAATCCTGACAACTTGGCCTGCTGCAAAGTCTCCTTTAAGACTTTCACAATCCTCTTGACAACACCATTGCTTTCAGGATGGTAGAGAGCAGCTTTCTTATGCTTGATACCTCTGGAAGACAAGAACTCTTCAAAGATCTTGGAGGTAAATTGGACGCCATTATCCGACAATAAAGAAGATGGGAAACCCTCCCTCTCAAACAACTCGTCCAAAAAGTTAATCACAACATTCGACTCCACAGAGTTCACAATCTTAATCTCTGGCCATCGTGAGTGCATATCTATAAAAACCAAAACGTACTGATCACGTGCATTCCTTTTGACTGGACCCAGAATGTCTACGGCAATGTCAGACCATGGCCCCTCAGACTGCCTTTTTGTTACCATGGGTTGAGTCCTGCACTTTAGTATCCTATCGCTACAAGCATACTCTGTACAATTTCTAACAACTCTCTCTACATGAACATCAACACCAGGCCACCAATAAGCTTCCCTAATTCTCTCCTTGGTCTTGACAATTCCCATGTGACTGGCATAAGCGCTCTTTAGCAACCGATCCCAAAGATCGCGAGGAGGAACCAACTTACTGCCCCTCAAGAGAATACCATCAACAACAGACAACTCTTCTATGACCTGCCAGAAACCCTTGAGTTCTTCACCGCATTCTTTTTTTTTCACACCACACACCCAATACCATGGTGACGACCTTTTTTAACAACTCGTCCTTGGCCAAAGACTCCTTCCATTCATTCTCAGAAACAATGCCCTCGCTAATCAGACATACATCAACTTCTTCCTCAAGTTCTTCCCCACCGAACCATTCACCTTCACCAGGAACTGCAAAACCATCATCATGGGCATCACCTAGCCTAGAAAGACGGTCTGCCAACGTGTTACTAGCCCCAGGAAGGTAAGAAACAATAAAATTAAACTCCTGTAGAGCCACAACCCATTTTTTAATGCGGTGAGACACCAAATCAATGCCTTTCCTCAAAAATACTTCCTTCAGCGATTTATGGTTGGTTACTATAGTGAATTTACAACCCCATAGAAACTTTTGCAACTTGCTGATGGCCCAAAGTATAGCAAGAGCCTCCCTCTCAATGACTGAATAATTACACTTCGCATCTCTCAAGGGTCTGGACAAAAACAGGATGGGTTTCTCCTCACCACCAGATTTCTGAAGAAGCACAGCACTGAATGCAGCGATAATTTCATGGTAATTTCTCAATGCAAAACCTCATTTACCTCTAATTTACCGCTGTAAAGGTACTGGACCCTTGCCACTGTATATTACCTTCAGGAGATTTTACATAAACATGAAAAATCAAAACTGCATTTAATATTTGAGCCAATAAAGCGAGCTATGATTATTTTTAAAGGGTTTTATTTTCTAATTAAAAGTTGTCTGACCCTTTATTCATTAGTCAAATATCAATCCGGTTACAGAATTTTGAAAACAGGAAAAATACAATTAATACAGAACATATTATAGGTTGCATACAAAGCATTCCATAAAGGAAAGGAATAAGGCATCAAATGTCAGTCAGAATTCTTTAAAGAGTTCAGGAAAATATAATTCAAGAGTGAGTTTGCAAGGCTAATCAATAATTATTAATGGCAAAAATCTCCCATAAAGAGAAATAAATGCATAAGACAAATATATCGTTTCAAAATTAGTCAAAGTATATACTTAAAGTTTTAGCATTCTAAATCTACCTTCTGCTCTGCTCTGTTCATCTCTGCCAGTCTGAACTACACAAGGAGCAAGACAGCCCCTCCTTCACAGACCACAGAGAAATGTGATCTGCCTTGCCAAAAATATGACGTGCAAGGACTCTCTGAAAAAATATGAGCAAAAGGCCCCCATGTCTCTCCTCGGAGGCAATCTCCACCAATGCTGCACCCGCGACGATCACGAACCTAACCCATATGATGTATGGCCTCATCTGCTGCCTCTCCTCTCTCCTAAAGCTAAGGCTTAAGACTTAAGGCTGACACGCCCGCTTTGGGGTCATTATTTATACTCTAATTTTTGGCAGACTACACTAATAATGTTTCAGATTCAGAGAAACTCGCATTGTGATTGGTTACCATAGATGACATGAGGATCTCACCATCCTGTTCTCATTGCAAATTCCAAATCTTACTGGCTTTAACAAAAGAAGCGTCAATGATTAATACAATCATATATTTCAACAACATTTAATAGGAAAAAATGTTTCAGTCCAGTTTCCTCCTTCCTGTGATATCGCACGCAGGATAAGCACATTCCACAAACTCTGGTACACTGGCAGAATAGAAAGAATTTACAGTTCACAGTGGCCTTGACCAGGTCTTCACTTGAGGCAAGCTGGTATAATCTGCGCATGCTCTCAAATTCAGCACAATTCTCAGCCTTGCTGGATTCACAGGCAGCCATTTTGTATTAGGCCCAAAAATAAAACAAACACAAAAATAGAATTAATTTACCAAACAAAACCCATTCTGTTTACCTCCCCCATACTAATACCTTGTATTATTTATTTACCTAGCAAAAGCTATTAGTTTAAAGCAGCTTTTATATTATTTGTGCAACAACTTGCAAACATGTGCAATGTACAACATAGCATAAAACATGCACCAGTGCAAATTTTCAAAGCACAAGCAGTTAATACATACTTATAGCAACATGCTCTAATGTTTTAGATAGCTTTTCATGCAAAAATGCTTTAGCCCCACGTGGAGTCATGGTGCATGGTTAATTTAAAACACATTATAAAAAGATGTGTTATTAACTGAATATGCATTGTTTTAATATGCAACAAAGACAAAGTCTCTTAAGACAGGAATATGGAGTGTAGATTACATGGAAAATGAGCTGGGAAGAGAGAACATATTCAATGATTATCTTCACAGCCAAAGAGGCCACTAAAATCACGAGTTTTCTCTACACTGCAAAAACACATGTTAATTCAGCACAAGCATTTCAGACTGAAAGCATTGACTAGGCCTCATTGTATGTCTTTCACTTTGCTATGCACCAAAAGTGCCACTTTTAATATTCATTTGTCTAGGCCTCATTTCATGTTTCATGTGACATGTGTTTTCCACTTGCACCAAAATCTGCGTCATTTTAAATGCAGTCTGCCTGAAGCACAAAAATAAAGCAATGCCTGACTCCAGATGAAATCTGAGCTACATCAGCACCAAGACCCTAAGAACTAGCATCGGTCATGAGATAAGCTGCTTTCTTTGGGTCAAAGCTACCTAGATCAGGCGCTTTGTTCAAAGAGACTTTCACATTTTTTAATTCGTCATCACAGGACTTACACCATACAAACTCACACCCTTCTTTAGGAGATTTCTTAAATGTTCTGTAACACCAGCAAAGTTAGGAATTAACTTATGATAGAATTCAGCCATCCCTAAGAACTTTACAAGTTCAACCTTATCTTGAGGAACTCTAAGATTGCTAATGGTATTCACAAGAGCCCGTTTTGGTTTGTTGCCATTAGCAGACATTACATGCCCTAGATATTCAATCTCTGCCACATCAAAGAGTCACTTGTCAGCTTTTAAGGTCAGACCTGCTTCACATAATTTACCCAAGACCACTCTCATTCTACTATCATGCTCTTTGCTGTCAACACCAAACACAAGGATGTAATTTTGGTATATTTTCACACCATCCACAGCCCTCAAGTTACGCTCCATAACCCTCTGAAAAACATAGGCAGCTTAAATGAGACCAAAGGGCATCCTCAAAAATGTTAAAGTGCCGAAGGGTGTCACAAAGGCCGTAAGATCTTGAGAGACAGGATGTAGTTTGACCTGATGGTAGGCAAAGATCAAATCGAGGGACGAGAAATGTTTTGCTCCACCTAGTGAACACAACATTTCACTAATATTGGGTAGAGGGTAATGGTCCACCACCACCGCTTTATTGAGCTCCCTCAAATAGACACACAGCCTGGCCTCGCCATTGGCCTTGCGGGCCATAACAATTGGAGAAAGCCCATCTGTCCCTTCGACTTCTTGTCAAGTTCTACTCTCATGCTTTCCTTTGCTAAGAGAGGTACACCCCGAACCTTAGCCACCTTTGGTACAGAGTCACGCCTAACCTTGATGTAATGCATGTAGTTCTTGAGGCACCCAAGTTTTTTGTCGAACACCTCAGAAAACTCCTTGACCCATGGTTTCCAGCCATCACCAACTTGTTTAACAGGTTGAATCTCCTTCAAGCACACAGGAGGATTCTCATTAGGGCCCAAGAACACGTGCAAATCATGTTGATGGAACCAGCTCATAAGGGAGTCACCCTTCATGGACACATACACCTTTCGGGGTATGTTCTTACCCTTAAAATCAATTCTTCCCCAAAAGTATCCCAAGAGATCGATTATTTCTCCGCCATACTCCCTTGGCCTTATATCAGGTTTAGACAATTTAACCTTCTTCACTAGATGTTGTTCAAAGAAAGATTTGGGAATTAATATGACCTTGGCTCCTGAGTCAAATAGGATCTTTACTGGTTCATCATTAATTAGAACCACCTCCATGGGACCATTACTACCAGATCCCTTGATTTGGCAGATGTTTAGCTCCTCTAATTCTAAATCATCTTCATAAAGATCTACTTCCCTGACTTTCTTCAAATCTTCACCTGATGTGCAACATTTCGTAAAATGGCCCTTGCGTCCACAAAGATTACATGTAACCTTCCAACCAGGACAACCTTTGAAATTAGCCATATGTCCAGGATTGACACATCTGAAGCACTTGCCAGTGAAAGGTTTGGAGAAAGAAGGCTTGTTCTCTACCTTAACAGGGATTTTGGTTCTAGTCACTTTTTCTTTGTCAACTACCAATACACCATTCGCGCCATTCTTGTTCAAAGGTTCATTTTTACGAATTGTTTCAACACAAGCCTTAGAGTGCTCATGAGTCTTGGCTATGGTAAGAACCTTGTGTAGTGACGGATTGTCCTTCTGCCACAATCTGTCCCTTGCTTTACCAATACTACAGCCTAACATAAATTGATCTCAGAGTCGTTTGTCCAAAGATGCTGCAAAATTGCACGTAGAAGCAAGTTTGCATAGCTCAGTAATGTACTGCTCCACCGACTCATCCTGTCACTGCATCCTTCTTCCAAAATGATAGCTTTCAAGAACAGTACTAACTTTTGGCAAGTAATGCAAGTCCACTTTTTTTACTGAAATCTCGAATTCATTTAGACCTATGGCATCACCATCCGAGAGTTCAGGAAGGTGCTTGAACACCTCTTCCCCCTCTGAACCCAAGCAATGCATTAAAAGTGACGTTTTCCTTTCAGCACTGAGAGAAGTACCACACACTCTTGCATAATGGGTAAAAACCTTCTTACACTTCACCCAAGGAAGAACTGGCTCCCCAGGGTAAGATAAGAAAAAGGGTGGAGCGGGAACGTTTTGCATACCGGAATGACTTGAAAAACAGAAATATGTATAGAAGCAGTAGATACTAAAATTTACCTATGTCAGAGTCAATAAATGTAGACAAATAAGAGAAATGTGTCAGCTGTGCTCATCAGCACAGACCCCTTCGTGGACACTTTTATAATGACCCACAATGTAACAGAAGGAAAATAAAGGCTGTGCGCATCAGCGCAGACTCATTCGTGGACACTTTTATATTAACACACAATGTATTGTAGCGTTGTGCTCTAGTGTTTGAGAGCGCCCCAGTGCATGCTGGGCAGCGGCGTGCGTTCGCGCCTGTTAGCCGCGAGGAGAGCTAGAGGGCAGATGCGTCCCGGCGCTCGGAAATAAACAAAGTTAATTAATCTTCCCACGAAGCGTGAACGTCTTATATATATATATAAACCCGGCTTCTTACAAAATGGCGACGAGGGTGGGATATCACCCATGAGGGAGTTGAGAAACTGCAGAACCCAGACACCCAAGACCGGGGAAGAACCGAGCGTGGCAGAGGAGCATCATCAACACAGGCCGAGGCCGGCACAAGGTACGGAGGAGTCCGGCGCAGTCACCGGCGCCCCGTTGAACTGCGAGTGAGCAGGAGGAGCGACAGACGGAGAGGCCAGGCACGCTCGAGGGTGAGAGTCACGGGGGGGGCGTGCAAGCACCTGAGGCCCTTGGCCTGGAGGGAAAGACCCAGGCAACACCCCAAATGAGACAGGACTCCCCGAAGGGAGGGGGCAACACCAAGAGAGAGCAAGACCGGCCGAATAAGGGAAAGACTCACCGCGAGGCACACGAAACGACACGGGGAGCAAGAGGGAGCAGCAGTCAAAAGTGGAGCAACAGAGCGCGCCATCCAGAGGGTAACCTGCGTCCGGCCAGCCAAGGGAAGCAACAGATCTGGCGACCCCAGGGTCATCGCGGAGAGGGCAAGGAAGCCTTTCACCCACCCAACCCGGCAGATCAGGCGAGAGGCAGGCTCCAGGGAGTCCACCGGAGACGGACGACAGACGCAGCCTAGCCCAACGCGACAGGGGCAGGATGTGCGCCCAAGCGACGTCTCTCACCAACCTAGTTCCCTTCCTACCCAAGAGAGGAGAACCGGCGATGCCCTGGGAGGATTGGAAGCGGTATTTCCTGAACTATCTTGAAGCCTTAGAAGAAGAAGGGGAAGGAGGATTCTCAAGTTCAAGGAAAAAGAAAATACTACTACACAACCTAGGCCCGGAGGGCATCAGGGTATACGACAGCCTAGTGAAGGTGACCAGACCAGCGGGTGATGCAGAAGTGTTCCAACACGCGCTGGAAGGCCTAGACGCTCACTACCGCCCAGTCGTGTGCACGGCCATAGATAGATGCAATTTCTTCTAAAGACAACAGAGCAAGGGAGAGTCTATAGATGAGTATGTGTCAGCTTCACAGAAGTTAGCGTTGACATGTAGATTCGGCACACTTCATGACGAACTCATCAGAGACCAGATCGTTATGCACACGGCCAACATGGCCATACAGGAGAAACTATGGGTCAACGGCGATGCGCCGCTGAAGGAGGTGGTGGCGTTGGTGAAGAAAGCAGAGCTATCAAAAAAACGCGCGGAAGCGGCCAAAAGAGAGAGTGGCGACAGAACACCGGTCTGTAGGATAACAGACAGAAGCAAACCAGAAACTCCAAAGCAGCAGACACCTACCAACACAAAGTACCAAAGAAGATACCCTCAGAAGACCACGAGAAACCAGAAACTACAAGGAGAGAGCAAAAACATGTGCTACAGGTGTGGCAGCCAAACACATGCGGGCAACGACAGAGCATGCCCTGCATTCCGAGCCAAATGCTCCTACTGCAATATTATGGGGAATTACGAGAAAGTATGCAGGCGTAAGCTCAGCAGGATGGAAGTGAAGTACGTTGCTCAAGAACCAGAGGGTGAGGAGGAAACCCAAGAAGAGGGAGAAGAGGAAGACAAAGTACTATGCATCGACGACCAGGTGTTGGGAGTAAACTGCACGCGTTCCAAGAAACCAGCGTTACAGATGGAGATCGGCTGGGTGCAAGTGAACATGGTGGCGGACTCTGGCTCCCCATACACAATCATCCAAAGGACCATATGGGAAAATGAGTTCAGGCCCAGAGTAGGGGAAGAGCTACTACCCACAGACATCCACCCAGTCACATTCACAGGTGAACCCATACCCATGGTGGGGTACCGAAGGCTACGATTCGAATTCAAAGGACGCAGAGCGGAAGGGAAGCTGTACGTGGTAGAGAAGGGACTGTCCGTGCTAGGATGGATGGACCAAGGTAATTTAGGGATACAACTCAACCCGGGCGGGTCCACACAAGTGCTGATGATCGAAACAAAACAAGTGCACGAAGAAAGCAGATGGAAGACAGAATACCCGGAAGTGTTCAAGGGTACCATAGGAAGGATGACGAAATTCACGCACAGAATCCGACTCATGGCAGGAGCAAAGCCAGTTAGCCACAAAGCTCGCAACATTCCTTTCAGAAGCAGAGAAGCGGTCCAAGAAGAACTGCGACGACTGGAGAAAAACGGAGTCATAGAAGCGATCGAAAGTGCGGAATGGCTCGCACCGCTGGTGGTAGCCCAGAAGCCGAATGGGAAGGTACGCCTGTGCGTGGACTTGAGGGAACTTAGCAAGAACATCCTAGTAGACAAGTTCCCGTTGCCCTGGATAAATGAGATGTTGGCAAAAACGAAAGGAGTCAAGTGGTTCTCAACAATAGACCTCACCTCTGCATACCACCAAATCGCACTACATGCCTCCTACAATCATCTGATGTCATTTATCACGCCGTTTGGGTGTTACAAGTTCCTCCGGATGCCATTTGGCCTAGCGTCAGCTGCAGCCGTTTTCCAAAAACTCATGCATCGGCTGTTCCAGAAGGTGGAAGGAGTCCAGTACTTCCAAGACGACATCCTCATCATGGGGAAATCCAAAGAAGATCACGATGAGAAACTGCACGCAGTATTGGCAATCTTAGCCCAAAACGGGCTCACGGCGGAATGGCAAAAGTGTAGATTTGGAGTGGACTCGGTGACGTACCTGGGTCACAAAATCAGTGGGAGAGGAATAGAACCAAAAAGGGCGAACATGGCGGCTATCAAAGAAGCACCAACACCAACAAGGAAGGAAGATGTCCGATGCTTCCTAGGCATGGCGGAGTTCTACAGTATGTTTGTCCCTCATTTTGCGACCAAAACGCACCACCTGAGGCAACTCTTGAAAGAGAAGAACACGTTCAAATGGACACGGGAGGAACAAAAGGAGATAAAACACAACATCTGCACAGCAATTCCCCTGGAAGGGTTTGATCAAGAAGCTTTATCTATACTAACCACGGACGCCAGTGACAAAGGCCTGGGGGCAGTCATAATGCAAAAAGCCAGGAGCAGAGACATCACCACGGTCAGCTTTGCCTCGAGATCCTTAGCGGCCAATGAAGAGAAATTCAGCGTCATAGAGAAAGAAATGCTGGCGACTGTCTGGGCAATGGAACGATTCAGACAGTTCTTGTGGGGCTCGAAGTTTCTGCTCCGTACCGACCACAAACCGCTGGTGAAAGTCCTGACCTCAAGCGGACATGCGCATGTGACACCCCGCATAGCGAAGATGAGCCTGAGGCTGTTGGATTATGTGTATGACGCGGAGTACCTCTCAGGGTCCAAGAATAAGGTAGCAGACTTCTTGAGCAGAGCAGCCGCAATGGAACCAGCAGACAATCGGGAACCTTCGGAATGGGAGGAATACATGGTAGCGCTCACGCAGGACCATGAAGGAGCCGTCAGCGCACAAGAGTGGGAAGAGGCGTACGCGGCAGACGAAACCCTAGGTACAGTAAAAAGCTACGTGACCCAAGGATGGCCTGACAAACGGCCCCTCGACAGTGAGCTGAGGAAATACTGGGAAGTCAGAGAAGAACTATCCCTTGGAGACAACCCCGTATTCCTACTGAGAGGGGACAAGGTGGTTCCACCGCAATCCCTGGTGAGCCATCTCCTCACCATTCTACACGGAGGACATCTGGGGATCATGAAGACCAAGGCGAGAGTGAAGCAGGCATACTGGTGGCCAGCGACAGATGGGCACGTGGAGAGACACGTCAGAATGTGCGAACAGTGCAGTAGGGCCGATAAAACACAAACCTTACTACGCCCGCCGCTGGGAAAATTCACGGGGCTGTCTAGCCCATGGGAAGCGCTTTCCGTGGACATACTGGGTCCAGTCCTGAATGCAGAAGGTGTGCCCAAATACGTCATAGTACTGATGGACAGCTACTCTAAATGGCCGGAGGTGGAAGTATGTGAAACGGCAGACACCGAGGCAGTGGTAGCATTTCTCACGGCCACATTCCTGAGGGAAGGAATACCCAAGGTGATAACGTGTGACAATGGCCCACAATTTGTGTCAGCAAGATGGAACTCCTTCATGACCAGAAATGGGATAGAGGTCAAACACACTCCAGTCTACCACCCAGCGGGAAACGGACTCGCAGAAAGGTTCAATCGGGTAATAATGGGATCCGTACAAGCAGCAATAAGTGCTGGACTAAACTGGGAGAAGGAACTCCAACGCATGCTATGGGCGTATCGCATCACCCCGACCAACACTGGGTACAGTCCGTTCAAGATCCTACGGGGGCGTGATCCTTTCACGAAGGACAATGTAGCGTGGAAACACCTCCTGGTGCAAAGCAAATGGTCGCCCGCAGTGGTGAGGGGCAACCTAGATAAAGCACAAGCCCTGTACACTGAGTACTATAACAAACGACGCAATAATAATAATAATAATACAGCAGCTTATAGAGCGCGACAGCTACACCCGACAGGTGTGTCCCGGCGCTAAACCTCAGGCACTGCAGCAAACGAAGAAGGAAGAGAGCCACCTCAAGAGTGTTAATCTGATTTGAACAGCCAGGTCTTCAGGGCCTTCCGGAAGCCAGGTTCTGTGTTAGCCTGACGAAGGTAGCCTGGCAAGGAGTTCCACAGTGTGGCTGCTCTAACCGTGAAGGTTCTCCCACCCAGGCGAGATTTCCTAAAGTGGAGGGATTGTAGCAGGTTTTGGGAGTTAGAGCGCAACGCACGGGTCTGTTTATAGGGGTGCAATCTTTCTTTCAGATAGCTCGGGCATTTACCGCTTAGAGCCCTGTAAACCAGGGTCATGGCCTTAAAAACGATTCTCTTCTCTACTGGAAGCCAGTGGAGTTTCAGAAGATGCGGAGAGACATGGTCTCGAGAAGGCAAACGGCAGACCAGTCTCGCAGCCGCGTTCTGAACCATCTGGAGTCGATGAATCGCATATTTTGGCAGACCAAGGTACAGTCCATTAGCATAGTCCAGCCTTGAGGTAACTGTTGCATGGACTACAGTTTTCCGGCAGTCTTCTGGTAAATACAGCAGTATTTTCCGTAAATTTTTTAATTTACTGAAGCAAGTAGCTGAGACTTGCTGTATTTGAGCTAAGAAGGAGAGATCTGTCTCCCATCTCACCCCTAGGTTCCGGATGCATTTGGCGGGAGAGGGAGGTGGACCCATTTCTACCGGCCACCACAACTCTGCGTCAGGGACACAGCCCTGACCGAAGAACAATACTTTGGTCTTCCCCGCGTTCAGCTTTAATTTGTTTGAGTTCATCCAAGCCGCAATATCCCGTAAGCAGCCTTTAAAATTCTTAAAAGCCTCCTCCGTCTGCTCCTTGAAAGAGAAAAACAACTGGGTGTCGTCAGCGTAGGAAATCGCTTTAACACCCCAGTTGGCGATCAAAGAGAAGAGCGGAGCGAGGTATAAATTGAAGAGTAGGGGGCTCAAGGCCGATCCCTGCGGGACACCACACCACAGCTGTTTCGGATCGGACTCATATGGCTTAAGGGCGACCCTCTGAGTACGGCCCCTCAGATAGGATGTCAGCCAGGACAGAACTTTACCCTCATATCCCGCGGCGTGTAATCTCTGGATCAGTATAGAGTGGTCCACGGTATCAAACGCCGCAGATAGATCCAAGAGCACCAGCATTGCCGAGGCTCCTGAGTCCAGAGCCCATCTAACTGACTCTGCGACCTCAAGGAGCGCGGTTTCTGTACTGAAACCGGCCCTGAAGCCTGATTGTGTATCATGCAGTGACCCTCTGAGCTCGATGAAGGAGTTCAGTTGAGATTGCACCAGTTTCTCCAGCATCTTGCCTGGGGCGGAGAGTAAGGAAATAGGTCTGAGATTACTAAGATCGTCCGGGTCACCATTCGGTTTCTTTCGTAGTGGTAGAAGAGTTGCATGTTTCCAAGAGTCCGGGAAGATTCCCGTGTCCAGCGAGGAGTTCCATAGCTGGAGTAATGTATCCGCCATAGGGGCGGATATTATTTTCCATAATTTAGGTGGGCAGGGATCATCAGGAGCGCCTGAGCGACATTTCTGAATTACGGCTAGAGCATCCATTAATAGTATAGGCGTAAAATTGATAAGCATAGGAGAATCTGACGCGATTGGAGATTTGTCTGGCACCATAGTTGGCTCCGATGGTGCGAAGGAGTCGTAGACCTTTAAAATTTTGTTTTCAAAGTGATTGGCTATTTTGCCACACAGGGCTGGGGTGGGTCTGACATTGGTCTCCAGTGCCTTAGGGTTAAAAAAGGATTGAACTACTTTAAAAACCTCGCGACCAGAGTGGTCTGCATTCTGGATGCGGTTGATAAAGTAATCTCTCATAGCTGCTTTTATGTCCTTATGATAGTCTTTTAATGCTTTTTTGTAGGAAGCCTTGGTTGAGTCGCTATAACTCACTCTCCACTGGCGCTCTAATCTTTTGCACTTACTTTTTGTGGCTTTAAGGGCGCATGAGAACCAGGCGGCAGTCGGGGACAATCTCGTGGATTTGACTACTCTAACCGGAGCTACCGCGTCTACTGCAGAGGCAATCCATTGATGAATGGAGACTGCGTCTACATTTGGGTCAGAGGATAGGTGGGGACGAGTAGCCCGTAAAACAGTGCTTAGGCCAGCTTCATTCAGGTTTTTCCAATTTCTCTTTAGCGTCCAGCGGGAGCCCTCCGCTTGCCCACCATTTGGCAGGGTAAAGCCAAAAGGGAGCAACGTCAAGGAGGTAACATTAGAAGAAGGGGAATGGGTAAGAGTAAAACAAGCTACGCTAAAAAGGAAAGGAGACAGCAAATTCAGCCCACCTCTACAAGTGATAGAACCCTATGCCAGGTCGGCGTTGTTGAGTGATGGGAAGGTATGGTCGCAAGACAGGATGGCGAAGTGCAATAAAATCATGAAGTGGGAAGATCCGGAGGACAGAAGAGTACTGATTACAGAAGAGGGAGATGAGCCTGAGAGAGAGGAAAGTCCGGAGGTCAGAGAGCAAAGCCCTACTCCTCCCAGGAGGAATGGGGAATGTCAAAGCGCATCAGGTGAAAGCAGAGAAGGAGGAACGAACAGACAGGGCTACCCTACGAGCGTGGGGGCCCAAGTAAAGGAAGAAGTGATACAAGGAGAGTTGGAAGCAAGAGGAGAACTCTGGACCAGATGTCAAAGGTCGGCTCAAGAGCAAGGACAGAACTGTACGAGATTGGGCAGAGTGATCAAGATGCCTAGAAGATTCGAGGACTTTGACACGCAAAGCAAGTAAGACTGTAAACGTTAGGCCAGCTTTGGGCTTTGTGTTGTAAGGGGCTAAAGGGGGGAGATATGTAGCATTGCGCTCTAGTGTTTGAGAGCGCCCCAGTGCATGCTGGGTAGCGGCGCGCGTTTGCGCCAGTTAGCCGCGAGGAGAGCTAGCGGGCAGATGCGTCCCAGCGCTCGGAAATAAACAAAGTTAATTAACCTTCCCACGAAGCGTGAGCGTCTTATATATATATATATAAACCCGGCTTCTTACATGTATTTGATGAAACTAGATGCGTGTATCAGAAGTCAAGTTCTTGGCACAGCTAGAGAAGAAGAGTGATCAATAAAGAGATGCCATACCATGACAACTTGCTGTGTGCGTCAGCGATAATAGAGATGCACAGCAAACCATAAGAGGAGACGAGTAAAAAAGCTGTGCGCATCAGCACTGAAACGCTGTAAAAGGAAGACAAGTAAAGAGGCTGTGCGCCTCAGTGGTGAAACGCCGAAGTGCGCTTATTCCCCAAGAGAAGAGTGAAGAAGCTGTGCGTGTCAGCGCTGTAACGGCGTGAAGGGCAGATGAGTGAAGAGGCTGTGCGCGTCAGCGGTGAAACGCCGTTGCACGCTTATTCCCCAAACCAAGATGGCACCGGCAACGTGATGATGTTCGTCGTCAGAGTGAGTGAGAGCACACAGAGTATGGTTGCGAGGCAAGGAGTTGCAAGACATAGCTTAGCAACGTCTCAGTCCCTCAATCCACGCGACATCAGGTGACAAACACGTCGTCAATGAAGTGGCAACTCACGTGACTTCAGGTGAAGAACGCGTTATTGATGTCTTCGCGTGCCGTGGTGAGTTTTACCAGCACGCGATGTCCTAACACGCCACAGCAAGCCCCTTCATAGGTATTTCAGGAGACACGAGGGATAATATCGAACCTGGAGACAGGATGAAATCCATTGTGCTTTGCACGCATGGGTTCGTATCCAATCCTCGTCACCAAATGTAAAGGTCACCTCTACAGGAACACAGGAGACTGCAGTGGTAGAGTTGATTTGATCTTCATTAAAAAGCACACATCAGAGACCCCATTCAGCACCGTAGACTGGCAACTGTCAACTGACAGATTCCACAGTCCTCCTTAGCAACCTTCAGATTCCATGTTCCATGGTGACAAGGTAACATTCTGATAAAGCAAGACAATACAATGGGCCTTCTTCTTTACCATAGGCAGGCTGTTAAAAAAACCTCATACAAATGGGCTTTACACTTCAAGGAGAGTCGGGTGAGGCAGTTGGGCAACAACAGCCTAATATGCCTTTCCCCGGTAGGGGAACAATATTTGTATCAGTGTAGAGTCATGCTATTAATACCATAGATCACAATTTCCATTGTTTTCTGCCACCTAAATTTGAAGAAATATGTTTTTGCCATTAATTGAAATTTGAAGATCGTTTAAGGTAAGACTATATATATGTATATTCACTGAAAAAACCATAGGTTTCACACACGTTATAGTTAGCTGGACATTTCACTCGTACAAAACCATTGAAATTCCCCCGTTATAGTTAGTTCAGCTAACTATAACTCGTGCACCCGCAATCCACTGCTGATGACGTCACATATTACATCACTCATGACATGGTCAGTGACATCACTCATGACATCACTGATGACATCTCAAATTACATCACTGATGACATCACTGATGACATCATCCAGTGACTGTGTGTTTCTTTAAAATTTAAATATGTTTTATATATTTATAGTGAAAGGCCTGTGGAAGAATGAGTGGCTGTACAAGTGTGTGAATGGATGATTTTCTAGGTGCGTAACTGACTCCATAAGTGAGTTATTAAATGTATCTTACTGCAGACTAGTGACTAAACTGTGTGAATGTCTGTATGTGTCTGTGTGTTGGTGTATAAGTGGCTGCATGGTTTTGTGAATAGCTATATGAGTGTCTATATGGGTTATTGATTGGTTGTCTGAGTATCTGTATGGGTGCCTGAGTTTGTGTGGGTAGGGTGTGTATGACTCTGTGCATAGATGTGTGACTGGGTGATTCTATGGGTGCATGGTTTTAAGAGTGAATCTGTGACGGACTGTATGGTTGGGTGAGTGTATGTATGGGTGTGTTAGTGATTGAATGTATATCTCAGTGGTACATTTGTGACTAACTACATATGTGAAAGGCAGTATATATGCGTATAAGTAGGTATATGTGAGAGTGTGTGATTGTGAGAGTGGCTGTATGGATGAGTGTGTGCTTGTATCAATGATTGTATAAGAGCGTAAGAATGTGGTACTATTTTTATGATTAAGTGAACTTGTTTGTGTATAACTGTATAGGTGAGTAAATGGGAGTGTGATGAATTATTTGCATGACTGACTAGGTGTGACAGTACCTCTATGGATGATTGGTGGTGTGTGAGTGTCTATGTAGGTGCATAAATGCATATGATAGTCTTGTACGGAGTGACTGTAAGTATGAGTGACTGTACATATGAATGAGTGGAGGTGTATGTTAACCTAAGAGTTAATAAGTGGGTATGTAGTTTTTGGTATTGGAGTATCTATGGTTTTGAGAATGGACGTCTGAAATTTTAAGTTTGTGTATCATCGGTTAAATTAGGGTGTGAGAAGATGCAGTAATTTATCACATTGATGATGTCATCAGTGATGTCATGAGTGATGTCACTGACCATGTCATGAGTGATGTAATATGTGACGTCATCAGCAGTGGATTGCGGGCACGCGAGTTATAGTTAGCTGAACTAACTATAACGGGGGAATTTCAATGGTTTTGTACGAGTGAAATGTCCAGCTAACTATAACGTGTGTGAAACCTATGGTTTTTTCAGTGAATTTGCAAGGTTTTTTAAATGCTAATTCCTAACTATAACGTGTGTGAAACCTATGGTTTTTTCAGTGAATTTGCAAGGTTTTTTAAATGCTAATTCCTAACTATAACTTGTGTGAAACCTATGGTTTTTTTAGTGAATTTGCAAGGTTTTTTAAATGCTAATTTATGATTGTTTTATTATATTTTTTATTTATTTATTTTACAATATGCTACCTATATATATAATTATAGATTTACTGTATCCTGCAATATGGAATGGCTCACCTTTTTTAAAAAATGTTTTAGATATAGTTGAACAGCATAGTTAATATCTTCTATAAACCTCTAAACATTGGTTTTTTTAAGGGTTTTTGACCGTGCGCGCACCGTACGCGTACCGTACGCGTACGGTACGGTACGCGTACCCTGCGCGCACGTGGCTTGCATGCGTACGTGCTCCGTGTGCGCATGCGTACGTGATTTACGTGCGCATGCGTACTTCGTTCGTGATGCGTACGCGCGTGCTCCATACGCGCATGCGCGCGTGTTCTTTTTGCGCATGCACGCGTGCTCCGTACGCGCATGCGCGCGTGTTCTTTTTGCGCATGCGCGCGTACTCCGTACGCGCATGCGCGCGTGCGTCATACGCGCGTGCTCCGTACGCGCATGCGCGCGTGTTACGTGCACGCATGCGTGCTTGTACCATGCGCGCACCGTAAGCGTACGGTGCGCGCACGGTAATTCACGTGATCAAGAAACAACACTTTTCATTGGTTTATAGTAGTTTCAGTTCCAGAACTTCCAACACCACACCCACTCCCCTCATTATTACTTCTGATTCCCTGGGAAAAGGAGCTGAGCAGCTTTTCTAGTACTTCAGTACTTCAGAATGGCAGAGCAGCAGTCATCTTCTGGGAGTGAGCAGGAGACTCTTGTGAGACAGAGACAGAGGAAACAGAAAGATTCTTTTATCTGGCAATATTTTACATTTCCACAGGGGCAGAAGAAAGTCACCTGCACTCTTTGTGGTCGTGTCTTATCAAGAGGAGATCCTAAAAAGAAATACTCTTTTAGTATCTTCACTATGATCAGGCACGTTAGGGATGTACATCCTGTGGCTTATGCTCGAGCTGCTAGAGAAAACCCTCCTGCAGCTCAGCCGAGCACATCCGCAGCAGCTCAGCCGAGTACATCATCGGCAGCTCAGCCGAGCACTTCATCTGCGGTGGCAGCTTCACCTTCTTCTGCTCCTCTGGATATACACCCTCTGTTTAAGAGGGTGCATATACAGTGCAATACGTGTAATGCTCTTCTTGCTTTGGGGAGACCAGCATTCCCCTAATACATATCAAGATACAGCAGCACACGTGCGGCACCCTATAATTTTTGCCATTCTTTCCTTCCTCTGTCCCTCAATTAACACAACGGCTCTTTTTAGAGCCACCTAACATCTAAACACTTTTTTTTTTAATAATTTTTTTTGCCCCTGCCTTGCGCTCGCACCGTGCGCGCACAGTACGCGCACCCCTCGAATATTTAAATAAAATAAAATGTTTTTTTCACCCTTCATGGTCCTTCAGGGACCTCCTGTCAAAAGGTAGGGGGTCAGGAACTCTGTACCCTGCCCCCTTTTCACGTTCTCCACTTTTTTTTTTTATGGAAACACACATTTCTATTTTTTGCATATTTTAACCCTTTCTAAATGATTTCTACCCCCAACATGACTTCTGCCTGCTAGCATAGCATTAGATCATGTAACACTTGTGTGTGCAGAGACGTCAGAAGTTCAGCACATAATGTTTCTAATCCAAAGAGCAAGAGTACATTTCACAGATGAAGGGAACAGAGTCGTCCTCTTGATCTTTAGACTCTGCATCGATACTTACTTATAGGTACCAAAAAACACTCAATTAACACAATGGCTCTTTTTAGAGCCAACCAACATCCAAAAACGTAAACTTTTTTTTAAATTTGATTTTTTTAACGATTTTTTTGTCGCTTCTCTATGCTTCCCCTGCGCAGGCGTACAAACTGCAGCCATGCGCCGGCGCAGGCTCCCTTGCACCATGGTACAAGGATGCCTGCGTGGTGGGGAGATTGTTCTTGTGCAGGAAGGGACACCTTCCTGCACAAATACAATCACAAGAGGCTTTTTCCTCTTTCAATGCGTGCTGTAGAATGGAGGACGCACTAAAAGAGGAAAAAACAAGGAGAAATAAAAACATTTCTCCTCGTTGTGCCTCGCAACACCACCTCTAGGGTAGCGTAGCATTCACACGCATCTCCAGAGTTACGATTTCTCGTAAACCTGGAGATGTGTCTAGTTCTTTGTGTGTTGCGTGGGAACACCCACAACAACACCCATGGAACGCCCCTTCAACACACAGTGCTGCATGTGAAGTGGCTGTATTTATGTGGAGAGGAAAAGTCACGCAGGGTGGCTTTTTCTCTCCTTGTAAATATGAAGGAGCTCCCTGCGCCACCAGTACGTTATGAAAAGTGATGTAGTGGTGGCGCAGAGGCCTTGTTAATCTGCCCCAGAGATGTTAAGGAAATTAAGGGTAAGACAGACAAAGGAAGAGAGACAGAAACAGAGACAGAGAGCAAGGAACTGAGAAGGAGTAAGGCAGTTAGAATGACTGAGACACATGGAGACAGGGAGAGATACATGGTTGAAAAAGTAGTGATGGAGGCAGTAAACCTAGGGGAGTAGTATAGAAGGAGTAAGGGAGTTACGAAAGAGCAGTAAAGGAAGAAGACAGAGAGAAGGGGAATGAGAAAAGCAGAGTGAGGAGAAGTGAAGAAAAGGGAGCATGAAAGTGAAGGGGTGAGAAATACAGATATTTCAAACTCACCTGACCATCAAAATAACTTAATTATAAATAAATGGTTTTTTTTAATTGCTAGAAAAAAGGATTCAATTTCCTAAATTTTCTTTCTCGATCTGAAAAAAAAGAAAAAAAGTATTAATATTTAACAATACATTTTAGAAGACAGTACACATATTTTCATATTTAACAAAGTAATTTTTTGCCCTTTTTTTGCTGTTTTCAGAATATATTGAATTTCACTGCAAATTGTGAAATCAATTGCATTCATCACTTAACAGCGGGCAAAAAAATTAACAATCTGAAAGATTGTTTAAAAAAAGCCCTGAATCTCTTCTCAGTAAAATATACCTTGATAGAAATGTAACATATATATTAAAAATATCATCCAAGAACAATAACTATTTCCAATAAATAACGTCTGTAAATCTTGTTGCTTAAGCTCATACACCAAAATAATATCTGTCAAAGAAGTCCACAATAGAAATTTTTACCTTTCCATGAGGCCAAATGGTAATTTTAAAATTCTTTTTTGGCGAGATATACAATGTTAATACTATAAAATCGAAATAATGGTTTCTTCAGATACTGCAATTTGTATCTAAAATGCTGGTTTTTGAAAAATTAAGTAGGAATTTGGTAATTCTGCAGGCAAACGTTGTTTGAAAATCAATTGAGAATCATTACACAGTGTCCAGCCTCTTTCACATTTTAGATAAACTGTGTAATGACCAGAAGTTATAGAAAGTCCATCATGGAAAATTATTGCAACTGCAACAAAAGTTTTTCCTGATATTGATAATTGATTTCCTGTAAACTTCTTTATTAAAGTGTCCAATTTTGTTCCATCAGCTCTACAACGTTGCATCATTAAAATTACATACTGTCCATATTTCTTTAAAAATAACGTTGATAACATGTCTGATTTACATTGAGAACATTCCATGTTGTGATTTGCATTTTTAACTAATTTACTAAAAGTCACTGATTTACTCTCTGGTAATGTTAAATATATGAACCTTTCAGAATCAAGATTAGAGCTGCATGTGTTCAAACAGTTTTCACAACTATGTTCCCATTTATAAGAGAGACCAAACATATTTTCTATTTCTACCCCTTCATCTTCCAGTACCATAAGCATATACATTAAGAATTCCTGTGCATCTTGCTGGACATTTTGAGTAATCTGTGTACATCCTGAACATACATCTAAAAGATTTCTAACATCAGAAGCACTTTCTATTTTAGTTTTATCATTACTCAGCTTCTCATAAAGAAAACTCAGCAGAGAACAGAATCTTTTTTCATGATTTAGTATTATCTGCTCTTGCAAACTTTCAAGATAAAATACAACATTCAGCACTACATTAGCGTAGCAGTTGACACCAGAGCTATTTTCAAAATGACAACCAACAACCTCTTCAACATTGTCCTTTTTCTTTTTGCTTGGAATCACATCACTCTCCTTTTGTTTTCTCTTCTGTACATCCTCATTACAGATATTCTCAATTCTCCTTCTCCGACAAACAACAAGTTTTTCAAACACAGGATACTGACCTAAATGAGGAGCATAGCTTCTTCTTAATCTATTATATTCCTTTACACAGTTTGCATCAGCACTAACTTTTGACTCATCAAAGTCTATCATGAATAAACCAGATATTTTTTTCACGCGTGGCAAAGCAACATATGCCATACCTTCTTTAAACACAGTAGATCCAATGTTTACAATAGCACTATCTACAGTTAATCCTTGAGATTTGTGAATAGTTACAGCATATGCTAGAGAAAACGGAAACTGCTTCCTACGTACATATAAGTCTTTCACAAGCAAGAAACGAACTGAACAACGACTAATGTCTTTAACCTCTTCAATCTGATCAAATTTTATTTTTAAAAATTCAATTCCATCTTTTTTCTGGTAATTAACAAAACCCACAACTTTACCCATAGCTCCATTCACTAAACCTTTTTCTACATCCAAATTATGTCTTAAAATTACTCAACAGTTCATACATACATAGAGATTCTTTTCTAAACCAGCTGTTTTCGATATGTTTTTCTCTAGAGAAACCAATTTAGTTGTCAATTTGCTTGTCAATATAATAGTTATTACTTCATGCTGTATTTTATCCACAGCTTCCAGTTTTACAATCTCTTCATTTTCCAATTTCAAAAGTTCTTGATTGAATATAGAGCATTCATGTAGTGTTGGCATTAAGCAGATTACAGTATTTTTTCCAGCAATTTTCTTGTATATTTTCTCTGGAACTATTTGTTCTGTTGGAAACAAATTACATAGCAATCGACTCTGTAAAGCTTTTCTGTCATGTTCTGTGAGTAGTCCAATTCTGATATCTTTGAGAATACTTGCATAATCATCATCATTTGCTTGCCGCATATTGGTAATGAGTTCTTTGTACTCAAAGTATGTCCAAATGTTCACATTACCTATACTTCCTAACGACTTTTTCGTGTCTTTATGTGTAAGAGTATGAAATACTGGTTGTCCTTTAACTGGAGTGAGCTTCAGTAGATCCCCAAAATCTTTAACATGTTTTCCTCCAAATAGCACGTCATAGTTTGTCTTTAGAATTTGCTGCATTCTTAAATGCACAAAGGCAAGCATTAAGTTTGATACCATGCTTACCTCATCAATAATGAGAACTTTCATTTGTTTCAATACTCTTGAAACTTCAAAACATGCTTCTCCTGTTAGCTTGTGGTATTGTATTTTGTTCTCATGCTCTACTGGTAACATTAGCAAACGATGGAGGGTAATTCCTTTTATGTTATATGCTGCTAACCCAGATGGAGCAGTAACAACACAAGACAAAGTTGAATCAGTTTTTTTCTGTAGGTAGCTTCTAATTACTTGAATCAAGAAACTTTTTCCAGTTCCAGCTTGTCCACTCACATACAGTCTGATTGGTTCAAATGATGTGCATGTGCACTCTTTATTTTCATGTAGTAATCCATGATCAATTTGTTTTGTGACTTCCTCATACATTTGTTGTTGTTCATCATTCAGTTGCTGTTCCAAATTTGGTAAGTTTATTAAATCTTCCTGTGCTTGATTCATAGCTGTTTCCACTTCAGTCATGGCTATTGCAGCTTCATTTTCTACAATTGGTTGTCCTAGGGGATCTTGACTGAGCATCCCAGAGCTTTGACTGTCTTGAGAACTGTCTCTAGCTACTTCAGCTGCAATTGTTGCTTCTTGTTCAATTTCTTCATTTAACATTTGTACATAAGTTGTGAAAGTACTGCATTCTATGGTATCTTTGCATGCATTAAAGGAATCTTCATAGCTTTGAAATTGTCCAAGTAATTCATCCTCTGAGCGCCATGGTTTAAACAACTGTAAAAGTGCTAAGTGGTAAAATTCCTTCTTGTCAGTAGTGTCGCAACTCAGCTTTCTGTGATTAATCAAACTTCCTTTTGTTTGTTTAACCAAACATCCTTCCTCACCAATGACTTTATATTTTCCATTGTTGATGTCTTCTGTGGCATTCCGTTTATAAATGTAGTTCTGCAGCACTTCATAGAGACACATGTTCTCAAGATAATGACTTCTCTTTGGGTAATATGTGTCCAACATGTTTGTTCTTAAAATGTCTGTACTTTCAGGTTCGTACTCTGCTAAATATTCAATTTCTCGAATAGATTTCAGTACCCGATTTCGCATTCCTGCAAGGCCTAAACTTACCCAAATTATTCTTCTGGATTTGGAGTACAGACTTGCAGATGATAACCTATCTGAGCATTCGTAAGAGCCAATTTCTCGATGCGATAACATCTTTAAACTGAAACTGTACAGCTTTTTACTGACAGTCTTCTCGTGAGAAATCTCTTCCCACATTTCTTTCAATTCCGTTTTCTCAGATTTAGTGATGTAAGATGTGACATACCGAGCAACAGCAATAGAATTGTCAGCAACATACTGAATATCCATGTTAGCATTCCACATGGATAAAATGACTGGGTTGTAGTCATTTATATATTTTGACTCTACTTTTCTTCTTAGGTTGTAGGTATTCTTAGGCGATTTTCTTGTAATAGTATGTCGCACAGCTGACATAAAACTGTTTACTCTTCCTTTTGAAAGAACAGGTTGTGGAAATCCAAATCGACATTTTGTGTAGAATTTATCCTTACTCTTGTACTTTCGTCGACAGTATTTTCCACACCGATGACTTTGGAAACGTAAAACTTGCTCTTTTATATTTTTTTCTTCTGTGCTTTTAGGTATAGCACATGTTGCATATCCTTCAATGAAAGATAAAACTGCATCATCAGAATCTGTTCCAAATTTTGGGGCATCCTTGATCCACAACAGCATATGAATATGAGGAGCACCTCTTGCTTGGTACTCTTTTCTCCAAAAGAAATCCACAACTTCTCCAAGAGGTGGATTTTTTTTATTGCAGATGAAGGACATCATAGCCTCAAATCTATGATTGAAATATCAGCAAACATTAACCGGATCCAATGAGCACAATTCTCCTGCTGTCTTGTATTGGATGTTTTCAATATTTGAATTTGCCTCTCGAAGAAAATCCAGTAAATCATCCCAAGCGTACTCTGCACAGCTTAGGGTAAGGAACCATGTAGGAGTTCCTAAATTCCGTAACATACATTTCAATTCTCCATGGGGTCGGTACCAATATTCATTAGTCCAAGCTGACAAGCCATTAGATTAATTAATTGAGATTCCAAATGATCATCTCGCTGTTGCACTTTGTTCAGAAAATCCTTTGCAGACACATTATGTAGATGTACTCCAGTTTTCAAAATGTGATTTACTGCATAAGATAGTGCTGATAAGTCACTTTCAAATAAAAGATGGAACAAATAAGGAATACTTTCACGAAATCTTGGATCTTCTGCATATAATCTTGTAGTCTGATACTCAGAAGCAGGAATCTGTACTGGACGTTCATCATATCGTCCACCTTTTCCTGTAGGAAACAGCTGGGGAAAACAACGAGCTTCCAAGCTCTCCTCCCATACACTCATAGGAGTTCCTTTTGCTTTTTTCATCTGAAAGAGATCAATAGTGTTTCCCATAACTTCTTTAGAATGAAGAAGATGTATGCTGAAATGTTCATAAATTGCTTCTTCTTTTGACTTATCCACTTTTTCAATTTGCCCAGTTGGGATTCCTGTGTCTGCTAGTAAATGTTCGTCATCTTCATCCATATAAATTGATTCATACCATTTATTATTTCTTTTCAAATATAAATTTGCTCTTTGTACTTTTCGTACATCCACCAGCTCCTGCCTAATTTTCTTATTCTTTGTAGGTACACCATTAACCAGAATAACTAATGGTTCAGTTTCCAAACTATCTGCATCAATTGTTTCAATATTTTTTTTCAAATCTAATGGCAAATAGACAACTCTTCCTTTTAAACCTCTTTGTAAATCTGTAGGAGGTAATTTGCCTGTTTTGGGCTCCATGCGAACTATAGTCTGAAACGGATGGACACATTGAATGAGTATAGACTCATACGTATTTAAATCACTAAGTTCTGCAGGAATATCAACCAATTCTAAATTATTATGTACAGCTCTAGCTGGCATTTTATTTTCTTTTAACTTGTTATAACAGTATTTACAAATACGCTGATCTTCACCCAAATCAAAACAATTTTCCAGAAACAAATATGTAGCAAAATCCTTCCACTCATAATTATTTTCTTTTTCACTTTTTTTATAGAGATCAACATTCCTTGTTTGATTTTTATAATGGTTTCTCCGGCAACAAATACAAGTAATATTTGGTCTTTCATTAGAGATGATAGTAAATGTTGTCATTTGATCTTCAAATGTTTTACTAACAGTGGGTTCTACATTCTCTTCCACATTTTCTTCAATAACTGTGTCATTTCCTGCACTTTCTTGCTCTGGACCAAAGTAACAAAACTCAATATCCTCACAAACCTTCTTCACATCTGTTATAGATCCACGGAACAGAGCACTATTCAACTCATGTAACTTTAGTGCTGGACTTTTAGCAAAATACAATCTTCTCACAAACTTTCTCATTTCAGTATGATGAACTGCCAGCATCCTAAAATGGTAAAAAACACTTTGACAAACTTTCCTAGAAAGACAAGCCAGAGAATGTCCTTGCAAACCAGTATTCTCTCTCACTCTGCATGGATCTAGTTTTTGAAGCACCTTAATCTTCTGTTTAACACTTTTTTTACTATATTCTCTTAGAAAGTCACGAAATTTATCAATAGATTCCTGTCGTACAGTACAAATAATACTACAATTCCAAGTGTACACTGGGGCTTTAGGACGTCTCCCCATAACCTCATCAGCTAACACTTCTGCCTCATTTCTTGGAACCATTTTCTCCTTTTCCATTACACAACCATCCTTAACTTCATATGCTCGACCACTGGTGTCAACTGCATGCAGCAAACTATTACTTTGAAGATAACTCTCTTCATTAAAAAATGGTTCAGTACTTGAACTATGCTTCCATTCTCCTAAGAACACTTTACAAAAGTTTTTTTTTTCACTTCTCTTTTTCTTTTGCTTTTTGACTTCATTACATTCACTAATTTATCTAATGTACGGATCCTGTTCAAAATTAAAATGAATAGTTTCCTTTTTAACTCCAAAGCCTTTGCAACAATTGTTTCAATATGTTTCTTTGTCTTATAAAATTTGGATTTCTTCCTATATTTTTTCACATCCTTTAGCAAATTGAACATCACTCTTCTCTGAAACATTTTTCTATGAATGTTTTTAAAATCTATTTTTCTTTTTAAGTCATTCTTTCTTACTTCTCTTTGTACATTAGCATTTAGTATATTCTGTCGATTGTCTTGTTGTTTTCTACTTGAAACACTATTTCCAGTGGATATATTTTTTACATTTTTTCTTTGCTTGAGGATATTTTAAAAAAAATCCTTAGTCTGATAACCAGAAGGCTTTTTCTTTTTTCCAACATGAGGTTCTTCAACTAATTTTTGTTGTCCAGTTGTCTTCAAATATAGATGTTGTTGCTGTTCTTTTCTCTTTCTTGATTTTATAGGCATCTTTAATTTATTTCAGTCTTGTTCAGCAATACCTGAAAGAAACTAAAAAAAAAAACTACCTTTATGTAATTTATGTATATTACTATATTTTTTATGAGCTTTTCAAAACATATCATATGAGCTATCCCTTTCCTACGACTGCAAGTCTTACACAATAAAAGCTACACAAATTAAATCTCTGACAACAATTCCTGTGTGCACACAGACTCATGGTGTGATTCTAGGCAGAAAACATTATTTGATTGGCAATTTCAAAGCACATTTACTACTGTGGTTGAGCAAGTGATAATTACTGTAAGAGCCTGACACATTTTCCTTATACTTTAGAGAGGCAGAAAAGAGCACATGTCCTAACAGCTACTTGAGAGCATGAGCATGTGGAACCTGGGTGAGTGATTAGACTAGAGCAAAGGAAATGAGCCTTGGTGATGTTGAATGTCGTAGCGTTACACACTACTATCTGAAATACAACACAGTGCTGTATACTTAGCATGGGAGTGCAGGAGAAGCAACTGCCTGTGTGCTAAGAGTGTGTTTCTGGAGACTGTGTATTGTCAGGTGCAAGAGAGATCTGCATGGACGCTTGCACAACTGCATGAAGACTGCATAGATGTATGTAAGATCACCTGTGCTAAGGGTTAATTGCAGTTTTGAACATGTAGGAACTACCTCACCCATTGCAGGAGTGGAAGGAAAATCTACCCTGTTATTTTCAAATGTATTAGCATTTGCCTCTCTTTTGTGAGATATTGATTTGTGCTGAATGCTAGCCATCACAGTTCAAGAAAACAAGCTGCCCCTCTCCTATGAATGCAAGTCTTACAGAACCTGACCAACAAGAATTAAATCTCTGTCAACAAATTCCTGTGTGCACACAGACTGATGGTGTGATTCTAGGCAGAAAACGATTTTTGATTGGCAATTTCAAAGCACATTTACCGCTGTGGTTTTGCAAGTGATAATTACTGTAAGAGCCTGACACATTCTCCTTATAGTTTAGAGAGGCAGAAAAGAGCACATGTCCTAACAGCTACTTGAGAGCATGAGCATGTGGAACCTGGGTGAGTGATTAGACTAGAGCAAAGGAAATGAGCCTTGGTGATGTTGATTTTGGTAGCGTTACACACTACTATCTAAAATACCACACAGTACTGAATACTTAGCATGGGAGTACAGGAGAAGCTACTGCCTGTGTGCTAAGAATGTGTTTCTGGAGACTGTGTATTGTCAGGTGCAAGAGAGATCTGCATGGACGCTTGCAGAACTGCATAAAGACTGCACAGATGTATGTAAGAGTACATGTGGGGTAAGGGTTAATTGCAGTTTTGAACATGTAGGATCTACCTCACCCATTGCAGGAGTGGAAGGAAAATCTACCCTGTTGTTTTCAAATGTGTTAGCATTTGCCTCTCTTTTGTGAGATACTGATTTGTACTGAATGCTAGCCATCACAGTTCAAGAAAACAATCTGCCCCTTTCCTGCGAATGCAAGTCTTACAGAACCAGACCAACACGAATTAAATCTCTGACAACAATTCCTGTGTGCACACAGACTCATGGTGTGATTCTAGGCAGAAAACTAATTTTCATTGGCAATTTCAAAGCACATTTACTGCTGTGGTTTTGCAAGTGATAATTACTGTAAGAGCCTGACACATTTTCCTTATAGTTTAGAGAGTCAGAAAAGAGCACATGTCCTAACAGCTACTTGAGAGCATGAGCATGTGGAACCTGGGTGAGTGATTAGACTAGAGCAAAGGAAATGAGCCTTGGTGATGTTGAATGTGGTAGCGTTACACACTACTATCTGAAATACCACACAGTGCTGAATACTTAGCATGGGAGTGCAGGAGAAGCAACTGCCTGTGTGCTAAGAGCGTGCTTCTGGAGACTGTGTATTGTCAGGTGCAAGAGAGATCTGCATGGATGCTTGCACAACTGCATGAAGACTGCAGAGTTGTATGTAAGAGTACATGTGGGGTAAGGGTTAATTGGAGTTTTGAACACGTAGGATCTACCTAGCCCATGGCAGGAGTGTAAGGAAAATCTACCCTGTTGTTTTCAAATGTGTTAGCATTTACTTCTCATTTGTGAGATATTGATTTGTGCTGAATGCTAGCCATCACAGTTCAAGAAAACAAGCTGCCCCTTTCCTGCGAATGCAAGTATTACAGAACCAGACCAACACGAATTAAATCTCTGACAACAAATTCCTGTGTGCACACAGACTCATGGTGTGATTCTAGGCAGAAAACGATATTTGATTGGCAATTTCAAAGCACATTTACCGCTGTGGTTTTGCAAGTGATAATTACTGTAAGAGCCTGACACATTTTCCTTATAGTTTAGAGAGGCAGAAAAGAGCACATGTCCTAACAGCTACTTGAGAGCATGAGCATGTGGAACCTGGGTGAGTGATTAGACTAGAGCAAAGGGAATGAGCCTTGGTGATGTTGAATGTGGTAGCGTTACACAGTACAATCTGAAATACCACACAGTGCTCAATACTTAGCATGGGAGTGCAGGAGAAGCAACTGCCTGTGTGCTAAGAGCGTGCTTCTGGAGACTGTGTATTGTCAGGTGCAAGAGAGATCTGCATGGACGCTTGCAGAACTGCATGAAGACTGCACAGATGTATGTAAGAGTACATGTGGGGTAAGGGTTAATTGGAGTTTTGAACACGTAGGATCTATCTAACCCATGGCAGGAGTGTAAGGAAAATCTACCCTGTTGTTTTCAAATGTGTTAGCATTTACTTCTCATTTGTGAGATATTGATTTGTGCTGAATGCTAGCCATCACAGTTCAAGAAAACAAGCTGCCCCTTTCCTGCGAATGCAAGTCTTACAGAACCAGACCAACACTAATTAAATCTCTGACAACAAATTCCTGTGTGCACACAGACTCATGGTGTGATTCTAGGCAGAAAACGATTTTTGATTGGCAATTTCAAAGCACATTTACTACTGTGGTTTTGCAAGTGATAATTACTGTAAGAGCCTGACACATTTTCCTTATAGTTTAGAGAGGCAGAAAAGAGCACATGTCCTAACAGCTACTTGAGAGCATGAGCATGTGGAACCTGGGTGAGTGATTAGACTAGAGCAAAGGAAATGAGCCATGGTGATGTTGAATGTGGTAGCGTTACACACTACTATCTGAAATACCACACAGTGCTGAATACTTAGCATGGGAGTGCAGGAGAAGCAGCTGTCTGAATGCTAAGAGCGTGCTTCTGGAGACTGTGTATTGTCAGGTGCAAGAGAGATCAGCATGGACGCTTGCACAACTGCATGAAGACTGCAGAGATGTATGTAAGAGTACATGTGGGGTAAGGGTTAATTGGAATTTTGAACACGTAGTGTCTACCTCAACCATTGCAGGAGTGTAACAAAAATCTACCCTGTTGTTTTCAAATGTGTTAGCATTTGCCTCTCATTTGTGAGATATTGATTTGTGCTGAATGCTAGCCATCACAGTTCAAGAAAACAAGCTGCCCCTTTCCTGCGAATGCAAGTCTTACAGAACCAGACCAACACGAATTATTAAATCTCTGACAACAAATTCCTGTGTGCACACAGACTCATGGTGTGATTCTAGGCAGAAAACGATTTTTGATTGGCAATTTCAAAGCACATTTACTACTGTGGTTTTGCAAGTGATAATTACTGTAAGAGCCTGACACATTTTCCTTATAGTTTAGAGAGGCAGAAAAGAGCACATGTCCTAACAGCTACTTGAGAGCATGAGCATGTAGAACCTGGGTGAGTGATTAGACTAGAGCAAAAGAAATGAGCCTTGGTGATGTTGAATGTCGTAGCGTTACACACTACTATATGAAATACCACACAGTGCTGTATACTTAGCATGGGAGTGCAGGAGAAGCAGCTGCCTGTGTGCTAAAAGTATGTTTCTGGAGACTGTGTATTGTCAGGTGCAAGAGAGATCAGCATGGATGCTTGCAGATCTGCATGAAGACTGCACAGATGTATGTAAGAGTACATGTGGGGTAAGGGTTAATTGCAGTTTTGAACATGTAGGATCTACCTCACCCATGGCAGGAGTGAAAGGAAAATCTACCATGTTGATTTCAAATGTGTTAGCATTTGCCTCTCTTTTGTGAGATATTGATTTATGCTGAATGCTAGCCATCACAGTTCAAGAAAACAAGCTGCCCCTTTCCTGCGAATGCAAGTCTTACAGAACCAGACCAACACAAATTAAATCTCTGACAACAATTCCTGTGTGCACACAGATTCATGGTGTGATTCTAGGCAGAAAACGATTTTTCATTGGCCATTTCAAAGCACATTTACTGCTGTGGTTTTGCAAGTGATAATTACTGTAAGAGCCTGACACATTTTCCTTATAGTTTAGAGAAGCAGAAAAGAGCACATGTCCTAACAGCTACTTGAAAGCATGAGTATGTGGAACCTGGGTGAGTGATTAGACTAGAGCAAAGGAAATGAGCCTTGGTGATGTTGAACCATTGCAGGAGTGTAAGGAAAATCTACCCTGTTGTTTTCAAATGTGTTAGCATTTGCCTCTCACTTGTGAGATATTGATTTTTGCTGAATGCTAGCCATCACAGTCCAAGAAACCAAGCTGCCCCTTTCCTGTGAATGCAAGTCTTACAGAACCAGACCAACACAAATTAAATCTCTGACAACAAATTCCTGTGTGCACACAGACTCATGGTGTGATTCTAGGCAGAAAACGATTTTTGATTGGCAATTTCAAAGCACATTTACTACTGTGGCTTTGCAAGTGATAATTACTGTAAGAGCCTGACACATTTTCCTTATAGTTTAGAGAGGCAGAAAAGAGCACATGTCCTAACAGCTACTTGAGAGCATGAGCATGTGGAACCTGGGTGAGTGATTAGACTAGAGCAAAGGAAGTGAGCCTTGGTGATGTTGAATGTGGTAGCGTTACACACTACTATCTGAAATACCACACAGTGCTGAATACTTAGCATGGGAGTGCAGGAGAAGCAGCTGCCTGTGTGCTAAGAGCGTGTTTCTGGAGACTGTGTATTGTCAGGTGCAAGAGAGATCAGCATGGACGCTTGCACAACTGCATGAAGACTGCAGAGATGTATGTAAGAGTACATGTGGGGTAAGGGTTAATTGGAATTTTGAACACGTAGGATCTACCTCACCCATGGCAGGAGTGAAAGAAAAATCCACCGTGTTGATTTCAAATGTGTTAGCATTTGCCTCTCTTTTGTGAGATATTGATTTGTGCTGAATGCTAGCCATCACAGTTCAAGAAAACAAGCTGCCCCTTTCCTGCGAATGCAAGTCTTACAGAACCAGACCAACGCGAATTAAATCTCTGACAACAATTCCTGTGTGCACACAGATTCATGGTGTGATTCTAGACAGAAAACGATTTTTCATTGGCAATTTCAAAGCACATTTACTGCTGTGGTTTTGCAAGTGATAATTACTGTAAGAGCCTGACACATTTTCCTTATAGTTTAGAGAGGCAGAAAAGAGCACTTGTCCTAACAGCTACTTGAAAGCATGAGTATGTGGAACCTGGGTGAGTGATTAGACTAGAGCAAAGGAAATGAGCCTTGGTGATGTTGAACCATTGCAGGAGTGTAAGGAAAATCTACCCTGTTGTTTTCAAATGTGTTAGCATTTGCCTCTCATTTGTGAGATATTGATTTGTGCTGAATGCTAGCCATCACAGTCCAAGAAAACAAGCTGCCCCTTTCCTGTGAATGCAAGTCTTACAGAACCAAACCAACACAAATTAAATCTCTGACAACAAATTCCTGTGTGCACACAGACTCATGGTGTGATTCTAGGCAGAAAACGATTTTTGATTGGCAATTTCAAAGCACATTTACTACTGTGGTTTTGCTAGTGATAATTACTGTAAGAGCCTGACACATTTTCCTTATAGTTTAGAGAGGCAGAAAAGAGCACATGTCCTAACAGCTACTTGAGAGCATGAGCATGTGGAACCTGGGTGAGTGATTAGACTAGAGCAAAGGAAATGAGCCTTGGTGATGTTGAATGTGGTAGCGTTACACACTACTATCTGAAATACCACACAGTGCTGAAAACTTAGCATGGGAGTGCAGGAGAAGCAGCTGCCTGTGTGCTAAGAGCGTGCTTCTGGAGACTGTGTATTGTCAGGTGCAAGAGAGATCAGCATGGACGCTTGCACAACTGCATGAAGACTGCAGAGATGTATGTAAGAGTACATGTGGGGTAAGGGTTAATTGGAATTTTGAACACGTAGGATCTACCTCAACCATTGCAGGAGTGTAACGAAAATCTACCCTGTTGTTTTCAAATGTGTTAGCATTTGCCTCTCATTTGTGAGATATTGATTTGTGCTGAATGCTAGCCATCACAGTTCAAGAAAACAAGCTGCCCCTTTCCTGCGAATGCAAGTCTTACAGAACCAGACCAACACGAATTAAATCTCTGACAACAAATTCCTGTTTGCACACAGACTCATGGTGTGATTCTAGGCAGAAAACGATTTTTGATTGGCAATTTCAAAGCACATTTACTACTGTGGTTTTGTAAGTGATAATTACTGTAAGAGCCTGACACAATTTCCTTATAGTTTAGAGAGGCAGAAAAGAGCACATGTCCTAACAGCTACTTGAGAGCATGAGCATGTAGAACCTGGGTGAGTGATTAGACTAGAGCAAAAGAAATGAGCCTTGGTGATGTTGAATGTCGTAGCGTTACACACTACTATATGAAATACCACACAGTGCTGCATACTTAGCATGGGAGTGCAGGAGAAGCAGCTGCCTGTGTGCTAAAAGTATGTTTCTGGAGACTGTGTATTGTCAGGTGCAAGAGAGATCAGCATGGACGCTTGCAGAACTGCATGAAGACTGCACAGATGTATGTAAGAGTACATGTGGGGTAAGGGTTAATTGCAGTTTTTACATGTAGGATCTACCTCACCCATGGCAGGAGTGAAAGGAAAATCTACCATGTTGATTTCAAATGTGTTAGCATTTGCCTCTCTTTTGTGAGATATTGATTTGTGCTGAATGCTAGCCATCACAGTTCAAGAAAACAAGCTGCCCCTTTCCTGCGAATGCAAGTCTTACAGAACCAGATCAACACAAATTAAATCTCTGAAAACAATTCCTGTGTGCACACAGATTCATGGTGTGATTCTAGGCAGAACACGATTTTTCATTGGCAATTTCAAAGCACATTTACTGCTGTGGTTTTGCAAGTGATAATTACTGTAAGAGCCTGACACATTTTACTTATAGTTTAGAGAGGCAGAAAAGAGCACATGTCCTAACAGCTACTTGAAAGCATGAGTATGTGGAACCTGGGTGAGTGATTAGACTAGAGCAAAGGAAATGAGCCTTGGTGATGTTGAACCATTGCAGGAGTGTAAGGAAAATCTACCCTGTTGTTTTCAAATGTGTTTAGCATTTGCCTCTCATTTGTGAGATATTGATTTGTGCTGAATGCTAGCCATCACAGTCCAAGAAAACAATCTGCCCCTTTCCTGTGAATGCAAGTCTTACAGAACCAGACCGACACAAATTAAATCTCTGACAACAAATTCCTGTGTGCACACAGACTCATGGTGTGATTCTAGGCAGAAAACGATTTTTGATTGGCAATTTCAAAGCACATTTACTGCTGTGGTTTTGCAAGTGATAATTACTGTAAGAGCCTGACACATTTTCCTTATAGTTTAGAGAGGCAGAAAAGAGCACATGTCCTAACAGCTACTTGAGAGCATGAGCATGTGGAACCTGGGTGAGTGATTAGACTAGAGCAAAGGAAATGAGCCTTGGTGATGTTGAATGTGGTAGCGTTACACACTACTATCTGAAATACCACACAGTGCTGAAAACTTAGCATGGGAGTGCAGGAGAAGCAGCTGCCTGTGTGCTAAGAGCGTGCTTCTGGAGACTGTGTATTGTCAGGTGCAAGAGAGATCAGCATGGACGCTTGCACAACTGCATGAAGACTGCAGAGATGTATGTAAGAGTACATGTGGGGTAAGGGTTAATTGGAATTTTGAACACGTAGGATCTACCTCAACCATTGCAGGAGTGTAACGAAAATCTACCCTGTTGTTTTCAAATGTGTTAGCATTTGCCTCTCATTTGTGAGATATTGATTTGTGCTGAATGCTAGCCATCACAGTTCAAGAAAACAAGCTGCCCCTTTCCTGCGAATGCAAGTCTTACAGAACCAGACCAACACGAATTAAATCTCTGACAACAAATTCCTGTTTGCACACAGACTCATGGTGTGATTCTAGGCAGAAAACGATTTTTGATTGGCAATTTCAAAGCACATTTACTACTGTGGTTTTGTGAGTGATAATTACTGTAAGAGCCTGACACATTTTCCTTATAGTTTAGAGAGGCAGAAAAGAGCACATGTCCTAACAGCTACTTGAGAGCATGAGCATGTAGAACCTGGGTGAGTGATTAGACTAGAGCAAAAGAAATGAGCCTTGGTGATGTTGAATGTCGTAGCGTTACACACTACTATATGAAATACCACACAGTGCTGCATACTTAGCATGGGAGTGCAGGAGAAGCAGCTGCCTGTGTGCTAAAAGTATGTTTCTGGAGACTGTGTATTGTCAGGTGCAAGAGAGATCAGCATGGACGCTTGCAGAACTGCATGAAGACTGCACAGATGTATGTAAGAGTACATGTGGGGTAAGGGTTAATTGCAGTTTTTACATGTAGGATCTACCTCACCCATGGCAGGAGTGAAAGGAAAATCTACCATGTTGATTTCAAATGTGTTAGCATTTGCCTCTCTTTTGTGAGATATTGATTTGTGCTGAATGCTAGCCATCACAGTTCAAGAAAACAAGCTGCCCCTTTCCTGCGAATGCAAGTCTTACAGAACCAGATCAACACAAATTAAATCTCTGAAAACAATTCCTGTGTGCACACAGATTCATGGTGTGATTCTAGGCAGAACACGATTTTTCATTGGCAATTTCAAAGCACATTTACTGCTGTGGTTTTGCAAGTGATAATTACTGTAAGAGCCTGACACATTTTACTTATAGTTTAGAGAGGCAGAAAAGAGCACATGTCCTAACAGCTACTTGAAAGCATGAGTATGTGGAACCTGGGTGAGTGATTAGACTAGAGCAAAGGAAATGAGCCTTGGTGATGTTGAACCATTGCAGGAGTGTAAGGAAAATCTACCCTGTTGTTTTCAAATGTGTTTAGCATTTGCCTCTCATTTGTGAGATATTGATTTGTGCTGAATGCTAGCCATCACAGTCCAAGAAAACAATCTGCCCCTTTCCTGTGAATGCAAGTCTTACAGAACCAGACCGACACAAATTAAATCTCTGACAACAAATTCCTGTGTGCACACAGACTCATGGTGTGATTCTAGGCAGAAAACGATTTTTGATTGGCAATTTCAAAGCACATTTACTGCTGTGGTTTTGCAAGTGATAATTACTGTAAGAGCCTGACACATTTTCCTTATAGTTTAGAGAGGCAGAAAAGAGCACATGTCCTAACAGCTACTTGAGAGCATGAGCATGTGGAACCTGGGTGAGTGATTAGACTAGAGCAAAGGAAATGAGCCTTGGTGATGTTGAATGTGGTAGCGTTACACACTACTATCTGAAATACCACACAGTGCTGAAAACTTAGCATGGGAGTGCAGGAGAAGCAGCTGCCTGTGTGCTAAGAGCGTGCTTCTGGAGACTGTGTATTGTCAGGTGCAAGAGAGATCAGCATGGACGCTTGCACAACTGCATGAAGACTGCAGAGATGTATGTAAGAGTACATGTGGGGTAAGGGTTAATTGGAATTTTGAACACGTAGGATCTACCTCAACCATTGCAGGAGTGTAACGAAAATCTACCCTGTTGTTTTCAAATGTGTTAGCATTTGCCTCTCATTTGTGAGATATTGATTTGTGCTGAATGCTAGCCATCACAGTTCAAGAAAACAAGCTGCCCCTTTCCTGCGAATGCAAGTCTTACAGAACCAGACCAACACGAATTAAATCTCTGACAACAAATTCCTGTTTGCACACAGACTCATGGTGTGATTCTAGGCAGAAAACGATTTTTGATTGGCAATTTCAAAGCACATTTACTACTGTGGTTTTGTAAGTGATAATTACTGTAAGAGCCTGACACATTTTCCTTATAGTTTAGAGAGGCAGAAAAGAGCACATGTCCTAACAGCTACTTGAGAGCATGAGCATGTAGAACCTGGGTGAGTGATTAGACTAGAGCAAAAGAAATGAGCCTTGGTGATGTTGAATGTCGTAGCGTTACACACTAATATCTGAAATACCACACAGTGCTGTATACTTAGCATGGGAGTGCAGGAGAAGCAGCTGCCTGTGTGCTAAAAGTATGTTTCTGGAGACTGTGTATTGTCAGGTGCAAGAGAGATCAGCATGGACGCTTGCAGAACTGCATGAAGACTGCACAGATGTATGTAAGAGTACATGTGGGGTAAGGGTTAATTGCAGTTCTGAACATGTAGGATCTACCTCACCCATGGCAGGAGTGAAAGAAAAATCCACCGTGTTGATTTCAAATGTGTTAGCATTTGCCTCTCTTTTGTGAGATATTGATTTGTGCTGAATGCTAGCCATCACAGTTCAAGAAAACAAGCTGCCCCTTTCCTGCGAATGCAAGTCTTACAGAACCAGACCAACGCGAATTAAATCTCTGACAACAATTCCTGTGTGCACACAGATTCATGGTGTGATTCTAGACAGAAAACGATTTTTCATTGGCAATTTCAAAGCACATTTACTGCTGTGGTTTTGCAAGTGATAATTACTGTAAGAGCCTGACAAATTTTCCTTATAGTTTAGAGAGGCAGAAAAGAGCACTTGTCCTAACAGCTACTTGAAAGCATGAGTATGTGGAACCTGGGTGAGTGATTAGACTAGAGCAAAGGAAATGAGCCTTGGTGATGTTGAACCATTGCAGGAGTGTAAGGAAAATCTACCCTGTTGTTTTCAAATGTGTTAGCATTTGCCTCTCATTTGTGAGATATTGATTTGTGCTGAATGCTAGCCATCACAGTCCAAGAAAACAAGCTGCCCCTTTCCTGTGAATGCAAGTCTTACAGAACCAAACCAACACAAATTAAATCTCTGACAACAAATTCCTGTGTGCACACAGACTCATGGTGTGATTCTAGGCAGAAAACGATTTTTGATTGGCAATTTCAAAGCACATTTACTACTGTGGTTTTGCTAGTGATAATTACTGTAAGAGCCTGACACATTTTCCTTATAGTTTAGAGAGGCAGAAAAGAGCACATGTCCTAACAGCTACTTGAGAGCATGAGCATGTGGAACCTGGGTGAGTGATTAGACTAGAGCAAAGGAAATGAGCCTTGGTGATGTTGAATGTGGTAGCGTTACACACTACTATCTGAAATACCACACAGTGCTGAAAACTTAGCATGGGAGTGCAGGAGAAGCAGCTGCCTGTGTGCTAAGAGCGTGCTTCTGGAGACTGTGTATTGTCAGGTGCAAGAGAGATCAGCATGGACGCTTGCACAACTGCATGAAGACTGCAGAGATGTATGTAAGAGTACATGTGGGGTAAGGGTTAATTGGAATTTTGAACACGTAGGATCTACCTCAACCATTGCAGGAGTGTAACGAAAATCTACCCTGTTGTTTTCAAATGTGTTAGCATTTGCCTCTCATTTGTGAGATATTGATTTGTGCTGAATGCTAGCCATCACAGTTCAAGAAAACAAGCTGCCCCTTTCCTGCGAATGCAAGTCTTACAGAACCAGACCAACACGAATTAAATCTCTGACAACAAATTCCTGTTTGCACACAGACTCATGGTGTGATTCTAGGCAGAAAACGATTTTTGATTGGCAATTTCAAAGCACATTTACTACTGTGGTTTTGTAAGTGATAATTACTGTAAGAGCCTGACACAATTTCCTTATAGTTTAGAGAGGCAGAAAAGAGCACATGTCCTAACAGCTACTTGAGAGCATGAGCATGTAGAACCTGGGTGAGTGATTAGACTAGAGCAAAAGAAATGAGCCTTGGTGATGTTGAATGTCGTAGCGTTACACACTACTATATGAAATACCACACAGTGCTGCATACTTAGCATGGGAGTGCAGGAGAAGCAGCTGCCTGTGTGCTAAAAGTATGTTTCTGGAGACTGTGTATTGTCAGGTGCAAGAGAGATCAGCATGGACGCTTGCAGAACTGCATGAAGACTGCACAGATGTATGTAAGAGTACATGTGGGGTAAGGGTTAATTGCAGTTTTTACATGTAGGATCTACCTCACCCATGGCAGGAGTGAAAGGAAAATCTACCATGTTGATTTCAAATGTGTTAGCATTTGCCTCTCTTTTGTGAGATATTGATTTGTGCTGAATGCTAGCCATCACAGTTCAAGAAAACAAGCTGCCCCTTTCCTGCGAATGCAAGTCTTACAGAACCAGACCAACACAAATTAAATCTCTGAAAACAATTCCTGTGTGCACACAGATTCATGGTGTGATTCTAGGCAGAACACGATTTTTCATTGGCAATTTCAAAGCACATTTACTGCTGTGGTTTTGCAAGTGATAATTACTGTAAGAGCCTGACACATTTTACTTATAGTTTAGAGAGGCAGAAAAGAGCACATGTCCTAACAGCTACTTGAAAGCATGAGTATGTGGAACCTGGGTGAGTGATTAGACTAGAGCAAAGGAAATGAGCCTTGGTGAATTTGAACCATTGCAGGAGTGTAAGGAAAATCTACCCTGTTGTTTTCAAATGTGTTTAGCATTTGCCTCTCATTTGTGAGATATTGATTTGTGCTGAATGCTAGCCATCACAGTCCAAGAAAACAATCTGCCCCTTTCCTGTGAATGCAAGTCTTACAGAACCAGACCGACACAAATTAAATCTCTGACAACAAATTCCTGTGTGCACACAGACTCATGGTGTGATTCTAGGCAGAAAACGATTTTTGATTGGCAATTTCAAAGCACATTTACTGCTGTGGTTTTGCAAGTGATAATTACTGTAAGAGCCTGACACATTTTCCTTATAGTTTAGAGAGGCAGAAAAGAGCACATGTCCTAACAGCTACTTGAGAGCATGAGCATGTGGAACCTGGGTGAGTGATTAGACTAGAGCAAAATAAATGAGCCTTGGTGATGTTGAATGTGGTAGCGTTACACACTACTATCTAAAATACCACACAGTGCTGAATACTTAGCATGGGAGTGCAGGAGAAGCTACTGCCTGTGTGATAAGAGCGTGCTTCTGGAGACTGTGTATTGTCAGGTGCAAGAGAGATCTGCATGGACGCTTGCACAACTGCATGAAGACTGCAGAGATGTATGTAAGAGTACATGTGTGATAAGTTTTAATTGCAGTTTGTAACACATAGGAACTACCTCACCCATGGCAGGAGTGGAAGGAAAATCTACCCTGTTGTTTGCAAATGTGTTAACATTTCCCTCTCACTTGTGAAATATTGATTTGTGCTGAATGCTAGCCATCACACTTCAACAAAACAAGCTGCCCCTTTCCTACGAATGCAAGTCTTAAAGTACCAGACCACCACGAATTAAATCTCTGACAACAATTCCTTTGTGCACACAGACTCATGGTGTGATTCTAGGCAGAAAACAATATTCCTGGGTGATACCAGTACACCTTTACTTATGGTGAAGGCATACTCCATAATATCTGACAAGTTCAAGGCAGTTAAATATCTTCCAAAACATAAAATGTAAAACACAACTATAAAACAAGAATCTCATTTACATTTTTATATCAAAATGCACCACATACATCCTCTCTCAAATTCATAACTCACCTTTAAAAGTAGTTAGTTGAGAAAGAAATGTGGCACTCACACAGTAGATTATCAGAGCCAGAATCTCTGAACTGTACACCTCTCAGCAGAACCAGTAAATGGCAATGTTTCCCTCTCTTTTTTCACACATATACATGTTAACTTCAAATCACAGTGCTTCCCACATTTTTTCAAATGGAAACACACATTTCTATTGGTTGCAAATTTCAACCCTTTCCAAATGATCCCTACCCCCAAAATGACTTCTGTCTTCTACCATAGCAACAGGTCATGGAACACTGGTGTGAGCAGAGAGGTCAGAAGTTCAGCACACAATGTTTCTAATCCAAAGAGCAAGAGTGCTTGACTTTTCAAACCTAACAGCAAATCCAAAGTAATGTTCTGTGGGAACACATTTTTCTGAACCAATACAAAACATGCTTTTTAAAATTTAAGCATACAGCCTAGTTTTTAGTGTAGAATGATCTGAAACAGCCAATGAGCTCTTTTTATTAAAAAAAAGTTTGTAAGCCTCCATTTTACAACTATCTTTCTTTTCATATTGCCATTCTACTGAAAGACACCTTCTGAGTGCATCCAGATCTCTTTGAAAGATGTTCACAGTGTGGATTGTAGGTCATAGCTATGTCTTCTGGAGTGAAAAGTATGCAGAAAAAATAGGTATTTTCAAAGACCTTGCTTTGCCAAATGTAGACATTAAATGGATTGGTCAGAGAGGGTTAAAGTGGCACCAATTAATGCCTTTGGTGAAATCCTTTCTACATCTTCCACAGCCTGACCTTATAATTGTGCACTGTGGTGGAAATGACCTAGGCACTTTACCTGGGGTAGGTCTGGAAATGCTTGTTAAGGACACCTTTGTGCAATTGATGTCACTTTTTCCACAAACTACCTTTGTATATTCTAATAGCAAAGACAAAGCAAGAAAGCACGTCAATAAGTCTGTTTCTGGTTTCCTCAGAGACTATGGTATGGGTTCTATATACCACAACAACTTGCGTTACAACATGCAAGGCATTTATAGAGGAGACGGTGTTCATTTCACAGATGAAGGCAACAGAGTCTTCCTCTTGAACTTTAGATTCTGCATTGGTACTTACTTGTAGGTACAAAAAAACACTCAATGAACACAACGGCTCTTTTTAGAGCCAACCAACATCTAAACACTTAAACTTGATTTATTAATCTATTTTTTTAATGTTTTTTTAGCCACCGTGCGCACACCGTACGCACACCGTGCCCGCACCCCTTGATATTTTTGAATTTTTTTTTTTTTTAGACCTAAGAGGTCTTTCATGGTCCCCCTGAGAAGGCCTAGGGGGTCTGGGACTCTCTACCCTGCCCCCTTTTCACGTTCTCCACTTGTGTTTTTAGCTCTCTTCGACCTCTAAAACTCAAAATGGCGGCTGGGGGTGCGCGCACCGTGCGAGCACCCCGTGATTTAAAAAAAAAAAAAAAAATGTTTTTTTCACCTTTCAGGGTCCTTCAGGGACCCCCTGACAAAGGCTAGGGGGTCAGGAACTCTCTACCCTACCCCCTTTTCACGTTCTCTACCTTTCTTTTTCCCTGTCACACACACAACACACAAAATGGCGGCCAACACTTCCTGATTTCGACCGATTCGAATGTTGACTGTCATGAATCCACCAATCAGAATTACGCTCGCGCACGTTAGGGTGCGCGCACCGTGCGCGTACGGTGCGCGGATGGTGCGCGGCTATAGATATTTATGTGCTTTTAACTGCAATTTTCTCAGGAACTACTAAACAGATTGCCACCATATATGCAAAAGGCACATGCCTGACCTGAGGACTACCTCTTTGCCAAATTTCTAGTAATTCTGTTCAGCCGTTCGGGCTGTACCTTCGACTAAAGGTCCTATGGGAAAATGCATGGGGAAAATGCGTTTTGGGACCCCCCTTTTTTCTCGGCCCCCACTTGACGAATCACCCCGAGACTTTCAGGGAAGGAGCTAAGTGGATCGCCCCATTAGTTTTGAAAATTTCGCGAGGATTCGTCAACCGGCGCCAAAGTTATTCAAAATAGAATTTTTAGATTTCCTATAGAAACACGGTCCTAACTATAACTATCTACTGGCCACGGCCAGTAGACAATATATTAGAATGCTTGTAAACTACACGTTCCTGAATTCCTCTGGAGGTCTAGGTTTCTTTAGGGCCTGGTGTTGGCAGGGTTCATTGGTTCATGCTGAAGCTGGTACCAAATGCAGAAGCCAACCAGCACGGGAGTTAAGAGGAAATTTATTTATGGAACCATTATTTGAGGTTTGCAAGGCATTCTTGAGAGCAAGAAACTGGTGGGACCAATAAAAGCCACAATCCCGTGGATTTACCTTTAGGTTTCAGGAATACTTAAGATTGTTATGTCCCCTAGTTGCAGGGTTCCCTGGGTGGCAACATATTCGTGTGCATATTTAAAAATGCATGGCTTCTTTAACATACAGTGTCTGTTCATTTAATTTTTCATTTCTTTTTCATTTTTCAACCTTTATCAATATTTCCAAATGGCCGCTTATTGAATTCAGAAGTTTTGTTTTTGCATAAAGATATAGCTTTATAGGTTCACTTATGAGTTTCCACGCCCATTTCCTCTCTAGCTGCTCCATAGTTAGAAGATAATCTGAACACAGAAAGCCTTTTGTTGACACTATTTTCAGAAAGAAAAAAAAAACTACACATCTCTTTCTTCATATTTTACCAAATGTGGGCTCTTTACTTAGTCCCCTAGAGAATAAATCACAAAACCTGGGTCTCTCTATTGTAAGAAAGTAGGTTATTAATTGAGATGGATGGTAATTTACCTCAAGCACCACCACAAGTAATATGAACAGAATCATGTCAGGTTAAACGCACATTTTCGATCATTCATATCAAAAATGATTAAAAAGTCATCCAACAATAAATTTCGAAACATTTTAATTTAATAAAGAAAATTGACACATAAATTTATTAAAACCCAATCAGGGTTATCAGAGACATGGATGTTGGAAATGGGTATGCTAAAATGGACCAAGAAGCATCATAACATTTATGGGTGCAGTTGACTAGGGCTTGGGCACATGTTGAAACTGATGCTTTGGGAGTTTGTTTTTGAAAAACAATAAAGTTTGGTGCTCATCTTCCTGAAAGATGGCAGGTGCACACCAAACTGGCAGTGTCTTTTAGAGGAACCACCATGTCCATGGTTCCACTGAATACACAAACATCACCATTGGGTTGGCGGTGATCTCTAAATATGGTGGTCGATAGAGTTAATGAACCCCTGCTACCCTGGAGAGGGGTTGGCTGCCTGCTAAAGCCATTGGTTTTAATAACTGGGAGCCAGAAAATTAAAATGTAGCACTGAGCAAAGCTCTTGGGTGGGCCAGATGATTGTTGTGCCTTTGCCTCATCAAGATTTCTATGTTGAGACTTAGGGCCTGATTTAGATCTTGGCAGACGGGTTACTCCGCCACAACGGTGACAGATAGCCTGTCCAGCGAAATATAAATCCCATTATATACTATGGTATTTATATTTTGTCAGACGGGATATCTGTCACCGCTGTGATGGAGTACCACATCCGCCAAAATCTAAATCAGCCCCTTAGTGTTAGTCCCTTTCTAGGAGTTTGAAAACCTTAGAAATGTGGTTGTAATCTCTTTTAGGAGCTCAAAAACCTATAGCGGGACAAGCCTGGAAGCTGTAGCCAGCATTGTCACACCAAAGCCAGATACCTTAATTCGAGTGTCTGGTGAAGTCTCTTTTTGGTAGGAAAAAAATGCTCCTAGTGGGATCTGGAAGTTGTACATTTTCTTTAGTCCCAGCTTTTTTTAAATAACTGGAGTAACTCCTTTTGGTCACCTCCAACATTCCCAGAAACCTCAGAGGCAGCACTCAGAGTCCAGGACCCAGATGACATTAGGACAGTCCAGTCCATGTCCACTTGTTTCAGGTCAAATGGACACTCCAGGAAAAGGCTCTTACAGATTTGGAATGTGTCTGCAACCAATAGGCTGAAAATAGACTGAAGGAGAGGAAAAGAGGGTAACAGGTACACGTTGAGGAGGAAAGGAGTGTGAAGACTTGGTGTCTGGTAAATATTTGGAAACATGGGAAACTTCTAGAAAGATCCCAGGTCAAGCCTTGGAGATCCCCAGTCAACAAACTAACATGGAGATACTGGCACAGACATACAGCAAACCTAAAGGCATCCAAGGGCTGCCGCTCAAGTTTCTGGGAGCGTTAGCGGTGACCAAAACTAGATACTCCAGTTATTTAGAAAAAGCTGGGATTTAGGAAATTGTTCAGCTTCCAGCTCCCACTCGGAGTATTTCGTATACAAAGCCAGTCTGTGCAGAAATATGCCCACATAGATGGATTGGAATGAAAGAACAGAAATAGGGATAAATAGATGTAGATTTGATGTTCTCCTAATATTTAGATCCTATGTTGACATACTTTGGTAGTGGAAAGACTGGTAATGCCAATTCAGTTCTTAGCATTGTAGAAATTGCTTATACTGGGTGATATAATACTTCTTGCCCTCTTTAGAATGATCACCTGTTGACAAATATACAGCATTCTCTGCATACGCATTCCATTCTTGACCTCTTTGTTAGCGGCACATAGCACTTCAATTAGCTGCTTTCATTTCCGATATACTAACATGAGGCCCACTTAAATTTTCCATATCACTTCACTTGCAACAAAAACAATGCATTCAGTTCTGGACTTACTGTACGAGTACCAAAGATGTCGCCGCAGGAGCACCAGGAGTCAACCATCACTTCAAAACTTTCCCTTAAATCCTCCTCATGAGCTATAAAGTGTAACTACGTTTTGGCATGAAGAAACAAGGGGAAAACGGAATTGGAATAGAAAAAACTCTTGAAGTCATCATAGCTGGAGGGCAGTGACTCTAGAATATAGCTTTCTCTTCCCAGGAAAAGTTAGTTACTTTTACCACCAGAAGTCACTCACTCATACTCACCAGTGCCTACCTCAGTTGTAATGCAATTGCTCCCCAATAGTTTTAGGGCTCAGGGCAGTGGGGAGGGGTTCAGTTTTCAGGGCTGGGGGGCAGTTTTAGGGCTCACATCCCTTTAGCAATCATACCTTTACAACAAAATTCGTTGTAAAGGAATGCGTGGTAAAGGCATGCATGGTAAAGATATATTTGTGGTTCAGACTGTGTAGTTTATTTACTTATTTGAAAGGTTTATTATAGCATGAACAAGACCCATCAGGGTATCAGAGAGTTAATCGGCTTAAGCTATGAAGGTTGGAATCCTTAACCACTGGTGTTCTAAGTCACAGTGCTATCTGACCACAAACTTAATTGCAAAGTACTTCCCTTTGCCAGTAGAGACTCGCTGACAATGAGGAAGAGAAATCCAAGATTTACTCAAGGGAGTGAAGAGGACTAGACACTTTAAACACGGTAACAGAATGTCCTGTCAGTGCTTTCCTTTAGAAATAAAAACATACTTAAATACATGTAGCACAGCATACTGCATACTGTGAACAAAATAAGGGTAAACAAAGCTAACCAGACCTCTCTATTACCCACCTAGGCAGCGATCTACATCCATATGTTATTATAGCACTAAACAGTGCAGGTAAGAGCGGTGGAGCAGGGTTGGGGGGAAATCAGCAGACGATGACGAGGGGAAATTAAATATTTATTTAATTTTCTCTTGTTGTCCATCAAGTCTACCCCATCGCACCGCTCTTTCGAGGATGGGTCGCTCCTGTTACTAAGATGAATCTTGAACCATTTTTCTAACTGCTCTCAAATTAAAATTAGCCACTACAAAGTCTTATAGCGTAACCCAGTGGGGGGGATGGAGAGGTTGGGGTGGGTTGGTAATGTTGTTGTCTTTCATATGTTGTCTTGACACTGATCTTCAAAAAAAGCGAGCAAATATTGATTTAGTATTTCACTGTTATAGACATTATTTTGAAGAAGAAAATTGTATCTTTAAAAATGGGGTCTAGAAGGAGAGGAATATCTATATCTTCTTGGAATATTTGTGGGCTAAATGATAGGAGGAAAAGGGGCTTATTAGCCAAGTATATACAATTTATGCAAATTGATGTATTATGTCTACAGGAGACTCATATACCATGTAGCAAAAGTGGGTGGTTGAAGGAACTTGGTCTTGATTTGTTGGCATACACTCGCCAGGGTACTACAATCAGGGGGGTGGCTATCTTAGCAAGGCGTGGCTTAGGGACTTGTAAAAAAGTAAAGGAGGATCGTTTAGGATGGTGGGTGATTGTTGAACTTATTGTCAATTGTGTTCCTCTCTCAGTCTGTTCTGTATATGGGCCTAATCTGGATGATCCGGAAGTCCTAAACTATTTAAGTATAGAATTAGCCACATCCACTAATTGTTTGTGGAGATCTCAATATCCATCTGGATAGCAATTTTAATATCTCTAGCGCTGCCCCATATCAAGGACGGAAAAACAGGACCTTCAAGGCTTTGAGAGGATTTGTAAATGAACATGGGTTGACCAATGTTTGGTATAGACATAAACGGGAGGACCCAGGGTATACTTTTTATTCGTCCCCTCATAATAAACTGGTCCGTCTTGACTATTTTTAAATAACTCACCAAATGACTGAGGGAATTAGTATTGAGAGCCACCCTAGGGTTATCTCAGACCATAACCCTATAGTAATAGTGCTGCCATTCAGCCGCTAAGTAGAAAGGCCGAGATCATGGACGTTTGAACGTAAGTTATTGCTGGATCAGGCATATTGCGAGCATATGGCTAAGTGGATAGCAGAATTTTTTAACTTTAATAGAGATACGGCTCCTGGAATTATAGTGTGGGATGTGTTCAAGGTGGCCACAGGTGGAGAGACTATCAATTCTTCTAGCTACCGACGGAAATCAGCTAAAGAAATAACTAGAGGCTGGATAGATCAACTCAGACTTGCTGAGATAGACCTCATGAAGAAAATTAAGGAAGATCAAAATATCGAAGAATGTCAGCAGCTAATTACTATCATCAAGGCTAGAATACACCAACATTTTGGGGAAGAGACTGCTGCTACATATATGCAGTATAGACGGGAAATTTATGAACTTGGGGAAAACACTGGCAGGGTTCTGGCGAAACGTCTACAACAAAGGGAGGTTTCAAATAGAATCTGTAAAATCCAAGACCAGATGGGGCAGATCCAGGACTCCCCAACAGGAGTCCTGAATGTATTTCAGAATTTCTATTCCCAGCTCTATAATGAGGGAAGAGATCACGAGGTTGGCTCTACTGGGGAGGACCCCCTGGAGGAGTACTTCAAAGACTTAGAAACACGGGAGATCACACCCGTTCAGAATACGATCCTATCTGACCCCATCACATGGGAAGAAAATGAAATGGCCATAACTTATTTAGCTTCTGGTAAGGCTGTGGGGCCAGACGGGATCCCTTTGGAATTCTTTAAAACATTTCAGAATATATTGCAGCTAGATGTAGTACCTTTTTTTCAGGCAGCGCAAAGGGGATATGTTCCTGATTCTTGGCGAAGGACGACTATTGTTGTATTTAAAAAGAAAGGCAAGCCAGAACTCCGCCGATCTTCATATCGACCCATATCGCTTATTAATGCTGATAGTACGATCTATTCAAAAATATTTGCGTCTCGATTGAGTAAGGTTATCAAGCCCTTGGTCCACATCCGGCAGCATGGGTTTATCCCTGGCAGAGACACGACTGATCATGTTAGAAGAACTATTGCTCTCCTTGACTGGGCTCAGGCCATGAGTTCTTCGCTGGGATTGATCCTGTAGGACGCTGAGAAAGCGTTCGACAGGGTCTCCTGGCGGTTTCTGTGGTCTGTCCTACGATGGAAGGTGATGGGTGCTGAATTTATTCAGGGGATTCAGGCTTTGTATCAACGACCGGAGGCAGTGATTCGTATTTCAGGACAGGAAACTGAATCGTTCAGAATTAGTAGAGGCACTCGACAGGGGTGCCGTGCTCTCCTCTTTTATTTTCATTGTATATTGATCCTTTTCTTATTAAATTAGAACAATGTAGCAACATTAAACCAGCAAAGGTCAATGGCACAGAATATAAGACATTGGCCTACGCTGACGATATCGCGATACTTACTTTTGATATTATCTCTGCTTATCCAGCTGTGAAAGACATGGCTGAACGATTTGGTATCTTTTCTGGATACAAATTAAACATCAATAAGACTCAGATTCTCTACTCTGGCACTGAGTAGTTCGTGGATCTGCCAATAGTCCCTAAAGTAACATATCTGGGGGTCAAGCTTACAGCAGGAGTGGACCAAATTCCGGAAATAAATATAGAACCAATGATCGATACAGTTGGTCAGACACTGGAAAGGTTGGACCATTTGCATCTGTCCATGTATGGGTGCAGTAACATTATTAAAATGATGGTATTTCCAAAATTTCTGTATCTGTTCCAGGACTATCCCCTTAGAATTCTCTGCTACTTGTTTTTCCAAGATTGAAATGATGTGCTCTAGGCTTCTGTGGGGATATCATAGAGCCAGGAGAGCGGCTAAGTGGATGACTCTCCCAAGACTACGGGGACGGTGGGAGATCCCCAATTTTATGTTATACTACTGGGCATGCATGCGGCAACACATGGGTGTATTTTTAGTAGCGGACAAAGTTAAAAGCTCGGAGGCGGTTAGACCAAATATCTATGAAATCAGCCTGGGGGATAAGGCCAAGCACTGCTTGGTTAAGATCCTGGAACCTAGCTATTATAAAAAGACTAGATTCAAAACAATCAAGGCAGCTTATTTGATTTGGAAGAATATACGGCGCAGGTTAAAGATACCAAATATCAATGGCTACACGCCGTTTTCGGCCTGCAGGATACTACCACCAATTTTTCAAGACCAAACGACATATAGATGGGGAAAGGGTGGAATTTGTTCCTTTGGCGATTTGGGCTATGAAGGTCATATGGCTCCTTTCCCGCTTTTACAAGAAAGGTTCGGTCTGGACAAAAGAGATTTTTCTACTGATGCGCAGTTTTTTAGATAGAAAGATGCCAGGTCCAGCTTTAAATCTTGGGAAGCTCCGATTAGTGGAACTAATTTCCAGTAAAACCCGTATAGGGGGAATTTACCAAAGCTTACAGGAGACCCTCCCTGATGACATAGCAAATCAGAATAGTAAATGGGATAGGAAATTTTGGAAGGAGGGGATAAACATTGAGGATTCATTTGTATTCGCTAACCAGGTTTTAATAACCGGAAGCCTGAGGAGCCAGCACTACATATCTATTTTTTATCTCTATTATATCCCAGCAAAAGTTGTAAAGTGGGGAGGGATACGAGGGGCAACATGTAATAGATGTGGAGGGATGTCTGCTGATACAGTACATATGTTTTATTCCTGTCCTGGCTTAGCGCAATTTCTTCAGAACATTGAGCTTTTCTTGACTAAGCTGTTGGGGATCCCAATAACAATTACTGCAGATCTGGTAATCCTGGGGATTGATGGGAATATAAATAGTTCTTGAGCCGTTATTGGATTTTTGTTCATTTCAATGTGCATAGCTCGACTTTGTATCACTTCCCAGTGAATTAGTTCGGATCCCCCTACTTTTTGCAATTGGCGATCCCGGCTGTTAGCAATATATAACATTGAATTTCCAGTTTACCGCCTCAAAGGGCGAAGGTGGCGGGAGCAGGGGCAAATGCTTTGGGCCCCTTTAACAGAGTGGCTACAGTAAGATTGGTTGAAACAATGCTTAAATAACAAACAATACAAATATGTAAATTTGTAGCCTATTTGTATAGATTACATGAATGTGTCAGGACAGGGTTTTTGTCTATTATATAGCATTTGCTTATTTTGGCTATCTTCCTACCTTCTCCTCTTTCCCTCCTTCTTTTCTCTTTTTCTTTTGCCTTTTTTTCAGACTCGCTTAAAAAGTACAAGGTATTGTTTGCATATTATATGTATATGTTGCTGTTTTACTTATGTTTTTCTGCTCTCTATGAACACAATAAGAAAATTAATAAAAAAGGAAAAAAAAAAGCAGTCTAAGAACAGTGCTTTCTGATAATGCTGCAGTCTAAGGCCAATGATTGACCATGCGACATGCCACTGTGACATGCCACCTTTACAAGCATGGAACCAAGCTCACAGTTCAGTGGTTGTTGGAACTAAATATCTTTTGTGTGGTATTTCCTTAGATTTTTGTCTTATTTTGTAGAACATGAGTTTGTTGACCATAGGACTCTGTGCACTTTACTCCACCTAACCCATAGTAACGTTATTGTGCTCTACCTTTTAAGCCTGGTAAGGCTGACATTTACGTAATTGGCACATATTGGGCCTCATGTAGGTAAATATAATTTACCGATTCATAAATACTGAACTTTACCGAATCTGTATTTATGAATCGGTAAGTTATATGTAGGCAATAATTCGGTAATAATTACCGAATCGGTAACATTCGGTATTCAAGAATCGGAATTTACCGAATCGGTAAATACCGAGGTGGTATTTACCGAATCGGTAAATTCCGAAGTGGTATTTACCGATTCGGTAAATACCAAATCGGTATTTACCGAATCGGAAAAACAAAAACACATGACTGGATGAAACAGCCAATCCTGTGCAACCACACCCCACCCAACCAGGAAGTGGCCACACCCAGGCAGGTGCACACAATCAACAGACCCTGGAGAGGCTGGGAGTGCAGAGGAGAGGCAGGGAGCCAGTGCCTGATTGTGCAGCTCAAAATCACAATGTCCAGCCAGAGGACACAGAGAGATGGAGGGGAAAGGAGGAGGAAGCAGAAATTCAGCCCCAAGGAACTCCAGGTGCTAGAGGAGGAGGTGGTGAAGCAGCACCAGAAGCTGTTTGGGAGGCAGTCCCTGCAAGTGCCAGAGTCTGAGAAGCGCAATATATGGCTGGGAATCCAGGCGCAGGTCAATGCTGTTGGAGTGACCCCCAGGGACATTGAGGTACTTAAAAGCGCTGGTACGACCTGAGGATCGTCACAAAGAGGAAGATGGGGGAACTACAGAAGGAGGCCAGCCTGACAGGAGGTGGAATTAACAGGGCACCTGCCCTCACCGAACTGGAGGAGCTGGTGGAGGCCACAATAGAGCACGAGAGCGTCGTGGGGCTTGGGGATGCCGACAGCTCTGCCAGAGCCGCCACCCAACAAGGTAAGACGAATGCACAGCAATGTAGCCCCCCCTACCCCTATTCCACATCCCCCATTGTGAAATGAGTATCCCACTCCAGTCCATGTGTTAGTGGAGACAGGCAATGCATTATGGGAGATGTAGTCAGGGAAACCCCAACCATAAACTGAATAGCACAGAACAACAATGCATGGTACACACATTAGCCAAAAGCAGGCAGAGGACAATGTGAGAGTGTTACATACATTTATTGTGATGCTTGCAATGCAGGCCTTCAGGTACACTGAGCTGATGTTGCATTTCTGTCCACAGATGTAACATCGCGCAGGACTGCACATGCTACAGGAGAGAGGGCACACCGGCAAGACAGGTCAGCTCTGGCCAGCACAAGTTCTGCCCAGGGATCATTGCCACAGCCAGCATCACCACTACCACAGCCAGCATCACCACCACCAAAGCCTGCACCACCACTACCACAGCCAGCATCACCTCTACCACAGCCAGCATCACCACTCATGCTTGAGTCACCGGCCACATCACCGCCTGCATTTGTGAGGTCGAGGAGGCGTGCTGCTGCCAGGTTGCGAGCGTTAGAGACCTCATCTGACGACAGCAGGGGCCCGGAGCCAAACACTATGCCCCAGGATGGGAGCCATGCCACTGTGCCCTCCACCTCACAGGGAGAACACACGGGTCCAAGACGGCGCCGCAGGTCGTGGGTGCAGAGTCCACCAGCAGACGTTGACAGCCATGGGGTCTTCTCGGGGCTCGAGGGCAACATGTTGAAGCAACAGCGCCTACAAACAAAGGCAGTTATGTCAGTTCAGCGGCAAATGCGGGGACTGAAAACCACTTTTGTCAACATGGACAGGAACATCAGCGCAATGGAGGTGGGGATGAGTGACATGGCAGCGGGCATGCGGGACATGTCCCAGTCCATCAAGCTGTTGTGCAGCAAGTGTGACGCAGACACAGCTGCACGGCGCAGGGAACGGCAGAGGAGAGACAGTCATACCAGGGCACTCAACCGGCTGGCAACTGCCACTTCACTACTCTGCCGGCGCTCTGTGTCTATGCAGGAGGGCCTGACACACTGCAGCAGCGATGTTTCTAGGGGGATGGTGCAGGTCACCAGTGCACTGGAGGTGCTATTGACAAGTCAGGCGGCCACAACTGGTGCAGGGGATGCTGCTGAAAGGATCGACACCAGCAGCAGGAGCAGCATAACACCCCCGGTCCCAGATACACGCAGGAGCAGCAGGCGGCATGGGGCTGGCACTAGTGAGGAGGCTCAATCCGTGCCATCCCACACTGTAGCGCGTGGCCGCAAACATTAATGCAGCACCGCATAGCCAAAGACAATTGGGTGACGTAACCCTGGACTTGCTACTTGTAATTACGCAATGTTGCCAGAATGGCATATTCTTGGTGTTGTGGCGTAGTGCCGCATTATAAAACTACGTCATGACATACTACAACTGGCTGTGTCCCCTTACTTACTCAGAAATAGTTGCATGTGATCTCTGCCCGTCTCTCTCTCCCATCTGTTGCTGTTGGCACTCCAGCAGCGTTGGCCTCTGGCTGACCTGAATCATCCTCATTGTCCTCAAAATCTGTTAGTTCCACCTCTGTACCTCTCTTCGTGGCAAGGTTGTGCAGCATTGCACAAGTGGCAATGATCTTGCAACAGATGATGGGTGTGTACTGGCGTGCGCCTCCGCTCTTGTGGAGGCAGCGGAACCTGCTTTTCAATAGTCCAAACGTGCGCTCCACCACGTTGCGTGTAGATTTGTGTGCCACGTTATATCGTCTCTCACTCTGGGTTGATGGGTGTAGGTAGGGATTGAGGATGAATGACCGCACGGCATATGCACTGTCGCCTAGGTGAGTATGAGAGTACCATCAATCACATGCCTCAATACACGATGATTTGCACTTAGTAGAATGGAGCGTCACTGTTACTTACCTAGCAGGTATCCTTCTCCAAATTCTCCGGCAAGCAGTCGTGTGTAGATCCCACTGTTCTGGAAGATGAAGGAGTCGTGGGTGCTCCCAGGAAACTTAGCTACGATATCAGTGATTATGTTCCCTGCATCGCAGATTACCTGCACATTTATGGAGTGGGTGGACTTTCTGTTCCTGTAGATGTGCTCAGTGGCAGCTGGTGGGCAGATTGGAATGTGTGTGCCATCAATACAGCCTATGACATGGGGGAACTGTGCCATGTGATAAAAGTCTGTTTTGGTTTTCTGAAGTTCAGCCTGTGTGATTGGGAAGCTGATGTAGTGGTGCATTCTCTGCATCATGGCATCCAGGAACTTCCTGAAGAAACGGGACAGGCAACTCTGGGATACACCACCCACCGCAGCTATCACCCCCTGGTAACTTCCAGATGCGAGTAGATGTAGGCTGCAGAGCACCTGCACATGTGGTGGTATGGCATGCGCCCTTCTTGTTGGCTGGTCCAGGAGTGGGTGCAGGTCCCTTATCAGGTCCATGATGGTTTGGGGGTGTAGCCTGTACCTTTCATGTATCTCATCCTCAGTCAGTTGGAAGAGTGTGATGCGCTGTCTGTAAATGCGTTCCTCCCGTCTCCAAATCCTCAGTCCTGCTGCCTGTAGACGTAGGCGCCTTGCAATGACATACAGAGCGGCCATGTTGTCCATGCTGTTGCATTTTGGGATTGCTTATATGCACTGTTGATGCTTACCACCTGCTTTCAATCTGTGTTAATTACCGACTCTTAATTACTGAATTTCATGGACTTCTAAATTACCGAATTTACCTACATCTCTTTTCTCATTTTTACCACTTCTTATTTACCAATTCGGTAAATATGTATTCGGTAAATATGAATCGGTATTTTTGAATTCGGTAATCATGAATCGGTATTTACCGATTCATATTTACCGAAATCTGGTTTTTGGCCTCCTACATCTCACTTGACTAAATACCGGTCGGTAACGGGATATTTACCGAATTTCGGCCGTTACCGACCGGTATTTAGCTACCTACATGAGGCCCTTAATGTACCATTTAATTTTCTTGTGAGTCCATAATCTCTGGTACTACCTGTACCAAGGGCCTGCAAATTAAATGCTACTAGTAGGCTCGCAGCACTTATCGTGACACCCACTAGCACTGTAAATTGTCTCCAAGCCTGCCCCTGCAGCCTGAGTGGGCAGTTTTAAAATCCTTAACTTTTATAAGTCACCCCTAAGATTGGCCCTAAATGGACACAGGGCAGGGTGCATGGTATTTAAAAAGTGGGACATGTATATTTAATGATTTACATGCCCTTTTAAAAACCTACAAGTCACTGTGGCAAGGCTGACTCTCCCATAGGAAAATACTGGGTTACACTATAAGACTTTGTAGTGCCTAATTTTAGTTTGCGAGCAGTTAGAAAAATGGTTCAAGATTCATCTTAGTAGCAGGAGCGGCCAATGCAGGTAAGAGCGGTGGAACGGGGTAGGGGGGAAGTGGACAGACGATGACGAGGGAAAATTAAATGTTTATTTAATTTCCCCTTGTTGTCCATCAAGTCTACCCCCTCCCACCGTTCTTTCCTGGACAGGCCGCTCCTGTTTAATAGTAATTTAAAATCAAACATAATGGTCATTGGATTTAATATTACTGTTTTTGAAATTACACTTTTAGAATGGTGTCCTTTCCCTGCCTAAGCCAAAAGGGGCCTTTCTGCCAGTGCCACATGACTCCCCTGTGGTGAGGTGTGGATTGGTTCCAGACAGTTGTTGAAGGATTTGGGTGTGGAGAGGTGATTTCTTTTCTTGTGCAGGAATGCCTGGGAGCTCTGGCCACACCCTTTGTAAGCTTCACAGGATACCAACCCTGTTTACTGGCAGTTGTAGTTCACATCTAGCCCTGGCTCCATTTGGTCTTGCTAGCCTCGGAGCAGGATTTCAGAAAGTCTCTGAAAACTTTGCTCTTTAAGCTATGGGATAAGTGGCCCGGTCTCTCTTCTCTGCTGGCTTCCGCGTTAGCGCCGGGACACCACGCTCGAGGTAGCTGTGCACTCTACAAATGCCCTTTATCATTATTATTATTATTATTATTTTTAGTCAACTTGGCTCCAAACCGAATGGGTGGGGGGAGCTGCCCCGGAACTGGTTTGGAGTGACAACAAGGGAAGGTTTGCCCATAATTATAGCCACGCCTCTGAGTAGGCACATGGAGCTCTGACCAGGGGAATAGTTTACACTAAAACATAGGAAATGCTGCCCATATGGGCAGGGCCACCCCAGTGAACCTTTCCCCAATTAGCTAGGAAGTAACCAGGAGTTTCCCCCATCTACCCACCTACAGGCTGGCATTGGGCATAAATGCGGTATCCACAGTGTCCCCCTCAGAACACTCATAGAGCTCTGAAGATCAGGAGAAAGGCTGCACGTCTGCCTGAAACCTGAAGGAAGACTTGACCTGCTTGCCTTGCACTCAGGACGCCAGGAGTGACTCAAAGTGTCAGTTGGCTAACCTGTTTGCGCTAGAGGGACACAATAAACTCCCAGAGGCACTGCAACTGCCCAGTTGACATTACCAACTGGACCTGCCAGGGACCCTGCTGCTGGCCTCTGTTGGGGGTAAGTTCTAACCCCCAAGCGGTGCCCTCCCCAGGTCCCGGACCATTGACTGATGTCAGAGTATAGTCCACCTGTCCCCTAACTACAAGAAGTGGGACTTAGAAACCTTTTGCCAACTTACTGACTTGGGAGTCGTTGGAGACCTGGACTGTCGTCGAAGCCACAGCGATCATTCTCAACTTTCCGGTCAGCCTCAGCTTGCTGGTTTGCCCCACTGAAGGAGATATGACTTGCAGAAACGTTTTTAGGTCTGAACATACAGGGCTTCATCTGGAGTGATGCAGAGCAGCAAACTATTGACAACAGTGCCTACCTAGGCACAGACTTCAGACTTCACCTGATCTGAGCTTTTCCGTCTTTAGCGATGTTCACACTGGGACCCTGCTCTTCAGCATCCCGCTGTTGTCGAACCCCGCTTCGGATCCATCTTTCCCCACTGACTCATTGTAGGAAATTGAGTTACTGGTTGTAAGGGTAGAAACCCTACTCAAGCAGCAATCACAATTCTTGTCAGGGTGAAACTCAAACAAACCCCATATTAACCTTTGCTCTACCCTCTGGTAGCTTGGCACAAAAGCAGCTCGGCTTAAATTAGAGGCAATATGTTAGACCTGGCATCTTTTGCTGTGGTTTCCCCTATCGTATTGCCTCTGACCTCCTGATTTGATTGAGTGCTGCATTTCATTTTTGTGCTCTCTGTCTGAATTGTATTTGTGATTGGTTTATCCATGATTGGCATATTTGACTTACTAGTAAGTCCCTAGTAAAGATTTTCAGGTTTACCCACAGCCTGTAAAACAAATGCTAAAAGTGGGCCTGTGGCACTGATTGTGCCACCCACATGAGTAGCCCTGCAAACATGTTTCAGACCTACCACTGCAGTGTCTGTCTGAGCAGTTTTATCTGTCCCGTCGACCTGGCAGCTGCCCCACTTGCCAGGTCTAAACCTTCTTTTCTATTACATTTAAGACACCCCTAAAGTTTGTCCAAGGTAGCCCCATGGGCAGGGTGCAATATATATGTACTGTTGTGTTTTACATGTCATGGTAGTGAAATGCTGCAAATTTTGTTTTTCACTAAAGCAAGGCCTATCTCTCCCATGGGTTAGCATTGGAGCTGCCCTGTAACATCTTAGAAGTGTATCTTTCAATTGGGAATAGATAGGGATTTGGAGTTTGGGATCTCTGGACTCACAATTTTAAAATTAATCTTTTGGTAAAGTTGGTTTTTAAAATGCCTGTTGGAAAAAGGGCATTTTCTTGCCTTAGCATTCTGGGCCTCTGCCTGTCTGCTGAATACATGTCTGAGTTAGGTTGACAGTTGGGGTGTTTGAGCATTCACTCCAGACAGTCACACAAAGAGTGCTGAGGTGTGCCCTGCATATCCTTATGGGCCATCACCAGGCTTATGGGTCTTCCTGAGCTAGAGTGGTGGGAGGAGTTGACACTGACACCTGAATATTGCTGTGAGTGTCCACACACAAAGCGATCTCCCCCCCACAGTGTGTCTAGAGCATGGCCAGGGAAAGGCAGGGTCTTGTGTACTACAAAGACTTTCCTTTAAAGTTTACCTACTTTAAAAGCTGAAATGGGTAAAAGTACTGGACCTCTAACACCATATACTCAGAACACTTCTGGTTTGAGGGCATTTTGCAAGGAAGAAGAGCTGTGTTGCTTTAGGATGGACTGGCACTTTGCTGGATGCTTTGCTGTGCTGGCCTGTTGCTTGTTGCTGCTGTCAATTGAGTAAAAGGACTAGACTTTGCTTTCTACATCCCGATTCCAAGGTTCTCTGCCCTTGGAAGTGAAATCTGTGATCTTAAGTAGAATATCCAGTCATCAACTCCCAGCAGCTGTCTGAATCAACATCACGCTGTAAAGATTTACTCATCGCGGCTGCCTGCCCCGAAGCGTGGTTCCCACTTGCCGCATTCACCATGGTCTTCAAAGCAGGCCCCAGCTTGCTGTCGCAGTGTGTCAGAAAAATCACTGTTCCGTGATTCTCGAGCACCGCATCACCAACATCTGTGACACCTGCTCCGACTCTGATGTGGCACCTGCTTCGTGACGGTGGAATCGACGCAGCACCTGCTTCATCACTGTTGAATTTACGCATCGCGTCTGGATTTTTTAAGCATCGTCCCTTGGCACCGATTCTTTATCAACACCCAATGCAGTAAGGGTCTGAAGACACGTGCCCGCAAACTGACGCATCACCTCCCCTCCTAGTAAGGAGCCAACGCATCCCCTCCCTTGCCAGTAAGAAACCTACATATTACCTCACCTGCCTAGAAGTAAGGAACTGATGCCTCACCTCCCATGGAACAGTAAGGAACCGATGCATCACCTCCCCAGTGTAGTAAGGAACTGATGCATTATTTTCCGTTTCCAGTGCCCCACCTACCCTGCACCTTGCCTCGTCTTAGACTTTTGACGCATCTAAGGTACTTTGGCCTAAACAAATGCAACCATTGATTTCTAGGGACTAAACTAGCATAATAGTTTAAAAGTGATGCTTTGACTTGTTTATGTTGAATTTTTTTGTCATTTTGGTCTTGTTTTATTCAGATAAAAATTGCCTTTTTTAACCTGGTGTGGAGTTATTTTGCAGTATTTTCATTGTGTTACTGTGTGTGTGCGTCTGCACAAATACTTTACACATTGCCTCTGAGATAAGCCTGACTGCTAAGCTACCAAGGGGGTGAGCAGGGGTTATCTTAGCAGTGTGACTCCCTGACTAGAGTGAGGGTCCCTACTTGGACAGGGAGCAAACCACTGCCAACTAGAGACCCCATGTCTAACTCAATGCGTAAATATTTGTGCAGCATTTTTAAACAGTAATGAAGTTGAAACACAACACAAGAAAAATCACATACCAATTTAGAAAAATAAAGCAACATTTTGTAAGTTATTTGAGACCAAAAACACAAACATCCAATTAGTAGGTCCAGAGGTATGACAATTCAAAGATTTAAGTAGCAGCAGTGCCTAAAAGCACAAAGCACCAACCACCAAATGTGGTTATTTTTTTGTGCCGGATCTGAACAAAGTCACACCTTCAAGCCGACTGCAATGAAACATGGGCCTGCTACAGGGTTCCCAGTCAGGCCCACTGAACAAAGTACCTTAAATACTGGTGCACGTTCTGTGCTACGTTGCTTTGTGAAACTTTGCCTTGTCCAGCGTCAGTTCCAAGGGGCTGCGTGGTCCACAATGTGAGGTCCAGCATCAGGTTGTGTCATGCTTCATTGCTTCCAATAAATCAAAGCAGCTTTGCGGTACTTCACAGTGCATTTGGTGAAGACCACAGCTCGAAACCTCTATCCCCACTTCCAAGGGTCCAGGACTGGTGGGGCACCACTTGCAGAATTAGGACTCACAGCAAGCAGATTCCAGGTGCAGGGTCCAAGAGAATTGGAGCCTTTTCTGTCCCTGGGGCACTGATCAGGAGGCCGGCCAACTAGCCCTTGGAGTCAGTCTGGTGTTCTTGGATTCAATATTCAGGTCCAATCCTTATCACTCAGGCAGCAGGGCAGAAGAGTAGCAGTCCTTCTTGCAGCAGAGCAACAAGGCAGCCCTTCTTTTGAGTCTCCCACAGGTCCAGATGCGTACTAAAGAGTTGCGTTCGAGAGTGTACTATTCATCCTTGGTGCCAGCTTTGAAGTGTGAGAAGTTTCTAGAGGGTACGCCACCCTCCACGCTGCCCCACAGAAGTGCTCTGTACTTCCTGACACCCTGCCCTGGACCCATCTTGACAGGGGACACAAAAGACTAGTGACAAAACATTTGTGAGTGTGCTGTGGCAGAGACTTTGTAAGGTGCAAGTGTGTTAGTTGGCAGCTCTGCACCCCTATCAAGTCAGAGATGGCCTATGCAGCCAACACCTATTCTCCCTTTGTCTTACTGCCTTGAAACAATGCATAAAGGCCAAATACCAACTACACCTAGTCATTTGACCCAGGCACCAAATAGTTTGAACAAGAAAATGCAAACTTTCTATATGATATTTTTAGAATTGTGACTCAAAATCTAACTTTACCATTTAAGAGGGTTTTCAATTAAATTTATTCATACGTCTAGCTAGACATTCCTACTTGCTCCAATTAAAAGAGATCACTTATTAAATGTAATAGGGTAACCCAATGTAATGCTATAGGAGAGGTAGGACTTGCAGTAGTGAAAAATGAATTTAAGAGTTTCTCATTATCAGGACATGCAAAACCTACATGTCCAAATTTTAAACACATGGCACCCTGCCACCTGAGCTCTGTAGGCCTGTCCTAGGGGTGACCTAAGTGTATCAAAAAGAAAGATTTAGGCCTGGCGAAAGGTTTACTTTTCCAGGTCAAATGGCAGTTTAAAACTGCATACACAGACTGCAATGGCAGGCCTGAGACATGTTTAAAAGGCTACTTAAGTGAGTGGCGCACAATCAGAACTGCAGGCCCAATAGTAGCATTTAATTTATAGGCCACGGGTGAAGGCAGTACTACTTTACTAGGAACTTTAAAGTAAATTAGATGTGCCAACTGGGTGTAAGCATATTTCAACATGTTTAAAGAAGAGAGCACAAGCATTTTAGCACTGGTTAGCAGTGGTAGTGTGCAGACTCCTAAAAGTCAACACAAATGGGTTCAGATAGCAGTAGGGTGAAGGAAAAACGTTCTTGGGTGACCCTGCCAAGAGCGCAAAGTCCAACACTCATTGCCGACCACTTTTTCTCCATAAACGTTTGTAGGTCAGAAGGTACACTTTCCACCACGATGAACCTGGTCACTGTATCCGACTTGCGGGCAGCCTTATCTTTTGACTTTGACCTGTCTAGCATGACAAGATTACCGAGGTTGGTGCTTTGTGCAGCATTTTAAATTCAAAATTTAAAAATTCATATCTCCAGTTCTACTTATTCGATTTTGGTGTTTTGGTGTATTTTTATGTATAAAACTTTACTCCGGTTTTCTAAATTGGTTTGGGCTTTTTCTTGTGTAGTCACTTTAATACTGTTTGAGTGCTGCATAAATACTTTATACATTATTTCTAAGTTAAGCCTAGCTGCTCGGATAGAAGCCCACACACAGGCTCTCCAGCATTTTAGGTTGCCACTTGAGACAAAAAAGAAATCTGCCATGCATTTTATCAGGTATTCACACAGACCACAAACTTTACCTGTACGCACACGGTTATGCACATACATCTTCCATATCAGTCCCTTACACATGGAAGCAGATAAACCCTCTTAATGAGAATGGAAGAACTTTTTACACGGAGAGGCCTGTAGACCTCTCCCTCTAAAGGGTACAGGGAAAAATGGCTGGCCTTACACTGCCAGTCCCTAGAAGCCTGGGTAGAGTGGGCAGTACACACTCTCAGAAAATGAGGTGTGATTTGGTTGCCCTCTCAATCTTAGAGCCAGGTCAGGCTTTATTTTATTTATTTATATTATTTATTTAATGGGTTTTTATATAGCGCTGACTTTACCCGAAGGTGTCAGAGTGCTTCACAATAGGAACAGTAATGATACATGAGGAGAAAAATTACAAGTGAGCATGTTACAAAAGCAAACTTTACGTTACATGAGGCAATAGTGGCATTTGTGCAAGTATCAAGAGCAAACAAAATACAAGAGGTAGCAAACGATACGTTGCAAAAGGAAAAAGTGACATGTGTGCAGGTTACAAAAGCATACAAAGTACACGTAGAGGTAAAAACTGCAATAAATGGCAGACACTCAAAACACTAAAACAAACGTTGCGTTACATGAGGCAATGGTGGCAATTGTGCATGTATCAAAAGTAAACAAAATACAAGAGGAAGCAAACGATACATTACAAAAGGAAAGGTGACGTGTGCATGTTACAAAAGAGTATAAAGTACAAGTAGAGGTATAATACTGCACTAAATGGCAGACACTCAAAACACAAGAACACACATGGAAGGTACTTCTATAGGCATGGAGAACACAATTTCCTATAATGGAAGGACTTCCTTCAGAAAATAGAGGGCGTGAATTAAATTTGGAAGTGTCTTTGTAGGAGGAGAGGTTTGAGGTCAGTTTTGAAGGCCTGGGAAGAGGTGGTGGTCCGGAGCTGAGGCGGAAGTGAGTTCCAGATTCTCACCGCGTTGCCTGAAAAGGATTGGGCCATCGATCTTTCCTTCTTGAACGTGGGAGGTTCAAGCAATACTTTTTCTGCATTACATGATGGTCTGGAGCCTCCAGAGAGTTTCAGTTTATTCGCCAAGTAGCGAGGGGAGGAGGAGTGCAAGGCTTTGTGGGTGATACAGGCAGTCTTGTAGATAGATCTTGCCTCGATGGGAAGCCGACGGAGGGTGGATAAAATGGGTGTGATGTGGTCGCTTCCTTTGGCCCCATATATGAAACGAGCTGCTGAATGGAGAACAGACTTCATGGGGGACAGGGGGACAGGTGGGATTTGTGGAGGCCAGTAAGAAGAGAATTGCAGTAGTCCAATCTGGAGAGAACCAGCGATTGGACCAGGGTTTTAAGGTCGTGCTCCGGGAAGAAGCGACGAATCCCCCAAAGAAGGCGCAGTTGGTATCGAGCAGACTTTGCAATGGAATCGATGTGGGAGAGTAGATTGAGTTTTTTGTCGAGTATGACACCAAGGGATTTTGCGCTGTCGACAATGATGAGTTTATTGTTAAGTAGATTCATCTGATCCATCCATGATTGAACTGGGGGAGGAGAAAGTGAGGAGGAGGAATTCAGTTTTGGAGGGATTCAGAATCAGTTGATGAGTTAACATCCAGTTTTGAATGGAGTCGAGAGTAGAGCTTAGGAAGGAGAGATCATGAGTGGAGGCCACCTTAAGGTAGATTTGAGTGTCGTCCGCATAGAGATGATAGTGGATCCCAGATTTACTAAGGAGATTTCCCAAAGGTTCTAAATAGAGATTGAACAATGTGGGTGCAAGTATAGAGCCTTGAGGAACACCTTGACCGACCGCCAAAGGAGAGCTTTAGGGCTGTGCGACCAGTGCGGTCGCACCTGGTGCGGCGTTCAGGAGTGGGCGCTGTGTTTATAAATAACTTATGGGTTTAAAAGCACTTACTGCAGATTCCCATGTGCGTCCAGCAGTTTTCAGGCAACAATAAAAATAAAAATGTAATAATAACTTTGGTGATTAATGTTTCTGCTGGAGAGAGATCGGAGTTTTGTCCAGGGGCAGTTTTGAGTCATCATTAAGTAGCGCAGAGAGTCAGTATTCCTGCTGCAAAGAACCCGCACCATGCAGATCACAGAACTGTAGTTTATGGGGAACAGCCATTCCAATGCGGTTTTTACCACGTGCAGCTTTTACATCGCATGCGTTACAGCGCATGCGATGTTACAACGCAATGCCATTACAACGCAAGTCTTTACATCGACTTGCGCTAGATGGCGTGCTAACATTACAAATAGTGTAGTTTACTATCCCAACACCTTCCTACTGCTACGTGGACTGGAGTTGGAATAGTAAATTACACTTTTCTAATGTTAGCACGCCATCTAGTGCAAGTCGATGTAAAGACTTGCGTTGTAATGGCATAGCGTTGTAACATTGCATGCGTTGTAACGCATGCGATGTAACTGCACGCGTTGTAATGACACGCGTTGTAATGTCATACATCCGTAGTTTATTATGATAGCTCAATGGGTCACTCCTTTTGAAACAGAGATCTTTTTGTTACTTGCAAGTTCATAAATTACAATCCTAATGTATCACAGTGCCCCATCAAATGTGTTCAAAGAGCTGCCTGTAAACTTCATTGTAGAGTTTAGAGTGTTATGGTTTTTCCTCAGTGTTTCATAATCGTAATGTTGCTAAAAACCATTTGTTTGGGTAGAAATACATTGTTATTAGTAAATACAGACCCATCCATTGTGGTCTGTTTTAAATCCCGAGTTTGTAGTTCTCTGGGCCAAATATTCCTAAAATGTACTGCCTATAAGTATGGATGACGTGATTTCAACCGCCTTGCAATCCCCATTGTTTTTGTAACATTTCCTGTAGACTGATTTAGGGATGGGTAGCACAGATATACAGAATCCTGTGGGACACTTTATGTCTTAAAACATGATTAAAAATGAATAAATAATGTAATTTAGGATATTGAGAGTGTTATGAAGAGTTTGAGTAGAAGACGAGTTTAAGTAGAATCTCACATCTTATACTTACAGATGATATAGTGAATTAATTTATGGAATACAAATTGATACTAAATAAGTTAGTCGACTCTGGATCAGAAGCAATTTATCTTCTATTATATGAGTGATATATCAATACCTTCATCTACTAGTTGCGATTCACTTGGCAGCTTTGTGTCCTACCACCAGGTTCTTTGCATGGTAGCCACTGTGTCTTATTGATACACCAAAATCTTTTGAGTAATAAAACTGATATTACATTTTTAATATATTTCCTCGCCATCCAATCATAGGATGCACCACTACCGATTCTGGTTTCCCTACTCTAATAACTAACAGTAAAGTGCATCATTCGCTTCTGTGTCTCCCAAAATACACCCTCTCGAATTAAAATTCTGAAAGTTAGGCCTCGCTACTTAAATATTTTCCGCGTATGCGTTTGTGCTTAGGTCACAACTGTGTCAGCTAGTTGTGCTAAGTAATGCACCTTCTTCAGGCCCAACTTATATGCAGGGCTTATGTTTACTCAGAACAAAAGAAGTCACCTGTATTGTCTACCAATCAACAATGGGTGTGGAGTGCAGGGAGATACTAACAGGCAAAATTAAAGAAGTGCTCTGAATGCAGAAGAAGTAGAGTGTATGTAAAATGAAGCATACATTTCAGTCAACACGATGGTAATTTGCACAGCAGTTTACCTGCTGGCCTTGCAGATATTTTATCCAAAACCCTTCACAAGCCCCTTGAGCCGCCCGTACGTCACTTTTTCCCATATTAAAAGTGAGGCACCTGTGGCTTTTAAATACCCCTCCCCCCCACTGAGTATTGGGAACTAAAGAAAACAATGGCAACGACTCTGCTGTCTCTTGTGTAAGTGCACCTTAATCTTATGTACTTTGTCAATGACTTCGAAAACTTAGATGTAATTTAAAAGGACTTGCAATTAAGAGATGCTGGATAAGTAATGACAATATTATTAGTTTGTGTGATGTTTGAACTGCTATATTTTTTATAGGTGAAAAAGAAAGATGATTCATTGTTATGCTGGTAACCTAGTAATTAAGGATATAGGGGGTCTTGTTTAGTGAAAATGAGATTAATTAATATTGTAGGAATTTTATGTGTCTTCTATAATCATAGCACAATGACATACAGTGGAGCTAAAGAAGTGTACATGATAACAGAGTACAGAACACTTGGAATAAATGCACTGTTAAAGAAAATCAAGCAGGGAAATGGCAGGGTGCATGGTCAAGCTCATGAGGATGAGGAACACACTGTAAGCAGCTCCCATTGTGGGTCCTAAGGATCCTCAGCTATACCGTGGGATCCACCATAATCCGCCAGCGTCTTGTGCAAGGGATTTGCTATGTTCCCACTGGCATCACCGATAAGGGGTCACCTGGCTGCTCTGTACCTGTCAATTCAACAATGGGGGTCAATGTTCCTCGTGGGGAGGGATAGGTAGTGGGCAGACCAAGAGGCAGACAGTTAACAAGACTGTTTCTTGATGCCCTCACACACACCAAGGGGTGCCATGCTTCATCATCGGGCAAATGATCCTTGTTGGGCCGGTGCTGCAATGCCCTACGGGTCCCAAAAAGGGTCACTTTGGCAGAGATATTTATATTTCAGTTGCTGTATGATGAGTGCAAAGGTGTCGTAAAGTGGGAAGATCGGTGCAATGTGGTGACGCTGAGCTAAAAATTACTAGGGGTTGTCAGATTCTAGCCTTTATTCTGGTAACTCCCCAGGCAAGTTTAAAAATGTTGGTGCTACTTATGCGGTCAATTGATTTGCCCTAGTTGCTCATGAAGTGAAAATGCAGTTTGACATGTTTCGGCCCTAATGGTCAAACTGATCTGCGGCGCTTCCTCAGGATGAAGAGCAGGGCTAATTTGCCTACTCCACTACGAAGTATAGCATATTTGGGCACCCATAAGTGGGTGGCACCTGTTTGTTGTGTGATGAAAGCGGTTGTGTAACCTGAAAGAGAGAAAGAAAGAAAGCACATAAAGAACGGTAATAATTAGATACATTTGTTTGTTCTCAGGAATAGGTATCCTTATATACCAGAGTAAAACCCTCTGTTGTGGACTCATATGTGAACAAATAAAACACAAGGAGATGATGGACGGAGCGCTGAAACTTTTCAGACACTCACCCCCAGTCACAGAACTGGGTTTAATCCATTATCATTCTTTAGCTCACTCCGCCACCCCAGTTCAGACATGGCCATATGCAAATCAGTCTGACCCTGTGCCTCATGGGAACAGTCCAGCCCGAACTGCTAAGCCATGTCTTCCCTGGAACGGAAACAAGCATCCTGGGACCGGTTTCTGGCTAATCAGCCGTCATCAGCCAGGCTAGCTTGAATCCAGTGGCAAAGTGAGCAAGATCAGTTGACTGGGGGTGAGTGCTTGCAATGTTCAACACTCCTTCCATCATCCCCTTTAGTTTTGCTTTGTTCGCCCTAAGTTGGCAGGGTATGCCCAGACATGGGTCCCTTGCTCACTTTGCCACTGGATTCAAGCTAGCCTGGCTGATGACAGCTAATTAGCCAGAAACCGGTCCCAGGATGCTTGTTTCCAGTCCAGGGAAGACATGGCTTGGCAGTGTGGGCTGGACTGTTCCCATGAGGCACAGGGTCAGACTGATTTGCATATGGCCATGTCTGAACTGGGGTGGCGGAGTGAGCTAAAGAATGATGATGGATTAAACCCAGATCAGTTGACTGGGGGTGAGTGCTTGCAATGTTCAACACTCCGTCCATCATCCCCTTTGGTTTTGCTGTGAACTCATATGTGTGCCATGGGTAAGTCTCTGGCATCATTAAATCTGTAATGTGTGTTTATAAGCATAAAACCAGGTATCAAACAACATGGAAATGGTACGAAAACGTAAATTCTCATCTCAGGATCAATGTGGACATATCAGGAAAGGTAAGGCAACCCCCTAAAAAGTAAATAACTTGGAGGTCAGGGAAAAGGGGGAAAGAAACAAGAATTACAAATAGGTAATATCCCTCTAGACCTATATTTCTTTACATAAGGCTTCTATAAGCTCATACCTGGGGCACAGAGAACACTCTTTTGTACACACAACTGATATTTCTTTTTTTCATATTTTATTTCTTTTTCATCATTTTTTGTTCATTCATCTTTTTTATATTATTACATACAAAGCCATATAATGATAAAAATTTGACGAACTTTACAAAAATATGACAATATTTTTTTATAAGAGACAAAACTTATGCAAAACATACAGAATATTTATCAATTAGAACCAACGTATGGATATTGACAACTAATTAGAATATCCAAACTCACAATCCCCCATACTCTTTCACACCTCTTCTCACTCCACATCCACATCACTTACACTCTATACATACATACAAACCACCCCAGAACCAGTCTACATACACAGATCAAACCATTGGGGTGAGGAACTCAACCCTCAAATGCTGTGCTGAGAGCTGGGGCGTGTCACTCAAACTGGTCAATGCGCGTTTCGAGGGCTAATTTTACTTTGCTTGCCATCTTCTTCAGGACCTGTTACTTTAGGGATTTGTAATGGGCAGGATGAAGGGGGGAGCAGATTTTCTGTAATGATAATGCAGAGCGTTATTTTACTGCTTGCAATGAGCCCCACAGGAGATATCTTACATTTCTCCTTAAGAAAATACATATTATATACAAATGTGCCACTCTAAGGCGTTCTCTTGAGAAAAATAGACCCACACCAGTGATAAGCGTGCAAAGCAGGTGAAGAAGCAGGAACAAGGTGATACATATACTCACCTCTATCTTAAATTGACATGATGTTCATCCCCCTCGTGTCATGTTAAAATCACATTCTCAAAGAGACACTGATATATCGCATCAAAATTATTAATTTACCAGGGAGGCATAAGTAGAGACACAGTATCTGAGGAAACATAGATGCACCCAAGAGGCACAGGTCCAGACAGATTTGTCAAAGGCAAAGCATGCTTTCCAAAAGTTAGTAACCACACTGCAGCTAATTACCTTGTAATATATCGATATCAGGAAATGCTTCTACCACATTTGTTGTTGTGTTGCTGCCCTCATTTTTCTGATGCTGTTTTCTCACTCTATATATTAATGCAATAAGGAGACATATCTATCAGTTAGAAACCCACACTTATTTATGTGGGCTAAAAATATAACATTCACATCCTATGTTTTAGCGAATTTACCTATTGTTCTACTTTATTGATCCGTGGTTTTATGGGAATCCCTTTTCAGAACAAGCTTCACTTCAAAGCTGCTCTTAATATGCCATGTTGGATACCATAGTCAATGTTGTCACTCAGTCTCTGTGTATTAGAAGGAGTGAACAAAACATCAGTGTGGCTGTCCCTACTTATTACTATTTGCTAATAGTTCCAATGTTATACTTTCAAGGAAACACATTTTTATGATAGACATACCTAGTCGTGTTGGTGTCTTTAAGCTTCGTCTTCCTTTTTTTCTTTTTTGCAGCGATTATGCGTAGAGGCTGCCGTTGAGGTGTTCGATTCATTCCTCTTTGGCTGGCCCTACTTTCAATACAAAATAGTAGTGAAAATTGCCGTAAATCACATGGCACTGTGAGGGTCTGCCACAATAGTGCTTGGTATACCATGGTTTCACTCATTATCAGCCGCGGCCCGTGGAGGGTGTTCCGTGGGGCGGAAAGGCGGGGCGGGAGAGGGGCAGCGTGGGGGTACTAAAAACCGGAATATGGATATTTGGAGGTAAGTAAACAATTAAATAAATAAAATGAATTTCGTAGCGCGCGCTGTATCGCAATGCGATGCAGGGCGCGCTACGAAATTCGTTTTATTTATTTAATTGTTTACTTACCTCCAATTATCCATATTCCGGTTTTTAGTACCCCCACGCTGCCCCTCTCCCGCCCCGCCTTTCCGCCCCACGGAACACCCTCCACGGGCCGCGGCTGCTCATTATTTATCGGGGCACTATTTTGCCGATTGCGAGGCTTAACTCTGAATGTAACACTGTATGGGTGACAAGTGTTTAAAAACAACCCTATTCCTTAAAGAAACATTGTGACCTCGATAATCTCTCGTCCATAGTTTCTGTATCTCAATACACCAAACGGCCGAACGGGTGTTACAGATTTGCTACATTTACTCTAGGGCAGAGGTCTTCAAACTTTTGGATGCCGAGACCCCCCTGTCAACATTTTGAGGCATAAGGACCCCCTCCTGACAAAAATGTCTAAACCTGTTGACTAAATTGCGTGGGATGAAAATGTAAATGAGGTTATGTGATGCCGCGTATTTTGGGATAGCATTGCTTCATTATTTTGATATTTGTTACACACAGTAACGCTGAGGAAAGATTTCACCCAATCAGTACCCATTTATAACCAAAATACAGCAATTATCATCAGAAAGATTTCAAGTCAACCTTTGTGAAGGGCCTTCCACTCTGCAGCAATACGTGCTGCCACATTAGAAGCTCACCTGGCCCTGACCGGAAGAAGCAGGGGTCCCTTAAAATCCTGGCGGTTTTGTGTAGAGTTAAGCCGTTTACCCATGCAGCTTTCCTCTCACCCCCTCCCTTCCATCCCTCTCTCCTCTCCTAACCCCGGATCCCTCTCTCACTTTGCAGGTCATTTTCTTTCACCCCTTTTTACTACTTCTGAACTCTCCCCATTCAACCTCTCACTTCACCTTTAATCACCTCTTGCCATTCTGTCCTTTCACTGCCCTCATCTCTAACAGTCTCTCACATTTATCTCATGGCCTCTCTGGCCCTGTCACCTCCCGTGCCCCTCAGCACTTCTCATTCACCTCGTCTCTTCATTCAAATTTTTGTCTATTTGTATCTTACACCTCTCCAGTCCCCCCATTCCTCTTTCACATCTCCCCTTTGTTCTAACAGAAGCCCTCACCTTTGGATCACACTCACTTCTTGCGTGTCCACACTTCTCTTCGGCAATTCACATTTCTCCTCATCCCTGACCTCTTCAATCAAATTCTCTCACTCCCTTGCTGTCCTCTCTCATTTTGGGTGCGGATGCAAGTTCAGAATGGGATGAATGAATGTATGATTACTGATGGGCTTGTTTGAGTGAGTTGCATATTGAGTAGTGAGGGGGACAGGTGAGTGAAGTGTCACATGAGTGCAGGATGAGTAGTGTACTCGTGTGACTGCAGGTTGAGGTATAGTGTGAGCAGGACAAGTGCATTTTGAGTGCAGAGTGATCACTGTGAGTGCAAGGTGAGAGGGTGAATGGTGCAAGTGCATGGTGATCAGTGTGAGTGCATTGTGATCACTGTGAGTGCAAGGTGAGCGTGACAATAAAGGGCGAGAATGAGGAATGAGTTGTCTGAATGCAGGGTGCATTCCCAGACCCATGAAGTAACTCAGCAGGTTATTGACGGGCGTAGACTTTAAGATCTAAGTTAAACTATTGTGGCATTAATCGAGGGTGAAGGAAATAAATAATGTGCTGATCCTGCAACAAACTTCCAGTCCTATGGTTAGGGTTACCAGCAGATTATTTTGATGGCTCAGTCGGTACAAAAAAAAGCAGTCACCTAAAGCGGTATTTTCAGCGCTTATCTGTGCATACTTCCCTGGGCCGGCTTTAGTGCTGGTGGTGCCCTGTGCGACAATGTTTGTTGGTGCCCCCCCAATAACCACCCCACCACGGATTCTCTCACTAGCACCCTTTAACAGTGACCAAGTCTCCATAACCCCACACTCTCAGATGCATTGAATTAGTTATATAGTGCCACTCATACCAGTGTAGGGTGTCCGAGCACTTTGCATCACACACACATTACACAGAGACAATCAATCATAAGTGTATAGGAAATGTTACATAAGCCAAAGGACTAAAAGTATAGGAGTCACATGTCATCCATACTGGTAGGCAGTATAGTTCAAGAGTGCTTGGTGTGGAGAAGCACAAACTCAGAGTCGAAAAAGAAACAGCATAGTTGGGAGTTTCCTTTAATAATAAGAATTGATTTCTAGCCAAATTAACCCTTTTTGCAACATTAATCAATGGTCTAATAATGTACTCTTTGTAGTGTGCATGCTGTTCTAGGATGAAAGTTAATAGCTCACTATCCTATATTAGGACTTTAAGTTATAAATTGCAAGTAACAAAAGGATGTCTCTTTTGAAAGCAGTAACCTGCTGATCTCTTCACATCATACGCACTCTGTAATCTACTTGGTACATGTTCTTTGCAGCAGGCATATTAACCCTCTGCACTAACTTCACCTAAGTCAAAACCTCAACTATACAAAATTCTGATCTCTCTCCAGGAAGATAATTAATCACAGGAGTTATCTTGACATTTATGTGAGGCCTGGTAATTGCCGGGAAAGAAACGCTGCAGCAGGTGCTTCAAAAGCACAATAAACTTTCACACACGGCGGTGCCCCCAGAAAGCCAACTTTGTATTCCTTTCCATGAAATGCATTCTCACACTACGGCAGTGAATGTAAAATCCAAATGTAAGGAATAGGCACAGTGGGGACCCAGGGGGTACTGGAACCAGCAAAAAAACCTAAGCCTCTGTAACCAGTTTACAAAGGCATGTTAAATGGTCTTTAAAGACCTGTGAAAAAACACGGGGGTGCCGGAGATAGGAATCCAGACACTGCCCAGCTGAGCCCCCAGCAGCTCAAGTTTCACTGCAGCAGCCGGGCTGAGACACAGGACGGGGAAGTGTGGGGGGGGGGGGCTGAAGCCCTTGGGCCGGGCAGAAGTGTGACTGGGAAGGCGCGACCCCCTTTGCATCACTCCACGGCCCCCCTGGGGGTCGCGCCCCACAGTTTGAAGACCCCTGCTCTAGGGGGTCGCAATTAGTATCGTGCGTTACATGCCAAGCCACCTGGTACATCCCAGGACCCTGCCACGGTCCAATAATGTTTTTTCCCCTTTCAAATACAAATCGGGTATTTTACACTCAAATGTCCTACATCGGACGTACAATATTCCCTTTCCGTGATAGTCCCTTCATCTAACATATCTTAATACGATCGCCCACAACAAACTGGGGGTATGTAAGTTGGTGCATACTTACAAAGTTCTCCCTCAATTTCGATGGCAAATTTGTACTTTTTTCTTTCAAACCTCTAGACCAAACTTCACAGCAATAAGGACGCGCAATGTAGATTATCAAACAGTAATGTTTAAACGTGCGCTCCTCGCTTTTTGCGCACAATCCCTTTCCAAATCCCAATTTCGTCCGCTTTCGCTGGCAATCACTTGGAAGTAACTTCGCCAAAATATGGCAGGGACAGACCAAGCCACACGTAATTTCACAGTAAACAGTTTGAAGGCAATTACCAAAGGCTCTGAGAACACTCTCTGTATATCCATGAGTCCAAAGCTGACTTGCTGACACTTTCACGAGAAAATATGGTTATTAATTGTGTTCCACTTGCCTTGGGGTTCTCCAATGACCATGCTCAAGATCATTATGCTGTATACCTTCCTTTTGAAATTTACGCGATCTCTTCCTTCTTAATCGCACATCCCATCCTCGTCGCCAATTTTGAAGAAAGGAGATCGATTATGTTGTAGAAATAAGTTTAATTTAAGAGAGATACAGCAGTCCCCAACAGCTGACATCTAACACTCTGCTGTCCTGTCTCCGTGACTCCACAGACTAGCCTCACGTAGTAGAACACCAGTTGCCAGGCTACAGCTGCTGGATGACAACATGGTGACATCACCAAAAGGAACACATAAGATTACAACAGTATGGTCTACCTTACCTTTAGGTTTTAGCAATTTCACGTATCCGGCGTAACCCCATGTCGTCGAGTCTCGACAAATGTACGTTAGCTATTTCTCCGTTTTTATCTCCCTTGTGACTGAGGCTATTGAGTCCTCCGAAATTAAAAACAGACGCGAAGTGCCATGTCGTCATCCTCAGTGTGACGGCGCTAGTAATGTTTATCAAATAGAGTCTACGGATCTCAGCGCCATCTTAGAACAGTTTTACGGTAATAGAATACAATATCGATTTGCCAACACGTCATGTGACAAAAACCGTACTTACAATGTATATCCAAGATTAGTAATGTCTTGGCATCATCCTGTAACTATATTTTAATTTCCCAAACCTCTAAATACCATCACGTCATATACAATGTATTGACGCTAATGATATATATCCGAATGTAAAATCTCAGTGCCATCTTGGAGCTGTGTTTACACTCTCTAATCACATAGTGTAGTAGATATCACTACCTTTAAGATACGGCCGTTTTGTCTATCAATGATTTGTGCACTATCCTGTTAACAGAAATGTACCAAATATATACATTGCGGACGTATCTTCATATATTGTTCATTCATTGCCATACTGATGTCTTTTATTGTCAGCATTGTATTTTTTGTAACATGATGTGCACATGCGGTAATGTATCCGACATGCAATAATGCTCCCCATGTCTGGGCCATATAGCTTTACCGGTTGGTTGTAGAGCTATGCCCTAATGGTCGGCTCAGATGACATGCGCTCTTTGCGGGCTACAGAAAGTTAATGGGGAAGAAAACATTAGAAGTCAGAGATTTATGTTTCTATTCTGATATAATAAGTCAAATGTGTAGGAGCTGTAATATGACCTCCGGTGTCCTTTTGAGGTTAAAAGAGGAAATTCTACTCACGTTTTTTTCAGCATTCCCTCAGCAGTAAACTTACCCAGCCCCTCTGCTCAGTCGGGTCAAGGACGAGTGTTGGGTCATGTTGCTTATATCGATGGGTGTTGGGGCAGAAAGGACCACGCATGACTGGTGGCCATCTTGTAATGGTATATCATTTACTGATCTTCTATCTGGCTATTAAAGTTACAATGAAAGAGGAAGCCTGGCATATTAGTCTGCTGTGTATAGACAGGTTCAGGGATGAAAGAAGCTCCTAAATATAATTTTAACACCAAGGGGGATGTATGGTGTGGGGCGTGGGGCATGTTCTGGTACAGGAAAGTCAAGAAAGGAGCAAATAGTATGCGAGTTTGGTCATCTCAATAATGGTACATAGTACAGATTGGTCATAGCCCAGTTTATTCTTCTGACTAAAGGAGTTATGATTTCTTGTGGCTATGGTTGCCTTGATCATTAAAAAGAAAGCAGCCAAGTACTACAGAACTGTGCAGATGTATCTATTGTGTCATTGTCTAAAATGAATTATGTACATAGTGTTATAATAGTGTTATAATTCAAGCCAGGGAATGTCATAATTCAGACCATGTTTGTGTGAGCAAAGGTGGAACACCCAGCATTGTTCTTTTCTGAACAATGAAGTTGTATTCCATTGTGGGGTGGCTTCTAAGAGGGTCCACCTCAAGTCATCAGGTGACTGTTTCAAATGATTGACAGGGTTACACATCTTGGTTGCACTCAATCCTGATCTTTACAGATCTGCTTGTCATTCCTGTGTATTGAAGGCAGCATGGGCAGGCGATAACATATACACATTCTTGGTGTTGCAATTTGTGTGTTGTCTTTGCGTCCATATAAAGTCAGACTCGAGGTTAAGGGTTTTTGAGTCTGAGGTGCGCTGACAGATACTGCAAGGGGTAGTGGCCAGTCACAGGAGGGAGTGTGCACTAGGTGGATTGTCTTAGATCTCGTATAGGTTGTGGTCTGGTGTGCACCAGATGATTTCTTAAGTTCTGCGTCCATCTGAATGCAAACCGAGGACGTTCAAGATTCATACAGCTGGTGTTCAGAATGCCCCAGTGTTTCATAATAATGTTCCTGATCTTGTTTGATTGTGGTGTGAAAGTAGTAACACATGTGATGGTGTGTTCCGTGGGTTTTTTTTTTAAAAGGGCCTCATGGTTATTATTACATGCCCTTTTCTCATGCATTTGATCACCTTCTGTAGGTAGTTCCTTGCTACTAGGTTTTTGCTTAGTGTTTTTGCCTGTATGTCATAATCACCCATAGTGCTGCAGTTCCTCTGTAGGCATAGGAATTGACCAAACAGTAATTTCTAATGGGAGGCTTTTGGATGATGGCTGTCAAAAGACAGCAAGCTGTTGCAGTCAGTTGTTTTTCTGTAGATCCTTGTGTGGAGTACTCCTTCGTTTATGGAGCTCAGAAGATCCAAGAATGGTATCTCTTCGTTGGAGTGTGACCTTGTGGATTTTAGGAACGGATCCAGTGTGTTGACCCATTTGCTGAACTCTTGGCTTTTTCCCTCAACCCCTTTCCAGAAAAGCAGGATGTCATTAATGTATGATTTCCAGAAAAGGCTGTTGTTCTGGTATGGGTTTGAAGAAGTAAATATGTGTTGTGTTTCAAATTGCACCTTATATAGACAAGCCAGGCTTGGAGCAAATGTGCTGCCCATCGAAGGGCCTTGTATTTGATGGTATAATTGAGTTTTATACTTGAAGAAATTGCTGGATGTTTGTATAAAGAGCTTCCATGTCAAGAGTCATCAGGAGGTTAATCTCTTCTGGGTGGGTCACATTGGCAATCAGGTTTAAGACATCCCTGGGAATGTCTTTTAAGTATGATGGTATACTTTGGACAAAGGGATGGAGGAAGTAGTCACAGAATTGGCTGAGAGGGTCCAGGAGGGATCCAATCCTAGAGATGATGGGTCTGCCAAGTGGGGGATGTACACCTTTGTTTATCTTTGGTAGCACATAGAAATAGGATGTAAGTGGAAAAGGGTTCACTAGGACCTCTGCTTCATGTTGTGAGATCCATTGTTGAGCTTCTGCAGTAGAAACAATAGATTTGATCCATTTCATTAGAGTGTCCGTAGGATCAGTTTCCAATTGAAGATAATACTTGGTGTTTGCTAGTTGGCGCAGACATTCTTGATCGTATTCAGCGGTATTCATTATCACTGTTGCTCCCCCTTTGTCTGCTGGTTTTATAGTGATAAGGGAATTCTCCGATAAGATATTCAATGCTGATCTTTGTCTTGTAGGTAGGTTATCATATGGTCGTTCTGGTTTAAGTGCCTTGGATTCTTTGAGCACCGCTCTGTACCTGTACCTTTACTGGGTGGGGGCAGCCACATGTGTTGAGTGGGAGATGCACTGGGGCTACATGGCCTTAGCGGACCTCTAACTTAACGTCAGGAGGGCTCCTGTCTAGGTGAGGTGCAACTTGCCTGTGCTAATGGCGTCTTTTGTGCTTCAGTGACAACCGTGTCAACTAGTTTCAGAGCTGGTTGTGCTAAGTGATGTGCTTTTTTCAGTTCCAACTTCTATGCTGGGTTCATGCACCCTCAAAACAAAAGAAGACGTGTATTGTCTAGCAATTTTTACCAACTGTTCAGGTAAACACTCATAGATCCATTAACTTTGGTTCTTCTAACTTAACATTAGGAGGACTCACTCTGTCCAGGTGGGGTGGTGAGTGAGGGCAGGAACCCAGGAGTCTATTTGCATGGCCTTGGTGTGCCTCACAACTCCTGCGCTTGGATGGCACTGCTGAGGGCGTGTGTGCATGGACTGGTGTTGCAGCGCGGAACGTTAAATTCCACTTTCGGCACAGACCAACTACCTCAGCATCAAATTCACTCAAATACTTTCATTGGTGGGGCCCATAACACCAATATACTTACACTCAGTTGATCTGTTCCCTGAGGGAAATACGCTTCCAAACGCTGACATGAGAGGAATACCTTTACCTTACTCTAAACACAGACCTAAAATATCCCTCTCATAAGGAGATGGATCATTTAGTTGTTTGAAGGTTTAGATTCACAGTCATTTATCTAGTCTTTAAATCCCATCAAATTCTCTTCTTAAAATAATCGACACAACACATTTGTCAATTAATCAATTATTCTTTATCTAAGAAATATTGCAAGAAACGTTGGAAATCATCATCAGTATTTCAGAGCATCATATTTACCTATTCTGGCTAAAGTTGTCCTCTAAGTCAGTCAGTCAAGAAGAATTTTATTCAGCAAAGTTAGGCCGCAATTCAGTCTCTCAAAGATTCAGGATAACAGCTGTCCAGCAGTGTCACCGTCCTCTCCATAAGCATAACGTCAGGAAATCGAGTTTGTCAAAGAAGAGCAAGCGATGCGATAACGTTAGCGTTTTTAAGCTCAATTCCCTACCTACTTTTATAATGAAAATAATGTCAAAAAGTATCAAGATCGGGGTTTAGAAAGTCCTGATTGGTCCACTTGGGGTCGAGGGGTACAGTTCTCAGGGTGTTAAATGATGAAGTCATCAAACTTGCTTGTTCCGGCTTTTAAATTGAGCTTTGTCTTTGGTCTTGGATAGGTTCCCGGAGCGTCCTTGAAGGGTACATGTTCTCCCAGGGTCAGGTCCAGGCCACTGCTGCTGGTGGGGACGCCTGCGCACTTCACCCAGAACCTCGTGTTGTCAGGGCAGTCACGTCTAACGTCTCGTTCAGCCATCTTGTTTAGGCCGAAATGGTCAACTTAAGCAAAAGAAACACAAAAACGTAATTAAAACATAGAAATGGCTAATAAAATGTTATCCCCTTGCTAATACCCATATGTGTGTGTATTTATCTAGCAGAAGCAACACTCAGAGCGGTTTATACTCACTGAATAAAGCACAAATCACAAATACATCACCAAAGCGACATATAACATGCAATATTCTAGTTTTCTACTATTAATATGCGTACTCAAGTTAGTTTACAATTAATATAGCCAGGCAAGGTGCAATTCCCACGTGTAATTCTTTTGTTAATATAATTGGTGAGTTATCACTTCAAACAAATTAATAATATTACAATAAATTGATTGTTCGGATTAATATAAACATGCAGAATGGGGTGGGTATACAAAATGTTGTACTACCCGCTCCAGCAATCCCCCCTTTCGTAATTCTATCACCGTACTAATTAAAAATGTTGTACCCTTTTACGGAAGTTTAAATTGATTTCTTGTTTCGTTCATATTTCAGTTTCCCCTGTTTCTTCTCTTTTTGCTGTTTTATACATGCTATCCTTTAACAAATACAACCTACTCTAATTATTAATACTAAAGTAATCACACATGTTAATGAAAATAATATCTTACCTATAAATGTACTACCTAGTTTTACCACAAAGTCTTTAATAGCTGATATTTTCTTACCAATCTTCTCCCAAACACCTTCAACCTCCAGTGGTACAATTTCGTCATGCAATTCTGTAATATTCTTAATATACATTTTCAAATCTCTACTTTCGTCAGGAATGTAAGTACAACAATGTTGAACTTTCAGCATTCCACAGACTCCACCATCTTTTGCCAATAAAATATCAAGGGCAAGTCGATTTTGCATTACCATAGCACGCATGGCAACCATTTCAGTATTTACCAATAAGAATCCTTCAGCGGTGCTTGTTGACAAGCGATCCACTACTGTTGAAAGTTTTCTAATTTTGTTTGCATTCAGAGATATTCCCACTGCGGGTATCAGTGCTCCAAAAATGTCACCCACAATTTCAGTCCAAGATTCTCTCTTACTACATGCTAAATAACTACCTAAACTATGTACACCATCTTCTCCTCTATCCATGTGAAAAATCTTTGGAAAAACCAGGCCAACATAACATGTGCCATACCAATGGTCTGGCAAACGATAATATGCCCTGTTCCCACAAATGAAATATAGTCCTGGAAAGACTGTATCTCTTCCACCTTTAAATCCTCATCCTCCCATGATTCGGTATGTCACTATTCCCTAGAAAATAATTGTCATACGCCGTCTGATTCCTTCTTATACACAATTTCCCTTTCTGAGGCCAATCTAAAGCCATAGTTGGACTCGTTTCCCCTCTTAAGTGTTTCTCCGTTTCTACATCCCAAACTGTTTTCTCCATTTTCTCTTCTGAAGCCTTTCTTTGCATTTTCAATCTCCTTTCTTCAACCATATCCAAAAATGTCTTCTCTTCTTTCTTTAAACTTGCAAGTCAAATTATTTCTAAATATATATTCTAAGGTTAGTTCTTTAGTCTCTAAGAAAAATTCACCTAATACCTTTGCAGGTTTTACCTTGTTTAGTTTGTTAATTGCTGGTACTTGTGAAAATATAGTATCTATAGCTGAAAAATAATACTCTAATTTACCTGTTTGATAAAATAAACTAGCTATTACACTACATGTTATTCCATATGTTACAGGAAGGTGATGATAAGTCACTCCTTCAGATACAGATGCAGGTAATTGCATACATACGTAGCAATCCCTTACGTCCATTGTTTTTACATATTCATACAACAACTTTGAAAACACATTGTTAGAGAAATATGTTATTGACCTGTCTTTATGTAAATAGTTTTTATCTATTCTAGTTGGAACTACCTTTTGAACTTTCTCTATATATAATCCTGTACAACAACAACACATTTTGCACCATCTTCTAAGGAAGGTACATCTACTTTTGCTACTTTCTATGTTTGCCATCTTTTCTAAATGAGCCGTGTCTTTTGACTTAGCCTCTTCTACTTCACAACTAGTTTCTAACCCAAGGCTTCTAAGCACCTACATGATTCTACCAGTTTTTGTATTTTTCAGTTTTTTATTGTTTTTCCATCAGTAACTTCCTTGTCTCATTCAGTTTGGCATCTCATCATCTTTCACTTTCCTTTAGTTTTCAGCATACAGGTTGTCCTGAACATCTGCTTCTTCTCCAATATCGGACAAGATAACTCTCAGGATTTCCGATTCTCCGTCTTCCTCAACCACTTCCGGTACAACCACTTCTGGATTTCCTTGGCTATCCGCCTCTTCCTTCACTTCAGGCAAGGCCACATATGTCCATTCCGGTGATTTATACTTCTGGTTAGGTTTTCTTGTTCGTTTGTTTTCTTTGACTACTGTCTGTTCTTCTTCTTTCGATTTTTCCTGACTCGTTACTTCATTCACCTGTTCAGCTCTTGGCGAATTTACACGTGTCAGTCGATATCTCAGTCTCTTTCTTTTGTTTGGCCACACCTCGTCTTTTGCCGCTCTTTTCAATTTACTCCCTTTATCATTCTTTTCAGTTCTCCAAGCTCTCTTTCTCAGAACTCGGCCTTGTGGTATTTCATCTTCGCTTTCCTCAGACTCTGTTTCAACTTGCTGTTTACCTTCAACGAGTTCTTTTTCCACCACTTCTTTTGTTTTCCCTACTTCTGTCCCTCCTTGAATCTCCGTCACGCAATCTTCCTGCTGAATACTTGTCCCTGCTTCTAACCGGATGTTGGAGTTCCCTACACCTCCTCGGGGGTCTTCCGCAATATTCTTTCCCTCTCTCTCTGTATCTGGCACCTGTCCATCTAAAGGTGTATTTTCGGGTGGAATTTCTCTCAATCTTTCATCTGGCACTTCCTTCTCATGGATTTCTTTTATAGTCTCTCCACTGTCCTTTTCTTTGTTCTTCCTTTGTTCTTTCTTGGACGAATGTGCTCTTTGTTGTGTCTCTGAGTCTGAACTGGTATCAAAAATGTGTAACTTTCTCCTCAGGGAATTACTTCTGGGGACCAAAGTTAACCTTGGCTCTGTCTCCCCCCTTTCAGGGTTTTCTCTTTCTTTGTCTTTTGGCTCTCCGTCATCTGACTCAGTACTGGATTCTGACTCATCAAAATACTTCTTTTCTTTACAATCAACTGGATTTGGAATTCTCAAAGTATGACTTGCATGGATCCAGTTCTTCAATCCAGCACACTTCACAGCTGTTTTTGTAGTCAAGATGACTTGCCTTGGTATTCCCCACCTGGGAACGAAACAGTTTCTTCTTCTGTGTACTTTTATCCTTACCCAGTCCCCTGGGCTTAGATCATGAGCTGGCTTCTTTTCAAGAGTGGTGGCATCCGCTCCAACCTGATGAAACACAGAATAAACTGCGTCAGCCAGGCTTTTACAGTATTCCAATACCATGTCATCAGTTATTGTCATCAGCTTGTTGACTGGTATAAATACATGTCTCATTGCGCGTCCCATGAGGATCTCATGAGGACTCAAACCAGTAGTTCTGTTTGGTATTGATCTAATAGTCATGAGTACTAGAGGCAAGTCATCATTTTTAACATGGAAAAGTGACACAAGGGGCTTGTAAATCTGCCCCTATATGCGCAAATAGGGAGGTCCATAAATAATCTCTGTTATGAGCCCAAAGCATGTAATTTCGTTGTAAATTGAGAACGTGTTACTGCATTTACATAACGTTTGCCTTTTTATGTCACTACATAAATTTAAGAATAAAAAACTGCATAAGAACGGTAACCCAGGTAGAGCGCCGTCCCCCACCTCAAAACAGGTGCCGCAGTGTTTCTGTACAACCGGGAGTCGATTGGCAGAGTATACCCCCAGACTGCCCCTTTGGGCGCAGGGAGTATATGTGATATCAGGGAAAAATAGACCTAAAAAAACAGATGTTCTTCTTTGAGAGCTTTTCCTAAAATGTCTTTTGATCCGGTTTCCTTGTTTTCTGATTCGCCCACTTCAATTCCCCTTCCTCTTCTTTGCTCACTTGGATATAGGACTGACTAGCCCACCCTGCCATTGAAGCACATTCATTTTCAGGCAGAGGTAAATATGTGATCAAAAAATGCCGTCACTTACAGGGCAAGAGAGCAAATGACTGATGTAGACTAAATCATGACTCCATTGCACAACGCTGTCATGGATGGAAGTCTCGGGGTCATAGTCACACCTCTGGGTGGGCACAGAGTGCTATGATCAGGGGAAGAAGCGTTCTTTCATTTTGAATGTAGGTAGGGAACGGCACTGTGGGATAGTTTACAGTAAAACACCCAGGAAGAGCTGCAAACACTCCTAGACCTTTGAAGACAGACTACCATGCTGTCTGAGACCTAATGGAAGACTGGATCTGCTTGTCCAGAACCCAGGACCCTAGAAGGGACTCCAAGGATCAGTTGGATGACCTCCTGTTTGAGATACAGGGACACAACAAGCTTCCGGATGGCCCTTCCCTGCAACTGCCCAGCTGACTAGATGTGCTAGACCCTCCTCCTGACCTCTGTTGGAGTGAGCCCTAATGCCAAAAAGTTGCCCACCAGGCTCTGGACTCTTGGATGATGTTTGGGTTTACTCCTCTGTCCCTAAACTGAAAGAAGTGGGTCTTAGAAAGTTTTTGCCAACTTTCTGCCCGAAGGACCGTCAGAGATCAGGACTGCCATAAAAGCTGCAGCTGTTGACATCGAATCACTGGCTTCATCGGGACAAACACCAAGTGTTGCAAAGTTATCCTTAGTCCTGGGAACCCCGCTAGTGTTTGCTGACTGGTACTGGTGGTAACTGACTCTGACTGACCCTCAGCTCTGCCTAACCAAGCCCAGGACCAGTGCTATGCTGAAGACACACGTAGAATACAGTGAAAACACCTACATACACTAGGGTACCCCTTTGATTAGCATGACCTCCCCTATGAGTCCCTAGTATATATAAGGCAGGGGGATTGAAACTACCTTTAAGTCTCTTGGATAGAATAGGGCAGGGCAGTTTAGAGGCCAGCAGCCTTTTCTGCACTTCCATGTGTGCACTGCTGAAGCCTGAGGTCAGTTTAAAATCAGCCCTGTGTTGCAGGACTGCGTTTAAAATGCAAATAGTGCACAAACTCGACTTTGGTGTTTGGGGCACTTAAAATGGATAAACTACTATGTTTTGGCATGGTAGGTACCCCCAGGGTCTCCCCTAGGTGTCCCAGGGGTGGCGGTCAGGTACGTATAAGGCAAATCCTTATAAAAAGGCTTTTATATTCCCTGGGGGTAGTGACATTGCACATTTCACTCCCCACATTGTAGTAAAGTGCTTCCCAAAATTGAACTTTGTGCTAGGAGCACTGTAAAATGAGGATCTGCAAAATGTTGATATATTCAGAACCCCTAAAGTCTTTCCAGGTGTTCCAGGGGTGGAGGGTCCTGTAGGTGTAAGCAGGGTCCTTATAAAACCTGTTTTATAGGCCCTGGTATTAGAGAGATTGGAGAATTCATTTCTCGTATTTCACTGCGCGTCGATTTCTGTGATTTCGTGTTGAGAATCATGGAAGATGTAGTCATTCGTCGACGCGCTGTGGGAAACATGTGCCCACATACTCTTCATGTGACTGCCTCCCTTGATCTAACACCAGATTCTCTAAGACAATACTTTTCTCACTAACCCTGGGGATGCAGGGCAGCCCGCGGTTCTAGGTCTCAATAGTAACTACATTTCCCACCACGCATTGACGAAGGATTACATCTCCCATTATTCTCAACACGAAATCACAGAAGTCGACGCGCAGTGAAATACGGATCATCTGGACGCTGCAGTTAAACTGCCGGCCGGACTTACGCCCTCAGAGGCAACGCTCCGTTTGAGCGGTAAGTTACGTTCCCCCTTTGATGTTCACCGTGACGGGGCATTTTCCCCTTTTTCCTCCCTCCTTTCAAACTGGCACTCAGACGGCCTGGGAGTGTTTGTCCTGCCGACCATGCCGGGTGTCTCACAGTTGTTCCCTGATAGCCAAACCCCGGGCTCAAACTCCTGTACGAGCCTACCTTGACCCGCACCACTGATACAGGGATGCCTAATTAACAAACAGGGACAATTTTCTCTGTTTTTTGGGCTCTTTGGCATTTCTATGCCGGACTCTTATCTCTTTATTTTTCTGACAAGCCGGCTTGGTTCTCTTTGGCGCATGTTCGCCATTCACCTCTTAGCCTGGCTTCCAGGGACACTTCTCCTCTGGTTCCGCCATATAGTCTATCCCGGGTCTACTATTACTATGGTTGTACCTGCATCTATTTTCCATTTCTCTGGTCCTTTCAGACACAGATATGCCCCCTCTTCATCCATTGATATGAAGGGCTTGGCTTCAGAGTTCTGGTCAAGCGTAATTACTTACAGCCTCTCGGATGACTCATGAGTCTTAACTGGTTTTCCCACAGTCTATCCCCCTTTATACCTTGTATGAGCATTTTTGCTCTTCTGGAACATAAGCATTTGTCTTGAACCTGGGCTGAGCGCCTGGGTTTATACTCATGGGAACATAGACACAAGCATCTCGCCCCTTTGCCAAATTGACTCTGGTTCTCTCAACTACCTCTTCCTGACTTAATGGACAGATATCAAGCTTTTCTGCTCTTCTGCTTTCTCTCTCTGTTTACCGCCACACCTTTCTTTCTCAGATTGGTTGGCGTATGTAGCCATGGCGAATAAGCCCCGGACAGTAGTGGTAACCCTTTTAACCTAAATAGGTTCCATCGGTGAACAAGACTCAATGCAAGGACACCTGGTTCAGTATAACACACCGTTCCACAATATTTTATATTTTATATTTTGGTGCACTTTCACATTTTTGCAGTAGCTGCTTCTTTGGATCCTGATGAAGGCCATGACACTTCTATAGGTCTTAACGGCCAAAACATGTTGATCTCTCTAATGTAGCTGTCTCTAATGTTGACAGGCTCATTATTCAGTTTATTGCTTTTAATCCTGTCACAGGGTAGCTGAATAGAGCTTGCTGCTAGCTCTGTAGGCGGTTTTAACTTATTTTTCACACATCACTTCAGCAATGCACCACACAATTTTTTCACACACCACGCTCACATAGGGTTTTTAGGAAAACCCATGTGTTTTATTTGAAAACATTCCTGAGCTCCTCCCTCGTAGAGAGGGGGTTGTAACCTGCGCTAAGACTAGGTCTTGACGCGAGAAGGCACCCCTATGATGAAGCATGACACCTTTGGTGTGTGAGGGGAACCGTCCTTAAAAGGGATATTCCCCTTTCTTTCCTTTATTGCATGGTATATTCAGTCCACATACGCACTGAATCTTAAATGTGAATGTGTCCCTGTCAGAGGCAACAAAATGACCAAAAAGTGGCACTGTTGGTTTCTAAGTACTAGAAAGTGACTAATCTTGAAAAAGAAAATGTTTTGGTGTCATTTAAATGATAAACATATTTCCTATTTTTATAAATTGGTGTTGGACTTTTATTGTGTGTAGTGTCTTAATCATTTACTGAATTGGTGTTTTTAAAAGCTTTACATAACTGTCTTTGAAGTTAAGCCTGACTGCTTGCAGCCAAACTACCAAGGGTTGAGCATGGGAATAATTTTCCAAGACCTATTCTGAGCTCTTGTGAGTGGTATTATTGCCAATGGTAAATGCATATCTGCCACTACTAATAATCCACTTTCCAACACCAAGCCGCTACCCATCAACATTGAGCCTTCTTGAGCACAGACATCAGACTTTGCATGCTCTGAGCCTTCCTGCCTTCGCTGATGACCGTCCCGGTACTCCGCTCTTCAGCAGCCCACCATCATTGAGCCCCAGTTTGGACTCAGCTTGCGGTGTGCCCCATCGATGACCTCATTTTCTCCATAAATGTTTCTAAGTGAGAAGGTAAACTTTCCACGTATCCGATCTGCGATCCATTGCAGTCCACCTTAGCTTTTGACTTTGACCTAGTCTACCGTGACCAAATATCCAGGGTTGGTGCTATTTTTTATTCAAACTTTAAAAATTCATATTTCTGGTTGTACATATTGGATTTTTGGTATATTGGTTTCATTTTATTTATTAGACTGTGATTTATTTTTCTAAATTGGTTTGGGATTTTTCATGTGTTGTGTTTTAACTTCATTACAGTTTTTATACTAAATACATTACACTTTGAAGTTAAGACTGCCTGCTTTGAGCCAAGCTACTTAAGGGTTAGACATAGGTTTATTTAGTGACTTTTGTGCTTCACCCTGACTAGGATTGTGATTATTGTTTGAGGTGGTTTCTCACCTCCCTCAACTAATACTTCAATTTCTTACACCTACAAAAGTAATTTGTGACACTTCATATACCAAAATACCTATCTATAGGCTTTAAAATACAGAAATTGCAGTCCACTTTACTTACTTGAATAACTTTATTCAGTTTTTTACTTGAAACCATCAAAGTATACAAAACAATCCAACATTTTATGATTTAAAACAAGATAAAAGTCTTGGGAACATCTAAAATGTATAGTAAAAAGAGCAAGAATAAAACGTTAACACCGTTAAAACAAGCAGTCATCCTGTTGACTGTCATGCAATTAGGAAACACACCATTTGGGAGGCTTGGAATAAAATCTTATGTGCAATACCCAGTTCATTTGCTCTGATAACCAACATTTCATAATGGCAAAAATGTATTCTAATAATAGTAATCAACACCGACTAGGATAAAAGCTTCTGTCGATTGATCCAAAAGGAGAATAAAAAACGACTGACTGCAAAAACTATTGGTCCTGTAGTATCAATTTTCAGGATTCTGTAGGCAGCCTGGTATTGCCTAACTCCAATGTTTAAACAGATCAGTCATATCCACCGCTCAGATCATTTGATATTTAGTGCAAAAGAAGAGTATATGTTCTTCCGTCTCTTGTGTTCTAGAACAGGCAGGGCATAGTTCCAGCGATAGTCCAACAGCCTGATTACTTGGGAACCTTAATAAGAGGTTGCCATACCTAAATCTAACGTATACGCTTTTGGCAAGAGGTGGTGTAATTTGGTCCAGAAAGGGTTCAAAACTAGGGCGTGGCTTGGCACATAAGAACTGTGATGTTAATTGGCCATTTGTTGATCTAGTAACATAGCGCTCTACCACAGCCACCCAATGCCTAGTCTTGAGCTTTAATAGATCTACTTTAGTTGCCCTCTCTAGATGTTTCCATAATTCTGACATACCAAGTGTTGGATACCAACTTACAACATGTTTAAACCAGGATAGACTTTTAGCGCTGCTAATCACCAAAACCTCACTCAGAGAATGACAGTAATCAAAAAGCTGTGGTGTTGTCCACAAATGCAGCCAGTATGTTAAGGGTTTCATTGAGGCTATGTCATCAATTCTTTTTATCCCTAGGTCAAAAAACAATGGGATCAGAGGGGTGGTGATAGGTACTGAGTTAAGGGATCTAGCAAAGATGTTTTCAGATATCGTCAGTTTATTTATGTTAGTATACCCCATATCTCTGCTCCATACAGAGCTCCACTCTGGTCTTTTGCTTGATACACTTCTAGTGCAGGAGTCAGCGATCGTCTGTAAGACTGCCTGTAGTATCTCAGTATTGATTTTGACCTATGACATAGGGTCAGATGGCTCTTTTCCAGTTGTTGCTCCCAGCCAAGTGTGTTGCTTAGTCTTATCCCCAGGTAGTCAAAACTGTTCTCCCGCTCCAAAGGTTCACAAGCAATCCTGACCTCACTTGATTTACCCTTAGCTTTCCCAAACTCCAGGAATTTGGTTTTGGCAATGTTAAGTTCCATACTCCTGCTCTTACAGAAGTCTAAAAACGTATCCACTAGCATTTGCAAGCCCATTGGGGTTTTGAAAATGAGTAAAGAATCATCAGGATTGGGACTTTCGTGCCATGCATGACAGGAGAGTCATTCCTACTGTCCAGTAGAGACTGCTAGCCACATCGTTAATAAACAAGGAAAATAGTATAGGAGCGAGCACGTACCCCTGGCACACCCCATGCTGTATGGGTATTCTGTCAGTTAATTCACTACTAGTTCCCCATCTGACCTGGGCACAGTTGTCTTCGTGAAGTCTAGCTATCAGAGTCACCAGTTCTATGGTGGTCCCTAGGTCAACCATTATTTTCCACACCATTTCATGTGGTACTAAGTTTGAACGCAGATCTTAGGTCGACAAATGCTACATAGAGTTTTTGCTTTTTCAGTAGCACATATTTCCATATTAGCAGGGTGAATCTAAAAGCCTGATCACACGTACTAATTTTGGAGCAGAAGCCTGCTTGGTTCGGGGACAATATCGCCTTCTCTTCCAACCAGCTTTGGAGTTCTTTCTGAACCTGTCGTTCAAAAATCTTTTGGAGGTTATCAATCAAGCGGATGGGTCTGTATTTGGAGGGGATGGAAATATCACCTTTCTTGTGTATGGTGATTATCTCGGCTCCCCTCCAAGTTGTTGGAAAAGCTCCACCAGCCGATATACAGTTTGTTAAAAGGTTTCTGTACCCATACCATGGGTTCCGATTTATATAAATCTCCTGGTATCTGATCGGGGCCAGGGGCCTTTCCTGCCTTTAGTCTGTTTATTGCTGACACAGTGTCATCCAAACTAAAAACTAGTGTTGTACCAATCGTAGACATGACAGTCCACCCTTATATGCCTAGTTTGTTTATCATATATTTTCATAATAAACAGATCAGCATCCGATTTATTTTCCTACTTAACCAATGAGACCTCGAGTCATTATCATTGGCTTGTCACTATTGCCAAAGAAGGCCTGCTGTTTTTGAGCTTAGGCTTTCGCACCAGGCAACCATTAGGTGTACAGTCATAAAATTACAAGGCATACAAAATTGAAGCTGGCAAAGCAAAATACTGTCTCACCTAAGATGGCCTAACGGGATTCTGACCGTGCAAACCTTCTATACCCAGGGTTTGTCAGAGGGGGTAACCAATACCAAAACCGTTGCCTACTACAGTAATGTGTGAGAATCCATTTCACAAAATACCTACCTGTAGGCTTTAATACTGAGTAATACCATAGTGCAAATAGCTAATCATCATTGTGTGGGTCAACATCACCAAATCATTTGTCTACTACATTAAACAGTGAGATTCTATATAACAAAATACCTGCTTACAGACTTTAGCACAGGGCAATAATAATCCACCTTGTTGCCTTTAACACATGCTTCTCACAATAAGTATGTAGAACCTACTTGCTTTGTCATAACGTCATTAAAAACAGAACACACAACTTTTCCCAGTGAACCGATAAGGCCTCTGGCCTTTATCAGTGGCTTCACAATATGTACAGCCCAGGCCCTTCTGAAGTGCATACACTGGCAACCATCAGGCATACAGTTATAACATTACAATTGTGCACAAAATTGCAGTTGGCTCAACAGTATACTACCCTCTCAGTAGGGCCTAACAAGAATAATCACAGTTAAATTCTACTCCCAGGGTTTGTCATAGTGTGTGACCAACATAAAAACCCTTGTCTACTATGGTAATCTATGAAATCAATGTAACCAAATACCTTTCTACAGCTTGTACCCTAATGTGATAACAATCTACCATATGCTTTTCAAAATAATTTATCCACGCCTACTCCCATTGTCACAATGTTTAATAATATACAAACCAGATTTATGGCATCTGACATAGCATTTCCCTGCACACCAATCAAGCCCTATTGCTATTCGTATCATATCATAGCTATTATCATTGGCTGGTCACCATAACCAACTCAGGCATACTATAATGAGTGCAAGCTTTCCCAAAAGGTAACCATCTGGCATACAGTCATAAAATATGAAATGCATACAAAATTACAGTTTTCAAAGCCAAATACGATATCTCTTAACAGAGATTCTCACAGTGCAACTCTTTTGTACCCAGGGTTTGTCCGAGGGTGTAACCAACACTATAACCCTTGCCTACTAAGGCAATCTGTGAGATTCCATATTACAAAATACCTATCTGTAGGCTTTAATATGGAGTGATAACAATGCACACTTAAATGCCTATTGACTTTAACTGATACTTCTCATTAATAATACGTCAGACCTATTGCCTTTATTAAAACATTTCATAATATTCAGATCAGGCCTATAGCCATGATCATTGGCTTGCCACCATAACCAACTCAGTCCTGGTGTATTGAGTATAACCTTTGCCGCAAGCCAAAAAGTGCCATACAAGCAGACATTTTAATGGAAATACAGAAATTCGGCGCGATCAAATCCTGTACTCAAAGAAACCAACAATGTGGGTGGATCCTAAGCCCCTCTCCCAGTAGTATTCTGAAAGCTCTTTTGTGTTGGTCACATAAGGTCACTGACAACTGCACTGTTAGGCCACTACTAAAACCCATGCAGATTAGTGCAGCCTTCAGCATCAAATTCTACTCTCAAAACTGCACACTTTAAAGTTAATGATTGAAGGGGAGGGTGCTAAGACTACCTACCTTCCCGTTATGGTGCAGCCAAAGTAAACCAAACACTGTAAATTATCCAGTTATTAAACAGCATTACAAGGTCATGTGTGTGCCCTTGAAAGTTCAGGCGACTGGATAAATGAACAAAATAATGAAAGCAGTGTGGATGGGAAGCACTTTTTTTGTGGAAGCACACAACTTTTGCCCACTCAAAACATGTATGTACCCTGGCTAACAACTCTTTTTAGGATGATCACATTACGTCTTGTGAAATGCTTTTTTTAAATGCCCTTATTAGGAACAACTAGTAAACATTGCTTGCATTTTAAATATTATTGTACTCAGACAAAGTAAGTGGTTGTTTCTTTTTGTCTCATTGCCAACCTGGCCTTTCACTGAAAAGCACCACAATGAATGGAATAGCTAGATCAGAGTCCAAGTGACCAGGACAGGTATCGTGCCATTAACCCCATTAATATGCAGAGCATGCATTTTTAAAGTTGTCGGTCAAAAGCACAGGTTACTGGAAGTTCATGAACTTGTAAAATATATCTGAAAGACAAAACTACGGACCCTGTTTCCCAAGCTCTGAAAAACAATTAGCAACTTCATGAACTTGACCCGCTGGCTGCACTTTTCACAAGTTACAATTCCATGCTGTGTATTTAACTGTGACATTCACAGACATCCTGTGGCAAACGGGGCTATTCTCAGCCATGAACGAGGTCAGGGCACTTAACTTTGTAACGTGACGTTTCTCGCATATTTCACTCCATACACATTTATGCTGATGAAACACCCACGACAGTGATAAAGGGAGACCTCAGATTGTACTTCATATAGTAGGCGGTGGGTGAGGATGGATGCTGTACCTACCTGGACAACACACTAGAATCTTTATTGTCCGTGCTCCAGCCTGGCAAATTCGTCATGTGTGGATAAAAGAGAAGAATACATCAAATTTCGGTAAGCAGTGATGCAGCTATTAGCCTTTTTCACTTTCGCTATGCTCATATTATGAGCATACAGAGACTGGACTATTTTTAGGTCTCGCCTGAGCCAGCGCATGCATGCGCTGCTCGGGCGAGACATTTAGTAAGCGAGGTTTTGAAAGTGCTACCCCATGCTTTGGCTGGCCTAGCGCTTGCGTTCACGCGAGTGTGCACGCGCGCGGCCGCCATCTGTCTTTCACGGGTCATTAAGTGAAGTGCATCGCGATCACTTTCACTTTCGCAGCCCACGTTAGAAAAGCCCACTTTGTAGTACTGTGCAGTTTTCTACTTGTTTTCAATGCTCTATCTTCAGTATTCACAGTGTTTAGCCATTTTAACGGTTCTTTAGACCATGTTTTAATACTTGGTACCCGCCTTCAGTTTTCACTCTTATTACACTATTAACAGTGTTTTAATAAACTCCCCCATACCGCACCGCTTTTTTCAACATTCCTTCCTTTTTTAACCACTGGCGCTATATCCCAGCGCACAACCTGCCCCTTTCAGCGTGCTCCATCCTTGTACTTCAGCCCACAACCCCAACATTCACAAATCTACTTATTCGTCTTCGGATCCCCATTCCAGTATGCTCTACTCCACCAAGGACCCGCCTGCTTTTAATTTTCAATCCTTTACTCCAGCACCCCTCCTCCCCAACAAACTGTGCCCCAAGACTAACTTTCAGCAGTTTTACTAAGCACTCATCAGACGCTCGCACAGCTACACCTTAGAACTGAGATTCAGTTTCAAACCGATGAATATCCCCACCCCTGACAAATATACTAAGGCTTCAGTCCCCACAGAAAAGAGATCTTACGGCAGGAAGTGCATGACTTTTATTTTCCATTTGACTTGCAGTGAAGCGACTTATATTTTTCGAGAGAGGAAGTAAAACTAGGGGATATGCAAACGTTTTTGTCAAAGGCGAGAGAGATTTATATCTAAATGGCAACTTTGTATGTGTACTCTCATTTAGTCCCCGCCGCTACACTTAACCATATCTCTCTTAAATGCTCTCGTCCTGTTTCAACACTCAAAACCCCACCCATCCTTCAGCAGCCTCCTTTCTTAGGGAACGCCTCAAACCCTGCGCCAGCCCACTCCGAAACTCCTCCGGTGTTACTCCATACATTCTGTGCCTTCATAAAACAAGCATTGGCATAGCCAATAGGTCTTGCCTTTGGGACCTTATACGTGTTTTGCCATGCAACAGTTGATGTTGTTGCAACAAGGATATTGTGCTGCATAACTAAATACTTATAAGGTCCCAAAAGCGAGACCTATTGGCTATGCCAATGCTTGTTTTATTTTTATTTGGGGAGGTTTATAAAGTGCGAGCTAGACCCGAAGGTAACAGCGCGCTTTACATGGGCACCATTTGTGTTTCAGAGGGACGCATTCATATTTTGTTAGGCATGGGGAGATTAATTGGTTTGCCCAGAATGACAGGATGAGTGTCCCTGCCGAGAGTCGAACTCGGTTCCCCAGTTCCGAGGTCGACCCTCTAGCCGTTAAACCACATCCTCTCTTAACTTTATAGTGCAGTAACTTTGACGTGTAGCATAGTGCAGGTCACAGCATAGTACTATCACACCAGAATGCACATAAATCTACAAGAAAAGATACAGCACAAAACCTCAGTAAAACACACCAAAGCGCCAACACAACAAAAAAGCACATAAAAAATACACCATAACACCACTAATAAACAATACAAGATAACAACGAAATATTATTGAAAACATAGCACATCAGCAGCACTCTACACAACAACAAAAGTATATACTAGGTGTTAACTGGCGATAGCTATAGCAGTAGAGGTAGTTTGTAGGATTTGCAGGGGTCCCTGGAACGAAACCCTAATTTACCATTCTTTTTTCTTGCTAAGTGAGGTTCCGCACATATGCAAATGACACTCACTAACATATTTCAACAAGACAGCTTGCAGTTAAGTGAAATTAATAATATGGAAGACAGCTGGATGGAAATTAACTGTTCGGCACTAAAAAACCTATAAAACAGACATCCTGTTGGCGGGAACATGCCCTACGGTTTCTTAACTCAAACTAACATAGAAGCCTGGTGGGTATGAGATATCTCTCCCAGTGTCCCAGAAGGTAAACGCGTTATGAGTCTCCTGTGCAATTCTTTCTAAATATGGCAACAGCTCAAGAAAACATTCACTTCTTATTTGAAAACCCTTGCAAAATTGAGTCTGTTTTTGGTGGGTTTTCAAATGGATTATTGAATTAAATTAAAATTAAGTGAAAGTAATAATTGCACTTATTTTCAAAGGGGCATATTAGCAACGCTTTGCGATAAATATCGCAAAGCGCGCTTAGTGTTCATTTTCTTAACGCCGGCTATCGCTGGTTTTCATCGCGGAGTTAGCGCGTTATCAGCAATGCGTATCTCCAAGGCGATAAGAAATCCAGCGATAGCGGCAAAATGCCTGATTATCGGTGGAAATCCAGCGATGAAATTCCTGCGATAGTGAAATCCTTGGTAATAAGCCAAGGTGGTCTCAGGCTGACAATCCATCTCCCATTGGAAATATGGCTAAGTCAGGTTTCTATAAGGCGTTAGGAAGCAGCGATAATCGTGGTTAGCGCGAGTTATTTCATCGCTTCGCGGCCATTGGTAATAGGGGGAAGGTGAGTTAGCGACTGCTTACAGTTGCCTTGAAGTTGGGAATGCCTACTTTGCATGTCATTAGCGATAAATATCGCTGACATGCAAAGCGGCACCCAAACCGGTCGCTTTCGCCAGCTGATAGGGCGATGAAAATATCGCCGCTTTAGCAGCGAAAAGTGCCGCTAAAGCAGCGATAGCGCCCTTGCTAATATGCCCCAAAGTGTTTTATTCAAAGATGTTATTATGTGGAGCAATTAGCACAACACAATTTGTAAGTGATTCTGAGGCAGCTTTTGTACAACGTTTTTTAAGATAGGAAGTGAAAAATATTTTAAAAACTCATTAGATAATAGAAAATGCTCTACTAACCTGCATTCCAACACTTCTCCCACTTAAAACTGTAACCCACAAGTGTATTGCCTAGGACAAGAAATGAACTTGGAGCTAAGGGGCATATTAGCAACGCTTTGCGATAAATATCGCAAATCGCGCTTAGCGCTCATTTTCTTAACGCCGGCTATCGCTGATTCTCATCACGAAGATAGCACGTTATCAGCAATGCGTATCGCCAAGGCGATAAGAAATCCAGCGATAGCAGTGAAATGCCTGATTATCACTGGAAATCCAGCGATGAAATTCCTGCGATAGTGAAATCCTTGGTAATAAGCCAAGGTGGTCTCAGGCTGACAATCCATCTCCCATTGGAAATATGTCTAAGTTAGGTTTCTATAAGGCGTTAGGAAGCAGTGATAATCGCGGTTAGCGCAAGTTATTTTATCGCTTCACGGCCATTGGTAATAGGGGGAAGGTGAGGTAGCGACTGCTTACAGTTGCCTTGAAGTTGGGAACGCCTACATTGCATGTCATTATCGATAAATATCGCTGACATGCAAAGCGGCACCCAAACCGGTCGCTTTCGCCAGGAAGCTGTTGCTAACAGCTGTTAGGGCGATGGAAATTTCGCCACTTTAGCGGCGAAAAGTGCCGCTAAAGCGGAGATGACGCCCTTGCTGATATGCCCCTAGGTTTCTTTTTGGGATGTGAGTAGCTGTGGCATTTGAGCCTGTGGTCGTCCATAACTAGGAGAAACCTACCAATCCCAGTTATTTCTGAATAGTTGACACATGGAAGCTTGATGGGATATCGTCACTTTTTCTTACCCAAATAATAAACATAATTTATCCATATTTCTCTCTTGGAAAATTCCAGAATTTGTGGGGGAAGGCAACATTTCACCAAGCTGGCGTTCTCATAATTCTGACAATAAAAACAGTACCTCACCTGTGTGAGTGGGCCTATTTAACTAAAAGGAACAGGCCAAATCTGTGACAGCATGAAGCCAAAAGTTTCAGTGTTTGGCCTATTTCTTTCCCGTACAATCTGGATAACCCACACTGTTTGGATACCATTTCAGTGTGGGGACATTGGAGGTCAATATTTTAACCATTTGTTGGCAGTGCTGGAGTTAAGAAAGGTAAAGAAATAGCGATTTTTCTTACCCATATTTTAACATTTGTAGGGGATTCCGGGTACTAAAACGTGGAGATTCATGCAAACTATATCCCAGTGTATTCTGTTGTGTCTGTAGGTTTCTGTAATGACTGGAGTTTGAAGCTTTCCTGGGTGCCAATTAGCCCTGGGCCCAAACACTGTTGCACACCCATTGGAATTTCCCCCGTCAAAGACGTTTGCTGGTGTCCAGTGTGTGGCCCATGCATCTGATAACCCTGTACCGATAAGTCTCACGAGAACATTTGTTTGGCAAGAATACATACCTGTGAGAAGAAGACTGAAGTGCCAGGTTTTGGGCGGAACAGTGCTGAAAATCTGACAAATGTGTTCAGCATATTGTGCCAGCCAGTCAGTATATGGTCTATCTGGCAATCAGTGATAGAACCTTAGGATGTATAAAGATGTCTGGTTGTGATGATATGTTTCCTTGCAGCTAATTGGTGATACCTGCTACCAAATGACAGAAGACCTAAACCGCCATTTCACTAGTGTAAGTAATTGAACTATTAGCCGAGGGGGCTGAGAACTCCTCCGCCAGGGGTCGCCGAGTTTTGCTCACCCTGCACTTTCAGAAAAACTCCAGCAACCACTGCCTGGTGGAGTTTTTTCTCACACGCAGCTCACCAATTTTTAAGTTGTTGAGTGAGAAAATCGAGCGCTAGACCACCTACGAGTGAGAATGCTCAATGAGAGCGGTTGCGGCAGGTTGGACTGGAGGGCCACGTGGTACAGTTGTTGTGTAGTTCCTAAAAATTCATAGGATCTCAATCAATCAGTCAATCAATCAGAGTTTTGTAGAGTACACTACTCACCCGCGAGGGTCTCGAGGCGCTGGGGAGGGGGGAGTGAAGCAGATCAGTTAGGGTCATTTGAAGAGCCAGGTCTTTAGGTCCATTCTGAATTGGTGCAGTGTCGGGCTCCGTCGGGGGTGAAGGGGGAGTTAGTTCCAGGTTTTGGCTGTGAGGTAGGGGAAGGATCTTCCACCAGCTCTGGTCCTGTAGAAACGAGGGACGGTGGCTAGGGTGAATGTCGGCTGAGTGAATGTTTCTCTTGGGTGCGTGTGAGAATATTCAGTCATTGAGGTATTGGGGTCCGGTGTTGTGGAGGGCTTTGTAGCCGTGTGTGAGCAGTTTGAAGCGTATTCTTTTTTCGACGGTGAGCTAGTGGAGGTGTTGTATGATGTGGTTGTGTCGTGGAATATCGAGGATGAGTCTAGTGCAGCATTCTGGTCTTTGCAGAGGAGGTTTTTGTTGATTCTGGTGCAGAGAGCATTGCTGTAGTCCAGTGTACTGGTGATGAGTGGGTGGGTGACAGTTTTCCTGGAGTCAGGGGGGGTCCACTGGAACGTCTTGCGAAGTATGCAGAGGTTGTTGAAGAATGTGGAGGATAGGGCGTTGATCTGGCGGTTCATGGTGAGTGAAGAGTCGAGTATGATGCTGAGGTTGCGTGCGTGGTCCATTGGGGTGGGCAGGTTTCCAAGGGCGGGGGTCCACCAAGTGTTGTCCCATGTGGAGGGGGTAAAGCTGAGGATGAGGACTTCTGTTTTCTCATAGTTGAGCTTCAGACAGCTGTTGCTCATCCAGGTTGCAACAGCTTTCATCCCTTCTTAGAATATGTGCCTGGTGATGTTGCATTCCTTGGTGAGGGAGAGGATGAGCTGAGTGTCATTGGCGTAGGAGACGATGTTGAGACTGGTTTCTGACGATGTTTGCGAGGGGGGCCATGTAGAAGTTGAAGAGAGTGGGGCTGAAGGAGGATCCGTGGGGTACTCCGCATCTGATCTCTGTCGGTTCTGAGAGGAAGGAGGGGGAGTCTTATTCTCTGTGTTCTGCCTGATAGAAAAGAGCGTATCAAGTCTAAGGCCTATCCTTGGATGCTGGCATCGTGGAGTCCGGTGGCTAGTGTGCGGTGGGAGACGATGTAGAAGGCTGCAGATAGGTCCAGAATGATGAGGGCTGCCGTGTGGCGTTGGTCGAGGAGGGCGCGGATGTACTCTGTGGCGGTGAGGAGGGTGGTCTCGGTGCTGTGGTTGTGAGGAATCCAGACTGAGAGGTGTCTAGGATGCTGTTGGTTTCTATGAAGTGCACTGGCTGGGTGTTGACGGCCTTTTTGATGACTTTGGAGGCAAAAGGAAGCAGTGAGATGGGCCTGAAATTCTTGAGGTCCGTCGGGTCTGCAGAGGGCTTCTTTAACAGGGGGTTGACTTTGGTGGGCTTCCAGTAGTCGGGAATGTGGCTGTGTTGAGGAAGCAGTTGATGGTTCAGCGTAACTCGGTTGCGATGGCGGACCTGTGGAAGATGTGCAGTGGGAAGGTGTTGGAAGGTGCTCTGGAGTGGATGCTCTTCATTGTCTTTAAGGTGTCTTCTGTGGTGAGTGGGTTCCAGGTGAGAAGGGTCTGTTGGGTGGTGTCATAGGGGGTGGGAGTTGAGACGGTGCCATGGCCTTGATTGTCGAAGTTGTCATTGAGTGTCTTGATCTTGAGGTAGAGGAAGGAGCTGAGCTTGTTGAAGAGGTCTTCCGAGGGAGGGATGTTGGTTGCTTCGCTGTTGGGTTTGGCAAATTCATGTATGATGGCGAAGAGTTCCTTGGAGTTGTGGACATTGACGAGGATTCTTTCTTGGATGAAGTTTTTCTTTGTTGATTTGATGAGTTGGTGGTGTGCTGTGATGGCTATTTTGTAGGCGGCGCATGCTTCCAGGGATCTGCTGTTTCTCCACGTCTGCAGGAGTGCTTGGATTCTTGGAGTTCTGTGGTGAACAAGTTGGCTTTCTTGTTGTGTCGTCTCATGGTTTTCTGAAGGGGGGCGAGAGTGTTGGCGCAGTTGGTGATCCCTTGGTGGAGGTTGCTTGCTGCTGTGTTGGTGTCCATCATAGTAGGGGGTGACTTGCAGGTGAGGGTAGAGGTGAAGAGTTCTTTGGAGACTTTGATCCAGCTTCTGCTTGGGAGGCGGCGCTTCTGCTTGGGTGCGGTGGGTTTCGTAAAGGAGAAATGGATGTAGTGGTGGTCGGACCAGAGCAATTCCATGGTGTGGCTGAAGTGGATATTGTTTCCTCCGGCGAAGATGGGGTAGAGTGTGTGTTCTGCTGTGTGAGTGGGGGTGGAGACAAGTTGCTTTAGTCCTATGTAGGTGAGGTTCTCCAGGAGGGCGGTAGTGTTGGGGTCACTGTGGTTGTCCAGATGGAAGTTCATGGCTCCTAGTATTATATAGTCCATAAAGGTAAGGAGTGGGGTGCGTTGTGGTCGGCGAAGACGTTGGTGAAGGGGGCGCCGGGTCCAGGCGGTCTGTAGTCGAGTGTTCCGCAGAGCGTTGTTCTGGGGTTGGGCTGGATCTGGAAGGGGATTTGTTCCATGGAGGGTGAGGCGTCGTCTAACTTGGTGGTTGTCAGTCGGAGGGAGCTTTTGTGGACGATGGCGAGGCCTCCTCCTGGGCGGTTGTGGCGGTCTTTTCTCAGGATCTTGTATCCGTTGGGGATGGCGGTTGCAATGTCGGGTACAGAGCTGGCATTGGTCCAGGTCTCTGTGAGGAAGGTGACATCGGGTGTGTGGGTGTTGAGGAGGTTTCAGATTTCTACGGCGTGTCTGTGCAGGGAGTGTACTTTGAGGAGGATGCCGTCCAGTGGTTTGTGTGCACTGGCGTCCAGTGAGCTGGAAGCTACTTCTCGGGTCTGGAGGTGGGTGAAGGTGCAGCGTCAGTGGCAGCAGGAGATTGGGCCTTGAGTGTTGCTCGGCGTCGAGAGTTGGAAGTTGCTGTTGTTGCATCTGGGGATGGGTACGTGGCGAGTGCTGGGGTCATAGCAGCGGGGGGTCGTGGGACCAGGGTTCCTGGCACTATTTACGGTTAGGTCACAGACGGGCGCAGTTGGGCTTGCCTCCAGAGTGCTTTCGGCACGCCAGTGACGTGCCCGCTGCGCACAGCGGCTGCCATTAAGTAGGGGTTGCGGGGAAGGCAGTCAGCTGGGAGGCAAGAATGGGAACGACATGCTGGGGGGAGGGGCTGCGGGGTCAGCAGCGATGGGGAGCGTGGGAAGGGGGAGCAGGGAGGGCAAGAGGAAAAGAGGAGAAAAGATGAAGAAAGCGAACAGGCAAAGACAGAGAGGCAAAACACAGGAATAAGGCAAAGAGAGAGGCAAAAAAAGAGAAAAAATGCAAATAAAAAGAGGTAGAGTATAGGAAAAAGGCTAAGAGAAAGTGGCAAAAAAGAGAGAAAAAGGCAAGGAAAAGGAGGCATAACAGAATCAAGAGGCAAAGAAAAAGAAGCACATGCGAGAGAAAAAAAGGCAAACATGAGAAAGCAAAATTACACCGAACAAAGAGGAATAGCACAGGAGCAGGGTGCTCTTCCACTAGACCACCAGGGATAAGGCGTATGCAGAAGCCAGCGGGTGGAGGAGGGCCTCAAACACCTACCTGAAGGGTTCAAGCTGGCGCTAAGGGCAGAGCCTTAACGGTGGACCTGCGCGGGTGAGAACAGTGACTACGACTAGGAGGTCAGAAGTCTTGCTCTTCTTGCAGCGCAGCAGCCGCCATTAAGTAGGTGTCAGGGAGAGTTCGGTCAGCTGTGAGGCGGAAGTGGGAACGACACGCTGGGGAAGCATCTGTGGGGGCAGCAGCGGTGGGGAGCGCGGGAAGGGGGAGCGGGAAGGGCAAGAGGAAAACAGAGAGAAAAGACACAGAAAGGGAACAGGCAAAGAGAGAGAGGCACAACAGAGGAAAAAGGCAGAGAGAAAGAGGCAAAAGGAGAGAAAAAAGGCAAAAAGACAGAATAGGGGAAAAAGGCTGAGAGAAAGAGACAAAAACAAGATAAAAAAGGCAAGGAAAAAGAGGCACTATAGAAGAAAAAGGCAGAGAGAAAGAGGAACAACAAGATGAAAAAGGCAAGGAAAAAGAGATACAGGCAAGAGAAAAAAAGGCAAACACGAGAAAGCAAAATGACACAGAACAGAGCGGAATAGCAAAGGAGCAGAGTGCTCTTCCACTAGACCACCAGGGATGAGGCGCAGACAGAAGCCTGTGGGTGGAGAAGGGCCTAAAACACCTACCTGAAGGGTTAAAGCTGGCGCTAAGGGCAGAGCCTTAATGGTGGACCTGCGTGGGGGAAAACAGTGAGTACGACCAGGAGGTCAGAAGTCTTGCTCTTCTTGCAGCACAGAAGCCACCATTAAGTAGGGGTCGGGGGAGATCGGCCAGCTGGGAGGCAGAAGTGGAAAGGACACGCTGGGGGAGGGCTGTGGGGGCAGCAGCGGTGGGGAGCGCGGGAAGGGGGAGCTTGGAGGGCAAGAGGAAAACCGAGAGAAAAGACACAGAAAGGGAACAGGCAAAGACAGTGAGGCACAACAGAGGAAAAAGGCAGAGAGAAAGAAGCACGTGCGAGAGAAAAAAAGACAAACACGAGAAAGCAAAATGACACAGAACAGAGCGGAATAGCAGAGGAGCAGGGTGCTCTTCCACTAGACCACCAGGGATGAGGTTCATGCACAAGCCAGCGGGTGGAGGAGGGCCTCAAACACTTACTTGAAGGGTTCAAGCTGGCGCTAAGGGCAGAGCCTTAACGGTGGAGCTGCGCGGGTGGAGAACAGTGAGTACGACCAGGAGGTCAGAGGGCTCGTTCTTCTTGCATTGCAGCACCAACCATTAAGTAGGGGTCGCGGGGAGGTCGGTCAGCTGGGAGGCAAGAGTGGGAATGACAAGCTAGGGGAAGGGGCCACGGGGGCAGCAGCGATGGGGACCGCGGGAAGGGGGTGCGGGGAGGGCAAGATGAAAACAGAGAGAAAAGACACAGAAAGCGATCAGGCAAAGACAGAGAGGCACAACAGAGGAAAAAGGCACAGAGAGAGGCAAAACAAGAGAAAAAAGGCAAAGAGACAGAGGCAGAATATAGGAAAAAGACTGAGAGAAAGAGGCAAAAATGAGAGAAGAAGGCAAGGAAAAGGAGGCACAACAGAATCAAGAGGCAAAGAAAAAGAAGCACATGCGAGAGAAAAAAAGGCAAACATGAGAAAGCAAAATTACACAGAACAAAGAGGAATAGCAGAGGAGCAGGGTGCTCTTCCACTAGACCACCAGGGATAAGGCGTATGCAGAAGCCAGCGGGTGGAGGAGGGCTTCAAACACCTACCTGAAGGGTTCAAGCTGGCGCTAAGGGCAGAGCCTTAACGGTGGACCTGCGTGAGGGAGAACAGTGAGTACGACCAGGAGATCAGAGGTCTTGCTCTTCTTGCAGCGCAGTAGCCACCATTAAGTAGGGGTCAGGGAGAGTTCGGTCAACTGTGAGGCTGAAGTGGGAATGACACGCTGGGGAAGCAGCTGTGGGGGCAGCAGCGGTGGGGAGCGCTTGAAGGGGGAGCAGGGAGGGCAAGAGGAAAACAGAGAGAAAAGACACAGAAAGGGAACAGGCAAAGAGAGAGAGGCACAACAGAGGAAAAAGGCAGAGAGAAAGAGGCAAAAGGAGAGAAAAAAGGCAAAGAGAAAGAGATAGAATAGGGGAAAAAGGCTGAGAGAAAGAGACAAAAACGAGATAAAAAAGTCAAGGAAAAAGAGGCACAATAGAAGAAAAAGGCAGAGAGAGAGGCAAAATGAGAAAAAAGGAAAAGAGAAAGAGGAAAAATAGAGAAAAAAGGCTGAGACAAAGAGGCAAAAATGAGATAAAAAAGGCAAGGAAAAAGAGGCACAACAGAGGAAAATGGCAGAGAGAAAGAGGAAAAACGAGAGAAAAAGGCAAGGAAAAGGAGGCACAACAGAGGAAAAAGGCAGAGAGAAAGAGGCAAAAATGAGAGAAAAAAGGCAAAGAAAAAGAGGCACAACAGAGGAAAGAGGCAAAGAAAAAGTAGCCCAAGCAAGAGAAAAAAAGGCAAACACGAGAAAGCAAAATTACACAGAACAGAGGGGAATAGCAAAGGAGCAGGGTGCTCTTCCAGTAGACCATCAGGAATGAGGCGCATGCAGAAGCCATCGGGTGGAGGAGGGCCTCAAACACCTACCTGAAGCGTTCAAGCTGTCGCTAAGGGCAGAGCCTTAACGGTGGAGCTGCGTGGGGGGAGAACAGTGACTACGTCCAGGTCAGAGGGCTCGCTCTTCTTGCAGTGCAGCAGCCACCATTAAGTAGGGGTTGCGGGGAGGTCGGTCAGCTGGGAGGCAAGAGTGGGAATGACACGCTAGGGGAAGGGGCCGCAGGGGCAGCAGCGATGATGAGCGCGGGAAGAGGGAGCTTGGAGGGCAAGATGAAAACAGAGGGAAAAGACACAGAAAGCGAACAGGCAAAGAGAGAGAGGCACAACAGAGGAAAAGGCACAGAGAGAGGCAAAACAAGAGAAAAAAGGCAAAGAGACAGAGGCAGAATATAGGAAAAAGACTGAGAAAAAGAGGCAAAAATGAGAGAAAAAGGCCAGGAAAAGGAGGCACAACAGAATCAAGAGGCAAAGAAAAAGAAGCACATGCGAGAGATAAAAAAAGGCAAACATGAGAAAGCAAAATTACACAGAACAAAGAGGAATAGCAGAGGAGCAGGGTGCTCTTCCACTAGACCACCAGGGATAAGGCGTATGCAGAAGCCAGCGGGTGGAGGAAGGACTCAAACACCTACCTGAAGGCTTCAAGCTGGCGCTAAGGGCAGAGCCTTAATGGTGGACCTGCGTGAGGGAGAACAGTGAGTACGACCAGGAGGTCAGAGGTCTTGCTCTTCTTGCAGCGCAGCAGCCACCATTAAGTAGGGGTCAGGTGGAGTTCAGTCAACTGTGAGGCGGAAGTGGGAACGACACGCTGGGGAAGCATCTGTGGGGGCAGCAGCGGTTGGGAGCGCTTGAAGGGGGAGCGGGGAGGCCAAGAGGAAAACAGAGAGAAAAGACACAGAAAGGGAACAGGCAAAGAGAGAGAGGCACAACAGAGGAAAAAGGCAGAGAGAAAGAGGCAAAAGGAGAGAAAAAAGGCAAAGAGACAGAATAGGGGAAAAAGGCTGAGAGACAGAGACAAAAACGAGATAAAAGAGGCAAGGAAAAAGAGGCACAATAGAAGAAAAAGGCTGAGAGAGAGGCAAAACGAGAAATTAGGCAGAGAGAGGAAAATGACAGAGAGAAAGAGGAAAAAAGAGAGAAAAAGGCAAGGAAAAGGAGGCACAACAGAGGAAAAAAGCAGAGAGAAAGAGGCAAAAATGAGAGAAAAAAGGCAAAGAAAAAGAGGCACAACAGAGGAAAGAGGCAATGAAAAAGAAGCCCAGGCAAGAGAAAAAAAGGCAAACACGAGAAAGCAAAATTACACAGAACAGAGGGGAATAGCAAAGGAGCAGGGTGCTCTTCCAGTAGACCATCAGGAATGAGGCGCATGCAAAAGCCATCGGGTGGAGGAGGGCCTCAAACACCTACCTGAAGGGTTCAAGCTGTTGCTAAGGGCAGAGCCTTAACGGTGGAGCTGCGTGGGGGGAGAACAGTGACTACGTCTAGGTCAGAGGGCTCGCTCTTCTTGCAGTGCAGCAGCCACCATTAAGTAGGGGTTGCGGGGAGGTCGGTCAGCTGGGAGGCAAGAGTGGGAACGGCACGCTAGGGGAAGGGGCCGCGAGGGCAGCAGCGATGGGGAGTGCGGGAAGAGGGAGCTTGGAGGGCAAGATGAAAACAGAGGGAAAAGACACAGAAAGCGAACAGGCAAAGAGAGAGAGGCACAACAGAGGAAAAAGGCAGAGAGAGAGGCAAAATAAGAGAAAAAAGGCAAAGAGACAGAGGCAGAATATAGGAAAAAGACTGAGAAAAAGAGGCAAAAATGAGAGAAGAAGGCCAGGAAAAGGAGGCACAACAGAATCAAGAGGCAAAGAAAAAAAAGCACATGCGAGAGATAAAAAAAGGCAAACATGAGAAAGCAAAATTACACAGAACAAAGAGGAATAGCAGAGGAGCAGGGTGCTCTTCCACTAGACCACCAGGGATAAGGCGTATGCAGAAGCCAGCGGGTGGAGGAAGGCTTCAAACACCTACCTGAAGGGTTCAAGCTGGCGCTAAGGGCAGAGCCTTAATGGTGGACCTGCGTGAGGGAGAACAGTGAGTACGACCAGGAGGTCAGAGGTCTTGCTCTTCTTGCAGCGCAGCAGCCACCATTAAGTAGGGGTCAGCGGGAGTTCGGTCAACTGTGAGGCGGAGGTGGGAACGACACGCTGGGGAAGCATCTGTGGGGGCAGCAGCTGTGGGGAGCGCTTGAAGGGGGAGCGGGGAGGCCGAGAGGAAAACAGAGAGAAAAGACACAGAAAAGGAACAGGCCAAGAGAGAGAGGCACAACAGAGGAAAAATGCAGAGAGAAAGAGGCAAAAGGAGAGAAAAAAGGCAAAGAGAAAGAGACAGAATAGGGGAAAAAGGCTGAGAGAAAGAGACAAAAACGAGATAAAAGAGGCAAGGAAAAAGAGGCACAATAGAAGAAAAAGGCAGAGAGAGAGGCAAAACGAGAAATAAGGAAAAGAGAAAGAGGAAAAATAGATAACAAATACTGAGAGAAAGAGGCAAAAACGAGTTAAAAAGGCAAGGAAAAAGAGGCACAATAGAGCAAAATGGCAGAGAGAAAGAGGAAAAACAAGAGAAAAAGGCAAGGAAAAGGAGGCACAACAGAGGAAAAAGCAGAGAGAAAGAGGCAAAAATGAGAGAAAAAAGGCAAAGAAAAAGAGGCACAACAGAGGAAAGAGGGAAAGAAAAAGAAGCCCAGGCAAGAGAAAAAAAGGCAAACACGAGAAAGCAAAATGACACAGAACAGAGGGGAATAGCAAAGGAGCAGGGTGCTCTTTCAGAAGACAATCAGGAATGAGGCGCAGGCAGAAACCTGCGGGTGGAGGAGGGCCTCAAACACCTACCTGATGGGTTCAAGCTGGCGCGAAGGGCAGAACATAAATGGTGGAGCTGCCCGGGGGGAGAACAGTGACTACGTCCAGGTCAGAGGGCTCGCTCTTCTTGCAGCACAGCAGCCACCATTAAGTAGGGGTGTGGGGAGGTCGGTCAGCTGGGAGGAAGAACTGGAAATGACACGCTGGGGGAGGGGCTGTGGGGGCAGCAACGGTGGTGAGCACCGGAGGGGGGAGCTTGGAGGGCAAGAGGAAAACAGAGAGAAAAGTCACAGAAAGGAAACAGGCAAAGAGAGAGAGGCACAACAGAGGAAAAAGGCAGAGAGAAAGAGGCAAAAGGAGAGAAAAAAGGCAAAGAGAAAAAGGCAGAATAGAGGGAAAAGGCTGAGAGAAAGAGGCAAAAATGAGATGAAAAAGGCAAGGAAAAAGAGGCACAATAGAGGAAAAGGCAGAGAGAAAGCGGCAAAAATGAAAGAAAAAGGCAAGGAAAAGGAGACACAACATAGGAAAAAGGCAGAGAGAAAGAAGCATGTGCGAGAGAAAAAAAGGCAAACACGAGAAAGCAAAATGACACAGAACAGAGCGGAATAGCAAAGGAGCAGGGTGCTCTTCCAGTAGACCATCAGGAATGAGGCGCAGGCAAAAACCTGCGGGTGGAGGAGGGCCTCAAACACCTACCTGAAGGGTTCAAGCTGGCGCTAAGGGCAGAGCCTTAATGGTGGACCTGCGCGAGGGAGAACAGTGAGTACGACCAGGAGGTCGGAGGTCTTGCTCTTCTTGCAGCGCAGCAGCCACCATTAAGTAGGGGTCAGCGGGAGTTCGGTCAACTGTGAGGCGGAAGTGGGAACGACACGCTGGGGAAGCATCTGTGGGGGCAGCAGCGGTGGGGAGCGCTTGAAGGGGGAGCGGGGAGGCCAAGAGGAAAACAGAGAGAAAAGACACAGAAAGGGAACAGGCAAAGAGAGAGAGGCACAACAGAGGAAAAAGGCACAGAGAAAGAGGCAAAAGGAGAGAAAAAAGGCAAAGAGAAAGAGACAGAATAGGGGAAAAAGGCTGAGAGAAAGAGACAAAAACGAGATAAAAGAGGCAAGGAAAAAGAGGCACAAGAGAAGAAAAAGGCAGAGAGAGAGGCAAAACGAGAAATAAGGAAAAGAGAAAGAGGAAAAATATATAACAAATGCTGAGAGAAAGAGGCAAAAATTAGTTAAAAAAGGCAAGGAAAAAGAGGCACAATAGAGCAAAATGGCAGAGAGAAAGAGGAAAAACGAGAGAAAAAGGCAAGGAAAAGGAGGCACAACAGAGGAAAAAAGCAGAGAGAAAGAGGCAAAAATGAGAGAAAAAAGGCAAAGAAAAAGAGGCACAACAGAGGAAAGAGGGAAAGAAAAAGAAGCCCAGGCAAGAGAAAAAAAGGCAAACACGAGAAAGCAAAATGACACAGAACAGAGGGGAATAGCAAAGGAGCAGGGTGCTCTTCCAGAAGACAATCAGGAATGAGGCGCAGGCAGAAACCTGCGGGTGGAGGAGGGCCTCAAACACCTACCTGATGGGTTCAAGCTGGCGCGAAGGGCAGAGCCTAAATGGTGGAGCTGCCCGGGGGGAGAACAGTGACTACGACCAGGAGGTCAGAGGTCTCGCTCTTCTTGCAGCACAGCAGCCACCATTAAGTAGGGGTGTGGGGAGGTCGGTCAGCTGGGAGGAAGAAGTGGAAATGACACGCTGGGGGAGGGGCTGTGGGGGCAGCAACGGTGGTGAGCACGGGAGGGGGGAGCTTGGAGGGCAAGAGGAAAACAGAGAGAAAAGTCACAGAAAGGAAACAGGCAAAGAGGAGCAGGGTGCTCTTCCAGTAGACCACCAGGGATGAGACGCATGCAGAAGCCAGCGGGTGGAGGAGGGCCTCAAACACCTACCTGAAGGGTTCAAGCTGGCGCTAAGGGCAGAGCCTTAATGGTGGACCTGCGCGGGGAGAACAGTGAGAATGACCAGGAGGTCAGAGGTCTTGCTCTTCTTGCAGCGCAGCAGCCACCATTAAGTAGGGGTCAGGAGGAGTTCGGTCAACTGTGAGGCGGAAGTGGGAACGACATGCTGGGGAAGCAGCTGTGGGGGCAGCAGCGGTGGGGAGCGCTTGAAGGGGGAGCGGGGAGGGCAAGAGGAAAACAGAGAGAAAAGACACAGAAAGGGAACAGGCAAAGAGAGAGAGGCACAACAGAGGAAAAAGGCAGAGAGAAAGAGGCAAAAGGAGAGAAAAAAGACAAAGAGTAAGAGACAGAATAGGGGAAAAAGGCTGAGAGAAAGAGACAAAAACGAGATAAAAAAGGCAAGGATAAAGAGGCACAATAGAGGAAAAGGCTGAGAGAAAGAGGCAAAAATGAGGGGAAAATGCAAGGAAAAGGAGGCACAACAGAGGAAAAAGGCAGAGAGAAAGAGACAAAACGAGAGAAAAAAGGCAAGGAAAAAGAGGCACAAGAGAGGAAAGAGGCAATGAAAAAGAGGCACTGGTGAGAGAAAAAAAATGCAAAGACGAGAAAGCAAAATGACACAGAACAGAGAGGAATAACAGAGGAGCATCGTGCCCTTCCACTAGACCACCAGGGATGAGGCGCAGGCAGGAGTCTGCAGGTGGAGGAGGACCTCGAACACCTACCTGAAGGGCTCAAGCTGGCGCTAAGAGAAAAGCCTTAATGTTGGAGCTGCGCAGGAGAGAGAAGTGACTCCAGTCAGGAGGTCAGAGGTCTTGCTCATCTTGCTGCGCAGCGGCCACCTTTAAATAGGGGTTGGGGTAGGTCGGTCAGCTGGGAGGCGGGAACCACACTCTGGGGGGAGGTTACACGGGGGCAGCAGGGACGGGGACTGCGGGAAGGGGGAAGAGGGATGACAAGAGGAAAACAGAGAGAAAAGAGACAGAAAGCAAACAGGCAAAGAGAGCGAGGCGCAACAGAAGAAAAAGGCAGAGGGAAAGAGACAAAACGAGAGAAAAAAGACAAGGAAGAAAGAGGCAGAATAGAGGAAAAAGGCAGAGAGAAAGAGGCACAAACGAGAGGAAAAAGGTAAGGAGAAAGAGGCACAACAGAGGAAAAAAGGCAGAGAGAAAGAGGAAAAAGCGAGAGATAAAAGACAAGGAAAAAGAGGCACAACAGAGGAAAAAGGCAAAGGAAAAGAGGCAAAGACGAGAAAAAAGGCAAACATGAGAAAGCAAAATGGGACAGAACAGAGCGGAATAGCAGAAGAGCAAGGTGCTCTTCCTGTAGAGCACCAGGGATGAGGTGCAGGCAGGAGCCTGTGGGTGGATGAGGTCCTCAAACACCTGCCTGAAGGGCTCAACCTGGTGCTAAGGGCAGAGTCTTAATGGTGGAGCTGCGCGGGGGAGAGCCATGACTCAGACCAGGAGGTCAGAGGTCTTGCCCATTTAGACAACATAAACTAAGGGATTGGTGTCTAGACTGATTCCGGACACACCCAAAGGATATGTTATCCCAGCTAGCTCACAGTGCTACCATGTCACCATAAAGACCATAAAAAGCATCCACTCCGGAGTACCTTCGAATCCCTACCTGCTCCACATCTTCTACAGAGCCGCCTCCGCCATCGCACCCAAGCTGTGCCAAACCATCAACTGCTCCCTCGAGACTGTCACCTTCCCTGATGACTGAAAACACGCAGAGATTAACCCCCTCCTGAAAAAACCCTCCGCTAAACTGATGGACCTCAAGAACTTCAGGCCCATCTCCATGCTCCCCTTCCCTGAAAAAGTCCTTGTAAAAGCCATCAACGCCCAGCTCGCCGACATTATCGAAACCAACCACGTCCTGGACATCTCCCAATCCAGATTCCGAAGCAATTATAACACCGATACCACCCTCCACGCTACCACTGACAACATCCGTTCCCTCCTTGGCCAGGGTGAAACCATGACCCTCATCCTACTAGACCTCTTGGCTGCTTTTGACACCGTCTCCCACCGCACCCTAACCACAAGACTCCATGACGCTGGTATCTGAGACAAGGTCCTCAACTGGATCCAACCCTTCCTTATGGGCAGAACATACCGGGCTAGACGCGAACCGAACTCTCAAAACCAACAGAGATCAGCTACAGAGTACCCGAGGGCTCTTCTCTCAGCCCCACCCTCTTCAACGGTTATATGGCCCCCCTTGCAGTCATCGTCAGGAACCACAGGCTCAACATCGTCTCCTATGCTGCCAACACCCAGCTGATCCTCTCCCTCCCCAAAGAATCAACCTTTGCCAGGAACAACATCCACGAAGGAATGAAATCTGTTGTGGCCAGGATGAAAGACAGCTGCCTGAAGCTGAACTCAGACAAGACAGAAGTCCTCATCGCTTGGAATGGCTCCTGGTGGCCCTCTGCTCTAGGAAGTTCCCTTACCCCCACGAACCACGCACGAAACCTCAGCATCGTACTGGACTCCTTGCTCACAATGGACCGCCAAATAAAAAACGTCTCCTCGGCCTACTTCAACACACTCCGCCTGCTTCAAAAGACCTTCAGATGGATCCCCACTGAATCCAGGAAGACAGTCACCCATGCCCTCATCAGCAGTAGACTGGACTACAGCAATGCACTCTACGTTGTCGTCACCCAGAAACTCTTCCGAAGACTCCAGAATATCCTGAACATCGCAGCAAGACTAATCCTCAACATCCCCCATCACAACCACATCACTCAACACCTCCACAACCTCCATTGGCTCCCAAGTTGACAGTAGAATAGCCTTCAAACTCCTCACCCACGCATGCAAGGCCCTTCACAACACCGGACCTGCATACCTGAATCACCGCCTCACATTCCACGTACCCAACAGACACCTCCGCTCCGACCAGCTTTCCCTGGCTACCATCCCATGAATTTGCAAGACCAGAACTGGAGGAATGTCCTTGTCCTACCTAGCTTCCAAGAAATGGGACACCCTGCCCATCCACCTCAGGAAGTCATCCTCGCTGACGCAATTCGGGAAGGACCTCAAGACCTGGCTCTTCAAATGAACTCTGCACTAAGTCTGATCCGCTGCACCCCCTCCCCCCGTTCACCCCCACAGTGCCTTGAGACCCTCACAGATGAGTAGCCACGCTTTACAAACCATGATTGATTGATTGATTGATGTGACTGGCAGCCATTTTGTGCATCTAGCCAGTGTGCCTTTGCTATAGGCTTGCATGTGTTCTTTGTTCCCCATGCCTAGTTACTCACTGCTGTTCTCTGACCATGTGGCTTGCAGCCATTTTGTCCAGTGTGCCTTTGGCATAGGCTTGCTTGACTTCTTGCTTCCCCATGCCTCCTTGCTCACTTTTGTTATTTGACCATGTGGTTGACAACCATTCTGTGCATCCAGCCAGTGTGCCCTTGCCATAGGCTTGCATGGATGGATGTGATATTAGGTTAAAAATATGCTTGAGGATCATTGTAGTATATGTATATTAAGAATATGATTTTGATGAAGAGTGCTTATATATTACATGCATTTTTTATACTGTACCTCCATGCTTCACAAAAGGTTTCATTCCTCACATACAAACATCGGCAATTATTGATCTTTTCTATTTCATTTTTTTTTGTGTTTATTTTAATTTATTTATTTTTAAAAATTCTTACATTTTTTTACTGTAACTTTTTATGTCAATTATTTAATGACTTATTTTTTATTTTTATTTCTGTAAATTTTAATTTTATTTTTTCTAAAATCTTATTTTATTTAAATGTTTTAATTTTTTAATATTTTTATGTATATATAAAAAAAATTGCATTTTCCTTGGTCCATCCATCCATCCGTCTGTCCATCCTTCCATTCATCCACTCATCCATCCATCCATTCATTGACCTTAGGCATACAGCCGCGCAACAGCATTAATTTGTTAGAGGCATAATTCCATTTCCTCCTGGACACCCTGGCTGTAGCGCACTGCAGATACTTCAGCATGATTCACAGGACCACATTGCCCACCATAGGCGCACACAAACCTTCATTTTTTTAAAGATTGTATTCCATTTACCCATGCAGTCCCCTGAGGGTCATATATGGACAGAAAGGAAGCAGTAAATCTGTATGTTGTGTTATTCTGGTGGTGTGGTTTGATTTTAAAGTTTTTGATATATTATTACCTAAGTAACCAACCATACTAAGATTGCCTTTGTCTGTACTAATTCAAACTGCAACAATGCCACATTTTACTAAAAGAGAAGAGGAGACATCACCCGCAGTACTGCCAAACAGAACGTGACGTCAGTCCTCCAATCTCTTCCAATCTCTTCCACTTGTGTAGCTTAGTGGCTCTGTTAACTGAGAGCTTTAAGATGGCCCCAAAGAAGCTGCTGCCAAGAAAGTGGTCAGTGAGAAGAAGCAGCTTTTCACCTGTGGTGTGCCAACCACAACCTTTTTCTGGAGATGTGAGCCTGCCGGACGGGCCTCTAGGGAGGAACCTGGGAGCAGCACTCCAGCATCAACAACACCACCCCAATCTAAGCCCAAGACCATGTCTGTCACTGAGGCAGCCACTGCAATCATGGCAACTCCGACGATGAATTGGATTTGTCATTTTTGCTAGGTAGTACTCAATCATTTCAGTAAACAGAGCAAAGTGGACAGCAGCCGCAGCCAGTAATAGAACATCTTCCTGAAGTTGGAGCAGAACAGGAAGTTGATCTTCCTGTCGAGCAGGAACCTCCTCTTTTAGAATCATTAGTTTCCAGAATTCCAGAAAGAGAAAGGAAGGGTACTAGGAAGGGTACTACTCCATCATCTTCTCCAAGCACCACTTCTGATGATGATGATAGTGACATGGAGTGGACACCAGCAGAGTCCTGGAGATGCCATTAGAGGCAAGGTAAAAGAAAAGTTTCTGAAAGCCTTAGAATTATGGAAGGCGATGATGATGAGGAGGATGACGAGCTAGGCATTGTGGAAGGTGACACAGAGGAGTCCGACATTCAACCTACTCCGAGGGATGTGGCACAGGTAGCACCACCAGCTCCCACATTTTCAAAGACTGCAATAACCCCTACCACTGTAGAAGTATGCACTGCAGAGAGGCAATCAACGACACGCCCACCTACCTCCAGTTCTTTTTCAGGCATTGGAAGTGGCCCAGTAAAAAAGTAGTTTTCCCCAGTTCTGGGACATTTCTTTTGATAATCAACTCTATTATGTTTTAGAACAGGAAAAAAAAAACATAAGACCAGCAGTAATGAGAAGCAGTGGTATACAGCAAAGACATGACATCATCTTAATTTCATACAGCGAACACGTCTGAAGGAATAAGTACGAAAAGGATGACAGAGTAGAGTCTTGCACCGAACTTGCAGTTGCACAGGTGTGGTGTTATTCATCTAGCCCCCCCAGCCATTTGCCCCAGACTCTAGGATATTTCGCTGGGCCTCCCCTGGGTTTTGCAAATAGGTGTCTCTTGTGCTGCGCACCAGTCTACCCCCCTACGCCATTTGGCTATGGTAGGTGTAGCAGGATTCAACCAGTTACCGCAATGTCTCTCTTGGCCACCATCGTGGCTGTGTTCAGGAATAGTTTGTTGGCTCTAGACCCGGCCAGCCCATCTGCAACCCCCAGGAGCACTTTCAATGGCCTATGCGGTACCTCCCAGCCCAAAACTTTTGTGAGTTCCTTTTCTATGGAATCCCAATATCGTGTAATGACGGGGCAAAGCCATACCATGTGGAAGAAATCTGATTGGTGCTGGTTGCAATGTGGACCTGATGCCTCTGGTCTTAGCCCTGCAGTGTTTCGGTGTTAGGTATGCGGCATGTAGGTAGTACAGTTGGACCAGGCGGAGTCTAGCAGATGTGGTGATTGTTTTGGGAGCCATCAGTGCGTCTCTCCAGTCCTCTTCTTCCAGAGGTCCAATCCATCCCTCCCACTGGTCCCTGAGTCGGTATAAAGTATTAGGAGTATTGTTTGTTAAGGATCGATAGATTTGGCAGACCCCTCTTCCCCAGATTGCCTGTCATGATTGGTGCCTCAGGTGGGCTGTATTCAGGTAGAGAAGTAACATCTGGTATGTGGCTGCGGAGCATGTGGCGCAACTGCAGGTACCTATAAAACTGGGAGGGGTGCAGAGAATACCGAGTTTGTAGATCTTGAAAGGTACGCATGTGGTCACCTCCCCATATGTCTCCAAGTTGTGAAATGCCAATAAGGTACCAGGCCCTTAATCTTTTAAGGCTGCTGACCTCTTTGACCCAAGAGCCCCACCAGAGCAGTGTGTATTGAGTCAGCTTGTTCGACCATTGGGTATGGCGTAAAGAAGCGCGCCAGGCCAGGAGAACCCTTTGTGTCACTATGGGCAGAGATCTGGGGATAGCTCCCCCATACATCATCTCCTGGATCCGAGATAGGCCCAGGGCATTCAGTTTCACACTGTACTCTGGGTCAGCTGCTGTTGAACCAGTCATGTATAATGAGGAGTCGGGTTGCTAAGTAGTAAAGGTCATGCCCATTGCTCCATCGGAGGGTGGAATCCGGCATTGGGCCAGGGCCAATTGAGGTCTCCGCTCCCCCCAAAGAAATGTGGTGTTCAGACTGTCCAGTTCTTTAAACCAGGTTCGTGGAAAAAGGAAGGGTGTATTCTGAATTATGTACAGAAACTTGGGTAATATCATCATTTTGAACAGGGCTATTCTTCCCAGGAGGTTCAGCGGTAGCATGTGCCGTCTGTGGAGGTCATCACAGGCTCTTTTCACCTGTGGGGTCACGTTAAGTGACCACGCGAGGTCGGGAAGCGGGGCGACCCAAATTCCAAGGTATTTAAAGGATTGCCTCCTGAGAGGTATGGTGGATTGCCAGTCGTAGCAGTCTCTCGAGATGTGGAGAGGAACTAAGATGGACTTGGCGGGGTTTAGGCGCAGGCCGGAGGCCTGCCCAAAGAGATGCAATTTCCGAAGACAACGGGGTCTGGACCGGGCCAGCTCGGCCATAAAGAGCAGGACGTCGTCCGCATGAAGAGCAATTTTATCCTCGTCCGAGCCTGGCCATTTCCATCCCATGATCCAAGCCAGGGGCTCCATTGCCAAGGCGAAAAGGGGCAGCGAGAGGGGGCATCCCTGCCTCGTACCTCTCCTAATGGGGAACGGCCCGACAACGCCCAGTTGACAAGCACACGTGCCTGCGGTCTGGCGTCCAGTACCTTAACTAGCTTGCGGAAGTGTTGTCTCAGTCCCAACTCCACCAGCACCTCCTCCAGGTACCGCTAGTCTATGGAATCAAACGCTTTCTCAAAGTCAATGAGAAGAAGCGCTAAGTAAGGGGTCAGCGACTGGCGGTTCGCTAGGGCCAGGTGGAGGCATCTGGGGCAGTGCCTAGTGCCTCGGTAAGGCATAAAGCCGCATTGGTCGGGGTGGACCAGCTTGGTTAGATATGGTATTAGTCGGTTGGCTAGGACAGATGCGAATATCTTGACCTCCGCATTAATGAGGGAGATGGGGCGGTAGTCGGAGCAGTGCCCAGAGGGAGGCTGGGACTTAGGGATTACTACTATGTTGGCGGTGTCTGTTTCTGGTCAAAACGCGCCGTTTCCAACAACTTCGGCGTACATCTCCAGGAGGTGGGGAATAAGTGTTTCCCGGCAGGCCGCGTAGTACTCCTGCGGGAGCCCATCTAGACCTGGGGTTTTGCCAGACGCGGTGCGGGATATGGCGTCATTAATCTTCTCCTGGGTAATGGGGAGGTTCAGGTCTGCCGTTTCAGCCGCGTTTAGGCAAAGGAGAGAGATGCGCTCTTGGTAAAGCAACTATAGGAGTGAGAGGTTGGTGACTGTGCAGCGTAAAGTGTGGAATAGTAGGTGGCAAAGCACCAGGCCATCGCCTCGGGTGAGCGCTGGGTAACGCTGTCTGGAGCTTTAATCTCTGGAATTATGCGGTTGGCCATGGGATATGTGGCCAGGCGGTGGAGGATCTTCCCATTTTTGTCCCCCATCCATATACTCTAGCTATAGATGACCTCCTCAGTAGCCTGGCGGCCTCTATGGAAGCCTATCTGATCTCATCCCTTAGGAGTGCAAGTAGACTGTCATGTGAATCAGCTCTCAAGGAGGGTTGCCTGGGCCTCTAAAAGGGTTATTTGAGAGTCCTGGGCGAGCCGCTTGAGTTTAAGCTGGCTTTTGGAAAAGCCGCGAATGGTGGCCTTGCTAGCTTCCCACAAGGTGCCCGGGGTGGATACGGAGCCTTGATAAGTGAGAAAGTACTGTTTGAGCTCTTTTCTTGCTGAATTCTTAAAGTCTTTGTCCTGGAGGAACCATGCGTTCAGTCTCTAGATTGGCCGCAACGTGTCTGGGGATCCCCCACTCCCAACGACAAGGGCGAGCGATCAGATATACCCCTGGGTTTGGATGGCAATGTCTCTATCTGGCAATCGAGGGCGGGCATGAAGATGTGGTCCAGTGGTGCGTGGGTGTGGTGCACGGCAGAAGTGTGCATGAATTGTTTGGTCTGTGGATGCCAGACCCTCCAGGCGTCGCAGACCCCCAGGGTGCTCGCCCAGTTCATCAAGAGTTTAGCATGGGTGGTTCTAGTGGCAGACAGGGTGCTTGTAGTGTCTAGGACCGGGTGCATAACTGCATTGAAGTCCCTTCCAATTATCGTCCTCCCGCAGGGTAAAGATGTGATGTGGTCTGGAGTACGTTTAAGGGTGGGAGAAAGCAGTGATGGTGGGGAGTATATGGACATTAGGTTAAGAGCAGTGTCTCCTATGGTGCCTCCCAGAGCTAGGAAGCGACCCTGGGGAATGCTGGAGACTTTGGTCAGCACAAATGAAAGAGTGCGCCGCATGAGGATTGCCACGCCTCTTGACCTGCGGTTGAGCCCTGAGTGCCAGACTCTGTCATAAACATATCGCGCCAGTAAAGGGCAGTTGTGGCCTATAAGATGGGTTTCTTGGAGCAGTAGTATGTCGGCCGCTTGGTGCTGTGCATAACGCAGGGCCGCCGTCCTTTTGACTCTATCTACCAGCCCATTGATGTTCCATAATATTATACGGATTAGTTCCCTGCCATTATGGGTGTCTGTCATAGTGGGCAGAAGTGTGGAATAGGGTCCGTAGAATGGGCACCAAGCGCAGGTGTGGTGCTCCGCCTACATGCTGTGGGACTATAGGTGCGTTGCTGTAGCTTTGGTTGCGCGTACAAGTGTTGTATTGCTGAAGAAAAGTGCTGGTGTAACAAACAAGGTGCAGTAACAAAAAACCGAGACAACTGTCCACCCTCCCTTGCCTTCCACCCACCCTATACTTCAGGAACGGAAGCATCTGTCAACCCTAACAGACAAACTTAGATACCAAACTTGAAGGCTTGGGTGTGGAGGAAACCTCCTCATATAAGGATATTCAGATCGGCGCCATCATGAGAACTAGAGTTGCGGTGACCATGGCTAGCTAGGTGACCCATGTCTTGTGTTACAGGCTGTCCACCGCAGAACCAGGTTAGCTCTCTAAGAGAGGTGGACTTCGAGAAAGGTCTGTGTCTACCAAGTTAATTGGGGAGGGTCGGTCGGAGTGACCCCAGGATCTGAGTGGCCCGTGGAGCCGGCCCTTCTGGAGAGGTGGGAGTTGCTCTGGGGCTCTCGGGCTTGTGGGAGCAGCCCACGGCCCGAGGGTGATTCTGATCTGGCTCGTTGTAGTCCTCGTCCATTGCGTGAGCCGGTGCGTTTATTATGTGGTCTGGGAGACACCCTCAGGCGTCCCCGGTACGGGCCTTGGAGGATTAGTTCAAGGCATTTACTCTCAGAGGGCGTTCTTCTGTTAGCCATGTCCAGGCCTCCTTGGGGGATTGAAAGAAAATGGTTTTGTTCTGGAACACCACCCGGAGGCGGGCTGGGAAAAAAAGCCTGTACTGGAGGTCCAGGGCATGGAGCTTCTACTTAACCTCCACAAATGAACGTCTTTGACTCTGAACCTCTGGTGTGTAGTCAGGGAAGATCATAATCAGTTGACCCTGGTATGTGAGGGATTTTTGCCTGAGTGCCTCGGCAAGGATAGAGTCTCGGTCCTTGAAATTGAAGATCCACACTATTATTGGCAGGTGTGGTGCCCCCGGTGGAGGCTTTGGAGCCAGAGAGCGGTGAGCCCGTTCAATCGCAAACCACGGGGAGAGGGAGTCCTTGGGCATCCAAGAATTTATCCAGTGCTCAATGAAATTGCTAATTTGCTCCTGCTCCGAGCCCTCCGTAAATCCCACCAGGCGGAGGTTATTGCGCCTCGACCTGTTTTCAGCATCTTCTACTCGCTTATGCAGTTCTTTAGTGTAGGTCTGTAGGTGTACGACTTGTTCTTTTAACTGGTGGATGTCGTCCTCTACCGTGGAAATACAGGATTCGGTTTCTTTGATCTGGGCCGTCGCATTGCGGAGGTCTTGCCGGATGAGGGCTACGTCGACTCGGACTTCGCTAATTTTACTCTCCACTGAGGTCTGCGAGGTGCTAATTGCTTGAAGGATGGTGCTGAGGTCGGTGGCAGCAGGGGCATTCTTTTTGGTAGGGCCGCTTGCCGCCTTAGTCTCCGTGGTCATGTATTGGTCCATCTTGGTCTGAGTTGTGGGGGCCTTCGGTCCCCGGTCTCTCCCCATTGCAGTTGATCGGTGGTTGCTCCTCTGGAGAGCTTCTCTGGGGAGCAGTGTCTCTGGCGATCCCACATGAGCGGAGGAGAAGAGGAAATCGCCGCAGACCACAGAACGGGTGAGGAACGCAAGAGTTCGACTGGCCTAGTGATCGGGGAGCAGACTCCCTGTGGCTGCAAAGGACAGGAGGATGCGAGACAGCAGATGTAGGCCTGGATCTGGTGGTTCACTCGTGGCCCCGGTGGCTCCACTCTCACCGCTACGCGATACTGCAGTCGAACACACCGCAGGCAAGCAGCCGAGTGTTCCAGCTACAGTGGCAGGCCGGTCTATCACCTCTGTTCTCTGCCACCAATCCCACTCGTCAGGTCACAGAAGATCCAGGGACCAGGGGTTTCCGCAGGGTGAAGGGTCCACAGGGCTCGCTGGGCCACTCTATGCCCACAGGGTCGGCAAAGGGGGAGGGACCCTACCTTCGGATCCCTTCTGCCCGAAATGGCTGTCGGACCCCCTGGCTCAGCTGCTCCCGCCCGGCTGTGGTAGCCCCCAGTCTGGCCGCCCAAGAGAACAGTTGAGAGTGCGCCCCACAAACCAAGGCCTCACCTCATCTCAATGACCTCCAATGACAGTGGGGGTCCCCAGTAGCACTTCCAGGTGGATGGTCACAGCGGCAACACCCAGGGTTCTCTAAGCTGGTGAACCCCTGGGCCACGTGGCATGAGGGCACCTCTGAATGTGCTGGGTCTCGTAGTCAGGGGCAAGCCTAAGCCGAGACTCCAGCTGCCCGTGTAGGCAGCTGTTCCACCCCGTTGTGGGCCCCTCTGCACTGGCGACTCACCCGGCAACCAGGCTACTAGGCATTGGAGCCACAGTCACGTCGGGTCCGGGAACAGGTGTAGGGCCGGCACCCCTCCTTCCACGCGCCGCAGCCCAGCACTCACCGGATCACAGGTGGCTAGGCAATAGGTGCTCCTCCCCACGTCAGTGGGGTCCCAGGGTCATGCACAGCCCGCGACCACCCCTCGCCCCAGAGTTAAGGAACAAGTAAAGGGGGAAACCCAGGCCATCGGTCCCACGATGCCAGAGGTGGCAGCCGGTCCCCCCACACACCACCTCCAGCAGGGATGTGATCAGGGTAGGCCTCTCTCTTCCCATGCACCACAGCCCAGCCCGCTTCAGGCCGCAGGAGGCTCGGGCAGGGAGTTTGGGACATTTTTATGGTTAGCACACAGAGGAAGCACATTGCAATATGCAAAGTTTGCCACAAGAACGTTCGTCGAAGTAAGCCTGGTTCACATTATAGCGCTGGAGGCCAAACAACCCATATGAAAAAACATCACGCAATCCGGTGAGAAGAGCAGCTTAAAGAAATTGCTGAATGTGTTTGTGGTGGTGAAGGTGGGGAGAGCCGGTGAACATCAGCTACAAGTCCAATCTTCTGGGGAGGTGATGATGAGTAAGAAGATGGTGACATCCTCATGCAAAGTAGCTCTGTTCCCAGCAGTGCACCAGCAGAATCCCACACCTCAGAAACTTCACAATGGCACAAGAAGAGTCAGATGGAGACACCACGGCATACAGGGACTGCCCCACCACATCACACAGTGAGTCTACCACCACCTACTTCTCAAAAGTTGCCTGCGTCAGTTGGCCCAGAAAAGAAGACAACACAGACTTCTATTATGGGCATGTTTAGGCAGTAGGGGCCATGTGACCAGAATCACCACGTTTGTACAATAGGAAGCTGGAAAAATGTTAGCGCTGGACCTCCTCTTTTTTCTTTTGTGGAAGGAGTGGCATTCTTAGAATTTATGGAAGCCATCTGCCTGAAATGGACGGTTCCAAGTTGGACCCATTTTGCCAGAGTTACTGTTCCAGCACTGCATCATGATGTGCTGCAATTTGTTGGACAAGCTCAAACTTTGCTGCAAAGTGTTGTTCTCACTATCCACCGTACCACAGACTTGTGGACCTGTTGTCAGGCAACTGATTACATGTGCATCACTGCACACTGGATCTCTTTTGTGCAGGTAAAGCAGAAGCTATCTTCAGGTCTTGGCCCTGAAGAACACTTGTAAGACTGTTTGGCAGCATGCAACAGTATCGAAGTTCGCCAAAAAGAAATCACATACAGCTGCAAACATCTTGGACAAATTTAATAGCAAGGTGGCTGAATGACGGTGACCCAGAGGTCTCAGAATTTGATTTGTTGCCATGGACAATGGCAGCAACATAGTCAAGGCCATGGCAGACGGTGGCTATTTCAGGGTCCTGTGTTTGGTGCATTGCATCAACTTGGTTGCGCAAGACTTTCTAAAAAAAGAAGACAAAGTCTGCAACATACTGACCACATACAGAAGCATCTGCACTCACTTCATCCATTCTTTTAATGCCCAGAAGCAGTTTTTTCAGCATGCTAATAGAGTACCAGTTAAAGCCCTGCTACAGGAGGTGCCAACACACTGGACCTCGACCCATTACATGTTGCAATGTCTATTTTAGCAGTACAAACAGATCAATGACTATGTTATACAAAGAGAAGAGGATGCAATTGGGAAAGCTTTGATCTTGGATGCAGACAAATGGGTCCTAGTCAAAAGCTGACATAAATGCTACTCCTTTTTGAGGTTTTTACATGGGAAGTTAACAAGGAGGACAGTACAATGGACCAAGCTATCCCTTTGCTGCATCTGCTACAGGATCTGCTGAAAGAAGGTATCTGAAAGGTTCGCACTCGGAGGTGTGAAAAAACACAGAAGCGCATGCCTTGGTTGAGAGCTTAATCTTTCGCTTGGCTTGTAATGCAGGGCTGCAAAATGAAATAATCTCACCAAGAGTACATCTGTGCCACACTACTTGTTCCATTGTACAAAAAAAATTCTGCCCACTTTCATTCCTTTTTCTGAAGGGGATGTTTCAAAATACAAGATGTGGCTTGTTGAGCAAGCTGGAGACCTGGAAGAAGATCAGCTGGAACTTATAGTCCAACTCTGCAGTTCTGGGGTGCCGCTTTCAACTTCTAGAGAGGACAGTCTTGTCTCACAGCAGCCAACACCAGCAACCAGAACACCGGCAACAACAGCAACAGAAGAATCAGACCCAACCTCTGCAATGGCTTGGTTTCAAGTGGCAGGTCTTAAGTCCAGTGCAGAGGCAACGGCAAAAGAGGTTGAGCAAGTAGCAGCATCAATGACCATTCAGAGGATGTTCCTAGAGTATCTGGGTGATCCAAAAGATGTCTATGTGGATCAAAAACCATTGATGTATCGGTATGGGAAGATGCACCAATCGCAAGAGCTCAGCAGGTGGACAATAAAGTATCTGGCTTGTCCTGTACCCAGGCTGTCTGCTGAGCATGTGTTCAGTGCAGTTGCCACAGTATTTACAATGAGAAGGACCAATCTCTCACCTCTAAATGTGGAGAGATTGACCACAATCAAAATGGACCAACATTTCATACCACACAGTTACACCTTAACTGAAACAGCACAGGAGAAGGTGGATGCTTGGTGAGAATCATGGGTTTTGGTTGACCAATTTCTGGGTGAACCACCTGAGTTTGAGGATGAACTCTACTTCCAAGACTGAGCATGCTAGTGCCATCATAGAACTTTTTAATTACTTCTCGTTAAACTGCTTTCTTTGCAAAAAAATTAGGTAGTGGAAAATTATGTTCAATTCAGATTTATGATGCCCCACCATGTTTTAGCCAAATGTATGGCCATATTGGAGTTGCACCAGTGTGCAGTGCAGAAGCCTCCACAATTCCTTCATGACACTGGAGACAATGCCTGCCTCACTCGCATGCCTATCCTTTTTTGCATCACTTAGTAGGGCTGCCCCAGAAGATCATTTATTTAAAAGATTGCCAAATCCAAATTCTAAAGTGTTGTCTGCATCAAAGATACAATTGGGTACCTACAACCTAACCTACCCGTGCTTGGATTGAGAGAGATAACTACAACTATTGTAACTATGAGTGAGTGAATGTTAGTGATTATTGATGATTTATGTGATGGCAGACAATGAGGGAAAGTGTTCAATTAATAGTAAACTTGATTTTGATGAATTACAATGTTTGGTGCCTGATAAGTGATCATTTTTCCTGAAGGTGATTGGCCTTTACAGTCTTACTTAATGAAAATGTACCTGTGCAGTCCACTTTGTGGGTTCTTCCGAGACCAGACCACTCACTTGAGTTAACAAACACAAACCTTTACAAATACTGCAATTCTATTTCTCTACTTGTTCTTTAACAGTAGTGCACTACACACCTGTCTTGTTAGGGTCGGGACTGGGACGGAGTTGCTCGGTGTCAGGAGGAGGATAGAAGGACTCAGGGTGGGATTACCTCATCAACACATGAAGAAGGACATTATCAACTTCAAAGGGAAACCATGACTCTGAGGACTAATACTCAGCTATGTGGAATGGAGAGAGGTGTGTTTGTTTGGGAAATGCTGCTGAGTGTGTCTGTTGCACTTGTGTCAAAAGAGAAACTCTAAGTCCTCTTGTGTTTGGTCTGCCTCTGAGTCTTATTGGGTAAACTAATCATGAAGCTTACCTTCCTCCTGTCCTTCTCCTTGACTCTACAATACAGTTTCTGTTTTACAATCCGCAGGGCTTCTCGTCTCCTGTACGAAAGAGAGGCGAAAGCTGAGCTCAACACTTCTGCCTACATACTGGACTGCTCTAGACTGGCACCCAAGAGTGATGGACATTCCAGAGGAGAAGACAGATGCACCACCCCATTTGGCAATACAGTATCATTTTTCTTTTACCAATTATATTTTCACAACTGGGTAGGTTCAATTCACACCTCCAGAATTTGATTTTTTTCAAACCTAGACCGCAGAACATTTAGATAACGGATAACTTAGGTCTCTGGGGCAGAAAGGCTGTTTGCAATGCATTTAACTGTACTGTGTCCTACTCATTACTTTATTTCCTTCCACAACTTATTGATGCTGATGATATGCTGCCCATCACCCTGATGAATATTGTTGTTGTGTTTGTCTTTGTCACACTTTTACCCAAATCCCCTTTCCCATCAATTCATCAAACCCCTAACCCTCTTCCTCCGGGCTGTGTGATTTTTTGTGAGGTGTGTCTTAATATACACCAAATAGATCACACACTTGGTGGGACAGATGTGGCTAAATGCAACACCAACCCACTGCAGGATCATCTGTTACTTGAACAATAGCCCACACCAGCCCCACTTACCCAACCATGCATAAGTAAGAATGTCATTCTTCAACGTCAACATTATCTTTCCGGCCTTTGTTATGTGTAATGAATAGACTCCCAGTACATTTTCCTTGAGTTGAGAATTTCCTAACTTTGGTTTTCAAATTCCATGCTCATCATTGTTCAGAATCATTTACTATTGCTAGTTTTTGTTATAATATGTGGATTCTTTGATGTGTCATGGTGGTAGTAGTCTGTCTTTAGTCTTTCAACAACTATAATATAAATGTATATGTATAACCAACTACTCTCTTCTTTCAATGTATCTACCTGTGATCCTTTTCATTAATCCTGCGGTTGGAGATCACCTAGGTGAGAGTGGGACTTCACTGTGATGCCTTCCCTGTTGCTGCACTACCACTACCATAAAGAAGGCACCTTGGGAAACCCTCCAGTAAGAGGTGGTAGATTGACAGAGGGAACAGCAACAAGCCAACACTTCATCTATTCTGGCAAGAGAACTATGGGGTGAAGTGAAATATTTTACTCAGTACGTAACTAACTTGTACTGCGGATGAGATAACTGAATTGTTTATCTATGTTTATCTATGTTTCGGTAGGCAATATGGGGAATGACAGCATACCCTCCTAACTGGCATGAACTTTAAGAAATGGTACAGACAGGCTGTGCAAAAAGGCATCAGTGCAAAGTTAAAGTAAAAAACAAAACAACTTCATACATAAAGTGGATTACAAAAGATTTCCCCTTTACCAACATATATAATAACATATAAAACCCACCCTCTCCACCTACAACAGGCCCACACCTCTCCCACATTCTTCCCCATCCTCAACAAATGTCCAAGATAAATATAAATCATGTCAAAATTGTCCAAAAATGCCTTGCCCAAGTTCCCACCCTCTCCAACCACAACAACACACTCCCACCAAAACCACAAATTTAAAAAAGACCTAATGGAGGGCATTCTCTACGAGGGGCTTCAGATATTGTTTGCGGGCCTCGTGACATGCCAGCCTATGCCCCAAGTGCTCCAGCTCATGCAGCACACGGCGATAATGGAACCTGGTCTGAAACGTGGGTGGCACGGGCACTGGGACCGGCACGGGCAGCTCAAAGCTGCCAGCTGCGCTATTGTAGGCTGTAGGCGCAGGTGGTTGGCCAGGGGAACTGAGCCCAGGAGCAGGGGCATGTGTTGGGCCCTTCTAGTCCTCCAGTGGTTCCGGGTGGCCTCCAGTCTCTGCTTCAGAAGCCAGGCCGAGATCTCCTGCCGGGCCGATTGTGGTGGTGGACCAGCAGGAGTATCTATATCAAGAAAGAAAGAAAATAAACACAACAAATTGTAAAGAATGCTCTGTGCAAACACTTGTTTTTTTTTAAATTATATATTGGCACAGTATAAGTACATTTGCTGGTCTGTCATCTAGGGCCATTGGAATTTTTGATGTGGTTAGGAAAATCAGTCCAAGGGACATGATTTTAACAACACATGCCGCGCATAAAAGCACTGACTGGCTGAAAGGAGGCCGCATAAGATTTAAAAATACGAGTGATTTTATTTTTTTTAAAGGATTTCCTATAAAAAGTAAACCACACAGACATTTTGTGTGCAAAAAAGAAATATAAATCTGTTTAATGAGTAAGGCATCATCCACTATGGAGTACACATATTCTATTCTTGTTAAATGACTAGAAGTGTGCTAGCTAGTGCATCAGGTACAAATTTGCTCTTCTCTGCAGTCTGTAGCTGGGGCAGGTGCAATGGACAAAAATTATCTTTGATTTCAATGGTCCTGCTCTTCTCCAAATTTCTTTCAATTCTACCCTGACTCCAGATCATTAATAATATGTCATACACGTCATGCATAACATGCAGTTAATGAATATCCTATCTGGCGTGAGTAGACAGTGGGAAAAATGATGCACTGCAGTACAGGAAAAGGAATGGGATATATAGATTTTATTGGCATGTTTGTCACAGAGTATCCCATTCGCAAAACATGAAAATCACAGACACTTAATCCCACTTTACTTCCTGGCCTCACCCTCAAGCACAAATTATTTAAATCAAATTCATTCGCTTGGCAGTAAGGGAAGGAAATTTGACTTAAGGACTGATTCAGACTAGAGTTTGGTGGAGGGGTTACTCCATCACATATGTGACAGATATTCCATCCTACGTATTCCGATTCGTTATAGGGGTCGCAACGCATGTGTCTGGCCTGCCATTGCCCTGCCCTGCCCTGCCCAGCTAGTGAGGAATACCCATGTGGGTTTCCACTACATATGATGTTTGTTTTCCCCATAGTCTAACATGGGGACATGGGGAAATGGTCAAAATACCTTCAGGCTGAAAAAATGGATTGCAGTGGAGCAGCCTCATGATGTTTACTAACATTGGATTCACAGCAAAGACCCCTTGCCAGGGGTCAAGGTGGCTTTGTCATAATTCACGTAGAACTGCCATTCCTAGAAATTGGGCATTTCTGTGCTCTAAAACTTTTTGTGTGCCTTTGAGCTTGGCTCCAGTCCACACTGGAGGTTGGGGGAGCACATCTAGGCACTCCCCAGTGAAAGCCATAAAACACAGGGCATGCCACTGGAACGACAGACCTCTGCAATTTGCGGACCTGACGGAGAGAATGGAGAAAGAGGTTTTGACACTTGGCCTCTGGAGCCAGATCATGATCCCACTAGAGATAAAGATCTGCATTCCACGGTCTCACGGCAGACAGAACTGAAATGTAGGGAAGAAGCCTGTAGTTCAAAGGGAGATCCTTTGAACTACCCCCAACTTCAAAGGCGCACTTCAGTATAACTACTAGTGCCATACTTCAGCAAGGGGTGAGATACACTTGTGGGGACGTAGAACTGGAGATTTAGGACCACATGGTGCACACTTCCAGGGGACTCTGATGTGCTCAAGGAGGATTACTGACATTGAAAGAGACTGTGTGACCATCCTGAATAGTGGCTAATTTGCTGTTGTGTGGCACCCAAAAGTGTGCTCTCCAAGGGCATGTGGAGCTTGCCCCCAGTTCTTTAAGAGGTCTCAAGGACATCAAAGATCTCCCAAGAGTTACCCACACCGTCTATCCATGACACCTGAAGCGCGGTGCCCTCCTGAAGTGATAAGTGCCCACATCATCTGCTGGATTCCAACTGGTAGCACGGCGTGGAACTAAGAATTGTACCTGGTGACCAGATTGCCTATTGTGGAGCCCAAAATGTCTTGCCCGCATGTAAGGCATGTGGATCCCAGATCGTGTCGACCTTGACACGCATAAGTGTCTTTTTGATGGTGAGTGGATTGACCGGTTGCAGAACCCAGAATGGCCCAGTTCATCAATCGTGCCACATCTCACGTGCGACACACTACTGCATGCTCATTGCGTGTGGTGTCCGATTCACAGGTTGCAATCCTCAGAGGTGGGGACGTAACCGCAGTAGTGCCTCATTCTACCTCGTGAGGCATTGCTGAACTTGCGCATATGTGTGTGTGTGAGACCGGAACTGTCTGGTGCAACCAATATCACCGAGCACCGGACATTGTGCCTCATTTCTAGGGAGGTATGGAATTTGCAACTCTTTGTTGTGTGCGTGACTGGAAAGTGCTTTGGACATTGTGCCTCATTTCCAGGGAGGTACGGGCATTGCAGCTCTTCATTGTGTGTGTGACCAGAGTTGTGTGGTGCAGCCAATAACGACGTACATCGGACGTTGTGCCCCATTTCCAGGGAGGTACAGAATTTGCAACTCTTCATTATGTGTGGATCAGAATTGTCTGGTGTGGCCAGTATCAACGTGCACTGGACATTGTGCCTTATTTCCAGGGAGGTACGGAGTTTGCAACTCTTCCTTGTGTGTGACAAGAATGGCCTTGTGCAACCCATATCGCACCTGACGTTGTGCCCGGATTGCCTGGGTGTGGCTCTGATCAATTTGCATCTAATGGGGTACCTCCTCCACCTGAGAGGCCCCCCTGCTTCATTCTACATTTATCAACTGTAACCTTACTTGGCTCTCAGCAACTCTCACCAACTACCCTCTCCTCACCCTGCCTTTCCTGATGACACTGTGCTGCCAGGAGTATTTTCTGGCTCAGCCTGGTTGGTGAGAGTGACTTACTGGGCTGGAGGAATGCTTCTGAGAAAGATCAGAAGTGAGTCAAGAGACTGCGTGACCCCCCTGTGCTTTACAGAACTGGGCTGGTGTTGAAAGGCCATTGTGGACCCCTTTGGTGTGACCGACTATTGCCCCCAGCCTGTTTCTGCTCCACATACTGTGGGTGAACTTATTAATTGTCTGCCAAATCCCTTTTGCCAACTGCCTCTTAATTAACCTTGCTTCCTACCCTCCCCTGCTTCTCTGGGATCCGACTGAGAGTGACCTTGGCCACTTGCTACTTAGTGCATAGGAAGAGGATGGGTGTCTCCAGTCAGTGGGTGTAGGATGTATGGGGTGGGTTGGAGGGCAGAGGGAGGCTTGGGGTCATGGGGTCTGCAGTATTGAATCAATTGACCTGCTGGGTATCAGTTGCACCGCATTAGGGTGCTGAGTGCATATGTGCACGAGCACGTTCCTTACAGACTTGCCTGATATCTGTTGCACCGTGCATTGGTACAGAGTGAGTGCATGTGTGTGGGAGTGACAGTGGGGAGCTGCCTGTGATTCACGACACTGGACGGTAGTTTGCCTGATACGTTGATTGTTTGCCAAAAGAGCAATACGTTTGACATTGGTTTTCCCCCGCGCTGCCTTGGCCCGCGGTGCTGCTAAAAAGTACCATAATTCAATGCGTGTATATATTTCTGCTATCGTTGAGACCCAGGGTGCACCCTCAAACTGAGTGGGATTGGAATAGAAGAAGTGCAAGTGTGGGCCAGGGCTGGACAACGTGTTGCACAGCTTAAGATTGCTGGGGTGGGGGGGGGTCTTTCCCAAGTGTGCATATTGCTGATGTCATTCGAATACGATTGGGCCTAGTATTGTTAGTAATAATTCTGAGTGGAATTTATGCACAGCAATACATGATGTTCATGTTATGTTAATTATTATGTGTGTTGAATATGAACATTATTTACATGCATCACATGTGAAGTCTCTTGTGACACTCAAGGTACTTATCGTGAGGGAGTGCTGTGCCAATCCTTTATACATTGCCTCTGTGGTAGGCCTGACTGCTCAGTGCCAAGCTATCCAGGGGTGAGCTCAGGTTATACAGTGTGTGTAATCACTCTTCTCCACAGCAGTCTACGCTCCAGCAGACCATACCCACTCCCTGTCCTACCGCCTGCTGCTAGCATAGAGGGGAGGTGGTGCTGCACAAAAAATCGAGTGCTGCCACCTCCTCCTAGCAAAAAATGGTACAAAGCTGCACCCTCTGGAGGTACCGGCGGCCACAGGGTGTGCGGTTTACTGCACCCCTACACTGGTGAGGCCTCTCCCACACTCTGCCATGGAGACAGGAGGAAGAGAAGGAATAGACTAGCGAGGGTTGAAATTAAAAAGTTTGAAAGTTAGGAATAGTTAGGGAAAAACGAATTAAAGAACAAAAACAGTCAAAGAAAATAAAAAAAGAGGCAAAAACATAAACTACACAAACACAAATACAAACACTAAGGAAATATATGTGAAACAGGGGAGATTAAGTTAAATAAAGTAAGAATGGCAAAGATGTAGTTCGGATTGAGAAGTAGGCCCCGCACCATGCACAGAAAAGGAAAAACAAAATGGGCTCGCGTGTGGGCGACAGCGTGGTGCCGTTCACACCTGTGTTGCTACGCAGAGTGTGCTAATTGCACCAAACAGAGCAAACGGGCAGCCAAGCACAACTCTGCCCATTCACGTGGAGTTAGGTGGAGTTCACATAGTTTTCTTTTCTCTCTGTGGAATTCCGTGGGTACGAACTCCTCGAATTCCGCCCACCCCTAGTTTTAGGCAGGAAAATGCTAACCTTCTAAACGTGTCATTCCCAAAATAGTAACGTAAACTCCAACTTGGCCATTAAGGTGGATTTGTAAATACTATTAAAATTAATCCTTCTTCCAGCAACTCCCAAAATGAATTTAGCACCTATGCAACATAATAGTATAAACCCGTGCTAACCTATATGAGAGCCAGCATAGGTACAGTGAAAAATTACTTTGGAGGTTTTTCACCCCACGGGCATGTAAAACATTAAAATATACACGCCCTGCTTTTAAAATAAAATGTACATGCCTCAATGGGCACTTAGGGCATGCCTTAGGGGTGACGTTTATGGTTTTAAAAAAAAGTTTAGGACTGGCAAAAGATGTGTTTTGCCAGGTTGAAATGACAGTTTAATACTGCTCACCCAGGCAGTTCTACTTTGGTGGGTGGCCCAATGAGTGCTGTAGCACACCAATAGCATTTAATTTACATGCCCTTGGTATATGTTGTGCTCTATACTAGGAACTTAGAAGCCAATGAAATATGCCAAACAAGTTTATAACAATTTTAACATGTTTAACAGGGAGAGCACACTCACTTCACCATTGGCTAGTAATTGTAATTGTATTTATATAGTGCTTACTACCCCTCAGGAAGAGTTGAAGAGCTTTTCAGCAAGTAGCACGTTACTCCGGAACCCAAAGTATTAGTGGTGGATTAGTATAGGGAAATATAAGTTGTTAATTTGAGCAGTGGACATATGTGAGTTTGTTAGTTTGATTGAATAGAATAAAGGAGGGATGGCGGAGGGAAGAGTCTAAATAGTGTTATTTTTGAGATCATAGTAGTAGAATGAAGTTTGGGATGGGTCAAGGAGGCATAGAGAAGGGAAGAGTCTAGAAAGGATTATATGGGAGATCATTGTAGTATACTTAGATTTAGGGGAGTCAAGGAAGTATAGAGGAGGTAAGAGTAAAGAAAGGATTTTAGGGAGCTCATGGTAGTTGAATGAGGGATGGGATGAGTCAGAGAATGAAGGTAGAGGATATACTGAGAGAGGTATTGGATGAGATGCAGAGTAGTTCATTGGAGGAAGATTAACGTTTTTTTCTATTGTTCTTTCGTAGGAGTAAAGTAATCAAATATATAGATACATAATTACATAAAAAAGGTAAACATGTATAAAGGAAAATAATAAAGAGATATAAACCTGTATTGCATTAAGCTCCATATGTGCAAGTATGGATAGAAAGGCAGAATTTCAGATATTCAGGTGTTGCCGTATGTAAAAGCTAAAAATATATATATCTACAAAAACAAAGTGTAGTTCCTTCTGATAAAGTTACCACGTGCAAGTCATTGTTGTAGCAGCAATGAAAATAATACAAATGCCTGCATTTCAAAATTGTCAGAGAGAGGAAATATCTCTCTCATATCCCTTTCTCACCTTCGCTGCAGAAATACCAGGATAATCCAACCGTCTGGAGCCAGGCAAGCAAGTCATGCCCCCAAATTAATCACACCAAACAAAGTTCCATTCTGCTGATGCATCAAAGTGAAAGGAGAACCCGTCATTTCAATCCACAAAAACAAAGAGCAGAGCCCGATTTCGAAATGCATCTAATCATTTATTATCAGATCGTACTGGCTGCATGGTCATACCCTGACTCGTTTCGTCTATTTCAAGACTTGTTCATAGGTGAGTATATTTACAATGCTGGATGCAACTGTTTAAATTCAAAAGGTCATGTGACATGTGCTGGCATACTACACATCCCAAAGTGCACAATGCTGGTATATTCAATGCTCGTACTGCTGTTAAATATTAATGTTGCTGCATAGCGTCCATCACTGCAGTAATGATGTTTAATATAATCTGGTTCCTTGGGATAAAGTGACCACATGCAAAAAATTGTTGTAGTAGCAATGAAAATAATACAAATGCCTGCATTTCAAAATTGTCCGAGAGAGTAAATATCTCTCTCATCTCCCTTTCTCACCTTTGCTCCAGAAATATCAGGATAATCCAACCGTCTGGTGCAGGGCAAGCAAGTCATGCTCCCAAATGTATCACACAAAACTAAATTCCTTTCTGGGGGCCTCCAACCCTGCAGGGCGGCTTCTGCCACCCTGCCATAGCAAATGTCAATGTGCCGGGGGTGGGCACTTGGGTCCTTGGTGCAGTGTGGGGAGGGGCAGGAGCCCCCCCACACTAATTCAAATTATTGAGGTCCCGGGGAGGTGGCGGTCCCCGGGGCTTGGGGGGGCCCGTGAGGCCTCCCGCCCTGAAATTCAGTGTGCCCCAGGGAAGTGGTGGATCCCGGGGCAGTGTGGGACGGCAGGAGCCCCCCACACTACTTTTTTTAAAAATTGAAGCCCCAGGGAGGAAGCGGTCCCTAGGGCTTGGGGGGGCCAGCGAGGCCCTGATCATAATTACCAATGCCCTGGGGAAGTGGTGGTCCCCGGGGCAGCATGGGGGGGAGGATGCCAAATTTGGTATAATTCTGTTCAGCAGTTCGGGCTGTAGCCGTGTCTAAAGTTCCTTTGGAAATAAAAATGGGGAAAATGCATTTTGGAACCCACCTTTTTTCTCGGCCCTCACTTGATGAATTACCCCAAAACTTTCAAGACAGGAGCTGACCTGAGGGAACCTTTAGTTTTGAAACATTCGCGAAGATTTATCAAACGGCGCCAAAAATATTGATAAAGATAAAAGAAAAAACGCTTTTTGAATAGAAACAAGGTCCTAACTATAACTACCTACTGGCGACTGCCACTAGGTAATATTTATATATATATATTACAATATAATATAATATATATATATTAAAAACCATTTCTGAGCTCCATATAGATCAGACACCGACACAGTGGTAGCTTTGCTTATTTCATCCTTTGTTTATTCCGAAATTGTTGCTATGACGCGTTTCGGCATTCCTGCCTTGTTCACATTGGCAGTCGTCTAAAAACAATGTACTTTATTTAAACAGAGTACTTAGGTCACATGAACCAGTTCTTAAGTAGCCATGGAAAACAGACTCGCTTGTCTGCTATAAATACAAGATATAAACTTTTTCCTTACAAATGCTTTTCAAAGCAGACATAGCCACAATTACATCATTGTTGTCAGCATAAGAATTGAAATACTTTTAACATTATGTCAATCAATTAAAACAAAAATAATATTTTTTTATGGATCCTGACATGTCACTACAATGCTCAATTCTCTTTACATAGTGACTCATGAATATTCAGAACATACTGGCACATGTATCAAAGCTTTTTGCGATCGCAAACGGTGCGATTCGCAAAAATCGGCCGTTTGCAATCACAAAATTAGCTTTTGCGATGCATCAAGGGTCAAGGCCCTCGCAATTTGAGAATTCGCAATTAATTGCGAGTTCTCAAATTGCGATTGCATTTAAGGAATCGCAAATTGAGATTCCTTCAATGCAATGCATTAAAGTAAAAAAATTAGCGATTTCGCTAATAGGGGGTGCAAATTACCATGAAGTTGAACTTCATGGTAATTTGCAAAAATTTTGAAAAATGGACTAAAGTGCATTTTTCAAAGTTCCATTTTACACACACACATGCCCTTGGGGCATGTGTGTGTGCAAGAGGTACTCATATGCAGATTTCAGGGGTGCAACAGGGTGTCCTTTTGACACCCTGGCACCCTTGAAATTGCATTCTCAATTTGCGATTCTCTAATTGAGAATCGCAAATTGAGAATGTCTTCCCATTCATTCCTATGGGCCTCTAGGCCCATAGGAATGAATGGGGAAGTATTCCTTAATTGCGACTCGCTATTTGCAAGTCGCAATTAAGGAATGTTTAGAAATCGCTATTTTTTAAGCGATCTCTACATGCATGGGCTTTTGCGATTCCTTAATTGCGATTCCTTAAAAATCGCAATTAAGAAATCGCAAAAGCCAACATTGATACATGTGCCCGATAGTGTCCTACAGTGCACCCCTTGTTTAATATATCTCACAAGTGGTGCCTACCAATCTAGATTCCTTTACAATAAATAGCATATTGATATTTTATTCCTCATATCAATACAAAATCATGATGTTAAAAAAAATATATATATACATTTTATAAAGGAATATAAAAGTTCTCTTTAGCAGCATCGAAAGATGAATAAAGTGCAAGTGCACAATTTCTCATATAAATTGCATCATTATTATGCTGATTTACAAGATTTTCTGGGATTTTCTTCTTTTTTTCCCCTCCTTTTTTATCAATTTCTCTCAATCCACCTTGGCATCTGCCAATATAAACCAAAAATATCACATTAAGATAACATAAATGACCTCTTTCATAGTGCAAATTCAATACAGTACTTGAAACGACAGATTGTTGTAGTCCAAATAAAGTGCAAGTGCTTTACAGTACTTAAACTACATTTCTAGCCTCCCGCCTTGTGCAAAATTCGCTATAAAAAAGTGTAAGTGCTATGGTTCATGGTGGATTGTACATAATATTCAGCTCTAAAAGTAGCTCATCTATTGAATTTTAAAACTTATAGTCCAATCTTGTGGGTTCGTTTTACGAGTTTGTTGTCCCTTCTCTGTTCTCTGTTAAATTTATAACTTAAAACAATTATACTGCAATGGATAACTCATTTAAATCAAGTGTACATGTAGATTCTCTTCAGCATTGAGTCCATGAGGATTTTTCGAATTGAACAACATTATGTATCTTAGCAAGCGAGTCATGCTCCCAAATTAATCACATCAAACTAAGTTCCATTCTGGGGGCCTCCAACCCTGCAGGACGGCTTCTGCCACCCTGCCATAGCAAACGGCAATGTCCCCGGGGTGGGCACTTGGGTCCTCAGGGCAGTGTGGGGAGGGGCAGGAGCCCCCCCACACTAATTCAAATTATTGAAGTCCCGGGGAGGTGGCGGTCCCCGTGGCTTGGGGGGGCCCGTGAGGCCTCCCGCCTTGAAATTCAGTGTGCCCCGGGGAAGTGGTGGATCCCGGGGCAGTGTGGGGCGGCAGGAGCCCCCCACACTTCTTTTTCTTTCAATTGATGCCCCAGGGAGGTGGCAGTCCCCGGGGCTTGGGGGGGCCAGCGAGGCCCCCGATCATAATTACCAATGCCCTGGGGAGGTGGCGGTCCCCGGGGCAGCATGGGGGGGGGAGGATGCCAAATTTGGTATAATTCTGTTCAGCAGTTCGGGCTGTAGCCGTGTCTAAAGTTCCTTTGGAAATTAACATTAGGAAAATGCATTTAGGAACCCACTTTTTTTCTTGGCCCCCGCTTGATGAATTACCCCGAAACTTTCAAGACAGGAGCTGACCTGAGGGAACCTTTAGTTTTGAAACATTCGCCAAGATTTGTCAAACGGCGTCAAAAATATTGATAAAGATAATAGAAAAAACGCTTTGTGAATAGAAACAAGGTCCTAACTATAACTACCTACTGGCGACTGCCACTAGGTAGTATATATATATATATATATATATATATATATATATATATATATATATATATATATATATATATATATATATATATATATATATATATATATATATATATATATATATATATATATATATATTAAAAACCATTTCTGAGCTCCATCTAGATCAGACACCGACACAGGGGTAGTGTTGCTTATTTTATCCTTTGTTTATTCCGAAATTGTTGCTATGACGCGTTTCGGCATTCTTGCCTTGTTCACATTGGCAGTCGTCTAAAAACAATGTACTTTATTTAAACAGAGTACTTAGGTCACATGACCCAGTTCTTAAGTAGCCATGGAAAACAGACTTGCTTTGCTGCTATAAATACAAGGTATAAACCTTTTCCTTACAAATGCTTTTCAAAGCAGACATAGCCACAATTACATCATTGTTGTCAGCATAAGAATTGAAATACTTTTAACATCATGTCAATCAATTAAAACAAAAATAATATTTTTTATGGATCCTGACATGTCACTACAATGCTCAATACTCTTTACATAGTGACTAATGTATATTCAGAACATAGTGTCCTACAGTGCACCCCTTGTTTAATATATCTCACAAGTGGTGCCTACCAATCTAGAGTCCTTTACAATAAATAGCATATCGATATTTTATTCCTCATATCAATACTAAAATCATGATGTTAAAAAAAAATATATATATTAATTTTATAAAGGAATATAAAAGTTCTCTTTAGCAGCATCGAAAGATGAATAAAGTGCAAGTGCACAATTTCTCATATAAATTGCATCATTATTATGCTGATTTACAAGATTTTCTGGGATTTTCTTCTTTTTTTTCACTCCTTTTTTATAAATTTCTCTCAATCCACCTTGGCATCTGCCAATATAAACCAAAAATATCACATCAAGGTAACATAAATTACCTCTTTCATAGTGCAAATTCAATACATTACTTGAAAAGACAGATTGTTCTAGTCCAAATAAAGTGCAAGTGCTTTACAGTACTTAAACTACATTTCTATCCTCCCGCCTTGTGCAAAATGTGGTATAAAAAAGTGCAAGTGCTATAGTTCATGGTGGATTGTTCATAATATTCAGCTCTAAAAGTAGTTCATCTATTGATTTTTTAAACTTATAGTCCAATCTTGTGGCTTTGTTTTACGAGTTTGTTGTCCCTTCTCTGTTCGTTGTTAAATTTATAACATAAAACAATTATACTGCAATGGATAACTCATTTAAATCAAGTGTACATGTAGATTCTCTTCAGCATTTAGTCCATGAGGATTTTTCGAATTGAACAACATTATGTATCTTGATTCAAGTTGGCGGAGTTTACCTTCTCTATTTCCGCCTCTTCTCAGCTTTTTTACTTGATCTATAGAAAAATACGATAAGTCATTGATGTTTCCTTTATGTACCTCATTGATGTGGCGAGCGACCACATGATTTTTATCATTATTCTTTACAACTCTAAGGTGCTGCAAAATGCAAATGTGTACCATATGAATTGTACTACCAACATATATTTTGGGACCTTTTACATTGAATAATGTAAACCACATAATCACTTTTGCAATTTAATGAACATTTTATCTTCCATGGGTTGCTCATCAATGGAGATATGACTTGTTGTTCATTTTTACCAAACCTGCAAGCTTTACACTTAAAACATTTGTGGAAGCCAGGACTGGCCATTAGCCATCCTCCTACTCTTGCTGTTTCCAAGCTGGTATTAAATAGATAGTTTCTCATAGACTTTGCTTTATTAAAAGTGACCATAGGTCTAAGTGATATTATTCCATGTGATATAGGGTCTTGTTTCATCAGATACCAATGTCTACACAGGCTATCTCTCACTTTCGCCTGGTAGGCATTGTATCCAGTGATCATCCTAATCTGACTTTCACCATTCTTTTTCTTTTCTTTTGCCTTCTCTGAGTCAGGTTTAAGTAGTGTATCCCTTCTAATGTTGTCGACTTTGTTTTTAGCCTGTTTCAATGTTTCATGTGTGTACCCTCTTTGTCAGAAACTCTCCGAGAGGGCTTCTTGTGCATCATGTAAGGCAGAAGGCTCACTACAGTTTCTCTTCATTCTCAAGTGTTCTGCATATGGGATGCTCAATTTCAAACGTTGTGGATGGAAGCTTTGAGCATGAAGAATTGTATTCCCAGCAGTGAGTTTCCTATATGTGCGGGTATGAATCATGTCTTGCTTCACATAAACTTCAAGATCTAAATATGTAAAACTAGACACACTTATGTGTTCTGTGAATTGTACATTTAGATCATTGTCATTGATGTCCTGTATGAACATCTCAGCCAATTCTTTTGATCCATCCCATAGGATGAAGAGATCATCTATGAAACTAATCCATAATACTATATGGTCGTTCCATATTCTGCTGTATTTGGTTTTGAGCACCCTGCTCCTCCCACCAGCCCATATGCAAATTCGCATAGCTGGGGGCGAAGCAGGTGCCCATCGCCGTGTGTGTGTATATATTACCTACTGGCGGTCGCCAGTAGGTAGTTATAGTTAGGACCACGTTTCCATAGGAAATCCGCAACATTCTATTTTTAATAACTTTGGCGCCGGTCGACGAATCCTCGCAAATTTTTCAAACTAGGTGGGGCGCTCCGCTCCGCTACTTCCCTGAAAGTCTCGGGGGGATTCGTCAAGCGGGGGCTGAGATAAAAGGGGGGTCCCAAAATGCGTTTTTCCCATGCATTTTTCCATAGGACCTTTAGACAGGGCTACAGCCCGAACGGCTGAACAGAATTACTAGAAATTTGGCAGAGAGGTAGTCTCAGGTCAAGGAAGTGCCTTTTGTAGGTTTGGTGTAAATCTGTTCAGTAGCTTCTGAGAAAATAGCCTTTAAATCAATATATATATCTGAGCCAGCTTACGGTGCGCTTACGGTACGCTTACCGTACGCGTACGGTGGCATGCGCGAGCGCGATTCTGATTGGCTCTTAGATCTTAGTAAACATTCGAATCGGCCGAAACCAGGAAGCGGCGGCCGCCATTTTCTCTCTCGCACTGAGAGTGATGTTTAAAATATTAAGCCCAAAAACATGTAAAGGGGCTGTTTAGACAGCTCCCACACACATAGCAATGTTGAGGGAGTCCCCAAAGATCCCCCAAGGCCAAAAACGGAATTTTTATTTTTTCGCTAATTTCGCGGATTACGCTTACCGTACGCGTACGGTAAAAAATTATAAAAAAAAAAAAAAATTATCCACACTCTCCCCACTCCGTGTGCAATTGGTGCCCGAATGGCACTAATTGTGCATGGCTTATTAAAGATGAGTTAAACTAAAATATTTAAAAAAATAATAATAAAAAAAAAAATTATCCATACCCAGTGTGCAAATGGTGCCCGAAGGGCACCATTTGTGCATGGCTTTTAACATATACGAAAAATTAAAATATTACCTTTCAAAACGAAGTGCATCATATGTCCTCCATGTGCGCACGGTGCGCGAAGCGCATCGTGCGTACATGGCCCATCTAGCGTAACGTGGGCACGCGGTGCGCGTAGCGCACCGCGTGCCCACCGTGCGTGCACGGCACTAACTGCGTAAAGTGGGCGCGCGGTGCGCAAAGCGCACCGCGTGCTCACTGTGCGCGCACGGAACGAACTGCGTTAAGTGGGCGCGCACGCCACGAATGGCGTAAAGTAACTTAGCATTTAAAAAACCGTACAAATTCACTGAAAAAACCATAGGTTTCACACACGTTATAGTTAGGAATTAGCATTTAAAAAACCTTGCAAATTCACTGAAAAAACCATAGGTTTCACACATGTTATAGTTAGCGGAAATTTTACTGATAAAAAACCAATGAAATTCCCCCGTTATAGTTAGTGCAGGCAACTATAACTCACGCGACCGCAATCTTCTGCTGATGACATATGTGTCTTTATGAAAAAAAAATATTTGTAATAGATGTATAGCTAAAAATGTATGGAAGAAGACATGGGCAAATAAGTGTCTAAATACAGTATTAGCATCAGCAGAGGATTGCGGTCGCGTGAGTTATAGTTGCCTGCACTAACTATAACGGGGGAATTTCATTGGTTTTTTATCAGTAAAATTTCCGCTAACTATAACATGTGTGAAACCTATGGTTTTTTCAGTGAATATATATATATATATATATCTATATATATTCACTGAAAAAACCATAGGTTTCACACACGCTATAGTTAGGAATTATCATTTACAAAACCTTGCAAATTCACTGAAAAAACCATAGGTTTCACACATGTTATAGTTAGCTGGACATTTCACTCGTACAAAACCATTGAAATTCCCCCATTATAGTTAGTTCAGCTAACTATAACTCGCGCGCTCGCAATCCACTGCTGATGACGTCACATATTACATCACTCATGACATGGTCAGTGACATCACTCCACAGGGCGTGTTTGCACACGTCACCTCAGGCCTCGCCCCCTTCCTTCACCATTGTACAAATATTCCTCTAAAATCAGCCGAACTACGAATTCCAATTTACTCACCTGTTATTAGGAGAGAACCCAGGGCTGCATCTTTTAGACCAGCACTGACCCTGAAAATTAATTCTAAGCGTACTTACCAGTAACTTGTATTTCCTTCCATAGGAATCCATTGTGTGGTTTTCAGCAGAAAAGTTTCTAAGTGTCCATTTTTGAAACGTACAAATATTCCTCTAAACTCAGCCGAACTACGAATTCCGGTTTACTTACCTGTTATCAGGAGAGAACCCAGTGCTGCATCTTTTAGACCAGCACTGAAAAGTAATTCGAAGCGTACTTAGCAGTAACTTGTATTTCCTTCCATAGGAATCCATTGTGTGGTTTTCAGCAGAAAAGTTTGTCTATTTTCACAAACTAAAAATATTCCTAAAAAATCGTCTGTATGACTTAAACACATTCTTTCAACTGTTTACAGGAGATTGGCCAGTGCTGGATCCAGGATCCACCAGTGATGTCATTTGAGATGTCATCAGTGATGTCACTGACCATGTCATGAATGATGTAATATGTGACATCATCAGCAGTGGATTGCGGGCGCGCGAGATGTAGTTAGTACAACTAACTATATCGGAGGAATTTCAATGGTTTTGTTCGAGTGAAATGTCCAGCTAACTATAACACCCCAACAAGCTATTGTTTTTTCAGTGAATTTCTAAGGTTTTTTAAATGCTAATTCCTAACTATATCAGGCCTGAAACCTATGGTTTTCTCAGTGAATATATATATATATCTATATTCACTGAAAAAACCATAGGTTTCAGGGGTGTTATAGTTAGCTGGACTTTTCACTTGTACAAATCCATTGAAATTCCCCCGTTATAGTTAGTTCAGCTAACTATAACTCGCGTGCCCGCAATGCACTGCTGATGACATCACATATTACATCACTCATGACATGGTCAGTGACATCACTCATGACATCACTGATGACATCTCAAATGACATCACTGATGACATCACTGATGACATCATCCAGTGAATGTGTGTTTTTCTGAAAATTAAATATGTTTTATATATGTATATCTCAAGGTCGATGGAAGAATAAATGGGTATATAAGTGTCTAAATGGATGATTTGTTTTTGAAAAATTGATTGTGTAACTGACTGATTAAGTGTATCATAGTGAATACATGGCTTAGTGAGTAATGTTTAAATATGTAAATATCTGTATCAGTCTCTCACTTTGTGTATAAGTGGCTGCATGGGTTGGTGAGTAGCTATATGGGTGTCTATATAGGTTATTAGTTGGTTTTTTGAGTATCAGTCTGAGTGTCTGCATGGTTCGGTGGGGGTATTACGTAGTGCATAGGTGCATGAATGAGTGACTCACTGTTTGTATGTGTTGAAGACAGCATGTGTGCAGGACTGTATGGGTGGATGAGTCTGTGTATGGGTGTGTTAGTGAGTGAATGACTGTCTCAATAGTGTCTTTATGAGTAACTACATATGTTTTAAACTAGTTTATGTGACTATTGGTGTATATAAGTGAGTATATGTGAGAGTGAGAGATTGAAAGAGTTCCTGTATGAATAAGTATGTGTTTCTATAAGTGATTGTTTAAAAGACTAAGTATGTGTAAGTTTCCCTAGAAGTAAGTGTGGTGGTGTGTGTATAACTGTATATGCAAGTAAATGTATGTTTGATTCTTTATTAGCATGAGTGACTATGTGTGTGAGTAACTCTATGGATGAGTGGCATTGTGTAACAGGATGTATAGGTGTATGAGTACATATGATGAGTGAGTACATGTATGAGTGACTGTATAGGACTGTTGGTGAATGAGTGGATGTGTATGTGGATCTTAGAATTACTGAAGAGGTTGTTGTAACTGGTATTGGTATGTCCATTGTTTTGAAAATTTTAGTCTCTATTTTTGAATGTGTGTATCAAAGGTTATATTAGGGTGAGAGGAGGTCTGCCACTCTATCACAAGGATGATGTCATCAGTGATGTAATCAGTGATGTCATTTGAGATGTCTTCAGTGATGTCATGAATGATGTCACTGACCATGTCATGAGTGATGTAATATGTGACGTCATCAGCAGTGCATTGCGGGCGCGCGAGTTATAGTTAGCTGAACTAACTATAACGGGGGAATTTCAATGGATTTGTACAAGTGAAAAGTCCAGCTAACTATAACACCCCTGAAACCTATGGTTTTTTCAGTGAATTTCTGAGGTTTTTTAAATGCTAATTCCTAACTATAACGTGCCTGAAACCTATGGTTTTTTCTGTGAATTTCAAAGGTTTTTTAAATGCTAATTTCTAACTATGCCTACAGAGATAGGACATGTGAAGAAAGAAGAAAAAATGCACAGAAAGAAAAAAACAGAAGTGCAGAAAGAAGCAACAGAAGTCCTCAAAGACGAAGAAAAGTGCAGGAAGAAGGATAACGTGCAGAAAGAACAAAAAGAAGAACAGAAAGAATCCTTGTTGCAAAATCATCCTGTACCCTCAACTTTTTCAGACGGATACTGGTGGTAACTGAGTCCGACTAACCAGTCCTAGAGCCAGTGCTATGTTAAAAGACACTTAGAATACAGTGAAAACACCTACATACACTAGGGAACATCATGCGTTGGGGTCCCCCTGTGATTAGCATGACCTCCTCTGTAAGCCCCTAGTATATAATAGGGCAGGGGGATTAAAACTACCTCTTAAAACAGGCCACAGGGCGTTTTTGCACACGTTAACTCAGGCCCCGTCCCCTCCCTTCACCACTGTGTAAACACGCCCTGTGTCCGTTTTTAGTTGAGAGATTAAGTTCATTTGAATCCTGAGGGTCCCTAGGGTCCAACTAGCCCACAAGGTACCTCCAGTAAGCGCCACAGAGCTGCGTTGCAGAGAGGTGTAAAAAGTGGCACGGCCTCAGGACACCTGTCTGCAGCGCAGCTCCCTGGCGCATACTGGAGATGCCTGTTGGGCTAGTTAGCCCTCAGGGACCCTCAGTATTGAAGAGGAATTAATTCCCCAACTTACAACTCGCCAGGGGGCGCGTTTTCAGAATGCTGCAAGGAGGGGGCGTGGCCTCCGGCACAATGCCAGTCTTTTATTTATTTTAATTTTTTAAGAAGGGGGGCTGTGTGGTTCCCCTTCTTATTCTAATTTATTGGCCCTGATGACCCCATCCCCCAGGGCCTGTCTCCTAATTATATTTTTTAGACCCCAATCCCCAGGGCCGGCCACTGTTTTTTATTATTTTTAAAAAATATATATTTATAGACACACCTAGGACATGCTGGACAAACCGTACGTACCTATCACCATGACGATTTGCGTGATATTCATTAATAGGCGACTATGCATAAAATGAATCCACGTGGAATGTATTTACACCACTAGTGAAGCTCTGACATGTCTGATGCCCTACCGTGCCTAATCCCGGTAGACACCCTTGTCGTTTATTTATACAAACATGGGTAACTATTGACGGGCACATTTAATACACATGCACACCAAGCCATTCAAAGGGGATTCGACAAAAATTCGACCAAAACTATGCAAGAAACCCCCCTCACGGTTTAATTAAACACACATCCACTGCCGGATGTGTAATACTTTTTATTTTACTCTCTGGAAAGGGGACGAACATCACTTGAGAGTCACAGCGTGCTCCTGGCAGAGCCCAATGCTGTGTTACACCCACCATTGCCTGCCGAGTGCCACACACCTCTGTGCTGTATTCCACCAGCTAGTGCATATGCTATGACACTCTCTAGGCCATGTGCACTGTAACACCCCCCGTGAATATGTCATGCCGCACTTGTCTTCGTACGGGTTATATTGCCCCATCTAACGTGCCTTCCTCAATGCCTATGTTATAACGCACAGTGCTATGCCATACATATTACAATCTGGGATCCATATCTTTGTCACAGTGCATATGCAACTTTACACTCCCCAACACAACTTTAGAGACTAGTTAGGTTACACAACACTGCCCTGTGCATATTACACTCCAAGGCGCATATCGCATAGCACGCGCTAGTGCCTGTGCTATCTCGCGCTCTCCAATAAATCTGTCATTGCGCACAATGTATTGCATATTATATTTCACGCCCGGTTCATCTTATATCACACTTTTTGGTGCATAGTTTATACCATACACTATATCTAGTTTTCATTTTCAATCGTGCTCTCAGGACTATGTTCTATATAACACTGTGTTCACCTACCCTTTTCACGGGCATTACATTTTGCGATAGGGGGTGGAGGGTCAGGGGGTGTTTCTGCCAAGTGAGCCCGGAGTCACAGTCACAAACGTCCTCTTCTTCCTAAATAAAAGTGAGATTATGCTGCATACTTGATTATATTTTAAGTAGTTCGCACAGACACACGTTTTAAAAACAATAAAGTTCCTAATACCCGCCTTCTCTGAACAGTTAGCTTGCTGCCCAATCCCCCTCCTCCCTATCCTCTGTTGTGTGAATCCATGGACTAGCCTCCTCCCTCCTGCCATGCATGGTCTGATGTGCTCCCACTGCCCTCAATTTAGTATGATGTACCAGTCCACCCCTCCTGCCCTCCATTGCCCAATTCTATGCCCCATCATTGACCTCCTGCTTAAACTCTGTGCTTAGCTTGCTGCCCCTATTCTCCTCCCCCCTGCCCTCTGATGTCTTTGTGCATGCCCCTGCTCCATCCTTTTTGACCACCATGTTCCATGGACCTGCCACTCCTATCTACTCTGAGTGTTCTGTTGAGCTGCCACTCCCCTCCCACCTGCCTAGCATTGTCAGATGACTGTAACCTGTCCCTGCCACCTCCACCCTGCCTGTCCACATGCCATGCCCCTATCCTCTTCCTCCTGTCCTACATGGTCCATTGTACTGCCACACCCTTCTGCCCTCCCTGGTCTGTTGTGCTGCAACTGCTCCTCCTGCCTGCCCCGTGCGGTCTGTTGTGAGGCCCCTTCCCCTGAACTTTCTTTTCTGTGCACAGGTCCTGACCCTCCCTTCTATCCTCCATCGTCCTTTGTGCATGCCCCTGCACCCTCCTTCTTGCCCATCATAGCCATTGTGCTGCCACTAACCCTCCCACTTGCCATGCATGGTCTTCTGTGCTGCCATGGCCCCTCCCAACCCCCTCCCAACTTCCCTGTGTGGTCAGCTAGCTGCCCCTGACCCCCTCCCACCTTCCCTCCATTGTCTGTGTGTATGCCATCACAGTCTCACTGTTGCTCTTCACGGTGTGTCTTGCTTCTAGTGCCCATCCTGCCTGACCTCCATGGCTATCTTGCTGCTCCTGCCCTACCCCCTTGCCCCCAGCCCTCTGTTTACATGTGCAGACCCCTACTCCCTCCCTCCTGGCTTGTCTGTTCCATTGTAATGCCCCTGATCCGTCCCTCCTGCCCTTTATGGTCTGTTATGCTGCAGCTTTCTCTCCTGTCTGTTCATTATGGTCAGCTTGCTACCATTGCCTCTTGCCCCTCTGTTCTCTGTTGTCCATGTGCATGGTCCTGTCCCCTCCCTCTTGCTTTCTATGGATTGTTGTGCTGCACTCCCGTCCCGCATGCCCTGTGTGGTGTATTGTGCTGCTGCAAACCCTGATGCCTGCCCTGCAGGGTCAGTTTGGTGCACCTCTCCATGTCCCTCCTGTCCTCTGTTATCCAAGTCCATGTCCCTACCCCATTTCCTTCCATGATCCAATGTACCATACTTGCGAACATTTTGAACTTGGTAAGAGGGAGATTTTGAAAAACAACTGGGGTATTGATTTTCCCCTTTGAGTTACATTGAAAAAGAGGAGATTGTAGACAGGAGACAGATCAAATAAAGCCCATTTGAGCTTAAAAACATTGGACGTTTCCTGGCTGAATCGGGTCTGTTGGCATGTATGGTTGTACTACCATTGTCTCTTCCTTCTGCCCACAATGGTCTATTACATTGCCACAGCCTCTCTTGCAAGTCCTGTATTGTTGGTTTGTTGCCCCTGCCCCCCTTTCCACTGCCCTCCATAGTCTGTTGTGCTGCCACGTCCCTTCCTGCCTGCTCAGTGTGGTTAAATTGTTGCCTTTGCACCCTCCTACCTGCCTTCAATTTTCAGAGTCCGTGCCCCTGGCCTCAGCCTCTCAACAGAATCCTAATGAACAACTAGATTGCTAACATTCTATATTTATTACAAAAGTGTGGAACGCCTGACGTCATCTTGATGTAATCAAAACTGTAATACCTAGAGCATTTCCTTTAGAAATTACATATATGAGAGGGTCTTATTGGCATCAAAATTATGATTAGTGCTCTAAAAGACTAAAATAAGGACATATTTTCTGAGTTTTCAAATAGCGACAAAGCACTTTTAAATTATTTGTTATCTTTATGTTTTTTTAATACAGTTGACCACTTGATTAAATGTTGCACTTAGGGGAGAGGATGTGGTGTTACTTCCAGAACTGTAGACTTTGCAACTGGAGAACCAGGTTGGAGTTTCTGCTTCAGCTCGACATTCTGTGATTCTGGTCAAATCACTTAGTCTCCCTATGTCTACAACCAAAATTAATTTGTTCTTGTGTGATGTAACCAATGCTCATGTAAAGCACTCTAATACCTGACAAGTCTGCACTATATAACACTGCAAAAACACAAAATAATAAGTGTTTTGCACACTTCTGTCATTGGGCTATATTTGGGCTACATCTGGGTGATTTTGGGCTACATTTGGGCTCTTTTATCTCCGGTGGCAATCTTGGGAGATTTATTTGTTATGAAGTTTCCTAATTTCCTCATGTACTGCAGTCTCCTCAGTAGGAAATGCTTTCAGTTTTTTACTTTGATTCCATCATGAAGGTATTCAGATATGTCACACATTTGCCATAAATTCTGAAAGTTAGCACTCTAGTTGCTCATTAGATCACTGTAGTAAAACTACTGTTCACCATGGAAGTCTGCTCCTGGTATTAAAAGTGCATGTTTCAGTCTGCATGTCAGAATTTTTTAATGAAATAGAAGAGGATTTGAGAAGTCACTCAAAGTGTGCCCTCATTTTCTTTCTTCAGCATTAATCATAATTTCTATGGCAAAATGAACCCCCTCATTGTGTTCCTTTTTAAATTAAATGTTTTAAGTGTTACCAGTTTATTCCAATCAAGATGGCTTCAGGTGTGCCATACTTTTGTCATAATGAAGACAGTAAGCGCTCTAGTTGTTTTTAAGAACACTCTGGGACATTCTGTCATTGGGCTATACTTGGGCTACATCTGGGTGATATTTGGGCTACATTTGGGCTCTTTTGTCTCTGGTGGCCATCTTGGGAGACTTATTTGTTATGATGTTTCCTAATTTCCTCATTTACTGCAGTCTCCTCAGTAGGAAATACTTTCAGTTTTTTACTTTGATTCCATCAAGAAGGCATTCAGATGTGTCACACATTTGCCATAAATTCAGAATGTTAGCACTCTTTTTGCTCATTAAATCACTGTAGTAAAGCTACTGCTCACCAGGGAAAACTACTGCTGGTATTAAAAGTGCATGTTTCAGGCTGCATGTCAGAATTTTTTAATGAAATAGAAGAAGATTTGAGAAGTCACTCAAAATGTGCCCTAATTTTTCTTTCTGCAGCACTAATCATACTTTTTATGGAAAAATGAACCCCCTCATTTTGTTCCTTTTTAAATTAAATGTTTTAAGAGTTACCACTTTAATCCAAGCAAGATGGCTTCAGGTGTGCCATACGTTTATCATAAGTAGGACTGTTAGCGCTCTAGTTGTTCTTTGTAACACTCTGGAAAGCTGCAGTAGAACACAAAGGAATCAACTGACAGTCTCTGCCCTTGTTGGATGTACATGTTTTACTGAGAATGTCAGACTTCATTCTCACATGACTGAGAAAGATAATGTGAATTTACAGAAAATAAGCTCTCAGTTTAGCTTATAGATCACCTTCCAAACCTCTGTGGGAAAAGCATGAGAAAATATTTTTCTCTCAATCATGATATCCCAGCAGAGGGCTTTTTCACATGGTGAAATCACTTTAGAACATACCACAATTCCTAAAATGAGTATGGTACCATCAACAAATGATTTATAATGTAACTAAAGTCTTAAAACCTTCTATTAACTGCAATGCTTTTTAATGAGGTGCTATCATGTATATTGGTCCCAAGATGGCTGCCAACACTTCTTGGATGAAGTGCTGACAGCCAATCAGATCTCAGGATGAGATGTGTGGTTAGGCTCCGCCCACATATATATATGATTTTACTTTTGATTTTCTCAGGAACTACTGAACAGATTGACACCAGACCTGCAAAAGGCACTTCCCTGACCTGAGGACTACCTCTCTGCCAAATTTCAAGTAATTCTGTTCAGCCGTTCGGGCTGTACCTTGGACTAAAGGTCCCTTTGGAAAATTGCATGGGGAAAACGCGTTTTGGGACCCCCCTTTTTTCTCAGCCCTCGCTTGATGAATCCCCCCGAGACTTTCAGGGTAGGAGCGGAGCGGAGCGCACCACCTATTTTGAAAATTTCGCGAGGATTCGTCAACCGGCGCCAAAGTAATTCCAAATAGAATGTTGCGGATTTCCTATGGAAACACGGTCCTAACTATATCTATCTACTGGCGACCGCCAGTAGTTAATATATATATATATATATATATATATATATATATATATATATATATATATATATATATATATATATATATATATATATATATATATATATATATTTATTTATATATATATATATATATATATATATATATACATAAATATGTATGTATATTACCTACTGGCGGTCGCCAGAAGGTAGTTATAGTTAGGACCTAGTTTCCATAGGAAAAGCGTTTTTTGTTTTCCCAATAACTTTGGCGCCGGATGATGAATCTTTGCGCTCCTATCCTGAAAGTTTCAGGTTGATTCGGTAAGCACTTGTTAATAAAAGTATGTTATTTTCCATAGGAAAAATTAGACACGGCTACAGCCCGAACTGCTGAACTGAATTACACCAAATTTGGCAAAAAGATAGCCCTTTTTTGAGAAAGAACTCTTTTTGTTAAATGGTGTAAATCCGTTCAGTAGTTGCTGAGAAAACCAAAAAATAAAAGTTTTGATATCTATGGCCGCGGTGGATCCGCGGACCCTCCCGACCATGAGCTTTATGCTAATTGGCTGTCAACACTCCAAACCAGGAAGTGTTGGCAGCCATCTTGTGACTCGGTAGAACCGAGTCACAAGAAATCAGAAACAAAACGCGTAAAACAAGAAAAGGGGGCAGGGTAGAAACACCATGCCCCCCTAGGCCTGCTCAGGGGGTCCCACAAGGACCTCCTGGGCCAAAAATTGAAAATCATTGCGGAGGATCCGCGGATCCTGCCGCGAAAATAAAAAAAACAAAGCACGGACTCCCGCGCTTTGTTATTATTTAGCCCCTTGGTGGGCCAAGTCCCGGGGGCAATGTTTATATTGTGATTGGGGCCAAAAGGGCCCCCCCCAGCCCTGGGGACCGCCACCCCCAGGGCTTTCTTTACATATTTGCAGGGGGCACATGGCCCCCCCGCAGTCCCGGGGACCGCCACCCCCTGGGGCTTGTTTTTATTTTAAATAAAGAACCTGTGTGGGGGGCTCGAGCCCAGGGCCGGCTCCTGCAGTGTTCCGGGGTGCCCACCCGGGACACTGCTGTTTGCAATGACAGGGCTGAAGCCGTGCAGCTCCCGCCCTGTCATTGCAAACGGCTTTGCTTCATTGAAGCGAGAGCAGGGAAACCTGCTCTCGCTTCAATGAAGCAAAGCAGATTGCTTTTCTACACGGGGAGCTGCATGTCAGCAGCTCCCCATGTGGAAAAGCAATGCCAGCTCCTGCAGGATGCGGGGAGCCGGCGGGACCGTGGGGGCATTGGGGCTCCCCCCATGGTCCCCAACGTATAGGGCCTGCCCTGGGGGATGGGGTCCGGGGCTAGAAGTGGCCTGGGAGGGGGGCCGCACAGCCCCCCTCCCCAAAATTAAAAAATAAATAAAGGCCGGTCCCGGGGGATGGGCTACCTGCGGCCAATAGAGGCCTCAGGAGGGGGCCACACAGCCACCATCCATTAAAAAAAAGAAAAATGTGGCCATGCCCCGGAGGATGGGGTCCCTGGGGCCAGAGTTGGCCGCAGGGACCAATTCCGGTGCTTACTATGTTACTTACTGGAAGTACCTGGTGGGCTAGTTGGACCCCAGGGACCCTCAGGATTCAAGGGAACTTAATCCCCCAACTTAAAACGCGCCACAGGGAGCGTTTACACAGTGGTGAAGGGAGGGGGTGGGGAATGAGGTAACATATCTGCAAACACGCCCTGTGGCGCTTTTTAACTTAGGGAATTAATTCCCTTTCAATCCAGAGGGGTCCTGGGGGCCAACAAGCCCACTAGGTACCTCCAGTAAGTGCCACAGGGCTGCTTTGCAGAGAGGTTGTCCAGGCCATGCCCCTTTTTACACCTCCCTGCAATGCAGCTCTGTGGCGCTTACTGGAGGTACCTGGTGGGCTAGTTGGACCCCAGGGACCCTGGGGGCCAACAAGCCCACTAGGTACCTCCAGTAAGTGCCACAGGGCTGCTTTGCAGAGAGGTTGTCCAGGCCATGCCCCTTTTTACACCTCCCTGCAATGCAGCTCTGTGGCGCTTACTGGAGGTACCTGGTGGGCTAGTTGGACCCCAGGGACCCTCAGAATTCAAGGGGACTTAATCCTCCAACTTACAATGCACCAGGGGGCGTGTTTGCAGAGTGGTGGAGAAAGGGGGCATGGCCTTTGTCTACCTCTCACTAATCCCACTGCGTGGGGCTTACTGGAGGGAAAAGGCAGGCTAGTTGGCCCCTAAAGGCCCCCCAGCAGTGAAGGGGACTTCATTCCATATCCAAGAGCATGCCAGGGAGTGCGTTTGTAGAGTGTTGGGCAAAGTGGGCGTGGCCTGGTACGAGTACTTACCAATGCTGCTGTGTGGGACTGACTGGAGGTAATAGTTTGGGAAGTTGGCCCCCAAGGATGTCCTTGGGGGCCAACTACCCCTCTTGTTACCTCCAGTCAGTCCCACACAGTGGGATTGCTAAGACGTCTTCGGAGGCCATGGCCCCCTTTCTTTACCACTCTGCAAACGATGTGCCTCGTGGCAGACTACGGGATGAGGGATGAAGTCCAATTTAGTCCTGAGGGAGTTTGGGGGCCAAGAATCCCTGCTGGTACCTCCTGTAAGTCCAACGCAGCGGAATTACTGAGCATTGGTTGGACACCCAGCACCATTTCTCCACCGCTCTGCAAATGCGACTACTAGTTAAAGTAGCATATTTCTGCACCTCTGACTTAGAGGTAGTTTTAATCCCCTTGCCCTATTATGTACTGGAGAACAACAATGGGTCTTGGCTCCAATCACTAAGGCTGAGCCTCTAATATACAAAACAACAAGAAATTGCCAATACTGATATTATATCAAACCTTCATTCACTGGTACATAGAAATGAAGTCTATAACAACCCTTTTCTATAATTGAATTGTTTCAACTTTATTTAAACTTTCCTTTGTCTTTTTGATTCAAAGAAATTACTTTTGGATATACATCAACACTTTATAAAGAAGTAATAATAAAACACATTTTCAATCCATCCAATCAAACCATAATTGATACAAACTGACCACAATCTCTTAAACATTCCTTCATACTACTAACAGACCCGATTCGCAAGCATTTATCACCCACACTATACACCAGCCATACACCACAACCTCATCCTGGCTAAGAACACCTATTCAATCAATTAGATAAGCCAAGGGTAACAACCAAATAACACAAAAACGTTTACACAACAGTCTTTCAAGTGCACTACTACACTGAATGTACAACCCTTTTGAATCTACAACCGATTTACAGTTCACGAAAGCAACACTATTATACACAAGTTTGTTTGGTACAAAACAAGCAAGGTCGACGCGTTTCGAACCCACTCCTTCAGGGGTTCTCCTCAGGACCAAAATAGCTGCAACAAAAAAGAAAAAATACCAGATCTTAATGACCAAATAAACGAGAACTCATTCGACTTAAATCAGCAGAGATACACATCCAGTATCTGTCTGCTTACCGCTTATATCGTTTGAATAAATCCACCGTTCAATGAGAGAATGTCTATGAATAGGGTATCTGTGAAACGGTGAAAGAAAAATCTAAAACTTGTCCCAAAATAAAATATTGTCCTTATTTCTAATTTGTCCAATAAAAGGAAGATCAGGCAGGTACAACGTTTGGAAGGTATTAGCATTTAAATTGCATGTAGTGAATAAGCAGGCAGACTTCGCAAAGGAGCTGCAGTAAAGAAAAAGCATCTATAAATGGCCTGCTATATTCGTTAAACCGTCAAATAGCTATTTAAATGAATACAAAGAATACCTTTAGCATGTATCAAAGTCCTGTGGCATTATTTCACAGCCATCCGTCGAGAAGAAAAAACAATTTGTGGTTAATTTTCTCGCCCGCTACCTCTGTAAATAAAACACGGCAATGAGCGTTACCGGGATCTAGATAAATCCCTCTGTTTACGATGTTATGAGCGAGCTGCGTATGTAGCGCGTGCTCCTCCAAAAGGTCAAATTATTTTTTGCTATGTAACTAGAAACTCTTCATACCTGATCACTGGCAGTCTTTTATCTCCAGTTAAGCTTTCGCGTTGCGCTCGCGTCGCACACTTGAAGCCATTTTCATCAGCCGTTATGGAAACACGATACTTTGATGCTATATCCCACTGCATTGTGGGCGGTCTTTCTGTAACCATGGGAAATGTAGTTTAAACAAAACAACATCAGATTATACACCCAGTCAGCCACATATGGGTTATGGTTAGATTTCTTAATTCCTGCAAAAGAACCTCATTTCGTCATTGTTGCAAACCAGTCCAAGGAGAAAAATAGGACTGGTTTGTGAAACTTGTATACCACCTAGCAATGAGTGAACATCCATGCAGGATAGTTATAATTTATATAATTCAGAAAGTTTGTTTGACCCATTGGTTGTTGTATTGAGTTTGACAATCAACATTGCCTCTCGCTGAATTAATTTCTGATCCAGATTGCCACCTCTTGGGTCTGATACAATTTTTGAGATAACAGTCCATTTAAGATCTCTCTCAGTATGTCCCTTTAATTTCCAATGATTAACCAGAGGTGCTGTTTCAACATTTTTTCTAATCCTAGATTTATGTTGCGTGATTCTCTGGCGAACTTCTTGATTCGTCTTGCCCACATATAGTTTGGGGCATGGACAGAGTATTCCAAACACGACAAACTTAGATTTACAATTAGTGAAAGTGTCGTGTTTCCAATAGATCCCATTGTGGGAAAAGAGCGCTCCCTCAATTGTCTGCTCGCAACAGGAGCAAGAGCCACACTTATGATGCCCACTAACCGGGGCCAGGCCCACATAGTCTCCAAGTGTTGGTTGAATCACTTTTGGTAGCATTGCACGAACCACATGATTGGGGATGCTTTTATCTTTCTTGAAAGCAAAAAGGGGTCCATTAGCAAAGGATTGATCCAAATTTTTGATCTAATGCCAATTTTGGTAGATTATTTTTTTGAAGATATTCGAATTAGGGCACAATGTGGAGACACATACCATCTTATTGGTAGATGTTTGTTGTTTCTTTTGTAAAAGTGACTCTCGTGGTGTCCACCACGCCCTCCTCAAGGCGTTCTGCAGAAATTTTTTGGGGTATCCTCGATCAACTAATCTGTCAAATAAGTTGCTGGCATGCAGGAAATACTCATCTTTAAAATGACAATTCCAACGAATTCTTAGAAATAGTCCAAAGGGCAAATTTTGCTTCAGACTTCTAGGATGGTTGCTTGAATAGTGGAGGGCCTGTTGGTTTTATGAATAAGGTTGTAACAAGACCTCCATCAGAGAGAAAAACTTCTACGTCAACGAAAGTCATTCGCTGTTTAGAATGATTAAGACTAAACTTGATATCCTCTGTTCTTGCATTAAGCCAATTGTAGAATTCGATTAGTTGTTCTTGTGTTCCTGACCATACCATAAAGATGTCATCAATATAACGCATCCAGTTCGAAATGAACTGTTGGAAGGGATTATTGTTATAGATGAATCTTCCTTCGTACATCGCCATAAAAAGTACGGCTAACTCCGGTACAAATGGACAGCCCATCGCGACTCCTTTAATTTGATAAAAGAAGTTCGTTACCAAACATGAAAAAATTATTTTTAAGTGCAAAGCTGGCCAACTGGACAATGAAGTCTGTGGGGACCCTTTTTGGTTTAGTTCTTGTTTCCAAATAATGGATCAGTACTGCTATACCATCATCCTGTGGGATCTGTGTATACAAAGATACAACATCGAGGGTCACCTTGATGTCTTTATTCATTTCAAAATTGATGGAAACCAGCCTATTAATAAAGGCTGTTGTGTCTTAAAGATGAGATGGTACATCATCCCAAAATGGTTTTAAAAAATAGTCCAAGTATTTTGAAATGGGTTCAATCAGAGAGTCGCAGCCTGACACTATAGGTCTCCTAGGTGGACTTGTCTCATTCTTGTGGACCTTTGGGAGAACATAAAACACAGGTACTCACAGATCTTTATTTTACATAAGTTGATATTCCTTGGGACCTAGAAATCCTGAATCACTAGCAACCTTTAAGATTTCAAATAGTTGGCCCTGGAGCTCAGATGTTGGATTTCGAGCAATCTTTTTATAACATTCAGCATCTTCCAATTGTCTCATGACTTCCTGCGTATAGCTGGCGGTACCCCAGACTACCAGGGAGCCACCCTTGTCCGCTTGTTTTACGACTATTGAAGTGTCATTTTTTAAGGAAAAGATGGCTTCTTTGTGTTCTTTTGAAGTGTTGTGTTTAACAAACTTTTTACTTTTCTCCATATTAGAGATGGCAGACAGCACAACTTTTTCAAAAGTTAAAACTTCTTTTGGTATCTTATTTGAAGGGGGACAAAACGAAGATTTCTTGTGGAGTCCTGTTACCTCTAGGTTGTTTAGAGTCGTATATTCTGTAAAGAAAGTCTTTAAACTGATTTTACGGCAGAATTCAATTACCTCTGTTTTTAGTTTAATAAAATCTGTAGGTCATGAGGGGACAAAAGTCAACCCTTTTTCCAAAATGCTATTTTTGGCTTGAGTAAGAGAACGTTCTGACAGATTGAAAATGGGAGACGGATTTAATTTTTGTAATATTATCACTGCGTCATCATTTCCCATGACTGATTGTTGAACCGATTTCGTCCTCTTTGTCTCTGTTGTCCTCTCCCTAAAAAGGAAAAGATTGTTGTTGTCTCTGTTGTCCCCTTCCTGTGAAGGGAATAGACTGTTGTTGATAATTATTGCCTCTTCTATTGATGTTGGGAGGACCCCCGTTACTATCAGTTTCACCTCCTGAGGATGATGATGTGTCCGAAAATGTAATGAATTTGTTCCTGGATCTTCCCTGACATTCAAGGAGAAACCTACAGGATTCTGCTCGTGTGTAAAAGTCAAGCTGTAAAAAAGGATACACGTTGTCCAGAGAGAAGTTCTTTTTGTCTTTTCCAAACTTGTTTCCTTTTTGGTTTACAGTAAAATCCTTAAATTCCAATATTTCCTTTTCAACTTTCTCCAGTAAAGCTTTTGAATCGGTTATTAATTGGCTATTTTTTATCTCTGTCTCTAGTAAAGCTATTACTTCCAATTGCTGTTGTGATATTCTATGGCAAGTTTCCACAGTTAGGACCATCAGGTCCCTACTGCATTTCGTCTCAATACAGCTATAGCCCTTCTTATATACAGGATCGTCGATGAAGATGACAGGAATGTTGCGTATTTGGAGACCTCCAGGGATCGTACCAGCCTTGAGATGCTCTAAAAGGAAGTGGGCATGAAGATCAGTTCGAATTTGTTTCTTCTTTAAATGAATACGTTTATCAGATTCATTCTGAGTTTTTGCAGAAGCACTTAAAGAGGCAGAGGCAAACACTGCAGGTGTATTTATTAGCCTTTGAATATGTTCTTCGCTGTAGGCGAAGGTATCTCTCTCAGTCATTGTCCAAAAACAATTTTTTTTAAAGTCAAAATAAATTATAAAAACAAAAACTGAAAGAAAAAAAAACAATGTGTAAGATTTTACCCAAGCAACGGTTCTGAAAAGATCCCGTCTGTTATGTTATGTTATGTTAATGGGTTTTTTAGAGCACGACAGCTGCCTCGGCTAAGAGCCGTCCCGGCGCTAAGCAATAAAAGAGCCATATGCAAGTGACACCAAAGCCTACAAAGAGGGGAGCAAAAATGTCTTAATAGCCTTCCTGAAATGAAAATAGTTGGTGAGCCCACGAATATGAGCCGGCAAAGAGTTCCACAGAATAGCAGCTCTGTTACGAAAAGACTGCCCACCAGCTCTTGCTCTTCTCACCCGGGGAACCACCACCAAGCATTGTCCTATAGATCGAAGTGATCGTGTAGGAGTGTAAGGTAAAAGAAGGTCAGACAGAATTTGATGGGATGCCAATTTCAGGATTTTAAAGGAAATACACAGTGCCTTAAACTCAATTCGCCTGGCCACAGGCAACCAATGAAGATGGCGAATTGCACTGGTCACTGAGCAGGTTCTGCGCAAGCCCAAAAGCGAACTTACGGCCGCATTCTGGACTCTCTGTAGCCTCTGAACTTCGGATTTGTTTGCTCCCAGATACAGCGAGCAGGCATAATCCAGCCTGGACAGAATCAGGGCCTGAATAATAATCTGTCTGGTCGAGGCGCAGCAGGCTGAAACAAGTTCCTGCCACCCTTTTTGTCTGAGTCTGGAAGTTAAGTGAACTGTCCATCCAGACTCCCAGGTTCTTTACTACAGGTTTAGGGGTAGGAGCCACCCCCAAACTCTAAGGCCACCACAGTTCACTCCAGCAACCATGGTTCCCTCCCACCAGCAGCACCTCAGACTTGTTGGTATTCAGTTGAAGACAGTTGGCGGACATCCACTCGGCGATCACCGAGAGTTCGCCCTGAAATTTCCTGGAGTCCTGCTCCGGGGTCACTCGAGAGAGCCACCACCAACTGAGTGTCATCGGCATAGGAAACCATGGTTAGCCCCCTGCTCCTGGCTACGTCCGCTAGAGGCTGAACATAAAGGTTAAAAAGCAGGGGGCTCAAGGACGAGCCCTGTGGGACCCCCTCTCCAATAGGAAAAATGCCAGAAGCAAAAGGGGGAGCAACCACCTGAAACGTCCTATCGGCGAGAAAGGAGGACAGCCACCCAAGAGCCAGGCCAGTGACTCAAGCCTTAGCTAGACGATTCAGGAGAATGGCATGAGACACGGTGTCAAACGCGGCGCTGAGATCTAAAAGGATCAGCGCCGACGTTTGCCCTGCGTCTAAAGCTGTCCACAGATGTTCAGTCACGCCCAGAAGTGTGGATTCAGTGCTGTGGTCAGGCGAAAACCATTTTGGGAAGGATCGAGCCTCTGATTGACAGTAAAAAAGTCTGTCAGGAGGGAGTTGACATAAGCCTCGGTGATCTTCGCAATCCAGGGTAACAGGGAAATGGGATGAAAGCTGTCAGCTTTATGAGGGTCTAGAGATGGTTTCTTAAGAAGTGGCAGAACCCTGGCCTGCTTCCAGCCCATGGGCACGACCGCTGCGCTCAAGGACCCATTGATCACCATTTCCAAAGGATAAATGATAGTAGGTAACAGTTTTTAAATTGGTCAGGCTTCAGGGAAACGGCCGGAGAGCCCTATTTAACCTTGGAACAGAGTGTCAGTAGAACCTCATGCATTATAAGGGGAAAGGCTTCAAGAACACCATCAGTGAGGTTACAAAAGGTCTCAAGAGGACCTATGGAAGCCGTAGGGAAGCTTTTGTAGATGTCCTCAACCTTCTTGACAAAAAAGTTAGCCAGGTTCTCTCCAGCTTCTTACAGATCTTACGTAGGGCCACTAATTTCGCATTATATCAAGGATTGGATTTATTGCGCCGGTTCCTGGACAACCTAACAGGAATAAGGGTGTCCAGAGGCCGCGTTATCCAATCGGAAAAAGCGGAATAAGCCTCGTTGGGGTCAGCTGAGGTAGCTACAAGATGGCTTTGAAAATGTTCCCAGCTCAGTTTGTGCCAGGGGTGCTTAAAAAACTGGATCTGGATCAGAAATTCATTCAGCGAGAGGCAATGTTGATTGTCAAATTCAATACTACAACCAATGGGTTAAACAAACTTTCTGAATTATATAAATTATAACCATCCTGCATGGATGTTCACTCATTGCTAGGTGGTATACAAGTTTCACAAACCTGTCGTATTTTCCTCCTTGTACTGTTTGCAACAATGAGGAAATGAGGTTCTTTAGCAGGAATAAATAAATCTAACCATAACCGATATGTGGCTGAATGGGTGTATAATCTGATGTTGTTTTGTTTAAACTACATTTCCCATGATTACAGAAATACCGCCCACATTGTAGTGGGATGTAGCATCAAACTATCGCGTTTCCGTAACAGCTGATGAAAATGGCTTCAAGCGTGCAACGCGAGCGCAACGTGAAAGTTTAACTGGAGATAAAAGACTGCCGGTGATCAGGTATGAAGACTTTCTAGTTACATAGCAAAAAATAATTTGACCTTTTGGAGGCGCGTGCGCTACATAAGTGGCTCGCTCATAACATCGTAAACAGAGTCATTTATCTTGATCACGGTAACGCTGATTGCCATGTTTTATTTTCAGAGGTAGCGGGCGAGAAAATTAACCACGGATTGGTTCTTCTTCTCGACGGATGGCTGTGAAATAATGCCACGGGACTTTAATACATGCTAAACGTATTCTTTGTATTCATTTAAACAGCTATTTGATGGTTTAACCAATATAGCAGGCCAGTGATAGATAATTTTCTTTCCTGCAGCTCCTTTGCGAAGTCTGCCTGCTTATTCGCTACATACAATTTAAATGCTGAAACCTTTCAAAAGTTGTAAGTGCCTGATCTTCCTTTTATTGGACAAATTAGAAATAAGGACAATATTTTATTTTGGGACAAGATTTAGATTTTTCTTTCACCATTTCACAGATATCCTATTCATAGACATTCCCTCATTGAACAGTGGATTTATTCACATGATATAAGAGGTAAGCAGATAGATACTGGATGTGTATCTCTGCTAATTTAAGTCAAATTCGTTTTTGTTTATTTGCTCATTAAGATCTGGTATTTTTTCTTTTTTGTTGCAGCTATTTTGGTCCTGAGGAGAACCCCTGAAGGAGTGGGTTCGAAACGCGTCAACCTTGCATTTTTTGTACCAAACAAACTTGTGTAGAATAGTGTTGATTTCGTGCACTGTGAACCGGTTGTAGATTCAAAAGGGTTTTATATTCAGTGTAGTAGTGCACTTGAAAGACTATTGTGTAAACTTTTTTGTGTTGTTTGGTTGTTACCCTTGGCTTTTCTAATTGATTGAATAGGTGTTCTTAGCCAGGATGAGGTTGTGGTGTATGGCTGGTGTATAGTGTGGGTGATAAATGCTTCCGAATCGGGTCTGTTAGTAGTATGAAGGAATGTTTAAGAGAGCGTGGTCAGTTTGTATCAATTATGGTTTGATTGGATGGATTGAAAATGTGTTTTATTATTACTTCTTTATAAAGTGTTGATGTATATCCAAAAGTAATTTCTTTGAATCAAAAAGACAAAAGAAAGTTTAAATAAAGTTGAAACAATTCAATTATAGAAAAGGGTTGTTATAGACTTCCTTTCTATGCACCAGTGAATGAAGGTTTGATATAATATCAGTTTTGGCAATTTCTTATTGTTTTGTCTATTATGTACTAGGGCCTTACAGAGGAAGTCATGCTAATCACAGGGGTACCCCAACGCATAGTGTTCCCTAGTGTATGTAGGTGTTTTCACTGTATTCTAAGTGTCTTTTAGCATAGCACTGTCTGTAGGCCTGGTTAGTTAGAGTCAGTTACCACCAGTATCCGTCTGAAAATGTTGTGGGCACAGGATGATTTTGCAACAAGGCCTCTTTCTGCTCCTCTGTTGGTTCTTTCTGCACATGTCTTGCTTTGTCCTGCACTTTTATTCATCTTTGTGGACTTCTGTTGGTTCTTTCTGCATTTCTTTTGCTTCTTTCTGTGTGTTTTTTCTTCTTTCTTCACATGTCCTACCTCTGTAGGCATATTTAGAAACTAGCATTTAAAAAACCTTAGAAATTCACTTAAAAAACCGTGGGGTTCTGGTACGTTATAGTTAGAAATTAGCATTTAAAAAACCTTTGAAATTCACTCAAAAAAACCACAGGTTTCAGGCATGTTATAGTTAGAAATTAACATTTAAAAAAAACTTTGAAATTCACTGAAAAAAACATAGGTTTCAGGCACGTTATAGTTAGAAATTAGCATTTAAAAAACCTTTGAAATTCACTGAAAAACCATAGGTTTCAGGGGCGTTGGACATTTCACTTGTACAAAACCATAGAAATTTGCCCGTTATAGTTAGTTCACCTAACTATAACTCTCACCCCCGCAATGCACTGCTGATGATGTCACATATTACATCACTCATGAGATGGTCAGTGACATCACTGATGACATCTCAAATGACATCACTGATGACATCATCCATGTGATAATTGCATGCATCTTCTCACACCCTAATATAACTTTTGATACACCAACTCTAAATTATAGACTGCCATTCTCAAAATCATAGGCACTCCAACACCAATAACGACATACCCCTCTTAGGTCTACACATACATCCACTCACTCACCTGTAGAGTCACTCATACTTACGGTCACTCAGTACAGGACTATCATATGCACTCATATACCTATATAGACACCACACACCGCCACTCATCCATAGAGGTACTCATATACCTAGTCAGGCATGCAAATAATGAATCACACTCCCATTTACTCACCTATACAGTTATACACACACCAGCTCACTTACTCATACAAATACTAGCACTTTCTTACACTCTTATACAATCACTGATACAAGCACACCCTCGTCCATACAGCCACTCTCACAATCACACACTCTCACTTATAGCCATTTATATACTCTAAAACACACATATACTGCCTTTCACAAATGTAGTTACTCACACATGTACCACTGAGATATACATTCACTCACTAACACACCCATACACACACTCACCCACCCATACAGTCCATCACAGATGCACTCTTGAAATCATGCACCCAGTGAATCACCCATTGACACATCTATGCACAGAGTCACATACACCCCACCCACACAAACACTCAGGCACCCATACAGATACTCAGACAACAAATCAATAACTTATATAGATACTCATCTAGCTATTCACAAACCCATGCAGCCGCTTACACACCAACAGACAGACAGATACAGACATTCACAGTTTAGTCAATAACCCATGCATTCAGTAAAATACGTTTAATCACTCACTTACACAGTCAGTCGCGCACCTATTAAATCATCCATTCAGACAATTATACACCCACTTATTCTTCAATACGCCTTTCCCTATATATATATTAAACATATTTAAACTTTACAGAAATACACAGTCACTGGATGATGTAATCAGTGATGTCATTTGAGATGTCATCAGTGATGTCATCAGTGATGTCACTGACCATGTTATGAGTGATGTAACATGTGACGTCATCAGTATTGCGGGGCGCGAGTTATAGTTAGCTGAACTAACTATAACGGGGGAATTTCTATGGTTTTGTACGAGTGAATTGTCCAACTAACTATAATGCCTCTGAAACCTATGTTTTTTTCAGTGAATATATATATATATATATATATATATATATATATATATATATATATATATATATATATATTACCTACTGGCGGTCGCCAGTAGGTAGTTATAGTTAGGACCCCTTTTCCATAGGAAATCCGCAACATTCTATTTTGAATAACTTTGGCGCCGGTCGATGAATCCTTGCGAATTTCTCAAAATAGGTGGGGCGCTACGCTCCGCTCCTACCCTGAAAGTCTCGGGGGGATCCGTCAAGCGGGGGCTGAGATAAAAGGGGGGTCCCAAAACGCGTTTTTCCCATGCATTTTTCCATAGGACCTTTAGAACGAGCTACAGCCCGAACGGCTGAACAGAATTACTCAAAATTTGGCAGAGAGGTAGTCCCTAGGTCAAGGAAGTGCCTTTTGTAGGTTTGGTGTAAATCTGTTCAGTAGATTCTGAGAAAATAGCCTTTAAATCAATATATATATCTGAGCCCGCTTACGGTACGCTTACCGTACGCTTACGGTAAGCGTACGGTGGCGTGCGCGAGCGCGATTCTGATTGGCTCTTAGATCTTAGTAAACATTCGAATCGGTCGAAACCAGGAAGCGGCGGCCGCCATTTTGTGTATTTCACTCTGAAAAAAAAGAGTGAATACAAGGAAAGGGGGCAATGAGGAGAGTTACAGACCCCCTAACATTTGTAAGGGGGTCAAAGAAGGACAGAAAAGTACAAAAAAAACATTTATTGATTTTAAAAAAAATCACGGGGTACGCGTACGGTAAGCTTACGGTAAGCGTACGGTAAAAAAAAATAAAAAAAAATAAATGAAAAGCAGATTTAAGAGTTTAGATATTAGGGAGCTCTAAAAAGAGCTGTTGTGTTTATGAAGTCATTTTTTTAGTGGTACCTACAAGTAAGTACCGATGCAGAGTCTAAGGTTCAAGAGGAAGACTCTGTTCCCTTCATCATTGAAGTGCACACCATCTCCTCTATAAATGTCTTGCATGTCATAACGCAAGTTGTTGTGGTAAATGGCACCCATACCATAGTCACGGAGGAAAGCAGAAACAGATTTGTTGACGTGCTTTCTTGCTTTGTCAATCTGTGGACAGAAATGATTGGACCAGTTCCATTTTTGCCTTTGGCATATGTTGGAAAACACAAAGGCAGTTTTAGGGAAAAGTGTAAACAGTTGTGCAAAGGTGTCCTTCATAAGCATTTCCAGACCTACCCCAGTCAAAGTGCCTAGGTCATTGCCACCACAGTGCACTATTATGAGGTCAGGGTGTTGGATTTGAATGAAGGATTTCACCAATGGCATCAATTGGTGCCACTTTAACCCTCTCTGACCAATCCATTTAATGTCTACATTTGGCAAAGCAAGGTCTCTCACCATACCTGTTTTCTCTGCAAACTTTTCACTCCAGAAGACATAGCTGTGCCCTACAATCCACACTGTGAACATCTTCAAAGGAGAACTGGATGCACTCAGGAGGTGTCTTTCAGTAGAATGGCAATATGAAAAGAAAGACAGTTTGGAAATGGAGGCATACATATTTTTTTCAAAACAAAAAGAACTGATTGGCTGTTTCATACCATTCTAGAATAAAAACTAGGCTGTATGTGTAAATTAATAGAAGCATGTTTTGTATTGGTAAAAAAAAATGTGTAACCAAAGAACAGTACTATGGATTTGCTGTTAGGTTTGAAAAGTCAAGCACTCTTGCTCTGTGGAATTGAAACATTGTTTGGCGAACTTCTGACCTAACTCAACACAGCAGTGTTCCATGAGCTGTTGCTATGGTAGCAGGCAGAAGTCAAGTTGGGGGAAGGGTACTAGGCAGAAGTCAAGTTGGGGGAAGGGTACTTTTGGAAAAGGGTTGGTTTTCAACCAATAGAAATGTGTGATTACATTTGAAAAAAAGGGGGAAGCACTGAGATTTGAAACTTACAAGTATATGTGTGGAAAAATAGAGGGAAAGTTTGCCATTATCTGGTTCTGCTGAGAGGAGAGAGGTGAACACAACAGAGATCCTGGCTCTGATAATCTGCTGTTTGAGTGTCACATTTCTTTCACAACTAACTAATTTTAAAGGTGAGTTTAGAGTTTGAGAGGGGATGTATGTGGTAACTTAAGAAATGAATAATTGAAATGGAAATTGTTTTTGTTGTAGTTACACATGGTGGTTTCATAATGTGTCAGTCTGTAAAAGTGATTTTCACTTGCCCCGAAAAAAAAAAGAGCAGTAAGTGTGCTTTCAAATTGGCAAAGAAATTTCGTTTTGGGACTAATGTGAAATCATGACTCTGTGTGCAGAGAGGAATTATAGGCAGAGATTTATTGCGTATTGCTCTGGTGATTTCACAGTTGCATTAGATGGAAAGGGGGAGCGAATTTTTGGGGGAAGAAGCAGAGTCTTAGCACACACCCATGTGCTTGCCATGTATAGTCATGCACAGTATTTACAAGCGAGTGGGGTTTTCAGGTTTCAGTCTGTAATGCAAATACATTCAGCATCACTAAGGCTGGTTGCCCTTGCTGGAGTGTAGGCAGTCACCGAGAAAACACATGGTGGTGGTCTGAAAAAACAGTTTGGACATGTGCATTTAAAAAAAAGAAAAAAAGTGGTTTCATAATGTGTCAGTCTGTAAAAGTGATTTTCACTTGTAAAAAGTGATTTTCACTTGCCCCGAAAAAAAAAAGAGCAGTAAGTGTGCTTTCAAATTGGCAAAGAAATGTAGTTTTGGGACTAATGTGAAAACATGACTCTGTGTGCAGAGAGGAATTATAGGCAGAGATTTAAAGCGTATTGCTCTGGTGATTTCACAGTTGCATTAGATGGAAAGGGGGAGCGAATTTTTGGGGGAAGAAGTAGAGTCTTAGCACACACCCATGTGCTTGCCATGTATAGTCATGCACAGTATTTACAAGCGAGTGGGGTTTTCAGGTTTCAGTCTGTAATGCAAATACATTCAGCATCACTAAGGCTGGTTGCCCTTGCTGGAGTGTAGGCAGTCACCGAGAATACACATGGTGGTGGTCTGAAAAAACAGTTTGGACATGTGCATTTAAATAAATCAAAAAAAGTGGTTTCATAATGTGTCAGTCTGTAAAAGTGATTTTCACTTGCGCCGAAAAAAAAAAGAGCTGTAAGTGTGCTTTCAAATTGGCAAAGAAATTTCGTTTTGGGACTAATGTGAAAACATGACTCTGTGTGGAAATAGGAATTACAGGCAGAGATTTATTGCGTATTGCTCTGGTGATTTCACAGTTACATTAGATGGAAAGGGGGAGCAAATTTTTGGGGGAAGAAGCAGAGTCTTAGCACACACCCATGTGCTTGCCATGTATAGTCATGCACAGTATTTACAAGCGAGTGGGGTTTTCAGGTTTCAGTCTGTAATGCAAATACATTCAGCATCACTAAGGCTGGTTGCCCTTGCTGGAGTGTAGGCAGTCACCGAGAATACACATGGTGGTGGTCTGAAAAAACAGTTTGGACATGTGCATTTAAATAAATCAAAAAAAGTGGTTTCATAATGTGTCAGTCTGTAAAAGTGATTTTCACTTGCGCCGAAAAAAAAAAGAGCAGTAAGTGTGCTTTCAAATTGGCAAAGAAATTTCGTTTGGGACTAATGTGAAAACATGACTCTGTGTGGAAATAGGAATTACAGGCAGAGATTTATTGCGTATTGCTCTGGTGATTTCACAGTTACATTAGATGGAAAGGGGGAGCGAATTTTTTGGGGAAGAAGCAGAGTCTTAGCACACACCCATGTGCTTGCCATGTATAGTCATGCACAGTATTTACAAGCGAGTGGGGTTTTCAGGTTTCAGTCTGTAATGCAAATACATTCAGCATCACTAAGGCTGGTTGCCCTTGCTGGAGTGTAGGCAGTCACCGAGAATACACATGGTGGTGGTCTGAAAAAACAGTTTGGACATGTGCATTTAAATAAATCAAAAAAAGTGGTTTCAGAATGTGTCAGTCTGTAAAAGTGATTTTCACTTGTAAAAAGTGATTTTCACTTGCCCCGAAAAAAAAAAGAGCAGTAAGTGTGCTTTCAAATTGGCAAAGAAATTTCGTTTTGGGACTAATGTGAAAACATGACTCTGTGTGCAGAGAGGAATTATAGGCAGAGATTTATTGCGTATTGCTCTGGTGATTTCACAGTTGCATTAGATGGAAAGGGGGAGCGATTTTTTGGGGGAAGAAGTAGAGTCTTAGCACACACCCATGTGCTTGCCATGTATAGTCATGCACAGTATTTACAAGCGAGTGGGGTTTTCAGGTTTCAGTCTGTAATGCAAATACATTCAGCATCACTAAGGCTGGTTGCCCTTGCTGGAGTGTAGGCAGTCACCGAGAATACACATGGTGGTGGTCTGAAAAAACAGTTTGGACATGTGCATTTAAATAAAAAAAAAAAAGTGGTTTCATAATGTGTCAGTCTGTAAAAGTGATTTTCACTTGCGCCGAAAAAAAAAAGAGCAGTAAGTGTGCTTTCAAATTGGCAAAGAAATTTCGTTTTGGGACTAATGTGAAAACATGACTCTGTGTGCAGAGAGGAATTATAGGCACAGATTTATTGCGTCTTGCTCTGGTGATTTCACAGTTGCATTAGATGGAAAGGGGGAGCGAATTTTTGGGGGAAGAAGCAGAGTCTTAGCACACACCCATGTGCTTGCCATGTATAGTCATGCACAGTATTTACAAGCGAGTGGGGTTTTCAGGTTTCAGTCTGTAATGCAAATACATTCAGCATCACTAAGGCTGGTTGCCCTTGCTGGAGTGTAGGCAGTCACCGAGAATACACATGGTGGTGGTCTGAAAAAACAGTTTGGACATGTGCATTTAAATAAATCAAAAAAAGTGGTTTCATAATGTGTCAGTCTGTAAAAGTGATTTTCACTTGTAAAAAGTGAGTTTCACTTGCCCCGAAAAAAAAAAGAGCAGTAAGTGTACTTTCAAATTGGCAAAGAAATTTAGTTTTGGGACTAATGTGAAAACATGACTCTGTGTGCAGAGAGGAATTATAGGCAGAGATTTATTGCGTATTGCTCTGGTGATTTCACAGTTACATTAGATGGAAAGGGGGAGCGAATTTTTGGGGGAAGAAGCAGAGTCTTAGCACACACCCATGTGCTTGCCATGTATAGTCATGCACAGTATTTACAAGCGAGTGGGGTTTTCAGGTTTCAGTCTGTAATGCAAATACATTCAGCATCACTAAGGCTGGTTGCCCTTGCTGGAGTGTAGGCAGTCACCGAGAATACACATGGTGGTGGTCTGAAAAAACAGTTTGGACATGTGCATTTAAATAAATCAAAAAAAGTGGTTTCATAATGTGTCAGTCTGTAAAAGTGATTTTCACTTGTAAAAAGTGATTTTCACTTGCCCCGAAAAAAAAAAGAGCAGTAAGTGTGCTTTCAAATTGGCAAAGAAATTTCGTTTTGGGACTAATGTGAAAACATGACTCTGTGTGCAGAGAGGAATTATAGGCAGAGATTTATTGCATCTTGCTCTGGTGATTTCACAGTTGCATTAGATGGAAAGGGGGAGCGAATTTTTGGGGGAAGAAGCAGAGTCTTAGCACACACCCATGTGCTTGCCATGTATAGTCATGCGCAGTATTTACAAGCGAGTGGGGTTTTCAGGTTTCAGTCTGTAATGCAAATACATTCAGCATCACTAAGGCTGGTTGCCCTTGCTGGAGTGTAGCACTCTGGACATGGGCTTTTTAAAAAATCTGAAAAGTGGTTTCATAATGTGACAGTTTGTAAAAGTGATTTTCACTTGCCCAAAAAAAAGAGCAGTTTGTGTGCATTCAAATTGGCAAAGAAATTTCGTTTTGTGACTATTGTGAAAAGAAATGTAGTAATATATTTAAATACAATAAAGGATTTTTTTTTTAGTTTTTTTCAGGTATTGCTGAAGAGCAGTGAACAAAATTTAAGATGCCTACAAAATCCAGAGTTCAAAAAACGCTAAAAAAAAAACTATATTTGAAGACAACTGGAGGACCAAAGTTAGTAGAAGATGCTCATGTTGGGAAAAAGAAAAAATCTTCTGGTAAGCAGAAAAAACAATTTCTTAAAAATATATTCAAAACAAAGAAAAATGTACAAAATGTCTGTACTGGAAAGAATGTTACAAAAGGAAGAGAACAGGAAAAAATTGAGAATTTAGTTAATGCAAATATACCTTCTGCAACTGAAAAGATTTACATAAACAGAAAAACAGCGTTTAAAGAGATACGTAGAAAAATGTTTCAGAGAAGAGTTATGTCCAATTTGATAAAGGATGTGAAGAAATATAAGCAAAAGGCAAAATATTACAAGAGAAAAAAAGAAATTGAAGCCATTGCAGCAAAGGCATTAGAATTAAAAAGGAAACTATTCATATTAATTTTGAATAGGATGCGTACATTAGACAAAATGGTTAATGTACTGAAATCACATAGCAAAAGGAAAAGAGTAGTGAACAGAACAAACTTTTGTAAAGTGTTTTTAGGAAAGTGGATGCATAGTTCAAGTAGTGAACCTTTTTTTAATGAAGAGAGCTATTTTCAAAGAAATAGTTTGCTGCATGCAGTTGACACCAGAGGTCGTTCATACGAAGTAACAAATGGTTGCATAATGGAGAAGGAGATAATGGTTCCAAGAGATGAGGTACAAGTGATGGCAGATGAGGCAATGGGGAGACGTCCTAAAGCCCCAGTGTACACTTGGAATTGTAGTAGTATTTGCACTGTGCGTCAGGAATCTATGGACACATTTCGAGAGTTTCTAAGAGAATATAGTAAAAAAAGTGTAAAACAGAAGATTAAGGTGCTTCAAAGTCTGGATCCATGCAGAGTGAGAGAGAATACTGGTTTGCAGGGTCATTCTCTGGCTTGTCTATCTAGAAAAGTGTGCAATAGTGTTTTCCATCATTTTAGGATGCTGGCTGTTCATCATACTGGAATGAGAAAGTTTGTGAGACGGTTGTATTTTGCCAAAAGTCCAGCAATAAAGTTAAATGAATTGAATAGGGCTCTGTTCCGAGGAACGGTATCAGATGTAGAGAAGGTTGTTGATGAAATTCAGTTTTGTTACTTTGGTCCTGAACAAAACAGTGCAGAGAAGGACACAGTAAATGAGGAAGAAGTGGAAGAGAATGTAGAACCTTCTGTAAGTAAGACATTTAATGATCACATAACAAAATTTGCAATAGTCTCTAATGAAAGACCAAATGTTACTTGTATTTGTTGCCGCAGAACTCATTATAGAAAACAAACTAGGAATGTTGATCTCTACAGAAAGAGTGAAAATGAAGATAATTATAAGTGGAAGGATTTTGCCACATATATATTTCTAGAAAATTGTTTTGAATTGGGTGAAGATCAGCGTATTTGTAAATACTGTTACAACAAGTTAGAGGAAAATAGAATGCCGACCAGAGCTGTACATAATAATTTAGAATTGGATGCTATTCCTGCTGAACTTTCTGAATTAAATACATATGAGTCCATACTCATTCAATGTGTTCATCCGTTCCAGACCATAGTACGTATGGAGCCCAAAACTGGTAAATTACCTCCTTCAGATTTACTGAGAGGTTTAAAAGGTAGAGTGGTGTATTTGCCCTTGGATTTGAAAAAAAATATGGAAACTATTGATGCGGATACTTTGGAAACTGAACCATTAATTATTCTGGTTAATGGTGTACCTACAAAGAATAAGAAGATTTGGCAGGAGCTGGTAGATGTGCGGAAAGTACAAAGAGCAAATTTGTATTTGAAAAAAAATAACAAATGGTATGAATCAATTTATATAGAAGAAGAAGAAGAAGAAGAAGATTTTCAAGAAGACACAGAAACACCAACTGGACAAATTGAAAAAGTGGACAAGTCAAAGGAAGAAGAAATTTATGAACATTTTAGCATACATCCTCTTCATTCGAAAGAAGTTATGGGAGACAATATTGATCTCTTTCAGATGAAGAAAGCAAAAGGAACTCCTGTGAGTGTATGGGAGGAGAGCTTGGAAGCTCGATGTTTTCCTCAGCTGTTTCCTAAAGGAAAAGGAGGACGATACGATGAACGTCCAGAACAGATTCCAGCTTCAGAGTATCGGACTACAAGACTATATGCTGAAGATCCCAGATTTCGACAAAGTATTCCTTATTTGTTCCATCTTTTATTTGAAAGCGACTTGTCTGCACTGTCTTATGCAGTAAATCACATTTTAAAAAGTGGAGTACATTTACAAAATGTGTCTGCTAAGGATTTTATGGAGAAAGTGCAGCACCGAGATGATCATTTGGAAACACAACTGATCAATCTGATGGCTTGTCAGCGTGGGACAAATGAATATTGGTACCGACGCCATGGTGAACTAAAATGCATGTTACGGAATTTAGGAACACCAACATGGTTCCTTACCCTAAGCTGTGCCGAGTACGCTTGGGATGATTTACTGGATTTTCTACGAGAGGCCAATTCAAACATTAAAAACATCGAATACAAGACAGCAGGAGAACTGTGCTCATTGGATCCGGTTAATGTTTGCAGATATTTCAATCATAGATTTGAGGCTATGATGTCCTTCATCTGCAATAAAAAAAATCCACCCCTTGGAGAAGTAGTGGATTTCTTTTGGAGAAAAGAGTACCAGGCAAGAGGTGCTCCTCATATTCATATGCTGTTGTGGATCAAGGATGCCCCAAAGTTTGGAACAGATGCTGATGAAGCAGTGTTATCTTACATTCAAGAATATGCAACATGTGCTATACCAAAAAGCACAGAAGAGAACAAGTTAAAGGAGCAAGTTTTACGTTTCCAAAGTCATCGGTGTGGAAAATACTGTCGACGGAAATACAAGAGCAAAGAAAAATACTACACTAAATGTCGATTTGGATTTCCTAGACCTGTTCTTTCAAATGGAAGAGTAAACAGTTTTATGTCAGCTGTGAGACATACTATCACAAGAAAATCACCTAAGAATACCTACAACCTTAAAAGAAAAGAAGAATCAAAAAATATAAATGACTACAACCCAGTCATTTTATCCATGTGGAACGCTAACATGGATATACAGTATGTAGCTGACAATTCCATTGCTGTTGCACGATATGTAACGTCTTACATTACGAAATCAGAAAAAACAGAATTGAAGGAAATGTGGGAAGAGATTTCTCACGAGAAGACTGTCAGTAAGAAGCTGTACAGTTTCAGTTTGAAGATGTTATCGCATCGAGAAATTGGATCCTACGAATGTTCAGATAGGTTATCTTCTGCAAGTCTCTACTCGAAGTCAAGAAGAATAATTTGGGCAAGTTTAGGCCTTGCAGCAATGAGAAATCGGGTACTGAAATCTGTAGGAGAAATTGAATATTTGGTCGAGAATGACCCAGAAAGTACAGATATATTGAAAACAAACATGTTGGACACATATTATCCCAAGAGAAGTCAACATCTGGAGAACATGTGTCTCTATGAAGTGCTGCAGAACTACATTTATTCAAGGAAAGCCGCAGAAGACATCAATAATGGAAAATATAAAGTCGTTGGTGAAGAAGGATGTTTGGTGAAGCAAACAAAAGGAAGTTTGATAAATCACCGGAAGCTGAGTTGCGACACTACTGACAAGAAAGAATTTTACTACTTGGCTCTTTTACAGTTGTTTAAACCATGGCGTACAGAGGATGAACTACTGGGAGAATTTCAAAGCTATGAAGATTCATTTAATGCTTGCAAAGACAGCATACAATGCAATACATTCACCACTTATCTGCAAATGTTAAATTAAGAAATTGAACAGGAAACTACAATTGCAGCAGAAATAGCTAGAGACAGTTCTCAGGACAGCCAAAGTTCAGGAACACACAGTCAAGATCCCCTAGGACAACCAATCATTGAAAATGAAGCATCAATAGCCATGAATGAAGTGGAAACGGCTATGAATCAAGCTCAAGAAGAATTTATAGACTTAGAAAATTTGGAAAGACAACTGAATCAAGAGCAGCAACAAATTTATGAAGAGATCAAAAACAAAATTGATCACGGATTTCTACATGTAAAAAAAGAGTGCTCATGCACATCATTTCATCCAATCAGAATGTATGTAAGCGGACAAGCTGGAACTGGAAAAAGTTTCCTAATAAAAGTCATCAGAAGCTACCTACAGCAAAAAACGGATTCTACTTTGTCTTGTGTGGTTACTGCTCCAACTGGGTTAGCAGCATATAACATAAAAGGAATCACCTTACATCGTTTGCTAATGTTACCAGTGGAGCATGAGAACAAAATACAATTCAACAAGCTAACTGGAGAAGCATCCTTGGAAGTTTCAAGAGTATTGAAGAAGATGCAAGTTCTCATTATTGATGAGGTGAGCATGGTATCAAACCTAATGCTTGCCTTTGTGCATTTAAGAATGCAGCAAATTTTGAAGACAGACTATGACATGTTATTTGGTGGAAAACACGTCATAGTTTTTGGAGATCTTTTGCAACTTACTCCAGTTAAAGGACAACCAGTGTTTAATACTGTGACACATGAAGACACGAAGAAGTCATTGGGAAGCATCGGAAATACAAATATTTGGTCCTTCTTTGAGTACAAGGAACTTACTACTAATATGAGGCAAGCAAACGATGAAGAATATGGAAGTATTCTGAAAGATATCAGGATTGGACTACTGACAGAAGTTGGCAAAAAAGCATTACAGAGTCGGCTGCTACATAATTTATTTCCAAAGGAAGAAATAGTTGCAGAGAAGATATACAAGAACATTGCAGAAAACAAAAGTGTCATCTGCTTAATGCCAACTCTACGTGAATGCTCAATATTCAATGAGGAGCTTTTGAAATTGGAAAAGGAAGAGATCAGGAAATTGGAAGCAGTGGACAAAATTGAGGATGGAAGAATTACTGTCACAGTAACAGGCAAACTGAAAAATAAATTGGACTCACTAGAGAAGAACATCTCCAAAACAGCTGGATTAGAAAAAAATCTATATGTTTGCATGAACTGTAGAGTGTTTTTAAGGAGAAATTTGGATGTTGAGAAAGGTTTAGTTAATGGAGCGATGGGAAGAGTTGTGGGTTTTATTAATTACCAGAAAAAAGAAGGAGTTGAATGTTTAAAAATAAAATTTGATCAGATAGATGAAGTTAAAGATATTTGTCGTTGTACAGTTCGTTTTATGCTTGTGAAAGACTTATATGTACGTAGGAAGCAGTTTCCGTTTTCTCTAGCATATGCTGTAACTATTCACAAGTCTCAAGGATTGACTGTAGATTGTGCATTTGTGAACATTGGTTCAACTGTGTTCAAAGAAGGTATGGCATATGTTGCTTTGTCACGAGTCAAAACATTATCAGGTTTATTCATGATAGACTTTGATGAGTCAAAAGTTAGTGCTGATACAAACTGTGTAAAAGAGTATAATAGATTAAGAAGAAGCTATGCTCCTCATTTAGGTCAGTATCCTCTGTTGGAGAAACGTGTAGTTTCTCGTAAAAGAAAAAATGAGAATATCTGTAGTGAAGATGTAGAGAAGAGGAAAAAAAAGAGGAGTGATGTAATTGCAAGCAAAAAGAAAAAGGAAAATGAAGAACAGGTTGTAGGATGTCATTTTGAAAATAGCTCTGGTGTCAACTGCTACGCAAATGTAGTGCTGAATGTTGCATTTTATCTGGAAAGTTTGCAAGAGCAGATAATAGTAAATCAGGGAAAAAGATTCTGTTCAGAGCTGAGTCTCCTTTTTCAAAAGCTGAGTAAAGAAAAAACTCAAATAGAAAGTGCTACTGACATTAGAAAACTTTTAGATGTATGTTCAGGACGAACACAGTTTTCTCAAAATGAACAGCAAGATGCACATGAATTTTTGATGTATTTTCTTCAGGTAGTGGAAGAAGAAGGAGTTCCCATTGACATTTTTTTTGGTCTCTCTTATAAATGGGAACATAGTTGTGATAATTGTTATAATATATGTGGCTCTATTGTTGATAATGAAAGGTTTATTTATTTGACATTGCCAGAGAGTAAAACAGTCACTTTTGCAAAATTAGTTAAAGATGCTAATCATAGCATGAAATGTGGTGAGTGTAATTCTGACATGTTTTCAACATTAATTTTAAAGGAATACGGACAGTATGTAATTTTAATGATGCAACGATGTAGAGCTGATGGTTCAAAATTGGATACTTTAATAAAGAAGTTTACAGGACAGCAATTATCAATTTCAGGAAAAACTTTTTTAACTGTTGCAATAATTTTCCATGATGGACCTACTGTTACTTCTGGACATTACACAGTTTATCTTAAATGTGAAAAAGGCTGGACACTGTGTAATGATTCCCAATTGATTTTCAAACAACGTTTGCCTTTTGATTTAGCAAATTCCTATCTAATCTTCCTGAAACCTAAATTTTAGAGAGACTTGGCAAGATCTGGACAAAACAATTTTACCATTTTACTGGATTACCATTGCAATTTTGTAAAAAAAAGATTTTTTAAATTATCATTTGGCCTAATGGAAAGATAACCAATTGTAATGTGGACTTTTTTAATTTTTAATGAAACTTTGAAAAACCAATAATTTAGAGATTATCGGTAACTTCTGCACATTTTAAATTTTGGAATGTTATTGGACTGCCATTGGAAATTTTTTCAAAAATGTTTTAAAAAATTACTATTTGGCCATGTGGAAAAGTAACCAATTCTATTGTGGACTTAATAAATTATTCAAAAAATTTTCGTGAACCAAAATGTTACAGAGAATCGGTGAGATCTGGACAAATTAAACTTTAGAATTTTATTGGATTACCGTTGGAAATTTATTCCAAAAAAAAATTTAAAATTACTATTTGGTCTAAAGGAAAAGAAATCAGATGTATTTTGGAGTTATTTAAGATATAATATTGTGATTATACTTCTGAAACAAACATATCAGACGGTATTTTAAAGAAATAACTATTGGTATTAGATGATATTTTTTTACAATATTATGCATTTCTATAATGTTAAGTTTAAGTAAAAAAAGAATCAGGGCATTTTTAATACAATCTTTGTGATTGGTATTTTTTTTTGCCCGCTGTAAAATGATGAATGCAATTGCTTTCACAATTTATAGTGAAATGCAATATATTCTGAAAACAGCAAAAATAAGGCAAAAATATTTTTTGGAAAAAAATGTAAATATGTGTACTGTATTATAAAATGTTTTAAAAATATTAATACTTTTTTCTTTTTTTCCAGATAGATATAGAAAATTTTCGAAAACTACAAACATTTTTAAAACTATTTTTAAAAAAAACAAATGAATAAATATTTTTTCAGTGAGTATGGTAAGTCAATAATAATAATTGTAGTCTCTCAAGGACAATGTAATGTGATAAATGATTTTTAGTGTTTGTTTTAAAAAATAAAAAAAAAGTACGCGCACCGTACGCGTACGGTAAAAAAAAAATAAAAAAAAGTTTTTAAAAACATATGTAAAAAAAAGATGAAAGATAAGGTTGGCTCTTAAAAGAACCGTTGTGTTCATGCAGGGACAGAGGAAAGGAAGCATGGGAAAATTATTCAAAGCGACAAATGTGCTGATCTATTTTGTTGTTCACTAGGGAAACACTGGTCTCCCTATGGCAAATTAGATCTTTACAAAATGTGCAATGAATATCAACCTTCCGAAATCGAGGGTTCATTTCCAGAGGGCCAGCAAAAGGAGATTCTCCCCCCACAGATGAAGGGCTCACCTGACCTGCAGAAGAAGGAGTCAGCCCTGCAGATGATGGTCCAGGCTGAGCTACTGTGGATGTACTGGCTCGTCTTTCTGAAGAGTTACCTCCAAAAAGATGACCATGTGTCCTTCTGTGTACATCCTGGAGGTGTCTCTTCATGGTGTGATTCCCAAAGGAATACTTCCTGTTAGGATTACCTCTAGAAAGTACACGCTTACACAGCTTACAAGTCACTAAGGGTGCATTTACCTTTTGCTGGCCTTCAGGAAAAGTAAAATAATCCCATACATAAGAGGGCTTTTGTTTCCTCGATCTCTGCCTCAAGACAGTGCTGCTAGTGCTAGCCTCACTCTCAGAAGAGCTCTGCTGTTCTGCCATCGTATCCCAAAGACAAACCAGCTCCTTCTCCCAAGGGATCACAAGCAGAAATGAGGGGAATGGGTGTGGTGTAGGAGAGTTCTAGAAGTGAAAGTAGTTTCAACCAATCAAAAGTTGTGTTTCATGATCACATGACCTACCGTACGCTTACGGTACGCTTACGGTACGCTTACGGCAAAAAGTACGCATGCGCGTAAAAAAGACACGCGCTTGCGCGCATGCGCATAACAGTCACTACCCGACACTTCCGCGTAACGTGCGCGTGTGGCGTAAGCGCGCACGCGTCCCACGCGCAGTACGTGCGGCTACGCAAAGTGCGTAACTATACGCAAGCAGCGTAGATAGATTACGGACGTTGCGTAAACCGTACGCTTACCGTGAGCTTACGGTACGCGTACTAAAAAAATTTTTTTTTTTAAAAAAAAGTACTGCAAAAAAATTTTACATGTTTATTTTAAAAAATATATTTAAAAAAACATATTAAAGAATTTTAAAAATTTAATCATAGTCTTTATAAAAGGTAAGATAATTAAATTAAAAATATGTTAGAAAAAAAAAAAAAAAAAAAATTAGCATTTAAAAAACCTTGCAAATTCACTGAAAAAACCATGGGTTTCACACACGTTATAGTTAGGAATTATCATTTAAAAAACCTTAGAAATTCAGTGAAAAAACCATAGGTTTCACACACGTTATAGTTAGGAATTAGCATTTAAAAAACCTTAGAAAATCAGTGAAAAAACCATAGGTTTCACACATGTTATAGTTAGCTGGACATTTTACTCGTAAAAAACCAATGAAATTGCCCCGTTATAGTTAGTTCAGCTAACTATAACTCGCGCGCCCGCAATGCACTGCTGATGACGTCACATATTACATCACTCATGACATGGTCAGTGACATCACTCATGACATCACTGATGACATCTCAAATGACATCACTGATGACATCACTGATGACATCATCCTTGTGATAGAGTGGTAGACCTCCTCTCACCCTAATATAACCTTTGACACACACATTCAAAAATAGAGACTAAAATTTTCAAAACAATGGACATACCAATACCAGTTACAACAACCTCTTCAGTAATTCTAAGATCCACATACACATCCACTCATTCACCAACTGTCCAATACAGTTACTCATACATGTACTCACTCATCATATGTACTCATACACCTATACATCCTGTTACACAATGCCACTCATGCATAGAGTTACTCACACACATAGTCACTCGTGCTAATAAAGATCAAACATACATTTACTTGCATATACAGTTATACACACACCACCATACTTACTTCTACGGAAACTTACACATACTTAGTCTTTTAAACAATCACTTATAGAAACACATACTTATTCATACAGGAACTCTTCCAATCATTCACCCTTGCATATACTCACATATATACACCAATAGTCACATATACTAGTTTTAAACATATGTAGTTACTCATAAAGACACTATTGAGACAGTCATTCACTCACTAACACACCCATACACACACTCATCCACCCATGCAGTCCTGCACACATGGTCTGTTCAACACATACAAACAGTGAGTCACTCATTCATGCACCTATGCACTACGTAATACCCCCCACCGAACCATGCAGACACTCAGACTGATACTCAAAAAACCAACTAATAACCTATATAGACACCCATGTAGCTACTCACCAACCCATGCAGCCACTTATACACAAAGTGAGAGACTGATACAGATATATACATATTTAAACATTACTCACTAAGCCATGTATTCACTAAGATACACTTAATCAGTCAGGTAAACAATCAATTTTTCAAAAACAAATCATCCATTTAGACACTTATATACCCATTTATTCTTCCATCGACCTTGAGATATACATATATAAAACATATTTAATTTTCAGAAAAACACACATTCACTGGATGATGTCATCAGTGATGTCATTTGAGATGTCATCAGTGATGTCATGAGTGATGTCACTGACCATGTCATGAGTGATGTAATATGTGACGTCATCAGCAGTGCATTGCGGGCGCGCGAGTTATAGTTAGCTGAACTAACTATAACGGGGCAATTTCATTGGTTTTTTACGAGTAAAATGTCCAGCTAACTATAACATGTGTGAAACCTATGGTTTTTTCACTGATTTTCTAAGGTTTTTTAAATGCTAATTCCTAACTATAACGTGTGTGAAACCTATGGTTTTTTCACTGAATATATATATATATATATATGTTTTCCAAGAGTTCCCCAGATGTGGGACCGCACTCCGTATTAGGTCGGAAACATTCCTTTATTCTTTAAGACATGTGGCTTTCCCTCCCCGTATCTCGTCCCGGGCCTGATGCGTTTCAAAGCGTTCTTAGCTTCTCATCAGAGGCCCTTGCAACAGGTTTAGTTAACAGCAATGCCACACCCCCTCCACACGTATTCATTAATTGATAGGCTTCCGGTGTGCCCTCACAATGGATGACTGTAGCTGATGCACGCTGGGGAGTGTAGTTTATTTTGCCAATTCATACCCTCCATTGGGTTACCCTGCCGCACTCAATGTAGGACAACAGTGTTCGCAGCCCTCTGGTGGGCTTCAGAAGAGAACTCCACATGTCTGCTTGATTCACCCAATACGCCCATGCAAACGTGAGTATTCACTTGCGGGTCCATCGTTCATTCGATTTGGTGCGTCGTCCCTGCGGCCTGGAAGTGCTGCAAATACTGGTTTTCCAAGAGTTCCCCTGATGCGGGACCGCACTCCGTATTAGGTCGGAAACATTCCTTTATTCTTTAAGACATGTGGCTTTCCCTCCCCGTATCTCGTCCCTGGCCTGACGCGTTTCAAAGCGTTCTTAGCTTCTCATCAGAGGCCCTTGCAACAGGTTTAGTTAACAGCAATGCCACACCCCCTCCACACGTATTCATTAATTGATAGGCTTCCGGTGTGCCCTCACAATGGATGACTGTAGCTGATGCAAGCTGGGGAGTGTAGTTTATTTCGCCAATATATACCCTCCAGTGGGTTACCCTGCCGTACTCAATGTAGGACAACAGTGTTCGCAGCCCTCTGGTGGGCTTCAGAAGAGAACTCCACATGTCTGCTCGATTCACCCAATACGCCCATGCCAACGTGAGAATTCACTTGCGGGTCCATCGTTCATTCGATTTGGTGCGTCGTCCCTGCGGCCTGGAAGCCGCTCTTGTTTTCCAAGAGTTCCCCAGATGCGGGACCGCACTCCGTATTAGACCACCACCCCCCCAGGCCAGCTTTTGCAGTGTCCCGGGGTGCCCATCCCTGGTAACCTGCCGTTTGCAATGGCAGGGCGGGAGCCTCGCGGCTCCCACCCTGCCATTGCAAACTGCTTTGCTTCATTGAAGCGAGAGCAGGGAAACCTACTCTCGCTTCAATGAAGCAAAGCAGATTGCTTTTCCACATGGGGAGCAGCATGTTAGCTGCTCCCCATGTGGAAAAGCAATGCCGGCTCCCGTAGGAAGCAGGGAGCCGGCTGGGGCCGTGGGGGGATTGGGGACCCCCCCATGGTCCCCAACGAGGTGGCTAGGCCCCGGGGGATGGGGTCCCCGGAGCAAATTAGGGCCTCGGGAGGGGGCCCCCATCCCGATTTTTGTTTTTAAAAAAAATAAAAAAAATTGGGGGCAGGCCCTGGGGGATGGGGTCCCCAGGGCCAATAAATTAGAAAAAGAAGGAGGGCTGCACAGCCACCTTCTAAAAAAAAATTAACAAAAATAAGATGGGATCGGGCCTGAGGTCATGCCCCCTCCTTGCACCACTGCAAACGCGCCCCCTGGCGCGTTGGCAGAGGGGGATCTAATTCCCCTTGAATACTGGAGTCCCTGGGGGCCAACTAGCCCACCAGGAACCTCCAGTATGCGCCAGGGGGCTGCGTTGCAGAGAAGCGTAATGAGGCCACGCCCCTTTTTAAACCTCTCTGCAACGCAGCTCCGTGGCGCTTACTGGAGGTACCTGGTGGGCTAGTTGGCCGCCAGGGGACCTCAGGATTCAAGGGGACTTAATCTCCCAACTTAAAACACGCCACTGGGCGCGTTTGCACAGTGGTGAAGGTAGGGGGCGGGGCCTGAGGTTATATGTGTGCAAACACGCCCTGTGGCGCTTTTTAAGTTGGGGAATTAATTCCTCTTCAATCCAGAGGTCCCCTAGGGGCCAACTAGCCCACCAGGTACCTCCAGTAAGCGCCACGGAGCTACGTTGCAGAGTGTTGTAAAAAGGGGCATGGCCTCTGAACACCTCTCTGCAATGCAGCACCCTGGCGCATACTGGAGGTACCTGGTGGGCTAGTTGTCCCCCAGGGCACCTCAGGATTGAAGAGGAACTAATTCCCCAACTTAAACACGCCACAGGGCGTGTTTGCACACGTCACCACAGGCCTCGCCCCCTTCCTTCACCATTGTACAAATATTCCTCTAAAATCAGCCGAACTACGAATTCCAATTTACTCACCTGTTATTAGGAGAGAACCCAGGGCTGCATCTTTTAGACCAGCACTGACCCTGAAAATTAATTCTAAGCGTACTTACCAGTAACTTGTATTTCCTTCCATAGGAATCCATTGTGTGGTTTTCAGCAGAAAAGTTTCTAAGTGTTTATTTTTGAAACGTACAAATATTCCTCTAAAATCAGCCGAACTACGAATTCCGATTTACTCACCTGTTATCAGGAGAGAACCCAGTGCTGCATCTTTTAACCCAGCACTGACCCTGAAAAGTAATTCTAAGCGTACTTACCAGTAACTTGTATTTCCTTCCATAGGAATCCATTGTTTGGTTTTCAGCAGAAAAGTTTCTAAGTGTCCATTTTTGAAACGTACAAAAATTCCTCTAAAATCAGCCGAACTACGAATTCCGATTTACTCACCTGTTATCAGGAGAGAACCCAGTGCTGCATCTTTTAGACCAGCACTGACTCTGAAAAGTAATTCTAAGTGTACTTACCAGTAACTTGTATTTCCTTCCATAGGAATCCATTGTGTGGTTTCAGCATAAAAGTTTGTCTATTTTCACAAACTAAAAATATTCCTAAAAAATCGTCTGTATGACTTAAACACATTCTTTCAACTGTTTACAGGAGATTGGCCAGTGCTGGATCCAGGATCCACCAATGAGTAAGAAAAAGTAACGATAACACTACTTACCTGCTAAGTGAATTTTCTGCCGTAGGATAACATTGGTGATTCTATGTGAAATATTTTCTAAGTGTCAACTTTTAAAATACAATAATATTCCTTAAAAATAACTACTGTAACCAAACGCTTTTACTCAACTGTTTACAGGAGATGTCCAAGGACTGAATCTAGGATCCAGTCCTGTGGTTAGAAAAGTAATACATAAAGTAACTAATTGCATTTGACTAGAAATTCACATTGAGCTCAATGTTGCATTGTGTTTGAAATTGTGTTGCCTATTGCAACAACTGTAACTACTGTACTTAAGAGTCTATTGCCTATTTGCAAAGTATTTAAACTAAGGTAATTCATTCTGAGAAAGTATATTTTGTATTGTAATGTATAATGTAATTAAAGCAAAATATATCTAAAAATAAATCGTTTAAAAAATGTAGTAAATCAGTATAAAAAAAATCAGTATAACAATTAATACATTAAAAATTGTCATTTACAAAACCTTTGAAATTCACTGAAAAAGCCATAGGTTTCAGGCCTGATATAGTTAGGAATTAGCATTTAAAAAACCTTTGAAATTCACTGAAAAAACCATAGGTTTCAGGCCTGATATTGTTAGGAATTAGCATTTAAAAAACCTTGGAATTTCACTGAAAAAACCATAGGTTTCAGGCCTGATATAGTTAGGAATTAGCATTTAAAAAACCTTAGAAATTCACTGAAAAAACAATAGCTTGTAGGGGTGTTATAGTTAGCTGGACATTTCACTCGAACAAAACCATCGAAATTCCTCCGATATAGTTAGTTGTACTAACTACATCTCGCACGCCCGCAATCCACTGCTGATGATGTCACATATTACATCATTCATGACATGGTCAGTGACATCACTGATGACATCTCAAATGACATCACTGATGACATCATCCATGTGACAATCAGATACACCTCATCATACACTAGTATAACCTTTCATCACTCACTGTAAAATAGAGTGCCAGATTTAAAACCATTGACACACCAATACAAGTTTCTAAACACCCACTCAGTGATTCCTAGATCTATACACACATCTAATCACTTACCTCTAGATTCACTCATACATGCTGTCAATGATCAATAGAACACTATCAAATATACTTATACACCTATATTGACATTTCACACCAGCACACATCCTAATCACTTATGAAGTCACCCTACTCACTTATGCAAACAATGGATCATACTTACTTTTACTTAGCTATACACTTATAAAAACACAACTTCATCTATTCATATAGATAATATCTCATACTTAGTGTGTTATAAAAACACAAGTACAAGTATACAGTTATCCATACAGTCACTCATACAATCACTGAATCTTATGTATACTTATTTATATAGAACAACTGACACTTACACTGGTTTTTATTTTCCTAGTTTGTTGGACATGTACCATTGAGACATATATTGGCTGATCGCCACACCCAGAAAGATATTCACTCACCCAAACAACTGTTATAACATGCAGTTTTACCTTCAGATACCTACTGAATCAACTATTCACACATCTATGGGCAGTCACACACCCCCACCGAACCACACACACATTCACTCTCCCATACAAATACTCAGTTAACTAATCAATAAATATTATAGACTTTCACGTAGCTAGTAACCAACTGGTGCAGCAGTTTACACAACAACTGACAAAGTGATACAGATATTCACACATTTTAGTCACTATCCAATATATTTAGTGAGACACTATAAATTAGTCAAGAAAACAGTCAATCACACTGCTATTAAATCCTCCATCCAGATATTTATATTTATATATCCACTCATTCTTCAATGCAAATTGCTATATATATATAATACATATTTAAATAATGAACCAAACCACATTCACTGGATGATGTCATCAGTGATGTCATTTGAGATGTCATCAGTGATGTCACTGATCATGTCATGAATGATGTAATATGTGACATCATCAGCAGTGGATTGTGGGCGCGCGAGATGTAGTTAGTACAACTAACTATATCGGAGGAATTTTAATGGTTTTGTTCGAGTGAAATGTCCAGCTAACTATAACACCCCTACAAGCTATTGTTTTTTCAGTGAATTTCTAAGGTTTTTTAAATGCCAATTCCTAACTATATCAGGCCTGAAACCTATGGTTTTTTCAGTGAATATATATATATATATATATATATATATATATATATATATATATATATATATATATATATATATATATATATATATATATATATATATATATATATATATATATATATATTACCTACTGGCGGTCGCCAGTAGGTAGTTATAGTTAGGACCCTGTTTCCATAGGAAAACCGCAACATTCTATTTTAATTAACTTTGGCGCCGGTCGACGAATCCTCGCGAAATTTTCAAAACTAATGGGGCGCTACGCTCCGCTCCTACCCTGAAAGTCTCGGGGGGATTCGTCAAGCGGGGGCTGAGATAAAAGGGGGGTCCCAAAACGCGTTTTTCCCATGCATTTGTCCATAGGAGCTTTAGACACAGCCACAGCCCGAACGGCTGAACAGAGTTCCTTGAAATTTGGCAGAGAGGTAGTCTACAGGTCAAGGAAGTGCCTTTTGTAGGTTTGGTGTAAATCTGTTCAGTAGATTCTGAGAAAATAGCCTTTAAATCAATATATATATCTGAGCCAGCTTACGGTGCGCTTACGGTGCGCTTACCGTACGCGCACCGTAAGCCGTAAGCTTACAGGAAGTGTCGGCCGCCATTTTCTCTCTCGCACTCTGAGAGGGGGTTAAAAAACAAAGAGCAAAAACATGTAAAGTGGCTGTTTAGACAGCTCCTAAGCACCTAGCCATGTTGAGGGAGTCCCCAAAGTTCCCCTAAAGCCAAAAACGGAATTTTCATTTTTTCGATAATTTTGCCGATTACGTTTACCGTACGCGTACGTTAAAAATTATTTTAAAAAAAAAATATCCACAATCTCCCCACCCCATGATCAAATGGTGCCCGACGGGCACCATTTGAGCATGGCTTATTTAGCAATGTGAAAAATTTAAATATTACCTTTCACAACGAAGCGCATCATATGTCCTCCATGTGCGCACGGTGCGCGAAGCGCATCGTGCGTACATGGCCCATCTAGCGTAAGGTGGGCACGCGGTGTGCGTAGCGCACCGCGTGCCCACCGTGCGTGCACGGCACTAACTGTGTAAAGTGGGCGCGCGGTGCGCGAAGCGCACCGCGTGCTCACTGTGCACGCACGGTGCGCGAAGCGCACCATGCGCGCACGGAACGAACTGCGTTAAGTGGGAGCGCACGCCACGAATGGCGTAAAGTAACTTAGCATTTAAAAAACCGTACAAATTCACTGAAAAAACCATAGGTTTTCACACACGTTATAGTTAGGAATTAGCATTTAAAAAACCTTGCAAATTCACTGAAAAAACCATAGGTTTCACACATGTTATAGTTAGCTGGACATTTTACTGATAAAAAACCAATGAAATTCCCCCGTTATAGTTAGTGCAGGCAACTATAACTCACGTGACCGCAATCCTCTGCTGATGACATATGTGTCTTTATGAAAAAAAAATATTTGTAATATATGTATAGCTAAAATTTAATGGAAGAAGACATGGGCAAATAAGTGTCTAAATACAGTATTAGCATCAGCAGAGGATTGCGGTCACGTGAGTTATAGTTGCCTGCACTAACTATAACGGGGGAATTTCATTGGTTTTTTATCAGTAAAATGTCCAGCTAACTATAACATGTGTGAAACCTATGGTTTTTTCAGTGAATATATATATATATATATATATATATTAAAACTCCAAAGACAGCGCTCCTGCTGATTGCTGGGACCCTAGGGAGCTGGCGCACACGCCGGCGGAGCACGCCGGAAATTAAATTTTCCAAATGTCAGATATCGTGCGCTCTCAGGAACCAAGTAGAACGACACAGATAGCGGAGAAACGGGTGTTTATTCACAACGCGTTTCGACTTACAAGCCTTGATCACGTGAATAACAGTGCTATGGTGGCAACGAACTTAAAAGAGTGTAGAGCTGTGAAAACAAACAAAGGACCAAATGCATGGTAACAGTATCCCACTGTGGCGGCCATCTTAGAGTGGTCAAATGACAGCATAAGCATGGAAAAAATCGCTCACATGTTGCCCCACTGCTGCATTGAGAACAAATAAGCAACAAAACAAGTAGACACAATTAATGACTTCCAAACTACATAGTGTTCTGGAACCTGGCAAGTGCCTGCGGTGTATTGTTCAGACCACCCCATGTGACTCCAAGTGGAGAGAAAATACAAAGGTAAAAGAAGTGACCTGTGTATTCGGGATGTCAAAACGAGCTAAGCAGTGGACAATACAAAGCGACAGAGGGAGAATAGTATGTGTTCCCCAAGTGGGGCTAACCGTGATGACCAAGAGATGGACCAAAGTCTTTCACACGCCCATGTGTCCAGAACTGGTGATGACCTCGGTGACATGGAGGGGAGAGAGGGTAGGCTGCCCGTGCAGAGTGAGTGTCAGTGTTGGGGCCCCTTCCTCTCCTCCTGAAAATAAAATAAAATGAAAAAATATTGTTAAAAACAGATGCAAATGAGTCTGCATCGTACACAATTCTAGTGCAAGTTCTAAAATAGGAAGAAGGGAAGAAAGTGCACACTAGTTGCAACGACAAGACATAATACAACCATATGTACATCAAGCATAAACATATTGGCAATTAATCCAAATACATCATTCTCTAAGGTGTATGGCCAATTCTTCGTCTTGATTGAGACCACCAGGGTCCTTGCTTTGAAAGTCAACAATGTATTTGGATTCCCTCTGTCTCAACCTCAGTACCCTGTCTCCTCCCCTGGGATTGCTGGGGATTTGTTCCAGAATAAAGTATCTGAGTAGTGTGGAATCAGAGAAATGATGGTCCCTGTAGTGCCGTGCGACAGGATATTTTTCGTCAATGTGTGTTATGGCCCTACTATGTTCCAGTACCCGTTTTTTGGCCTGGAGGGTAGTGCTCCCTATGTACCACTTGTTGCAAGGACATACAATCACATAAATGGCGAATGTGGTGCTGCATGTAAGGAATTGTTCTATCTCTTTATACACTCCATTGTATGTGGTCGTTTTGAGGAATGTACTTTGTTTGCATGCCTTGCAATGTCCACAGGGAAAAAATCCCTGCAGCCCATGCGTGTGTCTGTCAGGGTACAAGGTTACATCGCTGCGTACCAACATGTCCCTGATGTTCTTCCCCTTCCTATATGTGATACTGGGTCTCTTGGGAATATTGTTGCCAATGATGTTGTCAGTGGTGAGAACATACCAATGTTTGGTCAGGATATGCTTGATGTTGTCTGAATTGGTGTTGTATGTCATGATGATGCGCGTGGTATCGTCATCATCCTTGGATGTCGGAGTCTGTTCGTTTGTCAATGTAGAAGTTCTAGAAATCCCGCTGGCCCTGTCTCTGGCTCTGTTGAGTACCCAATTGGGATAGCCTCTATCCCTGAAACGTTCAAACATCGCCTCACTCACTTGCAAATAGGCTTCTTCAGAGTTACAGTTTCTTTTGGCCCTCATGAGCTCGCCAAAAGGGATACTCCATTTTAGTGTCTCAGGGTGACTGCTCAATGCATGCAAGATGCTATTGCCAGCCGTGGCCTTTCTAAAGAGAGTGGTGCGTAGTTGGTTATCCAAGATGTCAATTCTGACATCAAGATATTCTGCCCCTGTACTGCTGACATGTCCTGTGAGAACAATATTGCTAGAGTTTTGATTCAGGCAATTGATAAAAGCCAGTGCTTCGTCCTCGTCACCATCCCAGACAATAAAGAGGTCGTCAATATAGCGCAACCATCTAATGACATGCGCGAAATGATGGGCAAGTTCTTGCTTTGCCCGTATGGTCTCCTCCCAGTAACCCATAAATAAGTTGGCAAAGCTGGGGGCAAAGCAAGATCCCATCGCGGTACCTGTTGTCTGCCTGTAGAGTGTGCCATCAAATAGAAAAATGTTGTTGGAGAGACAGAATTCTATCATCCCCAACAGCATCCTGCTATGTTCCCTGAGTCTGAGAGGTCTTCCGTTGAGGAAATGTTCACAGGCCCTCAAACCTTGTCTGTGATCAATGATCGTGTAGAGGGATTGTACATCAAGTGTGATGAGAAAGAATTTCTCATCCCACTGGATGTCTTGGATCTTGGTAAGGAAATCTTTCGTGTCCCTCACATAGCTGGGAAGTGCCATGACAAACTCCCTAAGGAAATGGTCCACGTATTTGGAGACATGTTCCGTGACACTCCCTCTAGATGATACGATGGGGCGTCCCGGGGGATCTGTGGGGTTTTTGTGTAGCTTGGGCAAAAGGTATAGTACTGGGAGCACAGGATGATCGTTTTTGAGGTATCTGTACTCCTCCCATTCTAAGATCCCTTTATCTTTCCATACAAGAAGTTTGTCCCATAGATCGATGATGCTGAGATTGTATATCTCCATGGAAACAGATGTGTAACTGTGGGAATCATCTAGCTGTCTAAGAGCTTCCGCTACATACTTGTCCCGACTGAGAATGACAACATTGCCGCCCTTATCAGCAGGGCGTACTACCACATTGGAGTCATTGGCAAGCTCAAAAAGAGCCTGCCTCTGATCAAAGGAAAGGTTATTACATTTAATGTTGTTTTTCTTTTTGTTAGTTCTGTATGTACATAGGGCTTTGGCAACACAGTCATGGAAAGTATCAATGTTGTCATGTGGAAGGGAAGGGAGAAACGTGGATTTGGGTTTGAAACCTGATAATGCACTGTCATCCATGACGACCCCACATTCAATGAGGGTCTGTGTATTGGTGGTCGAAACAGAATTAACATCACCATTGGTCACATTGTGGATGTTCACATCAGTGGCACTCGTAGCTTCTCGTTCTAGTTCTATGAGGTTGATCAGGGCATCCATGTCTCCAGTGGAGATCTCATTCTGGCGTCTTGGGATGAATGATTTAGTACCAACAGTGTTGCCCAATCTTTTAAGTGCATGCCATTTTTTCAACTTTAATTTGCGGGTGAATTTAAACAAATCAATCCTGGTTTCAGTGAAGTTAAATGATCTGGAAGGGCAGAAGGACAGACCCAGACAGAGAGTTCTTTTCTCCAAATCACTCATGACCCTGTTGGACAGATTAATGACAGTTTTATTTACCATAGTCATATCCATTATCGCATCCTTCTGGAGCGGGTTCTGTAGCTTCCCATGCCGCCCCTTCCTCTGCCTCTCCTCCCATCGTTGGTGGATTCTCTTTCTTCTGTTCCTTCGTTTCCTCGTCCCCTTCCACGTCCTCGTCCCCTCCATCCTGGTGTTGTCTTCGCCGGAGCCTCCTTTGTCGTCCGTCTGCTCCGGCGCAGGTGACGATACTCTTCTAAAAAAAATTCACTTGCCGTGTTGTTGTCTCCAGGCTGTTGGTTTCTTCCGTGGAAATGTCAGATTCAATGTCACTAGCTGTGGATGTTGATGGTGTTGGTTCCGTGTCTCTGTCTTCCCTCATGGATGGTGGTTTGTCTTTATGCTCGTACAGATGGTCATACTTGCGGCTGAAAGTGAGTATTCTGCCAGACTCGTAATCATTATAGTCCCTATTCATCTTTCTCTCCTTCCGTGCTTTGATCTCCTCTTCATGCTTTTTCAGCCGTTCTTTCATGCTCTGTAGAGATTTCTCTATGGTCTCTTTATCTATGACGGTTTTCAATTCTTCAGTAATTTCCTGTATTTGTTTCAGAATTGTCTCTCTATCAATCCAAGCGTATTTAACTAAAATCTCAAGCATACGCCTGGAGCTTGTGGCAGAGTTCTCGGACCATTCCTTAAGCATGGCTGGATTGGGTGCTTCATAAGTCGGTGTTGTGAAAATTCTTAGACCCCTGGGCACCATTTCCTGGTCAATATAGTTCTGGAGTGAAATGGCCTCCCACCATTTCGAAATTTCCGATCTTTTGAGTTTCTCAAGTTTACTCATTTTGTCATCTGTAGATACCATCATTGTTGTTCCTGGTTTGTTGACTGTCAGGCTTTTGGGTTTCTTAGCAAATATCGCCAGGGCAGCCGCCCTGCGTTCTTCCTCTTCTTCCATGTGCACTACACCCGAGTGCAATATCCGCTAAATGCGTAGGTACTGTTCCCCTTGTGCTATACAAGTTGCTCCTGCCAGTCCAAGTTTTGACTGATGTAAAGGGTGCCTGGGAAAGCTCCACCTGGATGGAGACAATGCTGCAATGACCCCCTGATTGCTGTAAATGATACTAATGCCACATGGTGTAAAGGTCCTTTTAACGAAGGTTGCCGTGCCAAAATACGGAAGTCTGTACCATGGACGGGGTCTGTGGAGTAAGTACCGCGCTATCGTAGATACTCTGATAGTCGCGTGTGGCTACATATGCATATTGCAGTCAAGTGGTGCTAGGAAGTTGTCCAGGTACCCTGCGTAGAGAGAGTGTGTCTCACCGCCACGAACCCAGAGGACACACGCCTTGGTGGCAGCTACGTGTAATTGTGAGAGATTGAAGCGCGACCCCCCCGCCGCTTCCCCGGGAGAGGAGAGACGAGCGCCACCAGGGACCCCCACCCTCGCCCCCCAAGGGGCGGACAGACAGGGTCAAGCACTTACCCTCAGTACTACGAGCTCCTCGAGGTGTCGGGTTGCCGGGAATCACGGTGTCTCTGTACGTATGAAGGACGGCCGGTCCGGTGCAATCTTCAATAGTAAAACTCCAAAGACAGCGCTCCTGCTGATTGCTGGGACCCTAGGGAGCTGGCGCACACGCCGGCGGAGCACGCCGGAAATTAAATTTTCCAAATGTCAGATATCGTGCGCTCTCAGGAACCAAGTAGAACGACACAGATAGCGGAGAAACGGGTGTTTATTCACAACGCGTTTCGACTTACAAGCCTTGATCACGTGAATAACAGTGCTATGGTGGCAACGAACTTAAAAGAGTGTAGAGCTGTGAAAACAAACAAAGGACCAAATGCATGGTAACAGTATCCCACTGTGGCGGCCATCTTAGAGTGGTCAAATGACAGCATAAGCATGGAAAAAATCGCTCACATGTTGCCCCACTGCTGCATTGAGAACAAATAAGCAACAAAACAAGTAGACACAGGCACTTGCCAGGTTCCAGAACACTATGTAGTTTGGAAGTCATTAATTGTGTCTACTTGTTTTGTTGCTTATTTGTTCTCAATGCAGCAGTGGGGCAACATGTGAGCGATTTTTTCCATGCTTATGCTGTCATTTGACCACTCTAAGATGGCCGCCACAGTGGGATACTGTTACCATGCATTTGGTCCTTTGTTTGTTTTCACAGCTCTACACTCTTTTAAGTTCGTTGCCACCATAGCACTGTTATTCACGTGATCAAGGCTTGTAAGTCGAAACGCGTTGTGAATAAACACCCGTTTCTCCGCTATCTGTGTCGTTCTACTTGGTTCCTGAGAGCGCACGATATCTGACATTTGGAAAATTTAATTTCCGGCGTGCTCCGCCGGCGTGTGCGCCAGCTCCCTAGGGTCCCAGCAATCAGCAGGAGCGCTGTCTTTGGAGTTTTACTATTGAAGATTGCACCGGACCGGCCGTCCTTCATACGTACAGAGACACCGTGATTCCCGGCAACCCGACACCTCGAGGAGCTCGTAGTACTGAGGGTAAGTGCTTGACCCTGTCTGTCCGCCCCTTGGGGGGCGAGGGTGGGGGTCCCTGGTGGCGCTCGTCTCTCCTCTCCCGGGGAAGCGGCGGGGGGGTCGCGCTTCAATCTCTCACAATTACACGTAGCTGCCACCAAGGCGTGTGTCCTCTGGGTTCGTGGCGGTGAGACACACTCTCTCTACGCAGGGTACCTGGACAACTTCCTAGCACCACTTGACTGCAATATGCATATGTAGCCACACGCGACTATCAGAGTATCTACGATAGCGCGGTACTTACTCCACAGACCCCGTCCATGGTACAGACTTCCGTATTTTGGCACGGCAACCTTCGTTAAAAGGACCTTTACACCATGTGGCATTAGTATCATTTACAGCAATCAGGGGGTCATTGCAGCATTGTCTCCATCCAGGTGGAGCTTTCCCAGGCACCCTTTACATCAGTCAAAACTTGGACTGGCAGGAGCAACTTGTATAGCACAAGGGGAACAGTACCTACGCATTTAGCGGATATTGCACTCGGGTGTAGTGCACATGGAAGAAGAGGAAGAACGCAGGGCGGCTGCCCTGGCGATATTTGCTAAGAAACCCAAAAGCCTGACAGTCAACAAACCAGGAACAACAATGATGGTATCTACAGATGACAAAATGAGTAAACTTGAGAAACTCAAAAGATCGGAAATTTCGAAATGGTGGGAGGCCATTTCACTCCAGAACTATATTGACCAGGAAATGGTGCCCAGGGGTCTAAGAATTTTCACAACACCGACTTATGAAGCACCCAATCCAGCCATGCTTAAGGAATGGTCCGAGAACTCTGCCACAAGCTCCAGGCGTATGCTTGAGATTTTAGTTAAATACGCTTGGATTGATAGAGAGACAATTCTGAAACAAATACAGGAAATTACTGAAGAATTGAAAACCGTCATAGATAAAGAGACCATAGAGAAATCTCTACAGAGCATGAAAGAACGGCTGAAAAAGCATGAAGAGGAGATCAAAGCACGGAAGGAGAGAAAGATGAATAGGGACTATAATGATTACGAGTCTGGCAGAATACTCACTTTCAGCCGCAAGTATGACCATCTGTACGAGCATAAAGACAAACCACCATCCATGAGGGAAGACAGAGACACGGAACCAACACCATCAACATCCACAGCTAGTGACATTGAATCTGACATTTCCACGGAAGAAACCAACAGCCTGGAGACAACAACACGGCAAGTGAATTTTTTAGAAGAGTATCGTCACCTGCGCCGGAGCAGACGGACGACAAAGGAGGCTCCGGCGAAGACAACACCAGGATGGAGGGGACGAGGACGTGGAAGGGGACGAGGAAACGAAGGAACAGAAGAAAGAGAATCCACCAACGATGGGAGGAGAGGCAGAGGAAGGGGCGGCATGGGAAGCTACAGAACCCGCTCCAGAAGGATGCGATAATGGATATGACTATGGTAAATAAAACTGTCATTAATCTGTCCAACAGGGTCATGAGTGATTTGGAGAAAAGAACTCTCTGTCTGGGTCTGTCCTTCTGCCCTTCCAGATCATTTAACTTCACTGAAACCAGGATTGATTTGTTTAAATTCACCCGCAAATTAAAGTTGAAAAAATGGCATGCACTTAAAAGATTGGGCAACACTGTTGGTACTAAATCATTCATCCCAAGACGCCAGAATGAGATCTCCACTGGAGACATGGATGCCCTGATCAACCTCATAGAACTAGAACGAGAAGCTACGAGTGCCACTGATGTGAACATCCACAATGTGACCAATGGTGATGTTAATTCTGTTTCGACCACCAATACACAGACCCTCATTGAATGTGGGGTCGTCATGGATGACAGTGCATTATCAGGTTTCAAACCCAAATCCACGTTTCTCCCTTCCCTTCCACATGACAACATTGATACTTTCCATGACTGTGTTGCCAAAGCCCTATGTACATACAGAACTAACAAAAAGAAAAACAACATTAAATGTAATAACCTTTCCTTTGATCAGAGGCAGGCTCTTTTTGAGCTTGCCAATGACTCCAATGTGGTAGTACGCCCTGCTGATAAGGGCGGCAATGTTGTCATTCTCAGTCGGGACAAGTATGTAGCGGAAGCTCTTAGACAGCTAGATGATTCCCACAGTTACACATCTGTTTCCATGGAGATATACAATCTCAGCATCATCGATCTATGGGACAAACTTCTTGTATGGAAAGATAAAGGGATCTTAGAATGGGAGGAGTACAGATACCTCAAAAACGATCATCCTGTGCTCCCAGTACTATACCTTTTGCCCAAGCTACACAAAAACCCCACAGATCCCCCGGGACGCCCCATCGTATCATCTAGAGGGAGTGTCACGGAACATGTCTCCAAATACGTGGACCATTTCCTTAGGGAGTTTGTCATGGCACTTCCCAGCTATGTGAGGGACACGAAAGATTTCCTTACCAAGATCCAAGACATCCAGTGGGATGAGAAATTCTTTCTCATCACACTTGATGTACAATCCCTCTACACGATCATTGATCACAGACAAGGTTTGAGGGCCTGTGAACATTTCCTCAACGGAAGACCTCTCAGACTCAGGGAACATAGCAGGATGCTGTTGGGGATGATAGAATTCTGTCTCTCCAACAACATTTTTCTATTTGATGGCACACTCTACAGGCAGACAACAGGTACCGCGATGGGATCTTGCTTTGCCCCCAGCTTTGCCAACTTATTTATGGGTTACTGGGAGGAGACCATACGGGCAAAGCAAGAACTTGCCCATCATTTCGCGCATGTCATTAGATGGTTGCGCTATATTGACGACCTCTTTATTGTCTGGGATGGTGACGAGGACGAAGCACTGGCTTTTATCAATTGCCTGAATCAAAACTCTAGCAATATTGTTCTCACAGGACATGTCAGCAGTACAGGGGCAGAATATCTTGATGTCAGAATTGACATCTTGGATAACCAACTACGCACCACTCTCTTTAGAAAGGCCACGGCTGGCAATAGCATCTTGCATGCATTGAGCAGTCACCCTGAGACACTAAAATGGAGTATCCCTTTTGGCGAGCTCATGAGGGCCAAAAGAAACTGTAACTCTGAAGAAGCCTATTTGCAAGTGAGTGAGGCGATGTTTGAACGTTTCAGGGATAGAGGCTATCCCAATTGGGTACTCAACAGAGCCAGAGACAGGGCCAGCGGGATTTCTAGAACTTCTACATTGACAAACGAACAGACTCCGACATCCAAGGATGATGACGATACCACGCGCATCATCATGACATACAACACCAATTCAGACAACATCAAGCATATCCTGACCAAACATTGGTATGTTCTCACCACTGACAACATCATTGGCAACAATATTCCCAAGAGACCCAGTATCACATATAGGAAGGGGAAGAACATCAGGGACATGTTGGTACGCAGCGATGTAACCTTGTACCCTGACAGACACACGCATGGGCTGCAGGGATTTTTTCCCTGTGGACATTGCAAGGCATGCAAACAAAGTACATTCCTCAAAACGACCACATACAATGGAGTGTATAAAGAGATAGAACAATTCCTTACATGCAGCACCACATTCGCCATTTATGTGATTGTATGTCCTTGCAACAAGTGGTACATAGGGAGCACTACCCTCCAGGCCAAAAAACGGGTACTGGAACATAGTAGGGCCATAACACACATTGACGAAAAATATCCTGTCGCACGGCACTACAGGGACCATCATTTCTCTGATTCCACACTACTCAGATACTTTATTCTGGAACAAATCCCCAGCAATCCCAGGGGAGGAGACAGGGTACTGAGGTTGAGACAGAGGGAATCCAAATACATTGTTGACTTTCAAAGCAAGGACCCTGGTGGTCTCAATCAAGACGAAGAATTGGCCATACACCTTAGAGAATGATGTATTTGGATTAATTGCCAATATGTTTATGCTTGATGTACATATGGTTGTATTATGTCTTGTCGTTGCAACTAGTGTGCACTTTCTTCCCTTCTTCCTATTTTAGAACTTGCACTAGAATTGTGTACGATGCAGACTCATTTGCATCTGTTTTTAACAATATTTTCTCATTTTATTTTATTTTCAGGAGGAGAGGAAGGGGCCCCAACACTGACACTCACTCTGCACGGGCAGCCTACCCTCTCTCCCCTCCATGTCACCGAGGTCATCACCAGTTCTGGACACATGGGCGTGTGAAAGACTTTGGTCCATCTCTTGGTCATCACGGTTAGCCCCACTTGGGGAACACATACTATTCTCCCTCTGTCGCTTTGTATTGTCCACTGCTTAGCTCGTTTTGACATCCCGAATACACAGGTCACTTCTTTTACCTTTGTATTTTCTCTCCACTTGGAGTCACATGGGGTGGTCTGAACAATACACCGCAGGCACTTGCCAGGTTCCAGAACACTATGTAGTTTGGAAGTCATTAATTGTGTCTACTTGTTTTGTTGCTTATTTGTTCTCAATGCAGCAGTGGGGCAACATGTGAGCGATTTTTTCCATGCTTATGCTGTCATTTGACCACTCTAAGATGGCCGCCACAGTGGGATACTGTTACCATGCATTTGGTCCTTTGTTTGTTTTCACAGCTCTACACTCTTTTAAGTTCGTTGCCACCATAGCACTGTTATTCACGTGATCAAGGCTTGTAAGTCGAAACGCGTTGTGAATAAACACCCGTTTCTCCGCTATCTGTGTCGTTCTACTTGGTTCCTGAGAGCGCACGATATCTGACATTTGGAAAAAAAAAAAAAAAAAAAAAAAAAATATATATATATATATATATATATATATATATATATATATTCACTGAAAAAACCATAGGTTTCACACATGTTATAGTTAGCGGAAATTTTACTGATAAAAAACCAATGAAATTCCCCCGTTATAGTTAGTGCAGGCAACTATAACTCACGCGACCGCAATCCTCTGCTGATGCTAATACTGTATTTAGACACTTATTTGCCCATGTCTTCTTCCATACATTTTTACCTATACATATATTACAAATATTTTTTTTTCATAAAGACACATATGTCATCAGCAGAAGATTGCGGTCGCGTGAGTTATAGTTGCCTGCACTAACTATAACGGGGGAATTTCATTGGTTTTTTATCAGTAAAATTTCCGCTAACTATAACATGTGTGAAACCTATGGTTTTTTCAGTGAATTTGCAAGGTTTTTTAAATGCTAATTCCTAACTATAACGTGTGTTTAACCTATGGTTTTTTCAGTGAATTTGTACGGTTTTTTAAATGCTAAGTTACTTTACGCCATTCGTGGCGTGCGCGCCCAATTAACGCAGTTCGTTCCGTGCGCGCACGGTGCGCGCACAGTGAGCACGCGGTGCGCTTCGCGCACCGCGCGCCCACTTTACGCAGTTAGTGCCGTGCACGCACGGTGGGCACGCGGTGCGATGACAAAGCAAGAAAGCACGTCAACAAATCTGTTTCTGCTTTCCTCCGTGACTATGGTATGGGTGCCATTTGCCACAACAACTTGCGTTATGACATGCAAGACATTTATAGAGGAGATGGTGTGCACTTCAATGATGAAGGGAACAGAGTCTTCCTCTTGAACCTTAGACTCTGCATCGGTACTTACTTGTAGGTACCACTAAAAAATCATTTCATAAACACAACGGCTCTTTTTAGAGCCCCCTAATATCTAAACACTTAAATCTGATTTTCATTTTTTTTTTTTTTTTTTTCTACCGTACGCTTACCGTAAGCTTACCGTACGCGTACCCCGTGATTTTTTTTAAAATCAATAAATGTTTTTTTTGTACTTTTCTGTCCTTCTTTGACCCCCTTACAAATGTTAGGGGGTCTGTAACTCTCCTCATTGCCCCCTTTCCTTGTTTTCACTCTTTTTTTTCAGAGTGAAATACACAAAATGGCGGCCGCCGCTTCCAGGTTTCGGCCGATTCGAATGTTTATTAAGATCTAAGAGCCAATCAGAATCGCGCTCGCGCACGCCACCGTACGCTTACCGTAAGCGTACGGTAAGCGTACCGTAAGCGGGCTCAGATATATATATTGATTTAAAGGCTATTTTCTCAGAATCTACTGAACAGATTTACACCAAACCTACAAAAGGCACTTCCTTGACCTAGGGACTACCTCTCTGCCAAATTTTGAGTAATTCTGTTCAGCCGTTCGGGCTGTAGCTCGTTCTAAAGGTCCTATGGAAAAATGCATGGGAAAAACGCATTTTGGGACCCCCCTTTTATCTCAGCCCCCGCTTGACGGATCCCCCCGAGACTTTCAGGGTAGGAGCGGAGCGTAGCGCCCCACCTATTTTGAGAAATTCGCGAGGATTCGTCGACCGGCGCCAAAGTTATTCAAAATAGAATGTTGAGGTTTTCCTATGGAAACGTGGTCCTAACTATAACTACCTACTGGCGACCGCCAGTAGGTAATATATATATATATATATATATATATATATATATATATATATATATATATATATATATATATATATAAATATGTATGTATATTACCTACTGGCGGTCGCCAGAAGGTAGTTATAGTTAGGACCTAGTTTCCATAGGAAAAGCGTTTTTTGTTTTCCCGATAACTTTGGCGCCGGATGACGAATCTTCGCAAAATTTTAAAAACTCGTGGGGCGCTCCTATCCTGAAAGTTTCAGGGTGATTCGGTAAGCTCTTGTTAATAAAAGTATGTTATTTTCCATAGGAAAAATTAGACACGGCTACAGCCCGAACTGCTGAACTGAATTACACCAAATTTGGCAAAAAGATAGCCCTTTTTCGAGAAAGAACTCTTTTTGTTAAATGGTGTAAATCCGTTCAGTAGTTGCTGAGAAAACCAAAAAATAAAAGTTTCGATATCTATGGCCGCGGTGGATCCGCGGACCCTCCGGACCACGAGCTTTATTCTAATTGGCTGTCAACACTCCAAACCAGGAAGTGTTGGCAGCCAGAAACAAACCGCGTAAAACAAGAAAAGGGGGCAGGGTAGAAACACCATGACCCCCTAGGCCTGCTCAGGGGGTCCCACAAGGACCTCGTGGGCCAAAAATTGAAAATCATTGCGGAGGATCCGCGGATCCTGCCACGAAAATAAAAAAAACAAAGCACGGACTCCCGCGCTTCGTTATTATTTAGCCCCTTGGTGGGCCAAGTCCCGGGGGCAATGTTTATATTGTGATTGGGGGCAAAAGGGCCCCCTCCAGCCCTGGGGACCGCCACCCCCAGGGCTTTCTTTACATATTTGCAGGGGGCACATGGCCCCCCCCGCAGCCCCGGGGACTGATACCCCCTGGGGCTTGTATTTAAAATGGGTGGGGGGCCTCCAAGGCCCCCCAAGACCCAGGGACCACCACCCAAGGGGCTTTTCTTAAATATTTGCGGGGGCACATGGCCCCCCCGCAGCCCCGAGGACCGCCACCCCCTGGGGCTTGTTTTTTTTTAAAATAAAGAACCTGTGTGGGGGGCTCGAGCCCAGGGCCGGCTCCTGCAGTGTTCAGAGGTGCCCACCCAGGACACTGCTGTTTGCAATGACAGGGCGGAAGCCGTGCAGCTCCCGCCCTGTCATTGCAAACTGCTTTGCTTCATTGAAGCGAGAGCAGGGAAACCTGCTCTCGCTTCAATGAAGCAAATCAGATTGCTTTTCCACACGGGGAGCTGCATGTAAGCAGCTCCCCATGTGGAAAAGCAATGCCAGCTCCTGCAGAATGCGGGGAGCCGGCGGGACCGTGAGGGCATTGGTGCTCCCCCCATGGTCCCCAACGGATAGGGCCTGCCCCGGGGGATGGGGTCCTGGGGCTAGAAGTGACCTGGGAGGGGGGCCGCACAGCCCCCCTCCCCAAAATTAAACAATAAATAAAGGCCGGCCCCGGGGGATGGGCTCCCTGGGGCCAATAGAGGCCTCAGGAGGGGGCCACACAGCCACCATCCATAAAAAAAAAGAAAAATGTAGCCATGCCCCGGAGGATGGGGTCCCTGGGGCCAGAGTTGGCCGCAGGGACCAATTCCGGCACTTACTATGTTACTTACTGGAAGTACCTGGTGGGCTAGTTGGACCCCAGGGACCCTCAGGATTCAAGGGAACTTAATCCCCCAACTTAAAACGTGCCACAGGGAGCGTTTGCACAGTGGTGAAGGGAGGGGGTGGGGAATGAGGTCACATATCTGCAAACACGCCCTGTGGCGCGTTTTAACTTAGGGAATTAATTCCCCTTCAATCCAGAGGGGTCCTGGGGGCCAACAAGCCCACTAGGTACCTCCAGTAAGCGCCACAGGGCTGCTTTGCAGAGAGGTTGTCCAGGCCATGCCCCTTTTTACACCTCTCTGCAATGCAGCTCTGTGGCGCTTACTGGAGGTACCTGGTGGGCTAGTTGGACCCCAGGGACCCTCAGGATTCAAGGGGACTTAATCCCCCAACTTACAATGCGCCAGGGGGCGTGTTTGCAGAGTGGTAGAGAAAGGGGGCATGGCCTTTGTCTACCTCTCACTAATCCCACTGCGTGGGGCTTACTGGAGGGAAAAGGTAGGCTAGTTGGCCCCTAAAGGCCCCCCAGCAGTGAAGGGGACTTCATTCCACATCCAAGAGCATGCCATGGAGTGCGTTTGTAGAGTGTTGGGCAAAGTGGGCGTGGCCTGGTACGAGTACTTACCAATGCTGCTGTGTGGGACTGACTGGAGGTAATAGTTTGGGAAGTTGGCCCCCAAGGATGTCCTTGGGGGCCAACTACCCCTCTTGTTACCTCCAGTCAGTCCCACACAGTGGGATTGCTAAGAAGTCTTCGGAGGCCATGGCCCCCTTTCTTTACCACTCTGCAAACGATGTGCCTCGTGGCAGACTACGGGATGAGGGATGAAGTCCAATTTAGTCCTGAGGGAGTTTGGGGGCCAAGAATCCCTGCTGGTACCTTCTGTAAGTCCAACGCAGTGGAATTACTGAGCATTGGTTGGACACCCAGCACCATTTCTCCACCGCTCTGCAAATGAGACTACTAGTTAAAGTAGCATATTTCTGCACCTCTGACTTAGAGGTAGTTTTAATCCCCTTGCCCTATTATGTACTAGAGAACAACAATGGGTCTTGGCTCCAATCACTAAGGCTGAGCCTCTAATATACAAAACAACAAGAAATTGCCAATACTGATATTATATCAAACCTTCATTCACTGGTGCATAGAAATGAAGTCTATAACAACCCTTTTCTATAATTGAATTGTTTCAACTTTATTTAAACTTTCCTTTGTCTTTTTGATTCAAAGAAATTACTTTTGGATATACATCAACACTTTATAAAGAAGTAATAATAAAACACATTTTCAATCCATCCAATCAAACCATAATTGATACAAACTGACCACAATCTCTTAAACATTCCTTCATACTACTAACAGACCCGATTCGCAAGCATTTATCACCCACACTATACACCAGCCATACACCACAACCTCATCCTGGCTAAGAACACCTATTCAATCAATTAGGTAAGCCAAGGGTAACAACCAAATAACACAAAAACGTTTACACAACAGTCTTTCAAGTGCACTACTACACTGAATGTACAACCCTTTTGAATCTACAACCGATTTACAGTGCACGAAAGCAACACTATTATACACAAGTTTGTTTGGTACAAAACACGCAAGGTCGACGCGTTTCGAACCCACTCCTTCAGGGGTTCTCCTCAGGACCAAAATAGCTGCAACAAAAAAGAAAAAATACCAGATTAATGACCAAATAAACGAGAACTCATTCGACTTAAATCAGCAGAGATACACATCCAGTATCTGTCTGCTTACCGCTTATATCGTTTGAATAAATCCACCGTTCAATGAGAGAATGTCTATGAATAGGGTATCTGTGAAATGGTGAAAGAAAAATCTAAAACTTGTCCCAAAATAAAATATTGTCCTTATTTCTAATTTGTCCAATAAAAGGAAGATCAGGCAGGTACAACGTTTGGAAGGTATCAGCATTTAAATTGCATGTAGTGAATAAGCAGGCAGACTTCGCAAAGGAGCTGCAGGAAAGAAAAAGCATCTATAAATGGCCTGCTATATTCGTTAAACCGTCAAATAGCTATTTAAATGAATACAAAGAATACCTTTAGCATGTATCAAAGTCCTGTGGCATTATTTCACAGCCATCCGTCGAGAAGAAAAAACAATTTTTTGGTTAATTTTCTCGCCCGCTACCTCTGTAAATAAAACACGGCAATGAGCGTTACCGTGATCTAGATAAATCCCTCTGTTTACGATGTTATGAGCGAGCTGCGTATGTAGCGCGTGCTCCTCCAAAAGGTCAAATTATTTTTTGCTATGTAACTAGAAACTCTTCATACCTGATCACTGGCAGTCTTCTATCTCCAGTTAAGCTTTCGTGTTGCGCTCGCGTCGCACACTTGAAGCCATTTTCATTAGCCGTTATGGAAACGCGATACTATGATGCTATATCCCACTGCATTGTGGGCGGTCTTTCTGTAATCATGGGAAATGTAGTTTAAACAAAACAACATCAGATTATACACCTATTCAGCCACATATGGGTTATGGTTAGATTTCTTAATTCCTGCAAAAGAACCTCATTTCGTCATTGTTGCAAACCAGTCCAAGGAGAAAAATAGGACTGGTTTGTGAAACTTGTATACCACCTAGCAATGAGTGAACATCCATGCAGGATAGTTATAATTTATATAATTCAGAAAGTTTGTTTAACCCATTGGTTGTTGTATTGAGTTTGACAATCAACATTGCCTCTCGCTGAATTAATTTCTGATCCAGATTGCCACCTCTTGGGTCTGTTACCATTTTTGAGATAACAGTCCATTTAAGATCTCTCTCAGTATGTCCCTTTAATTTCCAATGATTAACCAGAGGTGCTGTTTCAACATTTTTTCTAATCCTAGATTTATGTTGCGTGATTCTCTGGCGAACTTCTTGATTCGTCTTGCCCACATATAGTTTGGGGCATGGACAGAGCATTCCAAACACGAAAAACTTAGATTTACAATTAGTGAAAGTGTCGTGTTTCCAATAGATCCCATTGTGGGAAAAGAGCGCTCCCTCAATTGTCTGCTCGCAACAGGAGCAAGAGCCACACTTATGATGCCCACTAACCGGGGCCAGGCCCACATAGTCTCTAAGTGTTGGTTGAATCACTTTTGGTAGCATTGCACGAACCACATGATTGGGGATACTTTTATCTTTCTTGAAAGCAAAAAGGGGTCCATTAGCAAAGGATTGATCCAAATTTTTGATCAAATGCCAATTTTGGTAGATGATTTTTTTGAAGATATTCGAATTAGGGCAAAATGTGGAGACACATACCATCTTATCAGTAGATGTTTGTTTCTTTTGTAAAAGTGACTCCCGTGGTGTCCACCACGCCCTCCTCAAGGCGTTCTTCAGAATTTTTTTGGGGTATCCTCGATCAACTAATCTGTCAAATAAGTTGCTGGCATGTAGGAAATACTCATCTTTAAAATGACAATTCCGACGAATTCTTAGAAATAGTCCAAAGGGCAAATTTTGCTTCAGACTTCTAGGATGGTTGCTTGTATAGTGGAGGGCCTTGTTCCGATCTGTTGGTTTTATGAATAAGGTTGTAACAAGACCTCCATCAGAGAGATAAACTTCTACGTCCAGGAAAGTCATTCGCTGTTTAGAATGATTAAGACTAAACTTGATATCCTCTGTTCTTGCATTAAGCCAATTGTAGAATTCGATTAGTTGTTCTTGTGTTCTTGACCATACCATAAAGATGTCATCAATATAACGCATCCAGTTCGAAATGAACTGTTGGAAGGGATTATTGTTATAGATGAATCTTCCTTCGTACATCGCAATAAAAAGTACGGCTAACTCCGGGGCAAATGGACAGCCCATCGCGACTCCTTTAATTTGATAAAAGAAGTTCGTTACCAAACATGAAAAAATTATTTTTAAGTGCAAAGCTGGCCAACTGGACAATGAAGTCTGTGGGGACCCTTACTGGTTTAGTTCTTGTTTCCAAATAATGGATCAGTGCAGCTATACCATCATCCTGTGGGATCTGTGTATACAAAGATACAACATCGAGGGTCACCTTGATGTCTTTATTCATTTCAAAATTGATGGAAACCAGCCTATTAATAAAGGCTGTTGTGTCTTAAAGATGAGATGGTACATCATCCCAAAATGGTTTTAAAAAATAGTCCAAGTATTTTGAAATGGGTTCAATCAGAGAGTCGCAGCCTGACACCATAGGTCTCCTAGGTGGACTTGTCTCATCCTTGTGGACCTTTGGGAGAACATAAAACACAGGTACTCGCAGATCTTTATTTTACATAAGTTGATATTCCTTGGGACCTAGAAATCCTGAATCAGTAGCAACCTTTAAGATTTCAAATAGTTGGCCCTGGAGCTCAGATGTTGGATTTCGAGCAATCTTTTTATAACATTCAGCATCTTCCAATTGTCTCATGACTTCCTGCGTATAGTTGGCGGTACCCCAGACTACCAGGTAGCCACCCTTGTCCGCTTGTTTTACGACTATTGAAGTGTAATTTTTTAAGGAAAAGATGGCTTCTTTGTGTTCTTTTGAAGTGTTGTGTTTAACAAACTTTTTACTTTTCTCCATATTAGAGATGGCAGACAGCACAACTTTTTCAAAAGTTAAAACTTCTTTTGGTATCTTATTTGAAGGGGGACAAAACGAAGATTTCTTGTGGAGTCCTGTTACCTCTAGGTTGTTTAGAGTCGTATATTCTGTAAAGGAACTTCAAACACCGGAGGCTTGGATTACCGTTTGGGGGACCTTTGTTACCTAACCTGCTGCACTTGTGTTCCTGCTGCCGCTTCTTGGCCCTGTGCGCTCCGTATCTCCCTCGCCACTGCCGCCACTACACTCTGCGGCCGAGAGCGGGGAGACTACAGCTCCCAGGCGCCCTACCGGACGGTGACGCTACCCACGCGCCCGGAGGCGCACAAAAGAGCGCGGCTCCCTCGGGGGAGCGGGAACTTCAAACACCGGAGGCTTGGATTACCGTTTGGGGGACCTTTGTTACCTGACCCGCTGCACTTGTGTTCCTGCTGCCGCTTCTTGGCCCTTTGCGCTCCGTATCTCCCTCGCCACTGCCGCCACTACACTCTGCGGCCAAGAGCGGGGAGACTACAGCTCCCAGGCGCCCTAGCGGACGGTGACGCTACCCACGCGCCCGGAGGCGCACAAAAGAGCGTGGCTCCCTCCGCGTCGCGGGACGCGCGCGGGCGCGGCCGGGCTAAGCCCAGGCAAAGGGCGGGCCATCTGTGGCCGTCCGGGGCAGGAAGAGACAGGGCTGGGGCCACTCACTAAGAACTGTGTAACGATTCTATAGGTACAGTCTGCCGTATTGTGTATTGCAAATATTACAACTTTATCATCTCCTGGTTCCGATTGAGTGTTTTGTACATCTGGTGTTTATTATTACCAATTTTCATTAACTTACATAGCTGCCTCACCCAATTATTATTATGTCAACTCGTACTCCAGCACGTAGATCATCTTTGCTTGGAGGGTCAGTGAGAGGCACGCTGGACAACTTCATTACAAGGGCTACTTCAGTCCTTGAGAAGGAGATTATCATGGTGGAGCGACGTCTATCGGCCGAATATTTACAATCTAAACGCTCCTCGCTCGGCCCTATTCAGATAGCCGTCTCACCTGTGTTGGTGCCTCCTATCCTCTGTACATCAAATCCTTTCCAGACTGCTTCTAGATCTTCTTCGCCTATTCAAGTTCCAAATACAGCGACACAACTTCATATGCACTTAACTCCATCTGCCTCTGATCTTCATGTTAATCATTCTTCTGATTGTTCATTAATGGACTTGCAAGTATCTAGGGCCACTGCCATTGCCACTATTGCTAGTCCACAGAAGAAAGGAGGGAGAATCATTAATGCAGGTCCTCCCCCTTTTAAAAAAAGTAAGAAGGGAGGAAAGAAGTATAATAAAAAGAATCAACTCGGTAATGACAAGTGCAACCAAGTGGAAAACCCTGCGATTTATTTTCCCTTAGTAGCCAAACAATTACAAGATTCAGAAACACAGTCGGATTCCCACAATTATGATTTAATAACAAACGAAATTGTGGGTCGACTGGAAACACTTGTTAAATCACTTCTCCTCCCATTGATAGAAAGAATGAAAGGCATATCGAAACAACTTGGGCTAATGGAGAAGTTGATTCTAAAAAATATTGACCAACCAAAAGAGCCATCGCCCATTGTAGCGGTACCTGTAAATAGTACCTCTCATTCTAATACATCGTTAGTGCCAGATGATAGACAAACTAGTTCTGAGATAACTAAAATTAAAACTTTACTATCCTCATTAAATCTAACTAATTTGTCACCTAATCGGAAGAACAATACTGAGCTAAATCATCGCCAGATAACTACCAACTCTTGTTCTGATGGCCCCGATCTTTCTACACGTAATGTACCTGCTGTCACTTCTTTGACTAAAACTCCCGGTGCTAATTGTCATCATATAGATTTGCCTCCGGAGGCAGTTCCCTACGCTGTATGTATGGCAGGAGTCCCAGTATTAGAGTTAGGAAAGAAGGAAGGCTATTATGACCTCAAAAACAAGGTCATGCACTGGTTGGGAAAGAACAGGCCTTTACCTCCTAACATCAATGGTGAAATTTTGAATGTTTGTAGGCTTGGTTGGGTGGGTTCAAGGCCAAAGGATATTGAAGGTGATGTAATCATTGTAAATTTTAGAGACCATAGGGCAACTAGCCACATAACTAATTGGTTTCAAGGACAATATCAGAGTGCCATTAGAACCCTTGACCTAACCTATTTTTACCCACAGTCACTAACCAGGAACTCAATAAAACCCAGTTTTTATTCACGGACCCAAGTAGGGTCCCATAATTTTAACTTACCTATTTTTAATCGTTTTTCACCTCTCAAAGGTCTAGAGGATATTGATTGACTTCCCCCAGGAGACTGTACTCGACGCTCTTCTTGTGGTACAATGAAGGTTCAAAAAATTAGTGATGACTCTCTTTTTCCATCGACCCACGCTGTCTTAGACAGCGGGGGGGTAATTCTGGAACAATCCACATACTCTCTTGGAACATTGCAGGCCTCAAGAAGCATCTGGTCAATCCGGATTGGTATGACTTTGTCAATAAATATGAGATTTGCATGTTCCAAGAGACTTGGAGCCTGGATCCCCTATATATGTCCGGTTATTCTACCTTTTATATACCGGCTGTGACTCAGGGTGTGGGCCGCCCTTCAGGGGGACTACACATCTGGATTAAGGTAGCATTGAATTTGGATATCAAAGTCCATAATGAAAACTCAGTAGACATTCTGCATTTATCTTTCAAAGGGCCATGGAATGGTACTAGAGTTGATCTTTTTAATGTGTACGTAAGAGGAGGCCCTCCCAACCAAAACTCTGTCACTATTTTCTCCCTGGAAAATTTCCTAGCAGGTATCCCCCCACTCTCTAATATTATTTTGGGAGGTGATTTAAACTGCACATATGAGCCGTTAAGTGCCGAAGACCTTCTAGGGATCAGTGAGGACGATAATAAATATTTCATCCCTTCTTTAAACCTGAGCCCCATTAAGAAATGGACAGCGAGGGCATTGCAGATCACCGGTTTAACCATGGAATTTAATCTTCGGGCATTAAATGGAAGAACCCTCTCTGACTCTCATGGGGCTATGACCTTCAACAGATTAAATGGGCCATCGCGTATTGATTATATCATCCTAGATACAAAATCATGGGGGTATGTGGTTGATATGAAGGTAGAGCAGATGCCAGATAGTGATCATAACCCTCTCTGTGCAGTTATTAAGCGGCACGTAAAGGAAAGTATCACATCCACGAATTTAGCCTCAAAAGCAGTAATACCTACAAACTGCAACAGAAGGCTTAAATGGCATAAAGTGTCATGTCATGAGGACATTTTATCTGCTATAGCCCACCAAGTGGCCTCTAGGGCAGCAGAATTTGCCCTCTTCAATGTCACGTTGGCTGAGAAGAATTGTTTAGACCTTAAAAATTCTTATAAAGTACTTATAGAAGCCATAAGCTCTTATTTTAAAATAAGAGGGTCAAAGGGTGGGACAAATCCCGCAGTTAAGAGAGGCAACCCATGGTTTACTGCTGAATGCAGAGCCCGGAGAAAGGCCATTACACTAGCCTTACAGAAAAAAGATCCGGTAGTTGTAAGGCTGGCTAGACAAAATTACCGAAAATCCATTGAAGCTGCTAAACGGGCTTGGGAGGAGGATCATTGGCAAGAATTAAAGAAGGCCGCCTTTTTAAAAGATTCTAGCATCTTTTGGGCTTTAATAACCCAACTAACCAAAAGAGGCTCTGATCCTATCCCCAATAACATAACTGCTCAGCAGTGGTTTTTGCACTTTTCAAATCTGTACTGCAGTGAGGTAGAGTCTGATCTTCCCTTGTCTGCTGCTCCAGACCCTAACCCAGTGCCTATACAGCCTGATCCAACAGATGTTTTTACATTCATGGAGGTACAGACAGCTATTAAAAGCATAGCACCTGGGAAGGCAGCTGGCCCAGATGGGCTGCCAGGAGATTTGATTCTTCATGACCCCGTAATATGGGCAAATCTTATTTTTAATTTGATGAATTTATTGCTACGGGGCCACGCAGTTCCAGACTCTTGGAAGGGCGCAGAGGTTGTCACAATTTACAAGAAGGGGGCGAGAGAGGACCCTGCCAATTATAGACCGATAAGTCTAATTGATGTCATCCAAAAGGTGGTTGGCAGGGTACTCATCTCACGAATGGGGACCTGGTTAGAGGAGGGAAACCTTCTAACACATTTACAAGCGGGTTTCAGAAAGAAAGTAGGTACTATGGACCAAGTATTCAGATTTATAGCTACCTACTGGAAGACTGTTCTAATTGGTGGGGGATCTTTGTACTTGGCCTTTATTGACCTTAAAACCGCTTTCGACCTTGTTCCCCGGGTTAAATTGTGGCAGGTATTGCATGATATGGGTCTTCCCCGATATCTTCTGGAACTTATCAAAAGATTACATGAGGAAACGTATGCAAGAATTAGATGGGGTAGTGAAGGCCAACTGACTGACAGAATACCTGTCCAGAGGGGGGTCCGCCAGGGATGTGTGATGGCTCTGACCTTGTTCTCCCTCTTTATTAATGGGGTGGCAGACCATTTGAGGGAGGACCCAGCGGATGCCCCCGCCCTGGCGGGGGAAAAAATACCTACCCTCCTCTTCGTAGATGACACTCTCCTTATGTCTAAAACACCCTTTGGTCTCCAGAAACTGCTGGACAGGTTCAGTACCTTTTGTAATAATCGTGGCCTTACTGTCAATACTACTAAAACAAAATTGATGGTATTGTCCAGGAATAAAAAATCTAAGAAAATTAATATTGCATTAAATGGCACTTTATTGGAGGAAGTGGATGCATTTGATTATTTAGGGGTTAGGATAAACTCGAAAATGAAATGGGATTCGCACATCGCCAAGATGTTATTAAATTTCAAGAAAGTGACAGGAGCAATTGCTAGAGATCATCGCCTGTCCTCTAGTAAGCCCATTAGCCCCGCATTACTGGTTTATGAGGGTAAGGCACTGTCTGCCGCAACCTATGGCTCTGAATTATGGGGTTCAGAAAGAGTCCCTTACTTAGTCATAGCTGAACATAAATTTATGAGAGAGCTAGTGGGTCTCCCAGTTTCTACCCCAATTAAACCATTATTATATGATTTGGGTCGTCGCTCGATTAAAGATATTGTTGGGCTTCGCCCTTTACTTTTTTGGGTTCGCCTTAGAAGGACCGCGGAACTTAGCAACTATGCCTCAGTCCTTGACGAACTCATTGCCTTAAATGGTTATGGGGTAATTCCGTGGCCCAAAAATCTAAGGGACCTGGTAATCAATTTGGGGTTAAAAGAAGAATGGTTTTCTCAACAGCCCCCGCCAAAAGATGCCATCAAGAAACTATATTGGGCAAGCATAGAAGCAATGGATCTGGGTAATCCTAAATTGGGCACTCTTACTGACATATTTTTGACTCACAAGCCAGTACCGAAGTTGGAGCCGTTTCTTGATTTCATCTCTACACCAAGAGATAGAGCTCTGTTCCTCAAAATGAGGTTAGGCACGCTACCCCTGAATGAATTTACAAACAGTTGGAAAAATTTTAAATCCCATCAATCAGTTTGCCCGGGCTGTTCTAATCCAACTGAATCCCTGGGCCATTTCCTGTTTGCCTGTAAGGCATACAGGGGGCCCAGGAAAAGATGGCTAAACCCAGTTTGTAGAAATCTGGGAACTAGGCAGTGTTCAGTGGCTCTTCGTATCTTAACAACGGATACTACATCCCTGCTGATAATCTGTGGGGTTGCTAAATATTTGGGGAAAGCGTGGCAAATACGAACTAAGCTTGTTGAATCAAAAATTGGATAGACCATCACATTGTGTTATTGTGCCACTTTCATGAATTAATGTCCTAATAATTGATATGCATTTGCTTGATTATATTTTTCTGGGTTTGTCACTTTTTTTATTTCTATCTAGGTATTTTAAGAAACTTAAGTGTATTTGTATACTGTTTTTTATTAATAATTTATATTAATCTTTTTTTATTCTTTTTTTAATGTAATCTGATTCACGTTGTATTGTATTTACTTTTATGATACCTTGTTATCGAATAAAGTATTAACAACAACAAGAAAGTCTTTAAACTGATTTTACGGCAGAAGTAAATTACCTCTGTTTTTAGTTTAATAAAATCTGTAGGTCATGAGGGGACAAAAGTCAACCCTTTTTCCAAAATGCTATTTTTGGCTTGAGTAAGAGAACGTTCTGACAGATTGAAAATGGGAGACGGATTTAATTTTTGTAATATTATCACTACGTCGTCATTTCCCATGACTGATTGTTGAACCGATTTCGTCCTCTTTGTCTCTTTTGTCCTCTCCCTAAAAAAGGAACAGATTGTTGTTGTCTCTGTTGTCCCCTTCCTGTGAAGGGAATAGACTGTTGTTGATAATTATTGCCTCTTCTATTGATGTTGGGAGGACCCCCGTTACTATCAGTTTCACCTCCTGAGGATGATGATGTGTCTGAAAATGTAATGAATTTGTTCCTGGATCTTCCCTGACATTCAAGGAGAAACCTACAGGATTCTGCTCGTTTGTAAAAGTCAAGCTGTAAAAAAGGATACACGTTGTCCAGAGAGAAGTTCTTTTTGTCTTTTCCAAACTTGTTTCCTTTTTGGTTTACAGTAAAATCCTTAAATTCCAATATTTCCTTTTCAACTTTATCCAGTAAAGCTTTTGAATTGGTTATTAATTGGCTATTTTTTATCTCTGTCTCTAGTAACAACGGTTCTGAAAAGATCCCGTGTGTTATGTTATGTTATGTTAATGGGTTTTATAGAGCGCGACAGCTGCCTCGGCTAAAAGGCGTCCCGGCGCTGAGCAATAAAAGAGCCATATGCAAGTGACACCAAAGCCTACAAAGAGGGGAGCAAAAATGTCTTAATAGCCTTCCTGAAATGAAAATAGTTGGTGAACCCACGAATATGAGCCGGCAAAGAGTTCCACAGAATAGCAGCTCTTTTACGAAAAGACCGCCCACCAGCTCTTGCTCTTCTCACCCGGGGAACCACCACCAAGCATTGTCCTATAGATCGAAGTGATCGTGTAGGAGTGTAAGGTAAAAGAAGGTCAGACAGAATTTGTGGGGATGCCAATTTCAGGATTTTAAAGGAAATACACAGTGCCTTAAACTCAATTCGCCTGGCCACAGGCAACCAATGAAGATGGCGAATTGCACTGGTCACTGAGCAGGTTCTGCGCAAGCCCAAAAGCGAACTTACGGCCGCATTCTGGACTCTCTGTAGCCTCTGAACTTCGGATTTGTTTGCTCCCAGATACAGCGAGCAGGCATAATCCAGCCTGGACAGAATCAGGGCCTGAATAATAATCTGTCTGGTCGAGGCATCAAAGAATGCCAGAATAGGCTTGAGCCCGCGCAGCAGGCCGAAACAATTTCCTGCCACCCTTTTTGTCTGAGTCTGGAAGTTAAGTGAACTGTCCATCCAGACTCCCAGGTTCTTTACTACAGGTTTAGGGGTAGGAGCCACTCCCAAACTCTTAGGCCACCACAGTTTACTCCAGCAACCATGGTTCCCTCCCACCAGCAGCACCTCAGACTTGTTGGTATTCAGTTGAAGACAGTTGGCGGACATCCACTCGGCGATCACCGAGAGTTCGCCAGGAAATTTCCTGGCGACCTGCTCCGGGGTCACTCGAGAGAGCCACCACCAACTGAGTGTCATCGGCATAGGAAACCATGGTTAGCCCCCTGCTCCTGGCTACGTCCGCTAGAGGCTGAACATAAAGGTTAAAAAGCAGGGGGCTCAAGGACGAGCCCTGTGGGACCCCCTCTCCAATAGGAAAAATGCCAGAAGCAAAAGGGGGAGCAACCACCTGAAACGTCCTATCGGCGAGAAAGGAGGACAGCCACCGAAGAGCCAGGCCAGTGACTCAAGCCTTAGCTAGACGATTCAGGAGAATGGCATGAGACACGGTGTCAAACGCGGCGCTGAGATCTAAAAGGATCAGCGCCGACGTTTGCCCTGCGTCTAAAGCTGTCCACAGATGTTCAGTCACGCCCAGAAGCGCGTATTCAGTGCTGTGGTCAGGCGAAAAACATTTTGGGAAGGATCGAGCCTCTGATTGACAATAAAAAAGTCTGTCAGGAGGGAGTTGACATAAGCCTCGGTGATCTTCACATTCCAGGGTAACAGGGAAATGGGACGAAAGCTGTCAGCTTTATGAGGGTCTAGAGATGGTTTCTTAAGAAGTGGCAGAACCCTGGCCTGCTTCCAGGCCGTGGGCACGACCGCTGTGCTCAAGGACCCATTGATCACCATTTCCAAAGGATAAATGATAGTAGGTAACAGTTTTTTAAATTTGTCCGGCTTCAGGGGATCGGTCGGAGAGCCCGACTTAACCCTGGAACAGAGTGTCAGTAGAGCCTCTTGCGTTATAAGGGGAAAGGCTTCAAGAACACCATCAGTGAGATTGCAAGAGTTCTCAAGAGGACCTATGGAAGCCCTAGGTAAGCTTTTGGAGATGTCCTCAAACTTCTTGACAAAAAAGTTAGCCAGATCTTCACACTGCGAGTCAGAGGTGATTACTGAACTTGCGGCATCCTTCTGAATTTTAAGCTCTGTTACTATAGAGAAGATGGTCTTAGCCGGATTTGAGCTCCCTCGGATCTGCTCAGCATAGAATGCGGCACGTTCAACGTGAAGAGCCCTATGGTAGCGCTTAATAGCAGCACGATAGAGAACCTTAGCAGAAGGATCAAAATCCAGCCGCCAGGTTCTCTCCAGCTTCTTACAGATCTTACGTAGGGCCGCTAATTTCGCATTATACCAAGGATTGGATTTATTGCGCCGGTTCCTGGACAACCTAACAGGAATAAGGGCATCCAGAGGCCGCGTGATCCAATCGGAAAAAGCGGAATAAGTCTCGTTGGGGTCAGCTGAGATAGCCGGGGAGGTAGCTACAAGATGGCTTTGAAAATGTTCCCAGCTCAGTTTGTGCCAGGGGCGCTTAAAAAACGGGGTGCTGACTGGCTTGCGCACTGACAGGATGTCAACACTCACCATAGTGACTAAAAAGTGGTCAGACCAGTCCATAAGGACAGGAGCTAGCACCACAAGGGAAGATATATTAACAAAAACAGGATCGAGTAGATGTCCAGCCAAATGTGTGGGGCCTGAGACTCGTTGCTTGAGCTGACAGGCCGCCAAGTCAGCCAGAAAGGATAGCACAGTAGGATCGGAAACACTTTCTAGGTGTAGGTTAAGGTCACCTATCACCAAAAAGTTGGACGCATTGACTGCTAGGGTATTAACTGTTTCGGGCAACCAATAAAGATGGTGAATTGCACTGTTCACTGAGCAGGTTCTGCGCAAGCACAAAAGCGAACTTATGGATGCATTCTGGACTCTCTGTAGCCTCTGAACTTCAGATTTGTTTGCTCCCTGATACAGCGAGCAGGCATAATCCAGCCTGGACAGAATCAGGGCCTGAATAATAATCTGTCTGGTCGAGGCATCAAAGAATGCCAGAATAGGCTTGAGCCCGCGCAGCAGGCCGAAACAAGTTCCTGCCACCCTTTTTGTCTGAGTCTGGAAGCTAAGTGAACTGTCCATCCAGACTCCCAGGTTCTTTACTACAGGTTTAGGAGTAGGAGCCACCCCCAAACTCTTAGGCCACCACAGTTCACTCCAGCAACCATGGTTCCCTCACACCAGCAGCACCTCAGACTTGTTGGTATTCAGTTGAAGACAGTTGGCGGACATCCACTCGGCGATCACCGAGAGGTCACCCTGAAATTTCCTGGCGTCCTGCTCCGGGTCACTCGAGAGAGCCACCACCAACTGATTGTCATCGGCATAGGAAACCATGGTTAGCCCCCTGCTCCTGGCTACGTCTGCTAGAGGCTGAACATAAAGGTTAAAAAGCAGGGGGCTCAAGGACAAGCCCTGTGGGACCCCCTGTCCAATAGGAAAAACGCCAGAAGCAAAAGGGGGAGCAACCACCTGAAACGTCCTATCGGCGAGAAAGGAGGACAGCCACCCAAGAGCCAGGCCAGTGACTCCAGCCTTAGCAAGACGATTCAGGAGAATGGCATGAGACACGGTGTTAAACGCGGCGCTGAGATCCAAAAGGATCAGCGCCGACGTTTGCCCTGCGTCTAAGGCTGTCCACAGATGTTCAGTCATGGTCAGAAGCGCGGATTCAGTGCTGTGGTCAGGTCGGAAACCATTTTGGGAAGGATCGAGCCTCTGATTGACAATAAAAAAGTCTGTCAGGAGGGAGTTGACATAAGCCTCGGTGATCTTTGCAATCCAGGGTAACAGGGAAATGGGATGAAAGCTGTCAGCTTTATGAGGGCCTAGAGATGGTTTCTTAAGAAGTGGCAGAACCCTGGCCTGCTTCCAGCCCATAGGCACGACCGCTGCGCTCAAGGACCCATTGATCACCATTTCCAAAGGATAAATGATAGTAGGTAACAGTTTTTAAATTGGTCAGGCATCAGGGAAACGGCCGGAGAGCCCGACTTAACCTTGGAACAGAGTGTCAGTAGAGCCTCATGCATTATAAGGGGAAAGGCTTCAAGAACACCATCAGTGAGGTTGTAAAAGGTCTCAAGAGGACCTATGGAAGCCGTAGGGAAGCTTTTGTAGATGTCCTCAACCTTCTTGACAAAAAAGTTAGCCAGGTTCTCTCCAGCTTCTTACAGATCTTACGTAGGGCCACTAATTTCGCATTATATCAAGGATTGGATTTATTGCGCCGGTTCCTGGACAACCTAACAGGAATAAGGGCGTCCAGAGGCCGCGTTATCCAATCGGAAAAAGCGGAATAAGCCTCGTTGGGGTCAGCTGAGGTAGCTACAACATGGCTTTGAAAATGTTCCCAGCTCAGTTTGTGCCAGGGGCGCTTAATAAACTGGATCAGAAATTCATTCAGCGAGAGGCAATGTTGATTGTCAAATTCAATACTACAACCAATGGGTTAAACAAACTTTCTGAATTATATAAATTATAACCATCCTGCATGGATGTTCACTCATTGCTAGATGGTATACAAGTTTCACAAACCAGTCGTATTTTCCTCCTTGTACTGGTTTGCAACTATGAGGAAATGAGGTTCTTTAGCAGGAATAAATAAGTCTAACCATAACCGATATGTGGCTGAATGGGTGTATAATCTGATGTTGTTTTGTTTAAACTACATTTCCCATGATTACAGAAAGATCGCCCACATTGTAGTGGGATGTAGCATCAAACTATCGCGTTTCCGTAACAGCTGATGAAAATGGCTTCAAGCGTGCGACGCGAGCGCAACGTGAAAGTTTAACTGGAGATAAAAGACTGCCGGTGATCAGGTATGAAGACTTTCTAGTTACATAGCAAAAAATAATTTGACTTTTGGAGGCGCGTGCGCTACATAAGTGGCTCGCTCATAACATCGTAAACAGAGTCATTTATCTAGATCACGGTAACGCTGATTGCCGTGTTTTATTTTCAGAGGTAGCGGGCGAGAAAATTAACCAAGGATTAGTTCTTCTTCTCGACGGATGGCTGTGAAATAATGCCACGGGACTTTGATACATGCTAAACGTATTCTTTGTATTCATTTAAACAGCTATTTGATGGTTAAACAATATAGCAGGCCAGTGATAGATAATTTTCTTTCCTGCAGCTCCTTTGCGAAGTCTGCCTGCTTATTCGCTACATACAATTTAAATGCTGAAACCTTCCAAAAGTTGTAAGTGCCTGATCTTCCTTTTATTGGACAAATTAGAAATAAGGACAATATTTTATTTTGGGACAAGATTTAGATTTTTCTTTCACCATTTCACATATATCCTATTCATAGACATTCTCTCATTGAACGGTGGATTTATTCACATGATATAAGAGGTAAGCAGACAGATACTGGATGTGTATCTCTGCTGATTTAAGTCGAATGAGTTTTTGTTTATTTACTCATTAAGATCTGGTATTTTTTCTTTTTTGTTGCAGCTATTTTGGTCCTGAGGAGAACCCCTGAAGGAGTGGGTTCGAAACGCGTCGACATTGCATTTTTTGTACCAAACAAACTTGTGTAGAATAGTGTTGCTTTCGTGCACTGTGAACCGGTTGTAGATTCAAAAGGGTTGTATATTCAGTGTAGTAGTGCACTTGAAAGACTATTGTGTAAACTTTTTTGTGTTGTTTGGTTGTTACCCTTGGCTTTTCTAATTGATTGAATAGGTGTTCTTAGCCAGGATGAGGTTGTGGTGTATGGCTGGTGTATAGTGTGGGTGATAAATGCTTGCGAATCGGGTCTGTTAGTAGTATGAAGGAATGTTTAAGAGAGCGTGGTCAGTTTGTATCAATTATGGTTTGATTGGATGGATTGAAAATGTGTTTTATTATTAGTTCTTTATAAAGTGTTGATGTATATCCAAAAGTAATTTCTTTGAATCAAAAAGACAAAAGAAAGTTTAAATAAAGTTGAAACAATTCAATTATAGAAAAGGGTTGTTATAGACTTCATTTCTATGCACCAGTGAATGAAGGTTTGATATAATATCAGTTTTGCCAATTTCTTATTGTTTTGTCTATTATGTACTAGGGCCTTACAGAGGAAGTCATGCTAATCACAGGGGTACCCCAACGCAAAGTGTTCCCTAGTGTATGTAGGTGTTTTCACTGTATTCTAAGTGTCTTTTAGCATAGCACTGTCTGTAGGCCTGGTTAGTTAGAGTCAGTTACCACCAGTATCCGTCTGAAAATGTTGTGGGCACAGGATGATTTTGCAACAAGGCCTCTTTCTGCTCCTCTGTTAGTTCTTTCTGCACATGTCTTGCTTTGTCCTGCACTTTTAATCATCTTTGTGGACTTCTGTTGGTTCTTTCTGCATTTCGTTTGCTTCTTTCTGTGTGTTTTTTCCTCTTTCTTCACATGTCCTACCTCTGTAGGCATATTTAGAAACTAACATTTAAAAAACCTTAGAAATTCACTTAAAAAACCATAGGGTTCTGGTAAGTTATAGTTAGAAATTAGCATTTAAAAAACCTTTGAAATTCACTCAAAAAAACCACAGGTTTCAGGCATGTTATAGTTAGAAATTAACATTTAAAAAAACCTTTAAAATTCACTGAAAAAAACATAGGTTTCAGGCACGATATAGTTAGAAATTAGCATTTAAAAAACCTTTGAAATTCACTGAAAAACCATAGGTTTCAGGGGCGTTGAACATTTCACTTGTACAAAACCATAGAAATTTGCCCGTTATAGTTAGTTCACCTAACTATAACTCTCACCCCCGCAATGCACTGCTGATGACGTCACATATTACATCACTCATGAGATGGTCAGTGACATCACTGATGAAATCTCAAATGACATCACTGATGACATCATCCATGTGATAATTTCATGCATCTTCTCACACCCTAATATAACTTTTGATACACCCACTCTAAATTATAGACTGCCATTCTCAAAATCATAGACACTCCAACACCAATAACGACATACCCCTCTTAGGTCTACACATACATCCACTCACTCACCTGTAGAGTCCCTCATACTTACGGTCACTCAGTACAGGACTATCATATGCACTCATATACCTATATAGACACCACACACCGCCACTCATCCATAGAGGTACTCACATACCTAGTCAGGCATGCAAATAATGAATCACACTCCCATTTACTCACCTATACAGCTATACACACACCAGCTCACTTACTCATACAAATACTAGCACTTTCTTACACTCTTATACAATCACTGATACAAGCACACCCTCATCCATACAGCCACTCTCACAATCACACACTCTCACTTATAGCCATTTATATACTCTAACACACACATATACTGCCTTTCACAAATGTAGTTACTCACACATGTACCACTGAGATATACATTCACTCACTAACACACCCATACACACACTCACCCACCCATACAGTCCATCACAGATGCACTCTTGAAATCATGCACCCAGTGAATCACCCATTCACACATCTATGCACAGAGTCACATACACCCCACCCACACAAACATTCAGGCACCCATACAGATACTCAGACAACCAATCAATAACTTATATAGATACTCATCTCGCTATTCACAAACCCATGCAGCCGCTTACACACCAACAGACAGACAGATACAGACATTCACAGTTTAGTCAATAACCCATGCATTCAGTAAAATACGTTTAATCACTCACTTACACAGTCAGTCGCGCACATACTAAATCATCCATTCAGACGATTACACACCCACTTATTCTTCAATACGCCTTTCCCTATATATATATTAAACATATTTAAACTTTACAGAAATACACAGTCACTGGATGATGTCATCAGTGATGTCATCAGTGATGTCATTTGAGATGTCATCAGTGATGTCATCAGTGATGTCACTGACCATGTCATGAGTGATGTAATATGTGACGTCATCAGCATTGCGGGGCGCGAGTTATAGTTAGCTGAACTAACTATAACGGGGGAATCTCTATGGTTTTGTACGAGTGAATTGTCCAACTAACTATAACGCCTCTGAAACCTATGGTTTTTTCAGTGAATATATATATATATATATATTATTTTTTATTTTTTTCAAGAGTTCCCCAGATGTGGGACCGCGCTCCGTATTAGGTCGGAATCATTCCTTTATTCTTTAAGACATGTGGCTTTCCCTCCCCGTATCTCGTCCCGGGCCTGACGTGTTTCAAAGCGTTCTTAGCTTCTCATCAGAGGCCCTTGCAACAGGTTTAGTTAACAGCAATGCCACACCCCCTCCACACGTATTCATTAATTGATAGGCTTCCGGTGTGCCCTCACAATGGATGACTGTAGCTGATGCACGCTGGGGAGTGTAGTTTATTTCGCCAATTCATACCCTCCAGTGGGTTACCCTGCCGCACTTAATGTAGGACAACAGTGTTCGCAGCCCTCTGGTGGGCTTCAGAAGAGAACTCCACATGTCTGCTTGATTCACCCAATACGCCCATGCAAATGTGAGTATTCACTTGCGGGTCCATCGTTCATTCGATTTGGTGCGTCGTCCCTGCGGCCTGGAAGCGCCGCAAATACTTGTTTTCCAAGAGTTCCCCAGATGCGGGACCGCACTCCGTATTAGGTCGGAAACATTCATTTATTCTTTAAGACATGTGGCTTTCCCTCCCCGTATCTCGTCCCTGGCCTGACGCGTTTCAAAGCGTTCTTAGCTTCTCATCAGAGGCCCTTGCAACAGGTTTAGTTAACAGCAATGCCACACCCCCTCCACACGTATTCATTAATTGATAGGCTTCCGGTGTGCCCTCACAATGGATGACTGTAGCTGATGCATGCTGGAGAGTGTAGTTTATTTCTCCAATTCATACCCTCCAGTGGGTTACCCTGCCGTACTCAATGTAGGACAACAGTGTTCGCAGCCCTCTGGTGGGCTTCAGAAGAGAACTCCACATGTCTGCTTGATTCACCCAATACGCCCATGCAAACGTGAGTATTCACTTGCGGGTCCATCGTTCATTCGATTTGGTGCGTCGTCCCTGCGGCCTGGAAGCGCTGCAAATACTGGTTTTCCAAGAGTTCCCCAGATGCGGGACCGCACTCCGTATTAGGTCAGAAACATTCCTTTATTCTTTAAGACATGTGGCTTTCCCTCCCCGTATCTCGTCCCTGGCCTGACGCGTTTCAAAGCGTTCTTAGCTTCTCATCAGAGGCCCTTGCAACAGGTTTAGTTAACAGCAATGCCACACCCCCTCCACACGTGTTCATTAATTGATAGGCTTCCGGTGTGCCCTCACAATGGATGACTGTAGCTGATGCAAGCTGGGGAGTGTAGTTTATTTCGCCAATTCATAACCTCCAGTGGGTTACCCTGCCGCACTCAATGTAGGACAACAGTGTTCGCAGCCCTCTGGTGGGCTTCAGAAGAGAACTCCACATGTCTGCTTGATTCACCCAATACGCCCATGCAAACGTGAGTATTTACTTGCGGGTCCATCGTTCATTCGATTTGGTGCGTCGTCCCTGCGGCCTGGAAGCGCCGCAAATACTTGTTTTCCAAGAGTTCCCCAGATGCGGGACCGCACTCCGTATTAGGTCGGAAACATTCCTTTATTCTTTAAGACATGTGGCTTTCCCTTTCCGTATCTCGTCCCTGGCCTGACGCGTTTCAAAGCGTTCTTAGCTTCTCATGTGACCAAGGCCTGTGACGGGCTGAAACGCGTAATGGCGGCGATGGTGTTTTTTATATTTAAATAAATCATTGGATTCTTCACCGCATTTTGGGTCTGCTTCCGTTCTTTGAGGATTTTCCTGCAATTTTGAAACGGAGTTTGGCTATATATATATAAAGAATTTTACAGCACATCAGAGCTATTAATCATGGTGATCCCACATACCCAGTAGCGCGCCACTTTGATGAAGTACACGCAAGGAGGTCTAGTGAGCTTGGTTACTTTCTGATTGACTCAGTTCCTCCCCTAAGAAGAGGTGGGAACCGCGGTTCTCTGTTAAGAAAACTGGAAACTAGATTTATAATTGAGTTAGATAGCAAGATTCCAAATGGATTGAATTCTAGTGAGGACTTTTTTACTCACTTATGATGCCTTTAATTATTAGATATTCAATCCTGCTATCTCCAAACATTTTAGCTGCTAGCTCGTTTTTAACCTATGCAACTATTATATTTTCTTTTTCTGCACATATTTTATTCTATTTATAGCACAATTTTGCACATTAGGTTATTGACATCATTGGAGGATGACACCGGGCGGACAGCTAACTTTGGGTGCCCTCAGTACTCGCTCAGTGCAATAACCCACAGGGACAGTTCAGAATATTTCTGGAGTAAGTTTTTTAACAATATCAACGAGGTGTTAATTGAGAGGAAAAGGGTATTACACCCATAATGTGTCGCTTACAATCCCTGTTACTCATGTGTCAAAGGTTTACTTACAGATGGTTTTAATCCATTTTATAATGTGTCTTATGATTTTTATCAAATGTGAATGTTTATATAACCTGGCTTTTAACCCTGTTTAACCTTATTTGACTTTTAAATAAGTATATTTATTTATATATTTAATAATCATGAGTATGTGGTATTTAGGCCATAAACCAGCTTTACTTTGCACAGAGCGTTACTTTGCACATAGAGGTGTATCAAATTGGAATTCACAATTTGTATTGAAAATCTGAGGGCGTATTTTGCAGTATTATGCTGAAATGTTTTCTGTGTCTATGATTTGGATACAGAAGTGTTTGCTTCTCCTTCCCGCGCACTGTCACTTTAAATGGTGTAGCAAGGACCATGTGGTGTATCATGTGACCAAGGCTCCTAGAGGGCTGAAACGCGTAATGCGGCGGTGCAGGGCACGAAATAAATCTTTGAAGCACTGAATCTGGGTTCGCCTCGTCTTTTCCTGAGTACAAGGATTGTGGGACGAGTATCGGATATATATATATATATATATATATATATATATATATATATATATATATATATATATATATATATATATATTATCTACTGGCGGTCGCCAGTAGATAGTTATAGTTAGGACCGAGTTCCCATAGGAAATCTGAAAATTCTATTTTGAATAACTTTGGCGCCGGTTGACTTATCTTCGTGAAATTTTCAAAACTAATGGGGCGCTCCGCTCAGCTCCTACCCCGAAAGTCTCGGGGTGATTTGTCAAGCGGGGGCTGAGAAAAAAGGGGGGTCCCAAAACATGTTTTCCCCATGCATTTTCCCATAGGACCTTTAGTCGAAGGTACAGCCCGAACGGCTGAACAGAATTACTTGAAATTTGGCAAAGAGTTAGTCCTCAGGTCAGGCATGTGCCTTTTGCTTAAATGGTGTAAATCCGTTCAGTAGTTCCTGAGAAAATCAAAAGTAAAATCACATATATATCTGGGCGGAGCCTAACCACACATCTCATCGTCAGATCTGATTGGCTGTCAGCACTTCATCCAAGAAGTGTTGGCAGCCATCTTGGGACCAATATACATGATAGCACCTCATTAAAAAGCATTGCAGTTAATAGAAGGTTTTAAGACTTTAGTTACATTATAAATCATTTGTTGATGGTACCATACTCATTTTAGGAATTGTGGTGTGTTCTAAGGTGATTTTACCATGTGAAAAAGCCTTCTGCTGTGATATCATGAATCATGTTTGAGAGAAAACTATTTTCTCATGCTTTTCCCACAGAGGTTTGGAAGGTGATCTATAAGCTAACTAAGAGCATATTTTCTGTAAATTCACATTATCTTTCTCAGTCATGTGAGAATGAAGTCTGACATTCTCAGTAAAACATGTACATCCAACAAGGACAGAGACTGTCAGTTGATTCCTTTGTGTTCTATGGCAGCTTCCCAGAGTGTTCTAAAGAACAAATAGAGCGCTAACAGTCCTACTTATGACAAAGGTATGGCACACCTGAAGCCATCTTGGTTGGAATAAAGTGGTAATTCTTAAAACATTTAATTTGAAAAGGAACAAAATGAGGGGGTTCATTTTGCCATAGAAAGTATGATTAGTGCTGCAGAAAGAAAAATTAGGGCACATTTTGAGTGACTTCTCAAATCCTCTTCTATTTCATTAAAAAATTCTGACATGCAGACTGAAACATGCACTTTCAATACCAGCAGCAGACTTCCCTGGTGAGCAGTAGCTTTACTACAGTGATCTAATAAGCAACTAGAGTGCTAACATTCTGAATTTATGGCAAATTTGTGACACATCTGAATGCCTTCTTGATAGAATCAAAGTAAAAAACTGAAAGTATTTCCTACTGAGGAGACTGTAGTAAATGAGGAAATTAGGAAACATTATAACAAATAAGTCTCCCAAAATGGCCACCAGAGACAAAAGATCCCAAATGTAGCCCAAATATCACCCAGATGTAGCCCAAGTATAGCCCAATGACAGAATGTCCCAGAGTGTTCTAACGAACAACTAGAGCGCTAACAGTCTTACTTATGACAAAAGTATGGCACACCTGAAGCCATCTTGAATGGAATAAAGTGGTAACACTTAAAACATTTAATTTACAAAGGAACACAATGCGGGGATTCATTTTGCCATAGAAATTATGTTTAGTGCTGCAGAAAGACAAATTAGGGCACATTTTGACTTCTCAAATCCACTTCTATGTCATAAAAAAATTCTGACATGCAGACTGAAACATGCACTTTGAATACCAGCAGCAGACTTCCCTGGTGAGCAGTAGCTTTACTACAGTGATCTAATGAGCAACTAGAGTGCTAACATTCAGAATTTATGGCAAATGTGTGACACATCTGAATGCCTTCTTGATGGAACCAAGTAAAAAATTGAAAGTATTTCCTACTGAGGAGACTGCAGTAAAGGAGAAAATTAGGAAACTTCATAACAAATAAATCTCCCAAGATGGCCACCAGAGACAAAAGAGCCCAAATGTAGCCCAAATATCACCCAGATGTAGCCCAAGTATAGCCCATTGACAGAATGTCCCAGAGTGTTCTAACGAACAACTAGAGCGCTAACAGTCTTACTTATGACAAAAGTATGGCACACCTGAAGCCATCTTGATTGGAATAAAGTGATAACACTTAAAACATTTAATTTAAAAAGGAACACAATGAGAGGGTTCGTTTTGCCATAGAAATTATGATTAGTGCTGCAGAAAGAAAAATTAGGGCACATTTTGACTTCTCAAATCCTCTTCTATGTCATAAAAAAATTCTGACATGCAGACTGAAACATGCACTTTGAATGCCAGCAGCAGACTTCCCTGGTGAGCAGTAGCTTTACTACAGTGATCTAATGAGCAACTAGAGTGCTAACATTCAGAATTTATGGCAAATGTGTGACACATCTGAATGCCTTCTTGATGGAACCAAGTAAAAAATTGAAAGTATTTCCTACTGAGGAGACTGCAGTAAAGGAGGAAATTAGGAAACTTCATAACAAATAAATCTCCCAAGATGGCCACCAGAGACAAAAGAGCCCAAATGTAGCCCAAATATCACCCAGATGTAGCCCAAGTATAGCCCAATGACAGAATGTCCCAGAGTGTTCTAACGAACAACTAGAGCGCTAACAGTCTTACTTATGACAAAAGTATGGCACACCTGAAGTCATCTTGATTGTAATAAAGTGATAACACTTAAAACATTTAATTTACAAAGGAACAAAATGAGGGGGTTCATTTTGCCATAGAAATTATGATTAGTTCTGCAGAAAGAAAAATTAGGGCACATTTTGACTTCTTAAATCCTCTTCTATTTCATAAACAAATTCTGATATGCAGACTGAAACATGCACTTTTAATACCAGCAGCAGACTTCCGTGGTGAGCAGTAGCTTTACTACAGTGATCTAATGAGCAACTAGAGTGCTAACATTCAGAATTTATGGCAAATGTGTGACATATCTGAATACCTTCTTGATGGAATCAAAGTAAAAAACTGAAAGCATTTCCTACTGAGGAGACTGCAGTAAATGAGGAAATTAGGAAACTTCATAACAAATATCACCCAGATGTAGCCCACATGCAGCCCAATGACAGAAGTGTGCAAAACACTTATTTTTTGTGTATTTGCAGTTTTATATAGTGCAGACTTGTCAGGTATTGGAATGCTTTACATGAGCATTGGTTACATCACACAAGATCAAATTCATTTTGGTTGTAGACATGGGGAGATTAAGTGATTTGACCACAATCACAGAATGTTGAGCTGAAGCAGAAACTCCAACCTGGTTCCCCAGTTGCAAAGTCTGCAGCTCTGGAAGTAACACCACATCCTCTCGCCAAAGTGCAACATTTAATCAAGTGGTCAACTGGATAAAAAAACATAAGGATTACTAATAATTTAAAAGTTCTTTGTCGCTATTTGAAAACTCAGAAAATATGTCCTCATTTTAGTTTTTTAGAGCACTAACCATAATTTTGATGCAAATAAGACCCTCTCATATATGTAATTTCTAAAGGAAATACTCTAGGTATTACAGTTTTGATTACATCAAGATGACGTCAGGTGTTCCACACTTTTGTAATAAATATAGAATGTTAGCAATCTAGTTGTTCATTGGGATACTGTTGAGAGGCAGAGGCCAGGGGCACGGACTCTGAAAATTGAAGGCAGGTAGGAGAGTGCAGAGGCAACAATTTGACCACACTGGGCAGGCAGGAAGGGCAGTGGCAGCACAACAGACTATAGAGGGCAGTGGATATGGGGGCAGGGGCAACAAACCAACAATACAGGACTGGCAAGAGAGGCTGTGGCAATATAATAGACCATTGTGGGCAGAAGGAAGAGGCAGTGGTAGTACAACCATACATGCCAACAGACCCGTTTCAGCCAGGAAACGTCCAATGTTTTTAAGCTCAAATGGGCTTTATTTGATCTGTCTCCTGTATACAATCTCCTATTTTTCAATGTAACTCAAAGGGGAAAATCAATACCCCAGTTTTTTTTCAAAATCTCCCTCTTACCAAGTTCAAAATGTTCGCAAGTATGGTACATTGAATCATGGTAGGCAGGAGGCATTGGGGTAGGGACATGGACTCGGATAACAGAGGACAGGAGGGACATGGAGAGGTGCACCAAACTGACCCTACAGGGCAGGCATCAGGGTTTGCAGCAGCACAATACACCACACAGCGCATGCTGGACGGGAGTGCAGCACAACAATCCATAGAAAGCAATAGGGAGGGGACAGGACCATGCACATGGACAACAGAGAACAGATGGGAAAGAGGCAATGGTAGCTGGCTGACCATAATGGACAGGCAGGAGAGAAAGTTGCAGCATAACAGACCATAAAGGGCAGGAGGGACGGATCAGGGGCATTACAATGGAACAGACAAGCCAGGAGGGAAGGAATAGGGGGTCTGCACATGGAAACACAGGGCTGGGGGCAAGGTGGCAGGGCAGGAGCAGCAAGATGACCATGGAGGTCAGGCAGGATGGGCACTAGAAACAAGACACACCATGGAGAGCAACAATGAGACTATGGTGGCATACACACAGACCATGGAGGGAAGGTGGGAGGGGGTCAGGGGCAGCTAGCTGACCACACAGGGAAGGTGGGAGGGGCCATGGCAGCACAGAAGACCATGCATGGCAAGCGGTAGGGTTAGTGGCAGCACAATGGCTATGATGGGCAAAAAGGAGGGTGCAGGGGCATGCACAAAGGACCATGGAGGATAGAAGGGAGGGTCAGGACCTGGGCACAGACAAGAGAGTTCAGGGGAAGGGGCCTCACAACAGACCGCGCGGGGCAGGCAGGAGGAGCAGTTGCAGCACAACAGATCAGGGAGGGCAGAAGGGTGTGGCAGTCAAATGGACCATGGAGGACAGGAGGAAGGGGATAGGGGCATGGTATGTGGACAGGCAGGGTGGAGGTGGCAGGGACAGGTTACAGTCATCTGACAATGCTAGGCAGGTGGGAGGTGTGAGAAGTTGGCCTGGTATATGCTGTTCACTAGTTCTAGTGACCACCTTGTACCATGCCAAGCAACCCTTATGGTGTGGTTGTAAGTCAACCTTTTCGGACTAGCTGCCCTAGTGGTAGCGTAGGCTAAGCAGTCTTTGAGGCTAAACTCGTGAAGCGTGTTAAGCAAGCTGTTTTACCAATAGTAACCCCCTTTTATACCAATGAAAGGACACCACACAGATATATATTCAAAATATATATGTATTTATTTCTCAAAGTAACCCCTAGTCTCTTTATGAGCACAGGAGCACAAATCGTCAAACAAGATTACAGTAGAATACACAGAAGTTGCACTTTATATGGATAGGCCCTGGTGGCCACTCAAACCATATACTAAAATAGTGGTATAAGTACCACGAACAGAAAAGGGAAAAGGCCTAGGGCCTCTAGAATCGCTGGGCCTACAAGGAGCTAACGTCAGTTAGTGACCAGGAGGTCCACGGGTGGCGTGTGCAGAGCAAATAGTCACACGCGGGCTCCCATAGGTTTCAATGGGTGCGTAAAAAGTACAAAGTTACTGCAAAAGGAATCTTCCGGATGACCTAGGAACTTAAGATTTGGGACACAGGCACTAGAGATGTATTACTACACATGGGCACCGGAGTACCAGCTTTACCTCACCCACAGGAAGCGGGTGCATAGGCCTCGAAGTGCGTCGGGTTTCTTCTATCTGTTCCGTGGGGCCTGTAGACAAAAGTGCTGCAGGCGGTCGGTCGGGAAGAGATGCAGTGGATCCAAGAGTGGATCGGAGATGTTGAAGACCTGTAAGCAGAGGGGACAGTGTTCACAGTCACTAGCCAGTGACCAGCGTGGCACCAGGTGGGTACCAGGCGATGTCGGGTGCAAACAGGTGATGAGGGGTAGCTTGTCTCCGCAGCCACGTGGTCCCTGAAGGTCGACGACGTCCAGGAGTCGGCTCACGAGCTGTCCCACGCAGGCTCTCGCTGTCGGCGGTGTCGGCGACTTGATCGAAGCAAACAAGCCTTGGCAAAAGCAATTGCAGGAGGATTCGGAAATCAGCTGTTGGTTCTGACCAGCAAGGTCAGAGGGATTGCTCCTTTGGAGGGGAGCAAGGGCCAGTCTGGAGCAACCAGACCAGCGGTGTTTGTCGTAGATTTCGTCGCCAAGATGGCCACTAGCCAGCGGGCCAGCAACCGGTTAGGCGCGTCGAGTGGCAAAATGCAGAAGGGCCCCACGCAGATCGTGGAGATGCTGGAGGGCTCACCTTTGGTGCAGATGCTGCTCGAGGGTTGGGCTTCTCAGGACCCAAAGCACAACTTGGAGGGAGCCTCGGTTGTTGCACTGGTCAGCTTGTCGTAGTCGTTCCAAGATGGCTGGCTCCACGTGTCTCGGTGCCTCCACGGGTCTCCTCTTTTCAGGGACTGTGGATCGGGCGGTGAGAGGTCTGGAGGTCCAGGTCTTGTCAGTCTCTGGGCTCGGGCTCCGGCGGGAGGCGGCGGCAAAGCAGACGGTGATTCGCTGGATGGTGCTTGCGTTAGCAAGGTGGTCACTCCCTGACCACAGGGGAGATTTTCTTCAGTCTTCTGTGCAGCAGAATGTCGAAGTTCCCGTCTTCTTCTTAGTTTCAAGTTGATTCCAGGATGTCTGAAGTCTTAGGACACAGCTCCTACCTTTAAGCGGATTCTAGGGGCCGGACTACCTGCTAGGTCCCTCCCTAAGGGTGGGACCAGGAAGGGGGGTGGTTACACCCCCAATCCTTTGTCCAGCTCGCCCCAGGCCCGGGACTGGTGTGCCCCAGGACCGGTTTGAACTGGCATATGCACCGAGGCTCCTTGTGAGCCACAGGCATGTCTGGTTTCTTTCAAGCCCTACCTGACCAATACACAAAATCCTGTCTGGGGTGGTGCACGCACCTCCCCTGGCAGGAAACCCTTTGTCCACACCTCCCAAGCTGGAAGGACTCCCAGCAGCAGGAGGGCAGACTTGTGTCTGTGGTGGCAGCATCCATTTTGTGGAGCTGAGGCTATGTCTGATTTTACCCGGGTTTCAGGTACTGTACATGTCGTGTCCCTCTAGAAGGGTGGAATGCTAACCCCGTCGCCAGAATTGGCGAGGGGTTAGTATTCCAATTCGTATGACACCTTACTCGACATGTTTTGATAAAGCCAAACCAAAGATAGCATTTAACCGCGAGGTTCATAATGCACTTAAGAGTATATGGTATGACGATATCTGGAAACAGTAGAAGGAAGTTGTTCCGACCACTGCAGACAGGCTCAGCTCATGCCAGAGCACCATCTCACATGGAACCAAGCACTCTGCCTTCAGGATTGTTAAGGCCTGCCATAGGAGTGACTCATAGGTTACCAGGTGTCCCATTTAAGGTTAGGTATAGGTATACTACACCTAAGTAAGAGGTGATTACACCAACTTACCCCAGCTGAGTGATCAGCCAGTTGTGTCAGATTGTTAGGCCAAGCCTGGGGTGGCATAATACATGCTGCAGCCCCTGGCAGGCCTTGGGTACACCAATGCCCTGGGTACCTAGTGTACACTGGTACAGGGGCTGACAGGGTGATCCAACCAATTGGGTATGTACCTAGGGTACATGGAGTCCATTTTACAGAGAGAGCAGATAGCCTGAGAGCCTGAATGGCAGGATCTCAGGCCAACTAAGTCGAAAAACCAGCTAGACACTAGGCAAAAATTTGGGGGTAACCATAGTCAGATATCCACCTTCCTACACAACCCCCCCCCAAACGAAGGGAGATAAGGCTGACCTTGACCAGGTAAGCCTATATTGCCCAAGTGGCCATATAAGGAGGAACCAGCACTGGCATGGTTACCCCCTGTCTCATGGTCCACTAAGCAATCCCTCACCCTAAGGGTATCAGAGGGTCTCCACCATAGGGAATCTCTACCTGTGGTGTGTCTTGGCAAAGTAAAAGGCTGGTGTTGAGATGGAGTACTGAAGTGAGTGTCCTCAAAGTGAGGCCTCAGCTTCCTCCAATCATCCTCCACCATGGATGCCTTTCTTTCTTTAACTGAGTTGCACTGTGCTCTCAGGGTCAGCCTCTGGCTACCTAAAGCTGGAGGCTGGGTCCCTTTTGTGGGCTTACTGGAGGGACAGGTCAGGTTTGGGGCCCTAAGGTCCCATGTTTGCCTGTGCCCAACAGAATCCCCCTGGGGGAGGTCCCTAACTACCTGTAAAGGAGATCCCTCAGGAATGTTTTTACCCATCACCTGACTAGGGCTACTAGCCAGGCAATCCTCATTCTTTTGATGGGGGGGTTCTTGTGGACAGGGGCCCTCTGGGGGTCCACTGGCCTCCCTGACCTCTGCAGCCCTGGGCTGACTGAGGCAGGGTAGAGAGAGGCAGGCTACCTGCACCAGACTGGATCCCACCTTGGAAGGGGCCACTGACATCAGAGGCTCTGCCAGGCCAGGCCTGGCTACCTCTGGGGCAGTTCCTTCACAAGGGGTGAGGTCAGATCCCTGAGGAGGCTGACCTTTTCCTAATGTCTGGGGAGAGGGAGACTTTTCTTCCTCCCCACTACTCTCAGTTTGTGTGGAGTGATCCATTGTTTCAGGCTTCACTACACCTATGTCAGTCTGAGTATAGGCTGAGACCATTACAGCCTTGCCAACCTTTTCAGGGGGGCACTCAGTTTGTGTTTGAGCTGTGACTGTCACAGCTCTGCCAGTCCCTACAGGGAAGTCTGTCTGTGCCTGGGCTGTGGCTACCACTGCCCTTCCAACCTTTTCAGGGAGGAAATCTATTTGGACAGGGGTTGTGAATGGCACAACCCCCCTACCCTTTTGTGAAAGGCCTACCATTTTAGAATGGGTGTCTTGTTCAACTCCAGCCCAAGCTGAGAGTTCTAAGTCATTCCCCAGTAAGCAGTCTACAGGCAAGGTTGGGGACACTGCTACCCTTTTAGGGCCAGTGACCCCTCCCCAGCTGAGACATACCTCTGCCATGGGATGACTGTTCTGTTTGCCATCAATGTTAGTCACCTGGTAGGAGAAACCGGGCAAAAGCTGCTCAGAGGGAACTAGCCAATGGGCCACCATTGTGATGCTAGCCCCAGTGTCTCTGTAGGCCTCAGCTTTTGTACCATTGATGTAGGGCTCCTGTCTGTACCTACCCAAAGTGTTGGGACAGGCAGTGAAGTTGGCAAACCCCATGCCACCATCACAGACAAGAGTGGTTGCTGTAGGGGAATTGGCTAAGCCAGGGTCCCCCTGTGTTCCCCAAGTAAACCCACCCAGATTTCTGGGGGCACTCCCACCACCTGGGGGATTACTGCTGACAGTAATAGGTGGTGTGACAGGAGTAATTGGAGGAACAGTTTTGTTTTTAGCCCTTGGGCAACCGCTGTCAGTTTTCCAATGCCCAGGAGTTTTACACTCATGGCAGTAGGGCTTTTTAGCTGTGGTAGAGGAGGGAGCTTGGGACCCACCACCCTGTGTGGAGTTTTGGGGCCCTGAGGAAGGTTTCTCTTTTTCTTTATCCCCACCCTTCTCTTGAGGCTTGGTGGTATCTTTCTTTTGGTCACCACCCTGGTTTTTAGGCCTGATCCTGGTCCTGACCCATTTATCTGCCCTCTTTCCCAATTCTTGGGGAGAGGTCAAATCTGAGTCTACCAGGTGTTGATGGAGAAGCTGGTTTTGACAATTACTTAAAATCTGCTCTCTCATCATCAAATTGTACAATCCTGTATAATCAGACACCTTACTTCCCAGCAACCAACCCTCCAAAGCCTTAGTGGCACATTCCACATATTCAGACCAGTCCTGAGTCTGTGTCTTCTGGGTGTCTCTGAACATTAACCTGTACTGTTCAGTGGTTAAGCCTAACCCATCAACTAGGACACTCTTCAGGACTCTGTAATTTCTGACATCCTCTTCTCTAACAGTGAGGAGTCTATCTCTGCCTCTCCCCTCAAAGGAGAGCCATAAGATTGCTGCCCACTGGTCTTCAGGAACCTGCTGCACTTTGCAGGCTCTCTCAAGAGCAGTCATCCATTTGTGGATGTCATCCCCACTTTTGTAGGGGGGCACAATCTTGGACAGGTTCCTATTGTCAAAGACCCTATCTTTGTCCCTAGGGACATTGCTGCCACCAGTGGGTATAGACCCACTCTCTCTATGCTGCCTAGCCTTGCTCAGTTTTTCTTCCATCAGGGCTACTTCTAGCTCCTGCTTCCTGATCCTCAGCTGGGCTTCCTGCATTCTGGCCTCATGTTCCCTCCTCTGAGGGGTGGTCAGTCTCCTTCTGGAGTGACCTTGAGAGCCTCTAGAGCCATGGGAAGCATTGGAGTCACCTGAGCGATTCCTTTGCCTTCCAAGCCCTGTGTTAAGTCCACTGGGGAGATCCAATGGGGTGAACCCACTGTCAGTCCCCAATAGCCTTAGTTTAGCTGGGCCAAGTATAACACTTGGCACTGGGCTAGTTCTCCCTTCATCCCCACTCACATCTGTATCCCCATCACTTTCTTCCTCTGTGGTAGGCATCCCATCTAAGGGGTGACTATTGAAAGGGGGTACCTCTGTGGCATCTTCAGAAGGGGGGCCTCCTGTTCCTGACCCTAAGGGGGCTAACTGGGAAGCTTTCCTGAGTTCTCTCTGATTCTCATCATTTTGTAAGAGTTCTCTGAGCTCAGCAGAGGTAGGGTTCTTGGGCTGTTTAAGGCCTCTAAGAGTTGCCAAATGCCTGAGCTCATTCTGGTTAAGGGTAGCAAAGCTGGATGTTGCCCTCTGGGGGTCACTCTCAACAGAGATGGGTACAGTGGACCCCTCTGCCCCGGCCATTGCTCTTAAGTGTGGGTGGATGTGTTGCAATCTACCTACACTTGTGTTTACCTACTAAACCTATCTAGTAGTTGTAGTCAGGGTGTGCTACTCCCTTTGCTCTACAACAACTAAGTTCAGTAGAACTTATGTATATCTAATCTTGTTTTATATGTACCTACAGGTAACTATGTGATCTTTCAATTGGTAACCAAGAGATTACAATGGTAAAACACAGCAAGCTCAAATCCAACCGCTGCTCACCAATGTGAGAAGTTGGCCTGGTATATGCTGTTCACTAGTTCTAGTGACCACCTTGTACCATGCCAAGCAACCCTTATGGTGTGGTTGTAAGTCAACCTTTTCGGACTAGCTGCCCTAGTGGTAGCGTAGGCTAAGCAGTCTTTGAGGCTAAACTCGTGAAGCGTGTTAAGCAAGCTGTTTTACCAATAGTAACCCCCTTTTATACCAATGAAAGGACACCACACAGATATATATTCAAAATATATATGTATTTATTTCTCAAAGTAACCCCTAGTCTCTTTATGAGCACAGGAGCACAAATCGTCAAACAAGATTACAGTAGAATACACAGAAGTTGCACTTTATATGGATAGGCCCTGGTGGCCACTCAAACCATATACTAAAATAGTGGTATAAGTACCACGAACAGAAAAGGGAAAAGGCCTAGGGCCTCTAGAATCGCTGGGCCTACAAGGAGCTAACGTCAGTTAGTGACCAGGAGGTCCACGGGTGGCGTGTGCAGAGCAAATAGTCACACGCGGGCTCCCATAGGTTTCAATGGGTGCGTAAAAAGTACAAAGTTACTGCAAAAGGAATCTTCCGGATGACCTAGGAACTTAAGATTTGGGACACAGGCACTAGAGATGTATTACTACACATGGGCACCGGAGTACCAGCTTTACCTCACCCACAGGAAGCGGGTGCATAGGCCTCGAAGTGCGTCGGGTTTCTTCTATCTGTTCCGTGGGGCCTGTAGACAAAAGTGCTGCAGGCGGTCGGTCGGGAAGAGATGCAGTGGATCCAAGAGTGGATCGGAGATGTTGAAGACCTGTAAGCAGAGGGGACAGTGTTCACAGTCACTAGCCAGTGACCAGCGTGGCACCAGGTGGGTACCAGGCGATGTCGGGTGCAAACAGGTGATGAGGGGTAGCTTGTCTCCGCAGCCACGTGGTCCCTGAAGGTCGACGACGTCCAGGAGTCGGCTCACGAGCTGTCCCACGCAGGCTCTCGCTGTCGGCGGTGTCGGCGACTTGATCGAAGCAAACAAGCCTTGGCAAAAGCAATTGCAGGAGGATTCGGAAATCAGCTGTTGGTTCTGACCAGCAAGGTCAGAGGGATTGCTCCTTTGGAGGGGAGCAAGGGCCAGTCTGGAGCAACCAGACCAGCGGTGTTTGTCGTAGATTTCGTCGCCAAGATGGCCACTAGCCAGCGGGCCAGCAACCGGTTAGGCGCGTCGAGTGGCAAAATGCAGAAGGGCCCCACGCAGATCGTGGAGATGCTGGAGGGCTCACCTTTGGTGCAGATGCTGCTCGAGGGTTGGGCTTCTCAGGACCCAAAGCACAACTTGGAGGGAGCCTCGGTTGTTGCACTGGTCAGCTTGTCGTAGTCGTTCCAAGATGGCTGGCTCCACGTGTCTCGGTGCCTCCACGGGTCTCCTCTTTTCAGGGACTGTGGATCGGGCGGTGAGAGGTCTGGAGGTCCAGGTCTTGTCAGTCTCTGGGCTCGGGCTCCGGCGGGAGGCGGCGGCAAAGCAGACGGTGATTCGCTGGATGGTGCTTGCGTTAGCAAGGTGGTCACTCCCTGACCACAGGGGAGATTTTCTTCAGTCTTCTGTGCAGCAGAATGTCGAAGTTCCCGTCTTCTTCTTAGTTTCAAGTTGATTCCAGGATGTCTGAAGTCTTAGGACACAGCTCCTACCTTTAAGCGGATTCTAGGGGCCGGACTACCTGCTAGGTCCCTCCCTAAGGGTGGGACCAGGAAGGGGGGTGGTTACACCCCCAATCCTTTGTCCAGCTCGCCCCAGGCCCGGGACTGGTGTGCCCCAGGACCGGTTTGAACTGGCATATGCACCGAGGCTCCTTGTGAGCCACAGGCATGTCTGGTTTCTTTCAAGCCCTACCTGACCAATACACAAAATCCTGTCTGGGGTGGTGCACGCACCTCCCCTGGCAGGAAACCCTTTGTCCACACCTCCCAAGCTGGAAGGACTCCCAGCAGCAGGAGGGCAGACTTGTGTCTGTGGTGGCAGCATCCATTTTGTGGAGCTGAGGCTATGTCTGATTTTACCCGGGTTTCAGGTACTGTACATGTCGTGTCCCTCTAGAAGGGTGGAATGCTAACCCCGTCGCCAGAATTGGCGAGGGGTTAGTATTCCAATTCGTATGACACCTTACTCGACATGTTTTGATAAAGCCAAACCAAAGATAGCATTTAACCGCGAGGTTCATAATGCACTTAAGAGTATATGGTATGACGATATCTGGAAACAGTAGAAGGAAGTTGTTCCGACCACTGCAGACAGGCTCAGCTCATGCCAGAGCACCATCTCACATGGAACCAAGCACTCTGCCTTCAGGATTGTTAAGGCCTGCCATAGGAGTGACTCATAGGTTACCAGGTGTCCCATTTAAGGTTAGGTATAGGTATACTACACCTAAGTAAGAGGTGATTACACCAACTTACCCCAGCTGAGTGATCAGCCAGTTGTGTCAGATTGTTAGGCCAAGCCTGGGGTGGCATAATACATGCTGCAGCCCCTGGCAGGCCTTGGGTACACCAATGCCCTGGGTACCTAGTGTACACTGGTACAGGGGCTGACAGGGTGATCCAACCAATTGGGTATGTACCTAGGGTACATGGAGTCCATTTTACAGAGAGAGCAGATAGCCTGAGAGCCTGAATGGCAGGATCTCAGGCCAACTAAGTCGAAAAACCAGCTAGACACTAGGCAAAAATTTGGGGGTAACCATAGTCAGATATCCACCTTCCTACAGGAGGGGAGTGGCAGCTCAACAGAACACTCAGAGTAGATAGGAGTGGCAGGTCCATGGAACATAGTGGGCAAAAAGGATGGAGTAGGGGCATGCACAAAGACATCGGAGGGCAGGGGGAAGGAGAATAGGGGCAGCAAGCTAAGCACAGAGGCTAAGCAGGAGGTCAATGATGGGCCATAGATTTGGGCAATGGAGGGCAGGAGGAGTGGACTGGTACATCATACTAAATGGAGGGCAGTGGCAGCACATCAGACCATGCATGGCAGGAGGGAGGAGGCTAGTCCATGGATTCAGACAACAGAGGATAGGGAGGAGGTGGATGGAGCAGCAAGCTAACTGTTCAGAGAAGGTGGGTATTAGGAACTTTATTGTTTTTAAAATGTGTGTCTGTGCGAACTACTTAAGATATGAACAAGTATGCAGCATAATCTCACTTTTATTCAGGAAGAAGAGGACGTTTGTGACTGTGACTCCGGGCTCACTTGGCAGAAACACCCCCTGACCCTCCACCCCCATCGCAAAATGTAATGCCCGTGAAAAGGGTAGGTGGACGCAGTGTTATATAGAACATAGTCCTGAGAGCACGATTGAAAATGAAAACTAGATGTAGTATATGGTATAAACTATGCACCAAAAAGTGTGATATAAGATGAATCGGGCGTGAAATATAATATGCAATACATTGTGCGCAATGACAGATTCATTGGAGAGCGCGAGATAGCACAAGCACTAGCGCGTGCTATGCGATATGCGCCTTGGAGTGTAATATGCACAGGGCAGTGTTGTGTAACATAACTAGTCTCTAAAGTTGTAATATAAAATATGTGCTGGGGAGTGTAACGTTGCATATGCACTGTGACAAAGATATGGATCCCAGATTGTAATATGTATGGCATAGCGCTGTGCGTTATAACATACACATCGAGGAAGGCACGTTAGATGGGGCAATATAACCCGTGCGAATGCAAGTGTGGCATGACATATTCACGGGGTGGTGTTACAGTGCACATGGGCTAGAGAGTGTCATAGCATACGCACTAGCTGGTGGAATACAACACAGAGATGTGAGGCAATCGGCGGGCACTGGTGGGTGTAACACAGCATTGGGCTCAGCCAGGAGCACGCTGTGACTCTCAAGTGAGGTTCGTCTCCTTTCCAGAGAGTAAAATAAAAAGTATTACACATCCGGCGGTGGATGTGTTTTTTATTAACAGTGAGGGGGGTTTCTTGCATAGTTGGGTCGAATTTTTGTCGAATCCCCTTTGAATGGCTTGGTGTGCGTGTATATTAAATGTGTCTGTAAATAGCTACCCATGTTTGTATAAATAAACGACAAGGGTGTCTACTTGGAGAGTACCCAACGGCGGGGGCGCCGGGATTAGGCACGGTAGGGCGTCAGACACGTCAGAGCTTCACTAGCGGTGTATATACATTCCATGTGGATTCATTCTATGCATAGTTGCCTTTTAATGAATATCACGCAAATCGTTATGGTGATAGATACATATGGTTTGTCCAGCATGTCCTAGGTGTTTCTATAAATATATATGTTTTTAAAATAATAAAAACAAAGGCCGGCCCCGGGGGATGGGGTCCCCGGAGCCATAAGTGGCCTGAGGAGGGGGGCAACGCAGCCCCCTCCTAAAGAATTTAAATAAAAAAAAGGCCATGACCCGGGGGTTGGGGTTCCCGGGGCCGATTAAGGCCTTGGTAGGGCCAAATTTTTTTTTTCAACAAAAAAAATTAAGGTGCAGGCCCTGGGGGATGGGGTCCCCAGGGCCAGTAAATTAGAAAAAGAAGGGGGGCCACACAGCCCTCCTTCTTAAAAAAATAAAATAAATAAAAGACCGGCATCGCGCTGGAGGCCACGCCCACTCCTTGCAGCACTCTGCAAACGCGCCCCCTGGCCAGTTGTAAGTTGGGGAATTAATTCCCCTTCAATACTGAGGGTCCCTGAGGGTCAACTAGCCCAACAGGTATCTCCAGTGTGCGCCAGGGAGCTGCGTTGCAGACAGGTGTTCTGAGGCCACGCCCCTTTTTACACCTCTATGCAACGCATCTCTGTGGCACTTACTGGAGGTACCTAGTGGGCTAGTTTGACCCTAGGTGACGTGTGCAAACACGCCCTATGGCACGTTTTAAGTTGGGGAAATAATTCCCCTTCAATCCTGAGGGCCACTGGGGGCTAACTAGCCTACCAGGTGCTTCCAGTAAGCGCCACTAAGCTGCGTTGCAGAGAGGTGGTCCAGGCCGTGCCACTTTTTACACCTCTCTGCAACGCAGCTCTGTGGCGCATACTGGAGGTACCTAGTGGACTAGTTGGACCCTAGGGACCCTCAGGATTCAAATTAACTTAATCTCCCAACTAAAAACGGCCACAGGGCGTGTTTACACAGTGGTGAAGGGAGGGGACGGGGCCTGAGTTAACGTGTGCAAACAAGCCCTGTGGCACGTTTTAAGTTGGGGAAATAATTCCCCTTCAATCCTGAGCGCCCCTGGGGGCAAACTAGCCCACCAGGTGCTTCCAGTAAGCGCCACGGAGCTGCGTTGCAGAGAGGTGGTCCAGGCCGTGCCACTTTTTACACCTCTCTGCAACGCAGCTCTGTGGCGCATACTGGAGGTACCTAGTGGGCTAGTTGGACCCTAGGGACCCTCAGGATTCAAATGAACTTAATCTTCCAACTAAAAACGGCCACAGGGCGTGTTTACACAGTGGTGAAGGGAGGGGACGGGGCCTGAGTTAACGTGTGCAAACAAGCCCTGTGGCGCGTTTTAAGTTGGGAAATAATTCCCCTTCAATCCTGAGGGACCCTGGGGGTCAACTAGCCCACCAGGTGCTTCCAGCAGAGAGGTGGTCTAGGCCGTGCCCCTTTTTACATCTCTCCGCAACGCAGCTCTGTGGCTCTTACTGGAGGTACCTAGTGGTCTAGTTGGACCCTAGGGACCCTCAGGATTCAACGGGACTTAATCTCCCAACTTAAAACGGCCACAGGGCATGTTTACACAGTGGGGAAGTGAGGGGATGGGGCCTGAGGTGACATGTGCAAACACACCCTGTGGCGCGTTTTAAGAGGTAGTTTTAATCCCCTTCCCTATTATATACTAGGGGCTTACAGAGGAGGTCCTGCTGATCACAGGGGGACCCCAATGCATAGTGTTCCCTAGTGTATGTAAGTGTTTTCACTGTATTCTGAGTGTCTTTTAACATAGCACTGGCTCTAGGACTGGTTAGTCAGACTCAGTTACCACCAGTATCCGTCTGAAAAAGTTGAGGGTACAGGATGATTTTGCAACAAGGCTTCTTTCTGCTCTTCTGTTTGTTCTTTCTGCACGTTATCCTTCTTCCTGCACTTTTCTTCGTCTTTGAGGACTTTTGTTCCTTCTTTCTGCATTTCTTTTTTTTCTTTCTGTGCGTTTTTTCTTCTTTCTTCACATGTCCTATCTCTGTAGGCATAGTTAGAAATTAGCATTTAAAAAACCTTTGAAATTCACTGAAAAAACCATAGGTTTCCGGCACGTTATAGTTAGGAATTAGCATTTAAAAAACCTTAGAAATTCACTGAAAAAAACATAGGTTTCAGGGGCGTTATAGTTAGCTGGACTTTTCACTCATACAAAACCATTGAAATTCCCCCGTTATAGTTAGTTCAGCTAACTATAACTCGCGCGCCCGCAATGCACTGCTGATGACGTCACATATTACATCACTCATGACATGGTCAGTGACATCACTCATGACATCACTGATGACATCTCAAATGACATCACTAATGACATCACTGATGACATCATCCTTGTGATAGAGTGGCAGACCTCCTCTTCCCCTAATATAAACTTTGATACACACATTCAAAAATAGAAACTACAATGTTCAAAACAATGGACATACCAATACCAGTTACAACAACCTATTCAGTAATTCTAAGATCCACATACACATCCACTCATTCACCAACAGTCCTATACAGTCACTCATACATGTACTCACTCATCATATGTACTCACACACCTATACATCCTGTTACACAACGCCACTCATCCATAGAGTTACTCACACACATAGTCACTCATGCTAATAAAGAATCAAACATCCATTTACTTGCATATACAGTTATACACACACCACCACACTTACTTCTACAGAAACGTACACATACTTAGTCTTTTAAACAATCACTTATAGAAACACATACTTATTCATACAGGAACTCTTTCAATCTCTCACTCTCACATATACTCACTTATATACACCAATAGTCACATATACTAGTTTAAAACATATGTAGTTACTCATAAAGACACTATTGAGACAGTCTATCACTCACTAACACACCCATGCACACACTCATCCACCCATACAGTCCTGCACACATGCTGTCTTCAATACATACAAACAGTGAGTCACTCATTCATGCACCTATGCACTACGTAATACCCCCGCCGAACCATACAGACACTCAGACACTCATACTGATACTCAAAAAACCAACTAATAACCTATATAGACACTCATGTAGCTACTCACCAACCCATGCAGCCACTTATACACAAAGTGAGAGACTGATACAGATATTTACACATTTAAACATTACTCACTAAGCCATGTATTCACTAAGATACACTTAATCAGGTTTCAGGTTTCATACGTCTTTATTTCGATTGTTATATCATAAAAGACAATTGCATAAAAAGATATTAAGATCAATCAATCATAAAAGCAAATTATTTAAAACACCATATTAGTGCATAGCAATGCACGATTTAAGAAAGAATTAAATAGTATTTAAGGACGCAGTATAAAGTGGAGTAAAACCCAATGTTAAAATTGAAAAACCAGGATAATTAAGAATGTCTGGCTCTAATAACCCAAGCCCACCCTAGGTACTTTGCTACCCCAATTACAACCAATTCTAAGGTGTTAGTTCTTAGGGCCCACAATGCCTCTATGCATCTACTGATGTTCATCCGTTGGAAGATGGGCCTAATCCATTTGTACCTTGGGGCATAATAAGCGGGACAAGCAAAGAAGAAGTGGCCCACACTCTCATTTTGATCGTTACACCAGGGGCAGTACTCATTCGAACTACCAGCCTATTTTTGGGAAAAAGACCTTACTGGCAAACAACCTACTCTAAACTGGTGGTATAATTTTTTGTCCAGACTCTTGGTGATAACATCCCAGTAATTCTCCAGGGAGGGATCTAATTTATGCACCAGAAATCTGCCAGAATGGGAAGCGCCATCGGAACACACAACGGATTGATGTCTAACTGATGCCCAGTACAGTGACTTGAAGGCTTGCTTAGAAGGGAAAACAGAACTCCCCGGGGAATCCCACAGTTGGATAGGACCCATTTCATCCAGGATTTTTTTCACTTCACGGAACCAAGGGATGTTGCTAGAACCCAGGATAGATCTTACTTCCGCAAGTTCAGTAGCAAAGAGACTTAGATCCGGCGATATCCAAATCCGTCTCCACAACGCAACCAACCAATATCGTGCCATCTCTTTGATAGACTTACAATCCATGTCCAACACGAGAGGTTTGATTGGGGTGGATTGGGGTAGTCCTACCAAATTACGCAAAAATTTGTTTTGGACTGTTAGCAAAGGGGATAGGTCCAAAAAAAAACACAGGTCAGCCCCATATAGTATAGCTGAACTAATTTTTGCGTCATAGATCTTAAGTGCCGGTATTACCCTTTTGGTAAGAGAAATTTTTTGCTCCTGGATCAAACAGCCCGTGAGGCATGCAAATTTTAAGCGAAGAACATCAACCTGAGGCTTCCAACGTAACCGAGAGTCTAGGGTTACTCCTAAATAAGTCATAACCTCCACCTGTTCCAGACCCACACCATTCATGCTTACACAACTCTTTATGGGGCGATTTTTTGTTAGAACCATAAATTTAGTCTTGCTCACATTTATTTGCAGATCGTTTAATTTACAAAAATTCTCAAATCTGTTTAGGGCCGTTTGGAGGCCCTTACGCGTCTTTGATAGGATTAAAGTGTCATCTGCAAAGATGAGCAAGGGAAATTTAGTCCCACCCAGGGTCGGTGCATCAGTAGGAGTGTCTGAAAAGAACTTCACCACCTGGTCAATAAACAGTAAAAAGAGTGTAGGTGCTAAAACGCACCCCTGGCGGACACCCCGTGTTACGGGGAAACTATCTGTCACCTGCCATTGACCTCCCCACCTCACCCTAGCAAAATTGCCCTTGTGTAATCTTACCAGGAGTTCAAGGAGTTCTGCCCAGAACAGCCCACAATTTTGCCCTGGGCACCAGATCGAAGGCGGACTTTAGGTCCACAAAGGCGGCGTAGATAGACCCGCCGCCCAACAGCACCACCTTCCAGTATATCAGAATAAATCTGAAGACCTGGTCAATGGTGCTACCTGATCTAAAGCCAGCCTGCATCGGAGAAAGGATGCTCTCCGACTCCATCCACCCCTGAACCCTGGCGAGGACCATCCTGGCAACAATTTTTTGGAGGGAGTCAATGAGACTGATGGGGCGGTAGTCTCCTGGAGCCGAGCGGTCCCCCTTTTTAAATATAGGAAGAATTTCCGCCCCCTTCCAGGACTCAGGGATTCTAGCCCCCTTAGCAATGGCATTTGCAAGCTGAGTAACGTAGGGAACCCAAAGGTGGGGTTCGATTTTAAATAAGTCTGCCGGGATGCAATCCATCCCAGGGGCTTTTCCCGCTTGAACCAAACAAAGTGCAGTCTTGGAGTCATCATTCGTAAACACCAGGGGATGACAAGGGGGGGCGGCAAAGGCGCGCAGATCCCCAGGTCAACAAGAGGTTTATAGTCTGGGTCCCTAAACTGGGTTGAATAAAAGTCCACCCATGGTTCTACTGGTACATGATTTGCAGGGGTTCGGGAGTCGGGGTTCCTGCCCCATTTCACGACTTCCCAAAACTTAGTCTGGTTAGACGAAAGGCAAGCCTCAAGCAAGTTTGTCCAGTGGGCTTCGTCCCACTCCCTCTTCGCCTCCCACTGGACCTTTTTATACCATTGGCGAGCCATTTTAATATCGGTGGTCACCCTAGACTTGATGGCTTTTATTAGCCCACTATGAGCTTCCCTGCATTTTTTATTATACCATTTCCTACTAGAACTGGGAGTTTTTAGTTTCCTTAGCTTAGGTGGTAAGAAGGGCCTTGAGTTTAATAAAACACTGCTCGTGCAAATCACTAATCCGGTGGATATCACCCTCGTTCGGAGATAGGTTCGCTATGGCATTCAAGGTAGATGATACTTCCAATGATGTGCCGTTAAGCAGGGTGCGGTCCTCCACAACCCTGCTCCATTTAACCCTTCTTCTATCATTGGTTAGAATAGCCTCGGCAGTGATGCACGAGGCTACAGGGGATCTAACAAGTCCACCAGGGAGCTTTATACTTAAGGACAAGGGGTTTTGATCACTCTTGGGACGGTCAATGACAGCCATGTCTTCCAAGAGAGACCAGTACTGTATTTTAACCAGAATGTAATCAATTCTACTTTGGCTAACCCCATTGTCAAATGTGGATTTACCATTAGCCGCTCTCAGACCCCACTCCAAACACAGCCCTGCCCAATGCAGAGCGGCTTCTGTGGCCTTTTTGATATTATTTAATGACAGGGATGGGATATTCCACACAGCATCCTCCTCAGACCCCAAATCCTCATCATCGCTTAACAGGGGTTCGAAAGTACAGTTTAGATCCCCCCCAATAAGTATTAATTTATCCCTCCCAATAAGTTCAAGGTAAGAATCCAGCTCCTCTAAGATGACCGGACATCGCCCACCGGGATGTCCTCGAGCGTATATATTAATAACAATGATTTCCCGATGTTTCTCCTTGATTAACTTAATTCCCAGAAGATCGTGGTTATTAACCAAAATTTCCACTGGTCTATAACTAATGGACTGCTTAACCCAGATTACCAGGCCCCCGGAAGCTCTACCCTTAGTACCCTTGATTGCTGGTTTAAAAAAATTAAGAAAGCCTTCCCGAAATATCGGTTCAGGGGCCCAACTCTCTTGAAATAATAAGATATCATAGTTGTCTATGAAATCTGTCCAGTCTTCTGAGCCAATTCGTCCCTTTAGGCCAGCGATATTCCATGAGGCTATTTTAAGTGAAGAGTCCAGCATGGTTGGAGCAGCTCGATTCATGTCCCCATGCTCTGATATTGTCTCCCCACCCTCGGGTGATGGAAAACCAACCGACGAACTACCCCCTAGCACTCGCTCGGGGACCTTGACCGGCTCATAAAGCCCATCACCCTCACTGGATAGGCATGCAACCCCAATAGTGGGGATGCTACAATGACTCCCTCTGCCAGGTTCGGGACTAAGTCAATCGATACCCTCCAGGCCAGAGAGTGGTTCGAAACGGTTGTGTAATTGGGGGAGAAAAGATGAGTATGGAAGCCTAACAACCGGTACACTCCCAACATTTCTTCTGGACATTAGGGGATTGAAAAAGGGCACTGTATTTCTTTTGGGATCAAAATAACTGAGGCCAAAAGACTGCACATCGCCCATCCTCCCAAATCTAGCATCCCTACGTATATGGTCCACCACCCAAGGGTCCCTGAAATTTATCACAATGCAATCCCCTTCCAGGTCCTTCGGACAGTGCCCCACCCAGTGTACTCTCCTCACACTCAATATTTCTGTGCCAGAGGACGGGGGAAGGGGTCTGTTTTTATTTAACCACAAGACCACCTTGTTTTTAAGATCCCCATAGGATTCAGTTGTATCTTCCCTTAGGTTTGAGACGCCTGTTAAGACAATCGTATAAGGAGTGGCCTCTGGGGGTAAATCAGTGCAGGGGGGACCCTGTTTGTTGAGCTTCTGTGGGGCCACAGTGGGATTAGTTTGATTATTATGATGACTCCCCTGTACTCTATTGCTTGACTTAATATGTGAAATCGACTTGGGACCACCCCTTGAAGAATTCAAAGCAGGGGCAGCAGCAATGGATTTGGAGGTGCTTGGTTTGGGCAATGTGGTAGGTTTGGAGCTAACCTTCGTGGTGGGCAAGACTTGTGCAGCAACACCTGCTTTGCTATTAGATGTTATATTAGTATTTGAGCTCCCTCCCCTAGGGGCCACGCCTGCAAAGTTGGTTAAAACAGTTCGGGTATTAGATTGTTTAGCAGTAGCTGGAAGGGACTGCTTGATAGTACCTACGGCTCCTTGGGGGTTTAGAATATCAGATAAAGTGGATGATACCTTTTGTGCATTTATTAGCTTGTTTAACATGCCCATATTACCATTAACCAGGTTCTCAAGAGCTTCCAGTTTCGAGTTCATAAGTCTAGTGCGCTCTAATAGTGGAAGCATAAGTGTTTTTAATAATATTTCTATTTTGCTTATAAGGCCATCATCTTTACAATTGTTACTGGAACTGGTAGCCAAGTTCCTAGGTGATTCATAGGGGGAAATAGGAAAATTGCTTATGATCATAGGGGACTGATGACAGGTAATAGTTTCCGGAGCACTGGTGGGCTGGAGTGTACTATTTACTTTCAGGATTTTTTTTTAGTTGCACCCCCCTCTGGCGGCCCTTCCTTCTCTTTCTCTTTCCAGGTATGTTCATCTGTGAGTCCCCGTTAGTAGAGTCCAGTAAGGCTGGGCTTGCTGATAGCACACTATCCCCTCCCCCACTACCAAGCGAAACACTGGTGTGGGAGTTGCTAACTGATGAATTCAAAAACTCCCCCTCCACCACGGGATGGACATCCACCAGAACGGGAACCGATAACTGGGTGGCGCTCATAGCGGGTGCTTGGGGGCTTGGCGCTAAGGCAATGCGACCTAGAGATGAGCGTTTCCCAGTAATATGATCTAGAGAAAGCCGTTTCTCCGCAAAGGCTATCTCCTTTTCCAAAATGCCCGTTGCTCTAATTAGAAAGGCATCTAGAGGGCCAGATACCACCCCACTAGATGTCTGCAAATTCACAGAACGTTCTTTCCCTGAACGTAAGGGCATATTTTATAGGGGGGCTAAAACACCCAAGGATGGTAAAATACAAACAAAACCAGCAAAAATCCACAATACCACCCTATAGACAAAATGAGGATATAGTACAAACACAACAAAACAGATCGAGGGGGGTGGGCCAACCCAACCACAACCGACCACGGACGGCCACAGACGGTCCCGCCCTTGTCCCGGGCTTCTCCCGGGACTCTCCCGCGCGCTCCCGCGCAGCGGAAGCAGACGCCACTAATATAGAAAGTATGTGATGCGCAGGGGGCGGGGCTAGCCGGGAGAGCGGGCCAGGTGATGCAGATTGGCCAGGCAGGGACTCCTGGGAGATGGAGTCCCTGCAGAGACGCTTGCAGCCCTGCAGCGATGCCCCAAGACTCCCCAATCGTCACAGCCACTGCACAAGCACAAGTCCCCCACCGACTTCCTCTGCGATGCGGGACCTGCGAAGCGGGTCCGGCGAGCAGTGGGACAGCAAACTAAACAACAGCCCAGTACAGGATTCCAAAAGTCAAAGGTCCGTGTAGCAGAAGGTCCAGGCAGCAAGAGGTCCCGCAGATGTAGGGGTTGGAAAGCTCTTTAACAACGACCTGTGCGCAGGGGGCGGGGCTAGCCGGGAGAGCGGGTCAGGGGATGCAGATTGGCCAGGCAGGGACTCCTGGGAGATGGAGTCCCTGCAGAGACGCTTGCAGCCCTGCAGCGATGCCCCAAGACTCCCCAATCGTCACAGCCACTGCACAAGCACAAGTCCCCCGCCGACTTCCTCTGCGATGCGCGACCCGCGAAGCGGGTCCGGCGAGCAGTGGGGCAGCAAACTAAACAACAGCCCAGTACAGGATTCCCAAAGGCAAAGGTCCGTGTAGCAGAAGGTCCAGGCAGCAAGAGGTCCCAGTCAGTTATACAATCAATTTTTCAAAAACAAATCATCCATTTAGACACTTATATACCCATTTATTCTTCCATCGACCTTGAGATATACATATATAAAACATATGTCATTTTCAGAAAAACACACATTCACTGGATGATGTCATCAGTGATGTCATTTGAGATGTCATCAGTGATATCATGAGTGATGTCACTGACCATGTCATGAGTGATGTAATATGTGAGGTCATCAGCAGTGCATTGCGGGCGCGCGAGTTATAGTTAGCTGAACTAACTATAACGGGGGAATTTCAATGGTTTAGTACGAGTGAAAAGTCCAGCTAACTATAACGCCCCTGAAACCTATGGTTTTTTCAGTGAATTTCTAAGGTTTTTTAAATGCTAATTCCTAACTATAACGTGCCTGAAACCTATGTTTTTTCAGTGAATATATATATATATATATATATATAAATATATTGAAAAAACCAAAGGTTGCAGGGACGTTATAGTTGGACTCTGATTTCACTTGTGTAATACCAGTAAAATTCAGCATTTACACTTAGCTGAGCTAATTATAACTTACACCCCGCAATGCACTACTTATGACCTCACATATTACATCACTCATGACATGGTCAGTGATTTCACTGACGACATCACCAATAACAACTCAAATGACATCACTGATGATATCATCCACAGAATGACTCTCACACCCCTATACAACCTCCCATCCACCCACTCAGACCCCTGTACAACCACTCACATACCCATTCACAGACCCATACAATTACTCACACAACCACCCACTCATCAATGGAGCTACTCACAGACCCAGTCACTCCCTCATACAGCCACTTATGCACCCTTACAGATCCTCATAAAACCAGTTACTCACCCACACCACCACTCACATAGCCACACACTCACCCATATAGCTACTCACACACCCACTTATTCACCTATACCTCTACTCTCATACCCACTCACTCACCCATACAGCTGCTCAGCACAGCCATTCTCTCACTTATACAACTACTCACACACTCACTCACACACCCACACAACCAGTTACATACCCATTCACATATCCAGACAAGCACTCACACTTCTGCTCACTCATTCATACAGCGATTCACACAGACACTTACTCTCCAATACAGCTTCTCACACACCAACTCACTTAACCAAACACCCACTCAAATAGCCACTCAATCACCCATCCAGCCACTTATACACAGTCACTCACTCACACAGCCATTCAGACACCCACTCACTCCCAATTACAGTCACTCACAAAACCACTCACTGCCATACAGCCACCCATACAAACACTCACATGTGTACTCACTCGCCCATACAGCCACTCACATAGACACTCACTCTCTAATACAGCCACTCACAAAATCAATCAATTAACCAAACACCCACTCAAATATCCATTCACTAACCCATAAAGCCAATTACACATAGTCACTTACCCATACAGCCACTCACACAGCCACTTAGTCACCCATACAGCCACTCACATATCTACTCACTCACCAAGACAGACACTCACATACCCACTCACTCATCCATAAAAGCACTCACTCATATACCCACTCCCTCACCCATGCAGCCACTCACTCACCCATACAGCCACTCACACATTCACTCACTCACTCACCAATGCAGCCAGTCACACAGCCACTTCCACACCCATGCAGGTACTCACACACACATGTATTCACCCATACAGCCACTCACACACCTATACAGCCTCTCAGACATCTACTCACACATGCATACACACAGTCAAACATCCACTCACATAATATATGTTAGAAATGGTATCACTCATTAGTAGTACACAAAGTATATTAATTTAACTTCTGTAGCATAGTAGTATATATATTTATCACTCATAAACTTTTAGGAAAACACTCACAATCACCCCATGATATCATCAGTGATGTAATATGAGATGTCATGAGTGCTGTCATATGTGAGTTCATAAGCATGCATTATAAGGATGTAAATTATAGTTAGCTCAGGTAACTATAACTGCTGAATTTCACTAGTTTAGTATGAATGAAATCTGAGTCTAGCTGTAATGCCACTGGAACATTTGTTTTTTTTCAGTGAATTTCTATGGTCTTTTTAATTCTAATTTCTAAGGTTGTTTTTAACGTTAAGTAAGAGGCCCATTGCAATGTACAGTGGGGGAGAGGGGTTAAAGCAGGGCCTGGCCTGGCATTGTGCCCTCCCACCCAAGCTTGCTGCTTCTGCCCTCCTCCTCCTTGCCATCCAATGTCTAAGTCCATGTAAGTCCATGACTCTGCTCCCTCATTATTCATTATTCATTATTATTGTTCTGCCACTGCCCTTCCCCTCTTCCCTAAACAGTTAGCTTGCTGCCCCGTCCACCTTCTCCCTACCCTCTGTAGTCAGAGTCCATGCACCAGCCCACTCCTTCATGCCCTGCATGGTGCAATGTGCTGCCACTGCCCTCCATTTAGCTCAATGTCCCTGTCCATTCCTCCTGCCCTCCATTGCCCAATGCTATGGCCCATCATTGCCCTCTGGCTTAGCCTCTGCACTTAGCTTGCTACCCCTATTTTCCTTACTCCTGCCTTCTGATGTCTGTGTGCATGCCCCTACTCCCTCCTTTTAGCCCACCATATTCCATGGACCTGCCACCCTCCTATCTACACAGAGTGTGCTGTTGAGCTGCACCTGCCCCTCCTACCTGCCCAGCATGATCAGATGTCTGCCGCCTTTCCCTACCACCTCCACCATACCTTGTACAAGTTCCATGCCCCTATCCCCTCACTCCTGTCCTCCATAGTCCATTTTGTTGCAACTCCCTTCTGCCCTCTATGCTCTGTTGTGCTGCAACTGCTCCTCCTGTGTGGTATGTTGTGAAGCCCCTTCCCCTACCCTCTTTTGTCTCTGTCTACCCCTAAGCCTCTAATCTGTCCACCATGATCCTTTGTGCATGCCCCTGCCCCCTCCCTCATGCCCACATTGGCTGTTGTGCTGCCACTAACCCTCCCACTTGCCGTGATTGGTCTTCTGTGCTGCCACAGCCCCTCCCACCTGCCCTGTGTGGTCAGCTTGCTACCCATGACCCCCCTCCCACTTTCCATCCGTTGTCTGTGTGTATGTCATTGTAATCTCGCTGTTGCTTCCAGTACCTATCGCGCCTGCTCTCCATGGTCAGCTTGCTGCTCCTGCCCATTTGCCCCCTGTACTCAGTTTTCCATGTGCAAAATGCAGCACACATAGAAATAGTAAAATAAGAGGAGAAATTAAAAATGTCTTCTCGTTTCACCATCCTAAGACCAGGTTTCACTTGGCCTTAGTTTTTGATGCTGCCCCATCCTTGTAAATATGGGACACTGTCAAAAAGCAATGGGTATTGCTGTGGAACCTCACTGTAACACCCATTGCCCACCCCTTTGCCGCAGTGGATTGCTGCAGAAAGGGGAATATTTACCAGGTGGTGTTAAGTGGCTTGAGCAACCTTGTAAATTGTGGGTATGGAGCAACGTGACGGGAGCATTAGAAAAAGTGAAGTTTCGATGGCGTTAGGGGTTTGTAAATATGCCCCATGTGTCTTCAGTAGGCCCAGGTGGAGTTTGCGTAGCCACGCTATGTGGAACTCTGCGAAGTGGCAAAAAAACTCTGCTGCTGTGCTATGCGGAGTTCCACGTGTGGGTGGAGCTCCTTTGTCTCGCCTGTTCGTGTGACGTTTCTGCCGTACGGCAATGCGAATTGCGTTTTCGGGTGGAAATATCATGTGAACTGTACCACACGGTCATGCATGTGCGCGGCCATCTTGTTTCTTACTCTGTTTATGGTGCTGGGGCCTACATTTTCATCCTTCCTCAATCACTGTAATCCTTGTTTTCTAAAAAATCCCATCTTTTTTTTTTATTATCTTACCCTGTGTCTTTCTGAGTGTGTATTTTGGGATTTTTTCCGCTTTACTGCCGTCCTAATTCTTTTTTACCTTAATTGCTTCTTATTCCTGTTTCTGTATTTTCTCCCTAAACACCCCAATGCCATGGCAGATAAGGGTACCCTAAAAAGGCCCACAACAAGAAGCCACCAGGAAGGGATGCAGCCATGTGCGTTGTTTTCCGAGGTGGAGGTGGCAGCACTGGTTTTTCACGTCCAGCACCACCCCCCTCCAGCCTAGCAGCAGACGTCAGGCCTGGGTCCGGGTCGCCGGGCTCTGTGAGTAGCTAATTATTAACATTATAATTACTTGTGTGTTCTATGCTATTGCTAATATTTTTTCCCAAATAGCAAGCATGCTACTCACATTCAGGTAAGTTCAGTTTACAAATATTATATTGTGTGATCATTATTCTAGGCAGGTGCTCGGTGCTACCAAATCGTACTTATTGGCGCTCGCTTGGGCTGATATGTAGAAAGTAATGCAGAGACTCCTTTGTCCTGTCACTAAGATAGTTGTAGTTAGTATTAGTAATTTAGCGGCGTGCATCCTCCCACTTCAGTTCTTAGAGCCTTTTTTGTAGCTCGTACAGTGACAAGCAACCAATTTGGTGTATGCATGTTTCCATCTATGCATTAAAGAAAAAATACAGACTTAGTGAATCGGCCTGTCAAAGGGGGTTGAGATTGCAATTTATTAGTATTTGCTAAATCTAGTTTACTAAATTTGGAATAGGGCTAGGTAGGTTTAGGAAATTTGGAATAGTATAGGACAGTCAGCAATACTAGTATACTACTAGTCGATCTGATTTAGAAAACTTCAATGTTGTTGCGATTGCCTTTTCCTGTCAAAAAATATTTTTGGAGAGATTATTTATTTATCACCAATCTTTTTTTATGTCTTACATCAGCATCCAGGAGCAAGAAGAGGTCTGAGTTGGGTGAGGGCGCTGGAGGTGCCTCCCAGTCCCAACGTTCCTCGGCCGATGGCTCTGCTGGACCCAGTAATCCCTCCTGTTGTTAACATTAATATTTACTTTCCTAACTTTTACTACTCCTCATTTTGAATTATTTCTACCAGTGTCCTAATGTTTTCCAAATCCTCTTGATTTCTATCTGATTCAAAATTCTTGTTATCCCTGCATTATCCTCTTTAATTATTTTCTATATTCCTTGTGTCTGTACCTTACTTCAAACTGTCTATGCACTAGTTTGTCTGTAGCTTCCTTACTTCTGCTTTGTCAGTCAGCTTTCCTTATCCCCTTATATTATATGTTGTGGACTGCCTAGTGGTGGTACTGTAAGACTCAGAGAACCCATTAGTCACATACTACTACTACTACTCTGCCATGCAGATTGCATGCCCAAGTAAGGAATTCTACACATGTTTGTTGAGATGAGAAGGCTTTCTTTTACTTTCTCATGCTCAATCAGTATAACGAGAGAGTGGCCATGGCCACGTTGGACATCCCAAAGTTGTTAGCTTCTTAGCTAGGCCTAGTATTATTAGCAGCAGTTGGTGAACTGATGACCGTGCACCATGACTGGAAGGCAGTATGAGGAGGACTTCCCCATTCGCTTTGCCAACCAAGAGCATATGTGCAGTTGTCCACTCTTTAGTTTCTTTTCAAAAACGCTGATTCATCAATAGCTCTAGCCACTCCTTTTCAGTTTGAGGTGATGCTTTTCAAGAATTTCCAACAAAATGCCCTACCTGATACTTTTGATAAAAGATACAGCCTGTTTCCGAATTGTAGTGATGTGTGTGATGAATTTGCTATAAAAATAATTAATAGGAGTAGGCGTATCTGGCATCTAAAAAATGTGTAATATTTTTTCTAGCTGCACCAACCACCAGTGCCGGGGCCAGCAGTGACAGCGTCAGCTAGTCAGCAGATGCAGCAGCAGTAGGGGGTGAGCCAACGCCAGCGGTGGGCCGTGGTAAGTCATATTGCTTGCTTATTGACAATTAATTATATACTCAATGCAGGGGTGAACTGTTGCCTTGCAAACAGTTAAACACACCCTGCTTTATTTAGCATATACAGCAGGATTTGAGTTGAGTAACTAATGGCCACTTCTAACTTCAACTCAGCAGTGAAAGATTCATGAAGACCTTTAACTATGATGGGTTGATGGAAAAGGGAAAGAAAGATGGAAGGTCAAAGGACGGGTGAAATGGAATATGACTGGAATAGAAGGAATGTGTGATTGAAGGATGCTTATACTATAGTTGGCCGATAAGATGCATGGGTGGGTGAAGGATGGATGAAAGGGTATACATGTAAAATGCCTGCCTGGGTGGGTGAAAGTGTGTGGGTGAAAGGATGTCTGCCTGGGTGGGTGAAAGGAATCCTCCAGTGAGTTTGATGGGTGAAAGGACGCATGGGTGGGTAAATGACAAATGTATGTTGGTGAAAGGTTCATTGAGACTGAGAGCCATGCTTGGATAGGTGGATATATGGATGGATGGATGGTTTTCAATGGTAAAGACTGGATTGACTGAATGTAAAACTTAAACGGTGAATAGTAAAGCCAAGGGTGGGAGTTGGGGAATTTTTGGGATGTTATTTATGGACAATTTCGTTTTTTGGATTGGACATGACTTGGGACATTGGTTGGGGTTAGGGAGAGGGGTGGGCTAGTTGTGGGTTTACTATTGTATATTTGTTAGGGGAATACATGTTTTATAGTTTTAAATTATGATTTAAATCTTTTTTGGGGTGTTACCATTTTACTTTGTACTGCTGCCCTTGTCACAGCCAGTTTTTAAAATCTGCTGTTAGTGTAACAACAAAATAGTTATGAGGTACCCTCCCTTGTTCTACTACTCTCTCCTCCTATTCTCTGCAGTCTGCAACTATATTAACCCCTAAGGACTTGGAGGGGGTAGGTGTGTGTTTTTTCATTGTATTTAGAATTATTGCAGTTCACAATGACTCAACCACAGTTCTCTTACCTGATTATAAGCGAGGGCTGCATGGTGTCCCAAGGTGCCATGGTGGTGGAAGTAGTAGCATCATGCTAGCACACTCACAGTGAAGGCATCACGGGCAAGATCCCACTCCCTCTTAGGCGAACTCGAACTGTAGGATAAGCACTATTCATCGTATAGGAGGAGTTATGGGGGAACACTATCATAATCTAACCCTCACCCTTATCGGCCCAACTCACTGGAGAAGGGTGCCCAAGGAGAATACACAACTTCAGGCAAATCCTCTAGTAGCAAAACCCCAGAAAGTACCCAACACTTGAAGAGCTGTACCAGCACCCACAGACGGGCGATTGAGACTTGTACCGTAGGTGGGCTGATAAAGCCCTCTGCAGAGATACGGTCAAGCACACAGACCTCACAGTGCTGCTGAGACCAGTATCATTTCACAAAAAAATGCTGTCCCATTCACATAAGCAAGCAACGACGAGACAAACCTGCAGTCTGGAGCATCCTGCAACTCTGAGAGACTGCATAAAACCAGGCAGTCTTCCAGGATTCAAAACAGAGGGAGTAAAGATGAGAAAGTTGGGAGACAGAGAGAGACGGTAAAGGAGAGAAAGTGAGAAAAGTCATAAACAGTTACGTCTCATGCTCCATTCGTCTTCCTTCGTCTTTAATGTACAGGACGATTTCTTCCACTCTATCCTAATTCAAACTACCAAATGCCCTCCTCTTTCTTACCACAATGCCTCCTATTTCATTCTACATCAAAATTCAACTTTACCCTCATGTCCCATTTCTACTACTTCATCCTACCCTAATTCCCAATCCTACCCCTACTACAGCCTACCTTACAGTCACAGTCCATTTGCTCCCACACTAACCTACCCATGCCCCGCTCTTCCCACTCCAACAAACCTCACAGCCCCACTCCTCCCACGCCATCCTAATTTCTCCTATTCTACACTACCCCATAGTTTTGTTCCTCCTAACCTCCAATATTTCCCAATCGAATGGTAATAAGCACCAACACAGATGTGTCGTCTCCTCACGAGGTATACTTAAGCATTGGAACTTGAAAAATGTTAGCAAACTTTTTTGGGGGGAACAAACGTGAGCAAAAGAGATGGGGGCATATTTACAAATAGTTCACGCAACCCAGCAGAGCAAGGCAAGTTGCTGCATGCGGTGCGTGGATGGGACGGAGCTGAATAGCGGCATACTTCCAAGATATGGCGCTGTTGAGTTCTATCTATGTGCTGGTGCACCCTTGCATTATGGTGCAAGGGCGCATATGTTACCGGCAGGATTGTTTTCGTCAAGGAAGAGACACCTTCCCTCACAAAAGCAATCCTTAGAGGCATATTCCACTTTAAAAGTGTGGTGCAAATGTTGGCACACATGGAAAGAGGAACTAACAAGGAGACATAAAGATATGTCTCCTTGTGATGCATCTGTCGGGCAGGCACACCATTTTGGATTTATAAGTATTTGCAAATCTTGGTTTGCGTTATAACACATGGATGGATGCATGGGAATGGCCATGCTGCACCTATGTAATGCCTACCTGACGCAAACGAGCGCATGGGTGTGCCATATAAGGCTCTGTGTTACTTTGCATTTAGTAAACCCACTCAAATAGACTTTGCATGTCTCAGTAGATGCCAACATGGATTTTGCTTCGGGAATGCGCCACAAAAGTGATACAACCACGATGCAGAATCTTAGTAAATATGGGCCCAACTTTTAAGGCAAAAACGTACATACTCAAAACTTTGCAAGCTGCATGGAGTCATTTTAATAGTCACATATATGATGGGAGTTTCACAATTCTGAAAACTCGCAAAAATATTTAAAAATTGTTGCACCATTCCACTACTGTGTGAAAACAACACTCTTAGCAAGTCCCACCTGAAACAGACTAACTGCGAACAAGTGAACCCTTTAAAGCATGGAAATATTGTAATAATCATCGACTAATCGTGGTTTTATGGCACTTCAATTTTCTTAACCTACTAGCCACGGCGACTCGTGTTTTGGTAGACTATCAGAACACCTCTGGCCCAGTAAGCATCCTTTTCAAATCCCGTAAGATTAAGTACGCGCTACTCGGGCGCCCTGTTTCCCACTAGTTGCTATCATGTCATGTTGGTTGTTTGTATAGCGCTTAACGGTCCACCCCTAAAGCACTACTGGGAGACAGGAGAGACAATGAGGTAAGTTATGAGGGAAAGGGATAATGGAGAACGCGAGGCGTGGCGAGGGGGACAGGAGGAAGAGAGTGGGGTGCAAAATGCAGCAAAAAGGTAGAAGAACGAATGTACCGCAATCGGTCTGTGCTCATCACCTGCACTGCTTGAAATCAAGCCTTGCAATGGAGTCAGGTAGGGTGACCAACCGTCCGTAAATTTCATGGACTGCCCGTTATTTGGGCCCCTTGTCCGTTGTCCGTGAGCATTTCTTTCACGGGCGCCTTTTGTCCGTAATTTTGGGGATGGCAGCAAGCTGTGCCAGCTCGCACTTCTCTGAGGCTGCAGCAGCCCCTGCCCAATCTCGCTCAGGGGCATATTAACAACGGCCAGCGTTAATTATCGTTGGCCGTGCTTAGCGATAATTATATTATCGCAGGCTATCTCTGGAATTTATCGCCCTGGTAGCGCATTATTAACAACGCGTTACTCCAGGGCGATACAAATTCCAGAGATAGCGAGGTGATAGCCCTTTTGCAGGGAACATTGCTGGTTTTCCAGCGATGTCCCTGCAAAAGGGCGATAACCTTGCTGATACGACCCATAGGGTCTTATCAGCATAATCCACCCCCTATGTTAGGGATGGCTAAGTCAGGATTTTTGCAGATGTTAGGTTTTGGCGAAAACGGCCGTTTTCGCCAAAATCTAATGTGTGCTAAAATCATGTGGGCTGCCTTGTAAATATCGCGATGTAAACATCCGCGATATTTGCAAGGTAGTCCATCTTGGGTGCACCCAGTAATGCCCACTTTGCATCTCACAAGCTTTATTGTACAGTTAATAAAAACCATTACAAATATTTAAAATACCTGAATTTAAAAGACAGAAAATGAACATAGACAACAATAAACAAGTAATGAGTCATAAAATTTATATAAATTAGTCTTGTGCTTGAAAAAATTACCGTGTCAGGGACAAGGAGTGCATTCATGTTTAATGTACAAGTTCATGATGGTGATTAGAACTTTACCAAGGTTCCTCTCTTTTTCTCAAAATTAGTTATGAATTGGACTACTCTGCAAATTAGTTGGGGGTCCACAGAACACAGTATTTGTATAATAGCGGACCGACAAGTACGTACTCCAATTTCATTGAACTTCACCTTTAGTCTGCTCCGACGTTCCAAATTCATGGCAGGACAGATGCAGATCAGATGAATTAAGTCCTGTTTTCTTGCTCCACACAGTTCGCACCCTTTATTTTCATGCATCCGCCATTTTGGTTGATCAAAATTTGTTGGTAAGTTACCCAGTCTCAATGTAAGATATCTAGATTTGTTATATGCTGAGAAGGCAAGTTGTAGATATGCTGCCGGAACCAGCTTTTTATATGATTGTATTGTCATCCAGGCATGTTCACGATGACTCAGGGATGACTTATCGTTAAGTAACGAATGCCTGCTGGCCGCCTTCTTTGCTATTTGTTTAAACAGTGATACCGAAAGCCTGGTTTCCCAAAGTGGGGCCAATTCTGTTGTTTCTAAAGAGGTTTTTAAAAATTTGGCATACTGGGAATTAGGACTATTATGAATTGCTTCCCACATGGCACGATAAATCTCTGTTTCCTGGTTCATCCAGACATCGTACCAAAATTTGACAGTCTCGTATTTTTTTAGCATTGATTGCAGGCCAAATTCAAGCCGCACTTGTGCGGGTGATGCATTAATTGGCAAACCAAATACACGCTTGTAAATTTTTGTTTGTATTTTTTCAATAAGCTGTGCACTCATCCCGTGATGTAATACGCTCCTGTAAGATATTGTTGGCAATAACTTTGCTTTCATTACGTTTAAGAGCGGATTGAACATAGGGCCTTTGAGTTTAGTTGCTAAATTGCTGAATGCGTGTAACAAGGCAGTCCCCTTCTTTTCGATGGCATTCAAATGCGTTACAAAGTTTAGGCGCTTGTCTAGTTGTACCCCCAGATACTTATAACTTTCCACCACTTCCAATTTGCTTTTATCTATTGCGAATGCTGGTGGCGCTTTATGGCTGCGAGTTATAACCATGATCTTTGTCTTCTTACTGTTTATTTCTAATAAATTTGATTTTGTATATCTGGTCAGTTCTTGCAATAGACGTTGTAAACCAATTTTTGTCTGGCTGAGTAAAACCACATCATCGGCATAGGATAGATGTGTAACGCACAGGTGACGTAGCCGTGGTGGATGAGAGTTGATCTGATCCAAGTTTAATGTTAAATCAGCCATAAATAAATTGAAGAGATGGGGTGCAAGCACGCAGCCTTGTTTTAAACCATCAAGGGTGCTGATCTTTCGAGTTAGCCGCTGGCCGTTGTCAATCTTTACCTGCATCCAGGTGTTAGTGTGCAGGTCTATGATTGGAATTAAGATTGAGTCTGGCAGGCCCTGCTGCTTCAGTTTATACCGGAGTAAATGCCTGCTTACACGGTCAAAGGCCGCCTTGAAGTCTACAAAACAGGCATAAAGTGCTTGGTGATTTTGTAAACTTTTTTCCGCGATTAGGCTCAAGGCCATTATGTTTGCCATCGTGCCTGTTCCGCGGCGAAACCCTGTCTGATTGATCGGGATTTTTTTGTTGGTTTCAGACCATTTTGCAAGATCCGCTAATACTAGGGATGCGTAGTATTTAGCTTCTGCATTAATGAGAGCTATCAACCGGTAATTGGCCGGGTTTTTGCGATCTCCGCCTTTGTAAATTGGATTAATAATTGCTCCCCTCCAACTTTCTGGGAGCCGACGTGTGTTGTTTATAGATCGAAACAGGTGGTTTAGTTTACCAGCCCAATATTGTGGGTCCTCCTTGTAAATTGCCTGTGGGATGCCATTCGGTCCTGGCGCGCTGTCTTGCCTACTTCTTCGGATTATTTGTGATATTTGAAGTTCGTCGCTTGTCCGCGACGATTGGTCTAGACTTTCCTGTTGGATTTTGTACTTGTTTGGCCAGTCTTAAGGCATGTCTTTCAAGGCCACTATGCTCGAGGTAGCTGCTGGCAGCTGCAAGATTGATCTTATTGAAAAGGTCTCGGCTATGTGTTGGACCCATGCGCTTTCGGTTATGCAGGTCATACTTATAACTTGTGCTGATCTGCTCAGAGAGTTGACTTGCAACCAAAAGGCCCTGGTATCAGATTTTTTTATGTTATACAAAAGTTTAGTCCAGAACACATTGGCTTGATGGTTTTTTTCCGTCCAGATTAGCTTCTTATAGAGTTTCCTTATTCTTCGAACTTCCTGCCAAGAACTTGAATTTGCCTTTTGGCCTTGTGCTCGTCTTGTGGATTTCCGCAAGCGTCTTCTCAAAGTAAGTGTGGCTTTTGAAAAGGCGGCACTCTGTGTTGAGTTAGCCTTCTTTTTAGTATTGATACTTGTCCTAGGTAACTTGTTTAGGTAATCAGTCCAAGTCTCAGAACACAGATCTTTGTCTAAGACTAGGGATTGAAGTTCCTTCTTGGCATCCAGCGCTATTTGTGGCAGGGTGGTACTTGTCCACCTCAATCGCTTCAGATTAGTTGTAGATACTTCGCCTACCATTGTTTGTACTTGTTGGTACCTAGGAGTCAGTTTTATTTCAATGTGCTGCATTGAATGGTCACTATCCAATGAACTGATTATTTGAATTTTTTTTATCAATCTTAGCAAGGGTAGTGTGACTATGGTGTAGTCCAAAATTGAACTTTGGTCCGTGACCTATGTAGGTTGTAGAAGGTGGTTTATCTTGCACGTATCTTCCATTTAACACCCTTAACCCGATATGCTCCAGGTCCCACATCAAGTGCCTACCAGCTATATCCATCTTCTTTACATGTGGAATCTCCTGGGGTTCTACGCCCCACTGCTCATTTGCTATAATGATGTGATCCTCTTCTTCCGGGCAATGCAGAAGATTGGCATTGAAATCGCCTGTCAAGATAATATCCCATTTTGGTTGTTCAAGGCGAAAGTTGGAGATGACATTATTAATGCGTTTAAAGAGCTCTTTTTTAGATGCGTTTTTCGGGTGGGCGTATACATTAATTAAGATGATTGTTCCAATTTTACCATGGGACATCCCATCCAGTTTGATAATTTGCATATCTGCCGATGATGTGGGCAATTGAGAGGCCTTGATCTTAAGTGCGGTGGATATGTATACTGACAATCCCCCCTTAGCACGCCCGTGGCGCTGAGTACGGGTCGCAATAGCATGGAAACATAGTCTACCTGGTACATCGATTGTCTCCATTAACCATGTTTCCTGGAGGGCTATGATGTCATACATGCCCCAGGTGTCTGTTTTTCTAGTATTATTTAAAATGGCTTTTGCTCCTGCAATATTCCAGGAGAGGAGTTTGATCGAATTACCCTCTACTTTGTCTGCCTGGCGACAGGTTCAATCGTCATTAATACACTGTATCAGAACCCGGCTATCATTGTTGTCGTTATCTGCTCCCCTGGCACCATGTAATACAGAATGAGTGAGTTGACTTGCGCGTGTGTGATCTTCTCTTTTGCCATGCTCCCTTAGGAGGGGAGATGGATATCCCGGTTTTGCTTCTTCTTTCAGACTAATTCCCCACTCCTCGAATTTGGTGGCTTCAGCAAGAATACTCTTGACAATTCCCTCGTTGCTCCATGTTGTCAATGTGCCTTCCTTTGCTACGTTGTCTCTGAGGGAGATAAATTCTATTGAGAGTAGATCAGCTGTTGTTAATTGGCTGAGACTTGTGATTGTGGCTGTCAAATGAAGAATGTTTCCTTGGTTTAGATAGTCTTGTGTACCATGTACTTTGTAATTTGGAATAAAGAGTAGCCTTCCTACTGTTGCGGTTTTTGAGTCTGGTGTTAGTTCACAGGTGAGGCGTGTTTTATCGATTGGCCAAGTCCTTCTTATTTTATGGCTTCCGTGGCCCTTTGTGTCAACACACAGGTGTTTTGTAATTTGCTTATTAGCATCCTTCGGAGGCTGTTCGATTGGTGTACTGCTCTTAGGAATACCATCCTTGCAATCTCGTGTTAGGCCGCCATTTTGTGTATAGTGCCCTTTTTCCCTAGCAACAAATGTGGAACTGGGTCCAAGTTTTACTACATTTGTTAATTCAATGTTTTGTTGTGATTCTTTATTCCCTGAAGTTAGTATTACTTGTAATTGATCATAACATCCCTTATCAACCTTGGCTGTGATGGTCCTGACGTTTTTGTTATCACTTTTGCCTGATCTGCAATTGGCATTTGGAATTGAGATCTGGATAGGTAATGCCTTCTTATTATTTTCCGTGCCTTTAATGACCATCCTTTGGCATCCCTGATTGGTGGCCTCACACTTATTTTGATCTGGCTCATTAATGTTGAGTTTTTTGCTCTGCTGCAGTGTGTACACTTTTTTATTAGGGGTAATCACCTTATGATGCAAATCACTGTGGACTCGCTGCAGAATGATTTTGTTCTGCTACGTCGCTGTCCACTTGTTCCATGCTCCAATCCGCACTACTTGAGACAGAAGGTGAGGTCATTAGGTCGATTTTAGTACCTAGAATTTGTGGTTGTGCAATCCCCTCACAATTCATAGGTATTTTTGATGACACCCTATGCATCTGGTCAGTTGGTCTTTTGGGCATGGATTTGGATCTCTCTTTTTGGGGTGTATGCTTCAGGTCTTTACAATCGTTCTTTGCCCTTTCAGGTGATATCTGTGCCCTCAGGTTTGGATCAATTTCAGTTTTTTTGTGTGTTTTTACACGATTAAAAATGGGGTAGCTGATCAACACCTGCTTCTCGGCAGGTAGACACTTTGCAAGCTGATTTCTATTTTTTCTTGCTCGTTTCTTTTGCCGCTTCGTTAGACCTTTTTGATTTATCTGATTTTCCATCCCATCCAGCTCTGGTTGATCTTTCTCAGTTGGTTTATGACAGTTGGAAAGTCCGACAGGGGATTTGGTTCGTGATGTTTTTATTCTCTCTGATGTAGCATCATTTAGCTTTATTAATTCATCATTCATAATACTTTGGTCCAATGTTTGTTGTACTAACACTTCTGTTTTGTTTTTATTGCTCTTTTTGTGTGTGACTGTATCCTTGGTTAAAGGTGTTAAAACATTGCACAAAGGAAATTAGGTCACTTCCATTTAATGTACTGGTGGTACTTTGATTGGCGAGCTTACATTCCCGCAAAATATCCTTCAGTATGGATGGCAGATCTTTCAATTTTTCCAATATGGGGTTGCAACTACATATCTTGGATGTTCCCCACTGACGGATTTGCTCCTGGATCATATCAAATGTGATGACCATAGTATCTAGTTTTTTACTTATAGTGGATATATATTCAGCCATAGAGCTCATTAGTTGTATTTGTATGTCTAATTTGTCAGACTGCATGTTTAGGGTTTTAATTGAATTTTCCAGTATGCTCCCCAGTGCACTGTGTAGTGTGATTATTGATTCCAGATTTTTATTTAATTCTTGCCTTTGTTCTTGCTGGCATTGATTCACTTTATTATGAGTTTTGTCAGATTCCCAGAATGCCTGATCTTCTTTGGGGATCCTAACTGTTTTCGGCTCCTCGTCTTTTTTGTGTAATTTGCCCTGACTTTTTGATGTAAGTAGATCAATCCCCTGTGAAACACTTGAGATTTCAATTACAGATGTTTCCTTGAAGCCCTTTACACTTTGGCTTACGGGTGGGTATAGGGACCCATCCGCGTCCTCAACATCTACACAATGATTCAACCTGCTGGATATCTCAATTATATTTGTATTTAGGGTTTCCATGACCGATGTATTATTTACATTTTTAAATGCTACTTCCTGGAACTCCACTTTCGTTGCTAGTGATTTGTTGTGGTGTTGTGTTTGCTCCAAGTTAAGTACATTTACTTTATCATCAGACTGCTCCATGTGTGTTTGTGTGATACCTTTATTATCCGTTTGACCTTGAGATTGGAGTTGGGACCCCCCCCAAGGTAGTTTACGGACCTTTCTCTCTTTATTGAGGTTTATCGCTACCTGGTTTGGGCACGGTTCATGCCTTGGAGTTGAGTGACTGTTGGGATGTTCATTGTGTACTTCCTTATAGGTGCTGGTATTACACTGCCCATCGTTACTGCGAGAGACCTCTTGACTTTTATTAGGTATTAAAGTGGTCACCATGCTATCCTCAGTGGAGGAAGTAGAGGTTTTCATCTTGGCTTTTTTTTGTTGCTATTTGCGGGGGGTTTCTTCGTGTCCTCCCCGACCTCATTTCTTAGCTGTTACTCCCCTTTTTTCCTATTAGTATTTTACTTTAGTTTGTTGGTAGGTGACGCCTTACGTGTGAATGAGGGCTTCTGAGGCTTCTGAGGGCTTCTGCCCCTTCTTTGTTCTTCCTTAAAAAATGAGGTTATGATGTTATTTATTGTTGTTTAGTGCAGTCTATGTGTTGCTTCTGCTCACAGCTCGTAGCTCTCTGGGTGCACTTGACAGGACACACTGTCTCTGTCCTTCCTGTCCTGCAGTGTGAGTGTGACCTGTGGCTTAGGCTGGGAACCTGGGAGCGTGTGCTAACCAGCGATATAACACAGTTTCTCTATGTTCTGATTTAAGGGAGGGGGTTACTTTAACCCTTGAAGGAGAGCATTTTTTTGCTTTTGCGTCTCTCCTACAGTTGTCTGACCCTTTGCCTTTGGTCTCCGCACCCCCCCTGCCGTTTCCTTCTCCGTTTTCCCCCGCTGCTTTACTTCGGATATTGCTGGGGGAGGGCGAGGAGAGTAGCCAGGCTTATCAGTGCTTGAGGCGCAGATTACTCTTGTTCGGAGGGTATACCTGTTTATCTTGGGTATATCACCCTTTCTTGCCTCCTGCTTCCTAATCCTGCCTGAGCTGACCCCCGACTCTGAGCCTACATCCATGCCATCCTCAATCGGGTGTAGAGTTGTTTTTAAGGAAGAGTTGTAAAGAAGAAAATGTGGCTCCACTTTATCAGAGAACCCCCCAAGCTTGGCACAGGTCTTACCTCGAATTATAAAAAATGAAAATCGCCGACTTTCTACCTGCGGGGAGCTTCCCGAGTTACCGTGACCCCCACTGGCCTGAAAATCAGAGGTAACCTGCCGGAGGAAGGGGACGCCGCTGATCTGAATGTGGCTGCTTCTGTCTCTGCTCCCAGTAACCCGGAACTGATAGGTGACGAGGTCCCTTCTCTGAAACAGTGTTGCCGCCTCCTCCCAGCGCCAGCTCCGCGAAACTCGAATGCTCGGCAGTTCGAAATCCTGTGTCCGTGGCAGTGCTTGCTCCGGTCGAGACTCCGGACATACACCCAGCACAGGTGTGAACGGGCAGCAGGGGTCCCCCACACTTCCAAGTAGAGCGGGCACCGGGGGCATCACTCCAAAGGTAAAGAGAGTTTTTTACTGATGAAAAAAAGGGCTTAAACCAGCATAATTACACGGACGTTTTACGCAGTCCAGGGGAAGAGAGGAATGGGAGCCACAGCCGTTTACCTAGCGGCCGCCATGTTCCTCCCGGACCCCACCACCTCTGCCTCTGTCTCCGTGCCCTCTGACCCTACAGTCCCTACTGTCTTGGTTAATACTCGCCTGAAAATTAAAGAATCTGGTTTGGACCCAGTCGCCGGGACTCCTATGAAAAGGGGGGGCGCTCTCACTCACGAGTTGAGCGCAGCAGAGGTGTGCCTCGGCATACCTCTCACGAATAGATACTCCCCCCTGGCCCTACAAGGAGCCCAGACAGAAGGGGAAGGGGAAGTGACCTCTCAAAATGAGGACCCTAGCTCTGTTGTCTCTCCCTCATCAGTTAAAAAGACTCTATCAGATAACCCTGATGGGAAAGGTACAACTACGGCCTTGGGCCCTGTAACAGAAAATGCAGAATCAGCCTCATGCTCAGCTATCACTGGAACAGAGCCGCACTCCCTCGCTGACATTCTATTTGCTATCAAAGAGGAAATGTCGAATAGATTCAAGGTCTCCGAGATGAACCAAGCAGAGCTATCAAAGAGATTCAATATCTCTGAGACCAATCAGGCAGCCATTCAAGCCTCTTGCGAGGCCCTCTCCAACAGATTGGATGAGGTCTCACTAAGAACTGACGCGATTGAGTTGGAGATCCCAAAAATAAAGGACTCTATAAATTCAACAGCTGGGGAGCTGGCTAAAACATTAGCTCAGAATAAGGACCTCAGAGAGGACTTAGAACGCTTGGAAAATTATTCCCGCCGGAACAATTTAAGAATTCTGAACGTCCCGGAAGCCCTGGAGGGTGCTGACTTAAAGGGATTCACCATCTCTCTCCTAAAAAAAACAGTCCTGCTAGGTGCACCAGAGATTGATCTCATTTATGATATTCAGAGAATACATAGAGATCCCTTTAGGAGAAACCCAGCCAAGTCAAAGCCGAGGAAAATACTGATTAATTTTTTGACCTACTCAGTAAAGGAACTGATTTTGTCCTCCGCTCTTAAAGATGGCTCCATTAACTTTGGGGGGCCTACTCCTTTTACCTTTCAAATAAGATCTGATATTTCTCATGCGACGGCCTCAAGGCAGTGGGAGTTGGGGAAAAGAATGGAGGAGTTGAAAGGTATCGGAGCTAAGGTTCAACTGAAGTTTCCCGCTCTTCTCCGTGTAATGTGGAATAACCAGATGCACCAAATCAAAACGGGAGAAGAAGCGGATGCTTTAATAGAAAGAATTAAAAGCAGCGTAGGAAAATAGGCCTTCTGTATGTATCCTCGGTAGATCCAGAAGCAGAATATGAGGGTTAAAATAATAAATCCTTATGTGGCTTAACGTGGTTCAAGTTAGATCTATTAAGCGCTCTTATGTTATTTGATTCACTTCTCTCTTTATAGTCCGGGGGGGGGGGGGCAGGGGTCGAATAGGTTCGCCTATTGGAAGGGAGGGTTCCTCAAGGTGGAGGGTGGCACAGGGGGGGTTGGGGAAAAGGTGGTAGGGTGGACACGGGTGGGGAGCAGTGGGTAAAAAACAAAAAAAATGAATCTCATCTCGTATTAAATGTTGGTCTTGGGAACGGTAGGTCTGTAGGTTCGATCCAAAGTAATGGCTTCTAATCGTAATATGGGGGGGAGAAGGGTCATCTTCACTTCCTGGAATGTTAATGGGTTAAGGTGTCCCCGTAGGCAAAGGCTGATTTTAAAATATCTTGAGCTCTCCTCGGCCCAGGTTTGCATTTTACAGGAAACTCACCTGAGCCAAACGGAAAGTTCTCTCCTTTTCTCCAGGGCTCCCTGGATAGATTGTTTTTGTACCTCTCAGCAGTCAGCCCACAACAGAGGGGTGGCAATTTTGGTCAAAAAGGGCCTACATTGCACTATAACAAATTGCCAGTCTGATTTATCCGGAAGGTGGTTGGTGGCCACTCTCTCCATTGATGACACTAATTTAACCTGTGTGTCATATTACGGACCAAACACTGACGACCCCTCTTACATCGGTAAACTTCAGTTGATTTTAACTCTGGCAATGCCCCCTTTCATCATAGGTGGTGACTTTAACCTCCTCTTAGACCCTGTCAGGGATAGATCCAACCTGAGCTATTACATCGGTGCCCCAAAATCCCGTCGAGCCTTTATCAATTTATTAAATGACTTAGACTTGGCAGACGTCTGGAGGACAAAGAAAGGTGATTTGCAAGAATTCACATTCTATAGCAAAAAGTACGGACATTCCTCCCGAATCGATTATGTCCTGGCAGACTCACCATCCCTCAATAATATTGAGGATATATTAGTTAAACCTAGTCACCTTTCCGATCATGCGCCAATCCAGATTGTCTATAGAGCCAAAGGGTCGGCGTTGCAGTCACGATGGACACAAAATAGAGCGATGTTGTCCGATCTTGAGATTATTAAGGCTGTTAAGCTTTCCACTAATAACTTCTTTGAGTTAAATGGGGAATCAACGTCATGGGATTTTATTTGGGATGCATACAAGGCTAATCTGAGAGGTAATTTTCATAGCCTCATCTGTTTTAAAAACAGAATTGAAGCTAGTGCCCTAAAATCTGCTGAGGCAAAAATAAGTCAGTTGGAGAGGGATAGGAATAGACTTCCCCAGGGAGATTCGGAACAACTATCGCAAGTTTTAAAAGATCTGGAAGATGTAAGACGGGAATACAGAGGGAAGTTAGAATCAAAGTGCAGGGCACAATGGCACGCAAGGAACATGCAGAATTTTGAGTACGGCGAAAAAGCTGGGGCTCTACTTGCATGGAAGGCCAGAACAGATAGAGCAAAAAATAACATGAATACATTGACAATAAACAGTACGGGGGAGACCTCGAGTAGATTTGAAGATCTCCAATCCTGCTTACTTTCTCTCTTTTCAGATCTGTATAAAGAGGATTTGGAGCCCTCCCCACGCTCAGTTCAAGCATGGTTAAGCACTAAATCTCTTCCCTCTATAACAGAGGAATGCAGAAAGGAATTAGAGGCCCCCATCAGCATGGAAGAAATAAGTGGGCTAATCAATAAAAGCAAGAATAAAAAAGCTGCCGGTACAGACTCACTCCCAAATGAAGTATATAAACTTCTAGCGGGAGAACTGACCCCTGCCCTGTGCTCCCTGTTTAATGCGGTCTATAGTCCTGTCGGTAGGGTTCCAGAGTCTTGGAAAGAGGCAACTATAGTCTTGATCCTCAAACCAGGTAAAGATCCACTAAGTGCTGATTCTTATCACCCTATCTCCCTGCTTAACGCCGATTATAAGATCTTTATGGGCGTGTTGGCAGGGAGACTGGCGAAGATGGTCCCCAAGTTGATTCATCCAGATCAAAAGGGGTTCGTAGAAGGCAGGCAGATCCAAGAGCAAACTCAGTTAATGATATGTAACATCGATTTGGCCACCACAAGATCTGACCCTCTGGCTATAATAGCCCTGGACGCGGCCAAAGCATTTGATAGAGTTTGCTGGGTTTACTTATGGGAGGTACTGGCAACATTAGGGTTTGGTCCAATCTTCATCCAAACTCTGAGAAATTGCTATCAAGGTTCATCTGCTCGTATCTTACTGAACGGGATACTTACACCAGCCTTTAGCATTCAGAGAGGGACTCGGCAAGGTTGCCCGATCTCTCCACTTTTGTTCAACTTCTACATTGAACCACTAGCCCAAGTCATCAGGTTAGATAATGATATTCATCCCTTTAAATCTCTATCTTACAGTTGCAAATTAGCACTGTATGCTGATGACCTGACTGTATTTACGAACAATCCTGGTGTTGCGCTTTCCCGTTTAGAGTCTATTACGGAGGAATTTGGGGCTCTGTCAGGCTACCTGGTAAATAAATCTAAGACGGAGGTGATGGGCTGGAATGTTGAACAATGGGGAGGAGCTGACTCAGTAGAATTAAAATACGTGGCTATCTACATAGTCAAAGATCTAGCCAGAGTCCCCTCTCTAAATCTGTCCAGAGTAATCAAGGAAATAGATCGCCTCTTCTCTAGATGGAGAAATCTCCCTTTGACCATATACGGGAAAGTCAATCTGGTGAAGATGATCATTCTCACCAAGGTCTCCTATGTCTTCTCTGCTATTCCTCTATCTTTTCCCCAAAACTTAATAAGTAAAGTTCAGAGTAAGATCGGGAGTTTTATCTGGGGAGATAAAGGTACCCGATTATCGTGGAAAAAACTAAGGCGTAGACTCGCTAAGGGGGGTTTGGCACTCCCGGATATATGCTGGTATGCAGTGGCCTTCCAGTTTAAAGCTATTCGATCGCTACTGTTGAGACCTGAAGACTCGGCGTGGGGGAAACTGCTCTATGAAATGACAAGAACGGCAGAAGAGGGAGGAAGAGTAGAGGCATTTCTGCATAAGTTTGGCGCTACAAAGTACTTCAAAAAAGTACGCTTGAAGGTTCTAAGGGCAGCTTTAGTTCTCTGGCTTAAAGTAAGAATTTTATGGGGGATAGGGTATTATTCGCTCCATGCTCCTATTTGGGACTCCCCAGGGACACCTCATTGTCTAAAGGACGGGTTGGCCTTACCTATAAAAAGGGCTGGAATTACAATCTGGTCGGAATTGGTGGACACCGAGGGGGTCCTTCCGTGGGAGGTTTTGAGGGCCAGGATTGGCACAGGTTTCTCCAGGTTTAAATACTTACAGCTTGCCTCGTGGTACGAAGCAGAGAAAGAGCAAGTAAAAGGAAACTGGGAGGTAGAAAGGCTGTGCCACTCTGTCCAGCCCTTAAAAAAAGAGGTATCAGTGTGGTACAACCTAGCCCTTGAAGCTGTAGACTCGGAAACACCCTCATCGATCAAAATATGGGAGCAGTCCCCCTTTGAGCCAACAATAGAAGTACTGTTTGAACCATCATTGAAGCTGCTGTATAAATTCATCAAACCTGCAGCTTTAAAAAAGAACCACTTTTTTGTTGTCAATAGACTTTACTACACACCAGCGAGAACCGCAAAATTCGCTCCAGCTCCAATCCCGAAATGCTATAGGTGCAAGCTTCCCCTAGCAAATGATCTTCATATATTCTTTGAGTGCCCTGAAATTAAGACCTTCTGGAAAGAAATCGGAGACACTCTCAAAGATGTGTTTAACTCTATCATAGAGGTCAATATGTCACTGATTTTCTTTGGGGACGATGGCCTATTTTGCATCAAGGCGTCACAACAGCAACGAGGTCTATTGTTATACTTGATTTTGCTTGCAAGAAGGGAAATATGCAAGAGATGGAAAGACCATCAACCACCCAATAGAGAGGATTGGCTCAAGGTTTCCTTCGCCATGGCCCATCTGGAATATAATGGAATAGGGGATGCGTCTACTAATCTTTGGCATCCCTTTATGAATTGGGGTCATAATCTATGACTAAACACCTTTGTCCAATGATTACACCAGTTACCCATACAAACAAGGGACTGGCCAACCAACGGAAACATATGTGGTAAGCCGTGGGCCTCCTCCCCCCATAAATCATTTAAGCGGCTTCATAAGACCCACAAGTGTTTACTGGTGAGATGAGGACAAAAAAAAAAAAAAAAAGAGTCATCTACCAGCCCTCCAGCCCTCCGGCCCACCAGCCTACCTACCAGCTCTATGCTCCGTGCGCCGCTGGTCTCTCCAACTCATTGGTCTATGGCTCAGGAGGGAGCTGAACAGGATACACAAGCCCGACTTGCAACCTTGAAATTCGCCTGCAGGTTACCCCCTAGCTGATACTGATGCTGAGGCGGTGTTGTTATCTCAGCGCGACTAATGTCAGCGCTCACAGCCGCACGCAGCTCACAGCCACTGTGAGTACCGCTCAGCGCTCTGCGCTCTGCTCTGCTCTACTCTGCTCTCCGACAGTGATTCCCCCAGCCACTTGTCCGCTCGGTGCCGGTCCACGGTTGTCGTGAGAGCAGTGGAGGACAGTGGGGGGCTCCGTGGCGCTCCGTGGGGATGCGGCATGGATGTGGGTGCGGGTGTGGGTGCGGGTGCAGCTCAAAGCGCCGCACTTCCCCATCCGCACTCCGGACACTAACACGAAAACTTGCACCAACTCACACCAACTCGTACTCCGCTCCGCCCGCTCCGGTCAGCAAGAGAGATCTCCCCTCAGGTACTCGGCCGAGTCTCCCCTCTTTTCTGCTGCTTGAAGGGACGCGTCGCAGCTCCCCGGGACCATGTTGGATTTGTTCGGGTCTGGTCAGGTCGGCTCGCGGCTCAACCGCCCTGCAGCGTCTGCAGCGTCTGCAGCGTCCCTGCAGCGTCTCTCCTCACGTCTCGCGTCTCTCCTCACGTCTCATTGGAGATGCAAAGTGAGGCGTTGGGAAAAAGGGTGCTAACATGCAATTATGCATGTTAGCACCCTCTTGTTAATAGGGCGTTGGTTTTATCTCTGCTTTTTTGGCTTTGCAAGCCAAAAAAGCGGAGATAAAGCCCTTGTAAATATGCCCCTCAGTCTTTGTAGAGGCCCATTGTCATTCTGATGTGGCTGATTATCACCTAAAGAATGACAATGGGCCAAAGGTGTAGGGAAGCAGGGGGGGCTTGGGGGGCGGGTGGGGGGGTCAGATAAGTGTTTCCTGGCCCTTCCTTTGATCTGTGACTCTCAGATCAGCACAGGACAGAATAACAAGTAAATAAAGCTAGAATAATCACTGTGATGCAGCTTGAATGTGTGTGTGTGTGTGGTGGGGGTAGGTGCAGAGGGGTAGAGGGTGCCGAAGTAGACAGAAGCGGTGACAGAAAGAGAAATTATGATAATGGTAAATCAAAAAAAAGCACAAGTCAACTAGAGGGAGAAAGCGAAGGAAGAATAGAATGCAAATAATGAAAGAAAGCTGGAAAGAAAGAGAAAGATTGAAATTTAACAATGGAAGGAAGGACAAGAGGATGATAAATGGAAAAAATGGAACACAAATGAATGTTAATGTGGAATATGGAAATATGAAAAGAAAATGAAATATGAATTTAAAGAATAGAGAGAGAGTGAGAGACGAAATGAAAGGGTGCACAGACAGAAAGATGGAAAGAAAATAAATGGAGGATGTAAAGAAGAAAGTAGAGAACAAAGGTGGATAGAAAGAAGGACATAAGGAAAGAAAGAAAATGAAAAGACGGAAAGAATAAAACACAAACGTCAATTTAGGTAAATGCAGTTTTTGACCAAGTTTCTTTCCTGCTGTAAAAAGCATAATTTTGCATTATTTTTGCAAACTTTTATCAGGAGAACAATTTTCACAGACTTCAAAAGGAAAGACCAGGATAGCTCACTTTGCTCCTTTATTTAGTGTCATATAAAGCGTGGGTATTTTATTTTTCTGGCTACTCCCTTGCAATGAGCCCTTGTGTAGTTACAGCATGTGGTGTGCCGTCCTCTGCATAGGCCTAGGGCACTGCATGCTGCTTTTGTGGAGGAGCCGTGCTGGAGGACTTAGCTACATTTTTAAATATCCAACAGGTTTAAAGGCAAAACTTCTCAGTGCTTTGCGCTACTGCAATTTTCGGGCCATAACAAAAATGACTATTTAACTCTGGTGATTAATGTATCTCTTGGAGAGATCTGAGGTTTCACTAATCCCGGTTTTGACTCATCATAAAGAAGCATAGAGGCATAATGCGCCTCTTGTGAAGCACAAAGTGTAACATGCAGAGTAAAGTATTTATTTGTATTATAATTGTAAAGACAACCCCCACCACTAGGTTATGTGTTATATTCTCAATTTGTATATCGTGGTCACTGGAATTATGCAATTGTGCGGCTTCAACAGTTTTCGCATGATTATGGATTTGCCGCATGTGCCACATAATCCATCATTAGCTGAATATAGCTGAAGATTCTAATTTAAAAACAGTTGCTACCTCAAATGGTTAAAAAATAACTAAATAGACAGTAATGTATTGCAAAGGCCCTTTGTAAACGTTGACTGGTCACTTTCCTTTGCATATTACTATATTTGGGTGTTATACGGGTACTAATGAGGTACAACCTATGACCAGAAAGTGTTAAAATGTGCAAAAATGAGAAAATAATATGGTAGTACTATGACAAAATTTGCAGCATACATTCCCTTGTCTTGCCATTTAATTTAGTCAACCCTGCAGCATTATTTGGCCCTCCCTGCTGCATAATTCCAGTGTTCCTTCATATAGTACCTACCAGTATGGATGCCATGTGACTCCTACACCTTGTAGCCCTCCTTGTCTTAAGTAACATTTCCTATATATTGATTTACACACTTATATGAGTCATTGTCTCTGAACAATAAGTGTGTGAGCTAAAGCGCTCAATACCCTAGATTGGGCTGAGCAGCACTATAAAATAAATGACATACACATGAGCGAGGGTCTATAGGGAGATGAGGGGCACCATGGGAGGTTGATAGTGAGGGGATCTGTGCAGAGGGAGGTCTTTGGTGAAGGGGTGTGATGAAGGCTGAAGGCCTATGCATCCCCTGCAGTGCGGGTGGGACAACACTTCAAAAGAACCCCAAACTGTAAACAAAATATCATATGAAATACCACAAAAAGACCTGCACAGTCGCTCAAAACTGTGCACATAATTGGTGAGTCGCACGATTGTCTCAACTCAATATAAACTTATTTTGACGTGTACTTATGTTGGTTGTCTATTTACTTACTTATACACTATTGTACGACCTCCTCTGATGTGTCTGAAAACATACCTTTTGTCCCAAATTTCTGTCCTGAATTTTGACCCTTTGTCCTGAATTTTTGTCCTGAATTTTGACCCTTTATCCTGAATTTTTACACTTACTGTCCTGAATTTGCACCTATGCCAGTTGGTCACCCTAGAGTCAGGTTATCTGCAGCCACAAGCTCCGACATATCGTCCACAGCGGTACAAGGAGTACACACAATGGTTACAAGTTCACAACATGCTCTGCGGGAACTTTCCACTGACTTTACTTCACACAGATTATTTATTTTGTAAGTTTTTTTCAATTTAGCCCGCCATTTCCTGTTCAGCAGCAGTTTATCCCCCTCTCCGACCCACACACTCACTCACTCCTCCGTCAGCCTGAGTGACCTTGAGTGTCTGGCACTGCCAGGGTGGGTGTTCAGCCGGCTCTGGCCTCACTGATACAGGACAGCGCTCCGGGGGAGGTGAACATGCTACTTAATCGAGTGTTGTGCAGGCTCGTGGGGTTGGGAAGACAAGTATGGTCTAGGGCAATAATTCTTACACCAGTGTTCTAGGACCCTTAGAGGAGCGTGACGCCTACTCTGTTTACAAACCTAAAGAATATTAACAGATTAATAAAGTGTATAGATAATGCAAAATGTATAATTTTAAAACGTTCTGTAAACGTGAAGGAATTCGAAAGTGGAGGCTCAAAATTAAGTTGGTCTCCTCAGATTGATTCAGGAGAGCAGTGCAAGCGCATCAAACAAAATGTGGTATGGGCGATGGGTGGCCTCGATTGAATTTCGAAAAGCTCTATTTGTCTTAAAAGTTAGATTTTTTAAAACAATATTTGTTTGTTAATTAAGTGAAATATTTCATTTTAGTATTTGTTTGATGAATGTGTGATTCCAAATTTCTGTGCATTGTTTTTTGTTCAAATCTTTGGAATTGCTTAGGCTGGCCGCCCAGATTCCAGTAATGACTCAATGGGGTGGGCGGGGGGGTCCCTGTTTTCCAGTAATGATTAATGGGGGTCCACAGAATGCAAAAGGCTGAGAACCACTGGTCTAGGGTTTCTCATGCTGCGCTGCACAGCCTTGGATTTCCCTTAGGTGCTATGCTTGCTGGGTTGGATGGGCTGGCACACACGTGTATCTCCTGTTGCCTGCATGGGCTAGGTTAGGCTAAATCATGTCTTGTGGTGTCTGACATGTCTTGTGGTGTCTGATATAGGCCATCCTTGAAAATTGTGCAGCAGGGACAAAGTTGAAAACATGTTTTTAGGTGTCTTTACTGTTCAATTTTTAAGAGAGGTGGACATTATTTTTGGGTTTTTGGGTTTGCACCATAATTATGGTTGGTGAGAAAGGTCTGTTTTTAGGATTTTGGCTCTGTGTCATGCTAAATGTTAATGGTGAGGGTGTGATATTGCACTTGTGGTACTGTATCATGCTTGGGGTTGATGGGAAGGGCATTCTTGCTATTGAGTTTCATAAATATACCATGGTTGGAGATGATGGGAGGTTGTAGCGTTTACGTTTCAGCCATTCTAATATTCTAGTAGTTGGCGAATAGTTTTGTTCTTAAGACTCCAATACTTTTGTACCCTTAGGGCTGCTGGGACACACACTCTTCGAATATGTACTGTGCTGGGTGATTGTTGGACATACGTAGCTTTTGATTTTTGGCTCATAGATTGTGTTTAAGGGTTTTCTGTACTGCGGTTTGCTTAGGGTTGGTGGGACAGTTGCGATTCGGCCACTCTGATTTTTGGGGCTTTGGGGGGAGGGGGGGGGGGGATTCTTATGCTTGGGTTTCTTGTTCTGTGCCATGAAATACGTTGGCAGGGAGGCTTATTCTTCTTCAGTTTCTGGTACTGCAGCAGTCTTGAAGCAGGTGGTAGGACTGTCCTTGATTTACTCAATCAGTACAAAGTTTGGGGGGATTAAACTGACTTATCTTTTCCTTTTTGATACAGTGCCATTTTTGGAACTGGTGAAAAACTGCTCCCTTGCTTTGGGCTGTTTGAATGTTCTTCAGTTTCTGATTTTGTGCCATGTTGTGGACCAGGGACGGATTTGTTCTTGGGTTTTTGATATGTTCTCATGCCCGTTCTGGCCAGAAATTCAGTAGAGTTTCTGATACTGTACCATACCTGGAGGCTGCAGCAATTCTTGTTCAGGGTTTGATAATATTATACCATACCTGGTTACTAATGGGATATACATGTTCCTGGTATTTTGTACTATTGGTGCAGATCGGGGCTTCCGAATCCCCTCTACTTCCACGGACGGAGTGATTTCACAGTCACACGCACACACACACACATCACACGCTGGTGAGGCTCATTACACCAACATTCAACCTACCACTCTATCCGTGCCATGTATAAGGGGAAACACTTTCTTAATACCTAACCAATCTGCATATACCTTGAGGTCAATGGCATCAACTAGTTGCTATAGATCTGGTGAAAACATTTTAGACATGCAAATAAATTCAATAACATGACAATAAATAACCACCCGACACAGTGATTCAAACAGAATATTTGTTTATCTAAAATTGTATGAAAAGCCAAATAAAATGCAAGTTCATTTCTCTCATATTTACCTATTCTGGCTAAAAGTCAGATCCTAAGTCAGAACCGGTCCTCAGCAAAATAGTCAGAGTTTCTAGCCGTCATGTAGAGTCACCGTCCTCTCTCCGTCAACATTGGGACCTCTGATCATCAGTTCGGGAAGAAGTGGCACTAGACCTCTCTAGTCTACTAATATTTAAACAAAAACTACATTCCAAAATGTTGCAATCATATCGTACAAAACGGATGAATGGCAGAAATAATGTCGTCTTGGTACACTGGGCTACATTAGAAAATTTTCACACACATTGATCGTCTCAAATAATGAATAGAAATAAAGAGTCCATAACTAATTTGTTACTTCTACGGATGTCTCTTTTGGATGATTTGTATCCCATTCGTGGGATCATTACAAGTTCATAAAGTCAGTATTTGGTTTACCAACACATTTCATGTTCAGGGGCACTTGGCATCCATCCTGGATTTGTCGTCATGGTCATGGCTTTTCAGTTCGTCAAGAGGGCAAGGTCACAGGCAGCGCAAAGCCTCCTTGCAAAATTTCCATCAACTCGAATGCAGGCTGCGGGTGGTAGCCATATTTTAGTAGGCCACATTGGTCAACTTAAGTAAAATGAAACACAAAACAAAATTACTGCACAGAAATGATTATACAGTGTTATTCCCCTGCTAATACCCTTATGTGTATGTATTTATCTAGCCATTTGCGACATCAAAAGCCATTAATGCGTATTAATTATAAGCGCAAAACAAATAACATCACATAAGCAACATCTATTTCTGTCAGTTTGCTCACCAACTTAGTTCACTTATTATTTTAGCCATGCAATAGCATTCCCACGTGTAATTCTTCTGTTAATAAGGTTGATTAGACTAGACTCGACACATCTTTAGTGGTTATTAATTAATCAGTACTTTTAATTATAACATGCGAAAATGAAATAGGTATTTGGTTTAAAAGTAAAAACCCTGCTCCATCAATATCACATGGTAAGATTTGGTGAACAGGCTTGTCCTTGTTTTTCTGGCACTGCTGAGTGTTTGGAGCTGGTGAAACAACGTTTTTTGCTATCTCTGCCACCGTGCACGGTTTGGAACAGATGAACATGCATTCTTAGTTTCAGGCACAGCGTGGCCCCTGTTGGAAAAGATGTTTTGAGGTGGGGAGGAGGGGTCAGGGAGCTTGTCCTTACATGTGTGGTACTGTGCCATACTCGGGTTGGTAGGACAGGCTAGCCCTTTGATATCTGGTATTATATCTTGGGTGAGATGCGTGGACAGGTCTTTACTTTTGTTTTTAACACTATTTTATACCTAAAGTGGATGAAAAGCCTTACTTTTCATTTGCCATGCTTGTGGTCGAGTAGGTAGGTTTATTAAGGTATGTAGTTCAGGGGAAGGGTGGCCCTTCGCTGTCGCGTAGTACAGCATGCACGCACAGGGACTGTCAATGCCATCTCGCCGTGGCATTGTGTTCAGAGGTGTCAGAAAGAGCGTAGTTCCTTGTACTGAGTCGCGCATTGGTTTGGCAGACTGGCCTCTTTGTAGGTTTCCATTACCGTGGCAGGCTGGAAGGCAGCCTTGTTCAGAGGATACAAAGGAATGCACCTGTCAGACCACATTTCATGCAACCCACAGCCTCTCACCTGCCTGCGATCTGCCAAGAGGAAGATGACGAAACGCTCAGGGCAGGGACGCAGCTATCAACTGTGCAGCAGGTGCTGTGGCACCGAGACCCAGAAGCATGAGGGGCCAAATTAAATCCTTTATTTTTGTATTTTACAACCCAGCCAGTGGCTCGTTGTCCTTGATCTGCCCTAGGTACCCTTGCTATGTCACTGGCCCTGGGTATATTTACCCCACTCTAATAAATTAATACCTCATGTCACTCACGCCTCTCACCTACTTGAAGTCAGCCAGGAGGGTGATAAATGTCCCATCAGCCTTCCTGTACTCCACACTGATGCAGTCCTGCTCGCTTTCCACCTCCAGGCTCTCCTTGGCGACCTGTCCATCCTCCAGCCGGACACCGACACGGAGCTCGGCCAGCCCCAGCATGGAGCTCGGTAAGAGGGACAGCAGGAGGCACAAGACCCTCAAAGATGAGAGAGGCTAGAGGTGTAGAGCAGAGAGCACATCCCCCCTGGGCACATCCAGAGGTAGGGGGTGGGGAGAGGCCACAGAGTGGATGGGCAGAGTTGAGTTACGGGGAGGAGGTGGGGGGTTGGAAGAAATAATTGAGGGATGCAAACAGGGAAAACAGAAAGAAAGTAGAGAAACAGGAAAAAATGGACTGAGAGGAAAGATGGATCCAGAATGGTATCACTCTTTGCCTTTAGGGGCGCCACCTGGCCGCTCCCTACCTGGTGTCCTAGGTACACCACATAACCCTGCCCTATCTGGCACTTACTTGCCTTGATAGTTAGTCCCGCCCTCTGCAAGGCCTTCAACACTTCACAGAGGTGTTGCAAATGTTCCTCCCAACTGGAGCTGAACACAGCAATGTTGTCCAGGTATGTGGCGCTGAAATCCTCCAGCCCACTTAGCACCTCTTTAACCCCTTCGATGCTCATGACGGAGCGGTTCCGTCATGAGCATCGGTTGGGCTGTGCTTATGATGGAACCGCTCCGTCATGAGCACAGCCCCTGGGGGAAGCGCTGGCTCTCCCCCCCTGGGGCATCGATCTTGCCCCCACAGAGGGGGATGGCAGCGGAAGAGTTTCCGCTGCCACCCCCGAGCCCCCCCCGCGCTTCCCCATGACGTCAGCGCGCACAGCGCGCGCTGACGTCATCAGGAAGCGCTGGGACGCCTGGAAGCCATTTGCTTCCAGGCGTCCCAGCGAGCAGCAGGTGAGTTTTCTTCTCCGGTGGGGCCGCGGGGGCATGTTTGCAAGTATTGAGGCATCGGGGGAGAGGAAAGAGTATTTCCTCTTCCCTGATGTCTCAATGCTGGGCATTCCTGCTTCACGATCGCGCACAGCGTCACGATCGTGGAGCAGGGATGCCCCACTAGACACCAGGGATGTCTTCCTCTGCAGTAAGGAAGCGACCCCTTAGGCAAGGGTCGCTTCCTGGGGGCAAAAATAAATGTTAAGACTTTTCTGCCCCCCCTGGAGGCAGATCGGTCGTGTTTGTATCTGTTTCTGCTCCCAGGGGGGCAGAAAAGCCCACTAGACACCAGGGATGTCTGTTTCAGCATTAGGAAGCGACCCCTTGGGCAAGGGTCGCTTCCTTGGGGACAAAAATAATGTTAAGACTTTTCTGCCCCCCCCGAGGGCAGATCGGTCGTCTTTCTATCCGTTTCTGCTCCCAGGAGGGGCAGAAAAGCCCCCTAGACACCAGGGATGTCTGTTTTTAGACTTAAGGAAGCGACTCCTTGGGCAAGGGTCGCTTCCTGGGGGGCAAAATAAATATTAAGACTTTTCTGCCCCCCTGGGGGCAGATCGGTCGTCTTTGTATCCGTTTCTGCTCTCAGGGGGGGGCAGAAAAGCCCACTAGACACCAGGGATGTCTGTTTTAGCATTAAGGAAGCGACCTCTTGGGCAAGGGTCGCTTCCTGGGGGCCCTTATTTTTATTAGGACTTTTCTGCCCCCCCTGGGGACAGATCGGTCTTTTGTGTAGCCGTTTCTGGTCCGGGGGAGGGCAGAATAGCCCACTAGACACCAGGGAATTAGTTTAAATAAAAAAGGAAGTGACCCCTTGGGCAAGGGTCGCTTCCAGGGGGCAATTTTTACATAATGTGTATTTTGCCCCCCCCCCCCGCCCCGGGACAGATTAGCCTGTTTTTTTTTTCCTGCTGTTTTCTGCCCCACCTGGCACACAACCCGATTTACCATTTGGGTAGTAACATAGCATGTTATAATGTTTATTGTTATATTTTTTGTGAATTGCAATTGTAATTGTTTTTTTTTTTACTTTTTTGTTCGAGGTGAAGGCTTTTGCTCTTTTCAGTTTGCGGTTTCGTTACTGGTGGTTCTGCTGTTTGTGTAGTTTGGTAAGAGACTTTTTTTGTACAATGTAAATGTGTTTGATTTCTCTGCATGAAGTTTTTTTTTGCAAATGGTGTAATAATAGCAGTATATTTGGTTTTTGAGTGTCAAAAACTGTTTGCATTTGTGCTCGATGTGTATTTTGTTGTCTTGTGAGTAATTTTTTTTTTTTCTTCTTTCTAGTTGGATATCGTTGGTTTTTGCTGTGTCACTGCAGAGTAGGTTCTGGTGAGTGTATATGCTGTGTGACAGTAGGACTGGATATGTCTCTATTTTCAGGGTGTACACCGGTAAGGAATCCAGGATTAACCCCCCTGGTTGTCCGTCCACTTTTGGAGTGACTGAGAAAATTGTTTGGGAACTTGGTAGAGGATTGTTTAACAAAGGCCACCATTTATATGTAGATAACTTCTACACTGGTGTGCGGTTGTTCAGGGAATTGGCCAAAGTGGACACTGTTGCTTGTGGCACAATCCGCTCGAACCGTAAAGGTTTCCCAAAAGGACTTGTTTGTCAAAAGCTTGTGCGGGGACAGTGCAGTGCGTTGCGTTGCGAGGAGCTTCTTGCTGTGAAGTTTTCAGACAGGAGAGATGTCTACATGCTGACTACCATCGATGATGAAAGCACTGCACCTGTGACTGTTTGGGGTCAGGTCGCTGAAGTGCGCAAAAGTGCAGTACTTGGGCCTCACACACAAGTGAGGCACCATTTTTACCGGGAGACCTGGGGGAACGCTGGGTGGTGGTAAATTTGTGTGAGCCCGGTGATGCCACAACTTTCCCACACCAAAATGTGTGAAAAAAGTGATTTTTTCAGCAAAAATTGAGGTTTGCAGGGGATTCTGGGTAAGGAAACGTTGGGGGATCCACGCAAGCCATACCTCCCTGGAAGCCGCCGGGTGTCTAGTTTTCAGAAATGTTTGGGTTTGGTAGGGTTCCCTATGTGCCGGCAGAACTAGTGTTAAAAAACTACAGCTAGTCACATTGCCAAAAAAGGGTCATTTTTCACTGCAAAATTGAGGTGTGACCACGTTGCGTTTTGTGCCGTTTCCTGATGCGGGCACTAGGCCGACCCGCACAAGTGAGGTACCATTTTTCTCGTAGGACTTTGGGGAACGCGGGGTGGGTGGAAATTTGTGGATCCACGCAGATTCCAGAACATTCCATCACAGAAACCTGGGGAAAATGTGATTTTTTTGTCAATTTTTTACGTTTGCAAGGGATTCTGGGTAACAGACCCTGGTGGGAGGCACTCAAGTCACCCCATCCTGGATTCCCCTGGGTGTCTAGTTTTCAAAAATATATAGGTTTGCTAGGTTTCCTTAGGTGCCGGCAGAGCTAGGGTTCATAAACTACAGCTAGTCACTTTGCCAAAAAAGGGTCATTTTTCACTGCAAAATTGAGGTGTGACCACATTGCGTTTTGTGCCGTTTCCTGTCACGGGCACTAGGCCGACCCGCACAAGTGAGGTACCATTTTTCTCATAGGACTTTGGGGAATGCGGGGTGGGTGGAAATTTGTGAATCCACGCAAATTCCAGAACTTTCCATCACAGAAATGTGGGGAAAAGGTGTTTTTTTTGTCAATGTTTTACGTTTGCCAGGGATTCTGGGTAACAGATCGTGGTGGGAGGCACTCAAGTCACCCCATCCTGGATTCCCCTGGGTGTCTAGTTTTCAAAAATATATAGGTTTGCTAGGTTTCCCTAGGTGCCGGCAGGGCTAGGGTTCAAAAACTACAGCTAGTCACTTTGCCAAAAAAGGGTCATTTTTCACTGCAAAATTGAGGTGTGACCACGTTGCGTTTTGTGCCGTTTCCTGTCGCGGGCACTAAGCCGACCCGCACAAGTGAGGTACCATTTTTTTCGTAGGACTTTGGGGAACGCCGGGTGGGTGGAAATTTGTGGATCCATGCAGATTCCAGAACTTTCCATCACAGAAATATGGGGAAAATGTGTTTTTTTTGTCAATTTTTTACGTTTGCAAGGGATTCTGGGTAACAGACCCTGGTGGGAGGCACTCAAGTCACCCCATCCTGGATTCCCCTGGGTGTCTAGTTTTCAAAAATATATAGTATGCTAGGTTTCCCTAGGTGCCGGCAGAGCTAGGGTTCAAAAACTACAGCTAGGCACTTTGCCAAAAAAGGGTCATTTTTCACTGCAAAATTGAGGTGTGACCACGTTGCATTTTGCGCCGTTTCCTGTTGCGGGCACTAGGCCGACCCGCACAAGTGAGGTACCATTTTTCTTGTAGGACTTTGGGGAACGCGGGGTGGGTGGAACTTTGTGGATCCACGCAGATTCCAGAACTTTCCATCACAGAAATGTGGGGAAATTATGTTTTTTTTGTCAATTTTTTATGTTTGCAAAGGATTCTGGGTAACAGACCGTGGTGGGAGACACTCAAGTCACCCCAACCTGGATTCCCCTGGGTGTCTAGTTTTCAAAAATATATAGGTTTGCTAGGTTTCGCTAGGTGCCGGCAGAGCTAGGGTTAAAAAACTACAGCTAGGCACTTTGCCAAAAAAGGGTCATTTTTCACTGCAAAATTGAGGTGTGACCACGTTGCGTTTTGCAACGTTTCCTGTTGCGGGCACTAGGCTGACCCGCACAAGTGAGGTACCATTTTTCTCGTAGGACTTTGGGGAACGCGGGGTGGGTGGAAATTTGTGGATCCACGCAGATTCCAGAACTTTCCATCACAGAAATGTGGGGAAAATGTGTTTTTTTTGTCCATTTTTTACGTTTGCAAGGGATTCTGGGTAACAGACCCTGGTGGGAGGCAGTCAAGTCACCCCATCCTGGATTCCCCTGGGTGTCTAGTTTTCAAAAATGTAGGTTTGCTAGGTTTCCCTAGGTGCTGGCAGGGCTAGGGTTCAAAAACTACAGCTAGACTCTTCGCAAAAAATGTGTACATTTTCAGTGTGAAAATGTGGTGTGTTCACCTTAGGTTTTGGGCCACTTCCTGTCGTGGGCACTATGCCTACCCACACAAGTGAGGTACCATTTTTATCGGGAGACATAGGGTAGTTCAGATTTGTAAAGCAACTGTTATTACCTATTGATTTTTGATGCATTTCTCCCTTCCAAATAAAAGACATTGTGTGAAAAAAAAAGTCATTTTGAAAAATGACCAATGATTCTCATGCTAGTATGAGTATTCCCAAATTTCGAAATGTGCAAATATGCACTGTTTCTAAACTCTGTAATTTGTTCCCATTTCAGAAATACCTAGGTGTCTTTCATACCAATTTTTCCATGTATACATTTTCCCACAATAATTGCAATATACCCGGAACAAAATAAAAAAAACATTACAAAATGCTGCTCAGTTTTTTACTCTGGGTTCGTTGGGCTCTTGGTGAACCTACAAGTCCTATATATCCCCACAACCAGGAAGGTCCAGCGGATGTAACGGTACATTGCTTTCAAAGAGATGTCATAATTAGAAGAAGTTACAGGTGAAAATGTTGACACAAAAGGCTGCTTTTTTCAACTAATGTTTAATTTTTCCTATATTTAACTGTTAGTTTCTATAAAGAAACCTTGATGGATCTACACAAATGACTCCTTGCTGAATTCAGAATTTTGTCTACATTTCAAAAATGTATAGCTTTCCAGGATCCATTATTGCTTTTGTACCCATTTCTACCAATAACTGGAAGGAGGTTGAAAGCACAAAAAATAGCAAAAATAGGGTATGTCCCAGAAAAATGTCAAAACTGTGTAAAACATTTTGGATTTCTGACAAAAATCTGTCATTCCCTAAAAGCTGGAGAAATGGTGATTTCAGCCCCACAAACCCTTTTTTTATATCATTTTCAGAGAAAACCCCAGACGCTTTCATTTGCAGCCAGTTTTTCCCATTTTTCACAAAAAAACAACATTTTGCTGTATTTTGACTAATTTCTGGGAACCCTCTAGGAGAATCCACAAACCCTGGGTACTTTTAGAATCCCCATGATGTTGGAAGAAAAGAACGCAAATTTGGCGTGGATACCTAATGTGGTCAAAAAGTTACAGGGGCCTAAGCGCGTACTACCCCAAATAGCCCAAAAAAGGCTTAGCACAGGAGGGGAAAAGGCCTAGCAGCGAAGGGGTTAATCAGTCTCCGGAAGGTGGCAGGGGCGTTCTTCAACCCAAAGGGCATAACCCTGAACTGGGAGTGCCCCTCTGGCGTTGAGAACGCTGACCTCTCTTTGGCCCCCTCGGTCAAGGCAATCTGCCAGTACCCAGACATCAAGTCAAATGTACTGTGGTACCGGGCAGCTCCCAGCCGATCCACGAGCTCATCAGCTCTGGGGATGGGGTGAGCTTCCGTCTTGGTGACCGCATTGAGCCACGGTAATCCACAGAGAACCGGAGTTGTGGGGTGGCACCTGGCGCAGCAGCTTTTGGCACAAGGACCACTGGGCTAGCCCAGGGGCTACTGGATGGCTCAATCACCCCTAGCGCCAGCATCTTGGAAACCTCCTCCTTGATGCTGGCCCTGACCTTATCAGCTACTCTGTAAAATTTTTGTTTTACAGGCAGACTGTCTCCAGTGTCCACATCATTGATGCACCAATGGGTGACTCCTGGGGTCAGGGGGAACAGGGAGGCGAGCTGACCCAATGCCTGGCGACAGTCCCCATGCTGTTCCGGGGTCAGGGTAGGTGAGAGGTTCACCCCATCCACTGACCCATCCTTCTCCTTGGCAGACAGGAGGTCAGGAAGATGTTCACTCTCTTCTTCCGTCCCGTCATCTGTAGCCAAGAGCATGGTTACATCAGACCTCTCAAAGTGGGATTTGATGCGGTTCACATGGAGGACCCTCAAAGGGTTCCTAGGAGATGGTAAGTCAACCAGGTAGGTCACTTCGCTCCTGCGCTCCACCACCTCATAAGGCCCAGTCCACTTGTCCTGAAGCACGCAAGGCTCCACTGGCGCCATCACCCACACCTTTGACCAGGTTGAAACTCGACCAAAGGGGCATTCTGGTCGTACCACCATTTCATTTCTTCCTGGCTGGCTTCCAGGTTCGCCTGAGCGAGTTACATGAAATGCCTAGTTTGGTTCCTAAAGGCCAGCATGTAGCTATATACATCCTGAGGAGGGGTTTACTAGGAGCCTTCTCCCAGCCCTCCTTCACCAAACTTAAGGGTCCTCTTACGGGGTGCCCAAACAGGAGCTCAAAGGGACTGAACCCTAAGGACTTCTGTGGCACCTCTCTGTAAGCAAACAGCAGGCATGGTAAGAGGATGTCCCACTTACGCCTCATGGGTTCCTCAAGACCCATAATCATGCCCTTTAGGGTCTGGTTAAATCTCTCAACCAGACCGTTCTGCTAGGTGTGGTAAGGCGTGGTGAACTTGTAGGTTACACCGCACTCCTTCCACAGAGATTTCATATACCTAGATATGAAATAAGTACCCCGTCGGACACCACCTCTCTGGGGAACCCCACGCGGGAGAAAATCCTCATCAGTGCATGGCCCACCATGCGGGCTGTTAGCGTCCGGAGAGGGATGACTTCCGGATACCGGGTGGCATGGTCCACCAAGACCAGGATGAAGCTGTTACCCATGGCCGTCTTGGGATCCAGAGGCCCCACAATGTAAATGCCCACCCTTTCAAAGGGGGTGCAGAATACAGGGAATGGTTGGAGGGGAGCCTTGTGCTTCCTTCCATTCTTACCACTTGCCTGGCAAGTCTGACAGGTCCTGCAATGAGTATCAGAACTCTTGCGCATTTGAGGCGAGTAAAAGTGGGTGGCAAGTAAGGGTGGGCGTCAAATTCCGTTCCGCTCGCGGAATTTGCAATATTTTGACATGTTCGCGTTCCGCGGAGAGCGCGAAAATGCAAAAATGTCCGCGATTTGCAGCGTTGCGAAGATTTTTTTCATATTCGCACTTTGAAAATGGGTTCTCGCGCGCGCGATCGCCTTACTGGGATCCCTGCATTCGCCGACGAGTTTTCCAATCCGTTTGCGTGCTCCACGAGATGTTGATAGCCGGTCGCGCTATCCCGTGAGATTTCGCGGTCACGATCACGTCATTCGCCTTGCCATCAGACACCGCGAGAGTCTGAGATCGCGAACACGTAATTTTCCACCTCGAGAGAGAGCATGACGTCGCGAACACATCAATCTCCACCGCGACAGAGAGCATGAGATCGTGAACACGTCATTTTGGACGCGCCATCGACATCCGGCGGAAGTGTGGTGAAGCTCGCGATCACGAACACGCCAAATTTTCAATCTGAAGAAGAATATTAACTCTAGCAGCATAAAACCTTCTGTAAATGATGATTTGGATGAAAAAAACTTCTCAGATTGACATTTGGCTGTCCTTGTTTGTGCAAGGAGTCCTTTTTAAAAAAAATACTTTTTGGGGGGAGAGGGGGGAAGTGCCACATCGTCTCCAACTTCCTGTTCCTGTCCAGCAGGCTCCTCCAAGTGCTTTGTCCATCTCCTGTTCATTCTGCCTTTGGATTTGAGCTGGAAGGATCACTCTTTGTGTCTGCTGCATCATTATCATTGGATTTGAGGACTTTTGAATCATTCTTTTTTTTTTTAATTGTTGGGGTAGCCAGTAGGCCCAGAGCTAGTCATGGGTGGGTGCATGATGAAGCAACTGTTCCTTTGGTGTGTGTTGAATGTTTTTCAAACATCATTTAGGGCATGGATGGCATTGGATTGAGTAGGAAAATGTGTTTTTGGGGGGTATTTCTGTTTTTGGGTGTGTGTTAAAGAAATGCCTTTGTTGTGTGTGCCTGGTGCGTTGGTGTGCACCCTGCAGACCTTGTTTTGCCCTGTGGATTTTCGTTTTTGCATTTTATTGCATTAAAAAGGCAAAGCAGTGTGGTTTAGCATGCATCTTTTGCCTGGCTTCTTTTATAGGCCTTTTGTCAGTTCATTGTTTCCCAGGCCTCCTGCGTGTTGCTTGTGATTTGTGAGTGTCCATGTGGCTGGTGGCCTTTTCTGGTGGGAGTTATTAGTGTGCTGCTTTTGCCATATATAGGCCTGCATGGTATTCCTTTGTGGCCTAGGCTTCTTGTTGTGGGCCTGGCCATGAGGCTGCCGGCCATTTTGAAGGCAGGTAGTGTGTTTTTTGCAACAGGCCTCCATTGTCTTTCTTCTGTTTCTTGTAGTTGGGTGGGCCTGGCCATGTGGCTGGTGGCCATTTTGAAGCCTAGGCCTGTAAGTTCGTGTCGCCTTGTCTGCCCAAGGGCCTGCTTTCATCCAGTAGGCTCAGAGCAGGTAGCCACAGGTGCATTAAACAAGTGTTTCTGTGTGTTCTGTTGAATTTAAACATCATTTAGGACATGGATGGCATTGGATTGAGTTGGAAAATGTGTTTTTTGGGGGGTATTTCTGTTTTTGGGTGCGTGTTAAAGAAATGCCTTTGTTGTGTGTGCCTGGTGTGTTGGTGTGCACCCTGCCGACCTTGTTTTTCCCTGTGGATTTTCGTTTTTGCATTTTATTGCATTAAAAAGGCAAAGCAGTGTGGTTTAGCATGCATCTTTTGCCTGGCTTCTTTTATAGGCCTTTAATCAGTTCATTGTTTCCCAGGTCTCCTGCTTGTTGCTTGTGATTTGTGAGTGTCCATGTGGCTGGTGGCCTTTTCTGGTGGGAGTTATTAGAGTGCTGCTTTTGCCATATATAGGCTGGCATGGTATTCCTTTGTGGCCTAGGCTGCTTGTTGTGGGCCTTGCCATGAGGCTGGTGGCCATTTTGAAGGCAGGTAGTGTGTTTTTTGCAACAGACCTGCATTGTCTGTCTTCTGTTTCTTGTAGTTGGGTGGGCCTGGCCATGTGGCTGGTGGCCATTTTGAAGCCTAGGCCCGCACGTTTGTGTCGCCTTGTCTGCCCAAGAGCCTGCTTTCATCCAGTAGGCTCAGAGCAGGTAGCCACAGGTGCATTAACCAAGTGTTTCTGTGTGTTCTATTGAATTTAAACATCATTTAGGGCATGGATGGCATTGGATTGAGTTGGAAAATGTGTTTTTTGGGGGTATTTCTGTTTTTGGGTGTGTGTTAAAGAAATGCCTTTGTTGTGTGTGCCTGGTGCGTTGGTGTGCACCCTGCAGACCTTGTTTTGCCCTGTGGATTTTCGTTTTTGCATTTTATTGCATTAAAAAGGCAAAGCAGTGTGGTTTAGCATGCATCTTTTGCCTGGCTTCTTTTATAGGCCTTTTGTCAGTTCATTGTTTCACAGGCCTCCTGCTTGTTGCTTGTGATTTATGAGTGTCCATGTGGCTGGTGGCCTTTCCTGGTGGAAGTTATTATTAGTGTGCTGCTTTTGCCATATTGGCCTGCATGGTTTTCCTATTGGCTTACTGCTTCCATCCATCCCCTTTGCCAGCAGCAGCTCCCTTCCATTACATTTGTATTTTGGTTGTTGTTCTTATTCTTTCCTGTCCTTCCTGAGAGTGTAGTGTGTACACTGTACACAGTAAGTAGTATACCATAGCCCTTGTTGCCAAAGTCTCACAAATGGCTACACTATATCTTTTATTTGTTTGTTTGTACTAGTAGTAATTGAACCACAACAACAAATGCAACATTTCACTGATGTTCTTCTCCTTTGCTTTTAGGTGCACAAAAAGACAGAGGAGGAGGTAACTATCAACATCATCCGTTGTACTGCCAGACAGAAGTCCTGCTGCGCACCACACCACGTCCATGTGTGACCACAGACATCTCTGCAACTTGTGCACCTGTGTCCTGTCTGACATCTGAAGAACATGGCCCCAAAGAAAGGTACCAGGTCCTCCAGTACCAAGAAAGTTGCCGGTGAGAAGAAGAAGGAACAGAAAAAGGAAGAGGCACTAACCACGACTAGTGTGCCGGCAAATGTGTTTTTTGGGACCCAAAAAATTACGCCTGCAGCAGCGTTGTCCGGGAACCAAGCTGGGAGCAGCACCTCCACACCAGCGGGCCAACCCCACCCACCTAGGCCCAAGCCCATGAGTGTCGCAGAGGTAGCCAGTCTACTAACGAGCAGCGATGTTGAAATGTCCTTATCGCAAAGTAGTACACAATCAACGCAGGCGGAAACTCAGCAGATAGGTGTGCAGCAGCAGGCACAGCAGCAAGAACAGCAGCTGCCGCAACAACAGCTGCCAGAACAGCAGCAGCCGCAAGAACAGCAGCCGCCACAAGAACAGCAGCAGCCACAACAACAGCCACAACAACAGCCCACAATAGTAGTTGTTGCTCCTGAAGAAGGGGCATTTCAGGAAATCGAGCTTTCTGCCGACAAACTGGAGCAAACCACTGTTTCAGAAGATCCATTGTCTTCCAGACCCCCAGCAAGGAAAAGGAGGGTTAGTCCATCATCTTCTCCTTCAAGCCCCACTTCTGATGATCTTGATGCCACTTGGAAGCCACCAGCTCAATCTGAGAGTGATGCATGTCACAAGACAAGGCTAGTGAAAAGGAAGGTTCCAGAAAGCCTTAGAGTTATGGAGGTAGATGTACAAGAGGGGGATGATGATGATGACGGACATCACTCCCAGCCCGAAGGAGGTGGAGACCAACATTATTACCCTATCCAAAATGGCTGCAAGGCATGTAGCATGGATACCACCAACACAGGTAACACCACCACGACCTCCAGCTTCCATATTTTCATTTGCAAAGGAAAGGCAGGGACCTACATCCAGCTCAACCACCACCTCAGTAGGTAGTGGTAGAAGTCACAGTGTAGCTGCACAGTCACATTCCAAGCACACCCTCCAGTTCATCTGGTATTGAAAGTGGCACATCCAGCAGCACCAGAAAGTTCTCCTCCCCGGTTTGGGACTTCTTTTCGGTTAGCAGTAAGGAGGAGAACATTGCTATATGCTCAATTTGTCGACATGCTGTTAGGCGGGTTAAGCTTGGTACAAACTATGGTACCGGAGGCCAAACAAGTCATCTCAAAATACACCACACTATTGTGTGGAAGGCTCACCTACTTCACTTAGAACAAAGTAAAACTCAACCCATTGTTGTTGGGCATGTAGAATCAGGGGATGATATTATCGCGGTGGAAGGTGAACAAGAGGGAGACATTTCTAGCCCTGTCCCCAGTAGTGTAGTGGTACCACCCACATCCTCAGCAACATCTCAGTGGCACCGCAGTACTAGTCAGAGTCAGGCTGAGACACCAAGGCGACCGAGTAGTACTGCAATAAAACAAAGTGCGTCGTTTAGCCTAACTGGGTTAAGGAAAACAACTGCACCACAAAGGAAAATAATCCAGCCTACCATCGACAGCATGCTTAGGTTGGAGGGGCAGTACCAATGCAACCACCCAACGGCACGGTTGTACAATGCAAAGCTGGCTAAAATGTTAGCGCTGGACTTTCTCCCTTTTTCATTTGTGGAAGGGGTGGGTTTCCTTGAATTTGTTTCAACCATCTGCCCTAAATGGAAGGTTCCCACCCAGTCCTATTTCACAAGAGTTGCTGTTCCAGCACTAAATCATGATGTGCTGGAATTGGTTGGACAAGCTTTGCAGCAGAGTGCTGTTCACAATATCCACCTGACAACAGACATGTGGACTAGTTGCCAAGCCACTGATTACATGTGCATCACTGCACACTGGGTCTCTTTTGTGGGGGTTAGAGATAAGCTATCTGAAGTAGGTGCCATTGACACAGCTGAGATTTTCAAAGCTACTCGGAAACATGCAACTGTATCCATGTTCGCCATGGAGAAATCTCATACTGCTGTAAACATATTGGAAGAGTTTCACAGCAAGGTTTTTGAATGGCTGCGCCCAAGAGTGCTTAAGATTGGTTTTGTTTCCACAGATAATGGCAGTAATGTACTTAAGGCCATGGAGCTTGGTTCCTATTTCAGGGTTCCGTGTTTGGCGCACTGCATTAACATTATTGTTCAAGACTTTCTGAAAAAAGAAGCCATAGTCAGCTACTTACTGACCACCTGCCGAAGAATATGCACTCACTTCAGCCATTCTTTTAAAGCTCAGAAGCAGCTGAGGATCATTCAACGTGACTATAGAATGCCAGTCAAAGCACTCATCCAGGAGGTGGCAAAATGTTGGAACTCAACTTATTACATGCTTGACCGTCTGAGCAGTACAGGCCAATCAATGAATATGTCATGCGAAGAGGGGTTGCTACTGTGAAAGGCATGACCCTTTAGAAGGACCAATGGTGCCTAGTTAAATGCCTGACTGAGATGCTTCTTCCTTTCGAAGTCTTCACACGTGAAGTCAACAAGGAGGACTGCACTATGGGCCAAGCTATCCCATTGTTGCAAATGCTAGAGCATCAGATGAAGGAGTTGTCTGAAGCATACAAAGGTGTAGAGGGAAAAAAAAACATATGAGTTGGTGGAGAGCTTAGCCCGTCGCTTAGCTGACAATACAAGGGTGCAAAATAAGATTTTGTCACAAAAACTTTACATTTGTTCCACAATTCTGGATCCACAGACAAAATGGGCACTGAAGACATTAATTCCTTTTTCAGAAATGGATGTTGCACGGTAAAAAACTTGGATAACTGAGTCAGCGAGTAAGTTGGAAAATGAAAGGCTGCTAATTATAAGCCCGCTAGATAAACCCACAACAACTACTGCAGCAGGGCACCCGGCGTCAAGTTCAACTTCGGAGCCTGAGGGCAGTGCGTTTGGCTCAGAACACACACCAACACTATCGACAGCAGCAAGAACTGGCTCATGAGGCCCAGTAAAATCTTTACACGATTGGTATTTACAGCAAGGCATTGGTAAGTCCAGTGCTGATGCAACAAGAAAAGAGCCCGAAAAAAGTTTAGCACCCCTGAACATTGAACGGATGGTCTAGGCCTATCTGGAAGACCCAACAGAGGTGTACATTGATCAAAACCCATTGCGGTATTGGTATGGGAAAAGGGGCCAATGGCCACTGCTCAGCAGGCTGGCGATAAACTATCTGGCTTGCCCTGTCGCAAGTGTCTCTTCTGAACGTGTTTTCAGTGCTGCTGGTTCCATTGTAACAGTGAGAAGGACCAGTCTCTCGCCCAAAAACGTGGAGAGGTTAACCATGTCCAAAATGAATCAGCACTTTATACCACCGAATTACACGATACATGAATCAAGGGAGGAAGATGAGGACAGTGGCTCAGGTGACGGAAGTTGTGTGTTAGATGATGATTACCTACTTCTGGTTGAACCCCTAGAGTTTGAGGACGAGCTATACTTCCCTGACAATTAGGCTTGCACTTCTTACTGTCTTCCTCCCTTATTTTCTTTTATTTGTGTGTCTGTCTTCCTGGTTAGAAACTTCGAATCACAACAAATCCATCACCAAATCGTTTTATTGCCATGCACAAGTTTCAGCTGTCTGCATTTCACAGTACACTCCTCCGAATCCTGCTCCTCCATCCTCCTGAATCTCCCTAAATCCACTGCCCTCAAGAAGACAGATGATGATTGGATGATGCAAAATAGAAGAAAAAAGAAAATCTTTCCTAGTCCCTCCAAAAGAAGTGGAACATGATTGATAATGACTACTATAGCTATCCTCCTTTCTGATCTGAGAGAGACTGCCCATTAACTGAAGATGAGAAGGAACAGGTAATGAATGATGCCATGCATTGGACGCTGACTGAGTGATTTTGTTGTTGTTTGTTGTGCATGAAGTTACTTCATTGTGTACTTTATGTAATAATCTACACACTAAAAGTAACTGAAGTCACTTTTTCCCTTCTTGTATTTTTAATAACAAACTTGTACTTCTACTGCAGGCCGATACATTGCATTTTGAATATAGGAAGGGGACTCAATCTGTACACTGCACACTGAGTAGGACAACACCATGATGATGATGGCGAGAGAGACGGCCCCTTCACTTAAGATGAGAAGGAACAGGTAATGAATGGCATGCATTGGACACCAACTCTGAGTGATTGGTGTTTGTGTTTTTGTTGTTTGTTGTGCATGAAGTGAAGTCAAAGTGTACCAGTATTTACTCTACACACTAACAGTGACTCAAGTCAATATTTCCACTCTTGTTGTTTAATAACAAAATTGTACTTCTGCTGCAGGCCAATCCATTGCATTTTTGAATATGGAATCTGGACTCACTCGGTACACTGCAGACTGAGTTGAACAACACCCTCATGATGACCACAGTGACATAGTATCTTCACAGTCACTCAGTACACGGATCGGAGATGATTAATGGAATAAGTCAGGGCATTTCATGAGTGGCATAAAAGGTAAACAAGTAAACAACAACCACAGCAGACCTAAATGTCTGTGTAACGGTGGAGTCAAGTGTAGCGGTGGTATGACTGCGATGCATTTACTTAGTCACTTAAATTGTAAAATGCTATGTTGCTGGATATGTGCTTTATCCAACTCTTTCAAAAAACGTACGCTAAATGGAGGATGTGCAAAGGGTGCCATCACCGTGGGCCTGCTTTGTCCTGTTGGTGTTGTAGGTTAATGCTGGAAACAGACTAGAGTAGAGATGATGCATTCATGCCGCCTCGGAAAGTGTTCTTGTTGCACTACACCATAACCTGTGCATTTTTTTCAACTTGGTTTCTCAATATCCCTTTTATTTTTTCATCTACAATTACAGGCCGGGCCTTACCCTGTGCTATACTTGGGAAAACAATGCACACTTACCTTACCAATGAATCTACATCTGCCAGGCAGGCAGTGGCGTCACCCGAGATTGATGGACGGAGCATCCATGGAAGGTAGGACCAAGAGGAATGCCGAGATTCAACTCCCCATTTGACCAGGATAACACAGTAACAGTATCAACTTTCACCATCTTTTAAATAATTCGATTCATTTTTTTGTCTACAATCATTACAACAGTGTGTACTTGTTGTTATTATTATCATTAGGTTTGCTCTCTGTTTATAATTCATCCCTACTGATATTTTAAAATTTTCTTTGCTATCTGTAAAAGTAAGCCTGGTAACACTGAACACAAACTGTATGTAATCAGGGTGTCCTTATCATTATCATGCATACATTTCCTTTTTCTCCCTTAACATATTGATATGGATATGGTAGTCTACAAAGATTCTGTTGTTTGTTGTTTGTCCATGCGTACTGTTTTTCTTTCTCAAACCTTTCCCCAAATCCCCCTTCCCAACCATTCAACAAACCCTAACCCTCTTCCCCCGGCCTATGTGACTTATTGAGGTATGACTAAATTAAATGTACACCAATAATTTATCACACACTTGCTGGGGCGGATGTGGCAAAACCAACAGTACTTCAATTTCAAGGCAGGGCGGGGATCTTCTTCTGCTTGCCCACCCATGAGCAGCATATTTGTGAGGTAATCTTTTTACCAAAGGAACCCAATACATCAGCATTAATTGCCGGCATTGATTGGATTAATGGATTTGTTGTCATCCTCCTACACAGCACTAACAGTTATGCTTGTGTCCTGTGTACTGTAGGCCTAGTCAAGTGACTCGACACAACTTGAGTTTACAACTCTGCGTACTACTAGGCTATCCCCTCCACCATTATGTTTTGTTGTATTTTTGCATATTATTGTTTAGCAGTAAGTTCTGTACTGTACTTCATTCTACTACTCCTCGAAGAGTCTCTCTCAGGCTACTGACTGTCTCATTTTCTTTTTTTGCAAATGCTGCTGCCAGTGTCTACTACTACTACTACCACCACAACCATGGCATGTTAGGAAAGAAAACCATCATCACCATGCAGCCATTGCTGTGCCTAAGTTAAACATCAAGCAAAGGTAAGAGAAGTTTGGGGGAGGCATAATTATTAATGGACATGTTTTCATTCATTCAATTTCACACACCCCTCTAAGTCCAGTTGCAGAGTGCCTAGAGTAGAAGAGACTGATAGTACTAGTAGGACAAGTCACTCAATGAGGGGTGCCGCATCTATCTGTTTGTGTCTTACAAAGTCAGCCAATTATTAAAATTAAACACTGGCTGTGGGCGGCCCTGCACCAGCAAGGAAACAGTGTGATGTAAAACAGTAACCCCACCCAGAAAACATTAACAACATCGTATGCAAAGTAGAAATATATTATTTAATACCCTAACAAAAATAAACTGTGTAAAAAAATCCCACAACACCTGACCCACCCCTCTCCCTAACCCCAACCAATGTCCGTAAAGAAAAAGTCCAACATAATGTCCAATTGTCCAATGAAAAGAGAAAACCCAACCCCCGATTCCCACCCACCAAAAGAATAAATAAAAAAGGGGCAATGAACAGGGTCTTATGTTCGGCGGGCTTGACTCTGGAGGACACGTACTTGCTCCTCTAGGCGGGCAACACGGCGCTTCAATGCACGGCAGTTGCATCCACGGGGGGGGGCAGCACTGATGGAGGGGCGGCGGCGGGCGGCTGCAAGATGGTGGCGCCGTACCACTGCAGGGCGGTGGCTGGGGCCCGGGGCATTGGAGGAGGCTGCAGCTGCTGCCACCTTCTCCTCCTCCTCTTCCAGAACCACCAGCCGACGGTATTCACTCTGTATGGCCCCCAGCTTCTGGCGCCGGGCCTTGGCTGCCAACTCCTTCCTGTCAGGTTTCCCCTTGGAAGGAGTAGCTATATATCAAGAAGAAAAAATAAGACTATTGTAAAATATACTCTTAGCAAAGCAGTAAGACAAATTAATTCTACACATAGTGGCACAGTAATACTAGCAAGCACAGTACATAACATTTGTAGTATGTATCTATCCTCCCACTTTCTTGGACTTTAACATTTGTGGGAGTTTCAGGCATTCAACCAACTATGCATCTGATTCCTATCAGCCACCTATGCATGCATGCATCCCACGTATCCTTCTCTGCCAGTCATAAATATTAAATCTCGCCCGTCCTTCTTCCTTCCACTCTTCTTTCCCTTTTCGTTCAACCGATCCATCAAGGCCATCTGATCTGACTTTTAGTCTTTTACATAAAACTTTCACAGCTGAGTTGAAATCAGATGGAAGAGGCCATTGGTTACTCAACATTCCCACTGCTAATGCTTTTACTAATGCTAAGTAAAGGGTGTCTTCAACCGTTCACAACAACTTCTTACTTAGTAAGTCTCAACTGTACAGTATACAGTACACCCTTGCAGTGAGTGTAATGTCAATAAGTAAGGATTAGGAATCTAACTTACCACCGCCCGCCACTGCTGCTGGCTCACCCCCTGCAGCTCCTCCTGCAACTGCCGCATCCTCTCCTCCATCTGCAGCCGCGTCGCCTTCGCCGCTGGCCCCGGCGCTGGTGGTTGGTAGTGCGCCTTAAAAAAAACATTACACATTTTTTAGGTGTCATATACACCCCACCCTATTTTTCACAAGCAAGATTGAAAAATAAGTTAATAGTAATACATACATATACAACATACATCACTAGTACAAATCAGGTAGTAGTAGAGTAGACACTAGTAGTTATATGGTCCCTAGGGTCATTCTAGTCTTTGCTTAGTAGCCCGAGCCATGCAACCATTTTACCTTTGTGTCTTTTATTTTTGCACACGCATCGTTACCTCGCAGCTTGTTGTATAAAGAGTGACGCCTTTGAGCCCACATGAGCTCATACTGCTACTGCCTAAGCACTGCGTACAAGGTCAAACAAAAAAAGTCACTTTGTTATGGAGTTCTGGTGTTAGTCCATATTGCTTATCCAAAATGCTACACTTTTTGGCACGACTGAGAAATGCTTCCAATATACTAACGTGCACCATTTTTCTCATAACAGACGGAAGATTCCCTTCTACGAACCAGAGCTTTGCAGAGCTTATGATGTAACCAGTACTAGGTTCTTCTAAGGTGAGGGGTCCACAGAATTCGCTCAGAGATCTTCATTTATAATTTTATATAAACTATATTCCTACAAAGGGGATGGTGGTGCTTCCACCACTGTTCAGTTATCATGATTTCGCTTTTTTTTTTTTCTTCGTTCTATGGACTTTTAGTTGTTGTAAGTGTAACTAAGTGTAACAATGTTTATAGTTTTAATCTTATGCATTTTGCTGCTGTTGCTGCATTATAGAACAATGTACAGAGCTTGTCAACTGCAAATTAAACTTTTGAACTTACATAGACTCGGTGGTATTTGGTGTGGATGGACTTACACGAGTGAGCGAGCGAAAGGGACTGAGAGGTCGGGAGTGTTATGTTCTGGGTTGTCTACTCATTGGGTATCTTGGGGGGGGTTCGGAGAGCTAATAGTAATGAAACACTACTATAACTAGTCGGGCAGGGGATTGTGGTGGGTTCTGTTCTGATTGAGGTGTGAGGAAGGTCCAACCTCCCATCATCAACATCCTATTTTCTTGTGCAAAGTTCTGTATGTGCAAAATCCCTACAACAGTACTAGTATGTCCTATCCTATCAAAATAGTAAAATCTGGTTGGGCATTTTGTTGGTGGGAATTGTCGAAAACCATAAAGATAATAAAGCCTCAAAGATTAAGAAGACTAGGAGTACAAGAGGACAACCCAAAGGACTGGACTCAATGGCTAGAGCTACTGGTGAAACTGAGTTTTATTTAAAACCTTTTAACTAAAGAGTGGCCAACTGGGCAAGCTTAGCTATAGACAGACTAATAGTAGTAGTACAGAGAGTCATAGCAGAGGCAGTTAGAGGCAGGCATAACAAGAATTTAGAAACAGAGAGTCTAGATCGAAGGATAATCGTTGGTAAAAAATAGCATTAGGAAACGGAAATAATAGTTCGGAAAAAATACGGTGCAGTAAAAGTTAGTGAATAAGAATTATTAATATTAAAAACAGGAAGACTTACTGGGGCCAGCGGAAGAGCCCTCGTTCTGGTCCTCCTGTCCTTGGTGTTGAACTGCTCCCGCCAAATCTGACCCCGTCTTCTTGCCCCTGGGTGCTGATCGTGAAAGATATGAGAAAGAAAGAGACAAACATTGATGATTGGTGTGAAACAAATAAAATATGTTTAAAAGACTGTCAAAAAAACATTTATGTAAACAACAATTGCAACAAAATTGACCTATCTAATCTGGTCGGCAAGTAGTATCGGGGGATTCGCGGACCGATTAGTTAATATTTATCAACACTAATCCAGTGTTCCATTCTGATTCCAGAATACTAACTAAGCCTAAGTAGTACGTACCACCTGACCCAGCCCACCTATTCCAGGTGTGCCAATTGTACATTAAGTAAGCATTTCCACTTTTTTAGTCCTCAAAAATGCATAAATGGAGGACACATACCAAATTGTTGGTTGGTTGATGCTGATGTTCTGCTAGTGTGCTAAGCCTATTACCACTCACTGAACAAACTACAAAGGGTTCTACTAAGGACTGGGGTAAGCACTAGCAGCACTCAGCAGCACGTGACGTAACAGAGGGGGCGTCAAGCAGACCACTAAAAAATTACAAACTTATAATAAGTAACTAAACCTAAGTATCAATCCACCCCTATCTCTTAGTGACAGGACAAAGGAAGGACTAGAGTTACTCTAGCATTACCTAACTTAAGTTTTCTAAAATAAACTCTTACATAATCACGCAAAACAAGCGCAAACGCAAAGTTACAAATAACAAGATTAGTAGTGCAGAGCACCTGTGCCATAACAATCACAGAAGACTTTTAAACGTAAATTACCTGTAATGTAAGCAGCAGCATTCTAGCTGGTCGGAAAAAAAAATATATTCGCAATATATAACACAGAGCAGAAGAACAGACACAAAGTAGTAATAATTAAATAGCTACTCACCAAGATCGGGACCTCCACTCCTAGCAGGTCCAGCAGGTCCTGCTCCCGGTCCAGGATATCGGACCACCGGTGCGTCAACTGGTTGTGGCTGCGCCGGACACCAGAGCAGAGAAACACTGCCCGGCGCACCTTTCCCCACCGCTGCCGACGCTCCCGGAGCCCGTACCTGGACCCAGGCCTGCCGCCTGCTGCCAGGGCTAAGGGGAGGTGGCGCTGCAAAAAAAAAACTGTGCGGCCAACTCCACCTCCCCAAATAAGGCCTGTGCCTGCAACCCTTGTGGGCGTCGCCTTCCACAAGGAAGGTGGTCGCGGCTTTGGCTGCGATGATGAGCCCTGCTGTGGCCCTTTGCCATGGTTCTGGGGTAGGCGGGGCGGAAAAGAAAAGGTAAATATTTAAAAAGTAAGTAAAAGAAATGAAAAAAGCATGTAATAGAAAAAGAGTGAAATAGTAGTTAAAAAACACACAAAAAGTAGACAAAAACAAAAAATATAGAATCAGGAAAATAGAGAGAGAGATTATAAATAAAAAAGATCCAAAAAAACTATTCAGAAACAAAGGATTGAAAAGATAGAGGGAGGATTGAAAAGCAGGCCCCAGAACCATAGCAATAGAGTGAAAAACAAGATGGCTTCGCCCATTCCGACCGCATGGGCAAGTTCGCGAGATATTTTTCCCCCGAGCACGCAAAAAGCATCGCGAACACATAATACGCGTTCCCAAGCAGGAAATACTTATCGCGAACGGGCGCAAGCATGCATTGCGTGACCCGGAAGAGGAAATAGCATCGCAAGTGGGCGTGACAAGTGAAAACAAGATGGCTGTGCCCATTAGCGACCGCATGGGCAAGTTGGCGACACATTTCCAACGCGAAAAACATTGCGAACAGGCAGGACAAGCACTTCCGCGTCTTCGCGATATTTTCACGTGTTTGTGGAGATTTTTGACATTTTCGCGAAGATTTGCGTAACGCGATTACGCAAATTCCGCCCACCCCTAGTGATAAGCCTCTCAAAGGTCTTGTCCTGCCCCAAATGTCCTGCTAAAGGTACATCATGAGCCAACCCCATTAGGAAGGCTCTGAAGCGCTGGGGTAACACCAGCGCACGGGCTGACCCAGGCTCAGCAACCTTAGGCTCACTATATAGGAGATCATTCTGCCAGTAAATCAAGTGTGATCCAAACTGATCACCTGCTGCCTAGTTTGAAGCCTTTTGCCACAAACCTACAAGAGAAGGGCACTTATTCTGCTCCTCACCGAATTCCTCCCGGGAGGGCCCTCCTTCCTGCTGCCATTCAGTCAGCTCAGGTAGGGCCCCCAGTTCAGCCACTTACTCCCCCATAGGCTCCAGGGCATCCCCCACAAAGGGTGCCTCCTCCTGAACATAGGGAACTGTGGGGGCCGGTTTCCCGCGTCACCTGCCTCTTCTCTTTACGGCAGGCACCCAGGCCACTGTTTCAGGCTCCAGGTCCTCTTGAGCACCTTTACTGGCTGCCATAGCCGGAGTTGTCACACAAGCCGACTCAGGCAGACCCAACATCTCCAAATGCCCCTGGCACTCCACGTCCTTCCAGGGGGAACTCTCCAGGTCATTTCCTAGCAGACAGTCTACAGGCATGAACGGACTTACAATGACCTTCAAGGAACCTGAGACCGCCCCCCCCACTCAAGGGGAACCAGCGCCACCTTGCAGAGGCGCACTGAGTTGTCTGCTGCAACTACAGCGTGAAGCACATCGGGAATTACCTGCTCTTCAGACACCCACTGACACCTGACAGATGTCAAACTGGCTCCGGTGTCCCTCAGAGCCTCCACCCTCCTTCCTTTGATGGTCACCCGCTGCCTGCATTTCTTAGTATTTTCAGGCAGAGAGATTTCCTGGACCATCTCTCGATCTCCTAATGAGACCAGGGTCATAATGGCTTGCTCCTCCCCATTGCAAGGACTCAATTCCTCCCCAGTTACACTCACTAATCCTGGTGTTGGAGCACCAATGGATTCAGATGACTTCTTGGGGCATTTAGGGGAAATATGACCCACTTCTTTACAGAAGTAACAAGTAGGAGGACCTCGGTTGTCCCGCTTGCCCTTATGGGGCCACCACCTTTGAGCCTTGGGGGACTGGGACCCTTTCACCTGGGAACTACTTTGGGGCCCTTTAGAGAACCCCTTGTGGTTACCCTTGTCCTCCCCCACCTTCAGCGGGGGACCCTGTACAGTTTTGGTAGTGGTACCTCCAATCCCCTTATGGACCTGGGTACTGGTCCAGCGGTCCGCCTCTTCAGCAAGCTTACTGGGATCAGTCAGCTTACTGTCCAAAAGATGCTGGCGCAGCTCTGGAGCACACAGACTACACAAGTACTCCAAACTACTTAATTCGTAAAAGCTCTTAAAATCAGTTGCCTTGCTGCCCTTCAGCCAACCATCCAGTGCACGCGTGTACGCATTCACACACTCAACCAAACTACTGGATTCCAGTTTCCTGAAGTTCCTGAATTTCTGCCTGTACTGTTCAGGAGTGAGCCCATACCTGAGGCATAAAGCCTCTTTCATATTGGCGTAGGTCAGGGTTGCCGTCCTCTTTAAAGGGGGTGAAACATCCCTCCCAGAAGCCTCAAAATATTTCCATAGGTCCGCCTTCCAATGCTTCTCAGGCTACTCATTCATCCTCAATGTGATCTCATCTTGCAGGGGTCTCTGGATTGGCCCTTAAATGGCTCCATTCCTTTCTATCGGACAGATGCTTCTCCGTTTTTGAGGATGAGGTGTCATCGAGCCAGCTGCAACTGAGTCACGGCGTTCCCCAGGGATCATCACTCAGCCCCACGTTGTTTAACATTTACATGAGACCATTGGCTGAGGTGGGGCTTCCCTGGGGAATCCAGCTTATCACCTACGCCGATGACACGCAGCTGGTTGTTTCTTTAGTGAGGGACGATGCCTTACATCAGGGGATCAACAATCTGACCCCGTGTCTCACCAAAGTCCTTGAATGGATGACCTCGTCTTTTTTAAAGCTAAATGGGGCCAAAACAGACATTATGCTTCTGGGCTACAAAGCCCCAATTAACCTGGACCCCTGGTGGCCGCATTGTCTGGGACCTCCTCCGGTGCCCAAGACCAAAATAAAAAGCTTGGGGGTCTGGCTGGACTCCGCCCTGAATTTCCAACATCAGGCTAAGAAGGTGGCCGCGACCTGCTATGGATTGATGCGAGTTCTAAAAAAAGTCCTAGATCTTCTTCCATTTGAAGCCAGACGCGTATTGGTCCAGTCGTTGATTCTTTCGCGACTGGACTATGCAAATGCTATTTATATGGGGGCACTAGCAGCTACCTTAAAAACTCTGCAATCTGTGCAGAATTGTGCAGCTCGCTTGCTTATGAAAGTCCCCAAACGATGTTCAGCGAAGGCCTCAATTCGGTTGCTTCATTGGCTACCAATTCAGGAAAGGATTGTGTTCAAGACTATGTGCTTGGCACATAAATCCATCCACAATGTTGGCCCGTCCATTCTGGACTCCCTGTTTCGTCGCCATCAATCGGTTAGATCTCTTAGATCCAACCAACGAAATCTGCTTGTAGTTCCCAGGGTGAAGTTGGCCCGGATGGGCGGCCGCCTGCTTTCTGTCCAAGCGGCCAAAGGATGGAATAAACTCCCCGACAACATCAGGCATGAATCTAATCATCTGGTTTTCAGGAAGCGACTAAAGACATTTTTGTTTCAATAATGTCTTTTGACGTTCTCTGGTCTTACAGCGCTGGGATGCTCTAGGGTAGCCATGCGCTATACAAGAAAGTACTCACTCACTCACTCATATGCCGTGAACCATGCATATTTATCATCACCCCCATGCTGCCACCATTTAAACTGGACTCTGCCTGTTTAACCTTCATTTCCAGTTCCTTCATGCTTAACTCATGAGCGAAGAGAATCTTTTTCTCTTCCAAGGCAAGAGCGTACCTGCTCTCCTCTGCTCGCTTTTCACTTTCAATGAGCAGCTTCTCTTCAGCTTGAGTTTTAAGTTTTAAAACCTCCAACTCATGCTCTCTGACCCTTTGGTTTTACTCCAGCTCCTCTGGTGAAAACCTCCTCCCTGAATGGTTACTACCAGCCCCTGAGGCTTGTCCCTCCACTGGCAAGACCTGTGGACCAAATCCATTCCCTGGGTCATCCTCTTCCACCTCAACATCACCCATCTCCTGAGCCCCTTTGGCTTCCCACCAGGCCCTCAAGGCCATTTGCAGCTCCTCCTTCTTGGCACTACTTTTCATGGGACATCCCAAAGCTCTGCAGAATTGCCTTAATTGATCATGTTTGTAGGTAAGCAATGCCTCAATGTCGAACTCCAATTCTGCAGCCTCACTGGTTACTTGACTCCTCTGAGACATAATGTGTGGCTTAAAGGTCCCTCAAAAATAGAACCAATAAAATCAAAAACACAATATGTGGTTGCGTCGTGGTCTGCGCTAAACTTGTGATGTACACCAATCACTGTGAGTGAATTTGCAAATACACGTTCAAGTCCCAACCACTGACCACCAAATGTTAGACCCGGGATCCCTGGTTGGCTGAGGTAGGTCCCTTAGGCCAAATAGGAACCCTCGTTTCCACGTCAGGGAAAGGAAGGACACCTCAGATAGCCCCTGCTCACCCCCTCGGTAGCTTGGCATGAGCAGCCAGGCTTATCTTCAAGGCAAATGTGTAAAGTATTTGCAACCATGCTCACAGCAACCCAATGATGACACCACAGATGGACTCCACACGAGTTTCATAAAAAACAAGTATAAATTTATATAAAAAGATATACGATAAGACCACACAATATGAATCCAACATATGCGTATTTGTAATATTCCTCCTGGTTGGTTGTTAGGCCTGCCAGCCCTTGTAAGTTCTAGCGATATTAATGAGCACTTCTAAACGTTCCACTGCAGTCCTACTGCAATGCTATGCAGTTCGTAATGCTAGAATCAGGCACTTTGCAATGTAAAAATAATGCAGTTCGTAATGCTAGAATCAGGCACTTTGCAATGTAAAAATAATGCAATGCGTAACGCAACAATCAGGTACTTCGTTATGTAGAAATAATGCAATGCGTAATACACTAATCAGGTAGTTTGTTATGCAGGAATAATGCAATGCGTAATACACTAACCAGGTAGTTCGTTATGCAGAAATAATGCAATGCGTAAGACACTAATCAGGTAGTTCGTTATGCAGAAATAATGAAATGTGTAATACGACAATCAGGTAGTTTGCTATGCAGAAATAATGCAATGCATAATACACTAATCAGGTAGTTTGTTATGCAGAAAAAATGCAATGTATAATACACTCCAGCACCGATCACGGTGCCTTAGGCGGTCTCTCCACCACTGGTGCAGACTCGCAGTCAGCCTCTGTCAACAGTTGCTCCCACACTGGTATGGTGTAAACAAAAAGTGCAGCTCCGCACTCCGGCCCCGGTACTGCCACTCCTTTGGCAAGTACGGGCCGCAATACGAGCTGAAGCAGAGGCTCACGCTGCAGGAATGGGAGAGGCCGAGAGCATCTCCCTCTGAATCCGCACCCCCAGGCATCGACACACGTTACCTGGGGGGCATGACCTCGCTCTCTTCTCCACTTCCAGCGACTTGGGTCGCCGATGCAATCTTTGTGAATTACGGGCAGTGAGACTCGGGCCCTCCCTCGGCGAGGTTGGTTTGAGTTCCCGCTCAGGCAACGGCGGGCTCGGGCCAGCGGCTCAGCTCCTCCGGGGCTGCCGATCCGGGCCGCTGATGCTACAAAGATCTCAGGCTGCAACAGGGCACACACACAGCGTCGTTGAGACTCACTTGGACTTCGGGTGTGCACGATAACAAGGCAATCCTCACAAAGGTCTCAGGCTGCACAAAGCACACGCACACAGCGTCACTGAGACTCACTTGAACTCCGAGTGCACGATAACAAGGCAATCCTCATGAAGGTCTCAGGCTGCATAAAGCACACGCATATAGCATCGCTGAGACTCACTTGGACTCCGGTGCACACGATCACAGGACAATCCTCACGAAGGGCTCCGGCTGCAAAAAGCACACACACACAGCGTCGCTGAGACTCGCTTGGACTCCAGGTGCCCGCTGACCCCTGTTCAAACCAGTTCTGGGTGGCTCCCTTTTATTGATACCTTCTTCCTTTGATTAGTGGGGGTCTGGATTCTCAATCACTCAGCAGGAGATGGCACCATTGTTTTATGGCAGTAACCCAGACCTCTTCACCTCTAGGGGCTACTCCTCCCCTACACTCCAGATGCAGGTCAGCCTGTTGTTTTCTCACCTCCTCCCCTGGGTCAAGACATTCCCCAGATCCTATCACTTTCAAATCCATACAGTCAATCCACAACCAGGTAGAGACACACAGAAATGTTAGAGCACAAAAACCCAGCCACTTCTAAAAGAGTGGCTTTTAAACACACAATGCAAAAACCACCTTCATAAAAAGATGTGTTATTACATGGTGAGTTCAGGCACACTAAACTTCACCTCTCCATCTTAAGCCTTTGGGAAGATAAGCTGGAAAACATATTACACAGCCTTCCCATTCTATCCTATGGGCAAGATGGCCTTTCCACAGTGAAAAACGAAATGGAGAATATTTCACTGTCAGGACATGGTACACACCTTAGTACATGTCCTAACTTTCACATGCACTGCACCCTGCCCAGGGGGTACATTGGACCTACCATAGAGGTGTCTGATCTGCATAGAAAGGGAAGGGTAAGGTCTGGCAAGTGGGCGCTCTTGTCAGAACAACATGGCAGTTTAACAAACTGCACGCAGGCACTGCAATGGCAGGCCTGAGTTCCCTCTTTAAGGCTACTTGTGTGGGTGGCACAATTAGTGCTGCAGGCCCACTAGTAGCAGTTGCATTACCAGCCCTGGCACCCATAGTGCACCTTACTAGGGACTTTAAAAACATAGCAATCATGGACAACCAATTACCATTACACTTTATGCAGGGAGCACTTGCAGTTTGACACTGATCAGCAGTGGCAAAGTGCCCAAAGCATCTAAGCCAGTCAAACGAAATCCATCACAGCATCAAAAATAGAGGAGGTAGAGGCAAAAAGACAGGGGTAATCATGCCTAGAAATGCTAGGTCTAACAACGCTCAGCAGAGAAACTGGCTACCGGGCAAGCCAGATAGTTTATTGCCAGCCTGCTAACCTCTGGCCATTGGCTCCTCATACAATAATGTACACCAATGGTTTGATGTTGGGTCATCCAGATTCGCCTGGACCATCCGCTCAATGATCATGGGTGCTCCACCTTGCTTGACCTCTTTTGCCTTCGCCTCTGCACTGGACTTAAGCCCTGTCAGTAGAAACCACTCAGTTTCAGATTTTGGGGCTGATGCTCCTGTTCTTGTTGTTGATGGGGTTCTTGTTGTTGGTTTTGGCTGCTGTGAGCCAACAGCACTGCCCTCAGGCTCTGAACTTGATGGCTGCCCCGCAGGACTTTTGTCCTAGAGGAGAGGGCCTCAAATTCCCTGCCGTTCTTTTTCTAGCTCACTTGCTTGCTCAGCTATCCATGTTTTATATTTTCCAACAACCCCAACTGAAAAAGGAATGAAAGTGGACAGTAATAGTTTGTATCGAGGATCAAGAATTGTGGCACGGATGTAATGTTTGGATGACACAATGTCTCTTTGCACCCATGTATAAATAGATAAGCGAAAAATTAAGCTCTCCAGCACACATTGCAGACACTTCCTTTAGCTGTTCCTGTATAATGTGCAACAACAGTATAGCTTGTCCGATGGTACTGTTCTCTTTACTGACTTCCTGTGTGAATTCCTTAAAAGGAAGCAGCATCTCTGTCAGGCATTTAACTAGGCCCCATTGGTCCATCTCCATGATCATGCCTTTCACAGTTGCACCCCCTCTTTGCATGACATAATCATTGATCCGTCTGTACTGCTCAAACAGGATTTCAAGCATGTAATAAGTCAAGTTCCAATGTGTTGGCACCTCATGTATGAGTGCTTTAACTGGCATTCTATTATCACACTGAATGACCCTCAGGTGTTTCCGGGCTTTAAATGAATGGCTGAAATGAGAGCAGATTCTTCTGCAGGTGACAGTAAGTTGCTTATGTGGTCTTCTTTTTTGAGAAAATCCTGTACAGTGATGTTGATGCAGTGCGCCAAAAACAGGACCCTGAAATAGCCACGATCGGCCATGGCGTTAACTATATTACTGGGGTGGCGTGGTGAGCAAAATAACGATGGATTAAACCCAGATCTGTGACTGGGGGTGAATGTTTTGCCAATGTGCAACATTCCGTCCATCATCTTGTGTGTTTTGCTGTTCGCCCTATGTGGGAAGGGTATGCCCAGACGTGGGTCCCGTGCTCACTACGCCACTGGAGTCAAGCTATCCTGGCTGACGAAGGGTGAAACCCCGAAACCGGTCCTAGGATGCTTGATTCCGATCCAGTGAAGACATGGCTTGGCAGTTTGGGCTGGACTGTTCCCATAAGCCACAGGGTCAAGACTGATTTGCATATGGCCATGTTTGAACTGGGGTGGCGTGGTGAGCAAAATAACGATGGATTGAACCCAGATCTGTGACTGGGGTGAATGTTTTGCCAATGTGCAACATTCCGTCCATCATCTTGTGTGTTTTGCTGTTCGCCCTATGTGGGAAGGGTATGCCCAGACGTGGGTCCCGTGCTCACTACACCACTGGAGTCAAGCTATCCTGGCTGAAGAGGAGTGAAACCCTGAAACCGGTCCTAGGATGCTTGATTCCGATCCAGGGAAAACATGGCTTGGCAGTTCGGGCTGGACTGTACGCATGAGGCACAGGGTCAAGGCTGATTTGCATATGGCCATGTCTGAACTGGGGTGGCGTGGTGAGCAAAATAATGATGGATTAAACCCAGGTTTGTGACTGGGGGTGTATGTTTTGCCAATGTGCAACAGTCTGTCCATCATCTTGTGTGTTTTGCTGTTTGCCCTATGTGGAAAGGGTATGCCCAGACATGGGTCCCGTGCTCACTACGCCACTGGAGTCAAGCTATCCTGGCTGAAGAGGGGTGAAACCCCGAAACCGGTCCTAGGATGCTTGATTCCGATCCAGGGAAGACATGGCTTGGCAGTTCGGGCTGGACTGTTCCCATGAGGCACAGGGTCAAGACTGATATGCATATGGCCATGTCTGAACTGGGGTGGCGTGGTGAGCAAAATAACGATGGATTAAACCCAGATCTGTGACTAGGGGTGAATGTTTTGCCAATGTGCAACATTCCGTCCACCATCTTGTGTGTTTTGCTGTTCGCCCTATGTGGGAAGGGTATGCCCAGACGTGAGTCCCGTGCTCAGTATGCCACTGGAGTCAAGCTCTCCTGGCTAAAGAGGGGTGAAACCCCGAAACCGGTCCTAGGATGCTTGATTCCGATCCAGGGAAGACTAGGCTTGGCAGTTCAGGCTGGACTGTTCCCATGAGGCACAGGGTCAAGACTGATTTGCATATGGCCATGTCTGAACTGGGGTGGCGTAGTGAGCAAAATAACGATGGATTAAACCCAGATCTGTGACTGGGGGTGAATGTTTTGCCAATGTGCAACATTCCATCCATCATCTTGTGTATTTTGCTGATTAACTATATTACTGCCATTGTCTGTAGCAACAAATCCAATGTAAAGTCTCTTGGTCACGCCATTCAAAGACCTTATTGTTAAAGTCTTCCAAAATGTTTGTAGCAGTATGAGATTTTTCCTTGGCAAACGTGGCTACTACCACATGCTTCCAAGCGGCATTAAAAATCTCAGCAGTGCCAACACCTGCAGATATGTTTTCTCTAGCCCCCGCAAAAGAGATCCAGTGTGCAGCGATGCACATGTAATCAGTGACTTGGCAACTGGTTCACATGTCTGTTGTCAGGTGGATACTGTGAGCAGCACTCTGCAGCAAAGCTTGTCCAAATGTCCAAACAATTCCAGCATATTGTGATGTAGCGCTGAAACAGCAACTCTGGCGAGATAGGACCGGCTGGGAATCTTCCGTTTTGGGCACATGGCTGCCACAAATTCAAGAAAACCCACCCCTCCCACAAACAAAAAAGGGTGGAAGTCCAGCGCTAACATTTTAGGCAGCTTCATGTTGTACGAACGTGCCGCTGGGTGGTTGCGTTCATACTGCCCCTCTGGCCTAAACATGCCAGGAATTGTAGCCTGGATTTTTTTCTTTTCTGGTGCCACTGATGCAGGTGACTTCTTGAAAGCAGGCAGTGGTAGGCTCAATGTGCATTTCAGCAAGGCAGTCACTGATCTCTCTTGGCTTGGTGTCTCAGCCTGGATCTTGAGGCATTGCGATGGTGGTGATGGGGTGATACTACTTCACTGCTGGGAAGAAGCCTGCTTTGCGTAATGAAAATGTCCTCCTCTTCTTCGCCTTTCACTGTGATCGGATCGAATTCCCTGCTAAGCCGGCTCTCACCCCCTTCACCAACAACACTTGAAGCTTTTTGGCCGCTAAGGTGCGCCTCCCAAAGGATCGTATGGTGCTTTCGCAAATGGGTTGTTTGGCCCCTGGTACCATAATTTGTACCAAGCTTACCCCGACTAACACTTGCTCCGCAAAGGGAGAATATGACAATGTTCACCTCTTTCTAGCTACCCGAAAAGAAGTCCCGAACTGGGGAGCTCAACTTTCTGACCCCTGGTACCACTGCCAATGCCGGACGAACTGGCGGTAGGAGGGCGTTTTGACTTTTGACTCTTTGTAGTACCTACTTATACTGAAGTGGTTGTGGATTTAGGTCACTGACGGCACTTTTCAAATATGACAGCTGGTGATGGTGGTGATTGTATCTGTGGTGCCACTGCCACATTCCTCCCAGCAAGTTGGAATGGGGTAACGTCGATCTACACTGGGGCTGGGCTAATATCAATGGTGACTGGCTCGTCGTCATCCTCCTCTTCTACATCTGCCTCCATAACTCCAAGGCTTTCTGGAACCTTCTTTTTCTCTAGCCTCATCTCGTGGTGTTTCTCACTCTCAGACTGAGGCGGGATCCAAGTGATGTCTAGATCATCAGAAGGGAGGCTTGAAGAAGAAGATGATGCACCACCAAACCTCCTTTTTCTAGCTGGAGATCTGGAAGACAATGGATCTTCTGAACGAGCAGCTTCCTCTAGTTCCTAGCATGAAGCTCAATCTCTTCGACTGCTTCTACTTTGAGAGGAACTACTATTGGTGGTTGCAGTTGTTGCTGTCTACTTCTCTGAGTTTCCTGCAACAATGTTATGTTATCCGGATTTATAAAGCGCATGGCTGCCCCAGCATCAAGGCGTCTCAGCGCTATAGCTAGCAGAAGCGGAGAGGACGAGGGAGCTAGTGACTGGAGAATAGCCAAGTCTTGATCATTTTCTTGAAGATCCAGTGGTACTACTTTGTGATAGAGATAAGTCAATTTCATAATTACTGCTTGTCAGCGTTGCCTTGATTAGACTGGCTACCTCTGTGACAAACAGGGGCTTGGGCCTAGATTGGGGTAGGTCCACTGATGTGTGATGCTGCTCTCAGCTTGCTCTCCAGAGGCCGGTGCATCAGGGACAAATTTATTTTGAGCAAAGGAGTTCTGTCAACACACCAGTGGTGGTAAGCTCCTTCTTCTTCTGACTGGCCGCTTTCTTGGTCGCATTTTTCTTTGGTACCACCTTGAAGCTATAAGTTAGCTGTGGCACTTAGCTTCACACATTCCGAAGAGATGTCTGTGTGATGTGTGGGTCATGTGTCATGTCATGCACAGGCCTTCTGTCTGGCAGTACCGTGGGTGATGTTGCCTCTTGTTTGTGCACCTAAAAGAAAAGAAGCAAGAAGAACATCAGTGAAACACGACATTGTTGCAGTTCAATTAGTAATACAAACAAAAACAATATAATTTAGTTAGGTTACTTGTTACTCTTATTAAAAGTAATTAACAATACAGTGTATCCATTCGTAAAATGGAAAACCACACCAACATAAACTTTCATGGTGAGTGACTGTACACTCAGGAAGGATAAGAAAGAGCAACAACAACAACAACATACAGATGTAACAGTTTGTTTTAGGTTTGTCACATGATGTCCCGTGGGATGTAGCACTCAGGGAGCTGCAGCTGACAAATGAGCACAACAGGAAGCATGAGGCATGTAAAACAAAGAACACATGCAGGCCTATGGACACTGACTATACAAATTGGCCCCTGGCCACATGGCATGTGGAACAAAGGCAAATGGTGGCCTATAGCAAACACGCACACACAGGCCAGACAAACGAGGCATGGAAAAACAGAGAACACAGCATTAATTCAGCAATGCCAAAAATGTAAATTAACAGGGCTAAAAATGTTTACAACAACACACATCCTCCAAAGGCATTACCCCACCTATACACCGTTTGCAGGTAACAAAACGTGAAATACCACAAAAAACACATTTTGTAGTTCAATTTAAATCCATCCATGGCCTAAATGATGTTTCAAATTCAACAGATGTGTCATGCACCTATGATTAGCACTGGGCCTACTGGCTGGAAGGCCAATTGGCAGACTAGGCCACATAGTGAGTTAAATCAATATTGCAAATGTATTTTAAAAAAATGTAGAAAATGTAGTGAATGTGCACCATTTTCCTTTATAAAAGAAGAAAAATGACTTACAAACTTTATAAAGAAATAACTACTATGCCCCTACTAAAACTACACGTCACCCACCACAATAGATTTTTTTAACCGATTAAAAGTACAACGAATCCAGGTGCATGGCCTCAATCAAACAAACAACACCAGGAGTGGAATCTCAAATACAAAGTCCTTAAATCCAATAGTATATGCTCCTAATTCAAATCAAAAGTGACCAGGAGATGGACAAAGCTCTGGGAGGAACCTACTGGACAGGAACAGGAAGTTGGACACTCAGGGGCACTCCCTTACACTTGCACACAAAAAAATAACATCAAATATCCATTTGTTGAGGTTCTTGACTCCAAATTGTCATTTTGGGAAGATTTGGATCCTTCTCGAGAAGAGAATCTTCCCCAGATTGCAGCCGTGGTACATCCTGCGTGTTAAGGATCGCGTATGGCAGAAATCACCTGCCGGAATCCTCTGGTGCGGCCGAATGACGTGCTGGCGACTGCAAAATCTCACAGGAGCATGCGGCTGGCCAGAAAATCTTGTGGCGACCATGTAAGGCTCTGAAAATCTCGTGGCTGATTGCAAGTGCCCGGCAACTCGCTCCTGCGCATGAGAAAGGACATTTCAAGTGCACTAACTACAAAAGAACTCTACTCCGTTGCGGAGGTCGGAGTTTATCAACAACAATTCATGGTCCGTGTTGCTGAATTCCACAAACTCCGCGAGCGGAGCGGAATTTTACGCCCACACCTAGTCTTCAGTCAGGTTTAGGAATGAGGTTACGCACTATCTGAAGGTGGCTCATTAAAGCACCCATAAGAGCCAAGATCTGTAAAGGAAGAGAGTTAGTACCCATTGTAGTAACGAGGTCCACGCAAATTGATGTAGTTCAAGATGTTTTATTGTAGTTAGTTACATGTTCTGTAGATCAGCCCCACCAGGAGCAGCCAGCATGCTGCTCAGTCCAATCTCAACTGTCACCTCTCCTCACAGGCTCCCAACATTCCTAAGCGCATCATCACTGAAACATTCCACTGGCTGAGTAAGTGGTGAAAATGGTATAACATTAACATGGACAGAATACTAGGATACTACATATCCCCCTTTCTTATATAACAAAAGCAATTAAGGTGGTAAACTGAAAAAGAAGAACCATAAATGAGGAAAGAAAAAGAGGAATACAGAAACAGCATAAAAGTGCAAACAAGTGAACAGCCCATCCTCCCTTCTATAAATAACAACAGAAAAGAATAGAAAGACACAGCGAAAGAAAACAAGAAATAAAATAAACGTGAAAGCACCAATGACTACCCCCAGACACACCTACTGGCCAGACAGGCATGCGAGAAGACAAGGCATAGCACTACACACCAAACACTGCACTACATCCAGACACACACAAAGTGGTGAAGAAAAAGTAACCTCAAGAGGAAGGAAGAACAAAAAACACACTACGATAAGAGAATGACAGAGAACAAAGAAAGACTAACAACAAGAATCAAGAATACACGGATGACAAGAAGAAAAGACATAACAAGAAGAACTGAAAAAGCGAGAAAACAGAGAAGAAGAGGAGAAAATGCAATAAAATCACTCATACTTTCCGGTTATAAAATAGACATTGTTATATAATATAAACATAACATTGCGTTGCAAAATAAACAATGTAAAATAATGAAGGCATAACGTTGAGAACATAACAGCAAATGGGACTGGGACCCAAGAAACACACCCTATGTAAGGGTAATGATGTACCCAACGTATGTGAGAATGGGAGAATGGGACCCATGCAATAATAACCCTTGCAAAGACAATAATGTACAGTTCACATACTGTGCAGTGTAGAAATGGGAATAAAACCAATACAACACACGTGTAAGAGAACATGGGACTGAAACCCCTGACATACCTCAAAACGAAAAGAAAGTTAGCTATTGTTAACTACTGTACATGGGTCTGAACCCAAAACCTACCCCAATACGAAGGAGAGGTTAGCTATTGTTAACTAGTATATATATAGGTCTGAACCCATAACCTATCCCTAAGTATAGAGATGGTTAACTAATGGAAAAAGGACTATTACCCATGCATCGATGCCCTGAAAGAGGGAACCGTAAGTAGCTCTAGAAGGCAAGAATATTGTGAGCACAACGGATTAAAACCCATTGCTATCCCTATGTAGGGAAGAATAAAATGTAGATTGCGTGCATGTAAAATGAAACAATGAACCTCTGAAGGTGTGTACTCCGAGTCCATATACGTAAAATGATGAGAACAACAAAACCCACCATACAATCTCATGGAGGATATAAGTGAAGAAAAACAGTAACTTCATGAAATGTACAACAAGCCAAAACATAGATGCATATGGTAAAATCACAACCACTACTAAAACAGGCTTAAATTGCAATACCCATTAACATTTCATTTGCGGACAGTTACAACTATGTGTGTACGTGTCACCATATCCATGTGACACACACCAGTGTTTGAACAAACACACTAGAAGACATAGTCCGGTACCGGCAGTTGCATGGGAAATGGCATCCATATACTGTAATGATGCTCACATGGAACATGACAAGTGGCAGCTTCAGCCAACAAAAAGAAATATAACGTTCCTCTAACTGTGCTTGACATCAGCAAAACAAATGATGTAGAAAATACATGCAGAACTGTTGGTTCAAAGAAAGTGACATGTCTTTAAAATATATGATGACCGTTGGTATATAAGAATACCAGCCAACCAAGAGAACACAAATACAACTGTAGGCAAAGTTCAGTGTCCTGCATTGGTTTAATAGCACAAAAAAACTAAAAAAAACACGAACTCACCAGATCCTCATGATGCCTGACATTTTTAAAATCAATGAGCAGATACTCAAATAATTGGAGATAGAAAGTTCTTGTGGTTTTCCGGTGCTCCACAAAACCACCCAGCACCAGGTAAAGCATATAAGGACACAACGACGTTACCCTACTCACGTCAAATTTTTCAATTAACTTTATTGTCAATACAAAGAACGTGGTTGGCAGACATCAGCAAAAAGAAAACAGCACAATGCATTTCAAGCCTACACAGAGTGCCTGCAGGCTACAACCCCAAGATGTCGGCACGCTGTAAAGACGCCTGCAGGGTGGCTCCTGGCACGTTAGTGCTCAAAAAACGTCTATGAGCAGCAATAGTCATGTTGAACTGCTGCAACTTCATGGAAGACACGCAGATCATGCACGCAACCGTCGTAGGGCAGGTAAGGCTTGCGCAACAGATTTGTACTGGCACAGTGACAGTTAAACTGCCACATAATGGAAAGTCAAGATGGAGGAAAAGCAAACAAAAACAAAACTCACCAAATGTCCCGGTTCTGGCACAAATGACCATATAACTCACGCCACGTCCAAGTTCCATACAAAACACTGTGCAGACTGTGCACATTTCCAAGAGGAACAATGTTGTACAAACACATGTACCTGCGATGTAATGCTGCCAAATACAAATAACCCAGGCAACAACTGACTTTCTGTAGAGCAGGGGTAGCTGCAAATACTTGTTGAAGGCATCACATACTTTGAGCCACCTCTGCTCCTATATACTCCATACAGGTCCACTGGCCAAAACGATAGCACTCTACCTCCTACAGAGCGAAGGCCAAGAGCATGAAAATACATCGAGCAGGCATCTCCCATCTAGCGCACACATCTAGACGACAACTCAGGTTGACAGGCTTACTGGAGAACAAATGTCCTTTAAAATCTCATGGTGCGAAGCGTCCAAATTAGAAAAGTTGACATGTGGAGTGCCAAAAAGGAAGTGGATTAGTTTCCTAGAATTAGTAGATCTTGTAGATGTGTCCAGATGAAACAGAGTACAGCACACTTGGGCTGGGGCTGTCCGATGTAATGGACACTGGTGGGGCTGCAAGACGTGCTGTTCCAGTTTCCTTTGTGGCTTCTTTGGTTTCTGTGTGGCCTCTTGTGACCTACACTTGTTGCGTACTTTTCGATATGCTGTATGATCTTGTACATCTTGACGCTTCTCCCCAACATTTTGACCAACTATAGATGTCATCTCAAGGTAGTTTCAGACCAACTTCAAAGCTTGAGAGAAAGTCTCCAAATCCCATCCACGTCGCCAAATAATTGTAGTAACGAGGTACACGCAGATTGATGTAGTTCAAGATGTTTTATTGTAGTTAGTTACACGTTCTTTAGATCAGCCACACCAGGAGCAGCCAGCATGCTGCTCAGCCCAATCTCAACCGTCACCTCTCCTCACAGGCTCCCAACATTCCTAAGCGCATCATCACTGCAACATTCCACTGGCAGAATAAGTGGTAAAAATTGTATAACAGTAACATGGACAGAATACTAGGATAATACATACGTTCACTAAGAAGCCCTTTTGTAAGATTCACCAAAGCCATCTGCACTATATGTTTAAAAAAGATTTGGCAACACAATGTAGACATATACTACCATTAAGTTGTGCTTTATGGAAACTATGCTGATAATTAATCTCGTTATCATTTGCAGCCAAGTTTGAAAAAGGGAAGATTGGGAACATCAAGAACGGTATAACATTACTTTAACATTCTATTTTAAACACTTCATGGACCTTGTCATCCTTTGTTGACCACAAGTGTTGTTCATAAACCAAAATACATCTTTCCTAAACCGTCCGCATAATCCAGGCTTTTCTTAGTTTCAATCGTTTTTTGGGCAAGGTCATTTCCGCTTAACATTTCAGCAAATGCTGGGAAATAATTATAGTCCAAGAATTATCTATGTGGTCATGAATCCAAATTAATACCCAATGAAATATGTTTTCGGCTTTAACCTTTCAGGGGTCCATGAATATTAGATGCCATATTTTATGACAAACTTCTTTTCTACATAATAATGAGCCTGCCGGAGGCTTTGATTGAAGGTTCAACAAATGCAGTTCCCTAAAATATTAATTAATCCACCATGTAAATCATCGGGTCAGCTTCAGAAGAAAAATACTTCATGACCTTAAAATTAAAGGGAAAATGTGATGAACTCAAATGATAAAAAAGGGCAGACACTTTGGCTGTCCCCAAGGACAAAATCTTTTCAGCAGATTCTAACGAGGTGTAACACTTGGAAAGTATGTACACGGTATTTGCTGAAATGTCTCAAAGAGGCAAATCAGTAGACCAAATGTCTATGACTTATGTGCCTTATTGGTCTTATAGACAAGTTGTAAGAGAGTGCTTTACACACAACAACAGTTAGCCAAACGATAAATAGGAAAGTTGCAATTAAATAATGCTACGTGTTCACAGATGGAAGCGTCCAGCTGGGCACATGACCAGAATAATGTGTGCTAAACAACATGCACTAACCATGATATTCAGTACACGACATTCTTACATACAACCTCCAGCTGAGCTGAAGTGATGTTATGTTATGCAGTGGCGGCTCGCCGAGGGAGTACTGCGGGGTGGGGGGCTAGTGGACTCGGACAAACGACGGACAGACTCAGAGTAAGGCTTACTCTGAGTTCTGTCCGTCGTATGTCCCAGTCTGCTAACCCCCCACCCAGCCCCTCTCCCGCCCCACCTCACCGCCTCGCAGCACTTCCTCTGCGAGCCGCCACTGATGTTATGTTATTTTAATTTATTACACGCTCGAATCACCCCCAGAGTGGTATCTTAGCGCGGACCCAAGACGATGGACAGCGGGAAAGAAGGCATTCTTAAAATAAGTTGGTCTTTAGCGTTTCAATGAAATGGGTGTGATTTTCATAGATGTGTAATTGCAATGGCAATTTGTTCCAGAGGTGGGGGGCAAGGAAAGAGAACGATCTAAGACCTGAGCTGGCCTTTCTGAACCTGGGGACTTTGAGCAAGGCCTTGTCACAAGATCTTAGGAGTCCAGAGGGATAAAGGTGTATCTCAGAATATTCTGCAACAATTAGATTTTGGAACAAAAGACAATATGATTACATTATGGCCTTGCTGAACATTCCTTTAGGCCATCCTCCATAACTTAAAATATCTAACTGGGGCCCTATTACAGAAAGTGCCCTGGGGGCAGCGTATTTCTCGTAATAGGGTGCATTTTCATTGTTTACACAAGGAGCACCAATTTAAAGATGCGTCCGGCGTAAACAATGAAAATACGCTTATTGTGTAATGTGGCCTCTGGTCAAGTAACAGAACAGCCCTTTGGTCATTGATGTTATCACATGGTTGGCCACTTCTCCAAATGCCAGCCCCTCCTTTGGTGCATTAGCAGCTTCCTATTTGCTGCAGATAGGCTTGAGAAAGGGCATAGACTGGATGCCACAGGAAAAAAAAATCATTGGTAACGTCAATAGATTTGGCTTTAAAGGAACTATAGAATAATATTGGTGAAGGTTAAAAAGTCAGGTGACAGTTGCACTGTCAAGTCAGACATGAAAAAATCATGTAGGTTAATGCTGTTTGCTTGGAGCTGGGATCAACAGCTGGAAATATTGGGGAACATTCTTGGCTGTAATGATCGGAGGCTGGAAAGTGCAGCTCATCTACTATTGACCGGAGCATCTCCCTCCAATAACATGTACATGATTTATAAGGCCAAGTAGAGTCATGTTTAGCTTTAAAGGACGCTTGCTGTTGTTCGGTGCATTACCTCTGGTCACTGTAGGCGTGGACGCAAAAACGTTAAAACTGATAAGGTACGACATGGTATTTTGTGGTGGGGACAGCCATCCAGTGCTTAGCTAGAGCTTTTGACACCCAGGACGATCCGATAGTTTGCTGGCCGGTGCCGGGAAGAGCGGCAGGGGGTATAGTGGGTGCTGGCGAAAGACGACATCGAGTGGTGGGTGGGTGCTGACGATAAAGGGCAAGTTGGGAGGGGACGTTTTCGATGCCGACGAGGGAGAATAAGAAACAAGCATTTGCAATGCAAAAGGTCTCGCATTAACACCACTTTGAGCTATTGACATTGTAAATGACAATGCCTTTTATTTGTGTTTTAGTTTTAAAAACATAAATTAAAGGCATTGTTATTTATAATGCTAATAGCTTAAACTCTTGTATACTGAACATGTTGGAACTATCTAGCTGCAGTGAGAGTGATCTTATACCTATATCTGCAGTGATGTTGATTTCACACCTATATCTGCAGATAGTGATCTCACACCTATATTTGCAGTGATAGTAATTTCACACTTATATGTGATGTTGGCGATCTCACACTTATATATGTTTAGTGATAGTGATTTCATACCTATATCAGCAGTAATGGTTATTTTACACCTATATGTGCAGCAATGGTGAACTCACATATATTTCTACAGTGATAGTGACCTTACACCTATATGTGCAGTATTGGTGACCTCACACCAATATCTACAGTGATAGAGATCTTACACTTATATCTGCAGTGAAAGTGATCTATCGCTGCATATCTGCAGTCGGTGATCCTATACCAATATGTACAGTGATAGAGACCTCACACCTATATGTGCAGTTTAGAGGTGTCACACCTATATCTGAAGTGCTAGTGATGTCACCCCAATATTTGCAGTGATGGTGATCTCACACCTATATCTGCAGACAGTTTTTTAGACACCTATACCTGCAGTGTTGGTGATCAAGGTTGTTTCTTTCTGTTTAAGTAGACGAGTAGGAAATAAAAAGATAGCTATCTACTTGGAATAATAAAGGAGTGCGGAAATGCGTGGAGTTAAGGAGTACGACAAGTGGTGTTGCGGAAATGCGTGGAGATGGTGTGAAGTGCGTGGAGATGGTGTGGTGATATCCAGCCGTATGTAAATGTGCTGCGAAAGCTTTGTTGTGAGGATAAAAGGGATGTATAGGAGTAGGATGCATGAGCCATTAGAAAGTATATGTGAGTAATGTTGTACGGTATGCTATAGTAAAGTAAACATACGCTCGAGTGTGTGCACCTTGAAAAACTTACCTGAAAACAAAGTGCTGTGAAAAGCTCTGCAGTGTCCAGCGGTACCTAAACAGTGAAAACAACATATGCTCAAATGTGCGCATCTGTAAAAACGTACGAGAAAACGAAGCGCTGTAACAAGTTGAGCAGTGTAAAAAACATATGCTTGTGTATGCGCTTTTAAAAGGGCAAACCTACCGGAAAAGAAATGTTTGTGGATAGCTTTGTACTGTCCGGTGAATATATCGCCACACACAACATCCATTACATCTTTAAACATACAACCCCAATCGTATACCGCTGCAGCTGCGCACTGAAAAACGAAGCGCCGTAAAAGCTAAGCACGGTGCAGCGGCACCTAAACAATTTCAAAAACATACGCTTGTGTCTGCCCCTCAAAAAGGAAAAGCTACTGCAGAACAAAGCCAGTGAAAAGCGCAGCAGTGTCCGATGAGATGCAAGCGCTGCACAGATTGGGCCACTGTTTATTACAAAGATTACACATTGAAACAAAAAGAAGGAGAGTAAAGTAAGTGGGGGATTAAGTTTGAAATAAATATATCTATTGTGCCTATATTGACACTGACAGGATGATACAATGAGCGGGCTCCCATGTATATAATCCTGTGCGAGCTGATCTCCGTTTGTTCCTTGCTTCCCCACATTGTATATTGTTTTTCATAAGTGTGTTTCTATGTTGTATTAAGGTGCCTGGCAACGGGGCCTTGGCCGGCGCAATTATCAATTAATGTGCGAATATACATAAAAGGAGCTGTTGTTAAGTGCGCCCCAACTTTTAGTGCAGAAAGTAGAGAGCTTGCATCCAGCGAGCCTGCATGGGCCTGCTGCTTGTTGTCAATAGCCAACAATGCTGGAGTCGAACTTTCTGGAGCACCACAAATTGCCCCATTAATCCATGAGCCTGCAATGCGGCAGGAAGTGCAATGGAGCAGCAAGGGCTGTGTCGTTGACCAATGGCCAATGATGCTACAGTGGAACTCCAAGTGTCCAAAATGTGTTGTATTACGAAGCATTTTGCCTTTCCTTGCAGCAAAATGTACTCAACCTTGCTGCATAATTGGCTAGACCTGCCGCATAATTCCAGTGGCTCTAAGTAAACCAATAATACCGAATAACAGCAAACACCAACTGAAAGGTGGCAGTTTACCTTTATAGAGTGCCTTCCGCGGCGCTGTACCACTTGTAGCGCATCTTTTTATTACATTTTTCTATTCATTTGATCGAGAGGCAATTTTTTTTCTGGAAATGATAAAGCAGAAGGTGGAAAATAGCACAATCCCATTTGTGGGTGGGGTTTATATATGTGCCAAGCAAACATGAGCAGCGTCATCCCAACAATTAACACACTCATGTGTGCATAAAAAAGGTTCACCTACCGGAGAATAAAGCGACATAAGAAAGGTACTTAATAATAAAAAAAGCTCCTGCCAATAAAAAGCTCAGTACTGCCGAATGTATAAGTGTTGTGTTTGATTAAGTACAATAATTGTATCAACTTTGAGAGTCTGGGGAATGGAGCAAAATTGCACTGTATCGTGTCTATAACCAATTTATGTAACACATATCGCTGCAGTTCGTACACACATTGCTTTGCTTATCCATGATACCTATGGGAGATGGAAGAAGTAAACAAGCGGCGATTACGATCAAACATCAAAGCGGCCGTGAAAGTGAAAGTAACCTCGGTCAAGCGCGGCGCGCGTGCCCGCGCACATGCACTGTAGCTCTAGGCTGGCCTGGTAGCACTTTTTGGAGACCTCAAAAAATGTCTCGCCAGACCAGCGCATGCGCTGGGTCAGGCGAGACCTAAAAAACGAAACGTAACTTGCGCTCGCAGCTCGCTTCCAAACAAGTGACACCCAGGGCGGACCCCCACCCCCAGCTACGCAACTGTAGGTACCACAAATAAAACCAATAATTGCTGCTGTGATGTTTTGCTTTGGCCACTCACTGGCAAGGTAATATTCCAATTCAGTCTACTATTAGAGCTTGTGATGCCAAAGGGCAAAATAAAATGTCTGCATCATGTGCAAGAGAAGTGCTTCATATTTCTCTTGCTCAGCTTTCCATACACCTGCACAGAATGTATTAAATAAAAATAGTATGTGCGTAATATCCTGGGCAAAGTTAGCAGCAAAACTAAAATAGGTGTAAGCCTTTCTATGATTCAAGCCTCGTTTTGTATGAATGTCACCCGTTTAAAAATAGAATGTGATGCAATTAAAGTGTACCATATGTGCGTAATATGGGATGTTTTTTTAATCAACATTTTTGTAAGCTTGGACATACTGAATGAACAGAAAGAGAACAGTGGTGTTTTTTGTCTGAGGCGGGCAAGGTACATTGTTACAGTTTTGGAAGCTATTTAGAAAAGGGGATTCATTATACCAAATTTGTTAACTTTGTTAAAGTTCTAGCTCTAAACAGCCAAATTGTTTGTATATGTAAGCTCATAATAATAGTAGGGTGATTTTAAAACCTGGGAAAGCCTTTAAAACACTTATAACCCAGACAGACATGCCGTCTCCACGGCCAGAATTGGAACACAAAGCAGCCCTGGTAATTCTATGGGACGGCGCGGGTGTGTGTGTGTGTGGGCGGGGGGGGGGGGAGGGGGTCTGGGGGAGGCAGGGGAGAGGGGGAGGGAGGGTCGTGGGGTGAGGGTGCTAGTCTGTATAAAGCACTGCTGTTTAACCAGGACTCGAGTCGGGGGTACACGGAGGTACACAGCGTCCCCCCACTCTTTTCACAGGGTGGACGCCGTCCCCCCTGCCAAGAACTTGGGCCCCACCGGGCGTAGATGAAAAAGGGAAACCATTCGTGTAAGCGGTATTGTCCTAATTGCAGTAATATAAAACGGCGTTCATTTGCCGTCCTGTGACTTTAAAACACAAATCGGCGAAGGACTGGGTTAATCGCACAGCATTCGCAGCAACTCTTTGCTATCTAGTGTGGGCATTCGATTTAACTGGGGGCAGCTTCCTCTAGTAATGCAAAGCCCCCAGCTTTCCCAGAGTCTTGCGTGAGTAGTTGTAGCGGTCTAGTTGTTCACGTCACGTTGACGTGACGCAGGCGGCCCCGTTGGCGCCGGGGTGCGCGCGCAGATCAGCGCGCTGGGAGATGAGGAGAGAGTGCCGGCCGACGCTCCTCGGTACATGCTCATTTGAATGCTAAATAAATATAGCGGTAACCCAACAACGTGCCTCGTGTGATTACTGAGCAACATTACAGTGGCGACGAGGTCGGGACAGAGACCTGACCGACGCGGGAGCACAGGAGAGGGCAACACTCCACGTGGCCCCCACGAGGCGAAGGAAGACACGCAAGCAGGTCACCAGGCCCAAAACGGAACACCAGACAGGCCTGCCTGGAGCGGGGGGAGTCACGGAAAACGTCCTAGTCAACTACGTCGGACGATCCGAGGTACGGAGCAACCGAGGAGCGTGGCAGTGCCACAGTACAGCACACGAGCTGCATATAGGCCACAGGGACGACGCTACCCACAAACGGCCAAGAGCACACACGCCACCTTCACACAAATCCACGCACAGGGAGCGCTGCGCTGGCTACCAAAGAGGAGGAGGTGGGGTCTAGTAACAAAAGCCCCCAGAGAATCAAGCACACAGGGAACAACAACAACACCCCAGGCAGCCCCCCGAGCAAAGCCACCGACGGAACGAGCGCCAAGGAAGTGAAGATGAGTACCCCGGCAGGGTATGCGATTGCACCAGTGCAATTCCTAACGAAACCCGGAGACCCACTGATGAAATGGGAGGACTGGAAGGAATATATAGACAATTTCATAGGGGTCCTGGAGGACGAAAATGAAGAGCAGTTCACTCCTCAGAGAAAAAAACGCATCCTGCTACTAAATCTGGGCCCAGAAGGTCTGAGAATATACAAGAGTCTAGTACCAACGAAGAGAGAAGACACAGACGACGATGTGTATGCGCATGCAGTGGAGGCCCTAGATGAACGATACCGCCCCACCATCTGTGTTTCAGTGGATAGATATAACTTCCAGCAAAGGAAACAAAAGGTGGGGGAATCCATCGAAGAGTATGTAGCAGCGTTGAGAAAGCTAGCAGCCCCGTGTAAGTACGCACTGTGGGAAGATGAATTCATAAAAGACCAGGTGATCATGCACACCACCAGCGCAAACGTGCAAGACAAGCTGTGGGCGAGTGGGGACACCACACTCAAGGAAGTAATGGTCATAGTGAAGAGGGCAGAACTCTCGAAGAGGTGCGCCGATGCTACCAAAAAAGAGGCGGTCACCCCAACCATGGTGAACAGGATACAGGAGGGAGATCACCGCAAGGACCAGAAACACAAACAACCCATGGCCAAAGGGACTAGCAGATGGCAAGGGAAACAAGCGGACAGTGAGAACAAGAAAACGTGCTACAGGTGTGGAAGTTGGTCCCACGAAGCCCACGACAGACGTTGCCCGGCATTCCGAGCCAAATGCCTGCACTGCGGTATCATGGGTCACTACGAGAAGGTGTGTCGGAAGAAACAACAGAAAGGAGTGGTGAAATATGTTGACCAAAGCGCAGAAGACCTGGAGGAAGCCACAGAGGAAGAAGTGGTCACCGTCTTATGTATATACGATCAGGTATTGAGCGTAGACGCCAAGAGATCAACCAAACCAGTCCTAGAGATGTCCATGGGCGGCATCACCATTTCTGTAGTGGCAGACACCGGATCCCCATTTACCATTATACAGAGAGCAGTGTGGGAAGAACAGTTCCAATCCAAGTTGGGCCCTGAACTGGAGAGACTAGACATACGACCGGTTACCTATAATGGGGATCGCATTCCCATGCTGGGCTTCCGACGTCTACTGTTCGAGTTCAGAGGCCGATCAGCGCGGTGCAAACTGTATGTGGCCGAGAAAGGACCCTCCGTCCTAGGATGGTTAGACCAAGGCGACCTAGGCATAAAACTCGACCCAGGAGGGAAGGAACAAATTCTACTCACAGAACAGGAGGAATGGCCGGACATGAACAGATGGAAGAAGAACTACCCTAAAGTGTTTGGGGGCACTGTAGGGAAAATGGAGAAATTTCAACATAAAATAGTGCTCAAGGACGGAGCCACACCAGTGGCACATAAAGTAAGGAATGTGCCCATTGCAGTAAGGGAAGCCGTCCAAACAGAACTCCAAGATCTGGAGAAGAAGGGCATCATAGAACCCATTACCTGCGCCGAATGGCTGGCGCCCTTGGTGGTCGTGATGAAACCCAACGGGAAGGTCAGGCTCTGTGTGGACCTGAGAGAACTCAACAAAAACATAGTGGTGGAGAAATTTCCCCTTCCCAAGATAGAGGAGATGTTGGCAAGAACCAGAGGAGTTCAGTGGTACTCCACCATTGACCTTACCTCAGCTTACCACCAAGTAGCTCTACACCCGGACAGCAAAAGCCTGACATCGTTCATCACCCCGTTTGGGTGCTACAGATTTTGTCGCATGCCGTTCGGGCTAGCCTCGGCGGCAGCCGTCTTTCAGAAGATGATGCACCAATTGTTCAGAGACTGCAAAGACGTACAGTACTTCCAGGACGATATCCTAGTGATGGGGAGAGATAGGAGAGATCATGACCGGAAACTAGAAAAAGTACTACAAACACTGGAAGCCAAAGGCCTCACGGCGGAATGGTCGAAATGTCGGTTAGGACTGCAATCGGTAACCTATTTAGGCCATGAAATTGGGCGACAGGGGATCACACCCAAGACGGGGAACGTGAAAGCCATCGCGGAAGCACCGCCCCCCAAGAACAAGGAGGAAGTCAGATCGTTCCTGGGGATGGCGGAGTACTATAGCAAATTCGTGGTACATTTCGCATCCAAGACCTACAACATGAGGAGGCTGACAAGAGAGAGCACGGTGTTCCAGTGGACACCGGAAGCCCAAGCGGAATTTGAAGTCATCAAAAAGGGAATCCTAGAGGCCATACCGCTCAAGGGGTACGACCCACAAGGCGCCACCATACTCATCACCGACGCCAGCGACAAGGGGTTAGGCGCTGTACTCATGCAAGACCGAGGAAGAGGGGACATGGAGACAATAAGCTTCGCCTCCAGAGCACTGACGGATACGGAAGGCAAGTACAGCGTCATCGAGAAGGAGATGTTGGCGGTTGTGTGGGCCATGACGAGGTTCCGGCAGTTCCTATGGGGTACCCGATTCCTGCTCAAGACAGACCACAAGCCGTTAGTGAAGGTACTAACTTCGAGCGGGCACGCCAGCGCCACGCCCCGGATATCGAAGATGTCCTTAAAACTGTTGGAATTCAGATATGATGTGGAGTACATCCCTGGAAACAAGAACCGAGTGGCGGACTACTTGAGTCGAGCGGCGGCCATGGAGCCGGGAGAAGAAGACCCAGCGGACAAAGGAGAGATGGTAGCTCTCATAGAGGACCAAGAGAAGATAATCAGCATACAAGAGTGGACGGAAGCCTAAGAAGAAGACTCTGACCTTATGGAAGTAAAAGCGCACATCACACAAGGGTGGCCTGATAAGAAAAAGGTGAAAACCAACCTCAAACCATTTTATGAAGTGAAAGAAGAACTGACAGTAGGAGACAAGGGCATATTCATCTACAGGGGAGACAGAGTAATTCCCCCCACGAATCTCATCAACAAGCTGCTGGACTTATTACACGAAGGCCACCTTGGCATAGGGAAACTCAAAGCCAGATCGAAACAGAACTACTGGTGGCCAGGTATGGACGTAAGAGCAGAGAGGTATGTCAGAGAGTGTCCCCAATGTCAAGGGGCCGACAAAACATTGAGACCACTACGGCCAGCCCTTGGGAAATTCGACACTCCCTCAAACCCGTGGGAAGAGTTGTCAATAGACATTCTGGGACCGGTGCTGGATGACCAGAGCATACAGAAGTACGTGTGTGTCCTCATCGACCGTTATTCCAAATGGCCAGAAATAAAGGTGAGCGAATCCATGGACACGGAGAACATCCTGGAGTTTCTATCGGAAACATTCACCCGAGAAGGTATTCCCAAGTCCATCTTAAGTGACAATGGACCACAGTTCACGTCGGAAAGATGGAAGCAATTCATGGGAAGAAATGGCATCTCCGTAAAGCACACGGCCATATACCATCCGGCAGGCAACGGTCTGGTGGAACGATTTAACAGGGTGGTGATGGGGGCCATACAAGCGGCCATCACCTGTAATAAAGACTGGAAGAAAGCGTTGGAGAACATGGTATGGGCCTACAGAATAACGCCCACAAGCACGGGGTATAGCCCGTTTCAAATATTGAGAGGACGTGAACCCTTCACGCACGACAACAGAATCTGGAAGGAGAAGGTGGTGACCAGCGAATGGTCTCCGGCGGTAGTAAGAGCAAATCTGGAGAGAGCACAAGCCACCTACACCGACAACTACAACAAGAGGAGGAATGTGAAGGACACTCACTTAGAGAGAGGAGAATGGGTGAGAGTAAAGCTGGCGACCCTACAAAGAAAGGGAGACAGCAAGTACAGCAAGCCGATGCAGGTTAAGGAAGTTTATGATCGAGCGGCCCTGCTCAGTGATGGGAACGTGTGGTCGCAGGACCGCATGGCCCGGTGCAACAAGATATTGAGATGGGAACAGTGGGATCCGGAAGGTGAAGTCACGGAAGACGGGGAGGAAGAGAACAAGGAAGGCGGAAGTGAACTAATGGAAGAAGCAGGTGCAGGAGAGGAGCAAGAAAGTGTGTTAAGGGGTGAGGCCCCAGTGGCAGAGAGGGACAGGCCGAGAGGCAATATGAACAGCGAAGGAGCGATGAGTGGAGGAACAGAAATCGAGGAAACGCAGAGCCAAGGGGCTCGAGGGAACATTGGTAAGGTGACCAGGAGTGGAAGACAAGTTGTAAGGCCTTCCAGGTTCCAAGACTTCGAACTAACCTGCGAACTGTAAGTGACTGATTTTTGGTTTGGTAAAAGGGGGAGATATGTAGCGGTCTAGTTGTTCACGTCACGTTGACGTGACGCAGGCGGCCCCGTTGGCGCCGGGGTGCGCGCGCAGATCAGCGCGCTGGGAGATGAGGAGAGAGTGCCGGCCGACGCTCCTCGGTACATGCTCATTTGAATGCTAAATAAATATAGCGGTAACCCAACAACGTGCCTCGTGTGATTACTGAGCAACATTACAGTAGTTCCCTCAGTCCAGGTTTTTACTTTGTATACGATGTCTTTATTTGTGCATTTTCTAATGGGATAAGCAGGACTACAAGTTCAGGTGTTGTGTAATATCTGGTATCCCCACGGTATCGTGTATCCCCTGCACTTCGGGACTTTTCGGAAACGAAACTCAGCCCGGGCAGGTTCAGACAGAAGCAGCTGATCACTGCTCGGGCTGAGTTAGGGGATACACGATTCAACAGGATGCCAATTGCCAAACTCGGCTCTGGCGAAAAAAATCACTTGAAACATTTGCACTATCAAAGACGGACAGAAATAATAAATAGAGAGAATGAATCGTAATGGAAATGACAATTAATTAATAAACATTGTGAAAGCAAAGAAACTATTGCTGAAGCATATCGAATTGTAACGAAATAAGACGAGGGGAAGAGAATAGAAACAATTGGCAGGGGTTCAAATAAGGGGAAAAATAATATCAAAACGAGCGAAAGATTAAAGGGTAAAAAAAAGGCAATGAAAAAAGCAAAGTATTAAGATGGGGAAAGAAAGTGTTTAGATTTTCATATAATGAATATGTTGCAAGGTGTTAATGATAAACATATAACTTGCACAATAAGTTGAATAACAGTGCATGTTTAGTTTGACTCATACAACATACTTGGCATTTTACCAGCTGCCCTATCTTTCTGTGTCCATGCTAATAAACAAGCATTGGCAACGCAATCATTCTCATACTTTTGTGAAAGTTAGAGCTATTGGCGTTGTAAATGAAATTTTTTTTAAATTATTTTTTGGGTTGAGCCTGGGCAGCGCATGCGCTACTCTGTGGCATGATGTATTGGAGCATGCAATAGAAGCCCCGCCCACTCTCCTCCCATATTTGCCATTGGCTTTTGTCATTGTCCTTCGTAAATGCTGGTTTCTGATTCGTTAATAGGTTTGTAAGTCCCTCCTTAGTACCGCCTTGTATTCATTTGTAACCTCCCATGAGGACTGGCCCTTTTACTTCAGTTGTTACACGGTACATCTTTCTTAGTCTGTAAGCACTATTTTCTTTAATGAGTTTCTCCTACTGCAGGCACAACATGCTTTCCTGCAAAATTCAGTGCGCCATGCGTGCTTTCACCTTCCAAGCAGCCAGAGATAATGGCGGCCGCTTCTTTGAATAGGTCTCGCATTTACAAGAGTTTGAACTATTGGCTTTGTAAATTACGATGACTTTTATTTATGTGTTAATTAGCAATACAGACAGATAAAAGTCATTGTCATTTAACAATGCCAATAGCTTAAACTCTGGCAAATGCGACACCTATTGCATTACAAATGCTTGTCATACATGGTTCCTGGTGGCACACATTCTGATGTTCGTTTCTCATATTGCTGGTTTTCGTACACAGATACTGGTGCACGCTTGTGTCTCAGGCTACACAGCACACATTCTGGGACTAGTTCCCTTACTGCCTTTGTTCGTACACGGATCCTGGTGCACGCTGGTGGCTCACGGCATTCATTCTGGTGCCAGCTTCCTATGTGGCAGGTTTTTAACAGGAATTCTGGTTCACGCTCATGTCATTCACTGCACAGCACACTCTAATGCTGTTTTTCCACATAACAGAGCAGGTTTTCCTCCACAAATCCTGGTGCGCTTGTGTCGCATGCTGCACAGCACACTCTAATGCTACTTTTCCACATGTCTGTTTTTTATGCACAGATTCTGGTGCATGCTCATGCTGCACAGTACACACTAATGCTGGTTTTCCACAGGGGTATTTTTAATGCATTTATCCTGGTGCACGCTTGTGTCTCACGTAGCACTGCACACATTTTGATGCTGGTTTTCATACACGGATCCTGGTGCACGCTTGTGTCTCGCGCATCAGAAAACATTCTAATGCTGGTTTCCCACATGGCTGGCTTTCGCATAGAGATCCTGGAGCACGCTCGTGTCTCACGTTGCACAGCACACACTAATTCTGGTTTTTCACAGGGCTGGTTTTAATGCACGGGTCCTAGTGAACGCTCATGTCTCGTGCTGCACAGAAAACTCTAATGCTAGTTTCCCGCTTGGCTGGTTTTCACACACGGATACTGGTGCACGCTCATGCCTCATGCTGCACAGAAAACTCTAATGCTGGTTTCCCACACAGCTGGTTTTCTCACACTGATCCTGGTACACTCTCATGCCTCACACTGCAAAGCAAACACTAATGATAGTTTTCATACATGGACCCTGGTGCATGCTCGTGTCTCATGCGGCACAGCGCACTCTAATGCTGGTTTTCCATAATGCTGGTTTTAAGGCACAGGGCCTTGTGTACACTTGTGTCTCACGCTGCACAGCACACTTTAATGCTGGTTTCCCACATGGCTGGTTTTCACGCACGGAACCTGGTGCATGTTTATGCCTCATGCTGCACAGCACAATCTAATGCTGGTTTTCAAATGAGTTTCTCCTGCTGCAGGCAGAACAGGCTTTCCTTCAACATTCAGCACTCCATGCGTGTTTTCACTTTCCAAGCAGCCCGGGACAATAGCGGCTGCTTCTTTGAAAGGAAATAGGTCTCCTATTTACAAGAGTTTGAGCTACTAGCATTGTAAATGACAATGGGGGATATTCTCAAGAACGTGTGATAATTATCGCAAAATTAACTTAACGCAACTTTCAACATCACAGTCTATCATGGGAAAATAACGCAGTGTTAATGTGGTATTCTCAACACGGTGGTATTATGCGGCACATGACCATGGCAAAATTAACACGATGCCTGAAAAATGAGAAACACTAACGTGAAAAAAGCGGCGATGTCCCAAACCGTGATACAATATTCAGTGATTACCAGCGACAGGCCTGGAATTCCCACGCGTCATGCGGGAAAATGCACCACAAAAGCAGAGAAGAAAACTGTGAGATGACAATGTACGAGTACAACCTCACATATGTGACGTAGTACAAATGTCCACTGGCCCGCCTCACATATGTGACGTAGTACAAATGTCCACTGGCCCGCATCAAAAAGGCATCTCCTCACAAACAGCCACAATGTACATTGACATGCAGTCCATATGTAAAGTTCGCCAATGCGTAAACATACATGGAACACACTGTGAAACTGCATCTCCCCTTTACATTGCAGAGGGACAATCAACACCTCCTGCAGAGCAGACCCTACATCACGTCATTGATGATGGAGATGACCCCCAGGACAACAAAGAACTCCAACGGTTCATGGACAACCTCCTAACCCCACCTCCAGTAGCAGGGCAGCCCAGCACCATCGAGGTGAGCCCACCCCCCTGCACAGACCACACAGCAGAAATCACCCACCACCACGTCTGGCTCCCAGCAAGCACCTCACCGAAGAACACATGGCGTTTCAACGCCGTGTGTTAGACCGCCAGAAAGAGCTGGCTGAACAGCTGCGGGTGGGGTTGGGCCTCATGGCAGCCAAACTAGATGCCACACGTGGGTTTCTAAGTCCCATCAGGGACCACTCACACTCCCTAACAGACATCCACAGTCCGCCCCATGCCCTCCAACAATTCATGGCTGGCATCGCTGGAGTCATGACTCGGAGACAACAACAACTAGTCTAGTCAGAGTGGCTACAGCGATGTCATCCGTGATTTGGGAAACATAAGGAGGGTCATGGAGAACATGGAGCGGATGCAGGCACAAAGGATGGCTAACACAGCTGCACACGAGCAAGCTGTAGATGGGATCTTCCATGCCCTGCAGATCCTCATCATGGGAGTGATGCTACAAGACAGTGCGCAGATAAATGCTGCTGCTACTTCTACATCCACATCTTCGGCCCCTAATGTGTCAGTGTCACACACTGCTGCAGACCAAACACCACCACCCACATGTGAGGCACATGAAACATCAGAGGACGAAGATAAGGATGAATCTGCCTTAGTGGTAAGAAGGAAGCAGTAGCACTCATCTCCGCCATATGGCTTTTTTCTGCTTGGTTCTGCACTCTGCATCATGCCCTGGAAAAACACCTTCCACAGGCCCCCGATACACTCTACGACACTAACCTTGGACCTTGACATGGACATATTTTGCTTGCTTAACAATGACACAGCAATCAGCCTGCGGAATGGACTCTTCCCCTTTTGAGTAACTTGTCAATCCCAAAGGAGTCTGGCTGGCCCTCCACGTGGCAACATTGTAAAGTGTTGTCTGCATGGCCCAGTACTAAGACAGCTTCAACACTCCACTGAACGTGAATAATACATACTAATACACACAGATGTGTCATGTCTATGATTAATCAAGTATGAAAGCATGGATGAATGTAGTGGCAGTGATATCCCCTTAAGCCTATGTTGCTTATGTCGTGGGACTTGAATCACAGGGTGCAACCCTGCATCAAGGTGGTACATATCTGACCCAAAAAGAAGGCCTGTTGTCAATTGTAGGTCACAAATGACAGCCTATATGTAATGATTTGGGACACATGTGAAACGCTGATGAGTGGGATTCCGTACTATCTTTGACACACAGAAATGCCATTTTGAATACGTGACACCCCAAACAGCCTCTCTGTACAGAGGTGACACACCAACCATCTATTTTAAAATTATGAGACTGTTAGCACTTCATGTCGCACTCACACTTGTCTGAGTGATGTGCCTGTACAGAGGAGTGACATGCACTCAGGGAATGTGTGTTGGAATGAGTTTATTTGCACATGCTGTGCATGTGGTCATTTTGGACTGCCCATGATTGGTAAGGACTGTGACAATGTGACGTGCTTATGTGAAGAAATTGTCAATGATGGTGTTCCTATGGGCTATTTATGCTGCGGCTGCAGTGGGGTGTGGTCCACCTGCCTCATCTTCCTCATCATCGTCCAGTGCATCTGGCACTTGTATCCATGGGGCATTGGCGCATACACATATGTTGTGCAACACACAACATGCAACGATGATCTTGCACACGATGGCTGGGCTGTACAGGAGCCTTCCACCTGTGATGTCCAGGCACCTGAAACGTAACTTCAACACGCCAAATGTGCGTTCCACGATGCCCCTGGTGCGTTTGTGGGCCGCATTGTACTGCCTTTGGGCCTGTGTGTTTTGGGCTCGGAGGGGTGTCATCATCCAAGAGCAGAGTGCATATCCTTGATCACCTGTGACAGTGCAGAGAGACATGAGTCAATAGTTGGTTATGCATGATATGTTGGCAGGCTCACTGGTTCATTGGTGTGTGATATGTGTAACTAAATGATTCCTGTTTGACATGTACTGATGGTAGCAAATGAGGGGCATCAATGTGTATTACGTAGCCTCACTGCTGCTCCCCCTCGAGCCTATTTACTAGTGTGCGCAGCGCAGTTGCATCACTTGCACTCCTACGGCACATCATTGTCATGGCTCTCTGTGCATGTCCACAAGCCTGACAACGACACTGTGATGTTGTGCGTTGAAGGTGGGCGGCCACGTGTGTGTGAAGGCCTACGGTAAGGATTGGGCAGACACAGATGTAGAGTTCATGGCTGGCTGAACTCGCGATGCGGTTGTTGGTAGACCTTTGGCTTATGCTGAGGTAATAGCGACACACACACAACAGTTGGCATGTATGATCCCTGACCCCGAGCTGGCTTGTGCTCCCTCATTTTCCCCTTCGGCTGAGCCCGCACTCCCGGGGATGCTACATTGCAACATTGTCCATTGTGGGACAGGTGGCGCCGATACTAGAACAGAGACACACGCATTAGTTACTTCCTTGGCAAGGCCAATACTTAACCACACCCAGAGCCTCGGGTTGATGAACCACACCCCTACGCTGGACTGTTGTACGCCAGTCCACTCCGCTTACGCTTACTGGGGGGTATGACGCAGCTACATGTCCCAGGTCTACCCCACTGCCTGAGGTGACATGGTTGCTTCCGCTGTACACAGCACAATGTTATGTGTTAGGGCCCAGGGCCCTCATGCATACATATTAACCACACGGACATAGTTTGTGGAACTGGCTACGGGCACGTGCGCCCGGTCCCTTTTATTGCCAGGGTCACATGTCCAGTGACGCCTGTGCTAGATGAGTGTGGGGTGAGTGTAAGCCAGCCCTCAGGGAGTGGTTGGTGCAGGCAACAACTACAACAGTGATCAGACAATCAGAAGTTCAAAGTTCAAATAGCAAGGGTCCATGACTTGAGCTGCACAGAGTTATTGGCCCCAGATGCACTGCGGCAGGCACAGGCACACCGCCACGGGACGGTGACTTGCGGTGCACTGAGGTAGGGACACGAGAGCTGACCGGGTCCTCGTCGATGTCCAAGGTGAATGTCGTGGAGGGTTTCGGGGGACAGTGGAAGGTGTTCTTCCAGGGCATGATGCAGAGGGCAGAACCAAGCAGGAACAGGCAATATGGAGGAGATGAATGCTGCAGACTCATTCTTAACACCAAGTCAGTATCAGCTACATGATGATGGAGACAACCCCAGGCCATATACTCAGACGCCACCAAAGTTCAACCAGAGAGTGTCCATGAATTTCGTGGCACAGAGTTAGTGGCTCCAGAGCTGAAAGGGGATGCAGTCTGCGATGAGGTCTGTACAATGATATAAACTCTGACATAATTAAATCAAGACTCCTTTCCAAATGTGTGACCTACTCGACCGCAGTGTAGGCCGGAGGCAGGGGTCAGAAGGGGCCCAAAGCCAAGTGTCGTCGGCTTGTGATGCACAGAGTTAGTGGCGACAGAGCAGTTGTTGGTAGTGTTCGAACACCTCCGTAACGATGATCCTTTTTTCCTCCGGACTGAACCGCGTCTTCCTCTTATTCCTCTCCCTGCGTACAATGATACAAACTCTGTCATGAATAAATCAAGACTCAGTTCCAAATGTGTGACCTACTTGACCGCAGTTTAGGCTGAAGGCAGTTGTCAGCAAGGGACCACAGACCGGTGTTGTTGGAATGCTATGCACAGAGTTGGTGGCACCACATCAGAGGAAGTATAGTGATATAAACGCGGCCTTGGACATATGAACTTGGCCATCATGATATCAAGACTCAGTTCCAAATGTGTGACCTACTAGACCTCAGTGTAAGCCGGAGGCAGCGGTGGAGTAATTAAATGAGAAAGGATAATTGCGGGCCTGTGTTGCAGAGGCCGTGATGGTCTGAGAAGGCTGCCAAGGTCGCGGGCCTCAGGCTTGGAGCTTGCACAGGCACGTGGTGGGCCCTCTTTGACACACGCCGGTGTTGGAAGGTGAGCAGTGAGGCCTGGGTGCGCAGGGGTGGGCAAGACGGGTATGGGGACCAGCAGCCTGGGGTGCAGCAGGAGCGCAGGCGTCGGCCTCATGACGGGGTGAGAGGCGCCGCCCTGGCAGACACGTTGGCCATTCCAGAAGAGAACCACGCCCAGAGCAATGTGCTTTTTAATCACACCCCTACGCTAGCCTGGCGTACGCCGGGCTAGCCCACTCCGCTCACGCTTACAGGGGGGACGTAACAAGCTACTTTTCCGCGATCTTCCCCACTGGCTGAGGTAACATGGTTGCGTCCACTGTCCACTACACTCCAAACACCAGCAGTGTATGTCAACATGGATATGTCTGTGGTCTGCATACTAAAGTCTCTCCGGCACATCCACGCCACACTTGGTATTGTGTACATTCTCATTCATGGGTCACTTGCCTCCTTCGCACATGCCTGGTTCCCACCTCTCCCCACACTCTGCTATTGTGTGGCTGAGGTGCCATGCCATTGATGGCTTATGTACATGGCTAGCCGAGGTTACCACAGTAAGTTGTGCTGTCATGTCTGGTATGTGGGCATGTTGTTTGGCATGATGGATGTGAGTTTGTAACATGTGCATCCCCAGAGTTGTGAGTTGCATGACTGTGGAGTTGAGGTGTGTGGTGTGCGCGAAGAGCAGGGCGACTGTGGGCAACCCTGCCTCGTGCCTCTACCCACTTTGCAAGCAGCAGAGATCAACCCTCCCGTTCTGACCCTGGCCATGGAGTTGTTATACAAGATTGCTGTCCATTCCACGAAGCAGTCTCCCAGGCCAAACGCCCTCAGGACCACGTACAGATATGGCCACTCTAGACTATCGAAGGCCTTCTTTATGTCAACCGTAAAAATACAAGCCTCCTCCATGCAATATGTGTCCGCCCACAAGATACGCAGTAGCCTCCGTACGTTCATCGCAGTGTTCCTAGTTGGGATAAATCCCGCTTGGTCCACGTGAACTAACGTCGATATGTGGGCCATTAGCCGACTAGCCAGGATTCAGCTTAGTATATTATAGTCCAGATTAAGCATGGCAAGCGGTCTGTATGCAGTCCGGTCCCAGGCCGGTTTAGCCGGTTTGAGGAGAGGCAGGTTGATTGCCTGCCTCGTGGAAGCAGGAAGACAACCCTCCCGTTGCGCCTTGTTATATATTACGACTAGCTTCGGGGCCAGGATATCTACAAATTCAGAATAGAATTCCATTGGAAGGCCGTCCGCCCTCGGTGTCTTGTTCCTAGCCATATGCTTGATAGCGCTACGCACTTCCCCCACATCTTTACCAAGCTCCTCCGCCGCCTCGTTATCAATCTGGGGGAGTTCTATCCCCTCTAAGAACCCCGTTCCGTTGGCAGCCCCAGGATCAAGCCTACTCTGATAAAGAGTGGTATAATAGTCCAGAAAGTGTGTGTTGATGGCTTGTTGAGTATAAGACGCCACCCCCGATCCTGAATCTCCAGGATCGGTGCACCTCTACACGCGGGGTTCACCAACCACGCCAGCAGTGCCCCAGACTTGTCCCGTTCTGCTTGGGCCCGAGTGGTGTAGGCCCTATGATCAAAGGAACGCAGCCTTTCCACCTGTGTCGCCACCTCCTCGCGCGCTGCAAGCAGGTCTTCCTGCCTATCAGCCATTCTGGTCTCTCCTTTTACAGGTCACGGAGCCTATTCTCTGCCCGCAGCACATCCTGTGTCAACACCTTTTGGACTCCCACCACCTACCCAATGCAACGCCCTCTGATTACACTTTTGAATGCGTCCCATTCGATAAGTAGGTTCGATGCAGACCCAGCATTATCTAGGAAGTAGTCATCAATCGCAGAGCCAATCGTGTTTTTAAATTCCAAATCTTCTAGCGCCTCCTGTCTCAAACGCCAAGTAGGAATGGCGGGCCTCACCCATATTCAATCCAGCGATATTAGCAACGGGTTATGATCAGAAATCGTTCTGGTCAATTATTCACTATGGGTAATCCCTCCGTGGACATCTGGAGAGCAAAGAAACGAGTCCAGACGAACATGTAACTCGTGCAACCCAGAGAAGTATGAGTAGTCCCTATCTCCCGGGTGGTGAGCCCTCCAAGTATCTATCAGTCCCCACTGGGACTGCCACGCCCGCGTAGTCACTGCAAGTCTGTGCATGGGAGCATCTGGGAGAGGTGGATGAGAGCGATCCAGGTCCACGTCAGCAATGCAATTAAAGTCACCCCTCAGCAGCACTGAACCTGTCAACAGGGGCGCCAGCTTCCCGGAGAGGCACGCAACAAAAGCATCTTGGTTTACGTTGAGGGCGTAGGCCTACTCCAGCGTTTCTCGGGTTAGAAGTTTCCAAGATTCAATTTGACATCGCCTTATGTTGGATGGAGGAGCACAGTATTTCTATACCAAATGGCACCCTTCCTTTTGCTTTCCAACATCATTTACTATGGGGATACTGTTGGACTTGGCCCTTTTTGCAGGGTCATCCCTAAACTTTTTGCCTTTCTACTAGCCTTTTCTCTGACATGGTGTTAGTGGTTTTAGGCCCATGGGTACTTTAGCACTACTGTCCAGTGTAAAGTGCATGTGCTCTCTGTTTTACATATGGTAAGATTGGTCTAGACCTGTTTGGCCTATTTAATTTACCTGTCAGTCCCTTGTAAAGTGGTATCTCATATACCCAGGGCTGGTAAATTAAATGCTACAGCTGAATGCGCCACCCACCAAAGTAGCCTTGCAAACCTATCTCAGGCCTCTGCCATTGCAGGGCCTTTGCGTGCAGTGTTACTGCCGCTGTGACGTGGCACCTAAAGTGTGTGCCATGTCTGTGACCCCCCTTTTACTGCATGTCAGTAACCCCTAAGGTAGGCCCTAGCTAGCCCTATGGGGCGGGTGCATTGTAGGTAGAAGATAGGACATGTACCTTAAGTGTGTGACATGTGTCACATGTCCTGGTAGTGACAAACAGCCATTTTGGTTTCTCACTACTGTGGGGCTGGCCTCCCATAGGAATGCATTGGGGATACCCTGATAAGTGTTTCAGTGGTAATTCCTGATATGAGAGGAGCAGCGTGGTCAGGTTTAGTATATTTGGAATGGTAACAATAAATGCTGCGCAATGGTGTGCACAGATTTATTATAACTATTTTAGACATACCACTTTTAGAAGTTGGCATTTCTGTGTGCTATGTGTTTGCCTGCCTGATGTCTGGCTTTTGAGTGACAGGGGCTGGGAGGTGTGTGTGGCTCCAGGAGGGGCAGAGTGAGTCAGCACTAGGCTGAATAGGACATCTACATTTGGAGTAGTCGGAGGAGTAGTCCCCTGACCTTGAATAGGATTGTGCCTGCTCTGTACAATGCTGGCTTCGCCCCCTGTGGTGTGTCTGATCACCGAGCCCCCACCTGACAAAGGGGAAGGGGAGCCTGGTAAACAGAGTGCTCCAATTCCCCCCTGAACCAGTTTTTACTGGTTCCCCCAAATCCTGTACTGCAGACAAAGGAATGTGTAGTATAAATATAGGGGCTGGTGACCCCATGAATTTTGTGCTGTTCCCTGACTTGTTGGGGGCGTGCTGCTGCTGGGGGCCCAGGAGGAGCCGCCACAGGGTATTGCCTCCCTGCTGGAGGGCCCTGTGTGCTGGCCTCCCTGGGCCCAGCTATGCCCCACGGACCTAAGGACTTTTGTTGCATCCAGCGCCTCGTGAGCGCTGTACTTTTCTTGCCCCAGATGAGGAGCGCGTGGGCTTTGCAACGCGGAGCTGCAGCCCTGTTAGAAGGAATCCCGATGTGGGGATTCCCCCGCATTTTGTGCCTTTTTAGGCGGGAGCCTACCCCGCTTTATGAATATTCTATCAGCGGGTGCCCACCCCGCATTATGGTGCCTTATTAGACCCCAAGGGAGATTTCTTCAGTCCTCTGGTCTTGAGCAGAGCGTCGAAGGCCCAGGATTCAGTGTCAGAGTTTCATCCAGGGTAATCTAAAGTCCTAAGGACAGGGGTCCCATACTTACACTAAGGTAGGGGGTTGGACATACTCTGGGCACCCACCTATGGGAGGGTTTGGAAAGAGGGGTGGCTACACCCATTTCCTTTGTCCAGTTTCGTGCCAGAGCAGGGGCTGGACTATGCACAGGGACACCAAGTGTTGCCCAGTACAGGACTTCAAAGTGCTCCCACCCAGCCCTAATACACATAAGCCTGTCTGGGAGGTGGTTACACCTCCCTGTGACAGGAAACCTATTGTCCAGGCATCCCCTGCCTGAGTATCAGTCAGCAGCAGGAGGCCAGACCCGTGTCTGTCGCTGCAGCATCCATTTTGTGATGCCAGGGCTCTATTAAGTTTCTACCGGGTATACCAGTGCTGCCATGTCTCTCCCTCTAGAAGGGTGGGATCATACTCCCACACCAGTTACTGGTGTGGGGGTATTACTCCAAGGTGTTTGACACCAAACACTACATTTTTCTGTACAGCCAGTCCAAAGTTAGCATTTATTGTTTGGTTATAATGCACTTAAGAGTATATGGTCAAGCTGCACTACCAACAGCATCAGAGAAGGGTCTCCGAACGCTGCAGAGGGGCTCTGCTCATGCAGGGGCACCCTCTCACATAGGAACCAAACACTCTGCCTTCAGGATTGATAAGGCCTGCCATAGGACTGACTTATAGGTTTATATGTGGGTATATTGTGAGATATAGTGAACCTATATCTCAGTAAGGGGGGCTTGCACCACCTTACCCAGGCTGCAGTAGCAGACCTGTGGTGTCATTTTGGGTGGTTTTCCAGGGGTGACATAATACATGCTTCAGCCCCTGGTAGGCCTCTGGGGTACCTATGCCCTGGGTACATAGTATACCATATACTAGGGGCTTACAAGGGCACCTCAGTTCCAATCTGAACTGTACCTAAAGTACATGGAATCATTTTAGAGAGGAAGCAGCTAGGCTGGGGCCCTGATTAGCAGGGTCCCAGCCAGACTAAAGTCGGAAAACAGTGAAACACCAGCAAAAAGTGGGGGTAAACATGTAAAGCAGATCTTACTCTCCTACACAGGGCAGCTGCAACGTTGTCCGCATTTTAGTTGTAGAGTCACTGAGTGGGACAGGAGAGGCACAGTCGTGCCAGGGCCTTGTAGTGTAGTTCCTATATCCCTGATAGGCTCTGCACATTGGAATAATATACACTATAGCTTTGACACAGGACTGAGGTCAGTATGTCTCTATTGAGTACATTAAACTTAATTACTTGTGTGTGCCAGCTAACTCAGAGGTCACTAGAAATTTCTCCAATATACAAGAAGGGATTCGTTTCTGACAACCGCATAAACATGACAACTTTGTTTCCCTTAGAGTCGGAACAATCTCAGAACCGTGGAAACAATAGATAACAGTTTCACTCAGTCAATCATGCATGCTTCGTTTCTACAGAGTTGAACAGAAACAGACAGCTGGGCGTTTCAATAAAAAAGGGTTTATTGAACAGTCTTATTTCTCATGCAAGAGATATGAACTGCTTCAATCGTAAGACAGGATGCGAACTACAATACGTACAGGGTTAGCAGTAAGATAAACGAATACTGCAAAGAGCATGGTTTGTAGCTATGACATATATTAATAAAATACATACATAAATAACCCAGGCTAAAATGTGAATACTCCCCTGATGCTTCTAAATAGTTCTACCCCAGTGTACCTAACCTAAGTGTAGTACGAGGTAAGAAGTAGTTGCTGTTTTCTAAAGTATAGCTAGCTATAGTTTTAGTTTTGCCAAGAGTTGCCAAAAGTTTCTCTAAGTTCTAGTCTGCTCCATACCTTAGAATGTGTGAGGTTGGAATCTCTTTCTTGGACTCGATATCTAACACCCCGCAAGGGGAGTCAGAAACACTGGAGCTGGATTCTCTGTGAGGAGGATTACAGCGTCTAGTCAGTGCGTCAGGCGGGAACTCGATCTCCTTCCGAACTTGTCGTGGCGAACCGCAAGTAGGCAGTCGAACCGGACCGTACCGGAACCGTGGTTTGCCAGGGCAAGTGCAGGTATATTTATACCTTGAAGGTGTTTAGGAATGCCTGAATTGACGTAAAAGCCGGGCATTGGAACGTCATGAATGAACCCCTAAGGAATAGATGTTCATGCATAATAAATGAGCCCTTGGAGAAATCAATATACAAGCAAGGGAAATTCCCAAAGGCTTAAGAGTCTGGTTTTCCAAGTACTCGCTGTGACGTGGATTGACGGATGTAGGAGACCATGCCTGTATTTGGTTAGCATGGACAATGCCTAAATAAGGGCTGGATTTTCTATGCCTAAATAAGGGCAATGTGAATTGTACCTATATAAGGGCATAAATCGGGAAACCTATATACGGAATCTAAATCTACACACAACAGCCTCTTGATTAATTACCCACAGCTGCCCCGCACCAGCGCGGGCAGCTGCAATGATTGGCACTACTGTTTTAGAGTCCCAGTGTGGACTCCTGAGGGCACTGAAGCACCAGTTCCTGATTCTTTTCCCGCAACGTGGAGCACATTTGCTTACAGAGTCCCAGTGGGGACCCACCCAGAGGACACAGTGACACATTTTGCGTCACAGATGCACAGCATTTAGTGGCAGCTGCAACGTTTAGGCCAGCGCAATTGCCCACTTTTGGATTCTGCTGCGGTGGCAGCACGCCCTGACATTTAGGACATAGTGCATTTGAGCCCTTTGAGAAGGCCAGTTGGCCAGGGGGTCAATCAGGTTGGTAGGGCGCCAGGCCCTAATGTGATTTATGTTCTAAAATGCTAAATGTGTTTTATGCACCATGATTTATGCCTCTGATGTTTATGTTTAGGAGGTTATTCCCTAATCTGAGGTTTAGGTGTATGAGATTATTGCATAATGTGGTTTATACTTGTGAGGTTTTTCTCTACTGTGATTTATGCCTCTAATCTGGGATTTATGCTTATGCGATTATTGCATAATGTGTTTATGCCGGTGAGGATATTATTACCTAATGTGTTTAGGCTTATGAGGTTGGCGCAGAATGTATTTTAAGCCTGATATGATACTGATTGCATAATATGATTTATGTTTCAGGATATAATGCTGAGTACAGTGTTTTGCCAGTATTTACTGATTGTGTTATACATTTACTAATTGTGCTTGTGATGGTTCGGTTCTGACAGTGGCCCAATTGGCCCTGTCATGTGTATATAATCTCCTGTACATATTGCCTAGTGCCAGTTAGCACAGTGTATATGGTGTGATTACAACTCTAATGTGTTTTCGATAATATAAAGGCTATTTCTATATATAACCTTGTGTGGAGTTCCTTTTGTGGTGTGCCTAGTATGTTGCTGCTGTGTGTGTGTTGCACAAACGCTTTACACATTGCCGCTGGGATAAGCCTCACTGCTCGTGCCAAGCTACCAAGGGGGTGAGCAGGGGTTATCTTCAGCGTGTAACTCCCTTGACCTGACTAGAGTGGTGGTTTCTGCCTCACTTAGGCGCAAGCCCTAGCCAACCAGAAATCCCATATCTAACAGATACCAAATATTATGGCTCACGCATTGCAGTAATATCTCGTACCCCCTATGTTTCATGGGTTACCCTTTAGCCATTGACTAGTTGAAATCGCCTATTGTTTGATAGCAGACTACAGTATCTTTTCACATTTTGTACATAATTCCACAAGATTTTGCATCCATACCCTTAGGGGATACCAACTATAATACTTTATACGGTCGATAATAGTTGGTATCCCCAGTGTTTCTTGGGTTAGAAGTTACCAGGATTCAATTTGGCTGCACCTTATGTTGGATGCAGGAGCAAGCTATTTCTATACCAAATATCCCCCTTCCTTTTGCTTTCCAACATCATTTGCTATGGGGATACCAAATATTAGGATACCAACTATAAATGCCTGTACGGCCTATAATATTTGGTATCCCCAGTGTTTCTCAAGTTAGAAATTACCAGGATTAAATTTGACTTCGCCTTATGTTGAATGGGGGAGGACAGTATTCCTATACCAAAGAGCACCCTTCCTTTTGCTATCCAATATCATTTACTAAGGGGATACCAAATATTATGGCTCACACATTGCCATAATATCTCGTATCCCCTATGTTTCACGGGTTACCCATGAGCCATTGAATAGTTGAGATTGCCTTTTGTTTGCTAGCAGACTACAGTATCTTTTCACATTTTGTACATCATTCCACGAGAGTTTGCATCCGTACCCTTAGGGGATATCAAATTTAATAGCCTATACGGCCTATGATATTTGATATCCCCATTGTTTCTTGGGTTAGAATTACCAGTATTCAATTTGAATTTGCCTTATGTTGGATGCAGGAGCACGCTATTTCAACAGCAAATAACACCCTTCTGTTTGCTTTCCAATATAATTTACTAAGGGGATACCAAATATTATGGCTCTCGCATTGCCATAATATCTCGTATCCCCTATGTTTCATGGTTTACCCTTTAGCCATTGACCAATTGAGTTTGCATTTTATTTGATAGCAGACAACAGTATCTTTTCACATTTTGTATTTCATTCCACAAGATGTTGCATCTGGTACACTTAGGGGACACCAAATATAATAACATATACGGCCTATAAAATTTGGTATCCCCAGCGTTTCTTGGGTTAGAAGTTACCAGGATTCAATTTGACATCACCTTATGTTGGAAGGAAGAGCACAGTTTTTATATACCAAATAGCACCCTTCTTTTGCTTTCCAACATCATTTACTGTGGGGATACCAAATATTAAGTCTGACGCATTGCCGTAATATCTCTTATCCCCTATGTTTCATGGGTTACACTTTAGCCATTGACCAATTGGATTTCCCTTTTATTTGATAGCAGACTATAGTATCTTTTCACATTTTGTACATCATTTCACAAGATTTTGCCTCTTTGCCTCCAGTACCCTTAGGGGATACTATATTAAATAGCTTATACGGCCTATAATATTTGGTATCCCAGGTGTTTCTCGAGTTCGAAGTCACCAGGCTTCAATTTGACATCGCATTAAGTTGGATGGAGGAGCACGGTATTTGTATACCAAATAGCACCCTTCCTTTTGCTTTCCAACGTCATTTACCATGGGGATACCAAATATTATGGCTCGCGCATTGTTGTAATATCCCGTATCCCCTATGTTTCATGGGTTACTCTTTAGTTATTGACTTGCTGAAATTGCCTTTTGTTTGATAGCAGACTACAGTATCTTTTCATATTGTGTACATCATTCCACAAGATTTTGCATTCGCACCCTTAGGGGATACAAACTATAATAGCCTATACGGACTATAATGTTGAGTATCCCCAGTGTTTCTCGGGTGAGAAGTTATCAGGATTCAATTTGACTTCGCCTTATATTGGATGGGGGAGCAAGGTATTTCTATACCAAATAGCACCCTTCCTTTTGCTTTCCCACATCATTAACTAAAGGGATGCCAAATATTATGGCTCACACATAGCCATATTATGTTGTATCCTCTATGATTCATGGATTACAATTTAGCCATTGACCAATTGAATTTGCCTTTTATTTGATAGCAGACTACAGTATCTTTTCACATTTTGTACATCATTCCACAAGATTTTACATCCGTTACCCTTAGGGGACACCAAATATAATAGCCTAAAGGGCCTATAATATTTGGTATCCCCAGTCTTTCTCTGGTTACAAGTTACCAGGATTCAATTTGACATCGACTTATGTTGGATGGAGGAGCACATTATTTCTATAACAAATAGCACCCTTCCTTTTGCTTTCCATCATCATTTACTCTGGGGAAATCAAATATTATGGCTCACGCATTGTTGTAATATCTTGTATCCCCTATGTTTGATGGGTTACCTTTTGAGCCATTGAATAGTTGAAATTGCCTTTTGTTTGATAGCAGACTACAGTATCTTTTCATATTTTGTACATCATTCCACAAGATTTTGCATTCGTACCCTTAGGTAATACCAACTATAATAGCCTATACGGCCTATAATATTTGGTATCCCCAGCGTTTCTCGAGTTAGAAGTTGGCAGGATTCAATCTGACACCGTCTAATGTTGGACAGAGGAGCACAGTATTTGTATACCAAATAGCACCCTTCCTTTTGCTTTCCAACATAATTTACTAAGGGGATAACAAATAATATGGCTCATGCATTGACATAATATCTGGTATCCCCTATGTTTCGTGGGTTACCCTTTAGCCAATGACCAATTGAATTTGCCTTTAATTTGATAGCAGACTACTGTATCTTTTCACATTTTGTACATCATTCCACAAGATTTTACATCCGGTACCCTTAGGGGATACCAAATATAATAGCCTAAAGGGCCTATAATATTTGGTATGCCCAGAGTTTCTCGGGTTACAAGTTACCAGGATTCAATTTGACATCGACTTATGTTGGATGGAGGAGCACAGTATAGCTATACCAAATAGCACCGTTCCTTTTGCTTTTCATCATCATTTACTATGGGGATACCAAATATCATGGCTCATGCATTGTTGTAATATCTTGTATGCCCTATGTTTCATGGGTTACATATTGAGCCATTGAATAGTTTAAATTGCCTTTTGTTTGATAGCAGACTACAGTATCTTTTCATATTATGTACATCATTCCACAAGATTTTGCATTAGTACCCTTAGGTGATACCAACTAATAATAGCCTATACAGACTATAATATTTGGTATCCCCAGCATTTCTCGGGTTAGAAGTTACTAGCGTTCAATTTGACATCGCCTTATGTTGGATGGGGGAGCACAGTATTTCTGTACTAAATAGCACCCTTCCTTTTGCTTTCCAACATCATTTACTACGGGGATACAAAATATTATGGCTCTTTCATTGGTATAATATCTCGTATCCCCTATGTTTCATTTGTTACCCGTTACCCATTGACCAGTTGAAATTGGCTTTTGTTTGATAGCAGACTACAGTATATTTCCACATTTTGTACTTCGTTCCACAAGATTTTGCAACCGTACTGTAAGTGGATATCCACTATAATAACCTATACGGCCTATAATATTTGGTAAACCCAGTGTTTCTCGGGTTAGAAGTTACCAGGCTTCAATTTGACATTGCCTTATGTTGGATGGGGGAGCACAGTATTCCTGTACCAAATAGCACCCTTCCTTTTGCTTTTCAACATAATTTACTATGGGGATAACAAATAATGTACCTCATGCATTGCTGTAATATCTTGAATCCCCTATGATTCATGGGTTACCCTTTAGCCATTGACTAGTTGAAATTGCCATTTGTTTGATAGCAGACTACAGTGTCTTTTCACATTTTGTACATCATTCCATACGATTTTGCATCCGGTACCTTTAGGGGATACCAAATATAACAGCCTGTATTGACTATAATATTTGGTATCCCCAGCGTTTCTTGGGTTAGAAGTTACCAGGGTTGAATTTGACATCGCCTTATGTTGGATGGAGGAGCACAGTATTTGTATACCAAATAGCACCCTTCCTTTTGCTTCCCAACCTCATTTACAATGGGGATACCAAATGTTATGGCTTATGCATTGCTGTAATATCTTGTATCCCCTATGTTTATTTGGTTACCCTTTTGCCAGTGACCAGTTGAAATTTCCTTTTATTTGAAAGCAGACTACAGTATATGTTCACATTTTGTACATCATTCCACAAGATTTTGCTTCTGGTACCCTTAGGGGATACCAAATATAATAGCCTACACTGTCTATAATATTTGGTATCCCCAGTGTTTCTCGGGTTAGAAGTCACCATGGTTCAATTTGACATCGCCTTATGTTGGATGGGGGAGCACAGTATTTCTGTACCAAATAGCACCCTTCCTTTTGCCTTTCAACATAATTTACAATGGGAAAAACAAATATTGTGCCTCATGCATTGCTGTAATATTTTGTATCCCCTACGTTTCATGGGTTGCCCTTGCGCCATTGACTAGTTGAAATTGCCTTTGTTTGATAGCAGACTACAGTATCTTTTCACATTTTGTATATCATTCCACACGATTTTGCATCCGGTACCTTTAGGGGATACCAAATATAATTGCCTATATGGCCTAACATATTTGGTATCCCCAGAGTTTCTTGGGTTAGAAGTTTCCAGCGTTCAATTTGGCATCACCTTATGTTGGATGGAGGAGCACAGTATTTCTTTACCAAATAGCACACTTCCTTTTGCTTTCCAACATCATTTACAATGGGGATACCAAATGTTATGGCTCACGCATTGCTGTAATATGTCATATCCCCTATGTTTCATGGGTTACCATTTAGCTAGTGATAAATTGAAATTGCTTTTTATTTGAAAGTGGACTACAGTATCTTTTCACATTTTGTACATCATTCCACAAGATTTTGCATCTGGTACTCTTAGGGGATACCAAATATAATAGCCTGCATGGCCTATAATATTTTGTATCCCCAGTTTTTCTCAGGTTAGAAGTTACCAGGGTTCTATTTCACATCACATTATGTTGGATGGGGGAGCACAGTATTTGTGTACCAAATATCATCCTTCCTTTTGCTTTCCAACATCATTTACTATGGGGATACCAAATATTATGGTTCATGCATTTCTGTAATATGTCGTATCCCCTATGCTTCATGGGTTACCCTTCACCCATTGACCAGTTGAAATTGCCTTTTATTTGAAAGCAGACTAGAGTATCTTTTCACATTTTGTATATTACCTTTAGGGGGTACCAAATATTATAGCCTATCCCCAGCGTTTCTCGGGTTAGAAGTTACCAGGATTCAATTTGACATCGCCTTATGTTGGATGGAGGAGCACAGTATTTCTATACCAAATAGCATCCTTCCTTTTGCTTTCCAACATCGTTTACATAGGGGATATCAAATATTATAGCTCATGCATTGCTGTAATATCTCGTATCCCCTATGTTTATGGGTTACCCTTTACCCATTGACCAGTTGAAATTGCCTTTTATTTGATAGCAGACTACAGAATCTTTTCATATTTGGTACATCATTGCAAAAGATTTTGCATCCGGTACCCCTAGGGTATACCAAATAAAATAGCCTATCCAGCCTATAATATTTGGTATCACATGTGTTACTTGGGTTGGAACTTACCGGGGTATAATTTGACATGGTCTTATGTTGGATGGCTGAACACCATGTTTCTATGCCAAATGGCACCCTTCCTTTTGTTTTCCAACATAGTTTACTAAGAGGATACCAAATATTATGGATCACGCTTTGCTGTAATATCTTGTATCTCCTATGTTTCATGGGTTACCCTTTAGCCATTGACCAGTTGAAGTTGCCTTTTATTTGATAACAGACTACAATACCTTCTCACGTTTTTTACATCATTCCACAAGATTTTACATCCGGTTCCCTTAGGGGATACCAAATATCATGACCTTAGCAGCTACAATATTTGGTATCCTCAGTGTTTCTCGGGTTAGACGTTACCAGGATTCAATTTGACATTGCCTTATGTTGGATGGGGAAGCGCAGTATTTTTTACATCAAATTGTACCCTTCCTTCTGCTTTCCAACATTGGTTAGTATGGGGATACCAAATATTATGTCTCAGGCATTGCTGTAATATCACGTATCCCCTTATGTTTCTGGGGTTACCCTTTAACCATTGACTAGTTGAAATTGCATATTGCTTGATAGGAGACTACAGTATCTTTTCACGTTTTGTACATCCTTCCACAAGATTTTGCATCCGTACCCTTAGGGGATACCAACTATAATGGCCTATAGGGCCTATAATATTTGGAATCCCCACTGTTTCTCGGGTTTGAAGTTACCAGGATTCAATTTGACTGGATGAGGGAGCACAGTATTTCTATACCAAATAGCAATCTGCCTTCCGCTTTCCAACATCATTTACTAAGGGGATATCAAATATTATGGCTCACGCATTGCCGTAATCTCTCGTATCCCCTATGTTCCATGAGTTACCCTTTAGCCATTGACTAGTTAAAATTGCCTTTTATTTGTTAGCAGACTTCATTAGCTTTTCAAATTTTTTACATCATTCCACAAGACTTTACAACCGGTTCCCCTAGGGGATACCAAAAACAATGGACTTTACCGCCTATAACATTTGGTATCCCATGTGTTTCTCAGATTAGAATGTACCAGGATACAATTTGACATGGTCTTATGTTGGACGGGTGAGCACAATATTTATATGCCAAATAGAACCCTTCCTTCTGCTTTCCAACATTGGTTAGTATGGGGATACCAAATATTATGGCTCACGTATTGCTGTAATATCGCGTATCCCCTTCTGTTTCTTGGGTTACCCTTTAACCATTGACTAGTTGAAATTGCCTTTTGCATGATAGGAGACTACAGTATCTTTTCACGTTTTGTACATCCTTCCACAAGATTTTGCATCCGTACCCTTAGGGGATACCAACTATAATGGCCTATAGGGCCTATAATATTTGGTATCCCCACTGTTTCTCGGGTTAGAAGTTACCAGGATTCAATTTGACTTCGCCTTATGTTGGATGCGGGAGCACAGTATTTCTATACCAAATAGCACTCTGCCTTTCGCTTTCCAACATCATTTACTAAGGGGATATCAAATATTATGGCTCACGCATTGCCGTAATCTCTTGTATGCCCTATGTTCCATGAGTTACCCTTTAGCCATTGACTAGTTGAAATTGCCTTTTATTTGTTAGCAGACTACATTAGCTTTTCAAATTTTTACATCATTCCACAAGACTTTACAACCGGTTCCCCTAGGGGATACCAAATACAATGGACTTTACCGCCTATAACATTTGGTATCCCCCGTGTTTCTCGGATTAGAATGTACCAGGATACAATTTGACATGGTCTTATGTTGGACGGGTGAGCACAATATTTATATGCCAAATAGAACCCTTCCTTTTGCTTTCCAACATTGGTTACTATGGGGATACCAAATATTATGGCTCACGTATTGCTGTAATATCTTGTATCCCCCTACCTTTCATGGGCTACCATTCAGCCATAGACCAGCTGAGGTTGACATTTATTTGACAGCAAACCACAGTAGTTTTTCACATTTTATACATCATTCCACAACATTTTACGTCCAGTTCCATTAGGGGATACCATATAAAATGGGCTATACTAGCTATAATATTTGGTATCCCCTGTTGTTCTCGGGTTAGAACTTAACCAGGATTCAATTTGACATGGCCTTATGTTGGATGGGTGGGCACAATATTTCCATGCCAAATATGACCCTCCCTTTTGCTTTCCAACATTGTTTACTATGGGGGTACCACATATTATGGCTCACACATTGCTGTTATATCTCATATCCCCTATGTTTCATGGGCTACCCTTTAGACATTCACCAGTTGAAGTTGCATCTTATTTGATAGCAGACTAAATTAGCTTTTCACATTTTTTACATCATTCCACAAGACTTTACAACCGGTTCCCTTAGGGGATACCAAATACAATGGCCTTTCCCGCCTATAATATTTGGTATCCCATGTGTTTCTCTAATTAGAATGTACCAGGATACAATTTGCATGGTCTTATGTTGGGAGGGTGAGCACGGTATTTCTATGGCAAATAGCACCCTTCCTTTTGCTTTCCAACATTGTTTACTAAGGGGATACCAATTATTATGGCTCACACATTGCTGATAAATCTGGTATCCCCTACATTCGATGGGCTACCATTCAGCCAGTTGAGGTTGACATTTATTTGATAGGAGACTACAGTAGATTTTCCCCTTTTACACATCATTCCACAACATTTTACATCTGGTTCCATTAGGGGGTACCATATATAATGGGCTACACCAGCTATATTACTTGGTATCCCCTGTGGTTCCTCGGGTTAGAACTTACCAGGATTCAATTTGACATGGTCTTATGTTGGATGGGGGAGCACAATGTTTCTATACCAAATATCACCCTTCCATTTGCTTTCCAACATCGGTTACTATGGGGATACCAAATATTATGACTCACGCATTGCTGTAATATCTCGTATCCCCTACTTTTTGTGGGCTACCCTTTAAACATTCACCAGTTGAAGTTGTATTTTATTAGTTAGCAGACCACATTAGCTTTCCAAATACATCATTCCACAAGATTTTACAACCGGTTCCCTTAGGGGATACCAAATACAATGGCCATTACCGCTGATAATATTTGGTATCCCCTGTGTTACTCAGGTTGGAACTTACCAGGGTTTAATTTGACATGGTCATATGTTGGATGGGTGAGCACAGTATTTCTGTGCCAAATATCACCTTTCCTTTTGCTTTACAACATTGTTTACTATGGGGATACCTAATATTATGGCTCACGCATTGCTGTAATATCGCGTATCCCCTATGTTTCTTGGGTTACCCTTTAACCATTGACCAGTTAAAATTGCCTTTTATTTGATAGCAGATTACAGTACCTTTTTATATTTTGTACATCATTCCACAACATTTTACTGGGGATACTATATATAAATGGCCTTCACCGCCTATAATATTTGGTATCCCCTGTGTTTCTCGAGTTAGAAGTTACCAGGATTCAATTTGATATAATCTGATGTTGGATGGGTGAGCACAGTATTGTTCTGCCAACTGGCACCCTTTCTTGGGTTTTCCAACACCTTTTACTATTGGAATACCACATATTAGAGCTCTTGCGTTGCTGTAATATCTTGTATCCCCTTCTTTCCAAGGGTTAGCTTTTAGCGATTAAGCAACTGGAGTTGCCTTTTATTTGATACCAGATTGCAGTCTCTTTTTGCAATTTTGATTTCATTCCACAATCCTTCACATCCACGTCCTTTGGAGGATACCAAATATAGTGGCCCAAAGGCACTATAATATTTGATTTCCCCTATGTTTCGCTGGTTAGAGCTTATCAGGATTCAATTTGACCTGGTCTTCTGTTGGCTGGGTGAGCACAGTGTTTTTCTGCCAACTGTCACCCTTCCCTTACTATGGGGATACCAAATATTATGGCTTATGCAAGGCTATAATATCTTGTATTACCTACTTTTCTTTGCTTACCCTTTAGCTATTGAGCAACAGAAATTGCCTTGTAATTGATAGCCAATCACACTATCCTTTCGCATTGTTGATTTATTTCCACAAATTTTCACATAAGGTTCTTTTTGGGATAGCAAATATAATGCCCCATACAGGCTATAATATTTAGTATCCCCTATGTTTTTCGGGTTCAAACTTACTGGGATTCAATTTGACAAGGACTTATGTTGACTGGGGGAGCACAGTATTGTTCTGACAACTGGCACCCTTTCTTGAGTTTTCCAATACCTTTTAATATGGGGATACCACATATTACCGCTCATATGTTGCTGTAATATCTCGTATCTCCGACTTTTCATGGGTTACTCTTTAGCCATTGACCAACTAAAGTTGCCTTTTATTTGATAGCAGGATATAGTATTTTTTGCAATTCTTTGATAACATTCCACAAGCTTTCACATTCAGTTTCTTTGAGGGGGCGTGGCGGACACCACATGCAGGTCCAGCATTGCATTGCACTCACCTGCAGCCCGAACCTGACAGAGACGGGTGTGATGGTGCACTGTCTAGAACCCACTGGAACATCCACTTGCCGTTGATACTAATGCTGCCATGATTGTGAAGCCCAAATCTGCTAAAAACCCCCAAAGGCATTAGGGTGTCAGCTGGCTCTTCCGCTCCTCCTGATAATGGAGTTGACACTCTGGGTCAATCTCCACAGTTGCTCTGTTCAATTTGAATAGATATTGCATGCAATTCTGGACACATAAGCCACACTGAAAACCAAGATCAATGCAGTCTACTTGGATGTGAACCTGCTTTGTTCAGATCACAGGAAACTGGTGTGCCATGTGGATAATGCTGAATCCACATTAAACATCATGTGACACACATAGCAGGAATTACAAACCCAACTAAAGGATATGAGGGCAGAGGTGACCTTTCTACATTGGAGGATGCAGAGGGCTGCTGCTTGAGGCATAACACAGTTTACTTCTTGGGATTTCTGGAGTGCTTGGAGGGTCTGAGTATGGAACGCATCCTTGAACTGTGGCTGATGACCAAAGTGCTGACAGGCAATGTACCCACATTCTTCTCTGTGTAGAAAGCACATTGTCTACTTGGGAGGGTGCCGCCACCAGGGGCCTAGCTGAGTCTTGTAATTGCGAAATTACTTAATTATAGGGACAGAGACTTGATTCTGCAATTGTTTGGATGAATGGTCCCTGGCACTTCGAGGGTAGCAGCATCACTGCATACCCAGATATTACTGTGGAGGTGCAGCATCTTTGCAACTCATATGGTCAAGCAATGCTTCTGGGAGCTAGGCTTAAAGTATGCTCTTCTCTATCTTGCTAAATTTAAGGTGATGGACGATGAGTGAACCACTTCTTTCTTGACTCCTGGAGATACATAAACCTGATTACATGGTAAGGAGAATTGCAAAGCCTACATCAGATGACCGGAACGCTCGTAAATGGCTGATGTTGCATCCGAGACGTAGGAGGAGCGGGGAACCGAGAGCTCCCCCTTCACAGCTGGGGCAGCCAAGGAGTGAGCACAGGCAGGGGAAGTGGTGCTGCAATGTGGCCAGAACTCTTTTGAGGCATTGCGGTCAGACCTTGCCTCTGACAGTCGGATACTACTGGCTCCATAGCCTCTGCTGGGAGGACTCCCAGGACCCTGAGTTGACGCCATGGCTGGCGGATGATCTACTATGAGGGGTGGGGGTCTGTTCTTTGCTGTGTGATAAGTGGTGTGGACTGCTCACTGGTGACTATTAGAGACAAATTGGGGCCTCATGAGAAAAGGTTGGATGGCCAGATCATTGGAGAGGGCCGGTGTGTCCATGAGACCTGACCTCTCCAAACAGGGCATGTATTGTATTACACATTTGTCTTTGGTTGTTGTTCATTCGTTGGATGGTCTTGGCTGGTCAATCAGAGGAATCCTGATCAGGGACGTGGGGTTACAAATCTTGTGATTTCTTTTGACACACAGATGAAGTTTCCTGCATATAATTCTGTGGCATGACCCTGTATGGCACTGGTCTCTTGATTGTCGATGGGGTGTTTTGGGGGACCCACACACTGGAGTGTCGGGCATGGGAATCACGGAATGCGATGCAGCACTACTTACCACCATACCCAATGGACACACCTACAGGCTACACTACCCCACACTATAACTTGCTAACATGGAACGTGTAGGGCATGGCTACAACCACAAACAGGTACTGGGTTCATACATATCTTTAGCACTGCTGCACACACATAGCTTTGTTGCAAGAGATGCATTTGACACAGGCAGAGTTACAAATGTACATGCAAATTGAAGTGGCCAAGTCTATGGCACTACGACACTGGACTGCCCTGGGAGTCCCATTTGTGAAAGCCATACACAGAGCTGACACTGAGGGTAGGTGCATGATGGTGAAAGGACATATGGATGGTGCCCCCCTCATGCTGGTGGTTGTTTATGCCCCAGCAGTAATCACTCTACTGTTTTTAGGCCTCTTCACCCCAGCTCTTTTCTGGGACTCACACAATCACAGCATAACTTGCAGAGACTTTAATAGTGTTCCGGATGTTGTCTGGGACTGTTCCAGCCCTCCGCTGAATGGTGCTATGTGTATCAGGGTGCCACAATACTTTCTGGACTGGATGTTTAACAATAGCATGTTCGATATGTGGCACTTGCACCATCCAGACACCAGTGACTTCTTGTTTTATTGCCTGGTCCATGACCTCCAAACCAAGCATGCTCTTTTTCTCTGCAATGAACCATTGGGCACGCAGATAACTATGATGGAGTCTTTGGCGTGTACCCTCTCATATCACTGCTCTCTACTTTTGACATTTTTGATTGCTGGTCTTATGGGACATTTCGATACCTTACACAACACTTTATTATCAGCAGCACAAAGAATCATGTTCTTGCAATAACAAATTGCACATTTTACACTACACCTTTGTAAGAAAACGCATCTTTTTGGATGTGGATGATCACCCCATTTGTTTTGGACTGATGCTGCTGGTAATTTGACTCTGTGCACAGGGATTCTGCTAGTCAGGCCCTGTTGCTTGTACTCTGATGCCTAAAACAAATAGGGCCTAATTTATGATGTTTTACCGTAGGGCAGCGCCGCAGGCCTTCGTGCTGCACTGCCCTATGGTAAAAGGAAAGGGAAGGAATGTACCATATCTATCAGATATGGTGCATTCCTTTCTTTTTCCCCTGTGCCGGCGCACAATGGGCTGCCATGCGCAAACGCAGGCACCTTTGCACTATGGTGCAAGGGTGCCTGCATTGCGGGGTGATTACTTCTGTGCAGGAAGGCAAACCTTCCTGCACAGAAACCATCAGAAGGAGCTTTTTCCTCTTTCTATGTGTGCTGCAGAATGCAGCACACATAGAAAAAGGAAAAACTAGGAGAAATAACGATATTTCTCCTTGTTGTACCTCCCTTACGCCTCCCCTGGGGAGGCGTACGTTTTTGGCGCTGCCTATGATTTAAGACTTCATTAAACTTGGAGCAGTATCCAAAAGCCATGGATGTTGCTGGAAGGCCTCCAGCAACACCCATTGTACACCCCTTTAATGCAGAAAACTGAGTTAAAGGGAGCCATATTTACGAGGCAGCATTAAGCCAAAAACAGTGACTTAGTGCTGCCACGTAAATATGGAGAAGGCTCCTGTGCCATGGGAACGTCACAAAATGTGACATTCCGGCGGCGCAAGGAGCCTCATAAATGAGGCCCGTAGTATTTAGCTATTCTCCTAATTGGCCTATTTAACATACCTATAAGTCCCTAGTATAAGGTACAAAATGCATCCAAGACCTGTAAATTAAATGTCCCTAACGGACTGCATCTCCCATTATCCCAACCACTACAGTGGCCATGCAAGCATGACTCCTGGCCTCCCATTGTAGTCTGGCTAAGCAGTTTTAAAACTGCTAATTCGACATATCACAATAACCCATTTCGACAGGCCTAAACCTTCTTTTTAAATATTAATAAATCACCCGTAAGTAGGCCTTCAGCCCAAAAGGCAGGGTGGATGGTATTTAAAAGTAAGACATGTAAACATTTAATGTAAAACATATCCTTACAGTCAATAGGCCCCAAATGCTATTTTCACTCTAGCAGATTTAGATGTTCCATAGGAAATGATTCGGATACAGTGTTACATGTAATATTAATAATTTGTTCAGCTAGGAAACACCTATAAATATAATACTTGAACTTATAAGACAAAGTGTTACAAACTCAATTCACTAGTAAAATAAAATTTTAGAAAGTTACTTTTTTCCTGCATAAAGCCTCAGAAGGCACGTGTGCACAGTGCCAACTGTCACTGAGTAGCGGAATAGCTATCTTAATGAGGTGTGAACTTGCTCCCAGAGCTGGTACAAGGGTCTTGGGTGTGGTAAGGTGTTCTCTTCCTTCAGCAGGATGACCATATGAGCACTGCCCAGGAATTTGATTAACTCAAAGAGGCCTATCCTGCCACAGGCAAATATTAGCTCACACTTTGGCAGGGTCCTTCTTTGTGGTTTGTGGTTTGAAGAGTGGGGCAATGTGGGATTGCTTGCTTAAGGGCACAAATGAATTGCTGAAAAAGTGTGTAGGGCTACCCCTAGAAACCAATTTGTAAAAAACAGAAGTGCCAGGGCTCTCGTCCGCTTCCTGCAGCCCATTTCTCCTGTTAGCTCTGCCTTACGCAGAAGCAACAAACCCTGCAAGTGGGGAGGGGATGTGGTATATTGGCCAGAGCTGCCAACTTTGGAGCTGGGGAACCAGATTCAAGTCTTGGCGTCGGCTCAACATCCTGCGATTGTGGGCGACTCACTTAATCTCCCCGTATCCACCAAAAATTAATGTGTCCTTAACTGGTGCCCAGGCACTGGTGTTGATGATTAAGTGCTGGTGCTGAGCACCGGAAACCACTGGTTCAAATTAGGCACTGCTAGGAACATTTTCCCTATTGGTTAAGGATGGTTCCAGGGGTCACCCTTACCCACTGGCTAGTGGCAGGCATAAATGTGACACCCAAGGAAACCCTCTTAGAAACACTGTGAAAGACAGAAGAAGGACTGAACTGGTTCTTGAGACCTGTTGGGGGACCTGAAAGGCTGGACCTGCTCCCACTTGTACCCAGGACAAAGAAAGGGACTCCAATCATCAGTTGGCTGACCTCCTAATAACCTACAGGGACAAAACAAGCTACTGGAAGGCCTTTTCCTGAAGATCCCAGCTGACTACTCCCAACTGGACCTGCCCTGGACCCATCTGGTAGCTCCTGCCAGAGTGAGTCTTGCCCCCTCAAGTGCTGTTCCTGAGTTTCTGGGACCCTTGGCAGTGTCAAAGTGTATTCTGCCTAACATACTGAGAAACCTTGGACTTTATGTTACAAGTACCTTTGGAGGACAAACCTGCCAAGTCAATCTAAAAAAGGTGAATTGCCGCTGGGCCAAAGATTCAGGTTGCTCCAACTAAGACCTTTTCTGGAGCAGCAAATCCATGCCAACCCCAGGTCATGGGAAGGTTATCTGGCATTATTAGATGTTGTGGACTACCATCCACTCCAACTAATAATACACTTTCTCACAAGCCTACTGAGCAATGCAAAAGCGTTCTTGCTAATTGCTTTATCTCAGCACTCCCTTGCAGTATTTAATAGTATTTCCATTTTTACTCTGCATTTTAAAAATGTATACTGAGAGCATCACAGCACTGGTATTAATCTTAGAAACAAGTATGATTTTTCTTTTAATAACAATTTATAAATTAATTCCTTGTTGTTTCAGCTAATTTTCTGCTGCTTCGTTCATAACTGACTAGTCATTGCACTTTTTCTGATTACCTCTTCCTTTAATTTGTCCTTTGCATTAACCGCTGTCTTAATGGACCTATGCTGCATGATGATTCTTACCTGCCTGTGACTTAAGTTAAGCTTAGTTACCCTCTCTCAATGTCCTGGGGCTTCGCTTCTGGGCTCCAATCAGATACAGTGCTTATCTGTGCCATGAACTGTGTAAATGTATTACTGAGTAAAAACATATCTATATAATATTTGTGTTGAGAGAATACTGATTTGTCTGTAATGTGCCCTTTTTCTAAAGACTACTAAGAAGTGGTTCCCAGATGGTCCTGAACCAATATCCAGTACCTATCCTTAACCTCTGTCTCCAGTGTCTTTTCTTTCTCCCATTTTTTCACTGGTACCTATTTGAGACATTTACTCATACCATATTTCAGACAGAACTGGTGTGCTAGTGGGATTCTCTGAGGGCCTAATAAAAAGATAGGACAGGCTTATCTTTTTATATGCAGAGTTTACTTTACGACTGCAGATTCTCCCCAGTCATAAAGTTACTATAAAATCATAGTTTTTAAATACAAAAAGAGTACATATACACAAAAGTGTAATTTAACCTTTGTGAATTAGGCCCTCAGTTTCTTTGATCATCATAAACTTTCTCAAGGTATCAACAGCTCCCAAATCTTATTAGTGGGCAACACATTACTGCTCAATTTGATGTGGAAAGGGCTGATGCATCATCTGACTTAAACTTGACAGTTTCCATAAAGGCTAGTTCATTGGCAGAAAAATGGTCGGCATACCTGTAGTAATAGCCTCAGTGTAAGAGACTGGACTATTATTTGAGGTGTTTTACTACCAACCTCAAGAAATTTTCATGGGGGCGTGGCTAGCGGCCGACAGGAATGGTTGCTCCTTGAAACAGCTCCGCAGCCCTCGCCTAGAACATCTGGCAAATATCCGCTTACAGCACGACAGATTCCCCCTGTTCCAGGGGAACCGCTATCTGAACCGGTCTGGCAGATAATAGCTGGATGACGACAAGATTCCTCGGCTGATGTACGGCGGAAACGACCTCCGGCGGAGCGACCGGGAGCCTCCCAAGATGGCGATCGGCTTCTGCTAGGTGGAGAAGATTGCTGCCTCCTCGCTGGCAACGAAGTGGCGCCAGCCCACGGCCGCTGTGCGAGCACGGGGCCTTGCTGCTCCGGCGCTGAGCAGACGCCGAACCATCACCACCGGAGCCAGAGGTGAGAGCGACCGGGGCGGGCCGCGCAGGCACGGTGGAAATCGGCTGCCCCGTGGAGCGAGTTCCCCGGCTTAGAGGCCCTCCCGCTGCAACGCCCATATACTCCGGAAGAGGGGAAACATTATAGAGGCCCCCCCCGGGTGCGAACTCCATAATGCCCTCATTGCTCCTAGCGGGGCGGAAAGCGACGCACTGCCCACCCTGCTGCCGGTAACTGCCTGCCTGAAGAGGTGCGACCCTCTGCCAAATTGAGGCTCCAGGCCTACTCGGCTCTCCACTGGGACGGCTGCCCTGCACACAGAAGCTGTCATGAAGGGGCCTGTGTCCACATCCCCCTGGCTATAAGAGACTCACCTGAGGCCATAGTGGCGATCTGTGTGTTGTGTAGGTGGGCCCTGGACTGCGGTACTGACGGAGGAGGAAGGGGCCATCTCATTGACCTGCAAGTGCGGGCGGGGCGGTAGGGCCTACTGATAGCTCTGCAATCTGGGCTGACGCTGACCTCGGGGGGGACACTGCTTGAATGCGTCCACAAGACCCTACCTGCTGATCCACGGCGGCAGAGCTGGGTGTCGCTGCCACACCGAACAACAAGCAATAAGCGGAGGACAGTCCTTGTGCACGGGGGGTGCAACCCGACTTGTCTGGCTTCCCCCAACCACAGAGGGGTGTTATATGCTCTCGCCTCACTCTGTAAATTAGGGGCCGCTCCATACCACAACCCTCCCCGCGCCGGAGAAGGTACCATCCCCCGGAGGTGGTGGAGTTCACAGGGGTCTTCTGCTAGATTACCAGATAAATAACTGCACGTCCCCCCGGCCCCCCCCCCCCCGGCTGACTTACCTGGAACCCCAACAGCCCGGCGGGGGCTTGCTTTTCCCTCATGCTGGCGGCGGATATTACAGGTGGGTCCAACTAACCTCCGAGAGCAACCTTGGAGTTTTCTGGACTCCCTTGTTTCCCCTCTACAACCATGGCTACGAATAGGGGGCTGAAGTATCAGATGCAAAAACAGCTTGCCAAGTTTGCTTGGTCTCGGCAGGGGGAGGAGACTGAAACTACGCCAGGCGAGGACCCCAAGACCCCGCAGCCCCATTCCTCATCCAAAACTCTCACTCTAGAGCACAGTTCTTCAAACTGTGGGGCGCGCCCCCCTGGGGGGGCGTGGATGGGTTACCAGGGGGGCGCGAAGGCCTCTGCAAGCACATGTAAATGAAGACGCCTGGAAGTGCAGCGAAGTTTATTTGCTGCATTTCCAGGCTGTCTTCATTTACTCCGAAGCCCTCAGAGGTCAGTGGGTGTGCTGCTGGGGGCTCGGCTGGGCAGTGTCTGGAGTCTTATTAAGACTCCAGCATGCCCCGGTTTTTCACAGGTCTTTAAAGACCATTTGCATACCTTTGGAAACTGGTTACGGAGGCTGTTTTTTTTTCCTTTTTCCAGTACCCCCTGGGCCCCGACTCAGCCTATTCCTCCTTACATTTGTATTTTACATATACTGCTGTAGTGTGAAAATGTATTTCAAGAAAAGGAATATAAAAAAGGGTTGCCAATAGAAAAAATGCCAGCCATGTATGTTAAAAGAGCCTGCAAAGACCTTGCTTTGACACTAAATAGGGTCTTAAATAAAAAAGTATGTATTCATTTGTAATTTGACTTTCTGTCTGGTCCTTTTATCTTCAGTCATGAAACATTCAGGCAGCCGTAGAACACATTTAAAGGTGCTTTATATTTGCTTTTCGAAGTATGCACAGATAAGTGCTGAAAATAGGGCTTTAGGTGACTGTTTATTTTTGTACCGTCTGCAACATCAAAATAATGAGCTGGCAACCCTGATCATAAGACTGGAGGTTTGTTGCAGGATCAGCACATTATTTATTTCCTTCACTTTCGATTCCCTGATTTAATTCCATAGTAGCAATAGTTTAATTTATATCTGAAACCCTACGCCCTGTCAATAACATGCTGATTAACTTCAAGTGTCTGGGAATTCACCCTGCATTCAGACAACTCACTCCTCATTCTCACCCTTCACTTTCACACTCACCCTGCACTCACAGCGCATAGTTATGGTTTTCCCTCATTTGCCACACAATCCATCATCTGCTGTATAATTTGCAGATTGAAAAATGCAGCAACACATGTTACCTCACAGTGGAAGGCCCTTTCTAAATGTTGACTGGTCACCTTTCTGTTGCTTATTGCTATATATTGGGTGTTAATGTGGTACTTATGAGGGGCAATAAAGGCCAGGACAATGTTAACAAGTGTAAAAATAGCAAAGTAGTGCAGTAATGCTATCACAAAATATGCAGCATAATTTGCCTTTGCTTGCTGCAGAATTTAGTCAACCATGCTGCATAATTTGGTCTTCTCCTGCCGCATAATTCCAATGGCCCTGTATATAGTGCTATGAGGTCCCAGCCTGTGGCAGAAAGCACTGTGAATATGTAAGTCATTATTTTAAAACAGTATTTACATACTCTAAGCTAGGCAGCGGCAACATGATGCAGTGATTGAGATAAAACAAGTTCTTACAAAACATACTTTTTAGTAATAAGTAATCAAACTGTATCAAATGCAGACATTTTTGTAAGTGTCTCCACTAGTCAAGATCCCAGCTGATAACTCCTTTAATTACATCTTAAAAAGAATAGATCTTTGCCACCATAAAGCTTTAAGCAGATCCACTGGAATTATTCAGCAGAAGAGGACAACATTATGCGGCAGGTTTGACTAAATTATGCAGCAAGAAAAGGTAAATTATGCGGCACAATGCGCCACATTTTGTGGTTAGCATTACTTCATTATTTTGTCATTTTAACTCACGGTAACACTGTCAGGGGAAATATTTCACCTCATTAGTACCAGTGTAGCACCCAAATACAGCAGTAAGCAACCACAAGATTACCAGTCAATCTTTGCAAAGGGCCTTCCACTGCTCCAGAACACTTTGTCACGCTTTAAGTAACTTTTGTTCCGTTTGAGCTACAATCAAGTTTTTTTTGTTGAAATCTGCAGATTATGTAGCAAATGCAATACACTGATAATTATGTGGAAAACGCTGCTGCAGAAACTCATAATTCCATGGTTTCTTTTTTAACTTTCTGCACTACCACCCGCACTTCAATTTCAGGCAGAGGCATCTCAAAGTCAGTATTAACCATTCAGGGGCAGTTTTTTTGTGAAAGCTGAGTCCATGGAGTAGCAGGCAGAAGGCCAGCAGTGTTGCAATCGGATGCAGAGCCCTAATCTACTCAATCCCTGGGGGCCTCACAGTAATGGTCTAAGAGACAGAGGAAAGGAGCGAGATTCATAGATATTGTCAAAGAGAAGGCCCGGAATAGGGAGCACTGTATGGGGACTCATTTTTATGTTTACAAATGGCCAGAGACCGCTTCTTCAGCGAGATACCCCAAATAAGGGGACAATATAAGTGTTTTTTTTTTAAAGGGACATTCATTAGTGAAGCTGGTACTGCTGCCAAGTGTGTAAGTGGCCACTGCTGGTCATCATAAAGGTGCAGATGCAGCAGGACTGGGGCCCATGGATTTTGGGGAGCCCACTGCATCACAATTATGACCGTCTACCTTTAAAAAAAAAAAGGGGCATCAGAGCTTATTGTCCTTTCAAGCATTAGGACAGAGGTGATGATCCATCATGGAGGGGAAGAGGTTAAAAAGGCAAAGGAGATAGCCTGCTACTCAGGACTGCAGTTATCATTAATGCAGCAGGTATAGTTGCACTGGGGTCAAAGAGTGTGACGGGCTCACAACACCCCAATTATGGGGAGCAGTTTATTTGGGATATCTGTTTTTGTTTGATGCATTTGCTGTTTTATAAGTCTCAGATTTGGTGCAGTTCATAAGCTATAGAAAAAGTATTCCTGAAATCATCTCATAAGCCCAGCTCTCTGCACGCAGCCATGTCCCTCCCGCTCCCCCAATCCTTGTCATTAGTTTTGGAGGGGGGCCTGACCTCAAAACATTTTGCTTAGGGGGGGCTCAGAGTAAAAAAGTTTGAAGACCTCTGCTCTAGAGGATGTCATGGAGGCCATCACTGGGGTGCGCACTTCATTGGAAACTCGCATTGACTCTGTGAACGTAGAAGTCACTCTCCTGCGTGCAGACCTGAAGAAAATGGACTCAAGAGTAAAAGATGTAGAAGTCACCACGAAAACTCTGGTATCGGACACCTACACTCTGCAGGGCCAGGTGTCCCAGCTTCAGGACCAACAGAAGAAGATGGAAGAGCTCCTGGACGACTATGAAGGGAGGGCGAGGCGGAACAACATTCGTATCCTGGGGGTCCCGGAAAAATCAGAAGGACCGGCTGTAGATCTCTATGTGGAGGACTTGTGCTCAACAAACTCCAACCAAAGCGCCTCTCTAGTTATTTCTCCATCGAGCGAGCCCAGAGAGTCCCGGGCGGGTGCCCAAAACCTGCCCCCCCCCCCCCCCAAGACCTATAATCGCGAGGGTCTTTAACTTTCTGGATAGAAACATCATCCTCCAAGCAGCGAGAACAGGCCCTCCGATCAAGGTTGACAATGCAACTATCACCTTCTTTCCGGACTTCACAGTTAAGGTTCAGGCCCAGAGTTGCAGCTTTATGGCGGTGAAAAAATCCTTCAGGGACAAAGAGATTAAGTACTCTATGCTGTTCCCAGCCAAATTCAGGGTGGAATCCGAAGGGAAATCATGGTTCTTCTTTTCTCCGAACGAAGCCTGGGAATGGCTTGATGGATGGTTGCGAGTGGGGAGATCGCCGGACGGTAACAACAAAAAAGATCCCAGACATTGTCAACGTGCCACGCCGCTGTCCCAGGAACGAAGCCTGGGGGATGACCCCTTGGGTGGACACTGACCCTTTGCACTGAACTCGTCTTCTCCTCTGCGGACTTGGCTGGGGGCCCTCTTGTACCCTTGGATTGCATTCTCAGACTTATCTGTGGTCACTACGTAATATTCTACGGTTAATAATGAGGTGATGTAATGGATCAAATTTGCAACCACGACACAGTGGTTGGGCTAGTAACGTGTTTGTAATCTGTCTTCGTTCAAAATTTGTTCGGCTACAGATCGGTTTACTAAGTGAGGATCTAATACACGCTGAGAAACACATTATCTCTGATAATTCGAGGGGTGATGGCGGCTGTCCAGACACCCTCTCAAGGATGGGGCAGGCGACAGGCACTCTGCCTAGTTGGGGTGTGGAAAGTTGTAATTCCATGGGCAGGAGGTGGCAGATTCATTTGCCGACCATCTGGAGCTAATATATTCTTCAAAAATGGTCGTCTCCGCCGGCAACTCCCATCAATTACTGGAAGAAATTACCCTCCCCGTAATCTCAGACAGTGACAGAGAGACCTTAGATGCTGACATAACCTCAGAAGAAATCAGTAAGGCGATATTTGCTATTAAATCTGGGAAAGTCATGGGGCCCAACGGAATTCCAATTGAATCCCTCAAGGGTATGGCCCCCAAAATAGCTCCACATTTAAAAAACCTATATGATGAAAGCTTAGAGCGGGGTGATCTCCCCTTGGACCAAAGACTGGCATCGATCGTCGTTATTCACAAACCCGGTAAGCCAGCGACAACTTGTAGTTCAGACAGGCCCATTTCTTTAATTAGTTCGGAGGCCAAGGTCCTGGCTAAACTCCTCGCTTCACGCTTGCTGACAGTTCTCCTCTCCCTGGTCCATGAGGACCACTCTGGATTTATACCAAGCCGCAACACGGCCTTCAATTTTTGCCAAGTCCATAACATCCTGGGCATGCAACCATACTTGCAAGAAGATGCGGTAATGCTATCATTGGATGCCGGACTGGCGTTTGACTCGATTGAGTGGCCCTACCTATTCGAGGTCCTGACCAGGTTCAGATTCGGTCCTCGATTCCAACAATGGATCACGCTATTGTATACCGCTCTATTGGCTCAGGTTCGAGTCAACAACTGTACTTCGCGTGTGTTTGCACTGCAGAGGGGGACAAGACAGGGATGCCCCCTGTCCCCTCTCTTGTTCGCATTGACTCTGGTGCCGCTTGCACACTGGATTCGTAAAGATACTCCCATACGTGGCCTGCGATGGAGGAGGATGTAGAGGATAAAATATTGTACGCGGATGATATCTTAATTTATATGGCATCTCCACGGGCTTCACTTAATAGCCTATTCCGCGTCATCACTAACTTTGGTAAATATGCAGGATATACTATTAATTGGTCAAAGTCGGTACAATATGTTCTTCATGGCCCCCCGCCTCGGCTGCCATGCGGATATGACGTCGCCGTGGTCACCGACGGTTTTAAATATTTGGGGAATTATATTACCACCAACCCCAAAACATTCTATGATCGTAATCTTCTTTGCCCCCTTTGAAAGTTGCAGGATGATGTGCAGCATTGGAGGCCGCTGCCCCTATCCCTCCTGGGAAGAGCAGCCTTATTTAAAATGCTTGCATTACCTAGATTTTTGTATGCCCTCCAGAACTGCCCTTTCCCCATAGCTGACTCGTATTTTGCTGCCATAGAGGGAGAGATCTGGACTCTCTTATGGGATGGCAGGGCACCTCGAATTGCCCTCCGCAAGCTGACGCAGGGGTGGTATGATGGGGGCATCGCTCTCCCTGACCTTCGCCTATACTATTGGGCCTCGCAACTGGTGGCCTCAAACTACTAGATTCATGGCTCCCCATCGAATCCAGCCTTTCATCTGGAGAGGTATCAGATGGGGAGGGAAGGCTATCTAGGTGCCCTGTATAGTAAGGCTTGGAGGGTCCGATATCTTGGACCCATGTAATTGACGGTGGCCGTCTGGCATCAAGCCACCAAACATCTAGGCTGGGCAGATAAGCTCACGAAATCTACACCGTTCTGGTCCACGCAGAAACTGGGGCTACTCTGCCATCATATGGGCTTTGATAAATGGGACATGATCGGTATCACAACTATTGGCCATTTGGTAAATCGAGGGAAACTCCTCACATTTAAAGAACTGCATACGAAACACGATCTTGCTCCAAGCGAGGTTTTTCGGTATCTGCAAATTCGACATGCCCTTCAGACTACTATCCCGGACTTGTCCTCTATACCAGATCTGTACCAGGAGAGCTTCTTAGCCCCCAAAGCCCCTCTGTAGTAATGTGGACTTCATCCCCCATCCCATAATCTGACTGACTGACTGAAGAACTTATAAAGCGCACTTTTGCCAAGGCGTCTTGGCGCTGGGTGAGTAGGATGCCGACAGCTGATGGATCTTAAGACCTTGTAAAGAGCCAGGTTTTTATCAGTTTCCTGAATAAGGTCCTGTTGGATTCTAACCTGATAGTTACGGGAAGGGAGTTCCATAAGACGGATGCTTGGTAAGAGAAACCCTTTCCTCCCCATCTACCTCTTTTTATTCTAGGAACACATAGCAATCCTGTGTTGTCTGACCTAAGACAGCGTTGGGGCTGATATACAGAAAACAGGGTTTAAATGTCCACAGCCCCTCCTCCGTATATGGTCTTATGCGATAAGCACAGGGCTTTAAAATTCACTCTCTGATGGACTGGGAGCCAATGTAATGCTTGATCACCGCTGACGTGGGGTGGTGTTTGGGTAACCCAAGCAGAACTCGGGCCGCTGCATTCTGACGTGATTGAAATTTTGTGATCTGTCCCTTATCAACCCGTAAGAACAGGGCATTACATTAATCGACTCTGGACAGGACTAAAGCTCCAGCCACTGTTTTCCTAAGTGATAGAGGGATGAATGGCAATATTTTCCGCAGGACTTTTAATGTAAAAAAGCATGCAGAGGAAACTTGATTTATTTGCAAGGCAAGTTTGAGGTCCTTGTCAAGCACAAATCCAAGGTTCCTGGCCTTGGGCACAGGGACTGGACAACTTCCAGTTTCAGGAGGCCACCAGGCCTGGCTCCATACTGATGATAATTGACCAAACTCTAGGACCTCGGTTTTTTCGGTATTGATCTTTAAAAAGTTCGCATTCATCCATGCCATCACATCTGTGAGGCAGTTACGAAACCTTTCCGCTGTTATCCCCACACTTTGTGTCACTGATGCCACTAGTTGAGTGTCGTCGGCGTACGACACCAACATAATGCCATGTTCTTTAATTACTTGTGCCAGAGGTCTGACATATAAATTAAATAGTGTAGGGGACAAGGCCGAATCCCTGTGGGACACCACATGGTAGTCTTCCAGGAAGCTTGTTTGCAGAGTGGTGGAGAAAGGGGGCGTGACCTCCGAAGACGTCCTAGCAATCTCACTGTGTGGGACTTACTGGAGGTAACAAGAGGGGTAGTTGCCCCCAAGGACATCCTTGGGAGCCAACTACCCCTCCTATTACCTCCAGTAAGTCCCACACAGCAGGATTGCTAAGTTCTCATAGCAGGCCACGCCCCCTTCCATTTGCCCACCACTCTGCAAACGCACTCCTTGGCGCGCTCTTGGATGGGAATTGAAGTCCCCTTCACTGCTGGGGGTCCTTTGGGGCCAACTAGCCTACCTCTTACATCCAGTAAGCCCCACACAGTGGGATTGCTGAGAGGTGGGCACAGGCCATGCCCACTTTCTCCACACCTCTGCAAATGCACCTCCTGGCGTGGTCTTGGTTGGGGGATGAAGTCCCCTTTCCTCCTGAGGGTCCCTGGGGGCCAACTAGCCCTCCTGTTACCTCCAGTAAGCCCCATACAGCTGGTTTGCTGAGAGTGCTCAAAGGCCATGCCCCTTTGTACACCACTCTGCAAACGCGGCTCCTGGCACACTGCTGCTCGGGGGATGAAGTCCAGTTGTGTCCTGAGATCCTCAGGACACTTTGTGGGGCTCACTGGAGGTACCTGGTGTAGGAGAGTAGGGTCTGCTATCCTATGGTCACCCCAAATTTTTGCTTTTTGCTTCACTGGTTTTCGACGTATTGAGGCTGTGGGCCTGCTAATCAGACCCCCAGCCTGCTGTTCTCTCTGCTAAATTGACACTATGCACTTTAGGTGCATGACCCATTTTAACTGGATCACCCTGTGAGCCCCTGTACTAGTGTACCCTAGGTACTCAGGGCATTGGTGTATCTGAGGCCTACCAGGGGCTGAAGCATGTATTGTGCCGCCCCTGGCCTGGCCTGGCCTAGCAATTTGACACAACTGGCTGATCACTCAGCTGGGGTAAGTTGGTGTATCCACCTCTTACTTAGGTGTAGTATGTCTATACCTAACCTTAAATGGGATACATGTTAACCTATAAGTCACTCCTATGGCAGGCCTTAACAATCCTGAAGGCAGAGTGCTTGGTTTCATGTGAGATGGTGCTCTGGCATGAGCTGAGCCTGTCTGCAGTAGTCGGAACAACTTCCTTCTACCGTTTCCAGATATCGCCATACCATATACTCTTAAGTGCATTATGAACCTCGCGGTTAAATGCTATCTTTAGTTTGGCTTTATCTAAACATGTCGAGTAAGGTGTCATATGAATTGGAATACTAACCCCTCGCCAATTCTGGCGACGGGGTTAGCATTCCACCCTCCTAGAGGGACACAACATGTACAGAACCTGAAACCCGGGTAAAATCAGACATAGCCTCAGCTCCACAAAATGGACGCTGCCACCACAGACACAAGTCTGCCCTCCTGCTGCTGGGAGTCCTTCCAGCTTGGGAGACGTGGACAAAGGGTTTCCTGCCAGGGGAGGTGCGAGCACCACCCCAGACAGGATTTTGTGTATTGGTCAGGTAGGGCTTGAATAGAATCAGACATGCCTGAGGCTCACAAGGAGCCTCGGTGCATATGCCAGTTCAATCCGGTCCTGGGGCACACCAGCCCCAGACCTGGGGCGAGCTGGACAAAGGATTGGGGGTGTAACCACCCCCCTTCCTGGTCCCACCTTTAGGGAGGGACCTAGCAGGTAGTCCGGCCCCTAGAATCCGCTTAAAGGTAGGAGCTGTGTCCAAAGACTTCAGACATCCTGAAATCAACTTGTAACTAAGAAGAAGACGGGAACTTCGACGTTCTGCTGCACAGAAGACTGAAGAAAATCTCCCCTATGGTCAGGGAGTGACCATCTTGCTAACGCAAGCACCATCCAGCGAATCTGCTTTGCTGCCGCCTGGTACCTACCTGGTGCCACGCCGGTCACTGGCTAGTGACTGTGAACACTGTCCACTCTGCTTACAGGTCTTCTACACTTCCGATCCATCCTTGGATCCACCGCATCTCTTCTGGACCGACCGCCTGCAGCATCTTTGTCGTCAGGCTCCATTGAACAGATAGACGAAACCCGACGCACTTCGAGCCCTATGCACCCGCTTCCTGTGGGTGAGGTAAAGCTGGCACTCCGGTGCATGAGTGTAGAGTAACATCTCTAATGTCTAGGTTTGAAGTCTTGAATTCGTAGTCCAACCAGAAGACCCTTCTAGCAGTAACTTTTGAACAATTACGCACCCATTGAAAACCTATGGGCGCCCGCGTGTAACTTTCCTCACTGCACACGCGACCCGTGGACCTCCTGGTCACTAACTGAAGTTAGCTCCTTGTAGGCCCAGCGATTCTAGAGGCCCTAGGCCTTCTCCCTTTCCTGTTCGTGGTACTTATACCACTATTTTAGTATATGGTTTGTGCGGCCACCAGGGCCTATCCATATAAAGTGCAACTTTCGTATATTGTGATACTTTCTTGTTTAATGATTTGTGCTCCTGTGCTCATAAAGAGTCTAGGGGATACTTTAAGTAATAAATACATATATATTTTGAATATATATCTGTGTGGTGTCCTTTCATTGGTATAAGGGGGGGTTACATATGGTAAAACAGCTTGCTTAACATACCTAAACGAGTTTAGCCTAAAAGACTGCTTAGCCTACGCTACCACTAGGGCAGCTGGTCCGAAAAGGTTGACTTACAACCACACCATAAGGGTTGCTTGGCATGGTACAAGGTGGTCACTTTAATTAGTGAACATCATATACCAGGCCAACTTCTCACACCTGGTGGACTAGTTGGCCCCCAGAGACCCTCAAGAATTAAGGGGACTTAATCCCCCTCCCAACTATTTAAAGCCCAGGGGAGGTGGTGGTCCCCGGGGGTCCACAATGGACCCCTGTATTTAAATAATCAGTGCCCCTGGGAGGTGGCGGTCTCCGGGGCAGTGTGAGGGGGGCAGGAGCCCCCCCACTCCTTTTATTAGATTGGAGCCCCGGGGAGGTGGTGGTCCCCGAGGCAGCATGGTGGGGACAGGAGCCCCCATGCATTTTTTTTAAAAAAGCCCCGGGGAGGTGGCAGTCCCTGGAGCTGCGAGGGGGCCACGTGCCCCCACAAATTGTGAGCAAGGCCCCGGGGAGGTGGTGGTCTCAGGGGCTGTGGGGCCCACCATTGGACCCACACCATAATTATAAATTGCCCCCGGGACCTGGCCCACCCGGGGACTTAAAACTAACGAAGTGCGGGAGCCCGCTCTTTGTACTTTTTAAATTTTGGGCAGGATTTGTGCACCCATCACAAATTCTGTCAATTTAAAAAAAATAAAAATGCTATTTGTGTGCCTGGGGGTCCTTGTGGTACCCCCTGAGCAGGCCTAGGGGGTCAGGGTGTTTCTATCCTACCTCTTTTTCTTGTTTTTTATCATTTCTTAACTGTTTTGTTGTGACTCGGTGAGCGAGTCACAAGATGGCTGCCAACACATTCTGGTTTGGAATATTGGCAGCCAATCAGAATGAAGCTCGTGCTTGGGAGGGTTCACAGCTCCTCCTCGGCATTCAGAAATCGATATTTTAATTTTTTTAATTTCTCAGGAACTACTGAGCGTATTTACACCATTTGAAAAAAAAAGGTCGCTGTCTGAAGCAAGAGCTACCATTTTGCCAAATTTGGTGTAATTCCGTTCAGCAGTTCGGGCTGTAGCCTGTTCCATAAAATCCTATGGAAATTAACATGGGGAAAACGTGTTTTGGGACCTCCCTTTTTTCTCAGACCCCACCTGATGAATCACCCCCAAACTTTCAAGACAGGAGCTGACATGAGCTCGTCATTAGTGTGCGAAAATTCGTCAAACGGCGGCAAAAGAAAAAACACTTTTTGAAAAGAAACAAGGTCCTAACTATAACTACCGAGTAGCGACCGCCAGTAGGTAATATATATATATACATATGCTCTGGTTGCCTCTAGGTTCTCACTTGGGGGGGCTTATTTACGAGACAATGTCGGAGTGCGGAGCTGCCCCAAATTTGGCAGCGCCATGCTTTGACATTTTCAAAACACAGAAATGTGCCGTATTCACAAAAATACGTTGCACCCCTGTGTTTTCCCTAGAGCTCGTGCTAAATTTAGCTGCCTAACGCCAATGCAGGCAAGTTTTCACCATAGTGCAAGGGTCCCTGCGTTGCTGGGAATGATTGTTTATGTGTAGGAAGGTGTCCCTTCCTGCACAAAAACAATCATAATGGTGATTTGTTACTTTTTTTTAATAACATATTTTATTAGTTTTCTTAGTACAACGACATCCAGTATAGAAGGCATTCACAGGTACGGCACGATTGACACGTCAATATTTGCCAGTGTCAGCACATTATATACTCAGTGACATTCGGATGCGATTTACAGTACGTAAGCAACAACAGCAATTATAATGCCTGTACATACAACGTGATACAGTATGAGCCAATGAAAGACAACCCACCCACCACCCACAGCTACTAACATAACAGTAGTGTCCCACCCCCTACCCCACTCCCTCAGACTCATTCAATAATACACCTAGGTCTTTAGCCAGAGTTCCAATCCTATTTTATGCATCAGTTCTTTTGGAAGATTCATTGTTCCTGTACTATCTGTCACTATTGGGCGTGATCAGGGCTGCCCCATGACTATCCAGTTAAGTGCGCCGTTCAGTGTGTTAAGTTATCCATTTTCATGCACTGGTAGTTCCGTGTCAATAAACCCCTCCAGCATTGTATTCCATTCCAGCGAGATGGAATTCTTTCTCAGTCCTCTATTTTCCTCCCTTTTTATTTACATACTTTCAGCTCTGCCCCATCTAACGACCTCATCCTACCATCCTATTACTGTCGTGCTCTTGCAGCTTTCCATCTCATCGTGATTGGCCGTTTGACCAGAATCAATGCCATATTGGCAAACCTATTCTGTGGTCCCTTCTTCTTGTGTTTAGGGCCTAGCCCCAATATGCAATATTCAAGCATATCTCCTCCTACCACTGGCGCTACTTCACTTAATATTTTTTTCACTTTTGTCCAGAAGTGTATGAATCGCAGACAAGTCCACAACATGTGCACCAAGTCCACTTGTGGTGCATGGCACCTAGGACAAGTGTCTGCCATATCTAGGAACATTCTATTCACCCCATAGGGAATCAGGTAAGCTCTATGTGCCACCATGTATTGTATAAGTTTAAACTTGGGGTTTCGAGATACCTTCTTTGGGTACTCTAGTATCACCCCCCATTCTTTGTCCGTTAGTTCACAGCCTATGTCCCCATTCCATTTATCTCTGAGCTCCTGTAATGAGGTTGCAGCATGAGTCCATATACAACTATACAACCATTTGGTCAAGTGTCTCCCGTTCCCCATTAGGTATTGCATGTGCACTAGCTCATCCGTTGGGGTTCCTTCCGTCTAGAGCCAAGGTATGCTTAAAGTACCTGCTAATGCTAGCGTGGAGAAAGTAGAAGTTGTTGGGGACTCTTTGCTCCCTTACAAATGTATCATGATTCATTAGCATATTATCAGCAAACAACATCCCAACCATATTCACTCCCTCATCTGACCATTTGGAGATACATTTCAAGGTGGTTATTCTATATGGTGTGGGGAGCCCCAGCAGTTAGGGGCATATGGGAGTACCCCCTTAGTGTAGCTGATCGCTTCCCTCCAGTACGCTAAAGCCACTTTTAATAGAGGAGGTGCTGTTGTCGGGCTGCTTTTAGGTAATAATAGTGTGTGGAGCGCTCCTCGCTCCCACATGTGTTTTGACATACCTATTTCTTGCAGCTGGTGGCCCGCAATCCAATACGATAGCCATTGTAATTGGCTGGCGTAGCAATATGCTTTAAAGTCCGTGACTCCCAGTCCTCCTTTGTCCGTGTCTTACTGGAGTTTGAACAATCCTATTCTTCTACACCCCGTTCCCCAGATCATTTCTACTAATAATGTATTTCTCATTTTGAACACGTGTGTCGGGATTAGTATTGGTAGATTTGCAAAGAAATATAATAATCTGGAAAGCATTACCATTTTAGAGATGGCCACTCGTCCTGCCACCGATAGTGGCAAAAAGGGTCAGAATGTCACCTGGGCTTTTAATGCTGTATCAGCCCGGGTCAAATTACCATCCAATAAATCCTGCCCCTCCCTGTAGATGTGAATATCGAGGTATCTGAAAGTGACTGGTGCCGTTGGAAACGTCCAGTCACCAAAGCATACAGGATTTACTTGAGTTACGTCAGTAAAGAAGTATGCATATGATTTGGTTTCATTAATGGATAATCCTGACAGTACTTGAAAGTTGTGAAATACTGTGGGAATAGGCTCGTGATCACCTTTATGATTTTTGAGATACAGCATTATGTCATCTGCATAGGCAGAAATAATACATGTGTCAGTCCCAATTCTAATTTCCTTATCTTCTGCAGCTGCCCGGAGCTTGATGGCCAGTGGTTCAAGCACTAGTATAAAGAGCAAGGGCAAAAACGGACATCCTTGTCGGGTACCTCTTGCCACTCTGTATTGTTGTGAAATGTGAGCACGCGCTGTCAGATTTGTGTACAGTAAGCTTACCCATTTTACATATTCGTCCGGAATTCCAAACCTCGTTAGGGTTCTCAGATTGAAACTTCAATGTAAAGAGTCAAATGCCTGTCTCAGGTCCAGGGACACACACCTCATTGTGGCACTATCTACCTCCGCCTGTGTCAGCACTTGATGCAGCTGTCTGATGTTGAGTGCAGTTCTCCACCCAGGCACAAACGCGCACTGGTCCGGGTGTATCAGTTTTGGAGTGTACTGGAGAACTCTGTTTGCTAATATCTTACTCAAAATGTTATAGTCAGTATTCAATAGTGAGAGTGGGCAGTATCCTGCCATATCTTTGGGGTCCTTGCCAGGTTTCGGGAGGGATGCAACCAAGGTGGGAGGGAACCCGTTTCCATTGCTGCTTGGTACAGTCGTTCCAAGTGAGGGACCAGAAGGTTTGAATATGCCTTATAAAACTCCACCGGCAATCATCCTGGCCTGGTGTTTTGTTGCGGGGGAGATCTTTAATGGCTGCTCTATTTTCTGTTTTTGTGATGGGTTTTGCTAATTCTTTTTTATGGTCGCCTGTCAGTTGGAGAGATTGTAGCCCTTGAAGAAAGGATACATAATCCTCCTCTTGAAGTTCTGCCGGTGGTGCATACAGTGTCTCAGAATATCTCCTGAAGGCTGGGTTAATATCTAGCTGCGTGGTTGCCGTTGTGCCCTCTAAAGTAATCACCTCTGTTATGTGGGCTGTTAGCGGACTCTCCCTTATGATACTAGCTAGTAGGGAACCCGCCCAGTCCGCTTCGGTGTGTATGTGCTATAGTCAATGATGCGTAGTTGTTCAAGGAGCTCTGCATGGCATATATGTGCCTCCTGTAGAGCCGCTTTGCGTGTGTCATTCAATGCTGCGTCCCGCTCGAGATTGCCCAGACCGTCTTCCAAGTCCCGTAGTTCTTTTCCCAGAGCACAACGGGCACCCACTTTCGTACTAATAGGCACCCCACGTATTACCGTTTTAAAGGCCTCCCACTCCATCTGCCATGAGCTAACGGTATCTGCGTTTTCAACGAAATAATTAGTGATGGCTGTGGATAGTGGGCTGTGGAATAACAGAATCTTCTAGGAGTAAAGGCTGTAGTCTCCATGTGGGAACTCGTGTGGAAATTTTCCCCCAGGAGAATGTAATCTCCAGTGGGTTGTGATCGGACAATGTTTTCCCTAGATATGTAGTATTGTCCACGGTAGCAAGTAAATGCAATGCAATGAGCAGAACACTCTATCTATATGAGTATGCAACATGTGGGGAGTTGAATAGAATGTGTACTCCTCGCTATCAGTATTGCGTGCACACCACGCATCACACATGGTCCACCCCTCCGCCCATCCTTTTAATGTCTTTGCCAGTTTCTTACAACTGGCGCCCTGTAATGGTGGGTGGGAGCAGTCCAATTCCACATCCAGTACTGCATTGAAGTCCCCTCCAATGATCCAGGGGTACCCATCCCACCCCACCACCGCTGTGTTAAGTGTCCCTAGAAATTTCTCTTGTTCTGTGTTCGGGGCATAAATACTACCCAGTACTACGTGCTCCCCATTTAATGTACCATGGAGCAACACGTACCTGCCATTTGTGTTAATTCTCTGTTTGAGAACTACAAAAGGGGTGCCATTCCTAATCCATATTGCAGTTCCACGGGCAAATGCAGAGGGAGACATGTAGAATAACTGCCCTTCCCATTTCTTCTTTAATTTAACGGCCTCAGAATTGGTAAGATGTGTCTCTTGGAGAAAGACAATTTGGGTTTTCCTCCTATTGAGTTGGGCATATATTCTTTGTCTCTTGTGCACAGACCCTATTCCTCTAACATTCGAGGTCACGCACAAATATTTACCAGTCATAGCCATGTGGCGTTGGGTGATGTGATATTCGGAACATTCCCATATCTGTGTGCTGACTGGTTAAGGATACAACTATGAATGAGTCTGCCCATACATGTCCCCTAATAACTCCCAATACAAGGTTCACCCATAAAACGATAGAGGACCAAACAAGAAAAACAAGTTCAACTTGAACACTTTGTATCTTATAACATTGTGCAGTTGCCATGGGGGAGGTGGCTACCATCATTTACTGGATGTGTATTGGTGCAATATACCTGATAACAACTCCAGTGGCCGAGCTCAGGACCTATCATTGTACAATTACAATCTACACTGCGACCATCCACATACATATGTTATATCAATTATACTCCTCTGTACGACGAGGGACATGCTGATAATAACCCTGCTCTTTCAGCCCACATAGTCAATTGCAGTCGGTGGGCTAATTGAAGGGAATAGAACCATACTGTTCTCAGAGTCTGGGCGTAGGTTCATGTCTTCTGACGAGTCAATCGAGTCAGCTACTCATATCGCATCTTGGTCGTCCAACACCGCCGCCGCTAGTATTGCTGATTGCTGGCTCTCTAACTTCTGCTCTGGAGAGGGGTTTGTTTTGGTAGCAGGACAAGCCTTCCGACCTCTGCCTAGTCTGTTTCTCCCAGACCTCTGAGTTTTATACGGCTTCTGCTGCCGCATTTGCGATGAACCTTGTAATGCATCCAGCGACAACGTGACCTCCGCCAATTCCGCCGCTTCTTACGGGCTATCGAAAAAGTGGGCCTTCTGTTCATAAAGAACCTTCAAGCGGGTGGGAAACAATAGAGCGTATTTCAAATTATGAGCCTTGAGTGTTTTTTTAACATCCTAAAATTTGTCTCTCAGTCGTTGGACTGCCACTGTGAAGTCCGGATATAGTGAGATGCTTTTATTTTCAAAGTGAATTGGAGCTTTTTCTCTGGCAGCGCATAACAGCGTGTCACGGTCCTTATAGTTCAAGATACGCGCTATGATGGGTCTGGGCGGCATGCCGGGAACAGGTGGGCAAGACGTTTTCTGTGCGCTCTCTCTACACTGTTTAAATCCGTAAGGCCTTCCGGTGCAATATTGTTGCGCAACCATTGTTCTATGAATTGGGTAGGGTTCGAGCCTTCGCTGCGTTCTGGTATGCCTAGTATCCGCACATTATTGCGCCGAGACCGCCCCTCGGTGTCGTCCACTCTGTCCTGCAATCCTGCAAGTTGACGCCGTAGCTGTTCAAGTTGTGTCATATGGGCCTTGTGTTGTGGCAATATCTCTTCTAGCAGCAATTTTGTTACTTTTCACTGTTTCTGCCATTTTGGTCTGATCCGCTTTCAATAGCGTGAAGCTTTTGGCTAGCGCCCTCACCTGTTGTTCAATTGCTGCTCCAGAGTCACGCACTTCCTTGAGAATCAAATCCAGTTTGTACTACTGGATTCCCAGGCGCTGTTGGCGGTACAAAATCCGGGCTAGAGGCTTAGTATAAGGTCATTCTGAATAGTGTTGTCAGTCCCTCCAGAAGTGAGTGGTTCCATTTGTTTTCCTCTGGTGCGTCCCATCCCCCAGCGCAGCACAAGCTTCAATCTGTTCTTGCACTGGGCCGACTCGTAACACACTACGCGCTAGTAACTACGCACTGTCTTTAGCGTGGATTTCCACCGCACCCTACTGGTCCCATCACTCTGTGTTTCCTGCTTGCAACATGCGATTATGGCCAGTCCTCACCTTCAGTCAGCGACTAGCAAAGCCCACGCTGCGATGTACTCCGAATGTAAATGTTCTGTGCTGCTTTTGGGGCCCAACGTGGCAGCATAAGGGATCTTATGTCCCAGCACTTTCCTGGTGATGTCTCTCCGCTGGGGGGAGGGGGCCCATGCACCAATGCTATGCACCGATTCCGGGTTGTATCGTCCTATCTGTGTTTGCCCCCTTTCTGTGGAGCAACATTGTTGGCGGCGGAACCAATGGTCTCTGCTTTCAGACCGGGCCTCGGCACACCGCTGCCATCATTACTCGCATTGGGTGCTTCACCCCACCGCTCCCATGTCGTTACGCGGTGAGTCCTCCGCTCTCAATATTGCTGCGCATTTCCCTCCACGGTATACTAGTACACAGTCAGTTATAACTGATTTCAGGGCCGCCCCACGTCTGATGCCCCGATTCTCAGTCCGATGCCGTGAGTCTGCCGCAACAGCCGGTATATGCAGCCCTCTACTTTTCAGGCATTTCAGAAGCCAATCGCTTCCCGGGGTGTCAGGCGCCACTACCGCAGGGGTATTGTGCGTAGTGTGGCTCTTCGGTTACATTGCAGCTTGCCAGGCATTCAAGTCTCGGCCTCCATTGCCCCCACAGCCCGCCGCACTAGTTTCTGTTGCTCCCGTATCCCTGTACCTTGAGTTTGCAGGCAATGGCCACCGGTCTCGCCGGTCCGCTGTTTTCAGGCACCTTAGAAGCCGATGACTGTCCGGACCCGCTCCCGCAGGTATGCAGCACTTTCTCCGGCCTCGCAATGACTCCTCCGGGTCCAGGGTGCGATCCTTATGGTGTCCGTTATCCTTGTGGTATAGGCCGCAGCATATTCCTCCGGAGCCCACACAAAGGTCGATTTTCTTTCCCTTCCGCTATGTAGCCCAGTGGCACAGGAGTAAGCTTCAGCTAGTTTTGAGTGCAGATGTCCAAGCATTGGCAGAGTAGCAGATAGGATTCAGGGCCCGGCTCGCAGCTCATCTAAACCACGTCTGCCCTGCTTGACGGTTAGCTACGCCCTCCTGATTTGTTACTTCTTTGTGCACTGCTTAATGCAGCACACATAGAAGTAGCAAATCATCATTATTTAATGATTGTTTATGGGCAGGAAGAGACACCTTCCTGCACATAAACAATCATTAATGGCATTTCTCTTTCTATGTGTTCTGCAGAATGCAGCGCACATAGAAAAAGCAAAAACAAGGAGAAATAAAAGATCAAGTAGTGGAGGGCGTCTTTTATTTCTTATAATGTTGCTAAATTATGGAACTGCCTTCCTCCCCAGATTCGTCTTGAGGCCAATTATCTGACCTTTCGAAAACAAATTAAAACCTTTCTGTTTCCCTAACACTGCTTGAAGTTTTTGAGAGCACTGCTAGCAGCGCTGGGATGCCTACGGGTAACCATGCGCTTAAGAAATACAGATTTGTTCAGTCATTTCTCCCCGTTTTGTCATTCACATCATGCCCTTGGATGGCTATAGTTTTTGGCGCTGCCTCAGATTTACACCTCCTTGTAAATCTCGGACAGCATCAAAAGCAATGGTTGTTGGAGTGGAACACCCACAGCAACACCCTTTGCACACCCCTTTCACACGAAGTGATGCGTGTAAAGGGGCCTTATTTACAAGGCAGTGTTACGCCATAAAAAGTGGCTTGATGCCACGTTGTAAATAATGGAGAAGGGCATATCACCAACAGAACATCGCTAAAAGTGACATTCTGGTGGTGATCCCCTTGTAAATATGCCCCTGGGTTTCTCTTGCCACCATATGGGAGGCCCTGTATCCTTTAACGAGTGATTGACAATGCCAGGGTGTATAAAACAGTAAACTAGTATGTGGCTTGAGCTGCATTGTGATTGGTTGTGTAATGACATTGTAAGTGTGATACAGGGACTATAATTTGCTTTCAATCTCTGGCATACAGCAAGCTGCAGGCTATGATTTCAGACCCCTGATCAATAACAGAGTGCAAGTGTGTTAGCAATCTATACAACACAAATAGTGCATGTGTGATAGACTGAGCATAGCATACCGATCATTCAAACAGGCAGTTTTTTATTTTTGATGTCACTATAAGGTTCTGGTACTGTGGTGCTAAAGCAGTTCTGCTCAACTTCAGACTATTAGAGTAAAACTGGAACAAGTCTAATGATTCACTGCATGAACCCCCATGAAGTGAGTCATCTCGGTTTTAGAGCATGCGGCTGGAGTATCTCAACAAAGTCACTATGGAAATATATGCTTTGTAAAGTGCCCAACGACTCCCAAAGTGATCTTTTGATACTGATGGCAAGGTGTATTGTTAATTAACTCAGGGGTACTAATTTTATCGACTTAGGAAAAAGATAAGCAAGGGCAAAAGTTAGTTTACAATGGCATAATTTCACAAACTGTCCTGCATTTCACATCAGACTTGTTCTACAAAATGCCAAAATTACAGTATTACACCATGTTGCTTATTCGGTTTTCATTTATTTAAAAATGTGATTGTGTGAGCACGATTTCCATTATGAATTAATAGAACATGAGTAGCTGTTCATGTCACATGCAGTGTTTCACTATTCTTTTTTAGTGTCAAATGGGCCCTCAAAATGAATGTAAAGAAGTATTTCATGCTAAAAATAGCACAAAATGCCGCCTCAGCATTTTGCATAATTTCTGAAAAGAAAACTGTTGGGACGGAAAAGTCCTCGCATGGTAATGAACTTGTACCCCTACCCTGAGTGCCCAACTGTACTGTTGTCTGGATCCCTACTGCAGATTTTTGTTGTCATACGCAAACACTGATCATACGTGCGTGCCATGACATAGGCCAGTCTCACTGATTGGGGTCTTGTTGGACTTGGGGTGCCCAAAGAGCTACCCTCATTGTGTTGGAAGGCTACCGCCTTCACCAGGAGTTAAGCAGTGCAAGCGTGGTAGTGGCAGTAGTAGTGAACAGGTACATTTTTCCCTGTCACAGGTTCAAGCACCTTTTTAAAAGTTTTAAAGCTGTGTGTTTAACTCATGCTTACTCTACATCAGAGTGGTGACTCCGCACTGGGTATATGTGTGCCTGGGAAGGGTACAATATAGGGATAGGGCAGTGCTGAGCAGTGCATGCATGGTGAGTGTATGTGCTGAGTGTTTGTGTACCTGTGAGGAGAACAGTACATGAAGGATGTAGTGCTGTAGTGCATGCATCGTGAATGCATGTACTGGGTGTATGTGTACCAATAAGGAGTACAGTATATGAAAGAGATAGTGTTGTGCAGTGTGTACATGGTGATTGTGTGTGCCCGGTGTATGGGTCCCTGTGGTGGCACAATACTGTTGCAGGGATTCTGCACATATGCAGAACTATGCGCAGGAAACCAGGACCTAAGTGTGTAGTGGTGTCGCAAAATACCCACCTCGGTGCCCAGAGCCCCTATCCGACTAGCTACAGTGTCTCATTTGTTCTCTGTGCTACAGCGAAGCTACCAATGATTAGACATCCTAGAACATGTTACTCCCTCCTCTCTCAGGATACGTGGGAACAAGAACACTCTTTCATTCAAACTCTCATACTTGTCCACAACATGACTAAATAGAGTCAAAGTATAGTTTAAAATGTTTATTGTAACTAACGTGCTCTATAATGCAATACACGTTTCAGTACTAGCAGCAAAATTCATAGGATCAAACAAATCAGCATAGTTACAATTCCATATAGAACAATAGGAGAAATCATATTACAATGATGGTGGAAACAGGACTACAGCGCCTTGCCACCCTCCCCTTGCTAGAAGCTAGTTTATTATAATTATAGAAGTCCTGTAGGCTTTGTCAGGGGACCCCATACCTCTGAGTTTAGATTCAGGAATTTACATCTCCGGACCAGCCCAGCTCTTCTATCCTGGAAAGCGTTTTCTCCAAGTGTGTTAACATGCATGCCCAGCAATAATAAAAGCACCAGATTTCCAGGGTTGCAGCTGTGTTCTATGTTATGGCTAGGGACATGAGACTGACCAAAGCAATTCAACAGAGCTCATTGTTTTTTTACCTTGAACACGCTGTGCAGACGAGGAGCAGAGTGTTCAACTGAATACATGAAATACAGATAGTTCCCATGTGAAAGCGAGCAAGCAAAGTGTTTACCCGGAATGTGCCATGTAGTAACGTGAGCAAAAGCGGCAAAATTACGTCCAACTTATGCTAACTTAGCAATGTCTGTAGGTGGATCCTTATCCTCACTACAATACACAGAGGTAACAGTTCTGGACAGTGTGTGTACTGTGGCTGTGTACGTGCACTGAGTGCAAGTTTGCCTGTAAAGGAGGAATTTAGGTTCCCTTTTGGAATACGAAAGGCCTGCATGGTAAAGAAATGAGGCGTTAGAGGAATCTTACCAGACAGATTTGTGTATTGCTGCATTTCTGTGAGCTTGGTGGGACACACCTGGGAGAGGAGAGGTAGGCACTAAATATACTCTTCAAAAGGTGTTCTTTGATTCAGTGAAGCAGTGAGTTTGTATGGAAAGACTGAGAGAGAGACAGAGTTGAGATAGAGAGTGATAGAGGTGATTGAGGTTGAGAGAAAGAGGTGAGGTAGTGAGAGAGGTAGAAAGATGTGGGTGTGAGAAAGGTATATTGATAGTGAGGTTGAGTAAATCTAGGTGAGGGAGAGATTTCAAATAGAGTGAGAACTGTGATAGGTACATAATGTAGAGTTTGGTAGAGAGGTAAAGAGAGAAAGATAAGATAGAAGAGGTGATGTGATGATGGAAAGAGAGACATAAGACAGAAAGTTTATTCTTTAACTCGATTACCACAAAATCCCTGAGAGCATGAGGGTTAAGGTGCGGTAGGTGGTTATGCAGTTTAACATTCTCTGAAGTGTGCATGCTCATCAGACAAACAAAATCTGTTCTTCTGGCTATCTTGATCACTTTACCAGGGGGCCCTTTGGATGTTGGAGATCTTGGGCAATCGCCCTATTTGCCCATGCCTTACAACAGCACTGCAACAAGCACCAGAAATCCAAGAAAGATAAGAACTGGTGCAATTTCTCACATAAAGATATGGAAGAACATGAGTGAACCCAAGAGCAAGGGGCAAAGGCTATATGTCTCAGGGGAGCATAGTGTAGTGTGCAACACGTTTCAAAGATTATGTGTAGCAAGGGACTCCCTTGTATTCTGCAAGATGGAAGAGCAGGATAACTTGCTTCAGTTCAGGGAAGTGCAAGCTGATGTACATTGGGAGCAATGAATGTTGTGTATCTGGAAGGACGGGGTGATTGGCAGTAAGGGGCACAGACGGATATACATTGGGGGACATAGGGTGATGTGGAGCAGTGAGCACATGCTGATGTGCACATGCTTAACGTCCACTGGTAGATGAGCACGTGGTGATATCAGAGCCTTCTGCAGAACAAAATACATGGGTGTTGGTCTGTGAACATGGAGCCTGTGTGCACGCTTATGTGCATGAGTATCTATATATATATGTTGATCAGCAGCATGCATGATAACCTTCTCTCATTGACAGTAAAGACTCCCCGCCATCCATGACATTTATAAGATTTTAACAGATTTTAGCTTTAGGTGTTTGTAAGATCTGTTAGACCTGGCACATTGGCGTGAGTCTCCCTTCCATTTTTCGCTGTGCCTCATGTATTTTTTGCTGGTGTTAGTTGCTCAGGGCACTGTGCCACTGCTGTCCAGTGCCACAGTGCAAGTGCTCCCTATTGTAAATTCATGTATAATTTGTGATTCCATGATTGGTTGGTTTGGTTTACTTGTCAGACCCTAGTACAGTGCACCAGGAGTGCCCAGGGATTGTAATCCAAATACTGCTGGTGGGCTTGCAGCACTGGTTGTGCCACCCACAGAAGCAGCCTGTAAACATGTGTCTAAGGTCTGCCATTGCAGAGCCTGCGTGCAGTCTGGTACTGTCATGCTGACTGGGCAAGTGCACCCACTTGCCAGTCCCTAAACCTTCCCTTTTCTTCATATCAGACACCCCTATGGTAGGCCCAAGGGCAGGGTGCATTGTAAGGATAAGGTAGGACATGCCCTGATGTGTGTGGCATGTTCTAATAGTGAATTACAGCCATTTTAGTTTTTCACTATTGCAAGGCTACCTGTTCTCCATAGGCTAGAATGAGCAGTTTGGTTATTACATTTCATAATCCTAATTGACTCAGAGAGCATGGTAGAAATTCGAATTTAGTATGCCTGAACTCAGGATAATAAAATACATCTTTTAGTGAAGTAGGTTTTAACATTCTGTGTTTGAAAATGCCACTTTTAGAAAAGTAGGCATTTTCTTGTCTAACCATTCAAACCTGCCTCTGCTAGGCTGTGTGTATTCCTTTGTCTGGAGTTTGAGTGACAGGGCTGGGGAATTCCAGGAGACAGGGTGAGGTGTCCCAGTGGTGAATAGAGAGATCTGTATCCAGATGGGTGGGAGGAGTTGCACCTGGGACTTGAATAGGGCTGTGCCTGGCTTCCACAATGCTGGCTCCACCTCCTGGGGAGCGGCTGATGTCTCTGCCCTACACAGTGAATGAAGAGAAGGAATCCTGTCAACAAAGTGCTCCAGAGCCGTACTTGCCTTCCACAATGCTGGCTCCACCTCCTGTGGGGCGTCTAATGTTTCTGCCCTGCACTGTGAAAGGAAAGGAGAAGTCTGGTAAACAGAGTGCTCAGGAACTGGTTTGGACTGGGCAAAGGCCCCTCTGCCGTCAGAGGACAAAGGATTTCTGGGTATAAATATTGGGACCCTGATCCCAAGAAATTAGATCACTTTGGGAAAACAAGAAGAACCTCTGCTGAGGGAAGACCCAGAAGAAGCTGAGGAGGAAACTATCCCTGACCTGGGGGATTGGCCTGCAGTGGTTGCCTTACTGCCAAAGAGAGGAGAAAGGAACTTTGTGTGTACTTTTGCACAACTTGTGAAGGATCTCCAAGGACTTGGAAAAGAGCTTGCCTCCTGCTGAAGTCTCAGGAACAACAGACTTCACCACTCAGCTCCCCAGAGGTCTTTGGAAGTGCCTGCTGCTGTTGTTGGGCCTTCTGATGGACTGCTTGTCGCAAGGAGCTGGAAGCGCGACTCAAGAAGGAGAAGCATGCCGCTGTCGAAGCTGTTCTCGTCGCATCTCGTAAAGTGTGTCGCCGCATCAGCATCGCATCGAGCGGAAGCATCTCGCATCATCCAGGAAGTGTCTCGCAACGCTGAAGAAGCGTGTCGCCATCGTAGTTGATGCATTGCACCACATCAAGAGAAGAGTCTCGCATCGAGGAAGAAGCGTGTCGCCATCGCAGCCAGCGTAGTTGTCGCATTGCACCGCATCAAGAAAAGCGCCTTGCATCCACGGAGAAGCGTGCCGCCGTCGGAGCTGTTGTCGTCGCATTGCGTAAAGGGGTTTTTGCCGCTGCAGCACCGCATCGAGCGGAAGCGTCTCGCAAACCTCGGAGAAGAGTGCCGCTGCCAAGGCCGCTGTCGTTGCATCGCGTAAAGTGTGTCGCCGCTGCAGCTGAAGCATCGAGTCGAGTCTTCTCGCAACATCGGAGAAGCGTGCCGCATCTGGAAGATCTTCACGTCTTTATTTATTTGCACCAAAATCTTCATCGCATCAACATCATTGCAACACTTTCGTTGCCCTGCGTGTTGTATCTAAAAGGTACATTGACTTAAAGTGTCGCATTTAAGAACTTAAGAGAATTAAGCAAAATCCTACCATCTAAAGTAACAGTATTGTGTGTTTTTGTCGTTTACTGGTCTTGTGATAAATCTATATAAAGAATACTTATTTTTAATATAAAACCTGTGTGGTGTCCATTTGTAGTGTTGCCACTTGGTTACTGTATGTGTTCACAAATGCAGGTGAGCAGGGGTTATTTTAGGAGTGTACCCCCTTACACTGACTAGAGGAGAGGGTCCCTATTTGTCACAAGTGCATACCTGTGCCAACTAGGGACCCCCAAGTCTAACAAGATCTAAATTCATAGATGGACAGAGGGACCTCTAACTTTAAACCAACACTACGCTTTACCAGTATTTCATTCTTTCAAAACAACGGCTATATCCTTTAGAAACAATGACTATTGAAGGTTTTTAAATACCACTTCCAGCTCCAGAAGAAATTGCTACCAGAGGGAGTCTACATACAGCCACATGGGCACACATTGATTAGACTGTTGGCAGGTGTGCATAGGGCCTGTATCTGTTAGTCTGTCTGCATGGGGGTATTCATGACTATACATACTGATTCTGTCCATACAGGGGTCTTTATATCTGTGTGCGTGGTTGTCCATATTTTTCTGTGTGTAAGTGTCTATATCTGGAGTCTCTAGAGCTAGTTGTACGGAGGTTTCTTGCGGGATAGGAAAGTAAAATTAAAAAGATGTCAGGCATGGCTCTTGCTCAAGCTGGCATAACATATTGAGCTACGGCCCAGACCCCAACCCACCAGCCTGACTGGGATCCTCTTGCTGTCTAAGATGCCTGCCTGACTGTTTTATGGCAGAGCTGGTTGAAGTATACTATTTACATGAGATCAGTGGAGTGAGTGAGGGTTTCATAAGGCCTGTATACATATACACTCTACTTCCATCATTGTCTTGTACTTCTGGCTCTTTAATGAGCCTGTCTACAGGCTGAAATGCGATGTGCACATGTCTTGCACCTTTAATAGAAACATAGTGCACATACACAGCCCAACTTAAACATGCCAACACTTTCAATGGTTTCACAACAGAGGGTCAGTGACAGCATTTTCTTTTATTTGTTTGGTTTTAGATGTGCTATTTAAAAAAACAAAAAACACAGCTGTTACATAGAAAACTGATGCCGTGGGACTGCCCTAACCACATATTAGGTGGCCCCCCCTTTGTGGGCTCTTGTCAATGGCCCATTTTGACTATGCTTTAAAACATAATTGACTCCTCAACTATCCCAGTCTTTGCTGGACAGATAAGAGAGGCCCAGAAGCAGTGTGTTCACGCTGCATGTCATTCTGCTGCCTGCATACAGTGCCCTCCCCAATGGCAGTGAGGCTCCAGGAGAGGTAGTTCTTATGATTCATAAGTCAATATTACTATCATTCAGTGCACCCGGGTGTGCACGACAGCCTCAGCCCAGCCCCCCCTTACTTCTGTCTGTCCCTCTGCCTCAGTCTCTTACTCTGGAGACAGATACGGTTCTTTCAGTTTCAGTATTAGTAATGCTGGCAGAGTTGAGGCCGCATATCATTTGCACCGTCTCAAATGTCAAGCTTATCCATATATTTATTAAATAACAGAAACTGAAAGGTCGTGGCGTTTTTAGTTGGAGGGCCAGAGCACATTATGGCCCTGGCAGGGCCCCACTCACCCCTCCGCCCCGCATGGCTACGGCCCTGCCTGAGTCCCTCTGCTGTGGGCCTTGCTCTGCGAAGTGGTGCCAAATCCAGTCCTGGGACCTTAGAAGTGAGTTTTTGTGCCACAACCAGGAAACCGATGTGTCGACTCCAAAGTGTCATTATGGAACCGGTGCATCCCTGCAAAACTGACGCATCGCCACTGCGTGCACCAAAGTCGTGGACACCGTTCACCAAGTGCACAACGTCACAACCTCAACTTTCAACTAAGCCCGACTATGCCGCAGCACCTCCGATGAACCACTGCTGCATGAGTCTCGGACACCGCATACCGACATTCGTAGTGTACCATCCCAACTCTGACCCATTCCAGGCTCTGCAAGTCTTTCGACCAATGCATCGCCTTCACTTCAGCCCAGCGGTTCGACTACGACACAACAAAATTGATGCACACCGCGCTCTTGACATTGACATATCACTGTTGCTGCACCGCCTTCGGAAACCAAAGCCTCGCACATCCAACTGATGCATCACCTCCTTTGCGCAACACATCGTCCCGGATGCCAACGCCTCAACAACCTTGCACTTCCTCCAGCATCCGACATATCACAAACCATAATAAAATAACACCAAAACAAATGAAATCCTATCACTATACCCAGATTCTTTTTAAGTGTTTAGTGAAATCTAGCACCTAAAAGATCAAAATGTCAACTGTGTGTATCTGGTTGCGTGAGACCGTGACAGAGTCAAAAGTTAAGGTTGACCACAATGGAGCACAAGTCAGATACACAAGGTGGATTGGGCCTGGTCTTGGCTGAACTTCGGACTGAGGTAAATTTTTGAAGAAAAAGTCCAGGAGAAGGTAGAGTGCAGCGGGGCAAGGCAGCAGGCTGCAGGCTGCATCCAAAGAGGAGTCATCATCACCGGGAAGCACTGGATGAAGTCTCAGTGAAGCCATTGACAACAGCATGAAAAAGCTCTGAGCAGAAATAGAAGGATTTCCAGGCTGAGGAGTTTGTCGTTATCAATGGGGAGCTGGTCACCATCGAGTCCGGTAAAGGTTTTTACCTTCAAACTTCAGCAACTTTTTAACAGCCAAAAACCTCCAGCGGGACACAGCTCCAAGCTGTAGCAGAAGAGGGCTCCATGAAGCCAGACACTGTCACTGAGAGATCTTGGTGAACAGGATTTGCTGCTGCGTAGAATAATGTAGCAGGAGCTACTGCAATGTCAAACCAACTGGCAATGCACCTTGGGTGGATCGACTGTCAGGTAGCTCTTTGTCTTCTTCAGTTCTTTTGGTACATTCTGTGATCTCTAACACCTTTTTCAAGAGTACAGGACCTGGAAGCCACCACTTGGTGGGTGGGGACTAAAATTCACTCCAGCAAAGAAGAGGTGCTGAGTTCAAGGTCTCTGGAGCTTTTTATGCCCCTGTAGTTCACACAGAAGGGCAGCCAACTATCCCTTGGACTCATGTCTGGTGGTCCTGTGTTCATGAAGATAGTCCAGTTCTCCTTCAACTTACAAATATACAACAATATCTCAACCGGATTCATTGAAAATAATTAGGCTTGTATGTGCAAGACATTACAATAGAAGAACAAAGGTGAGAGACTCCAAATTATTTGCTGAATGTGCTCTTAGGTATCATATATTTAGAAGATTGGAATATACATAACAGTTATGACAGCACTGTTAAGCATGTATGCAGTGGCAACCCAAAGGAAGTGCACATTGTGCTCGTGATAGAACATGACAGCGCAAGTGACAACGTGAGACAAACACAGCGCAGGGCGCAAGGTGAAGAGAAAAATATCATATATACAGAATTATTGGTTCACATCATGATTATTTCGTAAAGATAGGCTATGATTTTCAGCGATTACGAGAACCAAAGTATGGTGTGCGCCAAAAGATTTTTGCTGATGTGGGAGGGTCGATGGCGTTTAGATCCTTTCAAGTTAGGATCATCATCAGGACCGGGTAGCCAATTGATGAGTGCTGTGGCATGAAGAGATCAGTGCACGCGGGAAGAAGGGCCGATTTAGGATGCCAGGAAGGCGTCGTAGGACGTCAGCTGTGTAGGGCTGATCGTACGAGTGAAATCATCCAGTGGAGGAGTGAGGGGTTGTTTTGGAAATTGAATATTCGCTGCAGGGTCGGAGCCCCGATCCGCTGCACAGGAACCGGGAGGAGTCCTCGGTGGAGCGTTCAGAGCGAGGGAATGAATCCAAGAAAATCCGGGGAACAAGTATCGCCGGGCCACCACGGACGTGTGCGGGTTTCAGCCGGTGTCTCCTTCAAGCATCAAGGCAGGCCTCTCGAAGCAGGGAAGTCCTCTGGTGAGCAAGGCATTCCTCGCAGCAGGGCAGTCCTCTGGTAGCAGCAGAACAGACCTCTAGGAACCGGAGAGAGGATGTGGCCTAACAGCTAGATCGGTTGACCTCAGAGTAGGAGAACCGGGTTCGAGCCTCGGCAGGGATGCTCAACATCCTGTGATTCTGGGCAAATCACTTAATCTCCCTGTGCCTAACAAAAATGAATGTGTGCTTCTGTAAGGAAACTAGTGCTCATGTAAGAAGTCTGATACCTGTGGGTCTAGTTCATGCTATATAAAACTAAAAAAATAAAAAAGGCAGGCCTCAAGCAGCAGGGCGGTCCTCTAGGGGTCCAGGAAGTCATTCTGAAGTCTTCCACAAGTTCAGAAGTATAATAAAAAGGTGTTCTGGAGGTGCAATATTTCTACCTAGAGCCAGCCTTTGAAGCTGGGGAATTTCCCATGCTACCGTCACATCTGGTTCTGGAAAGTTCTTCCCTTAACCTTCCAAGAAGTCTGGGGTGGAAAAAGGTCGGTGCCAGGTTCCCTGGTTTGTGTGCTGGAGGCAGCCCTTTGAACTGTAGGTGGGCAGGGAACAGCCAAGTCTGCCAACATCTAATCCCTTTTTGTCTCACTGGGAAGAATACACAAAGCCCAACAGCTAAGCTAATCGCAGTCACATGACCAGCCCATCCAAGAACCATGCATCAGGCTTTAGACTAACGCATTTTAGAGTGGTGGCCCGCATCACCGCACTGAAATACATTGTCACACATTTATAGCACCTCCAGAGCAAGCTGGAGCCGAGCGCTGCTAATTAAACCACACTGACAGAGTAAAGGCTTTTAGCTGACAGCAGCGCGTCTGCACTGCTTGCAGCAGGCTTGAAGGCTGAGTCAACTCGCTCAGCTGCCAACAAAGTATAACAAGATATTTACCCGACACTTTAGCGCAGCACCTCTGATTAACTCAGGACGTCACAAGCATAGTTGCCCAATCCCTCTGCTGAGACAGCCTGCTGAGACAGCCTTGCAGGGAACACTGCGCGGGAAGCACACCTATAGGCTTCATGCGCGCTATAGTTTATCTTTGGAAGCCTGCCTCACAGCTGGGAGCCTGCCTCCACTGCTGAAACTCCCACCGCATTATGCCTCGCAAGCCAGATGGGACTTAGGAGCGTAATGATCACTGGGACCGAATCCCAGCTGACTTGTGGCAGCCACCGGAGAGGTGGCCTGGTGCCTTAGCACTGCAGCCTGGCCCCCAGGTTAGTGATTTTCACAGCTTCAAAGCCTGGCAGCTTTCTGTAATGTAATTCCTTTCGTAATTCACATCTCTTTCTCTGATATCAAGGTATGAGATCCTGTGTCTTTAATAAAGCTACCGATTCTTTTGGGCAAGGCTCCCTGATGTGATGGGCTCTGCTCTCCCAGCACGCAGCTCCGCCTCAGCTCTACCTGCTAGTGCCCCTGCCTCCCACGAAGGAGAGCACGTTCGAGTTCCCAGGATTCCCCTTTCTACCTTTGACTTTGTCGTCAGGCATCTCACCTCACTTTTGCCTACTTTCTTTTTTCTTCGTATTGTACTTTTGTCGTGCCTTTGCCCTCATTCTTCGTTACTACTTTTCACTGTGCCTATTTTCGCCGCTCCTGCAGCTTCCCTTTCCATTTTTTTCTGCTTCCCGTGGCCCCTCCAACTCCTGCCTCCCAGCTGTTCCTGCCCTTCCCCTACCCCTACTTAATGGCGGCTGCTGTGCGGCTGCGCAGCGGGCACGCTACTAGCACACCGAAGGCATGCCAAAGGCAAGCCCGTCTGTGCCTGTCGGCGACCCGCCCGTGACCAGTGCCAGGAACCCTGGTCCTCCGGCCACCAGTGCTATGACTTAGCAACACTCCGCGCACTCAACCCCGGAAGAAACAACAACTGCCAGCTGTCAACACTGAACACCGCCCAAAACTAGTTCTCCTTCCGACACTGCCGCTGCTCCTTCACCCACCTCAGGATGCCCACAGCCACCACCAACCCACCGTACGCCAGCGCACCCAAACCCCTAAGCTGCATCCTCCTCAACATTCGCTGCCTGAACAGACACGCAGTAGAAATCTGGGACCCTCCTCAGAACCCTCTCGACCGTCGTCGTCTTCTTCACAGGAACTTGGGCCAACGCCAGCTCCGCACCCCACAGCCACCCCCAACGGATACAAGATCCAGAGGAAGGACTGCCCCAACCGCCCTGGAGGTGGACTGGCCATCGTACACATGAACTTCCTCCGACTCACCACATCCAGCACGAACGGCTCTACATTCCCCATGGACACATGCATTTCCAGATCCAGATCAACCCTAGAATGACTCTATGCGGCACCCTCACCTACAGACCTCCCGGATCACGCTCCATGTTCTCCACTACCATCGTAGACCTCATTGCACTCCACACCATCGCATCCACAGACTACGTATTCCTCGGAGACCCGAACTTCCACCACGACAACCCCAGAGACCCCAACTCCACCGCCCTCCTGTACAACCTCAACAACATCGGACTGAGACATCTTGTTACCACCCACACCCACAAGGCAGGACATACCCTTGACCACATTTTCACTGGAGGACACAACTCTCGCTTCAGGCACACCACAAAACCCATGTGGAGGGACCACCGTTGCATCCACTTCTCCTTCTCCAAGCCCACCACACACAGGCCTATACCTCGCCCCTCGTGCAGGAACTGGCGCAAGATCACCGAGGAGCAACTCAACTCTGCCCTCAACCACGCTCCTCTCCCACCACAACCGACGCCAACTCTGCAGCCGACGCACTCCACAGCTGGATCACAGAACTGTGCAGACAGTCCAAATAGCAGGACACTCAATGTGTCCTGCTATTTTTGTAATGTTCTATTTTGTAACATTTCTCTCATGTAACGTAACTGGTTCTATTGTACAGCGCTCTGACACCTTCGGGTAAAGTCCACGCTTTATAAAAATGCATTAAATAAATAAACTCTTGCTTCCCTTCGGAACTCCCACAGACAATACACCACGAAAGCCACCTGGTTCACCACTGACCTCCGAGAATCCAAGCGCATGTGCTGATGAGTTGAGAAAGCTTGGAGGAACAGCAAAACCCCCAAAGCACGCTCCGCCTATGAAACCGCTATGACAGAAAACCACCAACTCATCAGAACCATAAAGAGGAACTTTATCCAGAACAAAATAGTCACCAACTTCCCCAACACTAATGAACTTTTCAGCATCATCCAAGAATCCAAACCCCACAGCGAATCCTCTAACGCCCCTCCCTCCCTGGACCTTTGCAACAAACTCAGCTCCTACTTTCATATGAAAACTCTCGACAGCAACTTCGACGAGCAAACCCTAGACACTGACCCTACTCCTCCAACCAACACCGCAACCTAGCCCACCATCACCGCCTGGACCCAGGTCACCACAGAAGACCACCAGAACTACGACATACCATCAACTGCTCTCTCGAAACAGGCACTTTCCCTGACGACTGGAAACACACAGAGGTCAAGCCCCTCCTCATGTGCCCATCGCAGACCCAACGGACCTCAAGAACCTCTCTCCTCCCCATCACAGCCAAAGTTACGGAGAAGATCTTCAACAACCAGCTCACTAACTTCATAGAAGCCAACTCGATCCTTGATTCTTCCCAATCCGGTATCCACAGCAACCACAGCACTGAGACCGCCCTCCTAGCCACCACTGATGACATCTTACCCTCCTTGACCAGGGCCACACGGCAGCCCTCATCCTACTAGACCTCTCAGCAGCCTTCCACACTGTCTCCCACCGCACACTAACCGCCAGACTCCATGACACCGGCATCCGGGGAACTGTCCTCCACTGGATTTGCTCCTTCCTCACCGGACGAACCCAAAGAATCAGACTCCGACCCTTTCAATCCGAACCCAAAGAGATCAGCTGTGGAGTACCCCAAGGATCCTCATTCAGCCCCACACTCTTCAATAGCTACATGGCCCACCTCTCTACCATCGTCAGAAAACACAGACTCAGCAAAGTCTCCTACCCTGATGACACCCAGCTCATCTTCTCCCTCACCAACAAACCCGGCATCACCAGACACAGATTCCAGGACGGCATAAAAGACGTTGCTTCCTGGATGAGCAACAGCTGACTAAAGCTCAACTTAGAGAAAACAGAAGTCCTCATCCTCGGGTCCACCCCCTCAGCATGAGACAACACCTGGTGGCCCACCACCCTTGGCGAACCCCCCACACCCACAGACCACGCTCGCAACCTCGGCATCATACTCGACTCCTCTTGCACCATGCACCAAGAGATCAACGCCATATCCTCCACATACTTCAACACCCTCTGCATCCTCCACAAGACCTTCAAATGGATCCCACCCGAATCCAGAAGGATCGTCACCCACACACTCATAACCAGCAGACTTGACTATGGGAACGCCCTCTATGCCAGAATAAACAAATCTCTACTCCTCGAACTCCAGAAAATCCAGAACGCCAGAGCTAGACTTGTCCTCAGCATCCTACGACAAGATCACACCACCCAACACCTATGAGAACTTCACTGGCTCCACGTCCAAAAGAGAGTGACCTTCAAGCTCCTCACTCATGCCTACAAATCCCTCCACAACATCGGACTCCAATACCTCAATGAAAGAATCTCCTTCTACGCACCCAAGAGAAGCCTCTGATCCGCCGATCTTGCCCTCGCCGAAATACCACGCATTCGCAGAGCCAGAATGGGGGGAGGTGATCCTTCTCCTACATCGCAGCCAAGACCTGGAACAAACTCCCACTCAGCATCAGACAAGCCCCCACACTGCAAGCTTTCAGGAAGAGCCTCCAGACCTGTATCTTTGGATGAGACAAAGCTGAGCGAATACCCACCCCCTGCGCCTTGAGACCCTCGCGGGTGAGTAGTGTGCTTCACAAACCCCTGATTGATTGATTGATTGATTTTGATCACTGTGGTGTCACAATAAACTGAGGAGGCCTTGTGGGTGAGTCAAATAGAAGAAGAAGGAGGAGTCAGTGACAAGAGATCCCTTGGAGGGGGCGCAGTGCGTGCAACCTCTGCTTCCGAATCTCTGGTGTAATGTAGCACCTCTTCATTCCATCAGAGTAGGTGCTGTCAGGGCAGAGTGCATGATTCTGTAACCTAGTCTGGTGCCATTCGGTGGTCTAGAGAAACCCTTGCTCACCTCTGAGAGGCGAGAACCGCCACTGTGGAGGACTGGATCTCCGCAGCCTGGCTCCCCCTGACTAAAGCTTCCAGCAGAACTCGGGACCAGTCCATGCGTATCTGTAGGCCCCCAACACCAGAATCCCCGTGCAACCCCTTGAAAGGTGAGAGATGCCACAGATGTAGCAAGGGTTGCAAGCAGTTGCACCCACATGACATATCTGTGATGTTACATGTGCAGAAGGGATAACGGCGTACTCCAATTAATAACATGGAGACCTAGCAGGAGATAAGTAGGTAATAAGGGTCCATGCACGAGCAATAACATGCTGAGTGAATTCTTTTTGAGAACAACGGATGCATATGCTTTAAGGAATCAAAGATTTAGCTTGAATGCATGGTGTCAGCAACATGTACAAATGGGCTCTCTCTGATGAGTGCACAAAGTGTGAAGCATCATGTTTCAATTATATTTCATGTCTTCTTGTCTTTAAAGCAACTTTTAATTATCACTGCTCGATCTGTTGTATCAAACATCTTCAGTAAGGTCTGGATTTTTAGTCAAAAGTGCACAGAAAAGTTACACTACGTGTCCCCGAGTGCAACTTTATATTGGATAAGAAATGTCAGAAATGGCTGAAAATATAACACATTATAAGACCACTTTTGGAAAGCAGTTTACCTGTCTTGGTACAACTGAATGTTGCTCTAAAGCCATCAGCTCAGATCACACTCCCTGACCTTCACATGTGTGCACCCGGCTCCCGAACACGCAATTGAAACCATCTAGTTAATCGAATTCAGCAATGCGGCTTTTGTTTGCACTTTTTTTTTAAACTTATTTTTATTATAGTACTGCGTTATTTGACACAACAATTTGCACCTCATGCAGTTTACAATTCTCCTGATCTGCCCAACCGGTTTCCATCAAGACTGCATTTCGACATATGTGATGTATCTGGGTTTACTCACCCAGACCATGGATGTGTGCATCATCATACAATGTTATCAGAATATGAATTGCTGAAAACATAACTATTGCAACAAAGAAAAACAACAATTTGCAGCAGTGTCAAGTGACGGTATTTCTTTTCAAAGTATTTTTACCATATCTTTAGTGCATTTATTTGGAGCTGGAGTCTGTCCACAATTCAAAGTGAAAGGGTGTTAGGTCTTTGCAACCCCTCCAGCATGTACCCCCAGTTTTCAATAGCTTGTTCTGCATTCTCGTCTGTGCACACTGTTTTTAGATGGCGTTCTTCCGCCACACCCCACTCTCGCATGTCCGATAACCATTTGTCCAATCTTGGGGGGGAGAGTTTAAGTCCAATCTATTGCAATACGCTGCTTTGCTAAAACTAGGCCTAGCAGTGCGAATTTGTATCTTGTACGCATTCTTTTCTTTGGGGTCGGGCTTACCCCCAACAGGCAATGCTTAATGGATGCTTCTATATTAATGGCTGTGACAGTGCGTAATATCTGGATTACCTGGTGCTAATACTGCTGCAGACGAATACACAAGCAGGTCATATGTAAGAAAGTTGCTGGGTCTATACTACATCGGGGACGGTTGGAGTGGCGATCCATATAAAAACTGGCAAGTCTTGAGGAGTCAAGTAAGTGTGTTGCATATAGTGAAATTGAATATGTTTAAATCTGGCATTACTGGGCATCTCCCGCACATGCACAAATACTTTTCTCCATTCTCCTTCCGTAAGGGGGACCGGAAGGTCCTCTCACCATCAGCCTTTTATTAATGTATCAACCATGCGGTCTTCTTTGAGGGCCTTGTAGCAATGGGAGATTAGGCCTTTAGTGGATCCTGGGTTGAGCATCAATGCCAGTGTATGTGACTCTATTGGCTCCTCTGGGAAAGAAGGCCATATTTTGTGAACTGTGCAAGATATTTTGGTATATTTAAGAAACTAACACTCAGGGATTTGATACCATTCTCTTGCTTCATCAAATGTCAAAAATGTCCCATTTGCATATAAGCCTCCAGCCGACGTGCAATCCCCCGCGCACCATTTGGATATATCCATGACAGATTTGATTTGAGAGAATCCCTGCAACCATTGTATAGGGAACGAGTTTGGGTATGGTGCTCTGCGAATAACCAGAGTGACCGCGCTCTCCCAGAACGCCGCCACCCGCCTGATTATATATGGACATGTATTAGGAACCTGCATGCCCATCATTAGGTACCACGGGAGGTCTGAGCCTCTATGTTTGTCTGCTTGGAGCGCTTTTTCTATATTGTGCCCCTCCATACACCACTGTGCGGCGTACTGTAATAGTAAATGTCCCAATGCCCCCATCTGCATCTCCAGTTTAAGCACATCAAATTTCACCCTGCTCCAGCCGTCAGCCCATACTAGCGATACCAGTAATTTATTTAATGTGGTAAACGTAGAGGTCGGGATATTGCAGAATGCATTTTGTAGCGCATATAGACACCGAGGTAGCATGACCATTCTGGCAAGTGCAACTCGTACTATAATAGAAATGGGGAGTCTGTTCGAAAGGCGGATTGACTCTTTCAGATTTGCAATAACTGCACCAATATTTAGTGCATATTGGTCTCGGGAACTATGTGTCACCTGCATGCCAAGGTATCTGAAATGGTTTGTTTCCCAGCTGAACTCTACCTTAGGAAGGCCTTACATTTCTTCCCGTGCTAAGGCGGCTAATGGAAAGATGACGGGTCTTCCGGCGGTTAATATGGAGCCCTGATACTTTTCCAAACAAATAAAGTACTTCTAGCAGGGCCGGTATAGCTTCTTCTGGAGAACAGATATACAGAAGCGCATTGTCTGCGTACAGTGAAATCACGTTTGTTCGCCCGTCAACAGTGATACCCCACCCCTCCATATTTCGCCGCAATCTAATAATAGCCAGAGCTTCCATAGCCAAAGTAAATAGCAACGGGGAGAGAGGACACCCCTGCTGTGTGCCAACTTTTCCTCACTTTTTTCCCCAACTTTTTCCTCAACTTGTTTCTCCTTCTCGTTCACCCTCACATTGGTGGGAGACTATGTACAAGTAGACAGCATATACCACAGTTACAAATAGTGATTTTGGTCACTGTCTAGCAGAAGTAAAATTTGGATTCTCTGCTGTGACACACAAAGTTGTGTGTCTTCTTTAAAAGTATATGGTGAAGGTTGATATTCGTTCACACAATAAGACGGAACAGGTCTATTGTTGAGGTGAAGTTAATGAGTGGGGGGCGGCCTGTTCTTTTTTACCCCCTAAGCTCCCAATTGTGGACCCCACTTGAGTATGACAGGGGCGTGGTCTGATAGGAATTGTGTGAGTATGTGGGTCTGCACAGCGGCTGTTATGGCCTCTCCTAAGAGAAGGAATCAATCTAGTCTTCTAGAAACGTGCTGAGCTGGCATGTAACACATGTATTCCTGCAAGCTCAGGTGGGTCTCCCGCCAGATATCTACACATAGCAAGCGGCGCATCACTTCTTAAAGAGCTGAGGTAATGTTAGGTTTGGTGTGCATTTTTGAGGGGTGCCTGTCAAAATTGCCATCAATTACAACATTAAAGACCCCCTCCCATATAAGAGGAATTCCAGCATGTGGAATGAGCAGTTTTTCCAGTTCCAAGAAATAATCTCCATCGTCTGCGTTTGGGGCATATGTGTTTACCAGACAGACCTGAATCCCATCTAGTGTGCCATGAATTACTATATATCTACCCTCAATATCCGCTGTATAAATGTGCATCTGGAAACAAACTTGTGGGGCCACCCATCCTAATACCCCCCTTGCATATGTGGAATATGTAGAGGCATATAGCTGTCCTCTCCATTTCTTGTGCAGCTTTTCAATTTCAGAGTGTAGTAGGTGGGCTTCCTGCAGCATCACCAATTGTGTCCCTTGTCTGTGCAGGTAGGAGTGTACTCTGTACCGCTTTGTAAATGAATAGAGACCCCTCACATTCCAAGTTATCATCTAAAATTGTGCCATATCTCTGTGCATCTACACATGGCTCTTCCCTATTATTTCTTTGTTCCATCACTTGCACTGCTTTCCTATAACTAGTACATTTACCACAACATTCAACTTTTCCCACCCCCTTGCGTAAACACTATATCAACAATTCATGCATTCCCAATCCTATTAACCCCTTCCAACCCTCCCCATTTCCCAGTCCCCAGACAGCCTCAAATCTATTAAAACTAACATGACATCAGTGTCATTATGCGTGTAGGTCATGCTCTTAACCAAATCTGTTGTGGACCGATCAAATCTCATTTACAACTATAACACTGATTCACACTCAATCCAAGTTACTTATACTTAATACACAAAGTCATCCAAAACTATATACGGAGCAAGAGTGTAATGAAATGTGCCAATCCACACCAGTGAACCACTCAGCTATCTCATCCCAACTCTTGGCCTCCATACATTCAACAACTCGCTCACTTCTCTCCTATCTATCCATTCATTCCACACACTCACTCTCAACACGTTACTGAGGGCTCAATGAATAAAAAAGAAAGAAATATATACTAAGTGAATTAAAGTGCAGCTGAGTGAGAAAAATAATAGAATGATAGATTAGATAGGAGGAGAAGAGGAGATAAGATAAGGTAAGATAAGATGGGAGTGTGTGCAGCTCCACCCGTTTATCAATTTAGTCCAGCCAATCACACACATCCACCAACATATATCTCATATCACCGCTAATGCTCGTCTTTCACATTTGGACTAAGCGCATGGCTCATATTCAGTTATCCCACACATACTAGCTTCCCACTCCTGGTACTTCTGTTTGTCCCGCTTTGGGTCAGTTCAATGTTCATCTAGTTGTGTATCCTCTATCGCGTCTCCCATGCTGCTGTCTGAGTTGGACGCTGTAACCACCTCCACCAAGGCTCTCGCAGCCTCCCATTCAGTTTGTTGTAGGTGAGGATCCACACTGGATTCACTCTGGCCCTTTCTGCCCATGTCTTCGTGCTCCAAGTCCCGGGATCCATCTTGGCGAACCACCACTCGATGGGTCGAGCTCGATGACTTTCTGGACCTCCTCCCTCTCCTTCCCCTTGTAGACTGATCTGGCTTCACCCCGCACCTACAACCAGTCCCAGGCATCCTCAGGTGAAGTGAAAAAATGCACCCGCTCATTATGTATCACTTTTAGTTTAGCGGGGGACAGGAGTGCATACTGTAGGCCCATTGCCCTGAGATTTTGCTTTACCCCACCAAAGGATGCCCTTTGCCGCTGAACTAGGCGTGTTTAGTCTGGGAAAATACAAATTACATTATTCTCATAAGTAGGGTCACCCTCTAGTCGCGCTGCTGTTAGTATACAGTCCCTGTCTCTGTAATTGAGCACTTTGGCAATAAGGGTCTTTAGAGGTGCGCCTGCAGGTGGTTTTTCTATAAGAGCTCGATGCGCTCTTTTGATCACAAAAATAGTAGACAGTTGTGCTGCGGGACACGTGTCTTTGATCCATCATACTAGAATCTGTTCAGGGGCATTACCTTTGGCGCCTTTTGGAAATCCCACAAACCTAAGGTGCTTCTCTGTGATGGTCCTTTGGCATCTTCCGCTCTTTGTTACAGGGTAGTCGTTTTGGAAACTAAGTCTGCTAATGTTGTTTTTATGTGAAGACGTCATTTTCCAGTTAAGCCACGTTTTGTTTGTGGCCAGGGATCTCTCTGCAACCATACGGAGGTCGACTCGTAGTAAGCCTATGTCCAGGGACATGGCATCAATTTTTGTCTGGACCGCTGTGCTGGAGGACTCAATGGCCGCAAGGATTTGGTCCCCGTGGGGCCTGGCTGTGTGTTTACATGCTCTGAGGTGGGGGCCTCCCTTGGAGGATCAGGGTTTGAGGGCCCTCCCTGTGCAATGAACTGGTCCATCTTTGTTTGCTGTACTCCTCTTTGTGGCCTGTCTTTGCCCATATTTATTGCAGCTGAGGACCCTGGAGGCAGAGAAGCGCGGACAACACCCAACCACAGCAGGGGCCAGCTTTGGTCGTCAGAGGGGTCTTCCCAAGTATGGTATAAGTATAGTGTGCCAATCCGGGACCTAGCTCCAGTGCCACGCTGCCATTAATGTCCGTGTACAAGTAGAAAATAGAATAACTGTGGCTGAAGGAGGTATACTTATTATTAGTATTGAACGTTCTGGGGCTAGAGAAACACCAGACCCAAAGCTACGGAAGAGCAGGTGCCGCAGATCCAGCAACAACACGCAAGAGTGGTGCAGCAGTTCACGTCTCCCTTATATACAGTTCAGCAGAGTACCACAAGGCTCCATAATCCTCGAGAACCGCTAGGAGTTTAGGAGGATCATGTGTTCCCTATTACATTTCCAGCCACTCTCAACTTTAAAACTATGGTGACCGAAGCGGGTTAGTGTTCATTTGGCAGAACACCTATTAAATGGACGTCTCTGCAGGGGAGTGGGCTTTTACACGTTGGCCTTCCGGTGGTTGTATAACGTGGGATGGGGGTCAGTTCCCCATGTTGCATTGTGGCCCATTTACAACGCTATGCATCTAGGGAGATGCGTCACGTTGTAAAGCCCTGTGTCACTTTATACGTGCGTCAGGTATAATGTATGCAGGGTGGGCGTTCCCATGCAAAAAAGTCTCGTAGAAGTGATGCAATGAAATCTCCAAGATTTCACTGCACCACTTCTAGGACGCCACTGAGTCAAAACCAAATGCCTGCTTGGAGCAGGCGTAAGGAGTGACGCAGCACAATGAGGATAGACCTCCCCATGCATTGCTGGAGTTGCATCGTGCTTGTGACACGACTCCAGCAATGCGTGACTTTTGCACCAACAGATGCATCAAAATTTCTGACACATCTGTCAATCCTTACGCCATGGTGCACTGTATTGTAAATACGGCGCATCCATGGTGGCGCAAGAGTTTCGAAGGGTGGCGCAGGGAAAGTGGCGCATCTCTACAGATGCGCCACTTTTTTGTAAATCTGCCCCAGGGTGTTCTCTCAACCCCAAGCTCAATCCCTACATTTCCACCTATGTCATGCCACCATGAAGACCTTTTCAACCTGAGGTTCAACCTGTTGTGTATGTCGCACAACATGAAGTGGGTGACCTCTGAACCCTAAGCTCAACCCCTACATTTACTCCAGTGTGTCAGAATAACATGAAGAGTCTATCTCCTCAAGCTGAAGCTGAACCTCTTCACAGCGCGGTGTGTTGCACAACTTGAAGCAGGCGTCCTCAAAACCCCCAGCTCATCACTTTCATTTACACCAATTTGTCGGCTCAACATGAAAGGTGCACCCTCTCAAGTTCTTCACAGCGGGGTCTCTCACACCAGGTAAAGCGGTGTCCTCTCCACAGCACCCTCAACCCCTTCAGTCACAGCAGTCTATCAGCACAGCAAGAGTATCTGCTCACCCAGAACCCAAACCCTCTACAGCAGGAGAAATTGTACATACAGCATCATCAGGCCCCATCCTCCAACCATTGCAGGCCCCCTTCACTCGCACCAGGCAGCTTTGTACCATTCTCTACCTAAGGGAGAAGAAAACACACAAAAGGGAAAGTCACAGCACACACTGTAAAGTGTGTTACCTACTGGTGCGACGTGTGGAATGGCTGAGCGTCCACTGACCCAGAGTGACTCACCTCTATACTATTGAATCGTTCCTTTAAAGTATTTTCAGGCTCTGCTGGGGTGTGGATGCTAATCAGTGGTCGAAGTGGGGAAAAAAAAGTAGAGGAACTGTGGGTGGAGACTAAGAGGGCGGGACTAACCCGAGGATGGAATCAGTGGGCGGAGTCAGAGGTGTGACCAGAATGCACAAAACATATCAATTTTTAGTATTTGTTTAGCATTTCACTGCTCAGTTACAGCTTATTATGTTATTTAATTCAACCAATGGATACACATGCTACATTAATCTGACAATTTTAACTAATAAACTATTTGTAGCTCAAACGGATCAAAAGTTACTAAAAAATGTGACATTTGTTGCTGTGAAGTGGAGGGCTCTTTGCAAAGGTTGACTGATCACTTTTCTCACTGCTGCATTTGTATGTTACACTGGTACTAATGAGGCAAAATCTTTCCTGAGACTGCCCCACAAAACTGGCCAAGACAGAAAAATAAAATGATAATAACATTGTGTAATTATCATTTTAATTTTCCTTTTTTGCCGTGTTGAAAGGCAGTGGGGCGACGCTCCTCGTCCTTAGCAGAGGAGCCGCCACACAATACATTGAGACAATCAATTAGACATGTGTAAATCACTATTAGGAAAGATTACATAAGACTAAGGGCTACATGGTTGGGGGTTCTCTTTAATAATCAGAATTGATTTCTTTCCAAATTAACACTTTTTGCAACATTAGGATAATCTAAGACTGGGGGAAAAAAAACAACGCTCTAATTTATACCTTGCAGTTTGCGTGCAACTCTAAGATGACAGTTAATAGCTCACTGTGATATGTTAGGATTTTGACTTATAGACTGCAAGAAACAAAAGGATCTCTCTTACAAAAGCAGTAACCCACAGACCTATTTACAATATGTGCACTTTGTGATTGGCATGGTAGATGTTCTTTGCAGCAGGCACATCAACCCTCTGTGCTACCTTTCTATGAGCCAAAACTTCCACTAGACAAAACTTAGATCTTTCTCTAGGAAGAACATTAATCACTGGAGTTATTTTTACATTTTTATTGTTGCTGTCGCCCCCACCCAAAGTCAGCGCCCAGTGCAGTCACAATGGTCGCACTGCCCTAAAGCTGGCCCTTCTCAAGGGTCCTGTCACCTCAGTGACGGAGTCACTGTCACTCTAGGGTGTGCTGGTTCATAGGCCTTCCCGCAAGAATGGAGGTGAACTTCAGTATGGATTTGTGGTGGACAGGCCTTCAAGGTTATCCCATACTTGCCCCCACTAGGGTCCACCTCCTGGTGCTAATATACCAGGGCTTCTAAGGTGTTGCGGGGCATTCTAAGGTCTAGCATAGGAATGTGCTCCCTCAGGAGAGTGGTCTGGGGGACTGGTCATGAAGGCTGAACCCAGTTCCCAAATTGGCAGCTCTGACCATAGTGCCACATACTCTCCCCCACTGAACACCATACTGCCCCACTAAGAGAAACTTGCACTGCCTTCAACTACCACCCAATTGTGCCCCACTATAAACACTTGGATGCGACTCAATTCAAATTACGCATTAGACGAGAGTAAAATGCTGCGTAAAACAAAAGGTAACAACATCCTGGAAATAGCGAACACCCATAGAGAATTATGTAAAGCATGTAAAATGTATGCTGGAACAACATGGCTACCTTAACGCTTTTACACTCGCTATTCTGAAATCAGTGTAAGGTTTTGCCAGAAAAGTTAAGGACATAACTACAGGGCCCTGAAGGGACCCATTTCAATGTCCAGTCCAGTGCTTATATTGTGACAAAACGTTAGCACTATGGTTGAAAAACACCACATCCGTGAACACAAAGCCGCGGTACACATTTTGTTTTCCGATCCGCCCATCAATTAGGTCCTTCACTGGCAAACTCTGTGAAGTGGCGCAAATGTGATTGGGAGGAAAGAAAACAAATCTGGACATTTTGCAACCACTCTTTCTTGCGTTATTTAGTTATTTATTTTCCATATTTTGAACCTTGTATTCTCTAAGCTGCTCTTTGGAATAGAAAAATATTAAAAAAGAAGACATTTCCAGCACAAGTGTTTTTCTCATTTTTTGGATCCATTTCACAAGGGAACAAATAAAAGAAAGGAGAACAGAGAGGATGAGAACCGTTTCTTGAAGTCACGGTTTTCAGAAAGTGAGGAGGAGCGAGGCAGAAAGAGAGGGAATAAGAGGAGGAAAGAGAGGAGGGGGCAGCTGAAGAGACACTGTCCTAGTCTTTTCTGGGCAAAGAAGGAAAAGACAGAGTCCTTTTCCTTCTCTGCCCTTCTGGCCGTCACCTAACAGTCACAAACGCCGAGCCATAGGCTATTCATGCTGTCCTGGAATGCATGTTGAATATAAAAAAAAATAGGGAACGGTATATTTGGACTTAAAGAAGTAGGGGCACGCCGTGCCCGCCCACTGATGCTAATACGTTACTCCATACTTAATTTTTTTTATGCATCTTTTATATAGCGCGAACTCGACCCGAAGGTATGGGAGCGCTGTACATGAGCACCGTATTTACATTACATATTCAGGCATGGGGAGATTATTTACATTACATATTCATGCATGGGGAGATTAAGTGATTTGCCCAGAATCACATGATGTGGACGCGTCCTCGCGGCTCGAACCCTGGTTTCCTGCACCAAAGTCGGCAGCGCAGCCGACGGACCACATCCCCTCCTTATGTATTTTCCCTTTGTGGGTGATTCAAAACTAATTACACTTAAGTACAGAACGCTTGCAAAATACTGCTTTCACGTGACAGCCCAGCTCGTGCTCAATTTCGTGACCTGCGTGCCCCTGTAAGCTCTTAACAGAGAGGTGTGCTTTAATGACAGTTGCTCGGCTCGGTGCGCTGCTACTTCTGCCTGCTAGAGCCGACGCTACCTCTCCGGGGGTGGGAGGGGCTGCTCGTGGGCCTGTCTGAGCTGTCCAATAGGTGAGACCTCCGAAGTCTCCCGAAGTCAGGGGATACACGATCCCAAGGGGATACCTGATATTACACAACACCGGAATACAGAGTAAAAACTTGGACTGGACGTAGGAAACGTGCGAGCTCTGCTTTTCATGACGTCTTGAGGTCATTTGCATATTGTTAGTCCCCCAACTTCTTTTTATAGGACTTGTGCCCTCTGCTTAACTAAATTGCCCCCAGCACTGCTGCTTTTGCTACTGAGGGCCGATATTACAGCACTGCTGCATAATCAGCCCACAGTAACAACAAGCATTGGCATAGCCAATAGGTCTCGCCGTTGGGACCTTATAAGTGTTTAGCCATGCAACAGTTAATGTTGTTGCACCAAGCATTTTGTGCTGCATAACTAAATACTTATAAAGTCCCAAAAGCGAGACCTATTGGCTATGCCAATGCAGTTTCTTCCTTCTATGCCTCCTTGTATAACACGAATGGTAGCAAATGAATTTTAGGTGAGAAACAAATAAGCGAAAGTTGAACAAAAAAAAACGTACGGCTGACCAATGTTGAGCACATCAAATCCAAAATCAATATGCAAATTCTTAGTAGGTGCAAGAACACGTCCAGAGCAAGCCGTACTTGTGCTCTACTGGAAACCAGATATACAAACTTTTTTGCAAAAGGACGGTGCACCAAAGAAAAGTCTTTTCAAGTACTCCAATTGTTCTTCTTTTATTCTTAGTCAACTTTTTAGAGATATCAGACTCAGCCAACGCGTTTCGTTCTTTACGAACTTCGTCAGGGCATAAATTGTATTTTAGAAACGACCTCCAGGAATTTCAAAAGATGGTCAACTTCCAATTTGTATGCTTGTTCATAAGAAATGTCATGTGACCTCTCCAGGTAGCTGAAAGGTGTATATACAGTTAAGATCCTGTGTACACCACCGGTTAGTTCAATTAGAGATCGGACTCTTAGTTAGTCCATAGGTAGCGTAAGTAAAAATGAATCAACACTGTTGTTGTATATTTAAGACCAATGTGTGGGCTCCATTTTCTTAGCAACGGGTGCTTCCTCGAATCAGCGGCGAAACCATCTTTTGAAATTCCTGGAGGTCGTTTCTAAAATACAATTTATGCCCTGACGAAGTTCGTAAAGAACGAAACGCGTTGGCTGAGTCTGATATCTCTAAAAAGTTGACTAAGAATAAAAGAAGAACAATTGGAGTACTTGAAAAGACTTTTCTTTGGTGCACCGTCCTTTTGCAAAAAAAAAAAAAAAATAAGCGAAAGTTGACATTTGAAACAGGGAATGCACGACATGTAATGTCCCACATCCGTGTCAAGTTAGGATGGGTGTACTTCCCTGAAAAGTGAGGACTGTGTGTATAACTACAGGCATACAGTAGCTAAAGAGCATGCTTTTTTGTCAATTACATGTACCCTCTATATTATAGCCCGGTTTTCAGTCTACGTAAAATGACATTTCACGCCAAAAGGTAGATAGAAAAGAGTAGAATAGAGAAAAAAGTTCCTTAAAAAAATCAGAGGCACAATACATTTTCTAAAACCAACTCTTCCACATCGACGTAATAAAACCAGCTTCGGGGCCACTATAGTGGTATCGACGTACAATACAAATGCCAAATACAATACTATACCAGAGGCGTTTTAAGGAATAAAGTGGAATAGTTTCGTAAAGCAGGGGTACAGATTGCACATGAATGAAAACACTTTAAATATGTAACTAAAGTTAAATATTTCGCGATATTCCTGACTCAGCACCGCATAGTGGCATAATCATTCCAATTGCAGAATATAGCGGAGAAACGTAAACAGCGTATTTAAAAAAACACATATTATCTCTCCCTAGCTGTGTGTTTGCGGCAAAAGCAGAGCGCTAGTCGATAAGCCGCATTGGGGACTCCGCTGCACGCCTACCTTACTCCGGAAGTACATTGGTTGTAATTCCTGGCGAGGCACACAGCGCCCTAATCTCTTCTTCAGTACTTTGTACACTTCCGGGCGTTAAGGTGTCAAGAACCTCACACCATACCACAGACAAGCCCACTAGTCTCCTTGATTCTTACTCATTTTAGCAGCACGTCTGCTGCTCTTTCCATCAGAAAGAAGTCCTTCAAACTATTGTGCAAGTTTAAATTTGAGCATTTCATGTTATGAGAGATAAATCGGAAGACCAATGAAAGATCCCTGTTGCACAAAGTCTTTGCTTTCAAATTCTTTAGTGAGGTTAACATGCACACTGAAACATGGCAGTAATAGTGCTGGTTGTCAAGATGAACGCTCTTGGTCTCCAAGAAGCAGGTCATTTTCTTACTCTTAGTCGCCACCTTGTGGGCAGCAGAGCTAAAAGATTCATGTTGGTTTAGCTGCTGTTGAGTTGAATTGCTCCCCGAGGTGGAGGGGCAGGGTCACGTGAAGGGCTTGTGCTAGATCTTACCCGGGGAGTGAGGGGTGTGGATTGAGAGCAGAATCAGCTAGGTAGGATTTCATGTTAAAGGATGTGTACAGACTTGCTATATTGATGCGAAGCCACGACTGCCTGACTGGGCACAGCGAGTCTGTAGGGGAAGCAGCAGGAGGAGAGTGGTAAGAGCACGGATGAAAGTCCAATATAATTTAAAGCAAAAGTAGATTTGCAAAGTGGGTGAGGAGACGGGCGTTTAATGGGCTGCGGGCAGGCTTGTGAAAAGTTGAAGCAAGCGCTATCAACGGGAAAGACGTGAAGGGTAACACGTGCACGTGTGTATAACATTATCTGAAATGCGAGAGTGAGGTTCTTGGACTGAGAGGGGTTCAAGAAGCAGAAACATAGGCTGTGTGAATTGTAGTGCATTGTTTGCCTGTCACCTCCCATTCAAGGAAGTCCCGTAGCATCAATTATCTCTTCAGTAAACTGCTGATGTGTCACGTCCGCTTTATTAACAACTCTAAAGACCTGCGTGCAAAACCGTCTTATGCATATCAGTTGACCATGTGTAAGTGGGAGGAATAGCTTGCTTCTCGAGCAAACGTACTTGCTTGTTTGATGCCGGAGCTCATACTCAACCATAGGGGAGTGACCGCCCACCTCGTGATTTAGTTATGAAGAGGCAGCAACAGTGAAAGCTGGATTTTGCGGCTTGGTGCCCAACCTGCAGTTCGATCCACCGGCATATAGCAGGTCATTGAGAGGATTGACTTCAGTTAACCTTTTGGCCTTTAACTTGCATACCATACATACTGACTAGAATAATGACCTACTTCTGTGTTCAGCAGGTTCTCGTAGCAGTCTAGGCTGGAAGTTGGTCCTGTAATGCTGGCTTGAACGAAACAATCAGAATGTCGGATTTGCTCGAATCCCTGACTGTCAGTCCACAAGGAAACAGCATTGTAGAGATGAGGAACTTTACTTCTCCCTGTCTTCTCCTGGCAAAGAGACAAATTAGATTGCTGAAAATATTTCGATTAAAACCACATCAGCAAATGCAAGTTAACACTGTGGTGGTGTTATCTGTACTGTTCTTTAAATATCAATTTCCAGAACTTTTTCCAATAAGATACTGTGAGATAAGGTTTAAGAGCCCTTTTGCTTGAAAAAAAAAAGCATTGGCCGCGCGGCAGTAAAAGTAACGCCGCGCGGCCGTAAAATCAAAAGTCATCGCGATCACTCTAAAAGCGAAAGTGATCGCGATGACGCGCTAAAGCACGCTAGGGATGCGCGCGCAGCAGCGGTGGGAGGGGTATGGTGCTGAAGCTGGCGCAGGAAAGGCAGATGGCTGGGCGAGAAGGGAGGGGGGAATGCGGGGAGCAGCTGTGCGCGTGCACGCCCTCGTGCACTCAAGCTTGTCGCCAGCACAAAAATGTGGGTAGCACTTTCAAAACCCACCTACTAAATGTCTCGCCAGACCAGCGCATGAGCTGGGTCAGGCGCGACCTAAAAACGGCCCCCACCATTCCAAAACCGGCCCCCACCCTTCCAGCGCCCAAGGAAATGCCCGATGTCCGCTACGGCCAGTCCGGTCCTGGGTGTCTCTGTCACTCAACAATCCAGGCAGCAAAGGAAACATGGTACCACGTGCTACAACAGCAGATGCAGCAATGTGGAGCAACTTTTCATTAACAATCACTGGTAAAGTCAATAGGTCTGCCTATATTGTAAGTTAAAGTAAGTGTTTGTTGATTGACAAATTTGTTTATGGTTTGTGTGGATGGGCGAGTGTTATAATGAGTTAACTGTTGAATGTATGAATGTGTGCACGGATGGCCAAATGAATAAGTGACAGAGAGCATGGATAAGGATAGGGCTACTTTATAGATAACAGGATTATTGAACAATTGAATATATTGATGTTTAAGCTAATGCCACTACACCCCTTCCCATCTTTCCACAACAGTGATTTTGTTATCACTTCCTCTTGAAGAACGCAGAATGTCAGTGTTGGACTTGGCCCCTTCTGCAGGGTTATTCCCCAAACGTTTTACTTTCACCCTTCTATTTCTGAATCCGTTTTTGTTGGCTTTTAGGACTCTGCACACTCTAACACTGCTAATCATTGCTAAAGTGCTTGTGACCTCTCCTTAAAACATGAAAGAATTGGCTTATATCCAATTAGCATATTTAATTTACTTGTAAATCCCTCGTAAAGTGGCACTACCTGGGCCTAGTTCCCGTGAGTTAAATGCTACAAGTAGTCCTACAGCACTGATTGTACCACCCACTTAAGTAGCACTTTAACATGTCTCAGGTTCGCCATTACAGACCTGGCAAAAATTACCTTTTGCCAGGCCCAACCCTTTGTTTTTAATACATATAAATCATCCCTAGAGTAGGCCCTAAACAGACCAGAGGGCAGGGTACAGTCTATTTGAAACATTGGACATGAACCTTTTAGGTTTATACGTACTGGTACTGAAAAAGTCTTAAATTCTTTTCTTGCTACTGTAAGGCCTACCTCTCCAATAGGCTAATATTTGTACATAATATTGTTACATATGATTACATTTAATAAGCTGTAACTTCCAATTGGGAACAGGTAGACAATCTGAGTTTTGTGTCTAAAGAATTGTAATCAAATGTCCTCTTTAACGGTAAAGTCGGATTTCTTATCACAATTCTAAAAATGTCACTGTTAAAAAGTTAAAAAGAACAATTGATGGACAGAATGCAGAACAATGTCATGTATTCACCCCAGTACAGAGATCTGGGCCTAAATCCATCGTTTTTTTGCTCACCATGACATTCCACTTTGGACCCAGCCATATGCAAATCAGTCTTGACCCTGCCCCAATGTGAACAATCCAGCCCGAACTGCCAGGCCAGGTCCTCCCTGGACTGGAAACAAGCATCCTAGGACCGGTTATGGGCTTTCAGACCTCATCAGCCAGGATAGCTTGACTCCAGTGGCATGGAGAGCACGGGACCCACGTCTGGGCATACCCATCCCACTCGGGGTGACAAATGCAAAAAGAAAAATTGATGGACAGCATGCAGAACAATGTCAAACCCTCACCCCAGTACAGAGATCTGGGCCTAAATCCATCGTTTTTTTTCTCACCATGCCATTCCAGTTTGTACCCAGCCATATGCAAATCAGCCTTGACCCTGCACCCAATGGGAACAGTCCAGCCCGAACTGCTAGGCCAGGTGCTCCCTGGACTAGAAACAAGTATCCAAGGACCGGTTTTGGGCTTTCATCCCTCATCAGCCAGGATAGCTTGACTCCAGTGGCATTGAGAGCACAGGACCCACGTCTGGGCATACCCGTCCCACCTGGGGTGACAAATACAAAAAGAACAATTGATGGACAGAATGCAGAACAATGTCATACATTCACCCCAGTAAAAAGTTGGCATTTTCCTGGGTCACACGACTTTGTCTGTGTGTATTTCTCCCAAACAGTGAGACAAAGGAAAGATAGGTGATGGCAGGAGGGGCCACTCTGAGTTAACGAGGGAGAGGAGCTGTCACCTACCACACTTGCACATCACAAGGGCAATACCTAAGCAGTCTCACAAAGGGATTGCCACTAGTGTATTGTAACCCCAGACAAGCTGGGGCCAGGACAGGGAAGAAGGCGATGCCTGACGCATTGGGCGGCAGGGGGGAGGGGCGTCCGGAAACCTCTATAGCCTTCTTCAACTTCAAAGGCAAAGCTGGGTTAAAAAACTGGACCTCAAACACAAGTTCTTCAGTACACTTCTGGACCTGTGGTTACTCTGCCTGGAAGAAGGACTGCTGTGTTGCTGAAAGGGCTGCCACTCTGCTGGACTGCTGATCTGAAGGACTGCTGCACTACTGTGCTGAGCTGCTGCCCTCTTGCCTGGGTGAGAAGAACTGGGCCTTAATCTGTTGAACCCAGGACCCAAAAGTGACTCAAAGGGCTAATTGGCAGGCCTCTTGACTTGAGCCTCAGAGACAGAAGGCTCTAACAACCTCGATCCCAACATCTGGTGTGTGTGATCTATGAGTCCTACCCTGCCAAGTGGTACTTCCCCACTCCTGGACCCTTGGAACTGGGCCTGAAGGTGCTCTGCCAGGCCATCTGTGGTTTCCGCAGAACAAATGCATCTCCTCTGCTGCGCGGCACAACCCTGAACAGAACCGAAGCATCTACTCTGATGCATGGTTTGCCCCGATGCAAGGACTTTGCATTGCCGCCAGCGGCCTCACAAGAACCGAAGCATTGCCCGAGTGCGCAATGCATCCTTGACACCAGACTCCGCATTACAAGCCCTTGTCAGCTGGATCCACAAAAATAATGCAGGTCCTCACATCTCACCTTTGCTGCATCTCGGAACTGACACATCGCCTCGGCTGCATGATGTATCTTCAATGTGGACCCTCCAACGTTCCACATACCAGATTTAATGTTACTTTAGACATAGGAGGGGTGGGTGCCTATCACTCCCAGCAGTGCCCAGACATAGGAGGGGTGGGTGCCTATCACTCCCAGCAGTGCCCAAACACAGGAGGGGTGGGTGAGAGTCCTCCCAGCAGTGCCCAGACATAGGAGGGGTGTGTGCAGAGTCCCCCCAGCGGTGCCCAGACATAGGAGGGGTGGGTGCCTATCACTCCCAGCAATGCCCAGACACAGGAGGGGTGGGTGAGAGTCCTCCCAGCAGTGCCCAGTCACAAGAGGGGTGTGTGCAGAGTCCTCCCAGCAGTTCCCAGACACAGGAGGGGTGGGTGCCTAACACTCCCAGCAGTGCCCAGAGACAGGAGGGGTGGGTGCCTAACACTGCCAGCAGTGCCCAGAGACAGGAGGGGTGGGTGCAGAGTCCCCCCAGCGGTGCCCAGACATAGGAGGGGTGGGTGCCCATCACTCCCAGCAGTGCCCAGACACAGGAGGGGTGGGTGCAGAGTCCTCCCAGCAGTGCCCAGACATAGGAGGGGTGGGTGCAGAGTCCTCCCAGCTGTGCCCAGACATAGGAGGGGTGGGTGCAGAGTCCCCCCAGCAGTGCCCAGACATAGGAGGGGTGGGTGCAGAGTCCTCCCAGTAGTGCCCAGACATAGGAGGGGTGGGTGCAGAGTCCCCCCAGCAGTGCCCAGACATAGGAGGGGTGGGTGCCTATCACTCCCAGAAGTGCCCAGACACAGGAGGGGTGGGTGCAGAGTCCTCCCAGCAGTGCCCAGACATAGGAGGGGTGGGTGCAGAGTCCTCCCAGCAGTGCCCAGACATAGGAGGGGTGGGTTCAGAGTCCCCCCAGCAGTGCCCAGACATAGGAGGGGTGGGTGCCTATCACTCCCAGCAGTGCCCAGACACAGGATGGGTGGGTGCAGAGTCCTCCCAGCAGTGCCCAGACATAGGAGGGGTGGGTGCAGAGTCCTCCCAGCAGTGCCCAGACACAGGAGGGGTGGGTGCAGAGTCCTCCCAGCTGTGCCCATGGAAAGAAAGGAGTGGAGTACCCACAGGTACAATGCCCACAATTGTCAGTCAGGTGCTCAAAGACCCAGCAGAACACGAAACACATGTGTGCAAGGCTGGGAGTACACACATGCATAGTGCGGAAAAGGTAACATGTACACATGAAGTCATGTCAATATACTCCAGTCACAAGTACAGTGACCCCCAAGGATGCCACAAATGATGCAGGTGGAGACCTTGCCCAGCATGCATGGCCAAAGTCGAAAGGGTCCCTCACACACCCAGCAAATGTAGACACAGCACTGCACAAATGTCTTCACAACACCCTGCAGGGAAGATGTCAGGGTCCACAGAGGAAGGTACACGCCTTGGGACAATGTCACCATGCAGTAACAGCTTACATGAACAAAGTTTGATAGCAAATACCGTGTGATGGCACACAGATAACAGGGTCCACCCCACGACCAGCACACTACAACATATCCCAGACACCTAACACATTATCGCCACCCCAAATCATGGAGCAGCACCACCAACAGCAATGCCAGAAAAGCAGTAGTGTGCCAAGGAAAATAAAATAGCTTTATTCAGCAATGTTCTAAAATGTATTGTATGAAAAGTTCCATATGCACAAGGCCCATAGGGCAGTCCATAGTTCCAATCCAGGTGGGGGACACATTGGGATGCGTGTCCTCTAGCTTGCCTGCACAGTTCAGACTACCTTGTCATCCACAGGGGGGGGGGCATCATGTGGGGGGGAAGGACCAGGCACCGCAGGGACAGGAGGGGCAAGGGTAGGTGTTGTGGGTGCAGGGACGGACGACTCCAACACAGGGGGTGGGGCAGCGCCAAAGGTGGATTCGAGCACGGCGCTGCACACTACTGCCAGGTTGCCCAGCGTCTCCCCTGCACCCGAAGGAACCACAGGCCCCAAGGAGGGGGGGGTCAGAGGGATGGGTCGCAGCGCTACTGGTGGAGGGTGTGGACAGGGGGGGAACTCAACTCCCCTGCCGGTGTCCTGCCTCCACCGCTTGCGGGGTGGTGCCACACTGGGGCTGATGGACACACTGGGCAGGACTGACCCTGTGTCCGACTCTTGGCCAGGAGAGCTGAGGGGAGTGGATTTGGAGGGTGGTGGTCGTGAGGAATGTGGACTCCCACTCTGGCTGCGTGTCTTCCGTTTCCCCCCGACCCAGTGGGTGTGCCTACTTCACCCTGTGTGTGCGTGCCAGGAGGTGTGTGCTTTGCCTTCCCTGGTGGTGTGGTGCCTGTGTCTGGTGGGGTGCATGCATGGGGACGTCTGGGTGTGCTTTGGACAGGCATGGGAGTGGGAAGTGTGGAGGGTTCAGGGGTAGGGGGGGACGTAGTGCTGCAAGAGACCCACTGCTGCAGTCAGTGTCGAGTCTATGGACCTCAGCAAGTTGCATTGGTCAGACTGCGCAGCTGAAATGCCCTCCATGTATGCCTCCATCTGGTTGAGCACTCGGCTGTGGCCATGGAGGACATTAAGCATCGCAGTCTGACCAACCTGCAACTGCCGCAGGATGTCCACAGACTCGGCATTGGTGGCAGCAGTGGAGACAGGGGCAGGGGGTGTGGTGCCTGGCAAGAAGGAGACACGTGGTGACCTAGCACGGCGGGAAGGGACACGAGCAAGTGGGAGGCCGGTGATCGGAATGGAGGGGGCGGGTAGTGATGGATTGCTGCTGTCAGCTGTGGGAGCAGCCTCCGCCCCCTCGGAGAGCTCAGCCTCGGACCCGTCAGCGTCATAGTCGGTGGTGGTTTGACTGGACAGGTCCTCCGCTGCACTCCCGTCGGCCTCCGTGCCACTCGATGTGCCAGCCAACTCAGCACTGTTGGCACTGGTGCTCGCTCCCTCCTCACGGTCCGTGCCAGTGTCTCCCTCGTAGTCCCCCGACGATGCTGTGGGCAAGGTGAAGAGACAGGAGAAATCAGACACCTGTATACATATGTCACATGAGTCAACTCTACATAGGTCACAGTGCATAGCCTGAAAAGCAACAAGAGTAACATCTACAATACAAGGTACATATGTAGTCCCTGCAACACACAGTTTGTTGACCCACCATGCCACTGTTAAAATATGGAGAGCATGACACAATAGCAAATAACTTGATATCAAATTGTACAGAGGAGCCAGGCTCTGGGGACAATCTAGCACAGCATCTGCGACACACAGCGTAGCCAAGAAAGGGATGAGCAGGAACCATGTCTATCAACTCTTGGGACATGCTGCAAAGGTAATACTGAAAACCATGGCAAACATGACTGGGTCACTGCACCTTGAGTGTTTGTCCACACAAACATCACACACTGGCCAGACCGAGCAAGGAGACTTCAGGTTTGGACATGTAGGCCTTGCCCGCACCAACCCCCCCCCCTACCTGAGACAATGTGATTGAGACAGAGGAAATACCTACACCTCTTAGTCTGGGATGAAAACACATGGCCTGCTATAAATCCTGATCGTACACAAACTACCGCTGGTGCGCCTGTCCACATATATCACTGACAAACAACCATCATCAGATAGTTGTACCAAGACACACAGGCACTGGCCCCTGTGAGTATGCACCAGCTAAATTAGGTCACCCTGTACAGTGGACACATGTAGCACAGTATACGTGAATACAAATGAGGCCAGGGTACGAATGTCCACATTGTCTGATGACACACATGATACCTAGGAAAAGGTGCCCCAGGGGACTGTAGTGGCCACACTACTCCATGGCCCTGGATGGATATGACTGGAACACAAGCCACCATCCCTGCACTATGCATATCTCACACTCAAGCACATCATGTCAGAGGGCACAACATTCGACATGCAGGCAGTAAGGCAGTACACATGAAACACACACTCCCATGTCGGGACTCAGCATCAGTGCCAACTAACATGGACCCCACAATGACAGAACTGGCCAGGGCACAGGCAACGTCCAAAAACCTGTTACACACCACCCCCACACATGATGCTGCAAGCATTGGGCACTTGGATTAACTGCCAGCCTAGATGACCTTGTGCAAGAGTGACTACACACAGACCAGGGAACACATGGCAAGGAGGGGAAGGGAGGAAGAACAGCACCGCTTTACTTTGGGGAACAGGATATGCACTGCACATTTAAACCCTGGCAGTGTATCCATGCAACTGCGCACTTCCAAAAGCTGGTCACACACAACAAACACACATGTACCTACCCCCTTCCTGCTGCTGCTTCTCCAGTAAGCGCCTCTCCAAGTTGGGGAAGACCACCGCCAGCACACGCTTATGGATGTGGGTCAGACGCCGGCGCCCACGGTTTTTGTGGCTCTCAGGTGAGTCCCCCAGCAGGACCCGTGCGATCCTCTGTGTCCAGCACCGGATATCCTGCCAGCGTTTCCTCACCTGGGCTAGGCGCCGCTTCCGACCCTCGGTCCTCCTCACGGCACTGACGGCTTGCTTCCAGATCTCCCCCTTGGCACAGACGCCTACCTGTGACAAAAGTGACAATACATCAATCCACCTTATCAATGATACAGAGACACACATATTACAAATTATGCATGTTTGAACTGGCCATAGTATGGAGCCAACTCATTGCACCTTTGTCATAGTGACATCATCCTCCTGGGAATGGGCAAATGCAGTAGGTGCCATTGAAAGTACACAGGTGGCATGAGGGGTGCAACACAATCAATGATGCAGGCTCACACTGTGCATCCCAAGCTACACCAGGAATCTGAACAGTACCCCTAAGCAGTCACATGCCCCAGCCCACTTACGCTACCTCAGCAGAGTACACAGACACACACAGAAACTGAACAATCACCTGGCATTGGCAACTGCCGCTACAAACCTCACTCTGCACATGTGCCACTAGACTGGGGGTGTCACAGATGTGGGGCTGTCTCAGCACGGCAGACATCCAGCACAGCTCCCTGCTCACATCAGATGGGCAGGGTATATCCATCCCACATGCAGCTGGGGTGCAACACACCCACATGACAGGGGACTCACACACACACACCAATGTCCAGGGGACGACCACATCATTTGGACACTCTCACCACAGGTACACTGAACAGACACACATCTGTGGGTACTGGCACCTGTCACCCTGGGGGGAGCACAGACTCACATCAGGACTGTAGAAACAACATTTCCAGGAGGATTAGGCAGTCCGAAAGCGGCATGCACCATCCAGTGATCGTCACAGTAAGCACTATGCAAGTGCGTTGTGCACACAGGAACTACAGCATGCTCTGCATGGGAGACATGAGCCCTTCCCCCCCCTGGGAACCACTATGAAGAAACCTGCATGTCTGTCACACCTGGACACAATGCCAGAAGTCACAGTCACAAAAAGGGGCACAGTTTAAGCTAGTGGAGTCTGCACTCACCTGCTCCCCTGGTCGACCATACAGCATGGTGTACTGTGGGAGGATCACATCCACCAACGCCATATTCTCCTCCATGGTGAATGGCTGGGCCCTCTCCACAGACCTGGACATGGTGCCAGAGGAATCACAAGCAGCAGCAGTGTTGTGGAATGAAAGGATGTGCAGGCAAGTGCTCTCTCAAGGGACCTGGCTGCCTTATATCTTCCTTGCTGGCCTGTTTCATTTACAGAAGTACAGAGTGATTGGCTCAGTCACATTTGCATCCTACGTTTCCTCCAATCAATTTAAAACTACCCCAGTGACAGGCTTTGCATGGTCTTAAAATTGAGCATGATGTAATGTCAACAACCACATTGCAACAAAGTATATTGTCTCCAACCGACTTCTGCTGGCCACATGATGCAAAATTCAAAAATGAAACTCGGTCTCCATGACAACCAGCATGCATTTAGGCCCCTATACTTGTCCCTCATGTGTCCCCTATGTCAATGCTATGTTACAACACAGGTACGGTGCGTTCCACAGCCCTAGGGCACCCCAAATGCATTGCAACGGACCGTACACGCGTGTGTACGGGCCCCATCACTATGGGAGTGCTGGCGTATGCGTACGCCATAGTGATACGGACCGACCCTACACACGCGTGTGTACGGTCCGAACTACTATGGCGTACACGTACACGAGCACCCCCATAGTGATAGGGACCGTACACACGCGTGTGTACGGTCCGAACAACTATGGCGTACACGTACGCGAGCACCCCAATAGTGATAGGGACCGTACACACGCGTGTGTACGGTCCGAACTAGTATGGCGTACACGTACGCGAGCACCCCCTTAGTGATAGGGACCGTACACACGCGTGTGTATGGTCCGAACTACTATGGCGTACGCATACGCCAGCACCACCATAGTGATAGGGACCATACACACGCGTGTACGGTCCGTATCACTATGGCGTACGCATACGCCAGCACCACCATAGTGATAGGGACCGTACACACGCGTGTGTACGGTCCGAACAACTATGGCGTACACGTACGCGAGCACCCCCATAGTGATAGTTTTCAGTTTCAGTTTCAGTTTCTAATTTATTGCACAGTTAATTAAAACCAATGCGATACAATAACACATAATAAAATTCATTAAAATCTACAGCATAAATAATTCATCTGTGTAAGTTAAATCAAATGTCCTGTTTTGCTGAGTTAATCATGGATCAATTTTTGGTAGTTTTTTTTCTACTACTTTTAAAAATTTCACAAATCTACAGCTCAGCTGAGGGTCCTGTGCTGAAAAGCAGGTTAGCACTACATTCCTTCGTGTGCGTACCCCCTGTAGGATGAAATGGCGTTTCAGCAGGAGCTTCCTTTCTTCGTGCAGTTCCTCACACGAGCATAGCAGGTGCAACATGTCTTCTAGCCCTTTGCCGCATAACCTGCATAATGTGCCTGCTTTCGATCTCAGCCAGCTAGGAAGATGTAGGATGCATGGTAACAAGCCCAATCTATATCTTAAAAAACACAGTTTGATTTTTTTTGTGTAACCTAGGGCAAGGTAAGGCTGGGAGGCTTGTGTCAGGTAGGTATTTAATACCATCCAAGCATGAGATCTTTTTGATAGGATGGCTTTATCCTGAACCCATGACTGTAGCTTGATCGATTTTTTCACCAATTTGTTGAGTGTTTTATGATCTACAGGGGACGCCCAGAGCCCTACCAGCCCGGTGTTCCTTATGCTTTTTTCCAGGTATTTTGCAGCTGGTGAGTTTTGGGTCTGCTCTAGCTCTTTCCATAGATATTCGTTCAGCGTCCCTTCGGTCGTTTTTCTTACTTTATCCCAGGAGCAGATATATGCCCCCTGTCGTGCCAGTAACTGTGACCGAATTCCAAACTCCAGTCTGATCTGTGCTGGGGAGGATCGCCTTGGGAGGCTGAAGATGATTCTGTATGCCGACACGATTGTGCTGTCAAGTATAACGGCATCTCTGCCTCGATGGACCTCACTCCCACATGTTAGTGTTGGTAACAGTTTGGCACGCATAACATGTAGTAAGGGGGACAGAGTAGGGCCGGAGAGGTTGTTATTTAATGTTTATAAGGCAATTGCCAGAGCAGTGCCTTTCCCTCTTATGCTAGCCCTTTGTTCGCTAAATTGGCCGCCACTGTCAATCTTCACGCCTAGATATTTATACGCCGAGGTGTCTTTGATTCGGGTGTTTTTCCAGACCCACGAGAAAACTTTCTTCTTTTTGTTGTTACTGATTGTCATTGTTTGCGTTTTCTCGAGGTTCACTGTTAAATCATTTAACTCAGAATATCTCTGGGTCGTATTCAGAAGATTTTGAAGCCCGACTCTTGTGTGGCTTATTAACACCAGGTCGTCTGCATATAAGAGGCATGGTAAATTGAGGCCTCCTAATTTTGGCGAGTGTGAATTGCAGTTGTTTAGTAGGGGCACCAAGTCCCCCAGGAACAGGTTGAACAATGTGGGGGCCAGCACGCAGCCCTGCTTGAGGCCGTTATTAGTTTGTATCCGCCTCGACAACATTGAGCCGTCCCCCACCTTGATCTGAATCCAAGTGTCTGTATGTAAATTAATTAACAGCTCCAACAAGCCTTTTGGGATACCCCAACCATTGAGTTTTGTCCATAGTAGGTTGCGATTAATGTTATCGAATGCTGCTTTGTAGTCTATATAGCAGAGGTGCAGAGGCAATTTTTTTGTCTCTGCCTTGTCAATAAGCATACCCATCGTCAGTATATTTGTCGTCGTCCCCACTGATTTAACAAAGCCTGTTTGATTGACAGGTATGAGAGATTTCTTCGTGGCCCATTCTTTTAGTTCTTCCAAAATTAGACCTGCGAAATACTTCGCATCGTTATCGATTAGAGCAACTAACCGATAATTTTGAGGAAGGCCCCTATCCCCTGCTTTGTGTATGGGGGCAATAATGGAGCCCTTCCAAGTATCTGGCAAGATGTTTGTATGTCTGATCTCCCGAAAGAGAGGTTCAAGTGCCGCTGCCCAGTAATCCATATCTTGTTTGAAGAGGACGGGCGGGATCCCGTTTGGACCCGGCGCGCCTTCCCTTCTACCTTTCTTTATTTGCCGCTTTATTATGGGTACCAAGGAAATATAATCTGCGTCTCCCGCCGTGTCCTGGTCAATTGGGCACCATAGTGACCTATTGCCGTCGTCCTGGGCTCGCACAGGAAAAGGATTGTTCATGATCTGATTGGCCAACAGATCTCGGTTAAAGTGGTTTTCGAGATATGCTACCCAATTTGCCTCTGTGATGTTTGATGTTATCTCCGTTTTTGCAGGGTGCGTTAATGAATTTATTGTTTTCCAAAACCTTGCACCATCATTCTTTTTTATGTCCTCATGAAGGGTTGCCCAGAGTTGTTCCTCTAAGGTTCTATTTGCTTCCCACTTGAGTTTTTTTAATGAGGCTTTTAGTTCAGAGAGTTGATACAGCATCCTTATGTTGTTGTGATCCTGCTGTACTATTCTCCTTAACTTGGAGATTGAATATTTTATTTCTTTAATTTTCACTCTGTGTGATTGAGGGAGGGTGCTCAACTTATTTGTCCTTGTGCGCAGTTTAGATTTTGTTGCATATTGCCCCAAGGTGGTAGTGAACTGCACCCATTTCACTACTTCATTAGGGCCCATGCGCTCCAAATAGTGTTGTTTTGCCAGTCCAGTCAAAAGTTCGCCCATTGCGGTCGAATACTTGATCTTTTTAAAATTTTCGGTATCAATGGACTCTTTGGGGGCTGTCGAGCGCTCGTAAGTTGGCTTAGCAAGGTCCATAATGATTTCCTGAGGGCAGTGATCGCTATCTGTTTGGATCCCAATCTGATAGGATATTACGAATTGGAAAAGTGGAAGTGACATGAAGGTATAATCTAGCGTGCTGTTCGCTTTTTTGAGTGAAAAGTTGAAGCTGGCGGGTTGTCCCCTGCAAACCTGCCATTTAATGCCCTTATGTTAAAGTTTTCTAGTTTCTCAAGTACCTTCTTTCCCAGTTTTGATTGAATGGCTATTAGTGGCTTGCTTTGTTGTGGTAGTGCCCAGAATGTATTTTGTGCCGTAGTACCTTCCTCTTGTGTTGTTCCCATAAGATTGAGGTTGAAATCCCCAGTGAGTACTAAGTTCCCTGTTTTTTCCCCCGTAATACACTCTTCAATATATGCATATAACTCCCTCGCTGCTTTTTTCTTTCCTTTGGGGTGTAAGTAAGCATTAACCAAAATGCAGTTATTAGTTGTTTTGCCTTGTCCTGTTGTCAAAGTCAGGTTAACTGCGAGTGCAGCTGTCGCCGAGTGCCCGGTTTCTTTGGCCATCGCAAAGCTGGTTGTAGCTACATATGTTACCAATCCTCCTCTTAAATGACCATACTTAGCTAAGCTCTTTGCGCCGGAGAAGAAACGTAGGTATCCATGCAGGTGTGGGGGCTCGTCAAGCCAGGTTTCTTGTAGCGCTATTAGGTCAAAAGATCGAATGTAAGCTATGAAGTCTGGGTCAAGCATTTTGGATGCTTGGCCATTTATGTTCCAGGAGCATAAGCGCAAGTGGTCCTGCAAGTTCTCCGTTATTGGCCGGTGCACTTGTCAATTGCTGTTTGTTATGGTTCTCACAAGCCGTCTTTGTTCCTGCCACCTGTTAGGAGCTTGTCTTCCCTGTCGTACTCCGAGAGTGAGTTCGCTCGACCCGTTGCTGCCAGTACGGCTTGGCCCGACAGCGCCCCTGAGAACCGAGATTTTGCTACCTTCTGTATGCACCCTCGGATTCGGGTTTCTCTCAGAGCACAGTACATCCGGGTATCGTGGCTTTGTGAAGGGCTTCAGTGTGATGCCCCAGTTTTTAAAGGTCTCAGATTCCAGAAGGATCTTTCGTGCCATGTCTGCCGAGGCCCAGGTCGCCTTTGTTGCTTCTTTTCCTATGCCATCCACAGCTATGAATTCGATAGTCTTCAGGTCCGAGCTTACCACAGATGACAATGGAGGAATGTGGGCCAATAATCGCAAGATATTGCCTCTGTTGAGGATGTCGTGGCTTCCTTTGGAGATAAAATCCGGGATGAACCATGTGGCATCCGAGGCTTCCCCTTGATCAATAGCGCCTCCAAATACGTTGTCCTTGTTTGGTGTTGCTTGCCGCTTCGTATTGCTAGCTATATTTGATGGTACCCGATAGCCCTCTCGGTTGTGATCCCATACTGAAATTAGATCTCTTGCATCATTTGGCAGATCAGAGATTTCGCGGCGTGGAAGCTGTTTGTTTAAAGTCAGGATTACAGGGGCAATTGTTGACATTGTTTGGTCCACCTGTAGATATTTTGACACCGTTTCTTTGGTGATGGCTGATATTTGATTTTCGGTTAGTCCTAGATCCTGTCTTCCTGTTTTGTCTTCCCTTTGACTTATAGGGGCTTTTCGGCTTTCCATGGGTTTTGTGCAAGGCCGGATGTTAGGTATTAGTCGGTTCCAAGACCCCGGGTCGACCAATGTAATTTTGGACCCAGAGTGTAGGGGCGTCACTGCTTGATTGCTTTGTGGAACAGCTGCTGTCTTCACTAAGGTTTTAATTGCTGGTTGGGCGATGTCATCGATAATGCTGACTCTTTCTTCTTGTTCGTGATTCGGTGATGTTGCTTCAACCAGATTGCTCGTGCTTTGTTCTGCAGTTTTAATTTGCCCGAAAAGTTGCCTAAAGCCTTCACGTTTGGAGCAGAGCTTCTGTTTCCTCCCTTTGCGTTTTTTCGCTCTCCTCTGTTTGGCATTTGATTTCTGGTTTGTGTCCGCGTCGTCTTCGACACCTGCTGATAGAGATGTTATATTCTCCGTCCTGTTTTCCCCTGTGTCCAGGATTTTCGCTACCGTTTTTTGATGGTCATGCCCACCGATCATTGTTGTTTCATCGCGCCGTATGGCAGCGGTATCTTTGCTGACGGTGGCGTCATCCTCAGCCACCCCTATTCGTGCAGTAGACTCTTTGCCGGGTCCATTTGGTTTCTGGCAGCCAGGTGCACCACTGCTGATCTTCTGGCTAAGTTCTGCAGATTGTTTAAGATGTCCGATAAGTCTGATATTACCGTTGGCAGAGTGGCCAGTTTGTCAATGATTGGGCCACATTCGCAATCAATGTTGTTTCTCCTTTTGGTATCCACATGTTGGTTCAGTTTGCTCTGAAGAAGCGAGTTTAGTGTGCCCAGCTTCCCGTCTATTGCAACTACGAATACTGCCAGCGTATCTAACAGCGTTAGTTGGGCATCCATTTTCTCTGATTGATATTGTGCTGCGTCCACCAGGAGTTGTACTGTGTTGAGGAGACTGGGCCATGCGCTTTCTTGTCTGGCCTGAGCTAAATATGCATCCCGGTTCCCATCACACTCTTTGGGCCCCGCTTCTTGGAGCACGGGTGACACTTTGAAGAGTTGCGCTGTTTCTGGCCCCTCCGTTCCTGCTGTGTTTGTCTGCTGGAGGACCATTCCGCATTTTGGTATCTCACTGGTCAGCCTACTTGTGCTTAGGTCTATGGGGTATGCCGCCATGAGATCCTCCCACTCCTCTTTCTTTAGATAAGAGGAGATTTCGATCACTTATGGAGTGCAAATCTTCTGGCTTCCATCTTTTTTTCCCGTCCCTTCTGACGCCTTAGGTACTGGTGTTGCTGCATTGTTTTTTATATCAAGGACTACTAATGAGGGTTCCATCCCTGATGACCTTGCTGAAGCGGTTTCAGGTTCCTCTTTCCTCCTGCCTTCTTCATTATTGCTTATGCCCTCGTGACCCTCCTGGCCTAATTCATTGCTCATGCTGACTTTTTCGGTGTTAATGTTAATGTTAGCAATATTCTTCTCCCATTTTAATGGTAACAAATCCGTGGCTTCCTTTGGCCAATGTATTTGTATTAAGTTGGCATCTATGGTCATTTCCCGTCTTACCGGGATGTCTGCCATCACGAGCTTTTGCCCCGTTTTAAGATTATTGCGCTGAGGTGTTGAAGTTTTATGGGGTGTTATTATAGATGTTGAACTTTTATCTTCTCTGCTGTTGCCGATGCTGTTGCTGTAGCTATCGTCCAGTCAGCCCTGACTGTCGCTGGGATGGTGGTTTAAGGTTGGTTGGAGCGGTTCGAGAGTTGACTGGAGGCCTGATACTTTGTTGATCTTAGAAAATATAATGTCACCTGGATTCTTTAAAAAGCAAAATTTTGTATAGATTTTAGGCTGAACCAAGGTTGTGTTAGTTTTTTTCCCCCTTCTTTGCTCGTCATAGTTCTTATTTGTTTGGGTGTAGTTGTAGCAATACGGGCCTGAGCTGGCTCCACTGACTCGCTTGAAGCTGTTAGGTCAGTTATTTCTGGTGGGGGGGACTCCTCTGTAGGTTTGGACACATCTGACTGTGCCTCAAACTCCCCCTTAGATGATTTAGTCCTTTGTTTCCGCTTGTTTGGACCTCCCTTATGCGTTTGGCTCCCTCGGATCTTACCAGATCTCATGTTGGATTATTGAGCCTGGATTGCGAGGACCGACAAACGGTGGAAGGTAGCAAAGCGGAAGCTGGGTAGGGGTTGGGGTGCCCCCTGACCGTGATGTGGTTGTCTCAGTGGCAGCACTCTAGTCCTTTAGCTCCCCTCTCCCCTTGCACCCCACACCAACACACCAATACACCACTCACCGATTTGTCCTTGTCCTTGTGTGTGTTCGGTCCCTCCCGGGGTGGCTGCCCGCCTCTCCCCCTTGCTCAGACTCTGTTCCTGTGTGCTTTGCACCACAGCAGGCTTTTCCACGGGCACCCCGCAGACTGGAAACCAGGGACGAGACTACCGGCTGCTGGATAACGTGGGAGGGCAGGGCGCTGGTTGAAAGGCCCCGGGCACAGGCTCCGGGCAATCAGCTCGCCTGCTCCTCGCTCGCTGCTGCTGATTGCTGACTGCTCGCAGGCGTGGAGAATGGCGGCTAGGCTCTGCTTGCTGCTGCTGCTACTGCTCGCTGCAGCTCTCTGCTGGACACCAACGCCTCTGCATGCTCATTACTCACTGCCTGTCGCTTCTGGCATGGCTCTGCCTGGATCTGGTGGTTTTCAGCAAGGCTCTGGCCGGCCGGGCACCAGCCGACACTCCTGGCCCTCCAGCTCCTGCTTGGACCGCAGAGGGCGCCACACGGGGGCTAGAGGAGCGCTGAAGGAGGAGCAGAGCTGCTTGCTCCTCTGTGCTCCGTTACCCTTGCCCCCGCAAGTCCGCCACTGTGCACTATACACTGTGCACCAAACACGCACCAACCGTGTCCCAGCTGGAACAGGCTCCTGCACAAGAGGAGCAGGGGAGCGGCGGCAATGTTGGCAGCACTGGGTAGGCTGGCGGTGGGCAGGCTGTAAGGAGCGTGAAAGGGCCGCAGGAGATCGTGTAGAATGCAGATACCGGCTGAACTTGGCGGCTGCCGGTTGCCCTCAGATGCCTCAGATGCCGCGGTCGTTAGTTACCGGCCTCGGGAGCGGCGGCAGCAACAACCTCTCCTTTCCTCTGTGTAATGTGACAGTGTGCACGTCACTGAACAGATGAGCACCTATTGGAAGAGTGCGTGTCCCCCATAGTGATAGGGACCGTACACACGCGTGTGTACGGTCCGAACTACTATGGCGTACACGTACACGAGCACCATCATAGTAATAGGGACCGTACACACGCGTGTGTATGGTCCGAACTACTATGGCGTACGCATACGCCAGCACCACCATAATGATACGGACCGTACACACGCGTGTACGGTCCGTATCACTATGGCGTACGCATACGCCAGCACTCCCATAGTGATAGGGACCCTACACACGCCCTCAGAGCGTATGTACGGTGCGTTTCATACCTGACAGTGGTGACAGGCGGCACACAGGAAGGAATTGAGCTGTCATACATGGCCAAGGCTGGACATCAAGGCATTGTCTGTGCAGTACTACATGTGTCGGGCACAGGTGGGTCAGGCTGTGATGTGGCACCATACTCCTGAGGTGTGAAGCTAATTAAAGTATGATGAGCTGTGTACACATGTCACGTGTGATGGTGCCCTATGTGACACACATCCCCTTCACTCCTTTGACATGTGTGCATGTAGTACAGACTTGGTGGGCCATGCGTCACTGGCATGGCACAGTCACCGACACCCGCAAATGTCCCCTGATGCCAGGTACACGGAATGTTACCCCTGACAAGTGAATGCCCGCGTTGCACGCTGTAGCTATGTCATGTGTGTATCATGTGTTCCCATAGGTTTGCTGTAGGTGTTTGGTCAAATGCATCTGGTGTTGCTGCAACCAACATGTGTCTGTGTGTAGATGGGCATGGCACACTGTTACGCACACCAGCACACATGTGTAATCCGACGTAAGGTGTGTATGTATGCATCGACACGGAGTTCCAAAACAAGGACATATCTGCATACTCTCAATGTATGTGTGATCAGTCTTGACATGTAATCCTTCATGGCAAGGTGTGTGGTCTGTCCTTATTCTATGACATGTGACCTGTGCCTCTAGTGTTCCGCAACCTGTCTGTACAATAAACATCCTTCTTCTGCACATATTAGGATGTCTGTAACTCCTGTAATGTGTCTGCCTGCTCACTTACACTCGCCCACAGCTAGTTTCATGGCATGGCATATTGAGGTTGAGAATCAACGTTTGTAGCTGGCTTTTGGTAGGAGTGTCACATGCCTGGCATACGTGTCCAGGGCATATTGAACAGACCTGACTCTGTATGTAGCATATGTGTATTGCCTGTTGAGCATGTGCTCAGTACATTGACATTGGTGGTGTACTGTACTCACTCTTCGTTGTCCCTCCTAATTCACTGCAGGGCTCCGCCTCTCCCTCGAGCAATTCCGCACTTGGCTGACATGCGGGAAAATGACTGTATACGCCGCTACCGCTTCCCCCAACGTTTGATTGTGGACTTGACGACACGGCTGGCAGCACACCTCCAACCGCTACACAGGTATCCTGGTGCACTGACACCCAAGATGAAGGTGATGGCAGCCCTACATTTCTTGGCCACGGATACTTTTCAACATACCATTGCCCATGTCGGTGGGATGTCCCAAACCATGTTAAGCCGTGTTCTGCATGATTTTTTAGAGGCCATGTTGGAGCACCTTCATGAGTTCATTAAATTCCCAACTCCTGAGCAGTTGACAGCTGTCAAGCGTGAGTTCTATGCCCTGGGAGGGATGCCCCATGTCATTGGGTCCATAGATGGAACACATGTGGCTTTGGTACCACCACAGGCACAGGAGGTAGCCTTCCGTAACCGCAAGCATTACCACTCCATTAATGCCCTTGCGGTGTGTCTTGCCAATATGGTGATTTCACATGTCTGTGCTCGTTTTCCAGGATCAGCACACGATGCGTACATCATGAGGCGTAGCAGGGTGCCTGAAATGATGCTGCAGCTGCGCAACGAACGAGCATGTATTGTTGGTGGGTATACTCTGGCAGTCCTGTATTTAACGTCATCTTCCTGTCTTACTGCTTCTCCTGACCCACTGTTGTCCATGATGTTTCCATGTAGGGGACGCTGGCTATCCCAACATGCCATGGCTGATCACACCTCTCCGCAACCCCAGCACGGCTGCCGATCACTGCTACAACAACGCCCATGGGCAGACCAGGTGAGTGATAGAGAGGACGTTTGGCCTCCTGAAGAGCCGATTCCGTTGCCTCCACAAGACCGGTGGCGCACTCCCATATGCACCGGTGAAGGTCTGCAAGATATTCCTCGTGTGCTGCATGCTGCACAACATGGCAGTGGAGAAAGCTGTGCCACTCATCCTGGATCCAGATGAGCAGGACCATCCACCCGTGGAGGATGAAGGGCTTGGGCACGAGGCAAGTGATGTGGAGGAGGAGGAGGCGGTAGAGGACATGCGGAGTCGGCTCATACGCGACTTCTTTGCTTAGTGGTGAGTTCCAGTGTCTGAGTGTGCACGCATTTGACTGTGTGTGGCATGTGTTGCAATGTGTGTGTCCATCTGCAAGTCTTCCAAGTGAGTCAGAGGTGTGTTTGGATGTGTCACTCGAGTGATGGTGCAATAGAAGAATGTTTTTCCAGAGTCATCATTGTCACCTCGCATGTTGACAACCTAATACGTGTCGAGTACATGCACATGCATGCGGATGTGCTTCTTTTGGCTGACTTCTGGTGTGTCTCCCATCCACAGGTACTTGCGCATGCTGTCTGCTGGTGGCATTGTTGTGCTCCTGCTATTCCTCATGAACACAGCAACATGTGCTGAATCAGCGTTACATGCACGGACAAGTTCGAAAATCTCCTTCGGGTAAGGGATGCAGCACGGCTTTTTGGGAGTGGTATTTGTTTTGAATGTGTGTGCACTGCTCCTGTTCATGTTTGGATACTTTACCTACATGTAGAATCACCATGGGGCACATGACATGGAGCTGAATTCACCTGAATTGATGGTCAGACTTGGTGACACTCATCTGTAATGGGATTGTGGATTGTGATGGAGCCATCAATGTGTGTAACACTGCCCTCGGAAACATACGGGTTGCACCGGGTTGACATGGTGTGTGAATTCCCCATTAGGGGCTCAATGGTGTATAGCAGCCTCTCCGTGAGCAGCAGGGGGTGTTTAGCTGTAACCCGTCACTTGTGTGCCAGTGCCATGGATTTCCAGCATCTGTGGTGGTAAGGGGGGTGCCAGTGTTGGTCTCACGTGTTCATCCACATGACCTGTGTATGTGTTGACAGAGTTGCATTAGCATTCCGACACACATGAGTAATAAAGGTGTCCCTCTGCCTTCAAGGTGCCTCATCTCTGTCAATGGTGGGCTGTTGCCACTGTGCATGCGGCATGTCTGGCATTGTTCTCAGAGATGGTGCATATGAGTCTATGTGTGGAGTAGCAAGATGCAAGCTGTTTGTCAGGGATTAGATTCTGTATTGTGCATGATGTCCATGGCTGTGTAGGTATTGTGGCATGTCAGTCTCCACGACGGCCACTGTGCTGCATGTGAATCCATTGTGTGTGTGTGTGCCATGTTGAACCAGACATTCCTTCCTTGACATTCACATTTTGCATAGTTCCTTCCTGAGATCCTTGTCTTTATGTGCTACTTGTGGCATTGTTTTCTTGACATGGCGCATGCTGCTGCAGGCCCTGCAGCAAGGGCACCCAGTGTCCACGCAAACGAGCTGGTGTTCATCATGGATTGCTTGCTGACATGTGCTATGCTGATCAGCAGCATCTGTGCCTCATGCGGCAGCACACTCTGCATTATGCACAAGATCCCCAGTTCCATCAACCTCAAGGGAAGAGGGAGACCATCCCCCAGGTCAACTACGACATCCGTGTCTAATCCTACCCTGCACTCTACGGACATGTGCGTTAGAAATCCCATGATACTTGTCCACATCCAGGGTGCATCTGCACAGCTCTGCTACTACATCCGGCGACCAGGCCACATCAACGTCCAACAGAGATGGGGGGAGTGGATCACTGCCAGCTGCAGGATGACCTTCTCAATCCACGCACACACTCAGGATGCAGCCCACAACCACAACACAACCTTGTGGCACTGTGATCCAACACCCAATTGTGCCATCTCCATGCATCCAACCTTGGCTGGCCCACCATTCTCCACATCCACCTGACTCAAGCATGCAGGACATGGTTCTGCCACGTGTCTACACATACCTGGGACTCCCACCCCACAACACTCCACATGATCCCTGACCTCTGCGCATGACTGTTGCTCTTCTAAATAGGTCTGTAGCCACAGTTGTGCGGGCACCCCCTCAGCTGGTTGGGCCCATCACGGGTGAGTATGGTGCTCCATGTCTGTCTTGGATGGTACATTGTGACCCATGTGTGTCCTGTGCCAGACTCAGACCCCAGGGTATGGATGTTTGGAGTTACTTCTGAAATCAGGCATGGTTTGACTTTACAACACACACATGTAGTGGAATAATGCAAACTGACGGCATCATCTTGTGATTGTGATGATTTTTATTGGTGCTGGGGTACGTGTTTGGGGGGGTGACAAGAGGTGCTTGGCGGGAGTGTAGAATCCAAAGTTCACAGGGGGAGTTGGTATCCTGCCATTGAAAGTCATCAGAGTCTGTGCCACAGTCTTTGTCAACATTGGTCAGACAGTGACCAGCAAGGCCATGTGGCAGAGAACGTCAGTTGCTGCTGTGCTGCTGTTGGGCCAGAGGGCCAGGTGCCAGGCCAGGTGACCTGGGAGATGGTGATGTTCCGCTGACTCTCACGGTTTTTTGCGTGGACGACCCACCTTCCTGCGGGGACCCTCAGAAGCAGGCCTTGACGATGCTAGGGACGCTCCGTCAGATGAATCCTCCTCCTCCTCCCTCCCTGTTTCTGGTGCTGGTCTACGCCTGGTGGCACAGGGAGGGTTTGCCAGGCTTTGGGCGATCTGACGGAGTGATTGGCTCACGTCCCTGTGCACCGCCAGGAGCTCAGCCAGTCTTGCCTCCATCCGTCCATGGTGTTGTAGATGACTGGCATGATGCTCGACCTGCAGGGTCTTCATCTCATTGAGGGTCTCCACTACCTGGTCGATGCCTCTGGAGTCACGCCGGTATGCGTCCAGGATGTTTCTGACGTGTGACATTACCGGTTCCTGAGCCAACTGGTCAGGTTCGCGCCTCTGCCGTCCTCCACTCCCACCACCCCTGCCCACTTGCGCCTGGCCTGCCGTTGTGGGCACATCGGGTCTCCGGGACCCCTGAGGGATGGCATTTGCGAGTTTCACCTGACTCCTCCTGGGTGCCCGGAGAACCTTGTCCCTCCTGGACAGACTGGCTGTGTTGTGTGCGGGCAGGGCTCCTGGGTGTCTCCTGGGATGTGGCAGGAATGGGGGTGGTGGTTGGCACAGTTGTACCTGACGCAGGTGCTTGGACACCAGAGGGACCAGGTTGGTCTGGGTCATCCACGGAGTGGTGAGAGTCATCGCTGCCGGTGGGGTCCTCTTCACGCAGAGCCTGGTCCTGTGAGTCTTCCCCCCCAGTGTTGGGGGGAGATCGACGACGTTGACCTGTGTGTGAGAGAGACAGTGTTAATTGTGTTACATGCGACATCCATGTTTCATTCATAGGCACAGTTCCTCTGGGTGATTGGATTTGGCTAGCATTCCTCTCACAGTGCACTTGTGCATGGGTATGTCCCTTGGCCACAGCTTTCGACACTTTACCTATGTGTGACACAATCTTAGTTGATGCATCTTTTAGGAACGCAGTCAGCAGTGTAGTGAGCGGGCGTAGCAAGTCATGCAGAGCCGCCTTACGAGTTGCACTGTATGTGGCCAAATGGTGTTTTTTCCATGCTATTTGAGAATGCAGGTAGGTAACTTAACAATTTGTGACAGGGTTCTGACAAACACAGTGGGAGGGTATACTGGGTGTAAGGTTGTGTTTGTGCCTGCAGCACGGATGTACTCGTGCAAAGATTGACACATGGCCCAGTGTTTATCAAAGGTTGAAGGGGGGGTTCACGCAGTGCCAAACCTTGTCTACATGCACACAGTCCACCTGCTGACGAGCAGACATGGCCACACCACCCAAGGGTGATTTGGTCTCCCTCTGTCTCCCTTTCTCCCTCCCTCTGTCAGCCCCCTCCCTCTGTCCGTCTCCCTCTGTCTCCCTTTCTCCCTCCCTCTATCAGCCTCCTCCCTCTGTCCGTCTCCCTTTCTCCCTCCCTCTGTCAGCCTCCTCCTCTGTCCGTCTCCCTTTCTCCCTCCCTCTGTCAGCCTCCTCCCTCTGTCCGTCTCCCTTTCTCCCTCCCTCTGTCAGCCTCCTCCCTCTGTCCGTCTCCCCTTCTCCCTCCCTCTGTCAGCCTCCTCCCTCTGTCCGTCTCCCTCCGTCTCCCTTTCTCCCTCCCTCTATCAGCCTCCTCCCTCTGTCCGTCTCCCTCCGTCTCCCTTTCTCCCTCCCTCTATCAGCCTCCTCCCTCTGTCCGTCTCCCTTTCTCCCTCCCTCTGTCAGCCTCCTCCCTCTGTCCGTCTCCCTTTCTCCCTCCCTCTGTCAGCCTCCTCCCTCTGTCCGTCTCCCCTTCTCCCTCCCTCTGTCAGCCTCCTCCCTCTGTCCGTCTCCCTCCGTCTCCCTTTCTCCCTCCCTCTATCAGCCTCCTCCCTCTGTCCGTCTCCCTCCGTCTCCCTTTCTCCCTCCCTCTATCAGCCTCCTCCCTCTGTCCGTCTCCCTTTCTCCCTCCCTCTGTCAGCCTCCTCCCTCCCTCTGTCTGTCTCCCTGTGTCCACCTCTGTCTCTGTTCCTCTCTCTGCCCCTCTCCCTCCCTCTGTGTGTCACCCTCTGTCACCTCAGCCCAGCTTCCTGGGCACACACAGTTTGCAGGTCTTTCAAAGGCCATTGGCTTGTTCATGTGGGTTTGTTTCTTCTCTGCCGGCACCCATTGGGCGGAGTGTCTGAGTCTGCGCTGCTGCTGTGGCGGTGTGTGCTGACACTCTTTCAGTGTGATGCTTCTTCATTAGCTGCTGTTATGTGCAAATTGTGCCTTCATACCCATGTCGTCCTGCAACGCGGCCACCATTAGCAGGCAAAACAGTACTGTGTGGGGACACACTGTTTGTATGGCTGTGCCCTAAGCCATATGGGCTGAGGGCATTGTTGTGTGCTTCAGAGTTGCTCTATGTTAGTTTTGAGGCCCACCCTCCCGCCATCGGGGACATCCTGTCTTGTGTTGGTGTTTTGTGTGGCCTGTGACTTGGCATGGCCTTGCTTGGGGCATGGAGCATGGAGGCGCTAGTGGCATGTGTGTGTTTTTGGAGTGTGGTTGTGTACGGTGCGGGCTTTGGGGGGGTTGCGTGCATGATTGGTATTTGGGTTGTATATGGCGTTCCCCCCATGTGAGGTGAGTTGTTTGTGTACTCACCAGGCTCTCAGACTCCTTCTAGTCCGTCTACTCCCACCGGCGGCAGCGTGGCCATCACCTTCTCCTCCCAGGGATGGTAGTCTACCGGTCTGCGGGACGGACCTCCTCCAGTGATGTTGGCCTGGTTGTGGTCATCCGTCATTTTGCGGCGGACCGTCCTCCGCAGATCGTACCACCTGGCTTGGCACTCATGCCTGGTCCTTCTGGTGGCCCCAACAGCATTCACGGAATTGACTATCCTCTCCCACATGGCAGATTTTTCGGCTATGCTGGTCCGTCTGACCAATGTTCCAAAGAGCTGTGGCTCGACTCTGATGATTTCGTCGACAAGGACCTCCAGCTCCTCCTTTGTGAACTTTGGATTCTTGTTAGTGGACATGGTGTGGGGTGTGAGTGTGGATGGTTGTGGGGGTGTGGGTGTGGATGGTTGTGGGTGTGTGAGTGTGGTTTTGCAGGTGTGTGTGTGTGAATGTGATGAGGGTGTGTTTGTGATGGTGGTTGTGTGAAGGAGTGCAAGTGTAAGGTGTATTGATGTATGTAGTATGGTGCAGTGCGTTGTCTCTGTGGTCTGGCAGTAGGGGATCTGTTCCAAAGGATCATGGTTTGTGTGTGCTGGGCCTTTTTATTGGTCCATTTGTGGGTGTGGCTGTGTTTGAACTTTGGGTGGGTGTGTTATAAGGAGTGGTAGTGGTTTGGGCCTCTGTTTAGCTGTTTGTCAGTGGCAGGTCAGTGTATAGGATGTATTTGGCCTTGTTGGATATGTTTTGTGGTGTTGTGTGCCTCGAATTGACTCTCCTTGTGTTTTTTTGGTTTGTCCTGGTTCAGTACGAGTGTTTTTTGCGTCTGTACGGTGCGTACATGGGCCATGTTGTTGTACAGTGCTGTCCTTTGCTATGGCTTAGTACGACTCATACATGCGCGAGGTTGGGTGAGGGTGCTGGTGTGTGGGCCTGGGGTAGGGTGCGTACGAACACGGGCAGGTTGTTGGTCCGCACCGTCCATCGGTGGTGGTGTTTCGCACGTACATACAGGGGGGGCTGGGTGTAGGGTCCATACATACACGGGTGGGGAGTTGGTACGCTCCATGCATACACGGGTGGAGGTACGGTCTGTACATACACGGGTGGGGGTACGGTCCGTACATACACTGGTGGGGTGGGGGTACAGTCCGTACATACACGGGTGGGGTGGGGGTACGGTCCGTACATACACGGGTGGGGTGGGGGTACGGTCCATACATACACTGGTGGGGTGGGGGTACGGTCCGTACATACACGGGTGGGGAGTTGGTACGCTCCATGCATACACGGGTGGGGGTACGGTCTGTACATACGCAGGTGGGGGTACAGTCCGTATATACACTGGTGGGGTGGGGGTACAGTTCGTACATACACGGGTGGGGTGGGGGTACGGTCCGTACATACACGGGTGGGGTGTGGGTATGATCCGTACATGCACTGGTGGGGTGGGGGTACGGTCCGTACATACACGGGTGTGGTGTGGGTACGGTCCGTACATACACTGGTGGGGTGGGGGTACGGTCCGTACATACACGGGTGGGGAGTTGGTACGCTCCATGCATACACGGGTGGGGGTACGGTCCGTGCATACACGGGTGGGGGTACGGTCCGTACATACACTGATGGGGTGGGGGTACGGTCCGTACATACACGGGTGGGGGTACGGTCCGTACATACACGGGTGGGGGTACGGTCCGTACATACACAGGTGGGGAGTTGGTACGCTCCATGCATACACGGGTGGGGGTACGGTCCGTACATACACGGGTGGGGTGTGGGTACGGTCCGTACATACACGGGTGGGGAGTTGGTACGCTCCATGCATACATAGGTGGGGGTACGCTCCATGCACACACTGGCGGGGGTTCGGCGCGTACATCCGCGGCCGGGGGGCGTTTTGAGCGTACATGCGGTGTCTGTGGTGGGGTGTTCGGTGCGTATGCGGGCACATGTCTCCATGGTTGCTATGGGAGTTCGGTCCGTACGGTGTTTTTTCCATACAGTTGTGAAATCGAAAGGACGGGAGTGATCGTACTTGCGCGGTCGGACTTCATTTTTCCGATTCGTACGGTAAATCATCCGGGGATGTGTCGGATACAATTTCCGACCCGAGGACGCGTGGGGAAATTTTCCCGATGTGATTCGTATGGAGTTTTTCCCATGCGAATCGTACTTGGCAGTTTGTACGCTACTTGTACGATTCGTACGGGAAAAAATCCGGATTCAATTCGGACGGTGGGAATTTTTCCAGGATCGGAATCGGCCCCATAATGACTCATTCTGGCATACATGCTCTAACTTTAAATTAAGCCCAATATTGAAATCACCCATTAGTGCAAGCAAACTATTGGGTACCTTAGTTATCGCACACAAATCATTGCTAAAAATGTTTGACTTTTATATTACATTTTTTTTTTCCCTCCCTACTTCCTGGGCTGAACATTATGAGCATTGTGCTCCATTTATACTGTCACTATGGATGACTTCATGGCCAGCATTCTGCACTGATCATGTCCTCTTCACATATGTAAAACAAATTAGATTAACCACATAGTGATTTTTACAACCCTTGGAGTATATAAATCTTTCGTGTGGTGTGCATGGATTTCAGCAAATGCACAGGATATAATTAAAACAAAAATCTATCACCATTTGCACCTTGAGAAAATCCTGTGTGGGATGAAACATGTCGGCTGGAAATTGGCTGTCATTAATGTTTTTATCCATGTTTACTTCAGATTTAAAAGAACAGTAAAGGAATACAAATCAGACTAATTGAAAGAGCTCTGGAAAGTATTTCTTTGATGGACTCATATTGGCTTAAAAAGCATTGAAAGTATATAATTTCTACTGACTGCACATAAACGTTCTTAATATGTGGACTTATGTGACACGTGCTAGCATTTTGGGGGTCGGTAGCACCTGACCGTAAGTGTTTGCATGAGCAATTGATTGCTTATTAAGTGTATGGACAAATATGAGTGTTATCTTTACATCATTTGATCTTCTCTATGCTTTGTTTTTAGGTCGAGCCTAGCAGCGTGCATTTGCTGCTTTGCGAGGCTTCTTGTAGCTACTCTGTGTGGGTCTGACTCCTCCCACACATTGGATTGGCTTTTGCGTATGTCTTTCTATAATGAAAGCACGCAAATGGCTAAAGGTTGCTGCACGTCCCACCTCTTTTGAAATGTTCACTACCATGGCGTTTTGCCTCTTGAGTGAGCAACGTCGCGCAGGGCGGCAGCTGCAGTGCTCGTGGGTCAGGTTACTATCTACACATCGCGCCTGCTTGTGCTTTCACTTGCAATCTGGGGGCCTCCCGCTTTTGTATACGTGAATTTCTTTTTTTAGAGCGCTGTGCTTTTCACAAGCGCTACTGTCTACTTGTTTCGCACATCGCACACCACTCACGGGACGCTGTTCTTTAATTTAAGTTATGCGTTTTTCCTGTGCCTTGTGTGCCCGCCCCTCCATCCCTCCGAGATTGTTGTGATTTTTCACCCTTACAGTGCGTGCACACCACTCACAGGACGCTGTACTTTAATTTATATTAGGCATGGTTCCTGGGCCTTGTTTATTTTTTTTTATTGTAGCCTGGCAACACAGTTGGGTGGAGAAGCGGATTCCTGGCTGGTCCTTTTATATGGAGACTTTATCGAAGGAGGCTCCTCAGTTCTCACCGCGCAGTTTCTACACTTGCTTCGCTGCTCCCACTCCCAGGGGGGGCAGGCTCAGTCCGCACGGTGATGCACGCCCATCTCAGTGACGTCCCCGACACTAATCTTCTGCCAGCTGATGCAAAAGCGAGCACCCGCCTCTGTACAATGAACGCCAGTCTTCATTAGAGCTAGACCTGGGCAGTGTTGTGTCCTGCTGGACACAGTCTAGTGTTTTCTGCCAGCCACTCCCCCGAGGGCTGGCCCACACACACACCCCCTCACCCATCCAACACGGACGTCACCAGTCAGGTGACCCGGCTAATAAAGGGGCCCGAGTGCACGTGCTCGTGGCCAGTTAACTAACGGTAGCCACGGTGTCTGTGTCAGTCATTGAACATCATGTGGGCCTAGGGCCCACGACGTAACATTTGGCGACGAGAGGGTCTATCCCGCGTGTGCAGCCGCCCGGGGGAGAAGGGGGAATGTGCATCGCCCTTGGAGAGGGCAGACCCTGAAGCAGGTGATTAAATCATCGAAGCGTCTGAGGGGCGTGTGAAGGGCCCCACGGTGAAGTTGAGGTGGTGGGAGCCCACCCCGTGCATGACGAGCCTGCTGACCCCCCTGCACATGACGAGCCTGCAGCTCCTACCGCCGGTGTGAGGTAAAGCCCCATGAACACAGAATGAGCACGGGCGAGACCGGACTGCTGCGACGTGCCCCGAAGAAGAAGTGAGCCTGTCCGGCGATCGGGACAAGGTGAGCCCGAGATGGCGACACGTGCTGGGTTTTTATGGAGCCCCGCAAAGGAAGCGGCAGCCGCCCGTTGCTGACCTGACAAACACCGGTGCACAGCCGTGTCCAGCGAGAACTGCAGAGAGGAAGGCTGGCCGCAGTGCAATCGAGCGGAGCGGGGGCACATCCTGCATTTGATCGGCCTGCAATTCCGCGGGTGTAAGGTGAGCCCTGGCTGCGGGACATCGGGGGCATTGAAGCGAAGCGGTAGCCTGCTATGTCACCCCTCGAAGGAGACAAACAATGCCCCATACCGGCAGCTGCGCCAAACTCCCGCACCCCCCCCCGCGCAGCGTGTGAACTGCGAGGCTGCGGCGGTGGGGTGGAGTAAGGAAGAGACCGTGTTCCCCCCACCAGGCGATCAGAGCACCGTAAATGCAAACTCTGACCAGGCGGCCGTCAATTAAAAGTGCCGAAGCACACGAGGGCTGCTGGGCGTGGGACTAACCCGAGATGGAAGGCCCATTCAAATGTGTGCAGAAAGAATAAAAAGAAACTTAGAGAAATCTTACCGCAGCATAGAGTGGCCGTGGAGCCACGAGGACTGCTGGTGCCGTTCGCAGAGGCCCAGGGACGTCCAGGTGTGTCTGCAGATTGGTGGGCATCGGGGCTGTAGAGAAGGCAGCACCCACCACGAGGTGCCTGCCCTCCATTCCTGTGCCCCATCGAAGCCCGGGAGTACAGAACAAACGGCAGCATAACGGAACTGAGCGGGGTTCCAGAACGAAGGAAAACGACCGCAGTCAGCCAGAATTTGCCCTGTAGCGCCATCTAGTGGCCGTTTTGCGCTACCGCGGCTAAAAAAAAAAAATCACATTGAAAGTAACAGGCAGTGCAGAACAATGAGCCCTGATCTGCAGTTGCTGAGCTCCTCACTGCTGAGCAAGAACCGTTGCTATCAGGAGCTGTTCTGGAGTTAGATAAAACAAAAAATAAGACTGTTATAATCGGTTATGTGTGTGGCACAGTGTGCATTGCTTCAAAGAGGAGAACATTATTCTACTGCCAGTTTGTGGGTTTCTTTTTTTAACTGTATTTGCCTTCATGCTGAATCCTATTGGTGCTGTTCTCATGAATGCAAATTGAATCTTTCTTCTCCTTTGTTCTTGGAGAGGTCCAGAGATATCGCAGACACAACAGAGCCGGTTAGTGCCTGCTGAGTACTCCTTGCATGCCTTCCTAACCTTGCTGCATGCCTTTGTACCCCAGCCTGATGTATGTGCTGTGAGCGTTTGTTTGTGATACCCATAGCTGCCAAGGTTTCACATTGCTATGTGTGATATTTTCATAATTAAAGTGTAATCATAAGTGACATTTCAACGACTATAAGTGACACTTTTTTTGCGAGCAAAACTCAAGCAATGAAGATTAGGGAAACATATACATATCGCAAATTACACCCATTTGAGCAATGAGAAACTCTAAGAAGACTTTAAAACTGGTGCAAACCCCTGCAGCAGCGGACTCATAATTACAATAAAATTATGAAAATATCACACATAGCAATCTGAAACCTTGGCAACTATGCACTTTAAGGCTTCTCTTGACCAACTGACGTTGGAACTATTCAAAACAACAATGTATAGTAGAACACTGCTTCCGGTGTATCATCCATGACTTGTCCATGTACATCAAGGGTTAAATCTCTCTGGCAGTACCACCATATAAGTCATATAGATTGCACAGTTTTCTTCTCTAATGTAGAATTCAGATGTGGCTTACTCAAATTATTTTAACTTATGTTGGTAATATATTTTAACAGACACATCAAACAGGGGGTCACAGTAGTATAGCACAATACAGACCATTCCATAATGTCCATGATTATCTCATGTACATCCAGGGTTCGATTCCCTGGCTTTACTTCCCTTAATTTTCAGTTTGATTGCGCTGAGGCTCTGTATTTCCAACAGATGACTCTCGACACCTGGAATGACTTTGCCTATTGAGTGTTGAATTAATTAAAAAAAAATAACCTATACATAAAGAAACAAAATGAGGCTTAATAGCAACACCAAACCGATTTTACAACTTGAAAACAAGATTCCTTCCGTGGTAGGTCAAATCAAAAATGGTGTAACAATTGGCAGCGCTGAAGCAAAAATAAATTTGGTCTGTTCAAGCGCTCCCCTTGTATTTATTTGTGGCTTTTTGTGCTGTTTACCAGTGTGGTGCAATTTGCGGTCTCGATTGGACCTGTAGCATATTATTTTCTATGTTTTTTATTATGTTTTCAATGTAACAATTTATTATTTTCAGTGTTGCGGTTGCGAGTTGAAATAATGTTGTGGTTTAGGTAAACATTATTCCAACCCTTCCCACACATTACACAACATAGGTGGAGCTGGAAAACATCCAGCAGTGCTTTCTTTTGAGCTTGCCTTGCGGCGCTTAAATGAAGTATTGTGTAATTTATACAATCTCTTAAAAAAAATATATCCTACAGCGCAGCATCATCTCAGAATCAAATAAGCATCTCCTCAAAAGACCACCAGTTAAACAGAACTCAGCACCACCTTAACATCACCACCTCACCATGCCTCACTACCACCACAGCATCACTAACCACCACTATAGCATCCGTCAACACCACCTCAACATCACTAAGCACCACCTAAACTTTAGAATAGCCAGGAAGAAGTCGCTAGAATTGCAATGACCCAAAAAACAAGACATTGTTTTATGATAATATTTTTTTTTATTGGGTCATTCAGTTGTACAGAATATCTTCTTGGTTATATACAAGGTAACAAAAATACTCATAATACTTTTTTATTATAACCTTTCAACATGCTGCACAGCAGCCACAATGCTCTATAACATAGTTTAAAAACATTGGCAAAGCCGAGAGCACTGGCTGAACACTTATAAGGACCCAAAGGCGAGACCTATTGGCTATGCCAATGCTTGTTCATATTGCTAAAGAGTTCACCTGCGTAAGAAGCTTAAGCCCAACACTAGCCATGGGAGAAATTCCTCGATGACTGACGAGGACCGTGTTAAGAGAGCTGGTTCGGCCATCCCTAGTGTTTCTCTCTCCCCAACCCCATTGTACCCTGAGGTGAGAGTGACTGGACGATTACCTTCTCTTCCGCATCCCTTCTCCTTTCAGATAAGAAATTGGTTGATTATCATTGTTGGTCTTTGGTCACAACACTGTCTCCAAAGCTCGCTTTGTGACACCTACATAGGGTGAATGTGTTCGTAGATGGGTACATGTTTGAATGAGTATGTGCATTGTTGGCTGGCCGGGTGATTTTGTATGCGAATGAGAAAGAAAACAGACACAAACAAGAAAACTCAAAAGTGATTAATAGAAGAATTGTTAGCTTTTTATGAAACAAAATAAACTTTGAGATCTAATGCAGTTCAATGAATAGTTATTTTAAAACTTAGGACACAAAAGGATTTCTATAATGTGTTCGGTATTGTATGGAGGAGTTTGTCAGCAGAGTGGGAACCTGATGTAAGGAATCTGGAGGGGGCATGCACCAGCAGGAGCTGAGATAGCATCTTGGATCCTTTCTGATAGAACGGAATTTGAGCCAAGCACAATGTCATTAAATGGATGCACAGTTTGATTGGAAGCCAGTGTAGCCATGACTCACCTCAGACCGATGGTCACATTTACATAGGCCTGTTACAAGCAGAACGTCAATGCTGCAACCTTTGGAATATGTTGATTAAGACCTCGGGAAGCCCTGGATAGATAGTGTTGGCACAGATAAAGCAAGAGAGAATCGGAGAGCCAACCATAACGGTATGAGACTCTGGTCTAATAAAGGGGATATATTTTTAAAGCCTGAAGAAGCTGGTTACAGATTGCCCCTAGCCTGTGAATTTGACAGTTGCAGGATAGCGCCTTATCACTCCAGACTCCTAGATTCTTCACACTCTGGACTGAGATGGGGAAACTCCCCATGGATGCAGGCAACAGCTAAGCAGACCATGCAACATGATCTATGCCATGATTATCATTTCTGTCCTGTTAGCACTGAGACTTAGAAAGTAGTAGCCAACCACCCTAGAATCATGAAAAAGCATACCTTAAGAGGAGGTCTCTTAAATTCAGGTAAGTTTCAAGACTCAACAGCAAATGGCTATCATCAGCATACAACAGCGCCTGGAACCCAAACGTATAGCACTTACTGTAACCTGGTTCCATTCAGGCTCTTCCCATGGTATAGCATGAGGCATACCTACAGGCTATAAAATAGCTGCATTCTGGATTTGGAAACAAGATTGCTTTCCTTGAGCAAGAGTCACTCAAATCATGTTGTATTCAACTTCTGGCTTTCACCATGGTGGAGCTGCTTGTCATTGTATTCAACTCTCATCTTAGTGCTCTATTTTATGCATTCTGCTTTACAATTTAAACCACTCAGCCACATGTTTATACATTACAGTAGAAAGATCCTGGCAAATTCACTAGCTTCCTGTATTGCCATGGCATCAAATGTGATGCTAGTAGGACATTTCAATATCTGGATAGATTCTGCATAATTAAATTCAAACACATTTTCTACAGGGCCCACATGTATAGCCCGATGGTCCTTAGATACAATCATTCAAAGAAATGTTCATATTTGATAGAATATGCAAGGGAAACAAAGAGGTTCCTCTTTTACATTAAAGTGTCAAGTCCTGCTTGAATGTCACGTCCTGCTTAAAGGTCTACTGGGGTTTTTCATATGACACTTGGGCGCACATCAAAGAGGCCTCCCCTTTCATATGCAAATATTAGCTGACTCCTTTACCCCATTGGTTAGGGTGTCCTCAGGGGTAATTCCGACCCATTAAATCATGCCAGGCATACATAAGGTACCTCCAGGCACCCACTTCAGCACACTCTTGGACCCGCGGAAGATCAGTAAAGGACTGAACCTGCTGTCTGGGACATGAGAAGAGCCTAGAAGAATGGACCTGCGCGTTCTTCCTCTTGTATCCAGAACTATGAAGTGCACTCTAAAAGTCATGAAACTGACCTCCTGTTAATGCTACAGGGATACAACAAGTTACAAGGCCATTTCCTGCAACTGCCCAGCTGGCCAGTGGCAACTAGACCTGGACTGGACCCTCCTGTTGGCCGCTGACTACCACCCTGTGGGTCTCTAAGTGCCTCCCCTGAAGTCTGGGGGAATTTTAGAAGTGTACTCCTGTGGTGGATTGGGACTTAATGGACTAAAGTCAAAAGGTAAAATCTTTGAGCAGGATGTAGCTTGGTAGACTATCTGAACTGCACTCCATCACGGTCAGAGTCAAATTGCCCCAAGGTCCTGTTCTAGCCTGAATATCATTGGGACTTTGGGGCAAACGTATCATCTTAGCAGTTTGCGAGTCCTTAATAGCGATTTTTAGCGAATCGCTATTAAGGACTCGCAAAATGCTATGTATGTAGGAATTGCAATAATAATTGCGATTCCTTGATATTCCTTGATTGTGAATCGCAAATTGCGATTCGCAATTAAGGAATACCTTCCCATTCATTCCTATGGGAATGAATGGGAAGACATTCGCAATTTGCGAGTACCCATTAGGTAATCACAAATTGCAAATGCAATTTCAAGGGTGCAAGGGTGTCAAAAGGACCCCTGAAATACGTATGCGTGCACATGTGGTGCACATACATGCCCTAAGGGCATGTATGTGCGCCACATGGCACTTTGAAAAATGCAAAAAAGTGCATTTTTCAAAGAAATCGCAAATTACCACCAACTTGACATTGGTGGTAATTTGTGATTTCTTAAGGTAAAACCGCACAACTTGGGTGTTACCTGCATTGCATTTAAGGAATCGCAATTTGAGATTCCTTAAATGCATTCGCAAAATAGGGAATCGCAAATTTTGCGATTCCATATTTTGCAAGGGTCTTTTGGGACGATACATCCCAAAAGGCTTTTTCCCGTTCGCAAATGGGACGATTCTGAGAATCGGCCCATTTGTGAACAAGATAAGGGCTTCATACATCTGGCCCTTTGTGCTTATTGGAGATATTTTTGCTTCAGACTTCAAAAATTCATATCTATAGTTCCCCTTAATGGATTTTTCTTATATGGTGTTGTTTCGTTTATTAAATTGTACTCAGATTTTCTAACTTTATTACTGCTTTGGTACTGCATAAATTGCTGCTAAGTTAAGGCATTATGTTCTGTGCCATAGCTACTAGAAGGTTGAGCTCAAGTTGATTTAGTACCTTTGAGGGTCACTCTGACATGGATTTTTATTATTAACTGAGGTGATTCCCTACTCCCCTCAGCTAATATCCCAGTTTCCGACACCGTACAATGGATTTGTTATCCAAGCAACCATCTCAATAAGACTAGATTGTGGAAATTGCAGTAAAGTTGCCTTTTTTGAATGGTCACCCCATATTTTCACCTTTTTCTGGACCATATTTTTCTGTTTCTACAAACTGTACTAAAACTATTCAGCACAGCAGTACATGTGTTCTGTTGATGAAACACCACCCACATACATAACAAAAGTACATAGCTGCATGAGGCAACATTGTGCACTCGCTGGACTGTAGTTTAAAAGGGCTGGAGTAACACATGGCAGAAAAGGTGTGTGCCATATAGAAAAACCCATAGTGTGCCTTGTAAACTTGCAAGTGCTTGATATATAAAAAGGTTGCTATACTACACAGGTATTCCATCTTAAAATCAACTCCAGAATATTGTGCTATCAGAATATCACCATGGACCAAAATATTAAGAAGGTACGTGCATATAGGTAAGTATAGCTTTAGGATCACTCCCTTCAGAATCTATTAAGTACACCATCGCCACGCAGACTTGTAACTAGGCTGTACACCATCACACAAATACACACACCATACTCGGACCCTGGTGAGCTTATGCAGTGGCGTCTAGCCCAGGGAGGCATCCCTACAGACGAGCAGTGGGCCCATTGCTGCTTTCAGACAAAATGTTTATCTTCAAACTATAAGTTACGTTTAATACACTTCAAGTTTCTTCACAGACTTTATAGGACCCCTCTACAACTATTTAAAATAGCACTCAGAGACACCTCGAATTGTTGGAAATGTAGACGAGAAGGGGCCGCTTTTCTTCACGTGGCCTGGGACTGTCCCGCGGTCTCTGACTATTGGATAAAGGTATCCGAAACTATACATGAAATTACAGGTCAGCCCATTGCCCACACCCCCCTGGTGTTGCTGTTGGGTTACGTGGCACAGACACTCCCCGAGTACCGCCGCTTAACGGCCATGATGATTGTTCTTGCTAGACGTAGACTCGCAATCCATTGGGGAGCCACCCGAGGCCCCAAAGTCAAGGACTGGATACACAACATAGTTTATTGTCAAGAGCAACTGACACTTTACTGGGACCTCATGCCAACGGCATCCAGACCAAAAGACATCTGGGAACCTTTCACAACATGGCTTCGTGCCCACGATGCACCTCCAGACCCCGATGTGTCACCACCCACCATACCTGCACCAAATGAGGATCAGACTTCCAACTGATCAGGCATTTTCCTGCATATCGAGCTCTTAATGGGTTTGAGAATACAGAGTTGAAGCTGTGGCTAGTGTATTTGATTGTAAGCTATACATTATGCTAAAGTATCTCTGCCTGTGAATGTTTTCAGTTCTGACACTTCGATGCATACACTGCTACTTCTCTCCCACAACGGGGTTCCCCAACCACCTATGGGTTTACATCAATCGTTGAACATGTACATTGTATGAACTCTGTTATTGGCTATTTCCCTGCCATCTTTGTATACATTGTGTATGATCTCTCCAAAAAAATATAAATAAAACGTTTTTTTAATCCCTTGGATGCTCATGACGGAGCGGTTCCGTCATGAGCATCAGTTGGGCTGTGCTCATGACGGAACCGCTCCGTCATGAGGACAGCCCCTGGGGGAAGCGCTGGCGCTCCCCCCCTGGGGCACCGATCGTGCCCCCACAGATGGGGATGGCAGCGGAAGAGTTTCCGCTGCCACCCCCGAGCCCCCCCACGCTTCCTGGTGACGTCAGCGCGCACAGCGCACGCCGGCGTCATCAGGAAGTGCTCGGACGCCTGGAAGCCATTTGCTTCCAGGCGTCCACAGCGAGTAGGTGAGTCTTGTGTGTTCCGGTGGGGCGGCGGGGGCCTTTCAGAGCGTATTGAGGCATCGGGGGAGAGGAAAGAGTATTTCCTCTCCCCTGATGTCTCAATACAGGGCATTCCTGCTCCACGATCGCGCACAGCGTCGCGATCGTGGAGCAGGGATGCCCCACTAGACACCAGGGATGTGTTTTATTTTATTTTGGAAGCGACCCCTTGGGTAAGGGTCGCTTCCTGGGGGCCATATATAATTATAAGACTTTTCTGCCCCCTCTGGGGGCAGATCAGTGGGTTTTTTTCGCCGTTTCTGCTCCCAGGGGGGGCAGAAAAGCCCACTAGACACCAGGGATATCATTATTTATGTAGGAAGCGACCCCTTGAGCAAGGGTCGCTTCCTTGGGGCCCTAAATTGTTGGAAGACTTTTCTGCCCCCTCTGGGGGCAGATCGGTGTCATTTGTTTTGCCGTTTCTGCTCCCAGGGGGGGCAGAAAAGCCCACTAGACACCAGGGATCTTATTATTATTGTAGGAAGCGACCCCTTGGGCAAGGGTCGCTTCCTTGGGCCCCTAAATTTTTTGAAGACTTTTCTGCCCCCTCTGGGGGCAGATCGGTGTTATTTTTTTGCCGTTTCTGCTCCCAGGGGGGGCAGAAAAGCCCACTAGACACCAGGGATCTAATTTTTGTTGTAGGAAGCGACCCCTTGGGCAAGGGTCGCTTCCTTGGGCCCCTAATTATTTTGTAGATTTTTCTGCCCCCTCTGGGGGCAGATCGGTTTTATTTTTTCGCCGTTTCTGCTCCCAGGGGGGGCAGAAAAGGCCACTAGACACCAGGGAATTAGTTCAAATAAAAATAGAAGTGACCCCTCGCTTCCAGGGTGTAATTTGTTTTCTGGCACACAACCCGATTGACCATTTGGGTAGTGACATAGCATGTTATAATGTTTATTGTTATATTTTTTGTGAATTCCAATTGTAATGTATTTTTTTTGTTTACTTTTTTGTTCTAGGTGAAGGCTTTTCTTCATTTCACGTTGCAGTTTTGTGACTGGTGGTTCTGCTGTTTGTGTAGTTTGGTAAGAGACTTATTTTTGTACAATGTAAATGTGTTTGATTTCTCTGCCTGTTTTGCAAATGGTGTAATAATAGCAGTATGTTTGGTTTTTGAGTGTCAAAAACTTTTTGCATTGGTGCTCGATGTGTATTTTGTTGTCTTGTGAGTAATTTGTTTTTTTTTCTTCTTTCTAGTTTGATATCGTTGGTTTTTGCTGTGTCACTGCAGAGTTGGTTTCTGGTGAGTGCAGCTGTCTCTTGTAATTGGATTGTATAGTTTTTGAGTACATTGATCTTTGTGATAAAGGTACACATTTCTTTACTTACTTGGTTTGCACATTGTTGGTTGTTGTTGACTTGTTTGTGCAGTCTTCTATCTTAGTAAGTATAATGGCTAGCCGCAGGATTACTGCTCAGCAGGTTGTTGGTTTGCTGTTTGAGTCTTCCTCTGACCATGGTTCAGAGACTGACTCTGCATCTGAGGGAGAGGAGGCAGGGGACGATTCTGGCAGTGAGTTTTCTCTCCGTATGGGGTCATCGGATGATGAAGATACTCTTAGTGCGGATGAAGTGCCTGTGTTAGAGGAGGAGACTGATGTGCCGATAGTGCGGCAAGAGGCATCTGGGCTGCAGCCTGCGGCTGCAAGGCTTCCAGTTGGTGTAGTGCAGCAAGAGGCTTCTGGGCTGCAGCCTGCGGCTGCAAGGCTTCCCGTTGGTCTAGTGCGGCAAGAGGCATCTGGGCTGCAGCCTGCGGCTGCAAGGCTTCCCGTTGGTGTAGTGCGGCAAGAGGCTTCTGAGCTGCAGCCTGCGGCTGCAAGGCTTCCCGTTGGTGTAGTGCGGCAAGAGGCATCTGGGCTGCAGGCTGGGGCTGCAAGGCTTCCCGTTGAAAGTGATGACCTCTGGGTTGCCCCTGGCATGGTGCAGCCGGCATTGCCAGAGTTTACTGGTGTTCCAGGGCCTAGAGTGAATACTGAAAACTTTTTGCCGGTAAATTTTTTTCAGTTGTTTATGGACGATGTGTTTTTGGCAGAGATTGTTGAGCAGACTAATTTGTATGCCGAACAGTTTTTGAGGGACAACAGTGCCAGTCTTAAGCCACACTCTAGAGCTACCCGGTGGACTCCCACAAATGTTGAAGAGATGAAGAAGTTCTTGGGTTTAACTTTTTTGATGGGCTTGCTAAGGAAGCCATCAATGTCTTCATATTGGTCTAGCAGTCCCTTGATGGCAACGTCTATTTTTCCGGCAGTCATGAGTCGTGACAGGTATTTGCTTCTGCTTCGGATGATGCACTTTGTTGATAATGGTTTAGCGTTGCCACGAGATCACCCTGGTTGTGACCGTCTTTTTAAGATTAGGCCTGTCCTTGATCACTTTGTTGATCGATTTTCTGAGATTTATGCCCCTGGTAGAGAAATTGCAGTGGATGAGTCTTTGGTGTTGTTCAAGGGCCGCTTGGTTTTTAGGCAATACATTCCTAGTAAGAGGGAACGCTATGGAATAAAGTTGTATATGCTGTGTGACAGTAGGACTGGATATGTCTCTAATATCAGGGTGTACACCGGTAAGGAATCTAGGTTTAACCTCCCTGGTTGTCCGTCCACTTTTGGAGTGACTGAGAAAATTGTTTGGGAACTTGGTAGAGGAATTTTTAACAAAGGCCACCATTTATATGTAGATAACTTCTACACTGGTGTGCGGTTGTTCAGGGAATTGGCCAAAGTGGACACTGTTGCTTGTGGCACAATCCGCTCTAACCGTAAAGGTTTCCCGAAAGAACTTGTTTGTCAAAAGCTTGTGCGGGGACAGTGCAGTGCGTTGCGTTGCCAGGAGCTTCTTGCTGTGAAGTTTACAGACAGGAGAGATGTCTACATGCTGACTTCCATCCATGATGAAAGCACTGCACCTGTGACTGTTTGGGGTCAGGTTGCTGAAGCGCGCAAACCTGTGTGCATTTTAGACTATAATAGGCACATGGGTGGTGTTGACAGAGTAGATCAGAGGTTGGAACCTTACACTGCTCTTCGTAAGGCTTACATTTGGTACAAGAAGTTGGCTATCCATCTTTTCCACTTGGCAATGTTTAATGCTTTTGTTGTGTTCCAGGATTCTTGCCCTGAGTCAAAGATGACTTTTGCTAAGTTTCAGGAGTCTGTAATAGGCAGCCTTGTTGTAGTGGAACAGGCAAGTGTTCCTAGAGTTGGAGTGGTGGAGGATGTTGCTAGATTGAAAGAACGCCACTTTCCAGATCACATTCCTCCCACACCCGCAAAAGATTTTCCCAGTAGGAGATGTAGAGTCTGTTGGCGAAGAGGTTTGCGGAAGGAGAGTCGTATGTACTGCCCCGATTGTCCCTCTCATCCTGCACTGTGTCTCCCTGCTTGTTTCAGAGCGTACCACACGCGAAAAAACTTTTAGGAACATTCATGAGTGGTAAAGTGAACTGGCTGGTCTGTATTCTTTGGAAAATATGATTCTGTTTCAAGGTTGGTGTTAGTGCAATGTATTTAGTTGCTGATTTTCTGTTAGAAGATTTGTATCTATTTGCAATTTGTTTGTGTTTTTATTTTTTTCTAAAAAAATCCTAAATGTGATGGCGTTGTGTGTAGGCTTGCGCTTGGCTGTTGGCGTGTGTGGTCTGGCACTTGGTTGGTGGTGTGCGTGGAATGGTGCTTGGCTGGCGGTGCGCGTGGACTGGCGGTGCGCGTGGACTGGCGGTGTGCATGGACTGGCGGTGTGCGTGGACTGGTGCGTGGCTGGTGGTGTGCGTGGAATGGTGCTTGGCTGGCGGTGTGCGTGGAATGGTGCTTGGCTGGCGGTGTGTGTGGAATGGTGCTTGGCTGGCGGTGTGCGTGGACTGGTACTTGGCTGGCGGTGTGCGTGGACTGGTGGTGTGTGCGGACTGGTGTTTGGCTGGTGGTGTCCGTGGACTGGAGCTTGGCTGGTGGTGTGCGTGGACTGGAGCTTGGCTGGCGGTGTGCGTGGAATGGTGCTTGGCTGGCGGTGTGCGTGGACTGGTACTTGGCTGGCGGTGTGCGTGGACTGGTGGTGTGTGCGGACTGGTGTTTGGCTGGTGGTGTCCGTGGACTGGAGCTTGGCTGGTGGTGTGCGTGGACTGGAGCTTGGCTGGCGGTGTGCGTGGAATGGTGCTTGGCTGGCGGTGTGCGTGGACTGGTACTTGGCTGGCGGTGTGCGTGGACTGGTGGTGTGTGCGGACTGGTGCTTGGCTGGTGGTGTCCGTGGACTGGAGCTTGGCTGGCGGTGTAGGTGGATTGGCGATTGGCTGCCGGTGTGCCTGGACTGGCGATTGGCTGGCGGTATGCCTGGACTGGCGCTTGGCTAGCGGTGTGCGTGGACTCGCGTTTGGCTTGCGGTGTGTGTGGACTGGTGCTCGGCTGGCTGTGTGTGTGTAGTGACTTTCTGCTGGTCACTACACACACTGCTAGCTGAGTGCCACTCCACGCAATCCATCAGCCTGTGTAGTTGCTGTGTCTGGATTGTGGGCGTGTGAAAGTGATGGGCCCTTGAATGGCGCTGTGTGCTGGTGTGAGTTTTGTTATGTGATGGGCCCGCGGCTGGCGGTGTGAATGGTTTTGTATGTCTCACACGTATGAAAGGTGTATGAATGGCCTGTAAAGAGGTTGGTGCCTTGTCGTGGCTTTACAGCTCACGAGCTGTGAGTCAATGGTTCAGTTTCTCGCCCTTTCAATTATTACCAGTGCATTTCATGTTTTGTGAAATCACTTGCTAATACAATTTTATCTACTGAACCATCACTCACCCTCGTGCCAAATCCAACCAGTATGTGTGTGTGCTTGCGGATTAGATGGCTGTGCAGTAATATTTGTCTTTCTGAAGCAGGGTGTACCTTGTCCCTTCTTGGTGATTTTTGTACTGTGTTGCTTTTGTACCTGGTGGTGCGAATGGTCTTGTTTGTATCACGTATGAAAGGTGTGTGAATGGCCTGTAAAGTGGTTGGTGCCTTGACGTGGCTTTACAGCTCACGAGCTGCGAGTCATTGGTTTGGTTTTTTGTGAATTTAATTATTGACAGTGCATTTCATTTTTGTGAAATCTCTTGTTAATAAAATTGAATACACTGAACCATGACTCGCCCTCGTGCCAAATCCAACCAGTATGTGTGTGTGTTTGAGGAATAGATGGTTGTGCAGGAATCTTTGTCTTTAGTTTCTCTGCCAAGGTACACTTTCCATGCAAGAATAACCCACCAACTGTAGATATTGTCGAAAACCCTTGGGAGTTCATGGTGATGTCTCTCTAGTGAATTGAAAATTATTTTTTATCCCCATTGTCCTGTAAACCTCGAACTGTCTGCCACATTTTCTTTGCAGTATTATTCCAAAATTCTCACGCTGTAGTAACAATAGTTAATCTGGTTTTGCAAGGGGGGTTACTTTGGTTTTTGGCCCGGTGCTCGGCGGCCATCTAGGGAAACCTACCAAACCCACGCATTTCTGAAAACTAGACACCCGGCGGCTTCCAGGGAGGTATGGCTTGCGTGGATCCCCCAAGGTTTCCTTACCCAGAATCCCCTGCAAACCTCATTTTTTGCTCAAAAAATCACTTTTTTCACACATTTTGGGGTGGGAAAGTAGTGGCATCACCGGGCTCACACAAATTTACCACCACCCAGCGTTCCCCCAGGTCTCCCGGTAAAAATGGTGCCTCACTTGTGTGGGAGGCCCAAGTACCCACGGCAGGCAAGGGCCCAAAACGTAGTGAGGCGACATCAAAATGGCCTATCGCAAAACCACCTGGTTTTGCAAGGGGGGTCACTTTGGTTTTTGGCCCGGTGCTCGGCGGCCATCTAGGGAAACCTACCAAACCCACGCATTTCTGAAAACTAGACACCCGGCAGCTTCCAGGGAGGTATGGCTTGCGTGGATCCCCCAACGTTTCCTTACCCAGAATCCCCTGCAAACCTCAATTTTTGCTCAAAAAATCACTTTCTTCACACATTTTGGGGTGGGAAAGTAGTGGCATCACCGGGCTCACACAAATTTACCACCACCCAGCGTTCCCCCAGGTCTCCCGGTAAAAATGGTGCCTCACTTGTGTGGGAGGCCCAAGTACCCGCGGCAGGCAAGGGCCCAAAACGTAGTGAGGCGACATCAAAATGGCCTATCGCGAAACCACCTGGTTTTGCAAGGGGGGTCACTTTGGTTTTTGGCCCGGTGCTCGGCGGCCATCTAGGGAAACCTACCCAACCCACGCATTTCTGAAAACTAGACACCCGGCGGCTTCCAGGGAGGTATGGCTTGCGTGGATCCCCCAACGTTTCCTTACCCAGAATCCCCTGCAAACCTCAATTTTTGCTCAAAAAATCACTTTTTTCACACATTTTGGGGTGGGAAAGTAGTGGCATCACCGGGCTCACACAAATTTACCACCACCCAGCGTTCCCCCAGGTCTCCCGGTAAAAATGGTGCCTCACTTGTGTGGGAGGCCCAAGTACCCGCGGCAGGCAAGGGCCCAAAACGTAGTGAGGCGACATCAAAATGGCCTATCGCAAAACCACCTGGTTTTGCAAGGGGGGTCACTTTGGTTTTTGGCCCGGTGCTCGGCGGCCATCTAGGGAAACCTACCAAACCCATGCATTTCTGAAAACTAGACACCCGGCGGCTTCCAGGGAGGTATGGCTTGCGTGGATCCCCCAACGTTTCCTTACCCAGAATCCCCTGCAAACCTCAATTTTTGCTCAAAAAATCACTTTTTTCACACATTTTGGGGTGGAAAAGTAGTGGCATCACCGGGCTCACACAAATTTACCACCACCCAGCGTTCCCCCAGGTCTCCCGGTAAAAATGGTGCCTCACTTGTGTGGGAGGCCCAAGTACCCGCGGCAGGCAAGGGCCCAAAACGTAGTGAGGCGACATCAAAATGGCCTATCGCAAAACCACCTGGTTTTGCAAGGGGGGTCACTTTGGTTTTTGGCCCGGTGCTCGGCGGCCATCAAGGGAAACCTACCAAACTCATGCATTTCTGAAAACTAGACACCCGGCAGCTTCCAGGGAGGTATGGCTTGCGTGGATCCCCCAACGTTTCCTTACCCAGAATCCCCTGCAAACCTCAATTTTTGCTCAAAAAATCACTTTTTTCACACATTTTGGGGTGGGAAAGTAGTGGCATCACCGGGCTCACACAAATTTACCACCACCCAGCGTTCCCCCAGGTCTCCCGGTAAAAATGGTGCCTCACTTGTGTGGGAGGCCCAAGTACCCGCGGCAGGCAAGGGCCCAAAACGTAGTGAGGCGACAACAAAATGGCCTATCGCAAAACCACCTGGTTTTGCAAGGGGGGTCACTTTCGTTTTTGGCCCGGTGCTCGGCGGCCATCTAGGGAAACCTACCAAACCCACGCATTTCTGAAAACTAGACACCCGGCGGCTTCCAGGGAGGTATGGCTTGCGTGGATCCCCCAACGTTTCCTTACCCAGAATCCCCTGCAAACCTCAATTTTTGCTCAAAAAATCACTTTTTTCACACATTTTGGGGTGGGAAAGTAGTGGCATCACCGGGCTCACACAAATTTACCACCACCCAGCGTTCCCCCAGGTCTCCCGGTAAAAATGGTGCCTCACTTGTGTGGGAGGCCCAAGTACCCGCGGCAGGCAAGGGCCCAAAACGTAGTGAGGCGACATCAAAATGGCCTATCGCAAAACCACCTGGTTTTGCAAGGGGGGTCACTTTGGTTTTTGGCCCGGTGCTCGGTGGCCATCTAGGGAAACCTACCAAACTCATGCATTTCAGAAAACTAGACACCCGGCGGCTTCCAGGGAGGTATGGCTTGCGTGGATCCCCCAACGTTTCCTTACCCAGAATCCCCTGCAAACCTCAATTTTTGCTCAAAAAATCACTTTTTTCACACATTTTGGGGTGGGAAAGTAGTGGCATCACCGGGCTGACACAAATTTACCACCACCCAGCGTTCCCCCAGGTCTCCCGGTAAAAATGGTGCCTCACTTGTGTGGGAGGCCCAAGTACCCGCGGCAGGCAAGGGCCCAAAACGTAGTGAGGCGACAACAAAATGGCCTATCGCAAAACCACCTGGTTTTGCAAAGGGGGTCACTTTGGTTTTTGGCCCGGTGCTCGGCGGCCATCTAGGGAAACCTACCAAACCCATGCATTTCTGAAAACTAGACACCCGGCGGCTTCCAGGGAGGTATGGCTTGCGTGGATCCCCCAACGTTTCCTTACCCAGAATCCCCTGCAAACCTCAATTTTTGCTCAAAAAATCACTTTTTTCACACATTTTGGGGTGGGAAAGTAGTGGCATCACCGGGCTCACACAAATTTACCACCACCCAGCGTTCCCCCAGGTCTCCCGGTAAAAATGGTGCCTCACTTGTGTGGGAGGCCCAAGTACCCGCGGCAGGCAATGGCCCAAAACGTAGTGAGGCGACATCAAAATGGCCTATCGCAAAACCACCTGGTTTTGCAAGGGGGGTCACCTTGGTTTTTGGCCCGGTGCTCGGCGGCCATCTAGGGAAACCTACCAAACCCACGCATTTCTGAAAACTAGACACCCGGCGGCTTCCAGGGAGGTATGGCTTGCGTGGATCCCCCAACGTTTCCTTACCCAGAATCCCCTGCAAACCTCATTTTTTGCTCAAAAAATCACTTTTTTCACACATTTTGGGGTGGGAAAGTAGTGGCATCACCAGGCTCACACAAATTTACCACCACCCAGCGTTCCCCCAGGTCTCCCGGTAAAAATGGTGCCTCACTTGTGTGGGAGGCCCAAGTACCCGCGGCAGGCAAGGGCCCAAAACGTAGTGAGGCGACATCAAAATGGCCTATCGCAAAAACACCTGGTTTTGCAAGGGGGGTCACTTTGGTTTTTGGCCCGGTGCTCGGCGGCCATCTAGGGAAACCTACCAAACCCATGCATTTCTGAAAACTAGACACCCGGCGGCTTCCAGGGAGGTATGGCTTGCGTGGATCCCCCAACGTTTCCCTACCCAGAATCCCCTGCAAACCTCAATTTTTGCTCAAAAAATCACTTTTTTCACACATTTTGGGGTGGGAAAGTAGTGGCATCACCGGGCTCACACAAATTTACCACCACCCAGCTCTCCCCCAGGTCTCCCGGTAAAAATGGTGCCTCACTTGTGTGGGAGGCCCAAGTACCCGCGGCAGGCAAGGGCCCAAAACGTAGTGAGGCGACATCAAAATGGCCTATCGCAAAACCACCTGGTTTTGCAAGGGGGGTCACTTTGGTTTTTGGCCCGGTGCTCGGCGGCCATCTAGGGAAACCTACCAAACCCATGCATTTCTGAAAACTAGACACCCGGCGGCTTCCAGGGAGGTATGGCTTGCGTGGATCCCCCAACGTTTCCTTACCCAGAATCCCCTGCAAACCTCAATTTTTGCTCAAAAAATCACTTTTTTCACACATTTTGGGGTGGGAAAGTAGTGGCATCACCGGGCTCACACAAATTTACCACCACCCAGCGTTCCCCCAGGTCTCCCGGTAAAAATGGTGCCTCACTTGTGTGGGAGGCCCAAGTACCCGCGGCAGGCAAGGGCCCAAAACGTAGTGAGGCGACATCAAAATGGCCTATCGCAAAACCACCTGGTTTTGCAAGGGGGGTAACTTTGGTTTTTGGCCCGGTGCTCGGCGGCCATCTAGGGAAACCTACCAAACCCATGCATTTCTGAAAACTAGACACCCGGCGGCTTCCAGGGAGGTATGGCTTGCGTGGATCCCCCAACGTTTCCTTACCCAGAATCCCCTGCAAACCTCAATTTTTGCTCAAAAAATCACTTTTTTCACACATTTTGGGGTGGGAAAGTAGTGGCATCACCGGGCTCACACAAATTTACCACCACCCAGCGTTCCCCCAGGTCTCCCGGTAAAAATGGTGCCTCACTTGTGTGGGAGGCCCAAGTACCCGCGGCAGGCAAGGGCCCAAAACGTAGTGAGGCAACATTTGGGATAGGCAATGTTGATGTCGCCTCACTACGTTTTGGGCCCTTGCCTGCCGCGGGTACTTGGGCCTTCCACACAAGTGAGGCACCATTTTTACCGGGAGACCTGGGGGAACGCTGGGTGGTGGTAAATTTGTGTGAGCCTGGTGATGCCGCTACTTTCCCACCCCAAAATGTGTGAAAAAAGTGATTTTTTGAGCAAAAATTGAGGTTTACAGGGGATTCTGGGTAAGGAAACATTGGGGGATCCACGCAAGCCATACCTCCCTGGAAGCCGCCGGGTGTCTAGTTTTCAGAAATGCATGGGTTTGGTAGGTTTCCCTAGATGGCCGCCGAGCACCGGGCCAAAAACCAAAGTGACCCCCCTTGCAAAACCAGGTGGTTTTGCGATAGGCCATTTTGTTGTCGCCTCACTACGTTTTGGGCCCTTGCCTGCCGCGGGTACTTGGGCCTCCCACACAAGTGAGGCACCATTTTTACCAGGAGACCTGGGGAAACGCTGGGTGGTGGTAAATTTGTGTGAGCCCGGTGATGCCACTACTTTCCCACCCCAAAATGTGTGAAAAAAGTGATTTTTTGAGCAAAAATTGAGGTTTGCAGGGAATTCTGGGTAAGGAAACGTTGGGGGATCCACGCAAGCCATACCTCCCTGGAAGCCGCCGGGTGTCTAGTTTTCAGAAATGCGTGGGTTTGGTAGGTTTCCCTAGATGGCAGCCGAGCACCGGGCCAAAAACCAAAGTGACCCCCCTTGCAAAACCAGGTGGTTTTGCGATAGGCCATTTTGATGTCGCCTCACTACGTTTTGGGCCCTTGCCTGCCGCGGGTACTTGGGCCTCCCACACAAGTGAGGCACCATTTTTACCGGGAGACCTGGGGGAACGCTGGGTGGTGGTAAATTTGTGTGAGCCCGGTGATGCCACTACTTTCCCACCCCAAAATGTGTGAAAAAAGTGATTTTTTGAGCAAAAATTGAGGTTTGCAGGGGATTCTGGGTAAGGAAACGTTGGGGGATCCACGCAAGCCATACCTCCCTGGAAGCCGCCGGGTGTCTAGTTTTCAGAAATGCGTGGTTTTGGTAGGTTTCCCTAGATGGCCGCCGAGCACCGGGCCAAAAACCAAAGTGACCCCCCTTGCAAAACCAGGTGGTTTTGCGATAGGCCATTTTGTTGTCGCCTCACTACGTTTTGGGCCCTTGCCTGCCGCGGGTACTTGGGCCTCCCACACAAGTGAGGCACCATTGTTACCGGGAGACCTGGGGGAACGCTGGGTGGTGGTAAATTTGTGTGAGCCCGGTGATGCCACTACTTTCCCACCCCAAAATGTGTGAAAAAAGTGATTTTTTGAGCAAAAATTGAGGTTTGCAGGGGATTCTGGGTAAGGAAACGTTGGGGGATCCACGCAAGCCATACCTCCCTGGAAGCCGCCGGGTGTCTAGTTTTCAGAAATGCGTGGGTTTGGTAGATTTCCCTAGATGGCCACCGAGCACCGGGCCAAAAACCAAAGTGACCCCCCTTGCAAAACCAGGTGGTTTTGCGATAGGCCATTTTGATGTCGCCTCACTACGTTTTGGGCCCTTGCCTGCCGCGGGTACTTGGGCCTCCCACACAAGTGAGGCACCATTGTTACCGGGAGACCTGGGGGAACGCTGGGTGGTGGTAAATTTGTGTGAGCCCGGTGATGCCACTACTTTCCCACCCCAAAATGTGTGAAAAAAGTGATTTTTTGAGCAAAAATTGAGGTTTGCAGGGGATTCTGGGTAAGGAAACGTTGGGGGATCCACGCAAGCCATACCTCCCTGGAAGCCGCCGGGTGTCTAGTTTTCAGAAATGCATGGGTTTGGTAGGTTTCCCTAGATGGCCGCCGAGCACCGGGCCAAAAACCAAAGTGACCCCTTGCAAAACCAGGTGGTTTTGCGATAGGCCATTTTGTTGTCGCCTCACTACGTTTTGGGCCCTAGCCTGCCGCGGGTACTTGGGCCTCCCACACAAGTGAGGCACCATTGTTACCGGGAGACCTGGGGGAACGCTGGGTGGTGGTAAATTTGTGTGAGCCCGGTGATGCCACTACTTTCCCACCCCAAAATGTGTGAAAAAAGTGATTTTTTGAGCAAAAATTGAGGTTTGCAGGGGATTCTGGGTAAGGAAACGTTGGGGGATCCACGCAAGCCATACCTCCCTGGAAGCCGCCGGGTGTCTAGTTTTCAGAAATGCGTGGGTTTGGTAGGTTTCCCTAGATGGCAGCCGAGCACCGGGCCAAAAACCAAAGTGACCCCCCTTGCAAAACCAGGTGGTTTTGCGATAGGCCATTTTGATGTCGCCTCACTACGTTTTGGGCCCTTGCCTGCCGCGGGTACTTGGGCCTCCCACACAAGTGAGGCACCATTTTTACCGGGAGACCTGGGGGAACGCTGGGTGGTGGTAAATTTGTGTGAGCCCGGTGATGCCACTACTTTCCCACCCCAAAATGTGTGAAAAAAGTGATTTTTTGAGCAAAAATTGAGGTTTGCAGGGGATTCTGGGTAAGGAAACGTTGGGGGATCCACGCAAGCCATACCTCCCTGGAAGTCGCCGGGTGTCTAGTTTTCAGAAATGCATGGGTTTGGTAGGTTTCCCTTGATGGCCGCCGAGCACCGGGCCAAAAACCAAAGTGACCCCCCTTGCAAAACCAGGTGGTTTTGCGATAGGCCATTTTGATGTCGCCTCACTACGTTTTGGGCCCTTGCCTGCCGCGGGTACTTGGGCCTCCCACACAAGTGAGGCACCATTTTTACCGGGAGACCTGGGGGAACGCTGGGTGGTGGTAAATTTGTGTGAGCCCGGTGATGCCACTACTTTCCCACCCCAAAATGTGTGAAAAAAGTGATTTTTTGAGCAAAAATTGAGGTTTGCAGGGGATTCTGGGTAAGGAAACGTTGGGGGATCCACGCAAGCCATACCTCCCTGGAAGCCGCCGGGTATCTACTTTTCAGAAATGCGTGGGTTTGGTAGGTTTCCCTCGATGGCCGCCGAGCACCGGGCCAAAAACCAAAGTGACCCCCCTTGCAAAACCAGGTGGTTTTGCGATAGGCCATTTTGATGTCGCCTCACTATGTTTTGGGTCCTTGCCTGCCGCGGGTACTTGGGCCTCCCACACAAGTGAGGCACCATTTTTACCGGGAGACCTGGGGGAACGCTGGGTGGTGGTAAATTTGTGTGAGCCCGGTGATGCCACTACTTTCCCACCCCAAAATGTGTGAAAAAAGTGATTTTTTGAGCAAAAATTGAGGTTTGCAGGGGATTCTGGGTAAGGAAACGTTGGGGGATCCACGCAAGCCATACCTCCCTGGAAGCCGCCGGGTGTCTAGTTTTCAGAAATGCGTGGGTTTGGTAGGTTTCCCTAGATGGCCGCCGAGCACCGGGCCAAAAACCAAAGTGACCCCCCTTGCAAAACCAGGTGGTTTTGCGATAGGCCATTTTGATGTCGCCTCACTACGTTTTGGGCCCTTGCCTGCCGCGGGTACTTGGGCCTCCCACACAAGTGAGGCACCATTTTTACCGGGAGACCTGGGGGAACGCTGGGTGGTGGTAAATTTGTGTGAGCCCGGTGATGCCACTACTTTCCCACCCCAAAATGTGTGAAAAAAGTGATTTTTTGAGCAAAAATTGAGGTTTGCAGGGGATTCTGGGTAAGGAAACGTTGGGGGATCCACGCAAGCCATACCTCCCTGGAAGCCGCCGGGTGTCTAGGTTTCAGAAATGCATGGGTTTGGTAGGTTTCCCTAGATGGCCGCCGAGCACCGGGCCAAAAACCAAAGTGACCCCCCTTGCAAAACCAGGTGATTTTGCAATAGGCCATTTTGATGTCGCCTCACTACGTTTTGGGCCCTTGCCTGCCGCGGGTACTTGGGCCTCCCACACAAGTGAGGCACCATTTTTACCGGGAGACCTGGGGGAACGCTGGGTGGTGGTAAATTTGTGTGAGCCCGGTGATGCCACTACTTTCCCACCCCAAAATGTGTGAAAAAAGTGATTTTTTGAGCAAAAATTGAGGTTTGCAGGGGATTCTGGGTAAGGAAACGTTGGGGGATCCACACAAGCCATACCTCCCTGGAAGCCGCCGGGTGTCTAGTTTTCAGAAATGCATGGGTTTGGTAGGTTTCCCTAGATGGCCACCGAGCACCGGGCCAAAAACCAAAGTGACCCCCCTTGCAAAACCAGGTGGTTTTGCGATAGGCCATTTTGATGTCGCCTCACTACGTTTTGGGCCCTTGCCTGCCGCGGGTACTTGGGCCTCCCACACAAGTGAGGCACCATTTTTACCGGGAGACCTGGGGGAACGCTGGGTGGTGGTAAATTTGTGTGAGCCCGGTGATGCCACTACTTTCCCACCCCAAAATGTGTGAAAAAAGTGATTTTTTGAGCAAAAATTGAGGTTTGCAGGGGATTCTGGGTAAGGAAACGTTGGGGGATCCACGCAAGCCATACCTCCCTGGAAGCCGCCGGGTGTCTAGTTTTCAGAAATGCGTGGGTTTGGTAGGTTTCCCTAGATGGCCGCCGAGCACCGGGCCAAAAACCAAAGTGACCCCCCTTGCAAAACCAGGTGATTTTGCAATAGGCCATTTTGATGTCGCCTCACTACGTTTTGGACCCTTGCCTGCCGCGGGTACTTGGGCCTCCCACACAAGTGAGGCACCATTTTTACCGGGAGACCTGGGGGAACGCTGGGTGGTGGTAAATTTGTGTGAGCCCAGTGATGCCACTACTTTCCCACCCCAAAATGTGTGAAAAAAGTGATTTTTTGAGCAAAAATTGAGGTTTGCAGGGGATTCTGGGTAAGGAAACATTGGGGGATCCACGCAAGCCATACCTCCCTGGAAGCCGCCGGGTGTCTAGTTTTCAGAAATGCGTGGGTTTGGTAGGTTTCCCTAGATGGCCGCCGAGCACCGGGCCAAAAACCAAAGTGACCCCCCTTGCAAAACCAGGTGGGTTTGCGATAGGCCATTTTGATGTCGCCTCACTACGTTTTGGGCCCTTGCCTGCCGCGGGTACTTGGGCTTCCCACACAAGTGAGGCACAATTTTTACCGGGAGACCTGGGGGAACGCTGGGTGGTGGTAAATTTGTGTGAGCCCGGTGATGCCACTACTTTCCCACCACAAAATGTGTGAAAAAAGTGATTTTTTGAGCAAAAATTGAGGTTTGCAGGGGATTCTGGGTAAGGAAACGTTGGGGGATCCACGCAAGCCATACCTCCCTGGAAGCCGCCGGGTGTCTAGTTTTCAGAAATGCATGGGTTTGGTAGGTTTCCCTAGATGGCCGCCGAGCACCGGGCCAAAAACCAAAGTGACCCCCCTTGCAAAACCAGGTGGTTTTGCGATAGGCCATTTTGATGTCGCCTCACTACGTTTTGGGCCCTTGCCTGCCGCGGGTACTTGGGCCTCCCACACAAGTGAGGCACCATTTTTACCGGGAGACCTGGGGGAACGCTGGGTGGTGGTAAATTTGTGTGAGCCCGGTGATGCCTCTACTTTCCCACCCTAAAATGTATGAAAAAAGTGATTTTTTGAGCAAAAATTGAGGTTTGCAGGGGATTCTGGGTAAGGAAATTTTGGGGGATCCACGCAAGCCATACCTCCCTGGAAGCCGCCGGGTGTCTAGTTTTCAGAAATGCGTGGGTTTGGTAGGTTTCCCTAGGTGCCGGCAGGGCTACGGTTCAAAATCTACAGCTAGTCACTTTGCAAAAAAAAGGGTAATTTTTCACTGCAAAACCACGTTGCGTTTTGCGCCGTTTCCTGTCGCGGGCACTATGCCGACCCGCACAAGTGAGGTACCATTTTTCTCGTAGGACTTTGGGGAACGCGGGGTGGGTGGAAATTTGTGGATCCACGCAGATTCCAGAACTTTCCATCACAGAAATGTGGGGAAAATGTGTTTTTTTTGTCATTTTTTTACGTTTGCAAGGGATTCTGGGTAACCGACCATGGTGGGAGGCAGTCAAGTCACCCCATCCTGGATTCCCCTGGGTGTCTAGTTTTCAAAAATGTATAGGTTTGCTAGGTTTCCCTAGGTGCCGGCAGGGCTAGGGTTCAAAATCTACAGCTAGTCACTTTGCCAAAAAAAGGGTCATTTTTCACTGCAAAACCACGTTGCGTTTTGCGCCGTTTCCTGTCTTGGGCACTAGGCCGACCCGCACAAGTGAGGTACCATTTTTCTCGTAGGACTTTGGGGAACGCGGGGTGGGTGGAAAATTGTGGATCCACGCAGATTCCAGAACTTTCCATCCCAGAAATGTGGGGAAATGTGTTTTTTTTGTCAATTTTTTACGTTTGCAAGGGATTCTGGGTAACAGACCATGGTGGGAGGCAGTCAAGTCACCCCATCCTGGATTCCCCTGGGTGTCTAGTTTTCAAAAATGTATAGGTTTGCTAGGTTTCCCTAGGTTCCGGCAGGGCTACGGTTCAAAATCTACAGCTAGTCACTTTGCCAAAAAAAGGGTCATTTTTCACTGCAAAACCACATTGCGATTTGCACCGTTTCCTGTCGCGGGCACTAGGCCAACCCGCACAAGTGAGGTACCATTTTTCTCGTAGGACTTTGAGGAACGCGGGGTGGGTGGAAAATTGTGGATCCACGCAGATTCCAGAACTTTCCATCGCAGAAATGTGGGGAAAATGTGTTTTTTTTGTCAATTTTTTACGTTTGCAAGGGATTCTGGGTAACAGACCATGGTGGGAGGCAGTCAAGTCACCCCATCCTGGATTCCCCTGGGTGTCTAGTTTTCAAAAATGTATAGGTTTGCTAGGTTTCTCTAGGTGCCGGCAGGGCTAGGGTTCAAAATCTACAGCTAGTCACTTTGCCAAAAAAAGGGTCATTTTTCACTGCAAAACCACGTTGCGTTTTGCGCCGTTTCCTGTTGCGGGCACTAGGCCGACCCGCACAAGTGAGGTACCATTTTTCTCGTAGGACTTTGGGGAACGCGGGGTGGGTGGAAATTTGTGGATCCACGCAGATTCCAGAACTTTCCATCACAGAAATGTGGGGAAAATGTGTTTTTTTCTCAATTTTTTACGTTTGCAAGGGATTCTGGGTAACAGACCATGGTGGGAGGCAGTCAAGTCACCCCATCCTGGATTCCCCTGGGTGTCTAGTTTTCAAAAATGTATAGGTTTGCTAGGTTTCCCTAGGTGCCGGCAGGGCTAGGGTTAAAAAACTACAGCTAATCACTTTGCCAAAAAAGGGTCATTTTTCACTGCAAAATTGAGGTGTGACCACGTTGCGTTTTGCGCCATTTCCTGTCGCGGGCACTAGGCCGACCCGCACAAGTGAGGTACCATTTTTCTCGTATGACTTTGGGGAACGCGGGGTGGGTGGAAAATTGTGGATCCACGCAGATTCCAGAACTTTCCATCCCAGAAATGTGGGGAAAATGTGTTTTTTTTGTCAATTTTTTACGTTTGCAAGGGATTCTGGGTAACAGACCATGGTGGGAGGCAGTCAAGTCACCCCATCCTGGATTCCCCTGGGTGTCTAGTTTTCAAAAATGTATAGGTTTGCTAGGTTTCCCTAGGTGCCGGCAGGGCTAGGGTTCAAAATCTACAGCTAGTCACTTTGCCAAAAAAAGGGTCATTTTTCACTGCAAAACCACGTTGCGTTTTGCGCCGTTTCCTGTCGCGGGCACTAGGCCGACCCGCACAAGTGAGGTACCATTTTTCTCGTAGGACTTTGGGGAACGCGGGGTGGGTGGAAAATTGTGGATCCACGCAGATTCCAGAACTTTCCATCCCAGAAATGTGGGGAAATGTGTTTTTTTTGTCAATTTTTTACGTTTGCAAGGGATTCTGGGTAACAGACCATGGTGGGAGGCAGTCAAGTCACCCCATCCTGGATTCCCCTGGGTGTCTAGTTTTCAAAAATGTATAGGTTTGCTAGGTTTCCCTAGGTGCCGGCAGGGCTACGGTTCAAAATCTACAGCTAGTCACTTTGCCAAAAAAAGGGTCATTTTTCACTGCAAAACCACGTTGCGTTTTGCACCGTTTCCTGTCGCGGGCACTAGGCCAACCCGCACAAGTGAGGTACCATTTTTCTCGTAGGACTTTGGGGAACGCGGGGTGGGTGGAAAATTGTGGATCCACGCAGATTCCAGAACTTTCCATTGCAGAAATGTGGGGAAAATGTGTTTTTTTTGTCAATTTTTTACGTTTGCAAGGGATTCTGGGTAACAGACCATGGTGGGAGGCAGTCAAGTCACCCCATCCTGGATTCCCCTGGGTGTCTAGTTTTCAAAAATGTATAGGTTTGCTAGGTTTCTCTAGGTGCCGGCAGGGCTAGGGTTCAAAATCTACAGCTAGTCACTTTGCCAAAAAAAGGGTCATTTTTCACTGCAAAACCACGTTGCGTTTTGCGCCGTTTCCTGTTGCGGGCACTAGGCCGACCCGCACAAGTGAGGTACCATTTTTCTGGTAGGACTTTGGGGAACGCGGGGTGGGTGGAAATTTGTGGATCCACGCAGATTCCAGAACTTTCCATCACAGAAATGTGGGGAAAATGTGTTTTTTTTGTCAATTTTTTACGTTTGCAAGGGATTCTGGGTAACAGACCATGGTGGGAGGCAGTCAAGTCACCCCATCCTTGATTCCCCTGGGTGTCTAGTTTTCAAAAATGTATAGGTTTGCTAGGTTTCCCTTGGTGCCGGCAGGGCTAGGGTTCAAAAACTACAGCTAGTCACTTTGCCAAAAAAGGGTCATTTTTCACTGCAAAATTGAGGTGTGACCACGTTGCGTTTTGCGCCATTTCCTGTCGCGGGCACTAGGCCGACCCGCACAAGTGAGGTACCATTTTTCTCGTAGGACTTTGGGGAACGTGGGGTGGGTGGAAATTTGTGGATCCACGCAGATTCCAGAACTTTCCATCCCAGAAATGTGGGGAAAATGTGTTTTTTTTGTCAATTTTTTACGTTTGCAAGGGATTCTGGGTAACAGACCATGGTGGGAGGCAGACAAGTCACCCCATCCTGGATTCCCCTGGGTGTCTAGTTTTCAAAAATGTATAGGTTTGCTAGGTTTCCCTAGGTGCCGGCAGGGCTAGGGTTCAAAATCTACAGCTAGTCACTTTGCCAAAAAAAGGGTCATTTTTCACTGCAAAACCACGTTGCGTTTTGCGCCGTTTCCTGTCGCGGGCACTAGGCCGACCCGCACTAGTGAGGTACCATTTTTCTCGTAGGACTTTGGGGAACGCGGGGTGGGTGGAAATTTGTGGATCCACGCAGATTCCAGAACTTTCCATCACAGAAATGTGAGGAAAATGTGTTTTTTTTGTCAATTTTTTACGTTTGCAAGGGATTCTGGGTAACAGACCATGGTGGGAGGCAGTCAAGTCACCCCATCCTGGATTCCCCTGGGTGTCTAGTTTTCAAAAATGTATAGGTTTGCTAGGTTTCCCTAGGTGCCGGCAGGGCTAGGGTTCAAAAACTACAGCTAGTCACTTTGCCAAAAAAGGGTCATTTTTCACTGCAAAATTGAGGTGTGACCACGTTGCGTTTTGCGCCATTTCCTGTCGCCGGCACTAGGCCGACCCGCACAAGTGAGTTACCATTTTTCTCGTAGGACTTTGGGGAACGCGGGGTGGGTGGAAATTTGTGGATCCACGCAGATTCCAGAACTTTCCATCCCAGAAATGTGGGGAAAATGTGTGTTTTTTGTCAATTTTTTACGTTTGCAAGGGATTCTGGGTAACAGACCATGGTGGGAGGCAGTCAAGTCACCCCATCCTGGATTCCCCTGGGTGTCTAGTTTTCAAAAATGTATAGGTTTGCTAGGTTTCCCTAGGTGCCGGCAGGGCTAGGGTTAAAAAAGTACAGCTAGTCACTTTGCCAAAAAAGGGTCATTTTTCACTGCAAAATTGAGGTGTGACCACGTTGCGTTTTGCGCCATTTCCTGTCGCGGGCACTAGGCCGACCCGCACAAGTGAGGTACCATTTTTCTCGTAGGACTTTGGGGAACGCGGGGTGGGTGGAAATTTGTGGATCCACGCAGATTCCAGAACTTTCCATCCCAGAAATGTGGGGAAAATGTGTTTTTTTTGTCAATTTTTTACGTTTGCAAGGGATTCTGGGTAACAGACCATGGTGGGAGGCAGTCAAGTCACCCCATCCTGGATTCCCCTGGGTGTCTAGTTTTCAAAAATGTATAGGTTTGCTAGGTTTCCCTAGGTGCCGGCAGGGCTAGGGTTCAAAATCTACAGCTAGTCACTTTGCCAAAAAAAGGGTCATTTTTCACTGCAAAACCACGTTGCGTTTTGCGCCGTTTCCTGTCGCGGGCACTATGCCGACCCGCACAAGTGAGGTACCATTTTTCTCGTAGGACCTTGGGGAACGCGGGGTGGGTGGAAAATTGTGGATCCACGCAGATTCCAGAACTTTCCATCCCAGAAATGTGGGGAAAATGTGTTTTTTTTGTCAATTTTTTATGTTTGCAAGGGATTCTGGGTAACAGACCATGGTGGGAGGCAGTCAAGTCACCCCATCCTGGATTCCCCTGGGTGTCTAGTTTTCAAAAATGTATAGGTTTGCTAGGTTTCCCTAGGTGCCGGCAGGGCTAGGGTTCAAAATCTACAGCTAGTCACTTTGCCAAAAAAAGGGTCATTTTTCACTGCAAAACCACGTTGCGTTTTGCGCCGTTTCCTGTCGCGGGCACTATGCCGACCCGCACAAGTGAGGTACCATTTTTCTCGTAGGACTTTGAGGAACGCGGGGTGGGTGGAAATTTGTGGATCCACGCAGATTCCAGAGCTTTCCATCACAGAAATGTGGGGAAAAAGTGTTTTTTTGTCAATTTTTTACGTTTGCAAGGGATTCTGGGTAACAGACCATGGTGGGAGGCAGTCAAGTCACCCCATCCTGGATTCCCCTGGGTGTCTAGTTTTCAAAAATGTATAGGTTTGCTAGGTTTCCCTAGGTGCCGGCAGGGCTAGGGTTCAAAAACTACAGCTAGACTCTTCGCAAATAAAGTGTAAATTTTCAGTGTGAAAATGTGGTGCGTTCACCTTAGGTTTTGAGCCACTTCCTGTCGTGGGCACTATGCCTACCCACACAAGTGTACCATTTTTATCGGGAGACTTAGGGTAGTTCAAATTTGTAAAGCAACTGTTATTACCTATTGATTTTTGATGCATTTCTCCCTTCCAAATGAAAGACATTGTGTAAAAAAAAAGTCATTTTGAAAAATTACCAATAATTGTCATGCAAATATGAGTATTCCCAATTTCGAAAATGTGCAAATATGCACTGTTTCTAAACTCTGTAATTTGTTCCCATTTCAGAAATACATAGGTGACTTTCATACCGATTTTTCCATGTATACATTTTCCCACAATAATTGCTATATACCCGGAACAAAAAAAAAAAACATTACAAAATGCTGCTCAGTTTTCTACTCTGGGTTCGTTGGGCTCTTGGTGAACCTACAAGTCCTATATGTCCCCACAACCAGGAAGGTCCACCGGATGTAACAGTACATTGCTTTCAAAGAGATGTCATAATTCGAAGAAGTTACAGGTGAAAACGTTGACTCAAAATGCTGCTTTTTTCAACAAATTTTTAATTTCTCCTATATTTACCTCTAAGTTTCTATAAAGAAACCTTGATGGATCTACACAAATGACCCCTTGCTGAATTCCGAATTTTGTCTACTTTTCAAAAATGTATAGCTTTCCAGGATCCATTATTGTTTTTGTACCCATTTCTACCGTTAACTGGAAGGAGGTTGAAAGCACAAAAAGTAGCAAAAATAGGGTATGTCCCAGAAAAATGCCAAAACTGTGTGAAAAATATTGGTTTTCTGACAAAATTCTGTCATTCCCTAAAAGCTGGAGAAATGGTGATTTCAGCCCCACAAACCCTTTTTTGATACCATTTGCAGAGAAAAACCCAAAAGCTTTCATTTGCAGCCCGTTTTTCCAATTTGTCACAAAAAAAACAAAATTTTGCTGTATTTTGACTAATTTCTGGGAACCCTGTAGGAGAATCCACAAACCCTGGGTACCTTTAGAATCCCCAAAATGTTGGAAGAAAAGGACGCAAATTTGGCATGGATACCTAATGTGGTCAAAAAGTTACAGGGGCCTAAGCGCACACTACCCCAAATAGCCCAAAAAAGGCTTAGCACAGGAGGGGAAAAGGCCTAGCAGCGAAGGGGTTAAAAATCCAAAACAAAGTATAGCTTTAGGATTGTTGACTCCACATTTACATACTTGAATTATCAAGTTACGTAGATGTGAAGTTAAGTAGCGTAAACCTATACTTAACTATATGTACTTACCTTCTCAATATTTTGGTCTTTGATATTTACACCTCTTTGTTTTCATAGCATGATGTTTCTATAGCCCATAAAACCACTACACATTAGGAATAGTATGCTCTCACAGTGAACCTTTATCCTTATCGGTGACTGATCTGACACAGAATACCTCAGGGTATGGCTAGGGACTTGTATCGCAGCACCTCACAGCCCCTGATCGGCAGCTTCACCAGATCCGATGCAGGATGACACAAGGGCCTCGCATTGCAGCACATCTTGCATCTGCTCGGCGATTTCTCCGGATCTGATGAAGAGCCTAACATTGCATCACACTAGGAAAACAGAGTAAACTTAATTGATAAAATAACACAGTGAAGACAAAAATCCAATTAGTAGAATTGGAGATATGCATATTTTAAGATTTTGATACAAATAGCACCAAAAGGTGCAAAGCGCCCACTGAGGGTATCCGGTCAGACTGGACATGGTGGAAGTCACAAGTTCAGGCTGACCACAATGGAACACAGACTTGACACAGGACCAAATTTAGCCCACTGAGGATTGTACCTTATGTCCTAGGTGTGCGGTCTGTGCGGTGTTGCTTTGAGGGACTTCATGTCACACCAGATTTGTGGAACCTTTAGTTAGGCTGGTACAGCACCTTTAACCCCACTTCCAAGGGTCTAGGACTGGATGGGCACAAAATGGAGGGTCTGGGCTAGGTTCAGATGCAAGTTCAAGATGGTTGGAGCCTTTTCTGCCCCTGAGGCTCTGATCAGGAGCCAGGAGGCCAGTCAACTATCTCTTGGAATCATTTTTTAAGTAGCCAACGCAGGGCTTGATTGATTATTTGATCATGTAAGACTGGTCATATCCAAGTGAGCATGGTCTTTTGGCTCCCACTGGGCTTGCAAGCCTGCTATGATACTACTCTCTTTATCCATATGTCAGCATCTCTCCTATTATGGTAGATCCCAGTTTCTCAAGGTTCATGTTCAAGCCTATGTTGGCATCCCAAATCTCCTTCACTGCGAGCAGCAACTCGTGTGTAAAGCAGAATTTGTCAGCAAACGTGACATTCCTACGTGCTGCCAAACAAAAGTTATCACTTATTAAAAGTGATAATGTAATCCAATGCTATCCTATGGGAGGAGTAGGCCTTGTAATAGTGAAAAACACATTTTAGAGTTTTTCACTACCAAAACATGTAAAAACGTAAAGGTACATATCCAAATGTTTAAATAAAATGCACCCTGCCATATGGACAGCTTAGAGCTTACCGTAGGGGTTAGTCAAAAAGGAAAGTTTAGGCCTGCCAAAATGGCAGTTCAAAACTGCACACACAGGCTGCAGTGGCAGGCCTAAGGCATATTTACAAAGGCTACGTAAGTAGGTGGCACAATGTGTGCTACAGGCTCACTACTAGCCTTTAATTTACAGTCCCTAGGTGCATGTATTACCAATTTGCTAGGGAATTGCAAGAAAATTAAATGTGCCAATTGGATGTAAGCCAATTTGATCATGTTTAAAGGAGAGAGCACAAGCACATGAGGGCAGGTTATCAGTATTAAATTGCGCAGACTCCTAAAGCCCCCAAAAAGGCAAGAAAACAGGAGGGGTGAAAGCCAAAGGTTTAGGGGTGACCCTTCAGAGAGGGCCAGGTCCAATAGATTGTGATTATTATTTCATGAAGATCTCACCCCCTTAAAACAATATTTCCATTTCTTATGTTAGTGTTCAGCATTGGGATCCAGTACTTTTTGTGCAGTGGCCTTAATTGATATGTGTGAAGCAAAATAATCCCTTGTTATAATCTGACATCAAAATTAATATCTTTCAAAGTTCTCGCCATTTTTAATTGGGCAATGTTTTTGTTTTTCCATATTCAATTCCAGCTTCATACTTTGTCTGTGATATTTTTCGCAAAAATGGATGGAGACCTGAGCAACATGGAAGGGTTCACTGTGCCAGAGCTGAACAAATTGTGCAAGGAGAGGGAGCTGAAGCTAACAAAGTGTACCAAGAAAATAGATTACCAGATAGCCCTCAGAGCCCAGGAGGTTTGCAATCTCCATCACAGGAGCAGAACCAATGAGGCATAACTAGGATATCCTTTTGCCATGCCTTGTCTTTGCATACAGGGAAGTGCCTCAGAAAGGAGTGGGGTTTAGCCCGTTGAACTCCTGGGTGTGGACATCTCAGTCTTGTAAAGGAGGGGTGAGAGCAAGCTCCCAAGAAACCCTCTGAAGACATAGCGAGCTACATGTTGAAGCACTTCTGTAAAGAGGTCACTGAGAACCTGGTGGTCAGTGAGGTAGTTATGACACACTGGTGTAATTAGACGGCCACTCTGATGGAGTATTAGCCGGACAAAAAGTGTGGGCATTGGAGTCTGTGAAGCTCTGGGCCTTGAAGAACCTGCGGAAAAGGCCCTAAGAGAAATAAGACCAGAAAGGGCACGTCCTCTACCTGATGGACCTCAAGACCTCCAGGAACACCTGAAGGGTCCTGCATGTGAACCGCTTCAAGCCCCATTTTGAGAGGTCCTTAGTCATTATGCTCCTGGAGACAAATGATGGTTAGGAGCAACAGAGGACTGTCACCACATTTGAAGCAGTTTGCCTTTCTCTTCTCACTGACCTCACGACTCATTGATTGGTGTACCCATGACATAGACTTAGGGACAGCATGCCTGTCAAAAAATGTTTGCAGCCTGCATGACTAGGGGAGAGGTGTGGCCCCGTGGCCAGGGCGACTGACGCTGGACGCTGGAGATCACGGTTCGATACCTGGCTCCGGCGGCAGGGGTCTGCCCAGCACCATGCGACTCTGGGCATTAGCTCGTTTAATCTTCCCAACGGTCCCCAGCACCGAGATACCCCTTTGGGGGTGATTTGTGCGCTATACAAGTACTGGATTTACATTTAAATTTTTACATTAAGGGTGAAGTGTGAAGATGCTAGATTTTTGGGTGAATGATCCCTCCTGTAGTCCCTGGTCCAGTCAGTAGTACTGGTATCCAAGGCTGTCCCATCGGGCTCCCTTCCAGAGCTGAGGTTCTGTGTGGATTACAAGGGTCTCAATTCAATCACCAGACTAATGCTCACCCCATCACCAAAGCTGATGAGCTCATTGATCAGCAGGGAGCTGTCAAGTTCCTGAGTACCTTTGATCTGGCATCAGGGTATTGGCAGATTGCCTTAACCGAGGCGGGCAAGGAGAGGTAAGCATTCTCCACCTCAGAGGGTTACTTTCAATTTAAAGTGATGCCCTTTCAATTAGAGAGTGCCCCAGCGACCTTCCAGGGGCTGGTGAACCAGGTTGGAGGACTTCAGTGCTACCAAGACAATATTGCTGTCATCAGCTCCAGCTGGGCTGACCGCCTGCACCACCTACAGGAAGTGCTTCAGGGCTTGCAATAGGAAGGTCTGACTATCACGGCCAGTAAGTGCCAGGTAGGGCAGGGATCAGTTGTGTACTTGGGCCATCAAGCTGGTGGGGGCAAAGTGCAGCCCCACAGCCCACGGTACACACCATCACAGCTTGGGAACACCCCCCCCCCCCACCCAAGACTCAGACTGAGATGAGAGCCTTCTTAGGGCCCACTGTGTATTACAGGAGATTCATTAATGGGTATGACACCATTGTTGCCCTTGAATTCAGCTGACTGCTAAGAAGCAGCCCAACAAGGTGATCTGGATGGATGTGTGCCAGAAAGCATACCCTGAAGTTAAACCATATGTACAGCACCAGTGCTTAGGGCACCCAGCGTGTCTAATGAATTTGTAGAGCAGACAGATGCTTCAAAGCATTGAATTGAGGCTGTCTTTTAACAACGAAATAATTAGGGCTTAGACCAACCTGGAACCTTCATCAGCAGGAGGCTTCTTCCCAGGGAACAGAGGTGGAGTGCAATTGAAAGGGAAGCATTTGCAGTAGTCAGGGACCTGAAGAAGATGAGACCATACTTGTTTGGAGCTCAATTCTAAGTTCAAGCAGACCACTAACCCCTCAGACGGCTGATGCAGATGAGGGGTGAGAATCCAAAAATGTTGAGGTGGTTCATCTCCCTACCCTACAGGGAATGGACTTTACAGTGGAAAATTGCCCTGGGACTGACCATGCCAATACTGATGATCTTTCCAGGTTTTCCACCTTTAGGGTGGGTAGTTCTCCCTGCTTTCTGCTGGGTTGGGGGCATGTTGCAGTTACCATATTTTGCGTTTGGGATGCGGCTCTGAGCAATTGCCAGTGGCTGAGATTAATTTAAGCATTCCATCCATCACTGTTGTTTCTGCATTTGCCGTCCTAAGTGCGCCGAGTATGCTCAGACGTGGTTCTCGGGCTCACTGTGCTGCTGGAGTCAAGGCTACAGTAGGGGTTTCCAACACTGCCAACATTAAACCCTGCCACAAGACCAACAGATTTCTGAGCGCTTTTGTGGCCAAGGCCGTGGCCTACAAAGGCAATGGCCAGAGCATCAGTGACAACTGGCAACTTAGTCTCCTGCCCTTCCAGCTCCCACTGCTGCAGTCGGTAAACGTCTTTGGTGTGTCCTTTCTGGCACAAAACCACCTTCACCGAGGCAGGATCCAATGTTTCTTCCAGGGGTGATACACCATCTCCTCAGACAAATGGGTCCTCTAAATTGTCCATGAGGCAATGCCCGCCTAGTTCTTTCCACCTAGTTGCACATCCTATTACCTTTAGGTTAGCTGACAGAGGACTGCCTGTATGCCTTGCAGCAGGAAGTGCAGGCTTTTTTGACCAATGGCACCACAGAGAGGGTTTTGGAATTGGAAATAGCTGCTCAGTGTTACTCCTGCTAATTCCTGGTGCTGACGAAGGACGGAGGCCTTCATCCTATATTAGAATTTCTCCCTCTCAATGCCTTCTTGCTGAAAGACAAGTTCAAGATTCTCATGATAGCCCAGGTCCTGTCTGCTGTCGACCCTAGAGACTGGACGGTGAGGTTTGGCCCCCCACAAACCTATTTTCATATCTCTATCTTGCAGTCCCCCTTTTGGTCTCACCGGTGTCCCTTGGGTAATCACAAAAGTGATGGTGGTAGTCGCGGCACACCATCAGAGGTTAGGGGTATCAGTCTTCCTCCACCTCAATGACTGGCTATTGAAGGTGGGTTTATCCAAAACATCAACAACCTCCAGACAACAGCGATCCCCTTAAAGTTCACTGTCAACATGCTGAAGTTGCACCTGACTCCTCCTTAGATGCTCCTGTTTATCAAAGTAATTCTGGATATGGTACAGTTTCATGCCTTTTCCCTGCAACAGAGAGCCCAGGGAATGTGGACTATGCTCCTGATGTTTTAGCCTCTGTCCTGGATCTCAGTGTGGATGACTCTGAGGCTGCTGGGAGCGCTCGCCTCCATCATCCTGCTGGTGAAACATGCCATATAGCATACAATGGCTCTGCAGTGGGACCTTAAGTCCTAGTGAGCATTGCACCAGGGGAATCTGTTTGATTGCATCCAGAATTCAGAGGAAACTGCAAAAACTTGCAATGGTGGCTGATGGACTGTGATTGGGTCACTGGCAGACCCCAATACTTACCTCACACAGATTTGATAGGGGTGATAGATATATTGCTTCTGTGTTGGGGTGACCATCTGGGAGAGGCGGAGACCAAAGGCCACTGGACTGAAGCAGAAGCTTCACTCCACATCAATTTGTTAAAGTTGAGGGTGCTACACTTGGCCTTGAAGTCCACCATCATAGGAAGACTGGTGCATGTGCTCATACACAATGGCACCACCATGTGATACAGCAACAAGCAGGGACTCTAGAAGGGGTTGGATTGCCAAGGAATATTTTTGTGATGAATCATCTGACAGGATCTCCAAATGGAAGTACAAACAAACTCACCCTTCAAAGCTTAGTGAACCAAGAATGATTATACATGCTGTCGTACTTTAGAATTTGGGACCGCGTAGGAGGCAGGGCCCTACCCTGCCTATTCCGGTATTAGCGAACCGCGAATGGCCAATGCGGTATGTACAAGGGCTTTGTATAACGTTATATCAATAAATGCACTGTGTATACGATATTTTACATTGGCTTCGTGGGTTCCATCTTGGAGCGGTGGCCATCTTATGGTTGCCCTCACATAGGCTACACATTACGAACAAGTACGGGCCTTTAGAACACATGTGCCTTCTGTTTGACTTCTCTGTGACCTGTGCAGCTTGGCTCCGCTGCCCCAGGTCAGTCCGGTCCCACGAGCTCCCCATCCTACGGCCACCTGTGATTAGCATCAGGGTTTGACACACCATAAAGCCTTTTCATCCCACACAAGCCTCCGGCTAATCTCTTTCACACCTGACTCTTCCTGCTTTATGGCTTGTTTTACAAACAGGAGATGCCCGTGTTTATTGGGGTCTGTGGATATCTGATGTGGGATCTGAGCCTCGCTGGGTAAATAATTGTGGGCTGGCCTAACTGGAATGTGGGATGGTCATCATGACTCTGCCTTTTCGTTTGTAATGAATACATGTGAATTACCATATCGTAAAACAAGGAATGTGTGCCTGAAGCATGATATTTTGTATATAAGGAGAAGGCCGTTTCTGTAAGTTTAAGCAGTCTCCTGAGAACATACATTGTGCTGTACTTCTCGGACACCTGTAATTGGTCTGCAGCCAATAAATTGATCTTTGACTTCACCTAGAAGACTCTGTGTTTCTGTGTTTTTGAAACAGGAAGAACTCGAAGTCTTAGGGTGTGTTCCCCTGCACCGCTGGGCTTTAAAAACCCAGTACTTCAGTTGGCGCCCAACGGGGGGCGAATTCAGCGGTACCAGTCCAAGCCAGAGGTTCGTGAGGAGCTTCGTGTGGAAATTCCAGAGGATGGCCGCCACTTCATCGACCCCTGCATGTCGACGTGGCCCGAAAGTCTTTTCTGTGAGGTTCTCCGCGTCCCGACGGCTACGAAGGACTGCTGCCCTGATTAATCGCCCTGTTTTGGACCCTTGACGATTTTGGTAGAGTGAAACAATTGAGAGAGTCTTCTGGTGACGCCATCGATCAACGATATTCAGTTAGGTATAAGTGGAGCGTCTCCCAGTTTGTTTGGTATCCTTCGGGAATTTGGTATCCTTCGGGATCGGTTTGATTTGGAACTTGCAAGTGCCAAAGCCAGAGGACTCGTGTATTCACGAGACTATCGTATTCGATAATCCTTTGAAGTTTGAAACTAGACTAGTGAACGAAGATGCCTGGTTCTAGTGTATTTGGAAGATTGTTTTGTTTGGGTTGTAGAAGGGATTCCCAGTTAGAGGATTCATGTCCGGTTCCTCCAATTGGAACTCCAACTTATGAGCTTTATGTAAAACATGGCGTGGGCCCCATTGCATATAATGAAGTATGGATCCGATACACCAGAAAGGACGGTGTTTTAAAATGGCCCCAAAATGGTAGTTTCGATACAGATATCTTAGATTATTTGGAACTTAAATTGTTTAAAAAGAAAGCCCGGCCGGCGATGTTTGATTCTTTCCGCCTATGGCGAAAGGAAGCCAAACAGAAGGAAATTAAGCTAGCGAAAAGGAATAAGAGAGAAAAAGGTATGTCGATGATGCAAGCAGCTGTGCAATTTAAAGATAATGAGGAGGAACAAATGAATGAGCAGCTACATAGACAGCGCAAACTAGGGATCGATAAATGTTACCCTTTTTTGTCACCCCTTGTACAAGATGAGACAAAAGAGAAAGAGAAAGATTCCCTAATGTCCCATTTGCTAAGTTCACCACCCCCGTATGCGCAAAATGCCACAGCGCCTCCACAGCTCGTAAATGTGCAGCCTCTAGTTAATGTGCCGCAAGCCTTCCCACAACCGCCAGCTCCTCCTCAGTTGGCTCCTATCCCTGCAGTGCAGCCCTCTCAAGGGCCGCCAGTTTTGTTACCTGTTGCCCCTGCGCTTCCTGCGACTTTGCCTAGTACATCAGCTGCCTCCCCTGGCGCTCTTCTTTACACTACCCAGGTACCTGTATCTGCATCCACTTTTCTTCCCTCTGTCTATCCCCCCTGTTTTCGCCACAACTTCTCCTTCAGCACGACAACGACTAGCTAATGTAGTTACTAGTTTAATGTCGCCTCTCTTTGGGTCATCTAATATGACCCCTGGTTTACAACGTAAGCAATTGCGCAGTCAGCTGCCTAATCCTGAAGAGAAAGAGGTACTAGATCATATGGCGCGTAGGTGGATTGTTTTCCCTTCACTCTATGATGTGGAATCAGTTGTTAACGTTTTTCACCAATGGGACGCCCCAAAACAGAGGTATGTGTTTGACAAAATGTGTGAATTCCTCTATGAGGAATTGGAAGATCATGGTTCAAACACAATCCCGCAGGAGTTGTGTCGAGTGCGATTTGATTTTGGAACAGGTACAATTGTGGGTCCCGATGTAGATAAAGCAGTTGCGACTTTACTGTCCTTCAGAAATGGCGATTGTCAGCAATCATTGTTTGAACAGGAATTCCCTGTGGGGAAAAAGGTAAAAGCGCGCCAATATCCGATGCGTGAGGTTCCCCCAGTTTGGAGACCTGCTGATGCAAATGCTGTTCCACCTGTCTTAGCACACTTTCAGCGTGTTTGGGTACATGTCCCATGGAAGCGTTCTGAGGTGTTAGCGCTTAAGCAGACATTGCCTGACCCCCGTAAAAACCCTGCAGGATATTATAAGGAGTTATCACAAACTGCAGACTCATGTGTCATGAAACTGGCTGACATAGATATGTTGTTCGGGAATGTGGTTCCACAGCCTTTATGGGGATCCATTCGTAATACGGATCATGCTGCAGAACTAGGGGGCACATGGGCTAATATCATTGCTGCAGACACTAGACAAGTTGGTGGCGCGAAGCCTGACCCTTTGGTAGCAGACCTCCCTGGTAGAATTATTACCTACATGAAAACTATAATGCCCGCGATGCGCGTGAATTGGGATAAACTATCTGCATGTAAGCAGAAGAAAGATGAGACAGTGTCCGATTTCTTTACAAGGTTTGAAGAAACGTTTATCGACCACAGTGGTCAAGACATGAGTACTGAAGGTGGCCAACGGTTATTTGTGGATAAATTTGTGCAGAATCTACTTCCCGAGTTGTGTAAGAAATTAAAAGATTCAGAGAGTTCTTGGGCTGTTTCCTCTTCAGCGCAAATACTGGCTACTACACAGTATTATGAAAATAGAGATAAAGACGAGAAGGATAGAACAGACAAGAAAACGAAATAATTGAAAATGAAGATCCTTTTACAGCAGGCTTATCCGCCACGTGGAGGACAGAATAATTATAGGCAAACCCAGGGTATCTATCAGCAACCCCAACAGTTTCAGAATAACCAGCAAATGAATGGGTATTATCAACCACGTATCCCTCTAGGTCCCAATCAATGTTCATATTGCAGGGAGGAAGGTCATTTTAAGTATAGCTGTCCTAAATTAATGCAGCGTACTAGTAATGCGTATGGCGCAAGAGGTAGAGGTGGTCAGCAAGCTCCTAGAGGTAGAGGGCGTGGAAATGTTCCCCAGAACGCGCGTCCTCTTCCGCCTCAAAATACGATAAATAGCTTTGATCAGCAAGCCAACGCAACTGGTAATACAGCTCAGTACTATAATAATGATTATTATGCAGAAGACGACAATGTGGAAGGTAATGATTACTAGGACAGCCATAGACAGAGAGAGGGAGTTGTTTCAGTACCAGTGGATCAGAGTGGACCATATGTTAAAGTGACTACAGCGGGTGTAACAGAGCCCTTTCTGCTGGACACTGGTGCTGCAAAGAGTTCAATTATGCATTCAAAACTCCCTGGCGCACCTTTGTCTGGCGAAATGAATGTTTCAGTAGGTTTTTCTGGCGCCCCAGTTAGGAACCCGATTTCTAGTCCTATGCCACTTTCTGTTGGACCTTGTGAGTTAAAAGCACCCCTCATCCTAACGACAGGTTGTGGTGAAAATCTGTTAGGGTTGGATTTGTTAAAAAGATTGCATGCGACACTATATTGTTCTCCCTCGGGAGTACAACTTACATTAGGTAAGGAAGTGATTTCCCCGATGTATTTGTCAAAGAATACAATGCCACCTGAATTGTCATCCCTTCCGGATGTCCTTTGGGCAACTGGTCCCAATGATGTGGGTCTTTTGGAAATACCGCCATACGTGGTCACTTTGAAAGCCAATGTCAGATTGCCACGCATTCCCCAGTACAAGATCTCCAATGATGGTCAGAAAGCGTTGTTAGCCATTGTCAGTGATTTGATAAAAAAGGGTGTAATTGAAGAGACAAGAGGCAACGTTTGCAATTGTCCTGTTTTACCTGTTTTAAAACGAACGGACCCTTCACAGCCACCTGTTTACAGATTTGTGATTGATCTTAGAGCGGTAAATAAGATTGTTGTGCCACAGTTACCAGTTGTCCCTGATATAACTGCCTTGTTAACCATGATTCCAGCCTCCGCTGCATGGTTCTCAGTGATCGACTTAAAGAATGCTTTCTTTAGCATCCCAATTGCAGAAGAGAGCAGGGACATTTTTGGCTTCAGTTTAGGAGGTCGAAGCTTCCGCTTTAAACGCGCTCCACAGGGCTACTGTGAAAGTCCATCAATATACAGTCAAGCTTTAAAAGCGCAGCTTGATGCACTTGTTTTACCTAGTGGCGCTATCCTTTTTCAGTACGTTGACGATTTACTAATCGCCGCGGATACTGAAAAGATTTGCAAAGAAGCTACATTGTCATTGTTGCGTCATTTGTCTGCCTCTCATCATAAAGTATCTCTCTCCAAATTGCAATATTGTCGACAAGAAGTGACCTACTTAGGTCATCTCTTATCGAAGCAGGGAAGGAAACTGACCCCAGAAAGAATTCAAGCCATTGCACAATTGAGTGTGCCCAGAACACAGAGAGAAGTGCGTGCTTTCTTGGTCATTACTTCATACTGTAGGCACTGGATACCAAATTTTTCTTTGCTGGCAAAACCTTTGTTAGCATTAACATGTAAAAATACACCGAATCCTGTTCCATGGTCTGAAGAGTGTCAGAAAAGTTTTTGGGAATTACGTAATGCATTATGTTCAGCTCCTGTGTTGGGTATCCCTGACTACAGCAAGCCTTTTACATTGTATGTTCACGAAAAGGACGGTTGCGCATTAGCAGTGTTAACACAGCCTTTTGGTGACAGACCGCGTCCATGCGCATATTTTTCGTCAACCTTGGACCCGGTAGCGAGGGCATTGCCAAGTTGTTTGAGAGCTACAGCCGCAGCAGCTATGTCTATTCGACAGTCTGCTGGATTGGTAATGGATAACACATTGATTGTTATGGTTCCACATGCTGTGGACACATTGTTAAACAGGACCAAGACACAGCACTTAACTAGTGCTCGATTGTCAGGGTATGAATTGACACTGTTAGCAAACCATATACACATAAAAAGATGCAACACGTTGAATCCAGCTACATTATTGCCGATTCCAGCAGACATGGATGAGATTGAGCAGCATGATTGTCTGTTCAGAACAGAAGAAGAGACAAAAGGGAGAGTGGATCTTAAAGATACTCCCCTGACTGAGTGTGATGGTACCTTATGGGTGGATGGTTCGTGCTTTAAGCTTCTGAATGGTGATACGACTGCTGCATATGCTATCACGACTTTGCACACGATCGTTGAAACTGCACGTGTGCCACATAATTCGGCTCAAGCAGCAGAATTAATTGCCCTTACAAGAGCATGCGTGTTGTCTGAAGGAATGAAAGTGAACATATTTACTGACAGCCAGTACGCCTTTGGTGTGGCCCATAGTTTTGGGCGATTGTGGAAGGAACGTGGGTTCCTGACTTCGCATGGAGCTAAAATTCAGAATGGCAAGTTGGTGAATGATCTCCTTGAGTCACTGACCCTACCGCTACAAGTTGCGATTATGAAATGCAGTGCGCACAAGAAAGTCACTGATGATGTTGGTCGTGGTAATGCATTTGCTGACGAAATCGCGAAAGAAACAGCAAAAGATGTGAAGACTCGAATGTATGTTGCAGGCCCTGCAAGATGGGTTGGTGATGTTGGAATGTGTGAAGACACGATAGAGAGTGTGAAGTCCCTTCAAGCTGAAGCCACAGAGAAAGAGTTGAGCAAGTGGAGAGAAAGTACGGGTAAATTGGATGAGAATGGTTGTTGGGTTGATTTGTCAGAACATCGGCGATGGTTGCTACCTGATGCATATGTGCTTCCAGTGGTTACTATGGCACATGGAATGGCACATATCAGTGTGAAAGGAATCTGTAAGTTGTTGGCCCCAGTATGGCAGAACGCTGGAATTCCCAAGTGTGCAGAGAATGTGGTCAAGAATTGTATGGTATGTTTGAAATACAACCCTGGTAGGAGAACCCCAACTCCAGCTGGTCATTTTTCGCCTCCATCATATCCATTTGAGGTTTTGCAGCTAGATTTTATCCACATGGAAAGGTGCAACAACTTGAAATATGTACTGGTTGTTGTTTGCGCTTTCTCAAAATGGATAGAAGCATAGCCCCTAAAAGACAACACTGCTCTATCCACAGCCAAAGCCCTTGTGAAAGAATTTTTCCCTAGGTTTGGAATGCCAAGAATGGTGTGGAGTGATAATGGGAGTGGATTTGTGGGTCGAGTGATGAAAAATGTGTGTGAGGGATTAGGTATAAAGCAGAAATTTCATGCTGCAAATCACCCCCAATCAGCTGGATTAGTAGAGTGCTACAATGGCACTCTGAAGCTAAAACTGGCCAAAATCCAGGCGAGCTCCGGTCTTAAATGGCCTGACGCTCTGCCTTTAGCACTCCTATCCACGAGAATGACTGTGCATTCACGAGTGAGACTTAGTCCATATGAGGTGGTTTTTGGCCGCCCGGCCAATGTATGGGGTGTGCCAAGACCGACAAAGTTCAGCGAAATCGAACATCCAGTACTGCTTGACTATCTGTACGAATTGACGGCTAAATTGCGTATTTTACACCAACAGGTGCACGATACTCTCCCCCAGGCCTCTGAAGCTCCCGGACACCCTATCGACCCTGGCACGTGGGTTCTCGTGAAAAACTTTCAGCGAAAGAGCAACGATGAGCCCCGTTGGATCGGCCCTCACCTCGTACTTCTGTCAACAAGATCAGCGGTTCGAGTGAAAGGGAAGAAGAATTGGATCCATGGCACCCACTGCAAACGGATCCCTTTGCCCCTACCATGTGACCGGTGGGTCCAGGAGGGTATCGCTGACTCTGAAACTGACACTGTACCTCGTTTTGTACCATTTAGTGATGCACGCGTAAGAGGCACAACTTCAGACCAGGAGAGTGACGATATTTTGCAAGAAGCTGTGTGCCACCGTCAATTCGATTGGACACCACCGAGCCTGAACTCTTGTTTCAAGACCAGACAGTACCTGGCAAACACCGCTATAATTTGAGGCCGAGACCAAGGCCTATGGATAAATAAAATTCCCTTCCCTTACTATTTTTTAATATTATAGCTCTCCCATCTGAAGGACTTTTTGATTTTTTGTTTTTCGAACCACCATCCGGGTTCAGCCGCAGGGTCGCGGTGCCAAGACTTTGGGGTACAGGCCGAAGACGTTAGGTCAACGGTTCTGGTTGGTTCCCTGGACTGACAGGCATACTCCTTAGCAGAAAATACTCACCCGCCGCCAGCGGCACGATTAGAGCATGGAGTTTTTCAAGATGGAGAGACCCGCTGAGGAAATGAACTTTAAAACGAAAATCTGCAGGATAATGAAGAGCAAACATTTTGTATTATTATGTCTGTTTATATTATTTAGTATGATGGTGTTTACTGTAGGTTATGTATTCTTCTCCTCTCAAGTACCATTTGCACCCACTGAACAGCCTATACCTCCTCCTACTGCCTCCTTACACTCTTTTCACCCTCTGCCTGAACACGAACAAGCTAGACGTTCCGAGTTTGTAAACAACTCATTCATTCAACTCCTGCACCAGCACCAACTAGTCATGAATACATCCAATTGTTGGGTGTGTGGTTTAATGCCACATACCATTAACAAGGGTATTCCTTATCTAGTGCTGCCGTTTAGCTATAATGGATCGTCATGGGCATTCCAGACCATGTTTCTTTTTGCATTAGATGCCTACTCCCCGCGACAACCGCGTTCCATCAGACCTAGCACAAATAATAAGGCCTTAATGAAAGGAGTCGCCGATATGAGCAGAGATATCGACGCGTACTCATCTATTCCCAAGGATGAATTGCGAGCCTATGTAGGTTGGAACGCGACGGGGTATAGCATTAGTCTGGGTGAAAGGCAGCGAAAAATCTCATCCCCAATCTGGGTCGTACCCCACATAGGTCGGTTCTGTTTACAAGGTAATGGTCAGAATCCAAGAGCTCAACTGGGGAAAAGTGACTGTACTGAAACGTACACTTTTCCATCACAGTTTTCCCTTGCGTTTTTGGCTGCCAAGGGTACATATTTTGTCTGCAATGACCGAGCATATACATGGTTGCCCCCTGATTTCTCGGGCACATGTTATATTGCAAACTTGCTACCGCCGACATTTACTGCTGCCTCTGATTATCACAAGACCAGAGTTGTGAGAGGCGTGGTTAGTAAGGAGGATACTGCCGGTCAGGAAGCAGGAGACTTCTTTTTGGGTTTCCTGACCTTTTGGGGACCTATGGTCAATAGTAGGAACCTGAGACAACTGACTCGTGTGGTTGAATCCACTGTTAATGTAATGGCTGGTGCCCTTGGTAATTTGACAGCTGAGCTCCAATCGGATCTCCTCATGACTTTGCAGAACCGTATGGTTTTAGACGTCATACTTGCAGACCGCGGTGGGGTATGTAAGGTCATCCAATCTAGCTGTTGCATTTTCATACCAGATAACGCTCCAACAGTTTATCAAGCCATCTCCAAACTGCATAAAATATCCGAATCTATACACGTTGGGTTGGAAGATTCTGATGGTCATTGGAATGATCTTAGCGATCCTTTTCCTGTTCTGTCTGTGTATACAGTGCGCTCCTGCGATATGTGGCCTCTGTGCTACATTATGTGTAAAGAAACCTGTATCGAGGGACGAGCTAAGTAATAGGATGATGCTACAGCAACATCTCCATGACTTCATGAATATAGACCTGGACTCGGATTAAAATGAGCCTAGTTATTGCCTATGTAAGGGCAAAAGGAGGGTCTGTGGTGCTTTAGAATTTGGGACCGCGTAGGAGGCAGGGCCCTACCCTGCCTATTCCGGTATTAGCGAACCGCGAATGGCCAATGCGGTATGTACAAGTGCTTTGTATAACGTTATATCAATAAATGCACTGTGTATACGATATTTTACATTGGCTTCGTGGGTTCCATCTTGGAGCGGTGGCCATCTTATGGTTGCCCTCACATAGGCTACACATTACGAACAAGTACGGGCCTTTAGAACACATGTGCCTTCTGTTTGACTTCTCTGTGACCTGTGCAGCTTGGCTCCGCTGCCCCAGGTCAGTCCGGTCCCACGAGCTCCCCGTCCTACGGCCACCTGTGATTAGCATCAGGGTTTGACACACCATAAAGCCTTTTCATCCCACACAAGCCTCCGGCTAATCTCTTTCACACCTGACTCTTCCTGCTTTATGGCTTGTTTTACAAACAGGAGATGCCCGTGTTTATTGGGGTCTGTGGATATCTGATGTGGGATCTGAGCCTCGCTGGGTAAATAATTGTGGGCTGGCCTAACTGGAATGTGGGATGGTCATCATGACTCTGCCTTTTCGTTTGTAATGAATACATGTGAATGACCATATCGTAAAACAAGGAATGTGTGCCTGAAGCATGATATTTTGTATATAAGGAGAAGGCCGTTTCTGTAAGTTTAAGCAGTCTCCTGAGAACATACATTGTGCTGTACTTCTCGGACACCTGTAATTGGTCTGCAGCCAATAAATTGATCTTTGACTTCACCTAGAAGACTCTGTGTTTCTGTGGGTCTGAAACAGGAAGAACTCGAAGTCTTAGGGTGTGTTCCCCTGCACCGCTGGGCTTTAAAAACCCAGTACTTCAATGCAGGTGGAGTAGGGTATCTTTCATCAGTGGAGAGAACCCTGGTTTGTTCATTTCACTATGGCCAAGAACACGCAATGTCAGCACTTTTGCTTGTTACAGTTCAAAAAGAGGTTCTGTCTTGAAGATGCTTTCCACTTAGAGTGGATCTCAGAACTCCTGTACGCCTTCCCACTGCCATCTCTCCTGCCCCAAGTTCTGAAGAAGATCAAGAATGTCTGGTCCCAAGACACCCCAGGAGTACTGGATTTGACAATTAAAGTTGGGTTCCAGAACTCCTGAAAATTAGCATTTGTCCTCTGATAAAGCTACCAATTCAGTAGGATCTTCTGTTGTAGTTTTTTTAGATGTACTGAGAAACAGATTATTCCTGTAGTAATAAAAACTTCCAATGTAAAAGTGTTCATTCTTCTTAGTACAGTGTGTGTGATACTGTAAATACCAAAATAAGGTTTATTGTTGGTTCCACAATGCCTCTGATCCCTTTATGGAAATGTTAGTAACCAAAAAGTAACACTTCAATATCAGTTGCACATTGAATAGTGTCTTGTGGGGCCACAATAGCTTGCCTTTCACATTCATCGCTGGAGAATTGAACCAACTTCACCTGTGGCAGCACACCTTGTAGAGTTATGTCAAAGTTGTAACTTATGCAACAGAAGAATAGGATGGGAGAGCGAGTCAATTGGAGAGATAAAATAAAATCAGGGCTGCAGGCCCCCACTGATTCTAAATAATGCACATTTCATCAGTGGCAGCAAGTATGGCCGACTGAAATCCTGACTTAGAGAGGCCAAAACTTTACAATGTTCTAAGTAGTTTGCCAGATGTTTGTTTACCATCTACCATTTTAGCTGGGAAAGGAAGAAGAGAAATGGGTTGATAGTGTGTGTGGTCCTCTGTTTTGGGAATAGGTTTCTTTAAGTAGTGTTGTCCCAGATACATGCTTCAATTGTGGGAGACAGTCACTGAATTAAGTGAAAACATACATAAATCAGTGATAATAGGTTTGATAGTATGAACACCTTGGATAAGATATGTGGAGGACAGTGATCTTTAGGGGAGACTGATTTTACAGTGAGAGAAATGCCTAGGATCTCATTCAGAGTTTTTAGAGTATATTTTGTAATTTGGTGTTGGAAAGCCACTGGCAATAAGGCCACTAACACATGCTGGACTCAGCATAGGTCTAAGAAAATTATTCCCATGCTCAACCCTTGGTAACGTAGCTGCGAGCAGACAAGCTTAACTTCAAAGACAGGTATGTAAAGCATTTAAAAACACCAATTCAGTGAATAATTAATACACAACACAAAATAAAAATCAAACACCAAGTTATAAAAATAGGTAATATTTGTATCTTTTAAATGACACCAAAACGAAATACATCCACTGTAGGGAACCAGAGATATGATTTTTTAAAGATTAGTCCCTTTCTAGTGCTTAGAAACTAACAGTGCCCCTTTTAGTTATTTTGTTTTCTCTGACAGGGACACACCTTTAGAAATTGCTCTGGAGAATTTCTCACCACTGTGTGTGCCGCCCTCTCCAGCAGGCGGGGTCCAGTTAGAACTCCTTCCTGACGTTCTGCTTGCGGGTCCCAAAGTATCCAACACCCAATCCAAGGTTCTGGAATCTCCAAGCGGAACCTTGAAAGTGTGAAACTTCAATTCCACAATCCACTTGAACAAAACCCTTACAAATCCACTGGTACTCCAGGCTGGGAATTCTTTGTGGGGATGTCCAGGTGAGCTCTGTTAACCTGTAGCTTGCAGGGAGTCCACTCTGTAGTCCTTTTGAAGCAGGTTTGTAGTTTCCAATGGTGCAAAAAGGCGCAAACTCAGAGTCATGGCCTTTGGAAATGCACTTCAAATTCTTCAGCGCAGACAGACCCTTCCGATTCTCTTCAGTTTCAAGCAGCAGTTCTGGAGGGTTCTGTCCCTCTCAGATACTTATTCCAAGTTCTCTGGGTCATGCAGGAGGTCATTTCTGACCAATGGGAGCAGGGTAATTCCTCAAAGTTATGACCACATCCTGTAGAGTGTGGCATTCTTTTGTCCCAGAGTGCATCAAAACTTCCAAATCCATAATGGTTGATTTTCCAGCAAGGAGGTAAGAGCTGGCTAAACACTAGGCCTGGGCTAAAATTCCGTCCTGCTTGCGTAAATTGCGATAATTTGACATTTTCGCGTTCCGCGGAGAGCGCGAAAATGTAAAAATGTCTGAAATCCGCATTTTACCGTAAATTTTTTGCTTGCTCGCGCTGTAAAATAATAGATTCTCGCGTGCGCGCGATTGCCTTAACTGAATCCCCGCGTTCGCCGACAAGTTTTCCCGATCCTGGCACGTTCTCCACAAGATGTTGGATTGTTGGTAGCCATTTGCGCTATCTCGCGACAGTTCGCGCCCGCAGTAACGTCATTCGTCGCGCGATCACGTCTTTCTTCTCGCGATCATGCACCACGAGTGAAAACAAGATGGCCGCGCCCGCGAGCAACCGCATGGGTAAGTTGGCGAGCCGCGACCACGCAGAAAATACCGCAAACGGGCGGGAAAAAAACTTCCTCATCTTCGCGATATTTCCATATGTTTGCAGAGATTTTTAACATTTTTGCGATAATTTGCGAAAGTGAATTTCGCAAATTCCGCCCACCCCTACTAAGCACCCCCCCTAGGATGGCTTATTTCCATAAACTCTCCCCCTACCATCTGCACATACCTTCCCTAATCCTAGGTGTGGTGGGGGTCAAAAGTGTAAAGTGGAAACTGACACTGGCCATTCCTCTGCCTTTGAAGACCATGGTTTATGACTCCTCCCCCTGGCCTGGCATTCCTATGGAACAGCACTACACTCCCAGCAGAGCTGGTTAACCCCAGGGGCTCTTAATCACCTCTTCAAGGCAGCATGGCTAATCCACTTAACAATCAGGGCAGACCACTGGAAGGCTGGATTTGGACTTACAAACAAGAAAGTATTATAACTTCTTGTATGTACACTTTAGGAGAAATTCAACAACATGATATTGTTGAGTTTGTTAATACCATTCTGGGAAGTCTTTGTATGGCCTTTCTATCCCCCTCCTATCAAGAGTTATTAATCAATAACTTTCTACCATGTTAACCTATGTGACTGGGGATTTGCAATGGGAAAAATGACTTGGGCCATTTTTCCAGCACCAGGACTTACAAAAACATATCTTATAAGTACTTGCCTTATATCTACAGGAACCCCACCCCATGTGCAACTAGGGGAGACTTTAGGGGTCCTGAATCTGTAGAAATATTGCAGATCCTTCTTCCCCAGTGCTCCTAGCATCAAAGTCGAATTTGAGCAGCACTTTACCACAATGTGGGGAGTGAAATTTCACTTTACCCAGGCATATAAAAACTCATTTTATAAGGGTGTACCTTAAACATATCTCACCCCCCACCCCTGGGATACCTAGTGGAGACCCTGGGGGTCCCTAATATGCCACAACATTGTAGCTTATCCATTTTTAAGTGCCCCAAACACCAAAGTTGAGTTTGGGCACAATTTACTTTTTAAAAGCAGCCCTGGCACCCAAGGCTGCTTTTAAACTGACCTCAGGCTTCAGCAGTGCACACATGCAAGTGCAAAAAGAGCTGCTGGCCTCTAAACTGCCATGCCCCAGGGTACTGGGGACTTCTAGGTAGTTTCAATTCCCATGCTCTATCAATACTAGGGGCTTATAGGGTAGGTCATGCCATACACAGGGGTACCCCACCATACCATTGTGTACCCTAGTGTATGTAGGTGTTTTAACTGTATTCTAATGTGTTTCCTCAGCATAGCACTGGCCCTGGGCCTGGTTAGACAGAGCCCAGAGTCAGTCAGAGTCAGTTACCACCAGCATCCATCAGCAAACAGTTGGGGGGTGCCCAGGGCGCAGGATGACTTTGCAACAGTTGAGGAAAGTCCTGAATAGGCCTGGGCAGTCAACTCTGCTCTTTTCACGGAGTTTGTTGGGTTTTCTGCACTCCACACTCTGTGGAGCTCGTGGAGTGTAGAAACCTCCGCTCCATGTAGTGTAGCAAAGTTTTTTGCAAGCTCACATACGCCAAAGGTAAGTTGGAGAGTGCAAGTTACCACTCTGGTAGAATTTCTACTTGAGTGGCAGGAAGATCAGCGCGAACTGCAGTTCGCACTGCACTCCCCCACTTGCTCAACTCCTCTGAGTTTTTTTGTCACTACGCCCATGCCTGGTGAGCAGAATGCTTGGTGGAATTAATTGTGTCCTTCGGAATGCAAGAAGTTTTAAATTAGACCACAAGTGTCTCTAGAGGGTTTGAAGGAGTGGCCTAACAGCTTGGCGTAGTAGATGAGATGAGTTATGTTTGAAATATGAATGTCTCCACCTCCTTACCAAGGTTTTGCAAAAAAGGTGTGTTCTCTGCACTCTTGAGAATACCTAGGGATAGTAAGAGACTTCAAATGAGTTTTATGAGCTTTATTTGGAGCAATGATGTCTACGGTATCTGTGAGCCAATGGGTCTAATTATTCATAGCACAGGTAATATTAGAGCTAATGTCAGGTGGGGATGACATAAGGGCCTTATGCCTGACATATACTAGATGGCATGTTTTCTTTTAACCTCAAATAGTGTCGTTGCAGTAAATATGGTGCGTAATTCCATGAAGTGGCGCAATTTCAAGATTTTCGCATTACAAAGATAAAGCAAAATTCCCCAAATTATGCCGGTGTCATTTAAATTTCATGCTAGCATAGACATTACCTTTGTGATCAAAGTACCAATCTATAAAAAACACCTCAAAGACTGCAACAGCCGACATACAGGCAATGGAAATAATTACACCTCTAACACTTATCTCTGACCTCAAAACTGCTATGTGACCACATAATGTACCTGCCTTCTACAATTGAACTTCCATTGGACTGGACAAACAGATTCGCTAAAGACCCAAACCAGAATTAATCTCAATAGAAGACCACATCGACTAATGACAAGACCAGAGAATTGAAAACAGAACTCTACATTCATCAATCTAAGTGAAGGAAATCAAGGGATAAAAAAGAGAAAATCCTGTTGTGATGCTATAACAAAGTGGCCATCAAAGCCACAAAAAGCATTCATATTCCACATGCATAACTGAAGTTGGCACCACCAATCTCCTATCTCGCACAACTTGAATATCTCTCTGAAAGAAATTTCTATGACATTAACAGCATCCCCTTCCAAACCAGCCTCTCAAAAAATCTTTAAAGATATTCTTTGGGCAACCTGTGCAGCGTAAGGAGCTAGACGTATATTGAACAAGTCCTTGGAAATAGGATCTTCGCACCCTGTAGCTGGAAGAACACTAGACCACTCCTCAAGAAAAAACATTTTGAACCATCTGACCCAGCAAACAATAAGCCTACATATAGGCCAATGACCAATGGCCATTTCTTGGTAAATTATTAAAAAGAGCGTTTTTACACAACTTTCCAATTATACTAGTAGAACCCGCTTGAGCAAGGCAAAAAATCTGGATTCACACCTGGTACTGGCACACAGTCAGCCCTCTTGTCCATATGGGACAATCTAAAACTTACAGTGTACTAGAACAGTGTAGCTGCAATACTACATCTTGAGCTTTCAGCAGCGTTTGGTACAGTCCACCAACAGATGCTACTCCACAGACTACCTCATCTGAACATACATTGAAACATTTTAAAATGTATTTCCTCTTACCTCAAAGACATATGGAGCCTCTCATACCCAAAATTGAGACATTCCTCAGGGACCCATCATCTCTCTTCTCTTATTCAACGTTTACCTAAATACCTTACATGGTCTGATCAAATTGTTCAGTCTTACGTGTTACAACTATACAGGTGCAACACAAACCATTCTAAAAATGAATGGCCAGAAGACTTGTACAAGTCAAGTTTGATTATTGTCTCCACACCATAGGCATAAGGATTAGTTACACCTCTAAAGCTCAACTGTGCAAAAACCGAGTTCATAATCTGTGAACAAAGGCACAAATACACTCTTTGCCCATATGGCCCAAGGATCTTAATTACCCATCAGCCTTGTCAAAAGGTGTTGAACCTTGGGCTAACTATGGACTGACAGCTATCTCTGACATCACATTTCAACGAGGTCAGAAGAAGCACTTCTGCAAAATGAAAATACTGCAGCACTTTTTCCCATACCTTGGATACCAAAAAGAAAAATAAGTTAACCTCACACTTGTGATAACCCAGCTTGACTATGTAAAACACAGTGAATCCAAAAATGCTGTGACAAGACTCTCCCTGTATTCACCACAGAGTACACATGACACAAGTTCTCCAAGCACTCCACTGGCTACCTACAGCTAGATGATCAATGCTCAAGGCACTGTGCATTGTCCACAAGAGCCTACCAATGAAAAGTATAACTATACCTACATGTAACATTTAAACAGTACAAACAAAATTGGACACTGCATTCAAGGCTAGCACCACGTTTCTTATAATATAAGGTTTGCTAAGACCGAAGGGATCTACTTCACATTGCTGTTCACCAGAGGGCCCTGCAGGTCTTGAATAGTCATATACTCTAATCACTGACATCCTATAATATCAATGTTAAAAAAGGATGAATATGTGGGAGGTCATTTTGGCATATCACTTTAAATGATGTATCATAATGGCAATGATATAAATGAGAATTGTAATGCGGCATATCTCTGATCTCAGATCTCTGACTACTGCACTACTTCGCTACACATTATAGATCTCAGAGTGGATGACTCCCTGCCAAAGCCAGCAAAGGAAATCTGATTGAGAACAACATTTAAAAAAATTGTTAATTCAATATAGGGACCTGCAGAGGTAATCAGAGCCTCCAGCATACTTCAAACTAGGAAATAGGCATGTACCTCTCACACTTCCACATCAATCAGGCCAGCAAGCACTGCTTCTCATAATATGGAAACCACAACTCTATGGTCATTACTCACTTCATGGCAATACTTCTCAAATAGGCTCAAAACAAAGACAATACCCTTCTAACCAGTGCTTTATTTGTAAAATAACAAGTGTCAGGGCTCTCGCCGTAAGGTCGATGTAGCTTGCACCATCCATTGCCGGTGCCAGCGCTGCCAATGCCATTACCAATTAGGGTGACCAACCGACCGACTGCCCTTTATTTGGGCCTCTTGTCCGTTGTGAATTCTTTCACGGACGCCTTTTTTCCCTAAATTTGCCCATTAGAGTGAGCTGTCGCCCTGCAAGCAGCCTGAGACTGTTGTATTCCGCTTTAGGTGTACGTATATAGGTTTTCCTGAAACATGTCCTTTTATCGGCACAATTCGCAGGCATAAGATCCCAGTCCTTATTTAGGCATTAGCCCATGCTATCCAAATGCAGGCATGGTCACCTACATCCGTCCACCCCAACGTCACAACGAGTTCTTAGAAACCAGACCCTTAAGCTCTTGCGAGTTCCCTTAGCACAGGATTATTGATTTCTCCAAGAACTCATTTATTATGCATGAACTGCTATTCCTTAAGGGTTCATTCCTGACGTCTTCCTCTGCCCAACTTTACGTCAATGCTAACATTCCAAGGCACCTACCAGGTATAAATATACCTTCCCTTGCCCAAGCAAGTAGGACGAGACCTCAACTTTAGAGGAGCCCGTGTCCCGGCCTGACGCACTGTCAAGAGACGCTGTCATCCCTGCTCGCAGAGAATCCAGCTTCCAGTGTTCTGACTCCCTTCGTGGGGTGTTAGAGTTCGAGACCCGGAAAGAGATTCCCACCGCTCTCATTCTCAAGGTATGGAGCTGACTAGAACCTAGAGGGAGTCTTGGCATACCAGACTTGGCATACCAGACTATAGCATACCATACTATAGCCTACCATACTATAGAATACATCACCTACTTCTTACCTTGTACTACACTTAGGTTAGGTACACTGGGGTAGAACTAGTTAGAGAAGCATCTTATGAGTACTCGCATTTTTAGCTTATGTTATTTATTTAAATGAATATATGTGTTATAGCTTACAGATAATGCTAGCGCGGTATTATTTATTTCTACTGCTTACGCTGTACATAATATATCTCGCATACTGTCTTACGATTGTAACAGCTCATATCTCTTACACGGGAAACAAGACTGTTCAATAAATCTTTTTATTAAAACGCCTGTCTATTCTTTCTGTGTAACTCTGAAGAAACTAAGCATGCACGATTAGCTGAGAACAACTGTTATTTGTTGTTTCCACGATTCTGAGAGTGTTCCGATTCTAAAGGGAAACAAAGTTGTCATGATTATGCGGTTGCCAGAAACTACTCCCTTCTTGTTTAAAAGGAGTTTCTAGTGGCCTCTGAGTTAGCTGTCACAAAGTAATTTAGTTTAATATACTCGATAGGGGCATACTGACCTCAGTCCTATGCCAAATCTATAGGGTACACTACATGGCACCCAACATTTGGTAAGGCACTAATTTAACGCTAGATACTGAGTAACTCAGTCGTGCTTTTCTCAGAGACCCCTACTCACATACTCCATAAGACGTCTAGAGTGGGTAGGGTTAAGTATCTGCCAAAGAGGAATAGGACTAAAATCCTATATATTAGCTGTTTGGTTTGTTCAACGTTGAAGGATGCAGTGTTCCAAAATATTGTGAACCTTATCTTTGTTTCCTTGAAACTTGTTCTACATTTTTCAAAAACAATGTCCCTTAACGGGGATACTAACACCGAGAATGGTGTAGCTGCGGCTGACCCAGTCGTAACAGCTTTTAATTTTACAGGTTTAAATAAAACCGATGAGGATGTTATAAACATCCCTCCAAACTTAAGGAGAGCCATCACTCTAAAACTTATATAACACGGCCTAACACCAAGAGGTAGTAGAGCAGTTTTTGTGATAGAAGCACACAAATCCTTTCAGACAGAGGTAGTCTATTCACGGATTGTATTCCCAGAATCAAATCCAGTAACAAAAGTATTTCACTTCTTTAAAGAAGATGAACCACCGGAGGAATATATTCCTTTCGAGGATATTGAAATTCCACTCCATACCAGGAGAATAATCTCTGGTTTAAAGGCGCCCTAAAACATCACGAAAACATTACCAGGCTCGGTCCACTACGTAGACCAGGAGCAACATGGCCGATTCTAGCTGGCTACACACCTCATCCTGACATCGAAGAGATGTCAGACGAGGAATTACTCACTCAACTACAAGAGTTAATAAAAATTTACAGACAATAAGTCGAATATGTCCTGCGGACTTTCACAGTCCAACCCCCAATGACCATTCCAAATCAAAGCCCTCAACAGGGGTATGCACTAAAAATTACTCCACAGACTTTACACGCAGTCATGGGTAAAATGCCCACATAACGTGAATAAATTCCATTCTGGATAGCTCAAAAAATTACTCAAATCAAAGCAGTATTTCCAAATACTAGCCCTTATTAGAAACACTGAACCCTAACAATCTGTTTACCAATGGGGATCACACCACAACTGGAAGACTGCACCAGTTGGGGCACAGTCCTTGCTGCCACCTATACTAAAACACATGGTGTTCCGTCAATTGCAGTAATACCAGATGTCCTGAAACAAATTCAAAACGAATACAGGGCAGAGCCTGCTCTGAATTTAGGTATGAAATTACTGAAAAACTTCGACCAGGTCTCAACAATGATCCGCCAACGCTGAAGGGAATTTGAGGTAACAAAATATCAACATGAACTACCCAAAATAATAGAAAAATCTTATGCAGAATTAGGCAGAGATAGTTTGGGGGGAAAACCTTTGAAGCCACAACTGTCTGAAGGTACTGAGAAGGACTCTATTAAACAAAATCCTACATCTTCTAAAAAGAAGTGGGAAACTAATAAACAAAATTCAAAAGAGAAACGTTCTCAATCCCGAGGTATGTCTCCTGAAAAGGAGCCCTCTGAAAGGTGGTATAACCTCAGGAATAGGGATAATTTAAGAAAACTTGACAGGTATCAGGATACTGATACACGTTCCTCTCGTACCTTTTAGGTATCGTCACAGAAAGAAGAGGACGGTCAGATAACAAAGAAGAAAGTGTGAAGTCCAAAGACGATTAACACGTTCAGAAAGATAAATCAAAACCTCAATTCACCAAAAAGAAGGTAGCAGGTCTGAAGATCAGACATGCGGAGAATCCTGAGAACACAGCTCAAGAATGGAGAATGGGCTCAGACAATGCTGGACAGTGCAGCAGAAGTAACAATAGCTCGCCAGAACCTGAAGGAACTTCTGGAGATAGTGGACTTGAACGAGTACATCACAGTAGAGACTGTAGACACCAGGGTTAGTACTCCACAAACGTTATATGAAATAACGCTCCGGATGGAGAGAGACATATCAAGAAAAGTGAAAGCACTCTTTTGGGAGAAACTTTCAAGGGGTTATGATAGATTTCTAGCAGAACAGGACTGGCCACCAAAATTTGTCAGGGAGTGCCCACATGGCGAGGACATCATTATGCCAGCTTTCTCCAACCATATTCCAATTCACCTAAAATATACTTATGCCAGGAAATGGGCAGTTGCCCGGGCCCCAGCATTATACAAAAATCATGTAGGATGGGATGAGGACTCACCTCACCACAAAATACTGCTAAAAAATCAACCTACTGCACAAAGGCAGTACCCAATAAAGCAAGAAGCTAAAATACAGGTCAGGGAGATCTTAGATCAACTTGAATACCAAGGGGTGATAGAAACATGTACCTCCTCAATGAACAATCCTTTGTTTCCTATATCCAAACCAGACAATACATATCGTCTAGTTTTGGATTACAGACACTTGAACACTTGTTCCAAAACATTTGCTGTGCAAAATGCACAAATTACAGCATTAATGAATTACATTGTGCGTAAAAAATATAAAACCACATTGGACATTTCAAATGTTTTTTTTTGTCAAAACATAGCACCTGAAAGCAGGTACTTAACAGCTTTCTCAATAATGGGGACGCAGAATCAATTTTGTCGACTCCCACAAGGGTTCAAAAACATCCCGGGGTTATTCTCAGCAAGGGTAACAGAGTTACTACAAATTTATGATGACGAGGCATTGTCATATGTCGATGATATCTATCTGACAGACGATGACCTAGATAGGCACTTGAACAGGGTGAGTACCATTATACTGGGCTTTGCCTCTGAGGGCTATAAATTCAACTTTAAAAAATCCAGAATTGCTCATCTCAGTGTCCTTTTCCTAGGGTATGAGCTTTCAAGTGAAGGCAAAAGCCTGGCAGCTACCTTTTTAGAAAAGCATGCGCTGCTCCAACCTCCAAAAACACTGAAAAATGTACAATTCATCTTGGGTTTCCTAAATTTTGGAAGAACTTACATTCTAAATTACGCAGAAAGGGTTAAACCTCTCTACAAATTAATCAAACCTGATTTTTCAACAAAACATTGGACACAGGAACACACAGACATCCTGCGTTCACTCCAAGCTAACATGTTAGCAACAAATCACTTACAAACACGCATAAATAAACGCAAAATAGTGATCAGAATAATTTCGGGTCAATGAGGATTTACCTATTTAACATTTAATGAGGGTAAAAAAGTACCAATAGCATACAAATCACATTTGTATACACAAGCAGAAATGCGCTTCACTTCAACAGAAAAAATACTGTCAGCAGTTCAAACCGCTGTAGCAAAAGAAAGAGCACTAGCTCAGGGGAAACGCATTATTGTCATGACTCCAGTACCAGCCTTAGAGGTGGTTACAAAAGCGAGCATTCCAAATGCAAAAGCTTTACATCCTAGATGGATACAATGGGTTAATTCTCTTGCTCCAACAGATGTTGAATGTTTTTGATCCTGATTTAAAAACACAAGAGTTCCTGCAAAATCAACATGAATGTCCTCTGCCCACTGAAATTCTGCCTCTTGATCAGTATGAATTTATAATTTATACTGACGGATCAGCACAACCCCGCTACAGGGAGTAAGAAAGCTTACAGTGCAGCGTGCGCAATCGTTAAAGGTCGCATGCACGATGGTAACTTCTGACCAATGGTCACTAAAACTCAATCTCTAGGAGATTGTACAGCTCAGCGAGCTGTACTACAAGCATTCAAACTGGCACTTGAAAGTACAGATCGTGAATTCCCCACACGTATAGTGTGCGATTCTTTTTACTGTGTTCAGTCATATAATTAATATTTACAGAATTGGCTTCAAAACGGATTAAAAGATGCAAAAGGTGGCACAATAAAGCATAAAACGCTTTGGGAACAAGTAGTTCAGTTGGGAAACAAACTACCAAAAGCTCTCATGATACACACGCTGAGTCATCAATGTGATGGCGTTCACGTTGCAGGGAATTCATTGGCTGATAAAGCCGAAAAGGGGGCTGCTCAGACGGCTTCCATAGCTGTGATCACTTGTTCAAAAACGAGAATAGACAGTGAGATATTGTTGGCTGTCAATGCTTCAAGCAAAGGCAGTGGTGCAGCGTTACCAAATAAATTTCCACTCAAGTACTCTTATGTAATTGATGCGAACAACGTTCCTTTTGCTTGAATCCCTGGAGTGCGGGATAGGGTAATTCCAAACATGGAACGTAGAGCAGCTTTGATTTATGAAGCACATCTTGGGGAGGGTCTGTCACATCAGGGGATCTATAAAACAATATTAACATTAAGAGATGTACTGGTGGCCTGGAATGAATACACTAATTCACATCTTCATCAATGACTGCAGAGACTGCAATAGACAGCGTAGTGCAGAACGCCATCAGACACCAGACTACGAAATAGCCTGCGCAGTACAGACACCATCGTTAGACAGCATTAGACTATCTACGCGCAGGCGTCCTTTATGACAAATGCATTCCCACAAACACTAAGTCAAGGTTCCTATGGATGTGGCCTCAGCGCTCGGCTGACGCTCGAACTGTTATAAAAGATTTGCGAGTCTTTATCGGCACATACACAATTGGCACACTACATTCTGACCAGGGCCCTGCGTTTAGCTCTCAGGCTTACAAAGAAGCCATGGCCAGTTTGGGTGTAGCATTGCGATACTCCTATGCATTTCATTCTGAGGGAAATTCTGTTGTGGAAGGGAAAAACCGGGACATAAAGCAGTCTATAACAGCTAGAGTATTAGGTTCGGGTGAAGGGTGGGTCAAACATCTTTATGGGGTCCAACACTCATTAAATAATTTGCCAAGAAGTTCTCTAGGGGGGTCACTCCATATGAGGTCCTATTTGGGACAAGAATGTGGGTACCTGTTCTCGAATGTAATGCACAGTGGTGGAAAATAAACCCTTTGATATCAAAGATCGTTTGGTTGTTTTGCAGGATCTAAATGAACTAAGATCGAAACAAAGCAACGTGCCCCTGAAGCCAACCACCACTGGGGAAAAACCAGCAGTCCCAGCAAGGACTGTCTGGATCCCAAAAGTTGGGGATCTAGTCAGAGAGAAGACTGCGGACAAGAAGGAATTTGGACCTTCTTGCAGACAACCAGTACCTGTACACGGAACAAGAACAGTACTTCTGTCGTCCCTTGCTGGAAAAAAGGAGAAAAGATTTGTATCAATCGACCTCATCAAACCGCACTATGTGGCCGATACTAAATAGTAGGCCTCATGGACTCCGACCTAGTAGCAGACGCCGTACTTTCACTACTATCCAAGAGGTTCAGACTGAAAGACTCATAACCATTGAGAATTCAGCAGTAAGAGATGAAGGACTGAGCAACAATACTATGGAACTCATCCCTCTTGAAACTCAAGTAACAGTTCGTCCAGATACACCTGTCTACACCAACGTAACACGTGATCAACTGGTTCCCAACAATTTCGACTAATCCTGATGCAATTCCAACAGTTGATTGAACTGCTTCTGACTACTGCATTAACTTTGATACGTTTTCTGAGGATCCAAGTGAGCCTGAAACGACGCCAGCCATAAAAACTTTCAAACAACAAGTACAAGTCTTTTTTCATTTTCTGAATGACACTTATCTGGTTTCACCATGGATTGAACTATGGATTATTTCTGGAATATTTTTCTTTCTGCTTTGGCTAGCTTTGGTAATGACTCCTAGCGTGCTTATGAATGGCAGATACATTCGTTTGGACAATGAAAGTAAAAATGTGAACTTACTTTTAAAGCCACACAAATCTTCCCATCGTGAAGCAAGTGACTTGTCAGCAGTGAAAATCACAGCCGTTCCTATACAGGATGGTATAGTTTTGGACAAAACCGATTTCGACATATTCGGCCCGACAGAACTTTTGAAGATTCCACATTTATTTAAAATTTCATTAAGTGACTTTATTACCTCCAGTACCTATTCTGATGATTGGGACTTTGAGACTGTTAATTACATGATGTCTGATCTAGAAAGGTCTGCTGCGTTCTCTAACAATGAAAACTTAGAGGGTTCATCGGACTACGAACAGCTTTATTGTTACAACCACTATGTTCATCATTTCTTGCATAAATCTGCAACAACTAGAAATGTGCTTATGTTTAACTAATAGGAACATTGTCCTACACCACCAAAGGGTAGTTCAAAAAAGTTTGCAAATAAGTTTCCATATTTTTCAGGGTACAATACATCTGATCCAGAATTTTTTTTCTATAGAAATGTAAACAAAACAGGACAGAAAAATATGTTGACTAATACAAAACAGATTTATTCTGCAGCCTTTATTGCCCAACTGTCTAGGCAAGGGTTTGACTTTTGGAAAGACACAATTGACACAAAATCTGTCTGGGGTTCTAAAGATTGGCAATTGCAGGGGATAGAAGCTTTGTTTAGAGCCTGTATCATCCCACAGCAAATAATGTTTTTGAATGAGACTGTGCAACAAACATCTTGCCTTGGATTAGCCAAGATCAAAGACATGAACACACCTTCTGTACAAAACACCTGCAAGTAATAGCACTACACAGGGAGCGGTCACAGTAGACACAATACTACAAAACAACAGATCAGATCCTGATTGGAAAAAATGGTTGCTCTGGCCCACAGACACAAACATCTGTCAAGAAAGATTCCTGAATAGAATACAGGGCTTTACTATCCACAGGCCAGACCCATGTTATGTTCAATGGCAGCACCCGGGGGTAGTAACAACGTACAGTGTAGGAAATTTGTGCATCGACTGGTTACAAAAATCTACACTCGAGGATGTGAAACAACACTTATCTTTACTTAAAGAAGACGTAGACCTTAGGGATTTCGTGCTAGGACCAAGAAATCCGTGTCAAAAACGTTATATACATGCCGGCATTTATGCTGCTTATAATGAAATATGGAAGGTTTCACAGACAGAGGCCGCAGAAAGAATACATGAGCTTGATCGTATTAACTTAGAGAAATCTCTCACTGTGGCTGACAGTGGGTTAACAACTTCGTCATCTAGAATATATTCACTGGACAACATTGTATTCTCTGTTATTGACATACTGGAACAAGATTTAGGCATGTTACAACAAGGCCAATCTCAGTTACGTTCTATTATGTATTAGGCTGGATGCTGCAATCCTTGCGTGCAGGCTATGTGCCTTGGCGTTTTATCAACACATCGTCTCTGTTTTCAGAATAAAATCTCACAGATAAACAGATCGAACTGGCACAAAGGGGAGCTAAGTATACAGTGCTGAGCATTGAAAAACTGGAAAAATTACCATTTACGGTAGCAGAAAAAACAACTACAGAATGGCTGATCCATGGCAAAATAACTCTGCCTGTCACTACTTTTCATTTTCAGTATTGCCTCAAACAAATGCAAGCAGGCAAATATGAAAGGTTGGGTAAAGAATACATTGAGACATCCTGATATTTACCTTATGAATACAGATGTTGGGGTGGGGGTCGTGAAGTGTTTCTAAGCGATAAACACTGAAAATGCACTGAGCGGATCACTCATATGTCAGGACATTTCTTTACACGGGGCTTGTAATGGTTCTGTGGCAAACTTGTCCTGCCACCTGCAGGGTACACCAGCTGCTGTGATTAATCCAATGTTTGGCCAACCTTTTAACAGGAGTTACCTCATGTTGAATGATCAAAGTTGCTGTGGCATGTTGCCAGGAATCCCATATCTGGTAACGGTTAGCTCCAGGGTTACTTGTTGTATGCAAGTATTGTTCCCCCAAATAGACACAGACAGGGAGTCGCCTCTATGACCTTCATTGAATATTTCTTTTATACGTTTTGATACTTTAAGCAGAATGAAAGCCATGCTTTTGCAACAGACCGTGCCTTTGACCTTGGCCAAAGAAACCTTTGTTCTACAAATTTCAAGGACTTCGGCTGAGATACAGGCCCTAATACGTACAAAATGCCCTCTACATTTCGTAGAAATGATGGGACGTATCTTAAACATGTCTGATCCGAGCGGGATTGTACATGTATTTAAGACCATATGTTCGGGACTGTTAACACCTTTTCAGGCAGTCCTCGGAATCATTACGAACTTTGTGCATTCGGTGTTTCGTGGTCTGCCATTAATTCTAGTACTCATTGCAGGAATCCTGTTTCTATTCCTACTACTACGCTATGGCAAGCCTATCCACGGGCGTCACTCCCAGCAACTTGGTGAAAGCTCTCCTAGAACCGAAGTGCCATGAGCGCGTAGTGCAACTTTTGGGCATTCCTCATCTACGTGAACTTAATACAGTATGGTTTCTGTAATTTAGACCAATCAATCTGGCAAGATTGCATCTTACCTGTTCTACGCTGCCTGCTTTGCGGTGAAGAATGCGTGCTAGACATCTGTCGAACACGCCCATCAGTCATGCCAACAGATATCGATACTCTGCTGGACCCGATAACGGCCCATGCTCTGTGTTGTCCCCAGAGGCTACCAATCCTGATGACAGCATTTGTTGAGATCTCACAGACGCTTCCTGCTGCTGCTGAGGTACAAGATGGATCAACAGGCACACAGGTAACAACGGACGCGAACATTACTGTGGCATCCCATGCTGAAGGCGATGCTTCAGATCTCTGTGCAGTGAACCTTCTAAACGAGGTGTTCCAACTGTCACTGACATCGGTAAGTGATCTTTTGTCTACAGGAATAGATGATTTCATGTTTACACCAAACGCCAAACACTGACTTTGATTCGGCTCACAGTGTACCGGGGGAAGCTATGAATTTGGCCTCCATATTTTCAAAACAGAACAAAACTTGGAACTCTTCCTACAATTTATTTTTATTTTCTAAATTTGAAAATACATGGCAAGTTACTCTGCTTACAGTAGAACTATTCATATAGAACGGACTTCTTTGAATACTTCCAGGGACACATTGTTACCTTATTTACCACTTTTTTCACGTAGTACCATGTTATGAAATGGCTTTGGTTTTGAATAATTGTCAACCATTTCGTCATATGTATATATTTCTATTCATTCATATTGCATTTATTTCCGATATATGCTTAGAATGAAAAACTGCTTTAAAATGAACAGTACCTTTGCATTACATGTTTAGCATTACATGTTTAGCAAACCTTTTTTTAAACTTCTTTTAGTATGCTTTTACTGATTTTTTTTGCAACATGTGGTACTCAGTTTAATGTTTAGCATTTAATGTTTAGCATTTAGTATTATCGTTCATTCGAAAGTGGAGTGGGTGTTATATTCCGCTTTAGGTGTCCGTATATAGGTTTTCCTGAAACATGTCCTTATATAGGCACAATTTGCATTACCCTTATATAGGCATAAGATCCCAGTCCTTATTTAGGCATTAGCCATGCTATCCAAATACAGGCATGGTCACCTACATCCGTCCACCCCAACGTCACAACGAGTTCTTAGAAACCAGACCCTTAAGCTCTTGGGAGTTCCCCTAGCACAGGATTATTGATTTCTCCAAGAACTCATTTATTATGCATGAACCGCTATTCCTTAAGGGTTCATTCCTGACGTCTTCCTCTGCCCGACTTTACGCCAATGCTAACATTCCAAGGCACCTACCAGGTATAAATATACCTTCCCTTCCCAAGCAAGTAGGAGGAGACCTGGACTTTAGAGGAGCCCGTGTCCCGGCCTGACGCACTGACAAGAGACGCTGTCATCCCTTCTCAGAGAGAATCCAGCTTCCAGTGTTCTGACTCCCTTCGCGGAGTTCGATACCCGGAAAGAGATTCCCACCTCTCTCATTCTCAAGGTATGGAGCTGACTAGAAATACACTGTTCAAACGGTGATGATAATGCTCAAATCCCTACTAATTAGTTGTCTTTAAACAATCCATCAGACCAGGGGTTAAACATATACCATCTACACTGGTGGGATTCGGATCACCAAATATTAAAATCTGTCTGTTGTGTTAATTCTAACCCATGTCTCCCGACATATACCCATCCTACATGTGATAAACTATGGCTAAATTCGCCAAAACAGAAATGTGAAAAAAGTGTGAGAAAAGATTGGTGGTGCCTCACGATAGTAACACCAAGGGGGTAAGCAGGAAGGTACTCGCCTGCTGCCTCAGGTTCTCATCATCAGCTACCACCAATCCAAAACAGAAACTGTGACAAGATAGAAAGAAAAAATATAGAGACAAGGTGCTAGGGTGTGTATCAAATATTGCCTGTGCACCAATTGGTGCGGCAAAATCTACCCCACAATTGAAACTGAGGAGTCAAAGCTGTAGCTCCACCGGTCCCAATATAAAACCGAGCTAGATCACACTCGGTATCAATTTTATTCAGTGCTGTGTGTCTGCTCATTAAAAGCCGACATGTTTCATTGCCAAAGGAAAAAACTCACGGCAAGCAGTAGTGAGTTGTTATACATATGCTGCAATGCAGTGCACTGTGAGCTAGGACGCAAGGTTTGCCCCGACAATCTACACAGCGTCCAGCCTCTATTCAAAGTGTTATTGGGGAACTTACCCCATCTATTTACTATTCACCTGACATCATCAGACTCCACAGCGTACAAATCACACACTAACAAACACACAGGCATACTTATATAGTATTCGAACGAACCCGAGAAACAATGAGTTTTGAATCTGAGGCGGTGTCAGGCCTACAAATGTGAACAGTACAAACATTTTACCCATCATCACCCGGGTATGTTAACCCGCTTCAAAGCGCACGTACAGGGTATTTCAGAGGGCAGTGCGCGGCCTCTTTCCAACGCAACTTCGCACTTAAGGTGATGATAAAATCCTAAATTTGATATTCGTGGGGCGAAAGCCGGAACACTCAATCTTCCGCCGGATTGACAGCGGAGCCCTAGAGAGCATGTCACACGAGCCACAGAAGCAAGCACGTCCGAAACTGAATACCAGGGGACCTCCGATCCGTTTAAAAATAACTTTTCGACACCAGTGCTTGGAATTTCCTAGAAGGCCCACTCATTAATGTTTAATTATATCGGAAACCATATTTGTTTTTCTAAAACTCCCATATGATACCGTGCCAGACACAGATGGGTCATCAGGCACCCAGGGAAGAGCGTCATTTTGGCCCATCATTGTGTATTGTGCAGCGGGGCAGGTTTACACGGAGCTATAACGTATTCTATTTGCTTTATGTTTAACAGGCGCTATATAGTACATGGGATGAAGGGCTCCTCGCGCTGCTGCACCTCAAAAAACATTAATAGCCTCACACACAACTCTAAAGCGAATGCACATCTCGTGGGGCCAGATGTGGCGAAGCGTAACTTGGGGCCATTTGTAGCGTTCTTGGGATTCTCAAAAATCGTAGGGGCATATCAGCAAGGGCCGGTGATCATTATCGCTAAGCGCGCTTAGCGGGAGGATAATTATCACCGGCTATCGCTGGATTTTATCGCTGAGATAGCGAGCTGTCAGCGACGCTTATCTCCAAAGCGATACAATTCCAAACGCAAGCTGCCAAATATGCGATTATCGCTGGAAATCCAGCGATAATCGCACAACGTTTGGCAATAGCTTGATGATGGGGCAGGTCAGACTTAGCCATTATATCCACCTTCCATTGGATATAATAGCTAAGTCAGCAAAGCAGGCGTAAGGAAAGTAGCGATAACCGCGGTTAGTGCTAGTTTTCTTATCGCTACGCAGGCTAGCGATCAGCTTGCTGATAGGAGAAATGTCTGTTAGCGACATTTCTCACGTTGTTTTGGGGAGGAACGCCTACTTTGCATCTCATTAGAGATGCAAAGCTGGGCGTTAAGGGAAAGGGTGCTGAGGCATGGATTCACGTGATAGCGTGTCCTTGCTGATAGTGCGATAAAATTATCGCCGCTTTTCGTCCGAAAACGGATGCTAAAGCGGTGATAATTTTATCGCGGCGCCTTGATGATATGCCCCGTAGATATTAGTGAAAATCAGTCCATGTAAACAAATCTTAGTCAGGTGGGAATAGTCATTAGCATGCACACAAGTTTAGCTACCTAAGAATTACATTCAGTTATGTTACGGTACAGTATGCCTCTTAGCACTATTTAACAGAATTGCTGCGTATTCAAAAAATTGTAACGGGTTGTCCTCACACACCACCAGGGGAACTATTATCCCATCACCACTATTACCGCTGTCGAGAACTCAGTTCATAGATACCCCAACGTAGGGTGTTATGCCCCATGGAAGAACTGTTTTTGGGACCCCTGTTTGTCAAGGGGAGGAGTGTGGCTCAATGGTTAGAGCGGCAGACCCTGAAGCAGAGTTCTGGCCAGGAATCAGGGTTCGATTCCCGCCTCGGCGGGGCTCGGGCTCAATTTCCTCGGACCTGTCTATTCTCGCCTCGGTGCCTATTCTAATCACGGGCCCCACGCTGCAACTCTGGGCAATAGCTTGCTTAGCCTCCACACCGGCCCCAACAGCGCTAAGGATGCCTGGCTTCACCCTGGGGGTGCCCAGGAGTGGACACTTCACAGGGAAAGCCAGGAGGGGTTCCACAGCGGTATGAGTATCAGCGCCAGGAAACCGCAAAGGCGACACTGCAAGGTGGCCGTCTGGTGACAGTGCGCTCTATAAGTACCTTGACATTTACATTTACATTTACATTTTTGTCAAGGTGTGCCATCGCCATACACATACATGCATCTGCTCCTTCCTCCCAATGTTGGAGTATATATGAACCAAGTTTTAGTTTTAGAGATAGACACGGGTCACCCTAACAACAAAGCATTTCGTAGTGCAGCATTGCCTCACCAGGAGCCCGTTTGTTAGTCCTGAAGAATGCTGTGGACTCAGTAGAGCCACAAGGCAGAAACATGCAGACGACTGTAATAGTGCTGATGGGGAAATAGTTCCCATTATCCCCTACATTTTCAATTTTTAATACCAAGGAGTATGTCCAATGAATACATGAAATCTAAGATGCCACATTGGTTTTTAAATTCACTATTCACGCGGGCCTATTCTAACTTAGAAGTGCCTCTCTGTCTTCAGGTGTAGGCCCGCTTTCCATCAAGTCGGGGTTTTGGGGAGTGAGGGATGTCCTATAATGAAGCATGACAGCTGGTGGTGTGTGAGGACAACCTGATACAATTTTTTATATGCCCAGCATTTCTATTAAATAGTGCTAAGAGGGATTGTGTAGCGTAACATAACTGAATGTAATTCTCTGGTAGCAAAACTTGTGTGCATGCAGTAGGTTGGAGGCCAGCTCACCCTGCAGACCCCCTAGCCTCTAGATCCCTCCCCTGGATACATCTTGGGGGGTGTTGACGTGAATAGTCATTAGCACACAGAACGTTTTTTCTTCAAAATATGTTTTCCCGGTGGAGTAAATCCTGGAACACAGAACCAAAGTTTACATATGGGCCAGGGCCAAAGAAAGCATGATTGGAAAACACAAGGCTTTGACGGAGATATGATGTTAAACATGAAGCCAGGGTATTTAAGAGACCACCCCAACAGACAGGAATGGGCCAAGATGCAGAATGTTTGAAAGAACAACAGAACACTGAGTGAGACAGGGTCAGGGTTCTGATGCATAGGTGAAAATATAGAGGAAGACATCAGAAATAAAAAGAAAAACAAGCATTTGCAATGCAATAGGTCTCATATTTGTAAGAGTTAGAGATATTGGTATTGTAAATGCTAATGTGTTTTACCTATGTGCTTTTGTTTGGAATGGAGTGGATGTGTGTGGTGTGGAATTGAATTATGTGGTTGAATTGGAATTGGTAGTTTTGGAATTGTGTGGGGTGGAATTGAGTGGTGTGTAGTGTATTTGTGTAGTGGAATTATGTGGCATGGTGAATAGATAGGGGTGTGAGCTGCACAGAACAGATAGAAAAGAAGATAGAGATGGATAGGTAGTTTGTGCACGAAGTGGTGAATGACCTCCAGACAGAGGAGCAGATATAGTATGTGAGAAAGAAGGGGAGAGCAGGAAGACGAGGAGAGCAGGCCATAGACGCATAAAGAGGGAGCACCTGTGTACTCAGAAGACACCCTAAGAAGAAGAGGAGACTGTAGATTTGAGGGTCAAAATCTTAAAAAGGTATGGGGAAGAAACTAGGCTTAAAGACCTGCAGTGAATCACATGAGAGAGGCAGGAAGAGTGCGTGAGGAGTGAGAGAGAAGTGTTGGAGAGAGTACAAGAGGGAGAAGGATGAGTGGGAGGGGCACCGGGGGTTGAAGTCAGAGAGGTGGACAGTGCATAGTGCAAGGAGGTATAGGAAGGTAGCATGGTGAGCAGGCATTATAGAGAGGGGATAGGGAGTGTAAGGGAGGGAAGAGAGGCAGTGGAATTGTGAGATGAGTGGGGTAGCGGGAGTGTGAGGGAGAGATGAGGTGGAGGTGGGTGTGTGTGTGGGAGAAATGACACGGTTGGTAGAAGTACGAGGTATGGATGGGTTGTTTTGGAATTGTATGGCATGGAATTGTGTGTTGTGTTGTTGAGTTGTGTAGTGGAAGTATGTGGCATGGTGTGCTGTGGAATTATGTGGATATTAATTAAATGGTATCAACTGTGCTAGAATTATGTAGAAATAAATTGTGTGTTATGGAGTTAATTATGTGGAACGGTGTTGTGGAGTGGCAGGTTGTGGAGTTGAATTGTATGGTGTGCTGTTAACTTGTGTGGTGTGGTGTGGTGTGGTGTGGTTTGCAGGTATGTGGTGTGTTGAATAATTACCTTGTGTAGTTAATATATATGGCTTGTTGTTTATAGGAAATGTGTGGAGTTGAATTGTGAGGCATGAACTGTGTGATGTTGAGTGAAATTATGCTGATTGACTGGCTCTACAGTGCCCTGACACAAACAACTGACATAGTACGAACTAATAAATGAAAGTTGTACATTTGCTCCATCTCAAATCGTAAGATAATGTAAAAGATATACATGGAAGAATAATGCCAATGTGAAATCTAATTACATTAATGGAAATAATATATGTTGTTGATAAGAAAATGTTGTATTACACATCTGGCATTCTGTACACCAAGCTCTAGTGACTATAATTTATATAAGTATATTCTGGCAACTTGAAGCACATCCTATTGTAACAGAATCCATTAACAAGAAGCCCAAAAAACACCTCCAAACAAATACAACATCCTTGAAAGTATTTTGGCAGAACTCTGTTCAAGACTGACATAGCTTGAACCTCCTAAACTGACAGCAACGGCAGCTATGTAACTACAGTGCAAAGATATAAGGAGACGTGTAAGCTGTCAACACAGAAGATGGTGGTCCATGTTCACAGCAGAAGATGCGGGTATCGATCATACAAATGGTTCCTGTAAATGTCTTGTTATGAAAACTTGCTATAGGACTCACATTCAGCCCCGCACTTGAAATACCAGTAAGGACTTGCCGCTAACTGGTGAATACAATTATGAATAATAAGGAACAGTAGCATCTGTCTAAGGGGCAGCCTTGGCACACTCTCTTGAACTATATGGAACAAAATTCAGAAGAAATTAAAAGTGAATACAATAGAAAATAGCAAAGTTTGTAGTAAACTGTGATCTAAAAGTTTTGTTTTTGATTTTAGCATTGTCTCACACAGAAACCGTGGCGCAGTGTATATGTACATTGTTCAACTTAAAGGGAAATAATGATAAAACTAGAAAATAGGAAGGGCATACAAGCGTGTTTAACACATTTAAAGGCCACATCAAATGAAAAACTCTCAATTGAACACGTAGTGGAAGTGTTTATTTAACCCATGATGCAGTTGAACATCTTAACAGAACAAAACAAGCATTTGCAATGCAATAGGTCTCGCATTGCTGAAAGTTTGAGCTATAGGCGTTGCAAATAATAATGCAACGCCTATAGCTCAAACTCTCAGTAATGCAACATCTATTGCATTGCAAATGCTTGTTTGCTAGTTGTGACCTGACTGTGTCCACAATAAACGGAAACCCAGCTGGATACAGCCACATCTCTTTACAGACTCAGCAGACCATTGGGATAAACAAAGATACAACTTGTAATGTCACTTCGCAAGTTAACCAAAATGATAAGTGTTTCACTTTCTTAAGCTGCACAGAGCGCTCTGTGCTGCGAGGAGCGTTATGCCATGCGCTGTGAATGCAGAATGCAGACGGCAATTAAACGTTTTTCAGCAGACTCCTCTCCTAAAAGAAGCAAACATGTACCTTAGAGCATGTTATCAAAGTATAGTTCATGCGAACACCGCCCAGACACATGCTAATCATGACTTGGCTTAATGTAAAGTTGTAAGCAGACTCTGAGATGTAAACATGGAGAACATGGTAGTTCGAAGGGGGAGGATCAGGGATGTCAGGAATTCACAGCTAACCTAACCCCTCAGGTGGAAAATACGCACAGAAATTCTCATAACCCAAAAGATGGTTTCTAAGTCGAGCATCTTCATAGGCCACTAAGAATTGTGTTCTCTTCCTTTCTAATTGACAATGAACCCCTTTAACACTGCCTCACCCCAACACACCACATAATCTATTGACATTCTATGACCTGATGATGGAGCAGTGGTCTTCGGCCAAACTAAAAAACAGAAAAAGTGGTTTCACTGCACAGACAATATAATAGACATTAGTGTTCCTGTTTCCAGGGAGCATTGTAACCTTCTTTCCGCAGATTTCAGCCTGACAATAAAGCTATAATCAATAAATACAACAGCTGTACGAAAGACCTAGTTTGATTTTATTCTGCTGAAGTGCAAAATGAAAAGACCATGGGGCATATGCATCAAACTTTTCTTTAGCGACTCGCATTTTGAGATTTTTACAGAATCGCAAATTGCGAGTCGCAAAATGCGATGAAGTAAAAAATTCGCACAAATGTAGCGATTCGGTAAAGGAGAGAAAAAGGCAGAAGAAGTTTAGTGAAAAGGAATTGGAATTACTAATCGAAGAGGTGGTGAGCAGCCATGACAAATTGTATTGGAAACTGTCACTGCAAGTCCCTGAATCTGAAAAAAGATAATTGTGTCTGGCAATGCAAAGGGAAATTATTGCAGGGGGAGTTGTTGTCCGCAGCATTGGAGATTTGCTCAAAAGGTGGTACGACCTGCATAGCCGTGCCAAAGAAAGAGTTGCAGATAGGCTTGCAGAAGCAAAAAAACTGGAGGTGGCCCATCAACCCAAGCCAGCCCCACAGCCATGGAGGACCTTGTGGAGTCTACCCTGCAGCCGGAGGCAGTAGTTGGAGTTACAACAATAGATTCCTCTGCATCACCCAGTACCTCCCATGGTAAGTTGCATGCAACTTCATTTCCACATTTCAGTGTTAGCTAGCAAACAGTGTAAATCAGATCTGGCTTGTGCAGGAAATAGTATTCCAGTCCATGTTTTACTTATGACACACTAATGCATTATGGGAATTGTAGTCAGCAAAACTACAAGGGAAGTCTGGTGTCTAGCAAACAAGATAAGTTCAAATCTATTGTACCAGGGAAGTCAGTCTACACACACACTGTAATTCAAAATAACTTTATTAAACAAAACTTTGTACAAAAAAGGAAACATGTCCTAAATGCCAACTAATCATGCACTGTTCCACATCACAGATGCATGTGACCAAGAGTCTGAGGACAGTGATGGACCTGCACCACCAGAGAGTGAGTCTCATTCAGAAGAGGACATAGCAATCTTACCAGCACTCACAACACCAGCTCCAAAAAAACACAGGACCACTGTGGACCCATTGCTAGCATTGGAAACAGAGGATGAGGGACAACCTGAGTCCACAATAGCACAACCAGTGGATACACCCACATCCTGACCACGCAAACAGCTGCAACAGGGGAACATGCAATTTCGGAGAAGCAGGGCAGCTGCACTGGTGAGATCTGGCGAAGGCGAGAGTTCCACATCACTTGATGGTCTAGAGAGGGCCATGTTAAGAGCACAGCGCATGCAGGTCAAACACATGCAGTTAATGCAGGGAAACCTTTCCACTCTTGCATGCAAAATGGGGGACATGAGTGACAGCATCAAGCATCTAACAACTGCTGTGCAGGAAGGTCTCAGGGAAAGCAGAGCACAATTTGTAGAGAGGACTGTAGCACTCAGGGACCTATGCAAGGTTCTAAAGGAGGATCAGGTGTCCCATCGCAAAAGACACACCCAATTACTTGGACGCTTGGATGGGTACACTAGGGCCACCAACCGTCTTAGTACTGCTATAGCACAACTATCCTGACGTGCAATAGCCATGCAGTTGGAAATGAGCCATTGCTGCAGAGATTTTGCCAGGGGACTGGTCCAAGTCACAAATGATGTGGAGCAGATGCAGACCAATGCTGTTGCTGGCAGTAGTGTAATGGGGGGGGGGGAGTGAGGATGCCTCAAACCAGAGTAGCAGCTTGGCACCAGTGCAGGACTCCAGGAGGCACAGCACACAGAATATGGCAGATCAGAGAGCTCACAAAGTGATGTGTCTGACCCCCCAGAACAGGCTATGGGAGTGAGGGAATGCAGGAAATAGTGTGGCCATGTCCACAGCAATTGTTACTGGTGAAGCAACCAGTAACTACTTTTGTCTGGACTGAAGTGAAGTACCATGACATACCATTATGTGTAGACATCATTATATTCAGGCTATGCAAGTATGCATTAACACAACAGTTTACTTTGCTTTAAATAAATCTAGTTGGCAAATTGACAGTGTTGTGTCGTGTTGGATTATTACTCACATCAAAAATAATTCTCTGTGATTTCTGCACGTCGCGTTCTCCCTTCAGCTGCACTCGCTGCACTTCCTGCATGTTGTGGGTATATGTTATCCTCTTCCTTATCGGGGTCACTATCCGATGTTTCAAGTGGTACGCCTCTGGCAGTTGCTATGTTATGTTGGCAATTATCTTAAACATATGTCTGGCCTGTATTGCAAGGCATCACCAGTTTTATGGATGCAACTAAAGCGACTTTTTAGCAGCCCAATGGTCCTCTCTACCACATTTCACGTTGTCCTGTGTGCTGCATTGAACCGGTGTTTACTAGGTGTGCTTGGATGCAGGTACGGTGTCAAGATAAAAGGACTCACAGCATATGCGCTGTCACCTGTGGAGAAACAGCATATATATTAGTCACTGTGATCTTTCACCATAAAATGTAGATATGCATGAGACAGTGGAATGTGTTTACCAAGCAGGAATCCTTCTCCAAATCCACCCCCAAGTAGACATGTATGTATGCCGCTGTGCCTAAAGATATAGGAATCATGCGTACTACCTGGGTATCTTGCTACTATGTCCGTGATTATGTACTTCGCATTGCATATCACTTGTATGTTCAGTAAATGATATGGCTTTCTATTCCTGAAGATATACTCATTCACTCAGGGAGGACATATGGCTACATGTGTCCCATCTATTCAACCTATTACATGGGGGATGTTGGCTATCTGATAAAAGTCCATGTTAGTTTCAAACAATTCCTGTGGGGTATTTGGGAATCTGATGTGTTGGCGCATCTGCAGCAACATAGCATCCAGAAACACATTGAAGAAACGCGAAAGTGAACTTTGTGACACTCCGCCAGCTGTAGCTATTACCCGCTGGAAGCTACCAGATGCTAGGAGGTGCAGGGAACACAGGACATGCACATGGGTGGGGATGGCATGTGTCCTGTGAGATTGACGCTGCAGTAGTGGGTCCATATCTGCAATTAGATCATCTATCATTGCTGAATTCAATCTATACTTCTCATAGATTTCCTCCTGTCTACCCCAACAGAGTAACGGGCACTCTGAAAAGGTGCTCCTGTATCCTCCTTCTCCTCTGTGCTGCTGCTCTTAGCCTCATCCTCCTCACCATAAAATAGGGCGCTGCCATTCTGAGGCCTTCTGGGCCTGTTTATATACTTTCCTGAAACTTCCAACCTGTTTTGAGTGTTTTTACCTGGTTACCAGCTAGTTTGATTTGGTGGTATTTGGCGAATGCAAAATCGCAAATCCTTAATTTTTCGCAATTTGCGAATTTTCTTGCATTGCTTTGTGACTACGCAATTGCTATTCGCAAATAGGGATTCGCAGATTTGGGTAATTGCAAATTTGGTAATCGCTAAATGTAGCGAATACTTGGGATATTCTGTGATTTGGGTTGATGCTATGCTTATTGCTATTTTGCGTTCGCAAATGCTAATTTTTTGCGAATCGCACTGTTTGCGATCGCACAATAGCCTGATGCATCTGGCCCCAAAGTCCTTACTTACCTGATTATCGAGGCACCTTTACAAAGAAAGAAAAGGTCTAGTAAAACAAAAAACAAAAAAGCAAGACAATCACCTTCTCCCTCATAAACTGTATGATGCCCCATGCTCGAGAGATGGTGCAAAGGCTTCGTGAATCTCTCCAAAATCTGTAGGCTCTGATGACCGCATCAACCTTCAATTATTTGTTTTTTTCAAATATTTAAAATAAATTGCAATAAAAAAGGGAAGTTAAATAAGATATAGTTAAATTCACGGTGATTGTGACGGGCTGATTCCATGGAGCAAAGATATTTTTTCAATCCTACTGCACCATCCAGAAATTCCATTCTCACTTGTAATTCTATCGCAGAAGCCAGAGTGCTAGCCCCATATTTTACAAACAGGACGTAAATACAAACGCCTTTTATTTAAAAACAATAACAATGGCATTATTTATCCAATGCATAATGCCAATTTTTTTTATTGAATTACTAACGGGCCATTCTGTGAACCATGCCACAATACTTTTCAAATCCCAAGCTGAAATCATCCACAAAAAGCTACTCGAAAACGACCCAAATAAATTGCCTGTTTGTCACCATCTGAAAATGACATTCACTTCTTTTATTCGCACAGACATCAAAAGAAGCCCTTGTGGACGGCACATTACCTTAAAAACAAGCATTTGCAATGCAATAGGTCTCGCATTTGCAAAAGTTTAAGCTATTGGCATTGTTCATGACAATGCCTTTTTAAATCTATTTTATAAAGCAAAGACATAAATAAATGCCATTATCATTTACAAAGCCAATAGCTAGTGTTGCATTATTATTAGCAATTCCAACTGCTCACACTTTTATAATGCGAGACCTATTGCACTGCAAATGCTTGTTAATGCTTGTTAATAGTTATTTAATGGGGTTTTAGCATGGTTCATCTAGCTTTCCCTTTTTATTAATGAAGCCTTCATTTTCTAACAGGACAGTATCTTAATATAAATAAGTAGTAAAATCCAAAGGATCAAAGAATTATGCAGGCATTTAAGGTCACTGAAAACGTGTGAACCCGAAGCAATGGATACCTCATTCACTTTTGAAGAGTCAAATATGGTTCGCCCTCAGCATAGAACATTAAAGAGAGTTTGTAAGTTTCTAAATAGCAGGTCTCATAATTGGTAACCTCAATTAATAATTTTCTAACAAATTACTTTAAAGATGGAAATAGTCTGGGGAGTAAAGTTGAGCCTCTTGTTACAAAAGGACAATTATTGAGGTTTCAGTAGTTATTTCTGGCAATTCACTAGAAGTAACCCAGAGGAAAAAGTATCATGAAGGAATTATTAATCAACATTTTAATTCTAGGGTTACAGAGTCACTATGACCATTTCATTTGTATTTCCACAGCTGACTCCTGAGAATTCTGCACTCTGACCAACTTCAACAAGTGTTCGTTCACTTCTAACCTCTTAGACCCTTCTCTGCACTAAGCTCAGCAGGAAGGTGGGTTAAATTCAAATTCGTTCACTGCTACTTCATTTCCTGGCTTCCGCGACCGCTGACTCAAGTTTCAGTTTCCTCAAGGTGGTCAGCAGATTAATTCTATTCGGATATAACATTGTAATAATGCTGTCTATGTCTTTTCTCAATGATTACAGCCCTGCAGGGTGACCAATACAAACAAGACCACCCCTGTCAATATCTCCACAATACTCCGTGGATGATTACTACTGTGTTGGGTTTCCGGTGAGTGCTTGTTGCTTCATGACATTTCTTGAATTAGACTACCCAGCATGCTGTGGAGTGCTCTTCTTTATAAACTGTCCTGATGAGGACCTTACCACCGAAACACTCTACTGTATTACAATTAGAATCACAAGACCTCATCCACCTGGAATTTTCTCTTGAGTCTTGTTTTTATTTGTATCCACACTTGTCGCCATATCATGTTTTTTGCACCATGCTATCACTTCTTGTTGAGCACTCCCGGGTCATTGATGAATAATTTCTATACCATTACAATATAACAATTACATTTAAAAAGTAAATGTTTTCGGCCATGGCTGCAACAATGTGGTACAGGAGGTTTGCCCCCACAGTCGCCCCGGACACCAATGGGAGCGAGCGATGGTGTGGAGTTTGGAGAAGGAGCGCATGGTGGTTGCGTGGGGTAGGGAGGAGGGAGGACAGAGGACTTGGGGGAGGGCGGGATCGCGCCTCGTGCCTGGAGGTGGACGGCACTGTCCTTGGGTGGGCTCTGATATGGGCACTGGCGGGGGCTGACAGCGAGGATTCCGCTCCCGTTGTTTCTGGAGCCGCAGGTTGGGACAACACTTCCCCCCCCCTTACCCGGATGCTGGTGGTTGCTGCTTCGGGTTTCTGGCGGTCCTGAGAGGATCCAGGGCGGGGCTCCGATGCAGCACCCCCCCGCGTTGTGGTGAGTGCAGGAACGGGCTCAGCACTGGGCGGATGCAGGTGGACGGGGATTGGGGTTTCTGGCGGTCCTGGGGTGCTCCTCGTGTTGGGGCAGGGGGCGCATGTCTACTTTTGGCTGCGGGTCCGGGCGCAAGGTGGCCGGGCAGCACTTTGGCAGGGGTTATGGTGGCCAATCGGCGGAGTCGCGCACGGTGGGGTAGATTGGCGAGGCTGCGCATGCTGTGATCTTGGACAGATTAGGGGTTTGGTGCGCATGCTGTGATCTTGGACAGATTAGGGGTTTGGGCTGGATAGAGGTCCGCACACAGGCTGAGTTTGGCAGAGAGCCACGGCCTGAGATTGGTCCAGGCCGCCTTGCACGTCTGTCTTAAGGGCAGGTCCAGTTGGAGGTGGGCAGGTTCTCTGGAGGTGCGGCAGAGAGGGGTTGGTGGTGGGGGAGACACAATGGGGGCAGCCTGGAAGGCACTTCGGCGTTGGGGGGAGGCAGCACCACGTAAAATAATGGGCAGCGACCCAGGCAGAGCATCTTCTCTCGGGCGTCTTATTTATTGTATGCCTTTTAATGCAGGAGAAAGTGAAAGTGCGCCATGCGCGCGCTGTGTTCACGCGGGGACAGAACAGCAGAGAGGCGAGTCTCGCTCGCAAAAGTGAAAGGGGGGAGAGAGCGCAAGAAGAGACGCTGCGGGTGCACATGGGATGTCCGGGGGACAGGAGATGTGCACACCACGTGGCTGTACGTGCGTGTACACCAACTCAAATCCGCCAAAGCCTGCGCGTGCCCATCTCCTGTCCCACTTCCGAGGCAAGTCAGCAACAATAGATCTCGCTGGCGACAGCAGCGCTTCGCGCTGCATTCGCCAGGCGAGACCTAAAAAGGAGAAGCAGAAAAAAGTGATATTTATTTTTCATGCAGCATAAATAATCCCATGTTGTTGATTCCTTCTATAAACTCTTTATCTGATGGGCAAGCGCTGCTCTTTGTTTAATTGTAATCTTAAATTCACAAGCAAGTGTGCTGGAAATTGATCAAAAAGCTAGCGTATGCTCTGGTTTCGGGGCCGTAAATGACAGGATAAACAGATATTCCATTAATGTCAACATGAACGACCAGCGTGTGCACCTTTTGTGTGCGCTCTGTGGCCTCTCCAGCAGTTGCTTCAGGAATTAAAATAATTGCTTAAAGCAGGCACTAGGCAGCAATGGAACAAAGCTACCCTGAAAGCGAATGCATGAGAATGAGGCAGCAGTGGGACAAGACTGCACCATGCTTGCAGCGACATTTGAAAAAAAAAGAGTTCTCCACAGAAACAGATACAGAATGACACGCTAAGGAGACTGTAATCGGCCGGTGCTCCTCTGCCTCAAACGGAAGTGAACTACCGGCTGCCAGAACAACTCCGGATGCAGCAATTAAGAGGGGCACTAGAGGGAGCCTATCGCAAGCAGCCCGCAGGAATAACATGTAGTTTAGTGATTACAAAAGTTCTTGCAGAAAGCGCATGCGCTGATGCTCGACCTAAAAATGATACACCTGAGGATTACATCAGTGTTAACTTGCATTAGAAAACGCTATGCTTCTGAGGGCTTGAGTTCGTTTTTTATGATATACTGCATTCCAGGCAAAGCAAACGTCAGAACCTCAGCTGGAAATACTGCAATGTCGAGTATAGTGCTTTAGCTGGCAGCGTTTCTAAAAAGCAGATTAAAGCAATCATTTTCAATGCAATAGGTCTCGCATTTGTGAGATTTAGAGCTATTGGCATTCTAAATGTTTTTTATGTATGTGTTTTGGAGTGGAGTGGATGTATGTCATGTGTAGAGAAATTATGGGGTATGGTGTGCAGTGAAATTGCTTGGTGTTAGGGGCTGAAATAGCATTTTTTTGGGCAGTTGTATATAGCTAAAACTTGAGCTGAAGTTATTGGCGCACTTTAAATGAGGATATGGGAAACTTCACTCTTTTGTATTTTTTTACTCTAGATCCTTTTTAAAGTGAATGGACGGTGCAGCCCCATGCACAATCAGCTAGAGTTTGGGGCACTTGTTTGTACCAGCTGATTGGAATCCAACTAGGCTTTATTTACAAGTTTCATTTGGTGGGGCAGGGCGAGCATGTGCTGGGGCTGGTGTTTCAGGGTTCAGGGCAGTGCAGTGGTGTTCGGGCAGTGTGGGGAGTCATGCTGTGGCTGGTGTTGCAGGGTTTAAGGCAGTGCTGGGATGTTCAGGGCGTGTAGGGGGTCATGCTGGTGTTTCAGGGTTTGGGGCATTGCAGTGGTGTTTGGGCAGTGAAGTGGGTTGTGCTGGGGATGCTGTTTCAGGGTTTAGGGCAGTGCAATGTTGTTCGGGCAGTGTAAGTGGTCTTGCTGGGGCTTGTGTTTCAGGGTTTAGGCCAGTGCAGTGGTGTTCAGGCAGTGTAGGTGGTCATTCTGGGGCTGGTGTTTCAGGGTTTAGGGCAGTGCAGTGGTGTTCGGCAGTGTAGGTGGTCGTTCTGGGTCTGGTGTTTCAGGGTTTAGGGCAGTGCAGTGGTGTTCGGGCAGTGTAGGGGTCGTGCTGGGGCTGGTGTTTCAGGGTTTAGTGCAGTGCCGTGGTGTACAGGCAGTATAGGAGGCCATGCTGGGGCTGGTGTTTCAGGGTTTAGGGCAGAGCAGTGGTGTCTGGGCAGTGTAGGGGGTCGTGTTGCGGCTGGTGTTTCAGGGTTTAGGGCAGAGCAGTGGTGTGCGTGCAGTGTAGGGGGTCGTGCTGGGGCTGGTGTTTCAGGGTTCAGGGCAGTGCAGTGGAGTTCGGGCAGTGTAGGGGGTCGTGCTGGGGCTGGTGTTTCAGGGTTCATGGCAGTGCAGTGGTGTTCGGGCAGTGTAGGTGGTCGTGCTGGAGCTGCTGTTTCTTGGTTTAGGGCAGTGCAGTGGTGTTCGGGCAGTGTAGGGGTCGTGCTGGAGCTGCTGTTTCAGGGATTAGGGCAGTGCAGTGGTGTTCAGGCAGTGTAAGGGGTTGTGCTGGAGGTGGTGTTTCAGGGTTTAGGGCAGGGCAGTGGTGTTCGGGCCGTGTAGGGGGTCGTGCTGGGACTGGTGTTTCAGGGTTTAGGGCAGTGCAATAGTGTTTGGGCAGTGTAGGGGTCATGCAGGGGGTGGTTTTTCAGGGCTTAGGGCAGTGCAGTGGTGTTCGGGCAGTGTAGAGGGTCGTGCTGGGGCTGGTGTTGCAGGGTTTAGGGCAGTGCAGTGGTGTTCGGGCAGTGTAGGGGTCCGTGCTGGGGGTGGTGTTTCAGGGTTTAGGGTAGAGCAGTGGTGTCCGGGCAGTGTAGGGGGTGATGCTGTGGCTGGTGTTTCAGGGCTTAGGGCCGTGGTGTTCGAGCAGAGTAGGGGGTCTTGCTGGGGATGGTGTTTCAGGATTTAGGGCAGTGCAGTGGTGTTTGGGCAGTGTAGGGGTCATGCTGGGGGTGGTGTTTCAGAGTTTAGGGCAGTGCAGTGGTGTTTGGACAGTGTAGGGGGTCATGCTGGGGGTGGTGTTTCAGGGTTTAGTGCAGTGCAGTGGTGTTCGGGTAGTTTAGGGGGTCATGCTGGTGGTGGTGTTTCAGGGTTTAGGGCAGTGCAGTGGTGTTCGGGCAGTGTAGTGGGTCATGCAGGGGGTGGTGTTTCAGGGTTTAGGGCAGTGCAGTGGTTTTCGGGCAATGTACGGGGTCTTGCTGGGGGTGGTGTTTCAGGGTTTAGGGCAGTGGTGTTCGGGCAGTGTAGGGGGTCTTGCTGGGGGTGGTGTTTCATGGTTTAGGGCAGTGCAGTGGTGTTCAGGCAGTGTACGGGATCGTGCTGGGGCTGGTGTTGCAGGGTTTAGGGCAGTTCAGTGGTGTTCGGGGAGTGTAGGGGGTCGTGCTGGGGCTGGTGTTTCAGGGTATAGGGCAGTGCAGTGGTGTTCGGGCATTGTAGGGGGTCATGCTGGGGGTGGTGTTTCAGGCATTAGGGCAGTGCAGAAGTGTTCAGGCAGTGTAGGGGATCGTGCTGGGGCTGGTGTTTCAGGGTTTAGGGCAGTGGTGCAGTGGTGTTCGGGCAATGTAGGGGGTCTTGCAGGGGGTGGTGTTTCAGGGCTTAGGGCAGTGGTGATCGGGCAGTGTAGGGGGTCTTGCTGGGGGTGGTGTTTCAGGGTATAGGGCAGTGTAGGGGGTCTTGCTGGGGTGGTGTTTCAGGGTTTAGTGCAGCGGTGTTCAGGCAGCATAGGGGGTCATGCTGGGGTGGTGTTTCAGAGTTTAGGGCAGTGCAGCGGTGTTTGGACAGTGTAGGGGGTCATGCTGGGGGTGGTGTTTCAGGGTATAGGGCAGTGCAGTGGTGTTCGGGCAGTGTGGGGGGTCATGCTGGGGGTGGTGTTTCAGGGTTGAGGGCAGTGCAGTGGTGTTCGGGCAGTGTGGGGGGTCATGCTGGGGCTGGTGTTGCAGGGTTTAGGGCAGTGCTGGGGTGTTCAGAGAGTGTAGGGGGTCATGCTGGGGCTGCTGTTTCAGGGTTTTTCGGTAGTGCAGTGGTGTTGTGGCAGTGTAGGGGCTCTTGCTGGGGCTGGTGTTTCAGGGTTTAGGGCAGTGCAGTGTTTTTTGGGCAGTGTAGGGGGTCTTGCTGGGGCTGGTGTTACAGGGTTTAGGGCAGTGCAGTGGTGTTCGGGCAGTGTAGGTGGTCGTGCTGGGGCTGGTATTTCAGGGTTTAGGGCAGTTCAGTGGTGTTCAGGCAGTGTAGGTGGTCGTGCTGGGGCTGGGGCTGGTGTTTCAGTGTTTAGGGCAGTGCAGTGGTGTTCAGGCAGTGTAGGGGGCCGTGCTGGGGGTGGTGTTTCAGGGTTTAGGGTAGAGCAGTGGTGTACGGGCAGTGTAGGGGTTCATGCTGGGGATGGTGTTTCAGGGTTTAGAGAAGAGCAGTGGTGTCTGGGCAGTGTAGGGGGTCTTGCAGGGGCTGGTGTTTCAGGGTTTAGGGCAGTGCAGTGGTGTTTTGGGAAGTGTAGGGGGACGTACTGGGGGAGAAGTTTCAGGGTTTAGGGCAGAGCAGTGGTGTCCGGGCAGTGTAGGGGGTCGTGCTGGTGCTGGTGTTTCAGGGTTTAGGGCAAAGCACTGGTGTTCGGGCAGTGTAGGGGACGTGCTGGAGGTGGTGTTTCAGGGTTTAGAGCAGAGCAGTGGTGTTCGGGCAGTGCAGGGGGTCGTGCTGGGGCTGGTGTTTCAGTGTTTAGGGAAGTGCAGTGGTGTTCAGTCAGTGTAGGGGGCCGTGCTGGGGGTGGTGTTTCAGTGTTTAGGGTAGAGCAGTGGTGTCCAGGCAGTGTAGGGGGTCGTGCTGGGGCTGGTGTTTCAGGGTTTAGAGCAGAGCAGTGGTGTCCGGGCAGTGTAGGGGTCCTGCTGGTGCTAGTGTTTCAGGGTTTAGGGCAGGGCAGTGGTGTTCGGGGCAGTGTTGTTGGTCGTGCTGGGGTTGGTGTTTCATCGTTTAGGGCACTGCACTGTTGTTTGGGCAGAGTAGGGGGACGTGCTGGGGGTGGTGTTTCAGGGTTTAGGGCAGAGCAGTGGTGTTCGGGCAGTGTAGTGGGTCGTGCTGGGGGTGGTGTTTCAGGTTTTAGGGCAGTGCAGTGGTTTTCGGGCAGTGTAGGGGGTCATGCAGGGGGCGGTGTTTCAGGGTTTAGGGCAGTGCAGTGGTGTTTGGCCAGTGTAGGGGGTCGTGCTGTGGCTGGTGTTTCAGGGTTTAGGGCAGTGCAGTTGCGTTTGGGGAGTGTAGGGGGTCGTGCTGGGGCTGTTGATTCAGGGTTTAGGGTAGAGCAGTGGTGTCCGGGCAGTGTAGGGGTTCATGCTGGGGCTGGTGTTTCAGGGTTTAGAGAAGAGCAGTGGTGTCTGGGCAGTGTAGGGGGTCTTGCAGGGGCTGGTGTTTCAGGGTTTAGGGCAGTGGTGTTCAGGCAGTGTAGGGGGTCTTGCTGGGTGTGGTGTTTCAGGATTTAGGGCAGTGGTGCTCGGGCAATGTAGGGGGTCTTGCTGGGGGTGGTGTTTCAGGGTTTAGGGCAGTGCAGTGGTGTTCGGGTACTGTAGGGGGTCATGCTGGGGATGGTGTTTCAGAGTTTAGGGCAGTGCAGTGGTGTTTGGGCAGTGTAGGGGGTCATGCTGGGGGTGGTGTTTCAGGGTTTGGGCAGTGCAGTGGTGTTCGGGCAGTGTGGGGGGTCATGCTAGGAGTGATGTTTCAGGGTTTAGGGTTGTGCAGTGGTGTTCGGGCAGTGTGGGGGGTCAAGCTGGGGTTGGTGATGCAGGGTTTACGTTAGCGCAGTGGTGTTGCAGCAGTGTAGGTGGTCGTGCTGGGGCTGGTGTTTCGGGGTTTAGGGCAGTGCAGTGGTGTTGCGGCAGTGTCGGGGGTCATGCTGGGGCTGGTGTTTCAGGGTTATGGAAGTGCAGTGGTTTTTGGGCAGTGTAGGGGGTCGTGCTAGGGATGCTGTTTCAGGGTTTAGGGCAGTGCAGTGGTGTTCGGGCCGTGTAGGTGGTCATGCTGGGGCTTGTATTTCAGGGTTTAGGGCAGTGCAGTGGTGTTCAGGCAGTGTAGGTGGTCATGCTTGGGCTGGTGTTTCAGGGTTTAGGGCAGTGCAGTGGCGTTCGGTCAGTGTAGGTGGTCGTGCTGGGGCTGGTGTTTCAGGGTTTAGGGCAGTGCAGTGGTGTCTGGGCAGTGTGGGGGGTCAAGCTGGGGTTGGTGATGCAGGGTTTACGGTAGCGCAGTGGTGTTGCAGCAGTGTAGGTGGTTGTGCTGGGGCTGGTGTTTCGGGGTTTAGGGCAGTGCAGTGGTGTTGCGGCAGTGTAGGGGGTCATGCTGGGGCTGGTGTTTCAGGGTTATGTAAGTGCAGTGCTTTTTGGGCAGTGTAGGGGGTCGTGCTAGGGATGCTGTTTCAGGGTTTAGGGCAGTGCAGTGGTGTTCGGGCCGTGTAGGTGGTCATGCTGGGGCTTGTTTTTCAGGGTTTAGGGCAGTGCAGTGGTGTTCAGGCAGTGTAGGTGGTCATGCTGGGGCTGGTGTTTCAGGGTTTAGGGCAGTGCAGTGGTGTTCGGTCAGTGTAGGTGGTCGTGCTGGGGCTGGTGTTTCAGGGTTTAGAGAAGAGCAGTGGTGTCTGGGCAGTGTAGGGGGTCTTGCAGGGGCTGGTGTTTCAGGGTTTAGGGCAGTGGTGTTCAGGCAGTGTAGGGGGTCTTGCTGGGTGTGGTGTTTCAGGATTTAGGGCAGTGGTGCTCGGGCAATGTAGGGGGTCTTGCTGGGGGTGGTGTTTCAGGGTTTAGGGCAGTGCAGTGGTGTTCGGGTACTGTAGGGGGTCATGCTGGGGATGGTGTTTCAGAGTTTAGGGCAGTGCAGTGGTGTTTGGGCAGTGTAGGGGGTCATGCTGGGGGTGGTGTTTCAGGGTTTGGGCAGTGCAGTGGTGTTCGGGCAGTGTGGGGGGTCATGCTGGGAGTGATGTTTCAGGGTTTAGGGTAGTGCAGTGGTGTTCGGGCAGTGTGGGGGGTCAAGCTGGGGTTGGTGATGCAGGGTTTACGGTAGCGCAGTGGTGTTGCAGCAGTGTAGGTGGTCGTGCTGGGGCTGGTGTTTCGGGGTTTAGGGCAGTGCAGTGGTGTTGCGGCAGTGTCGGGGGTCATGCTGGGGCTGGTGTTTCAGGGTTATGGAAGTGCAGTGGTTTTTGGGCAGTGTAGGGGGTCGTGCTAGGGATGCTGTTTCAGGGTTTAAGGCAGTGCAGTGGTGTTCGGGCCGTGTAGGTGGTCATGCTGGGGCTTGTATTTCAGGGTTTAGGGCAGTGCAGTGGTGTTCAGGCAGTGTAGGTGGTCATGCTGGGGCTGGTGTTTCAGGGTTTAGGGCAGTGCAGTGGTGTTCGGTCAGTGTAGTTGGTCGTGCTGGGGCTGGTGTTTCAGGGTTTAGGGCAGTGCAGTTGTGTTTGGGCAGTGTAGGGGTCGTGCTGGGGCTGGTGTTTCAGGGTTTAGGGCAGTGGTGTTCAGGCAGTATAGGAGGCCATGCTGGGGCTGGTGTTTCAGGTTTTAGGGCAGAGCAGTGGTGTCTGGGCAGAGTAGGGGGACGTGCTGGAGGTGGTGTTTCAGGGTTTAGGGCAGTGCAGTGGTGTTCGGGCAGTGTGGGGAGTCATGCTGTGGCTGGTGTTGCAGGGTTTAAGGCAGTGCTGGGATGTTCAGGGCGTGTAGGGGGTCATGCTGGGGCTGGTGTTTCAGTGTTTGGGGCAGTGCAGTGGTGTTCGGGCAGTGTAAGTGGTCTTACTGGGGCTTGTGTTTCAGGGTTTAGGGCAGTGCAGTGGTGTTCGGGCAGTGTAGGTGGTCGTGCTGGGGCTGGTGTTTCAGGGTTTAGGGCAGTGTAGTGGTGTTCGGGCAGTGTAGGGGTCGTGCTGGGGATGGTGTTTCAGGGTTTAGTGCAGTGCAGTGGTGTTCAGGCAATATAGGAGGCCATGCTGGGGCTGGTGTTTCAGGGTTTAGGGCAGACCAGTGGTGTCTGGGCAGAGTAGGGGGACGTGCTGGAGGTGGTGTTTCAGGGTTTAGAGCAGAGCAGCGGTGTCCGGGAAGTGTAGGGTGTCGTGCTGGTGCTGGTGTTTCAGGGTTTAGGACAAAGCACTGGTGTTCGGGCATTGTAGGGGGACGTGCTGGAGGAGGTGTTTCAGGGTTTAGGGCAGAGCAGTGGTGTTCGTGCAGTGTAGGGGGTCGTGCTGGGGGTAATGTTTCAGGGTTTAGGGCAGTGCAGTGGTGTTTGGGCAGTGTAGGGGGATGTGCTGGGGGTGGTGTTTCATGGTTTAGGGCAGAGCAGTTGTGTTCGGGCAGTGTAGTGGGTCGTGCTGGGGGTGGTGTTTCAGATTTTAGGGCAGTGCAGTGGTGTTTGGGCAGTGTAGGGGTCATGCAGGGGGTGGTGTTTCAGGGTTTAGGGCAGTGCAGAGGTGTTCGGGCAGTGTAAGGGGCCGTGCTGTTGCTTGTGTTTCAGGGTTTAGAGCATAGCAGTGGTGTTCAGGCAGTGTAGGGGGATGTGCTGGTGGTGGTGTTTCAGGGTTTAGGGCAGTGGTGTTTGGACAGTGTAGGGGGTCGTGCTGGGGCTGGTGTTTCAGGGTTCAGGGCAGTGCAGTGGTGTTCGGGCAGTGTGGGGAGTCATGCTGTGGCTGGTGTTGCAGTGTTTAAGGCAGTGCTGGGATGTTCAGGGCGTGTAAGGGGTCATGCTGGGGCTGGTGTTTCAGGGTTTGGGGCATTGCAGTGGTGTTTGGGCAGTGTAGTGGGTTGTGCTGGGGATGCTGTTTCAGGGTTTAGGGCAGTGCAATGGTGTTCGGGCAGTGTAAGTGGTCTTGCTGGGGCTTGTGTTTCAGGGTTTAGGCCAGTGCAGTGGTGTTCAGGCAGTGTAGGTGGTCATTCTGGGGCTGGTGTTTCAGGGTTTAGGGCAGTGCAGTGGTGTTTGGCAGTTTAGGTGGTCGTGCTGGGTCTGGTGCTTCAGGGTTTAGGGCAGTGCAGTGGTGTTCGGGCAGTGTAGGGGTCGTGCTGGGGCTGGTGTTTCAGGGTTTAGTGCAGTGCCGTGGTGTACAGGCAGTATAGGAGGCCATGCTCGGGCTGGTGTTTCAGAGTTTAGGGCAGAGCAGTGGTGTCTGGGCAGTGTAGGGGGTCGTGTTGCGGCTGGTGTTTCAGGGTTTAGGGCAGAGCATTGGTGTGCGTGCAGTGTAGGGGGTCGTGCTGGGGCTGGTGTTTCAGGGTTCAGGGCAGTGCAGTGGTGTTCGGGCAGTGTAGGGGGTCGTGCTGGGGCTGGTGTTTCAGGGTTCATGGCAGTGCAGTGGTGTTTGGGCAGTGTAGGTGGTCGTGCTGGAGCTGCTGTTTCTTGGTTTAGGGCAGTGCAGTGGTGTTCGGGCAGTGTAGGGGTCGTGCTGGAGCTGTTTTTTCAGGGATTAGGGCAGTGCAGTGGTGTTCGGGCAGTGTAAGGGGTTGTGCTGGATGTGGTGTTTCGGGGTTTAGGGCAGTGCAGTGGTGTTCGGGCCGTGTAGGGGGTCGTGCTGGGACTGGTGTTTCAGGGTTTAGGGCAGTGCAATAGTGTTTGGGCAGTGTAGGGGTCATGCAGGGGGTGGTGTTTCAGAGTTTAGGGCAGTGCAGTGGTTGGGCAGTGTAGGGGGTAATGCTGGGGGTGATGTTTCAGGGTTTAGGTCAGTGCAGTGGTGTTCGGGCAGTGTAGTGGGTCATGCAGAGGGTGGTGTTTCAGGGTTTAGGGCAGTGCAGTGGTTTTCGGGCAGTGTAGGGGTCCGTGCTGGGGGTGGTGTTTCAGGGTTTAGGGTAGAGCAGTGGTGTCCGGGCAGTGTAGGGGGTGATGCTGGGGCTGGTGTTTCAGGGCTTAGGGCCGTGGTGTTCGAGCAGAGTAGGGGGTTTTGCTGGGGATGGTGGTTCATGATTTAGGGCAGTGCAGTGGTGTTCTTGCAGTGTAGGGGATCGTGCTAGGGCTGGTGTTGCAGGGTTTAGGGCAGTTCAGTGGTGTTCGGGGAGTGCAGGGGGTCGTGCTGGGGCTGGTGTTTCAGGGTATAGGGCAGTGCAGTGGTGTTCGGGCATTGTAGGGGGTCATGCTGGGGGTGGTGTTTCAGGCTTTAGGGCAGTGCAGAAGTTTTCGGGCAGTGTAGGGGATCGTGCTGGGGCTGGTGTTTCAGGGTTTAGGGCAGTGCAGTGGTTTTCGGGCAGTGTAGGGGTCCGTGCTGGGGGTGGTGTTTCAGGGTTTAGGGTAGAGCAGTGGTGTCCGGGCAGTGTAGGGGGTGATGCTGGGGCTGGTGTTTCAGGGCTTAGGGCCGTGGTGTTCGAGCAGAGTAGGGGGTTTTGCTGGGGATGGTGTTTCAGGATTTAGGGCAGTGCAGTGGTGTTCAGGCAGTGTAGGGGATCGTGCTAGGGCTGGTGTTGCAGGGTTTAGGGCAGTTCAGTGGTGTTCGGGGAGTGTAGGGGGTCGTGCTGGGGCTGGTGTTTCAGGGTATAGGGCAGTGCAGTGGTGTTCGGGCATTGTAGGGGGTCATGCTGGGGGTGGTGTTTCAGGCTTTAGGGCAGTGCAGAAGTTTTCGGGCAGTGTAGGGGGTCTTGCAGGGGGTGGTGTTTCAGAGCTTAGGGCAGTGGTGATCGGGCAGTGTAGGGGGTCTTGCTGGGGGTGGTGTTTCAGGGTATAGGGCAGTGTAGGGGGTCTTGCTGGGGGTGGTGTTTCAGGGTTTAGTGCAGCGGTGTTCGGGCAGCATAGGGGGTCATGCTGGGGTGGTGTTTCAGAGTTTAGGGCAGTGCAGTGGTGTTTGGGCAGTGTAGGGGGTCATGCTGGGGGTGGTGTTTCAGGGTATAGGGCAGTGCAGTGGTGTTCGGGCAGTGTGGGGGGTCATGCTGGGGGTTGTGTTTCAGGGTTAAGGGCAGTGCAGTGGTGTTCGGGCAGTGTGGGGGGTCATGCTGGGGCTGGTGTTGCAGGGTTTAGGGCAGTGCTGGGGTGTTCAGAGAGTGTAGGGGGTCATGCTGGGGCTGCTGTTTCAGGGTTTTTCGGTAGTGCAGTGGTGTTGTGGCAGTGTAGGGGCTCTTGCTGGGGCTGGTGTTTCAGGGTTTAGGGCAGTGCAGTGTTTTTTGGGCAGTGTAGGGGGTCTTGCTGGGGCTGGTGTTTCAGGGTTTAGGGCAGTGCAGTGGTTTTCGGGCAGTGTAGGTGGTCGTGCTGGGGCTGGTATTTCAGGGTTTAGGGCAGTTCAGTGGTGTTCAGGCAGTGTAGGTGGTCGTGCTGGGGCTGGTGTTTCACGGTTTAGGGCAGAGCAGTGGTGTTCGGGCAGTGTAGGTGGTCATGCTGGGGCTGGTATTTCAGGCTTTGTGGCAGTGCAGTGGAGTTCGGGCAGTTTAGGGGGTCATGCTGGGGCTTGTGTTTCAGGGTTTAGAGCAGAGCAGTGGTGTCCGGGCAGTATAGGAGGCGATGCTGGGGCTGGTGTTTCAGGGTTTAGGGCAAAGCACTGGTGTTCGGGCCATGTAGGTGGTCATGCTGGGGCTTGTATTTCAGGGTTTAGGGCAGTGCAGTGGTGTTCAGGCAGTGTAGGTGGTCATGCTGAGGCTGGTGCTTCACGGGTTTAGGGCAGTGCAGTGGTGTTCGGTCAGTGTAGGTGGTCGTGCTGGGGCTGGTGTTTCAGGGTTTAGGGCAGTGCAGTGGTGTTTGGGCAGTGTAGGGGTCGTGCTGGGGCTGGTGTTTCAGGGTTTAGGGCAGTGCAGTGGTGTTCAAGCAGTATAGGAGGCCATGCTGGGGGTGGTGTTTCAGGTTTTAGGGCAGAGCAGTGGTGTCTGGGCAGTGTAGGGGGTCGTGTTGCGGCTGGTGTTTCAGGGTTTAGAGCAGAGCAGCGGTGTCCGGGCAGTGTAGGGTGTCGTGCTGGTGCTGGTGTTTCAGGGTTTAGAACAAAGCACAGTTGTTCGGGCAGTGTAGGGGGAAATGCTGGAGGTGGTGTTTCAGGGTTTAGGGCAGTGCAGTGGTGTTCGGGCAGTGTGGGGAGTCATGCTGTGGCTGGTGTTGCAGGGTTTAAGTCAGTGCTGGGATGTTCATGGCGTGTAGAGGGTCATGCTGGGGCTGGTGTTTCAGTGTTTGGGGCAGTGCAGTGGTGTTCGGGCAGTGTAAGTGGTCTTATTGTGGGTGGTGTTTCAGGGTTAAGGGCAGTGGTGTTTGGGCAGTGTAGGGGTCATGCTGGGGGTGGTGTTTCAGGGTTTGGGCAGTGCAGTGGTTTTCGGGCAGTGTGGGGGGTCAAGCTGGGGTTGGTGATGCAGGGTTTACGGTAGCACAGTGGTGTTGCAGCAGTGTAGGGGGTCGTGCTGGGGCTGGTGTTTCGGGGTTTAGGGCAGTGCAGTGGTGTTGCTGCAGTGTAGGGGGTCATGCTGGGGCCGGTGTTTCAGGGTTATGGAAGTGCAGTGGTTTTTGGGCAGTGTAGGGGGTTGTGCTAGGGATGCTGTTTCAGGGTTTAGGGCAGTGCAGTGGTGTTCGGGCCATGTAGGTGGTCATGCTGGGGCTTGTATTTCAGGGTTTAGGGCAGTGCAGTGGTGTTCAGGCAGTGTAGGTGGTCATGCTGAGGCTGGTGCTTCAGGGTTTAGGGCAGTGCAGTGGTGTTCGGTCAGTGTAGGTGGTCGTGCTGGGGCTGGTGTTTCAGGGTTTAGGGCAGTGCAGTGGTGTTTGGGCAGTGTAGGGGTCGTGCTGGGGCTGGTGTTTCAGGGTTTAGGGCAGTGCAGTGGTGTTCAGGCAGTATAGGAGGCCATGCTGGGGGTGGTGTTTCAGGTTTTAGGGCAGAGCAGTGGTGTCTGGGCAGTGTAGGGGGTCGTGTTGCGGCTGGTGTTTCAGGGTTTAGAGCAGAGCAGCGGTGTCCGGGCAGTGTAGGGTGTCGTGCTGGTGCTGGTGTTTCAGGGTTTAGAACAAAGCACAGTTGTTCGGGCAGTGTAGGGGGAAATGCTGGAGGTGGTGTTTCAGGGTTTAGGGCAGTGCAGTGGTGTTCGGGCAGTGTGGGGAGTCATGCTGTGGCTGGTGTTGCAGGGTTTAAGTCAGTGCTGGGATGTTCATGGCGTGTAGAGGGTCATGCTGGGGCTGGTGTTTCAGTGTTTGGGGCAGTGCAGTGGTGTTCGGGCAGTGTAAGTGGTCTTATTGTGGGTGGTGTTTCAGGGTTAAGGGCAGTGGTGTTTGGGCAGTGTAGGGGGTCATGCTGGGGGTGGTGTTTCAGGGTTTGGGCAGTGCAGTGGTTTTCGGGCAGTGTGGGGGGTCAAGCTGGGGTTGGTGATGCAGGGTTTACGGTAGCACAGTGGTGTTGCAGCAGTGTAGGGGGTCGTGCTGGGGCTGGTGTTTCGGGGTTTAGGGCAGTGCAGTGGTGTTGCTGCAGTGTAGGGGGTCATGCTGGGGCCGGTGTTTCAGGGTTATGGAAGTGCAGTGGTTTTTGGGCAGTGTAGGGGGTTGTGCTAGGGATGCTGTTTCAGGGTTTAGGGCAGTGCAGTGGTGTTCGGGCCATGTAGGTGGTCATGCTGGGGCTTGTATTTCAGGGTTTAGGGCAGTGCAGTGGTGTTCAGGCAGTGTAGGTGGTCATGCTGAGGCTGGTGCTTCAGGGTTTAGGGCAGTGCAGTGGTGTTCGGTCAGTGTAGGTGGTCGTGCTGGGGCTGGTGTTTCAGGGTTTAGGGCAGTGCAGTGGTGTTTGGGCAGTGTAGGGGTCGTGCTGGGGCTGGTGTTTCAGGGTTTAGGGCAGTGCAGTGGTGTTCAGGCAGTATAGGAGGCCATGCTGGGGGTGGTGTTTCAGGTTTTAGGGCAGAGCAGTGGTGTCTGGGCAGTGTAGGGGGTCGTGTTGCGGCTGGTGTTTCAGGGTTTAGAGCAGAGCAGCGGTGTCCGGGCAGTGTAGGGTGTCGTGCTGGTGCTGGTGTTTCAGGGTTTAGAACAAAGCACAGTTGTTCGGGCAGTGTAGGGGGAAATGCTGGAGGTGGTGTTTCAGGGTTTAGGGCAGTGCAGTGGTGTTCGGGCAGTGTGGGGAGTCATGCTGTGGCTGGTGTTGCAGGGTTTAAGTCAGTGCTGGGATGTTCATGGCGTGTAGGGGGTCATGCTGGGGCTGGTGTTTCAGTGTTTGGGGCAGTGCAGTGGTGTTCGGGCAGTGTAAGTGGTCTTACTGGGGCTTGTGTTTCAGGATTTAGGGCAGTGCAGTGGTGTTCGGGAAGTGTAGGTGGTCTTGCTGGGGCTGGTGTTTCAGGGTTTAGGGCAGTGCAGTGGTGTTCGGGCAGTGTAGGGGTCGTGCTGGGGATGGTGTTTCAGGGTTTAGTGCAGTGCAGTGGTGTTCAGGCAATATAGGAGGCCATGCTGGGGCTGGTGTTTCAGGGTTTAGGGCAGAGCAGTGGTGTCTGGGCAGTGTAGGGGGACGTGCTGGAGGTGGTGTTTCAGGTTTAGAGCAGAGCAGCGGTGTCCGGGAAGTGTAGGGTGTCGAGCTGGTGCTGGTGTTTCAGGGTTTAGGACAAAGCACTGGTGATCGGGCATTGTAGGGGGACGTGCTGGAGGTGGTGTTTCAGGGTTTAGGGCAGAGCAGTGGTGTTCGTGCAGTGTAGGGGGGCGTGCTGGGGGTGATGTTTCAGGGTTTAGGGCAGTGCAGTGGTGTTTAGGCAGTGTAGGGGGATGTGCTGGGGGTGGTGTTTCATGGTTTAGGGCAGAGCAGTGGTGTTTGGGCCGTGTAGGGGGTCGTGCTGGGACTGGTGTTTCAGGGTTTAGGGCAGTGCAATAGTATCTGGGCAGTGTAGGGGTCATGCAAGGGTGGTTTTTCAGGGCTTAGGGCAGTGCAGTGGTGTTCGGGCAGTGTAGAGGGTCGTGCTGGGGCTGGTGTTGCAGGGTTTAGGGCAGTGCAGTGGTGTTCGGGCAGTGTAGGGGTCCGTGATGGGGGTGGTGTTTCAGGGTTTAGGGTAGAGCAGTGGTGTCCGGGCAGTGTAGGGGGTGATGCTGGGGCTGGTGTTTCAGGGCTTAGGGCCGTGGTGTTCGAGCAGTGTAGGGGGTCTTGCTGGGGATGGTGTTTCAGGATTTAGGGCAGTGCAGTGGTGTTTGGGCAGTGTAGGGGTCATGGTGGGGGTGGTGTTTCAGAGCTTAGGGCAGTGCAGTGGTGTTTGGGCAGTGTAGGGGGTCATGCTGGGGGTGAAGTTTCAGGGTTTAGGGCAGTGCAGTGGTGTTTGGGCAGTGTGGGGGGTCATGCTGGGGGTGGTGTTTCAGGGTTTAGGGCAGTGTAGTGGTGTTCGGGTAGTGTAGGGGGTCATGCTGGTGGTGGTGTTTCAGGGTTTAGGGCAGTGCAGTGGTGTTCGGGCAGTGTAGTGGGTCATGCAGGGGGTGGTGTTTCAGGGTTTAGGGCAGTGCAGTGGTTTTCGGGCAATGTACAGGGTCTTGCTGGGGGTGGTGTTTCAGTGTTTAGGGCATTGGTGTTCGGACAGTGTAGGGGGTCTTGCTGTGGGTGGTGTTTCAGGGTTTAGGGCAGTGGTGTTCGGGCAGTGTAGGGGGTCTTGCTGGGGGTGGTGTTTCATGGTTTAGGGCAGTGCAGTGGTGTTCAGGCAGTGTAGGGGATCGTGCTGGGGCTGGTGTTGCAGGGTTTAGGGCAGTTCAGTGGTGTTCGGGGAGTGTAGGGGGTCGTGCTGGGGCTGGTGTTTCAGGGTATAGGGCAATGCAGAAGTGTTCGGGCAGTGTAGGGGATCGTGCTGGGGCTGGTGTTTCAGGGTTTAGGGCAGTGGTGCAGTGGTGTTCGGGCAGTGTAGGGGGTCTTGCAGGGGGTGGTGTTTCAGGGCTTAGGGCAGTGGTGATCGGGCAGTGTAGTGGGTCTTGCTGGGGGTGGTGTTTCAGGGTATAGGGCAGTGTAGGGGGTCTTGCTGGGGGTGGTGTTTCAGGGTTTAGTGCAGCGGTGTTCGGGCAGCATAGGGGGTCATGCTGGGGTGGTGTTTCAGAGTTTAGGGCAGTGCAGTGGTGTTTGGGCAGTGTAGGGGGTCATTCTGGGGGTAGTGTTTCAGGGTATAGGGCAGTGCAGTGGTGTTCGGGCAGTGTGGGGGGTCATGCTGGGGGTGGTGTTTCAGGGTTAAGGGCAGTGCAGTGGTGTTAGAGCAGTGTGGGGGGTCATGCTGGGGCTGGTGTTTCAGGGTTTAAGGCAGTGCTGGGGTGTTCAGGGAGTGTAGGGGGTCATGCTGGGGCTGCTGTTTCAGGGTTTTTCGGTAGTGCAGTGGTGTTGTGGCAGTGTAGGGGCTCTTGCTGGGGCTGGTGTTTCAGGGTTTAGGGCAGTGCAGTGGTTTTTGGGCAGTGTAGAGGGTCTTGCTGGGGCTGGTGTTTTAGGGTTTAGGGCAGTGCAGTGGTGTTCGGGCAGTGTAGGTGGTCGTGCTGGGGCTGGTATTTCAGGGTTTAGGGCAGTTCAGTGGTGTTCAGGCAGTGTAGGTGGTCGTGCTGGGGCTGGTGTTTCACGGTTTAGGGCAGAGCAGTGGTGTTCGGGCAGTGTAGGTGGTCATGCTGGGGCTGGTGTTTCAGGCTTTATGGCAGTGCAGTGGTGTTCGGGCAGATAAGCGGGTCATGCTGGGGCTGGTGTTTCAGGGTTTAGAGCAGAGCAGTGGTGTCCGGGCAGTATAGGAGGCGATGCTGGGGCTGGTGTTTCAGTGGTTAGGGCAGTGCAGTGGTGTTCAGGCAGTGTAGGGGGCCATGCTGGGGATGGTGTTTCAGTGTTTAGGGTAGAGCAGTGGTGTCCAGGCAGTGTAGGGGGTTGTGCTGGGGCTGGTGTTTCAGGGTTTAGAGCAGAGCAGTGGTGTCCGGGCAGTGTAGGGGGTCGTGCTGGGGCTGGTGTTTCAGGGTTTAGGGCAAAGCACTGGTGTTCAGGCAGGGTAGGGGACGTACTGGAGGTGGTGTTTCAGGGTTTAGGGCAAAGCACTGGTGTTCAGGCAGGGTAGGGGACGTGCTGGAGGTGGTGTTTCAGGGTTTAGGGCAGAGCAGTGGTGTTCGGGCAGTGAAGGGGGTCGTGCTGGGGCTGGTGTTTCAGTGTTTAGGGCAGTGCAGTGGTGTTCAGGCAGTGTAGGGGGCTTTGCTGGGGGTGGTGTTTCAGTGTTTAGGGTAGAGCAGTGCTGTCCAGGCAGTGTAGGGGGTCATGCTGGGGCTGGTGTTTCAGGGTTTAGAACAAAGCACAGTTGTTCGGGCAGTGTAGGGGGATGTGCTGGAGGTGGTGTTTCAGGGTTTAGGGCAGTGCAGTGGTGTTCGGGCAGTGTGGGGAGTCATGCTGTGGCTGGTGTTGCAGGGTTTAAGGCAGTGCTGGGATGTTCAGGGCATGTAGGGGGTCATGCTGGGGCTGGTGTTTCAGGGTTTGGGGCAGTGCAGTGGTGTTCGGTCAGTGTAGTGGGTCGTGCTGGGGATGCTGTTTCAGGGTTTAGGGCAGTGCAGTGGTGTTCGGGCAGTGTAAGTGGTCTTGCTGGGGCTGGTGTTTCAGGGTTTAGGGCAGAGCAGTGGTGTCTGGGCAGTATAGGGGGTCATGCTGGGGCTGGTGTTTCAGGGTTTTTCGGTAGTGCAGTGGTGTTGTGGCAGTGTAGGGGCTCTTGCTGGGGCTGGTGTTTCAGGGTTTAGGGCAGTGCAGTGTTTTTTGGGCAGTGTAGGCGGTCTTGCTGGGGCTGGTGTTTCAGGGTTTAGGGCAGTGGAGTGGTGTTCGGGCAGTGTAGGTGGTCGTGCTGGGGCTGGTATTTCAGGGTTTAGGGCAGTTCAGTGGTGTTCAGGCAGTGTAGGTGGTTGTGCTGGGGCTGGTGTTTCACGGTTTAGGGCAGAGCAGTGGTGTTCGGGCAGTGTAGGTGGTCATGCTGGGGCTGGTGTTTCAGGCTTTATGGCAGTGCAGTGGTGTTCGGGCAGTTTAGGGGGTCATGCTGGGGCTTGTGTTTCAGGGTTTAGAGCAGAGCAGTGGTGTCCGGGCAGTATAGGCGGCGATGCTGGGGCTGGTGTTTCAGGGTTTACGGCAGGGCAGTGGTATCTGGGTAGTGTAGTGGGTCGTGTTGGGGCTGGTGTTTCAGGGTTTAGAGCAGAGCAGTGGTGTCCGGGCAGTGTAGGGGGTCGTGCTGGTGCTGGTGTTTCAGGGTTTAGGGCAAAGCACTGGTGTTCGTGCAGTGTAGGGGACGTGCTGGAGGTGGTGTTTCAGGGTTTAGGGCAGAGCAGTGGTGTTCGGGCAGTGAAGGGTGTCGTGCTGGGGCTGGTGTTTCAGTGTTTAGGGCAGTGCAGTGGTGTTCAGGCAGTGTAAGGGGCCGTGCTGGGGGTGGTGTTTCAGGGTTTAGGGTAGAGCAGTGGTGTCCGGGCAGTGTAGGGGTTCATGCTGGGGATGGTGTTTCAGGGTTTAGAGAAGAGCAGTGGTGTCTGGGCAGTGTAGGGGGTCTTGCAGGGGCTGGTGTTTCAGGGTTTAGGGCAGTGGTGTTCAGGCAGTGTAGGGGGTCTTGCTGGGGGTGGTGTTTCAGGATTTAGGGCAGTGGTGCTCGGGCAATGTAGGGGGTCTTGCTGGGGGTGGTGTTTCAGGGTTTAGGGCAGTGCAGTGGTGTTCGGGTACTGTAGGGGGTCATGCTGGGGATGGTGTTTCAGGGTTTGGGCAGTGCAGTGGTGTTCGGGTAGTGTGGGGGGTCAAGCTGGGGTTGGTGATGCAGGGTTTAGGGCAGTGCAGTAGTGTTTGAGCAGTGTAGGGGTCATGCAGGGGGTGGTGTTTCATGGCTTAGGGCAGTGCAGTGGTGTTCGGGCAGTGTAGAGGGTCATGCTGGGGCTGGTGTTTCAGGGTTTAGGGCAGTGCAGTGGTGTTCGGGCAGTGTAGGGGGCCGTGCTGGGGGTGGTGTTTCAGGGTTTAGGGTAGAGCAGTGGTGTCCGGGCAGTGTAGGGGGTGATGCTGGGGCTGGTGTTTCAGGGCTTAGGGCCGTGGTGTTCGAGCAGTGTAGGGGGTCTTGCTGGGGGTGGTGTTTCAGAGTTTAGGGCAGTGCAGTGGTGTTTGGGCAGTGTAGGGGGTCAAGCTGGGGGTGGTGTTTCAGGGTTTAGGTCAGTGCAGTGGTGTTCGGGCAGTGTAGTGGGTCATGCAGGGGGTGGTGTTTCAGGGTTTAGGGCAGTGCAGTGGTTTTCGGGCAATGTACGGGGTCTTGCTGGGGGTGGCGTTTCAGTGTTTAGGGCAGTGGTGCTCGGACAGTGTAGGGGGTCTTTCTGTGGGTGGTGTTTCAGGGTTAAGGGCAGTGGTGTTTGGGCAGTGTAGGGGGTCATGCTGGGGGTGGTGTTTCAGGGTTTGGGCAGTGCAGTGGTTTTCGGGCAGTGTGGGGGGTCAAGCTGGGGTTGGTGTTTCGGGATTTAGGGCAGTGCAGTGGTGTTGCTGCAGTGTAGGGGGTCATGCTGGGGCCGGTGTTTCAGGGTTATGGAAGTGCAGTGGTTTTTGGGCAGTGTAGGGGGTCGTGCTAGGGATGCTGTTTCAGGGTTTAGGGCAGTGCAGTGGTGTTCGGGCCATATAGGTGGTCATGCTGGGGCTTGTATTTCAGGGTTTAGGGCAGTGCAGTGGTGTTCAGGCAGTGTAGGTGGTCATGCTGGGGCTGGTGCTTCAGGGTTTAGGGCAGTGCAGTGGTGTTCGGTCAGTGTAGGTGGTCGTGCTGGGGCTGGTGTTTCAGGGTTTAGGGCAGTGCAGTGGTGTTTGGGCAGTGTAGGGGTCATGCTGGGGCTGGTGTTTCAGGGTTTAGGGCAGTGCAGTTGTGTTCAGGCAGTATAGGAGGCCATGCTGGGTATGTGTTTCAGGTTTTAGGGCAGAGCAATGGTGTCTGGGCAGTGTAGGGGGTCGTGTTGCAGCTGGTGTTTCAGGGTTTAGAGCAGAGCAGCGGTGTCCGGGCAGTGTAGGGTGTCGTGCTGGTGTGTCAGGGTTTAGAACAAAGCACAGTTGTTCGGGCAGTGTAGGGGGAAATGCTGGAGGTGGTGTTTCAGGGTTTAGGGCAGTGCAGTGGTGTTCGGGCAGTGTGGGGAGTCATGCTGTGGATGGTGTTGCAGGGTTTAAGGCAGTGCTGGGATGTTCAGGGCGTTTAGGGGGTCATGCTGGGGCTGGTGTTTCAGTGTTTGGGGCAGTGCAGTGGTGTTCGGGCAGTGTAAGTGGTCTTACTGGGGCTTGTGTTTCAGGATTTAGGGCAGTGCAGTGGTGTTCGGGCAGTGTAGGTGGTCGTGCTGGGGCTGGTGTTTCAGGGTTTAGGGCAGTGCAGTGGTGTTCGGGCAGTGTAGGGGTCGTGCTGGGGATGGTGTTTCAGGGTTTAGTGCAGTGCAGTGGTGTTCAGGCAATATAGGAGGCCATGCTGGGGCTGGTGTTTCAGGGTTTAGGGCAGAGCAGTGGTGTCTGGGCAGTGTAGGGGAACGTGCTGGAGGTGGTGTTTCAGGTTTAGAGCAGAGCAGCGGTGTCCGGGAAGTGTAGGGTGTCGAGCTGGTGCTGGTGTTTCAGGGTTTAGGACAAAGCACTGGTGTTCGGGCATTGTAGGGGGATGTGCTGGAGGTGGTGTTTCAGGGTTTAGGGCAGAGCAGTGGTGTTCGTGCAGTGTAGGGGGGCGTGCTGGGGGTGATGTTTCAGGGTTTAGGGCAGTGCAGTGGTGTTTGGGCAGTGTAGGGGGATGTGCTGGGGGTGGTGTTTCATGGTTTAGGGCAGAGCAGTGGTGTTTGGGCCGTGTAGGGGGTCGTGCTGGGACTGGTGTTTCAGGGTTTAGGGCAGTGCAATAGTGTTTGGGCAGTGTAGGGGTCATGTAGGGGGTGGTTTTTCAGGGCTTAGGGCATTGCAGTGTTGTTCGGCAGTGTAGAGGGTCGTGCTGGGGCTGGTGTTGTAGGGTTTAGGGCAGTGCAGTGGTGTTCGGGCAGTGTAGGGGTCCGTGCTGGGGGTGGTGTTTCAGGGCTTAGGGCCGTGGTGTCCGGGCAGTGTAGGGGGTGATGCTGGGGCTGGTGTTTCAGGGCTTAGGGCCGTGGTGTTCGAGCAGTGTAGGGGGTCTTGCTGGGGATGGTGTTTCAGGATTTAGGGCAGTGCAGTGGTGTTTGGGCAGTGTAGGGGTCATGGTGGGGGTGGTGTTTCAGAGCTTAGGGCAGTGCAGTGGTGTTTGGGCAGTGTAGGGGGTCATGCTGGGGGTGAAGTTTCAGGGTTTAGGGCAGTGCAGTGGTGTTCGGGCAGTGTGGGGGGTCATGCTGGGGGTGGTGTTTCAGGGTTTAGGGCAGTGCAGTGGTGTTCGGGTAGTGTAGGGGGTCATGCTGGTGGTGGTGTTTCAGGGTTTAGGGCAGTGCAGTGGTGTTCGGGCAGTGTAGTGGGTCATGCAGGGGGTGGTGTTTCAGGGTTTAGGGCAGTGCAGTGGTTTTCGGGCAATGTATGGGGTCTTGCTGGGGGTGGTGTTTCAGTGTTTAGGGCATTGGTGTTCGGACAGTGTAGGGGGTCTTGCTGTGGGTGGTGTTTCAGGGTTTAGGGCAGTGGTGTTCGGGCAGTGTAGGGGGTCTTGCTGGGGGTGGTGTTTCATGGTTTAGGGCAGTGCAGTGGTGTTCAGGCAGTGTAGGGGATCGTGCTGGGGCTGGTGTTGCAGGGTTTAGGGCAGTTCAGTGGTGTTCGGGGATTGTAGGGGGTCGTGCTGGGGCTGGTGTTTCAGGGTATAGGGCAGTGCAGAAGTGTTCGGGCAGTGTAGGGGATCGTGCTGGGGCTGGTGTTTCAGGGTTTAGGGCAGTGGTGCAGTGGTGTTCGGGCAGTGTAGGGGGTCTTGCAGGGGGTGGTGTTTCAGGGCTTAGGGCAGTGGTGATCGGGCAGTGTAGGGGGTCTTGCTGGGGGTGGTGTTTCAGGGTATAGGGCATTGTAGGGGGTCTTGCTGGGGGTGGTGTTTCAGGGTTTAGTGCAGCGGTGTTCAGGCAGCATAGGGGGTCATGCTGGGGTGGTGTTTCAGAGTTTAGGGCAGTGCAGTGGTGTTTGGGCAGTGTAGGGGGTCATTCTGGGGGTGGTGTTTCAGGGTATAGGGCAGTGCAGTGGTGTTTGGGCAGTGTGGGGGGTCATGCTGGGGGTGGTGTTTCAGGGTTAAGGGCAGTGCAGTGGTGTTCGAGCAGTGTGGGGGGTCATGCTGGGGCTGGTGTTTCAGGGTTTAAGGCAGTGCTGGGGTGTTCAGGGAGTGTAGGGGGTCATGCTGGGGCTGCTGTTTCAGGGTTTTTCGGTAGTGCAGTGGTGTTGTGGCAGTGTAGGGGCTCTTGCTGGGGCTGGTGTTTCAGGGTTTAGGACAGTGCAGTGGTTTTTGGGCAGTGTAGAGGGTCTTGCTGGGGCTGGTGTTTTAGGGTTTATGGCAGTGAAGTGGTGTTCGGGCAGTGTAGGTGGTCGTGCTGGGGCTGGTATTTCAGGGTTTAGGGCAGTTCAGTGGTGTTCAGGCAGTGTAGGTGGTCGTGCTGGGGCTGGTGTTTCACGGTTTAGGGCAGAGCAGTGGTGTTCGGGCAGTGTAGGTGGTCATGCTGGGGCTGGTGTTTCAGGCTTTATGGCAGTGCAGTGGTGTTCGGGCAGTTTAGGGGGTCATGCTGGGGCTGGTGTTTCAGGGTTTAGAGCAGAGCAGTGGTGTTCAGGCAGTGTAGGGGGCCATGCTGGGGGTGGTGTTTCAGTGTTTAGGGTAGATCAGTGGTGTCCAGGCAGTGTAGGGGGTTGTGCTGGGGCTGGTGTTTCAGGGTTTAGAGCAGAGCAGTGGTGTCCGGGCAGTGTAGGGGGTCGTGCTGGGGCTGGTGTTTCAGGGTTTAGGGCAAAGCACTGGTGTTCAGGCAGGGTAGGGGACGTACTGGGGGTGGTGTTTCAGGGTTTAGGGCAAAGCACTGATGTTCAGGCAGGGTAGGGGACGTGCTGGAGGTGGTGCTTCAGGGTTTAGGGCAGAGCAGTGGTGTTCGGGCAGTGAAGGGGGTCGTGCTGGGGCTGGTGTTTCAGTGTTTAGGGCAGTGCAGTGGTGTTCAGGCAGTGTAGGGGGCTTTGCTGGGGGTGGTGTTTCAGTGTTTAGGGTAGAGCAGTGCTGTCCAGGCAGTGTAGGGGGTCGTGCTGGGGCTGGTGTTTCAGGGTTTAGAACAAAGCACAGTTGTTCGGGCCGTGTAGGGGGACGTGCTGGAGGTGGTGTTTCAGGGTTTAGGGCAGTGCAGTGGTGTTCGGGCAGTGTGGGGAGTCATGCTGTGGCTGGTGTTGCAGGGTTTAAGGCAGTGCTGGGATGTTCAGGGCATGTAGGGGGTCATGCTGGGGCTGGTGTTTCAGGGTTTGGGGCAGTGCAGTGGTGTTCGGGCAGTGTAGTGGGTCGTGCTGGGGATGCTGTTTCAGGGTTTAGGGCAGAGCAGTGGGGTTTGGGCCGTGTAAGTGGTCTTGCTGGGGCTGGTGTTTCAGGGTTTAGGGCAGAGCAGTGGTGTCTGGGCAGTATAGGAGGTCTTGTTGCGGCTGGTGTTTCAGGGTTTAGAGCAGAGCAGCGGTGTCCGGGAAGTGTAGGGTGTCGTGCTGGGGCTGGTGTTTCAGTGTTTAGGGCAGTGCAGTGGTGTTCAGGCAGTGTAGGGGGCCGTGCTGGGGGTGGTGTTTCAGGGTTTAGGGTAGAGCAGTGGTGTTCGGGCAGTGAAGGGTGTCGTGCTGGGGCTGGTGTTTCAGTGTTTAGGGCAGTGCAGTGGTGTTCAGGCAGTGTAGGGGGCCGTGCTGGGGGTGGTGTTTCAGGGTTTAGGGTAGAGCAGTGGTGTCCGGGCAGTGTAGGGGTTCATGCTGGGGATGGTGTTTCAGGGTTTAGGGTAGAGCAGTGGTGTCCGGGCAGTGTAGGGGTTCATGCTGGGGATGGTGTTTCAGGGTTTAGAGAAGAGCAGTGGTGTCTGGGCAGTGTAGGGGGTCTTGCAGGGGCTGGTGTTTCAGGGTTTAGGGCAGTGGTGTTCAGGCAGTGTAGGGGGTCTTGCTGGGGGTGGTGTTTCAGGATTTAGGGCAGTGGTGCTCGGGCAATGTAGGGGGTCTTGCTGGGGGTGGTGTTTCAGGGTTTAGGGCAGTGCAGTGGTGTTCGGGTACTGTAGGGGGTCATGCTGGGGATGGTGTTTCAGGGTTTGGGCAGTGCAGTGATGTTCGGGCTGTGTGGGGGGTCAAGCTGGGGTTGGTGATGCAGGGTTTAGGGCAGTGCAGTAGTGTTTGGGCAGTGTAGGGGTCATGCAGGGGGTGGTGTTTCATGGCTTATGGCAGTGCAGTGGTGTTCGGGCAGTGTAGAGGGTCGTGCTGGGGCTGGTGTTTCAGGGTTTAGGGCAGTGCAGTGGTGTTCGGGCAGTGTAGGGGGCCGTGCTGGGGGTGGTGTTTCAGGGTTTAGGGTAGAGCAGTGGTGTCCGGGCAGTTTAGGGGGTGATGCTGGGGCTGGTGTTTCAGGGCTTAGGGCCGTGGTGTTCGAGCAGTGTAGGGGGTCTTGCTGGGGGTGGTGTTTCAGAGTTTAGGGCAGTGCAGTGGTGTTTGGGCAGTGTAGGGGGTCATGCTGGGGGTGGTGTTTCAGGGTTTAGGTCAGTGCAGTGGTGTTCGGCAGTGTAGTGGGTCATGCAGGGGGTGGTGTTTCAGGGTTTAGGGCAGTGCAGTGGTTTTCGGGCAATGTACGGGGTCTTGCTGGGGGTGGCGTTTCAGTGTTTAGGGCAGTGGTGTTCGGACAGTGTAGGGGGTCTTTCTGTGGGTGGTGTTTCAGGGTTAAGGGCAGTGGTGTTTGGGCAGTGTAGTGGGTCATGCTGGGGGTGGTGTTTCAGGGTTTGGGCAGTGCAGTGGTTTTCGGGCAGTGTGGGGGGTCAAGCTGGGGTTGGTGATGCAGAGTTTACGGTAGCACAGTGGTGTTGCAGCAGTGTAGGGGGTCGTGCTGGGGCTGGTGTTTCGGGGTTTAGGGCAGTGCAGTGGTGTTGCTGCAGTGTAGGGGGTCATGCTGCGGCCGGTGTTTCAGGGTTATGGAAGTGCAGTGGTTTTTGGGCAGTGTAGAGGGTCGTGCTAGGGATGCTGTTTCAGGGTTTAGGGCAGTGCAGTGGTGTTCGGGCCATGTAGGTGGTCATGCTGGGGCTTGTATTTCAGGGTTTAGGGCAGTGCAGTGGTGTTCAGGCAGTGTAGGTGGTCATGCTGGGGCTGGTGTTTCAGGGTTTAGGGCAGTGCAGTGGTGTTCGGTCGGTGTAGGTGGTCGTGCTGGGGCTGGTGTTTCAGGGTTTAGGGCAGTGCAGTGGTGTTTGGGCAGTGTAGGGGTCGTGCTGGGGCTGGTGTTTCAGGGTTTAGGGCAGTGCAGTGGTGTTCAGGCAGTATAGGAGGCCATGCTGGGGGTGGTGTTTCAGGTTTTAGGGCAGAGCAATGGTGTCTGGGCAGTGTAGGGGGTCGTGTTGCGGCTGGTGTTTCAGGGTTTAGAGCAGAGCAGCGGTGTCCGGGCAGTGTAGGGTGTTGTGCTGGTGCTGGTGTTTCAGGGTTTAGAACAAAGCACAGTTGTTCGGCCAGTGTAGGGGGAAATGCTGGAGGTGGTGTTTAAGGGTTTAGGGCAGTGCAGTGGTGTTCGGGCAGTGTGGGGAGTCATGCTGTGGCTGGTGTTGCAGGGTTTAAGGCAGTGCTGGGATGTTCAGGGCGTGTAGGGGGTCATGCTGGGGCTGGTGTGTCAGTGTTTGGGGCAGTGCAGTGGTGTTCGGGCAGTGTAAGTGGTCTTACTGGGGCTTGTGTTTCAGGATTTAGGGCAGTGCAGTGGTGTTCGGGCAGTGTAGGTGGTCGTGCTGGGGCTGGTGTTTCAGGGTTTAGGGCAGTGCAGTGGTGTTCGGGCAGTGTAGGGGTCGTGCTGGGGATGGTGTTTCAGGGTTTAGTGCAGTGCAGTGGTGTTCAGGCAATATAGGAGGCCATGCTGGGGCTGGTGTTTCAGGGTTTAGGGCAGAGCAGTGGTGTCTGGGCAGTGTAGGGGGACGTGCTGGAGGTGGTGTTTCAGGTTTAGAGCAGAGCAGCGGTGTCCGGGAAGTGTAGGGTGTCGAGCTGGTGCTGGTGTTTCAGGGTTTAGGACAAAGCACTGGTGTTCGGGCAATGTAGGGGGACGTGCTGGAGGTGGTGTTTCAGGATTTAGGGCAGAGCAGTGGTGTTCGTGCAGTGTAGGGGGGCGTGCTGGGGGTGATGTTTCAGGGTTTAGGGCAGTGCAGTGGTGTTTGGGCAGTGTAGGGGGATGTGCTGGGGGTGGTGTTTCATGGTTTAGGGCAGAGCAGTGGTGTTTGGGCCGTGTAGGGGGTCGTGCTGGGACTGGTGTTTCAGGGTTTAGGGCAGTGCAATAGTGTTTGGGCAGTTTAGGGGTCATGCAGGGGGTGGTTTTTCAGGGCTTAGGGCAGTGCAGTGGTGTTCGGGCAGTGTAGAGGGTCGTGCTGGGGCTGGTGTTGCAGGGTTTAGGGCAGTGCAGTGGTGTTCGGGCAGTGTAGGGGTCTGTGCTGGGGGTGGTGTTTCATGGTTTAGGGTAGAGCAGTGGTGTCCGGGCAGTGTAGGGGGTAATGCTGGGGCTGGTGTTTCAGGGCTTAGGGCCGTGGTGTTCGAGCAGTGTAGGGGGTCTTGCTGGGGATGGTGTTTCAGGATTTAGGGCAGTGCAGTGGTGTTTGGGCAGTGTAGGAGTCATGGTGGGGGTGGTGTTTCAGAGCTTAGGGCAGTGCAGTGGTGTTTGGGCAGTGTAGGGGGTCATGCTGGGGGTGAAGTTTCAGGGTTTAGGGCAGTGCAGTGGTGTTGGGGCAGTGTGGGGGGTCATGCTGGGGGTGGTGTTTCAGGGTTTAGGGCAGTGCAGTGGTGTTCGGGTAGTGTAGGGGGTCATGCTGGTGGTGGTGTTTCAGGGTTTAGGGCAGTGCAGTGGTTTTCGGGCAGTGTAGTGGGTCATGCAGGGGGTGGTGTTTCAGGGTTTAGGGCAGTGCAGTGGTTTTCGGGCAATGTACGGGGTCTTGCTGGGGGTGGTGTTTCAGTGTTTAGGGCATTGGTGTTCGGACAGTGTAGGGGGTCTTGCTGTGGGTGGTGTTTCAGGGTTTAGGGCAGTGGTGTTCGGGCAGTGTAGGGGGTCTTGCTGGGGGTGGTGTTTCATGGTTTAGGGCAGTGCAGTGGTGTTCAGGCAGTGTAGGGGATCGTGCTGGGGCTGGTGTTGCAGGGTTTAGGGCAGTTCAGTGGTGTTCGGGGAGTGTAGGGGGTCGTTCTGGGGCTGGTGTTTCAGGGTATAGGGCAGTGCAGAAGTGTTCAGGCAGTGTAGGGGATCGTGCTGGGGCTGGTGTTTCAGGGTTTAGGGCAGTGGTGCAGTGGTGTTCGGGCAGTGTAGGGGGTCTTGCAGGGGGTGGTGTTTCAGGGCTTAGGGCAGTGGTGATCGGGCAGTGTAGGGGGTCTTGCTGGGGGTGGTGTTTCAGGGTATAGGGCAGTGTAGGGGGTCTTGCTGGGGGTGGTGTTTCAGGGTTTAGTGCAGCGGTGTTCGGGCAGCATAGGGGGTCATGCTGGGGTGGTGTTTCAGAGTTTAGGGCAGTGCAGTGGTGTTTGGGCAGTGTAGGGGGTCATTCTGGGGGTGGTGTTTCAGGGTATAGGGCAGTGCAGTGGTGTTCGGGCAGTGTGGGGGGTCATGCTGGGGGTGGTGTTTCAGGGTTAAGGGCAGTGCAGTGGTGTTCGAGCAGTGTGGGGGATCATGCTGGGGCTGGTGTTTCAGGGTTTAAGGCAGTGCTGGGGTGTTCAGGGAGAGTAGGGGGTCATGCTGGGGCTGCTGTTTCAGGGTTTTTCGGTAGTACAGTGGTGTTGTGGCAGTGTAGGGGCTTTTGCTGGGGCTGGTGTTTCAGGGTTTTGGGCAGTGCAGTGGTTTTTGGGCAGTGTAGAGGGTCTTGCTGGGGCTGGTGTTTTAGGGTTTAGGGCAGTTCAGTGGTGTTCAGGCAGTGTAAGTGGTCGTGCTGGGGCTGGTGTTTCACGGTTTAGGGCAGTTCAGTGGTGTTCAGGCAGTGTAGGTGGTCGTGCTGGGGCTGGTGTTTCACGGTTTAGGGCAGAGCAGTGGTGTTCGGGCAGTGTAGGTGGTCATGCTGGGGCTGGTGTTTCAGGCTTTATGGCAGTGCAGTGGTGTTCGGGCAGTTTAGGGGGTCATGCTGGGGCTGGTGTTTCAGGGTTTAGAGCAGAGCAGTGGTGTCCGGACAGTATAATGAGGCGATGCTGGGGCTGGTGTTTCAGTGTTTAGGGCAGTGCAGTGGTGTTCAGGCAGTGTGGGGGGCCATGCTGGGGGTGGTGTTTCAGTGTTTAGGGTAGAGCAGTGGTGTCCAGGCAGTGTAGGGGGTTGTGCTGGGGCTGGTGTTTCAGGGTTTAGAGCAGAGCAGTGTTGTCCGGGCAGTGTAGGGGGTCGTGCTGGGGCTGGTGTTTCAGGGTTTAGGGCAAAGCACTGGTGTTCAGGCAGGGTAGGGGACGTACTGGAGGTGGTGTTTCAGGGTTTAGGGCAAAGCACAGGTGTTCAGGCAGGGTAGGGGACGTGCTGGAGGTGGTGTTTCAGGGTTTAGGGCAGTGCAGTGGTGTTCGGGCAGTGTGGGGAGTCATGCTGTGGCTGGTGTTGCAGGGTTTAAGGCAGTGCTGGGATGTTCAGGGCATGTAGGGGGTCATGCTGGGGCTGGTGTTTCAGGGTTTGGGGCAGTGCAGTGGTGTTCGGGCAGTGTAGTGGGTCGTGCTGGGGATGCTGTTTCAGGGTTTAGGACAGTGCAGTGGTGTTCGGGCCGTGTAAGTGGTCTTGCTGAGGCTGGTGTTTCAGGGTTTAGGGCAGAGCAGTGGTGTCTGGGCAGTATAGGGGGTCGTGTTGCGGCTGGTGTTTCAGGGTTTAGAGCAGAGCAGCGGTGTCCGGGAAGTGTAGGGTGTCGTGTTGGTGCTGGTGTTTCAGTGTTTAGGACAAAGCACTGGTGTTCGGGCAGTGTAGGGGGACGTGCTGGAGGTGGTGTTTCAGGGTTTAGGGCAGAGCAGTGGTGTTCGTGCAGTGTGGGGGGTTGTGCTGGGGGTGGTGTTTCAGGGTTTAGGGCAGTGCAGTGGTGTTTGGGCAGTGTAGGGGGATGTGCTGGGGGTGGTGTTTCAGTGTTTAGGGTAGAGCAGTGGTGTCCAGGCAGTGTAGGGGGTTGTGCTGGGGCTGGTGTTTCAGGGTTTAGAGCAGAGCAGTGGTGTCCGGGCAGTGTAGGGGGTCGTGCTGGGGCTGGTGTTTCAGGGTTTAGGGCAAAGCACTGGTGTTCAGGCAGGGTAGGGGACGTACTGGAGGTGGTGTTTCAGGGTTTAGGGCAAAGCACTGGTGTTCAGGCAGGGTAGGGGACGTGCTGGAGGTGGTGTTTCAGGGTTTAGGGCAGAGCAGTGGTGTTCGGGCAGTGAAGGGGGTCGTGCTGGGGCTGGTGTTTCAGTGTTTAGGGCAGTGCAGTGGTGTTCAGGCAGTATAGGGGGCTGTGCTGGTGGTGGTGTTTCAGTGTTTAGGGTAGAGCAGTGCTGTCCAGGCAGTGTAGGGGGTCGTGCTGGGGCTGGTGTTTCAGGGTTTAGAACAAAGCACAGTTGTTCGGGCAGTGTAGGGGGACGTGCTGGAGGTGGTGTTTCAGGGTTAAGGGCAGTGCAGTGGTGTTCGGGCAGTGTGGGGAGTCATGCTGTGGCTGGTGTTGCAGGGTTTAAGGCAGTGCTGGGATGTTCAGGGCATGTAGGGGGTCATGCTGGGGCTGGTGTTTCAGGGTTTGGGGCAGTGCAGTGGTGTTCGGGCAGTGTAGTGGGTCGTGCTGGGGATGCTGTTTCAGGGTTTAGGGCAGTGCAGTGGTGTTCGGGCCGTGTAAGTGGTCTTGCTGGGGCTGGTGTTTCAGGGTTTAGGGCAGAGCATTGGTGTCTGGGCAGTATAGGGGGTCGTGTTGCGGCTGGTGTTTCAGGGTTTAGAGCAGAGCAGCGGTGTCCGGGAAGTGTAGGGTGTCGTGTTGGTGCTGGTGTTTCATGGTTTAGGACAAAGCACTGGTGTTCGGGCAGTGTAGGGGGACGTGCTGGAGGTGGTGTTTCAGAGTTTAGGGCAGAGCAGTGGTGTTCGTGCAGTGTAGGGGGTCGTGCTGGGGGTGGTGTTTCAGGGTTTAGGGCAGTGCAGTGGTGTTTCGGCAGTGTAGGGGGATGTGCTGGGGGTGGTGTTTCATGGTCTAGGGCAGAGCAGTTGTGTTCAGGCAGTGTAGTGGGTCGTGCTGGGGGTGGTGCTTCAGATTTTAGGGCAGTGCAGTGGTGTTTGGGCAGTGTAGGGGTCATGCAGGGGGTGGTGTTTCAGGGTTTAGGGCAGTGCAGTGGTGTTCGGGCAGTGTAAGGGGCTGTGCTGTTGCTCGTGTTTCAGGGTTTAGAGCATAGCAGTGGTGTTCGGACAGTGTAGGGGGATGTGCTGGTGGTGGTGTTTCAGGGTTTAGGGCAGTGGTGTTTGGACAGTATAGGGGGTTGTGCTGAGGCTGGTGTTTCAGGGTTCAGGGCAGTGCAGTGTTGTTCGGGCAGTGTAGGGGGTCGTGCTGGGGCTGGTGTTTCAGGGTTTAGGGCAGTGCAGAGGTGTTCGGGCAGTGTGGGGAGTCCTGCTGTGGCTGGTGTTGCAGGGTCTAAGGCAGTGCTGGGATCTTCAGGGTGTGTAGGGGGTCATGCTGGGGCTGGTGTTTCAGGGTTTGGGGCAGTGCAGTGGTGTTCGGGCAGTGTAAGTGGTCTTGCTGGGGCTTGTGTTTCAGGGTTTAGGCCAGTGCAGTGGTGTCCAGGCAGTGTAGGTGGTCATTCTGGGGCTGGTGTTTCAGGGTTTAGGGCAGTGCAGTGGTGTTTGGGCAGTGTAGGTGGTAGTGCTGGGGCTGGTGTTTCAGGGTTTAGGGCAGTGCAGTGGTGTTCGGGCAGTGTAGGGGTCGTGCTAGGGCTGGTGTTTCAGGGTTCAGTGCAGTGCAGTGGTGTTCAGGCAGTAGAGGAGGCCATGCTGGGGCTGGGGTTTCAGGGTTTAGGGCAGAGCAGTGGTGTCTGGGCAGTGTAGGGGGTCGTGTTGTGGCTTGTGTTTCAGGGTTTAGAGCAGAGCAGCGGTGTCCGGGCACTGTAGGGTGTCATGCTGGTGCTGGTGTTTCAGGGTTTAGTACAAAGCACTGGTGTTTGGGCAGTGTAGGGGGACGTGCTGGAGGTGGTGTTTCAGGGTTTAGGGCAGAGCAGTGGTGTTCGTGCAGTGTAGGGGGTCGTGCTGGGGGTGGTGTTTCAGGGTTTAGGGCAGTGCAGTGGTGTTTGGGAAGTGTAGGGGGGTGTGCTGGGGTGGTGTTTCATGGTTTAGGGCAGAGCAGTTGTGTTCGGGCAGTGTAGTGGGTCATGCTGGGGGTGGTGTTTCAGATTTTAGGGCAGTGCAGTGGTGTTCGGGCAGTGTAGGGGTCGTGCTGGAGCTGCTGTTTCAGGGATTAGGGCAGTGCAGTGGTGTTCGGGCAGTGTAAGGGGTCGTGCTGGAGGTGGTGTTTCAGGGTTTAGGGCACTGCAGTGGTGTTCTGGTCATGTAGGGGGTCATGCTGGGACTGGTTTTTCACGGTTTAGGGCAGTGCAGTAGTGTTTGGGCAGTGTAGGGGTCATGCAGGGGGTGGTAATTCAGGGCTTAGGGCAGTGCAGTGGTGTTCGGGCAGTGTAGAGGGTCGTGCTGGGGCTGGTGTTTCAGGGTTTAGGGCAGTGCAGTGGTGTTCGGGCAGTGTAGGGGGCCGTGCTGGGGGTGGTGTTTCAGGTTTTTGGGTAGAGCAGTGGTGGCCGGACAGTGTAGGGGGTGATGCTGGGGCTGGTGTTTCAGGGCTTAGGGCCGTGGTGATCGAGCAGTGTAGGGGGTCTTGCTGGGGATGGTGTTTCAGGATTTAGGGCAGTGCAGTGGTGTTTGGGCAGTGTAGGGGTCATGCTGGGGGTGGTGTTTCAGAGTTTAGGGCAGTGCAGTGGTGTTTGGGCAGTGTAGGGGGTCATGCTGGGGGTGGTGTTTCAGGGATAAGGGCAGGGCAGTGGTGTTCAGGCAGTGTGGGGGGTCATGCTGGGGGTGGTGTTTCAGGGTTTAGGGCAGTGCAGTGGTTTTTGGGTAGTGTAGGGGGTCATGCTGGTGGTGGTGTTTCAGGGTTTAGGGCAGTGCAGTGGTGTTTGGGCAGTGTAGTGGGTCATGCAGGGGGTGGTGTTTCAGAGTTTAGGTCAGCGCAGTGGTGTTTGGGCAGTGTAGGGGGTCATGCTGGGGGTGGTGTTTAGGGCAGGGCAGTGGTGTTCGGGCAATGTGGGGGGTCGTGCTGGGGGTGGTGTTTCAGTGTACAGAGTAGTGGTGTTCGGACAGTGTAGGGGGTCTTGCTGTGGGTGGTGTTTCAGTGTTTAGGGTAGAGCAGTGCTGTCCAGGCAGTGTAGGGGGTCGTGCTGGGGCTGGTGTTTCACGGTTTAGAACAAAGCACAGTTGTTCGGGCAGTGTAGGGGGACGTGCTGGAGGTGGTGTTTCAGGGTTTAGGGCAGTGCAGTGGTGTTCGGGCAGTGTGGGGAGTCATGCTGTGGCTGGTGTTGCAGGGTTTAAGGCAGTGCTGGGATGTTCAGGGCATGTAGGGGGTCATGCTGGGGCTGGTGTTTCAGGGTTTGGGGCAGTGCAGTGGTGTCCGGGCAGTGTAGTGGGTCGTGCTGGGGATGCTGTTTCAGGGTTTAGGGCAGTGCAGTGGTGTTCGGGCCGTGTAAGTGGTCTTGCTGGGGCTGGTGTTTCAGGGTTTAGGGCAGAGCAGTGGTGTCTGGGCAGTATAGGGGGTCGTGTTGCGGCTGGTGTTTCAGGGTTTAGAGCAGAGCAGCGGTGTCCGGGAAGTGTAGGGTGTCGTGTTGGTGCTGGTGTTTCATGGTTTAGGACAAAGCACTGGTGTTCGGGCAGTGTAGGGGGACGTGCTGGAGGTGGTGTTTCAGAGTTTAGGGCAGAGCAGTGGTGTTCGTGCAGTGTAGGGGGTCGTGCTGGGGGTGGTGTTTCAGGGTTTAGGGCAGTGCAGTGGTGTTTGGGCAGTGTAGGGGGATGTGCTGGGGGTCGTGTTTCATGGTTTAGGGCAGAGCAGTTGTATTCAGGCAGTGTAGTGGGTCGTGCTGGGGGTGGTGCTTCAGATTTTAGGGCAGTGCAGTGGTGTTTGGGCAGTGTAGGGGTCATGCAGGGGGTGGTGTTTCAGGGTTTAGAGCATAGCAGTGGTGTTCGGGCAGTGTAGGGGGATGTGCTTGTGGTGGTGTTTCAGGGTTTAGGGCAGTGGTGTTTGGACAGTGTAGGGGGTTGTGCTGAGGCTGGTGTTTCAGGGTTCAGGGCAGTGCAGTGTTGTTCGGGCAGTGTAGGGGGTCGTGCTGGGGCTGGTGTTTCAGGGTTTAGGGCAGTGCAGAGGTGTTCGGGCAGTGTGGGGAGTCCTGCTGTGGCTGGTGTTGCAGGGTCTAAGGCAGTGCTGGGATCTTCAGGGTGTGTAGGGGGTCATGCTGGGGCTGGTGTTTCAGGGTTTGGGGCAGTGCAGTGGTGTTCGGGCAGTGTAAGTGGTCTTGCTGGGGCTTGTTTTTCAGGGTTTAGGCCAGTGCAGTGGTGTCCAGGCAGTGTAGGTGGTCATTCTGGGGCTGGTGTTTCAGGGTTTAGGGCAGTGCAGTGGTGTTTGGGCAGTGTAGGTGGTAGTGCTGGGGCTGGTGTTTCAGGGTTTAGGGCAGTGCAGTGGTGTTCGGGCAGTGTAGGGGTCGTGCTGGGGCTGGTGTTTCAGGGTTCAGTGCAGTGCAGTGGTGTTCAGGCATTAGAGGAGGCCATGCTGGGGCTGGTGTTTCAGGGTTTAGGGCAGAGCAGTGGTGTCTGGGCAGTGTAGGGGGTCGTGTTGTGGCTTGTGTTTCAGGGTTTAGAGCAGAGCAGTGGTGTCCGGGCACTGCAGGGTGTCATGCTGGTGCTGGTGTTTCAGGGTTTAGTACAAAGCACTGGTGTTTGGGCAGTGTAGGGGGACGTGCTGGAGGTGGTGTTTCAGGGTTTAGGGCAGAGCAGTGGTGTTCGTGCAGTGTAGGGGGTCGTGCTGGGGGTGGTGTTTCAGGGTTTAGGGCAGTGCAGTGGTGTTTGGGAAGTGTAGGGGGGTGTGCTGGGGTGGTGTTTCATGGTTTAGGGCAGAGCAGTTGTGTTCGGGCAGTGTAGTGGGTCATGCTGGGGGTGGTGTTTCAGATTTTAGGGCAGTGCAGTGGTGTTCGGGCAGTGTAGGGGTCGTGCTGGAGCTGCTGTTTCAGGGATTAGGGCAGTGCAGTGGTGTTCGGGCAGTGTAAGGGGTCGTGCTGGAGGTGGTGTTTCAGGGTTTAGGGCACTGTAGTGGTGTTCTGGTCGTGTAGGGGGTCATGCTGGGACTGTTTTTTCACGGTTTAGGGCAGTGCAGTAGTGTTTGGGCAGTGTAGGGGTCATGCAGGGGGTGGTGATTCAGGGCATAGGGCAATGCAATGGTGTTCGGGCAGTGTAGAGGGTCGTGCTGGGGCTGGTGTTTCAGGGTTTAGGGCAGTGCAGTGGTGTTCGGGCAGTGTAGGGGGCCGTGCTGGGGGTGGTGTTTCAGGTTTTAGGGTAGAGCAGTGGTGTCCGGGCAGTGTAGGGGGTGATGCTGGGGCTGGTGTTTCAGGGCTTAGGGCCGTGGTGATTGAGCAGTGTAGGGGGTCTTGCTGGGGATGGTGTTTCAGGATTTAGGGCAGTGCAGTGGTGTTTGGGCAGTGTAGGGGTCATGCTGGGGGTGGTGTTTCAGAGTTTAGGGCAGTGCAGTGGTGTTTGGGCAGTGTAGGGGGTCATGCTGGGGGTGGTGTTTCAGGGATAAGGGCAGGGCAGTGGTGTTCAGGCAGTGTGGGGGGTCATGCTGGGGGTGGTGTTTCAGGGTTTAGGGCAGTGCAGTGGTTTTTAGGTAGTGTAGGGGGTCATGCTGGTGGTGGTGTTTCAGGGTTTAGGGCAGTGCAGTGGTGTTTGGGCAGTGTAGTGGGTCATGCAGGGGGTGGTGTTTCAGAGTTTAGGTCAGCACAGTGGTGTTTGGGCATTGTAGGGGGTCATGCTGGGGGTGGTGTTTCAGGGTTTAGGGCAGGGCAGTGGTGTTCGGGCAATGTGGGGGGTCTTGCTGGGGGTGGTGTTTCAGTGTACAGGGTAGTGGTGTTCGGACAGTGTAGGGGGTCTTGGTGTGGGTGGTGTTTCAGGGTTTAGGGCAATGGTGTTCGGGCAGTGTAGGGGGTCTTGCTGGGGGTGGTGTTTCATGGTTTAGGGCAGTGCAGTGGTGTTCAAGCAGTGTAGGGGATCGTGCTGGGGCTGGTGTTGCAGGGTTTAGGGCAGTTCAGTGGTGTTCGGGGAGTGTAGGGGGTCGTGCTGGGGCTGGTGTTTCAGGGTTTAGGGCAGTGCAGTGGTGTTCGGGCATTGTAGGGGGTCATACTGGGGGTGGTGTTTCAGGCTTTAGGGCAGTGCAGAAGTGTTCGGGCAGTGTAGGGGATCGACCTGGGGCTGGTGTTTCAGGGTTTAGGGCAGTGGTGCAGTGGTGTTCGGGCAGTGTAGGGGGTCTTGCAGGGGGTGGTGTTTCAGGGCTTAGGGCAGTGGTGATCAGGCAGTGAAGGGGTCTTGCTGGGGGTGGTGTTTCAGGGTATAGGGCAGTATAGGGGGTCTTGCTGGGGGTGGTGTTTCAGGGTTTAGTGCAGCGGTGTTCGGGCAGCATAGGGGGTCATGCTGGGGTGGTGTTTCAGAGTTTAGGGCAGTGCAGTGGTGTTTGGGCAGTGTAGAGGTCATGCTGGGGGTGGTGTTTCAGGATATAGGGCAGTGCAGTGGTGTTCGGGCAGTGTGTGGGGTCATGCTGGGGGTGGTGTTTCAGGGTTAAGGGCAGTGCAGTGGTGTTCGGGCAGTGTGGGGGGTCATGCTGGGGCTGGTGTTGCAAGGTTTAGGGCAGTGCTGGGGTGTTCAGGGAGTGTAGGGGGTCATGCTGGGGCTGCTGTTTCAGGGTTTTTCGGTAGTGCAGTGGTGTTGTGGCAGTGTAGGGGCTCTTGCTGGGGCTGGTGTTTCAGGGTTTAGGGCAGTGCAGTGGTTTTTGGGCAGTGTAGGGGGTCTTGCTGGGGCTGGTGTTTCAGGGTTTAGGGCAGTGCAGTGGTGTTGGGGCAGTGTAGGTGGTCATGCTGGGGCTGGTGTTTCAGGCTTTATGGCAGTGCAGTGGTGTTCGGGCAGTTTAGGGGGTCATGCTGGGGCTGGTGTTTCAGGGTTTAGAGCAGAGCAGTGGTGTCCGGGCAGTATAGGAGGCAATGCTGGGGCTGGTGTTTCAGGGTTTAGGGCAGAGCAGTGGTGTCTGGGCAGTGTAGGGGGTCGTGTTGGGGCTGGTGTTTCAGGGTTTAGGGTAGAGCAGTGGTGTCCGGGCAGTGTAGGGGGTGATGCTGGGGCTGGTGTTTTAGGGCTTAGGGCCGTGGTGTTCGAGCAGTGTAGGGGGTCTTGCTGGGGATGGTGTTTCAGGATTTAGGGCAGTGCAGTGGTGTTTGGGCAGTGTAGGGGTCATGGTGGGGGTGGTGTTTCAGAGCTTAGGGCAGTGCAGTGGTGTTTGGGCAATGTAGGGGGTCATGCTGGGGGTGAAGTTTCAGGGTTTAGGGCAGTGCAGTGGTGTTCGGGCAGTGTGGGGGGTCATGCTGGGGGTGGTGTTTCAGGGTTTAGGGCAGTGCAGTGGTGTTCGGGTAGTGTAGGGGGTCATGCTGGTGGTGGTGTTTCAGGGTTTAGGGCAGTGCAGTGGTGTTCGGGCTGTGTAGTGAGTCATGCAGGGGGTGGTATTTCAGGGTTTAGGGCAGTGCAGTGGTTTTCGGGCAATGTACGGGGTCTTGCTGGGGGTGGTGTTTCAGTGTTTAGGGCATTGGTGTTCGGACAGTGTAGGGGGTCTTGCTGTGGGTGGTGTTTCAGTGTTTAGGGCATTGGTGTTCGGGCAGTGTAGGGGCTCTTGCTGGGGCTGGTGTTTCAGGGTTTAGGGCAGTGCAGTGGTTTTTGGGCAGTGTAGGGGGTCTTGCTGGGGCTGGTGTTTCAGGGTTTAGGGCAGTGCAGTGGTGTTCGGGCAGTGTAGGTGGTCATGTTGGGGCTGGTGTTTCAGGGTTTAGGGTAGAGCAGTGGTGTCCGGGCAGTGTAGGGGGTGATGCTGGGGCTGGTGTTTTAGGGCTTAGGGCCGTGGTGTTCGAGCAGTGTAGGGGGTCTTGCTGGGGATGGTGTTTCAGGATTTAGGGCAGTGCAGTGGTGTTTGGGCAGTGTAGGGGTCATGGTGGGGGTGGTGTTTCAGAGCTTAGGGCAGTGCAGTGGTGTTTGGGCAGTGTAGGGGGTCATGCTGGGGGTGAAGTTTCAGGGTTTAGGGCAGTGCAGTGGTGTTCGGGCAGTGTGGGGGGTCATGCTGGGGGTGGTGTTTCAGGGTTTAGGGCAGTGCAGTGGTGTTCGGGTAGTGTAGGGGGTCATGCTGGTGGTGGTGTTTCAGGGTTTAGGGCAGTGCAGTGGTGTTCGGGCTGTGTAGTGAGTCATGCAGGGGGTGGTGTTTCAGGGTTTAGGGCAGTGCAGTGGTTTTCGGGCAATGTACGGGGTCTTGCTGGGGGTGGTGTTTCAGTGTTTAGGGCATTGGTGTTCGGACAGTGTAGGGGGTCTTGCTGTGGGTGGTGTTTCAGTGTTTAGGGCATTGGTGTTCGGGCAGTGTAGGGGCTCTTGCTGGGGCTGGTGTTTCAGGGTTTAGGGCAGTGCAGTGGTTTTTGGGCAGTGTAGGGGGTCTTGCTGGGGCTGGTGTTTCAGGGTTTAGGGCAGTGCAGTGGTGTTCGGGCAGTGTAGGTGGTCATGCTGGGGCTGGTGTTTCAGGCTTTATGGCAGTGCAGTGGTGTTCAGGCAGTTTAGGGGGTCATGCTGGCGCTGGTGTTTCAGGGTTTAGAGCAGAGCAGTGGTGTCCGGGCAGTATAGGAGGCAATGCTGGGGCTGGTGTTTCAGGGTTTAGGGCAGAGCAGTGGTATCTGGGCAGTGTAGGGGGTCGTGTTGGGGCTGGTGTTTCAGGGTTTAGGGTAGAGCAGTGGTGTCCGGGCAGTGTAGGGGATGATGCTGGGGCTGGTGTTTTAGGGCTTAGGGCCGTGGTGTTCGAGCAGTGTAGGGGGTCTTGCTGGGGATGGTGTTTCAGGATTTAGGGCAGTGCAGTGGTGTTTGGGCAGTGTAGGGGTCATGGTGGGGGTGGTGTTTCAGAGCTTAGGGCAGTGCAGTGGTGTTTGGGCAGTGTAGGGGGTCATGCTGGGGGTGAAGTTTCAGGGTTTAGGGCAGTGCAGTGGTGTTCGGGCAGTGTAGGGGATCGTGCTGGGGCTGGTGTTGCAGGGTTTAGGGCAGTTCAGTGGTGTTCGGGGAGTGTAGGGGGTCGTGCTGGGGATAGGGTTTCAGGGTATAGGGCAGTGCAGAAGTGTTCAGGCAGTGTAGAGGATCGTGCTGGGGCTGGTGTTTCAGGGTTTAGGGCAGTGGTGCAGTGGTGTTCGGGCAGTGTAGGGGGTCTTGCAGGGGGTGGTGTTTCAGGGCTTAGGGCAGTGGTGATCGGGCAGTGTAGGGGGTCTTGCTGGGGGTGGTGTTTCAGGGTATAGGGAAGTGTAGGGGGTCTTGCTGGGGGTGGTGTTTCAGGGTTTAGTGCAGCAGTGTTCGGGCAGCATAGGGGGTCATGCTGGGGTGGTGTTTCAGAGTTTAGGGCAGTGCAGTGGTGTTTGGGCAGTGTAGGGGGTCATGCTGGGGGTGGTGTTTCAGGGTATATGGCAGTGCAGTGGTGTTCGGGCAGTGTGGGGGGTCATGCTGGGGGTGGTGTTTCAGGGTTAAGGGCAGTGTAGTGGTGTTCGAGCAGTGTGGGGGGTCATGCTGGGGCTGGTGTTTCAGGGTTTAAGGCAGTGCTGGGGTGTTCAGGGAGTGTAGGGGGTCATGCTGGGGCTGGTGTTTCAGGGTTTTTCGGTAGTGCAGTGGTGTTGTGGCAGTGCAGGGGCTCTTGCTGGGGCTGGTGTTTCAGGGTTTAGGGCAGTGCAGTGGTTTTTGGGCAGTGTAGAGGGTCTTGCTGGGGCTGGTGTTTTAGGGTTTAGGGCAGTGCAGTGGTGTTCGGGCAGTGTAGGTGGTCGTGCTGGGGCTGGTATTTCAGGGTTTAGGTCAGTTCAGTGGTGTTCAGGCAGTGTAGGTGGTCGTTCTGGGGCTGGTGTTTCACGGTTTAGGGCAGAGCAGTGGTGTTCGGGCAGTGTAGGTGGTCATGCTGGGGCTGGTGTTTCAGGCTTTATGGCAGTGCAGTGGTGTTCGGGCAGTTTAGGGGGTCATGCTGGGGCTGGTGTTTCAGGGTTTAGAGCAGAGCAGTGGTGTCCGGGCAGTATAGGAGGCGATGCTGGGGCTGGTGTTTCAGTGTTTAGGGCAGTGCAGTCGTGTTCAGGCAGTGTAGGGGGCCATGCTGGGGGTGGTGTTTCAGTGTTTAGGGTAGAGCAGTGGTGTCCAGGCAGTGTAGGGGGTTGTGCTGGGGCTGGTGTTTCAGGGTTTAGAGCAGAGCAGTGGTGTCCGGGCAGTGTAGGGGGTCGTGCTGGGGCTGGTGTTTCAGGGTTTAGGGCAAAGCACTGGTGTTCAGGCAGGGTAGGGGACGTACTGGAGGTGGTTTTTCAGGGTTTAGGGCAAAGCACTGGTGTTCAGGCAGGGTAGGGGACGTGCTGGAGGTGGTGTTTCAGGGTTTAGGGCAGAGCAGTGGTGTTTGGGCAGTGAAGGGGGTCGTGCTGGGGCTGGTGTTTCAGTGTTTAGGGCAGTGCAGTGGTGTTCAGGCAGTGTAGGGGGCTTTGCTGGGGGTGGTGTTTCAGTGTTTAGGGTAGAGCAGTGCTGTCCAGGCAGTGTAGGGGGTCGTGCTGGGACTGGTGTTTCAGGGTTTAGAACAAAGCACAGTTGTTCGGGCAGTGTAGGGGGACGTGCTGGAGGTGGTGTTTCAGGGTTTAGGGCAGTGCAGTGGTGTTCGGGCAGTGTGGGGAGTCATGCTGTGGCTGGTGTTGCAGGGTTTAAGGCAGTGCTGGGATGTTCAGGGCATGTAGGGGGTCATGCTGGGGCTGGTGTTTCAGGGTTTGGGGCAGTGCAGTGGTGTTCGGGCAGTGTAATGGGTCGTGCTGGGGATGCTGTTTCAGGGTTTAGGGCAGTGCAGTGGTGTTCGGGCCGTGTAAGTGGTCTTGCTGGGGCTGGTGTTTCAGGGTTTAGGGCAGAGCAGTGGTGTCTGGGCAGTATAGGGGGTCGTGTTGCGGCTGGTGTTTCAGGGTTTAGAGCAGAGCAGCGGTGTCCGGGAAGTGTAGGGTGTCGTGTTGGTGCTGTTGTTTCAGGGTTTAGGACAAAGCACTGGTGTTCGGGCAGTGTAGGGGGACGTGCTGGAGGTGGTGTTTCAGGGTTTAGGGCAGAGCAGTGGTGTTCGTGCAGTGTAGGGGGTCGTGCTGGGGGTGGTGTTTCAGGGTTTAGGGCAGTGCAGTGGTGTTTGGGCAGTGTAGGGGGAAGTGCTGGGGGTGGTGTTTCAGTGTTTAGGGTAGAGCAGTGGTATCCAGGCAGTGTAGGGGGTTGTGCTGGGGCTGGTGTTTCAGGGTTTAGAGCAGAGCAGTGGTGTCCGGCAGTGTAGGGGGTCGTGCTGGGGCTGGTGTTTGAGGGTTTAGGGCAAAGCACTGGTGTTCAGGCAGGGTAGGGGACGTACTGGAGGTGGTGTTTCAGGGTTTAGGGCAAAGCACTGGTGTTCAGGCAGGGTAGGGGACGTGCTGGAGGTGGTGTTTCAGGGTTTAGGGCAGAGCAGTGGTGTTCGGGCAGTGAAGGGGGTCGTGCTGGGGCTGGTGTTTCAGTGTTTAGGGCAGTGCAGTGGTGTTCAGGCAGTGTAGGGGGCTGTGCTGGGGGTGGTGTTTCAGTGTTTAGGGTAGAGCAGTGCTGTCCAGGCAGTGTAGGGGGTCGTGCTGGGGCTGGTGTTTCAGGGTTTAGAACAAAGCACAGTTGTTCGGGCAGTGTAGGGGGACGTGCTGGAGGTGGTGTTTCAGGGTTTAGGGCAGTGCAGTGGTGTTCGGGCAGTGTGGGGAGTCATGCTGTGGCTGGTGTTGCAGGGTTTAAGGCAGTGCTGGGATGTTCAGGGCATGTAGGGGGTAATGCTGGGGCTGGTGTTTCAGGGTTTGGGGCAGTGCAGTGGAGTTCGGGCAGTGTAGTGGGTCGTGCTGGGGATGCTGTTTCAGGGTTTAGGGCAGTGCAGTGGTGTTCGGGCCGTGTAAGTGGTCTTGCTGGGGCTGGTGTTTCAGGGTTTAGGGCAGAGCAGGGGTGTCTGGGCAGTATAGGGGGTCGTGTTGAGGCTGGTGTTTCAGGGTTTAGAGTAGAGCAGCGGTGTCCGGGAAGTGTAGGGTGTCGTGTTGGTGCTGGTGTTTCATGGTTTAGGACAAAGCACTGGTGTTCGGGCAGTGTAGGGGGACGTGCTGGAGGTTGTGTTTCAGAGTTTAGGGCAGAGCAGTGGTGTTCGTGCAGTGTAGGGGGTCGTGCTGGGGGTGGTGTTTCAGTGTTTATGGTAGAGCAGTGGTGTTGTGGCAGTGTAGGGGGGTGTGCTGGGGGTGATGTTTCAGGGTTTAGGGCAGTGCAGTGGTGTTTGGGCAGTGTAGGGGGATGTGCTGGGGGTGGTGTTTCATGGTTTAGGGCAGAGCAGTTGTGTTCGGGCAGTGTAGTGGGTCGTGCTGGGGGTGGTGTTTCAGATTTTAGGGCAGTGCAGTGGTGTTTGGGCAGTGTAGGGGTCATGCAGGGGGTGGTGTTTCCGGGTTTAGGGCAGTGCAGTGGTGTTCGGGCAGTGTAAGGGGCCGTGCTGTTGTTTGTGTTTCAGGGTTTAGAGCATAGCAGTGGTATCCGGGCAGTGTGGGGGGATGTGCTGGTGGTGGTGTTTCAGGGTTTAGGGCAGTGGTGTTTGGACAGTGTAGGGAGTTGTGCTGAGGCTGGTGTTTCAGGGTTCAGGGCAGTGCAGTGTTGTTCGGGCAGTGTAGGGGGTCGTGCTGGGGCTGGTGTTTCAGGGTTTGGGGCAGTGCAGAGGTGTTCGGGCAGTGTGGGGAGTCCTGCTGTGGCTGGTGTTGCAGGGTCTAAGGCAGTGCTGGGATGTTCAGGGCGTGTAGGGGGTCATGCTGGGGCTTGTGTTTCAGGGTTTGGGGCAGTGCAGTGGTGTTCGGGCAGTGTAAGTGGTCTTGCTGGGGCTTGTGTTTCAGGGTTTAGGCCAGTGCAGTGGTGTCCAGGCAGTGTAGGTGGTCATTCTGGGGCTGGTGTTTCAGGGTTTAGGGCAGTGCAGTGATGTTTGGGCAGAGTAGGTGGTCGTGCTGGGGCTGGTGTTTCAGGGTTTAGGGCAGTGCAGTGGTGTTCGGGCAGTGTAGGGGTCGTGCTGGGGCTGGTGTTTCAGGGTTCAGTGCAGTGCAGTGGTGTTCAGGCAGTATAGGAGGCCTTGCTGGGGCTGGTGTTTCAGGGTTTAGGGCAGAGCAGTGGTGTCTGGGCAGTGTAGGGGGTCGTGTTGTGGCTTGTGTTTCAGGGTTTAGATCAGAGCAGCGGTGTCCGGGCACTGTAGGGTGTCGTGCTGGTGCTGGTGTTTCAGGGTTTAGTACAAAGCACTGGTGTTTGGGCAGTGTAGGGGGACGTGCTGGAAGTGGTGTTTCAGGGTTTAGGTCAGAGCAGTGGTGTTCGTGCAGTGTAGGGGGTCGTGCTGGGGGTGGTGTTTCAGGGTTTAGGGCAGTGCAATGGTGTTTGGGAAATGTAGGGGGGTGTGCTGGGGTGGTGTTTCATGGTTTAGGGCAGAGCAGTTGTGTTCGGGCAGTGTAGTGGGTCATGCTGGGATTGGTGTTTCAGATTTTAGGGCAGTGCAGTGGTGTTCGGGCAGTGTAGGGGTCGTGCTGGAGCTGCTGTTTCAGGGATTAGGGCAGTGCAGTGGTGTTCGGGCAGTGTAAGGGGTCGTGCTGGAGGTGGTGTTTCAGGGTTTAGGGCACTGCAGTGGTGTTCTGGTCGTGCAGGGGGTCGTGCTGGGACTGGTTTTTCATGGTTTAGGGCAGTGCAGTAGTGTTTGGGCAGTGTAGGGGTCATGCAGGGGGTGGTGATTCAGGGCTTAGGGCAGTGCAGTGGTGTTCGGGCAGTGTAGAGGGTCGTGCTGGGGCTGGTGTTTCAGGGTTTAGGGCAGTGCAGTGGTGTTTGGGCAGTGTGGGGGTCATGCTGGGGGTGGTGTTTCAGGGTTTAGGGCAGTGCAGTAGTTTTCGGGTAGTGTAGGGGGTCATGCTGGTGGTGGTGTTTCAGGGTTTAGGGCAGTGCAGTGGTGTTTGGGCAGTGTAGTGGGTCATGCAGGGGGTGGTGTTTCAGAGTTTAGGTCAGTGCAGTGGTGTTTGGGCAGTGTAGGGGGTAATGCTGGGGGTGGTGTTTCAGGGTTTAGGGCATGGCAGTGGTGTTCGGACAATGTGGGGGGTCTTGCTGGGGGTGGTGTTTCAGTGTACAGGGTAGTGGTGTTCGGACAGTGTAGGGGGTCTTGCTGTGGGTGGTGTTTCAGGGTTTAGGGCAATGGTGTTCGGGCAGTGTAGGGGATCATGCTGGGGCTGGTGTTGCAGGGTTTAGGGCAGTTCAGTGGTGTTCGGGGAGTGTAGGGGGTCGTGCTGGGGCTGGTGTTTCAGGGTTTAGGGCAGTGCAGTGGTGTTCGGGCATTGTAGGGGGTCATACTGGGGGTGGTGTTTCAGGCTTTAGGGCAGTGCAGAAGTGTTCGGGCAATGTAGGGGATCGAGCTGGGGCTGGTGTTTCAGGGTTTAGGGCAGTGGTGCAGTGGTGTTCGGGCAGTGTAGGGGGTCTTGCAGGGGGTGGTGTTTCAGGGCTTAGGGCAGTGGTGATCGGGCAGTGTAGGGGGTCTTGCTGGGGGTGGTGTTTCAGGGTATAGGGCAGTGTAGGTTGTCTTGCTGGGGGTGGTGTTTCAGGGTTTAGTGCAGCGGTGTTCGGGCAGCATAGGGGGTCATGCTGGGGTGGTGTTTCAGAGTTTAGTGCAGTGCAGTGGTGTTTGGGCAGTGTAGGGGTCATGCTGGGGGTGGTGTTTCAGGATATAGGGCAGTGCAGTGTTGTTCGGGCAGTGTGTGGGGTCATGCTGGGGGTGGTGTTTCAGGGTTAAGGGCAGTGCAGTGGTGTTCGGGCAGTGTGGGGGGTCATGCTGGGGCTGGTGTTGCAGGGTTTAGGGCAGTGCTGGGGTGTTCAGGGAGTGTAGGGGGTCATGCTGGGGCTGCTGTTTCAGGGTTTTTCGGTAGTGCAGTGGTGTTGTGGCAGTGTAGGGGCTCTTGCTGGGGCTGGTGTTTCAGGGTTTAGGGCAGTGCAGTGGTTTTTGGGCAGTGTAGGGGGTCTTGCTGGGGCTGGTGTTTCAGGGTTTAGGGCAGTGCAGTGATGTTCGGGCAGTGTAGGTGGTCATGCTGGGGCTGGTGTTTCAGGCTTTATGGCAGTGCAGTGGTGTTTGGGCAGTTTAGGGGGTCATGCTGGGGCTGGTGTTTCAGGGTATAGAGCAGAGCAGTGGTGTCCGAGCAGTATAGGAGGCAATGCTGGGGCTGGTGTTTCAGGGTTTAGGGCAGAGCAGTGGTATCTGGGCAGTGTAGGGGGTCGTGTTGGGGCTGGTGTTTCAGGGTTTAGGGCAGAGCAGTGGTGTCCGGGCAGTAAAGGAGGCAATGCCGGGGCTGGTGTTTCAGGGTTTAGGGCAGAGCAGTGGTATCTGGGCAGTGTAGGGGGTCGTGTTGGGGCTGGTGTTGCAGGGTTTAGGGCAGAGCAGTGGTGTCCGGGCAGTGTAGGGGGTCGTGCTGGTGCTGGTGTTTCAGGGTTTAGGGCATAGCACTGGTGTTCGGGCAGTGTAGGGGACGTGCTGGAGGTGGTGTTTCAGGGTTTAGGGCAGAGCAGTGGTGTTTGGGCAGTGTAGGGGGTCGTGCTGGGGCTGGTGTTTCAGTGTTTAGGGCAGTGCAGTGGTGTTCAGGCAGTGTAGGGGGCCGTGCTGGGTGTGGTGTTTCAGTGTTTAGGGTAGAGCAGTGGTGTCCAGGCAGTGTAGGGGGTCGTGCTGGGTCTGGTGTTTCTGGGTTTAGAGCAGAGCAGTGGTGTCCGGGCAGTGTAGGTGGTCGTGCTGGGGCTGGTATTTCAGGGTTTAGGGCAGTTCAGTGGTGTTCAGGCAGTGTAGGTGGTCGTGCTGGGGCTGGTGTTTCACGGTTTAGGGCAGAGCAGTGGTGTTCGGGCAGTGTAGGTGGTCATGCTGGGGCTGGTGTTTCAGGCTTTATGGCAGTGCAGTGGAGTTCGGGCAGTTTAGGGGGTCATGCTGGGGCTTGTGTTTCAGGGTTTAGAGCAGAGCAGTGGTGTCCGGGCAGTATAGGAGGCGATGCTGGGGCTGGTGTTTCAGGGTTTAGGGCAGGGCAGTGGTATCCGGGTAGTGTAGTGGGTCGTGTTGGGGCTGGTGTTTCAGGGTTTAGAGCAGAGCAGTGGTGTCCGGGCAGTCTAGGGGGTCGTGCTGGTGCTGGTGTTTCAGGGTTTAGGGCAAAGCACTGGTGTTCGGGCAGTGTAGGGGACGTGCTGGAGGTGGTGTTTCAGGGTTTAGGGCAGAGCAGTGGTGTTCGGGCAGTGAAGGGTGTCGTGCTGGGGCTGGTGTTTCAGTGTTTAGGGCAGTGCAGTGGTGTTCAGGCAGTGTAGGGGGCCGTGCTGGGGGTGGTGTTTCAGGGTTTAGGGTAGAGCAGTGATGTCCGGGCAGTGTAGGGGTTCATGCTGGGGATGGTGTTTCAGGGTTTAGGGCAGAGCAGTGGTATCTGGGCAGTGTAGGGGGTCGTGTTGGGGCTGGTGTTTCAGGGTTTAGGGTAGAGCAGTGGTGTCCGGGCAGTGTAGGGGATGATGCTGGGGCTGGTGTTTTAGGGCTTAGGGCCGTGGTGTTCGAGCAGTGTAGGGGGTCTTGCTGGGGATGGTGTTTCAGGATTTAGGGCAGTGCAGTGGTGTTTGGGCAGTGTAGGGGTCATGGTGGGGGTGGTGTTTCAGAGCTGAGGGCAGTGCAGTGGTGTTTGGGCAGTGTAGGGGGTCATGCTGGGGGTGAAGTTTCAGGGTTTAGGGCAGTGCAGTGGTGTTCGGGCAGTGTAGGGGATCGTGCTGGGGCTGGTGTTGCAGGGTTTAGGGCAGTTCAGTGGTGTTCGGGGAGTGTAGGGGGTCGTGCTGGGGATAGGGTTTCAGGGTATAGGGCAGTGCAGAAGTGTTCAGGCAGTGTAGAGGATCGTGCTGGGGCTGGTGTTTCAGGGTTTAGGGCAGTGGTGCAGTGGTGTTCGGGCAGTGTAGGGGGTCTTGCAGGGGGTGGTGTTTCAGGGCTTAGGGCAGTGGTGATCGGGCAGTGTAGGGGGTCTTGCTGGGGGTGGTGTTTCAGGGTATAGGGAAGTGTAGGGGGTCTTGCTGGGGGTGGTGTTTCAGGGTTTAGTGCAGCAGTGTTCGGGCAGCATAGGGGGTCATGCTGGGGTGGTGTTTCAGAGTTTAGGGCAGTGCAGTGGTGTTTGGGCAGTGTAGGGGGTCATGCTGGGGGTGGTGTTTCAGGGTATATGGCAGTGCAGTGGTGTTCGGGCAGTGTGGGGGGTCATGCTGGGGGTGGTGTTTCAGGGTTAAGGGCAGTGTAGTGGTGTTCGAGCAGTGTGGGGGGTCATGCTGGGGCTGGTGTTTCAGGGTTTAAGGCAGTGCTGGGGTGTTCAGGGAGTGTAGGGGGTCATGCTGGGGCTGGTGTTTCAGGGTTTTTCGGTAGTGCAGTGGTGTTGTGGCAGTGCAGGGGCTCTTGCTGGGGCTGGTGTTTCAGGGTTTAGGGCAGTGCAGTGGTTTTTGGGCAGTGTAGAGGGTCTTGCTGGGGCTGGTGTTTTAGGGTTTAGGGCAGTGCAGTGGTGTTCGGGCAGTGTAGGTGGTCGTGCTGGGGCTGGTATTTCAGGGTTTAGGTCAGTTCAGTGGTGTTCAGGCAGTGTAGGTGGTCGTTCTGGGGCTGGTGTTTCACGGTTTAGGGCAGAGCAGTGGTGTTCGGGCAGTGTAGGTGGTCATGCTGGGGCTGGTGTTTCAGGCTTTATGGCAGTGCAGTGGTGTTCGGGCAGTTTAGGGGGTCATGCTGGGGCTGGTGTTTCAGGGTTTAGAGCAGAGCAGTGGTGTCCGGGCAGTATAGGAGGCGATGCTGGGGCTGGTGTTTCAGTGTTTAGGGCAGTGCAGTCGTGTTCAGGCAGTGTAGGGGGCCATGCTGGGGGTGGTGTTTCAGTGTTTAGGGTAGAGCAGTGGTGTCCAGGCAGTGTAGGGGGTTGTGCTGGGGCTGGTGTTTCAGGGTTTAGAGCAGAGCAGTGGTGTCCGGGCAGTGTAGGGGGTCGTGCTGGGGCTGGTGTTTCAGGGTTTAGGGCAAAGCACTGGTGTTCAGGCAGGGTAGGGGACGTACTGGAGGTGGTTTTTCAGGGTTTAGGGCAAAGCACTGGTGTTCAGGCAGGGTAGGGGACGTGCTGGAGGTGGTGTTTCAGGGTTTAGGGCAGAGCAGTGGTGTTTGGGCAGTGAAGGGGGTCGTGCTGGGGCTGGTGTTTCAGTGTTTAGGGCAGTGCAGTGGTGTTCAGGCAGTGTAGGGGGCTTTGCTGGGGGTGGTGTTTCAGTGTTTAGGGTAGAGCAGTGCTGTCCAGGCAGTGTAGGGGGTCGTGCTGGGGCTGGTGTTTCAGGGTTTAGAACAAAGCACATTTGTTCGGGCAGTGTAGGGGGACGTGCTGGAGGTGGTGTTTCAGGGTTTAGGGCAGTGCAGTGGTGTTCGGGCAGTGTGGGGAGTCATGCTGTGGCTGGTGTTGCAGGGTTTAAGGCAGTGCTGGGATGTTCAGGGCATGTAGGGGGTCATGCTGGGGCTGGTGTTTCAGGGTTTGGGGCAGTGCAGTGGTGTTCGGGCAGTGTAATGGGTCGTGCTGGGGATGCTGTTTCAGGGTTTAGGGCAGTGCAGTGGTGTTCGGGCCGTGTAAGTGGTCTTGCTGGGGCTGGTGTTTCAGGGTTTAGGGCAGAGCAGTGGTGTCTGGGCAGTATAGGGGGTCGTGTTGCGGCTGGTGTTTCAGGGTTTAGAGCAGAGCAGCGGTGTCCGGGAAGTGTAGGGTGTCGTGTTGGTGCTGTTGTTTCAGGGTTTAGGACAAAGCACTGGTGTTCGGGCAGTGTAGGGGGACGTGCTGGAGGTGGTGTTTCAGGGTTTAGGGCAGAGCAGTGGTGTTCGTGCAGTGTAGGGGGTCGTGCTGGGGGTGGTGTTTCAGGGTTTAGGGCAGTGCAGTGGTGTTTGGGCAGTGTAGGGGGAAGTGCTGGGGGTGGTGTTTCAGTGTTTAGGGTAGAGCAGTGGTATCCAGGCAGTGTAGGGGGTTGTGCTGGGGCTGGTGTTTCAGGGTTTAGAGCAGAGCAGTGGTGTCCGGCAGTGTAGGGGGTCGTGCTGGGGCTGGTGTTTGAGGGTTTAGGGCAAAGCACTGGTGTTCAGGCAGGGTAGGGGACGTACTGGAGGTGGTGTTTCAGGGTTTAGGGCAAAGCACTGGTGTTCAGGCAGGGTAGGGGACGTGCTGGAGGTGGTGTTTCAGGGTTTAGGGCAGAGCAGTGGTGTTCGGGCAGTGAAGGGGGCCGTGCTGGGGCTGGTGTTTCAGTGTTTAGGGCAGTGCAGTGGTGTTCAGGCAGTGTAGGGGGCTGTGCTGGGGGTGGTGTTTCAGTGTTTAGGGTAGAGCAGTGCTGTCCAGGCAGTGTAGGGGGTCGTGCTGGGGCTGGTGTTTCAGGGTTTAGAACAAAGCACAGTTGTTCGGGCAGTGTAGGGGGACGTGCTGGAGGTGGTGTTTCAGGGTTTAGGGCAGTGCAGTGGTGTTCGGGCAGTGTGGGGAGTCATGCTGTGGCTGGTGTTGCAGGGTTTAAGGCAGTGCTGGGATGTTCAGGGCATGTAGGGGGTAATGCTGGGGCTGGTGTTTCAGGGTTTGGGGCAGTGCAGTGGAGTTCGGGCAGTGTAGTGGGTCGTGCTGGGGATGCTGTTTCAGGGTTTAGGGCAGTGCAGTGGTGTTCGGGCCGTGTAAGTGGTCTTGCTGGGGCTGGTGTTTCAGGGTTTAGGGCAGAGCAGGGGTGTCTGGGCAGTATAGGGGGTCGTGTTGAGGCTGGTGTTTCAGGGTTTAGAGTAGAGCAGCGGTGTCCGGGAAGTGTAGGGTGTCGTGTTGGTGCTGGTGTTTCATGGTTTAGGACAAAGCACTGGTGTTCGGGCAGTGTAGGGGGACGTGCTGGAGGTTGTGTTTCAGAGTTTAGGGCAGAGCAGTGGTGTTCGTGCAGTGTAGGGGGTCGTGCTGGGGGTGGTGTTTCAGTGTTTATGGTAGAGCAGTGGTGTTGTGGCAGTGTAGGGGGGTGTGCTGGGGGTGATGTTTCAGGGTTTAGGGCAGTGCAGTGGTGTTTGGGCAGTGTAGGGGGATGTGCTGGGGGTGGTGTTTCATGGTTTAGGGCAGAGCAGTTGTGTTCGGGCAGTGTAGTGGGTCGTGCTGGGGGTGGTGTTTCAGATTTTAGGGCAGTGCAGTGGTGTTTGGGCAGTGTAGGGGTCATGCAGGGGGTGGTGTTTCCGGGTTTAGGGCAGTGCAGTGGTGTTCGGGCAGTGTAAGGGGCCGTGCTGTTGTTTGTGTTTCAGGGTTTAGAGCATAGCAGTGGTATCCGGGCAGTGTGGGGGGATGTGCTGGTGGTGGTGTTTCAGGGTTTAGGGCAGTGGTGTTTGGACAGTGTAGGGAGTTGTGCTGAGGCTGGTGTTTCAGGGTTCAGGGCAGTGCAGTGTTGTTCGGGCAGTGTAGGGGGTCGTGCTGGGGCTGGTGTTTCAGGGTTTGGGGCAGTGCAGAGGTGTTCGGGCAGTGTGGGGAGTCCTGCTGTGGCTGGTGTTGCAGGGTCTAAGGCAGTGCTGGGATGTTCAGGGCGTGTAGGGGGTCATGCTGGGGCTTGTGTTTCAGGGTTTGGGGCAGTGCAGTGGTGTTCGGGCAGTGTAAGTGGTCTTGCTGGGGCTTGTGTTTCAGGGTTTAGGCCAGTGCAGTGGTGTCCAGGCAGTGTAGGTGGTCATTCTGGGGCTGGTGTTTCAGGGTTTAGGGCAGTGCAGTGATGTTTGGGCAGAGTAGGTGGTCGTGCTGGGGCTGGTGTTTCAGGGTTTAGGGCAGTGCAGTGGTGTTCGGGCAGTGTAGGGGTCGTGCTGGGGCTGGTGTTTCAGGGTTCAGTGCAGTGCAGTGGTGTTCAGGCAGTATAGGAGGCCTTGCTGGGGCTGGTGTTTCAGGGTTTAGGGCAGAGCAGTGGTGTCTGGGCAGTGTAGGGGGTCGTGTTGTGGCTTGTGTTTCAGGGTTTAGATCAGAGCAGCGGTGTCCGGGCACTGTAGGGTGTCGTGCTGGTGCTGGTGTTTCAGGGTTTAGTACAAAGCACTGGTGTTTGGGCAGTGTAGGGGGACGTGCTGGAAGTGGTGTTTCAGGGTTTAGGTCAGAGCAGTGGTGTTCGTGCAGTGTAGGGGGTCGTGCTGGGGGTGGTGTTTCAGGGTTTAGGGCAGTGCAATGGTGTTTGGGAAATGTAGGGGGGTGTGCTGGGGTGGTGTTTCATGGTTTAGGGCAGAGCAGTTGTGTTCGGGCAGTGTAGTGGGTCATGCTGGGATTGGTGTTTCAGATTTTAGGGCAGTGCAGTGGTGTTCGGGCAGTGTAGGGGTCGTGCTGGAGCTGCTGTTTCAGGGATTAGGGCAGTGCAGTGGTGTTCGGGCAGTGTAAGGGGTCGTGCTGGAGGTGGTGTTTCAGGGTTTAGGGCACTGCAGTGGTGTTCTGGTCGTGCAGGGGGTCGTGCTGGGACTGGTTTTTCATGGTTTAGGGCAGTGCAGTAGTGTTTGGGCAGTGTAGGGGTCATGCAGGGGGTGGTGATTCAGGGCTTAGGGCAGTGCAGTGGTGTTCGGGCAGTGTAGAGGGTCGTGCTGGGGCTGGTGTTTCAGGGTTTAGGGCAGTGCAGTGGTGTTTGGGCAGTGTGGGGGTCATGCTGGGGGTGGTGTTTCAGGGTTTAGGGCAGTGCAGTAGTTTTCGGGTAGTGTAGGGGGTCATGCTGGTGGTGGTGTTTCAGGGTTTAGGGCAGTGCAGTGGTGTTTGGGCAGTGTAGTGGGTCATGCAGGGGGTGGTGTTTCAGAGTTTAGGTCAGTGCAGTGGTGTTTGGGCAGTGTAGGGGGTAATGCTGGGGGTGGTGTTTCAGGGTTTAGGGCATGGCAGTGGTGTTCGGACAATGTGGGGGGTCTTGCTGGGGGTGGTGTTTCAGTGTACAGGGTAGTGGTGTTCGGACAGTGTAGGGGGTCTTGCTGTGGGTGGTGTTTCAGGGTTTAGGGCAATGGTGTTCGGGCAGTGTAGGGGATCATGCTGGGGCTGGTGTTGCAGGGTTTAGGGCAGTTCAGTGGTGTTCGGGGAGTGTAGGGGGTCGTGCTGGGGCTGGTGTTTCAGGGTTTAGGGCAGTGCAGTGGTGTTCGGGCATTGTAGGGGGTCATACTGGGGGTGGTGTTTCAGGCATTAGGGCAGTGCAGAAGTGTTCGGGCAATGTAGGGGATCGAGCTGGGGCTGGTGTTTCAGGGTTTAGGGCAGTGGTGCAGTGGTGTTCGGGCAGTGTAGGGGGTCTTGCAGGGGGTGGTGTTTCAGGGCTTAGGGCAGTGGTGATCGGGCAGTGTAGGGGGTCTTGCTGGGGGTGGTGTTTCAGGGTATAGGGCAGTGTAGGTTGTCTTGCTGGGGGTGGTGTTTCAGGGTTTAGTGCAGCGGTGTTCGGGCAGCATAGGGGGTCATGCTGGGGTGGTGTTTCAGAGTTTAGTGCAGTGCAGTGGTGTTTGGGCAGTGTAGGGGTCATGCTGGGGGTGGTGTTTCAGGATATAGGGCAGTGCAGTGGTGTTCGGGCAGTGTGTGGGGTCATGCTGGGGGTGGTGTTTCAGGGTTAAGGGCAGTGCAGTGGTGTTCGGGCAGTGTGGGGGGTCATGCTGGGGCTGGTGTTGCAGGGTTTAGGGCAGTGCTGGGGTGTTCAGGGAGTGTAGGGGGTCATGCTGGGGCTGCTGTTTCAGGGTTTTTCGGTAGTGCAGTGGTGTTGTGGCAGTGTAGGGGCTCTTGCTGGGGCTGGTGTTTCAGGGTTTAGGGCAGTGCAGTGGTTTTTGGGCAGTGTAGGGGGTCTTGCTGGGGCTGGTGTTTCAGGGTTTAGGGCAGTGCAGTGATGTTCGGGCAGTGTAGGTGGTCATGCTGGGGCTGGTGTTTCAGGCTTTATGGCAGTGCAGTGGTGTTTGGGCAGTTTAGGGGGTCATGCTGGGGCTGGTGTTTCAGGGTATAGAGCAGAGCAGTGGTGTCCGAGCAGTATAGGAGGCAATGCTGGGGCTGGTGTTTCAGGGTTTAGGGCAGAGCAGTGGTATCTGGGCAGTGTAGGGGGTCGTGTTGGGGCTGGTGTTTCAGGGTTTAGGGCAGAGCAGTGGTGTCCGGGCAGTAAAGGAGGCAATGCCGGGGCTGGTGTTTCAGGGTTTAGGGCAGAGCAGTGGTATCTGGGCAGTGTAGGGGGTCGTGTTGGGGCTGGTGTTTCAGGGTTTAGGGCAGAGCAGTGGTGTCCGGGCAGTGTAGGGGGTCGTGCTGGTGCTGGTGTTTCAGGGTTTAGGGCATAGCACTGGTGTTCGGGCAGTGTAGGGGACGTGCTGGAGGTGGTGTTTCAGGGTTTAGGGCAGAGCAGTGGTGTTTGGGCAGTGTAGGGGGTCGTGCTGGGGCTGGTGTTTCAGTGTTTAGGGCAGTGCAGTGGTGTTCAGGCAGTGTAGGGGGCCGTGCTGGGGGTGGTGTTTCAGTGTTTAGGGTAGAGCAGTGGTGTCCAGGCAGTGTAGGGGGTCGTGCTGGGTCTGGTGTTTCTGGGTTTAGAGCAGAGCAGTGGTGTCCGGGCAGTGTAGGTGGTCGTGCTGGGGCTGGTATTTCAGGGTTTAGGGCAGTTCAGTGGTGTTCAGGCAGTGTAGGTGGTCGTGCTGGGGCTGGTGTTTCACGGTTTAGGGCAGAGCAGTGGTGTTCGGGCAGTGTAGGTGGTCATGCTGGGGCTGGTGTTTCAGGCTTTATGGCAGTGCAGTGGAGTTCGGGCAGTTTAGGGGGTCATGCTGGGGCTTGTGTTTCAGGGTTTAGAGCAGAGCAGTGGTGTCCGGGCAGTATAGGAGGCGATGCTGGGGCTGGTGTTTCAGGGTTTAGGGCAGGGCAGTGGTATCCGGGTAGTGTAGTGGGTCGTGTTGGGGCTGGTGTTTCAGGGTTTAGAGCAGAGCAGTGGTGTCCGGGCAGTCTAGGGGGTCGTGCTGGTGCTGGTGTTTCAGGGTTTAGGGCAAAGCACTGGTGTTCGGGCAGTGTAGGGGACGTGCTGGAGGTGGTGTTTCAGGGTTTAGGGCAGAGCAGTGGTGTTCGGGCAGTGAAGGGTGTCGTGCTGGGGCTGGTGTTTCAGTGTTTAGGGCAGTGCAGTGGTGTTCAGGCAGTGTAGGGGGCCGTGCTGGGGGTGGTGTTTCAGGGTTTAGGGTAGAGCAGTGATGTCCGGGCAGTGTAGGGGTTCATGCTGGGGATGGTGTTTCAGGGTTTAGAGAAGAGCAGTGGTGTCTGGGCAGTGTAGGGGGTCTTGCAGGGGCTGGTGTTTCAGGGTTTAGGGCAGTGGTGTTCAGGCAGTGTATGGGGTCTTGCTGGGGGTGGTGTTTCAGGATTTAGGGCAGTGGTGCTCGGGCAATGTAGGGGGTCTTGCTGGGGGTGGTGTTTCAGGGTTTAGGGCAGTGCAGTGGTGTTCGGGTACTGTAGGGGGTCATGCTGGGGATGGTGTTTCAGGGTTTGGGCAGTGCAGTGGTGTTCGGGCAGTGTGGGGGTCAAGCTGGGGTTGGTGATGCAGGGTTTAGGGCAGTGCAGTAGTGTTTGGGCAGTGTAGGGGTCATGCAGAGGGTGGTTTTTCATGGCTTAGGGCAGTGCAGTGGTGTTCGGGCAGTGTAGAGGGTCGTGCTGGGGCTGGTGTTTCAGGGTTTAGGGCAGTGCAGTGGTGTTCGGGCAGTGTAGGGGGCCGTCCTGGGGGTGGTGTTTCAGGGTTTAGGGTAGAGCAGTGGTGTTCGGGCAGTGTAGGGGGCCGTGCTGGGGGTGGTGTTTCAGGGTTTAGGGTAGAGCAGTGGTGTCCGGGCAGTGTAGGGGGTGATGCTGGGGCTGGTGTTTCAGGGCTTAGGGCCGTGGTGTTCGAGCAGTGTAGGGGGTCTTGCTGGGGGTGGTGTTTCAGAGTTTAGGGCAGTGCAGTGGTGTTTGGGCAGTGTAGGGGGTCATGCTGGGGTGGTGTTTCAGGGTTTAGGTCAGTGCAGTGGTGTTCGGGCAGTGTAGTGGGTCATGCAGGGGGTGGTGTTTCAGGGTTTAGGGCAGTGCAGTGGTTTTCGGGCAATGTACGGGGTCTTGCTGGGGGTGGCGTTTCAGTGTTTAGGGCAGTGGTGTTCGGACAGTGTAGGGGGTCTTTCTGTGGGTGGTGTTTCAGGGTTAAGGGCAGTGGTGTTTGGGCAGTGTAGGGGGTCATGCTGGGGGTGGTGTTTCAGGGTTTGGGCAGTGCAGTGGTTTTCGGGCAGTGTGGGGGGTCAAGCTGGGGTTGGTGATGCAGGGTTTACGGTAGCACAGTGGTGTTGCAGCAGTGTAGGGGGTCGTGCTGGGGCTGGTGTTTCGGGGTTTAGGGCAGTGCAGTGGTGTTGCTGCAGTGTAGGGGGTCATGCTGGGGCCGGTGTTTCAGGGTTATGGAAGTGCAGTGGTTTTTGGGCAGTGTAGGGGGTCGTGCTAGGGATGCTGTTTCAGGGTTTAGGGCAGTGCAGTGGTGTTCGGGCCATGTAGGTGGTCATGCTGGGGCTTGTATTTCAGGGTTTAGGGCAGTGCAGTGGTGTTCAGGCAGTGTAGGTGGTCATGCTGAGGCTGGTGCTTCAGGGTTTAGGGCAGTGCAGTGGTGTTCGGTCAGTGTAGGTGGTCGTGCTGGGGCTGGTGTTTCAGGGTTTAGGGCAGTGCAGTGGTGTTTGGGCAGTGTAGGGGTCGTGCTGGGGCTGGTGTTTCAGGGTTTAGGGCAGTGCAGTGGTGTTCAGGCAGTATAGGAGGCCATGCTGGGGGTGGTGTTTCAGGTTTTAGGGCAGAGCAGTGGTGTCTGGGCAGTGTAGGGGGTCGTGTTGCGGCTGGTGTTTCAGGGTTTAGAGCAGAGCAGCGGTGTCCGGGCAGTGTAGGGTGTCGTGCTGGTGCTGGTGTTTCAGGGTTTAGAACAAAGCACAGTTGTTCGGGCAGTGTAGGGGGAAATGCTGGAGGTGGTGTTTCAGGGTTTAGGGCAGTGCAGTGGTGTTCGGGCAGTGTGGGGAGTCATGCTGTGGCTGGTGTTGCAGGGTTTAAGTCAGTGCTGGGATGTTCATGGCGTGTAGGGGGTCATGCTGGGGCTGGTGTTTCAGTGTTTTGGGCAGTGCAGTGGTGTTCGGGCAGTGTAAGTGGTCTTACTGGGGCTTGTGTTTCAGGATTTAGGGCAGTGCAGTGGTGTTCTGGAAGTGTAGGTGGTCGTGCTGGGGCTGGTGTTTCAGGGTTTAGGGCAGTGCAGTGGTGTTCGGGCAGTGTAGGGGTCGTGCTGGGGATGGTGTTTCAGGGTTTAGTGCAGTGCAGTGGTGTTCAGGCAATATAGGAGGCCATGCTGGGGCTGGTGTTTCAGGGTTTAGGGCAGAGCAGTGGTGTCTGGGCAGTGTAGGGGGACGTGCTGGAGGTGGTGTTTCAGGTTTAGAGCAGAGCAGCGGTGTCCGGGAAGTGTAGGGTGTCGAGCTGGTGCTGGTGTTTCAAGGTTTAGGACAAAGCACTGGTGATCGGGCATTGTAGGGGGATGTGCTGGAGGTGGTGTTTCAGGGTTTAGGGCAGAGCAGTGGTGTTCGTGCAGTGTAGGGGGGCGTGCTGGGGGTTGATGTTTCAGGGTTTAGGGCAGTGCAGTGGTGTTTGGGCAGTGTAGGGGGATGTGCTGGGGGTGGTGTTTCATGGTTTAGGGCAGAGCAGTGGTGTTTGGGCCGTGTAGGGGGTCGTGCTGGGACTGGTGTTTCAGGGTTTAGGGCAGTGCAATAGTATTTGGGCAGTGTAGGGGTCATGCAGGGGGTGGTTTTTCAGGGCTTAGGGCAGTGCAGTGGTGTTCGGGCAGTGTAGAGGGTCGTGCTGGGGCTGGTGTTGCAGGGTTTAGGGCAGTGCAGTGGTGTTCGGGCAGTGTAGGGGTCCGTGCTGGGGGTGGTGTTTCAGGGTTTAGGGTAGAGCAGTGGTGTCCGGGCAGTGTAGGGGGTGATGCTGGGGCTGGTGTTTCAGGGCTTAGGGCCGTGGTGTTTGAGCAGTGTAGGGGGTCTTGCTGGGGATGGTGTTTCAGGATTTAGGGCAGTGCAGTGGTGTTTGGGCAGTGTAGGGGTCATGGTGGGGGTGGTGTTTCAGAGCTTAGGGCAGTGCAGTGGTGTTTGGGCAGTGTAGGGGGTCATGCTGGGGGTGAAGTTTCAGGGTGTAGGGCAGTGCAGTGGTGTTCGGGCAGTGTGGGGGGTCATGCTGGGGGTGGTGTTTCAGGGTTTAGGGCAGTGCAGTGGTGTTCGGGTAGTGTAGGGGGTCATGCTGGTGGTGGTGTTTCAGGGTTTAGGGCAATGCAGTGGTGTTCGGGCAGTGTAGTGGGTCATGCAGGGGGTGGTGTTTCAGGGTTTAGGGCAGTGCAGTGGTTTTCGGGCAATGTACAGGGTCTTGCTGGGGGTGGTGTTTCAGTGTTTAGGGCATTGGTGTTCGGACAGTGTAGGGGGTCTTGCTGTGGGTGGTGTTTCAGGGTTTAGGGCAGTGGTGTTCGGGCAGTGTAGGGGGTCTTGCTGGGGGTGGTGTTTCATGGTTTAGGGCAGTGCAGTGGTGTTCAGGCAGTGTAGGGGATCGTGCTGGGGTTGGTGTTGCAGGGTTTAGGGCAGTTCAGTGGTGTTCGGGGAGTGTAGGGGATCGTGCTGGGGCTGGTGTTTCAGGGTTTAGGGCAGTGGTGCAGTGGTGTTCGGGCAGTGTAGGGGGTCTTGCAGGGGGTGGTGTTTCAGGGCTTAGGGCAGTGGTGATCGGGCAGTGTAGTGGGTCTTGCTGGGGGTGGTGTTTCAGGGTATAGGGCAGTGTAGGGGGTCTTGCTGGGGCTGGTGTTTCAGGGTTTAGTGCAGCTGTGTTCGGGCAGCATAGGGGGTCATGCTGGGGTGGTGTTTCAGAGTTTAGGGCAGTGCAGTGGTGTTTGGGCAGTGTAGGGGGTCATTCTGGGGGTAGTGTTTCAGGGTATAGGGCAGTGCAGTGGTGTTCGGGCAGTGTGGGGGGTCATGCTGGGGGTGGTGTTTCAGGGTTAAGGGCAGTGCAGTGGTGTTAGAGCAGTGTGGGGGGTCATGCTGGGGCTGGTGTTTCAGGGTTTAAGGCAGTGCTGGGGTGTTCAGGGAGTGTAGGGGGTCATGCTGGGGCTGCTGTTTCAGGGTTTTTCGGTAGTGCAGTGGTGTTGTGGCAGTGTAGGGGCTCTTGCTGGGGCTGGTGTTTCAGGGTTTAGGGCAGTGCAGTGGTTTTTGGGCAGTGTAGAGGGTCTTGCTGGGGCTGGTGTTTTAGGGTTTAGGGCAGTGCAGTGGTGTTCGGGCAGTGTAGGTGGTCGTGCTGGGGCTGGTATTTCAGGGTTTAGGGCAGTTCAGTGGTGTTCAGGCAGTGTAGGTGGTCGTGCTGGGGCTGGTGTTTCACGGTTTAGGGCAGAGCAGTGGAGTTCGGGCAGTGTAGGTGGTCATGCTGGGGCTGGTGTTTCAGGCTTTATGGCAGTGCAGTGGTGTTCGGGCAGATAAGGGGGTCATGCTGGGGCTGGTGTTTCAGGGTTTAGAGCAGAGCAGTGGTGTCCGGGCAGTATAGGAGGCGATGCTGGGGCTGGTGTTTCAGTGTTTAGGGCAGTGCAGTGGTGTTCAGGCAGTGTAGGGGGCCATGCTGGGGACGGTGTTTCAGTGTTTAGGGTAGAGCAGTGGTGTCCAGGCAGTGTAGGGGGTTGTGCTGGGGCTGGTGTTTCAGGGTTTAGAGCAGAGCAGTGGTGTCTGGGCAGTGTAGGGGGTCGTGCTGGGGCTTGTGTTTCAGGGTTTAGGGCAAAGCACTGGTGTTCAGGCAGGGTAGGGGACGTACTGGAGGTGGTGTTTCAGGGTTTAGGGCAAAGCACTGGTGTTCAGGCAGGGTAGGTGACGTGCTGGAGGTGGTGTTTCAGGGTTTAGGGCAGAGCAGTGGTGTTCGGGCAGTGAAGGGGGTCGTGCTGGGGCTGGTGTTTCAGTGTTTAGGGCAGTGCAGTGGTGTTCAGGCAGTGTAGGGGGCTTTGCTGGGGGTGGTGTTTCAGTGTTTAGGGTAGAGCAGTGCTGTCCAGGCAGTGTAGGGGGTCGTGCTGGGGCTGGTGTTTCAGGGTTTAGAACAAAGCACAGTTGTTCGGGCAGTGTAGGGGGATGTGCTGGAGGTGGTGTTTCAGGGTTTAGGGCAGTGCAGTGGTGTTTGGGCAGTGTGGGGAGTCATGCTGTGGCTGGTGTTGCAGGGTTTAAGGCAGTGCTGGGATGTTCAGGGCATGTAGGGGGTCATGCTGGGGCTGGTGTTTCAGGGTTTGGGGCAGTGCAGTGGTGTTCGGGCAGTGTAGTGGGTCGTGCTGGGGATGCTGTTTCAGGGTTTAGGGCAGAGCAGAGTTGTCTGGGCAGTGTAGGGGGTCGTGTTGTGGCTGGTGTTTCAGGGTTTAGAGCAGAACAGCGGTGTCCGGGAAGTGTAGGGTGTCGTGCTGGTGCTGGTGTTTCAGGGTTTAGGACAAAGCACTGGTGTTCGGGCAGTGTAGGGGACGTGCTGGAGGTGGTATTTCAGGGTTTAGGGCAGAGCAGTGGTGTTCGTGCAGTGTAGGGGGTCGTGCTGGGGGTGGTGTTTCAGGGTTTAGGGCAGTGCAGTGGTGTTTGGGCAGTGTAGGGGGATGTGCTGGGGGTGGTGTTTCATGGTTTAGGGCAGAGCAGTTGTGTTCGGGCAGTGTAGTGGGTCGTGCTGGGGGTGGTGTTTCAGATTTTAGAGCAGTGCAGTGGTGTTTGGGCAGTGTAGGGGTCATGCAGGGGGTGGTGTTTGAGGATTTAGGGCAGTGCAGTGATGTTCGGGCAGTGTAAGGGGCCGTGCTGTTGCTCGTGTTTCAGGGTTTAGAGCATAGCAGTGGTGTTCGGGCAGTGTAGGGGGATGTGCTGGGGGTGGTGTTTCAGGGTTTAGGGCAGTGGTGTTTGGACAGTGTAGGGGGTCGTGCTGGGGCTGGTGTTTCAGGGTTTAGGGCAGTGCAGTGGTGTTCGGGCAGTGTAGGGGGTCGTGCTGGGGCTGGTGTTTCAGGGTTTAGGGCAGTGCACTGGTGTTCGGGCAGTGTGGGGAGTCATGCTGTGGCTGGTGTTGCAGGGTCTAAGGCAGTGCTGGGATGTTCAGGGCGTGTAGGGGGTCATGCTGGGGCTGGTGTTTCAGGGTTTGGGGCAGTGCAGTGGTGTTCGGGTAGTGTAGTGGGTCGTGATGGTGATGCTGTTTCAGGGTTTAGGGCAGTGCAGTGGTGTTCGGGTAGTGTAAGTGGTCTTGCTGGGGCTTGTGTTTCAGGGTTTAGGCCAGTGCAGTGGTGTTCAGGCAGTGTAGGGGTCATGCTGGGGCTGGTGTTTCAGGGTTTAGTGCAGTGCAGTGGTGTTCAGGCAGTATAGGAGGCCATGCTGGGGCTGGTGTTTCAGGGTTTAGGGCAGAGCAGTGGTGTCTGGGCAGTGTAGGGGGTCGTGTTGCGGCTTGTGTTTCAGGGTTTAGAGCAGAGCAGCGGTGTTCGGGCAGTGTAGGGTGTCATGCTGGTGCTGGTGTTTCAGGGTTTAGGACAAAGCACTGGTGTTCGGGCAGTGTAGGGGGACGTGCTGGAGGTGGTGTTTCAGGGTTTAGGGCAGAGCAGTGGTGTTCGTGCAGTGTAGGGGGTTGTGCTGGGGGTGGTGTTTCAGGGTTTAGGGCAGTGCAGTGGTGTTTGGGCAGTGTAGGGGGATGTGCTGGGGTGGTGTTTCATGGATTAGGGCAGAGCAGTTGTGTTCGGGCAGTGTAGTGGGTCGTACTGGGGGTGGTGTTTCAGATTTTAGGGCAGTGCAGTGGTGTTTGGGCAGTGTAGGGGTCATGCAGGGGGTGGTGTTTCAGGGTTTAGGGCAGTGCAGTGGTGTTCGGGCAGTGTAAGGGGCCGTGCTGTTGCTCGTGTTTCAGGGTTTAGAGCATAGCAGTGGTGTTCGGGCAGTGTAGGTGGATGTGCTGGTGGTGGTGTTTCAGGGTTTAGTTCCGTGGTGTTTGGACAGTGTAGGGTGTCGTGCTGGGGCTGGTGTTTCAGGGTTCAGGGCAGTGCATTGGTGTTCGGGCAGTGTAGGTGGTTGTGCTGGAGCTGCTGTTTCATGGTTTAGGGCAGTGCAGTGGTGTTCGGGCAGTGTAAGGGGTCGTGCAGGAGGTGGTGTTTCAGGGTTTAGGGCACTGCAGTGGTGTTCTGGCCGTGTAGGGGGTCGTGCTGGGAATGGTGTTTCATTGTTTAGGGCAGTGCAGTAGTGTTTGGGCAGTGTAGGGGTCATGCAGGGGGTGGTGTTTCAGGGCTTAGGGCAGTGCAGTGGTGTTCGGGCAGTGTAGAGGGTCGTGCTGGGGCTGGTGTTTCAGGGTTTAGGGCAGTGCAGTGGTGTTCGGGCAGTGTAGGGGCCGTGCTGGGGGTGGTGTTTCAGGGTTTAGGGTAGAGCAGTGGTGTCCGGGCAGTGTAGGGGGTGATGCTGGGGCTGGTGTTTCAGGGCTTAGGGCCGTGGTGTTCGAGCAGTGTAGGGGGTCTTGCTGGGGATGGTGTTTCAGGATTTAGGGCAGTGCAGTGGTGTTTGAGCAGTGTAGGGGGTCATGCTGCGGGCTGTGTTTCAGGGTTTAGGGCAGGGCAGTGGTGTTCGGGCAGTGTGGGGGGTCATGCTGGGGGTGGTGTTTCAGGGTTTAGGGCAGTGCAGTGGTGTTCGGGTAGTATAGGGGGTCATGCTGGTGGTGGTGTTTCAGGGTTTAGGGCAGTGCAGTGGTGTTCGGGCAGTGAAGTGGGTCATGCAGGGGGTGGTGTTTACGGGTTTAGGGCAGTGCAGTGGTTTTCGGGTAGTGTAAGGGGTCATGCTGGTGGTGGTGTTTCAGGGTTTAGGGCAGTGGAGTGGTGTTCGGGCAGTGTAGTGGGTCATGCAGGGGGTGGTGTTTCAGAGTTTAGGGCAGTGCAGTGGTGTTTGGGCAGTGTAGGGGGTCATGCTGAGGGTGGTGTTTCAGGGTTTAGGGCAGGGCAATGGTGTTCGGGCAAAGTGGGGGGTCTTGCTGGGGGTGGTGTTTCAGTGTATAGGGCAGGGGTGTTCGGACAGTGTAGGGGGTCTTGCTGTGGGTGGTGTTTCAGGGTTTAGGGCAATGGTGTTCGGGCAGTGTAGGGGGTCTTGCTGGGGGTGGTGTTTCATGGTTTAGGGCAGGGCAGTGGTGCTCAGGCAGTGTAGGGGATCGTGCTGGGGATGGTGTTGCAGGGTTTAGGGCAGTTCAGTGGTGTTTGGGGAGTGTAGGGGGTCGTGCTGGGGGCTGGTGTTTCAGGGTTTAGGGCAGTGTAGTGGTGTTCGGGCATTGTAGGGGGGCATGCTGGGGGTGGTGTTTCAGGCTTTACGGCAGTGCAGAAGTGTTCGGGCAGTGTAGGGGATCGTGCTGGGGCTGGTGTTTCAGGGTTTAGGGCAGTGGTGCAGTGGTGTTCGGGCAGTGTAGGGGGTCTTGCAGGGGGTGGTGTTTCAGGGCTTAGGGCAGTGAAGGGGGTCTTGCTGGGGGTGGTGTTTCAGGGTATAGGGCAGTGTAGGGGGTCTTGCTGGGGGTGGTGTTTCAGGGTTTAGTGCAGCAGTGTTCGTGCAGCATAGGGGGTCATGCTGGGGGTGGTGTTTCAGGGTATAGGGCAGTGCAGTGGTGTTCCGGCAGTGTGGGGGGTCATGCTGGGGGTGGTGTTTCAGGGTTAAGGGCAGTGCAGTGGTGTTCGGGCAGTGTGGGGGCTCATGCTGGGGCTGGTGTTGCAGGGTTTAGGGCAGTGCTGGGGTGTTCAGGGAGTGTAGGGGGTCATGCTGGGGCTGCTGTTTCAGGGTTTTTCGGTAGTGCAGTGGTGTTGTCGCAGTGTAGGGGCTCTTGCTGGGGCTGTTGTTTCAGGGTTTAGGGCAGTGCAGTGGTTTTTGGGCAGTGTAGGGGGTCTTGCTGAGGCTGGTGTTTCAGGGTTTAGGGCAGTGCAGTGGTGTTCGGGCAGTGTAGGTGGTCATGCTGGGGATGGTGTTTCAGGCTTTATGGCAGTGCAGTGGTGTTCGGGCAGTTTAGGGGGTCATGCTGGGGCTGGTGTTACAGGGTTTAGAGCAGAGCAGTGGTGTCCGGGCAGTATAGGAGGCAATGCTGGGGCTGGTGTTTCAGGGTTTAGGGCAGAGCAGTGGTATCTGGGCAGTGTAGGGGGTCGTGTTGGGGCTGGTGTTTCAGCGTTTAGAGCAGAGCAGTGGTGTCCGGGCAGTGTAGGGGGTCGTGCTGGTACTGCTGTTTCAGGGTTTAGGACAAAGCACTGGTGTTCAGGCAGTGTACGGGACGTGCTGGAGGTGGTGTTTCAGGGTTTAGGGCAGAGCAGTGGTGTTCAGGCAGTGTAGGGGGTCGTGCTGGGGCTGGTGTTTCAGTGTTTATGGCAGTGCAGTGGTGTTCAGGCAGTGTAGGGGGCCGTGCTGGGGGTGGTGTTTCAGTGTTTAGGGTAGAGCAGTGGTGTCCAGGCAGTGTAGGGGGTCGTGCTGGGGCTGGTGTTTCAGGGTTTAGAGCAGAGCAGTGGTGTCTGGGCAGTGTAGGGGGTCGTGCTGGGGCTGGTGTTTCAGGGTTTAGGGCAAAGCACTGGTGTTCGGGCAGTGTCGAGGACGTGCTGGAGGTGGTGTTTCAGGGTTTAGGGCAGAGCAGTGGTGTTCGGGCAGTGTAGGGGGTCGTGCTGGGGCTGGTGTTTCAGTGTTTAGGGCAGTGTAGTTGTGTTCAGGCAGGGTAGGGGGCCGTGCTGGGGGTGGTGTTTCAGTGTTTAGGGTAGAGCAGTGGTGTCCAGGCAGTGTAGGGGGTCGTGCTGGGGCTGGTGTTTCAGGGTTTAGAACAAAGTACAGTTGTTCGGGCAGTGTAGGGGGACGTGCTGGAGGTGGTGTTTTACGGTTTAGGGCAGAGCAGTGGTGTTCGGGCAGTGTGGGGAGTCATGCTGTGGCTGGTGTTGCAGGGTTTAAGGCAGTGCTGGGATGTTCAGGGTGTGTAGTGGGTCATGCTGGGGCTGGTGTTTCAGGGTTTAGGGCAGTGCAGTGGTGTTCGGGCATTGTAGGGGGTCATGCTTGGGGTGGTGTTTCAGGATTTAGGGCAGTGCAGAAGTGTTCGGGTTGTGTAGGGGATCGTGCTCGGGCTGGTGTTTCATGGTTTAGGCCAGTGGTGCAGTGGTGTACGGGCAGTGTAGGGGGTCTTGCTGGGGGTTGTGTTTTAGGGTATAGGGTAGTGTAGGGGGTCTTGCTGGGGGTGGTGTTTCAGGGTTTAGTGCAGCGGTGTTCGGGCAGCATAGGGGGTCATGCTGGGGTGGTGTTTCAGAATTTAGGGCAGTGCAGTGGTGTTTGGGCATTGTAGGGTTCATTCTGGGGGTGGTGTTTCAGGATATAGGGCAGTGCAGTGGTGTTCGGGCAGGGTGGGGGTCATGCTGGGGGTGGTGTTTCAGGGTTAAGGGCAGTGCAGTGGTGTTCGGGCAGTGTGGGGGGTCATGCTGGGGCTGGTGTTGCAGGGTTTAGGGCAGTGCTGGGGTGTTCAGGGAGTGTAGGGGGTCATGCTGGCGCTGCTATTTCAGGGTTTTTTGGTAGTGCAGTGGTGTTGTGGCAGTGTAGAGGGTCGTGCTGGGGCTGGTGTTTCAGGGTTTAGGGCAGTGCAGTGATTTTAGGGCAGTGTAGGGGGTCTTGCTGGGGCTGGTGTTTCAGGGTTTAGGGCAGTGCAGTGGTGTTCGGGCAGTGTAGGTGGTCGTGCTGAGGCTGGTATTTCAGGGTTTAGGGCAGTTCAGTGGTGTTCAGGCAGTGTAGGTGGTCGTGCTGGGGCTGGTGTTTCACGGTTTAGGGCAGAGCAGTGGTGTTCGGGCAGTGTAGGTGGTCATGCTGGGGCTGGTGTTTCAGGCTTTATGGCAGTGCAGTGGTGTTCGGGCAGTTTAGGGGGTCATGCTGGGGCTGATGTTTCAGGGTTTAGAGCAGAGCAGTGGTGTCCGGGCAGTATAGGAGGCGATGCTGGGGCTGGTGTTTCAGGGTTTAGGGCAGAGCAGTGGTATCTCGGCAGTGTAGGGGGTCGTGTTGGGGATGGTGTTTCAGGGTTTAGAGCAGAGCAGTGGTGTCCGGGCAGTGTAGGGGGTCATGCTGGTGCTGGTGTTTCAGGGTTTAGGGCAAAGCACTGGTGTTCGGGCAGTGTAGGGGACGTGCTGGAGGTGGTGTTTCAGGGTTTAGGGCAGAGCAGTGGTGTTCAGGCAGTGCAGAGGGTCGTGCTGGGGCTGGTGTTTCAGTGTTTAGGGCAGTGCAGTGGTGTTCGGGCAGTGTAGTGGGTCGTGCTGGGGATGCTGTTTCAGGGTTTAGGGCAGTGCAGTGGTGTTCGGGCCGTGTAAGTGGTCTTGCGGGGGCTTGTGTTTCAGGGTTAAGGGCAGTGCAGTGGTGTTCGGGCAGTGTGGGGGCTCATGCTGGGGCTGGTGTTGCAGGGTTTAGGGCAGTGCTGGGGTGTTCAGGGAGTGTAGTGGGTCATGCTGGGGCTGCTGTTTCAGGGTTTTTCGGTAGTGCAGTGGTGTTGTCGCAGTGTAGGGGCTCTTGCTGGGGCTGGTGTTTCAGGGTTTAGGGCAGTGCAGTGGTTTTTGGGCAGTGTAGGGGGTCTTGCTGAGGCTGGTGTTTCAGGGTTTAGGGCAGTGCAGTGGTGTTCGGGCAGTGTAGGTGGTCATGCTGGGGATGGTGTTTCAGGCTTTATGGCAGTGCAGTGGTGTTCGGGCAGTTTAGGGGGTCATGCTGGGGCTGGTGTTACAGGGTTTAGAGCAGAGCAGTGGTGTCCGGGCAGTATAGGAGGCAATGCTGGGGCTGGTGTTTCAGGGTTTAGGGCAGAGCAGTGGTATCTGGGCAGTGTAGGGGGTCGTGTTGGGGCTGGTGTTTCAGCGTTTAGAGCAGAGCAGTGGTGTCCGGGCAGTGTAGGGGGTCGTGCTGGTACTGCTGTTTCAGGGTTTAGGACAAAGCACTGGTGTTCGGGCAGTGTACGGGACGTGCTGGAGGTGGTGTTTCAGGGTTTAGGGCAGAGCAGTGGTGTTCAGGCAGTGTAGGGGGTCGTGCTGGGGCTGGTGTTTCAGTGTTTATGGCAGTGCAGTGGTGTTCAGGCAGTGTAGGGGGCCGTGCTGGGGGTGGTGTTTCAGTGTTTAGGGTAGAGCAGTGGTGTCCAGGCAGTGTAGGGGGTCGTGCTGGGGCTGGTGTTTCAGGGTTTAGAGCAGAGCAGTGGTGTCTGGGCAGTGTAGGGGGTCGTGCTGGGGCTGGTGTTTCAGGGTTTAGGGCAACGCACTGGTGTTCGGGCAGTGTCGAGGACGTGCTGGAGGTGGTGTTTCAGGGTTTAGGGCAGAGCAGTGGTGTTCGGGCAGTGTAGGGGGTCGTGCTGGGGCTGGTGTTTCAGTGTTTAGGGCAGTGTAGTTGTTTTCAGGCAGGGTAGGGGCCGTGCTGGGGGTGGTGTTTCAGTGTTTAGGGTAGAGCAGTGGTGTCCAGGCAGTGTAGGGGGTCGTGCTGGGGCTGGTGTTTCAGGGTTTAGAACAAAGCACAGTTGTTCGGGCAGTGTAGGGGGACGTGCTGGAGGTGGTGTTTTACGGTTTAGGGCAGAGCAGTGGTGTTCGGGCAGTGTGGGGAGTCATGCTGTGGCTGGTGTTGCAGGGTTTAAGGCAGTGCTGGGATGTTCAGGGCGTGTAGTGGGTCATGCTGGGGCTGGTGTTTCAGGGTTTAGGGCAGTGCAGTGGTGTTCGGGCATTGTAGGGGGTCATGCTTGGGGTGGTGTTTCAGGATTTAGGGCAGTGCAGAAGTGTTCGGGTTGTGTAGGGGATCGTGCTCGGGCTGGTGTTTCATGGTTTAGGCCAGTGGTGCAGTGGTGTACGGGCAGTGTAGGGGGTCTTGCTGGGGGTTGTGTTTCAGGGTATAGGGTAGTGTAGGGGGTCTTGCTGGGGGTGGTGTTTCAGGGTTTAGTGCAGCGGTGTTCGGGCAGCATAGGGGGTCATGCTGGGGTGGTGTTTCAGAATTTAGGGCAGTGCAGTGGTGTTTGGGCATTGTAGGGTTCATTCTGGGGTGGTGTTTCAGGATATAGGGCAGTGCAGTGGTGTTCGGGCAGGGTGGGGGTCATGCTGGGGGTGGTGTTTCAGGGTTAAGGGCAGTGCAGTGGTGTTCGGGCAGTGTGGGGGGTCATGCTGGGGCTGGTGTTGCAGGGTTTAGGGCAGTGCTGGGGTGTTCAGGGAGTGTAGGGGGTCATGCTGGGGCTGCTATTTCAGGGTTTTTTGGTAGTGCTGTGGTGTTGTGGCAGTGTAGAGGGTCGTGCTGGGGCTGGTGTTTCAGGGTTTAGGGCAGTGCAGTGATTTTAGGGCAGTGTAGGGGGTCTTGCTGGGGCTGGTGTTTCAGGGTTTAGGGCAGTGCAGTGGTGTTCGGGCAGTGTAGGTGGTCGTGCTGAGGCTGGTATTTCAGGGTTTAGGGCAGTTCAGTGGTGTTCAGGCAGTGTAGGTGGTCGTGCTGGGGCTGGTGTTTCACGGTTTAGGGCAGAGCAGTGGTGTTCGGGCAGTGTAGGTGGTCATGCTGGGGCTGGTGTTTCAGGCTTTATGGCAGTGCAGTGGTGTTCGGGCAGTTTAGGGAGTCATGCTGGGGCTGATGTTTCAGGGTTTAGAGCAGAGCAGTGGTGTCCGGGCAGTATAGGAGGCGATGCTGGGGCTGGTGTTTCAGGGTTTAGGGCAGAGCAGTGGTATCTCGGCAGTGTAGGGGGTCGTGTTGGGGATGGTGTTTCAGGGTTTAGAGCAGAGCAGTGGTGTCCGGGCAGTGTAGGGGGTCATGCTGGTGCTGGTGTTTCAGGGTTTAGGGCAAAGCACTGGTGTTCGGGCAGTGTAGGAGACGTGCTGGAGGTGGTGTTTCAGGGTTTAGGGCAGAGCAGTGGTGTTCGGGCAGTGCAGGGGGTCGTGCTGGGGCTGGTGTTTCAGTGTTTAGGGCAGTGCAGTGGTGTTCGGGCAGTGTAGTGGGTCGTGCTGGGGATGCTGTTTCAGGGTTTAGGGCAGTGCAGTGGTGTTCGGGCCGTGTAAGTGGTCTTGCTGGGGCTTGTGTTTCAGGGTTTAGGGCAGTGCAGTGGTGTTCAGGCAGTGTAGGTGGTCGTGCTGGGGCTGGTGTTTCAGGGTTTAGGGCAGTGCAGTGGTGTTCGGGCAGTGTAGGGGTCGTGCTGGGGCTGGTGTTTCAGGGTTTAGTGCAGTGCAGTGGTGTTCAGGCAGTATAGGAGGCCGTGCTGGGGGTGGTGTTTCAGGGTTTAGGGTAGAGCAGTGGTGTCTGGGCAGTGTAGGGGGTGATGCAGGGGCTGGTGTTTCAGGGCTTAGGCCGTGGTGTTCGAGCAGTGTAGGGGGTCTTGCTGGGGATGGTGTGTCAGGATTTAGGGCAGTGCAGTGGTGTTTGGGCAGTGTAGGGGTCATGCTGGGGGTGGTGTTTCAGAGTTTAGGGCAGTGCAGTGGTGTTTGGGCAGTGTAGGGGGTCATGCTGGGGGTGGTGTTTCAGGGCTTAGGGCAGGGCAGTGGTGTTCGGGCAGTGTGGGGGGTCATGCTGGGGGTGGTGTTTCAGGGTTTAGGGCAGTGCAGTGGTGTTCGGGTAGTGTAGGGGGTCATGCTGGTGGTGGTGTTTCAGGGTTTAGGGCAGTGCAGTGGTGTTCGGGCAGTGTAGTGGGTCATGCAGGGGGTGGTGTTTCAGGGTTTAGGGCAGTGCAGTGGTTCTCGGGTAGTGTAGGGGGTCATGCTGGTGGTGGTGTTTCAGCGTTTAGGGCAGTGCAGTGGTGTTCGGGCAGTGTAGTGGGTCATGCTGGGGGTGGTGTTTCAGGGTTTAGGGCAGGGCAGTGGTATTCGGGCAATGTGGGGGTTCTTGCTGGGGGTGGTGTTTCAGTGTATAGGGCAGTGGTGTTCGGACAGTGTAGGGGGTCTTGCTGTGGGTGGTGTTTCAGGGTTTAGGGCAATGGTGTTCGGGCAGTGTAGGGGGTCTTGCTGGGGGTGGTGTTTCATGGTTTAGGGCAGTGCAGTGGTGTTCAGGCAGTGTAGGGGATCGTGCTGGGGCTGGTGTTGAAGGGTTTAGGGCAGTTCAGTGGTGTTCGGGGAGTGTAGGGGGTCGTGCTGGGGCTGGTGTTTCAGGGTTTAGGGCAGTGCAGTGGTGTTCGGGCATTGTAGGGGGTCATGCTGGGGGTGGTGTTTCAGGCTTTAGGGCAGTGCAGAAGTGTTCGGGCAGTGTAGGGGATCGTGCTGGGGCTGGTGTTTCAGGGTTTAGGGCAGTGGTGCAGTGGTGTTTGGGCAGTGTAGGGGGTCTTGCAGGGGGTGGTGTTTCAGGGCTTAGGGCAGTGGTGATCGGGCAGTGTAGGGGGTCTTGCTGGGGGTGGTGTTTCAGAGTATAGGGCAGTGTAGGGGGTCTTGCTGGGGGTGGTGTTTCAGGGTTTAGTGCAGCGGTGTTCGGGCAGCATAGGGGGGTCATGCTGGGGTGGTGTTTCAGAGTTTAGGGCAGTGCAGTGGTGTTTGGGCAGTGTAGGGGTCATGCTGGGGGTGGTGTTTCAGGGTTATGGGCAGTGCAGTGGTGTTCGGGCAGTGTGGGGGGTCATGCTTGGGCTGGTGTTGCAGGGTTTAGGGCAGTGCTGGGGTGTTCAGGGAGTGTAGGGGGTCATGCTGGGGCTGCTGTTTCAGGGTTTTTCGGTAGTGCAGTGGTGTTGTGGCAGTGTAGGGGGTCGTGCTGGGGCTGGTGTTTTAGGGTTTAGGGCATTGCAGTGGTTTTTGGGCAGTGTAGGGGGTCTTGCTGGGGCTGGTGTTTCAGAGTTTAAGGTAGTGCAGTGGTGTTTGGGCAGTGTAGGGTGTCATGCTGGGGCTGGTGATTCAGGGTTTAGGCCAGTGCAGTGGTGTTCGGGCAGTGTAGGGGATCATGCTGGGGCTGGTGTTTCAGGGTTTAAGGCAGTGCAGTGGTGTTCCGGCAGTGAAGGGGGTCGTGCTGGGGGTGGTGTTTCAGGGTTTAGGGCATTGCAGTGATGTTCGTGCAGTGTAGGGGATCGTGCTGTGGCTGGTGTTTCAGGGTGTAGGGCAGTGGTGCAGTGGTGTTCGGGCAGTGTAGGGGGTCTTGAAGGGGGTGGTGTTTCAGGTTTTAGGGCAGTGGTGTTCGGGCAGTGTAGGGTGTCTTGCTGTGGGTGGTGTTTCAGGGTTTAGGGCAGTGGTGTTCAGGCAGTGTACGGGGTCTTGCTGGGGGTGGTGTTTCATGGTTTAGGGCAGTGCAGTGGTGTTCAGGCAGTGTAGGGTATCGTGCTGGGGCTGGTGTTGCAGGGTTTAGGGCAGTTCAGTGGTGTTCGGGGAGTGTAGGGGGTCATGCTGGGGCTGGTGTTTCAGGGTTTAGGGCAGTGCAGTGGTGTTCGGGCATTGTAGGGGGTCATGCTGGGGGTGGTGTTTCAGGATTTAGGGCAGTGCAGAAGTGTTCGGGCAGTGTAGGGGATCGTGCTGGGGCTTGTGTTTCAGGGTTTAGGGCAGTGGTGCAGTGGTGTTCGGGCAGTGTAGGGGGTATTGCAGGGGGTGGTGTTTTAGGGCTTATGGCAGTGGTGATCGGGCAGTGTAGGGGGTCTTGCTGGGGTTGGTGTTTCAGGGTATAGGGCAGTGTAGGGGGTCTTGCTGGGGGTGGTGTTTCAGGGTTTAGCGTAGCGGTGTTCGGGCAGCATAGGGGGTCATGCTGGGGTGGTGTTTCAGCGTTTAGGGAAGTGCAGTGGTGTTTGGGCAGTGTAGGGGGTCATGCTGGGGGTGGTGTTTCAGGGTATAGGGCAGTGCAGTGGTGTTCGGTCAGTGTGGGGGGTCATACTGGGGGTGGTGTTTCAGGGTTAAGGGCAGTGCAGTGGTGTTCGGGCAGTGTGGGGAGTCATGCTGGGGCTCGTGTTGCAGGGTTTAGGGCAGTGCTGGGGTGTTCAGGGAGTGTAGGGGGTCATGCTGGGGCTGCTGTTTCAGCGTTTTTCAGTAGTGCAGTGGTGTTGTGGCAGTGTAGGGGGTCGTGCTGTGGCTGGTGTTTCAGGGTTTAGGGCAGTGCAGTGGTTTTTGGGCAGTGTAGGGGGTCTTGCTGGGGCTGGTGTTTCAGGGTTTAGGGCAGTGCAGTGGTGTTCGGGCAGTGTAGGTGGTCGTGTTGGGGCTGGTATTTCAGGGTTTCGGGCAGTTCAGTGGTGTTCAGGCAGTGTAAGTGGTCGTACTGGGGCTGGTGTTTCACGGTTTAGGGCAGAGCAGTGGTGTTCGGGCAGTGTAGGTGGTCATGCTGGGGCTGGTGTTTCAGGCTTTATGGCAGAGCAGTGGTATCTGGGCAGTGTAGGGGGTCGTGCTGGTGCTGGTGTTTCAGGGTTTAGGGCAAAGCACTGGTGTTCGGCCAGTGTAGGGGACGTGCTGGAGGTGGTGTTTCAGGGTTTAGGGCAGAGCAGTGGTGTTCGGGCAGTGCAGGGGGTCTTGCTGGGGCTGGTGTTTCAGTGTTTAGGGCAGTGCAGTGGTGTTCAGGCAGTGTAGGGGGCCGTGCTGGGGGTGGTGTTTCAGTGTTTAGGGTAGAGCAGTGGTGTCCAGGAAGTGTAGGGGGTCGTGCTGGGGCTGGTGATTCAGGGTTTAGGCCAGTGCAGTGGTGTTCCGGCAGTGTAGGGGGTCGTGCTGGGGCTGGTGTTTCAGGGTTTAACTCAGTGCAGTGGTGTTCCGGCAGTGTAGGGGGTCGTGCTGGGGGTGGTGTTTCAGGGTTTAGGGCATTGCAGTGGTGTTCGGGCAGTGTAGGGGTCCGTGCTGGGGGTGGTGTTTCAGGGTTTAGGGTAGAGCAGTGGTGTCCGGGCAGTGTAGGGGGTGATGCTGTGGCTGGTGTTTCAGGGCTTAGGGCCGTGGTGTTCGAGCAGAGTAGGGGGTCTTGCTGGGGATGGTGTTTCAGGATTTAGGGCAGTGCAGTGGTGTTTGGGCAGTGTAGGGGTCATGCTGGGGGTGGTGTTTCAGAGTTTAGGGCAGTGCAGTGGTGTTTGGACAGTGTAGGGGGTCATGCTGGGGGTGGTGTTTCAGGGTTTAGTGCAGTGCAGTGGTGTTCGGGTAGTTTAGGGGGTCATGCTGGTGGTGGTGTTTCAGGGTTTAGGGCAGTGCAGTGGTGTTCGGGCAGTGTAGTGGGTCATGCAGGGGGTGGTGTTTCAGGGTTTAGGGCAGTGCAGTGGTTTTCGGGCAATGTACGGGGTCTTGCTGGGGGTGGTGTTTCAGGGTTTAGGGCAGTGGTGTTCGGGCAGTGTAGGGGGTCTTGCTGGGGGTGGTGTTTCATGGTTTAGGGCAGTGCAGTGGTGTTCAGGCAGTGTACGGGATCGTGCTGGGGCTGGTGTTGCAGGGTTTAGGGCAGTTCAGTGGTGTTCGGGGAGTGTAGGGGGTCGTGCTGGGGCTGGTGTTTCAGGGTATAGGGCAGTGCAGTGGTGTTCGGGCATTGTAGGGGGTCATGCTGGGGGTGGTGTTTCAGGCATTAGGGCAGTGCAGAAGTGTTCGGGCACTGTAGGGGATCGTGCTGGGGCTGGTGTTTCAGGGTTTAGGGCAGTGGTGCAGTGGTGTTCGGGCAGTGTAGGGGGTCTTGCAGGGGGTGGTGTTTCAGGGCTTAGGGCAGTGGTGATCGGGCAGTGTAGGGGGTCTTGCTGGGGGTGGTGTTTCAGGGTATAGGGCAGTGTAGGGGGTCTTGCTGGGGTGGTGTTTCAGGGTTTAGTGCAGCGGTGTTCAGGCAGCATAGGGGGTCATGCTGGGGTGGTGTTTCAGAGTTTAGGGCAGTGCAGTGGTGTTTGGACAGTGTAGGGGGTCATGCTGGGGGTGGTGTTTCAGGGTATAGGGCAGTGCAGTGGTGTTCGGGCAGTGTGGGGGGTCATGCTGGGGGTGGTGTTTCAGGGTTAAGGGCAGTGCAGTGGTGTTCGGGCAGTGTGGGGGGTCATGCTGGGGCTGGTGTTGCAGGGTTTAGGGCAGTGCTGGGGTGTTCAGAGAGTGTAGGGGGTCATGCTGGGGCTGCTGTTTCAGGGTTTTTCGGTAGTGCAGTGGTGTTGTGGCAGTGTAGGGGCTCTTGCTGGGGCTGGTGTTTCAGGGTTTAGGGCAGTGCAGTGTTTTTTGGGCAGTGTAGGGGGTCTTGCTGGGGCTGGTGTTACAGGGTTTAGGGCAGTGCAGTGGTGTTCGGGCAGTGTAGGTGGTCGTGCTGGGGCTGGTATTTCAGGGTTTAGGGCAGTTCAGTGGTGTTCAGGCAGTGTAGGTGGTCGTGCTGGGGCTGGGGCTGGTGTTTCAGTGTTTAGGGCAGTGCAGTGGTGTTCAGGCAGTGTAGGGGGCCGTGCTGGGGGTGGTGTTTCAGGGTTTAGGGTAGAGCAGTGGTGTACGGGCAGTGTAGGGGTTCATGCTGGGGATGGTGTTTCAGGGTTTAGAGAAGAGCAGTGGTGTCTGGGCAGTGTAGGGGGTCTTGCAGGGGCTGGTGCTTCAGGGTTTAGGGCAGTGCAGTGGTGTTTTGGGAAGTGTAGGGGGACGTACTGGGGGAGAAGTTTCAGGGTTTAGGGCAGAGCAGTGGTGTCCGGGCAGTGTAGGGGGTCGTGCTGGTGCTGGTGTTTTAGGGTTTAGGGCAAAGCACTGGTGTTCGGGCAGTGTAGGGGACGTGCTGGAGGTGGTGTTTCAGGGTTTAGAGCAGAGCAGTGGTGTTCGGGCAGTGCAGGGGGTCGTGCTGGGGCTGGTGTTTCAGTGTTTAGGGAAGTGCAGTGGTGTTCAGTCAGTGTAGGGGGCCGTGCTGGGGGTGGTGTTTCAGTGTTTAGGGTAGAGCAGTGGTGTCCAGGCAGTGTAGGGGGTCGTGCTGGGGCTGGTGTTTCAGGGTTTAGAGCAGAGCAGTGGTGTCCGGGCAGTGTAGGGGTCCTGCTGGTGCTAGTGTTTCAGGGTTTAGGGCAGGGCAGTGGTGTTCGGGGCAGTGTTGTTGGTCGTGCTGGGGTTGGTGTTTCATCGTTTAGGGCACTGCACTGTTGTTTGGGCAGAGTAGGGGGACGTGCTGGGGGTGGTGTTTCAGGGTTTAGGGCAGAGCAGTGGTGTTCGGGCAGTGTAGTGGGTCGTGCTGGGGGTGGTGTTTCAGGTTTTAGGGCAGTGCAGTGGTTTTCGGGCAGTGTAGGGGGTCATGCAGGGGGCGGTGTTTCAGGGTTTAGGGCAGTGCAGTGGTGTTTGGCCAGTGTAGGGGGTCGTGCTGTGGCTGGTGTTTCAGGGTTTAGGGCAGTGCAGTTGCGTTTGGGGAGTGTAGGGGGTCGTGCTGGGGCTGTTGATTCAGGGTTTAGGGTAGGGCAGTGGTGTCCGGGCAGTGTAGGGGTTCATGCTGGGGCTGGTGTTTCAGGGTTTAGAGAAGAGCAGTGGTGTCTGGGCAGTGTAGGGGGTCTTGCAGGGGCTGGTGTTTCAGGGTTTAGGGCAGTGGTGTTCAGGCAGTGTAGGGGGTCTTGCTGGGTGTGGTGTTTCAGGATTTAGGGCAGTGGTGCTCGGGCAATGTAGGGGGTCTTGCTGGGGGTGGTGTTTCAGGGTTTAGGGCAGTGCAGTGGTGTTCGGGTACTGTAGGGGGTCATGCTGGGGATGGTGTTTCAGAGTTTAGGGCAGTGCAGTGGTGTTTGGGCAGTGTAGGGGGTCATGCTGGGGGTGGTGTTTCAGGGTTTGGGCAGTGCAGTGGTGTTCGGGCAGTGTGGGGGGTCATGCTAGGAGTGATGTTTCAGGGTTTAGGGTTGTGCAGTGGTGTTCGGGCAGTGTGGGGGGTCAAGCTGGGGTTGGTGATGCAGGGTTTACGTTAGCGCAGTGGTGTTGCAGCAGTGTAGGTGGTCGTGCTGGGGCTGGTGTTTCGGGGTTTAGGGCAGTGCAGTGGTGTTGCGGCAGTGTCGGGGGTCATGCTGGGGCTGGTGTTTCAGGGTTATGGAAGTGCAGTGGTTTTTGGGCAGTGTAGGGGGTCGTGCTAGGGATGCTGTTTCAGGGTTTAGGGCAGTGCAGTGGTGTTCGGGCCGTGTAGGTGGTCATGCTGGGGCTTGTATTTCAGGGTTTAGGGCAGTGCAGTGGTGTTCAGGCAGTGTAGGTGGTCATGCTTGGGCTGGTGTTTCAGGGTTTAGGGCAGTGCAGTGGCGTTCGGTCAGTGTAGGTGGTCGTGCTGGGGCTGGTGTTTCAGGGTTTAGGGCAGTGCAGTGGTGTCTGGGCAGTGTGGGGGGTCAAGCTGGGGTTGGTGATGCAGGGTTTACGGTAGCGCAGTGGTGTTGCAGCAGTGTAGGTGGTTGTGCTGGGGCTGGTGTTTCGGGGTTTAGGGCAGTGCAGTGGTGTTGCGGCAGTGTAGGGGGTCATGCTGGGGCTGGTGTTTCAGGGTTATGTAAGTGCAGTGCTTTTTGGGCAGTGTAGGGGGTCGTGCTAGGGATGCTGTTTCAGGGTTTAGGGCAGTGCAGTGGTGTTCGGGCCGTGTAGGTGGTCATGCTGGGGCTTGTTTTTCAGGGTTTAGGGCAGTGCAGTGGTGTTCAGGCAGTGTAGGTGGTCATGCTGGGGCTGGTGTTTCAGGGTTTAGGGCAGTGCAGTGGTGTTCGGTCAGTGTAGGTGGTCGTGCTGGGGCTGGTGTTTCAGGGTTTAGAGAAGAGCAGTGGTGTCTGGGCAGTGTAGGGGGTCTTGCAGGGGCTGGTGTTTCAGGGTTTAGGGCAGTGGTGTTCAGGCAGTGTAGGGGGTCTTGCTGGGTGTGGTGTTTCAGGATTTAGGGCAGTGGTGCTCGGGCAATGTAGGGGGTCTTGCTGGGGGTGGTGTTTCAGGGTTTAGGGCAGTGGTGTTCGGGTACTGTAGGGGGTCATGCTGGGGATGGTGTTTCAGAGTTTAGGGCAGTGCAGTGGTGTTTGGGCAGTGTAGGGGGTCATGCTGGGGGTGGTGTTTCAGGGTTTGGGCAGTGCAGTGGTGTTCGGGCAGTGTGGGGGGTCATGCTGGGAGTGATGTTTCAGGGTTTAGGGTAGTGCAGTGGTGTTCGGGCAGTGTGGGGGGTCAAGCTGGGGTTGGTGATGCAGGGTTTACGGTAGCGCAGTGGTGTTGCAGCAGTGTAGGTGGTCGTGCTGGGGCTGGTGTTTCGGGGTTTAGGGCAGTGCAGTGGTGTTGCGGCAGTGTCAGGGGTCATGCTGGGGCTGGTGTTTCAGGGTTATGGAAGTGCAGTGGTTTTTGGGCAGTGTAGGGGGTCGTGCTAGGGATGCTGTTTCAGGGTTTAAGGCAGTGCAGTGGTGTTCGGGCCGTGTAGGTGGTCATGCTGGGGCTTGTATTTCAGGGTTTAGGGCAGTGCAGTGGTGTTCAGGCAGTGTAGGTGGTCATGCTGGGGCTGGTGTTTCAGGGTTTAGGGCAGTGCAGTGGTGTTCGGTCAGTGTAGGTGGTCGTGCTGGGGCTGGTGTTTCAGGGTTTAGGGCAGTGCAGTTGTGTTTGGGCAGTGTAGGGGTCGTGCTGGGGCTGGTGTTTCAGGGTTTAGGGCAGTGGTGTTCAGGCAGTATAGGAGGCCATGCTGGGGCTGGTGTTTCAGGTTTTAGGGCAGAGCAGTGGTGTCTGGGCAGAGTAGGGGGACGTGCTGGAGGTGGTGTTTCAGGGTTTAGGGCAGTGCAGTGGTGTTCGGGCAGTGTGGGGAGTCATGCTGTGGCTGGTGTTGCAGGGTTTAAGGCAGTGCTGGGATGTTCAGGGCGTGTAGGGGGTCATGCTGGGGCTGGTGTTTCAGTGTTTGGGGCAGTGCAGTGGTGTTCGGGCAGTGTAAGTGGTCTTACTGGGGCTTGTGTTTCAGGGTTTAGGGCAGTGCAGTGGTGTTCGGGCAGTGTAGGTGGTCGTGCTGGGGCTGGTGTTTCAGGGTTTAGGGCAGTGTAGTGGTGTTCGGGCAGTGTAGGGGTCGTGCTGGGGATGGTGTTTCAGGGTTTAGTGCAGTGCAGTGGTGTTCAGGCAATATAGGAGGCCATGCTGGGGCTGGTGTTTCAGGGTTTAGGGCAGACCAGTGGTGTCTGGGCAGAGTAGGGGGACGTGCTGGAGGTGGTGTTTCAGGGTTTAGAGCAGAGCAGCGGTGTCCGGGAAGTGTAGGGTGTCGTGCTGGTGCTGGTGTTTCAGGGTTTAGGACAAAGCACTGGTGTTCGGGCATTGTAGGGGGACGTGCTGGAGGAGGTGTTTCAGGGTTTAGGGCAGAGCAGTGGTGTTCGTGCAGTGTAGGGGGTCGTGCTGGGGGTAATGTTTCAGGGTTTAGGGCAGTGCAGTGGTGTTTGGGCAGTGTAGGGGGATGTGCTGGGGGTGGTGTTTCATGGTTTAGGGCAGAGCAGTTGTGTTCGGGCAGTGTAGTGGGTCGTGCTGGGGGTGGTGTTTCAGATTTTAGGGCAGTGCAGTGGTGTTTGGGCAGTGTAGGGGTCATGCAGGGGGTGGTGTTTCAGGGTTTAGGGCAGTGCAGAGGTGTTCGGGCAGTGTAAGGGGCCGTGCTGTTGCTTGTGTTTCAGGGTTTAGAGCATAGCAGTGGTGTTCAGGCAGTGTAGGGGGATGTGCTGGTGGTGGTGTTTCAGGGTTTAGGGCAGTGGTGTTTGGACAGTGTAGGGGGTCGTGCTGGGGCTGGTGTTTCAGGGTTCAGGGCAGTGCAGTGGTGTTCGGGCAGTGTGGGGAGTCATGCTGTGGCTGGTGTTGCAGTGTTTAAGGCAGTGCTGGGATGTTCAGGGTGTGTAAGGGGTCATGCTGGGGCTGGTGTTTCAGGGTTTGGGGCATTGCAGTGGTGTTTGGGCAGTGTAGTGGGTTGTGCTGGGGATGCTGTTTCAGGGTTTAGGGCAGTGCAATGGTGTTCGGGCAGTGTAAGTGGTCTTGCTGGGGCTTGTGTTTCAGGGTTTAGGCCAGTGCAGTGGTGTTCAGGCAGTGTAGGTGGTCATTCTGGGGCTGGTGTTTCAGGGTTTAGGGCAGTGCAGTGGTGTTTGGCAGTGTAGGTGGTCGTGCTGGGTCTGGTGCTTCAGGGTTTAGGGCAGTGCAGTGGTGTTCGGGCAGTGTAGGGGTCGTGCTGGGGCTGGTGTTTCAGGGTTTAGTGCAGTGCCGTGGTGTACAGGCAGTATAGGAGGCCATGCTCGGGCTGGTGTTTCAGAGTTTAGGGCAGAGCAGTGGTGTCTGGGCAGTGTAGGGGGTCGTGTTGCGGCTGGTGTTTCAGGGTTTAGGGCAGAGCATTGGTGTGCGTGCAGTGTAGGGGGTCGTGCTGGGGCTGGTGTTTCAGGGTTCAGGGCAGTGCAGTGGTGTTCGGGCAGTGTAGGGGGTCGTGCTGGGGCTGGTGTTTCAGGGTTCATGGCAGTGCAGTGGTGTTTGGGCAGTGTAGGTGGTCGTGCTGGAGCTGCTGTTTCTTGGTTTAGGGCAGTGCAGTGGTGTTCGGGCAGTGTAGGGGTCGTGCTGGAGCTGTTTTTTCAGGGATTAGGGCAGTGCAGTGGTGTTCGGGCAGTGTAAGGGGTTGTGCTGGATGTGGTGTTTCGGGGTTTAGGGCAGTGCAGTGGTGTTCGGGCCGTGTAGGGGGTCGTGCTGGGACTGGTGTTTCAGGGTTTAGGGCAGTGCAATAGTGTTTGGGCAGTGTAGGGGTCATGCAGGGGGTGGTGTTTCAGAGTTTAGGGCAGTGCAGTGGTTGGGCAGTGTAGGGGGTAATGCTGGGGGTGATGTTTCAGGGTTTAGGTCAGTGCAGTGGTGTTCGGGCAGTGTAGTGGGTCATGCAGAGGGTGGTGTTTCAGGGTTTAGGGCAGTGCAGTGGTTTTCGGGCAGTGTAGGGGTCCGTGCTGGGGGTGGTGTTTCAGGGTTTAGGGTAGAGCAGTGGTGTCCGGGCAGTGTAGGGGGTGATGCTGGGGCTGGTGTTTCAGGGCTTAGGGCCGTGGTGTTCGAGCAGAGTAGGGGGTTTTGCTGGGGATGGTGGTTCATGATTTAGGGCAGTGCAGTGGTGTTCTTGCAGTGTAGGGGATCGTGCTAGGGCTGGTGTTGCAGGGTTTAGGGCAGTTCAGTGGTGTTCGGGGAGTGCAGGGGGTCGTGCTGGGGCTGGTGTTTCAGGGTATAGGGCAGTGCAGTGGTGTTCGGGCATTGTAGGGGGTCATGCTGGGGGTGGTGTTTCAGGCTTTAGGGCAGTGCAGAAGTTTTCGGGCAGTGTAGGGGATCGTGCTGGGGCTGGTGTTTCAGGGTTTAGGGCAGTGCAGTGGTTTTCGGGCAGTGTAGGGGTCCGTGCTGGGGGTGGTGTTTCAGGGTTTAGGGTAGAGCAGTGGTGTCCGGGCAGTGTAGGGGGTGATGCTGGGGCTGGTGTTTCAGGGCTTAGGGCCGTGGTGTTCGAGCAGAGTAGGGGGTTTTGCTGGGGATGGTGTTTCAGGATTTAGGGCAGTGCAGTGGTGTTCAGGCAGTGTAGGGGATCGTGCTAGGGCTGGTGTTGCAGGGTTTAGGGCAGTTCAGTGGTGTTCGGGGAGTGTAGGGGGTCGTGCTGGGGCTGGTGTTTCAGGGTATAGAGCAGTGCAGTGGTGTTCGGGCATTGTAGGGGGTCATGCTGGGGGTGGTGTTTCAGGCTTTAGGGCAGTGCAGAAGTTTTCGGGCAGTGTAGGGGGTCTTGCAGGGGGTGGTGTTTCAGAGCTTAGGGCAGTGGTGATCGGGCAGTGTAGGGGGTCTTGCTGGGGGTGGTGTTTCAGGGTATAGGGCAGTGTAGGGGGTCTTGCTGGGGGTGGTGTTTCAGGGTTTAGTGCAGCAGTGTTCGGGCAGCATAGGGGGTCATGCTGGGGTGGTGTTTCAGAGTTTAGGGCAGTGCAGTGGTGTTTGGGCAGTGTAGGGGGTCATGCTGGGGGTGGTGTTTCAGGGTATAGGGCAGTGCAGTGGTGTTCGGGCAGTGTGGGGGGTCATGCTGGGGGTTGTGTTTCAGGGTTAAGGGCAGTGCAGTGGTGTTCGGGCAGTGTGGGGGGTCATGCTGGGGCTGGTGTTGCAGGGTTTAGGGCAGTGCTGGGGTGTTCAGAGAGTGTAGGGGGTCATGCTGGGGCTGCTGTTTCAGGGTTTTTCGGTAGTGCAGTGGTGTTGTGGCAGTGTAGGTGCTCTTGCTGGGGCTGGTGTTTCAGGGTTTAGGGCAGTGCAGTGTTTTTTGGGCAGTGTAGGGGGTCTTGCTGGGGCTGGTGTTTCAGGGTTTAGGGCAGTGCAGTGGTTTTCGGGCAGTGTAGGTGGTCGTGCTGGGGCTGGTATTTCAGGGTTTAGGGCAGTTCAGTGGTGTTCAGGCAGTGTAGGTGGTCGTGCTGGGGCTGGTGTTTCACGGTTTAGGGCAGAGCAGTGGTGTTCGGGCAGTGTAGGTGGTCATGCTGGGGCTGGTATTTCAGGCTTTGTGGCAGTGCAGTGGAGTTCGGGCAGTTTAGGGGGTCATGCTGGGGCTTGTGTTTCAGGGTTTAGAGCAGAGCAGTGGTGTCCGGGCAGTATAGGAGGCGATGCTGGGGCTGGTGTTTCAGGGTTTAGGGCAAAGCACTGGTGTTCGGGCCATGTAGGTGGTCATGCTGGGGCTTGTATTTCAGGGTTTAGGGCAGTGCAGTGGTGTTCAGGCAGTGTAGGTGGTCATGCTGAGGCTGGTGCTTCACGGGTTTAGGGCAGTGCAGTGGTGTTCGGTCAGTGTAGGTGGTCGTGCTGGGGCTGGTGTTTCAGGGTTTAGGGCAGTGCAGTGGTGTTTGGGCAGTGTAGGGGTCGTGCTGGGGCTGGTGTTTCAGGGTTTAGGGCAGTGCAGTGGTGTTCAAGCAGTATAGGAGGCCATGCTGGGGGTGGTGTTTCAGGTTTTAGGGCAGAGCAGTGGTGTCTGGGCAGTGTAGGGGGTCGTGTTGCGGCTGGTGTTTCAGGGTTTAGAGCAGAGCAGCGGTGTCCGGGCAGTGTAGGGTGTCGTGCTGGTGCTGGTGTTTCAGGGTTTAGAACAAAGCACAGTTGTTCGGGCAGTGTAGGGGGAAATGCTGGAGGTGGTGTTTCAGGGTTTAGGGCAGTGCAGTGGTGTTCGGGCAGTGTGGGGAGTCATGCTGTGGCTGGTGTTGCAGGGTTTAAGTCAGTGCTGGGATGTTCATGGCGTGTAGAGGGTCATGCTGGGGCTGGTGTTTCAGTGTTTGGGGCAGTGCAGTGGTGTTCGGGCAGTGTAAGTGGTCTTATTGTGGGTGGTGTTTCAGGGTTAAGGGCAGTGGTGTTTGGGCAGTGTAGGGGGTCATGCTGGGGGTGGTGTTTCAGGGTTTGGGCAGTGCAGTGGTTTTCGGGCAGTGTGGGGGGTCAAGCTGGGGTTGGTGATGCAGGGTTTACGGTAGCACAGTGGTGTTGCAGCAGTGTAGGGGGTCGTGCTGGGGCTGGTGTTTCGGGGTTTAGGGCAGTGCAGTGGTGTTGCTGCAGTGTAGGGGGTCATGCTGGGGCCGGTGTTTCAGGGTTATGGAAGTGCAGTGGTTTTTGGGCAGTGTAGGGGGTTGTGCTAGGGATGCTGTTTCAGGGTTTAGGGCAGTGCAGTGGTGTTCGGGCCATGTAGGTGGTCATGCTGGGGCTTGTATTTCAGGGTTTAGGGCAGTGCAGTGGTGTTCAGGCAGTGTAGGTGGTCATGCTGAGGCTGGTGCTTCAGGGTTTAGGGCAGTGCAGTGGTGTTCGGTCAGTGTAGGTGGTCGTGCTGGGGCTGGTGTTTCAGGGTTTAGGGCAGTGCAGTGGTGTTTGGGCAGTGTAGGGGTCGTGCTGGGGCTGGTGTTTCAGGGTTTAGGGCAGTGCAGTGGTGTTCAGGCAGTATAGGAGGCCATGCTGGGGGTGGTGTTTCAGGTTTTAGGGCAGAGCAGTGGTGTCTGGGCAGTGTAGGGGGTCGTGTTGCGGCTGGTGTTTCAGGGTTTAGAGCAGAGCAGCGGTGTCCGGGCAGTGTAGGGTGTCGTGCTGGTGCTGGTGTTTCAGGGTTTAGAACAAAGCACAGTTGTTCGGGCAGTGTAGGGGGAAATGCTGGAGGTGGTGTTTCAGGGTTTAGGGCAGTGCAGTGGTGTTCGGGCAGTGTGGGGAGTCATGCTGTGGCTGGTGTTGCAGGGTTTAAGTCAGTGCTGGGATGTTCATGGCGTGTAGGGGGTCATGCTGGGGCTGGTGTTTCAGTGTTTGGGGCAGTGCAGTGGTGTTCGGGCAGTGTAAGTGGTCTTACTGGGGCTTGTGTTTCAGGATTTAGGGCAGTGCAGTGGTGTTCGGGAAGTGTAGGTGGTCGTGCTGGGGCTGGTGTTTCAGGGTTTAGGGCAGTGCAGTGGTGTTCGGGCAGTGTAGGGGTCGTGCTGGGGATGGTGTTTCAGGGTTTAGTGCAGTGCAGTGGTGTTCAGGCAATATAGGAGGCCATGCTGGGGCTGGTGTTTCAGGGTTTAGGGCAGAGCAGTGGTGTCTGGGCAGTGTAGGGGGACGTGCTGGAGGTGGTGTTTCAGGTTTAGAGCAGAGCAGCGGTGTCCGGGAAGTGTAGGGTGTCGAGCTGGTGCTGGTGTTTCAGGGTTTAGGACAAAGCACTGGTGATCGGGCATTGTAGGGGGACGTGCTGGAGGTGGTGTTTCAGGGTTTAGGGCAGAGCAGTGGTGTTCGTGCAGTGTAGGGGGGCGTGCTGGGGGTGATGTTTCAGGGTTTAGGGCAGTGCAGTGGTGTTTGGGCAGTGTAGGGGGATGTGCTGGGGGTGGTGTTTCATGGTTTAGGGCAGAGCAGTGGTGTTTGGGCCGTGTAGGGGGTCGTGCTGGGACTGGTGTTTCAGGGTTTAGGGCAGTGCAATAGTATTTGGGCAGTGTAGGGGTCATGCAAGGGTGGTTTTTCAGGGCTTAGGGCAGTGCAGTGGTGTTCGGGCAGTGTAGAGGGTCGTGCTGGGGCTGGTGTTGCAGGGTTTAGGGCAGTGCAGTGGTGTTCGGGCAGTGTAGGGGTCCGTGATGGGGGTGGTGTTTCAGGGTTTAGGGTAGAGCAGTGGTGTCCGGGCAGTGTAGGGGGTGATGCTGGGGCTGGTGTTTCAGGGCTTAGGGCCGTGGTGTTCGAGCAGTGTAGGGGGTCTTGCTGGGGATGGTGTTTCAGGATTTAGGGCAGTGCAGTGGTGTTTGGGCAGTGTAGGGGTCATGGTGGGGGTGGTGTTTCAGAGCTTAGGGCAGTGCAGTGGTGTTTGGGCAGTGTAGGGGGTCATGCTGGGGGTGAAGTTTCAGGGTTTAGGGCAGTGCAGTGGTGTTTGGGCAGTGTGGGGGGTCATGCTGGGGGTGGTGTTTCAGGGTTTAGGGCAGTGTAGTGGTGTTCGGGTAGTGTAGGGGGTCATGCTGGTGGTGGTGTTTCAGGGTTTAGGGCAGTGCAGTGGTGTTCGGGCAGTGTAGTGGGTCATGCAGGGGGTGGTGTTTCAGGGTTTAGGGCAGTGCAGTGGTTTTCGGGCAATGTACAGGGTCTTGCTGGGGGTGGTGTTTCAGTGTTTAGGGCATTGGTGTTCGGACAGTGTAGGGGGTCTTGCTGTGGGTGGTGTTTCAGGGTTTAGGGCAGTGGTGTTCGGGCAGTGTAGGGGGTCTTGCTGGGGGTGGTGTTTCATGGTTTAGGGCAGTGCAGTGGTGTTCAGGCAGTGTAGGGGATCGTGCTGGGGCTGGTGTTGCAGGGTTTAGGGCAGTTCAGTGGTGTTCGGGGAGTGTAGGGGGTCGTGCTGGGGCTGGTGTTTCAGGGTATAGGGCAATGCAGAAGTGTTCGGGCAGTGTAGGGGATCGTGCTGGGGCTGGTGTTTCAGGGTTTAGGGCAGTGGTGCAGTGGTGTTCGGGCAGTGTAGGGGGTCTTGCAGGGGGTGGTGTTTCAGGGCTTAGGGCAGTGGTGATCGGGCAGTGTAGTGGGTCTTGCTGGGGGTGGTGTTTCAGGGTATAGGGCAGTGTAGGGGGTCTTGCTGGGGGTGGTGTTTCAGGGTTTAGTGCAGCGGTGTTCGGGCAGCATAGGGGGTCATGCTGGGGTGGTGTTTCAGAGTTTAGGGCAGTGCAGTGGTGTTTGGGCAGTGTAGGGGGTCATTCTGGGGGTGGTGTTTCAGGGTATAGGGCAGTGGTGTTTGGGCAGTGTAGGGGGTCATTCTGGGGGTAGTGTTTCAGGGTATAGGGCAGTGCAGTGGTGTTCGGGCAGTGTGGGGGGTCATGCTGGGGGTGGTGTTTCAGGGTTAAGGGCAGTGCAGTGGTGTTAGAGCAGTGTGGGGGGGTCATGCTGGGGCTGGTGTTTCAGGGTTTAAGGCAGTGCTGGGGTGTTCAGGGAGTGTAGGGGGTCATGCTGGGGCTGCTGTTTCAGGGTTTTTCGGTAGTGCAGTGGAGTTGTGGCAGTGTAGGGGCTCTTGCTGGGGCTGGTGTTTCAGGGTTTAGGGCAGTGCAGTGGTTTTTGGGCAGTGTAGAGGGTCTTGCTGGGGCTGGTGTTTTAGGGTTTAGGGCAGTGCAGTGGTGTTCGGGCAGTGTAGGTGGTCGTGCTGGGGCTGGTATTTCAGGGTTTAGGGCAGTTCAGTGGTGTTCAGGCAGTGTAGGTGGTCGTGCTGGGGCTGGTGTTTCACGGTTTAGGGCAGAGCAGTGGTGTTCGGGCAGTGTAGGTGGTCATGCTGGGGCTGGTGTTTCAGGCTTTATGGCAGTGCAGTGGTGTTCGGGCAGATAAGCGGGTCATGCTGGGGCTGGTGTTTCAGGGTTTAGAGCAGAGCAGTGGTGTCCGGGCAGTATAGGAGGCGATGCTGGGGCTGGTGTTTCAGTGGTTAGGGCAGTGCAGTGGTGTTCAGGCAGTGTGGGGGGCCATGCTGGGGATGGTGTTTCAGTGTTTAGGGTAGAGCAGTGGTGTCCAGGCAGTGTAGGGGGTTGTGCTGGGGCTGGTGTTTCAGGGTTTAGAGCAGAGCAGTGGTGTCCGGGCAGTGTAGGGGGTCGTGCTGGGGCTGGTGTTTCAGGGTTTAGGGCAAAGCACTGGTGTTCAGGCAGGGTAGGGGACGTACTGGAGGTGGTGTTTCAGGGTTTAGGGCAAAGCACTGGTGTTCAGGCAGGGTAGGGGACGTGCTGGAGGTGGTGTTTCAGGGTTTAGGGCAGAGCAGTGGTGTTCGGGCAGTGAAGGGGGTCGTGCTGGGGCTGGTGTTTCAGTGTTTAGGGCAGTGCAGTGGTGTTCAGGCAGTGTAGGGGGCTTTGCTGGGGGTGGTGTTTCAGTGTTTAGGGTAGAGCAGTGCTGTCCAGGCAGTGTAGGGGTTCATGCTGGGGCTGGTGTTTCAGGGTTTAGAACAAAGCACAGTTGTTCGGGCAGTGTAGGGGGATGTGCTGGAGGTGGTGTTTCAGGGTTTAGGGCAGTGCAGTGGTGTTCGGGCAGTGTGGGGAGTCATGCTGTGGCTGGTGTTGCAGGGTTTAAGGCAGTGCTGGGATGTTCAGGGCATGTAGGGGGTCATGCTGGGGCTGGTGTTTCAGGGTTTGGGGCAGTGCAGTGGTGTTCGGTCAGTGTAGTGGGTCGTGCTGGGGATGCTGTTTCAGGGTTTAGGGCAGTGCAGTGGTGTTCGGGCAGTGTAAGTGGTCTTGCTGGGGCTGGTGTTTCAGGGTTTAGGGCAGAGCAGTGGTGTCTGGGCAGTATAGGGGGTCATGCTGGGGCTGGTGTTTCAGGGTTTTTCGGTAGTGCAGTGGTGTTGTGGCAGTGTAGGGGCTCTTGCTGGGGCTGGTGTTTCAGGGTTTAGGGCAGTGCAGTGTTTTTTGGGCAGTGTAGGCGGTCTTGCTGGGGCTGGTGTTTCAGGGTTTAGGGCAGTGGAGTGGTGTTCGGGCAGTGTAGGTGGTCGTGCTGGGGCTGGTATTTCAGGGTTTAGGGCAGTTCAGTGGTGTTCAGGCAGTGTAGGTGGTTGTGCTGGGGCTGGTGTTTCACGGTTTAGGGCAGAGCAGTGGTGTTCGGGCAGTGTAGGTGGTCATGCTGGGGCTGGTGTTTCAGGCTTTATGGCAGTGCAGTGGTGTTCGGGCAGTTTAGGGGGTCATGCTGGGGCTTGTGTTTCAGGGTTTAGAGCAGAGCAGTGGTGTCCGGGCAGTATAGGCGGCGATGTTGGGGCTGGTGTTTCAGGGTTTACGGCAGGGCAGTGGTATCTGGGTAGTGTAGTGGGTCGTGTTGGGGCTGGTGTTTCAGGGTTTAGAGCAGAGCAGTGGTGTCCGGGCAGTGTAGGGGGTCGTGCTGGTGCTGGTGTTTCAGGGTTTAGGGCAAAGCACTGGTGTTCGTGCAGTGTAGGGGACGTGCTGGAGGTGGTGTTTCAGGGTTTAGGGCAGAGCAGTGGTGTTCGGGCAGTGAAGGGTGTCGTGCTGGGGCTGGTGTTTCAGTGTTTAGGGCAGTGCAGTGGTGTTCAGGCAGTGTAAGGGGCCGTGCTGGGGGTGGTGTTTCAGGGTTTAGGGTAGAGCAGTGGTGTCCGGGCAGTGTAGGGGTTCATGCTGGGGATGGTGTTTCAGGGTTTAGAGAAGAGCAGTGGTGTCTGGGCAGTGTAGGGGGTCTTGCAGGGGCTGGTGTTTCAGGGTTTAGGGCAGTGGTGTTCAGGCAGTGTAGGGGGTCTTGCTGGGGGTGGTGTTTCAGGATTTAGGGCAGTGGTGCTCGGGCAATGTAGGGGGTCTTGCTGGGGGTGGTGTTTCAGGGTTTAGGGCAGTGCAGTGGTGTTCGGGTACTGTAGGGGGTCATGCTGGGGATGGTGTTTCAGGGTTTGGGCAGTGCAGTGGTGTTCGGGTAGTGTGGGGGGTCAAGCTGGGGTTGGTGATGCAGGGTTTAGGGCAGTGCAGTAGTGTTTGAGCAGTGTAGGGGTCATGCAGGGGGTGGTGTTTCATGGCTTAGGGCAGTGCAGTGGTGTTCGGGCAGTGTAGAGGGTCATGCTGGGGCTGGTGTTTCAGGGTTTAGGGCAGTGCAGTGGTGTTCGGGCAGTGTAGGGGGCCGTGCTGGGGGTGGTGTTTCAGGGTTTAGGGTAGAGCAGTGGTGTCCGGGCAGTGTAGGGGGTGATGCTGGGGCTGGTGTTTCAGGGCTTAGGGCCGTGGTGTTCGAGCAGTGTAGGGGGTCTTGCTGGGGGTGGTGTTTCAGAGTTTAGGGCAGTGCAGTGGTGTTTGGGCAGTGTAGGGGGTCAAGCTGGGGGTGGTGTTTCAGGGTTTAGGTCAGTGCAGTGGTGTTCGGGCAGTGTAGTGGGTCATGCAGGGGGTGGTGTTTCAGGGTTTAGGGCAGTGCAGTGGTTTTCGGGCAATGTACGGGGTCTTGCTGGGGGTGGCGTTTCAGTGTTTAGGGCAGTGGTGCTCGGACAGTGTAGGGGGTCTTTCTGTGGGTGGTGTTTCAGGGTTAAGGGCAGTGGTGTTTGGGCAGTGTAGGGGGTCATGCTGGGGGTGGTGTTTCAGGGTTTGGGCAGTGCAGTGGTTTTCGGGCAGTGTGGGGGGTCAAGCTGGGGTTGGTGTTTCGGGGTTTAGGGCAGTGCAGTGGTGTTGCTGCAGTGTAGGGGGTCATGCTGGGGCCGGTGTTTCAGGGTTATGGAAGTGCAGTGGTTTTTGGGCAGTGTAGGGGGTCGTGCTAGGGATGCTGTTTCAGGGTTTAGGGCAGTGCAGTGGTGTTCGGGCCATATAGGTGGTCATGCTGGGGCTTGTATTTCAGGGTTTAGGGCAGTGCAGTGGTGTTCAGGCAGTGTAGGTGGTCATGCTGGGGCTGGTGCTTCAGGGTTTAGGGCAGTGCAGTGGTGTTCGGTCAGTGTAGGTGGTCGTGCTGGGGCTGGTGTTTCAGGGTTTAGGGCAGTGCAGTGGTGTTTGGGCAGTGTAGGGGTCGTGCTGGGGCTGGTGTTTCAGGGTTTAGGGCAGTGCAGTGGTGTTCAGGCAGTATAGGAGGCCATGCTGGGTATGTGTTTCAGGTTTTAGGGCAGAGCAATGGTGTCTGGGCAGTGTAGGGGGTCGTGTTGCAGCTGGTGTTTCAGGGTTTAGAGCAGAGCAGCGGTGTCCGGGCAGTGTAGGGTGTCGTGCTGGTGTGTCAGGGTTTAGAACAAAGCACAGTTGTTCGGGCAGTGTAGGGGGAAATGCTGGAGGTGGTGTTTCAGGGTTTAGGGCAGTGCAGTGGTGTTCGGGCAGTGTGGGGAGTCATGCTGTGGCTGGTGTTGCAGGGTTTAAGGCAGTGCTGGGATGTTCAGGGCGTTTAGGGGGTCATGCTGGGGCTGGTGTTTCAGTGTTTGGGGCAGTGCAGTGGTGTTCGGGCAGTGTAAGTGGTCTTACTGGGGCTTGTGTTTCAGGATTTAGGGCAGTGCAGTGGTGTTCGGGCAGTGTAGGTGGTCGTGCTGGGGCTGGTGTTTCAGGGTTTAGGGCAGTGCAGTGGTGTTCGGGCAGTGTAGGGGTCGTGCTGGGGATGGTGTTTCAGGGTTTAGTGCAGTGCAGTGGTGTTCAGGCAATATAGGAGGCCATGCTGGGGCTGGTGTTTCAGGGTTTAGGGCAGAGCAGTGGTGTCTGGGCAGTGTAGGGGAACGTGCTGGAGGTGGTGTTTCAGGTTTAGAGCAGAGCAGCGGTGTCCGGGAAGTGTAGGGTGTCGAGCTGGTGCTGGTGTTTCAGGGTTTAGGACAAAGCACTGGTGTTCGGGCATTGTAGGGGGATGTGCTGGAGGTGGTGTTTCAGGGTTTAGGGCAGAGCAGTGGTGTTCGTGCAGTGTAGGGGGGCGTGCTGGGGGTGATGTTTCAGGGTTTAGGGCAGTGCAGTGGTGTTTGGGCAGTGTAGGGGGATGTGCTGGGGGTGGTGTTTCATGGTTTAGGGCAGAGCAGTGGTGTTTGGGCCGTGTAGGGGGTCGTGCTGGGATTGGTGTTTCAGGGTTTAGGGCAGTGCAATAGTGTTTGGGCAGTGTAGGGGTCATGTAGGGGGTGGTTTTTCAGGGCTTAGGGCATTGCAGTGTTGTTCGGGCAGTGTAGAGGGTCGTGCTGGGGCTGGTGTTGCAGGGTTTAGGGCAGTGCAGTGGTGTTCGGGCAGTGTAGGGGTCCGTGCTGGGGGTGGTGTTTCAGGGCTTAGGGCCGTGGTGTCCGGGCAGTGTAGGGGGTGATGCTGGGGCTGGTGTTTCAGGGCTTAGGGCCGTGGTGTTCGAGCAGTGTAGGGGGTCTTGCTGGGGATGGTGTTTCAGGATTTAGGGCAGTGCAGTGGTGTTTGGGCAGTGTAGGGGTCATGGTGGGGGTGGTGTTTCAGAGCTTAGGGCAGTGCAGTGGTGTTTGGGCAGTGTAGGGGGTCATGCTGGGGGTGAAGTTTCAGGGTTTAGGGCAGTGCAGTGGTGTTCGGGCAGTGTGGGGGGTCATGCTGGGGGTGGTGTTTCAGGGTTTAGGGCAGTGCAGTGGTGTTCGGGTAGTGTAGGGGGTCATGCTGGTGGTGGTGTTTCAGGGTTTAGGGCAGTGCAGTGGTGTTCGGGCAGTGTAGTGGGTCATGCAGGGGGTGGTGTTTCAGGGTTTAGGGCAGTGCAGTGGTTTTCGGGCAATGTATGGGGTCTTGCTGGGGGTGGTGTTTCAGTGTTTAGGGCATTGGTGTTCGGACAGTGTAGGGGGTCTTGCTGTGGGTGGTGTTTCAGGGTTTAGGGCAGTGGTGTTCGGGCAGTGTAGGGGGTCTTGCTGGGGGTGGTGTTTCATGGTTTAGGGCAGTGCAGTGGTGTTCAGGCAGTGTAGGGGATCGTGCTGGGGCTGGTGTTGCAGGGTTTAGGGCAGTTCAGTGGTGTTCGGGGATTGTAGGGGGTCGTGCTGGGGCTGGTGTTTCAGGGTATAGGGCAGTGCAGAAGTGTTCGGGCAGTGTAGGGGATCGTGCTGGGGCTGGTGTTTCAGGGTTTAGGGCAGTGGTGCAGTGGTGTTCGGGCAGTGTAGGGGGTCTTGCAGGGGGTGGTGTTTCAGGGCTTAGGGCAGTGGTGATCGGGCAGTGTAGGGGGTCTTGCTGGGGGTGGTGTTTCAGGGTATAGGGCATTGTAGGGGGTCTTGCTGGGGGTGGTGTTTCAGGGTTTAGTGCAGCGGTGTTTAGGCAGCATAGGGGGTCATGCTGGGGTGGTGTTTCAGAGTTTAGGGCAGTGCAGTGGTGTTTGGGCAGTGTAGGGGGTCATTCTGGGGGTGGTGTTTCAGGGTATAGGGCAGTGCAGTGGTGTTTGGGCAGTGTGGGGGGTCATGCTGGGGGTGGTGTTTCAGGGTTAAGGGCAGTGCAGTGGTGTTCGAGCAGTGTGGGGGGTCATGCTGGGGCTGGTGTTTCAGGGTTTATGGCAGTGAAGTGGTGTTCGGGCAGTGTAGGTGGTCGTGCTGGGGCTGGTATTTCAGGGTTTAGGGCAGTTCAGTGGTGTTCAGGCAGTGTAGGTGGTCGTGCTGGGGCTGGTGTTTCACGGTTTAGGGCAGAGCAGTGGTGTTCGGGCAGTGTAGGTGGTCATGCTGGGGCTGGTGTTTCAGGCTTTATGGCAGTGCAGTGGTGTTCGGGCAGTTTAGGGGGTCATGCTGGGGCTGGTGTTTCAGGGTTTAGAGCAGAGCAGTGGTGTTCAGGCAGTGTAGGGGGCCATGCTGGGGGTGGTGTTTCAGTGTTTAGGGTAGATCAGTGGTGTCCAGGCAGTGTAGGGGGTTGTGCTGGGGCTGGTGTTTCAGGGTTTAGAGCAGAGCAGTGGTGTCCGGGCAGTGTAGGGGGTCGTGCTGGGGCTGGTGTTTCAGGGTTTAGGGCAAAGCACTGGTGTTCAGGCAGGGTAGGGGACGTACTGGGGGTGGTGTTTCAGGGTTTAGGGCAAAGCACTGATGTTCAGGCAGGGTAGGGGACGTGCTGGAGGTGGTGCTTCAGGGTTTAGGGCAGAGCAGTGGTGTTCGGGCAGTGAAGGGGGTCGTGCTGGGGCTGGTGTTTCAGTGTTTAGGGCAGTGCAGTGGTGTTCAGGCAGTGTAAGGGGCTTTGCTGGGGGTGGTGTTTCAGTGTTTAGGGTAGAGCAGTGCTGTCCAGGCAGTGTAGGGGGTCGTGCTGGGGCTGGTGTTTCAGGGTTTAGAACAAAGCACAGTTGTTCGGGCCGTGTAGGGGGACGTGCTGGAGGTGGTGTTTCAGGGTTTAGGGCAGTGCAGTGGTGTTCGGGCAGTGTGGGGAGTCATGCTGTGGCTGGTGTTGCAGGGTTTAAGGCAGTGCTGGGATGTTCAGGGCATGTAGGGGGTCATGCTGGGGCTGGTGTTTCAGGGTTTGGGGCAGTGCAGTGGTGTTCGGGCAGTGTAGTGGGTCGTGCTGGGGATGCTGTTTCAGGGTTTAGGGCAGAGCAGTGGGGTTTGGGCCGTGTAAGTGGTCTTGCTGGGGCTGGTGTTTCAGGGTTTAGGGCAGAGCAGTGGTGTCTGGGCAGTATAGGAGGTCTTGTTGCGGCTGGTGTTTCAGGGTTTAGAGCAGAGCAGCGGTGTCCGGGAAGTGTAGGGTGTCGTGCTGGGGCTGGTGTTTCAGTGTTTAGGGCAGTGCAGTGGTGTTCAGGCAGTGTAGGGGGCAGTGCTGGGGGTGGTGTTTCAGGGTTTAGGGTAGAGCAGTGGTGTTCGGGCAGTGAAGGGTGTCGTGCTGGGGCTGGTGTTTCAGTGTTTAGGGCAGTGCAGTGGTGTTCAGGCAGTGTAGGGGGCCGTGCTGGGGGTGGTGTTTCAGGGTTTAGGGTAGAGCAGTGGTGTCCGGGCAGTGTAGGGGTTCATGCTGGGGATGGTGTTTCAGGGTTTAGGGTAGAGCAGTGGTGTCCGGGCAGTGTAGGGGTTCATGCTGGGGATGGTGTTTCAGGGTTTAGAGAAGAGCAGTGGTGTCTGGGCAGTGTAGGGGGTCTTGCAGGGGCTGGTGTTTCAGGGTTTAGGGCAGTGGTGTTCAGGCAGTGTAGGGGGTCTTGCTGGGGGTGGTGTTTCAGGATTTAGGGCAGTGGTGCTCGGGCAATGTAGGGGGTCTTGCTGGGGGTGGTGTTTCAGGGTTTAGGGCAGTGCAGTGGTGTTCGGGTACTGTAGGGGGTCATGCTGGGGATGGTGTTTCAGGGTTTGGGCAGTGCAGTGATGTTCGGGCTGTGTGGGGGGTCAAGCTGGGGTTGGTGATGCAGGGTTTAGGGCAGTGCAGTAGTGTTTGGGCAGTGTAGGGGTCATGCAGGGGGTGGTGTTTCATGGCTTATGGCAGTGCAGTGGTGTTCGGGCAGTGTAGAGGGTCGTGCTGGGGCTGGTGTTTCAGGGTTTAGGGCAGTGCAGTGGTGTTCGGGCAGTGTAGGGGGCCGTGCTGGGGGTGGTGTTTCAGGGTTTAGGGTAGAGCAGTGGTGTCCGGGCAGTGTAGGGGGTGATGCTGGGGCTGGTGTTTCAGGGCTTAGGGCCGTGGTGTTCGAGCAGTGTAGGGGGTCTTGCTGGGGGTGGTGTTTCAGAGTTTAGGGCAGTGCAGTGGTGTTTGGGCAGTGTAGGGGGTCATGCTGGGGGTGGTGTTTCAGGGTTTAGGTCAGTGCAGTGGTGTTCGGCAGTGTAGTGGGTCATGCAGGGGGTGGTGTTTCAGGGTTTAGGGCAGTGCAGTGGTTTTCGGGCAATGTACGGGGTCTTGCTGGGGGTGGCGTTTCAGTGTTTAGGGCAGTGGTGTTTGGGCAGTGTAGTGGGTCATGCTGGGGGTGGTGTTTCAGGGTTTGGGCAGTGCAGTGGTTTTCGGGCAGTGTGGGGGGTCAAGCTGGGGTTGGTGATGCAGAGTTTACGGTAGCACAGTGGTGTTGCAGCAGTGTAGGGGGTCGTGCTGGGGCTGGTGTTTCGGGGTTTAGGGCAGTGCAGTGGTGTTGCTGCAGTGTAGGGGGTCATGCTGCGGCCGGTGTTTCAGGGTTATGGAAGTGCAGTGGTTTTTGGGCAGTGTAGAGGGTCGTGCTAGGGATGCTGTTTCAGGGTTTAGGGCAGTGCAGTGGTGTTCGGGCCATGTAGGTGGTCATGCTGGGGCTTGTATTTCAGGGTTTAGGGCAGTGCAGTGGTGTTCAGGCAGTGTAGGTGGGCATGCTGGGGCTGGTGTTTCAGGGTTTAGGGCAGTGCAGTGGTGTTCGGTCGGTGTAGGTGGTCGTGCTGGGGCTGGTGTTTCAGGGTTTAGGGCAGTGCAGTGGTGTTTGGGCAGTGTAGGGGTCGTGCTGGGGCTGGTGTTTCAGGGTTTAGGGCAGTGCAGTGGTGTTCAGGCAGTATAGGAGGCCATGCTGGGGGTGGTGTTTCAGGTTTTAGGGCAGAGCAATGGTGTCTGGGCAGTGTAGGGGGTCGTGTTGCGGCTGGTGTTTCAGGGTTTAGAGCAGAGCAGCGGTGTCCGGGCAGTGTAGGGTGTTGTGCTGGTGCTGGTGTTTCAGGGTTTAGAACAAAGCACAGTTGTTCGGGCAGTGTAGGGGGAAATGCTGGAGGTGGTGTTTAAGGGTTTAGGGCAGTGCAGTGGTGTTCGGGCAGTGTGGGGAGTCATGCTGTGGCTGGTGTTGCAGGGTTTAAGGCAGTGCTGGGATGTTCAGGGCGTGTAGGGGGTCATGCTGGGGCTGGTGTGTCAGTGTTTGGGGCAGTGCAGTGGTGTTCGGGCAGTGTAAGTGGTCTTACTGGGGCTTGTGTTTCAGGATTTAGGGCAGTGCAGTGGTGTTCGGGCAGTGTAGGTGGTCGTGCTGGGGCTGGTGTTTCAGGGTTTAGGGCAGTGCAGTGGTGTTCGGGCAGTGTAGGGGTCGTGCTGGGGATGGTGTTTCAGGGTTTAGTGCAGTGCAGTGGTGTTCAGGCAATATAGGAGGCCATGCTGGGGCTGGTGTTTCAGGGTTTAGGGCAGAGCAGTGGTGTCTGGGCAGTGTAGGGGGACATGCTGGAGGTGGTGTTTCAGGTTTAGAGCAGAGCAGCGGTGTCCGGGAAGTGTAGGGTGTCGAGCTGGTGCTGGTGTTTCAGGGTTTAGGACAAAGCACTGGTGTTCGGGCAATGTAGGGGGACGTGCTGGAGGTGGTGTTTCAGGGTTTAGGGCAGAGCAGTGGTGTTCGTGCAGTGTAGGGGGGCGTGCTGGGGGTGATGTTTCAGGGTTTAGGGCAGTGCAGTGGTGTTTGGGCAGTGTAGGGGGATGTGCTGGGGGTGGTGTTTCATGGTTTAGGGCAGAGCAGTGGTGTTTGGGCCGTGTAGGGGGTCGTGCTGGGACTGGTGTTTCAGGGTTTAGGGCAGTGCAATAGTGTTTGGGCAGTTTAGGGGTCATGCAGGGGGTGGTTTTTCAGGGCTTAGGGCAGTGCAGTGGTGTTCGGGCAGTGTAGAGGGTCGTGCTGGGGCTGGTGTTGCAGGGTTTAGGGCAGTGCAGTGGTGTTCGGGCAGTGTAGGGGTCTGTGCTGGGGGTGGTGTTTCATGGTTTAGGGTAGAGCAGTGGTGTCCGGGCAGTGTAGGGGGTAATGCTGGGGCTGGTGTTTCAGGGCTTAGGGCCGTGGTGTTCGAGCAGTGTAGGGGGTCTTGCTGGGGATGGTGTTTCAGGATTTAGGGCAGTGCAGTGGTGTTTGGGCAGTGTAGGAGTCATGGTGGGGGTGGTGTTTCAGAGCTTAGGGCAGTGCAGTGGTGTTTGGGCAGTGTAGGGGGTCATGCTGGGGGTGAAGTTTCAGGGTTTAGGGCAGTGCAGTGGTGTTGGGGCAGTGTGGGGGGTCATGCTGGGGGTGGTGTTTCAGGGTTTAGGGCAGTGCAGTGGTGTTCGGGTAGTGTAGGGGGTCATGCTGGTGGTGGTGTTTCAGGGTTTAGGGCAGTGCAGTGGTTTTCGGGCAGTGTAGTGGGTCATGCAGGGGGTGGTGTTTCAGGGTTTAGGGCAGTGCAGTGGTTTTCGGGCAATGTACGGGGTCTTGCTGGGGGTGGTGTTTCAGTGTTTAGGGCATTGGTGTTCGGACAGTGTAGGGGGTCTTGCTGTGGGTGGTGTTTCAGGGTTTAGGGCAGTGGTGTTCGGACAGTGTAGGGGGTCTTGCTGGGGGTGGTGTTTCATGGTTTAGGGCAGTGCAGTGGTGTTCAGGCAGTGTAGGGGATCGTGCTGGGGCTGGTGTTGCAGGGTTTAGGGCAGTTCAGTGGTGTTCGGGGAGTGTAGGGGGTCGTTCTGGGGCTGGTGTTTCAGGGTATAGGGCAGTGCAGAAGTGTTCAGGCAGTGTAGGGGATCGTGCTGGGGCTGGTGTTTCAGGGTTTAGGGCAGTGGTGCAGTGGTGTTCGGGCAGTGTAGGGGGTCTTGCAGGGGGTGGTGTTTCAGGGCTTAGGGCAGTGGTGATCGGGCAGTGTAGGGGGTCTTGCTGGGGGTGGTGTTTCAGGGTATAGGGCAGTGTAGGGGGTCTTGCTGGGGGTGGTGTTTCAGGGTTTAGTGCAGCGGTGTTCGGGCAGCATAGGGGGTCATGCTGGGGTGGTGTTTCAGAGTTTAGGGCAGTGCAGTGGTGTTTGGGCAGTGTAGGGGGTCATTCTGGGGGTGGTGTTTCAGGGTATAGGGCAGTGCAGTGGTGTTCGGGCAGTGTGGGGGGTCATGCTGGGGGTGGTGTTTCAGGGTTAAGGGCAGTGCAGTGGTGTTCGAGCAGTGTGGGGGATCATGCTGGGGCTGGTGTTTCAGGGTTTAAGGCAGTGCTGGGGTGTTCAGGGAGAGTAGGGGGTCATGCTGGGGCTGCTGTTTCAGGGTTTTTCGGTAGTACAGTGGTGTTGTGGCAGTGTAGGGGCTTTTGCTGGGGCTGGTGTTTCAGGGTTTTGGGCAGTGCAGTGGTTTTTGGGCAGTGTAGAGGGTCTTGCTGGGGCTGGTGTTTTAGGGTTTAGGGCAGTTCAGTGGTGTTCAGGCAGTGTAAGTGGTCGTGCTGGGGCTGGTGTTTCACGGTTTAGGGCAGTTCAGTGGTGTTCAGGCAGTGTAGGTGGTCGTGCTGGGGCTGGTGTTTCACGGTTTAGGGCAGAGCAGTGGTGTTCGGGCAGTGTAGGTGGTCATGCTGGGGCTGGTGTTTCAGGCTTTATGGCAGTGCAGTGGTGTTCGGGCAGTTTAGGGGGTCATGCTGGGGCTGGTGTTTCAGGGTTTAGAGCAGAGCAGTGGTGTCCGGACAGTATAATGAGGCGATGCTGGGGCTGGTGTTTCAGTGTTTAGGGCAGTGCAGTGGTGTTCAGGCAGTGTGGGGGGCCATGCTGGGGGTGGTGTTTCAGTGTTTAGGGTAGAGCAGTGGTGTCCAGGCAGTGTAGGGGGTTGTGCTGGGGCTGGTGTTTCAGGGTTTAGAGCAGAGCAGTGTTGTCCGGGCAGTGTAGGGGGTCGTGCTGGGGCTGGTGTTTCAGGGTTTAGGGCAAAGCACTGGTGTTCAGGCAGGGTAGGGGACGTACTGGAGGTGGTGTTTCAGGGTTTAGGGCAAAGCACAGGTGTTCAGGCAGGGTAGGGGACGTGCTGGAGGTGGTGTTTCAGGGTTTAGGGCAGAGCAGTGGTGTTCGGGCAGTGAAGGGGGTCGTGCTGGGGCTGGTGTTTCAGTGTTTAGGGCAGTGCAGTGGTGTTCAGGCAGTGTAGGGGGCTTTGCTGGGGGTGGTGTTTCAGTGTTTAGGGTAGAGCAGTGCTGTCCAGGCAGTGTAGGGGGTCGTGCTGGGGCTGGTGTTTCAGGGTTTAGAACAAAGCACAGTTGTTCGGGCAGTGTAGGGGGACATGCTGGAGGTGGTGTTTCAGGGTTTAGGGCAGTGCAGTGGTGTTCGGGCAGTGTGGGGAGTCATGCTGTGGCTGGTGTTGCAGGGTTTAAGGCAGTGCTGGGATGTTCAGGGCATGTAGGGGGTCATGCTGGGGCTGGTGTTTCAGGGTTTGGGGCAGTGCAGTGGTGTTCGGGCAGTGTAGTGGGTCGTGCTGGGGATGCTGTTTCAGGGTTTAGGACAGTGCAGTGGTGTTCGGGCCGTGTAAGTGGTCTTGCTGAGGCTGGTGTTTCAGGGTTTAGGGCAGAGCAGTGGTGTCTGGGCAGTATAGGGGGTCGTGTTGCGGCTGGTGTTTCAGGGTTTAGAGCAGAGCAGCGGTGTCCGGGAAGTGTAGGGTGTCGTGTTGGTGCTGGTGTTTCAGTGTTTAGGACAAAGCACTGGTGTTCGGGCAGTGTAGGGGGACGTGCTGGAGGTGGTGTTTCAGGGTTTAGGGCAGAGCAGTGGTGTTCGTGCAGTGTGGGGGGTCGTGCTGGGGGTGGTGTTTCAGGGTTTAGGGCAGTGCAGTGGTGTTTGGGCAGTGTAGGGGGATGTGCTGGGGGTGGTGTTTCAGTGTTTAGGGTAGAGCAGTGGTGTCCAGGCAGTGTAGGGGGTTGTGCTGGGGCTGGTGTTTCAGGGTTTAGAGCAGAGCAGTGGTGTCCGGGCAGTGTAGGGGGTCGTGCTGGGGCTGGTGTTTCAGGGTTTAGGGCAAAGCACTGGTGTTCAGGCAGGGTAGGGGACGTACTGGAGGTGGTGTTTCAGGGTTTAGGGCAAAGCACTGGTGTTCAGGCAGGGTAGGGGACGTGCTGGAGGTGGTGTTTCAGGGTTTAGGGCAGAGCAGTGGTGTTCGGGCAGTGAAGGGGGTCGTGCTGGGGCTGGTGTTTCAGTGTTTAGGGCAGTGCAGTGGTGTTCAGGCAGTATAGGGGGCTGTGCTGGTGGTGGTGTTTCAGTGTTTAGGGTAGAGCAGTGCTGTCCAGGCAGTGTAGGGGGTCGTGCTGGGGCTGGTGTTTCAGGGTTTAGAACAAAGCACAGTTGTTCGGGCAGTGTAGGGGGACGTGCTGGAGGTGGTGTTTCAGGGTTAAGGGCAGTGCAGTGGTGTTTGGCCAGTGTGGGGAGTCATGCTGTGGCTGGTGTTGCAGGGTTTAAGGCAGTGCTGGGATGTTCAGGGCATGTAGGGGGTCATGCTGGGGCTGGTGTTTCAGGGTTTGGGGCAGTGCAGTGGTGTTCGGGCAGTGTAGTGGGTCGTGCTGGGGATGCTGTTTCAGGGTTTAGGGCAGTGCAGTGGTGTTCGGGCCGTGTAAGTGGTCTTGCTGGGGCTGGTGTTTCAGGGTTTAGGGCAGAGCAGTGGTGTCTGGGCAGTATAGGGGGTCGTGTTGCGGCTGGTGTTTCAGGGTTTAGAGCAGAGCAGCGGTGTCCGGGAAGTGTAGGGTGTCGTGTTGGTGCTGGTGTTTCATGGTTTAGGACAAAGCACTGGTGTTCGGGCAGTGTAGGGGGACGTGCTGGAGGTGGTGTTTCAGAGTTTAGGGCAGAGCAGTGGTGTTCGTGCAGTGTAGGGGGTCGTGCTGGGGGTGGTGTTTCAGGGTTTAGGGCAGTGCAGTGGTGTTTCGGCAGTGTAGGGGGATGTGCTGGGGGTGGTGTTTCATGGTCTAGGGCAGAGCAGTTGTGTTCAGGCAGTGAAGTGGGTCGTGCTGGGGGTGGTGCTTCAGATTTTAGGGCAGTGCAGTGGTGTTTGGGCAGTGTAGGGGTCATGCAGGGGGTGGTGTTTCAGGGTTTAGGGCAGTGCAGTGGTGTTCGGGCAGTGTAAGGGGCTGTGCTGTTGCTCGTGTTTCAGGGTTTAGAGCATAGCAGTGGTGTTCGGACAGTGTAGGGGGATGTGCTGGTGGTGGTGTTTCAGGGTTTAGGGCAGTGGTGTTTGGACAGTATAGGGGGTTGTGCTGAGGCTGGTGTTTCAGGGTTCAGGGCAGTGCAGTGTTGTTCGGGCAGTGTAGGGGGTCGTGCTGGGGCTGGTGTTTCAGGGTTTAGGGCAGTGCAGAGGTGTTCGGGCAGTGTGGGGAGTCCTGCTGTGGCTGGTGTTGCAGGGTCTAAGGCAGTGCTGGGATCTTCAGGGTGTGTAGGGGGTCATGCTGGGGCTGGTGTTTCAGGGTTTGGGGCAGTGCAGTGGTGTTCGGGCAGTGTAAGTGGTCTTGCTGGGGCTTGTGTTTCAGGGTTTAGGCCAGTGCAGTGGTGTCCAGGCAGTGTAGGTGGTCATTCTGGGGCTGGTGTTTCAGGGTTTAGGGCAGTGCAGTGGTGTTTGGGCAGTGTAGGTGGTAGTGCTGGGGCTGGTGTTTCAGGGTTTAGGGCAGTGCAGTGGTGTTCGGGCAGTGTAGGGGTCGTGCTAGGGCTGGTGTTTCAGGGTTCAGTGCAGTGCAGTGGTGTTCAGGCAGTAGAGGAGGCCATGCTGGGGCTGGGGTTTCAGGGTTTAGGGCAGAGCAGTGGTGTCTGGGCAGTGTAGGGGGTCGTGTTGTGGCTTGTGTTTCAGGGTTTAGAGCAGAGCAGCGGTGTCCGGGCACTGTAGGGTGTCATGCTGGTGCTGGTGTTTCAGGGTTTAGTACAAAGCACTGGTGTTTGGGCAGTGTAGGGGGACGTGCTGGAGGTGGTGTTTCAGGGTTTAGGGCAGAGCAGTGGTGTTCGTGCAGTGTAGGGGGTCGTGCTGGGGGTGGTGTTTCAGGGTTTAGGGCAGTGCAGTGGTGTTTGGGAAGTTAAGGGGGGTGTGCTGGGGTGGTGTTTCATGGTTTAGGGCAGAGCAGTTGTGTTCGGGCAGTGTAGTGGGTCATGCTGGGGGTGGTGTTTCAGATTTTAGGGCAGTGCAGTGGTGTTCGGGCAGTGTAGGGGTCGTGCTGGAGCTGCTGTTTCAGGGATTAGGGCAGTGCAGTGGTGTTCGGGCAGTGTAAGGGGTCGTGCTGGAGGTGATGTTTCAGGGTTTAGGGCACTGCAGTGGTGTTCTGGTCATGTAGGGGGTCATGCTGGGACTGGTTTTTCACGGTTTAGGGCAATGCAGTAGTGTTTGGGCAGTGTAGGGGTCATGCAGGGGGTGGTAATTCAGGGCTTAGGGCAGTGCAGTGGTGTTCGGGCAGTGTAGAGGGTCGTGCTGGGGCTGGTGTTTCAGGGTTTAGGGCAGTGCAGTGGTGTTCGGGCAGTGTAGGGGGCCGTGCTGGGGGTGGTGTTTCAGGTTTTTGGGTAGAGCAGTGGTGGCCGGACAGTGTAGGGGGTGATGCTGGGGCTGGTGTTTCAGGGCTTAGGGCCGTGGTGATCGAGCAGTGTAGGGGGTCTTGCTGGGGATGGTGTTTCAGGATTTAGGGCAGTGCAGTGGTGTTTGGGCAGTGTAGGGGTCATGCTGGGGGTGGTGTTTCAGAGTTTAGGGCAGTGCAGTGGTGTTTGGGCAGTGTAGGGGGTCATGCTGGGGGTGGTGTTTCAGGGATAAGGGCAGGGCAGTGGTGTTCAGGCAGTGTGGGGGGTCATGCTGGGGGTGGTGTTTCAGGGTTTAGGGCAGTGCAGTGGTTTTTGGGTAGTGTAGGGGGTCATGCTGGTGGTGGTGTTTCAGGGTTTAGGGCAGTGCAGTGGTGTTTGGGCAGTGTAGTGGGTCATGCAGGGGGTGGTGTTTCAGAGTTTAGGTCAGCGCAGTGGTGTTTGGGCAGTGTAGGGGGTCATGCTGGGGGTGGTGTTTAGGGCAGGGCAGTGGTGTTCGGGCAATGTGGGGGGTCGTGCTGGGGGTGGTGTTTCAGTGTACAGAGTAGTGGTGTTCGGACAGTGTAGGGGGTCTTGCTGTGGGTGGTGTTTCAGTGTTTAGGGTAGAGCAGTGCTGTCCAGGCAGTGTAGGGGGTCGTGCTGGGGCTGGTGTTTCACGGTTTAGAACAAAGCACAGTTGTTCGGGCAGTGTAGGGGGACGTGCTGTAGGTGGTGTTTCAGGGTTTAGGGCAGTGCAGTGGTGTTCGGGCAGTGTGGGGAGTCATGCTGTGGCTGGTGTTGCAGGGTTTAAGGCAGTGCTGGGATGTTCAGGGCATGTAGGGGGTCATGCTGGGGCTGGTGTTTCAGGGTTTGGGGCAGTGCAGTGGTGTCCGGGCAGTGTAGTGGGTCGTGCTGGGGATGCTGTTTCAGGGTTTAGGGCAGTGCAGTGGTGTTCGGGCCGTGTAAGTGGTCTTGCTGGGGCTGGTGTTTCAGGGTTTAGGGCAGAGCAGTGGTGTCTGGGCAGTATAGGGGGTCGTGTTGCGGCTGGTGTTTCAGGGTTTAGAGCAGAGCAGCGGTGTCCGGGAAGTGTAGGGTGTCGTGTTGGTGCTGGTGTTTCATGGTTTAGGACAAAGCACTGGTGTTCGGGCAGTGTAGGGGGACGTGCTGGAGGTGGTGTTTCAGAGTTTAGGGCAGAGCAGTGGTGTTCGTGCAGTGTAGGGGGTCGTGCTGGGGGTGGTGTTTCAGGGTTTAGGGCAGTGCAGTGGTGTTTGGGCAGTGTAGGGGGATGTGCTGGGGGTGGTGTTTCATGGTTTAGGGCAGAGCAGTTGTATTCAGGCAGTGTAGTGGGTCGTGCTGGGGGTGGTGCTTCAGATTTTAGGGCAGTGCAGTGGTGTTTGGGCAGTGTAGGGGTCATGCAGGGGGTGGTGTTTCAGGGTTTAGAGCATAGCAGTGGTGTTCGGGCAGTGTAGGGGGATGTGCTGGTGGTGGTGTTTCAGGGTTTAGGGCAGTGGTGTTTGGACAGTGTAGGGGGTTGTGCTGAGGCTGGTGTTTCAGGGTTCAGGGCAGTGCAGTGTTGTTCGGGCAGTGTAGGGGGTCGTGCTGGGGCTGGTGTTTCAGGGTTTAGGGCAGTGCAGAGGTGTTCGGGCAGTGTGGGGAGTCCTGCTGTGGCTGGTGTTGCAGGGTCTAAGGCAGTGCTGGGATCTTCAGGGTGTGTAGGGGGTCATGCTGGGGCTGGTGTTTCAGGGTTTGGGGCAGTGCAGTGGTGTTCGGGCAGTGTAAGTGGTCTTGCTGGGGCTTGTTTTTCAGGGTTTAGGCCAGTGCAGTGGTGTCCAGGCAGTGTAGGTGGTCATTCTGGGGCTGGTGTTTCAGGGTTTAGGGCAGTGCAGTGGTGTTTGGGCAGTGTAGGTGGTAGTGCTGGGGCTGGTGTTTCAGGGTTTAGGGCAGTGCAGTGGTGTTCGGGCAGTGTAGGGGTCGTGCTGGGGCTGGTGTTTCAGGGTTCAGTGCAGTGCAGTGGTGTTCAGGCATTAGAGGAGGCCATGCTGGGGCTGGTGTTTCAGGGTTTAGGGCAGAGCAGTGGTGTCTGGGCAGTGTAGGGGGTCGTGTTGTGGCTTGTGTTTCAGGGTTTAGAGCAGAGCAGTGGTGTCCGGGCACTGCAGGGTGTCATGCTGGTGCTGGTGTTTCAGGGTTTAGTACAAAGCACTGGTGTTTGGGCAGTGTAGGGGGACGTGCTGGAGGTGGTGTTTCAGGGTTTAGGGCAGAGCAGTGGTGTTCGTGCAGTGTAGGGGGTCGTGCTGGGGGTGGTGTTTCAGGGTTTAGGGCAGTGCAGTGGTGTTTGGGAAGTGTAGGGGGGTGTGCTGGGGTGGTGTTTCATGGTTTAGGGCAGAGCAGTTGTGTTCGGGCAGTGTAGTGGGTCATGCTGGGGGTGGTGTTTCAGATTTTAGGGCAGTGCAGTGGTGTTCGGGCAGTGTAGGGGTCGTGCTGGAGCTGCTGTTTCAGGGATTAGGGCAGTGCAGTGGTGTTCGGGCAGTGTAAGGGGTCGTGCTGGAGGTGGTGTTTCAGGGTTTAGGGCACTGTAGTGGTGTTCTGGTCGTGTAGGGGGTCATGCTGGGACTGTTTTTTCACGGTTTAGGGCAGTGCAGTAGTGTTTGGGCAGTGTAGGGTTCATGCAGGGGGTGGTGATTCAGGGCATAGGGCAATGCAATGGTGTTCGGGCAGTGTAGAGGGTCGTGCTGGGGCTGGTGTTTCAGGGTTTAGGGCAGTGCAGTGGTGTTCGGGCAGTGTAGGGGGCCGTGCTGGGGGTGGTGTTTCAGGTTTTAGGGTAGAGCAGTGGTGTCCGGGCAGTGTAGGGGGTGATGCTGGGGCTGGTGTTTCAGGGCTTAGGGCCGTGGTGATTGAGCAGTGTAGGGGGTCTTGCTGGGGATGGTGTTTCAGGATTTAGGGCAGTGCAGTGGTGTTTGGGCAGTGTAGGGGTCATGCTGGGGGTGGTGTTTCAGAGTTTAGGGCAGTGCAGTGGTGTTTGGGCAGTGTAGGTGGTCATGCTGGGGGTGGTGTTTCAGGGATAAGGGCAGGGCAGTGGTGTTCAGGCAGTGTGGGGGGTCATGCTGGGGGTGGTGTTTCAGGGTTTAGGGCAGTGCAGTGGTTTTTAGGTAGTGTAGGGGGTCATGCTGGTGGTGGTGTTTCAGGGTTTAGGGCAGTGCAGTGGTGTTTGGGCAGTGTAGTGGGTCATGCAGGGGGTGGTGTTTCAGAGTTTAGGTCAGCACAGTGGTGTTTGGGCATTGTAGGGGGTCATGCTGGGGGTGGTGTTTCAGGGTTTAGGGCAGGGCAGTGGTGTTCGGGCAATGTGGGGGGTCTTGCTGGGGGTGGTGTTTCAGTGTACAGGGTAGTGGTGTTCGGACAGTGTAGGGGGTCTTGGTGTGGGTGGTGTTTCAGGGTTTAGGGCAATGGTGTTCGGGCAGTGTAGGGGGTCTTGCTGGGGGTGGTGTTTCATGGTTTAGGGCAGTGCAGTGGTGTTCAAGCAGTGTAGGGGATCGTGCTGGGGCTGGTGTTGCAGGGTTTAGGGCAGTTCAGTGGTGTTCGGGGAGTGTAGGGGGTCGTGCTGGGGCTGGTGTTTCAGGGTTTAGGGCAGTGCAGTGGTGTTCGGGCATTGTAGGGGGTCATACTGGGGGTGGTGTTTCAGGCTTTAGGGCAGTGCAGAAGTGTTCGGGCAGTGTAGGGGATCGAGCTGGGGCTGGTGTTTCAGGGTTTAGGGCAGTGGTGCAGTGGTGTTCGGGCAGTGTAGGGGGTCTTGCAGGGGGTGGTGTTTCAGGGCTTAGGGCAGTGGTGATCAGGCAGTGAAGGGGTCTTGCTGGGGGTGGTGTTTCAGGGTATAGGGCAGTATAGGGGGTCTTGCTGGGGGTGGTGTTTCAGGGTTTAGTGCAGCGGTGTTCGGGCAGCATAGGGGGTCATGCTGGGGTGGTTTTTCAGAGTTTAGGGCAGTGCAGTGGTGTTTGGGCAGTGTAGAGGTCATGCTGGGGGTGGTGTTTCAGGATATAGGGCAGTGCAGTGGTGTTCGGGCAGTGTGTGGGGTCATGCTGGGGGTGGTGTTTCAGGGTTAAGGGCAGTGCAGTGGTGTTCGGGCAGTGTGGGGGGTCATGCTGGGGCTGGTGTTGCAAGGTTTAGGGCAGTGCTGGGGTGTTCAGGGAGTGTAGGGGGTCATGCTGGGGCTGCTGTTTCAGGGTTTTTCGGTAGTGCAGTGGTGTTGTGGCAGTGTAGGGGCTCTTGCTGGGGCTGGTGTTTCAGGGTTTAGGGCAGTGCAGTGGTTTTTGGGCAGTGTAGGGGGTCTTGCTGGGGCTGGTGTTTCAGGGTTTAGGGCAGTGCAGTGGTGTTGGGGCAGTGTAGGTGGTCATGCTGGGGCTGGTGTTTCAGGCTTTATGGCAGTGCAGTGGTGTTCGGGCAGTTTAGGGGGTCATGCTGGGGCTGGTGTTTCAGGGTTTAGAGCAGAGCAGTGGTGTCCGGGCAGTATATGAGGCAATGCTGGGGCTGGTGTTTCAGGGTTTAGGGCAGAGCAGTGGTGTCTGGGCAGTGTAGGGGGTCGTGTTGGGGCTGGTGTTTCAGGGTTTAGGGTAGAGCAGTGGTGTCCGGGCAGTGTAGGGGGTGATGCTGGGGCTGGTGTTTTAGGGCTTAGGGCCGTGGTGTTCGAGCAGTGTAGGGGGTCTTGCTGGGGATGGTGTTTCAGGATTTAGGGCAGTGCAGTGGTGTTTGGGCAGTGTAGGGGTCATGGTGGGGGTGGTGTTTCAGAGCTTAGGGCAGTGCAGTGGTGTTTGGGCAGTGTAGGGGGTCATGCTGGGGGTGAAGTTTCAGGGTTTAGGGCAGTGCAGTGGTGTTCGGGCAGTGTGGGGGGTCATGCTGGGGGTGGTGTTTCAGGGTTTAGGGCAGTGCAGTGGTGTTCGGGTAGTGTAGGGGGTCATGCTGGTGGTGGTGTTTCAGGGTTTAGGGCAGTGCAGTGGTGTTCGGGCTGTGTAGTGAGTCATGCAGGGGGTGGTATTTCAGGGTTTAGGGCAGTGCAGTGGTTTTCGGGCAATGTACGGGGTCTTGCTGGGGGTGGTGTTTCAGTGTTTAGGGCATTGGTGTTCGGACAGTGTAGGGGCTCTTGCTGTGGGTGGTGTTTCAGTGTTTAGGGCATTGGTGTTCGGGCAGTGTAGGGGCTCTTGCTGGGGCTGGTGTTTCAGGGTTTAGGGCAGTGCAGTGGTTTTTGGGCAGTGTAGGGGGTCTTGCTGGGGCTGGTGTTTCAGGGTTTAGGGCAGTGCAGTGGTGTTCGGGCAGTGTAGGTGGTCATGTTGGGGCTGGTGTTTCAGGGTTTAGGGTAGAGCAGTGGTGTCCGGGCAGTGTAGGGGGTGATGCTGGGGCTGGTGTTTTAGGGCTTAGGGCCGTGGTGTTCGAGCAGTGTAGGGGGTCTTGCTGGGGATGGTGTTTCAGGATTTAGGGCAGTGCAGTGGTGTTTGGGCAGTGTAGGGGTCATGGTGGGGGTGGTGTTTCAGAGCTTAGGGCAGTGCAGTGGTGTTTGGGCAGTGTAGGGGGTCATGCTGGGGGTGAAGTTTCAGGGTTTAGGGCAGTGCAGTGGTGTTCGGGCAGTGTGGGGGGTCATGCTGGGGGTGGTGTTTCAGGGTTTAGGGCAGTGCAGTGGTGTTCGGGTAGTGTAGGGGGTCATGCTGGTGGTGGTGTTTCAGGGTTTAGGGCAGTGCAGTGGTGTTCGGGCTGTGTAGTGAGTCATGCAGGGGGTGGTGTTTCAGGGTTTAGGGCAGTGCAGTGTTTTTCGGGCAATGTACGGGGTCTTGCTGGGGGTGGTGTTTCAGTGTTTAGGGCATTGGTGTTCGGACAGTGTAGGGGGTCTTGCTGTGGGTGGTGTTTCAGTGTTTAGGGCATTGGTGTTCGGGCAGTGTAGGGGCTCTTCCTGGGGCTGGTGTTTCAGGGTTTAGGGCAGTGCAGTGGTTTTTGGGCAGTGTAGGGGGTCTTGCTGGGGCTGGTGTTTCAGGGTTTAGGGCAGTGCAGTGGTGTTCGGGCAGTGTAGGTGGTCATGCTGGGGCTGGTGTTTCAGGCTTTATGGCAGTGCAGTGGTGTTCAGGCAGTTTAGGGGGTCATGCTGGCGCTGGTGTTTCAGGGTTTAGAGCAGAGCAGTGGTGTCCGGGCAGTATAGGAGGCAATGCTGGGGCTGGTGTTTCAGGGTTTAGGGCAGAGCAGTGGTATCTGGGCAGTGTAGGGGGTCGTGTTGGGGCTGGTGTTTCAGGGTTTAGGGTAGAGCAGTGGTGTCCGGGCAGTGTAGGGGATGATGCTGGGGCTGGTGTTTTAGGGCTTAGGGCCGTGGTGTTCGAGCAGTGTAGGGGGTCTTGCTGGGGATGGTGTTTCAGGATTTAGGGCAGTGCAGTGGTGTTTGGGCAGTGTAGGGGTCATGGTGGGGGTGGTGTTTCAGAGCTTAGGGCAGTGCAGTGGTGTTTGGGCAGTGTAGGGGGTCATGCTGGGGGTGAAGTTTCAGGGTTTAGGGCAGTGCAGTGGTGTTCGGGCAGTGTAGGGGATCGTGCTGGGGCTGGTGTTGCAGGGTTTAGGGCAGTTCAGTGGTGTTCGGGGAGTGTAGGGGGTCGTGCTGGGGATAGGGTTTCAGGGTATAGGGCAGTGCAGAAGTGTTCAGGCAGTGTAGAGGATCGTGCTGGGGCTGGTGTTTCAGGGTTTAGGGCAGTGGTGCAGTGGTGTTCGGGCAGTGTAGGGGGTCTTGCAGGGGGTGGTGTTTCAGGGCTTAGGGCAGTGGTGATCGGGCAGTGTAGGGGGTCTTGCTGGGGGTGGTGTTTCAGGGTATAGGGAAGTGTAGGGGGTATTGCTGGGGGTGGTGTTTCAGGGTTTAGTGCAGCAGTGTTCGGGCAGCATAGGGGGTCATGCTGGGGTGGTGTTTCAGAGTTTAGGGCAGTGCAGTGGTGTTTGGGCAGTGTAGGGGGTCATGCTGGGGGTGGTGTTTCAGGGTATATGGCAGTGCAGTGGTGTTCGGGCAGTGTGGGGGGTCATGCTGGGGGTGGTGTTTCAGGGTTAAGGGCAGTGTAGTGGTGTTCGAGCAGTGTGGGGGGTCATGCTGGGGCTGGTGTTTCAGGGTTTAAGGCAGTGCTGGGGTGTTCAGGGAGTGTAGGGGGTCATGCTGGGGCTGGTGTTTCAGGGTTTTTCGGTAGTGCAGTGGTGTTGTGGCAGTGCAGGGGCTCTTGCTGGGGCTGGTGTTTCAGGGTTTAGGGCAGTGCAGTGGTTTTTGGGCAGTGTAGAGGGTCTTGCTGGGGCTGGTGTTTTAGGGTTTAGGGCAGTGCAGTGGTGTTCGGGCAGTGTAGGTGGTCGTGCTGGGGCTGGTATTTCAGGGTTTAGGTCAGTTCAGTGGTGTTCAGGCAGTGTAGGTGGTCGTTCTGGGGCTGGTGTTTCACGGTTTAGGGCAGAGCAGTGGTGTTCGGGCAGTGTAGGTGGTCATGCTGGGGCTGGTGTTTCAGGCTTTATGGCAGTGCAGTGGTGTTCGGGCAGTTTAGGGGGTCATGCTGGGGCTGGTGTTTCAGGGTTTAGAGCAGAGCAGTGGTGTCCGGGCAGTATAGGAGGCGATGCTGGGGCTGGTGTTTCAGTGTTTAGGGCAGTGCAGTCGTGTTCAGGCAGTGTAGGGGGCCATGCTGGGTGTGGTGTTTCAGTGTTTAGGGTAGAGCAGTGGTGTCCAGGCAGTGTAGGGGGTTGTGCTGGGGCTGGTGTTTCAGGGTTTAGAGCAGAGCAGTGGTGTCCGGGCAGTGTAGGGGGTCGTGCTGGGGCTGGTGTTTCAGGGTTTAGGGCAAAGCACTGGTGTTCAGGCAGGGTAGGGGACGTACTGGAGGTGGTTTTTCAGGGTTTAGGGCAAAGCACTGGTGTTCAGGCAGGGTAGGGGACGTGCTGGAGGTGGTGTTTCAGGGTTTAGGGCAGAGCAGTGGTGTTTGGGCAGTGAAGGGGGTCGTGCTGGGGCTGGTGTTTCAGTGTTTAGGGCAGTGCAGTGGTGTTCAGGCAGTGTAGGGGGCTTTGCTGGGGGTGGTGTTTCAGTGTTTAGGGTAGAGCAGTGCTGTCCAGGCAGTGTAGGGGGTCGTGCTGGGGCTGGTGTTTCAGGGTTTAGAACAAAGCACAGTTGTTCGGGCAGTGTAGGGGTACGTGCTGGAGGTGGTGTTTCAGGGTTTAGGGCAGTGCAGTGGTGTTCGGGCAGTGTGGGGAGTCATGCTGTGGCTGGTGTTGCAGGGTTTAAGGCAGTGCTGGGATGTTCAGGGCATGTAGGGGGTCATGCTGGGGCTGGTGTTTCAGGGTTTGGGGCAGTGCAGTGGTGTTCGGGCAGTGTAATGGGTCGTGCTGGGGATGCTGTTTCAGGGTTTAGGGCAGTGCAGTGGTGTTCGGGCCGTGTAAGTGGTCTTGCTGGGGCTGGTGTTTCAGGGTTTAGGGCAGAGCAGTGGTGTCTGGGCAGTATAGGGGGTCGTGTTGCGGCTGGTGTTTCAGGGTTTAGAGCAGAGCAGCGGTGTCCGGGAAGTGTAGGGTGTCGTGTTGGTGCTGTTGTTTCAGGGTTTAGGACAAAGCACTGGTGTTCGGGCAGTGTAGGGGGACGTGCTGGAGGTGGTGTTTCAGGGTTTAGGGCAGAGCAGTGGTGTTCGTGCAGTGTAGGGGGTCGTGCTGGGGGTGGTGTTTCAGGGTTTAGGGCAGTGCAGTGGTGTTTGGGCAGTGTAGGGGGAAGTGCTGGGGGTGGTGTTTCAGTGTTTAGGGTACAGCAGTGGTATCCAGGCAGTGTAGGGGGTTGTGCTGGGGCTGGTGTTTCAGGGTTTAGAGCAGAGCAGTGGTGTCCGGCAGTGTAGGGGGTCGTGCTGGGGCTGGTGTTTGAGGGTTTAGGGCAAAGCACTGGTGTTCAGGCAGGGTAGGGGACGTACTGGAGGTGGTGTTTCAGGGTTTAGGGCAAAGCACTGGTGTTCAGGCAGGGTAGGGGACGTGCTGGAGGTGGTGTTTCAGGGTTTAGGGCAGAGCAGTGGTGTTCGGGCAGTGAAGGGGGTCGTGCTGGGGCTGGTGTTTCAGTGTTTAGGGCAGTGCAGTGGTGTTCAGGCAGTGTAGGGGGCTGTGCTGGGGGTGGTGTTTCAGTGTTTAGGGTAGAGCAGTGCTGTCCAGGCAGTGTAGGGGGTCGTGCTGGGGCTGGTGTTTCAGGGTTTAGAACAAAGCACAGTTGTTCGGGCAGTGTAGGGGGACGTGCTGGAGGTGGTGTTTCAGGGTTTAGGGCAGTGCAGTGGTGTTCGGGCAGTGTGGGGAGTCATGCTGTGGCTGGTGTTGCAGGGTTTAAGGCAGTGCTGGGATGTTCAGGGCATGTAGGGGGTAATGCTGGGGCTGGTGTTTCAGGGTTTGGGGCAGTGCAGTGGTGTTCGGGCAGTGTAGTGGGTCGTGCTGGGGATGCTGTTTCAGGGTTTAGGGCAGTGCAGTGGTGTTCGGGCCGTGTAAGTGGTCTTGCTGGGGCTGGTGTTTCAGGGTTTAGGGCAGAGCAGGGGTGTCTGGGCAGTATAGGGGGTCGTGTTGCGGCTGGTGTTTCAGGGTTTAGAGTAGAGCAGCGGTGTCCGGGAAGTGTAGGGTGTCGTGTTGGTGCTGGTGTTTCATGGTTTAGGACAAAGCACTGGTGTTCGGGCAGTGTAGGGGGACGTGCTGGAGGTTGTGTTTCAGAGTTTAGGGCAGAGCAGTGGTGTTCGTGCAGTGTAGGGGGTCGTGCTGGGGGTGGTGTTTCAGTGTTTATGGTAGAGCAGTGGTGTTGTGGCAGTGTAGGGGGGTGTGCTGGGGGTGATGTTTCAGGGTTTAGGGCAGTGCAGTGGTGTTTGGGCAGTGTAGGGGGATGTGCTGGGGGTGGTGTTTCATGGTTTAGGGCAGAGCAGTTGTGTTCGGGCAGTGTAGTGGGTCGTGCTGGGGGTGGTGTTTCAGATTTTAGGGCAGTGCAGTGGTGTTTGGGCAGTGTAGGGGTCATGCAGGGGGTGGTGTTTCCGGGTTTAGGGCAGTGCAGTGGTGTTTGGGCAGTGTAAGGGGCCGTGCTGTTGTTTGTGTTTCAGGGTTTAGAGCATAGCAGTGGTATCCGGGCAGTGTGGGGGGATGTGCTGGTGGTGGTGTTTCAGGGTTTAGGGCAGTGGTGTTTGGACAGTGTAGGGAGTTGTGCTGAGGCTGGTGTTTCAGGGTTCAGGGCAGTGCAGTGTTGTTCGGGCAGTGTAGGTGGTCGTGCTGGGGCTGGTGTTTCAGGGTTTGGGGCAGTGCAGAGGTGTTCGGGCAGTGTGGGGAGTCCTGCTGTGGCTGGTGTTGCAGGGTCTAAGGCAGTGCTGGGATGTTCAGGGCGTGTAGGGGGTCATGCTGGGGCTTGTGTTTCAGGGTTTGGGGCAGTGCAGTGGTGTTCGGGCAGTGTAAGTGGTCTTGCTGGGGCTTGTGTTTCACGGTTTAGGCCAGTGCAGTGGTGTCCAGGCAGTGTAGGTGGTCATTCTGGGGCTGGTGTTTCAGGGTTTAGGGCAGTGCAGTGATGTTTGGGCAGAGTAGGTGGTCGTGCTGGGGCTGGTGTTTCAGGGTTTAAGGCAGTGCAGTGGTGTTCGGGCAGTGTAGGGGTCGTGCTGGGGCTGGTGTTTCAGGGTTCAGTGCAGTGCAGTGGTGTTCAGGCAGTATAGGAGGCCTTGCTGGGGCTGGTGTTTCAGGGTTTAGGGCAGAGCAGTGGTGTCTGGGCAGTGTAGGGGGTCCTGTTGTGGCTTGTGTTTCAGGGTTTAGAGCAGAGCAGCGGTGTCCGGGCACTGTAGGGTGTCGTGCTGGTGCTGGTGTTTCAGGGTTTAGTACAAAGCACTGGTGTTTGGGCAGTGTAGGGGGACGTGCTGGAAGTGGTGTTTCAGGGTTTAGGTCAGAGCAGTGGTGTTCGTGCAGTGTAGGGGGTCGTGCTGGGGGTGGTGTTTCAGGGTTTAGGGCAGTGCAATGGTGTTTGGGAAATGTAGGGGGGTGTGCTGGGGTGGTGTTTCATGGTTTAGGGCAGAGCAGTTGTGTTCGGGCAGTGTAGTGGGTCATGCTGGGATTGGTGTTTCAGATTTTAGGGCAGTGCAGTGGTGTTCGGGCAGTGTAGGGGTCGTGCTGGAGCTGCTGTTTCAGGGATTAGGGCAGTGCAGTGGTGTTCGGGCAGTGTAAGGGGTCGTGCTGGGGCTGGTGTTTCAGGGTTTAGGGCAGTGCAGTGGTGTTCGGGCAGTGTAGTGGGTCGTGCTGGGGATGCTGTTTCAGGGTTTAGGGCAGAGCAGAGTTGTCTGGGCAGTGTAGGGGGTCGTGTTGTGGCTAGTGTTTCAGGGTTTAGAGCAGAACAGCGGTGTCCGGGAAGTGTAGGGTGTCGTGCTGGTGCTGGTGTTTCAGGGTTTAGGACAAAGCACTGGTGTTCGGGCAGTGTAGGGGACGTGCTGGAGGTGGTATTTCAGGGTTTAGGGCAGAGCAGTGGTGTTCGTGCAGTGTAGGGGGTCGTGCTGGGGGTGGTGTTTCAGGGTTTAGGGCAGTGCAGTGGTGTTTGGGCAGTGTAGGGGGATGTGCTGGGGGTGGTGTTTCATGGTTTAGGGCAGAGCAGTTGTGTTCGGGCAGTGTAGTGGGTCGTGCTGGGGGTGGTGTTTCAGATTTTAGGGCAGTGCAGTGGTGTTTGGGCAGTGTAGGGGTCATGCAGGGGGTGGTGTTTGAGGATTTAGGGCAGTGCAGTGATGTTCGGGCAGTGTAAGGGGCCGTGCTGTTGCTCGTGTTTCAGGGTTTAGAGCATAGCAGTGGTGTTCGGGCAGTGTAGGGGGATGTGCTGGGGGTGGTGTTTCAGGGTTTAGGGCAGTGGTGTTTGGACAGTGTAGGGGGTCGTGCTGGGGCTGGTGTTTCAGGGTTTAGGGCAGTGCAGTGGTGTTCGGGCAGTGTAGGGGGTCGTGCTGGGGCTGGTGTTTCAGGGTTTAGGGCAGTGCAGTGGTGTTCGGGCAGTGTGGGGAGTCATGCTGTGGCTGGTGTTGCAGGGTCTAAGGCAGTGCTGGGATGTTCAGGGCGTGTAGGGGGTCATGCTGGGGCTGGTGTTTCAGGGTTTGGGGCAGTGCAGTGGTGTTCGGGTAGTGTAGTGGGTCGTGATGGTGATGCTGTTTCAGGGTTTAGGGCAGTGCAGTGGTGTTCGGGTAGTGTAAGTGGTCTTGCTGGGGCTTGTGTTTCAGGGTTTAGGCCAGTGCAGTGGTGTTCAGGCAGTGTAGGGGTCATGCTGGGGCTGGTGTTTCAGGGTTTAGTGCAGTGCAGTGGTGTTCAGGCAGTATAGGAGGCCATGCTGGGGCTGGTGTTTCAGGGTTTAGGGCAGAGCAGTGGTGTCTGGGCAGTGTAGGGGGTCGTGTTGCGGCTTGTGTTTCAGGGTTTAGAGCAGAGCAGCGGTGTTCGGGCAGTGTAGGGTGTCATGCTGGTGCTGGTGTTTCAGGGTTTAGGACAAAGCACTGGTGTTCGGGCAGTGTAGGGGGACGTGCTGGAGGTGGTGTTTCAGGGTTTAGGGCAGAGCAGTGGTGTTCGTGCAGTGTAGGGGGTTGTGCTGGGGGTGGTGTTTCAGGGTTTAGGGCAGTGCAGTGGTGTTTGGGCAGTGTAGGGGGATGTGCTGGGGTGGTGTTTCATGGATTAGGGCAGAGCAGTTGTGTTCGGGCAGTGTAGTGGGTCGTACTGGGGGTGGTGTTTCAGATTTTAGGGCAGTGCAGTGGTGTTTGGGCAGTGTAGGGGTCATGCAGGGGGTGGTGTTTCAGGGTTTAGGGCAGTGCAGTGGTGTTCGGGCAGTGTAAGGGGCCGTGCTGTTGCTCGTGTTTCAGGGTTTAGAGCATAGCAGTGGTGTTCGGGCAGTGTAGGTGGATGTGCTGGTGGTGGTGTTTCAGGGTTTAGTTCCGTGGTGTTTGGACAGTGTAGGGTGTCGTGCTGGGGCTGGTGTTTCAGGGTTCAGGGCAGTGCATTGGTGTTCGGGCAGTGTAGGTGGTTGTGCTGGAGCTGCTGTTTCATGGTTTAGGGCAGTGCAGTGGTGTTCGGGCAGTGTAAGGGGTCGTGCAGGAGGTGGTGTTTCAATGTTTAGGGCACTGCAGTGGTGTTCTGGCCGTGTAGGGGGTCGTGCTGGGAATGGTGTTTCATTGTTTAGGGCAGTGCAGTAGTGTTTGGGCAGTGTAGGGGTCATGCAGGGGGTGGTGTTTCAGGGCTTAGGGCAGTGCAGTGGTGTTCGGGCAGTGTAGAGGGTCGTGCTGGGGCTGGTGTTTCAGGGTTTAGGGCAGTGCAGTGGTGTTCGGGCAGTGTAGGGGCCGTGCTGGGGGTGGTGTTTCAGGGTTTAGGGTAGAGCAGTGGTGTCCGGGCAGTGTAGGGGGTGATGCTGGGGCTGGTGTTTCAGGGCTTAGGGCCGTGGTGTTCGAGCAGTGTAGGGGGTCTTGCTGGGGATGGTGTTTCAGGATTTAGGGCAGTGCAGTGGTGTTTGAGCAGTGTAGGGGGTCATGCTGCGGGCTGTGTTTCAGGGTTTAGGGCAGGGCAGTGGTGTTCGGGCAGTGTGGGGGGTCATGCTGGGGGTGGTGTTTCAGGGTTTAGGGCAGTGCAGTGGTGTTCGGGTAGTATAGGGGGTCATGCTGGTGGTGGTGTTTCAGGGTTTAGGGCAGTGCAGTGGTGTTCGGGCAGTGAAGTGGGTCATGCAGGGGGTGGTGTTTACGGGTTTAGGGCAGTGCAGTGGTTTTCGGGTAGTGTAAGGGGTCATGCTGGTGGTGGTGTTTCAGGGTTTAGGGCAGTGGAGTGGTGTTCGGGCAGTGTAGTGGGTCATGCAGGGGGTGGTGTTTCAGAGTTTAGGGCAGTGCAGTGGTGTTTGGGCAGTGTAGGGGGTCATGCTGAGGGTGGTGTTTCAGGGTTTAGGGCAGGGCAATGGTGTTCGGGCAAAGTGGGGGGTCTTGCTGGGGGTGGTGTTTCAGTGTATAGGGCAGGGGTGTTCGGACAGTGTAGGGGGTCTTGCTGTGGGTGGTGTTTCAGGGTTTAGGGCAATGGTGTTCGGGCAGTGTAGGGGGTCTTGCTGGGGGTGGTGTTTCATGGTTTAGGGCAGGGCAGTGGTGCTCAGGCAGTGTAGGGGATCGTGCTGGGGATGGTGTTGCAGGGTTTAGGGCAGTTCAGTGGTGTTTGGGGAGTGTAGGGGGTCGTGCTGGGGGCTGGTGTTTCAGGGTTTAGGGCAGTGTAGTGGTGTTCGGGCATTGTAGGGGGGCATGCTGGGGGTGGTGTTTCAGGCTTTACGGCAGTGCAGAAGTGTTCGGGCAGTGTAGGGGATCGTGCTGGGGCTGGTGTTTCAGGGTTTAGGGCAGTGGTGCAGTGGTGTTCGGGCAGTGTAGGGGGTCTTGCAGGGGGTGGTGTTTCAGGGCTTAGGGCAGTGAAGGGGGTCTTGCTGGGGGTGGTGTTTCAGGGTATAGGGCAATGTAGGGGGTCTTGCTGGGGGTGGTGTTTCAGGGTTTAGTGCAGCAGTGTTCGGGCAGCATAGGGGGTCATGCTGGGGGTGGTGTTTCAGGGTATAGGGCAGTGCAGTGGTGTTCCGGCAGTGTGGGGGGTCATGCTGGGGGTGGTGTTTCAGGGTTAAGGGCAGTGCAGTGGTGTTCGGGCAGTGTGGGGGCTCATGCTGGGGCTGGTGTTGCAGGGTTTAGGGCAGTGCTGGGGTGTTCAGGGAGTGTAGGGGGTCATGCTGGGGCTGCTGTTTCAGGGTTTTTCGGTAGTGCAGTGGTGTTGTCGCAGTGTAGGGGCTCTTGCTGGGGCTGTTGTTTCAGGGTTTAGGGCAGTGCAGTGGTTTTTGGGCAGTGTAGGGGGTCTTGCTGAGGCTGGTGTTTCAGGGTTTAGGGCAGTGCAGTGGTGTTCGGGCAGTGTAGGTGGTCATGCTGGGGATGGTGTTTCAGGCTTTATGGCAGTGCAGTGGTGTTCGGGCAGTTTAGGGGGTCATGCTGGGGCTGGTGTTACAGGGTTTAGAGCAGAGCAGTGGTGTCCGGGCAGTATAGGAGGCAATGCTGGGGCTGGTGTTTCAGGGTTTAGGGCAGAGCAGTGGTATCTGGGCAGTGTAGTGGGTTGTGTTGGGGCTGGTGTTTCAGCGTTTAGAGCAGAGCAGTGGTGTCCGGGCAGTGTAGGGGGTCGTGCTGGTACTGCTGTTTCAGGGTTTAGGACAAAGCACTGGTGTTCGGGCAGTGTACGGGACGTGCTGGAGGTGGTGTTTCAGGGTTTAGGGCAGAGCAGTGGTGTTCAGGCAGTGTAGGGGGTCGTGCTGGGGCTGGTGTTTCAGTGTTTATGGCAGTGCAGTGGTGTTCAGGCAGTGTAGGGGGCCGTGCTGGGGGTGGTGTTTCAGTGTTTAGGGTAGAGCAGTGGTGTCCAGGCAGTGTAGGGGGTCGTGCTGGGGCTGGTGTTTCAGGGTTTAGAGCAGAGCAGTGGTGTCTGGGCAGTGTAGGGGGTCGTGCTGGGGCTGGTGTTTCAGGGTTTAGGGCAAAGCACTGGTGTTCGGGCAGTGTCGAGGACGTGCTGGAGGTGGTGTTTCAGGGTTTAGGGCAGAGCAGTGGTGTTCGGGCAGTGTAGGGGGTCGTGCTGGGGCTGGTGTTTCAGTGTTTAGGGCAGTGTAGTTGTGTTCAGGCAGGGTAGGGGGCCGTGCTGGGGGTGGTGTTTCAGTGTTTAGGGTAGAGCAGTGGTGTCCAGGCAGTGTAGGGGGTCGTGCTGGGGCTGGTGTTTCAGGGTTTAGAACAAAGTACAGTTGTTCGGGCAGTGTAGGGGGACGTGCTGGAGGTGGTGTTTTACGGTTTAGGGCAGAGCAGTGGTGTTCGGGCAGTGTGGGGAGTCATGCTGTGGCTGGTGTTGCAGGGTTTAAGGCAGTGCTGGGATGTTCAGGGCGTGTAGTGGGTCATGCTGGGGCTGGTGTTTCAGGGTTTAGGGCAGTGCAGTGGTGTTCGGGCATTGTAGGGGGTCATGCTTGGGGTGGTGTTTCAGGATTTAGGGCAGTGCAGAAGTGTTCGGGTTGTGTAGGGGATCGTGCTCGGGCTGGTGTTTCATGGTTTAGGCCAGTGGTGCAGTGGTGTACGGGCAGTGTAGGGGGTCTTGCTGGGGGTTGTGTTTTAGGGTATAGGGTAGTGTAGGGGGTCTTGCTGGGGGTGGTGTTTCAGGGTTTAGTGCAGCGGTGTTCGGGCAGCATAGGGGGTCATGCTGGGGTGGTGTTTCAGAATTTAGGGCAGTGCAGTGGTGTTTGGGCATTGTAGGGTTCATTCTGGGGGTGGTGTTTCAGGATATAGGGCAGTGCAGTGGTGTTCGGGCAGGGTGGGGGTCATGCTGGGGGTGGTGTTTCAGGGTTAAGGGCAGTGCAGTGGTGTTCGGGCAGTGTGGGGGGTCATGCTGGGGCTGGTGTTGCAGGGTTTAGGGCAGTGCTGGGGTGTTCAGGGAGTGTAGGGGGTCATGCTGGCGCTGCTATTTCAGGGTTTTTTGGTAGTGCAGTGGTGTTGTGGCAGTGTAGAGGGTCGTGCTGGGGCTGGTGTTTCAGGGTTTAGGGCAGTGCAGTGATTTTAGGGCAGTGTAGGGGGTCTTGCTGGGGCTGGTGTTTCAGGGTTTAGGGCAGTGCAGTGGTGTTCGGGCAGTGTAGGTGGTCGTGCTGAGGCTGGTATTTCAGGGTTTAGGGCAGTTCAGTGGTGTTCAGGCAGTGTAGGTGGTCGTGCTGGGGCTGGTGTTTCACGGTTTAGGGCAGAGCAGTGGTGTTCGGGCAGTGTAGGTGGTCATGCTGGGGCTGGTGTTTCAGGCTTTATGGCAGTGCAGTGGTGTTCGGGCAGTTTAGGGGGTCATGCTGGGGCTGATGTTTCAGGGTTTAGAGCAGAGCAGTGGTGTCCGGGCAGTATAGGAGGCGATGCTGGGGCTGGTGTTTCAGGGTTTAGGGCAGAGCAGTGGTATCTCGGCAGTGTAGGGGGTCGTGTTGGGGATGGTGTTTCAGGGTTTAGAGCAGAGCAGTGGTGTCCGGGCAGTGTAGGGGGTCATGCTGGTGCTGGTGTTTCAGGGTTTAGGGCAAAGCACTGGTGTTCGGGCAGTGTAGGGGACGTGCTGGAGGTGGTGTTTCAGGGTTTAGGGCAGAGCAGTGGTGTTCGGGCAGTGCAGAGGGTCGTGCTGGGGCTGGTGTTTCAGTGTTTAGGGCAGTGCAGTGGTGTTCGGGCAGTGTAGTGGGTCGTGCTGGGGATGCTGTTTCAGGGTTTAGGGCAGTGCAGTGGTGTTCGGGCCGTGTAAGTGGTCTTGCGGGGGCTTGTGTTTCAGGGTTAAGGGCAGTGCAGTGGTGTTCGGGCAGTGTGGGGGCTCATGCTGGGGCTGGTGTTGCAGGGTTTAGGGCAGTGCTGGGGTGTTCAGGGAGTGTAGTGGGTCATGCTGGGGCTGCTGTTTCAGGGTTTTTCGGTAGTGCAGTGGTGTTGTCGCAGTGTAGGGGCTCTTGCTGGGGCTGGTGTTTCAGGGTTTAGGGCAGTGCAGTGGTTTTTGGGCAGTGTAGGGGGTCTTGCTGAGGCTGGTGTTTCAGGGTTTAGGGCAGTGCAGTGGTGTTCGGGCAGTGTAGGTGGTCATGCTGGGGATGGTGTTTCAGGCTTTATGGCAGTGCAGTGGTGTTCGGGCAGTTTAGGGGGTCATGCTGGGGCTGGTGTTACAGGGTTTAGAGCAGAGCAGTGGTGTCCGGGCAGTATAGGAGGCAATGCTGGGGCTGGTGTTTCAGGGTTTAGGGCAGAGCAGTGGTATCTGGGCAGTGTAGGGGGTCGTGTTGGGGCTGGTGTTTCAGCGTTTAGAGCAGAGCAGTGGTGTCCGGGCAGTGTAGGGGGTCGTGCTGGTACTGCTGTTTCAGGGTTTAGGACAAAGCACTGGTGTTCGGGCAGTGTACGGGACGTGCTGGAGGTGGTGTTTCAGGGTTTAGGGCAGAGCAGTGGTGTTCAGGCAGTGTAGGGGGTCGTGCTGGGGCTGGTGTTTCAGTGTTTATGGCAGTGCAGTGGTGTTCAGGCAGTGTAGGGGGCCGTGCTGGGGGTGGTGTTTCAGTGTTTAGGGTAGAGCAGTGGTGTCCAGGCAGTGTAGGGGGTCGTGCTGGGGCTGGTGTTTCAGGGTTTAGAGCAGAGCAGTGGTGTCTGGGCAGTGTAGGGGGTCGTGCTGGGGCTGGTGTTTCAGGGTTTAGGGCAACGCACTGGTGTTCGGGCAGTGTCGAGGACGTGCTGGAGGTGGTGTTTCAGGGTTTAGGGCAGAGCAGTGGTGTTCGGGCAGTGTAGGGGGTCGTGCTGGGGCTGGTGTTTCAGTGTTTAGGGCAGTGTAGTTGTTTTCAGGCAGGGTAGGGGCCGTGCTGGGGGTGGTGTTTCAGTGTTTAGGGTAGAGCAGTGGTGTCCAGGCAGTGTAGGGGGTCGTGCTGGGGCTGGTGTTTCAGGGTTTAGAACAAAGCACAGTTGTTCGGGCAGTGTAGGGGGACGTGCTGGAGGTGGTGTTTTACGGTTTAGGGCAGAGCAGTGGTGTTCGGGCAGTGTGGGGAGTCATGCTGTGGCTGGTGTTGCAGGGTTTAAGGCAGTGCTGGGATGTTCAGGGCGTGTAGTGGGTCATGCTGGGGCTGGTGTTTCAGGGTTTAAGGCAGTGCAGTGGTGTTCGGGCATTGTAGGGGGTCATGCTTGGGGTGGTGTTTCAGGATTTAGGGCAGTGCAGAAGTGTTCGGGTTGTGTAGGGGATCGTGCTCGGGCTGGTGTTTCATGGTTTAGGCCAGTGGTGCAGTGGTGTACGGGCAGTGTAGGGGGTCTTGCTGGGGGTTGTGTTTCAGGGTATAGGGTAGTGTAGGGGGTCTTGCTGGGGGTGGTGTTTCAGGGTTTAGTGCAGCGGTGTTCGGGCAGCATAGGGGGTCATGCTGGGGTGGTGTTTCAGAATTTAGGGCAGTGCAGTGGTGTTTGGGCATTGTAGGGTTCATTCTGGGGTGGTGTTTCAGGATATAGGGCAGTGCAGTGGTGTTCGGGCAGGGTGGGGGTCATGCTGGGGGTGGTGTTTCAGGGTTAAGGGCAGTGCAGTGGTGTTCGGGCAGTGTGGGGGGTCATGCTGGGGCTGGTGTTGCAGGGTTTAGGGCAGTGCTGGGGTGTTCAGGGAGTGTAGGGGGTCATGCTGGGGCTGCTATTTCAGGGTTTTTTGGTAGTGCTATGGTGTTGTGGCAGTGTAGAGGGTCGTGCTGGGGCTGGTGTTTCAGGGTTTAGGGCAGTGCAGTGATTTTAGGGCAGTGTAGGGGGTCTTGCTGGGGCTGGTGTTTCAGGGTTTAGGGCAGTGCAGTGGTGTTCGGGCAGTGTAGGTGGTCGTGCTGAGGCTGGTATTTCAGGGTTTAGGGCAGTTCAGTGGTGTTCAGGCAGTGTAGGTGGTCGTGCTGGGGCTGGTGTTTCACGGTTTAGGGCAGAGCAGTGGTGTTCGGGCAGTGTAGGTGGTCATGCTGGGGCTGGTGTTTCAGGCTTTATGGCAGTGCAGTGGTGTTCGGGCAGTTTAGGGAGTCATGCTGGGGCTGATGTTTCAGGGTTTAGAGCAGAGCAGTGGTGTCCGGGCAGTATAGGAGGCGATGCTGGGGCTGGTGTTTCAGGGTTTAGGGCAGAGCAGTGGTATCACGGCAGTGTAGGGGGTCGTGTTGGGGATGGTGTTTCAGGGTTTAGAGCAGAGCAGTGGTGTCCGGGCAGTGTAGGGGGTCATGCTGGTGCTGGTGTTTCAGGGTTTAGGGCAAAGCACTGGTGTTCGGGCAGTGTAGGGGACGTGCTGGAGGTGGTGTTTCAGGGTTTAGGGCAGAGCAGTGGTGTTCGGGCAGTGCAGGGGGTCGTGCTGGGGCTGGTGTTTCAGTGTTTAGGGCAGTGCAGTGGTGTTCGGGCAGTGTAGTGGGTCGTGCTGGGGATGCTGTTTCAGGGTTTAGGGCAGTGCAGTGGTGTTCGGGCCGTGTAAGTGGTCTTGCTGGGGCTTGTGTTTCAGGGTTTAGGGCAGTGCAGTGGTGTTCAGGCAGTGTAGGTGGTCGTGCTGGGGCTGGTGTTTCAGGGTTTAGGGCAGTGCAGTGGTGTTCGGGCAGTGTAGGGGTCGTGCTGGGGCTGGTGTTTCAGGGTTTAGTGCAGTGCAGTGGTGTTCAGGCAGTATAGGAGGCCGTGCTGGGGGTGGTGTTTCAGGGTTTAGGGTAGAGCAGTGGTGTCTGGGCAGTGTAGGGGGTGATGCAGGGGCTGGTGTTTCAGGGCTTAGGCCGTGGTGTTCGAGCAGTGTAGGGGGTCTTGCTGGGGATGGTGTGTCAGGATTTAGGGCAGTGCAGTGGTGTTTGGGCAGTGTAGGGGTCATGCTGGGGGTGGTGTTTCAGAGTTTAGGGCAGTGCAGTGGTGTTTGGGCAGTGTAGGGGGTCATGCTGGGGGTGGTGTTTCAGGGCTTAGGGCAGGGCAGTGGTGTTCGGGCAGTGTGGGGGGTCATGCTGGGGGTGGTGTTTCAGGGTTTAGGGCAGTGCAGTGGTGTTCGGGTAGTGTAGGGGGTCATGCTGGTGGTGGTGTTTCAGGGTTTAGGGCAGTGCAGTGGTGTTCGGGCAGTGTAGTGGGTCATGCAGGGGGTGGTGTTTCAGGGTTTAGGGCAGTGCAGTGGTTCTCGGGTAGTGTAGGGGGTCATGCTGGTGGTGGTGTTTCAGCGTTTAGGGCAGTGCAGTGGTGTTCGGGCAGTGTAGTGGGTCATGCTGGGGGTGGTGTTTCAGGGTTTAGGGCAGGGCAGTGGTATTCGGGCAATGTGGGGGTTCTTGCTGGGGGTGGTGTTTCAGTGTATAGGGCAGTGGTGTTCGGACAGTGTAGGGGGTCTTGCTGTGGGTGGTGTTTCAGGGTTTAGGGCAATGGTGTTCGGGCAGTGTAGGGGGTCTTGCTGGGGGTGGTGTTTCATGGTTTAGGGCAGTGCAGTGGTGTTCAGGCAGTGTAGGGGATCGTGCTGGGGCTGGTGTTGAAGGGTTTAGGGCAGTTCAGTGGTGTTCGGGGAGTGTAGGGGGTCGTGCTGGGGCTGGTGTTTCAGGGTTTAGGGCAGTGCAGTGGTGTTCGGGCATTGTAGGGGGTCATGCTGGGGGTGGTGTTTCAGGCTTTAGGGCAGTGCAGAAGTGTTCGGGCAGTGTAGGGGATCGTGCTGGGGCTGGTGTTTCAGGGTTTAGGGCAGTGGTGCAGTGGTGTTTGGGCAGTGTAGGGGGTCTTGCAGGGGGTGGTGTTTCAGGGCTTAGGGCAGTGGTGATCGGGCAGTGTAGGGGGTCTTGCTGGGGGTGGTGTTTCAGAGTATAGGGCAGTGTAGGGGGTCTTGCTGGGGGTGGTGTTTCAGGGTTTAGTGCAGCGGTGTTCGGGCAGCATAGGGGGGTCATGCTGGGGTGGTGTTTCAGAGTTTAGGGCAGTGCAGTGGTGTTTGGGCAGTGTAGGGGTCATGCTGGGGGTGGTGTTTCAGGGTTATGGGCAGTGCAGTGGTGTTCGGGCAGTGTGGGGGGTCATGCTTGGGCTGGTGTTGCAGGGTTTAGGGCAGTGCTGGGGTGTTCAGGGAGTGTAGGGGGTCATGCTGGGGCTGCTGTTTCAGGGTTTTTCGGTAGTGCAGTGGTGTTGTGGCAGTGTAGGGGGTCGTGCTGGGGCTGGTGTTTTAGGGTTTAGGGCATTGCAGTGGTTTTTGGGCAGTGTAGGGGGTCTTGCTGGGGCTGGTGTTTCAGAGTTTAAGGTAGTGCAGTGATGTTTGGGCAGTGTAGGGTGTCATGCTGGGGCTGGTGATTCAGGGTTTAGGCCAGTGCAGTGGTGTTCGGGCAGTGTAGGGGATCATGCTGGGGCTGGTGTTTCAGGGTTTAAGGCAGTGCAGTGGTGTTCCGGCAGTGAAGGGGGTCGTGCTGGGGGTGGTGTTTCAGGGTTTAGGGCATTGCAGTGATGTTCGTGCAGTGTAGGGGATCGTGCTGTGGATGGTGTTTCAGGGTTTAGGGCAGTGGTGCAGTGGTGTTCGGGCAGTGTAGGGGGTCTTGAAGGGGGTGGTGTTTCAGGTTTTAGGGCAGTGGTGTTCGGGCAGTGTAGGGTGTCTTGCTGTGGGTGGTGTTTCAGGGTTTAGGGCAGTGGTGTTCAGGCAGTGTACGGGGTCTTGCTGGGGGTGGTGTTTCATGGTTTAGGGCAGTGCAGTGGTGTTCAGGCAGTGTAGGGTATCGTGCTGGGGCTGGTGTTGCAGGGTTTAGGGCAGTTCAGTGGTGTTCGGGGAGTGTAGGGGGTCATGCTGGGGCTGGTGTTTCAGGGTTTAGGGCAGTGCAGTGGTGTTCGGGCATTGTAGGGGGTCATGCTGGGGGTGGTGTTTCAGGATTTAGGGCAGTGCAGAAGTGTTCGGGCAGTGTAGGGGATCGTGCTGGGGCTTGTGTTTCAGGGTTTAGGGCAGTGGTGCAGTGGTGTTCGGGCAGTGTAGGGGGTATTGCAGGGGGTGGTGTTTTAGGGCTTATGGCAGTGGTGATCGGGCAGTGTAGGGGGTCTTGCTGGGGTTGGTGTTTCAGGGTATAGGGCAGTGTAGGGGGTCTTGCTGGGGGTGGTGTTTCAGGGTTTAGCGTAGCGGTGTTCGGGCAGCATAGGGGGTCATGCTGGGGTGGTGTTTCAGCGTTTAGGGAAGTGCAGTGGTGTTTGGGCAGTGTAGGGGGTCATGCTGGGGGTGGTGTTTCAGGGTATAGGGCAGTGCAGTGGTGTTCGGTCAGTGTGGGGGGTCATACTGGGGGTGGTGTTTCAGGGTTAAGGGCAGTGCAGTGGTGTTCGGGCAGTGTGGGGAGTCATGCTGGGGCTCGTGTTGCAGGGTTTAGGGCAGTGCTGGGGTGTTCAGGGAGTGTAGGGGGTCATGCTGGGGCTGCTGTTTCAGCGTTTTTCAGTAGTGCAGTGGTGTTGTGGCAGTGTAGGGGGTCGTGCTGTGGCTGGTGTTTCAGGGTTTAGGGCAGTGCAGTGGTTTTTGGGCAGTGTAGGGGGTCTTGCTGGGGCTGGTGTTTCAGGGTTTAGGGCAGTGCAGTGGTGTTCGGGCAGTGTAGGTGGTCGTGTTGGGGCTGGTATTTCAGGGTTTCGGGCAGTTCAGTGGTGTTCAGGCAGTGTAAGTGGTCGTGCTGGGGCTGGTGTTTCACGGTTTAGGGCAGAGCAGTGGTGTTCGGGCAGTGTAGGTGGTCATGCTGGGGCTGGTGTTTCAGGCTTTATGGCAGAGCAGTGGTATCTGGGCAGTGTAGGGGGTCATGTTGGGGCTGGTGTTTCAGGGTTTAGAGCAGAGCAGTGGTGTCCGGGCAGTGTAGGGGGTCGTGCTGGTGCTGGTGTTTCAGGGTTTAGGGCAAAGCACTGGTGTTCGGCCAGTGTAGGGGACGTGCTGGAGGTGGTGTTTCAGGGTTTAGGGCAGAGCAGTGGTGTTCGGGCAGTGCAGGGGGTCTTGCTGGGGCTGGTGTTTCAGTGTTTAGGGCAGTGCAGTGGTGTTCAGGCAGTGTAGGGGGCCGTGCTGGGGGTGGTGTTTCAGTGTTTAGGGTAGAGCAGTGGTGTCCAGGAAGTGTAGGGGGTCGTGCTGGGGCTGGTGATTCAGGGTTTAGGCCAGTGCAGTGGTGTTCCGGCAGTGTAGGGGGTCGTGCTGGGGCTGGTGTTTCAGGGTTTAACTCAGTGCAGTGGTGTTCCGGCAGTGTAGGGGGTCGTGCTGGGGGTGGTGTTTCAGGGTTTAGGGCATTGCAGTGGTGTTCAGGCAGTGTAGGGTATCGTGCTGGGGCTGGTGTTGCAGTGTTTAGGGCAGTTCAGTGGTGTTCGGGGAGTGTAGGGGGTCGTGCTGGGGCTGGAGTTTCAGGGTTTAGGGCAGTGCAGTGGTGTTCGGGCATTGTAGGGGGTCATGCTGGGGGTGGTGTTTCAGGATTTAGGGCAGTGCAGAAGTGTTCGGGCAGTGTAGCGGATTGTGCTGGGGCTGGTGTTTCAGGGTTTAGGGCAGTGGTGCAGTGGTGTTCGGGCAGTGTAGGGGGTATTGCAGGGGGTGGTGTTTCAGGGCTCATGGCAGTGGTGATCGGAGAGTGTAGGGGGTCTTGCTGGGGGTGGTGTTTCAGGGTATAGGGCAGTGTAGGGTGTCTTGCAGGGGGTGGTGTTTCAGGGTTTAGTGCAGCGGTGTTCGGGCAGCATAAGGGGTCATGCTGGGGTGGTGTTTCAGAGTTTAGGGCAGTGCAGTGGTGTTTGGGCAGTGTAGGGGGTCATGCTGGGGGTGGTGTTTCAGGGTATAGGGCAGTGCAGTGGTGTTCGGGCAGTGTGGGGGGTCATGCTGGGGGTGGTGTTTCAGGGTAGAGGGCAGTGCAGTGGTGTTCGGGCAGTGTGGGGGGTCATGCTGGGGCTGGTGTTGCAGGGTTTAGGGCAGTGCTGGGGTGTTCAGGGAGTGTAGGGGGTCATGCTGGGGCTGCTGTTTCAGGGTTTTTCGGTAGTGCAGTGGTGTTGTGGCAGTGTAGGGGGTCGTGCTGGGGCTGGTGTTTCAGGGTTTAGGGCAGTTCAGTGGTGTTCAGGCAGTGTAGGTGGTCGTGCTGGGGCTGGTGTTTCACGGTTTAGGGCAGAGCAGTGGTGTTCGAGCAGTTTAGGGGGTCATGCTGGGGCTGGTGTTTCAGGGTTTAGAGCAGAGCAGTGGTGTCCGGGCAGAATAGGAGGCGATGCTGGGTCTGGTGTTTCAGGGTTTAGGGCAGAGCAGTGGTGTCTGGGCAGTGTAGGGGGTCGTGCTGGTGCTGGTGTTTCAGGGTTTAGGGTAAAGCACTGGTGTTCGGGCAGTGTAGGGGGTCGTGCTGGGGCTGGTGTTTCAGTGTTTAGGGCAGTGCAGTGGTGTTCAGGCAGTGTAGGGGGTCGTGCTGGGGCTGGTGTTTCAGGGTTTAGAGCAGAGCAGTGGTGTCCGGGTAGTGTAGGGGGTCGTGCTGGTGCTGGTGTTTCAGGGTTTACAGTAGTGCAGTGGTGTTGCGGCAGTGTAGGGGGTCGTGCTTGGGCTGGTGATGCAGGGTTTAGGGTAGTGCTGGGGTGTTCAGGGAGTGTTGGGGGTCAAGCTGGGGCTGGTGATGCAGGGTTTAGGGCAGTGCTGGGGTGTTCAGGGAGTGTAGGGGGTCGTGCTGGTGCTGGTATTTCAGGGTTTAGGGCAGAGCAGTGGTGTTCGGGCAGTGTAGGGGGTCGTGCTGGGGGTGGTGTTTCAGGGTTTAGGGCAGTGCAGTTTTGTTCGGGCAGTGTAGGTAGACGTGCTGGGGGTGGTGTTTCAGGGTTTTGGGCAGAGCTGTGGTGTTCGGACAGTGTAGTGGGTCATGCTAGGGGTGGTGTTTCAGGTTTTAGGGCAGTGCAGTGGTTTTCGGGCATTGTAGGGGGTCATGCAGGGGGTGGTGTTTCAGGGTTTAGGGCAGTGCAGTGGTGTCCGGGCAGTGTAGGGGGTCGTGCTGCGGCTGGTGTTTCAGGATTTAGGGCACAGTGTCGTTCAGGCAGTGTAGGGGGTTGTGCTGGGGCTGGTGTTTCAGGGTTTAGGGCAGTGCAGTGGTGTTCGGGCAGTGTAGGCGGCCGTGCTGGGGGTGGTGTTTCACGGTTTAGGATAGAGCAGTGGTGTCCGGGCAGTGTAGGGTGTCATGCTGGGGCTAGTGTTTCAGGGTTTAGAGCAGAGCAGTGGTGTCCGGGCAGTGTTGGCGGTCTTCTAGGGGGTGGTGATTCAGGGTTTATGGCAGTGGTGTTCGGGCAGTGTAGGGGGTCTTGCTGGGGGTGGTGTTTTAAGATTTAGGGCAGTGGTGTTCGGGCAGTGTTGGGGGTCTTGCTGGGGGTGGTGTTTCAGGGTTTAGGGCAGTGTAGGGGGTCTTGCTGGGGGTGGTGTTTCAGAGTTTAAGGCAGTGCAGTGGTGTTTGGGCAGTGTAGGGGGTCGTGCTGGGGCTGGTGATTCAGGGTTTAGGGCAGTGGACTGGTGTTCCGGCAGTGTAGGGTTCGTGCTGGCGTTTCAGGGTTTAAGGCAGTGCAGTGGTGTTCCGGCACTGTAGGGGGTCTTGCTGGGGGTGGTGTTTCAGGGTTTAGGGCATTGCAGTGGTGTTCGGGCAGTGTAGGGGATCGTGCTGTGGCTGGTGTTTCAGGGTTTAGGGCAGTGGTGCAGTGGTGTTCGGGCAGTGTAGGGGGTCTTGAAGGGGGTGGTGTTTCAGGGTTTAGGGTAGTGGTGTTCGGGCAGTGTAGGGGGTCTTGCTGGGGGGGTGTTTCAGGGATTAGGGCAGTGCAGTGGTGTTCGGGCAGTGTAGGGGATCGTGCTGGGGCTGGTGTTGCAGGGTTTAGGGCAGTTCAGTGGTGTTAGGGGAGTGTAGGGTGTCGTGCTGGGGATGGTGTTTCAGGGTTTAGGGCAGTGCAATGGTGTTCGGGCATTGTAGGGGGTCATGCTGGGGGTGGTGTTTCAGGATTTAGGGCAGTGCTGAAGTGTTCGGGCAGTGTAGGGGATCGTGCTGTGGCTGGTGTTTCAGGGTTTAGGGTAGTGGTGCAGTTGTGTTCGGGCAGTGTAGGGGGTCTTGCAGGGGGTGGTGTTTCAGGGCTTAGGGCAGTGGTGATCGGGCAGTGTAGGAGGTCTTGCTGGGGGTGGTGTTTCAGGGTTTAGTGCAGCGGTGTTCGGGCAGCATAGGGGGGTCATGCTGGGGTGGTGTTTCAGGGTATAGGCAGTGGTGTTCGGGCAGTGTGGGGGGTCATGCTGGGGGTGGTGTTTCAGGGTTAAGGGCAGTGCAGTGGTGTTCGGGCAGTGTGAGGGGTCATGCTGGGGCTGGTGTTGCAGGGTTTAGGGCAGTTCTGGGGTGTTCAGGGAGTGTAGGGGGTCATGCTGAGGCTGCTGTTTCAGGGTTCTTCGGTAGTGCAGTGGTGTTGTGGCAGTGTAGGGGGTCGTGCTGGGGCTGGTGTTTCAGGGTTTAGGGCAGTGCAGTGGTTTTTGGGCAGTGTAGGGAGTCTTGCTGGGGCTAGTTTTTCAGAGTTTAAGGCAGTGCAGAGGTGTTTGGGCAGTGTAGGGGTTCGTGCTGGGGCTGGTGATTCAGGGTTTAGGGCAGTGCAGTGGTGTTTGGGCAGTGTAGGGGGTCATGCTGGGGGTGGTGTTTCAGGGTATAGGCAGTGGTGTTCGGGCAGTGTGGGGGGTCATGCTGAGGGTGGTGATTCAGGGTTAAGGGCAGTGCAGTGGTGTTCGGGCAGTGTGAGGGGTCATGCTGGGGCTGGTGTTGCAGGGTTTAGGGCAGTTCTGGGGTGTTCAGGGAGTGTAGGGGGTCATGCTGAGGCTGCTGTTTCAGGGTTCTTCGGTAGTGCAGTGGTGTTGTGGCAGTGTAGGGGGTCGTGCTGGGGCTGGTGTTTCAGGGTTTAGGGCAGTGCAGTGGTTTTTGGGCAGTGTAGGGAGTCTTGCTGGGGCTAGTGTTTCAGAGTTTAAGGCAGTGCAGAGGTGTTTGGGCAGTGTAGGGGTTCGTGCTGGGGCTGGTGATTCAGGGTTTAGGGCAGTGCAGTGGTGTTCCGGCAGTGTAGGGGGTCGTGCTGGGGCTGGTGTTTCAGGGTTTAAGGCAGTGCAGTGGTGTTCCTGCAGTGTAGGGGGTCGTGCTGGGGGTGGTGTTTCAGGGTTTAGGGCATTGCAGTGGTGTTCGGGCAGTGTAGGGGATCGTGCTGTGGCTGGTGTTTCAGGTTTTAGGGCAGTGGTGCAGTGGTGTTCAGGCAGTGTAGGGGGTCTTGAAGGGGGTGGTGTTTCAGGTTTTAGGGCAGTGGTGTTCGGGCAGTGTAGGGTGTCTTGCTGTGGGTGGTGTTTCAGGGTTTAGGGCAGTGGTGTTCGGGCAGTGTAGGGGGTCTTGCTGGGGGTGGTGTTTCATGGTTTAGGGCAGTGCAGTGGTGTTCAGGCAGTGTAGGGTATCGTGCTGGGGCTGGTGTTGCAGGGTTTAGGGCAGTTCAGTGGTGTTCGGGGAGTGTAGGGGGTCATGCTGTTGCTGGTGTTTCAGGGTTTAGGGCAGTGCAGTGGTGTTCGGGCATTGTAGGGGGTCATGCTGGGGGTGGTGTTTCAGGATTTAGTGCAGTGCAGAAGTGTTCGGGCAGTGTAGGGGATCATGCTGGGCTGGTGTTTCAGGGTTCAGGGCAGTGGTGCAGTGGTGTTCGGGCAGTGTAGGGGGTCTTGCAGGGGGTGGTGTTTCAGTGCTTATGGCAGTGGTGATCGGGCAGTGTAGGGGGTCTTGCTGGGGGTGGTGTTTCAGGGTATAGGGCAGTGTAGGGGGTCTTGCTGGGGCTGGTGATTCAGGGTTTAGTGCAGCGGTGTTCGTGCAGCATAGGGGGTCATGCTGGGGTGGTGTTTCAGAGATTAGGGCAGTGCAGTGGTGTTTGGGCAGTGTAGGGGGTCATGCTGGGGGTGGTGTTTCAGGGTATAAGGCAGTGCAGTGGTGTTCGGGCAGTGTGGGGGGTCATGCTGGGGGTGGTGTTTCAGGGTTAAGGGCAGTGCAGTGGTGTTCGGGCAGTGTGGGGGGTCATGCTGGGGCTGGTGTTGCAGGGTTTAGGGCAGTGCTGGGGTGTTCAGGGAGTGTAGGGGGTCATTCTGGGGCTGCTGTTTCAGGGTTTTTCGGTAGTGCAGTGGTGTTGTGGCAGTGTAGGGGGTCGTGCTGGGGCTGCTGTTTCAGGGTTTAGGGCAGTGCAGTTTTTTTCGGGCAGTGTAGGGGGTCATGCTGGGGCTGGTGTTTCAGGGTTTAGGGCAGTGCAGTGGTGTTGCGACAGTGTAGGGGGTCATGCTGGGGCTGGTGATGCAGGGTATAGGGCAGTGCTGGGGTGTTCAGGGAGTGTAGGGGGTCAAGCTGGGGCTGGTGATGCAGGGTTTAGGGCAGTGCTGGGGTGTTCAGGGAGTGTAGGGGGTCGTGCTGGTGCTGGTATTTCAGGGTTTAGGGCAGGGCAGTGGTGTTAGGGCAGTGTAGGGGGTCGTGCTGGGGTGGAATTTCAGCGTTTAGGGCAGTATAGTTTTGTTCGGGCAGTGTAGGTGGACATGCTGGTGGTGGTGTTTCAGGGTTTAGGGCAGAGCAGTGGTGTACGGGCAGTGTAGTGGGTCATGCTGGGGCTGGTGATTCAGGGTTTAGTGCAGCGGTGTTCGTGCAGCATAGGGGGTCATGCTGGGGTGGTGTTTCAGAGATTAGGGCAGTGCAGTGGTGTTTGGGCAGTGTAGGGGGTCATGCTGGGGGTGGTGTTTCAGGGTATAAGGCAGTGCAGTGGTGTTCGGGCAGTGTGGGGGGTCATGCTGGGGGTGGTGTTTCAGGGTTAAGGGCAGTGCAGTGGTGTTCGGGCAGTGTGGGGGGTCATGCTGGGGCTGGTGTTGCAGGGTTTAGGGCAGTGCTGGGGTGTTCAGGGAGTGTAGGGGGTCATTCTGGGGCTGCTGTTTCAGGGTTTTTCGGTAGTGCAGTGGTGTTGTGGCAGTGTAGGGGGTCGTGCTGGGGCTGCTGTTTCAGGGTTTAGGGCAGTGCAGTTTTTTTCGGGCAGTGTAGGGGGTCATGCTGGGGCTGGTGTTTCAGGGTTTAGGGCAGTGCAGTGGTGTTGCGACAGTGTAGGGGGTGGTGCTGGGGCTGGTGATGCAGGGTATAGGGCAGTGCTGGGGTGTTCAGGGAGTGTAGGGGGTCAAGCTGGGGCTGGTGATGCAGGGTTTAGGGCAGTGCTGGGGTGTTCAGAGAGTGTAGGGGGTCGTGCTGGTGCTGGTATTTCAGGGTTTAGGGCAGGGCAGTGGTGTTCGGGCAGTGTAGGGGGTCGTGCTGGGGTGGAATTTCAGGGTTTAGGGCAGTATAGGTATGTTCGGGCAGTGTAGGTGGACATGCTGGTGGTGGTGTTTCAGGGTTTAGGGCAGAGCAGTGGTGTACGGGCAGTGTAGTGGGTCATGCTGGGGGTGGTGTTTCAGGTTTTAGGGCAGTGCAGTGGTTTTCGGGCAGTGTAGGGGGTCATGCGGGGGGTGGTGTTTCAGGGTTTAGGGCAGTTCAGTGGTGTTCTGGCAGTGTAGGGGGTCGTGCTGGGGCTGGTGTTTCAGGGTTTAGGGCAGGGCAGTGGCGTTCCGGCAGTGTAGGGGGTCGTGCTTGGGCTGGTGTTTTAGGGTTTAGGGCAGTGCAGTGGTGTTCGGGAAGTGTAGGGGGCCGTGCTGGGGGTGGTGTTTCAGGGTTTAGGGTAGTGCAGTGGTGTTCGGGCAGTGTGGGGGGTCAAGCTGGGGCTGGTGATGCAGGGTTTAGGGCAGTGATGGGGTGTTCAGGGTGTGTAGGGGGTCATGCTGGGGCTGGTGTTTCAGGGTTTACAGTAGTGCAGTGGTGTTGCGGCAGTGTAGGGGGTCGTGCTTGGGCTGGTGATGCAGGGTTTAGGGCAGTGCTGGGGTGCTCAGGGAGTCTAGGGGGTCAAGCTGGGGCTGGTGATGCAGGGTTTAGGGCAGTGCTGGGGTGTACAGGGAGTGTAGGGGGTCGTGCTTGTGCTGGTATTTCAGGGTTTAGGGCAGAGCAGTGGTGTTCGGGCAGTGTAGGGGGTCGTGCTGGGGGTGGTATTTCAGGGTTTAGGGCAGTGCAGTTTTGTTCGGGCAGTGTAGGTAGACGTGCTGGGGGTGGTATTTCAGGGTTTAGGGCAGAGCAGTGGTGTTCGGGCAGTGTAGTGGGTCATGCTGGGGTGGTGTTTCAGGTTTTAGGGCAGTGCAGTGGTTTTCGGGCAGTGTAGGGGATCAAGCAGGGGGCGGTGTTTCAGGGTTTAGGGCAGTGCAGTGGTGTCTGGGCAGTGTAGGGGGTTGTGCTGGGGCTGGTGTTTCAGAGTTTAGGGCAGTGCAGTGGTGTTTGGGCTGTGTAGGGGGTCATGCTGGGGGTGGTGTTTCAGGGTATAGGGCAGTGCAGTGGTGTTCGGGCAGTGTGGGGGGTCATGCTGGGGGTGGTGTTTCAGGGTTAAGGGCAGTGCAGTGGTGTTCGGGCAGTGTGGGGGGTCATGCTGGGGCTGGTGTTGCAGGGTTTAGGGCAGTGCTGGGGTGTTCAGGGAGTGTAGGGGGTCATGCTGGGGCTGCTGTTTCAGGGTTTTTCGGTAGTGCAGTGGTGTTGTGGCAGTGTAGGGGGTCGTGCTGGGGCTGGTGTTTCAGGGTTTAGGGCAGTGCAGTGGTTTTTGGGCAGTGTTGGGGGTCTTGCTGGGGCTGGTGTTTCAGGGTTTAGGGCAGTGCAGTGGTGTTCGGGCAGTGTAGGTGGTCGTGTTGGGGCTGGTAATTCAGGGTTTCGGGCAGTTCAGTGGTGTTCAGGCAGTGTAGGTGGTCGTGCTGGGGCTGGTGTTTCACAGTTTAGGGCAGAGCAGTGGTGTTCGGGCAGTGTAGGTGGTCATGCTGGGGCTGGTGTTTCAGGCTTTATGGCAGTGCAGTGGTGTTCGGGCAGTTTAGGGGGTCATGCTGGGGCTGGTGTTTCAGGGTTTAGGGCAGTGCAGTGTTGTTCAGGCAGTGTAGGGGGCTGTGCTGGGGCTGGTGTTTCAGAGTTTAAGGCAGTGCAGTGGTGTTTGGGCTGTGTAGGGGGTCATGCTGGAGGTGGTGTTTCAGGGTATAGGGCAGTGCAGTGGTGTTCGGGCAGTGTGGGGGGTCATGCTGGGGGTGGTGTTTCAGGGTTAAGGGCAGTGCAGTGGTGTTCGGGCAGTGTGGGGGGTCATGCTGGGGCTGGTGTTGCAGGGTTTAGGGCAGTGCTGGGGTGTTCAGGGAGTGTAGGGGGTCATGCTGGGGCTGCTGTTTCAGGGTTTTTCGGTAGTGCAGTGGTGTTGTGGCAGTGTAGGGGGTTGTGCTGGGGCTGGTGTTTCAGGGTTTAGGGCAGTGCAGTGGTTTTTGGGCAGTGTAGGGGGTCTTGCTGGGGCTGGTGTTTCAGGGTTTAGGGCAGTGCAGTGCTGTTCGGGCAGTGTAGGTGGTCGTGTTGGGGCTGGTATTTCAGGGTTTCGGGCAGTTCAGTGGTGTTCAGGCAGTGTAGGTGGTCGTGCTGGGGCTGGTGTTTCACGGTTTAGGGCAGAGCAGTGGTGTTCGGGCAGTGTAGGTGGTCATGCTGGGGCTGGTGTTTCAGGCTTTATGGCAGTGCAGTGGTGTTCGGGCAGTTAGGGGGTCATGCTGGGGCTGGTGTTTCAGGGTTTAAAGCAGAGCAGTGGTGTCCGGGCAGAATAGGAGGCGATGCTGGGGCTGGTGTTCAGGGTTTAGGGCAGAGCAGTGGTATCTGGGCAGTGTAGGGGGTCGTGTTGGGGCTGGTGTTTCAGGGTTTAGAGCAGAGCAGTGGTGTCCGGGCAGTGTAGGGGGTCATGCTGGTGCTGGTGTTTCAGGGTTTAGGGCAAAGCACTGGTGTTCGGGCAGTGTAGGGGACGTGCTGGAGGTGGTGTTTCAGGGCTTAGGGCAGAGCAGTTGTGTTCGGGCAGTGCAGGGGGTCATGCTGGGGCTGGTGTTTCAGTGTTTAGGGCAGTGCAGTGGTGTTCAGGCAGTGTAGGGGGCCGTGCTGGGGGTGGTGTTTCAGTGTTTATGGTAGAGCAGTGGTGTTGTGGCAGTGTAGGGGGTCGTGCTGAGGCTGGTGTTTCAGGGTTTAGGGCAGTGCAGTGGTTTTTGGGCAGTGTAGGGGGTCTTGCTGGGGCTGGTGTTTCAGGGTTTAGGGCAGTGCAGTGGTGTTCGGGCAGTGTAGGTGGTCGTGTTGGGGCTGGTATTTCAGGGTTTCGGGCAGTTCAGTGGTGTTCAGGCAGTGTAGGTGGTCGTGCTGGAGCTGGTGTTTCACGGTTTAGGGCAGAGCAGTGGTGTTCGGGCAGTGTAGGTGGTCATGCTGGGGCTGGTGTTTCAGGCTTTATGGCAGTGCAGTGGTGTTCGGGCAGTTTAGGGGGTCATGCTGGGGCTGGTGTTTCAGGGTTTAGAGCAGAGCAGTGGTGTCCGGGCAGAATAGGAGGCGATGCTGGGGCTGGTGGTCAGGGTTTAGGGCAGAGCAGTGGTATCTGGGCAGTGTAGGGGGTCGTGTTGGGGCTGGTGTTTCAGGGTTTAGAGCAGAGCAGTGGTGTCCGGGCAGTGTAGGGGGTCGTGCTGGTGCTGGTGTTTCAGGGTTTAGGGCAAAGCACTGGTGTTCGGGCAGTGTAGGGGACGTGCTGGAGGTGGTGTTTCAGGGCTTAGGGCAGAGCAGTTGTGTTCAGGCAGTGCAGGGGGTCGTGCTGGGGCTGGTGTTTCAGTGTTTAGGGAAGTGCAGTGGTGTTCAGGCAGTGTAGGGGGTCGTGCTGGGGGTGGTGTTTCAGTGTTTATGGTAGAGCAGTGGTGTCCAGGCAGTGTAGGGGGTCGTGCTGGGGCTGGTGTTTCAGGGTTTAGAGCAGAGCAGTGGTGTCCGGGCAGTGTAGGGGGTCGTGCTGGTGCTGGTGTTTCAGGGTTTACAGTAGTGCAGTGGTGTTGCGGCAGTGTAGGGGGTCGTGCTTGGGCTGGTGATGCAGGGTTTAGGGCAGTGCTGGGGTGTTCAGGGAGTGTTGGGGGTCAAGCTGGGGCTGGTGATGCAGGGTTTAGGGCAGTGCTGGGGTGTTCAGGGAGTGTAGGGGGTCGTGCTGGTGCTGGTATTTCAGGGTTTAGGGCAGAGCAGTGGTGTTCGGGCAGTGTAGGGGGTCGTCCTGGGGGTGGTGTCTCAGGGTTTAGGGCAGTGCAGTTTTGTTTGGGCAGTGTAGGTGGACGTGCTGGGGGTGGTGTTTCATGGTTTAGGGCAGAGCAGTGGTGTTCGGGCAGTGTAGTGGGTCATGCTGGGGCTGGTGTTTCAGGGTTTAGGGCAGTGCAGTGGTGTTCGGGCAGTGTAGGTGGTCGTGTTGGGGCTGGTATTTCAGGGTTTCGGGCAGTTCAGTGGTGTTCAGGCAGTGTAGGTGGTCGTGCTGGGGCTGGTGTTTCACGGTTTAGGGCAGAGCAGTGGTGTTCGGGCAGTGTAGGTGGTCATGCTGGGGCTGGTGTTTCAGGCTTTATGGCAGTGCAGTGGTGTTCGGGCAGTTTAGGGGGTCATGCTTGGGCTGGTGTTTCAGGGTTTAGAGCAGAGCAGTGGTGTCCGGGCAGAATAGGAGGCGATGCTGGGGCTGGTGGTCAGGGTTTAGGGCAGAGCAGTGGTATCTGGGCAGTGTAGGGGGTCGTGTTGGGGCTGGTGTTTCAGGGTTTAGAGCAGAGCAGTGGTGTCCGGGCAGTGTAGGGGGTCGTGCTGGTGCTGGTGTTTCAGGGTTTAGGGCAAAGCACTGGTGTTCGGGCAGTGTAGGGGACGTGCTGGAGGTGGTGTTTCAGGGCTTAGGGCAGAGCAGTTGTGTTCGGGCAGTGCAGGGGGTCGTGCTGGGGCTGGTGTTTCAGTGTTTAGGGAAGTGCAGTGGTGTTCAGGCAGTGTAGGGGGCCATGCTGGGGCTGGTGTTTCAGTGTTTATGGTAGAGCAGTGGTGTCCAGGCAGTGTAGGGGGTCGTGCTGGGGCTGGTGTTTCAGGGTTTAGAGCAGAGCAGTGGTGTCCGGGCAGTGTAGGGGGTCGTGCTGGTGCTGGTGTTTCAGGGTTTACAGTAGTGCAGTGGTGTTGCGGCAGTGTAGGGGGTCGTGCTTAGCTGGTGATGCAGGGTTTAGGGCAGTGCTGGGGTGTTCAGGGAGTGTTGGGGGTCAAGCTGGGGCTGGTGATGCAGGGTTTAGGGCAGTGCTGGGGTGTTCAGGGAGTGTAGGGGGTCGTGCTGGTGCTGGTATTTCAGGGTTTAGGGCAGAGCAGTGGTGTTCGGGCAGTGTAGGGGGTCGTGCTGGGGGTGGTGTCTCAGGGTTTAGGGCAGTGCAGTTTTGTTCGGGCAGTGTAGGTGGACGTGCTGGGGGTGGTGTTTCATGGTTTAGGGCAGAGCAGTGGTGTTCGGGCAGTGTAGTGGGTCATGCTGGGGGTGATGTTTCAGGTTTTAGGGCAGTGCAGTGTTTTTCGGGCAGTGTAGGGGGTCATGCAGGGGGTGGTGTTTCAGGGTTTATGGCAGTGCAGTGGTGTCTGGGCAGTGTAGGGGGTCGTGCTGGGGTGGTGTTTCAGGGTTTAGGGCAGTGCAGTGTCGTTCAGGCAGTGTAGGGGGTTGTGCTGGGGCTGGTGTTTCAGGGTTTAGGGCAGTGCAGTGGTGTTCGGGCAGTGTAGGCGGCCGTGCTGGGGGTGGTGTTTCACGGTTTAGGATAGAGCAGTGGTGTATGGGCAGTGTAGGGGGTCATGCTGGGGCTGGTGTTTCAGGGTTTAGAGCAGAGCAGTGGTGTCCGGGCAGTGTTGGCGGTCTTGTAGGGGGTGATGTTTCAGGGTTTAGAGCAGTGGTGTTCGGGCAGTGTAGGGGGTCTTGCTGGGGGTGGTGTTTCAAGGTTTAGGGCAGTGGTGTTCGGGTAGTGTTGGGGGTCTTGCTGCGGGTGGTGTTTCAGGGTCTAGGGCAGTGTAGGGGGTCATGCTGGGGGTGGTGTTTCAGAGTTTAAGGCAGTGCAGTGGTGTTTGGGCAGTGTAGGGGGTCGTGCTGGGGCTGATGATTCAGGGTTTAGGGCAGTGCACTGGTGTTCCAGCAGTGTAGGGTTCGTGCTGGAGCTGGTGTTTCAGGGTTTAAGGCAGTGCAGTGGTGTTCCGGCAGTGTAGGGGGTCGTGCTGGGGGTGGTGTTTCAGGGTTTAGGGCATTGCAGTGGTGTTCGGGCAGTGTAGGGGATCGTGCTGTGGCTGGTGTTTCAGGGTTTAGGGCAGTGGTGCAGTGGTGTTCGGGCAGTGTAGGGGATCTTGAAGGTGGTGGTGTTTCAGGTTTTAGGGCAGTGGTGTTCGGGCAGTGTAGGGTGTCTTGCTGTGGGTGGTGTTTCAGGGTTTAGGGCAGTGGTGTTTGGGCAGTGTAGGGGGTCTTGCTGGGGGTGGTGTTTCATGGTTTGGGGCAGTGCAGTGGTGTTCAGGCAGTGTGGGGTATCGTGCTGGGGCTGGTGTTGCAGGGTTTAGGGCAGTTCAGTGGTGTATGGGGAGTGTAGGGGGTTGTGCTGGGGCTGGTGTTTCAGGGTTTAGGGCAGTGCAGTGGTGTTCGGGCATTGTAGAGGGTCATGCTGGGGGTGGTGTTTCAGGATTTAGGGCAGTGCATAAGTGTTCGGGCAGTGTAGGGGATCGTGCTGGGGCTGGTGTTTCAGGGTTTAGGGTAGTGGTGCAGTGGTGTTCGGGCAGTGTAGGGGGTCTTGCAGGGGGTGGTGTTTCAGGGCTTAGGGCAGTGGTGATCGGGCAGTGTAGGGGGTCTTGCTGGGGGTGGTGTTTCGGGGTATAGGGCAGTGTAGGGGGTCTTGCTGGGGGTGGTGTTTCAGGGTTTAGTGCAGCGGTGTTCGGGCAGCATAGGGGGTCATGCTGGGGTGGTGTTTCAGAGTTTAGGGCAGTGCAGTGGTGTTTGGGCAGTGTAGGGGGTCATGCTGGGGGTGGTGTTTCAGGGTATAGGGCAGTGCAGTGGTGTTCGGGCAGTGTGGGGGGTCATGCTGGGGGTGGTGTTTCAGGGTTAAGGGCAGTGCAGTGGTGTTCGGGTAGTGTGGGGGGTCATGCTGGGGCTGGTGTTGCAGGGTTTAGGGCAGTGCTGGGGTGTTCAGGGAGTGTAGGGGGTCATGCTGGGGCTGCTGTTTCAGGGTTCTTCGGTAGTGCAGTGGTGTTGTGGCAGTGTAGGGGGTGTGCTGGGGCTGGTGTTTCAGGGTTTAGGGCAGTGCAGTGGTTTTTGGGCAGTGTAGGGGGTCTTGCTGGGGCTGGTGTTTCAGAGTTTAAGGCAGTGCAGTGGTGTTTGGGCAGTGTAGGGGGTCGTACTCGGGCTGGTGATTCAGGGTTTAGGGCAGTGCAGTGGTGTTCCGGCAGTGTAGGGGGTCGTGCTGGGGCTGGTGTTTCAGGGTTTAAGGCAATGCAGTGGTGTTCCCGCAGTGTAGGGGGTCGTGCTGGGGGTGATGTTTCAGGGTTTAGGGCATTGCAGTGGTGTTCGGGCAGTGTAGGGGATCATGCTGTGGCTGGTGTTTCAGGGTTTAGGGCAGTGGTGCAGTGGTGTTCGGGCAGTGTAAGGGGTCTTGAAGGGGGTGGTGTTTCAGGTTTTAGGGCAGTGGTGTTCGGGCAGTGTAGAGTGTCTTGCTGTGGGTGGTGTTTCAGGGTTTAGGGCAGTGGTGTTCGGGCAGTCTAGGGGGTCTTGCTGGGGGTGGTGTTTCATGGTTTAGGGCAGTGCAGTGGTGTTCAGGCAGTGTAGGGTATTGTGCTGGGGCTGGTGTTGCAGGGTTTAGGGCAGTTCAGTGGTGTTCGGGGAAGTAGGGGGTCATGCTGGGGGTGGTGTTTCAGGATTTAGGGCAGTGCAGAAGTGTTCGGGCAGTGTAGGGGATCGTGCTGGGGCTGGTGTTTCAGGGTTTAGGGCAGTGGTGCAGTGGTTTTCGGGCAGTGTAGGGGGTCTTGCAGGGGGTGGTGTTTCAGGGCTTAGGGCAGTGGTGATCGGGCAGTGTAGGGGTCTTGCTGGGGGTGGTGTTTCAGGGTATAGGGCAGTGTAGGGGGTCTTGCTGGGGCTGGTGTTTCAGGGTTTAGTGCAGCGGTGTTCGGACAGCATAGGGGGTCATGCTGGGGTGGTGTTTCAGAGATTAGGGCAGTGCAGTGGTGTTTGGGCAGTGTAGGGGGTCATGCTGGGGGTGGTGTTTCAGGGTATAGGGCAGTGCAGTGGTGTTCGGGCAGTGTGTGGGGTCATGCTGGGGGTAGTGTTTCAGGGTTAAGGGCAGTGCAGTGGTGTTCGGGCAGTGTGGGGGGTCATGCTGGGGCTGGTGTTGCAGGGTTTAGGGCAGTGCTGGGGTGTTCAGGGAGTGTAGGGGGTCATGGTGGGGCTGCTGTTTCAGGGTTTTTTGGTAGTGCAGTGGTGTTGTGGCAGTGTAGGGGGTCGTGCTGGGGTTGGTGTTTCAGGGTTTAGGGCAGTGCAGTGGGTTTTGGGCAGTGTAGGGGGTCTTGCTGGGGATGGTCTTTCAGGGTTTAGGACAGTGCAGTGGTGTTCGGGCAGTGTAGGTGGTCGTGTTTGGGCTGGTATTTCAGGGTTTTGGGCAGTTCAGTGGTGGTCAGGCAGTGTAGGTGGTCGTGCTGGGGCTGGTGTTTCACGGTTTAGGGCAGAGCAGTGGTGTTCGGGCAGTGTAGGTGGTCATGCTGGGGCTGGTGTTTCAGGCTTTATGGCAGTGCAGTGGTGTTCGGGCAGTTTAGGGGGTCATGCTGGGGCTGGTGTTTCAGGGTTTAGAGCAGAGCAGTGGTGTCCGGGCGGAATAGGAGGCGATGCTGGGGCTGGTGTTTCAGGGTTTAGTGCAGAGCAGTGGTATCTGGGCAGTTTAGGGGGTCGTGTTGGGGCTGGTATTTCAGGGTTTAGGGCAGAGCAGTGGTGTTCGGGCAGTGTAGGGGGTCGTGCTGGGGGTGGTATTTCAGGGTTTAGGGCAGTGCAGTTTTGTTCGGGCAGTGTAGGTGGACGTGCTGGGGGTGGTGTTTCAGGGTTTAGGGCAGAGCAGTGGTGTTTGGGCAGTGTAGTGGGTCATGCTGGGGGTGGTGTTTCAGGTTTTAGGGCAGTGCAGTGGTTTTCGGGCAGTGTAGGGGGTCATGCAGGGGGCGGTGTTTCAGGGTTTAGGGCAGTGCAGTGGTGTCCGGGCAGTGTAGGGGGTTGTGCTGGGGCTGGTGTTTCAGGGTTTAGGGCAGTGCAGTGTTGTTCAGGCAGTGTAGGGGGTTGTGCTGGGGCTGGTGTTTCAGGGTTTAGGGCAGTGCAGTGGTGTTCGGGCAGTGTAGGCGGCTGTGCTGGGGGTGGTGTTTCACGGTTTAGGATAGAGCAGTGGTGTCCGGGCAGTGTAGGGGGTCATGCTGGGGCTGGTGTTTCAGGGTTTAGAGCAGAGCAGTGGTGTCCGGGCAGTGTTGGCGGTCTTGTAGGGGGTGGTGTTTCAGGGTTTAGGGCAGTGGTGTTCAGGCAGTGTAGGGGGTCTTGCTGGGTGTGGTGTTTCATGGTTTAGGGCAGTGCAGTGGTGTTCAGGCAGTGTAGGGTATCGTGCTGGGGCTGGTGTTGCAGGGTTTAGGGCAGTTCAGTGGTGTTCGTGGATTGTAGGGGGTCGAGCTGGGGCTGGTGTTTCAGGGTTTAGGGCAGTGCAGTGATGTTCCGGCATTGTAGGGGGTCATGCTGGGGGTGGTGTTTCAGGATTTAGGGCAGTGCAGAAGTGTTCGGGCAGCACAGGGGGTCATGCTGGGGTGGTGTTTCAGAGTTTAGGGCAGTGCAGTGGTTTTTGGGCAGTGTAGGGGGTCTTGCTGGGGCTGGTGTTTCAGAGTTTAAGGCAGTGCAGTGGTGTTTGGGCAGTGTAGGGGGTCGTGCTGGGGCTGGTGATTCAGGGTTTAGGGCAGTGCAGTGGTGTTCCGGCAGTGTAGGGGTTCGTGCTGGGGGTGGTGTTTCAGGGTTTAGGGCATTGCAGTGGTGTTCGGGCAGTGTAGGGGATCGTGCTGTGGCTGGTGTTTCAGGGTTTAGGGCAGTGGTGCAGTGGTGTTCGGGCAGTGTAGGGGGTCTTGAAGGGGGTGGTGTTTCAGGTTTTAGGGCAGTGGTGTTCGGGCAGTATAGGGTGTCTTGCTGTTAGTGGTGTTTCAGGGTTTAGGGCAGTGGTGTTCGGGCAGTGTAGGGGTTCTTGCTGGGGGTGGTATTTCATGGTTTAGGGCAGTGCAGTGGTGTTCAGGCAGTGTAGCGTATTGTGCTGGGGCTGGTGTTGCAGGGTATAGGGCAGTTCAGTGGTGTTCGGGGAGTGTAGGGGGTCGTGCTGGGGCTGGTGTGTCAGGGTTTAGGGCAGTGCAGTGGTGTTCGGGCATTGTAGGGGGTCATGCTGGGGGTGGTGTTTCAGGATTTAGGGCAGTGCAGAAGTGTTCGGGCAGTGTAGGGGATCGTGCTGGGGCTGGTGTTTCAGGGTTTAGGGCAGTGGTGCAGTGGTGTTCGGGAAGTGTAGGGGGTCTTGCAGGGGGTGGTGTTTCAGGGCTTAGGGCAGTGGTGATCGGGCAGTGTAGGGGGTCTTGCTGGGGGTGGTGTTTCAGGGTATAGGGCAGTGTAGGGGGTCTTGCTGGGGGTGGTGTTTCAGGGTTTAGTGCAGCGGTGTTCCGGCAGCATAGGGGGTCATGCTGGGGTGGTGTTTCAGAGTTTAGGGCAGTGCAGTGGTGTTTGGGCTGTGTAGGGGTTCATGCTGGGGGTGGTGTTTCAGGGTATAGGGCAGTGCAGTGGTGTTTGGGCAGTGTGGGGGGTCATGCTGGGGGTGGGGTTCAGGGTTAAGGGCAGTGCAGTGGTGTTCGGGCAGTGTGGGGGGTCATGCTGGGGCTGGTGTTGCAGGGTTTAGGGCAGTGCTGGGGTGTTCAAGGAGTGTAGGGGGTCATGCTGGGGCTGCTGTTTCAGGGTTTTTCGGTATTGCAGTGGTGTTGTGGCAGTGTAGGGGGTCGTGCTGGGGCTGGTGTTTCAGGGTTTAGGGCAGTGCAGTGGTTTTTGGGCAGTGTAGGGGGTCTTGCTGGGTCTGGTGTTTCAGGGTTTAGGGCAGTGCAGTGGTGTTCGGGCAGTGTAGGTGGTCGTGTTGGGGCTGGTATTTCAGGGTTTCGGGCAGTTCAGTGGTGTTCAGGCAGTGTAGGTGGTCGTGCTGGGGCTGGTGTTTCACGGTTTAGGGCAGAGCAGTGGTGCTCGGGCAGTGTAGGTGGTCATGCTGGGGCTGGTGTTTCAGGGTTTAGAGCAGAGCAGTGGTGTCCGGGCAGAATAGGAGGCGATGCTGGGGCTGGTGTTCAGGGTTTAGGGCAGAGCACTGGTATCTGGGCAGTGTAGGGGGTCGTGTTGGGGCTGGTGTTTCAGGGTTTAGAGCAGAGCAGTGGTGTCCGGACAGTGTAGGGGGTCGTGCTGGTGCTGGTGTTTCAGGGCTTAGGGCAGAGCATTTGTGTTTGGGCAGTGCAGGGGGTCGTGCTGGGGCTGGTGTTTCAGTGTTTAGGGCAGTGCAGTGGTGTTCAGGCAGTGTAGGGGGCCGTGCTGGGGGTGGTGTTTCAGTGTTTATGGTAGAGCAGTGGTGTTGTGGCAGTGTAGGGGGTCGTGCTGGGGCTGGTGTTTCAGGGTTTAGGGCAGTGCAGTGGGTTTTGGGCAGTGTAGGGGGTCTTGCTGGGGCTGGTGTTTCAGGGTTTAGGGCAGTGCAGTGGTGTTCGGGCAGTGTAGGTGGTCGTGTTGGGGCTGGTATTTCAGGGTTTCGGGCAGTTCAGTGGTGTTCAGGCAGTGTAGGTGGTCGTGCTGGGGCTGGTGTTTCACGGTTTAGGGCAGAGCAGTGGTGTTCGGGCAGTGTAGGTGGTCATGCTGGGGCTGGTGTTTCAGGCTTTATGGTAGTGCAGTGGTGTTCGGGCAGTTTAGGGGGTCATGCTGGGGCTGGTGTTTCAGGGTTTAGAGCAGAGTAGTGGTGTCCGGGCAGAATAGGAGGCGATGCTGGGGCTGGTGTTCAGGGTTTAGGGCAGAGCAGTGGTATCTGGGCAGTGTAGGGGGTCGTGTTGGGGCTGGTGTTTCAGGGTTTAGAGCAGAGCAGTGGTGTCCGGGCAGTGTAGGGGGTCGTGCTGGTGCTGGTGTTTCAGGGTTTAGGGCAAAGCACTGGTGTTCGGGCAGTGTAGGGGACGTGCTGGAGGTGGTGTTTCAGGGCTTAGGGCAGAGCAGTTGTGTTCCGGCAGTGCAGGGGGTCGTGCTGGGGCTGGTGTTTCAGTGTTTAGGGAAGTGCAGTGGTGTTCAGGCAGTGTAGGGGGCCGTGCTGGGGGTGGTGTTTCAGTGTTTATGGTAGAGCAGTGGTGTCCAGGCAGTGTAGGGGGTCGTGCTGGGGCTGGTGTTTCAGGGTTTAGAGCAGAGCAGTGGTGTCCGGGCAGTGTAGGGGGTCGTGCTGGTGCTGGTGTTTCAGGGTTTACAGTAGTGCAGTGGTGTTGCGGCAGTGTAGGGGGTCGTGCTTGGGCTGGTGATGCAGGGTTTAGGGCAGTGCTGGGGTGTTCAGGGAGTGTTGGGGGTCAAGCTGGGGCTGGTGATGCAGGGTTTAGGGCAGTGCTGGGGTGTTCAGGGAGTGTAGGGGGTCGTGCTGGTGCTGGTATTTCAGGGTTTAGGGCAGAGCAGTGGTGTTCGGGCAGTGTAGGGGTCGTGCTGGGGGTGGTGTCTCAGGGTTTAGGGCAGTGCAGTTTTGTTCGGGCAGTGTAGGTGGACGTGCTGGCGGTGGTGTTTCATGGTTTAGGGCAGATCAGTGGTGTTCGGGCAGTGTAGTGGGTCATGCTGGGGGTGATGTTTCAGGTTTTAGGGCAGTGCAGTGTTTTTCGGGCAGTGTAGGGGGTCATGCAGGGGGTGGTGTTTCAGGGTTTATGGCAGTGCAGTGGTGTCTGGGCAGTGTAGGGGGTCGTGCTGGGGTGGTGTTTCAGGGTTTAGGGCAGTGCAGTGTCGTTCAGGCAGTGTAGGGGGTTGTGCTGGGGCTGGTGTTTCAGGGTTTAGGGCAGTGCAGTGGTGTTCGGGCAGTGTAGGCGGCCGTGCTGGGGGTGGTGTTTCACGGTTTAGGATAGAGCAGTGGTGTATGGGCAGTGTAGGGGGTCATGCTGGGGCTGGTGTTTCAGGGTTTAGAGCAGAGCAGTGGTGTCCGGGCAGTGTTGGCGGTCTTGTAGGGGGTGATGTTTCAGGGTTTAGAGCAGTGGGGTTCAGGCAGTGTAGGGGGTCTTGCTGGGGGTGGTGTTTCAAGGTTTAGGGCAGTGGTGTTCGTGTAGTGTTGGGGGTCTTGCTGCGGGTGGTGTTTCAGGGTCTAGGGCAGTGTAGGGGGTCATGCTGGGGGTGGTGTTTCAGAGTTTAATGCAGTGCAGTGGTGTTTGGGCAGTGTAGGGGGTCGTGCTGGGGCTGATGATTCAGGGTTTAGGGCAGTGCACTGGTGTTCCAGCAGTGTAGGGTTCGTGCTGGAGCTGGTGTTTCAGGGTTTAAGGCAGTTGAGTGGTGTTCCGGCAGGGTAGGGGGTCGTGCTGGGGGTGGTGTTTCAGGGTTTAGGGCATTGCAGTGGTGTTCGGGCAGTGTAGGGGATCGTGCTGTGGCTGGGGTTTCAGGGTTTAGGGCAGTGGTGCAGTGGTGTTCGGGCAGTGTAGGGGGTCTTGAAGGGGGTGGTGTTTCAGGTTTTAGGGCAGTGGTGTTCGGGCAGTGTAGGGTGTCTTGCTGTGGGTGGTGTTTCAGGGTTTAGGGCAGTGGTGTTTGGGCAGTGTAGGGGGTCTTGCTGGGGGTGGTGTTTCATGGTTTGGGGCAGTGCAGTGGTGTTCAGGCAGTGTAGGGTATCGTGCTGGGGCTGGTGTTGCAGGTTTTAGAGCAGTTCAGTGGTGTATGGGGAGTGTAGGGGGTTGTGCTGGGGCTGGTGTTTCAGGGTTTAGGGCAGTGCAGTGGTGTTCGGGCATTGTAGGGGGTCATGCTGGGGGTGGTGTTTCAGGATTTAGGGCAGTGCAGAAGTGTTCGGGCAGTGTAGGGGATCGTGCTGGGGCTGGTGTTTCAGGGTTTAGGGTAGTGGTGCAGTGGTCTTCGGGCAGTGTAGGGGGTCTTGCAGGGGGTGGTGTTTCAGGGCTTAGGGCAGTGGTGATCGGGCAGTGTAGGGGGTCTTTCTGGGGTGGTGTTTCGGGGTATAGGGCAGTGTAGGGGGTCTTGCTGGGGGTGGTGTTTCAGGGTTTAGTGCAGCGGTGTTCGGGCAGCATAGGGGGTCATGCTGGAGTGGTGTTTCAGAGTTTAGGGCAGTGCAGTGGTGTTTGGGCAGTGTAGGGGGTCATGCTGGGGGTGGTGTTTCAGGGTATAGGGCAGTGCAGTGGTGTTTGGGCAGTGTGGGGGGTCATGCTGGGGGTGGTGTTTCAGGGTTAAGGGCAGTGCAGTGGTGTTCGGGTAGTGTGGGGGGTCATGCTGGGGCTGGTGTTGCAGGGTTTAGGGCAGTGCTGGGGTGTTCAGGGAGTGTAGGGGGTCATGCTGGGGCTGCTGTTTCAGGGTTCTTCGGTAGTGCAGTGGTGTTGTGGCAGTGTAGGGGGTGTGCTGTGGCTGGTGTTTCAGGGTTTAGGGCAGTGCAGTGGTTTTTGGGCAGTGTAGGGGGTCTTGCTGGGGCTGGTGTTTCAGTGTTTAAGGCAGTGCAGTGGTGTTTGGGCAGTGTAGGGGGTCGTCATTGGGCTGGTGATTCAGGGTTTAGGGCAGTGCAGTGGTGTTCCGGCAGTGTAGGGGGTCATGCTGGGGCTGGTGTTTCAGGGTTTAAGGCAGTGCAGTGGTGTTCCGGCAGTGTAGGGGGTCGTGCTGGGGGTGGTGTTTCAGGGTTTAGGGCATTGCAGTGGTGTTCGGGCAGTGTAGAGGGTCGTGCTGGGGGTGGTGTTTCAGGGTTTAGGGCAGTGGTGCAGTAGTGTTCGGGCAGTGTAAGGGGTCTTGAAGGGGGTGGTGTTTCAGGTTTTAGGGCAGTGGTGTTCAGGCAGTGTAGGGTGTCTTGCTGTGGGTGGTGTTTCAGGGTTTAGGGCAGTGGTGTTCGGGCAGTGTAGGGGGTCTTGCTGGGGGTGGTGTTTCATGGTTTAGGGCAGTGCAGTGGTGTTCAGGCAGTGTAGGGTATTGTGCTGGGGCTGGTGTTGCAGGGTTTAGGGCAGTTCAGTGGTGTTCGGGGAAGTAGGGGGTCATGCTGGGGGTGGTGTTTCAGGATTTAGGGCAGTGCAGAAGTGTTCGGGCAGTGTAGGGGATCGTGCTGGGGCTGGTGTTTCAGGGTTTAGGGCAGTGGTGCAGTGGTGTTCGGGCAGTGTAGGGGGTCGTGCTGGGGCTGGTGTTTCAGGGTTTAGGGCAGTGCAGTGGTTTTTGGGCAGTGTAGGGGGTCTTGCTGGGGCTGGTGTTTCAGGGTTTAGGACAGTGCAGTGGTGTTCGGGCAGTGTAGGTGGTTGTGTTTCGGCTGGTATTTCAGGGTTTCGGGCAGTTCAGTGGTGTTCAGGCAGTGTAGGTGGTCGTGCTGGGGCTGGTGTTTCACGGTTTAGGGCAGAGCAGTGGTGTTCGGGCAGTGTAGGTGGTCGTGTTTCGGCTGGTATTTCAGGGTTTCGGGCAGTTCAGTGGTGTTCAGGCAGTGTAGGTGGTCATGCTGGGGCTGGTGTTTCAGGCTTTATGGCAGTGAAGTGGTGTTCGGGCAGTTTAGGGGGTCATGCTGGGGCTGGTGTTTCAGGGTTTAGAGCAGAGCAGTGGTGTCCGGGCAGAATAGGAGGCGATGCTGGGGCTGGTGTTTCAGGGTTTAGTGCAGAGCAGTGGTATCTGGGCAGTGTAGGGGGTCGTGTTGGGGCTGGTGTTTCAGGGTTTAGAGCAGAGCAGTGGTGTCCGGGCAGTGTAGGGGGTCGTGCTGGTGCTGGTGTTTCAGGGTTTAGGGCAAAGCACTGGTGTTCTGGCAGTGTAGGGGATGTGCTGGAGGTTGTGTTTCAGGGTTTAGGGCAGAGCAGTTGTGTTCGGGCAGTGCAGGGGGTCGTGCTGGGGGTGGTGTTTCAATGTTTAGGGTAGAGCAGTGGTATCCAGGCAGTGTAGGGGGTCGTGCTGGGGCTGGTGTTTCAGGGTTTAGAGCAGAGCAGTGGTGTCTGGGCAGTGTAGGGGGTCGTGCTGGTGCTGGTGTTTCAGGGTTTACAGTAGTGCAGTGGTGTTGCGGCAGTGTAGGGGGACGTGCTTGGGCTGGTGATGCAGGGTTTAGGGCAGTGCTGGGGTGTTCAGGGAGTGTTGGGGGTCAAGCTGGGGCTGGTGATGCAGGGTTTAGGGCAGTGCTGGGGTGTTCAGGGAGTGTAGGGGGTTGTGCTGGGGCTGGTGTTTCAGGGTTTAGGGCAGTGCAGTGGTGTTCGGGCAGTGTAGGTGGTCGTGCTGGGGCTGGTATTTCAGGGTTTAGGGCAGTTCAGTGGTGTTCAGGCAGTGTAGGTGGTCGTGCTGGGCTGGTGTTTCATGGTTTATGGCAGTGCAGTGGTGTTCGGGCAGTTTAGGGGTCATGCTGGGGCTGGTGTTTCAGGCTTTATGGCAGTGCAGTGGTGTTCGGGCAGTTTAGGGGTCATGCTGGGGCTGGTGTTTCAGGGTTTAGAGCAGAGCAGTGGTGTCCGGGCAGAATAGGAGGCGATGCTGGGGCTGGTGTTTTAGGGTTTAGAGCAGAACAGTGGTGTCCGGGCAGTGTAGGGAGTCGTGCTGGTGCTGGTGTTTCAGGGTTTAGGGCAAAGCACTGGTGTTCGGGCAGTGTAGGGGACGTGCTGGAGGTGGTGTTTCAGGGTTTAGGGCAGTGCAGTGGTGTTCGGGCAGTGCAGGGGGTCGTGCTGGGGCTGGTGTTTCAGTGCTTAGGGCAGTGCAGTGGTGTTCAGGCAGTGTAGGGGGCCGTGCTGGGGGTGGTGTTTCAGTATTTAGGGTAGAGCAGTGGTGTCCAGACAGTGTAGGGGGTCGTGCTGGGGCTGGTGTTTCAGGGTTTAGAGCAGAGCAGTGGTGTCCGGGCAGTGTAGGGGGTCGTGCTGGTGCTGGTGTTTCAGGGTTTAGGGCAGGGCAGTGGTGTTCGGGCAGTGTTGTTGGTCGTTCTGGGGGTGGTGTTTCAGCATTTAGGGCAGTGCACTGTTGTTTGGGCAGAGTAGGGGGACGTGCTGGGGTGGTGTTTCAGAGTTTAAGGCAGTGCAGTGGTGTTTGGGCAGTGTAGGGGGTCGTGCTCGGGCTGGTGATTCAGGGTTTAGGGCAGTGCAGTGGTGTTCCGGCAGTGTAGGGGGTCGTGCTGGGGCTGGTGTTTCAGGGTTTAAGGCAGTGCAGTGGTGTTCCGGCAGTGTAGGGGGTCATGCTGGGGGTGGTGTTTCAGGGTTTAGGGTATTGCAGTGGTGTTCGGGCAGTGTAGGGGATCGTGCTGTGGCTGGTGTTTCAGGGTTTAGGGCAGTGGTGCAGTGGTGTTCGGGCAGTGTAGGGGGTCTTGAAGGGGGTGGTGTTTCAGGTTTTAGGGCAGTGGTGTTCGGGCAGTGTAGGGTGTCTTGCTGTGGGTGGTGTTTCAGGGTTTAGGGCAGTGGTGTTCGGGCAGTGTAGGGGGTCGTGCTTGGGCTGGTGTTTTAGGGTTTAGGGCAGTGCAGTGGTGTTCGGGAAGTGTAGGGGGCTGTGCTGGGGGTGGTGTTTCACGGTTTAGGGTAGTGCAGTGGTGTTCGGGCAGTGTGGGGGGTCAAGCTGGGGCTGGTGATGCAGGGTTTAGGGCAGTGATGGGGTGTTCAGGGCGTGTAGGGGGTCATGCTGGGGCTGGTGTTTCAGGGTTTACAGTAGTCCAGTGGTGTTGCGGCAGTGTAGGGGGTCATGCTTGGGCTGGTGATGCAGGGTTTAGGGCAGTGATGGGGTGTTCAGGGAGTCTAGGGGGTCAAGCTGGGGCTGGTGATGCAGGGTTTAGGGCAGTGCTGGGGTGTTCAGGGAGTGTAGGGGGTCGTGCTGGTGCTGGTATTTCAGGGTTTAGGGCAGAGCAGTGGTGTTCGGGCAGTGTAGGGGGTCGTGCTGGGGGTGGTATTTCAGGGTTTAGGGCAGTGCAGTTTTGTTCGGGCAGTGTAGGTGGACGTTCTGGGGGTGGTGTTTCAGGGTTTAGGGCAGAGCAGTGGTGTTCGGGCAGTGTAGTGGGTCATGCTGGGGGTGGTGTTTCAGGTTTTAGGGCAGTGCAGTGGTTTACGGGCAGTGTAGGGGGTCATGCAGGGGGCGGTGTTTCAGGGTTTAGGGCAGTGCAGTGGTGTCCAGGCAGTGTAGGGGGTTGTGCTGGGGCTGGTGTTTTAGGGTTTAGGGCAGTGCAGTGTTGTTCAGGCAGTGTAGGGGGTTGTGCTGGGGCTGGTGTTTCAGGGTTTAGGGCAGTGCAGTGGTGTTCGGGCAGTGTAGGCGGCCGTGCTGGGGGTGGTGTTTCACGGTTTAGGATAGAGCAGTGGTGTCCGGGCAGTGTAGGGGGTCATGCTGGGGCTGGTGTTTCAGGGTTTAGAGCAGAGCAGTGGTGTCCGGGCAGTGTTGGCGGTCTTGTAGGGGGTGGTGTTTCAGGGTTTAGGCCAGTGGTGTTCGGGCAGTGTAGGGGGTCTTGCTGGGTGTGGTGTTTCATGGTTTAGGGCAGTGCAGTGGTGTTCAGGCAGTATAGGGTATCGTGCTGGGGCTGGTGTTGCAGGGTTTAGGGCAGTTCAGTGGTGTTCAGGGAGTGTAGGGGGTCGAGCTGGGGCTGGTGTTTCAGGGTTTAGGGCAGTGCAGTGATGTTCGGGCATTGTAGGGGGTCATGCTGGGGGTGGTGTTTCAGGATTTAGGGCAGTGCAAAAGTGTTCGGGCAGTGTAGGGGATCGTGCTTGGGCTGGTGTTTCAGGGTTTAGGGCAGTGGTGCAGTGGTGTTCGGGCAGTGTAGGGGGTCTTGCAGGGGGTGGTGTTTCAGTGCTTAGGGCAGTGTTGATCGGGCAGTGTAGGGGGTCTTGCTGGGGGAGGTGTTTCAGGGTATAGGGCAGTGTAGGGGGTCTTGCTGGGGGTGGTGTTTCAGGGTTTAGTACAGCGGTGTTTGGGCAGCACAGGGGGTCATGCTGGGGTGGTGTTTCAGAGTTTAGGGCAGTGCAGTGGTGTTTGGGCAGTGTAGGGGGTCATGCTGGGGGTGGTGTTTCAGGGTATAGGGCAGTGCAGTGGCGTTCGGGCAGTGTGGGGGGTCATGTTGGGGGTGGTGTTTCAGGGTTAAGGGCAGTGCAGTGGTGTTCGGGCAGTGTGGGGGGTCATGCTGGGGCTGGTGTTTCAGGGTTTAGGGCAGTGCTGGGGTGTTCAGGGAGTGTAGGGGGTCATGCTGGGGCTGCTGTTTCAGGGTTTTTCGGTAGTACAGTGGTGTTGTGGCAGTGTAGGGGGTCGTGCTGGGGCTGGTGTTTCAGGGTTTAGGGCAGTGCAGTGGTTTTTGGGGAGTGTAGGGGGTCTTGCTGGGGCTGGTGTTTCAGAGTTTAAGGCAGTGCAGTGGTGTTTGGGCACTGTAGGGGGTCGTGCTGGGGCTGGTGATTCAGGGTTTAGGGCAGTGCAGTGGTGTTCCGGCAGTGTAGGGGGTCGTGCTGGGGCTGGTGTTTCAGGGTTTAAGGCAGTGCAGTGGTGTTCCGGCAGTGTAGGGGGTCGTGCTGGGGGTGGTGTTTCAGGGTTTAGGGCATTGCAGTGGTGTTCGGGCAGTGTAGGGGATCGTGCTGTGGCTGGTGTTTCAGGGTTTAGGGCAGTGGTGAAGTGGTGTTCGGGCAGTGTAGGGGGTCTTGAAGGGGGTGGTGTTTCAGGATTTAGGGCAGTGCAAAAGTGTTCGGGCAGTGTAGGGGATCGTGCTTGGGCTGGTGTTTCAGGGTTTAGGGCAGTGGTGCAGTGGTGTTCGGGCAGTGTAGGGGGTCTTGCTGGGGCTGGTGTTTCAGGGTTTAAGGCAGTGCAGTGGTGTTCCGGCAGTGTAGGGGGTCGTGCTGGGGGTGGTGTTTCAAGGTTTAGGGCATTGCAGTGGTGTTCGGGCAGTGTAGGGGATCGTGCTGTGGCTGGTGTTTCAGGGTTTAGGGCAGTGCAGTGATGTTCGGGCATTGTAGGGGGTCATGCTGGGGGTGGTGTTTCAGGATTTAGGGCAGTGCAAAAGTGTTCGGGCAGAGTAGGGGATCGTGCTTGGGCTGGTGTTTCAGGGTTTAGGGCAGTGGTGCAGTGGTGTTCGGGCAGTGTAGGGGGTCTTGCAGGGGGTGGTGTTTCAGTGCTTAGGGCAGTGTTGATCGGGCAGTGTAGGGGGTCTTGCTGGGGGAGGTGTTTCAGGGTATAGGGCAGTGTAGGGGGTCTTGCTGGGGGTGGTGTTTCAGGGTTTAGTGCAGCGGTGTTTGGGCAGCACAGGGGGTCATGCTGGGGTGGTGTTTCAGAGTTTAGGGCAGTGCAGTGGTGTTTGGGCAGTGTAGGGGGTCATGCTGGGGGTGGTGTTTCAGGGTATAGGGCAGTGCAGTGGCGTTCGGGCAGTGTGGGGGGTCATGTTGGGGGTGGTGTTTCAGGGTTAAGGGCAGTGCAGTGGTGTTCGGGCAGTGTGGGGGGTCATGCTGGGGCTGGTGTTGCAGGGTTTAGGGCAGTGCTGGGGTGTTCAGGGAGTGTAGGGGGTCATGCTGGGGCTGCTGTTTCAGGGTTTTTCGGTAGTACAGTGGTGTTGTGGCAGTGTAGGGGGTCGTGCTGGGGCTGGTGTTTCAGGGTTTAGGGCAGTGCAGTGGTTTTTGGGCAGTGTAGGTGGTCTTGCTGGGGCTGGTGTTTCAGAGTTTAAGGCAGTGCAGTGGTGTTTGGGCACTGTAGGGGGTCGTGCTGGGGCTGGTGATTCAGGGTTTAGGGCAGTGCAGTGGTGTTCCGGCAGTGTAGGGGGTCGTGCTGGGGCTGGTGTTTCAGGGTTTAAGGCAGTGCAGTGGTGTTCCGGCAGTGTAGGGGGTCGTGCTGGGGGTGGTGTTTCAGGGTTTAGGGCATTGCAGTGGTGTTCGGGCAGTGTAGGGGATCGTGCTGTGGCTGGTGTTTCAGGGTTTAGGGCAGTGGTGAAGTGGTGTTCGGGCAGTGTAGGGGGTCTTGAAGGGGGTGGTGTTTCAGGTTTTAGGGCAGTGGTGTTCGGGCAGTGTAGGGTATCTTGCTGTGAGTGGTGTTTCAGGGTTTAGAGCAGTGGTGTTCAGGCAGTGTAGGGTGTCTTTCTGGGGGTGGTGTTTCAGGATTTAGGGCAGTGGTGCTCGGGCAATGTAGGGGGTCTTGCTGGGGGTGGTGTTGCAGGGTATAGGGCAGTTCAGTGGTGTTCGGGGAGTGTAGGGGGTCGTGCTGGGGCTGGTGTTTCAGGGTTTAGGGCAGTGCAGTGGTGTTCGGGCATTGTAGGGGGTCATGCTGGGGGTGGTGTTTCAGGATTTAGGGCAGTGCAGAAGTGTTCGGGCAGTGTAGGGGATCGTGCTGGGGCTGGTGTTTCAGGGTTTAGGGCAGTGGTGCAGTGGTGTTCGGGCAGTGTAGGGGGTCTTGAAGGGGGTGGTGTTTCAGGTTTTAGGGCAGTGGTGTTCGGGCAGTGTAGGGTATCTTGCTGTGAGTGGTGTTTCAGGGTTTAGGGCAGTGGTGTTCAGGCAGTGTAGGGTGTCTTTCTGGGGGTGGTGTTTCAGGATTTAGGGCAGTGGTGCTCGGGCAATGTAGGGGGTCTTGCTGGGGGTGGTGTTGCAGGGTATAGGGCAGTTCAGTGGTGTTCGGGGAGTGTAGGGGGTCGTGCTGGGGCTGGTGTTTCAGGGTTTAGGGCAGTGCAGTGGTGTTCGGGCATTGTAGGGGGTCATGCTGGGGGTGGTGTTTCAGGATTTAGGGCAGTGCAGAAGTGTTCGGGCAGTGTAGGGGATCGTGCTGGGGCTGGTGTTTCAGGGTTTAGGGCAGTGGTGCAGTGGTGTTCGGGAAGTGTAGGGGGTCTTGCAGGGGGTGGTGTTTCAGGGCTTAGGGCATTGGTGATCGGGAAGTGTAGGGGGTCTTGCTGGGGTTGGTGTTTCAGGGTATAGGGCAGTGTAGGGGGTCTTGCTGGGGGTGGTGTTTCAGGATTTAGTGCAGCGGTGTTCGGGCAGCATAGGGGGTCATGCTGGGGTTGTGTTTCAGAGTTTAGTGCAGTGCAGTTGTGTTTGGGCAGTGTAGGGGGTCATGCTGGGGGTGGTGTTTCAGGGTATAGGGCAGTGCAGTGGTGTTCGGGCAGTGTGGGGGGTCATGCTGGGGGTGGTGTTTCAGGGTTTAGGGCAGTGCAGTGGTGTTCGGGCATTGTAGGGGGTCATGCTGGGGGTGGTGTTTCAGGATTTAGGGCAGTGCAGAAGTGTTCGGGCAGTGTAGGGTGTCTTTCTGGGGGTGGTGTTTCAGGATTTAGGGCAGTGGTGCTCGGGCAATGTAGGGGGTCTTGCTGGGGGTGGTGTTGCAGGGTATAGGGCAGTTTAGTGGTGTTCGGGGAGTGTAGGGGGTCGTGCTGGGGCTGGTGTTTCAGGGTTTAGGGCAGTGCAGTGGTGTTCGGGCATTGTAGGGGGTCATGCTGGGGGTGGTGTTTCAGGATTTAGGGCAGTGCAGAAGTGTTCGGGCAGTGTAGGGGATCGTGCTGGGGCTGGTGTTTCAGGGTTTAGGGCAGTGGTGCAGTGGTGTTCGGGAAGTGTAGGGGGTCTTGCAGGGGGTGGTGTTTCAGGGCTTAGGGCATTGGTGATCGGGCAGTGTAGGGGGTCTTGCTGGGGTTGGTGTTTCAGGGTATAGGGCAGTGTAGGGGGTCTTGCTGGGGGTGGTGTTTCAGGATTTAGTGCAGCGGTGTTCGGGCAGCATAGGGGGTCATGCTGGGGTTGTGTTTCAGAGTTTAGTGCAGTGCAGTTGTGTTTGGGCAGTGTAGGGGGTCATGCTGGGGGTGGTGTTTCAGGGTATAGGGCAGTGCAGTGGTGTTCGGGCAGTGTGGGGGGTCATGCTGGGGGTGGTGTTTCAGGGTTAAGGGCAGTGCAGTGGTGTTCGGGCAGTGTGGGGGGTCATGCTGGGGCTGGTGTTGCAGGGTTTAGGGCAGTGCTGGGGTGTTCAGGGAGTGTAGGGGGTCATGCTGGGGCTGCTGTTTCAGGGTTTTTCGGTAGTGCAGTGGTGTTGTGGCAGTGTAGGGGGTCGTGCTGGGGCTGGTGTTTCAGGGTTTAGGGAATTGCAGTGGTTTTTGGGCAGTGTAGGGGGTCTTGCTGGGGCTGGTGTTTCAGGGTTTAGGGCAGTGCAGTGGTGTTCAGGCAGTGTAGGTGGTCGTGTTGGGGCTGGTATTTCAGGATTTCGGGTAGTTCAGTGGTGTTCAGGCAGTGTAGGTGGTCGTGCTGGGGCTGGTGTTTCATGGTTTAGGGCAGAGCAGTGGTGTTCGGGCAGTGTAGGTGGTCATGCTGGGGCTGATGTTTCAGGCTTTATGGCAGTGCAGTGGTGTTCGGGCAGTTTAGGGGGGTCATGCTGGGGCTGGTGTTTCAGGGTTTAGAGCAGAGCAGTGGTGTCCGGGCAGAATAGGAGGCGATGCTGGGGCTGGTGTTCAGGGTTTAGGGCAGAGCAGTGGTATCTGGGCAGTGTAGGGGGTCGTGCTGGTGCTGGTGTTTCAGGGTTTAGGGCAAAGCACTGGTGTTCGGGCAGTGTAGGGGACGTGCTGGAGGTGGTGTTTCAGGGCTTAGGACAGAGCAGTTGTGTTCGGGCAGTGCAGGGGGTCGTGCTGGGGCTGGTGTTACAGTGTTTAGGGCAGTGCAGTGGTGTTCAGGCAGTGTAGGGGGCCGTGCTGGGGGTGGTGTTTCAGTGTTTATGGTAGAGCAGTGGTGTCCAGGCAGTGTAGGGGGTCGTGCTGGGGCTGGTGTTTCAGGGTTTAGAGCAGAGCAGTGGTGTCCGGGCAGTGTAGGGGGTCGTGCTGGTGCTGGTGTTTCAGGGTTTACAGTAGTGCAGTGGTGTTGCGGCAGTGTAGGGGGTCGTGCTTGGGCTGGTGATGCAGGGTTTAGGGCAGTGCTGGGGTGTTTAGGGAGTGTTGGGGGTCAAGCTGGGGCTGGTGATGCAGGGTTTAGGGCAGTGCTGGGGTGTTCAGGGAGTGTAGGGGGTCGTGCTGGTGCTGGTATTTCAGGGTTTAGGGCAGAGCAGTGGTGTTCGGGCAGTGTAGGGGGTCGTGCTGGGGGTGGTGTCTCAGGGTTTAGGGCAGTGCAGTTTTGTTCGGGCAGCGTAGGTGGACGTGCTGGGGGTGGTGTTTCATGGTTTAGAACAGAGCAGTGGTGTTCGGGCAGTGTAGTGGGTCATGCTGGGGGTGATGTTTCAGGTTTTAGGGCAGTGCAGTGTTTTTCGGGCAGTGTAGGGGGTCATGCAGGGGGTGGTGTTTCAGGGTTTATGGCAGTGCAGTGGTGTCTGGGCAGTGTAGGGGGTCGTGCTGGGGTGGTGTTTCAGGGTTTAGGGCAGTGCAGTGTTGTTCAGGCAGTGTAGGGGGTTGTTCTAGGGCTGGTGTGACAGGGTTTAGGGCAGTGCAGTGGTGTTCGGGCAGTGTAGGCGGCCGTGCTGGGGGTGGTGTTTCACGGTTTAGGATAGAGCAGTGGTGTATGGGCAGTGTAGGGGGTCATGCTGGGGCTGGTGTTTCAGGGTTTAGAGCAGAGCAGTGGTGTCCGGGCAGTGTTGGCGGTCTTGTAGGGGGTGATGTTTCAGGGTTTAGAGCAGTGGTGTTCGGGCAGTGTAGGGGGTCTTGCTGGGGGTGGTGTTTCAAGGTTTAGGGCAGTGGTGTTCGGGTAGTGTTGGGGGTCTTGCTGCGGGTGGTGTTTCAGGGTCTAGGGCAGTGTAGGGGGTCATGCTGGGGGTGGTGTTTCAGAGTTTAAGGCAGTGCAGTGGTGTTTGGGCAGTGTAGGGGGTCGTGCTGGGGCTGCTGATTCAGGGTTTAGGGCAGTGCACTGGTGTTCCAGCAGTGTAGGGTTCGTGCTGGAGCTGGTGTTTCAGGGTTTAAGGCAGTGCAGTGGTGTTCCGGCAGTGTAGGGGGTCGTGCTGGGGGTGGTGTTTCAGGGTTTAGAGCATTGCAGTGGTGTTTGGGCAGTGTAGGGGATCGTGCTGTGGCTGGTGTTTCAGGGTTTAGGGCAGTGGTGCAGTGGTGTTCGGGCAGTGTAGGGGGTCTTGAAGGGGGTGGTGTTTCAGGTTTTAGGGCAGTGGTGTTTGGGCAGTGTAGGGTGTCTTGCTGTGGGTGGTGTTTCAGGGTTTAGGGCAGTGGTGTTTGGGCAGTGTAGGGGGTCTTGCTGGGGGTGGTGTTTCATGGTTTCGGGCAGTGCAGTGGTGTTCAGGCAGTGTAGGGTATCGTGCTGGGGCTGGTGTTGCAGGGTTTAGGGCAGTTCAGTGGTGTTCGGGGAGTGTATGGGGTTGTGCTGGGGCTGGTGTTTCAGGGTTTAGGGCAGTTCAGTGGTGTTCGGGCATTGTAGGGGGTCATGCTGGGGGTGGTGTTTCAGGATTTAGGGCAGTGCAGAAGTGTTCGGGCAGTGTAGGGGCTCTTGCTGGGGCTGGTGTTTCAGGGTTTAGGGTAGTGGTGCAGTGGTGTTCGGGCAGTGTAGGGGGTCTTGCAGGGGGTGGTGTTTCAGGGCTTAGGGCAGTGGTGATCGGGCAGTGTAGGGGGTCTTGCTGGGGGTGGTGTTTCGGGGTATAGGGCAGTGTAGGTGGTCTTGCTGGGGGTGGTGTTTCAGGGTTTAGTGCAGCGGTGTTCGGGCAGCATAGGGGGTCATGCTGGGGTGGTGTTTCAGAGTTTAGGGCAGTGCAGTGGTGTTTGGGCAGTGTAGGGGGTCATGCTGGGGGTGGTGTTTCAGGGTATAGGGCAGTGCAGTGGTGTTCGGGCAGTGTGGGGGGTCATGCTGGGGGTGGTGTTTCAGGGTTAAGGGCAGTGCAGTGGTGTTCGGGTAGTGTGGGGGGTCATGCTGGGGCTGGTGTTGCAGGGTTTAGGGCAGTGCTGGGGTGTTCAGGGAGTGTAGGGGGTCATGCTGGGGCTGCTGTTTCAGGGATCTTCGGTAGTGCAGTGGTGTTGTGGCAGTGTAGGGGGTGTGCTGGGGCTGGTGTTTCAGGGTTTAGGGCAGTGCAGTGGTTTTTGGGCAGTGTAGGGGGTCTTGCTGGGGCTGGTATTTCAGAGTTTAAGGCAGTGCAGTGGTGTTTGGGCTGTGTAGGGGGTCGTACTCGGGCTGGTGATTCAGGGTTTAGTGCAGTGCAGTGGTGTTCCGGCAGTGTAGGGGGTCGTGCTGGGGCTGGTGTTTCAGGGTTTAAGGCAGGGCAGTGGTGTTCCGGCAGTGTAGGGGGTCGTGCTGGGGGTGGTGTTTCAGGGTTTAGGGCATTGCAGTGGTATTCGGGCAGTGTAGGGGATCGTGCTGTGGCTGGTATTTCAGGGTATAGGGCAGTGGTGCAGTGGTGTTCGGGCAGTGTAAGTGGTCTTGAAGGGGGTGGTGTTTCAGGTTTTAGGGCAGTGGTGTTCGGGCAGTGTAGGGTGTCTTGCTGTGGGTGGTGTTTCAGGGTTTAGGGCAGTGGTGTTCGGGCAGTGTAGGGGGTCTTGCTGGGGGTGGTGTTTCATGGTTTAGGGCAGTGCAGTGGTGTTCAGGCAGTGTAGGGGATCGTGCTGGGGCTGGTGTTTCAGGGTTTAGGGCAGTGGTGCAGTTGTGTTCCGGCAGTGTAGGGGGTCGTGTTGGGGCTGGTGTTGCAGGGTTTAGGGCAGTTCAGTGGTGTTCGGGGAAGTAGGGGGTCATGCTGGGGCTGGTGTTTCAGGGTTTAGGGCAGTGCAGTGGTGTTCGGGCATTGTAGGGGATCGTGCTGGGGCTGGTGTTTCAGGGTTTAGGGCAGTGGTGCAGTGGTGTTCCGGCAGTGTAGGGGGTCGTGTTGGGGCTGGTGTTTCAGGGTTTAAGGCAGTGCAGTGGTGTTCCGGCAGTGTAGAGGGTCGTGCTGGGGGTGGTGTTTCAGGATTTAGGGCATTGCAGTGGTGTTCGGGCAGTGTAGGGGATCGTGCTGTGGCTGGTGTTTCATGGTTTAGGGCAGTGGTGCAGTGGTGTTCGGGCAGTGTAAGGGGTCTTGAAGGGGGTGGTGTTTCAGAGTTTAGGGCAGTGCAGTGGTGTTTGGGCAGTGTAGGGGGTCATGCTGGGGGTGGTGTTTCAGGGTATAAGGCAGTGCAGTGGCGTTCGGGCAGTGTGGGGGTCATGTTGGGGGTGGTGTTTCAGGGTTAAGGGCAGTGCAGTGGTGTTCGGGCAGTGTGGGGGGTCATGCTGGGGCTGGTGTTGCAGGGTTTAGGGCAGTGCTGGGGTGTTCAGGGAGTGTAGGGGGTCATGCTGGGGCTGCTGTTTCAGGGTTTTTCGGTAGTGCAGTGGTGTTGTGGCAGTGTAGGGGGTCGTGCTGGGGCTGGTGTTTCAGGGTTTAGGGCAGTGCAGTGGTTTTTGGGCAGTGTAGGGGGTCTTGCTGGGGCTGGTGTTTCAGAGTTTAAGGCAGTGCAGTGGTGTTTGGGCACTGTTGGGGGTCGTGCTGGGGCTGGTGATTCAGGGTTTAGGGCAGTGCAGTGGTGTTCCGGCAGTGTAGGGGGTCGTGCTGGGGCTGGTGTTTCAGGGTTTAAGGCAGTGCAGTGGTGTTCCGGCAGAGTAGGGGGTTGTGCTGGGGGTGGTGTTTCAGGGTTTAGGGCATTGCAGTGGTGTTCGGGCAGTGTAGGGGATTGTGCTGTGGCTGGTGTTTCAGGGTTTAGGGCAGTGGTGCAGTGGTGTTCGGGCAGTGTAGGGGGTCTTGAAGGGGGTGGTGTTTCAGGTTTTAGGGCAGTTGTGTGCGGGCAGTGTAGGGTGTCTTGCTGTGAGTGGTGTTTCAGGGTTTAGGGCAGTGGTGTTCAGGCAGTGTAGGGGGTCTTGCTGGGGGTGGTGTTTTAGGATTTAGGGCAGTGGTGCTCGGGCAATGTAGGGGGTCTTGCTGGGGGTGGTGTTGCAGGGTATAGGGCAGTTCAGTGGTGTTCGGGGAGTGTAGGGGGTCGTGCTGGGGCTGGTGTTTCAGGGTTTAGGGCAGTGCAGTGGTGTTCGGGCATTGTAGGGGGTCATGCTGGGGGTGGTGTTTCAGGATTTAGGGCAGTGCAGAAGTGTTCGGGCAGTGTAGGGGATCGTGCTGGGGCTGGTGTTTCAGGGTTTAGGGCAGTGGTGCAGTGGTGTTCGGGAAGTGTAGGGGGTCTTGCAGGGGGTGGTGTTTCAGGGCTTAGGGCATTGGTGATCGGGCAGTGTAGGGGGTCTTGCTGGGGGTGGTGTTTCAGGGTATAGGGCAGTGTAGGGGGTCTTGCTGGGGGTGGTGTTTCAGAATTTAGTGCAGCGGTGTTCGGGCAGCATAGGGGGTCATGCTGGGGTGGTGTTTCAGAGTTTAGTGCAGTGCAGTTGTGTTTGGGCAGTGTAGGGGGTCATGCTGGGGGTGGTGTTTCAGGGTATAGGGCAGTGCAGTGGTGTTCGGGCAGTGTGGGGGGTCATGCTGGGGGTGGTGTTTCAGGGTTAAGGGCAGTGCAGTGGTGTTCGGGCAGTGTGGGGGGTCATGCTGGGGCTGGTGTTGCAGGGTTTAGGGCAGTGCTGGGGTGTTCAGGGAGTGTAGGGGGTCATGCTGGGGCTGCTGTTTCAGGGTTTTTCGGTAGTGCAGTGGTGTTGTGGCAGTGTAGGGGGTCGTGCTGGGGCTGGTGTTTCAGGGTTTAGGGAATTGCAGTGGTTTTTGGGCAGTGTAGGGGGTCTTGCTGGGGCTGGTGTTTCAGGGTTTAGGGCAGTGCAGTGGTGTTCGGGCAGTGTAGGTGGTCGTGTTGGGGCTGGTATTTCAGGGTTTCGGGCAGTTCAGTGGTGTTCAGGCAGTGTAGGTGGTCGTGCTGGGGCTGGTGTTTCATGGTTTAGGGCAGAGCAGTGGTGTTCGGGCAGTGGAGGTGGTCATGCTGGGGCTGGTGTTTCAGGCTTTATGGCAGTGCAGTGGTGTTCGGGCAGTTTAGGGGGGTCATGCTGGGGCTGGTGTTTCAGGGTTTAGAGCAGAGCAGTGGTGTCCGGGAAGAATAGGAGGCGATGCTGGGGCTGGTGTTCAGGGTTTAGGGCAGAGCAGTGGTATCTGGGCAGTGTAGGGGGTCGTGCTGGTGCTGGTGTTTCAGGGTTTAGGGCAAAGCACTGGTGTTCGGGCAGTGTAGGGGACGTGCTGGAGGTGGTTTCAGGGCTTAGGACAGAGCAGTTGTGTTCGGGCAGTGCAGGGGGTCGTGCTGGGGCTGGTGTTCCAGTGTTTAGGGCAGTGCAGTGGTGTTCAGGCAGTGTAGGGGGCCGTGCTGGGGGTGGTGTTTCAGTGTTTATGGTAGAGCAGTGGTGTCCAGGCAGTGTAGGGGGTCGTGCTGGGGCTGGTGTTTCAGGGGTTAGAGCAGAGCAGTGGTGTCCGGGCAGTGTAGGGGGTCGTGCTGGTGCTGGTGTTTCAGGGTTTACAGTAGTGCAGTGGTGTTGCGGCAGTGTAGGGGGTCGTGCTTGGGCTGGTGATGCAGGGTTTAGGGCAGTGCTGGGGTGTTTAGGGAGTGTTGGGGGTCAAGCTGGGGCTGGTGATGCAGGGCTTAGGGCAGTGCTGGGGTGTTCAGGGAGTGTAGGGGGTCGTGCTGGTGCTGGTATTTCAGGGTTTAGGGCAGAGCAGTGGTGTTCGGGCAGTGTAGGGGGTCGTGCTGGGGGTGGTGTCTCAGGGTTTAGGGCAGTGCAGTTTTGTTCGGGCAGTGTAGGTGGACGTGCTGGGGGTGGTGTTTCATGGTTTAGAACAGAGCAGTGGTGTTCGGGCAGTGTAGTGGGTCATGCTGGAGTGATGTTTCAGGTTTTAGGGCAGTGCAGTGTTTTTCGGGCAGTGTAGGGGGTCATGCAGGGGGTGGTGTTTCAGGGTTTATGGCAGTGCAGTGGTGTCTGGGCAGTGTAGGGGGTCGTGCTGGGGTGGTGTTTCAGGGTTTAGGGCAGTGCAGTGTTGTTCAGGCAGTGTAGGGGGTTGTGCTGGGGATGGTGTTTCAGGGTTTAGGGCAGTGCAGTGGTGTTCGGGCAGTGTAGGCGGCCGTGCTGGGGGTGGTGTTTCACGGTTTAGGATAGAGCAGTGGTGTATGGGCAGTGTAGGGGGTCATGCTGGGGCTGGTGTTTCAGGGTTTAGAGCAGAGCAGTGGTGTCCGGGCAGTGTTGGCAGTCTTGTAGGGGGTGATGTTTCAGGGTTTAGAGCAGTGGTGTTCGGGCAGTGTAGGGGGTCATGCTGGGGGTGGTGTTTCAAGGTTTAGGGCAGTGGTGTTCGGGTAGTGTTGGGGGTCTTGCTGCGGGTGGTGTTTCAGGGTCTAGGGCAGTGTAGGGGGTCATGCTGGGGGTGGTGTTTCAGAGTTTAAGGCAGTGCAGTGGTGTTTGGGCAGTGTAGGGGGTCGTGCTGGGGCTGATGATTCAGGGTTTAGGGCAGTGCAATGGTGTTCCAGCAGTGTAGGGTTCGTGCTGGAGCTGGTGTTTCAGAGTTTAAGGCAGTGCAGTGGTGTTCCGGTAGTGTAGGGGGTCGTGCTGGGGGTGGTGTTTCAGGGTTTAGAGCATTGCAGTGGTGTTCGGGCAGTGTAGGGGATCGTGCTGTGGCTGGTGTTTCAGGGTTTAGGGCAGTGGTGCAGTGGTGTTCGGGCAGTGTAGGGGGTCTTGAAGGGGGTGGTGTTTCAGGTTTTAGGGCAGTGGTGTTTGGGCAGTGTAGGGTGTCTTGCTGTGGGTGGTGTTTCAGGGTTTAGGGCAGTGGTGTTTGGGCAGTGTAGGGGGTCTTGCTGGGGGTGGTGTTTCATGGTTTCGGGCAGTGCAGTGGTGTTCAGGCAGTGTAGGGTATCGTGCTGGGGCTGGTGTTGCAGGGTTTAGGGCAGTTCAGTGGTGTTCGGGGAGTGTAGGGGGTTGTGCTGGGGCTGGTGTTTCAGGGTTTAGGGCAGTGCTGTGGTGTTCGGGCATTGTAGGGGGTCATGCTGGGGGTGGTGTTTCAGGATTTAGGGCAGTGCAGAAGTGTTCGGGCAGTGTAGGGGCTCTTGCTGGGGCTGGTGTTTCAGGGTTTAGGGTAGTGGTGCAGTGGTGTTCGGGCAGTGTAGGGGGTCTTGCAGGGGGTGGTGTTTCAGGGCTTAGGGCAGTGGTGATTGGGCAGTGTAGGGGGTCTTGCTGGGGGTGGTGTTTCGGGGTATAGGGCAGTGTAGGGGGTCTTGCTGGGGGTGGTGTTTCAGGGTTTAGTGCAGCGGTGTTCGGGCAGCATAGGGGGTCATGCTGGGGTGGTGTTTCAGAGTTTAGGGCAGTGCAGTGGTGTTTGGGCAGTGTAGGGGGTCATGCTGGGGGTGGTGTTTCAGGGTATAGGGCAGTGCAGTGGTGTTCGGGCAGTGTGGGGGGTCATGCTGGGGGTGGTGTTTCAGGGTTAAGGGCAGTGCAGTGGTGTTCGGGTAGTGTGGGGGGTCATGCTGGGGCTGGTGTTAAAGGGTTTAGGGCAGTGCTGGGGTGTTCAGGGAGTGTAGGGGGTCATGCTGGGGCTGCTGTTTCAGGGGTCTTCGGTAGTGCAGTGGTGTTGTGGCAGTGTAGGGGGTGTGCTGGGGCTGGTGTTTCAGGGTTTAGGGCAGTGCAGTGGTTTTTGGGCAGTGTAGGGGGTCTTGCTGGGGCTGGTGTTTCAGAGTTTAAGGCAGTGCAGTGGTGTTTGGGCTGTGTAGGGGGTCGTACTCGGGCTGGTGATTCAGGGTTTAGTGCAGTGCAGTGGTGTTCCGGCAGTGTAGGGGGTCATGCTGGGGCTGGTGTTTCAGGGTTTAAGGCAGGGCAGTGGTGTTCCGGCAGTGTAGGGGGTCGTGCTGGGGGTGGTGTTTCAGGGTTTAGGGCATTGCAGTGGTGTTCGGGCAGTGTAGGGGATCGTGCTGTGGCTGGTGTTTCAGGGTTTAGGGCAGTGGTGCAGTGGTGTTCGGGCAGTGTAAGTGGTCTTGAAGGGGGTGGTGTTTCAGGTTTTAGGGCAGTGGTGTTCGGGCAGTGTAGGGTGTCTTGCTGTGGGTGGTGTTTCGGGTGGTGTTTCAGGGTTTAGGGCAGTGGTGTTCGGGCAGTGTAGGGGGTCTCGCTGGGGGTGGTGTTTCATGGTTTAGGGCAGTGCAGTGGTGTTCAGGCAGTGTAGGCGATCGTGCTGGGGCTGGTGTTTCAGGGTTTAGGGCAGTGGTGCAGTGGTGTTCCGGCAGTGTAGGGGGTCGTGTTGGGGCTGGTGTTGCAGGGTTTAGGGCAGTTCAGTGGTGTTCGGGGAAGTAGGGGGTCATGCTGGGGCTGGTGTTTCAGGGTTTAGGGCAGTGCAGTGGTGTTCGGGCATTGTAGGGGATCGTGCTGGGGCTGGTGTTTCAGGGTTTAGGGCAGTGGTGCAGTGGTGTTCCGGCAGTGTAGGGGGTCGTGTTGGGGCTGGTGTTTCAGGGTTTAAGGCAGTGCAGTGGTGTTCCGGCAGTGTAGAGGGTTGTGCTGGGGGTGGTGTTTCAGGGTTTAGGGCATTGCAGTGGTGTTCGGGCAGTGTAGGGGATCGTGCTGTGGCTGGTGTTTCATGGTTTAGGGCAGTGGTGCAGTGGTGTTCGGGCAGTGTAAGGGGTCTTGAAGGGGGTGGTGTTTCAGGTTTTAGGGCAGTGGTGTTCGGGCAGTGAAGGGGGTCATGCTGGGGGTGGTGTTTCAGGGTGTAGGGCAGTGGTGTTCGGGCAGTGTAGGGGGTCTTGCTGGGGGTGGTGTTTCATGGTTTAGGGCAGTGCAGTGTTGTTCAGGCAGTGTAGGGTATCGTGCTGGGGCTGTTGTTGCAGGGTTTAGGGCAGTTCAGTGGTGTTCGGGGAAGTAGGGGGTCATGCTGGGGCTGGTGTTTCAGGGTTTAGGGCAGTGCAGTGGTGTTCGGGCATTGTAGGGGGTCGTACTCGGGCTGGTGATTCAGGGTTTAGGGCAGTGCAGTGGTGTTCCGGCAGTGTAGGGGGTCGTTCTGGGGCTGGTGTTTCAGGGTTTAAGGCAGTGCAGTGGTGTTCGGGCAGTGTAGGGGATCGAGCTGTGGCTGGTGTTTCAGGGTTTAGGGCAGTGGTGCAGTGGTGTTCGGGCAGTGTAAGGGGTCTTGAAGGGGGTGGTGTTTCAGGTTTTAGGGCAGTGGTGTTCGGGCAGTGTAGCGTGTCTTGCTGTGGGTGGTGTTTCAGGGTTTAGGGCAGTGGTGTTCGGGCAGTGTAGGGGGTCTTGCTGGGGGTGGTGTTTCATGGTTTAGGGCAGTGCAGTGGTGTTCAGGCAGTGTAGGGTATCGTGCTGGGGCTGGTGTTGCAGGGTTTAGGGCAGTTCAGTGGTGTTCGGGGAAGTAGGGGGTCATGCTGGGGCTGGTGTTTCAGGGTTTAGGGCAGTGCAGTGGTGTTCAGGCAGTGTAGGGTATCGTGCTGGGGCTGGTGTTGCAGGGTTTAGGGCAGTTCAGTGGTGTTCGGGGAAGTAGGGGGTCATGCTGGGGGTGGTGTTTCAGGATTTAGGGCAGTGCAGAAGTGTTCGGGCAGTGTAGGGGATTGTGCTGGGGCTGGTGTTTCAGGGTTTAAGGCAGTGGTGCAGTGGTGTTCGGGCAGTGTAGGGGGTCTTGCAGGGGGTGGTGTTTCAGGGCTTAGGGCAGTGGTGATCGGGCAGTGTAGGGGTCTTGTTGGGGGTGGTGTTTCAGGGTATAGGGCAGTGTAGGGGGTCTTGCTGGGGCTGGTGTTTCAGGGTTTAGTGCAGCGGTGTTCGGGCAGCATAGGGGGTCATGCTGGGGTGGTGTTTCAGAGATTAGGGCAGTGCAGTGGTGTTTGGGCAGTGTAGGGGGTCATGCTGGTGGTGGTGTTTCAGGGTATAGGGCAGTGCAGTGTTGTTCGGGCAGTGTGGGGGGTCATGCTGGGGCTGGTGTTGCAGGGTTTAGGGCAGTGCTGGGGTGTTCAGGGAGTGTAGGGGGTCATGGTGGGGCTGCTGTTTCAGGGTTTTTCGGTAGTGCAGTGGTGTTGTGCAGTGTAGGGGGTCGTGCTGGGGCTGGTGTTTCAGGGTTTAGGGCAGTGCAGTGGTTTTTGAGCAGTGTAGGGGGTCTTGCTGGAGCTGGTGTTTCAGGGTTTAGGACAGTGCAGTGGTGTTCGGGCAGTGTAGGTGGTCGTGTTTGGGCTGGTATTTCAGGGTTTCGGGCAGTTCAGTGGTGTTCAGGCAGTGTAGGTGGTCGTGCTGGGGCTGGTGTTTCACGGTTTAGGGCAGATCAGTGGTGTTCGGGCAGTGTAGGTGGTCATGCTGGGGCTGGTGTTTCAGGCTTTATGGCAGTGCAGTGTTGTTCGGGCAGTTTAGGGGGTCATGCTGGGGCTGGTTTTTCAGGGTTTAGAGCAGAGCAGTGGTGTCCGGGCAGAATAAGAGGCGATGCTGGGGCTGGTGTTTCAGGGTTTAGTGCAGAGCAGTGGTATCTGGGCAGTGTAGGGGGTCGTGTTGGGGCTGGTGTTTCAGGGTTTAGAGCAGAGCAGTGTTGTCCGGGCAGTGTAGGGGGTCGTGCTGGTGCTGGTGTTTCAGGGTTTAGGGCAAAGCACTGGTGTTCTGGCAGTGTAGGGGACGTGCTGGAGGTGGTGTTTCAGGGTTTAGGGCAGTGCAGTGGTTTTTGGGCAGTGTAGGGGGTCTTGCTGGAGCTGGTGTTTCAGGGTTTAGGACAGTGCAGTGGTGTTCGGGCAGTGTAGGTGGTCATGTTTGGGCTGGTATTTCAGGGTTTCGGGCAGTTCAGTGGTGTTCAGGCAGTGTAGGTGGTCGTGCTGAGGCTGGTGTTTCACGGTTTAGGGCAGAGCAGTGGTGTTCGGGCAGTGTAGGTGGTCATGCTGGGGCTAGTGTTCCAGGCTTTATGGCAGTGCAGTGGTGTTCGGGCAGTTTAGGGGGTCATGCTGGGGCTGGTTTTTCAGGGTTTAGAGCAGAGCAGTGGTGTCCGGGCAGAATAGGAGGCGATGCTGGGGCTGGTGTTTCAGGGTTTAGTGCAGAGCAGTGGTATCTGGGCAGTGTAGGGGGTCGTGTTGGGGCTGGTGTTTCAGGGTTTAGAGCAGAGCAGTGGTGTCCGGGCAGTGTAGGGGGTCGTGCTGGTGCTGGTGTTTCAGGGTTTAGGGCAAAGCACTGGTGTTCTGGCAGTGTAGGGGACGTGCTGGGGCTGGTGTTTCAGGGTTTAGAGCAGAGCAGTGGTGTCCGGGCAGTGTAGGGGGTCGTGCTGGTGCTGGTGTTTCAGGGTTTACAGTAGTGCAGTGGTGTTGCGGCAGTGTAGGGGGTAGTGCTTGGGCTGGTGATGCAGGGTTTAGGGCAGTGCTGGGGTGTTCAGGGAGTGTTGGGGGTCAAGCTGGGGCTGGTGATGCAGGGTTTAGAGCAGTGCTGGGGTGTTCAGGGAGTGTAGGGGGTCGTGCTGGTGCTGGTATTTCAGGGTTTAGGGCAGAGCAGTGGTGTTCGGGCAGTGTAGGGGGTCATGCTGGGGGTGGTGTTTCAGGGTTTAGGGCAGTGCAGTTTTGTTCGGGCAGTGTAGGTGGACGTGCTGGGGGTGGTGTTTCATGGTTTAGGGCAGAGCAGTGGTGTTCGGGCAGTGTAGTGGGTCATGCTGGGGGTGGTGTTTCAGGTTTTAGGGCAGTGCAGTGGTTTTCGGGCAGTGTAGGGGGTCATGCAGGGGGTGGTGTTTCATGGTTTAGGGCAGTGCAGTGGTGTTCGGGCAGTGTAGGTGGTCGTGCTGGGGCTGGTATTTCAGGGTTTAGGGCAGTTCAGTGGTGTTCAGGCAGTGTAGGTGGTCGTGCTGGGCTGGTGTTTCACGGTTTAGGGCAGAGCAGTGGTGTTCGGGCAGTGTAGGTGGTCATGCTGGGGCTGGTGTTTCAGGCTTTATGGCAGTGCAGTGGTGTTTGGGCAGTTTAGGGGGTCATGCTGGGGCTGGTGTTTCAGGGTTTAGAGCAGAGCAGTTGTGTCCGGGCAGAATAGGAGGCGATGCTGGGGCTGGTGTTTTAGGGTTTAGAGCAGAGCAGTGGTGTCCGGGCAGTGTAGGGGGTCGTGCTGGTGCTGGTGTTTCAGGGTTTAGGGCAAAGCACTGGTGTTCGGGCAGTGTAGGGGACATGCTGGAGGTGGTGTTTCAGGGTTTAGGGCAGTGCAGTGGTGTTCGGGCAGTGCAGGGGGTCGTGCTGGGGCTGGTGTTTCAGTGTTTAGGGCAGTGCAGTGGTGTTCAGGCAGTGTAGGGGGCTGTGCTTGGGGTGGTGTTTCAGTATTTAGGGTAGAGCAGTGGTGTCCAGGCAGTGTAGGGGGTCGTGCTGGGGCTTGTGTTTCAGGGTTTAGAGCAGAGCAGTGGTGTCCGGGCAGTGTAGGGGGTCGTGCTGGTGCTGGTGTTTCAGGGTTTAGGGCAGGGCAGTGGTGTTCGGGCAGTGTTGTTGGTCGTGCTGGTGGTGGTGTTTCAGCATTTAGGGCAGTGCACTGTTGTTTGGGCAGAGTAGGGGGACGTGCTGGGGGTGGTGTTTCAGAATTTAAGGCAGTGCAGTGGTGTTTGGGCAGTGTAGGGGGTCATGCTCGGGCTGGTGATTCAGGGTTTAGGGCAGTGCAGTGGTGTTCCGGCAGTGTAGGGGGTCGTGCTGGGGCTGGTGTTTCAGGGTTTAAGGCAGTGCAGTGGTGTTCCGGCAGTGTAGGGGGTCGTGCTGGGGGTGGTGTTTCAGGGTTAGGGTATTGCAGTGGTGTTCGGGCAGTGTAGGGGATCGTGCTGTGGCTGGTGTTTCAGGGTTTAGAGCAGTGGTGCAGTGGTGTTCGGGCAGTGTAGTGGGTCTTGAAGGGGTGGTGTTTCAGGTTTTAGGGCAGTGGTGTTCGGGCAGTGTAGGGTGTCTTGCTGTGGGTGGTGTTTCAGGGTTTAGGGCAGTGGTGTTCGGGCAGTGTAGGGGGTCTTGCTGGGGGTGGTGTTTCATGGTTTAGGGCAGTGCAGTGGTGTTCAGGCAGTGTAGGGTATCGTTCTGGGGCTGGTGTTGCAGGGTTTAGGGCAGTTCAGTGGTGTTCGGGGAGTGTAGGGGGTCATGCTGGGGCAGGTGTTTCAGGGTTTAGGGCAGTGCAGTGGTGTTTGGGCATTGTAGGGGGTTATGCTGGGGGTGGTGTCTCAGGATTTATGGCAGTGCAGAAGTGTTCGGGCAGTGTAGGGGATCGTGCTGGGGCTGGTGTTTCAGGGTTTAGGGCAGTGGTGCAGTGGTGTTCGGGCAGTGTAGGGGGTCTTGCAGGGGGTGGTGTGTCAGGGCTTAGGGCAGTGGTGATCGGGCCGTGTAGGGGGTCTTGCTGGGGGTGGTGTTTCAGGGTATAGGGCAGTGTAGGGGGTCTTGCTGGGGCTGGTGTTTCAGGGTTTAGTGCAGCGGTGTTCGGGCACCATAGGGGGTCATGCTGGGGTGGTGTTTCAGTGATTAGGGCAGTGCAGTGGTGTTTGGGCAGTGTAGGGGGTCATGCTGGGGGTGGTGTTTCAGGGTATAGGGCAGTGCAGTGGTGTTCGGGCAGTGTGGGGGGTCATGCTGGGGGTGGTGTTTCAGGGTTAAGGGCAGTGCAGTGTTGTTCGGGCCGTGTAGGGGATCGTGCTGGTGCTAGTGTTTCAGGGTTTAGGGCAGGGCAGTGGTGTTCGGGGCAGTGTTGTTGGTCGTGCTGGGGTTGGTGTTTCATCGTTTAGGGCAGTGCACTGTTGTTTGGGCAGAGTAGGGGGACGTGCTGTGGGTGGTGTTTCAGGGTTTAGGGCAGAGCAGTGGTGTTCGGGCAGTGTAGTGGGTCGTGCTGGGGGTGGTGTTTCAGGTTTTAGGGCAGTGCAGTGGTTTTCGGGCAGTGTAGGGGGTCATGCAGGGGGCGGTGTTTCAGGGTTTAGGGCAGTGCAGTGGTGTTTGGCCAGTGTAGGGGGTCGTGCTGTGGCTGGTGTTTCAGGGTTTAGGGCAGTGCAGTGGCGTTTGGGTAGTGTAGGGGGTCGTGCTGGGGCTGGTGTTTCAGGGTTTAGGGCAGTGCAGTGGTGTTCGGGCAGTGTAGGGGGCCGTGCTGGGGTTGGTGTTTCAGGGTTTAGGGTAGAGCAGTGGTGTCCGGGCAGTGTAGGGGTTCATGCTGGGGCTGGTGTTTCAGGGTTTAGAGAAGAGCAGTGGTGTCTGGGCAGTGTAGCGGGTCTTGCAGGGGCTGGTGTTTCAGGGTTTAGGGCAGTGGTGTTCAGGCAGTGTAGGGGGTCTTGCTGGGGGTGGTGTTTCAGGATTTAGGGCAGTGGTGCTCGGGCAATGTAGGGGGTCTTGCTGGGGGTGGTGTTTCAGGGTTTAGGGCAGTGCAGTGGTGTTCGGGTACTGTAGGGGGTCATGCTGGGGATGGTGTTTCAGAGTTTAGGGCAGTGCAGTGGTGTTAGGGCAGTGTAGGGGGCCATGCTGGGCGTTGTGTTTAAGGGTTTGGGCAGTGCAGTGGTGTTCGGGCAGTGTGGGGGGTCATGCTGGGAGTGATGTTTCAGGGTTTAGGGTAGTGCAGTGGTGTTCGGGCAGTGTGGGGGGTCAAGCTGGGGTTGGTGATGCAGGGTTTACGGTAGCGCAGTGGTGTTGCAGCAGTGTAGGTGGTCGTGCTGGGGCTGGTGTTTCAGGGTTTAGGGCAGTGCAGTGATGTTCGGTCAGTGTAGGTGGTCGTGCTGGGGCTGGTGTTTCATGGTTTAGGGCAGTGCAATGGTGTTTGGGCAGTGTAGGGGTCGTGCTGGGGCTGGTGTTTCAGGGTTTAGAGCAGTGCAGTGGTGTTCAGGCAGTATAGGAGGCCATGGTGGGGCTGGTGTTTCAGGTTTTAGGGCAGAGCAGTGGTGTCTGGGCAGAGTAGGGGGACGTGCTGGAGGTGGTGTTTCAGGGTTTAGGGCAGTGCAGTGGTGTTCGGGCAGTGTGGGGAGTCATGCTGTGGCTGGTGTTGCAGGGTTTAAGGCAGTGCTGGGATGTTTAGGGTGTGTAGGGGGTCATGCTGGGGCTGGTGTTTCAGTGTTTGGGGCAGTGCAGTGGTGTTCGGGCAGTGTAAGTGGTCTTACTGGGGCTTGTGTTTCAGGGTTTAGGGCAGTGCAGTGGTGTTTGGGCAGTGTAGGTGGTCGTGCTGGGGCTGGTGTTTCAGGGTTTAGGGCAGTGCAGTGGTGTCTGGGCAGTGTAGGGGCCGTGCTGGGGATGGTGTTTCAGGGTTAAGTGCAGTGCAGTGGTGTTCAGGCAATATAAGAGGCCATGCTGGGGCTGGTGTTTCAGGGTTTAGGGCAGAGCAGTGGTGTCTGGGCAGAGTAGGGGGACGTGCTGGAGGTGGTGTTTCAGGGTTTAGTGCAGAGCAGCGGTGTCTGGGAAGTGTAGGGTGTCGTGCTGGTGCTGGTGTTTCAGGGTTTAGGACAAAGCACTGGTGTTCGGGCATTGTAGGGGGACGTGCTGGAGGAGGTGTTTCAGGGCTTAGGGCAGAGCAGTGGTGTTTGTGCAGTGTAGGGGGTCGTGCTGGGGGTGATGTTTCAGGGTTTAGGGCAGTGCAGTGGTGTTTGGGCAGTGTAGGGGGATGTGCTGGGGTTGGTGTTTCATGGTTTAGGGCAGAGCAGTTGTGTTCGGGCAGTGTAGTTAGTCGTGCTGGGGGTGGTGTTTCAGATTTTAGGGCAGTGCAGTGGTGTTTGGGCAGTGTAGGGGTCATGCAGGGGGTGGTGTTTCAGGGTTTAGGGCAGTGCAGTGGTGTTCGGGCAGTGTAAGGGGCCGTGCTGTTGCTCGTGTTTCAGGGTTTAGAGCATAGCAGTGGTGTTCGGGCAGTGTAGGGGGATGTGCTGGTGGTGGTGTTTCAGGGTTTAGGGCAGTGGTGTTTGGACAGTGTAGGGGGTTGTGCTGGGGCTGGTGTTTCAGGGTTCAGGGCAGTGCAGTGGTGTTCGGGCAGTGTGGGGAGTCATGCTGTGGCTGGTGTTGCAGGGTTTAAGGCAGTGCTGGGATGTTCAGGGCGTGTAGGGGGTCATGCTGGTGTTTCAGGGTTTGGGGCATTGCAGTGGTGTTTGGGCAGTGAAGTGGGTTGTGCTGGGGATGCTGTTTCAGGGTTTAGGGCAGTGCAATGTTGTTCGGGCAGTGTAAGTGGTCTTGCTGGGGCTTGTGTTTCAGGGTTTAGGCCAGTGCAGTGGTGTTCAGGCAGTGTAGGTGGTCATTCTGGGGCTGGTGTTTCAGGGTTTAGGGCAGTGCAGTGGTGTTCGGCAGTGTAGGTGGTCGTTCTGGGTCTGGTGTTTCAGGGTTTAGGGCAGTGCAGTGGTGTTCGGGCAGTGTAGGGGTCGTGCTGGGGCTGGTGTTTCAGGGTTTAGTGCAGTGCCGTGGTGTACAGGCAGTATAGGAGGCCATGCTGGGGCTGGTGTTTCAGGGTTTAGGGCAGAGCAGTGGTGTATGGGCAGTGTAGGGGGTCGTGTTGCGGCTGGTGTTTCAGGGTTTAGGGCAGAGCAGTGGTGTGCGTGCAGTGTAGGGGGTCGTGCTGGGGCTGGTGTTTCAGGGTTCAGGGCAGTGCAGTGGAGTTCGGGCAGTGTAGGGGGTCATGCTGGGGCTGGTGTTTCAGGGTTCATGGCAGTGCAGTGGTGTTCGGGCAGTGTAGGTGGTCGTGCTGGAGCTGCTGTTTCTTGGTTTAGGGCAGTGCAGTGGTGTTCGGGCAGTGTAGGGGTCGTGCTGGAGCTGCTGTTTCAGGGATTAGGGCAGTGCAGTGGTGTTCAGGCAGTGTAAGGGGTTGTGCTGGAGGTGGTGTTTCAGGGTTTAGGGCAGGGCAGTGGTGTTCGGGCCGTGTAGGGGGTCGTGCTGGGACTGGTGTTTCAGGGTTTAGGGCAGTGCAATAGTGTTTGGGCAGCGTAGGGGTCATGCAGGGGGTGGTTTTTCAGGGCTTAGGGCAGTGCAGTTGTGTTCGGGCAGTGTAGAGGGTCGTGCTGGGGCTGGTGTTGCAGGGTTTAGGGCAGTGCAGTGGTGTTAGGGCAGTGTAGGGGTCCGTGCTGGGGGTGGTGTTTCAGGGTTTATGGTAGAGCAGTGGTGTCCGGGCAGTGTAGGGGGTGATGCTGTGGCTGGTGTTTCAGGGCTTAGGGCCGTGGTGTTCGAGCAGAGTAGGGGGTCTTGCTGGGGATGGTGTTTCAGGATTTAGGGCAGTGCAGTGGTGTTTGGGCAGTGTAGGGGTCATGCTGGGGGTGGTGTTTCAGAGTTTAGGGCAGTGCAGTGGTGTTTGGACAGTGTAGGGGGTCATGCTGGGGGTGGTGTTTCAGGGTTTAGTGCAGTGCAGTGGTGTTCGGGTAGTTTAGTAGGTCATGCTGGTGGTGGTGTTTCAGGGTTTAGGGCAGTGCAGTGGTGTTCGGGCAGTGTAGTGGGTCATGCAGGGGGTGGTGTTTCAGGGTTTAGGGCAGTGCAGTGGTTTTCGGGCAATGTACGGGGTCTTGCTGGGGGTGGTGTTTCAGGGTTTAGGGCAGTGGTGTTCGGGCAGTGTAGGGGGTCTTGCTGGGGGTGGTGTTTCATGGTTTAGGGCAGTGCAGTGGTGTTCAGGCAGTGTACGGGATCGTGCTGGGGCTGGTGTTGCAGGGTTTAGGGCAGTTCAGTGGTGTTCGGGGAGTGTAGGGGGTCGTGCTGGGGCTGGTGTTTCAGGGTATAGGGCAGTGCAGTGGTGTTCGGGCATTGTAGGGGGTCATGCTGGGGGTGGTGTTTCAGGCTTTAGGGCAGTGCAGAAGTGTTCGGGCAGTGTAGGGGATCGTGCTGGGGCTGGTGTTTCAGGGTTTAGGGCAGTGGTGCAGTGGTGTTCGGGCAGTGTAGGGGGTCTTGCAGGGGGTGGTGTTTCAGGGCTTAGGGCAGTGGTGATCGGGCAGTGTAGGGGGTCTTGCTGGGGGTGGTGTTTCAGGGTATAGGGCAGTGTAGGGGGTCTTGCTGGGGTGGTGTTTCAGGGTTTAGTGCAGCGGTGTTCGGGCAGCATAGGGGGTCATGCTGGGGTGGTGTTTCAGGGTTTAGGGCAGTGCAGTGGTGTTCGGGCAGTGTAGGTGGTCGTGCTGGGGCTGGTATTTCAGGGTTTAGGGCAGTGCAGTGGTGTTCGGGCAGTGTAGGTGGTCGTGCTGGGGCTGGTATTTCAGGGTTTAGGGCAGTTCAGTGGTGTTCAGGCAGTGTAGGTGGTCGTGCTGGGGCTGGTGTCTCACGGTTTAGGGCAGAGCAGTGGTGTTTGGGCAGTGTAGGTGGTCATGCTGGGGCTGGTGTTTTAGGCTTTATGGCAGTGCAGTGGTGTTCGGGCAGTTTAGGGGGTCATGCTGGGGCTGGTGTTTCAGGGTTTAGAACAGAGCAGTGGTGTCCGGGCAGTATAGGAGGCGATGCTGGGGCTGGTGTTTCAGGGTTTAGGGCAGGGCAGTGGTATCTGGGCATTGTAGTGGGTCGTGTTGGGGCTGGTGTTTCAGGGTTTAGAGCAGAGCAGTGGTGTCCGGGCAGTGTAGGGGGTCGTGCTGGTGCTGGTGTTTCAGGGTTTAGGGCAAAGCACTGGTGTAAGGGCAGTGTAGGGGATGTGCTGGAGGTGGTGTTTCAGGGTTTAGGGCAGAGCAGTGGTGTTCGGGCAGTGTAGGGTGTCATGCTGGGGCTGGTGTTTCAGTGTTTAGGGCAGTGCAGTGGTGTTCAGGCAGTGTAGGGGGCCGTGCTGGGGGTGGTGTTTCAGGGTTTAGGGTAGAGCAGTGGTGTACGGGCAGTGTAGGG